>NC_134650.1:10707500-13207500 GCF_030463565.1 Pelecanus crispus | reverse complement strand
CTGTCTCACTGATACAATTTTAGGCAGGAACACTCTGCTGAGCCCATTTTCCAAAAGCTCTTCTGTATTGCTCTAGGAGGGAATTTGGTAGCTACGTATTGCCTTTCTCCTGATAATTTCAGCAGTACCACCAACCCATTTTGTCCGATTGAGGATCCTCTTTTGAGGAAGCCACCTGTATCTCTTCAACAAAAGTCTAGGGAGTAGTAACTAGGTCACTTAATTTCTACCCATGATAACTGACATGTTCACTGCTAAGAAATTTGATTTATGGAGGCAATGCAGACCTGCCATAGATCCCTGGCTGGTGATCCTTGAGCTTTTTGACAGCTCTAGTATGCTGGAAATGTCGGTCTGCTTTTTTAAGTACAGATGGGGGAGTAATAGTTGAGTTCCTTGATTTTGTCAGACTGCAGTGCAGGAATATGGCAGTTACTATTTAATTTTTAGTAAAGTTATAACTATGCCTGGCTGCTAGCCAGCCCCCGGTACTAACTTTAAAAATATACTGCTGTTGGCTGTGAACAAGGTACTACTGGTCTCTCACCAATCTTTTGAATTGTAACAGAGAAATACCAGTGCCTCTTAACGTACTTAACAGCTGCAACTCCTGTTCCTAATCTTGCATTTTTCTCCTGACCAGCTGACAAGAGCCTGATGAAGTGCAAATGGAGAAGAAAAATTTCCTATATAAACAGCAGCAGTTCTGATGCAGAAAAGTTGAGAGCTTCTTAGACCTTTTCATAAACAGGGATTTCCTTGGATTTGATGGATTTGTTTGGGTTTTTTTCCCATTGGCAAGGTGCCTGGAGATTTGCAGGCAGACCTTGGTCCTTGTTGTAGATTTTGATGTCACTGTTCTCTTCACCTGGGCTGTCCTAGGGATAAAAAACACCTTATTGCCTGTGTATATCACAGGACCTTGCTAAATATTTCAACCAGTTGTATCTTGGGGGGGTAGGGAATAAGTCTTTAATTTCTTAAGATATAAGTAAAAAAAAAAAGCCATGCTGCAGCTGATAATTTTCTCTATTGAATAACTATGCTCACTGTTAGAAATTTGTGCCTTATTTTCAGTACAAATGTTCTAGTTCAGCTTTCAGTCACAGGATCCTCTTTTCACTGCCTTTTATACTAAAGATTGTCTTTGATTGTCTTCTGGAAGCTTTGTTTAAAGACCATCTTTCCCTTCAGGCACCAAATAAGAGAGCATCTCTGAATTTCTCACTGTAAGGCAGGCTTTCAAATATTTTAGTTACTTTATGCTTCATTCCCTCTGAATTTTCTGATTTTTTTTTTCAGAGGCACATCAGAACAGGCTACAGCATAGCCTGTGACCACACTCTGTCAAATAAAGAAGTCACTTCTTTATTTCTGTTTGATATTCCTTTTATTTCTTTATTCGTGGACAAGAGAGAACCTTCTGCCCTCCTGACCCATGGGTGTGCTGAGCTGCCAGATTTGTGTTCAGCTGCCTGTCCTTGGTTACACACAAGCCTCTCCTCTGCAGACCTGTCCCTTCCCCTGATAGACTCCCACTTACAAACAACTCATGGGGATCAGAAAAGGGGACTCTGATCCTCCAACACCTGCCCAAAAAGGGAGTTTGGGGGAATTAAGAGAAGCAGGTAGCTGAAATCTAGCTGTATTGGAATGAAGACTACCTATGCTTGCCTTTCCAGCCTTAGAAGGATTATTTCCACCCATATATTCAGGTCATTCCAAGAAGCTGAACAGAAAGTCATGAGATGAGAAGATGTTTTTTTTTTTTATCCCATACTTACTAAAAAATGTAAGCATCAGCTGTAAGCCTTATTTCTGAGGTGTAGTAGATCTAGGCTTTATTCTGCAACAATTATTAAAAATACAGTGATAAATAAAGCAGCATATATGGAAAAAATGTGCAGTAGAAACTGTTTGCCAAACAGAAAAGGACAGAACAAGTCAGGAAACATGAGGTACTTTGAAGGTTTGAAGAAGATTTCATAAGCTGTGGAGGACATGGAGGTTGGTGCAAAACATAAGTGACTTAGCAGCTCCACTGAATGATGAAGAAAAGAATTACATGTTAGGGCCAACTGTGAGAAGAAGGAAAAGACTTGCACAGTTAACAGACCTGGCTTATTTTCTGCATTTCCTTACTTTTATTAAACTAGAGATGTCGATAAAGAGCTTTTTCCTTTCAGCCCAACAATACCCTTGTACTTCTGCATCTATCAAGTGTTTTGAGAGCATCATACCAGGAGTTGCATGATGGTTTTATGATGGATCAGGGTTTTATTCTCCTTCTGCTGACTTAAAATGGAGGGAAGGCTTTTCAATACACCTGTGTGATACACATGATTGCAGAGGTGGAGTACGCATAGAGCCCAGCTTCAGGCATTTTGCTACCCTGAATTGCCTTCTGGAGGAGCTTGTCTTCACTGGTTTCTCTGGGGCAAGAGGGATGTCCCAGCCTAGGCACCTCACAGAGGTGGTGGGACCACCTGCCCCAGGTAACTGCAGGCTCATGGCTGTCTCAGGCCTCTGTCTCTACAAAAGATACCTGTTTCTGACACCCAAACACTTGGATGTTGCTTGAGCTGCTTGTTTTTCCTCCCCTAAAAGCCACTGAATTGGCTTAAGAGGCTGCAGTAGTGGTGGAAGTACCATCAGTGGCAGTGACAACATAATTAACGGCTGAAAATGATCCTGTTTGGGCACAAAAGCTTTGTAAGGCTAGCTTAACCACAAGGGATGTCTCTCCGAGCTTGTCATCTGTGTCATAGTTTGACAAAAACTGTGGCAACAACAGCTGATAATTTGGATTGGTGAAGAAACCAAATTTCAGGCAGCTAAAAATTCATCTGAATTAGACAATTTATGTCATGACAGTTAATGCTGTCATTGTTAATGTATGTCTGATGTTTCTGAGCGATGTTCCAAAGACCAGTCTCTGTCCAGCTGCCTCTCTCCTGCTTCCCAATATATGTATTTTTTTACTTAGTCACATACGGATTTTGCAGATCAGTGAGGATCTAATTGCCTCCAAAACACTCAGCACCCAGGTCTGTACTGGAAGCCAAAGGGCGAAGCACTGCTGAAAATCAAAGCCTTTTTGTCTAGTCTGGGGCACTCTGAAATATTTGCTTGTAAAACTGTGTGTGTGTGCCTCCTGACTTCAAACAAGGTGCGCAGGTGAGGCAGGACAGCCTGCACTGCTCAGCCATTAATTAAGCTGACAATAAGAAGCCCAAGGTAAGCGTACACAATTTTAGACAAATCTTCCAAGGCAAACCCACGTGAACCTGTGCATAGGGGAAAAAGATTTTTAAGGAAATTAATTTAGCCTATAGCTTATTTTGAAGGATTTTTATGGGCTTGTTTTAAAATTTATGAAGAAGAAAGATTGTTTCTAAAACAGGAAGAGAAATGGTGCGTAACTGAACTGCATCATTTCCCCAAGTTCTTTGAGCTGGCTTTTTATGGACTCCTTTCCTGCATCCTGTTTTCTTCATGCCCATATGATCACAGAAGATGAACGGGGCTGTGCCTAACGAGGGAGCTCCAGGGATGCCAAGGCGCTGCAGAAGGTGCATCTCCTTGCTGGGGAGGTGGATGTGACACTCCTGCTGGGGTGGAGCTGAACAAATGTTCCCATCCTCTGTGCTGACAGCACTGCGCTACTGATGGGCGCTGTGTTGTCGATGGTAGGAAACTGAGCTCTTTGAAGATATCTTGGTAACACTTCTTGAAGTGTCATTCGTAATTGCTTTCTTGCCAACGAAGTAGTAGCTTTGTGCAGTTCTTGTCTCAAATATTGTATCAAAGTGTTATAAAGTGCTTTCACTGCTAATAAATACTAACTAAGGTGCTATAAAAACTTGTCAAAAAAGCACTGTAGGGCATGAATCTCACTGAATAAATTATATGTGCCTTTAATTACAGTAATGTAAACTGTTACTGTTTCTGTGCACTACCAGGCAGCTTACAGATCAATCAATGATAAAATTATTCATACATAATATTAATGTAAGATACTACCAGTTTCTTGATTTTTCTTTTCTTTGGTACAAATACTCGAGTTTGGCTATGCTCCATTTCATAGAGCAATGCTGCATCCTTCCATTCCTTCCAACCCATATTGTGCTTCCTTCACTTCTTAAAAAAACTAGTGTATTACTGTGGTTTGCACTTGAACAGCCAATATGTGTCTTGCCAGAGGTGGCTTCACTTCAGTGGTGGAAAAAGTACTGCCACGACTCAGACCTTTAGGACACTTTGAGGCTGAAGGAAATGCTATACTTCATTTTGAGAGAGGTAAGGATTTTGGAGCGGTATAATGCTCCTACAAGGATGTCACATTATATGATGTGTGATATAATACCAAGGCAAAGCACAAAAGTCAAGAAAAAATATGATGGGATGTAAGGGGATGTGAACTACCTTTTTCTTTTTCCCTTCATACACATGGGCATATGTGAAGATAAGCTAAATTCAATCTAGTATTCACATATTTGCGTTGGATGATTTGGAAAGCAGTCCAGAAAGGGTTATTCTTTACAGCGGTGTTTCCCAAGTTATTTTGGCCTGCCTCCTCCTTCCAGGAGAGTGCAAAATACAGGTTGATGCCCCTGCAAATGCCATGCCAATGCTTGGCTGATGCTATGGGTCATGCGAGTCCCTACCTATTTTCAGGTATAGGCAAGGTAATGCCTGGGTTAGTGACCAATGGATCAGTGATCCTGTGCAACACTGAATCCTCCTGGGATTGAATGAACTTACTGACAAAACTATTAGCTTCAAGAAGATCAACAACTGACCTGAAAGAGCATCTTTGTGAACTAGAACAAAGTTAATGATTTTGAAAGCAAATGCATCCAACTGCATTTGGATTCATAGTAGAGATAGCAGCATTTGCAGTGGTCCAACTGCCTGCATGAGTCTCAGAGCGCATTCCCACTGCGCAGGTGCATTTGATGTCATTATTTAAGGAGACTGCTGCAGGCAGTGATGGCTGCTGCCACAACATCTAACAAATACTGGCTTATACCTGACATTCTTCCCAGGTAATAAATAGCACTTCATAGATAAAGCTAAATGCTCTTTAGTACCATGTGCCTCTTTAGTTACTGAAGTGCTGTGCTGTGTTTGATGGGCCTATGGAATAACACAACTCAACAGCCTAATTAACATCCCTTCTGATAAGTCTGCAAGAACATCTCTTCAAAGACTGTTAGTGACAGTGACACTGAATAAGTGTCAGAATCAACATGCTTCCTTAAGGACATGATTGACTTTGAAACTACTGGCTCAGTCGGTGCCAAGAAAGGTTTAACAAAGCAAGATGTTTTTTTTGATTTCTGTGAGGGAAAGCAGCATCAGAGAAAAGGAAGAATGCAGGATGGGCCACAGCAATGTTCCTCCTTTCCAGCATGGTACTGTTCAAGCAAGGAAAACTAATACAGCTCAGCTGTATCCTAAGGATTGTTCTGTTGTGCAAAATTAATTTCAAAACCTGTGCCTGTAATGTGTCTGTGTTTTCTGGAATTAAATTTAAAGAAAGCCCAGCTGAAGATTCCCTGGTAGGAGTCCCTGACTCTGCTATATGTGGAAGCACAACAAGCTAAACCAAGCTTCTGCTTGAGCTAACATGTCTTCATCCTCAAAGAAAGAAAAAGAGGAAAAATATCAGTGAGTCTATCTGCTAATTAACTCCTCGCTCATTAATAGGATAAACTTTTATTCTGCAAGAAGAGGAGAAAACTGTTGGAGCTGTCCTCTCAGAAATCCCCACATTTTCTGCAGTGAAAGTATGAGATTGAGGCAATTTCAGCTAGCTCTGCTTCTGACAGCACCTATGCCATTTCCCCTCCAGGGTCAAAATGCCTCTGTGCTTGAGAGTTAATTTATAAACATTTTACATAGAAAATGCTGAAGCTCACTTTGATCCAAATATATGACATCTGTGGAAGAAGTCATCTGCCTCTTTATGACCAGATGTTTACATGTTATCACTCCCTCAGAATGATCTTTCAGAAAAAAAAAAAAGCACATTTCTCTACAGACAGTGGAGGCTGAGTCCCATTGTGGACTTATCAGTTGCCATTGACATCAGGGATACCAGCAGAGACCTCTTAAGCTTCCAGAAGATATCATTTCTTCTAATCCAAACAAATCAGTCCACCCTCAAACTTCTTTGCTGGTGGTTTGGGGCCCTGCAGCAGACTCCTGCCAGGGCACAGTTACAACCTCACAGCATTGCTTGGGAAAGCTTTTAATGCAGATCAACACCTCGTAATACCCTTCAACCCTTCAAATACCCTTTATGCTTGGATCTGTTATGCTGTTCCTGCTCACCTGTTGCCTCTGGTCCATAAGAAGTTAAATTCATACAAAATAGCAGACACTACTAGAAAAGTTCACTCCAGCAGCACAGAGATTACAGCCAGTCTTTCCTCCTTCTGGCATCTTGCAGTGCAATTAATTACACTTAATGTGGAGCAGGCTAGTTACATTTTCTTCAGTGACCTGTTGGGAAGTTCATAGGTTATGAATTTGAAGTAGTGGTTATAGGTCAAATTAAAATATGAATTTGTAAAATAGAAGGTGGTTATTTTGCTTTGTACTAACTACTTATGTAGACTTTGGATATAAGATGCCAAGGATACAAACATCAAGAGAGAGGAATTTTTAGTAAATGAATTAACTGGATGCAATAGGAGAAATTAAAGAAAGGCTTATTTTTAAAGAAACAGAACTTAAAACACACCTAATAGTGAAAGCTATTAGAAATCATGAAGGTGTTCCCTACAGAGAGTGAGGAATCTGCTTTGTCTCTGGAAATTTGAAAACAGACTTGGGACTTTGTCATGTGTCAGTCACAGGTTACCCCAGCCAGGAGTTACTAATCTTGCATGTTAAGATATGACTACTCTTCTGATTGTAACATCTGCAAAATACAAAGGTTCATAGGGAAGCTAGTCTTCAGATTATAGAATTTCAGATGGTTTGACATCAGTAGTAAGAAAATATTTGCAATGTAAGAAAAAGACTTTAGGTATTAAGGAGTTTATACACGTCAAAGGAGAGGACTACACTTTGTCACCACTAAGAGAAAGGCAACGTGTGTGGTTCAATGAGCTCTTTAAGTAAGAGAACATGTAACTTAATCAGGATTAAATGAAGACACAGGGTCAAAGGGAGAATCCAGAAAAATCCCCCATTGATAAAGTTGTGATCAATGAAGGCATCATACACCAGGTATAAATCTCATTGATAAAAACGCAACCATAAAGCAAAACATAGCAACAACAACAAAGGTGAGTTCCAAAACTGCCTCCTAAATGTCGGTACCTGCATTTTTAAAATGCTGTCTTCTGTGATGGATGATAGTGATGACGAAGTAGCCTGTGATAGCCGGAGAAAGAGTAATGCAGAAGTAAGGACTGGAAATCATCAGCTAACACAGAAATAGCCTTACTCAGCTGTATGTAATGGCTGATGTAGTATTTGTAACACATTATGTACTCCCAAGGGCATACATAAAGAAATATTGCCTCTTTACTGGTGACAAAACTAAAACAAAACGACATCTGTATCAATTCACAGGTCAGGTCATCTATTCAAGATGCAAATGCATACTGACGAGCAGATGTTAGCAGCAACTATAATCTTTGCTATGCTAAATAAATAAAAACAAAAACCTCAAAATGGCCAATTTATTGTTTTGAAATGTGCAGTTTAAGATGGAAAGACACTAACAGCTGACTAAGAACTGAAATCACAGGTGGACGAGCACTGCAGACAGGCTCACAGCAGGCTAAGCAGGTACCTGAATTTGATGAAGCATGTGGACCAGGCAGGCTGGCACTAGCAGCCACCCAGCAATCGGAAATACAGGCAATGGTTAAGGATCCAGAAAGTAGCAAAAAGGTAAAAGGCAATCAAATCATAGCAGATGTACTGAAAGTCCTTGACATCTTCCTGGAGATATCAAAGAGCTGGCCAAAATGTCTTGTGAGTAACAGGGCTCTTCTCTCCCACAGGTACATCAAAGACTTCAGAAGCAGTTTTAACTACAGCAATGGGGAAGCTTTTCCACAGCGTGAGTTTACAGAGAAAGAGGCAGTGCATATAATGCTTAAATAAATTCTCCTACAGCAATCAGAAAGTGAGTTATTTAAAAATGAAAAAGAAAATAGAAGTTAACCTAAAATTAAAATGCACTTAAACAATTAGCCCCGAGTTTGAGAGATGTTTGCTGCCACAATGAATAATAGACTATAACAGTAATTGCTTAGATTTATATAGCATTTCTAGCCCTAAGGCATGTGGAGCCCTTTGCAAATGCTGATATGCATTGTCTAAAAACTGTTTGACTGATAAAACATATTAATCTCTGGTGAGGAGAAAAACAGCCCAACACATTAAGCATGGCTGTGCAAAGGTCTTGGTTGGGAGCTATGCAGTTGAAACAGAAGGGAAGTAGGTGGACAGATGTCAAGCAGGCCAGCTGCAGGGAGCACACTGCTATGTCCAGCAGTGCTCCTCTCTGGGCAACAGGTCCCAGCTCCCGGTGCAACAGGTAATGGACTCCTAATTACAGCTGGAAGGGAGAAAATCTGCACACAGCTTTGTCCACCTCATTGCACCATTCCCAGCACCAGCTATTCAGCCTGTCCTGTATTCCCAACACAGGACATGTTGCTATTGATAAGCTCAGCTAAATATCTTTACATGAGAGAGAATTCATTTTTCAGCAGAAGCTTTCCACTTTAGGTGTATAAACCTAAATAGATATCTAGCGTCATATCATTGATTCAGGAAGCAGAGCTGGGATTAAATTAGGCAGTCCAATAATGGTGCTCTGTATCAGTAAGGGCTCAAGTGAAATCAGATTAGAGCTTTTCACAACAGATAATGTCCTGCTTTTTCATCAAGGCCTCCAAACCAATTAAAATTGCCATTCAAATCACTTTGTGCAGAACAAGAGCTGCTTGCTTTTACTGTCAGGAGACCTAGAAGGATGAAAAAGTAAATGTGTGGAAATCTAGCCCATCTTTACTGAGTGAGTCCCACCAGACAGATGACTTTCCTATTTTTGTCATGCACTCCCTTGCTGTTTCCTTGCACTATCTTTTGCAGGAGAGAGGAAAAGAAACTTTGAGGAAAGCTGCAGATGCTGGACAGGAGGGAAGCAGATGGGAGAACGGCAGTAGATGGCGGGGCTTTGCAGCAAGGGAGGCATTCCTGAAGCCCTTGGGAGAGCTGTCAGAGCTCTCCAAGGCTCCATGTGGAAATCGTGTTCCTGTTCCAGGCCAGCGATTGCAAAACGCTGGGGACACGCTGTTCATTATGCAAACTGGCTGCGCAAAGAAGAGAGAAATAAGGAACGGTCATGCATGTCCAAGACCGGAGAGGTTTAATTGGAAGAGACAACAATTAATGTAAGTTACTTAAAGTTTCCATTTGAATCAGACAGACAGTGAAGTGAAACCCAACAATAATTGCACAGAGAAGAATGCTGACCTGCAGCAGGACCAGCCATCCCTGTGGCTTCTTCCCCTCTTCTGCTTTTCCTAACAGCACCCTTCCTTCCAGCATCATCTTCTGACAGCACTGGAGGGCTACTGTCAGCTGGATTGCCGCAAACTTCTGTAAACCAAGTTACTTTCCATTTTTCGTAAACAATAAACAGATTAAGAGAGGCTTTGCACAGAGTAACGGGGCTGAGCCAGGGGTTTGGTTACGTAGGCTTTGCTGGTGATATACAGAAGACTAGGCAGGATGCAGGATGGCATGGGCAGGCAGCTCCTGGAGTTACTGGACTGAGCCCAGCTTCCCTGGATGGCCCATGGAGTACAAAATCCCCACCGTTTCCTGCAGAAAGGGCTCTCCCAGAAACCTCCAAATTACATGGGTCATACCGCAAATGGGGAGCTACTGAACCAGGGGTTAGGCATTCCCTAAGGAGATATAAACCAGGGCAACAAACAGCAAAAGTAAATCCCAGAAAGAAAGCCTTAACCGGGACTGTGCCCCACCAGAACACATCAGTTGCCTTCATTACCCAAAGCACAAGTCATGCGATTAAAAATAGACAAAAATGAGTTGATATTTCAGTTGCTTCCAAGCTCAAGGTGCCCTTCAGCGCCTTGGCTTCCCTACCAGAAACAAACCGATGCAGAAGAGAAGCTCTGATCTTGAATCTTGTATTAGGCCAAATAACAAAAAGGGGTTTATCTTGGCTCTAATCTCTTTTTCCAATATACAGACATATTGAAAGAGATTACCTTACTAAAATTGAAGGAAACTGTGGTATTTTAAAACCCTAATCCCCTCTTTCCTCCGTAGGAAATAAGATAAATATCTTGATTCCACTCGGTACAATTACAAGAAGCTTTTCGCTTATCACAAGTTCTGAGTTTCCTCTGGTGAGGCATTTTTGGAGCTGTGTACCAGGCTTCAGCAGTGTCCTGCTTATTGGCAAGCCAAGTGTTGTTTGGGTGAAGGATGGTAACAGCCTCCTCTGACACAGGGTGCAGCGCAGATGCCAGCATCAGCTTATCCGAGGGCAGGAGTCCCCATGGGAGCTGGCTTGTACTGGGATGGGCAGTTTGTTTTGGCAGCGGGTTTCGCGGGGCTTGGCTGGTAGGGGGGACAGCTGTACAGCCAGCGAGGCCCAGGGAAGGGGCGATGCGCACATGCTGCCCGCACAGCCCAGCGTGGCGCAGGCAGCGCTGCAGCATCCCAGGGAGCCGGTGTGATGCTGAGCAGGGCGGGGGGAGCCAAGGTCACCCCATGCCCTCTCCCTAGACTTTAACCTTTTTGCAGAAGAATTTTGAAGTGTCAAAAGAAAAAAAAAAATCTTAAAACTGTTCAGCTTTTAAATTTAGCACAGATCCCTAGGAAAGAAAAAGCAGGGAAGGGGTGGGAGGAGGAACCTTACCCCAGACTTCACAGGTGACAGCTGAGAGAAAAGAAATTAGTGTCTCGACTTCCTACCCTGGGGACAACCCAACCTCAATAAAAAGCCTATTGCATTTACAAATACAAAGAAAGGCTTCAGCAGTAACTTTAGAAAACACCCACAATAAAAAATAAGTCCACCCCCACGCAAGCTGGAGGTACGCTGTATGCGGTAACGCTGGTGGTTGCTTCAGTAAGCACAGGCACGCTTTGCCTTCCCAAAACTACAACGGGGGCAGAGCAGGAGCTGTATCTTAGTGAGCACAGCTTCGGACAGGATCCTGACTACCATGTCTTGCCATAAGCACCCACCCCCACACAGCTTTTGTGGCTACAATTAATGGTGCAAATCCTGCTCTTTATCTTCCAGACTGTGCTGGAGTCTCCCTTCCTCTTTTACAGCTCTTGGCCTTTGGGATTCTTTTTTCTGATGTTTGGATCTTAAATGATGTGGGAAGCAGCTGGTATCCGCGATCGATCGTGGCGCTGCCTGCCCCGGGGTGTTTCTGCAGTGGGAGCCCAAAAGCAATGCCGCAGCCAAACAGCCTGGCAGCTCTCAGGAGCTCCCCCACCCTTCCCCTCGGGATGATGCTACACTAGAACAGAAAAAAGCCTAGAGATGTGCCTGTGTCACTGTCGAGTAAAAGGGGCCAAAACCTCCACTGGCACTGGCGCCCGTGTATGCACAGCGGCAAGTGCATGTGCATTTTTCACTAGCTGAAGCAGTCAGCTGGGCTGTAACACTGGCCTTAGCTCTCTACCCTTTCTCCCCCGTTTTCCTTTTTAACCTTGCACTTCCAACAGTGAGAAGAGAGCTGCTGGAGGAGAGCTGAGAAGGCTGAGTGGTCCAGGGCTTGGCGATGGGAACATCAGTGGAAGGTGGATGCAGGCAACTGGCGTGGGGAAGCGGCCCGACAGTGAGGAAAGGGAAGGGAAGAAGGAGCTGTTACTGCAGCTTCCCACCAGCCCGGCTGCGGCTGCGGCCGCTTTGCCCTCTGCACAGCCCCGTGTGCGCTGCCGTGCTGGCTGTACGTCCTGGCCGCTGCAAATGCTTTTGCCCAGGGTGGATTCAGCCTCTGTGGGCAGCACGTCAGCTGCCTGGAGGAGCTTTGTGTGCCACCAGCTGCCACAGGGTGCCCTGTGCATTCACCTCCTTGTAGAATTCAGGAGATACAGAAATACACACATCTTTCTTCAGATGAGGGAGAGGGGAAAGGAAGGACAAGATGGTTGCGCAGATGATGATGTCCCATCTTTTAGTTTGTAGGTTGTTTGATGCTGCACAGAACAACACATGGTCAAGCCCTTTGCCATGTGTGCAACTCTGTTTTTATGGTGTTAACTTCTGCTGTTGTGGACCGTCTAAATTCCCAGACCCAAGGGCTCCTCTGCTCTTGCATCCTGCATAGCAGCGTGTGTAATCTCACCCTGCACTACCTGACTCAGCCTGGATCTCCTGTTTGAGCTATCATGTACCTCCTGATATTTATAGCTCTCTGTGTCTGCTCGTGATCCTTCACAACTCCCAGTCACAGTATTTGTGAATGTTACACTGGAAGGCTGTTACTGTGGAGAAGACTGATGCCAAGGGAAGTTGGAACATAAATTTGATTGTAAATATTGGCAAAGCTTCATAAAAAATTACAAGACAGCTCTTCCAAGAAATTACAAAACTCTTTTTTTTAGTTGTTATTGAGTCTAATGATCTCCTACATTTTTATAGAATAGCTTTTCAAGTTTGCAGCTAACAAAATATCAGTGAAAACCAAATTATCTCTTCACTAAGATTAACAACATCACAAAGGGGAAATCCGAATAAGTGCTATACTCTTAATTCCACAGTCTGAGCCTTTTCCCTGGTACAAGACTGTCCCCCTGTACTATTTTTAACCACTTTGTCCAGGCTAGCTTTCAATGGCAGAATGAGACATCTGTATGTACTGTACATGCCATTACATACCCACTCTGAAAAGAAACTGGGAAATAAGAGCAAAGGCACCACAGATGTATTTAGAGAAGTAGTGGAGGTTATGTCAAGGTCACTGAGAGCCCGTGTGCTGAACGAAATGCAAGCCAATACACTTGTGCTGCCTCTGCTAACACCTCAGGGACAGAGGTGGAAGTTGTTTTCTCCTTTATTTCAGTCATCACCCCCACTGGGCTGCAATAAAATACTCCGGCTACTTACAAAGCCACACAGTGCTGAGAGCTGATCGGCTCAGGCTGTGGTCCAGCCTGCCAGCTCGGTGCCGCGCGGTGTCCCCCTGCTCCCCAGCTGCCGCCGCCTGTCCCTCGCTTGTCCTAGGCACGGCTGCCAGGCGTGCGGGCTGCCTTTCCCCTCTGAAATTGCACGGCACCCAGCAAAACGGTGAACTTGCTCCTGGCTGGGTGCCCTCGGTGCTGGTGCAACAAAGCAATGGATTGAAAGCAAAGGGGCTGAGGACAGCCCCTTGCTACACATCTGTGCATCAGACTTCTGTATGCCAAACAGACACTGATGTCTCTACCTTCTCTAGTACAAGACAAATAGTTTATGTGCCTGGACTGTTTTGCTACAGCCTCTTTTTGAAACCTTTAATCCCACTCTGTTTTTCCCAGGCTCCCTCCGGAGCGTGGCACCCCACTGCCCGCACGGGGCAGACGGGCAGCGCTGGCTCTGTGTCTGCGGGAACGGCCGCCTTCACCCGTCAGGCTCGGTATCAAGCGGGAGCTGGTGTTCAGCATCAAAGCCTGTTTCACACTGGCTGTTTATTAGATTAGCCTGCGGCCTGAGGTGGTGTTCAGCATGCCAAGAGGCACAGCCATAAAGACCATGTTTCTGTAACTCTGTGGAAACCTCTTCCTTGTGCTCAGTTAACCACATAATTCAGAGCAGAGAGTAGCCCCGTGCTGCTCTCTCTTATTACTGTCAGTCCTCTAATCTTGTACTATCTGCATATGTTATCAGCAATTATTTGTTTTTCTCCAGAGCAGAGATTGAAAGTAAACAGCTTATGGCCAAGACCTGTTCCTTAAGAATCCTGACTACAAATATACCTGCTAGAAGATGGTAATTTTATTATGATTTACAAACTGTGGGGGTGATCTAGTTAATACATGCCATGCTGATGTAGGTACCAAGTCAAACATGTCACGCTTCTTGCAAATTACAACCTCATAAAATTGGTTTGGAGAACCGAGATCTACTTTTCATAATCTCATGTTTACCAGTGGTACAGACATTACCCTGTCTTTTCAGATTTTTTTTTTTGTATCATATTCTATATCAAACAGTCTGAACACTATCATTTAAGGACATTGTTCTTCCTTCCCATTTATCTTTGGGTGCAATTTTGTGCCAAACCCGGATCGTGGGAACGAGACAGAGGCAACCTCAGGATACCAAGCTGCTGATCCACACGGTTATGATCTTGAAAAGCCCACACACCAGCTAGCAGGAAATACTGCACTGCACCCACTGCCCAGAGGGGAATGGTGAGGTAGGAAGCACGGGAACCCGGCCTGTGAGGTCCTTTGAGAAATGGGGACAATTTCTGTTTCTCTCATTGTTCCCTGATGGATACAAAAATCAGCAGGATGGGGGAGAAAGCTGCGCTTTACCTAGGCAGTGTGGTCAGGTATTGACAAAACCCAAAGCAGTTCAGCTCTGCTTCTGGTTTCCACAAGGGTCAGAATTAAGGCCAAAGTTGGGGTTTGTGGGGTCCAGAGGCAGTTTCCTGCTATCACAGTCATATCATATAATGAGATGATTTTCGTAAATTCATCAAGCTTCAGCCTGTTAAAAATTAGACGCTCCCCCCCCCACTAGTCTTACTAAGAGGTGGTTTCAAACCATCACTGCCATGACGGCTGGAAGCTTTCATCTAATTCCATGCTTAAATTTATTCCTGGCCACTTTATATCCATTTGTCCTTGTGACAGCATTATTCCTTAGTTTAAATAACTCTTCTCCCTTCCCAGTCTTCACCCCCCGCCCCGATGTATTTACAGACAGCAATCAGATCCCCTCTCAGCCTCCATTTTGCTAGACGAAACGAGCCCGCCACGCTCGGGCTGTGGTACGGAGCCGCACAGTGCCGCTGCTGCTGGCATGGGGAATTGATACTTGAACTGAAACTATCGGAACGGAAAACACATCTTGAGCAATCTCTAGCTGCATTGCCCAGAGGGCTCGGCTCTGGGGCTACGCCAAAATGAACGAAATACTTTTTGTCACCCCTGAAGTCACCATTTTTAAATTGTTTCGGCTGATATAATATTTCACGCCGTGGGACAGAGAGGTCTCACAAGGTTTCTCTCCTCAGCATGGCTCTGTACCACGGTGGGAAGAGCAGCCTGCAGAGTGACCCACGGGACCACCTGCTCGATACCCTTCCAGCAGTGCTCGTGCTGTATGGGGTGCACTTTTGGCCATGCCTAATGCTGTGCTTGCAGACTTGTAACGAGGAAAGTATACGAGACTGGTGAAAAGGGCCGCCGGACAGCACCCAAGGATGTCAGCATGGCTTATCCAGGCACCTACAGCTGACGGAAAATGACACTACTGCAATTTAAAGTCAAGTCCACCAACAGATTTATGTCTATTAAATGAAAAATTTCATTAGCTTCTCATGTGCCTCTTGCTAAGCACTGGAGGGTCCCCAAGGACAGAGCTCTCCCAGGCGCAGAAGAGGACGTTCGTTCAGGTCCTCCAGCCACCACAGAGCAATGTGATAATGTGCCTGCAGGGTACAGTCAGCTGAGGGTGGCTGCCCACAGGCCTGCTAATGAGACTAATTTAATCACGGGAGCATGATGGTTTGCATGCAAACATAATGTTTGCATCTATTTGCTAAGATGAAGCAAAATAAATCCCTAGCATCAAGGACAAAAATCAAAATCCCAGCCCAAACATATACAAAGATATTAGCTGCACCCTAGCAGTATTTCTTCAGCTTTTCTGAAAACAAAAAATATTTGTGTCTCTCAATGGGGAGTTTCCGCTAAACTCCTGTCAAAGAGAGGAATTACATAGAAAAGCAAACTTTGCAGGGGATGGAGATGTCAGGAGGATGTAATAATTTGTTGTGTTTCTCAAGCTTTTGCTCAGAAACTTCCTAAAAAGAACTTAGTGGGAATGTGCTTTATCAGCACATTCACAAAGGGGTGAAGTGAATGGCTACTGGTCCCATTAATAAGGCGACTGTTGGAAAAATTACAACACACGTCCTAAAGCTTAGCAGCCTGTAATTGCTCCAAGTCTCACAAGCACAGCAAAATATATGCTGCTGATGCTGTGCCTCCAAAATGACCTGTGGAAATCCAGTGTAAAACAACGAGCAATGAGGCATTGAAGGAACGAGCAGACCAAGTCTGAATAATCCATCTTGGGGCTAATGAACTTGTAGTGAAGAAGACGATAACATATGTCAAAGCTCTGAGCCATCTTGCAGGATCATTAAAATTCCCAGGCAGTTCCTGCCAGTCAGAAATTTTAACCCTCATGGCCTGATTTTTTTCTAAATAACTGTGCATCTTTGGGCAGTAGTATCCTGCCACTGGAATGCTTTTTCAAATGATACTTCAGTGATAAGAAAAAAATGACAGAACATCTACAGAAAAATCTGTTCAGTTTGTGTAAAGGGGAAAAAACTTTTTAGAAGGGTATTCATGTTGTAGTTAGTGCTAAAATTAAAATAAGAAATTTAAATCAAAGACATGCATCCTTTCTGTTTAAAAACTGAGTCACAGTGAAGATTCACTTCCACATCAATTTCAAATTTGGTCAAACCAAGCTAAAATAGCATGTTTGTTATTGATGGTTTTTATTCCCTCGCTGGGTCTGTTTGTGAGTTTTGTGCACCCAGGTGCCTACCGGCTGCTTGCCTATTTCTCCTTAAGAGCAAAACTAAAAAAAAACATTTCAGAAACTCTGGAAGAACCAATAAATATTGAATTTTACCCTTTCAACTAATTTGCTGGAGCCTCCAGGCAGCATAGCAGAGTGAATGAGGAATGCAAATAGCTGGCTTTGAAGCTGAGGGCAGTCAGGACACCCTGAGTTTGAACCCAAACCTTAATCTTTCACCTCTGGGCCAGGTGAAGATCAGAGCCTTTTGTGAGTTTGTCCAAGAAAATTTGTGCATGTACTGAAATATCTCATTTTCTTTCCAGAGAGGTGGTGGAGTCACCATCCCTGGAAGCGTTCAAAAAACGGATGGACGTGGCACTTTGGGACATGGTTTAGTCTAGTCTACCCTTAATGGGTTTAGTGTGGACTTGGTCATGTTAGGTTAATGGTTGGACTGGATGATCTTAAAGGTCTTTTCCAACCTAAACGATTCTATGATTCTATGATTTGTTTTTTTTTTTTTTTTAAAGCAGCACCAAAGCCCTTCCTTGCCCAGCCTGGCCGGTTGCTGCTGCAGCCTGGAGCTGAATTCCAGGCTCTCGCTGCAGCCCTTGCGCACCGTGCTCTTTCCAACGTCACGAACAGAGCGGGGTGTAACACCTGCCTGATAACACAGCCTGTAAACGTCTCCTTTCCAGAAATAACTTCCCTCTAGTTTACGTAATTAGTCATTTCCATGAATGCGTGCACGTGTGTGAGAGAGAAGGAGCGAAAACAAAGGGGAGACAAATATTTAGCGTCATGTAGCAGCAGCAGACCTGGGCTCAGATTCCTCTCTGCTGCTGCGGAAATTATTTTTAGGGACTTCAGCAGGGAGGGCTGAGATATTGTCCTGGCCGTGTCCGACCTGTCCCCCCGCGCTTGCTGCTGCGGTCCCTCCTTCCTCCAAAACACCTCTGCCGGTGCCAGCGGCCACCACTCTCCCACGGGAAAATGCAATAACGAAGGCACGCGCCCCCCCTGTCTGAAGCTAAATGCACCTTTGCTGACGAAGCGCCTGCGCTGGGAGAGCTTTCGGCTTGCCAAACGCCAAGGGACGACTCTGCCCCGGGACAGCCGGAGAGGAGGCAGGCGAGCAGAGGACAGGGGGGCTGTGCTGGCCAGGCTGGCAGCTGGAGGCTCGGCTGGGCTGGGGTGGGAAAGCCCCACTGCTGGCGCCAGCCCACGGCTGCTGCTGCTGCGGAGGAGCGGTGGGAGCCGCGGGGGCTTTCCGACCCCCGGCAGCAAGTGTGTTATTCTGCCTCGGGAAGCTCTGCGGTCTCTGCGGCTGTCTTAGTGCCTAAGGAAGGATAAGAGATAAGACGAACAGGAGGAGGCAGAACAGGAGGAGATTTTTCACTTGCAAACCCAGATCCTTGAGAGACCTGACAGTTTCATCAGAAAGCAGCTCTGAGTAACTAACCTCAGTGTTTTCTGAGTCAAGCCACAACTGCTGCCCACAAAATCCCACCATCGCAGGCGGGACGGGATTGCTGCTCCATCCACAAGGGAAATGACCCACAAACAAGCCCTACAAACACAAGGGAAATGACCCACGCCGGGCACTGAACCTGGTGTGTGATTCAGCCCATATCCATGCCTGGATGCACAGGGAAACCAGAGCACTCTTTAACCCATCTTGTGAAGCCATTCCTCAGCCCCGGAGCTCAGAAACGGAGGATCTGTAATGCCACAGCCACCAAATACCCCTGTTTCTGTGAAGGCGACTCCACAGGAGAAGGGGACAGTGCGTGGTGGCACAGGGATTTGACCTGTGAGGACGTGACTGAACACTGATGGAGTTAATGACCTTGCGAAATGAAAGCTGTTGAAAAGGCATGGTCATTCAAAACATCTTTGAAAAGACACAAATTGCTTTGATTCCATAGCAGTGGACATCTGGGCATCCTGATGTGTATTTGCTGCAGGCAGCACCCAGGCTGCCCCTCAGGCAGGGGGGTCCTCCATGTTGGGGTGTCAGGAAGACCCCCAGAAGCAAGGGGAGATGGGGCTCTGAGCTAGCAGCCTTGCAAAGCCAGGAGAGTTTTAGGATGGCTGCTCGTCCTTGTGAAAAGCTACCTTGTAAACAAAGGGGGAAAGTCTCTAACTTATTCACGGTTTTAAAGCTGCATAAAGTAATGCAGTGCCATCAGCCCATCCATCCCGCCTATACGTAGTGGTCTAGCCCAAAGTCACCTCTGCTCCTGGCCAGGAAAAAGCGAGGAGAAAGGAAGAGCTCCTACTTTTGCCTTTACGGACTGGGAGCTGCAGCACAAAGCTAAACCCATGTGCAAATTCTCCCTCAAGCCCTGACCCTCCTGCCAATCCCACATGTCAAACCCCTGCAACAGGAGGGTCTGGCTGCGCGGAGCCGGGGCAGTGGGTGCACTGGGCACCCGTGGAGCTCCCCTCACTGTGCGGAGAGCGCTGGCACTGCCACGGGTCTCCCCTCAAATTACAGCAGACGTTTCACAGTATGCATGTGCCGGGATGGGCGTCGAGCTCAGAGCTGGGGCAGCTCTGTGCAAGGGATGTGTAGGGGACTGAGCCATGAGGCAGGACCACCCCTGTGCACTCCCGTTGGGGAAGCATTGCCGAGAGGCGCACATCACTTTTTCTTTCACCCCACGGCAGCTCTGACCTTCTCTTGCCTACAACCAGGGTGGATTTATTTTTATTCCAACAGATCTGTAAGCCGTGGAGTTGCTAAACTTCTGAAAACTGGAGACCCGAGTTGCTGCATTGCCTGTTCCAACAGCAGCAAGGAAGCACTGGGGCTCGCTGCAGTTCAGGAGATTTACTGGCACAATTACTCATGTTCCCTATAGGGACCAGTAAGACTCCACAGCGGTGTTCTGGCGTTGAGTGCTGGCTGCATGCAATGATTTACTGCACGCTTCTCCCAGCATTTTGTGCACCTTTAGAGAGCTGACATGAGTGTGGGCTGACTGGGTTATTTACTTAATTTTGTATTTATGAAGATGATGAACTTCCAGCCCCCCAAGCTGCATGCTTCTTTTTTTTCACTTTGTTTCTCTTGGCTGTTCTAAAAGGAAAATCAGGATGTGTTTTACTTCGGAGAAGTAAAATTGGCATCAGTCCTGTCTGACAAGACCTCTCTGTGATGGAAAAAGAGTAAATAAACCACTCACTATAGCTTTCCCTGAAGAGACTAATACTGTGCTCTGCTGAACAGTGCACTTCTGAGAGGAAATGGGGAATATACCAAAGTGACTTCCTTGACCCAGACGTTCCAGATTTCATCTACTCTGATTATTGCTCAGTTATATTTTACCCAAAGTCATCTTCTTTGCTGTGGCAAAATTTCAGAACTTGTTTTATCCAAGAATTCAGGCAATGCTGATATGGGTTCCCATCCACTTGTGCAGTATGAGATTTTAATGACTCATAAAGGCATGACTTTGTTGTTTTGTGTTGAATAAATATCTATGCATGACAAAAGATATGGAAGCAATATGTTTAAAGGGGAAGGCAACATTTTTCAGATGATTATGGCATTTTGCTTTCAGTCTCGTGCTGCACAGAACTCCTGAACACATGTTACAGCCATCCAGAAATCCGTATCTATTGCAGTTAATTATTGTACTCATTTTTGCCATACGTTAGTTGAGTGCTCATTGTAAATTCTCCTATCCACTCATTATTCAGAATGATTCCCAAGTCCTTTCAATGAATGATATGCCAAACTGTAAGTTATTAGAACTATGAATTGCAAATATTTATAATGAATTACACAATTTATGCTGCAGCCAGAGAAACAAACCTTTCTGTATGACATGTGGGTTGCAATCTCAGCCATTGAAAAATGAATAGGGCATGAATTTCGGATTGTAGCCACACCTGCATATTTCAATTTACCATTTGCATGTGTCCTGCCTGAATTTTCCAGTTGATGGTACACATCAGAATTGAAATAGGTGAATATCTAGGGGTAAAAAAAAAGGGGTTCTGGCAATTCCTACACTTGCAGAAAGCAAACTTGGAAAACAGGCAAATCAAAATTTTCTTTCAAAGCTGAATATTTAATTCTAATACTCTTTCCCATCGTGCACATAGATCCAGCTCTAACCAAATCCTATCTCCTGGCTGTTCACGACATCTTCAAAATGCATTTTGTGCCACGTCTTACCCCACCCAAGGGATGGGTGTCTCTCACACCAACTGATGGAGAGTTCAAGAACAAAATGGGTGACAGGAAATCCTTTCCCCATCTTCTGGTTCACGATTTAGGGGTAAAATGGGGTGGTTACCAGGGGATTAAGAAAGCTGTGGTTACCCTCATATCATGGTTGAGCCACTGTGCAGTCTGCTCCCTTGTCCCATCTCCACTGTGGTTGTGTCTGGCCCCAGGTGTGCTGTAAAAAGTCTCTCCCTGCCTGGGTCACCCAGACCACCACAGTCTTCACAGATCACTTGAAAAATAAATTTTAAAAAAAAGAAGGAATGAGAACTGTCTCCCAAGCAGTCTCTCAGTCTGTGTATGGTGAGGGCGTCTGCCTCTTCTCACTGCCGTGTTTTATCGCACTCTGCTCCTCCTTCTTCTTTTTTTCCCATTCCTAATATAAATGTGAAAAATCCCAAAATGGGAATGTCAGAAATTTTGACACTGAAGTTACCAGAATTAAAAAAGAAGAAATGCCTTCCCTCCCTGCAAGGCACTCTCACAGGTCAGATGCATCCAAGAGCAAGAGCCTGCATTTTAACCGTGACAAGCATATTCTTTGCACTAGCAAACACACCAGTGAGATGATAGTGAGCATGGACACAACGGTTTGGACAGGTAGAGCTGAAGGAAAGTTCAGATCTTCTCAAGATTGGAAGTAGAAAGGAGTTAGAAATCCCAGTCCTTCTGTCAACCATTCCTGACTCCCTTTGAGGCTACATGACTCACATCAGCTTAATACAAAATTGCAAATCTCTGCGGTTTCTGGGGGAGGAACTCTGCCCTAGATTCAGCACAAGATCTGTCCTGCTCTTCACTGCTCTCCCTGCCAGGGTACAAAAAGCAGCTGTAAAATCCCACTTGCGCAACTTCCCTATTTGCAGAAGCTCTTGGTCAGGGAGAAACAACTTCGAGGTTGGAAAAGAAGTGTGTGAACCAGGTCCAGCCCCTACGCAGCTTCTCAGTTGGGTTGGTATGAAGCCAAGCCATACAGGAAGGCTTCAGTATTTCAGCTGCTGGGCACAAAACCCTTGTATTTCCATGCTAGTAAAGCAAATGTATGCTAGACCTTGAGAGAACCTGCCTCAATGAATTTCTCTTCCATTCATGCTGAGTCCAAACTTTTTTGCACTTAAGAGAGAAGCATTGAAGAAATACAAATTCCTCAAGTGAGGTTAACTGTCCGAAGACTACAGTTAGTTGGTTTTCCTTTAATCCCCACACCTCTATCATCAGCAGCACATAATCTGCACCAGGGAAAGAAGTCACACTTTTCTCATCAGTTACAAAGCTGAGGAAAACAGAAAATAATTGCTCTCTGAAGTGCTGATGTGCAGAGCCACATCGCTCCGGCACGCAGAAGGAGGAGGGGATGTGGCAGCAGGAAGCAAGTGCCTTCTGCAGAGCTGGAGTGACATGGAAAGGGAGCAGATAACCTGACTTGCGCTTGTAGCATGTTGAAGAGAGGCAACATGCTCTTATCCATAAAAGTACTTATAAAAGCTAGAAGTGGACAAGTCGCCCTGTGCAGGTTTGGTTCTTATGGGGCCTTTTGCAATGGCTGTCACACCTAGATTGACAGGATTGTTACACATTTCCATGGATAACTTGTATGTGGGAGCAGAGTGGTACAAGTGGGAGAGAGAAGCTGGAAATGAGGAAAGCCTGATCTCAGCTCCATGGTGGGATCCATCATTTACTGCAGCCTACCAGAGCCTCTCCAGTTGGCTGAGGCGGCTGAGACCATGGCCACCCTTAGCTTTGGAGGGCAGATGACTCTTCGCATTTGCTTTGGCCATCACAGGGATATGTTTAAACATCGATATGTTTAAAAAGAGTCTCAAAATTAGGAGTTTGTGAGCTCAGGGACACTCAGCACAGAATGAAGAAAACCCCCAGCAGCTCGGCCCTCCAGCAGAGCCTCTCTGTCTGCTCACTCTCTCGGAAGCCTGTCTCCACTGCCCAGCGTCGCCAGGGCAGTACTGGCCTGAGCCTCCCTGTCCCACAGGGCACAGGCAGGATGATGAGGTCTCACAGCAAGATAACTTAGTGCAAAAGCAGTGAGACAACTTGGAGACAGGAGGAGGCACCGGATTGCCATCTGCAACACTTGGAGGTCAAACATCAGCACAGACTGAAGCAATTCACCTTCCGGGCTGACGTGCTCCCTGCCCTCCACGTCTCAAACCCACACCTAAGAGAGGCTCCCTGTCGTCCCTCTGCCTTGTATACTTAACAAAAGGTATCTTGTTGCTGTGCTTACTAGCCAAAATAGATGCCACTCTCCCTTTCTTTGTGTTTAGACCACATGGCTGGCCCCATGGTGAGAGCACGGAGCCGCCCCTGTTAACCAGGGATGGGACCAAGCCCTCCCTCCCTTCTCCCCACACAGGGATGCCTCCTTTCTCCCCACACAGGGATGCCTTTCCAGCATTCGACCCTGCACCTCCCCAGCCAGAGGTACCGGCTCACTCACTGCAGGATGGCGCACTGCATCCAACAAGGGCAGCTCTCTCAATCTTCCTAACCACAGCAGAGGAGCTCCCGGCTTGTTCCCCGGAGCACGGCTCCAACAGAAATACAAGCTGAGCATGGCATGCATCCATCATAGACAGAGGGCTCTGGGTCCATAGCCCCCGAACAGTTTTTAATCAGCAGAAGATAAATACATTGTAATGTCCTTCATGGCTTAAAAAGCTTGAGAGGTCTGTCTCAAGGTTGTGACAAGCCCTGCCCCGTCTCCCACCCGTTACACGGTTCAGGATTCTTTCGAAAACTTCAGAGATCATTGCAGAAGGGAGCTTGGGGCAAACCAGCAAATCAGACTCAGCTGGGAAGTGCTCAGTGTCTGATTTAGTCTCCACATGGGTTCAGCTCTGAACACAGATATGCTTACAAAGTCCTTATCTGCATGTGAAGAGCCATGAATCCATCTACCAGATGAACCGAATCTCCTCTAAACAGTTGCATAGAAACACCTATGGTTTTTTTTCAGAGATTGCAGTTTGTTCTAATATTACAGGAGCTAATTGTTCTTCCCTGCCTTCCTCCCGTGCTCTGCCTCCCACCTCTCCGCTTGGTGAGGAGAAGACAGCAGAGGGTGCCTCCTAAGACAGAGCCCTCCAAACCCCTCTGTACCCCTACAGTGCACAGCCCACACGCTCTCTCTTCCATGAACACATTGTGGTACTCAGTGAAGAGTGGGGTGTGTGAGGTGTGGGGTTCAAATTCACTGGGACCCCAAACTGCCAACCAGCCGGACTATGTCCTGTAGCCCGTGGGAGGCATGCTCAGCTCCCAGCGCTCCTGCAGAGCTGGGTGCCACTGCCTTGCACAGGGGAAGGCTTTGACTGGGTTACAGTAAAAGGCAGACACCCCAGAATTTTCTGAGCTGCTAAAACACAACGGCAAGGATCCCCCCCCTCAAGAGAGCCATGGAAGTGCCTCAGCAGGGTCAAGGCATTTGGGGAAGTTCATCCTTTGCCTTTCATTAGTTCAGAAGATGCAGCAGTGGCTGGTGGGGCTACAAAGCCAGAACCTGAGAAGGGGCAATGGGAGTCATGATCCCTTTGCTAGAGAAGATGGAGTGGGCAGCCTCCCTCAAGGTGCTCCCTGTGGGGTCAAGTTGTTCCCCTCAGACCAAACAGCAGGGCTTTGCAAAATGCATACATGACTTTTGCATTGTCCCAACTCTTTTCTGAACACACCTCTGGAGAAACTGCGCATGCCAACACCTATCTGTTATCCACAAACCCAGTTTTTTTGAGCACCCTAAGAATTTCTGGATGCTTCTCTTGTCCCATACCCTTTTAAACAGTTAATCCATCAGATCTTTCAAATGCAAAGCAAAACCAATCGTTTACAAAAACTCTAGAGAAGTACTCTTTCTAATGACTCCAGGCATTATGCAGCATCCGAGAAACACTCACCTTAGTACATGAGTCGATCCATTTATTGTGGTGGTGGAACAGGGGACCGTCTGCCCCAAGATGGAAGGCCTTCGGTATCGCTCATCACCACAGCACAGGATGATGAGGAAGGCACGTCTGAAAGACTTGTTCAGGAAGGCGTAGAGAAAAGGGTTCAACCCTGAATTGATGTAGCCCAGCCACAGGAAAGCCGTCCACAGCTTCCCCGGTACTGTGTAGTTTATGAAAGGGTCCACTATGTTTGTGATAAAGAAGGGGGCCCAGCACAGGCAGAAGCACCCCATGATGATGCACAGGGTCTTGGCAGCTTTGGTCTCAGTCTTCATGCGGTGCGTGCTGTGCTGGTCCGGGTGGTGCTGCCGGCCGTCGGTGGGGGCCCCCGCGCGCTGCAGCACCTGGATCTGGCGGGCGTGCTCCCTGGCCGTGACGTAGATGCGGTAGTAGGCCAGCACCATCAGGAGGAAGGGAATGTAGAAGGCCACCACGGAGCAGGTAATGGCGTATGGCTTGTTGACCATGAATATGCAGTAAGTGGAGTTGGAAGCCTTGTTGAACTGCCTTTGCTGAATCTGGGGCAGGGGGAGGAAGGACAAGGACAAAGAAGGAAAGAAGTTCAGCACTGCTCCTCCAATACCAGCAGTCTGTTTGCCAGGACACCTCACCACCACTTTCCACTTCTCTCTC
Organism: Pelecanus crispus; assembly: GCF_030463565.1. Taxonomy (NCBI): domain Eukaryota; kingdom Metazoa; phylum Chordata; class Aves; order Pelecaniformes; family Pelecanidae; genus Pelecanus; species Pelecanus crispus. The sequence continues at coordinate 13,181,885 of NC_134650.1, read as the reverse complement.
CTCCCTCCCCTCTCCCATCCACAGTACCTGCCTTACCCACTGCTGCCTCTCCTGCCTGTGCTCACACCATGGGCTCTCCAGCCCTGCTGATCCCCACGTCTGCAGGACCAGCCCACGTTGCAGCTCTGGCACCCGAGAGCATACCTCAACCTGGCCAGTGAAAATCAGCCTAACTCCCCAGTTCAGACACAGTGAAGGGGAATAACTTCACTTTGTGCCATGCTTTTTTGCAGTGCTCACTGCTTTGTTCATCAGGGCGTGTTTTACACCAAGGATGCACAAGTTTCATCCAGCCGAGTCCCACAGGGGTATTAAAGAAGGACCAGATGGACAGGGAAGGGACTGTGCTGCAGCATCTTGGGGGCAGCCTGAGGCAGGAGAAGTCTGCAGGTTGAGTCCGTAGGCTGAGAACTGGTCAATGACTTGTGATGGAAACAGAGACAGCAGAGGAAGAAAAGGGTCTTGCATGTGAGTTTGGGGAGCAGGGGGCATAACTGGGACAGACAGGATTTCTCTGAGGCCATTCTTGCTCCAAAACAATGTCACTTCAGGTCCATCAGGCCCATAATTTCTGATGTTTATTCCAACAAGAGAATAACCCTGTCTCTTATTTAAAATTATAATATCACAATTATTAATTAAATTGTTTAAATTATTTATTTAAATTTATTAATTTAAATGTATTTATTTAAATAATTTATTTAATTTATAAGTTGGGCAACTAAGGAAGTTTACATCCAAAATAAACTATGAAGCATTTTCACTAGGTGGTGTTTGAACCTTGCACTACCTCTCAGCATGCAGCTACTGAAATCTGCATGGTGAATGCCAGTAAGTCACAAGGAAGGGCAGGGCTTGCACTGGTGTTTAGAAAGTCTGGTACAGGCAGCTGGGTGTTGAGTCTTTTCTGAAAAGGTGTGGGAAAAAAATCAGTGGCAGAAATCAGATACCTGATGTGGTCTGTTAAATGAACAAAATGCACCTCCCTTTTCTACCAGCTGCATGTCCTAAAGGTGCTTGTCTGACAGCAATTTTGGCTTTATCGCCTTGTCTAAAGGCTTGGCAGCTTGCACCTGTTATTCTCCATGAGCCAAAAAGTATTCATATCAACTTGACTGAGACTTGGCATAGAAGATGCCACATCTCTTTAAACAAGCTCTTCTAAATAAGGTCTTTTCACAGTTTGCCATTTTTTAATTCCTGCGTCTCCAGATTGGAAGGAGAGCAGATTTGCAGCTCTTAATTCCTTGCCCTGCAGACGGGATCCTGCAAGTGAAGCCAGACTGCGGTGGGGAAAACTGACTCCTGCTGAAATGACTTGCACGGAGGAACTTCATCTTCTTCCCCACCTTCAAGCCTTACACCAAGACTGGGGATATTGATGGGACTTCCAGGGAAGCCTCGGTTTCCTGGCTCTCCAGACGTGGCTAGCATGGCAAGGAAGGATCCTCAGGCTCAGCCAGCAGTGGCCAGCACTCCCCAAGAGCTGAAGAGGCCAAGGGGAACCAAGGACTCCCGAGGTGCCTGTCAGGAGCCAGCTGGAGCTTGGCGTGTTTTCAAAGGACTTCTCACTGAAATGATTAGTAGATGCAGGTAAAATCCTCTCCCAAAGCCACCACTGTCTTTGTGACAGTCCTTCCAGGACACAGTCACTTCAAACCCTCTTAAAGACAGCCTCCAGAAATTTAACAGCCCCCGTGCATCGATAACAAGAAATTTCTCCTTCAGCCTCTCTTGTCTTCTTCTCTCTGAATATTGCTTTTTAAAGAAGAATATACAGCACCAAATATATTTGATACCAGGTTGGTGTACCTTCTTAGCTACTCACCAGATCAATGATGCCAATGCTATTCCAGCCTTGCATGATAGGGAGGAAAGAAATAAATGTCGGGATTACCCAGCACCCTCCAAGCATTACAGCGATGCGCAATGGAGTCATCTTGTTCCTGTAAACCAGAGGCTGGCAGCAGATAGCATAGTACCTGCAAGGAGAAAAGTGAGAGAACAACCATCATCAAAGGAGACTTCCAGGTCTTCAGAAAATAAAACTGTAAAGCATTTTCTCCATCTTGCTTCTCCTGCCTTTCAAAATAGAGAAAAAAATGAGTCTATAGCCTATTTCCATTGACTGCCTCTCACACAAGGAGCTCAGGATATTTTCACAGCATGAGTAAATAAGGTTTCATAGTGCCCTGCAGGGGAAAGCCAGTATTTTCTGTTTTCCGACTAGGGAAAATGAGGCACAGATTAATGCTGTGGTTTGTCTGAGGTCACAGAGTAAGGGAGTGACTTCACATTCAGCCCTCTTCTCCCTCTGCACTTAGTCACAAAGCTGTCTGCACCCTCCTTACCACGATGAATGAGTCCACCTTCCTTCCATTTAGCCCTAACTGAGTAAGTGTTGGGGTTTTCCTAACCGCAGTGGACATGTATTTTGACATGACTGCAAAAGCTGTTACTGCAAATTAACAAAGCGTTTCAAAGCTGTGAAAATGTCAGTAAAATGAAGTGTGTTTTTCCGTAACCAAGCTCCCTTTCTACCTCCCAGGAATCAGCCTCTTGTCTGGCTGGGCTTTAACCTTCTGCCACAAGGACAGGGCAGATGTCTGCATGGGGTTGCTAGCCTTTCCACCGTCAAGGGGACGTGCCCCGTGCTCTCCTTTCTCTTCCTGATCCATCCAACAAATTCATAGTAAAACAGGTCCCTGCTCGCTATGAACTAAAAATGTCTTCTCAAAGAGATACAAAATCAACTCTTCCGTCTGTTTGGTCCCTCTGCTACCCACCTCCTAGCAGATTTCTACATCAGGAAGGTGTACCAGAGCTAAAACTGGAAATTTCTTTGCTCTGAAATTAATATAGGCCCATAAGCACAGCAGATCAGCAACCATATAGTCCTGTTGCAGATTTCTGGTGGTCCTGACCTGACAGTCTGCCTCAGGTTCCCAATGAAATGTTTTCAATCTTCAGAGTTTTGGATTTCAGCACTCATTGTAGACAGGCCAATACTGATGTCCCCACTGCTGTGACAGGGAACTGGGGTCCAGAGACATAAGAAGCACCCATAAAGTCTCAGCTCTTCTAAATAATGAAATATATAATTCAGCTATGTGCCTGATTAATATATTTTCTTAGTGAATTAATAATGATCATCTAGCAGATGTAGTTTCCAGATTTGGTAAGCACAGAAATTATGCAATATGGTGCCTCATAAGATATGAGCACTGCATTGAAGAAGTGGCCACAGTTTCAAAAACTATTTATAAAGGGAATAAATTATCTCTGTCAGAGATTTTTTTGAGTCAAGCCTCACATCAAGGCATAATGTGTACGTAGAGAGAGCCTCACTGCTGAATGCCTGTAAAAGTTGATTTTATGAGGTCAGTAGAACCATGAATTAGACATTACATTAGCAAACACACACTAAAGCTGGACCACTAACCTGAGATGCCTGCAGCACATTAAAATAAGACATATGTGAATACACACATACACACAGTTTATGTGTATGTGTTAGAGAGAAGTCCTTGAGGTGCACAATTTATTTCATCAAGATATGAGTAGGAACCAAAAGTTTTGTGCTAAACAGGCACAAAAATCGAAGAATTTCCAAATTGTCTTAAGACTTTTTTTTTTAAAGTCATGTGGAGTCAACTGAATTGCTTTATTTTGATAAAATCAGATTATATATTCCACACAAAGGGTTGAAATAATATCAAGGTGTCAAAAGAAAACATTTTTTAAAAATCTCTTTGAAACAAGATTCAAAATGTCACAGGGGAAAAATGTTGAAGCAAGCATTCAACTATTTCAATTTGATCATTTCTACATTCTCTTCTGGTTTCGTGTGTGCATGAAAATCAGCCTGTTCCTCTGAAAAGTTTCGCTTTCAAAGAAATGGCATATTTGACAGTAACTGTTCTTGTAGAGCACTGGTGAAACGTTCCTCTTGTGGAGCTCACGCTACCAGCCATGGCAGTCAGTGGGTCTGATTCCTGTCCCCTCTAACGCAGCCCTCATCCCTCCCACGAGGGAGAAGGAGAAGCTGAACGACTTACAGGAACAGGATTTACTTCGTTTTGGAGCTTGCCTTTATTGGATCATGAGCTGAACAAGCAAGGGTATCCAGCCTCGAAGATATGCAAAACTCAACTGCGTAAGGTCCTGAGTGACCTAATTAAAGGAAGATAGCTTTAGGTTTGAGTTTGGCCCTGCTTTGAGAGGAGGGCTGGATCAGAGACCTCCAGAGGTCCTTTCCAACCTACATTTTTCTGAGACTATCAGACAATGAGGACCATCATGGTCAAATTTCAATATCTTAATGATTTCAGAGGATAGAATAAGTATTTCCTTTTTTCCTAGGATAACCATCCTCCTCCTGACAGCCACAGTGTGTTGTGTAGCCTTGTCCTGTGTTGCTAGAGCTTATTTGGATTTCCCCCTACTCTCTAGATATCCTTCCCCCAGGAAATAAACTGACCTTTGAATTCAAACAGGTATTTTCAGTAATGTTTTTGACTGCTTATTAGGACAGATGGTGTTTCTCTTGGCATTATGTGCAACTGCTTTTCTGAATCTAAACACAAGGGAGACATAGCTGGCATATTTAATTCTTTACTATCTGAGAAACACCTACTGGAAAGGGCTACCCAGTGCTGGACAGCAGAGGATTCCTGTGACATGCCTGATGGCAAGTTACTGCACGTCACAAGAGACTACATTTATTTGCAGAAAGAGCAAAGAAGAAATTCAATAAATAAATGGGAAAGAACAGCCAAGACACCAGCTACCATTTCAAAAGTTGAATAAGCAGACAGAAAAGGAAAACCACAATACATTGCTAATTAACTACAGCAGGAAAACAATTCTTCCAAGCAGTCTGAGTTATTACATTTCTGTACCTCTATCTCTGCTGCAGCTGACAGCATTACACTGACTTGTACACACTATTAAGAGCCATTAGAGTAAAAAATATGCCTGTAAAAATGACATCTTAAGCTCTCATATTTCTTCCCTCCCAGTGATTCAGCAGCAATTTTCCTCCACTTACATGTCAAAAGATTATACATATATATTTTTTGCTAACTGCTGCTACCATGACTTCCCTTGTGTTCAGAAAGTGGAGCTGGGTTCCTCCTGCCCTACACCGTTACCAGTAACAAGGTTCCGCAATCAGAGTGTGGGTGACAATTTTGCTGATGGCGAGGGAGGCAGAGAAGCACACCATCCACTTTTCCATAGCTCAGCAGGATTTCCATTCATGGCCCAGAGAGTCAGATAATAGAAATATGTGTATGTTAGCAGAAGTCATTGAAGTCACACCAATTTTTGCAGTAGCTGGTGATTTGATGTATGTGATGGTTTGGGCATTTAAGCAGCTATTTATTCACTGAGAGAAAAGTAATTATATCTCTAAGATTATCAATTGTTTTAGTCAAAAGCTGAAATAAAGACATTTTTTTATTCTACACTTCTGCTTCCTTTCAAGCTAGACTTATTTTCCTGTGCTCATAAAGAATATCTATTATGTACTGGTATGACAGTGTGATGGATGAATATAAAATGTAATATATACACATGATTAATACCATTCCCAAGTTTAATTAAATATTAATTCTTACTATTACCAGCCAAGACCCATGTTTCTGCAGTTTCTTGAAAATGTTAACTTCCCCGTTACCTACAGCAGAGCAGATGATGCGAAACACAGCCTCTCCTCTGCCTCTGTTATGACACTCTTCGCTGAAGGGGAAACACAAGAATCCCTTCCTGGAGCTGTAATCTTTCAAGTAGCTCCATAAAGCAAAGGTTATTATAATACTTTTCCTTTCCCATATCAGACATTTGCCACATGAATGAATCAAGTGCTAACATTTCACAGATGGCTCAGAACAAATCCATAGCTCTTATGGCCACTGCAGATATGTCCAGCTACTGAGGATTTGCGACCTGCCCAGCATCACTTGGTGGCTCCAAGAAACACTGCAGTGGTCAGACTGTGTCTTGAGGAACATGAATGTGATGCGCCCTGGTCTTCCAGTGGAAGTTCCAGTGGTATAGATGTGGGGGGACCGATTAGTGCCACGTGGATCAATTCCCAGAATTGGACCGCATGTGTTACGAACACTTTCCCAGCATCTCTGAGGGGATGCAGGTGCACCTCTATTACATTCACGAAAGCTATAAAAACCGCTCAAGGTTCAGTGATTCAGTGCCCCAGTGCCCCAAACTGTGGGGTAATTTTTCCTCCATATTCCTACATTCATCACAGTCACAGTCTGGAGCTGCCACAGTCACATGGAGGAGCCTCATATACACAGTGTCCACAAGCTGTAAGCACAAAATGTTTTATCCTTTCCCGACAGGACTTGTGCTTTGCCTGCTGGCGAGCTCCTCTTTACAGTCAGTGCTACACGTAAAACCAGAAAGCACATATAAATGCCTGATGAACTGTACATCAGCAGCACATTTGTACCTAACAGCCTTCAGCACTCTGGGTAGAGAAGACATAATATCACATTCCTCAGCAGCAGGATCATGGACAGCTTGCCTAATGTTAAACTTCTGTATATGTGAAGACAGGAGATGGCAGATAAGCGGCAAACTGTGAAGCCAAAGAGAAAATAGACAGAAAATGAATCTCAGTTATATTCTTGCCTTGTACGACTGAATGCTGAATCTGCTGTGCTGGTCCAAGGCTTTCGTGGAAATTTAAGTGCTGTAAATCATGGCTGTTTGCTGTTGCCATTTTGCCTGTATGAAAAATCCTACGCATCCATGCGCACACATGTATGCACACTCCTTGTATCATACACTGCCTTTCCTCCAGGGAAAAAAAAAAGAAAAAAGCCAATTCTTGAAAAGCACATCAACTTTTAAGTGATGACACCTGTAGTTATTACAAGTTTATAGCTTCTAGGTTCTTGGAGATGAGAAAGGAAAGTGGAGGGACTGAGAAATAGCATTGCATTTCAACACACTGGTGACCTAGATCTGACAGCAACAGAACTTAGCTGGACGGCTACTTGTGGTAGTGACTACCTGCATACTCATCAAGCACCAACACGATGAGACTCCAGTTGTGACCAGGATCTGTGGTCAAGACTGAAATCAAGGGTCCAACAATCTAGATAACCAGCTGGGCCAGTAACATTAACATACACTAGTTTCTGTGGTTAAAGAGAAGCAAGCAGTGATACAGCAGCCAGCACATCTGGCCACCCATCAGCCTGGACATCCAAGCACCTCCTCAAGCCCATGGTGGTGTACAAGCTGCCCTGGGCACATCTCCAGAGAGCAGTCCTGGGGTCTGCAGCAACTGCCTCAGGATCCGTGATGCTCTAACCACACCACTGCTCTTTCCTCGCCTTATGGGCATTACAGAAATACAATTACTTAGCTACATTAGGTAATTCCTTGCCCTTGGAGAAAAATTAAAGTACCCCCCTGGTTTGTAATACAATTTTATTTGAGTTACAGGTATGTAGACACTACCCTGAAAGAAGCTCCTTAGGTATCACAGACAGACAAATACACACCCACCTTTACTAAACAGACTGGTTCTGTGGGTGGCCCACATTTAAAACCATTTGGTGTCATGTGCATGTATAAAATTATATACGTACCATATGTTTTATCATCACTGGCGCCAAAATGAGCTGAGGAAAATTTACGGAATACTAATACTGAATAATTTTTTTACCCTCCTTAAAGATTCTAGAAAAAAAAAAACAGACAAGAGGGTGGGAAAACTGTGGGTGCTGTTAGCTCTCTCCCAAAGTTAGGGTGCAACAACCATGCCTATACAGGCTCTGTGCCTATATGTGTCTGCTGAACTGTGTCTTAAACACCAAAGTGGGAATGATTCATATCTGATTTCCTGAAGAAAGAGAGGCCAAAGAAATGCAACAGGAGAGAGCCAGACTCCACTAGCTGCCACCGCAGGGGACTCTGCTCTTAACCCAACAGCCGGGAGGAGGCTGAGCCCGGCAGAGGGGCTCCCGGGGGCTGCGTCCCCAGGCAGCCAGCTCAGACGCCGACGATACTGAACTGTACTGATGGAAAACTCTTGCAGGTGGCAAGGACATTTATTTCAGAAGCTTCTTCCCCTTGCAGGACACAAGTTACATATAAGGATTTGGCTAGTTTGGAAAATCCCCTTCTTTGTCTTTTTGGAGTTCTATGGTGGCGCACTCCACAAAACCCCAATCTGAGCGTGGTTTTGCACACTCCTCCTCTCCCTCAGTTAATCCAGACTGAGCCAGAGCCTTCCACTGAACCCTGACCAAGCAGCAAAGCCTAAGGAGCCAGGACTTCAATTTATTTGTGCCTGTGTGAAATTAAAACAGCACTACTGGTTTTGCTGATATTTCAGTGAAACCAGATTCTGGCGTCCACATAACCAGACTTTTACTTTTTTTTGGAGAGAACAGGTCTTTCTCTTTTCCTTTTTCCCACTGAGCAAATAAGCTATGGACTCCGACTGTGCCAAATAAAACAAAGTTATGCATCGCTGGTCCAGAAAAAAAAATGTCCTAAAATGATTATATCTAACAAAATTAAATTCTTATTAGAAAAACAACGGCCTGCTGGTGTTGAGATAATTACACTGAGAAAAATGCTAAAGAGAACAGTTAATTGGAACTGGATAAATTTAGCTAGTAATACAAACAAACGTATGTTGCCAAACAGAGATAGAGGACTCCTTCATCGTCCCTGTGCGGGTCGGTGTGTGTGGAGGGTTATTGGCAGCAACAGTGGCAAAAAAAATTACCATATTTCTAAAGGGTTTGTAAAGATTAATAAAGGACAGTGCATCCCTCAGGCTGTGCCATGACCATCTGCTCCGTTATTTTTCTTAATGCTCTCGGACCTGAATTCTGCAAATCCCATGTTAGCTTCCTGCGGGGATAACTCCACAGTTACATGTCATGTCTTGCAGCCCTCGTGGCCGCTCTCCATTTGCCCTTGCTCAGCCCCTTCCCATGCTGCCTCTCTGTTCCTCCACCTAAGCACCTGGGAGCTGTACGAGATCAGATGCCTTTCCAGCTGAAAAGTGCACGGGGGATTTATGGCCTGGTTCAAAACTAGAGCTGGAATCTGTGTCATATAATCAGATTGCTGACTGCCTAATCATTACTTACTGACAGCTATTTAAAACCTAGTAAGTCTCCCCACTAATAACCTCCCTCCTCCCCTGGCCAGCCAGCAGATGTTTCACAGAGCACAGCTGGGCACAGCTGTTTTCTCCCTGTCCCTGAGAAAGACATCACGCTCCCGACCTCAAACCCCACCATGACTCAAGCATCCTTTGGCGAGCCAGCCGATGCCCCTGTGCCTCAGCTGTGTTGGCTGTAACCCCATGCAAAAGAGACGGGCACGGAGAGCGATGTGAGGCAGCATCCAGAAACCGGGGGCAGCAGGCACAGCGGGCAGAGCTGGCGACCGCCCGAAACCAAGCCACTCCTGTGCCCCCTGCTCGTGCTCTCACACCCGTGCACCCTCCCACCCCACGCAGGGAGAGGGCTTCTTCTGCAGACGGAGTGCTGCTGCAGAGCACCAGGGTTTGGGAATCTCTAAAACATCATCTCTCACAAGGGACTGTGCTAATTTGATGTCTGAACAGTACATTAATGTTAATTAATGTTTGTAAACGGTGCAACGAGCATCTGTCACTCTGGTGCTTCAACACTCTTCGGCTACATCTGCTTTGCTTTAGCCTTTATTTAGCAGTGATTATGTGGTATGTTTGAATTCCAGTAAGATTAGCGTTGAATATACAAACACAGAGTTAGGTCTGTTTTGTTGCACGTTACATAGCAAATCTGCAAATATTTTGAACACGCCGGGCAAACAGCGTACCTAGTGCCCAGCAGAGACATAGACTTGGAGGAAAGCTTCACGGGCTGGGATGCAGCCAGGAGAGCTGGAGGAAGTGAAGAGAGGGTGCAGGGTGCTCTGGCTGCACGAAGAGCAGTGGGGCCAGATGTGCATCTAAGCCCAAGAATATAGACATTTAGGACCTGTTTGTTTGCCTGGGTTTTTTTTTCCCCAAGACTTTGATAAGTAATTGTATTGCAAATTGTACTGCAACTATTTGAGAAGAAAATTGCCTTTCCTGACAGGTTAACTGTATTGGGAGATTCTATCATAGCCACTTGGTCTATTCATATGCAGTACAATTAGTTTTATTGCATAGGCACAAAGAATGGATAGATATGCATAAAACATGCAATAAATAAATAATTCAAGGCTAAATCTTTTCTTTTCTATTAGAATACCAAAGAGATGATGAAAAAGCATAACCCAGTGACAGCAAAATTTGGATTCAGTTGGAGCCCTGAGGTACCTCTGATACCTTGGAAAAACAGTTTTTCAGATGAAACCGAGAGTGTCTCTAGGTCTCTGCAGTACTTTGGTCCCTGTGTCTGACCAGTGAGATCAGTTTATCCTGTGGCAATTTCTCCAGATTTTCTCAAATGCCTTTGAGAATTAAAGCCCGAATGCTTTTTTTTTTTCAGAGGCAGTAATGGAAATAGATAGAAGATATTATCAGATAAAAGTCTTTTCAAGCAACACTTTCTGAGAATGTTGAACAGAATGACTTTCCAAACTGAGTCCTGAGGATTAGATTAACCGCCCAGTTTCTTTAAAAAAACACACAGTTGTATGCCCAAAATAAAACAGAAGGCAGGAAATATATGAATCACAGAAAAAACACCAGCTAGAAAAAGCATTCTCCCATAAAATCTGAATGAACAGCAGGGCAACAGCTAGCAAAAATTAAATAAAACACTATGAAGGAAGCAGGGCTGTCAGTGCTCCTCCAACCCAGCTGCCAGGACGGGTGAAGCAGCGGTGATGGAGAACAGCTCCACAGTGGGCTCAGTCATCCTTCCCCGCACAGAAACCCAGGCATTCATCTACCTGCTCTGACCTTCTCAGGGTCATCCACCACTATCTCCTCCTTTATTCTGCCCTCTTAACACGGTTCAGGAGTCAGTTCTCACTGCGGAAAAAAACAACCCCAAAACAACCAAAAATTGTCACAGAAATTCAAGTTTCTGACAGCACCCTTTAAAGCCTAAGACTGAGGCTTTGCAGACAAGAGGGGAAAAGAAAGACATGTTGCTCTTACTCATATCAGAGTAAGTATTTGAGCTGACCTGAAAGTTGCTTGGAGATGACTACAGAATACTGCAAAAAATAAACTGTCTGGAAGTCTTTTCAAATCTCAACTAATGTTTGCACAGGACAAGATATGCTTTGAAAGCCTGTAGTCCAAGTCCCAAAAGGAGAATTTGGTGCAGCAGCTGGAAATTCGGAGGCTTTGCTAGCCTGTTAAATCCTTGCTGTGAACAGCACATGTTGGGTACACCGCTCATTTGGGTTAGAGGATGGTTACTCTGTCAAGTCATTAATCTCTGTTAGACTGCACTGTCAGGCACCCACATTTTAACTAATATGCACCAGGAACAGCACAACTTTTTGAGTTCAGTCTGCAAAAGGAAGAGGATTTTAAAAATTGGCAAAGTGCTCAAGAAATAGATGGAATTTAGAAAATTTTTGTACTCATATCTATTCAAATGTGACTGAAGTCTGGATATTTTTACTTTTCATCTCTAGCACAGACGTGAAGTGAGGTCAAAATTTTCTCCTTGCCCTTCTCAGGATGATCACAGACCAAAACGCACCTGGAAGTGATGCTCCCAGGACAGTCACAGCAAAGGGCTTAGCACAATGGGAAGGAGAAAAAGGCATATTTAAAAGGTGGGGTTTAGCCTTCTTTTGGTATGGAAAATTGATCTATTATTCTGTATCCACCACTCCGCCCAAGCTGTGTTGAAAATCCCTGTTGTCCTGCTTGCCGAGGAGGTGTGGAAGAGCAGCCAACTTTATGTCAGCAAAAGTGAATTAATCTCTGCGAAAAGGACACAGGAGTGAAGTGGGACTGTCAGTAGCACCAGGTGACCTGCAGCAGGACATGGCACAGGCATAATATCCCCCATAATGCAGCAAGGAAGAGACCATGGCACATCCTTAGGGATGTGGTAAGGGCCAAAATCAAAATGTCTACGTTCTTCCTGTCTTCTTCTACCCAAATGCCTCCTCTGAGGGATGGAGGGAAAGACCTCATGTTTCTTTTCAATCAGCAAATGGTTTATTAAGCAGGCCCAATAGGAAAAAAATTAAATGCCCTTGGTCTTTGTTAATATTTAGGCCTGACAGTGTTGACAGGTAAGGAATACTGGGTTTTGGATCTGCAGGGATCAGGGTCTGCTGCTTGTGTGATGGAAAGCAATTCTTTCATACATGTTTTCTGATTTACCTAATCAGGTTGCTAGACCATGCCAGTGAGCAAGCACTGCAGAAACGTAAAATAACATATACAGTGGTAATTCAGGAAGAAAGCAAGCCTTTTAAATAGACTGTTTGGGACACAAAAGAGCTCATGAATTAACACAGAAATTCCTGGTCAGGTTAGAACTGTTTCTGTGCTCAAGGATGATGTCCAGGTGGATGTTGAACAACTTCAGCAATGGCTATAGTACCCTACTGGTGTCCTACTAAGTTGTATTTTGAAAATCATGTTGATCAGTCAGTCAGTTAGTCACAGGCAGAAATACAGCTTTAAGAGAGGAAGATGACTAGGGACGGACCACCTCTGTAATATTTTCATTTACAGCAGCTCAGGAGATCTAGTCCAGTGCTACAGGAGGCACCTTGGTCTGTCTCAAGCACCATGGTGAGTAGCCTGAACTTGACATTTGGTCCTGGGAGAACCCAGAAGCCCGTAGTCTTGGGACTCAATCAGATTCATACTGAGGTGTCTGATCAAACAGAAAGTGATGAAAGCCAGGCAGCTGACTTGGGATTCCCCTCTTCACATGAGACAGAGAGATCTTGGGCTTTCTCTTTCAGCTGACACTCACTGTCAGCAAACACAGACATAATTGTGCCTTCTTGTACTGGGAGAAGAAATATACCTTTTGAAACCTCTAAGATGAAATCCTGTCTTTTTTCATGTCAGTGGCAAAGCTGCAAATGATTACCCATGGAGTCAAAATAGCATCCAAGATGCACTTCTACAGCAAGACTGAATGGCTAGGAGAGCTATATATGCCCTGCAGAGATTACACGATAGAAAATAATTTCTATGGTAAATTCAGGTGCCTTTGGAGAGGAGCAGCCTGTCTCAGGGATGTTGCTGTTAGTGCTCTGCTAATGGTGTAGTGTGTGGCAGTCATTGCTCTAACAAGCACTCAATAAAGACACTTTGAGAAGAGAAACAAGAAAAACACAGTACCAGAGAATTACCTAAAATTTAGATAGTCTAGTCTGCAGAGGTGTCATTCTTCGGCATGAAAGCACAAAGCAAACGCTAAAGGCTGCGATAATTATCCATGTCAGGCTGCATGCAGCCACCAGCTTGGAGAACCTTTTCTCTTCCCCTTGCTCTGCCTGAGAGCAAAGAACAGCATATGTATGGTAATCACAGGCAAAAAAGAAAGAGCATTTGTGTGTTCTGAAATAATTCCCTGACATCTGGCAATTTCAGGTTTGTCAGCTGTCAAAAATGGCTGCTGTGTTTCTGTATCCCAGACAGTGCAGCTCTGCTCCCTCACCCCTGAACTTGCAGAGGTTTTCAGCACACCCATCACTCATTAATTAATTCACCCTCAGCTTCTTTTCAAGCAATTCGACTGCTGTTTAGTCCATCATCGCCAATACTGGGGGGATGGCAAATATTGGGGGATTTCTCTCTGTCAGTGCATTCATGAGGAAGAAATTTACAGGCATTTTCTGAAAAAAAATTTTTGCTGTGACACTTAACATGATCTCCAGCTCCTTCAAATTCAGTCATAAACACTATTTTTTTGATCAGTTTGGCACCAAATTGGTGGATATTGGAGTTTTTTTAGCCAGCCCGTGTGTGTGTGTGTGTCTATTTTTCCTTCTGCTTTAAAGAATCTTTCTAATCCCGAAGAAATAGGAAGAATGCTTCTGGACAAGCAACAGGTTCAAATACATATTCAATCAGCAGAAATCCTTAAAAGCAGGACAATCTTATCACAGAAGGCCGAGCCACTTAAACGGAGCGATGCTGATATGGGACTCATTCAAGCGCTGTGCCCGTCACTCCCAGACCCCAGTGCACGGGGTGCTGCACCTTCCCAAAACCTTCTCAGAACACACATGGAACAAGGTTAGAGAATTAGCCTCCTCCAAAACACGGCTACAGCTCCTGCTTTCTTTGAAGACAGCCATTCTCCTCTCCTGTGTAGTATTCTAGTGATTAAAGCATTGGCTTAAGATAGGATGCAGTGGAGGTCCCCAGACTCAGCTCCCCACTTCCCTCTGTTCACAACAAGGGGAACCGTCTATGCATTACTGTAGGCAGCAACGCTCACCCTTTGCTATGGCAGCTCTGCACCTGCCAGGGAAAATTCAAGACTCCCTGGGCCAGAGAATAAAAGAGCATAGAAGGCAGAGCAGACCTGTAGTCCCCTCCAGGTGTTCTCACTCTGCTCTGAATGTTTCATTTAGTACAGAATAATCTAATCCATCTTGGTTTAGGGTTGGTTTGTTTGTTTGTTTGTTTGTTTCCATTTCCAGTTCCTTCTACTGAGCGGGGTGTTTGCAAACTCCGTCTCAGGTCTGTTTACATAAAGAAAATCTTCCTGTACAAAACTGTGATCTCTGCTCCACATCCCTAAAAAATTAACTCTGAGCCACGCATTTCGACAGCCATAGCCCCAAGGCTGCCCCAAACCCCTTCACCACCCCCAGCTGAGGCTGTCCCAGGAGCACGGGGACCGACAGGGAGAGATGGCAGGAGCAACAGCTCATGACATGGCAAAGGGTGGTATAGGCAGGAGAAAGGGTCGGGGGTTCCCCTCTGTGCACCCCACACAGGGGTTCCCAGTCCTCTGTGGATGTCAGAGATCAGGGGGTGAAGGGGAGGGGGGAAAATATTTTCCCTTCCTGTCCCCCTCTCTACACAACCTGCTACATTTAATTAAGAGCCTGGAGAATCAAACCCCAACATTTTATATAATAAGGCCACATCCAGAGCGCAGTGCCTAACATCTGCTTTACTGGTAATTGGCTCAAAGTGGCAATTTGTCAACGTTTTTAAGATAATGAGCTTCCTATTTGCGTTCCAGCCATCTAAACTTCCAGATAAGGAGACACGCTGTAGCTGTTGCACGTCAGCTTCTCTCTGGATACAATACTGCATGTGCCGGTGCCCCTCTCTCCCACAAAAAAGGAGTGCTGCCCATCAATGGAGAAGTCTGGCTGGGTACAGACTCTTTGGATGAAAGATGCTATTTAAATATCAATTGTCATGATGATGAGAATGATTATGGTCATTTTGGCCATATTAGTAATACTAAGTAATAGTATTTTTAAAAGTATTGAAATTTCTGCACAGAACTCATATGAAATCTCTAAATAGTGCTTATTAGAATAGCCAGTCAAAATGTTTTCTTCTAAGTATTCATCCTGTGAAAAATTCTTGCTATTCTGTATGCAAAGTTCTGCCATTTACCTTGAAAAACTGCAGACAACAATAGAACAGAATCGTTTGCCATAAATTATTTAGGATTTTGGCTTCATTTTAATTTTGCAAGAAAAGTTTGAAAGAAAAGCAAGTTTTTAGGATCTCCCACAAAGCCTATGCACCCTTTTCACCAGCTTTATTTGCCTCCTTGTTAGCATCACTAGTGGAGATACGCAAATGGATGCCTTAGAAAAACAGCCCATAAAATAAGGGGGGCTTTGCTCTTTCTCCATACAAACTAGTAATGTATGCCAAAATGTGTCATTTAGTAATACCAGTTTTCATCTGCCTGTATGGCTGCTAGCAGGAGGAAGAGCAGTTCTGATAGCACTTGAAAGATATGTCAAATATTTTTTTGACAAGAGAGGGAAAGGCAGATAATTCAGTGTTTCAGTCCCTGGGAAGACGACGTTCAGCACAAGACGTAAGCTCTGCACCAGCCAAGCCTCCCCTGCAGCCCCTAGCAATGAGCAACACCTGACATTGTAACAGAGAGCAAGGACCCTGGCAAAACAACGTCCTGTGCACGATGCACCTCCGTCTGCGACAGCTACAGGGCTTTCCTTTGGATACATCTTTAAGGTGTCTTTTCTTTAAAGAAGAAACTGTGCCACATCTGATCAGTAATGCAAATAGAGCTGTGCTGCACAGCAGCGGAGAACCTGGCTTGCTCTATCGATATAAATCTCATTCCTTTCAAAGTTTTTCTACACTGATGAGGATTCAGAGACCTCTCTCCAAAATCAGCTACTGTGAGAGATTTATTGCTCTATGGTTCCCGCAGGTTCATATTTGTGCTTTGGCTACTGCTGCTGAGCAACACCGAAGAAACTTAAAGCAACTGTAATTATTCTCTGTGCTCTCCTGTTCATACCTGTCCAGCGAGATACAGCACAGGTGCAGGATTGACGCTGTGGTGAGCAGGACATCAAGGGACGTTCGGACCAGGCAGAACATCTCTCCATAGATCCAGTTGTCCTGAACCAACTCAATAGCTCCAAACGGCATCACCAGCACTGACACCAGCAGGTCCGCAAAGGCAAGGGAAACAATGAAATAATTGGTCTTGATTTTCCTGCAAGACAGATCACAAAATTAGGGTGGAATAGTTTCAGTGCAGCATCCTCTACATGTGGACAGAGATTTCATCTTGTGATTGGGGCTAATTTGCTCCATCACACTGAAGGGTCCTCTCTAACATACTCCTCACTTTATATGGTCACCTCTAGCCTGTTCCTGGTTTCTACAGCTACATATCCACTGTATTCTCTGCATGAACACATTTTTCTGCACACACAGAAGAGGCAAATAGATGCTCACAGGCCTCTGCATGTGGCTCAGCCTCACAGCTTGCACTGGAGAGTTTGGGGTGGAGGAGGGGGATTTTATTTTAACTTGTAAATTGAGAAAATCCTTCCAGAAAGCACAGAGAAGAATCTAGACTGAAGCTGTAATTTTAACTTGAAGAGTACTTTTTAAATCATAACAATAAAATAGAATTAAATCCATTAAAAATCCCACGCAGAATATGAATAGAGGCTGTTGAATTTCTCACTCTGCTCCTGAGGCTGGTCTGACAACTCCCAGGGGTAGCAGCAAGCCTCAAGACAGGAGTTTTGCCTGCGACCCCTGTGAACCACTGGCAGCATTTGCCAAGCTGCAGCAATGCAGCACAACTGCAACAGAACCTTGATTTGTACGGTTCTCTGACGGGCTTGTTAGGGAATGTGGGATGGAAAAGGGATAGAGGCCAACCTGCTTCTCCAAGGAATTGCTGCTTAGCTCTGTTTTTCACTCATTTATCTGGGTTTTTTGACATCGAGAGTGCTAAAACTGTAGAGGATGGATACTAAAATGATTCCACCGCATCGCTGTAAATCCGAGTGGGGATGCACAGAGGCCAGCGTGAGAGTCTGACACCACCGCGGTGCAACGCGTGGTGAGAGGCATCCGTCACTGCGGAGGTTTATGCCCTCGCCTGCAGGCACGGGGCTTTTTAGGCAGGGCTTTTGCCTGTGCTTCCCCGCAGAAGGGCAGGCAGTGGCCAGCTGGGTGGGCTCACCTGAGCTGCCTGTCCCGGCACACGGCCACCATCACCAGCAGGTTCCCCAGGATGGCCATCAGTATAACGGCGGAGATGAAGGTGAGCAGCACGATCTTCTCCGCTATGCCGAAGCCCTCACTCGAACTGCGGAGCACACAAAAAAAAAAAAGAAAATAAAAAAGAAGCTGCAGCAGCGCCAGGAGGGGATGGCCTGGGCAGCACCAAGGTGCCAGGCACGAGCACTTTTTTTGGCAAGTGTGAGAGCAGCATCCCCACACCCATTGCAGCGAGGCAGCCTTCCACCAAGACCTCGGCACCGTTTCACAAAGAGCATTTCTTATTTATGGGGAGAGCTGTGAGGCTTGTGTTCATCAGCAGAAAGGCTGCAGGCAGAGGATACCAGCAACACCCGCGGCCACCCATGTCTCCTGGGGTGGATAAGCCGACACGTACAGCAGAGAGCTGGAGTGCACTGCGCCCGATTTCTGAAAGCCACTTCCAATTCAGAGCCTCTGGATGAAAATGTTTTCATTCACTTTTCACCTCAATAAATAATGTCATTTTCTATGCAGCAGTATTTTGGTTTTCTTTCCTTTTGTTTTTTGATTTTTTTCCCAAGGTTTTCCTCAAGATGAGCACTCTACATCTCGAATTTTGAAATCTTCTACATAATCTTTTCCCCTTCACTCTGTGCCGCAGAACAAGAGGCAGTCTGGCATTTTTTCTTTTTTCTTTTTCACTTGGTAACTTTTCCAGAATTAGGGAAAATAAAATAAAATTTTTTTAAAAGGAAGTGCCCAATTTCCCCCTACCCTGACATCAATAATTTCTTTCAGTTAATGAAGATAAAGAAAAGAAGAAGGAACGATAACATGAAAACACAATGTTGGACATATTTTAAGTCTGCATTTCTACAAGTATCTTGTTAAATGTTTCAAAAAAGGTTTCAGAGCCTGCAAAGCAGGAAGGTAATACACAGCATGCAATAAATACTGTTCAATTCCTCATAAAATTGGTTTTATTACAAAATTTTGAGCCACTTTTCTTTTAAAGCTATTTCTAATTATGCATCCAGAACAAAATGTGTCCTAAACCTTCACCTGCTTGTGTAACTTTCCCTATGACATTACACGGGTGAGAACGGGTGTTTGTTCATGTTATCAAGTGTGGCTAGAAATAAACTGCCATTAAGAGCAGCACTTGACACTAATTCAGCAGGGAAACTTCTTCACAATGTACGGAGCTGGTATTTGGCACCCAGGATTAATGTTGTGAGATTATTCAGGTAATTGAAATATTGAACTGTTATTCTGTTTTACTTTGACTTCCTCTACGGTCACTTTTTATTTACTAAATACATCCCAGACTTCTACACTTTATCTCACGGAAGTCTCCTGATTTTGGCAAAGCTAAAAAACCTTAGAGACTGCTGAGGTCCTGCCTCCACTACTTGTGCCATTTTAATAAGCTTCTAGTGACTGACTTCACCCTGAGCCTGCATTGCAGAACATCCACTTAATCACAATCTCCATTTCTGTGCCTAAAAGCGATGCCACTTTGAGTATGACTTTTTTGCCCACTGCCAGATGCACCAGTGGGTCAGATGGCAGCCTGCTGAAGTTGGACTCTTTATATTGAGTATGAACAATACCTCAGGAATTCCTTGATTTTCAGTATTTTATGAGGAAAGACATCACTGGGTATAGGTTCATCCAGACAGGTGAGGATGTTTATGAGCAAATAAAGAAGAGGAAAGGAGATGCCCTGGTCTCACACTAGTTTCATAGAAAAACACAGCACTAGGCAGATACATGCAGGCTTAAAACCAAGTGCATTTATATGGTTATAACAAGAAAGAGGACCAAGGCAACTACATAACCTAGCTTCATAAATGTATGTCCATATGCCAAGTAGTGCCTTCTCACCTGTGAGAGCACAGGTAGCTTTTAATTCCAGATAATCTCCGGTTTTAAAACTAAGAGATTAATAAATGTCATGTAGAGTGGACAGTTGGGTGTATCCCACCTCTCTACAAGGTTTTCAGGCAATAAGTCCCTGAGCAGTGCCAGGCACGTGTCCTTCTGGAGGTGGGTTGCTGGGGTACCAGTGTACCACAGGAGCGGGTACGGGTGGCTCAGGGCGAAGGGTACCCGGTAAGGAAGCGGGTTTTATCTTGTGTTGGAATGAATGATCCCAGCCCAGAGGCAAAGGCAAAGGCATGACTGCTTCTCTTGCCATGCCGGATTTCAGTGCTGTCAGTAAATCCACTCCTGCTTAATGGAGGAAGGTCTCTGGTGTTATGCTGAAGGGGTCAGATGGAACCATGGGTTCACATCCAGCAAGACAATTATTTTTGTGCAAGCCAATTATAGATGCTAAGATAGGAGAAAGGCAAAGTTAAGATGTGTTTTTATTCCCCATCTGAAAGAGTTTGCACTTAATTAGAAAGAGTTGTCTACTGAACTTAGCACAACTGCAGTGAGGGCAATTAAGGCTCCAAGAAGCTGCTAGCTCTGGGCAAATCCTTCAGTGCATTCAGAAATGTTGACAAGGCTCTGTCTGAACTAAATGTGGCTTTCCCAGTTTTTATCAGACAGCGTTGCTTCCTGACACCGTGGGCCATTAGTTCTTGGATAACTCTTGCAACAAGTGGGTTTTGTGTCTACAGTTCTTGCAATTACACTGCAACTGTTGCCTGCAATTTGCCTACATTGGTCCAGTCATACTTCCTCCCATCTGACAGAAGAAAATCCCTATCGATCAAAAGGATCTGCTTCATCCATCATCCTGTATCTGACAGCGGCCTGTAGGAGATGAAAAGCCTACATGCATACAGCAGTGCCTCCCTTGCATGCTACAAAGGTCTGTGTCACAGTGAACTTGTGTTTACTGGTGGATTCCCTTGCCTTCCCTCTCTCTGGCCTGTCTTTCAAACTCTCAGTGCATGGTGAACAGTCTCCAGGCAGCTTTCTTCCTTGGTCTCATAGTAACATTCTAAATGCAAAATCAAGGAACTGGCATCAGTTTCTGAGCTTTCCAATCAGCAATGACCACCCCAAATTGCATGCAGACACTCTTTCCTCAAAACTAAAGGCAATTGGCATCTAATTCCTTATCCCAACGCTAAAATCCCAAGCCACCCTACAGAACTGATCACTGGCCACATGGCTGCTCCTAGAAAAGCGCGTCACTCCTTCCCCGCATCTAGAAATCTCTCTCTCTCCCCCCCATCCATCTCGATGTACTTCTGATCTGAAAGATCTCATTTTCCCCACTAGTGAAGTCCTGTGTTGGAGATTTTGGGAGGCAGGAAGCTGGAAGCTGCTGACACGTGAACCTGCACTGCAGTAAAGTGCTTTGGAAAAGGATGAGCAGCCGGGAGCGGGTCCTTCCCTGTGGGCACCATACCCAGAGGGATGCAGAAGGCAAGTCTCCTCTGCTGGAGCCGCACAGACTGCCCTGGGCCCACTGCTTGCCCTCCTCCTGCAGGCAGCTGCTGCACAGCTGGGGAAGGTCAGACACTTGCCAAGCATCAGTATTTTGAGCGAAACCAAATGCCAGAGCCTTCATTAATAATGTTCATCAGCAGAAGAAGACACCATGAAAATTAAAGGGAAATGGAAAAGAAACAACTTCAAAGGCAGGTCTCAGCCACAGGCCTTCTAGCTGGGTACTGGGTGGGATGAAAAGCCTCAGGAACAATGGGGATGCTGGGATCAAAGGCACCTTCACTTACAGCCGAGCTGTAATTGTACCTGTCTAAATAAGCCTTCACGATAGGCTAACATTGCTCTGTGGCTGCATCTGTGAAACAAAACGTCAAACCACACTGAATAGCACCATACAAAAGATGTTTCATTGCCTCCCAAGTGAGCGTGGCAGCACATACGTGATGGAACAGTGGTAAAGAGGAGGATGATGGTTTAGTTTATCCAGACCCAGGCAGAGAGTTAGATTTATATTTTGTCTTATCTAGCTTTGCCCATCCTTCTGCTGTTCCCAAACAATTCTCATCACTGTATTATTTGAGCACCTTGCATCTACACTCTGCAGCATGTACAGAGGGAGAGAGATGCCTCCCTTGTCCCTGAGCCCTGCCACGGGGGTGAGCTGGCCCCGGGCCATGGACAGGGCTTCTCACTCCACTGTGCAGTGCCTTGGGAGGGGGGGTGGTGACCAAGCCTGCTGGCTCTTTTTTGGGGGAAGCCCTAGGGTTTTGAGGCTGCCTGCTGAGAGATCCCTGTCCCCTCCCCGCAGTAAGAACGCTGGCTCTCAGGCTGGCAGCTGTGCTGCCCAGCAAAAGGCACTTGGTGTCAGGATTTCCTGGGGCCTCATCCCACAGAGGGAGGTAGAGACGAGTGAAGCACTTTGGTTTGAACTGTTCCTTGAACGAGCTTCTCTGATCCTAATGGCAATGGGTTTACACCTGGACATAAACATTTCATGATAATCAAGACAACATGTAATAAGTGCACAGGTGAACTTAACTGCCCACTCACCTCCCACTGGAAAGCTTCTGTGCCTATACAGGAATCCCTGACAACCTTCAAGGCTGCTGCCTGCTATTGCCACCGAAAGGATGGCCCTGTTCCCAGGCACCAGAGCAGGCTCTTCGCATCGTGTCCGCTCCTCAGGAGCACCGCATCCCTTCTGTCAAGGCGCATCCTCCACTGCTGCCTCCCCGGCGGTGACAGCACCCGCATGCCGCACAGCTGGGCGAGGGAGCGCAGCAGGGGCAAGCCGGGTGCCCCGGCGTGCTGCTGACTGCTCCCCTTGGGATGGGCACAGGAGGTTCTGCAGGACTGGGGGGAGGAGGGAACTTGAGGGATGACAGAGAAAAGCGCTCTGGAGGTGGAGAGAAATAATGATTTTCACCATGCAGCTAGGACAGAAATAGCTGGAGACACCTCTATGCTCTTCCTCAGCAGCAGGATTTTCCGCATTGAAGATAAAACTCTGACAGCTGCAAGGAAGTTATAACTCTGAAGTTGTAACTGGCCAAGTTTGGTGCTTTAGGGAGGAAGATTGAGACTGAATTTCAGCTGGGTTTTGCTAAGCAATGACACCCGGAGTGCAGGGATGTGGGTTTGGGTGGAAGGGGGATTTGTCTTGCAAGGCAGGTATTGACCGTCTCCTGTGTAAGACTCCCAGATGTTCTCCTCTCATTTTGGCTCATGAAGAAGGACAGGGACCATAATAGCAGGTGAAGACTTAGATCTGCAATGTGCTCCCAGACGTCTTCCTGAGGGAACAAGCTTATTGCCCAGGACAGAGACCTCCACCCACTCCAGCCTCATCAGCTGCAGAGAGCTGTGCAAGTGAACAGACACTGAAGAGAATTCCCCACCACAGGTCATCTTTGGTGCACAGAGCTTTTGAGTTTTATACATCAAAACAATCTCTGGAAACGCCAAAGGAGGCCAGCGCCGAGCCACATTTCACCAGATGTTGCCCTGCTTGAAGACTGAGGGATGCTTCAGCTTCAGCCAGGAAGCAGGGCAATGTTTTAACCCTACATTTCCCATCCAATGTATATAGGCAACCCTGCCCTGACGGTGGCGGCATCCTGGTCTGCACCATTTGACTTGGCTGGCCACAGCCCAGGGCTCTGAACAGAGACCGGCTGGTCAGAAACACACACTGGCACACTTGCCTATGGAGCATTTGCTGTGATAATAGTTTTGGAAGCGTTTCGGAGATCTCTCCAAAGAGTATTTCTCTAGTGCCATGTTGTATTGCTCCTCTGGGGAACATTAAATAGGGATATGCATCACTGGGGGTGCAGGAAGGATGTACATCTGGGCTATGTTTCTGTACATCTGCCTTTTGAATTATCTATCATCACGCAGGAATATTTGTTAATTATTCAGTCTCAGTAATTCAAAGCTGTTAATAATGGAAGAAGTGGATATTGGTGTAAATTAAAATCAATGGTTTGCATAACATCTTTGATCAAATCTGAGTGCTCTGGCTTCCAAGCATGCTTCCCTGTTTAATAAAGCAGAGATTGATGGGTTTGCTATTATGAGGAAATGAGATTCAGACAAAATGATTGCTGGCTAGTAGGAATATAGAAATCACTTAAGGAAAAAGGTGAAATACTGATGTGGAATGAATGCTTAAAACCCATATATGGACACATTTAAAAGGCTCTTCTGTATAGTCATTAATGTGAATAAAAAAAAGCGTAATTATTTTTTCAAGCTCAATTTCTGCTTTCCTGTAAATACCCCAACTTTTCTAAATGACCTCAAGTGCTTTTGCATATTTTATGCAGCAATTAAACTGCACAGATCACTCATGTTGGTAAGACCACGCACGTTGTTCCTCTCATTTTCGTTACACATGTCACACCCTGACCTCCCTGCCACTGCAGTGGGAAAAATTCACTAATAAATAGCTCAGTGCTGAGAGCACCTTGGGCACTGCACAGACACTCCTGAGGGAGTGAGAGAGATGGAAAAGAGAGTGAGGATTGAATAAATAAGACTTTTCTTTTGGGGGCAGAGGAGGGCAGCTGATAAAAAGGAGGCTGGATGGCCCGTTTCCAAACTGGAGAGGAATAACTCTGCTTGCAGAGGTAACCTGGAGCATCTCCTGGAGGTAGCCAGGGACCATAGTGAGCACTTCGTAACAAGTGATGTGTGTAATTCTCACTGAAGAAGACTAAAAGCTCAGAGCAGTGAGTTTAACCAGGGTAGTCTAGAAAAGAGCTTTCTTCTTGATTTAACAATGGCCTCAAAGTGTATGGGGAATATGTGGAGGAGTCAGTCTGCTTTGTTTTCAACCAAGCCATGGCTTTTCACTCTGTAACTCCAGCTGACATGATATTTCATGTAGGTCTTTAACTACAAATAAGCTGTCATTTGCCTCTCCTCCTTTCTACTCCCCTGCTTACTCCTAGGCATAAAATCAGAAGCTGAGTGTTAAACACTTAAAAATCAAGATATGTTATTTTATGAGCAAACCTAACAACGCGTGTCTCAGTATAGAAACATGACAATAGGGAAGATATTATTTGATCTATGGCTTTCCAGCTGTTACCATATTCTTTTCTACTGCCACCTAAATATATTAATCAGAAGTCAGCGTTAATCCAGAAGCATATAACTTCTTTTAATGCCTTCAAATGTTACACTGCCTGTGCTACTTCGCTTCAGACCGTGCAGATGGCAGGACAACTCCTAACAGATTCAAATCAACTACGTACTTCACTTCTGTTTTAGAAACAGATTGAAATTATTTAAAGTATTGACAAGCCAGAAATAAACAGCATTCCATGTATCATAATAACTCAGTCATATGATTAGTTTATTTGAGTGCTGCTTTTTTTTTTCAACCAAATAAATTGCGGCGGTGGGGCAGATGGGAAGGGATGAGGGTTCCTCCTTTTATGCTGGTTTGAACCTCAGAAACGTTCTGCAAACTGACTTGCTTCCACTGATGCTGTGGGGCTGAAAATGCACCACACTATTGCAAACAGCAGCAGCTCAAGTAGCACCAAGAACGATGAAATGAGGACTTCAGACCACCTGCTCCTGAACAAAACTACTGATAACACCACTGATCCTGCACCTCCGCTCCACGTATCTCCTGGAGGCTGAATGGTATAGTGCTTGAGAGAATTCAATGTTTTAAGCAGCTGATAATACTGATTAAAATCAATTGTCAAGATGAAGCAAAGAAGACAGGCTATTTAAATGTTTTAAAAATTGCCATGTGTGGGCTGTGCAGTCAATCAGTACGTGCTAGGAGCACGCTCCCATTTAGGAGCAGGTGAGTGCTGGAGCTACCAGACGCTGCGGGACCTCAGGAGACATCGGGGCCAGAGCAATGGCTCCAGCTCTGCACATACCTTGGGCTTTGAGACTGCCCAGATTCGGGTTGACAGGCAAGGCACGAGGTGCTCCAAGTAGCAAACCCAGAAAAAACAAGCTTTCAGCTGATCCATGCAATTTCCTTAGCTTATACCAGCAGAAATTCCTGCCTTTTCTGGATGGAAATCAGATCTGGGGCGGAAAACTGATCCTGAGCAATGTGATCCTTTATTCTGATCTTCATACAGATGAAGGTCTG
This sequence comes from Pelecanus crispus, assembly GCF_030463565.1. Taxonomy (NCBI): domain Eukaryota; kingdom Metazoa; phylum Chordata; class Aves; order Pelecaniformes; family Pelecanidae; genus Pelecanus; species Pelecanus crispus. The sequence goes on along the minus strand of NC_134650.1, from coordinate 13,156,200 downwards.
AGACTGAGAGAGAGAGAGGCAGCAGTTTACACAGTTATATGGGAAATGCGTGAAAGAGGTATGAAACAAACCCAGACCCAGTGAGCCCCCGGGCTCTGCCTAAGCCTTAGGGGCTCTCCCCTTGCAGGGAAGTTGGGCGGGAGTCCAGCAGCCGTGTCTGTCTCTACTTTTCATAAAATGAAGGATGAAGCCCTGTCTCTGCTCTTTCCCAGGAGGCAGATCAAGTGTTACATAATTTACACCCACATATGAATGGATATTGCTGCAAGGCTGATGCATGTTAAGTACAATCCTTAAAAACCATTAGACTGTCACCTAAAATATAAGCTAAAATTAACTTAGGAAATTAGCATTAGATTAAGATCATGGTGTTTGCATGGAGAAAGGGCAGCTGCTGCAATTACTTTGTTCAGGATCCACTAACGACAACCATGGGAGAGCTCTTGTGCAAAGACCTGTGCAATCACAAATTGCAGTCTTACACACCTACCTGGAGTTTGCAGGACCTTGGCACTATGTTTTGTTCCTTACAATATACTTTCAGATCTTTAAATTTTGCTCCCAATGCCCCCTTCACATGCTGGATATTCCCCTTTTATTTTCACATAAGCATAACAATACTTTTTGGATATGCAGGGTGTACTTATTTTAATGAGGTTACCAAATACTCTACAACTATGAAAAAATCAAATCTCTGGCTTAGGCATAGGTAGGAATTTAGGCATACTACAAAGTGCAGCAGAGATGTTGTAACAATCGTTTCTCCTTTGTAAATGCTGAACAAAACCAAAGATCAAACATCCCTTTAATCAGAAATGCCTTGATCAATTCCTAATTAGAATTGCTCCTCAGAAGTAAGCCCACTGCATCATCTACCAAACTACGTCAGTTTAATGAAGAACAGAAGATGATGAAAGAAGCACAAAAATAAACCCGACTTTTGGTTTATATTCCATATTAATATGTGATTATCCTCTATTTTCCAGATAAGTGGCTCTTCCCTAACTCATGTCATACAGAAGTCTTAAACAGAGCAGGCTATATGTTCAAATAACAAATACAACATAGCTATACTCAGGAGATCTGATTTAATGAAGCACCATATTTCCCAGCAGCATTCCCATTAATTGTCATTCATTTCACTTCCATATTCTATAAATGTTGAAGACAGAGTCTAGTATGTACTTTTGAACAAGAATGTTTGTAATTTAGTTATTGTACAAAAGAATTTTACTTTGCAGAGACATAAGCAACACCACCATTATACACAAACGTACAACTATCTTAAGCGAGTAACTTGAAGTAGATCTGTGACATAACCTCCTCTGGCACAGGAGTGAGCTGGAAAAATCGAGGTTTAGACAACTATCTTAAGCGAATAACTTGAAGTAGGTCTGTGACATAACCTCCTCTGGCACAGGAGTGAGCTGGAAAAATCGAGGTTTAGACTCATGCTAAACATAGTCTGAGTTCTCACAGAAATCTGTATGACACCTCCTGCAATAACCAGGTGCAAAAACCCGGGTGCACTGAGACTGATCGAGCAGAGGCCGCTACTCTTCATGGGTGAGCTGCTGCTCCTGCGCTAAAAGCATTTGTTTCCCTGTCTTATTATAACCTTTCCCATAAAAAACAAAAAGTAAGCCCTGCCTTATCCCCACACATTTGTTTCCCCAAAGATAACTCTATCACAACACCATAATGGCAGTTCTTAGTCTTTATTGGCATTCTCGTACCAAGTTCTCATCTCTCCCCCAACCAGGGAAAAACTTTGTTCCCATCTTTGTCAAAAGCCTGGAAGTTGCAAGACTTTCAAATCCAAAAGCATGAAGGTCCTGCTCTGCTTTTGCAAGCAATATTTGCAGTCAGGGAAATATTGTTAAATGAGAGGCATTCAGTCAAGACTGGTGGAAGAGTCCTGGCATCAGGCTGTATATTAAAATATCCAGGCTACGTACTTTTCCCGCTGCTTGTTTACACCTTGGACAATAAAAGACAAATACAGCTATTGGCTGTCTAACATCTAATATTTCCTGGATAGTTTCCCAGTTTAAAGAATCTAGAGGAATGAAAGAGTTTCTTCTTGTTACCCCTGCTAATGGAAGACTTGGCACAGACAAGATAATACATTGATATCTGGTATACATTTGATTTGAGACACCCTCCACACACCCTGACGGGTGTGGCTCTGAGCCACACGAAACCAGTTCCCAGCTCATTCATTACCAGACAATAGCAGGAGGTACTTCCACTTCTTTTTTGAAGACTACATAGGACTGTATGTCCCAATGAGTTTTTTTAAGGGACAGCATGGTGGAGTTCATCTGTTCAGCTCCCAAGGTGTGTGCCCCTTGAAGTATTTGACTGAGTGCTTGCCCTGTGTCCCCAGGGAATGGTGTGTCTCCTTAGTCCCTTCTCCAGTGCCGCAATTTCTGAACTGCCCAACCAGTTCACTGTACCCTGGCACAAAACACATCAGTCAGGCAGGATAAAAGTCATCTCTGAGATGCCACGCATTTCCAACTCTGCTACCTCAATTTGAGCTTTACCATGAAGACCAGAGTTTGGTAAAGCTAATTCCAGAGGTGGCAGCCAGAAACCTCCTACCCCCAGAGTACATGTTCATCAGCTCATTTTGTATAAACCTCGCTCTTGTATTTAGGTTCCAGATGGGTGTCCTTTCTAAGCAGAGACATGGCAAGTCCTTGATTCAAGAACAGAGCACTTAAATTTCTTGTTTTATTTAAACCTCTTTCTACATCCCCACCTAAGTGCATATTCTGAATACTCTACAAAAGCCTCATCACATTTCTCACTTCAAATAAACAAGAGAGGATGTCAACCTGGGGAAGCAGCAGGATAGAGGAAAAGCAAACAGTTGGGACTGCTTTGTAGATGTAAGTGCAGACACTCAGCTCAGATGCAACCCAGATCTCACCCAGGAGTCACTACCAGCACATTTCTCTGAGGCCAGCCTAAGAAGCTCTGGAAGTGTCTGTTTCAGTTGTGATTTCCTTTGGCTAACAAGTGCAAGAGCTTCCAGGAGGAATGTCTCACCGTGCTCATCTGCAGAAGCCCTTGACAACGATTCCTAGAAACAGCCATTCCTGGAGAAGAGAGCAATGCAAAGGGAGAGACCTTCTTCCCCATAAAGGAGTGAAATGACCTAGAGGGTGGCATCAGGCATGGACTCTCCACTCAGGTTCTATGAACTTCAAGTTTGATCCACAACTGGGAGCTAGCTGCTGCCTCTCCCAGCTATCTCAGCTGATTTTAAAAATCTGCTTCAGTTTGATAACTGACCACTTGCAAATAAATTACACTCTGATATGCTCGGTACAACAGGTCTATAATTTTCCCTGCCACTGACTGAGGAAAGTGGTCCAAGAACTGTGAGGCAAAAAAGAAGAAAAGAAAAGCTCAAGAGCAAAACAGAGAGATAAAGCCAGTGGCACCACAATGATACTGCTTATGGTGTCCTGGTTCAAGGGTCAGCAACATCAGATATGTTCCTTAGACTAGAAAATAAGCCATGAAGCTGCATATCAAAATGGATGACAAACTAAGAGCCCTACTGGAAAGAAAACCTACTGCCCAGACATACTTGGAAACAAGCAAAGGCCCAGAGAGCTGAAATTTGATAAAATAGAGCAGAAACACAGGATCAGTTTGAGGGTTTAAAAGCCTATGGAGGAAGAAAGGCTGGGCATGTCAGCTGTATCATGTGGCCCTATTTGTAAAGTTATCAGAGAAGTGGAAAAGAAAGAGGTAAGGGACCTGCACCCAGCATCTTAGATACACCTAGAAAATTACATTGCAAACGCAATGTTCTTGTCAAGTTAAGTGGAGGACCGACTAAGCAGAGAGGCACAAGGCTCAAAAAAAAAAAAAAAAAGACAACCGACTACAACAACCATTTGTTTTTGTGGGTAATTTGTTCCTCGTCAGAGCAGGGAAACTGGCTCCCAACACGGGGTCAGCAGATTCCTGGCACTGCTGCGCAGCCAGGCCGCTCATGTGGGGGTAACCAGGGAAGCATGTTCCCATTGGGCTTAAATTCTCTGCTTAGGGGTCTGCAAGGCTGTTGGAAATGTGATAGCACCTGCCAATCACAAAGCACTGAAAACCTTAATTAGTGACATTTCTAGAAAACTGGTGCAGTGCATTTTAACTGAGGATGAGTACAGAAAGTTAGTTTGTTTTGTGATTAATTTTCTGGACATTTAAACTTTGTTACTAACTTTAGCGGTATTTCAGGTGAGGGACACTGTTAGCTGAATCAGTTTACAGCTTTCAGCGCTAGTGAAAACTTCTGTTTTACAGTGTGTCACCATGAGTAATTCTGAACAGACCTCAAGTTGCTGCAAGGAGACAGCATCAACAAGGGCTTTGAGCATGGCTTACAGGGAAAAGTATAAGCAACACAAAAACACTAGGTGCTTGCATTAGACTAGACCCAGATCTGCTGGGCTCAGGAAAGCATACTGAGCAGTAGCTGAATCGCAAGAAATAAAACCCTCATGTTTCATTGTAGCTGCCAACTCTGCCTGAGAATCATATCACCATTATGGCGCATAAAAATGGAAATTGCAAATAATGGCAGTAATGGGACCAAATCTATCCCAGCTGCTTGGGAATGGAGAAAAAAAAATATGCATTCTTCCACTCTAGCATGGCACAAAATAGCACAAAAGCAGTTTAATTCCTGAAGAAGGCAGTCTACTAATTTTCCAGGGATGTCTACCAGCAAAGAGGAGGTTCGTATCTTGATGCACAAGCCCCAGAGAAGCTTCTCTGGCAGAGGCTGCAAAGGGAATGGCCCATGTCTCCCACCGTCTCCTTTCCACAGAGTAACTCAAAATCTGTCTGGACTCCTGTGACATGCTCTACTTGCCCTAGTACTCCAAATACCCGAGCCCCCAGTTGAGTCTGCCCAGAAACATGTCACAGCTCTTGGGCAGCTTCCTCACCACTCAGCTCTCAGTCCTGAGAACTTCTTGACTAAATTAACATGAATCGGGTCCTTCCTGCCTATCTTCTTTTGTTGGATTTATTTATTCTCCTATTACACTCCCTGTTGAGTAGACAACAGCCTGTTCTCAGTTAAGTCCTCAGAGCTCTCAGGAAGTTCATGAGAAGAGCGAGCCCTGGACAGGTCTCCAGACTAGTCTACCCACAGTGAGCAATGAGCTGGCCCATCACCACAGCCCTATGGTCTCACTGTGGAAAGGAGGCTTTGGAAACACGTAGACTTTGTATCTTCAGGTTCTGGCCTTTGAGGCAAAGTTGAACAGAACTTAAATGCCAGTAGATATAACTCTGGAGATACAGAGATGAAAAAAAAAATTGAGCTCTAGGAGCCAGCTGGGAGCTCAGGTGATTTTTCAGATTAGGCTAAGGAACTGGGGACTGAGTGAAGTAAACTGTTTACACACATTAGACATCTGGAACTGACTTCTTATAAAAGAACTCAGAGTCTTCAGGACATGCTCTTGCCCAGCACTGTAACCACTGGAGTCTACTTTTACCTCTACCTCGTACCCTGCTGGAGCAGTGACCCGATATTCTCACAGGGAGGGCACTTGGGCTGGGAAAGTCACATAACAAATGAACAAGCAGATACTGGGTGCATTAAAGCTTTGGGGGCATTAGAAAAGCAAGGAAAATGTCTGTGCCTACTGTCAGGTAGAAATACTCTGTGCCTATAAACAGAGCCACAGTTAGAGATGAGCTATGAGATAAGTGCCCAACCTAGGGAGGGGTGACAGAAGACAGATAGGACCCCAAAGCAGCCACGACACATTTCCTCTGCTCTTGTGTAGGCATGAGCTCCTGTGCCCCAGGAAAGGAAAGGTCCTGCTCGATTCACTCACTCTTGTTCACTCTGACCCACCAACAGATGGACAGCCAGCTATTTAACCGCATCCTGCTCACCCCATCCCATCCCATCCCATCCCATCCCATCCCATCCCATCCCATCCCATCCCATCCCTCACTAGCAGCAAGCACAGCCCTTTTCTTTCTCCTTCACTCCTCTCTAAGCTTACAGCAATGCCCACGTACAGTTGGAAGGTCAGCTGCTGGCCCGTTTTTCATAGGTATACCAGCACAGAGCCAGAAACCCATCTTCTGTCCCCATCAGCCCTCTCCAATGTTGCAGTTCTGTTTCTAATGCTTTTTTCTGCAGGGATGCTTTTTTTAAAAAAAAAAAAAGTTTCCAGATTTACTGTTCCTCAAATGTGAGAAACAGAAGGTCATCTGGCAAGTGTGAGATCAAATTCTGCTTGCAGTCCAGGCATCATATCCTGGGAAGGACTTGAGTTGCATAAGGCCATACTAAGCTTTCAACGATTCAATAGAGAGCAGAAACTGCATCAACAGCAAAAAGTCACCTGCAACAGGCAGACCCTTCACCTCTCCACCTCCTACGCATATGCTTAAAGGTAGAGTAGTCTAGCCTCCAGTTACTTTGTTTGTATTGATGGATACAAGCACAACAGCTGAAATTGCCTCTTTGCAAGTCCTTTTGCAAATGTGAGCCCAGCAGTTCACAGCACTAATGGCACTTTGTCTCCCCATGGGATGAGGAGGAACCCATTGCTTTGCTACAATTTTCAGCATGCCTCAAGTTGGGGTTTTTCTTTTTGCCTTTTTTTTTTTTTTTAAATAACCTGCCTTAAAATCGATTCACCCCCAAATGGTGAAAGACCCCCTGAAAGCTTCATCTCCACAGGGTTCCTGTCCATCAGATGGCAAAGCTTGTCTTCAGACAATGGCCGCTTTTATTTAACGTTCTGACTTTGGGAGGCAGAGGCTGCTGCTGCTCAGAGGACACATGATGGCAAGTCCTTGGTTGACAGATGGGGCAAGATAGTAAGTTCAGCCAGTGACTGAGGTTGAGACCTCTGCCTGTTTGCCCGACCAGGGAGTCACATCATTGATGATTCATTGCCACAGTACAGTAAGGGCAAAATAAATACTGGAAAGCCTGAACTAGGTAAGAAGAGGAACACATTTCTTATCTGCATCATAGATGCACTCTGCTCCAGGGTAATAGTCTATCAACGGTTATTTATACTACCCAATAGCAGTTCCGAGACACACAGCCAAGCAAATAGCACAGAATGTTTTGCTGTGGCATCTTGCTTATTTGAGACAGTAGAAATGCTCTTTCCCAAGCAGTGAATGGCTCGTTCTGCAGCTGCACACACTACTGCAGCAGGATGTGGAGTAGGTAACAGCTCACCACAGCTCTCAGCATCGCAGCCCTATTCCCAAGACAGCACTCCCAGAAGAGATGTCTACCCAGGACTGTCTTTCTGCACTTCTCCAAAAACAACTCACAGAATTTTAACTCACTGAGGTGAAAGCAAAAGCCATTAGATTTCCACCTACAGCCAATACCCTTTGGTTTTGAGACACCACATCACGTCTGTTCTATAAGGAAACAGCTGTGTCAGTATGACTCGCAGTGCCCTATTAACCCTTACACAGCTAATCCATGTCTCCTGCACAGCTCCAGTTTTGCAGCAGTCCCGTCTCTCAAGACACCCTAATACACCCTCCCAGCTTCCTTACTCACAACCTCTGAACATGGCTGGCTCAAGAAATCCCAAATATGGAGACAAATTCAATGTTGCCAGCCTAATGCTGAGGGTCAGCCCTGAAAAGCCAAGCAGGGTGTCCTGGGAAGTCCCTGGCACTGCGGCTGCCAGCCTTGCCGTTTGAGGCAGCTGGCGTGGGCAAAAGCTGGCAACAAGGTCCAGACCATTTTCCTGCTCTGGGCAATCTGCTGCTTTCTAGGGCAGCTGCCCATTTTTGCCCAGCCCTAGAGCTGGCTCTGCCCCAGGATATCCCAGGCTTTGGGACTGTTTTAACAGCATTCCACAGCCTCTTCCAGTTCTTCACTAGATGCCACTCTGTGCAGACATGCTGAAGCTAAAGAAGGATATGCTGAAAGACACCAAAAAGTAAATTTTTATGGCCCAATTCTTTGTCAAGGGCATTTTCATCTGTGCAGATTCCTCAGGGCACACTAATAAAAGCAGAGTGAAACATCACAGAAGTGCCTGACGGCCTTACCTCCCGGGGGGGGCTCAGCACACAGACAAAATGGTGGAGCTGCTCCTCTGCCTCTGCACCCTCTAACTTATTTCAGAGAGTATATATGGCTCACTTGCTCCACAGCTGCTGTAAGGGAGCACACTATTAATTTGCAGAAGCTGGAGCCAGGCGTAAAAATTCCATTAATTAAGTGTTGGTGGAGGTGTTTGGAAAGACGTTCCGATAAATATAGTGCTATGAGGTGTTCCCCTAGAAACTGAGAAAAAAGTTGAACAATATGAAAAGTACCCAGGCTGGTAACAGCTATCGCTCCTACTGAGCGGTGCCTGGGCTGTAGGGAGCATTCAGCAGAGAGAACTTCTTTTGCAGGGCTTTTTTGGCTACCAAGGATTTTTGGTTGGTAGCACAAAAATAAGAAAGTGAACCTGCACACCATGCCTTGCTTCCCTGTGCCCTCCTGCTTTGCCCCTCTTCTTGTACCCAGTGTTGGCAGATGGGAAATGCTCTGCAAAGTCTATGGCTGCAAATTCAGTAATGCCCCTTGCGTTTTAGTGCTCCCAGCCTGTGGACTCCTTCTTAGGTGCCCCTGCTGTGCCTGCCCACCCCAGCACCCCCAGGCATGCAGAGGCTAAACCCTACAAACCCATCAACTGGCCGTCTTTCAGATGGCTACTTATAAAATGGTTCAACAGCACAGCTTATATATGGTCATATCTACAGTTGATGTAAATCAAAACTGTTAAGTTTTGCCTCATAAGGGATCTGTAGGGTTTTACTTTGCACTCTTCTGGCACTATGTGTTCTGCCTGCCGTTATCCTCAGGAGAAGCTCCACTCATACACATGAGCTCAGCAAGCAGAACAGGACATTATATGACTTGTATACCAAGGGATGAAAACACTCAGCTCTCATCTACGTGCTCCTCTGATCACTGCACCATTCCTGCCTGAGGGATGCAGACGGAGAAGACAGGACTCTGTAGAAAATCTTCTCAATCAGTACATCTGTCTCCACAGAAATGCATGAGCAAATACCTTTCTGGATGGATGCTGCAGGTGTTACAGGAGGATTAGAGTTGATCTTCCCTTAGAAAGGGGACTAGGAAAAGAAGAGCGCTCTAGGCTGATTCTGGCCTGTTAAATGACATTTTAGCCTGGTATTTCTCACCTAAACAGAAATATGATCAAAGAAGTTGAGATAAACAATGATTTAATGACTCAAAGCGTGGAAGCTGGAGAGGTTATGAAAAGAGCTTGTGTATATATAAGAATAAACACTTATATTGTAACCTGCTGGAGGAATCTTAAGCTGTTTGCTTTCCATGAATCCCCAGTGGCAGGGCACTCAAGAGCACACAAGCTCTTTCCTAAACACCTTCTCTTTTCTACACTTCGGGTCATTAAATCAGACACTTTTTGTTTCAGCCACTCAGCACAGCCTCCCCCTTGCCCAAATGGCCACCTCTGCTTTCAGCCCAGTTTTCCACCTCACAGCTCAGTTCTTGCCCCACCTCAGTCCTCACTGCTGGCTGCCAGTGTCCGAAGCAAGGGGAACACAGGGACCAAGGGCACAAACCAACTCCTTTCCTAGGACCCCCCTTAGCTACCTCTGGGGCTTCAGGGATGGAGCTCTTTGGGTCCCTCTCTCTCCCACTACTGACTATTGCTCCTGCTTCCCCCCAGCTTTGGATGGGGAGAGAAGACCGAAGACCTTCTCTGCCTGTTTCTGCAGTCAGCCATCCTGCCAGTGTACCAGCTTTAGGTAACAAACCTGTCTTAGAGCCAGCCATCAACAGCACCGTTTCTTGCGGTCCATGGAGAAAGGAGACTCTTGGGCCAACACAGCAAGGCTCCAGATTTGGGACTCACTCAAACATACAACTTAACACAAGAGGGCATATCATTGAGATGGTCTGTTGTCAGAAATAATGTTCACTATGCCTCTGTATGAGGACTTTGGGAACAGCAGCTGGGTTAAATAATGGAATATTTTCTTTGCTTCCAAACAAACACAACTAATTCAACCAATTTGATTCCTTGTTCCCTCACCTTGCTTCTCATTTCTCAAAGTCAAGACAAGATTAATGAACCCCACACAGTACTGCTGGAGGGCTCTGCATTTTTCAGAGTACTTGAAGCCACAAAAATACCTTCAGCAACAAACTGAGAAAACTAAAGCTGATAAAGCCAAGTTTGGAAGCAATTAACATCAATCTAAAATTCAGCTGTTTTGGGGGCTCAGCTTAAAAATAAAAAGCAATTACTGTTGTGACAAACTCAAATAATACATTGCTTCTCCATAGTTGATTTAGCAAAGGGAGTCTGCCTTCACCAACAGCTACAATAAAAAGGCTTATAAAAAAGCTATTTACTTGCACTGAACGTTCTCGTTATTTTTTTTCAAAAGCTTATTTCTCAAGAGCATAACAGCCTCTCCCCAACACCTGAGGAAGCAAGAAACCCTTATACAGTGTGAAGTACTGTATAAACAGAACAGCTCCGACCACACTCAGAAGTACCCATTCAAATAGTAGAGGTTTCTCCTTGTTGCCCAAGAGCATGAGAAGAGCTCTGGCCAGCAGAACCACAGCTCTGCTTGCCCAGTCTTGGCTGTAAATGCCATGCAGCTGCTCTTCCACTTCTCCCAAGCTGTGGGCTTGAAGAACAACAAGGGCTGCTAGTGCTGGAGCTTGTATGGGACTCCAGTTGTCACACTGGGGAGAATCTTGAAGTCTTGAAGATTTGCCCAAGGACCTACAAAGAGTTTGGTGTGAGAACTGGAAAACAACCTAGTTCTCAAAGCCCAGAGCACAGCCTCTTGGGTTAAAATGCTAACAGAAATATTTAAAAAGCTGCCTGAAACACAGTTGTGCAGTCAATATTTAGCATGCAATAGTAGGGTGCTTGCCCAATGGGAACATCAGCCAGCACATGAAAATCAGTTTGCAGCTTTTGAGAAATGTTCAGATTGCCTCTTGTTAGTAACTGCAACTTCCCAACCTGATGCACTGTTGTAAACCACACCAGAGCCTGTCTGTGCCAAAAGCTCTTTCAGAAAGCTTGAGCCAATGGTTTTCAAACTGTGTCAGCAGAGCATCTCCGAGCAGTTAACTGAATAAAGCACTTGAGCACCCTGCAGCTCTAGGGTGGTGGGAGATTTGCAGAGCTGCATCACGAAGAGTCCTCTGTGGTGCCTGGTCAGCTAAAATTGAGGCATCCCAGGAGCTAGAAACGCTGGGCTTGCCATGCAGCACCCAGAGCAATGGGATGAATGAATGAACAATGAGTGCTGAAGCTCAAAGAAGGGAAAATGCCCAAGAGTGGCCAACCACGCCATTCAGAACTGGCATAGATTAGAGTCGCCTGTGCTCCCAGCAATGTAAAGGAGTCAGATTTAGCTACTACAAGATAAGGAGGGACTGGCATGCCAATGGGAAGTTTTACTTCATTCCTGGGTACAGGGAATGCTCTGTAGTGAGATGATGAGTCTTATCCAAAGGTCTAGGAAGGCTTTAGTAGTCTTTAATAAGGCCATTGCTCACTCCCTATGCACAGCACGTTTGCAACCTACGCTGGCAAGTGCCCAACAGAAGCAGAGTCCTCCCTGTTCAGGCCTCTCCAGATTGCTCAGTGAGGTCTGCAGGTGCCATTCTTGGTACACGGAAGCTCCTCTCACAGTTTTCATGGGCAGAGTTATTATGTACCTACCCACAGAGCCAACTGCCTGAAGAGTCCACGGACTCCCAGGTGACTTCTGTACACACAAACTATGTCTATTTTAGCTGGTAATTCTGCACAACGAGAGCAGATCAAAGCAGTTGGTACTGTGGCCCCTACATCTCCACTCTATGCAGAACATGGGGGGATATTTTGGATTAGATTTAGCCCAGTCTCCCTGCCTGAATGTCCCCACCATGCCTGAATGTGGAAGCTGCATGGTTTGAGCCCATGCTTCAAAACCTTTAGTCCTCATTGTGGACTGCAGAGTACGTGGTGCAGAGCTGCTGGTTTAATATCTTCCAAGAGGAATGTAATTCACAAATTCCCTTGCTAAGTGCTATGTGATCCGAACTGATACACCATGTGTGGGGATGACTGGGGGATTCACCTTACGGCTGTTCTGTGCCAAAATACAAGCATAGGCACAGTGAAACAAACTGCAGTAAAGCCATCTCTGTGCATATTTTCCTTTTATGCCCAAAGAGATTCAGCCTTTTTCCACTTCCTCTGAGGCTGTCAAAATCATCACGTCTATATGAAATTGTCTAATGCACCAAAAAACACAAACACTGAAAAAGAGAAGTGCAAACATGTTTTGAAGGTTTGGACAAATTTACAAGAACCATGGGCAAACACCTTGTCATGAGCAGGCAGGGCAGCAGCCTGCTTGCTAAAACCCTTGCGCCAGCTCTGGCTCCAAACAGAACATTGAAAGTGGCACGTCACAGCTTTCAGATGGAGGAAGAGGTTTGCGCCACTGAGGGTAGCAGTGAAGGCTTTTGCAGGAGCTCCTGCCCTTCAGCCGGAGGGCATCAGCAGCAAACAGCCTACAGTTCACTACGTGCCTGCTGTGCTAGAGCGGGTCAGTGAGAAGGACCGCTGTACTCTTGTTTGTAGTGTGCCCAAACAATATTTTCATAAAGTTGTTGTAAATGGAGAGGATAAAGGGAACAGCTTTTTTTTTCCATACTCTAACCAATTCAAGGGTTTGAGTTTTCATTCCAAACTGCTTGACAGTATCTCATTAACCTACTGCCTATAATAAATGTGTTCAATAACAATCACCAAGTCACACAAAATTTAAAAATTCTATAAAATATAAATCGGAAATACTTGCAAGGTCATTTATTTTTCTACTCTAGAATTAGAGAAAATGAGGTCTGCTGCCCTGCTCCGCTGTGATAAATACAAGTCCCAAAGCAGACTGTCTGAAATTTCCAGGAACGTCTCTCTAACCTCACACTGCAGCCTTTGTAAAATTCATAACCAAATTTTTCCACAGCAAAAAAAACATCTGTACAGTTGAATCTGCCTGCAATGCTTCAGATAGCTACAGAGATGTAAAGCCACCCATCACCTGGCATCCTCTGGGGCACCTCATCAAAACCTGTCGAGGGCAGGAGCCCTGCGCTCACAGCCATCCCAGCTGGCTGGAGCAGGACAGCTGCGGCACTTGTTGCTCTGAACCCAAGTGCAACATGCTGTTTCCACAGCGCTCAGCTCTAAACAATGTCAACCTGTCCCTCATCTCCTCCCATCCCAGTTGTCCCCATGTTGTCAGAGCACCTCCCATTTCCCCAAGCTTTGCTCCCCTTCTCGTGCAGACTCCCCACTGGAACATCCCTGAGCCCCACAGGGATGAGGAGGGGGGACCCCAGTGCTCCCACCTCTCAGGCTCACCAGGTACAGCTCTGGAAATCAACACGTGGAAGCCCCTGGCTTCAACAGAAAACATTCAGTACTTCACATCTCAGCAAAAAAGCTGAAATCAGGGTAGATAAAGGAGAAACATTAGCAACTTACTGGTAGCTGACAAGCAAAGCTCTCAAAACCAAAAATTCATGGTTTGGAAAAGCGTGGAGTCAAAATAAAATCATGTGCCTACCACGAAGTCTGTTTATGCAACCAGTCACACAAACTAAAGGACTGCCTTAGTCCAGCTCAGAAAAAGCCCCTAGGAACAAAAGAATAAAGTCATTCCTGAAGTATAACGAAGTGAGATCTGACCACAGTGTTTGATCAAAACAGCTGGGGGATGGTGAATCAATATTGATTCAGGAGAGCTTTCAAATTCCCACGGATTTTCATTCATCAGATCCCCAGGAATACCTTGCGTTGCCTCTTTTAACATCTAAATGGGAAGTCAGATGAAACAATTCGCCAAATGAGAATTTCCCCCTCAGAGATTCTCCCACTGTCCTGCCAGGGTCAGACCACACCAGATGGCCACACTAACCAGTGTCCAGGAGAAAGCAGTCTCTTGAGAGACTCTTTCCAAAAATCCTTCCCCCAGGCCTGTTCAATGGGCATATTCCGCAGCAAGCTGACTGAAGGAGACCCCCCAGCTCTGCCCACGCTCCAGCACTCCCCGAGCGCACAAACCCCCTTCCTCCCAAGCACTTCTCATTGCATTCTGGCTACATCACATATTGGAAGGTATCACAAGTAGGAAAAGAAACCCTAATTCTGATAGGAATCAATTTTATTTGGGTTTGGTTTTTGGAGGTTGAGGGAAGGGTGGGGTTTTGGCTGGGTTTTTTTGGACCAGGATTAGGGCTGATTGGAATTACAGTAAAATTCAAAAATAGGAAGAAACAGGTAATGATCTGTTGGTTCCTACAAATAGTGAATTACAAAACTCCAATAGATCACTTCAAAACATCCATGCTTGGTCAGACCTACTCAAGTGTCTGTCTCCACCAGTGGCAAATAGCACGTTACTGAAAAAATATACAGGTAAGGTAACTATAACATCACGCTTCCCTCCCAGTATAGCCTCCCTGTGCCCAGGCACTTCTGGTTCGGGCACTCACTGAGCCAGTTTCTCTGTGCCCCTTCGTGTTTATGAACTGACATATTTTCCTTCTATGAATGATGAAATGTATAGCAGGGAATTTTTTTCACCACAGTGAGGAACAGAAGATTCTTTCCTCGTGTCTTTAGAGGAAGGAAAAGATTGTAGGGAAAATTACCTGGTGTCAGCACCTTAATTCCCTTTGCAGAGAAACAGCAGTAGCCTACGCAGTTAACTACACTTCTGGTATTAAAAAGGCAAGACAAATTTCATTAAGCAAAACACATTACCTCTCAGCATTGATTACTGGGTTATAAATGTGACCTGCTAAGTGTGCATTAAAGCAGCAACCTGGAGTTGCTGGTGACTTTCCCGACACTTGAGTAGGTGAATGAAGACCAGAGATGTTCTCTCTGATAGTATAGCACTTTGAGGAGGCTCATTAAGAACAGAAATTGTCTCTGAAAATGTATTATCTCGCTCTGTGCATGCAACTGGAGAGAGGGGGTTGTGGCTTGCACAGAGGCACATCCCAGCCTGAAAGCCCAAGAGCTAGAAAGCTGTGAGGACAGGGTGGCACAACAGGATCCCCTTTGAGGTGTAAGACCCCATTCCCCCCTCTTCTGTACTGCATTTCCTTCTGATCGCTGTTCATTAACTTCTTAGGGAAAGGTTTTCTGGAAAACCAGAGTACATACGTTTGATCTGTGTCTATCAGAGCAATTTTCTCCAAAACATTTCCCCATGTAATTGCCACTTGAGTGTCCAGGCAGGGGAAGGGTGAAGCATTACTCCCCAAAATAAAAACCTGAGACATCAAAAAGATAACTCCCGAGTGGATTTTAAGAAAACTCTTTGTGGAAACATACACCTCTCATTGCAACTGGAACATTGCTTCCTCCTGCATGTGTCTGCACCAGCAACAGGGGTTTGGTCAGGAGTTTGATGTCCATGTGTGAAGAGGGTTTGGTGGGTCTCAGTTCAGCTCCTCACACAGTTCAGCATCACTGGCAGGCTGGCCAGTCAAAAGGCCAAGAAACAAAAGGGACAAATCCTAGTCCTACAGAGAGACCCTGCAGATCACACCTGAGGGAGAATGGCAGAGCCGATGCCAGCCCTGTGTCCCAGGGACAGCTGTAAACAGGATCTCCAGCTTTTTTGAAAAATTTCCGTTGGCATCACTATTCCAGGATCAAAATGATCCATACTGAAATTTGTCTCTCACTGATACCAGTAGTGTGCCCAGGGGGTTGAAAGGACTTCAGAGATGTCAGTTTTTTGCTTGCCCCAGTATGTCAGCCAAGATGAGCTTGTAAGTTTTTAGACCATTGCACCAAAAAGAAAAAAAAACTAGGATCAGACTTTCAGCAGGCACAGATGGGCCCCAAACCAGACATTGCTGTGTAAGCAGAAACCTTCATCTACAGGCAAACAGAAAATACCATCCTGCAGCTTTGCAAACACACCATACGGCCACTGCTCCCCTGCAGCTCACCAGCTGGATAAGACATGGTATAGGAGAAGCCATGTAGTTTATCCTACCTCACATTAACATCAAGTTCTTCCATCACAGGCAATAGGCATAGGTAGCTGGGAGTTCAATGTCCATAGAAGAGACCTTGTCCTGCAGTGGAGAGAGTTAGAAAGGACAGTTATAAGTTACAGGATCTCTCACAGGTGCACATTTACCCCAGTGAAGACACTGATACCATGGATTTTGCCCCTCTGGCCTGGCTTCTCTGGAAAACAGAGAAGTTATGTAGACATGTCAAAATGAAGTCATACCATTGCATAGAGCTGTCATAACACAATTTTCTGTTATCTACCCTGACATGTTTGCATCTCACAACACTAAGGTGCATGCCTGGAGGCACGAAATCAAGCTGAAGTGATAGATAACCCTTTGTGGTTGTGTATACGCCACCCATTCATGCATAATCTAGGGCTAACAGAGTGCTGCAAGGTCCCAGGGGAACACTGGCTCTACTGAAAATAACAAAAAAAAAATATCCCCCTTTTATGAGCAAAGTCAGGTCTTCACCCAGAAGCTAAGATCAACCTTTAATCCACTCTGTGATCATCGCTTCTCCTGGGGACTTCTTGGGTTTAGATTCCTAGAGGATTGTTTCAACTGCAGCAAGGTAGTAAAATACTGTAAAGACTGCTACACTGGCACAGAGAAAAGGCTCTTCTGGCCAAATATTCAGTTTCCATAGGGGTGAGGAGAAGCAGCATAGGCAGAAGTCATAAGAAAATGCATAGGATACAGATTACGTCTAAGACTGTATCTGTCACAGTCCTCTGCAGACATCTCATGTCACTTGTCGAAAAATCCCATTCTCTGTAAGTGCCTCCTCAAATGGTAACAGCTCCTTCCCTCTAATTACCACAAATGAGTTAGTAGGGAAATAATTTGAAAAGACATGAACCCAAAGCATTATACCAGTACACACAGCATACCGTGCTGTACCCAGTGAGCACTGGGTGCTGGTGTGGAAAGGGGCACAAACAAAAATACCACAGGTCAATCTGCCCTGTCCTTCTGCAAGTGACCTCAGAGAAATCCATCTATATATTTTGTCAAAGACTCTCACAGCTGAAATGGTCTTAATTCTAGAAATAAATGCAAGGAACGTAAATTACTAATACAGGTACCATTCTTGAGACTCGTTCTCCAAGACCAACTTTTTATGAAGTTTATGAAAATACGTTATGCTGCAATTCTGGTGACACCAAGGAGCTGAACACTGTGATGTAAGTGATCTCTTGCAGCCTGTGCTTACATTCAAAATTACATGCGACAGCAAGCACACATGTAAGCTGCACTGGACCTAAGACTCTTCACAGTAACTTCCAAACTTTCAAAGCTACAAAATAGTAGTTTAAATACAATCAACTGAAGAAGGCTTGCAAAACCTGGCTGGGAAAACACAAGCAAGAATGCTTGGTAAATTAGTTTCTGTTTTTACACAAAATTAAAACATTGACTTACTACTAAATTAAAATATTAAATTTAAAATATAAAATTAGATTTCCTGTGACACTATATTGTACAGCCTTATGAATACTTAATAGCAGTACTGTAATTACAATGAACTAAATGATTTGCAGCTCAAGTTAAAATAAATGTACTTATTCCCGGTAACACTAAGTGATATAAATATTAATGGGATTTATGATTCTATCAAATTTCCATCATGACTCCAAAGAAATGAATGCACCATCTTAATAAAGAGTTTGTGTACTTGCTGCTGTTAATCCAGTGGAAAAAATACGGTAAGTTTCTGAGCACTTCAGACTGTTGATTGCCCCTTGTGCTATGTCTCTAGAGAGCCAAGGAAAATGCCACACCATGGCACTATTAATAATAACTCAAATGCAAATAATGTCATTGCGGTTACTTGGCTTCAGAGAAAAGATTGTAATAATAGTGACTCAGACTTCTTACATACGATGCCAGGTTTGCATTGCAAATGAGCACCCACTATCCAGGTCCGGTTCAGTGTTTACCAGAATTAGTACTCCAGTAGGTATAGACTATACATAGTTTTGCAAGCAGAACTTACTCAAATCAAAAGTGTGTTTTTATCTGAGGGTAGAAACCTTCAGAATTTGGCCACTATTTACAGCTTAAGCCTTCAACTGGTGTTTCTAAGGGCACTCCAGAATCTGGTGACTTAGACTACTGCTGTACTTTGAAAATATAGGGGTGAGAGGTCTAGAGTTGCTGATCAAGTCACCTCTGTGTCCCTAAGACCTGACCTCCAACTTTCATTTGGGGGGGAAAAAAAGCCTCTCTTGTGCTCCTGCTCTGGAGTTCTTCCATAGAACAAAATGCCTCACAAGCTGCTGGGATGGCTGCCTGTGTCAAAGATGCTACAGTGGGAAGTTATGAAACTGCTTTGCTGCGGTTCATGCCTGTTATAATTCTGAATTACAAGGGAAATGTGTGTGGGGGGGAGCCAGCAAGAGTGGAGGGTAGGAATAAGAGAAGACAAAAAAATGTCACCTATCTGCACTATCCCAGTCCCCCATGCTCCCTTCAGTATCAGGGTTTAAGAGGTACCTTGGGAAACTTTCTAAACCAAGCAAAACTTGCAATTTCAGTAGAATCAGAACTGATGTCTTACCTACTCATCAAATTGTACTTTTCTATGTAGGCACCAGCATTACTATTCCTTCAGGCACAGCAAGTGTGACATGCTTAAAAACACAGGAAAACTTTTTTCATAGAATCATAGAATCGTTTAGGTTGGAAAAGACCTTTAAGATCATCCAGTCCAACCATTAACCTAACATTACCAAGTCCACCACTAAAACAATTAAGGATAGAGTAGCAATTTCATGTTTCCTGGCTTGGTGTAAAAACTAGGAATCACTAAGATTGGAAAGGACCTCTAAGATCATCAGTCCAACCATCAAACCAACACCACCATGCCCACTAAACCATGTCCCAAAGTGCCACGTCTACCCGTTTTTTGAACACTTCCAGGGATGGTGACTCCACCACCTCTCTGGGCAGCCTGTTCCAATTCTTGACCACCCTCTCCGTGAAGAAATTTCTCCTAATTTCCAGCCTAAACCTCCCCTGGCGCAGCTTGAGCCCATTTCCTCTCGTCCTATCGCTAACTACATGGGAGAAGAGACCAACACCTACCTCACTACAACCTCCTTTCAGGTAGCTGTAGAGAGTGATAAGGTCTCCCCTCAGCCTCCTCTTCTCCAGGCTAAACAACCCCAGTTCCCTCAGCCGCTCCTCATAAGACCTGTGCTCCAGACCCTTCACCAGCCTTGTTGCCCTTCTCTGGACACGCTCCAGCACCTCAATGTCTTTCTTGTATTGAGGGGCCCAAAACTGGACACAGTATTCCAGGTGCGGCCTCACCAGTGCCGAGTACAGGGGGACAATCACCTCCCTGCTCCTGCTGGCCACACTATTCCTGACACAAGCCAGGATGCTGTTGGCCTTCTTGGCCACCTGGGCACACTGCTGGCTGATTTTCATCTGGCTGTCAACCAACACCCCCAGGTCCTTTTTGGCCAGGCAGCTTTCCAGCCACTCTTCCCCAAGCCTGTAGCGTTGCATGGGGTTGTTGTGACCCAAGTGCAGGACCCGTGTTTCCATTAGTATTTTCTTCACTTGTTTTGTGTTTATTTATACAGTAGAAATAACATTTTTGGTACAAAATAGGAAAAAATGAAGATTTTAAGGATTTTGATAAAAGTAGGAATTTTGTATACAAACACTCAGCTACATCTCACTGTGCTGTTAGGTGTGTTGCTGGCAGCCATCCCATACACTGTGTGATAGCCAGCGACCACATTTCTTATATTGCACCTCACATACAATTTATTTTTTCTTGTAATTCTTTACATATTCTTAAGCTCTGCAGCCCTGAAAACATTTTTTTTTCCCCACAAATATAGAAACATGCAACATTTGGGTCTGAATGGGCAATGCATTTAAAGCATCACACTCCACAGCCCTCCAGGATCAGAAACTTGCAGTGTTTTAAGGGCTGTTAGCACTTCCGTCTTTCCCCGCTTGATGAAGCATATAATGAACGTATAATGAAAGGACACTAAACCAATGACATTATTGAACTTTTGTCAGCTTTTCCGTAATGGATTTTAAAATTGGATCTTCCTTCCCTTTTGCCTCTCCCCATGACACCATAGTGGTTAGACTTGTAGTCATTGGAGTCCCAGCAAAGAAAGAAAAATGACGTCAATACCATTTAATAAAAAAATCTCCACGAGTTATTCTGTAAATAGATCTGGCTCACACAGAGGGCCTGGCTCTATTCTTTGTTATTAAAGTGATTACTCATACTCAATTAGGAAGCTGTTCTCTGCCTCAGAAAGGTAACACTGACCTCCTAACTCAACCCTTATACCATCCAGCCCATCATATATATATATTACCTTCAGCACAAAAAAGCTTCTCTGCCATTGTGCATGACAGTGATTACAGGCACATGGAGCCATGCACATCACTGCAGCCAGGTCCTGTTTTTCTGAACGTGAACATCCAGCTTCCAACAGCTCATGAGCAATCCTTGCTCTACAGCATGAACTGAGGGCAATGGTCCTGCAAACCCATGGTCTTCCTCTCCTGGGCTCCAGAGCCTTTCCATCCTGGGCTTGCTGAGAGCAGCCCCACGCACAACCTGCCAGTGAACCCGAGTGGGGCTTCAGGTCTGGTTTCTCGTAAAAATCTGGCTCCTAGCTTCTAGCACAGGCTCCTGCTTAGACATGGGTTCGCTCTGCTGGCCAGAGGGGAGAGTCAGGCTGAGCCTCTGCACTCCAGATACGTCTCAAAATGAGTCTTCTCGTATGTGTTCTTTTCAGATTTGGTGCCAGGGACTACAGTGAAAAGCTCACCACAGAAATCTACCTAAGGACTTCAGTTACCATAAGGAGCTAAATTCAGGTAGTGAAGTGAAATGGTTTCACTCTCAGCACAGAATTAATTTTGATAACTCCTGCAAAATTGAAGAAAAACTTTTCAGTGATTTTGTATGTCAAAATTCTAGTTTGGGGTCATCTTGTTTGCTTTATTTTTCTGCAAAATTTTGTAATTTTAATATGCACTGAAGTTACACAATATCTGTACCATCATGCTATCATTGAGACCTCTACAATAACTTAAACTGTCTATATTGGAGTAAAAAAAAAAATCAAACCTGGAACTCTTAAACCAAAAAACCAACCAAACAACAAAAAAGGCCTTCGTAAAGAACTGTTCACCCAGAGAAACTTAGTTGAAGTCAGTACTCTTGGCAGTATTTTCACTTCAGGAAAGCACAACAGTTTATAATGGAACAGTGACAGCTCCATAGACTTCCCTTGTGAGGCAAGAACTCCTCATCTTATTTTATTCTCCACTAATCACTGCCACCAAGAGCAAGACAGATATGCCATACGTGTATGACTAGTCCTAGTCATCACTGCACAGGAGACTGGCTCTGACTTGAGAAAGGCAATCCAGTAATGAGACTGGGCAAGGCTGCACTGATGGCATTCAGGGAAATCAGAAACCATCCATCTGTCAAGATGAGATCAGCTGCATGCTTGTGCGTCACTCCTTCACCTGACACACCACCAAGTCACCTTAGCAGATGCTCCCCTACCTCTGCCCCTTCTCTTCCTCACCTCCACAGTGGAAAGGGAAAACCCAGCAAGGAGATGGATACACCAACGTATCTTCCCAACCAAGCTGCAGGGACTCTTGGGGAAACTCTACTCTGTGGCTTTAAGATATTAACAAAGAATTCACTTCTCAGAGACCATAAGGAGTTACCTGGTGGTCAACAGCTAATCCTGTCTCTTAAGTGACCACAAATTCGCCTGCTCTACGTGGTGGCCTTGATCTGCCTGGTAGAGATTAAAATGTCCCACCAGATGACAGCAATAGCCATGCCAGTCTTGCAAGACATTTTCCTTGCAAGGCACTGATTAACTGGGACACTGACACATTCTCCATCCAATTTACTTCCATCCCACTCAAGCCCCATCTAGTTCCACTTTCTGTCACTGCTGAGCTGATGACAACAGAAGAGTTGAGTCATTCTGAAAAACTTACATCTCCATCTCCTGCAGTGCTGGATTGTGCTGCTTCATCATTTGTGACACCTTAAATGAAGCCACGTCTAGGGTGGACTGAGCAGTCTGAAAAGCCCATTTCATTTTACCTACAGACGAATATCATACTGTTCCTTCTGCTCCACTGCACCACAGAGGAGGGAGGTGGATATAAAAAAAAAAGCTAAATTCAGTTTCTGAGTGTCTTGTGCTCCCTGTGAAGAATTGGACTTATCACTGCAGTTCTCTGCCTTCACTCTTCTCTTTATAAATGTAAGGTAAAAAATGCCCTTTCCCCCCATCCTTTGCCAACTTTGTTTTTTTAGAGTGGAGTGTGGTGTGCAGTGACAATGACTTGATCCAGCCTCTGACTTCAGTGTAGATGTCCTGCAGACACCGTTGTTACTGGGTAACACAGAGAGGTGGACTGATAAAAAAAAAGATGTCACCGATGTTTGGAAAGCCTGTTTAGCCTTCCCCTAGAAATTGCTGTCCTTCACATCTCGGAGTAGAAGTTCTTGGAAGTACAGGGAGTCATTTAGCTTTCATCCAGTATTTGTGATTCCTGATTGAGGCCAGAGGAATCACTTTAACATAAATAAAGACTACTACGACTATCTGAATCTATGATTTCAAGAGGCTCCTCACTTTCTGTAGTGAATATCAGCCAAGTTAAAGCTGTGATTGAATAAAAAAGCTGTTGCTCAACTCCCACCACATTTCACATTTGGGGCTATGATTTTTATCATACCTCCATCTTTATCATTATCAGAGAAAGAGAAGTTGTTAGCAGAGGCTAATTGGACAAGATCTTCCCAGGTCACATTAAACTGATGCTGTGGAGTGACAGTCACCTGAATCCAAAGATAATTTCTTGCTCATCACTGCAGAGCAGTCCAAAACCCTCCAAGTGTTGCAAGAGAATATCCTGCCCATGACAACACTTGAAGAGTAGGAAATACCAGAGTGATCCAACTTGTTTGCTCCCAGATAAAATAGCTCCATTTCCACCACCCATTTCTGATAAAGGCACTGTCCCCTCCCACAGCACTTCTTGCCTCCTCTGTCACTGCTATATCTTTTCTCCCTACAAAGGACAAAGCTGATAAGAAGTCCCTCAGTTGTCAGCAGAGACAGACTGATGGACTGGTTTTAAACAAATGTCATTCTAGCAGGTTAAAATGCAGCACTTTGCTTAAATGGAGAAAAATAAAAAGATAGACCTGACATGTCAGCTGAAAAAGAAAATGAGTCCAGCTTTAAATAGAAAAAGGCACAAGAAATGTCTTTTCACTGAAGGGTTATTTTTCAAAACAGGTCTTTAAACTCATGGAGAGAGCCTCTGGCTTGACAACCCAAACCACAGGCGCTGAGTTTAACGGGCTCGTGTTCCTGGGGGACGCAGGAGTCGCAGGCGGTACACAGGTCACGGTGGAAGCCAGCACCTTGTACTCGCCTGTTTGCAGACACGTGGGCTTTTCTTCATGTCAATCTGGCCTTCACGGCCTCTCAGCTGTAACCTCTGTGCCTTTTCAACCTTACAGCAAGGTATTCTGCACTTTTAAAAATGGAAGTTTAAATTCCATGTTTGAGTACCAAAAAAAATACAGACAGACAGCACAATATAAGGGCACATGGAAGCAATTCTGCCTACCTGTTCTCTTGGACCAAATATTTACAGCAGTAAAGTTTCTATGGGCCGTTCACGGGTGACTTTGTTCCAGTGCAGAGACATCTGTATGATATCCTTGTCTATACCATGCTACATTTGTGTAAGAGGTCTGAGGAGAGAAAGCAGCTATAAAACCTGAGGGGTTATTTACTATGACAGTAGTATTAAGAAATTTCACAACTTGCTGCTCTCAGCTTTAGCAATTACGATCAGTTGGTAACCAAAACACTCCAAGTCTTTCACTGCAATATCAAGCCCTCAGCACAGGAAGCCAAGAGAAACATCCAGCATGACACCGTGGGTCTTTTAATTTAAAAGACCAAGATACAGTAAGAGATATCAATCAACAAATGAAGGCAAGAAGGGTGGTTGAGTTCAGCAAGTGCATCAGAAGTGTGGGTGGAAACACAGATGGGCATGATTTCCATGACACTGTCACAAATGGGTTTGTGTTTATAAGGACAAGTCACAATGTTAGTGCTCCTTGTTACCATAAAGGATTAGGAACCATATATGTGTGTGATGGGGATTTGTACAGGGCTACCACATTTCCTTCTTGCTTACATGTCATAAAACTTCCCCATAATTCACTGTAAATTTTCCCTACCTAGAAAACACACTTTCCAGCTACTCTTGTTCTTACACCAGCACAGACCCAGGGTGAAACCACTGCCCCAGAAAGGCACCAGCTGTGTGTTCTGTGCCTGCAGTCAAATAAACTTAGTTTACACAGCAGAGAAATGTACACTATAAATGCTAGGAAATATGGAAATCCTTCAGCCTTGACATGGTGTGATGGTACTGAAGGTAACTTGCAGCTCGCTGGATGAGTTACAGGACGCGCAGCACTGTCGCTAACTCAGGTCTGGCTCTACAGACAGCTGCACACGCACGGTGACCTTGTGCTTGGTGCAGTTGAGAGCAGCTCTACACTTTACCCGAGATCCTCGCTTTTACCAATTCTCTAATAAATTACTAGCCAGTATAGTGTAGTGCCCTCCTACTGCAAATGAGCTTTAGCGACAAGTGCTGGTGATCTCGTGACAGAAGTTAGCTCATACCCCAACAAGAACATCGCAGGCAGCAATGGGCAGTGACCGTGTCACTCAATGGCAATCCTCTGGTTTACAGCAGCCTAAGGCTCCAGCCTCTTGTTTAAAAAGCTGTCCTGCTCCAAAGCAGAAACAGAAAATGACCCCTGGAAAACACACATTACCACGGGCATTCATCTTATCACAGAGATACACTGCTGCACTCTTCTGAGCTCTGCTAATGAGTATGTGCCAGCAGTTGCCACCTTGAGACAGCCGAGGGAAAGAGCAGTGAAAGGAACCATCTCCCTCCTGCCACTGAGTGCTGAAATGTCACAGGGAGAGCCTGGAGTCACTCCCAGCTACCACGCTTCAATATGTGATACTATTCTTTGCTTTGCCAGCTGCGCAGGCAAGCCTTTTTCACCTGTTTTTGTTCCTTGTTTGCATTACCATCCTGCCTGCAAAACCACTTGGGTAGCACTGCGTCACCCAGGCCAAGGAGGGGAACCGTGAGTCAAAGTGGATGAGCAAGCCAGGAAAGATTCCTCATCATGCTCTGCAGAGAGGAGCCCTCGGAGGCTGCCACCGCACTGCGGGCACCGTGATTCATTCGTAGCACAAGACAGACTCGAGCATAACTCGTCTTTCACACTACCTTCAACTCTTCCCAATTTCCTACATGGGTCATTGCATGGTGGACATGTTCTGCTCCCCATCTGGAGGTCACGCATGACTATAACTTTATTGTGTTGGAATAAAATTCCTCTGCTTTATTTTTATTGCTGCCATAATATGCTTCTGTAGCCTGCGAAATGCAAGCAGGAAATAACCTCCTGCTTTGAAGCCTGGTGCTGAGACACGCCAGTCACTGTGTTTATGGTTCTGCAACCCCTGGAATTCAGCAGAAACAAGGGTATTTCCTGGCCTAGGTGTCTTTGTTTGTTGTAATTACTCCTGGGTAACTATGACTAAGAAATCAGTAGGGTTGTGCTGAATTACATCTTCTGTGATTTCAGCTGTGCAAAGGGTTTAGGTGAAGCTTTAAATCTCAAGCATTAAAGATTCCCTCTTACTTCTGTTTTGACCAAACTGACTATTGATGGGAACTTTTGGGGTGCATCTGTCTGAATACCTTTGCAGCACAGGGCATCTAACAGAGGCTTAGCCGGAAATTTATAACCCACGCCGTGAAAGCCTACAGGCACAGACCTTACCCCCTCCTGCCCAAGGGTGCCAACAGACCTGCTGTGACACAAGCACTGTCCTTGCTAAAAAAAAAACAAACAAAACCCCCCAAAACTCTCTACACATGTGGGATTAAGACAAGCTAATGCAAGTGTGAAGCTGTTGCCAACAGCGAGGGCACCGATCCCACAGTTTAACTCATTGCATCGCATTCACACTTTCTCATCAACTTTCTTGATTGCTGCAAGCAGACCAGAGCCAGGAGGTTTCTGCTGCCCCTGTGCTGGGGTGGAAATGCCATGACTCCACGGGACATTTTAGAAAATGAAGCAGAGACAAAATTCCCAGAGCTCTGAGCTGCAGATATATGTAACCAACCCAACTGACTCATGCCTCTGCTGCCATTTCTTCACACTCCATTAAAGGATGACAGCTTCTGGAGAGAAAACTGGCTGAGTATGTTCATCTTAAACCTGATCTGCCTCTGGCTCACTTCAAAAAATTAGTTAGTTGAGCAGCAAGCTAAAATAATCACCGTCCCCAAGAGACCACGTGATTCTCCAGATCTGTACAAAATATATAAAGTGCACAGCCATCATCTTTTCTGGTTAAGAAGCTGATACCATCAGGGAAAGTCAAAAGGTTAATTAATTAATTACTTTTTTAAATTATGGAGATGATGCAAGAGGGAATGTGCTATAATACATTATCAGCACACAGGCTCTGATAAAGAAGAGTTTGCCCCAAATATTTCATAGCAGTAACAGAACTACTCTGAGATGATTGTAGGTACTTACATACTGCAGCAATAAAACAGGAACCTTCTCTGATGGTGGTCAGAGGGGAACAACTGGGGTATGCAATTTTTCTTGAGAGAAAGCAGTGAAAACAATCACTGTGGGCTCGGTATCTAAGCAGGCTGTGCTGGCCGTTGTACCACTACCCTTGCACTGCTAGCAGCAGTCCAGGGCAAGGGGACTCAAACAAGAGCCAAAAAAGTCCCAGCTGCAGGCTTTGCCAGCTCATCATCCCAGGTGGAAGCAATAGGTGATCCCAATCATAGAGCAGATATTTGTGAAGTCAGGCTCAGCCCTGCTGGGCTGTGAAGGGCAGCGTGGGGCCAAGAGCTGTGTTGGTGGGGGTTGAGCAGAAGTTGGGCCTGGTGCTCCCCTGTTTAGGAAGCGTGCGTGTGGAGGAAGCGTCTTTCCCCGCCAGACTACGTTGAACTCAGCACCTTCCAAGATGCTGCTGAAATTTTCAACTTCTTTTAAAATAAATTACCAAATTACTGAACACTTCTCAGGTCATTAAAAGTGAAGAAACCAAAATAAGCGTGGAGCTACGAGACCCTAAGGGTTGACCCTGAAGGCCATTTTTTGGTGGGCTAAAGCTTGCAAGCCTTATGGCACTCCTAATGGGATGGGGGGAAAGGATAGCTGAGCTTATAGTGCATGCTGCTTTGAAATGTTTATTTCCAAAGTAAGAATGACAGGACGTGCTTTAGGTGGGCTGTGAGTTCTCATCAGCCAGACTCTCCAGGTAAAAAAAGCTGTCCAGACACTAACTGTGTCTGGCACCAGACACCTGGCAGCTATGAGATGTCATGTGGCTCATTTTCAATGGTTTCACAGAGAACAGTTATTTCTACCAGCACACATACTTTGAACAAGTGCATTTTTCAAATTCTGCTCATTTCAGGCTGCTACTCCCTGAACGCTGTCCTCAGGCTGGTTTCTGTCAGGCTCTCTACGACGTACCCTGTACCCGATGTACCCTGTATCCAAGCGTGGTAATGGCACCCCGCTTTGCATTGCTAGTGAGTGCAGGCTTTGTAATCCCCCTGCTTCTTTTAGCTCTGCAGGGAATCAGCAGATCCCCAAAGGAAGGAAGGAACTGAAAATTTGGCAGGAGTTGAATGCAGACATCTTCACCGCTCGTTTCCAGTGATACTGGAGGGACTCTTGGACGTGCATCCCACTGAGGATGAGATGTGCTGAAGCAGCAGACAGTCACCCTGAACCAGGCATCAACTCTACAGAGCTGGCTCTGTGCGTTATTCCCTCACCCTGAACCAGGCATCAACTCTACAGAGCTGGCTCTGTGCGTTATTCCCTCATCCTGATGTATCTTGTAGAAGAAAGGATGAGCGTGAGTGCATTTGGCCAAGGCTTCTACATGGGACATCACGGTGCTACACTAAGAGGAAATGTTTACTGGATTAAGAAATGGTGATCGTGGCAGCTCCTTGCTACTGAGAGGCAAACAGAAAAAAAGCCAAAGCAGGAATATATAAAGAGACAGATGTGTGCATTAAAGAGTTTAGACAATGTCTAATGTTTTTAACACAACTGAAAACAGTGAGCTGAAACAGAAGGAAGGATGTAAACCGAAGACAGTGATAACCACCAGGTCACAGACCTGCAGCACAGAGAAGCCTTCATGCCAACAACGCCGTAGGGAGGTACAGGTCAGATGTCACAGCTGTGTATTATTTTCAAAAAATACTAATGAGAAGAAAGGGAAAGCTGGTAGCTGTGGAGGTATAGTAAAAGCCTGGGAATGGTCAGAAAGCAGTCAGAGTTGTAGACAAATCTGTAGGCTGCAGAAGAGGTTGATTTTGAGCATATTGGGAAGAAAAGAAATATTAAAAGTTAGGCTGATCAGCTGGAAAATGGTAGAGTTGTTGACCATGATTCAGGAAACACAGACTCTGCCAATAAATACTTGTGTTCTATTTTTGAGAGCCATATTATGTGGTGATGAACTTTTCCATCCCCACAGATATTAAACAAAACGTTAAATAGCAGTTACTAAAGCCAGATACTTCAAAATTAGCAAGTCCAGATAACGGCATCTTTTTCTTTAAAAAGACTTTTTAGAGAGCTGGGTAAGGAACTTTACACATGGTTGATCCTGATTTCCAGTAAACTTGGACAATGATAGTTAACAAAAAAAAGTGCCAATATTTTGAAAGAATAAAGTGGATAATCTAGGTAACTATAAGCCTATCAATCCAAGATTTCTCTCCAGCACAATAATAAAGATGGCTCATGAAGAATGCAATTAATCAAGAATTAAAGATGGGGAATAGAATTTGTCAAACCAGTGTGGATTAGAGGAGAATAAATTTGCCATCTTGATATTTTCAGTGATAATCAACAACAATACTGCTGTAATAAGTTGCTGTATTCTCTGATTTCAGAAAAGCATTTGATTTGGTATTACATGAGGTTTTGATAAAGAAGTAAGGACAATACCAACTCCATACAGGACTCTTGAGCAGAGTTAAACCCAGTATAGCAAGAGGTCTCAAATGTACATGCAAACGTGGAAATGCTGCCTAACAATTCTGGTTTTAGCATGGTCCCCGGGAATCTGTTGTAAGTTTTCTGCTACTTATGTTTTTACCCGTGTCAAGGAAAAATCCCTTGAAATCATCACTTAAGAGTTTGCTGGTGACCAAGATCAGGGGAGATTGATAAATTTAACAGGCAGCATGATACAGAGCAATCTGGATTGCTTGGATACATTTTGAAAGAAAACAATATGCATTTGAGTATAGCCAAGGTGAGGCAACATATTTTGAAGCCAAAATAAAGTCAGTATTTACAGGACAGGGCATTACATGACAATCTGGTCTGGAAAGAGGTGACTCTGAAAAGTAAATGAGGTCCCTGCTCATTGTCAGCTCAATGTAAGCGCCTACTGCCATTTGTTGTGCCTAACATAATTCTCAGGAGGACGTTGAAATGAGAAAGCAGGTAGGAGGCTGCCATGGTACCTTACTCCATGCTGATGCTGACATATAAGAAAGATGTTGGATAGCTGGAAATACATAGGAGAAAAGCCATGAGCCTTAAGAAAGAACTAGAAGAGGTATTTTTGCCATAGGATGCTTCTGGAGAGTAATCTATTTAGTTTATCCCAGGAGAGGCTGAAAAAGGACTTGAGTATGTCCTTCAAGTACATACTCAAGAAACAGGACAATCAGGTGACAGGACAATCCTGGTGGCAGAAGACATTCTGGGGTCTGAAAGTTGAAAGCAGGCAAATTCAGACAAGAAAGACGATGCATATATTTGACTCAGTCTGATTACAACTGCCACTGTCAAGCAGCACAGCATGACCAAACACACTCCTTACGGGAGGCAAATCTCTGCAGATAATGGCAAGGCAAAATTTGTAAGCCGATCTGATGAACGGAGAGCAGAAATGGGAGCCACTCCAGACAGTCAGGCTAATGGAGGGGACAGCTATGACTGAAAAGATGAAATTGCAACGTGAACACACTGCAGGGGCATCCAAGGGTGTGACGATTGAGTAATGTATCCAGACTGTTGTGCGTGGCGTTTACCTAGTAGTTATTTGCCGTCTCCAGTCACTGATTTCAGTCCTTCATTCTTTAAACACAGCAAATCATTCAGTGGAAGGCAGATTCAGCAAAGACCCATGAACGCAGTTAGCCGTTTGAGGTATTTTCTTTCCTTTCACATACGAGGCGCCAGAATCTCACTGCCTGTCTAAGCAAGAGAAACTTCTGATGTTCAGACAATAGAATTGTGGAAACTTGATTTTTAAAATAGCAAGAATAATTTAAAAAAAAAAAAAAAGACATGTAAAATATAAACCGGTGCTTGAGGAGCAGAACTTTCCTTCCCCACCTTCTGTAAGAGGAGAAAAAAGAATTCTCCTTTGTACCCCCTGAGACTTCCAGCTCTTTCAGATGAGATTTAATCACTCAAGAGAGCTGTTGGGAGCTTTTGTTCAAGATTTCACGCAACTAAGAGAGAAACAAGTGCCACCTCAGAGGCTTGTGTTGCATTAATTGCTAGGATAAAGGGAGGCAAAGAAAAAGATCTGCGTGTTCCCAAACAGTCCCAACTGTGCCTGAAAGCACTTGCTTCCCAAACTAATCCTCTGCTTACCCCGGATACTTGATGACTGACTGGTGGCATTCAGTAAGAGGTAGCCAACTGCAACACATTCTCTAATTATAGCATGACCTGTTGCTAATTACTGTTTGACTAACCCACTGCTGTCGTATTTGCACTAAATAAATAATATCCACTCTCCTCTGGCAGTGTTTACAGAACTGATTTCCCATTCAGCCTCGACTCAAAGCTGTAAACAGTCCCCAGTGACACCAGCTGCTCCAGTCAGACCCTGCGGGTGGGGAGCCCTGCCTCACACGTTAACAGTGGGCGATGGACAGAGTGCTGTGCAAATGTGACAGCCACCGCCTTGGCCAAGCCAACAAACCGCCAGCTCAGCTGCGATCCTCGGAGCTGGAAGCATGGACCGACATGGCCGCAAGGGAGGTGCCGAGGATCCCACGCGCCCCAGCGGTCTGGGAGCAGGCTGAGGGGTTCTGAACATGATGTTTTCGAGGCAATGCACCAATATCATCAGTCACCAGATGTTTCATCCCACCATACGCACTTTGGGAAGACTGTTGATCAAATCCCGCTGGCAGGTCCAGCCCTGCATGCTTTCCAGCCACTTTCCCAGGTGACCTGCTCAGATTGAAGGATTGCAGCCTTTCTGGACTGTCTCCTGTGGAGGCTGGAAGGTCCAGCTCATATTCAGCCTCTCTGAAGCTACTGCTGCCAGGAGTCTTTAAAACCCTGGCTCCGCCTGTCCACCGCTTCTCAATGCCCAATTTCCCACCCCCTCACCACCCAAGCAGGGATGACTGCCACACTCCATTTCACTTTGAAATTTTCAAGAAGAAACTTCTAAAAATAATTTTTAAAGCATTTTGCAATTCTCATGTTGCTCATAAGATCTGAAATTTCCATTTTCTATTCCCAAGTACAAAGAATCTCTGACTTTCTGGCAGCTATAGCCACCACTGTAAATATTCTAGCAAATAAATTAACTGGTAAGAAAGCTCATGGGAACAGCAGATTTTTAACTGAATATTGTGCACTACATAATAATAAGTTCTAAATTTGCAATGACAAGGACTAGCAATGAAAACCTGGTTTAGTCTCTAAGATAATCCAACTGGGCAAAGGAATCAACAGTGTGCAACTCGTATGTCCCATGAAACTTAACAAAAATAGCTGCAATATCAGCAACCAAAAAATTGCAATGAATGGTCCACAAATGGAAAATAAGTATTGGAAAGAATCTGCATGTTGTCAGCCAAGTTTATCATTCATATTTCTTAATATAAAATTAATCTATTTCTAAAATTATCCACTATAAACATAGGCATTCAATCATATACCCTCCATAGTTATTGGGAGTAAAATATTCCTTATTCTTGAGCTCACCTGGACTCATGGTGTGCTCCTCCTGTGCTAAATTAGTTTGGAGGTTGCAACATGTTCAGACTGCAAGGATATACATGGATGGGATGGTCTGTGATACTGGAAAGATACTTTGGCATCAGGGCACAAGCAGCATCAATAAAGGTCTTTATTTTGAAATTCTATAGTTTTAAACAAGAAAAAGGTTTGGTCACAACCAGATAAACCAGCTTAAGATAGACCTCAAATTTCTCAGCTTTCATCTCTGAAAAATATGATATACATGTCCTTCGTGGATTCATTGGGCCAGAAGCCTGATGCAGGGAAAGAGCTTCTGCTGGCCATGGAGGTTCTAAGTCCTCGATTTACAAGCTACAAATTTTTGTCACTTTTCACTAATATTCCCTTACCTTCACCCAACTGTTTAAGCTCTGTTCTTTCATGATCTTATGCCAAGCCCTTGTTGTATTGAATATGCATCAGCTGGGGACTAAGTGTGACCAGCTCTGAACAACTGCAGAGACTCTGAATTGTGACATAGGAACAGGAAAGCAAAAGTTGGCAAGTTTCCCTTAAGAAGATGCAGAGGGGAATTCCCACTTTGCCCAGCACACCTGTAGGATGCTCCAGACTATATAATTTCCTCCTTGTTGTTTCCAGGCACATACGTGGCAGTACAGCAAGTATAGCAGTGCACAGGGACAATACAGCACTGCTCTGCAAATTGTACAGCTATTTATAAAAACACAAAAAGCGGCTTTAAAAGTTGCTATTGTGATTTCCTGTCATTTTGTACCCCCTTTATGGAGTACAGGGATACACGGTGGTGGAGGAGTAGCTGCAGCCTACAGATGCAGTTTAGTATTTTGAGACTGCTTTTAAAAACTTCTGTGTGGGTGTTTGCCAAAGGATCTTTTTTTATATTTTCTTCACTGCTAGTGAAACAACCAACTTTTGCTCATACTTGCACAGTCCATGATAAAGTAAATAAAAAAACCTACTTGTCCTAAGAAGTTGCAAAGTACTAAATTAGCCAAAAATAAATGTTCTTGTTGGGAAACAAGTTCCAGATGTGTCTGCCACACTCCTTCTACCCAAAGCTGCAGTATTTAAGGGTCCACAACACAGCCTGGATAGGAGGAAAGAAATTTCACTGTTGTTGAAACAAAACCAGATAATTGCTTAAGAGGCATTTCTATCCATGCTCCCTGGATGTGTTTCCCAGGACTGGAAGAGAAGGTCAGTGGGGGCTTGGTTGACATGATGTTAATGGGAAATCTGGAGTCCCTGCCAGGACTTCGTCAGGACATGGGTGCGAGCAGAGTTGGGACACCAGAGGAAGAGCCACAGGGAAGGAATGAAAATGGAGGGTTTGCATGTGCGCCTCCCTTATGCACAGCCACAAACTGCTGCTGGCAAAAGGTGGCTAAGTCACCAGATGGGCAATTCCTTCAGAAGTTCTCCTCCTCCCTCCATCACCTGCTATTACAAGGACAGGTTTATCACAATATATCTATCTTGTGCGTCTCCTGCACCCTTAGGAAAGTAATACATGCATTCGGTGCCTATTTCCCCTTCCATCATTTTATCCATTTGAATCAAAACCTGTTAGGGATGGGATAGTGTTTAATGCAGCCTTGGCATCCTTGAAGCACCAGAAACCAAACAGGCCAGACAGCGAATCCATCAGGCCTGAGAAGGGCTCTTAGGGCAACCTGCAAGTCCTCCATGAAAGCGGCCCAGGAAGGGACCTTAATCTTAAGAGTTCCCATAACAGCTACTGCTCCTTAATCATGTTATGCTGCTTGTGTGGAGCAGAATTGAGGGCTTTGGTTTTCACCTCTGGGTTTCTGTTACAGGGAGAGTTACCAACGGGGTCTACATGGAGGGGGCTGTGGGGCACCTGAGCCAGCCAACACCACGCTGGGCACAGAGAAAGCATCTCTCCTGGGAGGGATCTAAGTGCTCCTAGCCCCCAGAACTGATCTGGCAGCAGATACAGATCCTTCCCGCACTTGGTTCTGACTTGAAACTTGGCAGTGGCTGACCCAAATTTTCTTGCCAGCTCCTGTCCAGGTCCTGCACGGACCAAGTTTCCTTCTCACAGTTTGTGGCATAGGAGATATAGGTCAGGAAAGGTACCACTGAGTGTGAGATGCCCCAGGGTCTGCATTGCAATGTCACCAGTACAGTGGCTGGAGCTCTCCTGAGCCTGCTGAGGGGGAGGTGTGCTTGGTTTGGAGGGGAGCTGTTGGCAGCGTGTTGCAGCTGCTGCCCAGGAGGTTATCAGTGTGCCTCCGTCTGCAAGCCCCAGAGGTGCCAGGATGAGCCCCTTTATGCTCAGTACAAAAGCTTTTTGCTTTGCCATTTGGAGAAGAGTTTCCTTCCCAGAGGTATCCCTGTTATCCTGGAGATAACTCATTCCCATGGTTCCATGAGCTTGTTTCCAGACGGGCATCTGGGGAGCACGACCTACCCTCTGAAGTGACTGCATTGTTAGCACCATTCATTCGACCTTCAGTCAGCTTAAATACAGAGAGCTTAAACAACCGTTATTATAAAGTGAATTTTAAAAACCTATTTCCTTGTTTTGTATAATGTACAAGACGGGAAAGTTACAGATCTGTCTGCAAGGAGAAATGTTGTTTATAGCATGAAAAGCCCAGTGATGTCAGTGCAAGAGAAGCATCTGCACATGCTGCCCTGGCTGTGCTCTGAACCTCCCTGGGTGCACGTTCAGCCGCCCTGGGTGCACGCCGAGCTGCTCCGGGTGAGCCCAGGGCTGTCCTGGGTGCACACTGAGCTGCCCTGGGTGTGCTCTGTTTGCTCCAAGATGTACATCTGGGCATCACCTGGCACAGCATCTGCTCCAGTTGCACCTCCAGCTCCCCATGTCTTCCCCCACAACTGCTTCACTGCCCACATAGCTAAGTGCAGAACACAAAGCACTAGCATGACTCTGTTAGCTCTGACAATGCTTCAAGCCTATGGATTTACATCAATCCTATCTTGAAGCTTTTGGAAGTGCTCACCCAAGACCACCCTCCCAGCTATGTTCGTGCTAGTACAGTGAGGCAGCTTTGGGACCACACACATCTCATGCCCGACTGCCCTGGAGCCAACCTATGCCAACTGTCTCCACTCAATAGCTGAAATCTTTTTTTTCGTGTGTCTGGATAAATTAACTGAGAGGAAACTGCAGTGTTTAAAAGAAATGAAGAAAAGTAAGAATAGCTTCAAAAGTATAAACAAAAGCAATGCTCTCCCGAAGAGCTGTAGAGGCAAACCAGGTACAGCTCCTCTCCAGCCTGTCCTCCCCATCCTGCCTGTCTCATAATTTTTTCTAGTCTAAGTGGGAAGAAGGGATTACGCCCTTTCCCACCTCCAGCACCACACAAAGCATAACAACAATCAGAAAGATGATTTTAAATAAATCTCAGGATTACAGACAGGAACTTCTCCACACAATTAGCAAGTGAAGGAAGTTAACAATACTGTATTCACGTGGACTACGGGAAACCCAGACACAAGGAGGTTAAAGGCCATGACCAGGACTACAAAATCAAACTAGTAGTAGAGCTGGGATTAGAAATCAACTTTTCCCTACTCTGAGCATGCACAACATCTGCATTACCAACAGGTAACATCCTCTCCTTTCACAAGTATGAAAGAGGACTCCAGATTTTGGAGTGCCTTTAAGTCACCTGCTGGGCCTTACTCTCTTCTGATGAAGATAATCAACCATGGAAAATGGGATGCCATGGTTGCAGAACAGCTTTATTAACACCCTCAGTGTTAATACTCTCAGATCAGCTTAGTTTAACACCTCAGATCAGCTGAGTTTAACATTTGGTTCCTGGGCAGTTCAAATGTGGTTCCCACGTCAGGGCTATGCCACGTGAATGGCAGCAGAGGTCTGCTGACAGGAGCCTGGAGGCCAATGCAGCCTGTGGCTGGCTCTGCGTGGCCTTGGCAGCACTGCTCTGGGACCCACAGCCTCCCTCTCCGCAGCTCTCGTGGCTCTCGCTGCCCAAGGCTGCCATGTGCAGCTCCTCCATCAGGTGAGCCGGCTCTTCTTCCAGAGACTCCACAAAAGATGCTCCCTGGTGTGGCTCACCTGCCCAGAGCTTCACCTCCATTGACCCAACTGGCAGATACTTGAAGCTTGAAGGTATTTTTTGTCCCCTAGAATTATAAACTTGGACGGTCGTGCATGGGTCTGTCACTGATCCAAAATAACAACAGATCAGAACCTTTCTCTCCTGCAATGCAGAGGTGCGGCAGTAAATCTCTGTGTTAAATTGCCACCCAGTGTTAGAGCATGGGATGCCAGAATAAACCACCAGAGCCTTTTCACGCTGTACAACTGGAATTTGTAATTCTTGGTTTGCTGTCTGATTGCCATACAGCTCACGCCCTCCAGCCATGTGGTGGCCATAACTTACCCTGCTGCACCAAGCAAAGTCTTTCCAAATTCAACACCATCTGATCAAATGACTATAAAGAAACTAAATACCAGCACAGCTCTTGACGGCTGTAACTGTTAAAATGTTTATTCACTCTGTGAGCAAATGAACTTGTGCTTTGGAATGGTTATTGCTACTAACACTTTTCTAAGAAGCTTTTATAAGACTTTGTAAACTTGTTATTTAATAATATTTAACTTTTGTCTTCTGGACAGCAACATTTTTTTTGGAGGAGGATTGCTCTAAGACAACTGCATAGCAGGCTTTTAACTAAGATGTATTTCCTATTTAAGCAAGAGTAAATCACTCCACTAAGCAATGGAGTTGTATTTGTCCAAAACCAGGAGGGGAGAAAAGTATAAACCTCTTCTGACTTTTCTTGTGTTCCTTAGAAAATCTTATGGGAAACAAAAACACGAAGAAAATACTTGAACTTAAAAGCTACAGCAGCTTAGAACTTCACCTGAGCTTCAGGTGAGCTTCAGGTAAGACCAATTCTCTCACCATTGGTCCAAACAGGGCAGCAGACCATGGAGCTAGAAGTACCATTCCTATCAGGAGAGTGCCTCAGCAGTCTACGCTAACTTTATTTGGTGGTCTCAGCTCAGAGGTACCGTGAGCGTGCTTCTACGCATGCATTCCTACACACCTGAAGCCTGGTGGACACACATGTGAGTGGCAGCATGACGAATTAAGTTCATAAGCACTTGGCAGTGTCCTCAGCTTCTTAAAGACCTGCCAAAGCTCATGGATGGAGAAACCAAAAAATGCAGAAAAATGGTGTTTCCTTGCAAGAGCATGTGTAAAGGGGAAAAAGTTTAATTCTCCTCTTCTGTAACAAACCACATAATTTTCTCGAAGTCCACCGTACTTCCCGTAGCTCCATTATAGACACAGGCTAATGAGGTCTCAGTGGTAATGCTGTGCCGCAGTGGAAGGAATCACACTGCATTTGGAAGAGATGAGATTGGATGAAAAGCCTCAAGGAGACTGCCTTCATGAACAATTCCTTCAAGCATAGATTATCAAATATGGTTTAGTTTTATACGTCATAGCTAAAAAGCTTGCCGAATCTCTCCTGCTGTTTTGGTTTTGTGTTCTGGTGCAGCAACTCCCAAAAAGCTGGTAAATCCTGATGTTAAGGTACACCCTTGGACAGCTTGTTTGCAGTATGTGACCAGACCCTTCTCGGGGCTCACCAGCTGTTTCTCAGAGTCTAAGTTCAAAAGATAATTTCACCTTGGATTGTACCATTCATTGCAAAGTCAGCAAGAATAGCCATACTCCCTTCCCAGCCAAGCTGGAGGAAGCACTGCCATCAGCTTCCACAACTTGGCTTGTTCCCTGCTAGAGAATACGAAACACCAGACCTTGCAGAAGGGTTGAATGAGGGTCAAGAAATAGATACCCTCTACGGAGGATTTGCCAAGTGCAGCAAGAGATGGCAGTCCTCCAATGACCATGCTCTTCCTCATCTCACATCTTACTAATAGATACCAGTTCAAAAACTGACATGTCTTCCCTACAATACAAAGTCAAAAAAAAAGAGGAGGAGGTCATGTAGGTCTTGTTATAAGTTCATGACACAAGTTTATGGTCTCTCAGTGGGTAAGACAGACAAAATGACCATCTGTAAAAATGACTTCCAAGCCAAGCAAGCTTTCACAGTCACTCAACACTAATAATTTGTCACTTTGGTCTTTTTTTCCTTCTTATTTGTCATTCCTGGGAAAACTCTTCAGGATGAGACTTGTCATTTTCTCCAGATGGATCCAAGGAAAGTCTGATTTATGCTTCTCTGGAATCTTCTCCCATCACCTCTGTCCCTGAGCAGTGCATGAGCTGTTTGCTCTCAGCAATCCTTTAAGATTCTTCCATACACATGCATTTATCGTCCCATACTTTTCTGTTTAGACTTTATTTTATCCTAAAATCTCTTGGCTCCAGCAATACTGCACTTTTTCAGTGGGTCCTAACTTGCCTTTTCAAGAAATTATTTCTTTGGGGAAAAAAAAATAAAAATCTTAACTACAGAGTTGATTATCCCACTACATCAATTAATTCTATTTCCTTCATTAGAATTAAATATGATTTCCACCAGCACAAGAGATCCAGTTAACAGTACTATGGCCATAACCTCTCTGTAAATGCCTTAGAAATTAACTGTAGCTCACAGATCTTTGAGTGCTGCTATCATTTTTTTTATTTTTATCATAATTGTGGATGTTAATATTACGTATTCATCACAAAAGGTTTATGTGACTACAAAGCACTACATATTCGCTTTAACATTGATATTCATCATTTCTCATTCATCAGTTTCTCAGGTTGGGTTGTGTGTGTTCTCTGTGCTCAGCAGCATGGAAGGGATAAAGACAAAAGAACCCATGAATCCTAGCAAGCCACTACTGCTCAGGAGTTTAAAACAGTTTAGCAGTAACTAAGCCAGTTGCCTCAAACTGTTGTTTTTAATTTCCAGAAAATAAATAAATAGTAAAACGGTAAAGCTATGCAGGTAAACTAGACAGAATGCATAAATACTGTTCTTTCCCAAATTATTTTTTCAGATGCATAATCAGTTTATATTAATGCATGAAACTTCCAGATTTTTGGAAGATGCTCATGAATAACTGCCTCCTTAAGTTACAGCGAACTGAATCATAGAATCATAGAATGCTTTGGGTTGGAAGGGACCTTTAGAGGCCATCTAGCCCAACCCCCCTGCCGTGAGCAGGGACAGCTTTAACTGGATCAGGTTGCTCGGAGCCCCGTCCAACCTGACCTTGAATGTTGCCGGGGATGGGGCCTCCACCACCTCTCTGGGCAACCTGTGCCAGTGCTTGACCACCCTCATTGTAAAAAATCTCTTCCTTATGTCTAGTCTAAATCTATTCTTCTTTAGTTTAAATCCATTATTCCTTGTCCTGTCACAACAGGCCTTGCTAAAAAGATTCTCCCCGTCTTTCTTATAGGCCCCCTTTAAGTACTGAAAGGCCGCAATAAGGTCTCCTCGCAGCCTTCCCTTCTCCAGGCTGAACAACCCCAACTCCCTCAGTCTGTCCTCGTAGGAGAGGTGCTCCAGCCCTCGGATCATTTTGGTGGCCCTTCTCTGGACCCGCTCCAACAGGTCCATGTCCTTCTTGTGCTGAGGGCTCCAGAGCTGGACGCAGCACTCCAGGTGGGGTCTCACCAGAGCAGAGCAGAGGGGCAGAATCCCCTCCCTCGACCTGCTGGCCACGCTTCTCCTGATGCAGCCCAGGATACGGTTGGCTTTCTGGGCTGCAAGCGCACATTGTTGGCTCATGTCCAGCTTTTCACCCACCAGTACCCCCAAGTCCTTCTCCACAGGGCTGCTCTCAATCCCTTCAGAATCAGATGCTTCAATTCATTGTATTAGCAAAATTGTTCTTCGCTGCCTTTCAGGGCAAGGAAAAAACAGGAATGTTGTTCTCAGCTGCATTAGGGACAGCTCTCCGGTGCAGCCTTTAGCCCTTTGCCCCCTCAGAGGAAGCGCTGCCTGCCCTGCCCACCAGCTACCTCCTGGCCATGGTACAGCAAACTGCACCTCCTGACACTGTGGTGCACAATGGAGCTGCCTTTGAACAATCACACCACTCTTATCTATCTCAGGAAGCTCCTACAGATATAATACTATTTAAAACAACTGTGATAAAAGACAAATAATAATAAAAAAGACTGAAAAGCATATGGTCTACAGCAGAGGCTGGAAAGGGACAGGGAAGGTCACACTGTCTGCAGTTTGCTGTTAAACTTAAATGTGGATTTATAACTTATTGGATCTTCTGTAATAAACCTTCCTGCACACCTGACCTCCCTGAGATCTTTTCTAACACCCCTACTTGATGCATGAAAATATTTTCGTAGGATTTGTTAAAACTTACTGTAATGGGTCATCAAGATTACTGCATCACTTGCAGTGCAGCTTGTTATGGGTAGGGCTTTTGCATGTGACTTTTTGCATGGACTGTGAATTTATGAATATCACAGTCTGTCCATGTGTCTCATCAGGTTTTTGGACCTTAACCCACATACTTCCTACCCTTGACCTTGGAGATCCCAGATGTGTCGGCACAATTTGAACTAACTTCCCCAAACCAGTTTCACTTCTGCACCCTTTCTGGATGTACATGTGGCTCTTGGCCACATGCAAAAGCCATACAAGTAACAAACTTTAGGTAATTACTACCCCAATCTTTACATGGGTACCACAAGACATAGGACATAAGACCATATACAAATAAGTTATCCAGCAATGTGGTGATATGGCTATTTTACAGCTGCAGACCAACGGTTTCCAAAGGCACGAATGGTCTGAGCTTCGGCATTCTGGTTTTTTGGTTTGGGTTTTTTTTAACCCATTTATGTCTTTTTTCATTCAGCTCCTGCAATTACAAGAACACAAACTGTTGATTTGGTGGAGGGTTAGGAGCGTACCTGGGGAATAACACCCTTCTCAGGAGGTCCCACCTGGACCTGTTACACAGGTCAGACAAAAGACAAAGCTCTAGCCAAGACAACCCTGTTAAACAGCCACCAGTGATAAGAGAACAGCTAACCAAAATCCTACCTATTTGCATTTCTATTACAAAAGTAATATTCTTTTGGAAGGGTTTTAGTCAGCTGTAAGTGATAGCAGCAAGAGCTAAGTGTCACTGTGCAGAGCACTCGGCCAAACAGCCAGGAGAAGGGCAGTCAGGAGTGTAAGTGTTTCAGAGATGGAGGCTGAGAGAGTTGGGAGGATAAACCAGAGCTGCTTGACTCCAAATTGCATATTTTGTTGAAAAACAACTCTTCCCCTGCTCCCTGCCTTGGGAATAAGGACCTAGCCTTCTTCATGTCTAAAGGCAAATAAATCTAAAATGAGCAAGGAAAGGGGGGGAGGAGGTAGAGAAGATGCCAGTTATGGGCTGAAGCACTGGTGGGCAATGCATCACGCTTTCATCACTTTCTTTTTTAATTTCTGTATACCTCTGAGTCCAACAGAGAGAAGACATTTTGAGCTGATGCTCTCCTCTGTTCAGCAGAGACAGCCAGAGGTGCCTTTCTGAGTTACAAGCATAGTCCAAATTTTCCCGAGAAGCCCTTGGGAAGCTGTCGGTGCCAGCCTGCAGCCCTGCTCCGATGCAGCCCTGTGCATGGTGCAGCCCTGCTCCTCCTCCTCCTCCTTCTCCTGCTCCTCCTCCTGCTCCTGCTCCAGCCTGGGCTCCGGCTGGAGTGAAGGTGGTGGAGGGGAAGGAGGGCAGGCTGAAAGCCAGGAAGGGGAGAGCCCT
Source organism: Pelecanus crispus (assembly GCF_030463565.1). Classification (NCBI taxonomy): domain Eukaryota; kingdom Metazoa; phylum Chordata; class Aves; order Pelecaniformes; family Pelecanidae; genus Pelecanus; species Pelecanus crispus. Next base: position 13,114,137 of record NC_134650.1, on the reverse strand, counting down.
CTGAGCCTTTCAGTTATCCAGAGCTGGCTTAAAGCTTTTCAACAACACACATCTTCCTCCCCATCCCTTATTTTCTGAAAGCAGGGGAAGGTGCTCCCTCAGGCGTAACTTTGTGACTGCACAGACCTGTGAACTGTTTGTTTGACTGTGGAGAGCATCAAAAGGGAACGTCAGTGAGATCTCTGAGATCTCTTTCCTGTGAGGCCAGGTTTTGATGTCTGTGTTCACAGCAGAGAGTACTTTATTCCTGAAGCAGTGATGTTCAAGGCTCTGTTTAAAGAGGGAGATACCGGTTGATAGAGCAGACACCAGCTCACTTCACCCTCTCCGTTAATTTGCTGCTTCCCCCTGCCTTCAGCCAGTCCCTCTACTGCTTCACCGTATTGCATCCCCATTGCTAAAAACCTTCCTTATTAAAAGCAATAGATTGGGCATTTAATTTTCTCTTTGCATGGCAGGAAATTACATCAGGTTCTGCTATGAATGATCCAGAAGCAAACTTTCAGCTCACTTAGTACAAGTCACTGTCTAATGCAGGAAGGGCTGCTATCAGCTCTTGGAGTGCTGATTGCGAATAGCTCAGCTTTTCTCACGCTAGTTACCTCTGAAACGTGTTCACTCGAGGAATTCATGGGCAGCAATCAGATGTTTTCCTGCCTGCTTTTCATCACAGCTCATCAGAAATTGGGATACAGTTGTGGAAAGGGCAGGGGAGAGAGAGTCTGAGATGTGATGAGAGAACTAATCCATCCTCAAAGAGGAACTGATTTTGCATTTTTTTTTCCTGCTATTTTCCAGTAAATAAAGAATTAAGGAAGATTGCTGAAAATGTGTCCATTCAGGCAGCAGCTGAATTTCCTGCTAATTGCTTTGGGATGGTGAGGGAGGAGGGAAAGTGTTGGGACATTACAATAAGCAGTAAGTGGTGAGATTGGTGACTACCCAAGACCTTGCGCCTGCACATATGTTGCTAATGATAGAAATTAGAGACGTGTTCTTATAAAAGCCCCCTATTTAATGAATGATGGTGAGCACTAAACAAAAAAATCCCAACCCGTCCAGGGATAGAGAGAAGTGGAAAGTCATTTATCATGGCACTTATCTTGGCTGAACAAATACTGCCCAGGCTCTGCTCCCCACCTTTTCCCTGCACCAGTCTGACAGGCAATGCAGCTCCTGCAGCCCCCAGCTCTCCCCAGTCACCTGCTCACCGAGGGAGCCAGCGTCTCCGACCTGCCTGGGGACAGGAGCCAGCTGAGGGCAGAATGAAGAATGGCTTTGCCAAAGCCCACCATGAAAAGGAGCGGCACAAATAAGATTAACCCTTGTCATGCACTAAGTCTGTCTTTGTTTCTCTACCTCCCGGGTAGGTCTGGGTTCACAGGGAGGGGGAAGCTCCTAGGAAACGTATGCTGAATAAGCACCAAGAGGTACATGGATATGCATCCGGGATGCACTCAGGAAGAGGGCAGGAGTACCTGTGGTTACAACGTACCCTTTAAAAACACCCATGGCAACAAGCATAATGTGCCTCTGTACAGGGAAGCAGGAAACACTGAACTGAGGCAATCTCCCCCCCTGTTATCTGTATCTTTGGTTTATTATATTTAACCATGCTTCTGATTCAAAGGAAGAAATGAATGGAAAACAGCATCAAACTCTTTCACCAGCACCAACTTAGCAGATCCAATAAAACCTCTGATCACCATCAAGTCAGCAGATCCAGTAAGTAAACAGTTTTTCCCCGTGAGTTTTCTTTGTGATCTTGGCTTTTCCACAAAAAAACAGATTACACTGAAAACAGACTTTTCCCACAGGAAGTTTCCATTTGTCTCTTAAAAAAAAACCCAAAACACTACCAAGAAAATGTGCTAGGTCTGTCATTTAGCTGTTTCAGCTCCACATTTCTCTTCAGGCAGACTGTAAAACAGATTCTTAGGCCATGCAGAGAAAAATCAGATGGAGAAAAAGGGCTGGGAGAGACCCTGAGGAGCTGTTTAATCAGACCCAACCATATTTTAACCCGCTGTAGATGACATTTGGAGATTCCACGTTCTCCTTATGCAGTCTCCCAGGGAGAGTACACATAGGGATTATTCTAGGGTCTCTCCTAAATCTTTCTTGCTGCATTTTATTGCTGTGACTTCTTTTCCTACCCCCAACAGACACTGAGATTTGTTTATTACTCGCCTTTTTGCAGACACTCCTGCATCTCAAGAGCAGTACCACCAACCAGCCCCTGGCCGTGCTGACACTGACACAGAGCCCAGCCTGCCTCAGCTCTGTTCTTATCTCCTGCTGATTTCTGAGAGCTCTCCCTGATCTCTCCCATACCTTTCCTGCAGTGCAATTTCCAAACTTGAAGAGGGCTGAGAGGTAGGACTCCTTCCCCTGCCTTACACATCACATTCCTCTGTATGAGTTCTGCTACTGTTTGTTCTTTTTAAGCATTAGTTGGTGGGTTTTGTTGATTCCCTGCTTTCTGTGTATAACTTTCATGTCCTTTCCTATGCAATACCTTCCCAACTGATCATTCTCCATCCGCTTCTTGTGCAGTCAGTGATTCCTGCCTAAGCACAGCTCATCATCATCAGGTCCATCAATGTTCATGTGAAGATCCTTCCCCAACAGTTACTCTGTGATGAATACAGCACGAGTCCTAGAGAAAGTCTCAGGAGAGAGATTTCTGAGTTTTGCACTCGATCCATCTTCATAACCTCTCAGTCAGGAGATGTGGGCAGTCGGGTGTGATAAGGTTAACCCCCACCAGGAGCTGATAGGAAGCAGACTCTCTGCACCCAGTTCCTGACACGAGACATGCATCTCTGCCACTTGGGGTATGAAAACATGTCACCAAGAGCTACATGCTCATAGTGACTTCCTGCAAATTTTCATGGTTCATGACACAATTCAAGTGGAGGGGACGACACTGCAGAGGCCATCGCACGTCCAACATGCCAGTGGAAGTGGCAGATTTGTGCAGACATGGTTGATTCCCCAGAGAGAAGCCTGCCATGTGCTAGGGAAAGCTCAGCAGAAACCCCAATGCAGTGCAATCTTAAAATCTGTTTAGGAAAACAGTCTGTATTTATAATCAAGCCTGGATGTATGACTGTGGCTTCATGTTCATTCATATGAGATGTGTGCACTCCAGGCAGTGAAAATGGCATCTTGATGTTGAGATAGGAGCCCATAATCACATCCTCCTTACGTGACCATGCACATGACACCATGTTTACACCAGCCTTGTACTCCATCCCCAGTGCTGCACGGGCTGGAGGACACACAATACCTAACCCAGCACATAGCCTGCCAGGACAAAAACCACTCCATTTAAGAGTGTTTTGACAAACTTAGATGACTGAGAGAGGGCATGCAACGACTTGGTGCTTCGACTTGGTGCTTCGTGCTTCTGATGGGGCACTCGGTGTCATCAGCCTGAATTTGTCCTCACGTGGGAGCACAGCTTTATCACATGTAGCTATGTTAAGACATAACTTCACATACAGCTGTTTACTGTAGAATTTGGAAGACAGTGTTCCCCAGACCACACTCTTCCCTCAACTGCTTCCCTCAACTGCTCTGAGCACCGCTAACAGCTTCTGTTATGGCTTAGCTTGTCTCCCAAAGGCCAGATAGACAAAGAGACAAGTTTACAACAGAACAGGCTCCAGATAGTCTGGCAGTGCCTCCCCTATTAACAACAGAGCAGGCAGCTGATAAGGAGCCCCTGCCTTCCTTTAGCCAAGTAGCATAGAAATCCTAATTCACTTGTTTAAAAAGTGCAGGGGGGCAAAGGAATTTAAGCTCTAGCCAGGTTTTCACCGTCTAAGTAATGCTCTTGTAGAGGGATGGCCAGAGGAAAGCTGAAAGGATGAAGACCCTTCCCTACAGAGTCTCCGCAAGTGATGTGGATAATCCGTCTCACTGCTGTAACAGGAGGGAACTAGTGTTGCTCCACGCTCCACAGCAATACCTACAAATTCTCTGGGATTTAAATTATAAATCCTTTTTGGTATTGCCCACCCATCTCTTATTTATTATTGTGTTCAAAAAACGGGTAGATGTGGCACTTCGGGACATGGTTTAGTCTAGTCTACCCTTAATTGGCTTAGAGTAGACTTGGTAGTGTGGGTTAATGGTTGGACTGGATGATCTTAAAGGTCTTTTCCAACCTAAATGATTCTATGATTCTATGATTCTATTTCCCTATTTAATGGGAAGAAGAGTCTCCTTTAAAAGCAGGTTCTTCCATGAGCTCCACCACCATGCAGTGCACACCCTCCTCCCTTTACTGAGCTGGGGAGGTCTGCCCAAGACACAGAGGTCAGCAGGTGCTTCATGGGGGCATGGAGGTCCACCTGAAATGGGCTGGACACAAACTCCTGGAGGAAGACAACCTCTTGTGGCTGGCGGGTCAGCGGCCAGGGCAGACCTCTGCATGTACAGACTGTGACAAGGGGGAGGAAGAGCTGCAGAAAGCCTCCTGCGTGCCTCTCCCTGTGCCACAGCTCTCTGGGGAGATGAAATGCATCTTCCATCTTCCCTCTCTGCATCCTCGCTTGGCTGCGCTGCAGTGACTGCCATCAGTCCCAGGAGCGCCTCGCGTCCGGCCCCAGCTGTTGTCACAGGGTGCTGAGGCTCAGGGCTGTCACTGTACAGCCCCGCTAAGGGACACCTTCCCTGAAGGAGTAAGGCGGGAGGTGCAGGCAGTGATGTGGAGCCGGGAAGGTCTGCCCGCACCATCTCGCTGCGCGGGCTGCTTGATGCAGTGCTAGCTATGCTGCGCGGCGTCCCATACCTGACACTATTTTTGCCTGGGGTTTGAGCTTCAGTGAAGGATGATAATCAGTGTGCGCTGTGTTTGCCATTTTTCTTTGCAGATGTCTTTGGGGTGCTTTTCTTGCTGTTGTTACTTTTAGCCAGGCTTTTTTAAGTCTTCATCACCTAAAAATGTTTTTCTGTGCCAAGATCACAGCTTTCAGTCTCTCTTGGGTTCCCTATTTTTGGATCCTTGATCTGGGCTCTTGTTGCTAATTTTTTTGTGTGTTTGTTTTTAAATAAACAAAAGCTGTAATAATAAATGTCCAGGGACCCAAAGAGTAGTGAAGGATCAGATGTTTGCTAATGAAGAGGGATGTGGCTGTGGAAGAGAGAGGAATTGACTGGGAAACACTGCAGAGCCAAACATCCCAGAATACCTCACAGTTCATCCGTCAGGCAGCAAGGCAGGGAGTTCTTGCGATGTGGATAAGCACGGATGAGCCAAAGAGAGGCAGTCTATCTGCTGCCACTGTTATCATTCTTGCTAATAATAAACAATGGAGTGTGCTCACAGACCAGTCCTTCTCATCTTCAAAGCGCCACGCAGCAGGGATGCTTGGCTACTGGTAACCCTTCATCTGCCCCAAGCCTCTCCCTTGCCCTTCTGCCTGACCAAGTGAATCCTGGTGCAGTGCTGGCTCTGGCAGTGCAGTGCAGCAGAGGGATTAGCAAAGCAAGACAGGAGTACGTGGGCTGTGTCCCCTCACTCTCCACAGCAACCACCCACCAAGGCAAGGGCTCCAAAATCCTCCCTGGGCACCCACCAAGTGTAGGTGGAAGACAGGGAAGGTCTGGAACTACATTACATCAAATGCAAAACATGCAATCATCCAATTTACCCAAGAACTATAAAGTAACCTGAAACACAAATTAGCTTTCAAAGCCCATTTCATTCCTCACCAAGCAAATTTCACCATCCCTTGGCTTGCAGGCTTGGCTTAGAGTGATTACTGAACACGTGCCCTGACACACAACCAGCACTGCAAACAGGAGGAACCTGGAAATACGTGAGATGCCAGCTGGGTCCCCAGTGCTGTCCTTTGGAGAAGACAACCCTAAAGCCTGTCCTGGAATTAAATCTCTCCCAAGTGGGGTTAAAGCAAAGTTGAAGACTCTTCCTTGAAGACAAAGCTGGCAGCCTTGTCCAAACCCCTGAGACTGAGCAGGGAAGCTAAACTGGGCACCATCTGGTTCAGGCCATACTGTACCCTGTCCACCTCACAATGCTTTCAGCTCTGCTAGGCAAGAAACGTGTTCAGAAACCCTCTTCTGACCAGGACATTTTCCCTGAGGTAATTTAGGAAGTGTAAGAGATGCTAAGAAAGCGGCTGTGTGTTCAAGAGGAACAGCTTCCCCTTTCGCAGACCATGCTGAGGATCTCCTCTGCTACATCCCAGCACTTACTCATCCCTCCGGGAGGTTTCAGAGCTTTCTACACAACCATACACAGCCCATGCTCTGCACAACCTCCTCCCCACCTTTTAATTTTTGCCTTTTCCTAGAACTACTCAGCAATGCCTGCACTTGTTCCAGAAAACCCCAGCAAACCAGAGCTCCTTTACCTTCTGCCTTCAGCAGCCCTTCAGCCCAGGAAGAACTAGCAAAGGGAGACCCAGAGCAATCCAGACCTGTGTCTGCACTGCCATAAATCCACCTTTGTGAGGGACTGACTGTGCCTCCGGGACACCCGTTATGATTATAGTCATAGCTGTGTACTGCTATTACTAGCAGCTTCCTCCCCAATAGCAGATGTGAGCACACAAAGCACAGACACTGAAGGGCAAGGCTAATGTGAACAGAAGGGTAGGGGGAGAAGAGATCAAGCAGTCAGTCCTGTGCAACAGCATCGTCACAGCCAGGCAAAAATCTGTGGAGACGGCTGTAAATAGCTGGTGTTCAATAAAGGCCTGAGGTAGATTGTTGCACATGGCAAAACCGAACGATAAAATGATAAAGCATTGGAAAGCTGGGTTTCAGCATGGACCACTTTGTAAGGTGGTCCATCTATTAGTTTCTGCAGTGTTCACCAAAGATTATGTTTTAAAGACAGGAAAATGTGATTCCCGAGCGATATCCAAAAATGAAGGGTTTTGGTTTTCCCTGGGCAGAAGTAACCAAACCTTTTTCAATGCAGAATAAATTTCTGTTACATCGTGGTTAAGTTCAACTCTTCCCCTATTTACCCAGTCTCCTGCTTAGACTGCAGTAAGTATCCATCCCCGACCAGACCTGCAGACACTTGAGATTTGTTCATCACCTCTGCAGTTTATAAACAAGGCTGAAAAATACCTGAGATGGGTCTTCTGGCAAAATCTCAAGGCACTGCCTGAGGGCTGGTCTAAGAGCTGAAATCCAATTTATTTGCCAAATGTTATTTTCCTTCATTTACTATCTTGAAGGATAATAGCCCAAATCAAAATCCACATGCAACACCCTTGCTTCTATCTAATCTTTTTTGGTATTAATAGAGTCTCCATCTCCTGGCACCAAGGTGCAGTATTTGCTGTTTCACCAGCATTTCCCTGCCGACATTTGCTGTCACAGTTATTTCATTTACCATCTTTCCTATTTATTGTGATGTCCATCATTCTGGTGAAGTATGAATGGTACCGGGGAGCACACTGGAGCTTTCCCTGCCTTATCTCCTTAGCCCAAGATCCTTTCCTCTCATAAAGACAGCTCAAGTGCCTTTTTGGTCCCTGCGACCTCATCAGCTTTAAAGCAAAACCAGGACAACATCCTGGCTGAGCAAAGCAAACCCTGGGGTCCCAACCCCAGACATGGGGGTCACCACACATGTGGGTGCACCCCATGAGAGGGGCTAGGAGGGAACTCATGCTGCTAAGAAGCAGCTGCCACCTCCCCGTGTACATGGGATGGCAGGAGCAGTGGCGCAAGGTCCATCCCAAAATCCTGAGTAAATACATGCTCTTAAACACGTCTCTGGACTCACAAGAAAGAACACGAGCTTTGCTCCCACCACTTGAATAGTGCCCACACCCCATCTCCTCGGTCCCCCTGCTCTGGCCAGGATGGCTCCCCGGCACTGCTGTCTCCTCGCCAGGCAGCAGCCCTATCTACACGTTTCTTCTGCCCCATTCATGGACCAGTGGGAGGTGGGAACCAGCAGAGTCACCTCCTTTCCAAGAGTTTTGCCTGAATAATGACTCATTTCAAATACAATGAGAAAAGCCCTGCTCCAGACCATGGTGGTGGATGATCAAGGGGATGGTGTGAGCTGCTGTGCCCTGCTCCACCAAAGACCTGCTTATCCCAGCACCCACCACACTCCTCACTGGCAGGCTCCAGCAGCATCGCCTGCTTGAAGGAATGGTGGGCTGCATCCCTGGCAGTGTGGGCCTGGGTCAGGACTGAGCTCTCACATGGACAATGTAATGAACAAGAGCTGGTAGCTCAAGAAAAAGGGAAATCTTCATTTAACAGAGAGGAAAGGGGTGAAAAAGACGCTCAAGTGTTCTGCTCTTTCCCTCTCCACCTGACTAGGGCAGGTTGGACTAACACATTTTGCAGCTGGGTTTGACTTCAGGATTCAAGCTGCCAGCTAGCACTAATCCATTTCAAATGCAAATGCACTTAGTCAGGTCTTCATTTATTTAGTTCTACCTTCACGATTTCAGCTCTTGCACTGAAAAAAGCCCCTCCCCCAAATCCTTCTTTTTTAAAAAAATAGTTAATTTGAAGAAGCTAGACCTTAATATAGCCCTAATTCCCTTTCATGTCTCCCATGTAATTCACTGGAAGCACAATTTGCTGAGTAGGAGATTTTTTTCATGTAATGTATATTTACCAACCAGCTTTTATACACCAAACAATGATACTATGGTGAATTTAACAGCAGTTTATTGGCATCCCATTGTCATGGCATTGTAACATAAAACATCACTGTGGGCCCCCTACTGTCATAATTTCAGAATAAAAACTTTAAAGTCACTGTTGAAGAAAGTATCAACAATTCCAGGCAAAAACAACCCAAATCCCAATGTCAGCATTTCTAATGTGCCCATATAAAACAAAAACAGACATCTCAGGAAAGCACAAGGTTCTGACCCCAAAAACTTAACATGCAAGATGCGTGTTGCATTTAATTGCAAAATCCCCAGTGGCCAGAGCCCACGTCCCTCCTACTGCTGTCTCTGTAGTGCCTGACCTAAAACTGAACTGACAATCTCATACCCATCACAGGCCAATACAGTTTAACAAGAGAGCTGGACAAGAGCTGATGCTCTAGGGAGCCATGGAGAAAGGAGATATTCCCCACTGGAGCACTTTAGTACGTACAAAGGAGGATGCAAAGAGAAACTGGTGCGTGCATGGCATTTAGGAAGGGCGTTCCGGCAGCTGCCCAGGGGAGGGCCCTGGAAGACCAAGGACAGTCATAGCTATGGACACAGGAGGGCCTCAGGGGTCAATGTCTAGCTTTAGTTATGGAAAGACAGAACTGGAGTCTCTGCTCTGCCCTCGGTATCCGTGGCTGCCCTGGGCAAATTGCTTCACTTGGTTTCCTCCACAGCACAACACCTGCCCCTATTTCAAAGGATTGCTGCAAGTATTAAGGGGAATTTAGTCAAGGTTCTGTGATGCTGATAGGTACAAGAAAGGAGAGAGATGGGGACAAGAAAGGAGAGAGCCAAAGCTCAGTGCTGGCTGCCTGACATGCTTTTCTTCTATGAGCTAATAATTTGCCTTCCACACAGATCTTCACAGATATTTGCACTCACTTTGCCCTGACTTCATGACAGACTATCATCCACAGGTCTCACACACCATGGTGTCTCATGAAGAGCCCATCCTTCTCCTCTCTTTTAGCAGTTACTTCCTTCAGTGGTAATGGTTACTCAATGGATAGGGAAATCCTGAACTGAATGGGCAGAAGAAAGGAAATTACCTACTTTCCCGGTTATTTTTTAATCATCATTGTGCAAGTAATGCTTGCTTTATTTTATTAAATATAAACAGAAGTGCCAATAGGGCTGGGTGTTTTCTTTCATGATTTATAATAGAAGGGATCCGATCGATAAGATAATGCAGCCAAGCAGAGTGCACAGAAAATCATGCACTCATAAAAGGCATCTTTGCAATTAGTTTTTAATCAGCTCCTGTGGTTTTCCCCTGACCAGCAAGGCTCTTAAACTCACACCAGCAATGAGATGCTTATTTTGCATTTCTCTGTCATGCCCCTATGGTAAAAGACAGGGTGGGTTATTTACACTGGCTCCTATTGAAAGACTTTCGCAGCTGCAGATGCTGAATTGCCCGTGTGTCTGAGAGCAGGTCCACGTGCAACATGACCTGAAAGTCAGATCCAAGAACGTGGATAACTCCAGAATGGAAAGTGGATGAAGGCAAAGAGGAGGAAGGAAAGGGAACTTCATCTTCCACAAGCAGCAACTGGCTTCACGCAATTGGCTTTTACATGCTTGCACAGTGGGTCTCTCTGCCACAGGTCCCATTTTACTTGCACCAAATTCTCACCCACCCTCCTCAGAGTAAGGGCAGAGGGGTGACATCCAGACCGACAACGCTGCACATCACAGGCAAATCCAGCCCAAAAGAGTCTCTTGTACCTTATAAGTGTCCCACAGTGTGTTGACTGTATTTTCCCTTCTCAAAAAAACTTTTATTTTTCTAGAAAATACTTCTTTTTCTAGAAATCTCCTAAAATTAAGATGGGCACTACAAGCCCCAAATATTCAGTCACCTGCTACCTGCCCCACCCAGCCTCTGACTTCCTCCCTCTTCTGTCCCTCCAGGCATAAAGGCTGCGCACATCAGAGTATGTACTGATCTATGCAGCCTATGGAAGCCAAGAAAACTTCCTGTTTCCCATGCATGCTCTGGGGCTTTATGGCATAACACAACCCTGTGAGGTGAACCTGGCTGCTCCACCTTTGCTGTCTGTCAGCGTGGGCATGCAGAGAGCTGCCCTGCAGGTCAAGCAGCACCCACTGCTCTTGGGCAGCTGCTGTGCTCTTCCTGCCACATTTCAAGCAAGAAGCTGAAGCATCAAAGTTCTCCTATTTCTTCTCGCTGGCAGTAGCAGGATACCAGTTATTTGCCCAAGGTTAGGCAGGACAGACCTGCGCTATCCTCCTAAGACATCAAGCAGGTTGTGCCTCCAGTGGACAGCATCCCCATGGCAATGAGTTAACTCTCCTGGTTTCATCCCAGAAAACACTGACTTCAGAGTAAGTCCTGGAGTCCATTCCATACAGACAGATTTTTCTTTAATTGTCCGTCACAACCTTTGGTTTCTAAAGCTTAACATACGCACATTTGTACTAAATTTGGTTTAAAAGTCAGCTCAGCCCCGTGTGAGCGATGGCATGAAGTGCACTGGGGATGGGGAAGGCAGCAAAGGAAAGGAGCCGCCCAGCTGGCAGGGAGGACGGCACCACTGCCCAAGAGGGTGGCTCTGAAGGCTGGCTCCTCTCTGGGAGCTCACCCACGCCAGAAACACAGCTCCTCTGCAGCACGCTCAGCCTCCACCACCCTGCCCGCACCCAGGGATGCTGCAATGCCAGGTCACTATTCATCTTCTGCCCAGTAAATAGGACCTCACTTCCCAAGGTGCCCTGCTAATTCAAATGGCCGTGTTCATAAAGTGAGGCACAATGCAGCATGCCAGGTTTGGTCTCCAGCAGCGAGCCTTGACTCTCTTTCCCCATGCACCAACCAGAAGAAGACCGTGTGTCTTCTCACAGAACAAAACTCCCAGGAACAGCCTGGAGTTTGCCCTGAGAAGGCAAAGAAGGGGTCAAACCACTGACTGAAATAATTTCCTTTCATTCTGTCCTTCCAGACACTGTTATATGGGCTGCTTGGAAATTCTCGCAGTCAAGTGAGGATTTAAACAAGGTTTGGTGGCTTCTTTTGTCTTCTATTATTATTAAAGAAAACAACTGTTTTATTTCTTTTTTATTATTCCCCATCTGATATTTTGGAATTAATCATGCAGACATTTCCTTAGCCATGGTTTTTCTTTTGTCTGTGTCTTTCTTTTGTAGGTAGGAGAGCGGACGAGATGATCAGAGAAGTCCTTTTCTGGCTTTAAAAATCCACGGATTAAATTAGTGGTAATATTACTGTCAGCTTCAGGGTGGGCAAGATTTTCAACTTGGGAATCTGTTTTTCCATGGATGAGCCCCCTTTCACTGGCATAAATCAGTGCAGTGCCACAGTAGCGTAGAGTATATCACCTGTGCCATGGACACTGCTAGATCACAGGCAAGCGTCTGGGGCTCTGCAGAACAGGGGTTTATACCTGGTCCTGCTCCTAATCACCAACACTGATTTAGAGAAGTCTCCTTTTCTCTCAGCATCCTTTCTAAAAGAATGAAATAAGGGCATTGCTGTCTTCACTAAAGTGTACAGAGTAAAAAGTCCACTCGGTTAAGACCAAGGTATTATTATAATGACATTTTATGCTCCTTGACTACCTGGCCAGTATTTTTTCTCACCTGGAAGCCTGGTGATAGCAATGGCAGATGGTACTTCTTGCCAGGGAGAAGGGTGATTTGGAGAACAACCCATGTGCTGGAGTTTAATCTAACGCTCTCTTTTCCTGTTACGACTCTACCATTTGAACCCAGCAAAGGAGTTACGCTAGACGTAGTGTTCTGTTGTTTCCTAATGTTCTCGGAAGATGTCTTCTCTTCATCTTCAACCCTCCTGCTCATTACTATTTCACTGATTCCTTTAGCCTCCCTTATCAGACACCTACATGTTCTAACTCCTAATTTATATTCATTGCTATTACCTTCCCTTGTTTTTCTGGGTACAATGTTGACTGGTTTGGGGGTTTTCTTTATTTCTTTTTTCCCTTCTCTGCTGAATGATAAAATTTTTGCTCAGTAGTTTTTGCTGTTAGGGAAATCATGTTTTTGTAACATCCCCATGGAGGGCCCATAAAAAGGAAGCATGTCCCACTGCTTTGAGTCATCTAAAATCAGCTGCATCCTTCAAGTCCTCTCAGGCAGACCTCTGAGAAGGGCTTTCATGGTGGCAGCTTTGACTTCACTAATATTAAAGCAGCCATGGCATACCATAAAAGAGGCCAGCACTCCAGCAGACTGCCACAAATATTCTCCTCCAACTTTTCTGGTCCATATGAAACCAGCCTGGACCTCACCTTACCAATTGCTTCACTGCAAGGGCCCAGTCATACACACTCTTGTTCAGCTAAGGTGCCCCACTAGAGTCAGGACACCTCAGGACACCTTCCTCCCTGATGAGCAAGGACTCACGCATGGAAGAGTTCATTTGTTGGATCCAAACATTCAGCTGCATCCTACAAGTCCTCTCAGGGAGACCTCTAAGAAAGGCTTTGATGGTGGCATCTGTGACCTTCCTAATGTTAAAGCAGCCATAGTACACCATAAAATAGATGGCTTCATTTGTTGCCATCCATCAGTCCAAATTAACCCTTCTGCATCTGAAGACAGTATTGTGAGCTTTTCATGGATGTTATGAGAGTGCCTGCTCAGATGCTGAAAGGGATAATGTCAAAGTTTACTCATTTCAAGGACTTTCAAGCATAAAGGTGGAAACCTTCAGGCAGGACTAGCCACAGCGTAGGTGTCCCCAGGGGTGCCAGAGCCCAACAGCAGCAAGAGTCAGATGGTCCTGCTGTGCCTCAAGCACAAAGAATAGGAGAGGAGGACATGGTTTAGGGTTTCTGAAGACAAAGAACTGACAAGGACCCTGAGGCTGGGTTCCCAATGGGAGAGATGCCATGCAAATCAACGGGGGGAACTGCTGGCCCAGGCGAGAGCTGGCTGTGCCTCACCCCCCTTTAATGTGCAGTATCAAATCTGTCTCCATGGGAACTATAATAAGGGGAGAACTTGTCTGTGCCATCTCAAACTGGAAGGGGGGAAAAAAGTCAAAGAAAATAATGAGCCTCACAGCAATGTGATTCTAAGCAAAGAGAGCCCGAGCAGACGGCTGAGCAAATGCCCCGCTGTGTCACCCCATGCCGGCCCTTTGCTTCACTTGCCCTAGGCTGGGATGAAGTCCTTATCCTGCTGCTCTGCCGTAGCCAACAGCAGCTCTGGTGCTTGTGGCTGTAAGCTGTGCCTCTGCAATGCAAACACTGAGCAGTAGCCACCAACCACAACTTCAGCTTTGCAGCATGTGGCTGAACATGCCTCTCGCCCAGCCAGAGATGAGAAAACAGGCACCGAGTTAGGAAGGGAGGCAGAGGGAGCGCGGGGATGCAGCCAGGAATGGGTGCATGTGTGAGTGGGACCACACAGGCCTGATTTTCAGAGGTGTTGAGCCTACGCGGAGCTCACTGACTTTAAACAATACTGTAGGCGTGAGTACCTTAACAGACAGAAGAGATGAGGGCAGGGGGAGTAGGTGGAGATGAGATATACTGAAGGCAGGGCACTGAACTCCTGCCTGAAATACAGATCCAGGGGTCTTGGGAGCAAAGGGGAGACCCAGAAGAAAATGCTCCCCCTGCTCAACTTCGTGCAGCAGGTCCAGACCCAATCTCTGCTACACCAGACAAAACCAAGCCACGGCTCTGTAAAACCTGGATCATCTGGGAATAAGCAAACCCTCCTGTCTGCATCAGGGCATGGGAAAAACACTCCAGCATCACCAGCGCAGAAGGTCAGCAAGCAGCTTTTCACTATTATCTTCCCATCCCAGTCTGGCGACAGGACCCAGCACCACCGTGCCCTGTGCTCAGGGATGACTCTCGCCCTGGAGAGCAGCTGCCACCCCACCACCCATCTCCACCAGCACACGAACCACTGGGCGAGTGCACCTCCAGCTATTTTCTCTAATTGTTCCCCTAATCACATAAAAACGCCAAAGTTCAATTTGTCTTCTTACAGAGTAATTTGCTTTCTACCATGCATTGCTGGCTGTGTCTCACTGTAACCCATGTGTCTGCAGCCACTTGAACGCATTAGAGTTGAGGAGTGGCCCGAATTGGATTATTTGTTCTAATAAAAATAAGTCTAATGAAATTACACAACAAGACCAGATCGAAGTCAGCTGCTTTGAAAATACTGGTTTCGGTTTCAGGTTAGCCAAGAGAACAAGCATATGGCTCATCCCTCTCCCATCTCCTGACCCACACATTAAGGCTCCTGTGGGAGGTAATCCACCCTCTGCACCAGCTGAGGCAAAGGTTAGCTCACGCTGACAACGACCAGCATTTTCAGAAAAAAGGCAGCCCCACAACAAAATGCACCAAGGAGAACAGGGAACCCCAGGAAACAGAAGTGCAAGGAGATTGAATGTGAAAGCCATGAAGCACTTTCTCCCTCTTCCCCATAAATTGCACCACGAGGTTCTTCACAACTAAATGCAGCCTACCCAGCTAAATACCAGCAGTCGCGTGTGCCCACGTGGCAGCAACCTCAGAGCTGCAGCTAAATGAGCATTTTACCTTTCCTGTGGCTTTATTCCTACACACACGCAGGAGGCAGGAGCAAAAAATATGCTGGTGTTCCGTCCTCTGGAGACCTGAAGGAACTGCCCTGCTTTCCCATCCTAGACGTAATTCATGCATGGTGAGAAATGATGCCACGCATTTTTTTTCCTACATCAGCCCAGAGGAGGAATGAGATGATAAGACATCTGAGGGCAAGTGTAGGCTACAAGTGCAGGCCTGAATGCACAAGTTGCCATCACCAGCTGAGCCCAGTAGGGGTGAAAATTTTGGGGGTCAGTGCAGGGCAAGCAGAAAGGGTCCCTCTGCTCCTCAGCATCCTTACAGTTAGTGTTCAGAGTAAAAAACTCTGCTTACTAGAGCAATCAACTGGGTTTCCAAAGAAATGTCTATACCATTTAATTTGGTGTATTGGTCTTCTTAGACTTGGAAATTTTTTTTGAGACACTACCTGAGGAATGAAGCACAGAAATGACAACATCAGAACAGGGGACGGTCTCTAAGTTGGTATTCATCACAGCCTTTTTCAGCAAATGGGCTAGGGAAGCCATAAGTGGATAATTAATTAGTAGTCTTCTCATGAGGGAAGACTTTCTTTAACCCTCAGGATCTTAGTAATCATCATGCCCTGACACAGGAGGCTCTGTCAACTCGGCACACTGTCACCCCAGATGTTCACCTGCAGAATTCTCAGTACTTATACCAGCGTGCACTGCAGTCCTTGTGCTAGATCCCCAGGCAGCTTAAATCAGCGTGGCTCCTCAATGAAATTACTGAGATTACTTCCATTTACACAAGCTGGGCATCTGCATCTGTGAACCAACCCAAGCATGGGGCAATCCTGCGCAGCTTCTCCGCTCCCGTACACCAGCAAGTGTTGGAAGGATGGCACTCTCCTGCTTTTCACTCAAATGACAGCTTTGGTTTCAAACACAAACCCACAACAAATATTTCCATATTGTGTAGTGTGACAGTTGGATGCGCAAGGCAATATGTTGCCTCCTCGCACCTTCTTGGCATACACTCCATACCCTTCGGTTGCTGCTCCTACAGTGTGGGAGACAATAGGAAGCGTGGTCAGCCCCCACAGAGGATACTGTGGTCTTCACCTCAAGGTGCTCAGCTCCTTCCTCCATCCCACTGCACCACGGCACCAGGATCTGGATTCCCCCTTGTCCTCCACATGCTCCCAGACACTGCCTCCTGCTGTCTCCAGCCCAGGAGCAGAGGAGTGTGGAAAGCAGGAGAGACCTGAGGCATCCTCAAAGGAGCGGTTGGGAATTCCCATCTCCTCCTCTTCAGCACCCCTCTCACCACACGCTGCCTGCAGGCCTCTGTCCCACATCAAGCTGCATCTCCCTCGCATTCATCTGGCAACCCCTTCCACTAAGTCCAAACAGACAGTTCGCACCCAAAGGAATTAGACCCATGCCGGCAGGCACCCTTACCTGAAGGAGTACCTTGCTCTTTGTCCTGCCTCAGATATCCTGGAGATAGGGACTACTTGGAAAAGGGAAGCAAACATGGAAAACATGGAAAACGAGGCATGCCAGCTGGCTCCAGAGGACGGGGAGGAGGGGGTGGTGGACAACCACTGATGGCACTCACAGGCACACAGTTGGCGCAGAGGAGCTGCATGTACGATTTGGAGACTTCCTAGAGGGCTTTAATGAGCCAACAAGCGCAGTCAGTGCACTTGGTCTTCTTACTTTTAAATCTCGAGTTTACAAAGTCCTGGGGAAATTAAACTAAATGTCTATCCCCAGTAGGGGACTGTTTAAGGAAATAAGATAAACATACCTTAGTGTGTAAGTACTTATTATTTAAGCAAACACACAGGTTCACTCATATGTTTGGTTTTCAGCACCGTTACTGGACAGTATTGACAGTGCCAAGGTCAGGCTGGGAGAGGAGAAAGGAAACAGTGAAAATCTCTTCAGAGAAGAGGAAGGCGGCTGCTGCTCCTTGCACATCACAGGAGTTCCCCCTCCTGGCGGGAACGCCGCGGGGAGCCGGGTCCCCCCTGCCTGGGAGCAGGGGTGGGTGCACCTGCAGCTCCCGCACCGCCGGTCTTCCTGCAAAGAGCAGTACTACACAGACTGCTGCAAGAGCCCGAGCTGCCTTCCCGGCAGACTGACCTCAGCTGGGCTGTCCATCATCTGCTGCTACAATGACAAAATCCAAGTAAACTCCTAAAAAACTCTACCTTGCCTTTGCTATCCCAAGCAAAAATAGTCAACTGCTGTAACACGGGACAGAGAAAATCATTCTCCTTCAAGAAACACGGGGCAATATTCCCATTAAAAGAAAAGTATTTTATTTTTAAAAAGAAATGAAGTCATAATGACATCACACACTTCAAAGCACAGTCCAGGCCAAGTGCCACTGCTGTCTGGGAGCTTAAAGCTGGCAAATCAGGACCTAGCTCCTTCCTTGCTGCCCTGAAGCAGCAGAAACTTGCAGCTGTGTAATGTTTTAATTACTCACCCTTCTATGAAGTTTCCAGGGGGGAAGTTTCTTTTGGAGCTAGGAAAGATGCCTTGGCAGTTTGAGGAAATGACACTAGTTTTTCACTCACAAACACAGCTCTGTCTCTCCAGGCGTCAGATCCACAAACTGGCTTCACTCCCAGTACCTGCTTCAAAGCACTTAGACATGAGCAGGAATCCCGCTAACTCTCCTCGGCTTCGGAGTAAGTCTGAGCAAGGTCGGCATCCAGCACTGACGAAAGGCTTAGCCTCAGCGACACAACCTTGGAACGGGCACAGAGCTTGGATACCTCGGATGTGACAGGGAAAGCTTTGCGCTACGGACCCGGGGACACGACTGTCAGAGCACAGAGCTGTCTGAATCCCCACAGCTCCATTCCTGGAAAACACCTTCCTTCAGCATCTTCACTGAAGCGAAGTTTCCTACTCCTGCAGAGCCCGACGAGCCTCTCTGCCCGGTAACTTTCTCCGTGGCACCGGGCTCCTGCTCCGTCCCAGCCTCAACCATGTTTCTCGCCTTCCTGCGGATCACGCCTGGTAATTCCAGCAGTTTGCTGAACACCACGAGCCGAGCAGACGCGGCGGCATCGAAGCTGGCAGGCACGCAGGCTGGTATCGAGCACCAGTACAAAACCCTTCTACCTAGCCGGCTGGCTGTGCAGTCACGCACACGTCAACCTTCCCTCCAGCTACGCAAGCAACCGTACGAGCCCGTGCCAAAGCCGCAGGCACTCAGAGGTGCCCACACCGTCCCGCACGCAAACGCGGAGCGAGGTCCCCGCCCGCCGGGATGCCCGGGCGCCGCACCCGCCCTCCGCAACCGGCCCGGGCACCTGCGCGTCCCACGGGCGCAGCCCCGCAGCCCCGCGCAGGGCACGAACCGGGCCACGGCGGTAGCAGCGCCGCAACCCGGGGCAGCTCCTCGGAGCCGAGGGCTCAGCGCGGCCCCGCGGCTCCCGGCCGTGCCCCCCCGGCCCCCGCCGCTCGCCGCCGCCGGGGCCCCCGCGCTGCCGGACGGCCCGGCCGGGCCCAGGTGCGCTCCGCCTCCCCCGCCGCCCCGCGGGCGCCGCCGCCTTACCATCGCCCCGCCAGAGCCCCGCGGCGCACGGCGCGGCTCCCCCGGCGCGCCTCCTCATCGCGGCGGCGGGGCGGGACGGGGCCGCCCGGGCCGGTCTCGGCGCCGTGCGGTGCGGAGGGGCCGCGCTCTCCGCCCGCCGCCCGCGGGGCTGCCGCGCTGCCTGCCGAGGCGCGGCGGCGGGGCAGGGGCGCGCTGCCTCCGCCCCGCCGCTCCGCGGGCAGCGCCCGCCTCCGCCCGCCCCGCCCCGGGCGCGGAGGGGCTGCCCGGCCCCGCGCCCCCGCTGCTCCCGGCGCTGCCGGCCCGGCCCGCGCCCGGAAAAGTTGGGGCCGCCGCGCCGCGCCGCGCCCGGGCCGGGCCGGGGGGTGCGCGTCTGCGCTGCCCTCCCCGGGTGCGGGGTGGCCCTGCCCGCCCCGGCGGGGCCGGCCCCCGGCCCCCTCCCGCAGCGCCCGCCGAGCCGACACACGCCCCGTCCCCCGAGGCGACACACGCCCCGTCCCCCCAGCCGACACACGCCCCGTCCCCCCAGCCGACACACGCCCCGTCCCCCCAGTTTCCATCTGAGCGCTGGGGACAGGGCGACTCTCCCTCGATCCTGGCAAAGACTTCCCGATGCTCCTCTCTCCCTCGGTTTTACAGCCGGCTTCAGGGATTTGTTCGTTTGTGTATTTGTGTGTGGAAACAGCAGAAGGGAAGTGGAGCCCAGTGAAATGCTGGGAGTGCATTTTTCACTTGCAGTGTCCGCCTGGTTCCTTTGACATGATTAGAGCTTTGGCAGCTGGAAATCTGGCCCTGCGACCCTTGCAAACCGCAGTCTTGGCAGAGGTGGACATTACAACCAGCTCATCATCTGAATTTTTTTAAATACCTATTGCAATATCAGGCTGAGCACAAAAGCGGGATCTGAGCGGCTCCATCTTCGGATACGTTCACCTTCCACATCTGGATCCGCATTTTGTGGGTTTGGGGTTTCAAGCACAGTGCCTTTGTACAGTTTCTCCTTTGGAAAGTGCCTGTAAACACCTCATGTAAACATGAGGCTCAATACTGACCACTTCAGGGAGCATTTCTGACCAGACCTGCTTTTGGGAATGAAGCGATATTTTTCCAACCGCCAGCACTCAGCTTCAGCCACAGCTCCAGGGTCTTGCTGGATTCCCTCCATCGCTGGTACCTACAGGTCTGCATGAGACCAGGGTGCTCCATTCCCTCTGTGTAACTATGTGGGCTCCATGCTGTGCCCTAAGAAACACATAGAACTGCCCCTGCTGATATGGATAACTCACAAAATGAAACCCAATCCACAGGGCAGGCCCTTTGGCTTGGCCTCTCCAGCTTGATGCAAATTCTGGCTACAAACATCGGCAGATCTGACTCCAGGAGACTACGCCTGTTGAGTGAGATCCATGGCACGGATTCAGGCAGACCGCTGCACTCATGCGACGCCTCTCGGGCTGCATGGGTCACGCCGCGGGACGTCACTGGGAGCTCTTCAGGCTGTCATTTCTCAGAGCAGAACTGCACTGGAACGGGGTGATCCAGAGTACACACAAGTTCAGAGAAGGAATTTGGTTTGTAGCCATCCTTTTCATGCCCTTTAATCACGATTTCAGTCCTTGCACTTGGAAAAGGGACATCTTTGATGGCGCGTAGATGCAGGACAAACCAGAGCACCCAACAAATTGCAATGTATGTTGCTTGCTGACAAAATACATAAAGTTTAAAAAAATGAGTGTATATGAAAGACAACTTATTATCATCTTGTTTGATAGCACCCACTCTTTAAAGATCAGAGGGTTTTTGGCAAACATCTTTTAACTGATTTCTCCAAAAATTTGGTGGTATTTTCAGCCATTGCAGGCAAACACGCCTTCCCAGGCTGCCAGGCCTCCTGTTTGTTGCATGCATTTATTCATCACTATAGTAACTGAAAGACAGACAAAGAATAACATTAAGAAAAGTAAAACTGGGATCAAATCCATGAAGAAACACCTCATCATAGTTTGGATTTTCTCAGACTTGCACCACCAAGGACAAACTGGATGAGGCTGGTCTGGGTGGAGTTGAGGTCAAAGTTAAAGTGTTCCTGAAACAGTATTGGTTCGCTTTCATTTTCTTCTCCGTAGTACTAACATGAGTTTTCTGAACAACTCATTATTATAACCTCTAGTTTTAATACTAAATCTGTATTTATGTGGCTTGATCTCTGTTCATGAAGCAAGCACTTGTAGCTCATCCTTCAAGATCTGAGTCCTCAGAGCAGCTGCTCACTTGCCTTTGCTGTTGTTCTGAGTCAGGATCTCCAGCAGCAGCTACTAATGAGCCTGACAGCGTAAAAGGGAAAAACATCAGAGCCCCAGAGCCCTAAGCAAAGCACATGCTGCAGTTTGCACGAGTAAGCAAACTGAAGTCAAACTGGTTTATGTGCTTTCCTAACAGCTGTTTAAATGCTTTGCTGGAGGGAAGACCAGCAGCACTGTCGGTCAGGATTAAAGCCACTCACCCACATCCATCAAGTTGGAGAGTGATGGAAAAGAGAACTGAGCAGTCCCCTTCCTGGTGGCACTGCAATAAAATCCTGTCCCAGCTTTGCTGTGCTCGCAGCAGTTTTAGAGAAATGCACTGAAAACCTGAACACTAGAAGGCAGATTCAAAGCTTGCAGCCGGAGGAGGGTCTTCACATCTTGGGCCCCATCTCCCCAGCCCCAGAAGATAGAGCCAGGGATAAACCATGCCGTGCTGGTAGGAGTTTGGTTATGTCCAAACGGGGCAGCGATCCCAGCCTGCACCCACCCATTACACAAGCACTGGGTCCTGGTTTCTCTGTCTCTGCCACCCAATTCCTCACCTCCTGACCCTTTGGTGTGCCCATATTGCCAGTATTTGGAGGACAGCAATATTCTGCACTGCAAGTACCAGGTGTATATGGAGCCATCTCTCTATCCAAGCAAAGCCTGCAGCAGCAAAGTGTTTTGCTGTCTGCAGAGTGGGCCGGGTGGATCGAGAGCCAAGGGAGTCATTCACAGCAGCTTGAAAAAAACAGAGCCCCTTGCGTAAAGGTACCTGAATGTGAGCAGTGCCTGAGCAGAGCGAGGTTGCCTGCCGCTGCTCCTCTGCAGTCCTGGTCTCAGGATCCTGGCACTCTCTTTGCTTTACCAGGTGCAGACTGTGAAGTGGGGAACAGATTTTGATGCATGAAGGAGGCAGAGTGCAAGACCCTTCCATCGCTGGGTGTTTCTGAACCCCAAGAACAGGTCATGCTGAACCCCAATGCTATCATTACTTTTGGCCATAATCCATTACACCTCCTTTTAATGCAGATTCCAGGATTATCAAAGAGTTTATTCAGCCTGAATGGGATGCCTACAAAAATTTAATTAAATTTTTTAGAAGAAAAATTGGAAAGGATTAGAGAGGAAGATAACGCAATAGCATTTTCTTCTTTTTTCCCCCTCCTCCTTTTTTCCTTCTGTAACAATAATAAAGCCAAAGATCTAGTTGACAAAAAAAGTGGCTGAGTGATTCATCGGGACTGAATCACAGTCACTATGCAGTGGAATTCATTGCCTTTGCTCCTGCAGTAGTAACTCCGTCGCTGCTTTAGATCACTGGCTGCGCTTTCAGGCACAGATATAAGACAGAGAGAGGGAGATAAAACCCACTTAACAGAGGCTTTTTGGTGTGCACGGCATGCTCCCTTTGAACACAGCATGGTCTCCTTTGACCAGTTGTGTGGGATGGATTTTATTAAAAAGAGAGCTTGAATAAATTAAGTTTCTTAGGGTTATACCTGCCATTAGATCATGCAGTCCTCCCACTCTGCCTGGGAAGAACTTCTTTCTTTCTATTCCATTTTAAATGCAAGCTTCCCTGTTCTCGCTGGGAGGTTACCTCTGAAGTAAGCTTTCTGCCTGGGCCACGGCATCTATTGGTACCCAGACCTAAGCTGAATAGTCTGGATGCAGTAGCTGAACACCTCAGATTTCTCTGTGGTTTGGATCCCAGTCCACTTTGTGAGGGAAACCATTGTGAAGAGGTGGGGCGGGAGGAAGATTCTGGTCTACATCTGATTTACTGCACCAGCTGATTTGGTGTTCGTCCTTACTTAGAATTGTGTCGCACTGTTGTCACCACCTCCATTCTTTACATTATTCATTATTTGGTCCACGGAGCCCTCTGGATGCTACAGCATCGCCATGCAGCCAGGTTCCCCGACTCATGATAAAAGCACTCAGCCTGAGCTGAGGTGGGAAGCAGTTCAAAACTGAAGCGATCAAAAGAAGAGGGTCACACTTGCGATAGCTGAACAGACAGGCCTTTAAATAATCAAACTCTGACATCTAGGGTATGAGATCTCACTGTTTGCAGAGTACTTTGATTTATTCACCATACTTTATTTATAACACTACTTGGATCTATGAATCTAAAATCCAGTTTAAGGCACGTCTGACTTTTAGCTTTAAAGGAGAACATTTGCACTCATTTTTAACAGTGTAACTATCACTTTTCATAATACATTGTTAATTCAGGTTTCATCTGAGGGTCGCAAAATTATTTTTGCAAGCATTAAAATACCCTCTCAGAGCGACCCCTTGAGGTATTTCTTATCTCGAGACCAAAGAAGAAACCAAAGCAAGGGGCAACCATGTCAGCACCAGGCAGAGAGTTAGAGCTGGAACAGGGCCAGGCAGCTGCCTGCTGCCTGCGGGACCGGGGCTCCCCGCCAGAGAGAAAGGCAGCCCCTCCAGGACGGGTGGCTTCAGCTGTCTTTTGCAAAAACCTCTTTCTCCATCAACAGCCTCAATTTTTAAATGGCCAGAGATATGTAAGACCACCTACCCCTTTCCTGGTTCCAGTCGTATGAGGTGGAGTATTAAATAAGTCTGGTATCAGGGGACAAGTTTGTCTTTCTTTTTTACAGGGGACAATTTTTTTTGGAGACAAATTCTCCATTTATAGTCCATGAGCTGGAAACCTCTAACCAACCCATAAGAAATGTAAGGATGACAGAGTGTGAAGGGACAGTTGATAACAAAGCATCCTCAGCCTGAGCAGATGTGGGTACCTGGAGAAGCTCTGGTGCTGCTGGGGAGCTCCCCTGGGGAGGACAGGAGGCAGAACCTGGGCCACCTCAATCCTCTCTCTGCAAGCCACAGAAGTGTGACAGAAATTTCATAATTTTCTTTTAACTGTTTTTTTTAAAACCCTATCTCTAATGAAAATTTTCCACTTGGTTCTTTTCTTCTGCGAAGAAGTTTTGGAAGAAAAAGAGCTGCTTGGGAGGCAGAAATACATCTCCTGCCTCCTGCCCCCCCCAGTGCTGCAAGGAGCCAGCTTCCCAGCTCACAGCACGGTGGGGCAGTCGGGTGTTTGTCTTTCTGCACTGCTGCTGCCGGGTGGTTGGGACCACACTGCTGAAACCAGAGAAAAGATTCTGGTATAAACTGGTAAAAGAGGGGGAAGCCTCGGTGCAGGGGAGCTGCGTGGAGGCAGCTGAGGGCTGGGGACACCGGTGCCACCTCTCCGGCCAGGCAGCATGGAGCGCGCCAGGCACTGGGCCATGCTGGCTCTATAGCCCTTCTTCCTGTAAGTCCCCCCTGCCAGGAGGGAGGGCAACACAGAGCCCTTCCCTTCCTCATCCCTGCTAGAGCGTAGGGATGAACTTGCTGTGTAAATGCAAGCAGCGAGGAGCCAAGCCCTGGCACGCATCTGTGCAGAAACCTCCTGAAGCTCCGAAGAGCCCCGAGGCTGCTCAGCAACCTGTGCTCAGCCCAGCGGGAGCGAGGTCCATGCAGCCATGTACGACGTGCAAGCTACGCTGAGCTGTAACCCCGGCTGTGCAGGAGCCCTCTCTGGGCTTCGTAACTGTGCTGCGTTGATCCTGGCTGGATGCCGAGTGCCCACCAAGCCACTCTATCGCTCCCCTCCTCAGCTGGACAGGGGAGAGAAAATGTAGCGAAAAGCTCGTGGGTCGAGATAAGGACAGGGAGAGATCACTCACCAATTACCATCAGGGGCAAAACAGACTTGACTTGAGAAAATTAGTGTAATCTCTTACCAATCAAATCAGAGTAGGGTAATGAGAAATAAAACCAAATCTTAAAGCATCTTCCCCCCACCCCTCCCTTCTTCCAGGGCTTTACTCCCAAGTTCTCTACCTCCTCCCCCCGAGCAGCACAGGAGGACAGGGAATGGGGGTTGTGGTCAGTTCATCACATGTTGTCTCTGCTGCTCCTTCCTCCTCAGGGGAGGACTCCTCACACTCCTCCCCTGCTCCAGCGTGGGGTCCCTCCCACAGCAGACAGTCCTCTACAAACTTCTCCAACGTGGATCCTTCCCACGGGCTGCAGTTCTTCACGAACTGCTCCAGCATGGGTCCCTTCCACGGGGTGCAGCCCTTCAGGAGCAGACTGCTCCAGCGTGGGTCCCCCACGGGGTCACAAGTCCTGCCAGCAAACCTGCTCCAGTGTGGGCTTCCCACAGGGTCACAGCCTCCTTTGGGCACATCCCCCTGCTCCCGTGTGGGGTCCTCCCCGGGCTGCAGGTGGGTATCTGCTCCACCGTTCACCTCCATGGGTGCAGGGGCACAGCTGCCTCACCATGGGCTGCACCAGGGGCTGCAGGGGAATCTCTGCTCCGGTGCCTGGAGCACCTCCTCCCCTCCTTCTGCACTGACCTGGGTGTCTGCAGAGTCCTTCCTCTCACATATTCTCACTCCTCTCTTCTGACTTCTGCTGTTGTTGCACAGCACATTTTTCCCCTTCTTAACTGTGTTATCCCAGAGGTGCTACCACTGTCACTGATGGGCTCGGCCTTGGCCAGCGGCAGGTCCATCTTGGAGCCAGCTGGCATTGGCTCTATTGGACATGGGGGAAGCTTCTAGCAGCTTCTCACAGAAGCCACCCCTGTAGCCTCCCTGCTACCAAAACCTTGCCGCACAAACCCAATACAATAATTTATATGCATATGAGTCTGTATATATTTCCATGAGTACTGCATCTCTGAGTGAATAAGGATAACTATATGCAACTGTGAATAAAAGAGCTGAGTGAATCATTCATCATGGATTATTGATAGGATTAATTTTACCTCTTCTTCTGCTCTCAGGATGCCCACAAGCCCCCCTGAATTTATTTTCCCTCTTTTATTAAATATTTTTGAAGATGAAGTAGATTAAAACCAAGTAATCTCTCCCCTCTTTGCTTGGCTGAATGAGGTGTTTGCAGTTAGGTTAACCACTGCAAATTCTCCCAGAAAGCAAGTGTCTTCTTTTCTGGCGCCTGAGCCTAGAAGCTTTAAAATCTTTTCCCCAGACATTCACACATGTAAAGTGCAGTCATGGGGATCTAAGAGGAAAATGATCTCAAAACAGGGGGACAAGCAGAAATGAAGGGGTTTCATGAGCTAGCTGGAATGAATGACTGCCAGCTGTGTCAGGCAGGGCTCAGGCAG
Organism: Pelecanus crispus; assembly: GCF_030463565.1. Lineage (NCBI taxonomy): Eukaryota > Metazoa > Chordata > Aves > Pelecaniformes > Pelecanidae > Pelecanus > Pelecanus crispus. The sequence continues at coordinate 13,087,868 of NC_134650.1, read as the reverse complement.
GACTCCGGCAGGGATGTGCTCTGCTGCCGGGGTGGTGAGGGAAGGACTGGGGATGTGCAAGCTCAGCTTGGCTGGTTCAATGCACACGTGTTAGGAGGCTGTTTGAGCTCCTCTTTCAGCCAACAATGAGAAATCAGCTCCTCCATGGACTCTTCAGGCAAAGTCCTGAGCTTCTACGTTGTCTATGCTGGCCTTCCAGGCAGATCTCAAAGATGAAGAAACCCAAGTCTGCCCAGGGCTGGGTACCGATAGTGCTGAAGGATGTCTGAAGGGTGGAGGGCAGAGGCAGCCTCCACCACAGCCAGCAGGTTGCACCCTCACCCATTCCTAGAGAAGGAAGGACACCTTCCTCTGGCAGGGTGCTCTGGTGGCTTTCCATGTGGTGTCAGCATGAGATCTCAGTGACGTATGCTCATGACATCAGAGCGTGTCCCAGCACATTTAGGTCATAAGCCGGCAGAGCAATCCTGGCCTTAGCAGTCCTGCCCAAGCAGGGAGGAGGTTAGTGTGGATTGGGTGATTCTCTGCCATTTCTCATGTGCATTTCTTTTTCATGTGCATCTCTTTTCAGGTAGGGCAACTGCTTGGGGACAGAACTTGCTCTTCACAGATTTGAAGCCCAACACATGGTTGAATAAAGAAAGAAGTTGGTTCCCCAGCAGTTTTGGCAAATGCTGGCTAATGCTCAGTCTTCTGCACATGCTTCATGCTGTCCTGGTTTTGGCTGGGATAGTTAATTTTCTTCCTAGTAGCTGGTATAGTGCTGTGTTTTGGATTTAGTATGAGAATAACGTTGATAACACACTGATGTTTTAGTTGTTGCTAAGTAGTGCTGACACTAGTCAAGGACTTCTCAGCTTCTCCTGCCCTTCCAGTGAGGAGCTGGAAGGGGGCACAGCCAGGACAGTTGACCCAAACTGACCAAAGGGCTATTCCATACCATATGATGTCATACTCAGTATATAAGCTTGGGGGAGTTGGCCGGGGGGCAGCAATCGCTGCTCAGGGACTGGCCGGGCATTGGTTGGCAGGTGGTGAGCAATTGCATTGTGCATCACTTGCTTTGTATATTATTATTATTATTATTACTACTACTACTATTTTTTATTTTATTTCAATTATTAAACTGTTCTTATCTCAACCCATGAGTTTTCTCACTTCTACTCTTCCGATTCTCTCCCCCATCCCACTGGGGCAGGGGGAGTGAGCGAGTGGCTGTGTGGTGCTTAGTTGCTGGCTGGGGTTAAACCACGACACATGCCAAGAGCTTCGTAAGCCAGGTGGGTTCAGTCAAACTGTTCATATGCAGAAAGTTAACCTGGCTCCATTTCCCACCCCAGAGCAGTCGAAATTCAGCTCCACAGGAGCAGCAGCCTGCTAGGCGCTCCCACGCTGTTGCCTCTCAGAAGACTTTTCTTTGCACACACAGACCTCTGCTTGCACGGAGATCCCCGTGTTCACACAAACTGAAAAGCCAGCAGTGTGAATGCCCGTGAGCATCGCATGCAAAGCGATGCAGCCCCTGGGAACCAAACGGTCATTCAGACCAATTTGATTTACACTGGTTTTGCACGTCAGCTCTTCTCCAGACAGGTCATTGCTGACCCTGTCTCCGGGCATTTGTACGTCCCATTATTCAGTGAGACAAGCATGTCCTGTCGTGTCTCAGTGTGGCTTCCCCTTGGCCAGCCGCACACCACCCAGCACCACCCCGGATGATTTTACACAAACAGGCCAAAGATTGTTCCCTTGCAGATGGCTGCGAACTGCACTGGGGACCAACGCTGCTGTTTCCATGGCAGCATGTAGACGATTCCACTTGTGAGCAGCCCTACTATTAAAATACAAACAAAAATAAACCCAGAGAGTGACTTTTTCCTTCCCACTCCTGGGCCTTTGGGAAGCCTTCATACTCTGCTCCGTGCTGGAAACCTTGGGCTGCCACTGTGGCTTTTCCCACCAAGTTTCCCTGGGGCTGCTGGAGCTGCATGAACAGTGGCAGCGGTGTTTGGAGCATCGCACACCAATGCCGCGCTGCACAGCGTCAGAAACACAGCCAGGTCGGCTCAGGTCAGCCCTGAGACAGGAGTCACGGCCATTTAGCAAGCGGGAGGCTGGTCCCAGCGGACAGGGGAGCCAGCATCCCGGCGCTGCTCTGGGGTGCCCTCAGCTACCCAGGAAGGAAAATTGAGGCCCCTCTTGGAGATGGAAAACCTAAGCCCTTTACTTCCTTAGTGGAGCAACATTGTTTCTGACCATCAATTCCCCATCAAAAATCTTAAAAAAACAAAAGAATAAAGAAAGAGACTTCTTTATTCAGAGCTGTTCAAAGAGAGGAGGACAGACCGGAGCCTGCAGGTGGTTTGCAAACCCTTCCTGGCAATTGCATGCCAGATTAGCACACAGTTACAGCCAATGTTCGCCCAAGTGCCCGTGGCCAGCCTCCTGCGCCGCAGCAGCCACGATGGCTGGCACCTGCCAGAACATTTTTTTCAAACGCGGTGGTGATTGCTTTTATGTTTCCAGGATGACACTCGGTGATTTGCAGCAGCTCAGCACAACAAAAGTGAAACTGGAGCTGCCCATCTCAGAGCTGTGATACCCATATGTTTTGGCTGGGCTTTGACAAGGCAGACACATGGCTAGTCCTCCTCCATGGCTAGGACTGAAAGCCATGGCTGGGATTTGCAGAACTAGCCTGGGGTCTAATAAATGCAGAAGACAATTAAGTATTTTCACTCCCAAGAAAAAAATGCCAGAAATTCCCCATGCAAATTTAACTCACCTGTTGTGCCATGTTTAACTTTCAGCCATTTTCACTTCTGCTTTCTGCAGTTTCCACACTGGTTTTGGCAAAATACACTGCAACATTCATGCAGCCTGAAGGGAAATTCATTATGCAGCTTCCTGAACACACCAGATATTTTAAGCCAAATAACGGGCACGGTAGGCCAGGCTGGGCACAGGGGTGGAAGGGCTCGGCAAGAGGAAATCATTATTTTCACCAGCAGCAGCCTCTTCGAGGCCACACACAGCAAGTTATTTGTGTGAACACAGTTTCTAGGATGAAAAAAAAAGAAGGAAAAAGAGAAGAAAAGAAAGAAATGGCTGCTTGTGGTCTAGCCACAGCCGCCTAAAGCATCCCAGCAGTTTTCAGCCCAGTTATTGTAGTGCTTGGGGAACACAAGTGGTCCATCTAATCCTATACCTTATCTCTATAGGGGCTACTAGTGGGTACCTAAGGAAGAGCTTAACAGGGAGTTGGGTATGTAGGCTCAGGCAAGCACACTGCCTCCCCGGGACACTCTCTGAGCCTCCAGTGATCTGGGGTTAAACAAGTCCCTCAGCCAGAAAGGACACCGCTGCCTCAATTAATTGTTCTTCCATTAATTCCTCCCACTGCATTACAAACACATTTTGGCATCTGGCAGCAAGGGGTTCCTGCATTAATTACTCCTTGTGTGAAGAGCCCTTTTGCATATCTGGAGTGTACCACACACCAGTTTCAGCTGGTGCTTTCTACTCCTTCTGTGGAAAGAAGCAGGGAACAGTCCTTCCCTGCTCACATAAATGCACAGGTATTCCCAGGGATAATGCTTTAATATGCACTAATGTTCCTGTTTCCTTCAGCAGTGCTTGCACTAGATGTGGAGATCTTGACAGCTCTAATAGCCTATAAACAGGTATATGTCTTAGTTGGAGAGGCAGGATCTGCTTATGCAGGTAGTTAAAAAGCAGTATTAGTAGCAGCGCTGCCTACTCGCTCCAAGGAAACGCTCTTAGGAGCTTATCCCATCAACAAAGCCTCAAGCCCTCCAGTCTAACATTTTCAAATATTCATTTCTCCCAGTCTGCACGTGAAGGTGTGAGAGCAGCAAGTCTTTCCTTCAAACATTGCCTGCTCAGCATCGTCTGCTGCAGGGACCTTCCCACCTGCTGGGCTCTTCCCTCCACACTGGCTGAGCTGCCTCTTCCCCATGGCAAACGGCAAGATGTTCCCTTCCCATGAGCGGATCATGGGGAGGAATGACCCCGTTGCTTTCAAGGCACGGTGGCCTGGATGGGTGGGGGTATGAAGTAAGTACGGGACCCGGGTAAACACAGAGGGGCTCCAGCGTGTCTGCAACATCTCATGTGAACGCCACCAGCCCCTAACCTTTGAGTGACCTAAGCCATGGCTGCTCACCCCCCAAATCCCAAGTCCTCCCTCTTCGCAAATGCCCCGCACTGAGGGTACTTCAGCAGTGGCGTTAGCTCCCTTCAGTCTGCACCAGGACAGCAAAGGGCACACAGGAAGGTTGCACCCTCTGTCACCCTTGGCTGCCCCACCGAAGGGCAGTCCCTGGCCGGGGCAGGCTGTGCTCAGCCTCCAGCTGGTCTCTGTGGGCAGGGAGCTGAAGCCAACCTGGCCGCAGCGGTGGCACCTATGGGGACAGCTGACCACGGTGCAGACCAGGCTTTTCCCAACGCCCTCTGCCCTGCAATGGCAGGTCTGCCAATGTGCAGTGTCATTCAGGCCACGACCGCCTTCATATCATGGTTAGAGGAACCACAGAGTCTCCCAAAAATTGGTGCCCAGCCTCCTGCAGCGGCTCCAGGCCACGGGCTTGGGCAGCCTCGGCAGCTTTTATCCGTGTGAAACAACAATGCCATCCAGTGGCTGGCAAGCCCGCACCCACGCTCCGCTCCGCGCATCACCGCAACCCAGACAACGTTTACCTGCCTTGATTTTGATTTTTTAATTTATTTTTGACATAGTACCGCATCTCAAAATGTCCTGGTTTTGGCTAGGATAGAGTTAATTTTCTTCCTAGTAGCAGGCATAGTGCTGTGTTTTGGATTTAGGATGAGAAGAATGCTGATAACACACTGATGTTTTTAGTTGGTGCTAAGTAGTGCTTATGTTAGTCAAGGACTTTTCAGCTTCCCATGCTCTGCCAGGCACACAAGAAGCTGGGAGGGGGCACAGCCAGAATAGTTGATCCAAACTGACCAAAGGGCTGTTCCATACCATATGACGTCATGCTCAGTATATAAACTGGGGGGGGGTGGCCAGGGAGCAGCGATCGCTGCTCGGGAACTGTCTGGGTATCGGTCAGCGGGTGGTGAGCAATTGCATTGTGCATCACTTGCTTTGTATATCATTATTATTATTATCATTATTATACTGTTACTATTATCATTACTATTTTACTTTATTTCAATTATTAAACTGTTCTTATCTCAACCCAGGAGTGTTTCTCACTCTTACTCCTCCAATTCTCTCCCCCATGCCATCGGGGTAGGGGGAGTGAGCGAGCGGCTGCGTGGTGCTGAGTTGCTGGCTGGGGCTAAACCATGACACAAAATAAATACTCTCTGGACTTAAAATACTCACAGTAAATCTTCTTCTGTGCCCATGTGCCCCCCCACCAGCACACACCAAGCGGAGCAGCCCCATCCCTGCGTGACCATGTCCCCCGCAAGCTGCCCTGTGCCCACGCACTACCCGCTTGCTCGCAGAGCAGTGGTGGCAAGGGACACTTGGCACTGCCAACTGTTGCATTTAGAGTAAATATTGATTTGGAAGAGAGGGCCAGCATTTGTTGGAAGTTCAAAGATTGCATTAAATGTTCTTTAAAAAAAAAAAAATAGCATAACATAGAAAAGTGATGAACGGATTCCTTGGCAAGGATGGTTTGAAATGGAAACAACTTTGAGATATCAGCATTCACCACTGTTATTTCTCCTTTGCTTTATTGAACTTTAGTATCTATATTCCATTACCTGCTTTGTGAGTCTCAGCTGCTGTCTGGCTTGGCATGTATTTTACAATACATTTAATCTTGTCTCTACTTTATAAAGAAATCACAATTGTACCTGCTGAAACACACTTCTCAGTCACTGAAGAAAGAAAGAAAATAAAAGAAAGATTTTTTCTTGTTGAACTCTTTTTTCAGCACCTTTTCTGTGCTTTTTTCTGTAACTATGTGGGCTATATACTACTTTTTTTTTAAAGATACAACAGCTATCTTCACAGACTTCAGTGATTCCCAGGAGCCAGGGCTGTTGAGACACCCACCAAAGAGCCCCAAAACTGCAACACCTGACAAAACTGCAGGATTTTGCCATAGGTGCCAAAAGCAGCAGACGACCAGAGCTGCTCCAGTGCAGCTGGAACTGGAGGCCAGCTTAACACTCACCTAAAGTTCTCCTTCTCTGTGTCTCAGGTTTTTTTAGACCAAGCAAATGAAGCTCATTTCAGGTCCTCTCCCTGCCTTGCCAGCTCTCTCTCTTTACCATCTTCCTGCCCTGCTTTGATCTTTTTCTTACTTTCCTGAAGGCCAAGAATCTCAGAGGTTTTCCCTGCTGCCAGACAGGTGGACACAAAGCTCTCTCTGCTCCTATTTTGCCCATCACGATAACGCCGCGTCACCTCCTGCCCGCCTGAGCTGAGACCCCTCGCCATCCCTGCGCCCTCATACCTGACAGCTGCTAGAAACCAGGGTTACAGCCTGTTGGGTGTGCATTGAAAAACAATTTATCCTCCTCACTTTTTTTCAGTGATGACAGCACCAAGAAAAAGAGTTTCCCTCCAAATTTCTGAGACCTATATTATTGCTAGATAAAAAATTCAGAAATTCCATCATTTAGCTGTGCTCACAACACCAACCTCTGCCTGAGGCCCTCTGTGGAACATCATTTGCCTCCACAGCTTGATTTGATACCAGCTGCAGATTATTTGGGCCATCATTCACCTCTTTCGATATCCCCCACTTTGTGCCAGTGTGGCACGTCTGCCACCCCACGGATGATGGCAAGGTGTCACCTACTGATTGCCCCTCTAGAAGCAAGCAGAGCTACCAGCACAGAGGTGCTCACTGGCTTCTCCAGCCCTGGTAATAAAGTCCCCATGGTCAGGTGTCTGCTTGTCAACTCTCCTCTGCTGTCTTTTCATTGAAATTGAGGAATTCTTGGGCAAGCAGCCTGCGAAGGAGGAAACAAGAACAATATATCAGAGATAGAAGGTTTGGTGGTACTTCTGAAACCTCTCCAAATCCTTGTCCTGCTCAGGTGGACCATGACCATCTCCTTGTAACATTGGCCTTGTCCCTGGGGAAGGACCCTGGGGGAGTCCCCTGGGTTATCCACGCAGTTGAGCATCCAATCTCCTCTACGGTTTGCTTCCTTAATTATTTTTAATCTTGACTATTATCATTGTTGTTATTATTATTCCTAACAAGTACTTCAGAGTCTCAAAGGACATGATAACGTGCACTAATTAGCCAGCCAGATTGCTGCTGCCAAGAAGGCAGTGCAGAGCCCGGAGCTCCCCAGGCTGCAGTGTGTGTCCGTGTCCATGTCTGTGTCTGTGTCCATGTCGACCCACCTTCCCTCCTGCCCCCTCCTCGCTTTCCTCAGTCCTGATGGCACAGGCTTCCCTGCTTGGACTGTTCAAATCGTAATCTCCAGCAGCTGAGCCAGTTTGCTAGCTAATAGCTGGGACATCTCAGGTGGCCAGCCAGTGCGTGCCCCCTCCTCAGGAGCTGCTCTGGCTGTGCTAGACCAGCAGAGCTCTGCTCTTCCCTCATTCTTCCTGACCTTTATTTTTCCAACCTCCCATCACATTGACAGTTTTTCTCAGTGGGTTAACTCTTCCCCTAACACACCGTCATCTAACCAGGACCTGGCCCGTGGCTGTCGTGACAAACCCACACCATGGTCTGGCAACACTACCTTCCTCTTTGCTAGACAATCCCTGGGGAAGCGGCAACATTTGATGGCTCAAGCCAGGGCAGGGTAGGCGTGGAGGCAGTGTGGACAGCCTGCATGCACTGGCACCAGTGCTGCTGCTCCCTGGCCTCCAAAAAGCTCCCATGAGGGGTTTGCTGTGCCAGGTTTGCCTGCGCTGGGGGAGGGCAGGGCTGGGTGGATCTGCACCACACACCTCCCTTATCTACCTGGGTCCTCAGGGCATGCCAAACCGATGTGCCTCTTGAGGCCAGCACAGACGCAGCGCTTTGTGCCGCTGTTGCAGAATCCCCAGCTGAGGTCTTCAGCAGAGCAATGTCTGCAGCTCAGCCTGCCGGGGCAGCGAGCAGTACATGCACTGATCTCAGCAGTCCTCGCAGGTCAGGCTGCAGCCCAGGGAACTGCCTTCTTTAAAAGCAGCTGCGAGACTGTTTTTAGCCGGAGTCATCTTTCCTGCATGGATCTGGAAGAACTACAGAGCTGTTTTCCCCAGTGAGGTCTCCTACGATCTAGTGAGATGGCACGTCAAGAAGCAGAGCACCTGCTTGTAACTAGGAGGGAGCATCACCAGGCGAGTGGAGCAGATTGTCATTTCCTGGGCTGTCATTTCCATGTCATGACTGAGGGCAGCATTATTTATCACTAAAGAGCCTTGGCTGGACAGCACGGGGCCCTCGGCTTGCAGCGATGAGTAAAATGGAGGCACTTTGATCTGCCTTCCCTCCCTGATGGACTTTCTGATTAAAAGGCAGGAAATGATCAGATGCAAAGCAGAGCAAATTGACTCCATCTGATTCCTCTCCAGGCAAGGATGAAAAAAGGGCAAAGAGTAGAGCTAGTTCAACAGGAAAATGGCAATTGCAGAAAGATTTCCCAATCACTGGGCTGATTTCACTTTTTTGTAGGAGATCATAGAGACCAACAGCTACTGCTACTTGTGAGTATCCTGGACACTGCAAGAATTTTGCCCTGAGAAATTTTCCTCTTCAGCTCATTCCATCTCTGTCCTTCCTCCTGTTTCTTCCCTCCACGATAGCTGACAGCTTCTCCCTTTGGAGTGGTGTTGGTCCCTGTGGGAACCAGGATGTGACCGCTACCAGTGGAGCAGTGCGGGGGGTGGGGTGATGGCACAGCTTCTCCTTCCAAGGATGTACAAGGGCACCCTCTCCCTACCTGCAGCCAGCCTGGGCTGTGCAATGTGCTGGGATCCCCAGGGTATGTCCAGCCATGAGTTATCCTCTCTGCTTTTGGCACCTGCCTCAGGCAGGAAGAAGCTCCCGTCCTCTTTCTCATCAGTGCCACAGGATCCTACCATTCCCATTTACTTCCACATAGCCTGAGTGAGGTGATTCTCCCTGTGTCTATCTTTCCAAAGTTGCCATCTCTCAATTTGTAGGTGCAATTACCTGCATGCCTCAGCTGCTAATTTGTGCAGGCAAACGTTGTTGAGCACTCAGGAAAGCATTTAGCATGGGACATGTAATGCAAAGGTTGTTATTACGCCTGCAGGAGAGTGGGCAGACTGTGCACCATTTACTCCCTAGACACCCGCTGGGGATGTCTAAATTAGACTTGTCCCCCTGGACCCCCTCTATAGCCATGGGAAAAGACAGGCTCCCTCCAACGGCTCTGAACCCCTTTCTAGAGAAACATCTCAATTTCTGGAGAAACATCTCTGTCTTGATCAGCAGCGTTTGAGAAGATGAATTTCCATTGTGCGTCTAAAACTGGAGGACATGTCTGTGCCCCAGGCATCGTCACAGCCTCGGTACTGCTGCCTAGCCTGGCACTGCTGGGACATGGGAAGCGGGAACCTGTTGCTACTGCCGGCTCCCCTGATAGACATGAGGAAGCATTCCTCAGCCTCTGCAGGAAGCGGCTCTGCTTCTTTAGACATTAATGTTAATCACTCATGCAACTGCCCTTATCGCTCCAGGTGCTGCCGAGATAAGAGGTGCCACTCATGCTGTTAATGTAAATCTGCTCTCCTTTGGAGGAGAGGCTATTTGTAAGCAGGGGAGAAGAGGATTGCTGGGAGCCCAGCGGCTGCTGATGGACAGCTGTCGCTCCTGCTTCTCCAGCGCTCCCAGGGGTGCTGGGTGGCTGATTAAACTGAGGATACTGAGCCGTATCATTAAAAAAAGGCCAAAACGTCCTGTTTGCACAAGAACATCACTGAGAAAAGTCTCATCTCTTAGATTCACTGTGGAAAAAACAAATTGAGCACATTCCCAGTCAAGTAATATGGGAGATTTTACATCTCAAAAGCTACTGTGTCTCTTCCTGTTGTTCCTGGCCGTTGAAAATCTGGAAATGCTACCAAAAACATTGCTTGCAAAGCTGCCTGGTTTGAGCCCTAGCAGCTCCCTTCAGGGATGTGAATCTCATCACTTCCATTTTACAGCAGGTGGAGGGAGGGAAGGAGCTCAAGGCAAAGAGGGTCTGGATGCTCAGCAACTTGCCAAGGATGGAGCAGGGAACAGTGTGCTGTGGTCCTGCCCCCCCAGGCTCTCATCTTCAGGCTGCACCACCTGTGCAGCCTTCACAGCAGGCTCCAAACATCGTGGAGGGACTTGGAGACATGGGGGCTGGAGGCTCTTTTCCATGTGATGGTAGCAGGAAAAGACCCCAGGCTTTGCTGGTGAATTATCACAGCCTGGTCATGCTGAAAGCTCTGCAATGGGGAACCTGAGTCTGAGAGCTGGGTCTTGGAAATGATGCAGCACCGTTGTGCCTGCGTGAACACCTACAAGGTTGGGCATGTAAGTGCATGTACATGAGTGCGTATGCAGGCTGGTGTGCCTGGGTATCCACACCTGCACACACTGCCAGCTCGTGAAGGCAACATCGTCTGCCAACAACATCATTTATTAGATTGCACAACAGAAATCACACCAGCCTTTGACCTGCAGGCATCGCAGTTGGAAGGAGACTATGTCCATGAGGAAATATCTGTGAAAGCAGACTATTGTTTATGATAAGGAGTTTACAGTGCTTTACAGTGCCCCAGAGCCATCTTCTAAGAGGACAATAAGTGTGGAAAGCAGTTCTTAAGCAGACATCTGGAGCTCAGGTTATTAGTAAACTTGGTGCACGTAATAAAAACTTGGCACAGCTAGTGCAACAGCCAGAACTGAAGAAGACCTGTCCTCCTGCCTCTCCCCATCTTTCCCTTGAGCATACAGCTTGAGCAGGGTGCCTGGGCCCAAGCTTTGCAGCTCCAGGCCTGGCTCTGCCCCTGCTCTGCAAACAGCTTTGGAGACATTTGCCTGCAATCACCATCTGATGTTTGCAGCTTGGATTTTTCTTTCATATTGCCAGGGCATCATCCATGATGATACCTCTACATGGGGCACCCACACAGCACCCAGGGCACTTTGTACTAGAGGGCAGGGGTGAGTGGCAGAAAAAGGAAAGGATTTTTATCCAGTGGCTTAGGAAGGGTTTCTGATGTGGCTATCCCATGACTTTGAATGTTTTAGACCAGCATTTAAGCTGAGGGGTGCATGCGCCTCACTCAATGGAAGAGTTTGGAAGCTGCCATGAATGTGTCAGAGCAAAGCCTTTCTTCTGAGAAAAACAAGTAGAAATATGGCACAGCAAACCCATAAAGCAACCCAGAGCAGCAAGCTCATCGATGAAGACACAGACATCCACACAGCTCAGCCTGGCAAGCTCCCAGGGAGGCAGGGGAGAAGGGGGCCCAGCAGAGTCCCTGGACTGTGCTGAACCCCTTGGGAGCTTTTTACCCGCAGCTGGACTATGTTAGCCCAAGCCACTGTCTGCCAATTCCTTCGTCACCAGGCTACCTTCAGTGAGGCATTCATGCTGGCCCTAACCTTTATTTTTTTCCCAGAAAATCCGGTGCTGTCGCCTGCAGCTCACTGCTTTCTCTTTCCAACTCAGTTTTGTCTGCTAGGGAAAGCTTACATGGGTAACTTTATGCACATGCTGGCAGCATGCTAACTGCTTTACTGTAGTTACAGATCTGCAGAAGCAACTGCTTGCCATTATACAGAGTGTGTGTTTCCAGGAACAGGCAACGGGAGCAAGGAGAACAGCCCTCCATGCAGCAATCAGTGTCTCGTACACGTTCTAGAAGGGGAAGCAAACACCCATCAGCCACGACAAACTTTATTGCTTAAACTTCCCCAGAGGGAGCATTTCAAAACATCAAAAGGATTTAAACCTGTCCGGCTGCTGCTGAGGCATAATTAACAGTTGCACAGTCAGCTCCAACTGCAGCTGACAAAGCCTTAGCAGCAATCCTCTATTTATCACACTCCTGGAGTATTTATAGATCCACAGCAAGGCAGGGGGGAGAGAGAGAAGGAGAATAACAGGTGAGCTGCTTACCAGGAGGGATAACATTTGCTTTCAGCTGCATGGCATTTCCTTGGCCCCTAGTGAAGCTTTAGGGGACAAGCAAGCGAGATGCCCTGGGGTGCAGCCTGTTGGCAGTGGGACGCAGTGGCAGGTCGTCTTGGGTGAGAGATGCGGTGGGTCAGCCCCTAGCTGAGATGTTCAGTCCCTTTGGCAAATGGGGGGGACTCAGGCTGTTGCAGTCAGGTGCTGGGGGCAGACGAGTGCCCTGTGCTCTCACCAGGAGCCTTTCATCCCCAGGAATTGGCCCACACTTGTTGTGGTCCCTTCCTGCTCACATCTGCCTCCATCAGGAGATGTAGGTGGTGAGAGGTCAGCCTGATCTCCCGTGACACTGATTATAAGCTGACCTTGGACTGTGTCATTTGTCCTTCCTGGACTCTCCTCCATGTCATTTACAACCCAGGGCCTCTTCATAGGAACTGATATAAAAATAGCAATTATCCTTGAGCTACCTGGTGGTCTGTGGGGAACAGAGGAAGGTTGGGTCACTGGCATGTTTGACCTGTGGGCTGGGAGGTGATGCTGGAGCTGATGGGCTGGGAGATCTGGGCAAGCAGCCTGTGCAAGGACTGCCAGCGAGATCCCAGCTGCTCTGGGCTGGAGAGGAGAGGGAAGGAGGTTGCCACTTTGGTTCTCCTTTCCAAGGGAAGGCATCCCATAAAAACTGCCAGGTACCTCTTTGGCATTTTCACAGCTCTCCCAGCTCTGAGCCGAAACTGCTTACATAAACAGCCATTTCCCATTGCAGAGGGCTGTGGGAACCGCCACTCTCGCAGTAATTTCATCTGCGCTATCTTGCACCAGGCTGTGCCCAGAAATTATCAGCACTGGTTTTATTTCCTGCTGTGGCTTTATGACCCCACTGAGATCATAAATGCATCTGAAGTCTAACTAAAACAATTTAATTTCTCCATAAACAGTCTTATAAAGAAAATGATGGGAATGCTATTCCAAAGGGGAAGGAAGGTCATAATCCTTGCAGGTAACAAGACTCTTCTTCTCTACAGACTTGCTGTTGAGACACAAAACTGCCCCATTACTCATTGCTCCATGGCTGATGCAACTGCCCTGTGGAGTTGCCTCATGCTGTGATGACCTGCAAGGACCCTTGGAGAGAGGTGCTGCAGCTCCCAAGAGCTGCACCCCACTCGCACCTGCACCAGGGGTGTGCTGAGCACGCCTGTCCGTCCAGCCCTGCAAGGCTGTACTGGCCTCTTCAGTCAACTTAGCTTCCTCTGACACTTACAACCTTGCTACAAGGACCTGCAAGCAGCTGGACATACCATGTTCTTTAATCCATCTGATATAGTCTTTTGACCACAAGACATTTTCCTGAGCAGAGCCAGTAGGATTCCTTATTTACAACAGTCTCCTGTTCCTGGGCTCCCCAGTGGCTGCCAAAGCTAGAGTTCCCTTCAGCGGGATATCTTTGGTGCTGTGTTTCTTGGATGAGGCCAGGAGAATAGTCACATATTAAATATGCAACATAGGTGTTTTTACAGATGGAGTTCATGGAAGAAAAGCTATTCTGGTGCTTGGCAATGCCTGCAGAGCTCTCATAGCTCAGAGCAGGACTCACCCCTGGGACACAGAAGCAGAGCCAGCAGGATGCTGCCTGTCCCAGCCCAGCAGAAAGGACAGGTCCCCGAGCCCGCTTCGGAGCTGAGGCTCCCTCCGGCTGCACACCTCTGGCTGTGCTGCAGGCATGAGGCAGCCCTGCCCCACTGCTACAAGTAACAGCAGTGTGTCTCCAGCTGCAGTCAGGATCCAGCCGTGCATGCGGAAGGTAGCACAGATTCTGGCAAACACTGGGAGAGCTGTGGCCATTGCAAGCTGTGGCACAGGTGTTCCTGATTTACAGTTTATGAAGGGCAGCTGATGATCTCAGATACTTTTTTGCAGGGAGGAAATCTGTAATTTCAGTTATGGAAGTCACACAAACCCCAGTCTGTAAATACCAGCAGGAGAAAGCGCCTCACCTCCCCTGCAGCAGACTGTCCTGAGCCACACACAGGGCCTGAGCAAGAACTGTCAGCTGAACAAACTCCCAGCAGTTTTCTGAAACTTCTTTGTTTTTAAGGGAAGTGCTTTGCTGTTGCCAGTTTGTTGCTGTTGTTTTGTGGCCATTGAAGGTCTGTTAAACTCCATGCCATAGGGTGTTTGGAAAATAAATGAGCCTTTGCAATTAATTTCCTGCATTGACTGAGAGTGGCTGTGGGTGAAGAGAAGGGCAGTCCAAAATAAAGGTGACACAAGATGAATATACATTAGTGAGTGAAGGAGTGAGTGGGACCGGTGGTTCTTGTCCCGAGTGCAATCAGGCGATAGCCTCCACCGCTGCACATCTCAGGAGGCGGGTTAGTGGCCGTGCTGTCTGGCACCCAAAGATGCCTTGAAGCGTGCATTTGTCCATAATGCAATTTTCAAGGGACTGTGCCACAAGAGAGGATGCTGGCATCCTCTCTTTCCCTAGTTATTCTGCATTGGGCAAGTATACGGACACTGGAGTTGCACACAGAAGGAAACTCCACGTAACAAGCTCCAGTTCCATTTGTGAACCTTCCTGGTGGGTCTGAGCCAGCTGCAGCCCCTTTCCTGTCTGGGGGTGCTGCACACCTTGAGCTGCACAGCCAAGAGGCCCAGCACAGGGGAGCTGCTTACCTTCATGCCTGGCCTTGGAGGATGGGGCTGTGCCTCCCTGTGGGGAGGTGGGAAGCATCACCAGGGCTCCTTGGAGGAGCCGATGGCAGACCTTGCCTACAGTTCCTCTCTCCTTTGCCTTGGTGGCCTGTCTCAACCCTCCCTCTCCTCAAAAAGCAGTCAGGTGGTGGTTAATGCCAGGGTGCCATGGGGAATGGGATTTTCAGGCGTAAAGCTTGGGTCACTCACAGAGCTCTGGGGATAAGCCTCTGCAAAGCCTCCTCCTGCGATTGCCATTGCAGCAGCGCGATACCTGTTGCTGCCCCAAGGACTGTGGCAGCACCTGCAACGCAGAAGGACAGGGCTGTCCCATACAGCCAGCGTGGGGCTTCCGAACGTCACCCGGTCGGCGAGGGACACGGCTCCAGCCCGGAGGCGGCCCCGCCTCACCCCCTGCTTTTGCACATCCTGGCAGTCGACCGCTCTCTTGACGGTGGGTGAGCTCCCAGGGGCTCCCCAAGCCTCAGCAAAGGGTGCCCCGGCCGGCCGGCGGCACCCTGCTCCGCAGCCCCGCCAGCCCTGCCCGGGGCTGGGGGCCGGGACGCAGCGCTTCGGCCTCACCGCGGGCTGAAAGCAGAGCGCTCCGACACCGCTCCCGCCCGCCGGGGGCCCGCAGCCGGCGCCGGTGCCGGTGCCCGGGGAGGCGGCGGCCCGGGCTGCGCAGCGCGGCTCGCTCGTGCCCCCCAGTGTCCACGCGAGACACGCGTCCCGCGCGAGCGGCGCGGGGGGGCCGGGCCGGCGCTGGCGGGGTGACCCCGGCCGCGGGGCGCTGCATTTGGACAGCGGCGAAGCGAGCGGGGAGAGGCGCTGGAGGGGGGCCCTGGAATGGCAGTCTGTCGTGGTTTAGCCCCAGGCAGCAGCTCAGCACCACGCAGCCGCTCGCTCACTCCCCCTACCCCGATGGCATGGGGGAGAGAATCGGAGGAGTAAGAGTGAGAAACACTCCTGGGTTGAGATAAGAACAGTTTAAGAATTGAAATAAAATAAAGTAAAATAATAATAATAACAATAATATACAAAGCAAGTGATGCACAATGCAATTGCTCACCACCCGCCGACCGATACCCAGCCAGTCCCCCAGCACCGATCGCTGCTCCCCGGCCAACCCCCCCCAGTTTCTATACTGGGCATGACGTCACATGGTATGGAATAGCCCTTTGGGCAGTTTGGATCAACTGTCCTGGCTGTGCCCCCTCCCAGTTTCTTGTGCGCCTGGCAGAGCATGGGAAGCTGAAAAAGTCCTTGACTGGCATAAGCAGTACTCAGCAACAACTAAAAACATCAGCATGTTATCAACATTCTTCTCCTACTAAATCCAAAACACAGCACTATGCCTGCTGCTAGGAAGAAAATTAACTCTATCCCAGCCGAAACCAGGACACAGTCGCTGGTGGAAGTCTGGCATCCCACCTTCCCTGCACGGCATCTCCTGCCCTCCCAGCCCTTTCCAGAAAGGAGACGGGTTAAAAGCCATCCAGGCTCTTTACTGACAGGACAGACCTTGAAATGCCTCTCAGATTACTTACCTGTTGGCAATCTCTCCTAAAATCCGCACCTTCCACACTTTTGCCCCATGCCTGCTACTGACAGTTCATCAAAGTCTTTTTTGCATGCTCTGACTGCACAAAGACTAAAACCGCTCTCAAGTACACACCAAGCCCATCCCCATTAGAAATCATTCCTCACACCCAGGTCTACAAAGACACCTGGAAGTTCAGGTCTTCGGGGTCCAGGAGAGCATTCTTCTTCTCCTTGCTCTCCTCCTGCTGCACATGGTAGGACTGTTCAGCAAACTGCACTGCATTGTGGATGCTGTGGAAAGCCAGCTGACCGCCACTGTTTGTCTCGCCAGACCAGCCTCCCTCCCGGAGCCGGTGGCGGATGGAAGGGTTGCAGTTGGCCAGGAGCACCTGGACACCAATCTTCTTATAGTCCTGATGTGTCTCCTTTAGCACAGAGAGACCCATGGTATCTATGAACTGCATTGCCCCACAGTCAAGGATTAAGGTGTGCATATCTGTGGAGGGAGGACAGGCATCTGCTGGAGGCTTCTCAGCCCTTTTTGTGCCCTGTTTCAGGCAGTCCAACCTGGTGCCGAAAAAGCTCTTGCTGTTGCCCATGTCTGCATTTGCCTGGGCCTCTACCCTTTGGTGCTTAGCAGCCATCAGGACAGGATTTACCCCAGTTTTCTGGTAGAGAACAGTCTTGAAATAGTCCTTGTTGGCATAGTAGAGGGATGACTCAAAGCGGAAGATTTTGATGTTGGCAATACTGCTGAGCTGCTTGTAAGTGGACTGGTCCTCATAGATTTGCGTGTTGCTGACCTTGCCCAGGAGCATGGCCCTGGGTCTCTGCGTGCGGAAGATGACACAGAGCAGAGCGACGCAGACGCCCACGAGGAGCCCAATCTCTGTGGTGATCAGTGTGGAGGACAGCATGGTTGTCCACCACACCACCGTGTCCAGCTTGCTGAGCTGCCACATGCAGGGGGTGTCACAGAACTTCCTCAGGCCCCCCCGCAGGTTGACAATAGTGACCACCCCCAGGATGGAGGTCTGCAACGAGTAGAAGAGCGGGGCAATCCACAGCAGCACTAGCAGCAGCACCAGGGAGGTGACCAGGCCAGAGACCTGGGTCTGTGTCCCCGTGGACTCCTTCAGCAGAGTCTTGGTCAGGGCCGCAGAGCTCGCAAAGCAGTAGAAGAAAGAAGGGATCAGGTTGCACATGCCAATGGCAATCATCTCTTGGTTGGCACGGACAGCGTAGCCATGCTTTTTGCCAAAGATTTCTGCCAGGGACACAGTCATGGCAAAGCCAATAACAGCAATCGGCAGAGCATCAACTGCCAGGCTGGAAAACAGGTTTATATCTGGTAGAGTGGGTTTCCTGAAACCGGTGGGGATATCCCCACAAACAGCAGACTTGTATTGCTCTTCGAAGTTAAAGTAGTAAGATATTACTGTGGCTACAATGACCACCAGCAGCTCTATGAGGAATGGGGCCTTCATCTTCTCCTTATACCGGTCATTGATTTCTTTGACAGGCACTATGATGGCCAAAGCAACTAGGCTGGTGACCAGGTCACAGATGTTGGTGTTCTGGATGTATCTGAAAAGGTCAACCCACGTCAGGATAAAGGACCCCACCCCTTCGTGACGAGGGATTTTCAGTCCCAGGAGATACTTCATTTGGGAGGTGATAATGGTGAGGCTGGAGCTGGTCACAAAGCCACTGAGGAGAGGTTCTGACAGGTAGACAGCCACAAAGCCCAGCTGTAAAACCCCCAGCAGGATCTGAAAAGCAAGCCAGCCATACCTTTAGCATCGATGAGAAGGGCTGGAAGAGGTGGCTGACAATTTATGTCAGTTTGCTTCCACTTTAGCAGCTCTGGCTATTCTGTCTGCTGAGCGTTCAGTGTGAGGCAGAGGACTTCGTCTTCAGTAATTAATCTGGGTTATGAAAAACTAAAGACACCTACCTATAACACTCATCTGTGGCTAGAGATGCCATACAAAGAAGTCTGCAAGGTTCCTGCTGCTCTCTCCTTACAAGCAATAAGAGCACATAGTTACCACTGAAAGTCCAGGCAGCAGCCCCATCAAAGCAGCTCTGAGTATCACTCGGTCACATAAAACTGGTGTGATGCACTGAATTTTAGCTGTCCCAGTGAAAGAGCCTGAAGTTGTTCAGCGACAGCTAGGCCCAGGCACTGGGGACATTGCCAGGGAGCATGGCCTTTGAAGGAGCCCCTGCTGATGGCAGGGTCCTTGAGGGCTGCTCTTGCCAGCTCCAAACCTGCTCTAACCTGCACTAGGAGCCAGCCCAGCTCCAGGACTGGGGTGGTGGGAAGGTGGTTCACAGTTCCTTCTTCTCCTGTGCTGTGTCTGATTCTAAGGATGTTTCAGACACATCCAAGGACCTGGGCCTATCACATGAGGGGAAACAAAACCCCACATTCAACGTGTTTGGGGGGTTCTAAATCACTACATTTGATTCAAGGGTGTCAGGGTCTAGTCACATCAGGAAAGGTTTCTCACGACTTGTAAGTCTGAATCAAGACTGGAGCTTAGAGATCTTTAGCTCAGAGAATTTCCTAGCAAGGAAAGAGAGGAAACAGCACAACAGCAAACATTTGTACCTGGTAAAGACCGACCAGAAAGCTTAAGGAAAGGGCCACAGTGATGGCGTAGCAGCTCCTGTCACAGGCACCCGTCCCGTTACTGGAGAAGCTGGAGTTGCCCACCAGCGAAGAGCCAGCATTGTCCTCACTGTACCCTGCTAGCTGGAGGTGCCGGTTCACAGACTGCCCAATCATCAGGCACAGGACGCCGAAGGAGCCCACGAAGTTATGGCGTGAAGTGGCCATAGCAACGTAGATGATATTGCAGAAGAAGTTGGTGTAGATTCCGTAGATGGGATCCTGGTTGGCTAAGATGGAGTAGGAGATGGACTGAGGGATGGCAACTATCCCCACCAGGAGCCCAGATATGACATCCCCAAGCAACTGCGTCTTGACATTGTAATGGGGAAGCCAGTCCAGCACTGGGAACAACTGGCAGAAGAAGGGGATGATAGTTTGATGACTGCATGTGCAGACCTCTCTGGCTTTCTTTAGGATGAGTTCCTTGGTGCTGAAGTCTGCAGGCTCATACTCCTCCAATTTGACATGTATAAAATTGGCAGGACTCTCTTCTGGTGTTAGGGAGCCCAGTGCGTCTTTGCTCTGTCCTGACTTCTGGCTTGATGTGTCCTCCATTGCACCAGGAGAGCTAAGGCAGGAGAGCAGGCAGCCATGAAATGTTGCAGTCATGTACCTAATGTGCTTTGCTTAGCTCCAGGGCTCATACAGATTGCATGGATAAATAAATAAAGGAAAATAACCTCAGACAAATCAAGCAGAAAAGGACTTTCCCATGGTGCTGGTTGATTTGTTTTCAGTTATAGACCTGATCAACCACAACCCTCTGACCATGGTTTATATTGCATTCACACTGGCACAGATGCCCACATCAGGGACAGAGCTACAGGCCCCTGTGCTCCTTCCTAACATATCTCTTGTTCTGAAACAGAGCAACAAGATGGGGTACGATCAGACAATATTATTTCTCTGAAATGGAAACTTTTTTAGGAAGCCTGCATTTCTTGATGACACTTCCACTTAAGCAAGAACTATTTTGAAAATGTTGAGATATTTCAAGTGATGCTTTAGGAATGTAACACATGGGTAAGGGAGGTAATTTGCAAGATAATTTTTCCTTTAACATTTCAAACTTTTAAATTACATTGCTGGCTTGCATCAAACAGGCCCAACACAGGGGTTCCTATCTGCAGAATGAAAGAATCCTACTTCCAGCATCCTATTCACCTTCCAGAGCTACTCCAAGTTTTTCAGTCAAAACACAGCTGCAACACAACATACCTTTTTGCCAAAACTGAGCAATACACACAGAGAAAAATTCTCCTGAGAGGAGACCTAGAGTGGCTGCAGCTCAGAAATTGAACAGGGATGATGAGAAATCCCATTCCCCTGCCCTATAGGTCACTAGTCCCAACCCAAATCTCTTACCTCTGGCTGCAGGGAGATATACTGGGTGTTTTCTCACTACCTGGAGCTTCTCCCCGGCAGACAGACCTGTCTCCTCACCTCACAGCACACACTGAACAAAGAAAGCACAAGGCTAACAACTGTGAACCTGTTTCCTTTGCCTTTCTTCTGGACCATGTGCTGCTTCTCTTGAGAAGAGATCTGAGTTACTCAGCCAAGCGATTGGCCCTTTTATCTTGCTCCAGCCGATGAAGATGGTGCAGCCAGCCAAACAGAGCTGTATTTTGAAAACAAACATTGTTCTGGGAGAATATTTTTGATGAAAACTTGTTATGGCCATTAAGAATGACCGAGGGGGTTTAGAGAAGTGCTCCTGCCAGATAACAGTATTACTGGTATCTGGAGATGTGTTTGCTAAACAAAGGGAACGATGCAAAGAAATTGTCGTGCATGTGCTATTTCTCTGCTCCTCCCTGAACTGAGAGAGCATCGTTGCCTGAGTCCTGCTGGGCTTCTCAGGTTTTCATCTATTCTGGACAAGCTTTTGTTCCAAAAAACAATCAAAAAGCAAAACTTGTTCCAGAATTACTTCTCTTTCCTGGTAGCTTTTCCACCAGCGTGCTGCCACCAGCCCCCTGTGCTCTGCTCAGCTGCCTGCCCAGCTGCTGCCCGCATGCCTCCACCTCTGCTCGGCCGCACTGTGCTCACCCGCTTCCAGAGCCAGCGATGCCGGGCTTCACTGAGGCTTTGTAAAACAGAGATCACAGACAGCAACGGTGTGATGGCACAGGTTACTTCTAGGTAGATAGGAGAACTCAGTATGTGTCAAATAATCTGCACAATCCACACTTTGCTTGTGCCTTTTAGAGACCAGCAACAATTTTTTTTAGCACAAACAAGGGATTCTGCTTTGCAGAAGTAAGCACAGTCGGTAAAGTGTAGGGTTGCATTTCTTTTGTAGGTAAAGGTGTACAATTGCATTAGTGGCCAGGAAAAAAAGGTAATGTCTCATCATCCTGAATTGAAACAGCAGTCTCATAAATACCAGCTGTAACTGTTCTGCCCTTGTGATCCCTGCCAACAACTTACATCAGACTTCTCAGCACACACATCCACTCACCTCATTCTCCACTCTTTCTTTTCCATCTCTTTTCCATCGACCTAGGTCTCTAAGATGTTGCTGGATGTGCCATTGCCCCGTGGAGCAGGACAAATGTCTGGCAGTCAGGCACATTGGCCCCTGCCTCTGCTCCTGGTACTGACTGTGCTCTGGGCTTGGGGAGGGGGCTGAGACCCCATGGTGTTTGGAGGGGTGGGGTGGGGTGTGGAGAGGTGACATTTTCACAGGGCTTTGATTTAAATGCTAGGGAGACACCCTGAGGGAAGAGAAGGGGAAGATCAGCATCCTGAGCTAATTTATCTCATCTGGAAGTCTGTATCTCAGTAATTAGAAGTAAATAAATAAGAAACATCAGTGCTCTCTGGCAGCAGGAAAAAATAAGAGCACATGGTAGGGGAGAGAGCTGCTCAATGTATTTATTGATTTCTATGAATTCTTTATTCTCTACCATTCCTCCACAGCTCATGGATTTTCAGGTACATCTGTTGATAGCTCCCCTTTCACTTCCCCTTCTTTCAGTAATGGACTGTATCTTTCCTTAGCCTTGTCATTCCTCCTGTCCTTAAAAGATGATCCCTTCATACACTTTATAATCCTTCCTAGTTATAGCTCATTTTGTGTCTTGGCCTGTCTGCTGTTGTCTCTACTCACTCATTTTCCATCTTCTGCCTTAGCAAATGACCCAGATTTCCATTTTCTGTATGATTCCTTCATCTTGAAATTCAGTCACTGAAGAATTGGTGAGTCAGTCACTGAAGAACTGGCCAGGCTGGTCTTTTAAGTCAGCTTGTTTGCTGGGATGAAACACATCTGAGCACAATCCATCTTTGGGTTTTCATCTTATTTAGGAAGTATTCATGTCCAGTTCTGGATCTCTGATCTGTCCACCATGAAAATGGGACAAAGTTCTTTTTCCATTTGTGACAGTATCTAGCCAACCTTTAACCTCTGCCTTGCCTTCACTGCCTGCTCCTGCTTTTCCTTCCAACCTCCATCCTCACTTATATATTCTGGAACTCTTTGGTTTGTTACAATTTCCTTTACTACCTGATATAGCTTGGTAAGCCTTGATATAGCCATGCTCTTCCACCTCTCCGAGGCACAGGTTTTGGTGACCAGTTCTTTTATCCATTCCTTCTGTCTCTGTGCCCCCCCTGCCATCCTTCCGTACAATTCTTTTTCCCCCTTCTCTTGTGCGCAAATTCCCAGTTGCTTTCGTATACTCAACTTTAAAATATTGCATACTTTCCCTGCAATTACATTCTCAGGTTCCTTGTCCCAGCTGGCTTCCCCATGCATTCAGTTCTCTGCACTGAACTTTTCGAAACAGCAAGTCTTCACGCCAGGGCAGCTTCTGCATAGTCCTCTCTGTGCTGGAAATTCAGGCTGTGGGTGCTGAGGAGAGGCCGTTTAATGTTCTCCATCCTGACAGAAAGGATGTAAGAACATACTTGGTTACACTGAACACTGTGTACATCACTGAAATCAATTTTACTGTATAAGGTGAGGCAAGGGCAGAAACTGCAAACATTTCACATTTGCTCTAGAAAATGTATAGCGGACAGCTTAAAAAAAGAAACCCACAGCAGAACTTCATGTGACCTTGAGCTGGCTGAAGCTGCGCTGCCTTCCAAATGCAAGGTCACTACAGCTAACTGCTGAAACGGTTTGTTTTCAAATGCATCTTCAAGGGTTGCTCTTTATTGCCACTATAAACTCACCTAACCATTTAGCTCCATTCTGGGCAAGGCTGGGTTGGACAGGCAGTATTAGCTTGAACAATACAAGTGTAGACAGGAAATAGCCTGCCAGTAAGATGGCACCCTGTCGTGGTTTCACCCCAGCTGGCGACTAAGCACCACACAGCTGCTCACTCACTCCCCTCCAGTGGGATGGGGAAGAGAATCAGAAGGGTAGAAGTGAGAAAACTCGTGGGTTGAGATAAAGACAGTTTAACAAGTAAAGCAAAGCAAAACAAGGAATTCATTCACTCCTTCCCGTCGGCAGGCAGGTGTTCAGCCATCTCCAGGAAAGCAGGGCCCCATCACGCATAACGGTGACTTGGGAAGACAAAATGCTGTAACTCCAAATGTCCCCCCCTTCCTTCTTCTTCCCCCACCTTTATATGCTGCGCATGACGTCATATGGCGTGGAGTATCCGTTTGGTCAGTTGGGGTCAGCTGTCCTGGCTGTGTCCCCTCCCAACTTCTTGTGCACCCCAGCCTAGTCACTGGTGGGGTGGGGTGAGAAGCTGAAAAGGCCTTGACTCTGTGTAAGCACTGCTCAGCAGTAACGAAAACATCCCTGAATTATCAGCACTGTTTCCAGCACAAATCCAAAGCCTCATACTAGCTGCCATGAAGAAAATTAACTCTACCCCAGCCAAAACCAGCACATTCTCCACCCCTTATTCCATAACATTTACATCATGCTCAGGTCCCACACTATCCAATACATCCTCATTAACCACCACCTCCTTCCCATCCTTTGATAACAATACACACATATCATTCCCTTAGTCTGTTGACCACCCCTGTGAAATGTCCATAAATGTCCACAAAATAACCATCAAGTTCATTTAGTCCGACTTTGGGCTCCATCTGTTACGGTGGTCACTCAGGACAGCAGAAGTGGTGTGTTGCATGGAGTATTTGGGCACCAAAGCCAGCTCAGGTCAGGTCACTGCTGCAATTGCAGTGCTTCTTGTAAGGCTTCTCCTCCATTGGTTCAGGTGGTTCCTGCTATAGTAATTCCTATAAAATGCAACTCAAATCATGGGTTACAACAATTTAAAGGTATTTCCATTACAGTCTCCACCCCAGTCCCTTTGGGCTAGGTTATAGGGTTTAACATTGCAATAAACTCCCCTTGCTCCTAGCCTGGCTAGCAGTAAGGGGTTCCTGCTATAATAATCCCCATAATATGCAACTCAAATCCTGGGTTACAACAATTTAAAGGTATTTCCATTGCAGTCTCCACTCCTGGCCCCTTTGGACTAGACCAAAGGGTTTAACATTGCAATGAACTCCTCCCCTTGCCCCTGCTCCGGCTTGGATTTATTCATGGGCTGCAGTCCCTTAGGGGAGTACCTGCTCGAAGTGGAGCCTTATCTATGAGCCACAGTCTCTCCAGGGGTATACCTGCTGCGGCATAGACTGATCCACAGCCACAGTCGCTTTGAGGTGCACCTTTTCCAGTGTGGCCTTCTCCATGAGCCACAATGCCTTCAGAGACGTACCTGCTCCAGTGTGGCCTTACCCACAGCCACAGTCCCTTCAGTAGTAAACCTCCTACAACATGGCTTTACCCATGGCTGCAGTCCCTCCAGGGGAGTACCTGCTCTGTCATGGGCTTATCCATGGCCACACGCTTTGAAGTGCTCCAGCATGACCTCATGCACAGCCACAGATGCTTCAAGGTGTACCTTCTCCAGCATGGACTTGTCTTTGGGCCACAATCCATTCAGAGATACACCTGCTGCGGCACAGACATAACTACAGCCACAGATGCTTCAAGATGTACCTGCTCTGGCATGGGCCTATCCACGGCCACAAATGCTTCGGGGTGTCCTGCTCCAGCGTGGACTCGTCCACAGGTCACAGTCCCTTCAACTCGAGTTCACATTGGAGTTCCAGCCTGTCCAGTACAGCAGCACAGGAACAGCAGCGATGCCCTGGCCATCAGCCAGCCCAGGCACATTGCCATTGCTGTTATCAAAATGGTCCCAGGCACAGCAGAGTAAGATAAGCGGTACAGCAGTACAGCAAACACTAAAAGCAAAAAGCAGCCACTAACGAGCACTGGACTCTAATATACAGTAAGGCAAGCAAGCCCCATGGCAAGCACAAAAGCCTGCCGATTTAATAGCTAAACAGCAATAACAGCTATGAATTTGATCTAGCACATTCCAATCAAATCTGTCGTTATCTTGAACCCTTCGAGCCCCACGCCGGGCGCCAAAAAGGACTGTCGTAGTTTAACCCCAGCTGGCGACTAAGCACCACACAGCTGCTCACTCACTCCCCTCCAGTGGGATGGGGAAGAGAATCAGAAGGGTAGAAGTGAGAAAACTCGTGGGTTGAGATAAAGACAGTTTAACAAGTAAAGCAAAAGCTGCACACACAAGCAAAGCAAAGCAAAACAAGGAATTCATTCACTCCTTCCCGTCGGCAGGCAGGTGTTCAGCCATCTCCAGGAAAGCAGGGCCCCATCATGCATAACGGTGACTTGGGAAGACAAAATGCTGTAACTCCAAATGTCCCCCCCTTCCTTCTTCTTCCCCCACCTTTATATGCTGCGCATGACGTCATATGGCGTGGAGTATCCGTTTGGTCAGTTGGGGTCAGCTGTCCTGGCTGTGTCCCCTCCCAACTTCTTGTGCACCCCAGCCTAGTCACTGGTGGGGTGGGGTGAGAAGCTGAAAAGGCCTTGACTCTGTGTAAGCACTGCTCAGCAGTAACGAAAACATCCCTGAATTATCAGCACTGTTTCCAGCACAAATCCAAAGCCTCATACTAGCTGCCATGAAGAAAATTAACTCTACCCCAGCCAAAACCAGCACACACCCTCTGTTTTTAAGACAAGCAGAAAGCATGAAATCTAAATTTTTCATTTATGGCACGGTATGTGAGCAATGTAACATCCATCTATGCAACAGCCTTTGCAGCCAGCTAGAAACAGAGCAGTGGAAACCCAGGCTCCAGGTAGAAGGAAAATGCAGTAGTGGGCTATTTCAGCTATTTTCTATCCTAAAGTAGGAAAAAATCATCAAATTGTCTGGGTCCGTGATTGTTACCCAGGCATTTTACAGTGGCTAAGTGTAGCAAATTCTCTGCTGCTGTGTCAATGCATCGCTTTTGTTGAACAGGGTGAGCTGGCATCTCCAATTTTCTTTGGAACAGAGCTAACTGCACTGCACAAGGATTTTTGATTTGCCTTAAGGCTTGTAAATACACTTACTACTATCTGGCTTCTGGAAGCCTTTCAAGTAGCATCCCACATGTCTTGGCTCCATAAATGGGCCAGCCTGGCTTAGTACATGGCTGCACCCCACTGCTCTGCAGTTACTTAGATCACATGCAATTTTATGAAAAAAAAAAAAAAAAAAAAAAAAAAAAAAAAAAGGCAAGTGAGCCAGGTAATGGTGCCAAGTATGTAAGAGAGATGCTTTTCCTTCCCTTCAGGTTTGGGACTTGACAGTCTTTTTGGATGACTGCTGGTTCAGTTCCACTTGGAAATGAATTTACAGTATGTAGACATCTGCAACACATCATCTGTTTTTAAGGGAAAAACAAGGAAAATGAGACAAGCCCAGAATTGGTCCCACTGCTGAGATACAGCAGTGTATAGCAGTATATGAGATAAGCCAATTGTATGAGGTTCAACAAGGCCAAGTGCCGGGTTCTGCATTTCGGTCACAACAACCCCACGCAACACTACAGGCTTGGGGAAGAGTGGCTGGAAAGCTGCCTGGCCAAAAAGGACCTGGGGATGTTGGTTGACAGCCAGATGAAAATCAGCCAGCAGTGTGCCCAGGTGGCCAAGAAGGCCAACAGCATCCTGGCTTGTATCAGGAGTAGTGTGGCCAGCAGGAGCAGGGAGGTGATTGTCCCCCTGTACTCGGCACTGGTGAGGCCGCACCTCGAATACTGTGTCCAGTTTTGGGCCCCTCAATACAAGAACAACACTGAGGTGCTGGAGTGTGCCAGAGAAGGGCAACAAGGCTGGTGAAGGGTCTGGAGCACAGGCCTTATGAGGAGCGGCTGAGGGAGCTGGGACTGTTTAGCCTGGAGAAGAGGAGGCTGAGGGGAGACCTTATCGCTCTCTACAACTACCTGAAAGGAGGTTGTAGTGAGGTGGGTGTTGGTCTCTTCTCCCAAGTAGTCAGCGATAGGGCAAGAGGAAATGGCTCAAGCTGCGCCAGGAGAGGTTTAGATTGGATATTAGGAAAAATTTCTTCACGGAAAGGGTGGTCAAGCATTGGAACAGGCTGCCCAGAGAGGTGGTGGAGTCACCATCCCTGGAAGTGTTCAAAAAACGGGCAGACGTGGCACTTCAGGACATGGTTTAGTGGGCATGGTGGTGGTGTGTTGATGGTTGGACTGATGATCTTAGAGGTCCTTTCCAACCTTAATGATTCCTAGTTTTACTTTCATTAAAAAATGATCCAGCCACCAAGCCAGGAAGCATGAAATTACTACTCTACCCTTAATTGGTTTAGTGGTGGACTTGGTAGTGTTAGGTTAATGGTTGGACTGGATGATCTTAAAGGTCTTTTCCAACCTAAATGATTCTATGATTCTATATGGCAAAATGCAACAAAAGCACCCAAGGACAAAGAAGCTGAACAGAACCTCTCCTATGGTTTCTTGGAAAGCAATTATTCACGTTTCTGCAAGAGATAACACCACATAATGTGGAACCAGTACACTAGGTCATCCTAGAAAATAAAACAGCTTTTGCAGCCTCCTGTTATTTTGCAGGGCAGTTTATGCTAACATGCAGGGGTCACAGCAGAGCATGCAAGGCAAAGAGAAAGTTCTCTCCAGACATAAACACTGTGAGGCCAAAAGTGTCGCTCACCCTGTGAATGCACATGGTAATGCAGTCACACCACTCTGAAGTTTGAGAGGGACCAAGGAACCTACAAATAAATAATGATAAAGAGCTTCTATTTAAGCTACTGCTCGCTCCCAGCAATTAACCATGAAGACAGACACACAAGGAATGTTTTTTAGTGTATTTTGAAAGATGTGAGATGGAGCATATGTCCTTGCAAAGAGACTGAGTGCAGAGGTACCAGACCTAAAAGGTCATGGAAGAGCATCTTTGGCCGCAGAGGTCATACACCGCACATCAACTGTCCAGCTATCGAGGACACCGCATGCTGGGTCCACCCTGCTAATGTCCTGCTGCAAGTCCTTCCCCCAGCACTGACGCCCACTCGTAGAAGATGGAAAAAAAGAGTGCTTCCAAGCACATCAGCTAGAGGATTTAGGGCGCATTCCCAATTTATATAAGGAGGGTGAAAGTAATTCTTTGCCAACTTTTGCAGCACTTTGTTCCTGGTTTCATGTTTTTCCCTGCATGACAAATGCCCAGTGCTTATGACCCTTTTCCAAATTATCCAGCTAATAACTGGAAATGCTATAATGGCTCTGTAAACAGATTAAATTGATTACAGATGAATACAGTGGAATAAAAACAGGGATACACATTTCTATTTCATACTGAATGGGCATTCAGCCCAGGTATTTGGCATCATTTCAGGCTTGACCTGTGTGTGTTGCCTATGAGCCCTTCACAGCACTGAGGCTGTGCTGGTGGGATGCGGCTTCCCCCTGTAGCTGTTGGCTGGCTCACACGGTCACCTA
This sequence comes from Pelecanus crispus, assembly GCF_030463565.1. Lineage (NCBI taxonomy): Eukaryota > Metazoa > Chordata > Aves > Pelecaniformes > Pelecanidae > Pelecanus > Pelecanus crispus. The sequence continues at coordinate 13,059,013 of NC_134650.1, read as the reverse complement.
TCTGCAGTTAACACAACTTGCCCCCACCGCAGCACAGCAGGCACCGTGTTGAGCAGAGCTCTGTGGCTGGCTCCCAAGCTTTCCCAGCAGCCATCCCACACCAGCTCATTGTGCACCGAGGCAGTGGAGAGGAATCCTACAGAGGTCACATCTCAATGTCACAGGACAGAAAGATGCTCCAGCAGATGGGTAAGAAGCCCAGAAACTGCAGCACATCTCCAACTACCTGCCATATGACAAGATTGGATCTACTATTAGATTTTAAACATAAGGAGAAGCTCTTTCGCACAACACAAACAGTGGGATGGACTGCCACAGGGTGTGGTGGCAGTCAACAGGTTCAATAAGGGGTTAGGAAGCTTCATGGGGAAGTGCTGCAAAAACTGTATCAAAGGTCTAAGCGCTCAGGAAGTTTCTAGCCTGCTGCTTACCAGGTGCTGGGAGGGCTCTGCATGGGCTGGACCACTGGTACACCTTTCCCAAGCAGCCTCCACCAGGCTGTGACCCAGGAGACGGTGCTGGGGGGTGTCTCATCTAGTACAGGAGCATGTATGGCAAGAATTAGTTGTCTGCATGTAAGGTAGAGCCTTGAGTAGCATGGGTAAAGGGTGCTGCTGATTGAAGCCCGTTATCTCAGCTCTGTATCGGCAGGAATCAGAGTCACTCTGCTGAAGGCAATGGCTGTCCTATGCTTTTCAAGAGAGCAGAAAGCTCCTGCTGGCATTCTGCATAATTGAGTGCTCCTTCCACTATGTTGGCACCAACACAAAAATTACATTATGCGTGCTGAGGTCTCCTAAGGTAAAAGGCTTCCTCAGGTAAAAGCTGAGCCATGCTGGATCAATAACATCTTTTGCATAACTCAAGGACATGTATGCAGAGGTAATGCTCACAGTAACTGCCCAGAACTGCACCCAGAGCTACTCTAATTTTTGCTCTGACTCTTACTGGCCATGACCTGACCAAGTCATATAACCTGTTATGTCAAATAACACTGAAATATATTGCAATGATTTTGTAAGGCTGAATATGTAATACCATGTGCTATAACTACACATATTGTAAAGTACAAGTAGCACCAAACCTGACCAAATCTGTCATTTCTTACATCTTAGGAATATGGACCTGGCCCACAGGAGGGTGCTGCTCACCGGCACACAGCACATGATCGTCATCCCATTGCTTATTACTTGTTATTATTCATGAACAGCCTGGTTGCACAGAGCACCAAAGTCAGAACGAGGTGAAAGCCTACTGCTGGCCACGTATCGTCAGTCAATGCCCTGGATTATGTTGGCTGGAAACTTCCATGTGTGCCTACATGTGTACTACACACAGTGCAGGAAAACACTGCACACAGCTGTGTATGCACAACGCTTTACAACGGGGATGGGGTACAACTGTCAGGAGAAACAAGACTGGGGACTCACTGCTCAAACATGTGGCTTTTCTTTTTAAAATTTTAGGTGCAGCATCTTCTAAGGTATCAAGCATATGTCCAACAACAGAAAACACATAAATATCATCTTTTAATGGTGATAAAGAAATCCCAAAGATTTTACCATATTTGATAGAAAATTCTTGTGCTAACAAATATTCTACAATGACAACAAGGCACATTAGCATTTAAAAATGACAACTGATACAGATCTTAACAGACAGAGACAGTGTAAAGGAGAGTCAACAACATGCAGAGTCTATATCCCATAGCTGATGGTAGGACATAAGAAGACGACTGACAAAATACAACTTTGATCACAAACGTTTGGTCGGTGAGCACAGCACTCAATGAGGAGCTGATCTCTCCCCACGCTGGGTGCAAGGCAAGCTCCGTGTCAGCAAACACCCATCCAGCGTGGATTGATGGCACAGAGTGAGATGGCTCCCCCAGCACCCCGGATTCTGCCACCAAACTGGTGGAAACATTATACCTTATTTTTACCGCACAGATAAGTCACAGTAAAAAGTAAGGTGATCTTTTATACATCCTATAGAACTTTACCACATTTTATTCAAATAAACTATATTGTAAACTGGTTAGGTCAGCCCACCGATGTGATCTATTCCATTCCTGAGGTCCTGTTTAGTTAAACTGATTCTCCAACTTGAAAAAGCTACTCCAGGCAAAATATGCCATTTTGTTTATTCTGCAAAACATTATATCACAAATATCTAAAATTATTCTGAATTTAAAATAATTCAAAAATCATACTCCAGAACATACCAAGGTACCAGAGATGATGGTCAGGGACTCAAGAGGCTGATGAACTCAAAGCATCACATGCTTACCAGAAAAAGTGAGGCTCTACCTCTCTCTAACCATGTTTCAGCTGCATTTCAAATATACATAAAATTAATTCCTTAAGTAAAAAATTAGCCATAAAAAATCTGGACCCAAGTCCAGCAAAATGTTTTGTTACCCATCTTCCTGTGGAGTCCTGAGAGCCTTTGGGAGCCAGACTAAGAGCTAAGTGCTTTCAGAGCTAGAGGGAGCTGGCAGTAAATTTACTCAGTGGAGATCTGATTCTCCATCCAATGCTGTATATTTTGTGTATTTGCACATTAGAGAAACAGGAATATACCTTAGCTTATATCATATCTAGAAAATAAAAGTTACTAATTACACTATGAAGTAAATATATATATATTAAATATTTGCCATTTTACCTAACCAGAGGCCTCACTTTTAGCGTTGTAATGATCTCAAAAGAAAATGCAAGACTCAGAATTATTTCCACTTCAGGTGGAATTTGATTGAACTAATAAAGATCAAGTAGTTTTTCACATGAGCAGCTGATCCTACAAAGGCTTACAAACATGATAACCAAGTGCAAGTAATTCTTGGGACTTAACAAGGTCATTCACAGTGCAAAGTCTGCACTAAAGACATTGCTCCTTTCATCTATGCCAGCATAGTAGAAGTGCAAAGCCCTTCTAGCGTGGACAGTTACATCAATATTGAAGTCTCACAATGGTATCCTACATTGAGGCTCAGCAAAGCAAAATAAGTTACACAGATAGAAAGCACCTTGTATGGCATTAGCAGCAGATGACTGCTATCTGCGTCACAGCTTCATAAGCTTAGCTATGTTGGTTAAAAAAAAAAAAAAGTAAATCACCTCAATCTTTTGATTACCTTTCCAAAGCATGTGGAAAAAAACCCCACAACAGAAGTTAATGCCCTGAAACAAACTATTTGCCTGAAGAGTTTCACCCTCAACTCAAAGGGTTTCCTCTTGTTCCAGTTTCTATGATCTTCTTCCAGACCAGCAGCCTCCTACGGCCCAGGTGTGCTCCTCACTGCGCTGGGAGCACAGGGAGGTTAAGGTCAGCGCTGGGCCCAGGTGAGCCCTGCGCCTGCCTGTGTGCCCAGCTGCAGGGCCAGCACAGGTGCTCCTGCACCATGTCTGGAACGGAGACAAGCGAGTGATGTGACTTCAACCTTCTTAAAAGCTCTTTGCACCAGCAGCACTGGAGACAACAGCAGGTAGCTAAGAGTGGTGGGGAACAGGGAGTGAGCGCAGCCCTTGGGGAAAGCTTCAGGGAACTGGACCCAGGGAGATGCACAGTGTTGATGGTCTTCTCAAGGAAGGAATTGGCCGCAAAAAGACTGGACTGCACCAGGTGAGCCTCAATCTAGGACCTGGCACAGGCAGAGTTGACGGCCGACCTCAGCACAAGGCTCTGGGAAGCAGCTGGGTATTGACCGGCTTAAAACCCTGGCACGGCAGCCAGGATGCTTTCCTGCCTGTTATACCTCACCTCTGCACTTCAGACCCATCATCAACAGTGGATTTTAATGTCTCTTGGCACAAGCCAGCAGAAGTGAGCGGAAACAAAGGAACTGCTGTGTTTTCTCCCCAAGAGAGTACCTTTCCATTCATCACCACAGCCCAACAGGGAAGGAGTGCAGCAGTCATGGAAGCTCTGCTGCCCTGGCTTGGGAGAGCCATGTGCAGACTTAGATTAGTATTAGATAAAAGTAAATAAGCATGAAAACAGAAATCCCTTATATATGTAGTTTGGGACAGTGACTCATACAGCAGCACAGCACAGGACCGAGTTCCTGCTCATTTATTACACTTGTTACGGAGAAAGGCACATGGCTGCATAACACAGTGTCACAGCAGCCTCATAATAAAGACACCTCCACGTTAATCTGTCATTCCTGGGTAGCACCATTACTCCTGCAGCTACACAGACCCTCGCACAGCCCCACACCAGGCTAAGGCTCCATCCAGCATGCTCGTGGCGGGACATGCACAGTGGTGCTCCCCTGCCAGTTGCCCGCAGCCACCTTTCTCCCAGCCCCAGCACCCAGAGGACTGGTGGGGTTTTGTGGTTGTTTTACACTCTTTTCAGGAGCTTTAGCCTTATCAAAAGATCTAGCATGAAAATTGAGTAGCAGGTCACACATAATAGCAACATACACAAAGGCAATGATTCTTCTATTGACAGTCAATCATATGCAATGTCTTACAGCAAAACACAGAAAGGAGCGTCAAGAAGGTGAAGGTGGGTCTCGCAGTGAATTAGAGAGGAGCATATGGAGCTGCAACGGCTTACAAGGAAATCAGGATCACTAAATCACACAAGACTAAGGCTGGCAATGTCATTATAAACCCAAAAATAAGCACCATGTGCCCCACTGCAGTCCCTTTCCCTGTTTTATGAAGTGGACTGAAAATGGTTTCCGTGTCAAAACATTCACACAAGTGAAACATTTATTAGCACAACTGCCATGTTAGGATGAACTGACACTACTATCCCTAGCAGCAATAAACGTAAGAAAAGAGCCTGACAAGCAAGAGACTACTAAAGACATTTCCAGGGGTCTTTAGTACAGCTGAGGCCGAGAGTGTTAATTTCCATAATGCTGTGTTTTTGTCATTAATGAATGTGCTAATGATCTCTTAATTCTTCATTTGGACTGATAATTGCTGATTAGTACATTTGGGAATGGAGATCAACTGATTTATACCATCTTCCAGTCTGGCCTGGGGTTCTGAAGGTTGCACCTGGGATGAACGTTCCTGTGCCAGACAGATGCATAAACCCAGAAACAAGTGTTCTGAGATTCCCTCTTCCTATAGATTACAAATTAAACTGTGTGGCAGGGATAAGAGAAGGTGTAGAAGGCAGTGGGTATGGCAGATTTCCCCTTATAAAATCTGGTACATGTTTTCCACTGTTCATTTAAAACAGTAAAAGGCAAAAGAGCCCTTTTCAGGACAGAAACAGGAGTGTCACGAAAGCATAAATGGATATATACAGCTGCTACATCCATCCTACAGCAGCAAAAGGTATATATATAAAAGGTGTGTATATATATATACACATATATATGTATAAGGTGTGTATATATACACACACACACACGTGTGTATATATATATGAAATTCCTTTATAAAACAGAATCTTTAGGGCAACAGTTTTCAATCAGTGGTCCCCAATTCTTAGATTACTTGTAAAGGTTCCGTAAACATACTCAAACAAAAGGTGCTTCTTGCCAGTAGGCTTAAATCAGATTGATGCCTCTATTAAAAAATGATTCTAGGCCTAAAAGGAAAATCCCTGAAAACCCACTGTTTTAAGAAATTCCAGCCATGATAGGCTCTAATCTTTGGTTAATTCCAAGGGACTCTCTATTATACTTAACTCTCTGACAAATGGCATTTATTTCTGTTCCCTTTTAATTAGGGCTATGTGCATTAATATAGACTTATTAATACTATGACCACTGGACATGATCTTAAATAACATTAAAAGTTGTTCTTTTGGTTGGCTGGCTGCTTTTGCCGTTGCATTTTAATACAATTTCTTGTGTTTTGCTTCAAATGGAATTTGGAGGCTATATTGCCAGTCGTAGCTGCACAAACAGCACTGAGGCCAAATGCGATGTGCTCTAGCTAAACACTTCAGTATATCTTTTAGCTGTTTTATTGTGCTTTTAGGTAAACAAATACCCAGGAGCTACAAATATGCATCCTGCTAGCTGTGGAAAGTGCATACTTCTTGGAAGTAACATTGCTATTCCTCCCTTCCTGGCACAGGTAGAAATGGATTTGAAAAAACATCTTGTAATAAATAATTACTGTTTTCCCCTTCTCAGTTAGGATTTGGCTACACAAACCTGTGCATGGTCACAGGTCAAAAAAATCTCCACCTGGTGAGCATGGAAGGAGTACAGGAGAGAGGAGTTGTGAGTGTAAAGAGGACAGAATCACCCAGAGCAATTTCTACTTCACTTCTACCCAGAGCAATTTCTACTTTACTTCTATCCCATCCATGGCTGACCTGCCTTAGAGGAAATCTCCTGGCTGGCTACTCATTTCTCCTCTCCCTCTCAGCTGCGCATGCCTGAGGGGCAAAGGGGTGAGAATAAGTAGCTACAGGTAGGCAGGAACATTCGCAACAACATGCACTGCTTATTGTTTGCTATGCTGTAATTTTTCATCAGGGCTTTGAGAAGGCGGCACTGCTTCTAGCACTGTTCTCGGGAAAAATATTAGTTAAAAATCAGCATTTAAAAATGGTATCGAGGCTTTTGTTCAAAGTTCTGGAGATGCTTTCTGGTAACGTGAACAAACTGTGCTGAAAAGGGACTCCCCCAGGCCACAGCACTGCCATCAGCTGAACGCACGTGCACAGGTCCGCACCACTGCCCCGCCACCAGCCCGCCCGTCAGCGGCCAGACACAAACCCCTGCGGCGACAAGCCTGGCACAAACCCCTGCGGCGACAAGCCTTCCCAAGCTGAGTAGGAACTCAACACAAAACAGGTATGGCGAGGAATTGAACATCACTTCCACCCTGCACTCGCTCCCTGCGTAGGCGTTAACACCCCTCACTGCTTTTATACAGCTTAGGCTAATCCACTCCGGTAAATACCAATTCAGTAATTGTAACTATCCAAATTGCATAAGGGATTCTTAGCCCAGAATAAAAAAGTTCATGCAGGAGGTTACTGCAGAAAAGAAAAAATTCAGCAGTAGCTATTTGGGATTCATCTCCTTGTATAAGCACGCCTTAAGGCTGAGAAAGAACAATATTTGTGTTCTTTGAATACTGCAGAAGCTTTAGCATTTTCTCTCCGATACTTGGAGACTTGTTTCCTTAACACCACCAGTTCTAGAACACATAATGCACGAACCTCAGTTATGTGCTCCTTTTCAATATATGCTACAGCCATTCCCCACCTCCCCCATTATTTCTATATGCTGCTATCATGTCCTAAAAAATGCAGAAAATTCAGTTAACATATAAAGGTTGTCAGGTCCTGGGACTCATCGTTCTGCTATCTAGTCCTTCTCTTGAGGCCCCAGCTCCTAGAGCAAAGTGATATGTGACATTTCAGCTTTCACAGAAAGAAAGGAAGCTCAGAAAAAAAAAAGAAAATCCTAAACTCAAAATATACTTCCTATTTAGAAAATGTTTCATGATTCATATTGCATTTTATTCCTTTTTTGACTCTTGACTCACTATTTTTGAACGATTAAGGATGAGAGTATAGTCTGTATACACCTTTTCCCTTTTAAAAGCTGTGAAGAACCTGCAATTCAGACTGTAAACTCCCCTGGGAGAAACCACCATCTTCCAAGGATGTACTGTGTACTATGTATAGCTGGTACTCAGTAAAAACTATTAATCTCTCAGTTCTGCCTTCATAATTGTTTTCTATTGGTGTAAGAAGAGAAAACCTCTTTCCACCTGGTGCTTGTACTTCAGCATGAAGAACAGGCACTCTTCAATGTTTTGCATAATTTAAAATCAAAGTACAAAGTTTTACTTACACTAACATGGTGAAGTAACTTTCAGAAAAGAATTTCTCTGGCTCGTTTTCTAATAGCTGTACTTCTTGGCTTGTCCATCCCTATTACATAAAGTCCATGACAGAGCATGCATAAAGGGTCTATGGTCAATAAAACCTGCATTCACACATGAAGCCTGTGTGACATGGACAAATTTGGACAGAAGTTGGATAATCTATTTGGCCCTGTTCATTTTGATGCTGTGCTTTTGTCTGACTGGCATATAAAACTGGCTATAAGGGGCTGTCTTCTGTTGAAACTCAAAAATTAGAGATTTTCCATATCTAATGCCTATAATTCTAAAGAGCACCTAAATATTAGGAAAACAAACGACTGACCATAAGCATGAATCGGACTTCTAAACAGTCACCTCTGAATAAAAGTCATTCCAAAACCATTCAAGCTAAAGAGGTAAACTTTCCTGGCATGTAAAGGCCCAGGTACAAACGAGATAACCATGCCCTCATTGCCTGGCTGCATTAGGCTCTCAGGAGACTGACAAAGTGATAGGTGGTTAGAAACTATTCATTAAGACCTTTTCATGCACGTTTAGGTTTTATTTATCTATCTGTCTCAAATTCAGGGAGGTTACAAAATCACCAACCAATCACTCCACAGTAAAGGCCAGAGCAAACAGTCCCTGCCAGTCATTCCTTAGAAAAATATAAGGGTGTGATGATATGGAAAAGCAATGCCAGAACAAGGGACAAGAAATGAGTTGCCTCATTATTCGGCTGAACAGGATGCCCAGACTACTTCAAAATCCCATCCCATCTCTAAAGACAGGGTTGCAATAAAGACTTCAATACTGATGCTCAAAACTCAGACAGGAACTGAGACATGGAAAGTTCAAAAGAGAGGAGAAATAAGATGAACCACCACATGAAAATCAGATTCACAGATTGGCCATAATCAAGAACTGCCTTCATTCAGTATCACCTACTGAATCACTATACCCGCCAGGCAAATTTAAAGCATCAAACCAGACTGCACAGTAACCAGTGTGTTACTGCCTCTTTTTATCCAAGTGCATATATATTGCATAGACATACAGACCCACAGCCATTTTTTTTCCCAGGCTTTGTTCCAGCTTGCTCCCTTTTCACAACTAGTTCTTGGAAGCACTGGTCCCACTGTGCCCCTGTGTACCCAATGCAAAGTCCACAGCCTGGTGCACACTGTGGAAGAGAAGGTGGTCCTCCCCCTCCTTAAAGAACTCTCCTCGGATCAGGGAACTCCTCACCGAAGGATTGCACTGGGCCAGTAGCACCTGGATATCTATCTCCCTGTAGTCCTTGCAGACCTCTTTAAGCGTGCGTATTCCTGCTGTGTCCAGAAACTGTACTGCACAACAGTCAATCACTATTGTGTGAAACCCCAGAGGTTCAGAGACAAAATCCATGGAGATGCTGGTCTGGTTGCCACCAGATTCCACCTCTTTCTCTCTAAGCATTCTTTTTGCTGCCTTTTTCTTTGCTGCCTTCACCCAGACGGGGTTGACCCCAGTTTGCTTGTATAGGGTGGATTTAAAGCACTCTTTGTTGATGTAGTAGAGGGGTGCTTCAAAACGGAACACCACAATTCCTGGCTTGGTTTGTAAGTTCTTGTAAGCAGATAGGGATTCATATGTTTCAGATTCTGCCACCCAGCCAAGCAGCGGTGCCTCTGGTCTCTGAGTTCGGAAAATGACGCAGAGCATAGAGAAGCAAACACCAACCAAAAGACCAATCTCAGTACTGATGAGTGCTGAGGCTGCCATAGTAACTAGCCAGATCACTGTGTCCACTCTGCTCAAATGCCACATTTTTGGCAGGTCCTTGAACTTCCGCAAGGCTCCTCTGAGGTTTACAAGGGTTATGACAGCAAGGACACATTTCTGAAGGGAATAAAATAAAGGTGCAATCACAAGGAGGACTAACAGGATTACCAAACTAGTCACCATGCCAGACATTTGTGTCCTACAGCCTGTGGACTCTTTCACAAGAGTCTTGGCAAGAGCTGCGCTTGTTGTGAAGCAATGGAAGAAAGAGGGAATGATGTTGCAGAAGCCAATGGCATACATTTCCTGGTTGGCCTTCACAGAGTAACCATGCTTCTTGGCAAACATCTCTGACAGGGAGACAGTGATGGCAAAGCCAATAATAGCTATGGGGATAGCATCCAAAGCCACATTAGGAATCAGGTTCCAGTCTGGAGGTCGGGGTGGCAGAAACCCAGTTGGGATGTGTCCAGCAACGCTCGAGCCGTAAGTCTCTCTCAGCTTCCCAAAGTGAGATGCCAGAGTAGCTGCCACAATCACGACTAGTTCAACTGGTATTGGAGCCTTGAGCCTGGATTTAAAATGTTCATTAAGCTCTTTGGTTGGGATAAGTACAAGAAAGCACAAGAAGCTGGTGACGAGATCACAGATATTTGTTTTGTGTATGTTTCTGAAGATGTTTATCCACGTGGCTATGAGGGAACCAATACCACTGCTCCGTGGAATGTCTAGGCCCAGGAGATACTTGGCTTGTGAGGTTAGGATGGTAAAGGAGGCACCCGTGACAAATCCACTCAGCAGTGAATCGGAGAGGTACACCGAGACAAAGCCCACTTGAAAGAAACCCATGGCCACCTGGAAGGAATCAACCACACACAACAGATTAGGATGCAAATCTTGCAGATGTCATCACTGTGGGCCTCTGGAGGGAGGTGGGATTAAAAAAAAAAAAACCAAACACAAACAAAAAACCCCACTGTGCATGGCCCTGGAGGACAAGGCATGGTCTGAGCATGGAGAAAACAGTCTCCAGCATTCAGCTGCTCCTGGTACACTGCACTTAAATGAAATTCTAACACAGAACAGGCTTTTTTGGGCGTCTTCACACTCTGAATCTGTTTGTTGTTTGCTCATTGGTTCAGCTGCAACTCCTAGTTGCCCTAGCAGGCAAAGAAACCTAGGGAAAAAAGCATTTGAAATACTGGCTACTTTTGCCATTTCTGTCTCAAGTTCTTATAATCTCTGTGAACTTTGCAGTGATCCAAAACCTTTTTTGTTGTCTTTGTCTGTCTTACACTTGAACTCGTACCCTGCAATAAAATGGTAGCTTATGGCATAACAGCTGTCCTTTGCACTGCATAAAGTTTGGTGCATCTGATTCAGAAGTATATGAGCTGCAAACTCTTGTGATGCAGATTATATAAATAGAGATAAATTTTTAAAGTGCCTTATCATTCATTTTTATTAATGCCAGTTGAATGGACAAATCCTTAGTGCTCTCTCATGAGAATGACTGGTTTTATGGATACCTACCCTACACATGCATCTTCGCATCTGGTAAATGTCCCTTTCTCCCCATCAACCTTCATGCCAAATGGAGCATGGACCTTCTCACAGCAGTTTGCTAGAAACTTTTTAATTCCCTGAGCTGAGCAACAGGGCTGTCTACACTGTTACCTGAAGACTGCAGGCCAGAACTTACAGGTATTAAACTTCAAGTAGTGTCAATTTGATATATCCTATTACGTAGATAAGGCAAAATAAAGAAGGCTAGGATCATGGCTGGAAACTTCACATGGCCCACAAAGCATTACTGAAGAGAAGGCAGGTTTGGGACCTGCCCTCACTGGACATCGCTCAGAGCCAAGCTCTAAAAAAAGGCTCCCTCACAACCTTGGTAATTAAGCTAAAGGTTTTTCTAGCTGTAAAACGTCAGCAATAATTGTCTTTCTTAGTTATGCTGTAGACAACTGGTGTGAGCAGGCTTGCTTTTTGTGATTTGATTGTAAAGTTTCTGATACAAAGAATATGTGACTTTGGTTGGAGCTTCCAATAAAAAAAAAAACAAACCTTGAGGGTGTGAAGACCTATTGGTTAGCAGGCAGAGACAGTGAGTAGAATATGCCTAACATTCAGACAAACTTAAGATAAAATTATCTGATTTCTTCATATAAAGAAACTTAATTGTACTTGCAAAGAACATTAAGCACAATTCACAACTCCCAAACTGTGTCCATCCTATAGTGATGAAACACAAAATCCAGTATACCTCAGGAGTCCCAGAATAGTTCTGAAATTACTCAACACTAACTTGCAGTACAAGAAAAAGTCCTAGGTTGTGTCCAAAAATCAGTGTTTTAAAGTATCACAGGTATGCTTCCTTTTCTGCTCCTCTACAGTTTGATCAGCTGTAATGGAGGATGTGTAATGTGATGGAGGTCACTGTAGGAACAAATGAATGTGAACTCACAAACTGAAATACCACAGCTCTGCAGTACTGTTAAAACTAAATCCATTCTGGTTAATGCATGACACTAAAACCAAAAGATACCTGCTTTGATTTCAGCCAGCAGTGAATTCTAAGAAGTAAGTAGAGATAGAGTGGTAAAATATTGTTGAGTAATACATTTTAATATGATAATACTTAAAAAGGTTTATTTCCAATATATTTTATCATCTCAGTAGTGTCCTTTTCATATAATGGCATTGTTTTGGCTTTGAATGGGCAAACAGTGAAGTCTTACAAGTATAGTGACAAATAAAAAGAAACTGAAGATACTTTTACTGTCCAGATTATTTTTTGATAAAAGAAAAGGCAAATGACTGAAGTCTGGAATTAAAAGCTGCCACACCACATTTTGGCCCAATGAAATGGAGGCCTAAGCTATAGGCCAGGAAAAATAAAAAACCCAAAACCAAAACAAAAACACCACACCCCACAAAAAATACAAAATAACAAAAAACCCCACCATCAAAACCCACACTTCAAGGCCACAGTGAGGAAGGTGGTGAACAGATTGTGCGAGAGCAGCAGGTGGTTACCTGCAGGTCCTCACAGTCCCCAACAGAGTAGCAATGCAAGCACAAAATGCTATTTAAAAAAAAAAGGAGAGGACACAGAGGAGTTTCTTGCACCACAGTAACTGGAGACCTCCAGTGCTCCCTGTGTCTGCTCCCCTGGGATGCAGATTGAAGACACATACAAGCTCAGCAGGCTGTTCATGTGGACAATCACCTAAAGAATTAAAACTATTTCCACAGAATACCTGTTTGTCCACCTCCTCTTACCTGATAAACTCCAGCTATGAAGGTCATGGTGGCTCCCACTGTAATTGCATAGCAGCTTTTATCACAGAGCATCTTCTGCGATGTGTGATTCACAGGTGAAATGGTGGTATTTACATAGGCTGCTGTATCTGTGAGGACACTGAGCTCAGCTGACTCTAAGTCATAGCCAGCTCTCTGTATTTCACGATCCACCACTTGTCCCACCATCAGGCAAATCACACCGAAGATGCCAACTGAGATGTGGCGGGAGGTTCCAAATATGAAATAAATAATGCTAGCGAAAAAGGACGTATAAAGACCATAAATAGGCTCCTGCCCCGCCAAGAGAGAATAGGCAATTGACTGTGGGACTAGTAAGACCCCCACAATCACACCAGACATTATGTCTCCCAGTAGGTACTCTCTTAGTTTGTATTTAGGAAGCCACTGCAAGACAGGCAAGAAACTGAAAACATAGTCTTTAACTTTGTCTGGAGTGCAGCTGCAGGTTTTCTTTGCTTGCTTAACCACCAGAGCCTTCATGCTTCTCTTCTTCTCTTGAGGTTCCAAGAACATTCTGTGATGGAAACTGCGTTTAGCATCGTCTCCTTCTGGCATTTCAGTCACTGAATGGACATTGTTGAATTCTGCCGTTGCTGCCATCTCAAGGACTCCCTAAGAACACAAAGAAGGACCATTTTCATTAAAACATAAGTGAATGTGCTACATGAGACTTTTTAATGGAGTGAATACAGTATTTATGAAAAGCAAGGGCTAAGAGTCTTAATTACACACAGAGAAAGCAATTTCCAAGTAAACTTGGAAAGAGCCTCCCCATTATATCCCTGTTAAGCAAGGAATCACCTTCCCTAGGAGGGAAGCTGATATCCTGTAGAATAAACCTGCTGCTGGCAATGTTGTGAAATGGAAAAGAATGCAGCAGCACTGTCTCTCTGGGAGGCTTCCTTGATAAAAATCACTGTCTGCAGCCTGTTCCACTGTGCGAAGATAGACACAGGGTTTATTGTAGTCCAACAGTCACTTCAATTCAGTTGCTGAAAATTAACTACAATTAGTATATTTCTAACATTGCACAGCTTGGTCTAAATCTCATTGATACTTTTTTTTTTTTTTTTTTAAATGCAGTGATTACACCTGCCAAATATTGTAAAGATTTTTTACCTAAGAATATGCAATCTTTACACGGTGGCTTTATTTCAGCCAATGATACATTGCAAGGAATGCTCTTCACACTTTTAAAAGCTGGTTTTCAAGTAAATTACATCTCACCAAAACAATACACACAAGTGGAAAACATATTAATGGGCACAATGCAAGGTAGGCAGAACACTGTTGCCAGAACACTTGAACTAGTACAAGCTGCCTACAAACAGTAAAACAAGGTGATTATATCAAAGCATATTTAATATTGGAAATATATTGCTTGAATGTGAAAGAGCGAAGTTTTGCCGGGACAAGCCCTAATGAAACTTGACAATACCAACAGTGATTGCCGGCATTCATACAGCACTCCCAGATTCCAGAAAACATCCAGAATCCTCCAGAAAACTTTTTTAGCCACAATACTTGCTAACTACTAGTACGTTGGAAGTTAAATTTCAGCCAGAAACCCATTTGCCTGGTGCTACAATGGAGTCAAGGCCAGGGACAGCAGCAGAACCCTGAAAAAAAATCTAACTCCCAGGCTTCCCTTCCAAACGCTGCCTTGAAGTCCCGATGTGCCAGTAACAACATACCCCTTACGTGCCAATTACACCTTCTCTGTGCAGCGCAAACACCAACCAAGCTAATGTTCTATGCAATGTTTACAACTGCATTAATTACTAAAGCAGTACTGGAGCTAGCCATGCTGAGGATGCCACTGAAGAGTCTGTCTCAAAATTTGTTCACTTATCAACATCTCACAAGTAGTTATAAAACATTCACTGCTACTATCACTTCAGTGTGAGTCCTCAAAAACATGTGAGGGGAGAAGCGAGGTGAGTGAGTTTAAGTGTGGTGCTTAAACTACCCGTTTCCCCTGCAGTCAGCCCATTACAAGGCACTGATCGTAGAGCTAGGCAGTGAGGAAATGCCTTCTTTTGGACCTCGGTCTAGCTGGCTGGAGCAGACAATTTCCATTCTTTCGTTCCAGGTCTGACACTGTCATATAGAGGTATCCCAAGTGCCAGGCATCAGCCCTATATAATGGTTTACACACAGCCATGCCTCCAGCAGTCTGCTAGCTCAGACAGAGATGAACTGCCTTCAGTTCTTCTAGCTAGAAAGGACAATACCATCCCAAGTACCTACTGTCTTAAAACAGCCTAAGCAGGACACATACCGATAGATAGCCAACAGAAAATACCAGAAGCAGGGGTTCGCATTTTGTCTTCTGCTCCACTCCCAAAAGGTGTTTACATTCACTACAGACCCAGAAACAGCCAATGTCTCTGTTGGGTAAGCTCCTGCATCCCTTCAAATAACCAAACACAGCTCACTCTTTGCCAGTCTGCCACTGGACTGCTACTGAAAGGGAGCTGTGTTTTGAACAGAAACCTTCCTGGCTCCAAAACTGTGAATAGCACGATGGCATCAGCAGGGGTGGATTTTCTGCATTAAGATGGGAGATGTACGCCTTCCTGTTATCACGACCTATACAACTCATGCTCTGTTACATGCCGAGGCAGACTAAACAGCATTGCCAGGTCCCATGCTCTGTGCGAGATACTTTATTAATACCTACCTCTCATTCTCCACACCTACCAGGTATTTCTAGCAAGGCATCAATGCTTTTCTACAGCTCCTGCCCTGTTCCATACTCCCATACCTCCAACTCTAAGCCTAATTCATCTGAACCACGCATTGGATCTGCAGGATGGTCTGCAAACCAGAAAGATGAAAACAGCTCTAAGCACAACAGGGGAGAACATGCCTCTTTGTGCCAGCTGTTCGCAGCACAGGCAGAGGAGCTGCTTAGGGAAAGTCACACTCCAAAAAAAGGAAAAATTAAGCTTTAATACACTGCTGGATTAGGCGAGACCTAAGTGGAAAATTCCGTAGTTTGAACTCAAGTTCTATTTCTGGTATCTGTGTCCTCCAATTATAAGGACCAGGACCAAAAGAAGAACTGAGAGTTCTGGATCCAAAGATTAATCCAGCCAGAACTTTAACACATACATATTTTTAGGGGTAAATTTTCAAGTGTATTTATTTGTCTCCATATTGACTCTTGTTATACAAGTCAATCACTTAGTACACTGGAAGGAAAGAGAAGAAACCTTCAGTTTTGCCTACCTGCCTTCTTGATTACTCCAAACCTCTATCTTACAGCCTCCTGGCCATGCATAATTACTGTATCACATACCTATAAACACCTTATGACAAACTTCCCTTGGCTAATGACTTCCAGTTCAGTATCTTTATTGTGTTTTAGAATAATTATAGGCTCAGAAGAGCCATATGAAGAACTAGGATCCTTACAATGGGGAAACGTGCACTGCAAGAAGTAACATACTCAAGATCACATAGTGATCATGCTTGGAGGAGAACCCATCCCTGCTCTCCAGATATCTAATCTCACTCCCCCATACAGAATGCATTGCAAAGTCCGCTCAGGGATTATTTATAGCACTTACAAAAAAAGCAAATACTACATAGTGAGAATGAAGTGAATATAGCACACAAAAGCATGGGTCTGCAGTACTCTGCATAAGCACATTATGTAGTTGTATTTGATCAAGCAGTTTCATTCATTTCATAAGCACAGAGTTGCAAATCAAAAAGCTTTTCACCCAAAGCTCAGCAAATCAATACTGTAAAAGCTGGGGGAAAAAGTCACCCCCAGACTACTTTTTACATGTAGCAAATTACTTGAATGAGTTTGTTTCCTGAGATTTTAGTCAAGATTTTAGTAATGAAAATCCTTCCAATTACCCTCTCCCTCATCCAGGACTCATAGACAGCTCACTCAAACCTGGGAGGTTTTTTTAACATGCCAGGGAACTCGAGCACAAAAAACCCAGATAGTTCTGTTTAGTTCTGCACAGTGCCATAAAACTTCCGCATAGTAGATGATACCCAGGTTTTTTGGCAGTGGAGAAATGTTCTAAGTAAAAATCTTTGGCTACTAAACTCTGGGCATATACTGGATCTTTGTGTTGACCTGCATGACAGCTTTCTCTACGTGGCATGAAGAGGGCCTTTCATCACACAGTAACAGCCTCTCGCGATGTCAGGACACTAGGAAATGACACAATCTCCAACACCCGTTTTACCCTTTTCTGCCTGAAAGCATTGCTCTGTATTATTTTTGTAACCATTTAGCCCAAGCTTGCCTAGTAAAACTGGATTTTGTTCTTAAAAAAAAAAAAAACCCCAAACCAACAACCCCCACACACATACCCCCCTCCCAAACCCACACCCTGCCCCACAGCCTTTGGTTCAGCCTACTGAAAGATATTCTGTACATTTAACTTGGGAAGGGAGCTCCTGTGCTTTTTGCTTTGAAACTTGGCAGTGCTAGGTTAACAGTTGGACTTGATGATCTTAAAGGTCTTTTCCAACCTAAGCAATTCTATGAAAGCTGCTATTTACATACAACTTAATTTGTATGCCTCGAATTCACTTTTATCAGCTCCTTTTGGCCTGAATAAGATCTTTAGGGGGTGTCTGACTGCCAGAAAGCTTTACTTAAGACACAAGGAAATAGACTACAACACAGAACTGAGCACATTTCTAGTATCTCTCTGTTATCAAGTGACGGCCATAAATAAAGATATGGGGAGGTACAGCATGCTTGAGATCTGATGACTTTTACAGACTGTTTATGGATCCCACCTGGGCCTTTCTTACTGATCCCATTACATGGCAGAGGTGAGCTAGCATCTGTCTTTGGGGAAACACTACCTGCAGCACAGGGCCTTGCTGGCTCAGACCTCCTCTCTCTGTTGCAGATCACAGTCACCTTGACAGTAAGAGAATAATGGATTGTGACACTCACTCACCTGCTGAAATAGCATATTCCAAGCTTAAAGTTAAGATGTGAGCATTTAGGAGTAGAAACTAAATCAAAAGTATTCTTTCTATGACACCAAGCACAGTTTTCCAGATTATTTTTCAACATTTCATGTGCATGAGTCGTCACTGTATGCAATCACTACCCACCCTCATGTACCCGCTTGCTAGACATGAGAAGTTGCATGCACTTAAATACTAATGCATAAACACATAATCTAAAGAGACGTGAACAGTTTTTGAAGAGATGTAAAGGAGAAGCAGGTGAATCAGAAATCCAAGTTCCATGTGAACTGAACCAGAGCTGGGCTACTACCTCTGGGCCCTTGGAAAATCTCACCCTAAGAGTATAAAAGGAAAGTATATCACCACATTTAGATAACTAAATCTTTGTCCTTACTCTTGCTGGACAACAGCCTTTTTCAAATAATCTCTCAACTGTTGTTGAGCAACAAGGAAATTCAATATTACCGTGATAACACCAAGATAGGCACTGGAATAGCATTGAACGTACCTTGGAAGAAAATTCAGATTTTTGATAAAATCCTTAACATCCTCCAACAAAACATTCAAGCTACAAACATCTATTTCAACAAGACACTTAAAGTCATATGAATACTGAAATCTTACTAAGAACCGTAAAACGACATACCACATTTACAGAACACATTTGGGAACAGAGCTACCTTACCGTCAGCACAATAATCACCAGCCATTAACTCAAGCGGGAAAATCCACAAACCTGGACAATAAAACCTTGCTTGCGTGAAATATTTGATCTCCTCCTCCTTCAAATGTTAGCTCTCCCTAGCAGCGCAGCAAAGCTTCCCGCTGGCCTCGCACAGCCCCCAGCCTCTTTTGGGAAGGTCCCGTGGAAGCCTGCGGCCCCACTCGCAGCCAGCCATTCCAGGAAAGCCAGCTCATCTCCAAGAAAGCAGCTGTACATCGAGTGTGACAGCCACACTGCCCTGCCCTGCCTGAAGTGGATCCTCCTTGAAAATAACCGGCTGCGGCCTCACGCGTTACTCCAGAAGTTTCCATCCGAACGGGATTTGTTAGAAAGTTTGCTAAGTAGTATTTTCAGCAAGTCATTTCTACATTAGGACCCTCCTCCTGCCTTTACCATTAGCTAGCAAAGGTGAAACACCGGAGAGCTGTGTTCGGGCAGCGAGGACGGGCAGAGGAAGTGCTGCCCCAAAGGCATTTCCTCGGGCAGTGGCTGCCAGCCCCCCGCGGCCCACGCAGGACAGTGGGGTGCCTATGCAGGACGGCGGGCCCCCCGCGGCCCACGCAGGATGGCGGGGTGCCCACGCAGGACAGCTGGGTGCCCACGCAGGACAGCGGGCCGCCTGCGGCCCACGCAGGATGGTGGGGTGCCCACGCAGGACAGCAGGCCGCCCACGCAGGACAGCAGGCCGCCTGCGGCCCATGCAGGACGGCGGGCCCCCCGTGGCCCACGCAGGACGGCAGGGTGCCCATGCAGGACGGCGGGGTGCCCACGGCCCGTGCAGGACGGCGGGGTGCCCACGCAGGACAGCAGGCTGCCCGGCCCACGCAGGACAGTGGGGTGCCTATGCAGGACGGCGGGCCCCCCGCGGCCCACGCAGGATGGCGGGGTGCCCACACAGGACAGCAGGCCGCCTGCGGCCCATGCAGGACGGTGGGCCCCCCGTGGCCCACGCAGGACGGCAGGGTGCCCATGCAGGACGGCGGGGTGCCCACGGCCCGTGCAGGACAGCGGGCCCGCTGCGGCCCACGCAGGACGGCGGGGTGCCCACGCAGGACGGCGGGGTGTGCTAGGGACGCGCCCGGCTCTGAACGGAAAAGCCACGCGCATGGTTCGCACCCGATAAGGCAGCGCTTAAAAAACTGGTATTTTTAAAAAATTAAAATCTGCAAGAAGAACATACGGCAAGAAGAAACCCACGCACTTCTTACACTCCTGAAATTGCGGATTTTTGCTGAGAGCCCCTATAGCACTTCGGAAGCCAACCAACATTTAAGTTTCCGGAACCGTGGAAGGGAAGTTCCAATGTTTTTGATACAGCATTCATTCGCATCCTCTCGATCTCAAGACCACTTCATTCACACCCAGCCCCTCCGGCGGGCGGACACCCCCACCTCAGCAGCGAGCACCCTCCTCCTGGCCCCCCTGGCTTTCATTTTCTATTTTCCTCTTCTCGTCTTGAGGCACCGCCTTGCCAGCCTCCCCGTGAAGCGGGGTTGTGAGCAGCAGCCCCCCTCGGAGAGCCGAGGCGGGCCCACGGCAAGACCCCGCTGCCGCCGCCGCCGCCCCGCGCGTCCCCCCCGGCCCGAGGCCCGCCGCTCCCCCGTGCCGGCCTCCCCCGCCTCGCAGCACCGCCGAGGCGCCCACTCACCGCGGGGCCGCCGGCCGCTCCGGGCAGACCTCGGGCGGGACCGACCGACCGACCTCTGCGGCTCCCGGCGGCTCGGCAGCGCCGGCCCGGCCCGGCCCAGCGCCTCGCCCCCGCCCTCCTCCCCGCGAGGGGGCCGGCAGCGGCGGGCAGGGGAGGGGAGGGGAGGGGAGGGGAGGGGAGGGGAGGGGAGGGCAGAGCCGCCCCCGCCGCGCCCCTCGGCGCAGCGCGGAGCCCGCCCACCGCCGGCCGGGGACTGGAGGGGAGGGCCGGGCCGGCCCAGAGGGCCGTGGAGGGGCCGGGCCGGGCCTGCTTGCCCTACCCGGGCCTGCTTGCCCTACCCGGGCCTGCCCTGCCCTGCCCTGCCCTGCCCTGCCCTGCCCTGCCCCGGCCTGCTCTCCCCTACCCCGGCCTGCCCTGCCCTACCCCGGCCTGCCGAGCCGGCCGCGCCGGCCCCCCCACCCTCACGCTTCGATTTTTACTTTCTCGTTAATTACAAAGGTGTTCTGAATTACGAGCGGCCTGAAAAGTCTGGTGCAGAGAGTGACTCACCGGTTCTGCTCCTTACCCCAGAAAAACAACCACCCTGCAACGAAAACCAGAGGAACTCTAGTGAAAGAACCCATGTTTCAGTTAATGAGGTCGCACTTGTGCTTCTAAGTTGAAAGATTAATGATGTGTTGGTAACTTGAGGTAAAGTGACCTTAAACTTTCCATGGCTGTCACAGATACCCTAACAATTTCCGACAGAGAAAATGGCCTCATCTTGCTTTGGGGTACCACTAGTACTCATAAAAAATAGTCTTTTAAAATCCCTCAGTGTTTTTTGCTCTGGTGCCCAGATCTGCCTGGGTACTTCCAACTGGAAGGACAGAGGATCTTTGACAATGTTGGTATTGAAAAATACCATTTTTTTGTTCAATACTCTCTATCTCTGGACTGGAGGTTCAGGGTCGGAGGGGCCGTACACAGCCCCATCTGCCTTACCGTCACCGTTTGCACAGAGAAGACAACATTCCCTGAAATCGAACATTGCCTAATATTTGCATTTCCGGTGGAACCTCGAGCTGCCAAAAAGCCCGTCGATACGTGGTCAGAGAAAGCAAGACCAACTTCACGCCTGCAGAACCTCTGCTCATGTCTTTTGGTGTTAGGCAAATGCTATAAATCTTGCTGTAGAAATACAGAATATTTGCAATAGTAAACATCTACCCTCTCTGCAAGGGTTTAATTAGATGTGATGGTAGCTAGAACATGCAAGTTGCAAAGGCAAAAAAAAGAGCTCCCTCTCTCTCCCCTGGCTACCCACTGTCAAAAGCATCAGCGGCTCTGCCCTGCCAATCTTCTTAGGGACTTCCACAGTTTTAATTGAGTTTGAAGTATATGGTGACTCCAAGACTACCAGCGTGAATACTTGTAAGCAGTGACATCTATGACAAAAGCATTAAGAGGAGCCTTTTGTGTAGGGACTCTGCAGAAACCTAATAAGAAACCACAAAACCAAGCAACGGGCGTTACAGCATTTTCATGGTTGCTCTAGAGGCATTGGCAGTGGAAAAACTTGGATCACCAAATACATCATGTCTTCATGGAAGAAACAGGGAAATAGTATCTTCCTGGAGCACAAATAAAGAACATGATATTAAAAAAATTCCCAAGCAATAATTTTTGTCTGAATCACTGCTATTATTAGGAGGATTTTTTTTCTTTTTACTGTACACAGCTTTTCTAAAAAGTAGGGGGAAAAACCCAAGTAAATATTTAAGATAAGTAAATCATTTAACTTCCAACTGCTTTCCTCTTCTCAAGGTATATTAAGTTTTATGGTTAATATATTTCTGTGCTAAGGGAACCTTTGGTCCTGGAGAAGTGTGCCTCTGGGCTCCTCAAGCTCCAGAATCTCCTGCCAAGGAACGGTGAGCTGAGGCTTGCTGACACACAAACGCTACCATGTGCCATCTGCCCATCCCACTCAGTCTGCCTGTCAAACCTGCTGCCTCCGCTTCTCCAGACTGCCCCATCATCTTTCTGATACCAAATCTCCAGAGACCAGTTTCTCAGACTACAAAAGAATCTTGAGAAACACTCCATTTTGTTCCACCAGGCACATACTCCTGGGCAGCCCTGCACACCGCAGCCGGGGAAGCCCTCCTCCCTTGCCTCTTGCCCAGCAGCTCTCGTACAGCCCCACTGTGCCCTGGTCCCCTTGGCAAAGAGCTCTACGGGCTGCACAGGACGGTGTTATTGTCCCTCTCTGCTCCATCAATAAAACCCCTGTGCAATGTCTCTCCCTGGTTCTTCTCGGTCCTCTCCAGGCTTCCAGCTCTGTTTTACCACTCAGCAGATAAAGGCACCTTCTGATTTCGCCCAGCTCTTGGCTGGTTTATGCCACCTGGCTTCCAGCCTTGTGTAAGGAGCCTCCTGCTTTCAGCCATGTCCTCCTACTGCCTACCTGCCCACTGCCCCGGTCCTGCAGCTATACGGCGCTGTGGCAGGACGGGTGGGCTATGGGGAAAGCAGCTAAAAACGCGCCATTTTCTCTCGTCGTCCTTCCTTCCCTGTACAACTTGCCATCCACTGAGATGCTGGCCTGCATTTGCAAAATGTTGCATGAAGTTTGGAGGTGGAGAAGATGGGAACTGCCTAGCTTGCTGCCCAGAGAGTGAGATCTGTCTGCGTATTGGAGCTCATACAAACCCTCCCCATGCGGGCAGCTTGTCTGGCCACCCAGACAAATGTTAATAGTGTAAAGGAAAATAGGGACTGTCCTGGTTTCGGCTGGGATAGAGTTAATTTTTTCCTAGTAGCAGGCATAGTGCTGTGTTTTGGATTTAGTAGGAGAAGAATGTTGATAACATGCTGATGTTTTTAGTTGTTGCTGAGTACTGCTTATGTTAGTCAAGGACTTTTCAGCTTCCCATGCTCTGCCAGGTGCACAAGAAACTGGGAGGGGGCACAGCCAGAATAGTTGATCCAAACTGACCAGAGGGCTATTCCATACCATATGACGTCATGCTCAGTATATAAACTGGGGGGGGGTTGGCCGGGGAGCAGCGATCGCTGCTCGGGAGCTGTCTGGGTATCGGTCGGTGGGTGGTGAGCAATTGCATTGTGCATCACTTGCTTTGTATATTGTTATTATTATTATCATTATTATATTGTTATTATTATCATTACTGTTTTACTTTATTTCAATTATTAAACTGTTCTTATCTCAACCCAGGAGTGTTTCTCACTCTTACTCCTCCAATTCTCTCCCCCATCCCACCGGGGTAGGGGGAGTGAGCGAGCGGCTGCGTGGTGCTGAGCTGCTGGCTGGGGCTAAACCACGACAGGGACAAAACAGAAGTAACATTAAGCTACCCTGAGATTCTTGAACTTGAGCCTTTGGGGGGAGCAATCAGGGGCCTTAGGACAACCTTCCTCAAGACCTCCCATGGTTTCCCATGTGCAAAATCAAAGTGGTACCCCTGGGGTTTAGTGTCTAACCTGCTGGTCCTAGAAGGCCCTAGTGCCAGACACATAAAGGTCCAGATGTGGCACGTCTGACTTACTTAGAAAGTCCATTAGACTAAGTTACAGAAAGACGCCTGTCCTAGCTATTGAAATAAACTTTATTTATGCATTTGAATATAAATTCAGCCACATCATGCAATGCTTGGCAAAAGCAAAAAAAGATCCATAAAATCAGCTACTTCACTCTCCTCCCCTCTAAAGGTTTCCATCAAGGATGAGAAAAATGCCAAGTAAAAATGAAGTGGGTGGAGAGAAAAGAGCATAATAAATAATGAAAGATGCAATGAATCAGAGTGTTTAGGTAATCAAAATACTTACGCCATAAAGATATCAAAAATAAATAAGCTCTATCCATATCTCAGGACTACGTATCTCACAGTTATACTGCTGTCAAGAAAGAGTGTTCTGCACAAGTATCTGTGCAGATTTGCTACACTCTCAGTGTATGCCATGGTCCAATATTGTCTCCCAGAGTCAAAAACTAATTATGTGTTAGTATTTTCAGACTGTTGTTGTGGGTTAGAAGGCTTAGTTAAATAATTGCTGGACTCCGGTGTATTTTCTTACATTGCTTTCATCTAGTCTTTCACCTCTCTTTGCTCCCTCAAGGCTAATGCATAGAATATTAAAAATACAAGTCTCAAATTCAGAGGAGTCTATCTTTGCTAATACTATAGCAGGCAAATGTATGGGGAAAATAAACTGCACCATCAGTTTAGTACCTAACTCAGAAAACCTACCTTCCTAGATATTAATTTTCATCCAAAAGCTTTGTGAGCCAGCAGCCATCCAAAAGCTTTGTGAGCCTCCAGCAGTATTAAAAATGTATTTTTTCCAATCTACTTGAAATGAAATCCTTTGCTTTTGCCATATAGCAGCAATTATAAAGTCCTTATCTCCTGAATTACATTCATTTTGCTTACAATAGAGTCACCTTCTTCTGCTCCGTTTTGGCAAGTGTTTACATCAGCCACAAATTCGAGTCAAATAAGCCTAGCAGCGAAGAGCCACATGCACTTTCCCTCCAAATTAGATGCTAGGCAAGTTCCATCCAGACAATTATTGTCTTCGTTTTGGTCAGTAAGTCCCATTGGTCCTGGGTTTTAGTTATACTGGGTACTTTAATCTTAGTGTGATACTGTATTATCTGTGATCAATGCTTCAAAGGTAGTGTTACAACTATCTAGTGAGTGCTGCAGAGCTCTTCCTTAAAGCACGAATGGCCTTTACCCAGCCTGCTGCAGACATACTCACTTCTCGACTGCTCCCAGCCCTTCTGAAAGCCTTTTGTGAATGTGACTCCATTTGGGAGAACTGGATGGTTGTCTGCAGTGAAGGTTTCTGGGAGGACCCTTCTCTAAACAGGTCACAGACAATTCTGCAAGGGGCTCAGAGGTTCAAGGAGCTGACGGCTGGCATTGGAGGAAAGGTGAATTCAGTACCTCATCCTCCCTGGGGAAAGAAAATACCATCGTGGCTTCTCCAAGACTGTCAGAAATGGTGTTAAAAAAATGAGAATTGCTTACAGGCAAGGGGGTACCATATATCCAGAAACGTGGTGGTGAGGGGAGCTGCCTGGGAGCGCAGGAGTTGCTCAGCACCCTGCTGCCAGTTGCCCTTTCCCTCTGCAGGTGAGGGGGAGAGCAGTGCTCCAGTTCTCCCACGGCAGCCTATGGCTGGAGGCACGGGAATACATGTTTGTAACACGGGTTTTGCGGAGGAAATGCTAAACTGGTATTTCAGAAGGGGCTACAGAGGTGCTGACGTTTCCTAAGCGTAGTCAATGTAGTATGTGCTGTGAGATGGCGGGGAGGGAGTGACTTAAAACACCATGCTTGAGTAACTCTCGCTCTCTGTAGTGATTTGCAGCAGTGCAGTTAACGCACTGTCTGCAGCAGCGGCACTGAACTGCATTGGCTGGTCATGGCTCCTTCACCTTGGGTAAAAGCAGTAACTACCTGGCAGCCAGAGAGAAGCCCAGGTAATAAAAGTGCTGAAGGACAACATCATTTCTTTTGCCTCACTTGAGTGGTTGAGAGCAGCTGTCCTTCGGGTCTCACTGGCTTCGAGCAGTAGGGAATATTTGCAAAGTCACCTTGAGCTACTGCTGAGCTCCCAAAATTTGGCCGCATACTTTCCGTTATGCTGACAATTGATGTCTGCAGCACAGCAAGGGCTGCGGATTCATTACAGCTTGGCGAATCTGTTTAAACCACGAAGGGAGATGTTACTCTAAAGCTGAGATGGATTTTGCTGAGTTTATTGGTTTTAATCCCTGCAGTTAGGTATAAGTTGATTATCAGAAGTGACAGAATAGAGTTGTAACCATGAATCCTAATTTATATAGAAGCACCTGGAACTTTAGCATTTATTTCTTAAAGATGTTTGTGTTGGCAACCCTGGTTTGCAGTAGAATATTTTTATCATTTGGAGAAGAAGAAACACCCAGGTTGTGAACCTACATGTTGGATCTGAACCACAGCTAGGCACAGAGAAGCCTACAGAACAAAGAGTGAGCCTGTCTGCCTGGCAGTGTCCATGAAATCCCTTTGTGGAGTTGACATGCAATAACGGCTACATCTGGAAAGCACAGCATGTGCTTGATCAGAAAAGAACATCTGTACACATGGAGATGTGGCCGGTAAAGCATCTTCGTACACAGCTGATCGTGGTATTTTGCATGGCTCTTTGAGCGTTCTGTAGAAGTGTTAAAATGTGGCTTAGAGGCTGACTAAGCTGGCTTTGTACAAAGATAATTAATTCTTTGCTACAAAGATCACTTGTGTTAAATGTGATAATCCAAATCTGTGGCGTGGTCCCGAACAGCTTTCTACTGCAGCCATCCACAAACAACACTCTCAACAATTAATTTCTGGTGATGGTATGAAATCAGACAGCCTTGCTTATCTGTATCTATAGCCACTTATTTCATTAGCCAACCACATAATGACAACACCATCACCACAATTAATAGACAATAAATTAATACACAAATAGCATTAGTACCAGGAGATGATATAGTTCACAGTTCAGAAGCCAGCAGCAGTTGCAGATTTTCTTATGTTCGTCTTAATTCTTAGTACTTCTTTTCTAAACTTGCATATGCTACAGAATTGTTTTTAATAGCAGGTATGCAGGGAAGGTCAAGGCACTTGGCAGGTCCCCATTATTAGAGGACGTTTTTGACAATATTTAACTTTTTCTTTCTATCTCAGTTCTGACTTCTTTTTTCATCTCTCCCTTACTTCTGGGCATATGCGGACCATATATTTTGTTTACTCTTGAAGCGCTCTGGTCCTCTCCGTTGGTTTTGTGCTGTAGGAATACACAAGATGGAAAAGCTTCACTTACTGTAATAATAAAGTAATATTTTATTGCTCTGCTAATAACATATTTGACAAGTTGCTTCTAAGTACAGCTTTGCATTGCCCCTGTTTCAAGTAACTGTCTGGTTCTTTGTAGAACGCAGACATTAATATGTCTGTAGAAGACTGAGCTCACAAGACAAATAAATGGCCATGTGCACTGATATAAAAATATACCTCTAGATTTGAGGCTGGCATTATGTTAAGTTATATATATAGTTATAGTTAAGCCATGCTGTGTCATTAAAACTCCATTTAATCGCTTACCTGCACCATATGCATCTTGTGCTCTCCATGCATTATCAGCTGCATGAATTAGTGAAAAAAGAAAACAAGATTTTTTTCTGTTTTTTCAAATGTGTCTGGTAAAACAAACATGTTTGCACTTAGGGCAAGACTACATTGTCCTCAACCCCCCGTTTGAACAACTGTTCTCAAACACATCCCTCCCAAAGTAAAATTTTACCATTAACCTGTCCCTAAGAAACGCTTGTCAGAAGATAATATTTTTCCCCTCCAAAAATTAAAAAGTGGTGAAGAAAGTAGGATTTTATTTTGAATTTATGCATTAAGAAAAACTTGTCTGCAAACTGAACTTTAGTTGCAGCAATTAAGAAATATTAAAAAAAAATCTTTCAAATAACTTCTAAATAAGTTTTTTTCAAAAAAGCTTGTAGAAAAGATGCACCACTGTACCCAGCAGAAATCTATTTGAGTATTGGATTAGTGCTATCTGAAGAGAAATACTGTTTACAGATTTAATATCCCCTGCAGCATTTAGATTTGTCTGGCAATCCTTTCAGGCACTGGGTTTGCTCCAGCTCCTGCTCAGTTGGTGGGAACCCCTCCACGGTCTTTCCTCAGAGCAGGCTGAGACTTTGCTGAGTACTGAAGCAAACCCAGTCTCTCCTTCAGGCTGAAGATAAAATGATTTCTCTGGTGAGTTCCCAGAGATTTCTGCCCACTGTAGATTTTGAGAACTGTGCCCTGAGGCTGCACTCTTACTCGTCTCACCTCTGGCAAGGAGAGCAGATGCATGCAACAAAATGCTGTTCACATTTTTAGGTGAGATATTTTCTCTGCAAGACTCATAGCCCCAGGCCACAGTCCTGAGGAATAACTAGTTTTTTCTGAATACTTACAGCTTGCATAGGTACCAGCATTGGAAGCCTCACTGTAAAGAAAGAGTGTTGAATATTAGTGCCTTGTAAAACATGAATCACATCTTGTTAATAACGAAATAAGGGATGTGAATAGATCTGACCGCCTCTTTTGAGACGATGGACAGCCTTCTAGAGTCTGCTTGGCTCTCCTTGAGACTGAAGCAGAGGAGCACAGGACACACGGTCCTTAAATGAACAACTGTTAGAGAAATTTGCAGGGAACATTTGTAAGTAAAGAAAAGGATTTACCTGTTCCACGTAATCTGGTTGGCGAGTTCACCTGAGAAAGATGGAGAAGAATGTTTTACAAAGCTGGCAGTGCATTCAAGTTCGGGACTTGGTACTGTGCCCCTGGATCTCATGGTCGGGGATAAACTAGGTGGGAATGGGGGTGGGCAAATGAAAAGGACGTTTCTCAAAAGCATGATTGAGCACCCAAAGACTCGGGAGGTAGGTGGGAGCAGGAAACCACATCAGACAGAAGAGAATCTGCCTTATGCTGATTAGGAGCAGACCTCTTCCTTGTTATCCCCAGAAACAGTCTTTCTGCCCCCTTCACCTTCCCCTCTCCAACACCCCAAGATAGCATCTGAATCCTCACTGGCCCCTCAAGGCCATGCACATGCCCCATATAAAGGAGCCAGTGTTCAGCAGCCATCTGCCTGGCTCACCAAACCCCATGGCTTTCTGTTTTCCACTCGGGGCCAGCGGTGCGGGGCCAGTGGGTCGGGGCAGATCACTCACTCTGCACACCTTCCAGCAGTGTGCCCAGGCGACTCATGAAGTCCCACGTCAGACGTCGGTAGTGGTCAACACTGGCCTGATTCAGCTGCACCACCACCGCATCCATCTCGCTGACACCAAAATTCTGATGTGCAATCCTAGGGCACAGGCAGGCATTTCACCAAGGAAAACCATTTAGCATTAGAAAATTAACAAACTTCTTTGTTAGGAAGGACTCTACAAAGAGGAGGGTGCTTTGGCAACATGAAGTATCAGGTAAACAGCTCTCTGATAAGGTTAAGTGAGTTGCAATTGTTATATATTGTTATTTATTTGGTAATGCCTTTTGCTTACCAAACCTGGATGGGAACTTTCGAATGCTGAAAATGAGAAAAGGGGAGGCATTTTGTTAAAACCCTTGTGCGAACAGTGCTTCGACCTGCCACAGGCAGGCTCTCACTGCTCTAGCACAACTGCTGCCATGATAGAAAGAAAATGCCAAACATATTAAATGGTGTCCAGGCTTCTGGAAAATGACTTTGATCCCACAGGCTAGATTTTGACTTGTGGCACAGTTGTGAGTAATGGACTGTGCTGCTGCCAGCACAGCCCCTAGGTACACGGTGATTCAAAGTTATCCTTAACAATCCCAAGTTCAAACTCAGCTTTAATTTGTACAAGTTACAGAGATGACATCTTAAAATCCAGCTAGATGTTTGAGCTAGCCCTTCACATGGCTGGGGAATTTAGTGCTGCAGCAAAATCTCTTCTGGATCTGTAACTTACTGTTGGTGTGGTTTTGCACCATTGAATTACAGCTGATACCCAGATGTCGATTAGGAAGTGATAAGTTATAAATTAAATGTATCACTTGCAAGAGAAGGGATAATAAATCTGTCTAGCTATTAAGCTTGTCCACAAGCAGAAGCAAGAATCGGTGGGAAATGAGCCAGTTACCTCTGCAGCCAAAGGCTGTTCACTGGGACTTACGTGCAGGAGTGTCACCAATATGCATCCAAGAGTGTTGCTGTAAACTGAACCCTATGGGCTTAATCTCTGATAAAAATGTTTTTCTCGTAATAAAAGCCAGTGGCTTTCATCAGAATCCAGCACTCGTGTAGCTGCCAAGGAAACTGAAACTTAAAGGGACCACTGGAACGGCAGGCGGGTATCTCTCTGTCCTTGTTAATTGTGTGGATGTGGTGCTCTCTGGCTCAGCTGGAATACGGAGCAGCTTTGCAGCATAGGGTGCCAGGACAGAGGGGCACAGGCAGTGGGTGTCAACACCATATTTTTTCAAAGAAGAAAACAAGTGTTTTCAGGTGGAACATACCTGTCCATGGCCAGTTTAAATTCCTACAAATAGGATTGCCAAAAAAAAAAAGAAAAAAATTGTTTAGCGTGATTTCCAGAAAGAGCAGCTGGCTGAGAAATAGGCATATTCATGAAGAAAAGCAGAATACCAGCTGCTTACTTTGAAGAAGATGAAAATATCTGGTTGCACTCTCATCTTCTGCAAAGACTGAAGATACTGTGCAACCTCATCTCTCTTCTCTTCCATTTCTTTCCTCACTTTGGCAATGTCTGCCAGTTGTTTTTTCTCATTGGATTGAATGCCACCCAGGACCATCTTCTGTTTCTGAATCATCTCTGTCTTCAGCTCTTCAAACAGCTTTTGCAGCTGAGAAGTCACTGTTTTCGTATTGGTCTAAATGAACAGATAAGAAAATGGTGCACTGTCTCAGGAACCCAACACTTCAACTTAGTGTATGGGTAGACATGGCACTTTGGGACATAGAATCATAGAATCGTTTAGGTTGGAAAAGACCTTTAAGATCATCCAGTCCAACCATTAACCTACACTACCAAGTCCACACTAAACCAACCAAGGGTAGACTAGACTAAACCATGTCCCAAAGTGCCACATCTACACATTTTTTGAACACTTCCAGGGATGGTGACTCCACCACCTCTCTGGGCAGCCTGTTCCAATGCTTGACCACCCTTTCCGTAAAGAAATTTTTCCTAATTTCCAACCTAAACCTCCCCTGGCGCAGCTTGAGCCCATTTCCTCTCGTCCTATCGCTAACTACATGGTTTAGTAGGCATGGTGGTGGTGTTGGGTTGATGGTTGGACTGATGATCTTAGAGGTCCTTTCCAACCTTAATGATTCCTAGTTTTTACTTTCATTAAAAAATAATCCAGCCACCAAGCCAGGAAACATGAAATTAATTATTACTCTACCCTTAATTGGTTTAGTGGTGGACTTAGTAGTGTTAAGTTAATGGTTGGACTGGATGATCTTAAAGGTCTTTTCCAACCTAAACGATTCTGTGATTCTATGTCCATTAATTAGGATTGCATCTATCCTTTGCACTGGCTTTAGAAGGAAGCAGACAATAAGCATTCACTTACAGTATCTGATTAAACAGTGGGTTATGAAAATTATCGTGCTATAGTAACAAAATCAGATAAAATTCAGCTAGCAATGCAAGAACTGTATCGGTACACACTGAAAATCCCACTTGTAGACTCAAATTGTTCTTCTTTTATTTAACAGATAGAAAACTTTAAAAATACATAATGATACATGCAATCTGTGATTTGCCAGTCCTGCAACCTGCTCGGTGCAACCACAATAAATGGTGGAGCCTCCCAGCTGGTTCCTCTTGTGGAGCTACGCTGGGAGGCCGTGAGACAGCTTGGCTTCTGGCAGTTTCTTACACCAGTGTTTTCCCTGCTTTGGACTGTATCTCTTTGTAGTCATCTGCTTCTAACAGTATAGTTGCCATCGCTTATTTCTTAGAAATTGTGGAGGAAAGATGCTCTGAATTAGCAACGACCCGGCTACCAACCTTGATCTGATTCTCACTTTTCTGGAGCTTTTCTAGGGCAGTAGCTAAAGCGCTTTTACGTTCCTGCAGCCATGTCACGGTGTCTGAGAGTTCACCCTAGCAGAAGGAAAGACAGCATTGAACTTCACAGCAGGGAAGCAGCACGGGTAGCTTTAAACCAGACTGGCAGTTTGTGGAGCTGGTGAAATGGCACAGGCACATTCTACCTGCCCGCTTTCACCAGTGAGTCCTATAATAAACTGTGTTCGCTTGCCTCCTCATAAAGATAGGGCACAACAGAAAACTGATAAGATCTTGAAATCTTTTGGGTCAATGTTTAATTTTTATATATGTGTAACTTTGTATGTGGTAGGTTAATAAACAACTTCCCCTTTGAATAAGTAAATTTCACTTTAAATAAATCTCACTTTATCCGTTAAAGCTCTGTTCTTGCCAGAATCTTCACATGTGCCTAATGTGATCCAAATCCTTAGTTTTCACATCTGTCAGCAGCTGTGGGATCTGAGGATAAGGTAATAAGCAACTATCTTTTCTGAAGATCAGGGAAACAGTGGTACACACTCACCCAAGCTGTTTATTTTAACGGATACCACAATCATTGAGTGCTGCTATACTGTATGATAACACATTTCAGAGGCGACATTAAACCTCATTCTTCAGGGATTAGACAGTGTCTGAATGGTTCTGGTTGCTCCTGGCTGCCTCCAGCAGCATTTTCACACCTCGAGCACCCATGAATGGCCACACCAGACACAGCTGCGAGATTCCCGTTTCTTTAATACAAATGATGCCAAAAAGCTTAGGTTTTCCATGAGATAGTTGTCACAGCTGAGAAGTTTTAATTTTTGAAAAATTAGAAGACAAATAACCAAATGTGACTGAGGTTCCTTGCACCAAAACCCTTTTATAATTCCTCCTGAAGAGCTGCATTCCTGATTTCCCTGGTTATCCTGGGGAGTTTAACAAAACAATCCAAGAGGAATATGCAGCTGAGATCTCAGCTTACCCATGGAGATGGCTTCCCCATAGACAGGGCAGTGTTTACCAGCTCCAGGGATGAAGGAAATGGCTACTTTCCTGCACAGCTCACTTCTGTTTGGCAGCCCTGAATTTTTTGTATGTAACGCAGGGGAGAAAATTAGTTTGCAGTATGTATAACTGCAAAGGATGCTTCATGCTAATTCCTGAGGAGGCTATGACCTGTCCTGAGGTGCAGAGCAAGCCAGACGTTTCCTGCCCACGCACCAGGTTGCTGCAGGGTGTTTTGCTTGGGCTCTAAGCTGAGCCCAGAAATTTCAAATGCAAGCCAGTGAGCGAGCGTAGCAAATACATTTTATCCTCTCAGTCTCAGCTGATTCTGGAGCATTTCAAGGACAGCAGCTGGACTCAAAGGCAGGGACATCGAGGCCCTACGTCTCTGTGCCCGCTGGGACAGCTGGGACGTTGGCTCAGCAAAACTTAGGGCAAAGGGAGGAAAGGAGCCAGAGGGAAGGGCCTCGAGTGGGAAAACCTGTTTCCCAACCCAAAGTTCAGCAGTGGTGGGGTCCCAGAGCCTCTGTGGAGGAAGAGACTTCTTAATCCCAGCCCAGAATACGCTTGTCAGTGGCAGTTTGCAGTTGCCTGGGGCTGTGCAGGACGGGCATGCGCCTCAGTGGCACGGGACAGCAGAGCCCTGCACCCACCTCTCACCTGCTCTCCCACACGCACGTCCACGTCAACACGCACTACAGGATTTACCCACCCTTGTCCCGGTCAGCCCCAAACACCTTCCTCTGCTCTTCTCCCTCTGCTTAGCCTGCCAGGCTGCTTTGGCAACACAAAGGAGGAAATGAAAAGCAAATTAGAGCACAGCGCACCAGTCCCTGCTGGGGCGGACATGAAATCCCCGGCGCTGCTGCCTGCCCCTCCACCCTTGCCCCCTGTCCCCATTCCCTGGTGAAAGCCTTACCACCCCTCCTGCAGCTTCCCCCCCTTCCTCCAGGTCAGGGGTTTGCAGCAAACACTGCAGGGGCCGTGGGGAGAGGAGAGGGGAGAGGAGAGCCCCTTACCAGCTGTTTGTCATGTGCCTCCTTCAGGGTGATGATGCTGTGGCCCTTGTGGCATCCCGCAATAGAGCAGAGCATGCAGATGTACTGCCCCTCATCCTGGCAGTAGCACTCCAGCAGCCTGCCGTGCTCCAGGCACCTCCTCTCCTCCACCGCAGGGCCTGCGCCCACCTCCACCACATGGTGCTCCTCCTGGGAAACCTTGGCGTTGTGTTTGTTCAGATGGGCCTGGCACAAAGACGCATTGCAGACCAGGCAGGTTTTCACGGCTGGCTGGGGCTGATCCAGGCAGAAGTCACATGCAATCACCTCTTTCTTCCCCTCTGCAGAGCCCTTGCCCTGTTCTTTGGAAGCGGTGGCTATAAATGCCTCCACAATGTTGCATAGTTGGAAATTCTTCTGCAGCTCCAGGATGGGCCCCAGCTGGAGCTTGCACATGGGACAGGAGTAAGGGGCTTTGGATTGCTGCTGGGCACCGAGTGCCTTCTGGATGCACTGCTTGCAGAAGCTGTGACCGCAGCTCAGTGACACTGGGTTCTTGTACAGGCACAGGCAGATGGGACAGCTGAGTTCATCTTCCAGGCTGGCACCCTCTCCAAATTCTTCCTTAGCTTTTGCCATGGATGCAGAAATGACGGCGTTAGCCAGTCTGCAAGAAACGAAACTAAAAGCCCTTCGTTTCCGCCCTGCAACAGGCCAGCAGTGATACGCTCTCCCTCTCGGACTCCACCCGCAAACAGCTCTTGTAAACTACGGCAGCCGCTTTGAGATGTTTGCCCTCAGCTGCTGTGTGGACTCAGGCAGCATCGCCCAGTGTGTGAGCTCCCAGCAGGCTGGTGGGAGCAGGGGTGCTGGGGAGGCACTCACACGCAGGGCACGAGATGGGCAATTCTCCTACAGCCCCCTGCTCGCCCAGAAAAATCCTCCATCCCACGCCAGAGGCACCGAATTAAGAGATAAACCATGGATGAGAAGAGTATGAGCCTGGCTGGGGTAAGCCAGGAATTCCCTCTGCTTTGGTTCTTCTCCACAACAGTTACAGATGCTCCCCTAAAGGTAAAATAGGGAGAACCCAGGGGAAAGTTTTACTGGCACTTGTTGAGGCTGGTCTCCTACCTGCAGCCAGCTACAGGGAAATGGGGGCTGATAAAGGCTCCTGGAAAGGCTCTCTAGGATAGGAATATCCCTGTACCGTGTCAGGAGCCTTGCTTACCTTGCTTTGCACCTGTACCACCTGAGACCGGGCAGAGCAGCAGCCACTGCAGGTGCATTTGGGAAAGCCAACTCTACCCGCATGGTTTTCCATATCGTTTTGGTGTATAAAATGCAAAAGAGAAAACACAGCCACTTTCTTCTAAGACTGAACAAGGATTTCTTTTTGCATATGCAAAACTGTAGTGTCCCTCAAGGTCCTTAACTGTCCCTGCTGAGGTGGACAGCTCCTGCCTGGACCTCTTCATGAAAATACCATGGCTCTGTCTGAAAGCAGGAGAACCACAGGCAGCAGGCAGGAATGTCATCTCTTCCTCTCCAAGGTGCTTGGACAATGATAAGAACAAACTAATCCTGGCCCCATATGGCACAGACTAAAGGCACAGGAGTTTTCCTTTTTATTACTCCCTTTGCTGCAAGATTATTGCATAGGTGAGGAGAAAATTAAAATTGAGGCAAGAAGTAGGTAAGTGATCCATCAGAGAGCTCACAGCAGCAGAAAGCAAGGGAAACCAGGTGTCTTACCACCTAGTCTCTACTCACTTCACACAGGCCAGCTTTGCTTCTGCAACGGATGGCTTAGGTTGTGCAGGATGGGCAGAGGTAAAAGCTGATACATTAGAGCAAAGATCAGCATTGCTGCTGCTTAGTTCTATAGCAGTCAATGTTGTGCCATCACCTTATAAACTAAATTACCATTGAGTTTTGCAAACTAAATTACTTTAATAACCTGCAGCCGGCACAGCATTTGATACAGCCGAGCAAAAAAGCACAAGTTAATGGAATTTCCATCGTGATTAACAGAATAAGGTAGGAGCTCTTGCAGTAAGCAGCAGTGTGCTGTGATATACCCCACAGAAGCCTTGCCCTCACACAGATGAGTCGTCACAGCAGCCCAAAATCCAATTTCTAATATGCCAGCTTAGCACAGCCTCCACACAGCAGCAGTCCTGATACGTAGGCCTGGAAATACAAAACAGCCCCTTGTCCCCACATTGCTACTGGAGCTTCAAAGAGCCGTCAGACATGCCGAAGGTGGCATGGGTGGGATAATTCAAAGGGATGCTTGCTGTCTCTATAAACCTGAGGCTCTCAGCAGGATCTCCATCCTTGACAGACACATTATAAAATGACAGTCTGTTTCTTCCACAGCAGGTAGCACTCAAAGTTGGGATGAACGATTCCAAGCTTCCAGCACCTCGCCATTGCTGGTGTCCACCTACCAGAAATGACAGCCCTCCAAGAAGCTCTGCTCACTCTGCACATGTGGAATGGCTCTGCGTGTATTTGATACCCCAAGTCGTAAAGAACCGAGTGAGAATGCAAAGCCTGCGTTGCCACTGTAAGGAACTTAGAGAACATTACAAAAGAGTAGAATTATTTACATAGAAAGAGTAGATTGTTTACTTTGTAAGACAAACTCCACCTGCCACTGCTGTGATGAGTTCTCAGCTTTCCCCATGCTTTAAATCAAAGTAATGCTACAGGCAGAAGAGGTCTTGCTATTCTCTTCTCTTAATCCTCCCAGAAAACTCCTAGGATATCCACACCTCTTTACCCAGAGCCCATTTTAACAGGGTGTATTCAAGGCATGTCCCAAAGTGCTGAAGCCTAGGACAAGCACCCTTTTATGTACACGTATGTGAAAATAATCAAATACAATGTTAATAATCAGTTCTTCTAGAGGTACTTGGTGTACTTGGTGTCTTATTACAGTCCTTTCTTAAACATGTTTTGTTAGCTTCTCCATCTTGCTTGTCATGTAACGAAATGGTGGTCACTTAGCAGGTGGTGCTTTAAGTAAGGACTGCATGTCTGAGAGGAATTGCTGGAAAAGCCTTAGAGTACTGTCTGTTGTTAATTCATCCAAAATAAAGGGCGGCGTTGGCAGTTTTATACCACCTTTGTTAGGAACTGGCTTGTGTTCCCTAAAACAGGCAGAAGGACATCAGAAGAGCAGCAAGTCATCAGAAAACCATCACCGACCCCATCCCTGAGCCAACAGCTGCATCCCCCACTCCACACGCAGCCTCGATGGGAGATACAGAAAGCTGCTTCTGCCCTCCCCTCCCTCTGCAGCTTTACCAGGGACTCCCCTCTGACCAGTCTCTTCCCAGAACCCCAAATCCCTTCAACATCATTAGGATGAAGTTCACTCCATGGACAGTATCTGTCCCCAGAGGACCTTGTCTCAGCCACCTCAGCCCCAGCTTTTTGCCAGGACAGACCCTAGCATCATGTTTGCGGTTACAGCCCTCAAGTTCCCGCAGCAGGAGCTAACGAGGTGCTGAGGCAGCGGCTGGGATGCTGGGACAGCAAACGAGAGGTGCTACATTATCACAGCCAAGGGGCAACTGCTTCACCCGAAATGCAGGGCTGGGGAAAGGCTGGGCTGGGGGAGCCTGTGTGCAGCGGTGGGCTGTGGTGGAGGAACAGCACTGGGCAGGCACTGGCAGAATGACTCGGGAGAAAAGCCGTGAACTTTGTAGACTCATGACTTCACTGCATGTTTCGGCTTCTTACAAGCAGAAGGCAATGCAAACTGGAGGACGACTCAGGGTATCTGAGCTCATCAGTCCTTTGCATATCCACCCAGGGACCTAAATATTCAGGAATTGCCCGCAGAATGCGTCTCCAGAACAGGTGCAGAGGGTACAGAAAAATAAGCCATGTTGTGTATGAAGAGTCACACATGACCTCTGTTAATATTTTGCGGCTTCTCCAGGTCTCTGACAAAGCCAGGCTCAGTGTGCCCAAGGGGCAGCCAGGGTGAGCCCAGGGAGCTGCGGGCCTGCAGTGCACACGGGCTGGGCTAGCAGACCCGCACCGCTGAACTATCAGTCACCTGAAACAACATGTAATGCAATAGTAGACCACCTTCGGAAGAGCTTACCTGGCTCAAATTGCTGCAAAAGCCTGTAAAATACATTTTGAAAGTAGAATTAGCATAGCGCAGGCAAAGGCCAGCCCAAGAGCTGAGTATCTCTGGGAAGGGAGATGCTGTTAGGTACCTTGGTGAAAAGAAGTGGGTCCTTCTGATCTCTCAGAGCCTCCAGCTCCTGTACATCACGGCTGGCTGCATCCTTCTGATCTTTGTGGTTTTGTATCTGCACCTGAATCCGAGAAAGCTGTTGTTCCTTGTATTGACTGAGAGCTTTCAGGACCTCTCCTTTTTTGTCATCTAGCCGCAGATACATCTCTTCGAAGAGGCTCTCCAGCCGATTCCTCTACGTGCTCTCCTTAGTCTATTACGAAAACACTTTCAAAGCTGTTAGGGACTGAATCTTGCATTTTCCACACTAACTCTCACTCAGAAAAGAACCTGGTCTTTTCTGGGCTGAGAGAAGTAACTACTAACTTACTTAGTGCCTCTCCATATGACAGCAAACCAGAATGTCCCACTGACAGCAGAAAGGCCAAGTGACGTAAGTGGCCTTCCCCAGCGTCTGGCACCTGACCAGGAAAATAGTGCTTCTTGCACAATGCTTGCTGAAGATTTTCCACTATGCATGTATTTCCATACTCTGCACTGGTGTTTTTCTACAGCTACATTGCTTTTGGTCCTTTTAAGGATGGGTGAGGGAAAACAGTTTCTCTGCTTCCTGCCTCCACCAAGCTTCTCTCACTGTTTGAAAGCAGCTATGCTGTCAGACAGGACACTGCCAACAGGTACAGTTGTGTCTTCAGACTAGAAGGGCACATTTCCTTTGCCCAGTGCCAGGATTTCTAGTCCCATCACTTTTACTGGTGGAGGAAGGCAAGTGCCAGTTCTGCCTAACCGGAATGAACTAGGATTTGGAGACCTGTGTTAAATTCCCTGCTCTTTCAGAGCTTTTAGATAGGTATTTGCATGCTGGGAGCAAACACCAGACACTTTGGGGCAATCTTTTAACCTCATTCCTACCAACTTCTTAGAACCACAGGCTAACCTAAAGGGATTTCTTCTTGTAAAGAGGAATAAAATCACTATAATATGGTCTGTATCTTTTTGATAAATATTTTAGAGTCTGCAAATTGAATAAGGCTGGGGGGGAAAAAAAGCCAGCCACCACCCACCAATCAGGAGGCATGGACTTAGAAAATTTCAAGCTCAGAGGTCCTTTGGAAACGAAGAACGTACTTCCCAGAGTGGTAAGAAAGTTGTTCAGCATCCTCCCTCAAAGAAGAAACCTAGAAAATATCTGAGAAACCACTCAGGAACTAAAAAAGCTTTGGAATCCATGATCTGGGGAAGGGCAAAAGAAAACCTTATCTCATCAGGTACCAGCATGCAACCATCCCCGGAGTGATGCAGGACCTTGGAACAAACCTTTACTTCCTTCTCATTTCAGCAGGTTTGCTATGCTTTGATTCAGCGCATCTTCGTGTTTTTTCATTGTTTTCAGAGTTTCAGGAAAAACACTCTATAAAAATAACCAAAGGGAGATATCAGGATAGGACTGACATATGTGCATAAGATCAGCAATTTTATGGAAATGGGTTAAGCTAGACCTGCAAAAAGTTTGTTCACTGCATGCTCTCAGGACAAATCAATACATTAAGGTTTACTGGAAGACTTTATCCTTGAACAAATACCACAATTATGAGCACAGGAAAGACATTTTGAAACGGAAAACTCTTCATGTGCAATAGCCACACCTAAAGCTACTTTCAGGGCTGACAGCTTCTTTTCTGTTACTCTGTCATTAATTTTCTTTGCATAATGCAGCCCAGGCTGATCTTCCGGCTTGAAAGTGCACTGGCTTGAAAGTGCACTGAGGACTAAAAGCATAGCTACAAGCATGTGGTCCCACCAGTTTGGCTCTTCAGGATGGGAAGAAAGTGTTTATAACATCTTTTTTTATATCCCGAGGGGCCAGCCCAGAGGGATTCTGGGGCAAAACTAGGAATAAAAGCCCAGTATCCCAAGACGGAGATGTAGCCTCATCCCGAGTCTGCAGATCTGAAACTTGGGAGTTTCCCTGGGCTGCAGGGAGTTTCCCTTGGGAGTTTCCCTGTGCTGCAGGCAGCTCTCGGTGGCGCAGACCCCCATGGTTTCCCCAGTGCAGTCCGTGCCCACGCCACTGTCCTGCGCTTGGCCAACAGCCACCTCCAAAGTGGTAATATGGTGGTTCTTGTGGGAGCTGGCGCAACAGCACAGCACACAGACGCAGACCGAGTCCGTCTTGCAGCAGAACTCCAGCAGTTTGCCATGCTGGGAGCATCTTCTCTCAGCCAAAAACCGAGCATCACAGGGCTCCACCAGGACATGGTCTTTCAGGGGGCTCTTTGTGCTGTGCTTGCTCAGGTGGGCTTGGCACAGGGAGGCTTTGCAGCTCAGGCAGGTCTTGACGGCTGGCTGGGGCTCCTGAAGGCAGAAATCACACAGCATCACCTTGTCTTGCTGGCCCAAACCTTCCCCCTTCTCTTCGCATTGCACTTCATGCTTTTCCTCCTCTTGATGAGTGGGAGCATCCAAAAACTTTTGTACAGTGCTGCGGAGCTGGACATGGGGCTGCAGCTCCATAGCGGGGTCTGCCTGGGCATGGCACAGCAGGCAGCTGAAAGGGCCCTGCCCGCAATGCCGGTGGCTATGCGCTTCCCGGACGCACTCCTTGCGGAAGCTGCGCCCACAGCTGAGGAACACAGGGTTGCTGTAAATGCCCAGGCAGATGGAACAGGTCAGGCCCTCCTCCAACTTGGCCACGGCACCTGAGCTGCCGCACAGGCCCGAGTGCCAGAGGGACAGCGCTGGCAGGGAAGAGAAAACATTGGCGAGGTGCCTCTCGCTCGCTCTGCAGACAGGGAGCTGCTGCTTCCTCCGCCTTGCAAGAGAAGGTCATCCCTCTCCTCCGCCCAGCCGCCTGCACCTCATCCGCCACGCTGGCAGAAGCCACGGCCATCACAGGACAAAGCCCACACAGGCAGCTCCAGTGCTGGCAGCTTGGCGGCTGCAAGGGGAGCAGGGCAAAGAGTCCGCCCCTGCTTAAACGGGGAGGGCAACAGCCAGGACATGGAGCCGTGGGCTTCTGGCTGCACCCTATATAACTTTTCTTTATCCCAGTCCTCTTTTAGATGTTTCTTCAGATAACATCTAGCGATGGTCCATCTTTAAAACCTGTCCCCGTGTCCACTGGTCCGTTTCCCTGCTCTAGCACTGCCCAGGTTCTTACCTGCCCTCAATATTTGAGTGCAGAGAAGAAAGCAGGAAGGAAAAAAACCAGTTTCCCTTGCTGCCCTTCAGCCAGGTGGGTGTACCACAGCCCAGCCCTCCTCCGGGAGCTGTAAGAGGGCTCTGCTCAGGGCTGCTCCCTCCTTTCCTCCCTAGAGTTGTTAAGTCTTAGAGTTTAGTTTCTCCTAGAAACAGGAGGGAATAAAAGGCTCCTTCTTTCAGGAGCAGGGGATGGAGGAAGATGGAGGCAACTTATTTTTACTATTTTAAAAGCTACTCCCTTCTCTGTTCTCCCCGTCCTGTTATTCTGAGAAGCTGTTGGCACAAAGCACACCTGTCAGTAAGTGTCCAAGCAAAAAATGGTCCTCATGAGCCCCCTGTGGCAGACACCTAGCTGCCTGCGGTGTTTGCAAAGGCTGGTGTTATTGGACTGCTCTGGTTGCTCTTGCGTTCCTGAGGAATTGTTAAACATGTATTACTTGAACCAAGCGAGACTCCTGAGCCGCTGTCCAGGCAAAGACTCTGTATTTGGCTAAATGCCCAGAGGAGCAATAGTTATTTTAGATATTTTCTGAGAATTCATCTTACAAATCTCTTCCTGATGGTGCTGGCCTCTCAGTCCTCTCTGACATGATGCACCTGCTGGGGGTAGGTAGAATTATTCCCTCCATATCAGAGCACAAGCTCATTTTCAGCTTGCTGCCTATTACCTGCTCCCTAATGCTTTCTTATGACCTTGGCCCACCAAAGAGGGATGTTTCAGACGCTGGCTGTAATTTTCAAGTGGTGTTTCTTATTCTCATTCCTAACCACTCTGTGTCCTTTATCATTATTTTTCTCTCCTCCATGGGGTTTGTGGCTTCACACTTCACTACGGCTAATCCCTTTTCCACAGTTGTCTCAAATGTGACTAACACTGTACACAGTGCTCACTTGGCTTTGCTGTTCCCCCAAAGCACATGAAACTGCTGCTTTCCATTGCCCTTCCCCACCTCCTCCAGCGTGGCAGAACGTGCGTTTGCAAATACTGCCCTTAGTGCAGTATTTGCAACTTGCTTTTTTTCTTCCTGCTTTCTTCTCTGCACTCAAATATTGAGGGCAGGTAAGAACCGGCTGACTGCCATGCTACTGCGTGCATTCCAACCCCAAAACCTGGTGCTGCGCAGGAAAAATCCTCTGTTTGATCCGTTTGGCGCCTATGAGGGCTGCAGAAGGGCTTGCTCCCCCGGGGATGTTGTGGTTTAACCCCAGCTGGCAACTAAGCACTGCCCAGCTGCTGCTCACTCACCCTCCCGCCCCAGTGAGGTGGGGGAGAGAATCGCAAGGGTAAAAGTAAGAAAACTCTTGGGCTGAGATAAGAACAGTTTAATAATTGAAATAAAGAAGGAGGAGAGGAGTAATAATCACAATAAAAAGAAAAAAAAAAGATGAGAAGAAAACAAGACGATGAACAAAACCCAGGAAAAACAAGTGATGCAACCACTCACCACCATGATGCAATTGCTCACCACCCACCAACCGATACCCAGTCAGTCCCCGAGCAGCAATCGCTGTCCCCCAGCCAACTCCCCCCAGCTTATACACTGAGCATGACGTCATATGGTATGGAACAGCCCTTTGGTCAGTTTGGGTCAACTGTCCTGGCTGTGCTCCCTCCCAGTTTCTTGTGCACCTGGCAGAGCATGGGAAGCTGAAAAGTCCTTGACTAGCATAAGCAGTACTTAGCACCAACTAAAACATCAGTGTGTTATCAGCATTGCTCTCACACTAAATCCAACACACAGCACTATGCCAGCTACTAGGAAGAAAATTAACTCTATCCCAGCCGAAACCAGGACAGGGGATTTTGTGGATCGCTCTGGGTTACTTACAATGCCCTGCTTGCAGACACAGGCTGAGACAAGCTGCTGCTCCACCACTGCATGCGCTGTGGCCAGCTGCAGCCTTGCTGCTGTGCGTGCTGCCTGCAAATTGTCTAGCCTAAACACCTTCTTTCTTCACCCTTCATTAAGTAAAGTTCTTAGTCCTTTCATTGAAGAAAAATTAATTTCCTTCAGGAATTTGGGTAGCCAGTAGATGCTGGAAACTTCAGGTAATGGCAACCGTAAATAATCTGCTGGTATCTCCTGGGCCGCTTGCAGGCACCCTGTGTCGCAAAATGGTGCACGGCCGCAGCCAAACAGGCTTTTTAACTCTTCCCTTTGGCCTCACAGCTATGCTGATGCGGGGTTGCCCCCACCAGCAGCACTGAAGGGAGGGTAAATTCAGTAGCAGGGACAGAGCTTATACCAGAAGCACTGTGGAGAGAGCAATAGCTAGTTGCCAGATGCTTTTTTTTTTTTTTTTAATACTTTTTAAATACGACAGTATTTCAGTGCTCGTTGGCTTTGACTGACTGCAAAAATCCAGCAGAACAAACATGGACCCGTGTTTCCTGGAAGCAGACTTGAAGGTGAGCTGAACCCCAGGAGTGAGGATGCTCGGAGCAGCGTCTCTCCCTCTGCTGCCTGAGTGCACTGGGGAGAGCCCCATGTCCCAGGGGGATTGCACGAGTTGGCTTTTCCCTGTGCACTGTTGAGTTGCTGCCTGGAGCTGACTTTCAGTAGCTCGCAGTGATGAATGGAGATGGTGGTGATGACGAAAGCCAGGGCTTGAACCCAAGAGTTTGCCCATTTAGCAGTGGTGAGCCAAATCCTTTCCCTGCATCTCCCCAGGCAGACACCACTATTTTGCAGACCCACTGCAATGAAGACTCCGAGTGACCTGAAACCAGCGCAAGCAGATACAGATGATAGACAGCGTGTGCCAGGCTCCAGGACAGCGTAACCCCTCTCTGTGCCCTTCTCTAGCAGGTTCTGTATGGGCAGTCAGTGTTCGGTGGTTCAGGGGCTACTGAGAGCTCAGGGCATCGTGTGCTTGTGTGCTCTTCTGCAGGGTGGACATTTTTACTCTAAAATCATTGCTATTATTAAGGTGGTGAGGAGGTGCCTTCCCTCTGCTCCGCAGGCTGTTGACCTGCCTGAGCTGCCCTGCTCTCTCCAGCCATCTGCTATTCCTTCGGTGCTCAGCCTCCACCTGGGCAGCCGCT
This sequence comes from Pelecanus crispus, assembly GCF_030463565.1. Taxonomy (NCBI): domain Eukaryota; kingdom Metazoa; phylum Chordata; class Aves; order Pelecaniformes; family Pelecanidae; genus Pelecanus; species Pelecanus crispus. Next base: position 13,014,667 of record NC_134650.1, on the reverse strand, counting down.
TGCTCATGGTGATCAAAGCACGATTGCAGGAGCAAGGAGGGGTGCTTGTGGATGTCAAGCTGCAAGGGAAGCAGAGACACTTAGAAAAGGAGAGAGGTGGCAGCCCCGGCACTGCTGCGCAGAGCCGGCTGCCTCCTGAGCCCCGCGCCAGCGCCTCACCCATCGCAGCAGCTGCCAGGGCAGGTTTGCTCCTGTTGCCCTGGTCATCAAAAGGTCTGTTCAGCCAATGCAGATTGTGGCCCACTGTGCGCTGCAGGCAGCAAGAGCCTGCAGACATAAGGAGCTGGAAATGCTCCCTCAGAGTCAGGAGGGTGGTGGGGCTTTTGGGGAGCAGGGTTAGTGCTAGAAAATCTGGTGGGGAGAGGATGGTGCCTTCTTACCTGCAGGAGGTTGCTGAGAAACACGAGGGGTCCAAGTCTGAGTTTGAAAAGGTATTTGGGGGCAGAGATGGCATATGAAAAATTAAAACATACCCATCCAGAGGGAACAGGGATTGCAGGACCCAAAAGCAGCAGCACCTGGAGAAAGCTCTCCACTGATATGAGAGACACAGCAAGCACAGGAGGCAGGAGCTGCAGGTGCCTTAGGGAGAGAGATGTAAAGCTTGGGAGGGAGTGGGAAGGAAAGCAGGAGGAGTTCCATGTGGGCAGCCGCTGTGGGCAGGGAGGGCATTGCGGCTGGACCAGCGGGCAGAGAGGTCCCTAAGCTGGCAGGGAGCAAAGCAACCAAACCTGTCCTGTTCCTCCCTGCAAAGACACCTAGACAGACCTGGACAACAAGCTGGGACTGATAAATGCTGAGAGTGGGTAAATGCATAGGTGACTCTAAGTATGGCCTCCAGAGCTCCCTGGACAGACCTTGCGTAGTCCAGAAGCTGAGTCCATGTCAGGGAACAGGGAGCTTCTGCACCTAGCAAAGCCCAGGGCAGGATTTGGTGTCAGATGCCACTGCCCAGGGCACAGGTGGGAGCTGAAACTCCAAAGAGCAGCCCAGGACAGTTTGCCAGGCAGTGAAATAAATCCCAAGCAACAGGCGTTTCACACTGGTCAGGAGCAAGAGCATGGCGTGGCATTTTCTGGCATTGCCTTGCTGTGCCCCTGCCTCCCCTGCCCTCCCACGGGCCTTTCTGTGGGCCCCTGCCCACGGGGCTGGGGGGTCCCACCAAGCCGGTGGAGCCCAGGGCAGCTGTGGTCTCAGCCGGGCAGATGCGGGCAGTGCCACGCTGCCCTTGCTGCCCACGCTGCCCCTGCAGTGCCCGCTGCCTGCTGCCCACACTGCCTGCCAGCTGCCAGCCAGCCAAGGTCAGCAACAAAAGCTGTCCCTATTCACCAAAGCCCATTATTGACCTATTTTTCCCTCCCACAGGGCACGGTGTGCCTAGCGCAGGAGATACCACCACCTCCCTTCCCTCCAGCAGCCCGAGAGCAGCCATATGAGCTACTACAAAAGCAGCGCCTGTCTGTGTGAAAAGAAGCCATTTTCTCACAAAGTTATACCAAAATGAAAACTGTCAATTGTTTTTTTTTTCCAAACGGCTGGAAGTAATTGTTGGGACTAATGGAGCTGCTGAACTGATGTCACGATTCATCAACAGCTCCCTTCAGTCTCTAGGTCTGCTTGCAGGATAATACTTGATAAACAGTATCAGTCCTTTATTTTCCAGGAAGCTGCCTGAGAACACAGCACCGGGCAGCACAGGTCAGGCTGGGAGGACAAGCCTCAGCTGCAGGTCTGTCCCTCCCTGCAGACCCTTCCTTCATGTGCCCCTGCTCCATCCTGGAACCCTGCCAGCCGGGGACCCCACTTCCATGCCTCTGGTCCCGCTTGCACCCACCCCGGACACCCCGACACCAGCTGCCCCGGCTGCATCCCCACGTTTCCTCCTTGCAATTTCATGTTTTCATCTATCCTGGCACTGGCAGTGTCACTGTGCCCTGATGTATCTTAGAAAATTATTCCTGTTTGGTGGCCCTTTTTTTGGAAAGCAGCAGGGAAATGGGCTTCCTGTCAGTTCTCCACTCAGGGTGCAGCAGTCGCAGGGACGAGGGGTTGGGTTTGGGGTGGGAGGCTGGTTCTGGCTCTGTGGCTGGCCAGGGGGACCCGTGCTGGGCTCCTGCCGGCTGTGCTGCACCGGAGACGGGCAGGTCTAGGGCAGCTGTCTAAATCAGTGCAAATTGGCAGAAAAAAAAATAGCCAGGACAGCTCAGCGCCTTGCAGACCTCCTCCGTTTGGGCTGCTGAGGCTCTCCCACCTGGCAGCATCACTGGACCATGCTCCAGATAAATTCAGAGCAACGTCTCCGACCTGGCGAGCCCTCGCAGGGGCGATGGCTGGCAATGGGCTCCCACGCGCCGGGTGCTGCGGGGGAGCTGCCCCCGTGCTGCCACCAACTGCCTGGACTTTCCATCCCGGCCCTTCCGCAGCCTGGGCTCCCCAGATGCCCAGGAGGACACCAGGACACCCTGTGCTGGGAAACAGCAGTTTGGCCACCTTGGCCGTGTCTCTGGGAGAGCAGGCTGGCTCCTGGGGGACTGCTCTCCGGGTACCGGGGGAACTATCCAGGTGCCGTCCTGAGCCGCACGGTTGCTGCATCACCATCTGGAGTCTTTTCCACACTTTTTCTTGCAATCCAGCCCTTTGCTCCCTTACTCCCACTCAACCAAATTTGAGGTGCGTGCCCCACGTAATTTTTAACCCCCCTTGTCCAAGGGGTTTCTTCTGCGATGGGTCTTGCGGCAGCAGCACCACTCCCAAAGTCCAGAGCACGGAGCCGAGGCTTTTCCTGCACAAGTTAAACTGGGAGAGCCACACTTAAAATAGCAATATACAGGGATATTCCCCCTCGGGAGCCACATCCCTGGCAGTGGTGCAGCGTTGGTGCGAGTGAGCTGGGGGGCTCCGCCACCTCCCCAGCCCCGGCTGTGTCCCCACCGTCCCACTGCCAGCCAGGCAGACGCAGGAGAGCACCTTCTGCAAAGCAAAACACCTCCTCCCAGAACAGGTTTGCACTAATAAACTAAAGTATTAGCGGCACAGACTTGTTCCTTTTCTTTTTCTTTCTTTCCACTTTATAGTATATATGTTATCGTTTATTTATAGGCAGATCACTTCACTATTTACAGTACATGAGCGTAGAGATTCTACAGTCTTTTTGATGTAAACAAGTAACTCCGCAGCAGGGGAGTCTGGAAAAAGAAGCCAGTTCTGAAGTATTTACACAATTTAAAATAGAACTTTTATACCCACCAGATAGATATAGATAATACATTGAGCGATTTGGTTAAATTATCTATGAAACTATAGAATCTGACAATGTAAAAATACAAGAAAACGTTCTCTCGTTTTAGAAGGTAGACAGTTAAATCACACTAGAAATAAATCTCTTTTTTAAAAATAATAACAATAATAATAAAGGAAAGGCATAAGAATCCATGCCATCTTTTAAGGTTAAAGTATATTACATAAATAAGGACACAACGGAACGGAACTGGGGAAAAAATTAAGTGAAATATAAAAAACCGCTACCAATTAAAAAAAAAAAACCACAGACTAAAAACTTGATTCTTAATCACAGAGGGATCAATTCTGCTACGTTTACTTACTCTGCAAGTAGAAAATTGCAGAGTTAAGTAGTGCTTACTCGGCATGAGGAAGGGAGGCAGAATTGGCCCCTAATAATTATTAGCAGAGTCCTTTTATTTAAAAAAAAAAAGAAGAAAAAGACAGAATTTAGCTTTTTTTAAAAAATAAATAACAAAGCAGATGTGCCCCTTTTTTGGTGAAATTCTTACACCTTTCTCAAGAAATGCATCAATTTAATCTTTCTCTCTCTTTCTCACATGCATACATACACTCCCTCCCCAACTCACTATTTACTGCAGTGTGACTTGGCTCGGCGCTGTGGCCGTGGCCGTGGCCGTGGGCACTGCAGCCAGGCTGCCACTGCCACCCCTGACCCCAGGGTGGGTGAGGGAAGAGGAATGAAACCCGAAGGCTGCATTTGACTCTATATTGCTTGAGATTGTCGGGGATGGACTACGACGCTTAGAACAGAAAGGGTGTCAGGGCTCAGCTACGAACAGCAATGTATTTCAGTATTCAGCATACCTCCAAAAAGAAAGGAAAAAAAAAAAAAACCCAGGAAAAAAAAAAATGCTGGTCTGCAATTGCAACACTTTTGCATGGACCAGTGCTGAAATCATGAAATCAGACACTCAAGACTGTAATGTGGTGACTGAGCTGCCGCTTCGGTAAAGAAGCTGTGCAGCCCAGCCAGCTGCACTGAGTAGGAATTGGGATAAACCTTTTCTTTGGGGCAGCATCAAACCTAAAACCTGGGATTGTCCTCTGCATTCAGCCCAGACACTCAGAAACATTTGCTCCTTCCCACGGAGCCCCAGGGACCCGCTGGATTCCAGCCAGAAACCCGGTACCCAACCCTGAACAACGAGCTTTTCTGGGGCAATTCTGTGCAAAAAAAGCAAAGGGGCATTTTATCACAAAACTCTTCACATTCAGCATTTCCCCACAGTACCTGCAGGAAACTACTGGGGGACATTCTATAGTTATATATTTTTAAAAAAATAAATCTCCTCCTCACTTATTGCCTACCATAATATACCCTTTTGCTCCCAGTTTCTCTTTGAAGTAGCGCTCCCACCTGCCCCTCAGCCCCGGCCCTTGCAGGCAGTGGGGGGCAGATTCCCGGGGCTGCCACGGGGGCTGGGGTGCAAGGGTTCCCTTTTCGGGGTGCCCAGCCCTGAACTGCTCCCACACCGGGGCACTCGCTGGGATGACACAGGCTGTGCCAGACGTAAAGCTAATCCTCGGGGGGGGGTGATTCCCGCTTCCCGGCCCTGGCAGCTTCTGCAATCCCGCTTCCTGGCCCTGGCAGCTTCTGCAAAGCGCTGAGTGCCTCTGGCTTCCCCGGCGGCGTGGGCTGCCTCTCCCCACGCAGTGCCCGGGCATTGCTTTGCTCCTGCCCCATTTCCCTGTTAGCATCCGAAACAGTCCCAGGCTGCTAAGGGAGCAAGCTCTCACCTGCCCCTTGTGCCTGAGCCCCCCTTCCTGCCCCTTTGCAGACTCAAGCACTGCCAGCTAAAGACACCTTTATATTTAAAAAATAAAAAAAAGAAATTAAAAAAAAATCAAGTGGAAACTTATTTTTCACCACAAACCCTGCATGAGGGATTCTAAACCCAGCAGACCTGTGCTTCTTGAGCTGAACACCCTCCGCTCTCACCCAGTCCTAAAAGTCGGGGGACACCCCCGGGGCAGGCAGCACACAGCCCTGGGGTGGGCAGCACGTGCCCCCTCCTTTTCCCTGCTGCAGCAATGGGCTGGCAGACACGGGCAGCGGCGGAGGGCTGCCCCAGCCACGGCTGTGCCTCTGCACCTTGCACACCTCTGCGCATAGCGCGCAAGTCCTGGAGACGTTTCTTGGGGGAGGAGGAAAAACAAACCGTTCCAATTTAACGGAAAAAAAAAGAAAAAACCCCAAACAAAAAAAACCACCAAAAACCCCAACCCCACTTATAGGCTTCAGGCACCACGAAGACCACTTATTGCATCTCTTCCTACTCTATGGGTGCAGTACTGATCGGCTCTGTGCAGGACGAGCCCTTCCCTTTCCAAGCACCAGCCTCAATATCCAGAAGCCAGGCACAGGCAGGGGCTGTGGGCTGACCTGGGGTGCCCAGCCACAGGAAAGCAATGTGAAATTTTATATCTGGGTACACCGAAACCAATGCTTGGGAAGCGACTGAGCGATCCCCCAGGTGAGGGCTCCCCCCCAGCCCTGGAGCTCCCCAGCTCTGCACTAACCCTTCCCCTCCGCCACGCTTGATGCATCCCCAGCGGGTCCCGGCCGCAGGGGCTCGGTGGCCCTGGCTGAACGGGAGATGGAAGAATTCCACTGACTTTGCTTTTTTTTTTTTTGTTTTTTTGGATTGATTGTTTTCTGAAAAACATCAGCACAGCACAGGACAGTACTACCCACCCTAAATGTGTCGCTATATACATTCTACATAAGCTCTATAGCAATCACATGTAAACATCATCGTTGTGAGGAAATACTAGGACAGAAAAAGGCAAAGCTACAATGAGGCAATTGCCAATAGCAGATGCTCAGTCTCGGCCAGAGCTACTCGTGTTTGCTAAGGTGGGATGAGAAGTGGGAGCAGCTCGTGGCAGGAGAGACCCTGCACCTTGCTGCTGAGACTGAAATGGCACGAGGACTGTTCCCTGACGGTGACCGTCACCGGCGGCTGATTGGGGACCCGCAGTTCAAACCCCGCAGTGGCCTGCGGGCCCTCACACCGCCGGGCTGGCTGTCATCAGAACCACGGCTCCCCCGAGAGCGGGGAGAAATAGCCAGGTAACTGTGCTGGTATCGGCGCTGCCGGCATTCCCGCTCCCGCCAGAGACCAGCTGCACACACCGCCCTGGAGCCAAGGGCCACCTCGGCAGGGCTCAGGCTCTTGGCATCTCATCTTGTGCAATTTCAGAGGCTTTGGTCATACTCCCTGCAAGACGGAATAGTACCCACACCAGGGAAATGGAAATAAAACCCCTAAGTCATGGCGGGGGGGAGACCCCAGGAGACTCTAATCTATCTATTGGCAGAGTTAAGGCTATAATATTCTATCTACATAGGATGGCTGAATCCCTAGTGGTCTCTGGGTCTGAAAAAGAAATGGAGACGATGGTGATGGCTTGAAGAGCAGCAAGATTCCCGCTCCCTCAGGAAAACAGTGCCTCTGGCTGGCTCGCGGTGGGGTTTGCTGCAGCCGGTGGTGGGCTCTCTCCCCCTCCCACCTCGCCCGGAGATGGAGGGCAGGTTTGCAAGCAAATTTCAGGGGGGTGCTACTTGAGCATGCCTTAAATCCACCGCTGCCGGGCAGCCCTGAGGGCCCCAGGACAGAGGCAGAGCAGGCAAGCGTGCCACGGGGCGCTGGCGGGCATGGGGAACGGATCCTGGGTGCCAGCTGGGTGCTGGGGAAGTGTATGGCTTATCAGGTACCGGGCAGAGCGCGGGCAGGGCGTTGGGTGGGGCGGATGTTTGGTGCGGCTGCCGTGCCCCCTCCTGCCTCCCTGCCACTCTGGATTTTGGGCTGGCTGCCGGGCGGAGATCACAGATGGGTCTTCTCACCCCGCTCGCCTTGCAGGGGGTGGAAGCGAGCGGGGAGCAAGCCGCTCGGCCCGGCTGGTCTCCCAGCCGCCCAAGGAGCTGGAGAGAAGGCAGCTCCCGCGCACAGACCAGGAGGCACCCGTCCCCCGGGCTGCACCGGCAGGACCCGCCAGATCACGCCTGGCAGCTCCGGCGCCCCAGCCCCTCTCTCCTGGCTCCAAAGGCAGCGGAGGGCTGGAGCAGTGCTGGCTGGCAGGCGTTGGTCCCGCAGCCCCACAGGTAGCGCATCCTTCTACCACTCCTCTCCTTCACGCTTGCAAATCTCCCTGGCCCCGTGGCGAGAATGGCACGGGGCTGGCATGCCCCGCCGCCCGCCGGCTCCATCACGCAGCAGGGCTGAGCTCAGCAACTGGGTGCCGCAACCCAGCCAGGATGGGGCTGGGGGCCTCGGGCCACGCGAGCGAGAAGAATGGCTTTGACAGCAAAGTGGGCAACCCTGACGCGACCGCCGAGCACCCCAGTTTGCCGGCGAGGGAGACGGGTGCCTCCGTGGCCGATGGGTGCATGCCGGCTCCATGACTCTGCTCTGACCCCCCCAGTTGCTGAGTGGCAAGTGCCTCATTACAGTGCATAGTTAAAAATCAAGGAAGCGGTACAATAAATCTGAATTACAGTACATCTGAGCCATAAATACATTTTTTAAGTATATACTTTTTTTTTTCTCTTCTTCTTCTATTAAAAATTAGTTTATAATCCTGATTCTATTCACAATTAACAATTTCATCATCACACACTACGGACAAAAAAATGTTATGGTGAACACAGCTGCAACTCCGCGGTGGGAGCACGGGGGTGGGGGGGGGGGAAGCTGGGAGTGGGGAGAGGGGCCAGGGGGGTCCTAGGCTCACCCTAAAACAACCAGTCAGAAGCAGGGGACTAACGTGTGGCAGTGAGACATCAACACCATGGGGACTCACAGACAGAAGCAGCTTTGTTCAATGTAAACATCGATCGGAAGGGACAGCAGTCTCTCTCTCGTGCGTGCGTGCTCTCGCTCTCTCTCGCTCGCTCTCTCGCTTTCCATAGACTGAATAATTTCTTTGAAAACGTAAACATATTGGAAGTGCCTTGACTGAGGTATTGAGGTATTCCTCCAAGGTTAAGGCTGTTACCGATGCAGGCTTAGCTGGGCCTCCTGCAGCAAGCTGTCAAAATCCATGGTCTCGTACTTGCTTTTCACTGGAGCTGGGGAGGACTCCTCTGCGCTGCAATCTGGGAATGGCAGGGACACAAGGCAGCCAGGTCAGGGAGCAGGGCACGAGCGTGCTCGCTGCCTGGCAGGGGGGGAAACTGAGGCACAGCAGGGCACTGCTCACTCCCCCGCTACCGGCATGCTGCATCCCAGCACCGCAAAGCCAGCCTGGACGAGGCGGTGATGGGGAAAGGGAGCGGGGACGGTGCTGTCTTTGCAGCTGAATTCCAAGGTGCTGACACAGGGCCGTCCCGTGGGAGCTGCGCCGGTCGCGGGGACGGGTTGCCTGCTGCAGCGCTCCCCAGCCCTCCCTCAGAAGCTGAACAAACAGTGCCACCACAAAGCCTGGGAAACTCAGCAAATGCCAGAAATAAGGCTGCCTAATTTAACAGCAGCTTAACCCTTTTGGGTGTGTATTTTTGAATGAGCCATGAATGGCACGGTTGCATTTTACCTGTGCCCGTGGGCTCCCCATCTCATCCTGTACCAGGGCAAGCAGGATTTTAGGAATGAGCCAGGCTGTGCAATAAGGGGGTGACTGCTGGCCTTGCAGCAATCTGCAGGTGAGGAGCACTGGGGGGGGGGCAGCTCTGGCCCCCCTCCTCACAACACTGCACAGCCACGTGCCAACACCTTCATCATGGGGTGCGATCTGTTTCGTATCTTCTCCATGCCCAAAATGAGAGGCCCTGGGATTATTTAGATGAACAACAGGCATTTGCACCCACAACCAAAGTCAGAGGGAATACTGCTCTGAGCAGATGAGAGATTATAAAGTGCTATAAGAACAGGCAGTACTTGTGTCAGACTGGGCATCTACAGATAAGCCAAGACTTGGGGCTTTATTTTCTGGGCCTCAGTCTCTCATGCATGAAGCGGGCCACTTCACCCCCTGCACAGGGTACAGAAATAAATGCACGGTGTTCGTGAAACACCTGAAGATCACAGCAACGAGGGCTGAGTGATGCCTGGATCACACTTCTCTTGCAGGACTAACATAGGCTCTCACTCCTCTCCCTCAGCTCAGGCTACAGCCCTACCACCCATGGAGGGACGGGGTACAGCGAGGCCCTGGCTAACGTGGTCGCTGAGTGAGGAAGGAGGTCTTGCAGAAGCCTATACAGCACAGAAAGAGCTAATGCAACCGCAGCACATTTCAGTGCTGTCATTTTGGCTCAAAAGTGTGTGTGCAGTGTGGTGAATCTGTCCTGAGGGGCAGCAAACCACCCAGATCACTTCTTGGGCTAAAGGATGTTGCTGACTGCTTTCTCTAATGACTAGGAAGGGAATTCTCTGCTGGAAAGTGTCCAGCACTGTGTAGAAATGCAGTGGAGACAGGATGGGCTGTGGTCAGCTGAGACCCAGCAGCCCTGGGGTTCGATGCTACGTTTTGCAGCCGACACACTCCTCATGCCAGTTGCTTTTCTTCTCTCCCGCCAGTTTCCCAAGCCATCCGACTGAGCTAAGAGCAGCTACGTGAGCCACAGGAGAGCTGGTGTGTTTTCCCTGCAGGCTCTAAAGAGGTTTAGGATCCTTGCATGACTAGGGTTCAGCAGTGCAACATGCCATTACAGCTCTGTGCTGATAAGCAGGATGCTTCAGAAAAAGCAGCTCCTGCTTTCTTACCCAAGTCAGTGTATCTGGTCCAGAAGAAGTGCCCGAGGCCACCAGAGCTGAGCTGAAATGAAGGCTCGTTCCTCTTCCTTAGCGAGGTGCCATTCTTCAGAGATAAGGCGGCATGCTCTGAATACCGGTAGGTGATGAAGCCATATTTATCCCCCCTGAGCAACCAGAGAAAGAAATCAAGATGCGATGGACCCTGCAGCCCCTCTGATGTGGCTCTGCCCAGCACTGCATCCCTGTCCATCCTGCTGTCCGTCCATCCCACCGGCCCTCCATCCCACCAGCACTCCATCCCACTGCCCCTCCATCCCACCAGTCCTCCCTATGCCCTTGGACCTGACCAAGGTGGTTGGCATGGTGCAGAGCACTTCACCCCACTGGCACAACCGCATCACTCACACACGCACAGCTGGATGCAGGGGTAACCCGGCGTCGCCTGGCAGCACTGATGCTGCTGCAGGAGAGGGATTGCCCCCAGCCACTGGAGCCCCAGACCATGGCTCGCTCGCCACCCACCTGTTAGTCCTGGACAGGACCTGACACTCCACGATTTCACCAAACACTTCAAAGCGTTTCTTTAGTTCGCTGGAGCTCATGCTGCTGGAGAGGTTTCTGATATACACCACCCGGCCTTCCCCCTGGCAAAGCAAGCGAAAGATTTCAGGCTCCAGGAGCCCTGTGCCTCTGTGCTGCTGGCTGGCTCTGGAAATGCAGGGCCACTGAGGAGCCCTGAGGAGCCAGCGCTGGGAATCAGGCTGCAGCAGGGCGATGCCACCATGGGCACAGCCTCACATCTCCCAGGTCTGTCTGTCTCCGCTCCAGCTAGCTCATGGGTGTCACCCCCCGGACACCACTGCTGCGGGGGACAGCCGTATCCACGTCCCTTGGGACAGTGTTACACTCAGGCCGAAGCAGCCACCCCTGCCGCCTTCTCATTTAAATTTCTCCTGCATTCCTGCAGCTTTTTCAGCTTCTCCTGGTGAAGATGCCAGGAAATATTCCCAAGAATTGCTTGGGGCAAAATTCAATTGCACTGCAGAAAAAAAATGCCAGAAGCATGTGAGCGTGTGCGTGTGTGTGCGCACAACAGTAGAGAGGACCGACAAGTTATTTCACCGCACGCCCACCCACCCAGCTCCCACTTGTGGGCACATGCAGGGTTCCCGGTGCACAAGGCTGCTTCTGCAGCAGGACCATATCCATAATGGCTGAGCAGCTTCAGGGATTCCCCAGCTCACCCCGCTAATTGCCAATGCCACGTGTGCTGAAGCACTGGCGTAGGATGTTCTGGGCATTTCTGCGCCAAGGACTCCATGTATTGCCAATCGCTGGTGGCTTCTGCTTCACATTAGGTTTTTCTCTCCCCCTTCCACCCCCATGTCCTTGTTTAACACTGGCCTCACACCAAGGGATGCTGAAGCCAGGGCTAATGGGCTCCACCACTGCTTTTCTGGAGCAGGAGATGAACTGAGGGCTCAGTATTGCTTTGTCCCAGCGCAGGGTCCCCGCTCACTTACGATGGCTTTTTCCCGTCTCTTCTCCAGCTGGCCCCGGTGCCCGCTCCCGCCCTGACACTGCTCGCCGTTCTCACACCTGGGAAGCAAGGGAGAAGAGGTCAGCGGGGGCGTGGGGTGGATCCGGCGGGGAAAGCTTCAAACATCAAAGAGAAGCCAAGGCATGCAGCGTCTGCAGCAGTGGGTGGGTGGGTGCTTGGAAGCACCAGCAGCCGAGGAGATATGGGCGTCTGGAAACACTGGAAAGGACACTGGAAAGTCCTTTCCAACAGATGCTGGGGGGCATCCCAGCTGGCACTCGCCCCTTCCCAGGCATGGCTCCGGCCCCTGCCCATGCCCCATCACCCCCAGCGCAATGGAAATCCCTGGCTCCTTCCCCACCTAGTGCTGCTTTCTCTGGCCATGGCTAATGTTTTCAGCAGCTGCTGATGCAGTACCAATTTTTTCAATGTTTTTTCTTTCATTAATTAGCATCTTTATTACTTGGGCTAGCAGACCAGAGAGAGACGGGGCTGCCACGCACCAGGGCAAAAACACAGGGTGCGAGAACAGCCCCATGTGTCCCCCGCCGCTGTCCCCTGTACCTGAAGGTCCGTCTGCTTGCAGGCGATCGGGACCGGCAGCACGAAGACCCTGAGCTGGACCTGCTCCGGGAACAGTAATGCAAACTGGTCCTGGAAAGGGGGTTTCTCCGCAGACACAGCTTGGTGTCACCGTGCTCCTCATCATCATCCTCTTCCTCCTCCTCCTCCTCCACTGGAGAGCCGCTCTCACTACAGCTGTCTTCAAAGACGGTGTCATACTCAGGGGTCTTGCAGAAGACCATGTCCTCATCAAGAGCACTGTCCAGAAAGCCAAAGTGCTTCGTTAAGCTGGCTCTGATCTCCTGGTCTCTCAGCTGCTTAACGCTGTCCTTCCACAGCATCTCGCCGCACGCCTCCTTGCTGCCAAGGTCCAGCCCCTGGTAGTGGGCAGCTGGGACCCTCCTCTTGTGCTCCGTCTCCACCTGGCCTGGGGGCTCCCACGACTTGAGCACCTTCCTCTGCAGGGCAGCCTCAGGCTTCAGCACCTGGCAGTAGTCATGGTCCCCGAAAGAGCGGGAGAAGGGCCGCTTGAGCATGCCCTGCTGCTCAGGGAGCACGGGGCGCCCAGCGGCTCGGCTCAGGTGGGCGAAGAGCTCTGTCCTCTCGGGGTGCTTCTTGGGGGCTTTCCGGGAGGCTGCCGCATCCCCTGTGCCCCCAGGGCTGGGGGCTGTCCCATCCTCCTTCCCTGGCTCCTGGGGGATGTCTGGCTTGTACAGGTCCTCCTCGGCGGGCTTGTACGGTGGAGTGGTGGGTGGTGTGAGACCTGAACCCCGCCAAACAAAGGCCAGGAGTCAGCTCTGCCCCCGCCGTCCTGCCCCGTCCCACCCTGACGCCTGAGCTGCACCAGGCGTTGCAAGGGAGGGAGGCTGCTTGGCCCCCGCAGCCTCATCCATCCAGTGGCACTTGGGAAAAAAGGATGCCTGATCGCAGAAGGGACCAGAGGACTCTCCCTTCCCTCCTGGCTCATGCAAGGGCCCCCTGAGCTGCCTCCCCATCCCAAATGTGTACCCCCAGCACTGGTATCTCTGAAGGATGCAGCTTGCAAGCTGCTTGCAGTGCCCTGTGTTTGTGGTGCAAAGGGGGGCTCCCGGGCCAGGGGATGAACATGCCTGCTCAGCTGGGCTCAGCTGGAGCCAGCAACTCCAGGCTGAATTTAGGGAAAATTTTCCCCCTCCCAGTGAGGATTTTTGCAAAATTAAAATATTAAAAGCCTGTCCTACCTGCTGTCCCACACAGCTCCACGGTCAGCATCGGCTCAAAGTTTCTCTTCCCAAAGGTTGGGTCACTGGAGGAGAAAATGAGGAGAGAGAAGGTGTTTAGGGGAACCACAGTCCCCCCAAAACAAAAGGAAGATGAGAAAACTGCCTAGAAGCGAGCCCTCCCACCACGGCCAGTGCCTGATGGAGTAACCCCGCGGAGGGGTGAGAGGGGCAGCGGGGCGAGCAGCATGCCCTCCCTGTCCCAACCAGAGTGCTGGGGCATGTCACCTCTGGCATGCAGATATGCCCTGCCCTCGGGCCGGGGCTCTCCGAGCTCCTTGCACCAGAGTACGGGCCACAGCTCCCCGCAGCCCCACGCCCCGCTGCACGGCTCTGTCTGCTCTGCAAAAGCCGCTTCGCTTGGTCACTGCAGATGCATGCCCAGCCAGACAAACCGAGGCAGCTTTCCAGCCCCAGCACAGTTCATTTAGCCCCATGTGCACTTACGTTTGTGCCAAGGACAGCGTGAGACACCTGGGTGTTTCTGAAAGGCAGGGAGAGAAGCAGGGTTACCAGCAGAGCTGTGTTCCCTCCAGCGCCCGCGGTGCTCGTGGTGGGAGCCAAGGCCCCTCTGCCCACCCTGGCCTGGCAGGGGGCCGGGGACCGTGGGCTTTGCCGGCCTGCAAGGTGTCTGCATCCACGGGAGGACTAACCCTGCCAGGGTTGAGCCATTCGTGCTTATGAAGCGCTTGCAGATAGCTGCAATTTTGGGGCACTGGTGCAGCTGAACCCTGGTGCCCAGGCACAGGGCGAGCCCATGGGGAAGGGGGACCCAGAGGGATGAGGCAGCCTGGTCCCTGCTGGGTTAGCGCTACACTGACTCCTTCACCTCATTATAAGGATGGGGAAACTGAGGCAGAAGGGTCCATGGATTGAAACAGCACCCCAAAACTAGAACAGGGCCCCAACTCCCCATGCATGGGACCCCGCAGCCAGCCAGCGTGTGGGTCAGGGCTCAGCTGTGCTTGGGGCTGCTCACAGTTTCACTGCCAGCTGAGTGCCCGGCGCCTGGCCAGCAGCGCTCACCCACGGCAGGGACAGCATGGGCAATGCGGGCACACTGGGCAGGGACGAGCAGAGCGACAGCCCCCAGCCCCCCTCACCTGCTTGCTCCAGGAGGGCACAGCGCCGGCTCTCAGCCCCATCGCCCACCTCGCCATCCCCCTGGGAGCTCAGGGAGAGGGGCTGGGGCTCCGCCAGTCGTGCCGTGCTCCCGCCGTCTCCCTCCTCTGTGCCCCCCACCTCCACTTCGGCCGCGGGCTCTTCAGCGGAGAAGCCCTCCAGCGCTGGGCACGGTGCAGGTTCCCTGCAGGCCAGGGCATCCTGGGGGCCACGGCTGTCCCCTGGCTCCTGGGGGATGGATGGCTCGGGGGGCGGCTCATCGAGGAAGGAGAGCCAGTGGCCGAGCTGGGGGTTGAGTCTCTTGGACCGGCGGACAGCATAAATGGTGCTCTCCTGCTTGCGGGCCACCTTCCCCGCAGCTGCGCCCAGGGCGCCCGCATGCTTCCCAGCCTCGTCCTCGAGGCCACCCAGCTCCCGCGTTGCCTCCGCCTCGGCACCGGGGCTCTGCTGTGGCTCCCCCTTCTCCGGTGCCATTTTGGCTCTGGATGTGCAGGTCCCACCAGCATCCTCCCCGTCCTGGGCTGGTGGCACAGGGGAGCAGGAGCCGGGCGGCCGGGCCAGGGCGGCGTACACGGGCTTGCCCAGGCGGTATGGCTTGCTCACATCGCACAGCAGGTCCCGCGCCAGCAGCTCCTTCAGGATGGAGAAGGATGCTCCAGGCTTCTGGCAGCCCCCGGCTGCCTGCCAGGCACAGCCCGGCCGGCTCCGGGCACTGCTGGGGGTGCCCGGCTGCACGGGGCAGTCCGGTTTGGGTCTCTTGAAGGGGCTGCTGCAGGGCTGGGGTTTGGCATCGGCACTGGCACGGGCAGGCAGCTTCCGTGGCGGCAGGCAGTAGGTGTGCATGTAGCGGATGAGCTCCACCACTGAGTGCATCTCCCCCTCGCAGGAGAACTGGCTGCTGGAGCCATCCTCCACTGAGGAAGGGGGGGTCACCGAGTCACCGGAGCTCAGAGAGTCATCACTGGAGTCACTGTCATCCTCGTGACGGGCGCAGTCGCCTGAGGAGGGGTGGCGGCGGCTGCTGGGGCACTCCTCAGGCAGCCGGGGGGCTTTGGTCTGGGGGCAGGGGACGGTGGAGGTGAGGTGCCGGTGCAGCTCCGTGCAGCTGCGGCTCTGTGCCTGCGGGACGCTTGCCCTCCTGTCCCGGGGACCCTCCACCTTCAGAAGGGAGAGAGGAGAAAGTCAGCCCCAAGCACCGCAGCCACAACCTGATGCAAGTACCAGGCATGGGGGGAGAAGCCCCCCGGGCTAACAGAGCCACTCCACATCCTCGAATCCCCTGGTCCTGGCCCACCAGCATCCCAACCTGCCTGCGGGTCAGCCCCACGCCCAGGGGGTTTCCACCGGGCATGCAGGGCTGGCAGCCCAACCACTGCCCCTCCAGCAGCCGGCACGCACTGATGCTCCTTCTCCCTGGGAGGGATTTGCTGCTCTTCCCAGGCAATCAATTTGCCGGGCCTAATGCACCACACAACTGCTATTAGCCAAGTAGAAAAATCTTTGATGGCAACTTCTGCTGGGTTTCAGGCAGTTAGCTTAAGTGACGGGGTCGGCTCTGCAGCACGGCATGCAGCTCTGCCAAGCTGATGGCTCCCAGCTTGGGCTGTGAGCCAGCAGGGAGAGGGGTGAGGGGGCAGCCAGGGAGCACACAGGTTTTCACAAACCACCGCTCAGGGAAGCTGGGAGAGGCCTGACCCCGCTGAGTCCAAATGGGGTCGAGACGTTTCTCAGCCCAGCACGAAGCCCGAAGGTTTTGCTGAGCCCAGACTGCCCCGGCGCAGACAGGGACAGGAACGCTGCGCGCTGCTCTGCCGATGGTGACGGTCCCCGCCTGTCCCCAGCCCCTGGCCCAACTCAGA
Organism: Pelecanus crispus; assembly: GCF_030463565.1. NCBI lineage: Eukaryota > Metazoa > Chordata > Aves > Pelecaniformes > Pelecanidae > Pelecanus > Pelecanus crispus. The sequence goes on along the minus strand of NC_134650.1, from coordinate 12,998,325 downwards.
GGCTGCCCACGCTCCCTGACACCGTCCTTCGGTGACCTCCTTTAGGACAGCTCCCGAGAGGTGGGCACTGGACAGGCTCGAGCTCTGCCCGCCGAGGAAGTACCTTTGTGCAGGGCCGTGCGGGCCGGGACTTTAGGGTCCCCGGGCGCCGGGCGCTGCCGTCCCGCTGAGCCTCGCAGCTTGGAGGCACGTGCGATGGAGAGAGGAGCAACTTCTTCAGCTGCAAAGAGAAGCGGCAAGAAAAGGAGTCGGCATCGCAGCAAGGGCAGGACAAAGTACCAGCGGGGCTGCAGGCCCTCAGCTCGTGCCTGCGCTGGGCACGTCCATTGCTGAGCACCTGACCCAAAAATGGTGGGGGGGATAAAAAGGCAGGGAGGCATTTCCCACCTCCCCGTTGCTGTGGGGCAGGCGCCTGGCCACGCACAGCCCCGAGGGGGTCGGGGACATCTCCGCAGCATTCACCCGTGTCCCTAAGGGCCCCCCAGCAGGTCGGGGCGGTGGGGACATGAGGCAATTTACTTCCCAAGGCCATCCCCACTCTGGTCAGACAGACAGGAGCTGTTGTGGTGTTCAACCTTCTCACTCCATCAATTCTGCCCTTAGGTGACAGAGACTTTACATCGGCATGAGTGACAGCTTTGAACTGCTCGCTTGGGTCCCCATGCAAGGCTCATTTAGCCAAAACGTCCAGAGAGGGCTTCGATTCGTTAATGAGCTTGCAAGGCGTTTTGCAGATGCAAGCTCCTGTGGGACCTGTTGAGGGTCTTCCTCAACATGCTCTGTCAAGCCCACAGGCAGTGGGAGTGGGGTTCTCCCTGGGTAACCCACAGTGCCACCACTTCTGATGGCACGGTCGGCATAAGTTTTTTCTTCTACTCAAAACCATTTTTGGTTAGGGGAAAAAAAAAGAAACCCCACACCCAGCAACAGCATTTCATGTTCCACCCATGTCGTGCCAACAACTGAAGGCAACGCAGCTCAACAGCAAGACGACTGCGTAGGTGCTGGGGGACTGCACAGAGGAGACAGATCTGGGGCTCCTGTGCTGGCCGGCGGGCACAGAGCCCCAGGGTGGGCACGGGGGGTTTTAAAGGGCGATACAAATAGGGGGTGCCCAGGTCAGGGTCTGCCAGGAAACATAAACTGAGGCACCCCCAGATTTAGGCGTGCAGCTCCTGTTAGTGGAAGCAACCAGCACCCTTTTCCCCCCACTCCTGCAACGTATACATCCTATATATACACATACATATTGTGTGTGATATATACCCCCCTGTGCAGGGCGTGGGCGGTGGAAATGCACGCTCTCACCACTGGATGTCACTCCTCCCCACCACCGCCCCAGCTTTTGGGGAGACCCCGGGGCCAGGCTGGGGGTCTCTGGGGGGGACCATGAGCCCCAGGAGGGAGCGGGCTGGGTGCCCCTGTCCCAGCGGACCTCCCAGGGATGGCAGTGGTTTGCAGCAAATGCTGCCCATTAGTCCTGGCCTGGAGGGGGAGCAGGGCTGGAGCCCCAATATTGCAGGGAACCAAGGGGGATGCTCCGGTCACCTCATCTGTAGGGACTGGAGGCCACACAGCCCCCGAGGGGGTTGTGGTGGAAGGCATGGGAGGGTCAAACCCTCCCGCTGAAAGGTGAGGGCATGGGCTGTCTGACACTCTGGCCAAGCCCCCTCTGTCCCTCCTGCGAGAGCAGCGGGGAGCTCGGCCCTGAGGAAGAGCCAGGTGGGAGCAGCCACTGTTGCCCATGGGCACGGGGCTCGGATGTGCTAGGGAGACCCCCGGGCAGCCCCACATCCGCGTGTCCGGTTAAAAGCAGGTGTGGGTCTTGCCAAAGCAGCCCCCGCCCCTTTGACACCCGCCCCCACCCCCCTCATATATATATTTGTATACACACAGCTTATTCCCGTGAGGATGGTGATGGAGGTGACAGCAATGATGCAGAACATGTATACGTATACAATACAAGTATATGCTTTGGTATTGACGGTTAAAGAGAGTTTTAAGCCTAGAATGAAAAAATTCAGACCTTTGCTTCCTATCATACCCATGCAGCCGGCTTATCAGGGGCTCATCCAAATCCACCTTAAACAGTAGGAAGTGGGTTCTTACTAGAGACAGCTCATCAAACTCGGGGGCCGGGGACGGCCCCCCCGTGACCGGGGCGGTGGGTTTGGGGGAGGGGGCAGGCGAGGTGGAGGCATGGTTGAGCGTGTCCCCCTCTTCCATAGTTCGGAAGGCAGCCAGGCCCATGTCATCTCCCTGTATATCATCCAATGTCTCGGTGAGGGCTGCCAGCAGCGCTTCATGCTCGTTGTCTATTATCTGAAAGGAGCAGGCAGAGAAGAGAGGGGCAGTTAGGCTGGGCAGAGGGACCGGGGGATGCTGGGCAGCGGGGAAGAGGGGCTGGCAGTGCCATACCAGCACCCACACTTCCCGGTGACCCCGCAGAGGACCTGGGAGAGCTCCTCCCCAGCGCAGCACTAGGATGGCATCAGGGAGAGAGAGACCCAACTGGAAAAGGAGCATCGGTCTTGTCCCCCTGCGCCCCCAGGAGGAAAATAATGAATCAGAGCATCTTCTCTCCCCATAGTTGCCTCTACCACACCATCAGGCAAACAGCAGCAGATAAAGGATCTGTGATTAAAAGGCTCCTTGCCCAAATCCTCCCGACTCTGGGCTGCAAGATCCCCCTCGGCACTGGCTATCACAGCACTGCTGAGCGGAGCTGGGAGCAGCATCCAGCTAAGACGGGAGCCCAGGGAGGGGGCAGGCACAGTCCCCTGCCCTCTGCGGGGCTGGGGAGGCCCGAGAGGGCATGGCCGGTTATTCGCAGTTCTCCTGATGGCGAAAGCGAAGAAAATGTGAAGAGCTGTAAGCTCAGCCCAGGGCTGCCCAGTGGACAAGAGGGCATGGCCCCCCCCGGGAGCACACAGGGGAAGCACAGCCCAGGCTGCACCGCTGGCCAGATGCCACAGCCTACAACAAGCAGTATGGGGTTTTGTTTTCACTAAAACCCCCTGAACGCAGACACCTCCAACTTGACAGGGGCTCTGAGCCCTCACACTTAAAGCCGGCTGCACCCAGTGCTCTGTGAGGGACTCTATCAACAGAGCACGGCCCCCAGAATGAGATGGGCCTTGTATTACAGCTCCCCTGATCTATTTTTTTCAGCAAATGGCATGATTTGGGGATGCTGACATGAGATTTGTGAGTTTTTGGAGCTGCACCGGGGCTGCGCTGGGCTAGGCAGGGCCACGGGCTGCTCCTGCCTCCTCCCAGCCCACTGCCCCGACCTGCCCCCTCGGGCCCCTCTTTCCATCTGGACATCCTCAGCCGATGCACCTCCAGCCCTCCCAGCACCATCCCAGTCCCACACAGCCCCCCAAGTCCCCTTCCAGTCTGAAAATATGGTGCAAAAGCCCAGAAGAGGATGCAGAAGCTGAGGAATGGCTGAAGTCAGCCAGCAGTTCCTTCTTTTTGGTCCTCCTCCATCATATTCTGAATGCAAACCATATCCAACAAGAAGCAGGCTACCATCAGCTATAAAATTAGCACAGGGGTAAATTCAGGCTCACAAGGACTGTTGACTGCACACAGCCTCCCGCGTTTCTCTCGTTTGAAAATTAAGTATCTTTTGTTCTGTGCCCTAACCTTGCTCGCAGTTACTAGAGCAGGCTCCAGGGAAAGGCAGCAGGATGCTCCATTTTTGGCTCCATTTCTTTTCCTCCTGTTACTGGCACGAGATTGCTGTGCATACAAGTTCAGTGGGATGCATTTCATCGTACTCCACTGCTTCTAATGGGCCTGTCTTTTGCATTTCTTTTCTGTTTATCTTTTCCCCAGGAAGTTCAGTGGAAAATATGCATCTCGTGATGAAGGTCCCTCAGCTGGACTGGACCATTTTCAAGCACAGCATTAGCACAGCATAAAAGCCAGAGGGTTGTTACTATGGCCAGGTTAGAAAATATTGGGGCTCTTTTTTTTTTTTTCACCCTTGTTTAAATACAAATCCTCCTCCCTCCTAAAATGTAACCAATGTAAGTTGGTGACCAGCAGGCAGCAGTGGGTCGCAACCTCCTTGTCCAACGGGGTAAGGGCCTGGGTGCTGCTCAGGAGGGCACGGCGACCCCAGCCCCCAAGGACGGGGCACATCCAGGACACGGCATGAGCTTTGGGAAAGGTGAGCGGGCTGCCCAGCCTGCTCTGCCCCTGGTCCCCAGGCAGCCTCTGCAGCTCCCTGCTCCAACCTGCCCGCGCTGTGCTCACAGCCCTGCCCCAGGGGCACAGCTCTGGGAGATGCTCAGCTCTTCCATGAGGAGAGGCAAAAACGTGCCGAGGGACAAGGACCAGCACTGCTGGTGCCCAGGACCATCCTCTGTCCCGGGCTTTGAACCGTGTGGTCCCAGGTGCCAGCACAATGATGGGGCCATCCCAGAGCAAAGGTGAGGAGAAACCAGCCACCCTTGGCCAGAGGGACCCCAGCCCCAAACGCAGGGAGGATGCCAGAGCTGGAGAGCTGGGGGAAGGGGCTGCTTTCTGCTCCTGGGAAATTAATGTAGCTGCCCCACCCCACAGCCCTGAAACCCCCATTCTGCCACCCCAGCACACCCTGCCATCCCAGGAATCGAATGGGATGTGCTGTACACCAGCTGTAATTCCCTTTTAATAATACATCACAGGAGAGCTGGCTCAGCAGCCCTCCTCTGCTCATCCACCTCCTCATCAGCCTTACTCTGCTTGCTCTGTTTACAGCCGGTGCACAAATTAACGGAGCGCTAATCAGCTGGGGCAGAGCTATTAATAGTTGTGTGGGTCCCCTCCTTCCTCCCTCCTTCTCTCTCCTCCCTGCCTCCATCCTTGGGTCCGCTGTGCCAGGAGGATGGGGGTACCTGGAATAGCTCGGAGTCATCAGTGCTGTACTGGCTGGAGTCAGTCTCCGAGTGCTCCCCGCACCACTGCAGCTCGCTGAAGCAGCTGGCCGAGTCGAAGTCGCTGGCATCCAGCTGGGATAAATCAATCTCAGGGAAGTCAGAGTAGAGGTGCTCCTCACCAGACACCTCATACTGAGGAGAGAAGAGAAACGGGGTGAGCCCACCACCACGCCAGAGGGGCAGGCAGCAACAGGCAGCAGCAACCACCTGCGGACATGGCCGGTCTCCCCATGTGCCATCGCCTCTGCTTGAGCCCATCACTCAGACCCTCTTTCGAATCAGCTGTGGCGAGTGGCTCCAGGAGCAACGACAAGGCAGTGGAGAGCGCAGAGAGCACCCCTTCACTGCACACCTTGCAAATCAGTTTGCACAGCCTGGCACTGGCACTGCTGGTTACCGAAAGCCGCCCTACAACTGCCACCAAACCCCGCCTCTTGCGCCCCGTGCTGTGGCGGGCGTCGAAACAGCAGCGTCTGCACGGGAAGAGCCTCGTGCAGAATCTCAAAGCACAGCCCAGCCACGCAGTGAAGCAGTTGCTGGTGCTCTTAGGGAAACTGAAGCCATTCCTGCCTTTGGTGCCCTAAGGGTGACACCCAGGGTTATCCAGCTGCCCTGGCGATCAGCGATAACAGTGAGGCAAGAGACTTGGGCGCACACAAGACAGCAACGCACAGGGCCAGGCTGCGGTGGGTGGCCTCATACCCGGTCAGCGTGGCTGCTCCGTACCCTGTCCCCGTCCCCACCACATGGCACTGAACCGCTTGGGGACAGTTCCTCCGGGGAAGCTGCATGTCCTACACATCCCAAGGCACCGCTAAGCAATACAGACCCTGGGCCCCTCATTGCACACGCAGGGTGAGAAAAACGACACGGAAACAAATCGATGTCCGGGTGCACACAGGGCGACGCGAGCTCTAGGAACGGAGCTAAAAATGTCCATTTAACCACAGAAAGCAGCTGGGACCTGCCTTGCTTCTGCCCGGCTCATGCTTGGTTTTGCCCCCAACATCCAGGTTCAAACGTGGAGGGGAAAGGTCTGGTGTGACTCCTCCCGGTATTGGCTGCTCGGGGGGAGTTTTCTAGCGATGAGGGAAACAAGTTTATTTACAGAGCAAATGGATTTTGGAGCAGGCAAACATCTGAGCACGTGAGAGAGGCTGCAGGCCAGGAGAACGTGGGGGCCTCCCCTCCTGAAGTGCCCTGGAAGGGTCTCCTCCGACGTTCAATGGGAAGGAAAAGGGATTTCCAGCTAGCTGCAGGAATGGAAAAGACACTGTTCCTCTCTTTCTCTTCTCTTTTCTTTTTTAATTGGGATAATCTGGGATTATTGATTGTGTTGTCATAGGCTGAGGAGCCTGTGTGCCAGTGCTCCCCATCAGGTTTAGGATACCCTGTGCCACACCAAAGGACACCCCTGCACACATACACCCCCCATTTGGCATTTCTCACCTGCTTCCTGCCCCGTTCCCTCCCAGGGGTGGTGAGGAAAGGGTGAGCAGTTTGGAGGACGCAGCAAGGGCAGGAGAGAGTGGCTTCATGGCCCAACAGTGAGCCAGAGCCATGTCCCAGCAGCGGACCGCTGGCCCGGCCGGCCCCACAGCCGCGGCAGGGCTGGGGGCTGCAGGGAGCTGCTGATGCTGCCCCAGCCCCGCCGGTGCGGGCAAACCCCATGGGGGGCTGGGGAGCTGCCCCCGTGCTGGGGGGATGCTGTCCCCAGTGTCCTCCATCCGCCCTGCCGCTGGAAGGAGGTGTATCAGGTAGACATCCACAAGCGTGGTGCTACCAAGTATATCAGGCACAAAAAAAATCTACACAACACCCTGAACGGCTCCGGGATCCGGATACTCCTCATGGGCCCCCCAAGGCTGGGGGTCTTCAAGCCTGCCCTGCAAAAACCTTTGCTCCCTGGATGGTCAGAGTGCATGTAGCAGGTCAAGGGTCCCCGTCCTCATCACTGCCAGCTCTGGGGGACACAGATGTTACCCTTCCCCCAGCTCTCCTGTCCTCTCTGCTCAGGGGCATCCTGGGCTGCTCTGGGATCAGACGTCCTTTGGCTTTTCAGACATGTCCCTTACCTGCTGTGGCTTGTCCCTGCTTTCCTGCCACCACTCTTGTGCCTGCTCCAGAAAAAGTCTTGCAACAACTTTGGCTCCCCCATCTCCCCAAATCTTCCCATGGGAACACAGGCAAAGGCTTTTATTTTTAGAAAAGCCATACATACATATATATATATGTGTGTGTGTCTGTGTGTGTGCGTGCGTTCAATTAAAAATAGCAAAGCAGTCAAACTCTCTTGCTCCTTTTGATATGCCACAAGGGAAAAGATCCTGGTGCTGAGATCACAAGGAGCAGCTGACACCAGTGCTCGGGACATCGTTTGATCAGCTCCACAGATGTGACATGTCCCCATTGGCAACAGGGCTGCGTAAAAATAAACTCCTGCAATCTAATGCTGCTGAGCTGCCCTCTGGGCACCCCGGGGGCAGGAGTGCCCCGGCACTGCCATGCTGCGTGCAGCCATCCCGAGGCAGCGGTTGGCAGTGGATGCTCCCAGGTTCCCGGACAGCACAGGTCAGGAGTGCCCAAAAACTCAGCTCTGCCTGCACTGGTCCTCCTCCTCCTCGGAAAAAGCAGGGAGAGCGTTTGCTCAGCGTGGCCGCCTGCACCGGCACCCGGCAGGGTATCCCAGCATAAAGCTGCAGCTCCAGCCAGCCCTCTCTGCTAGAAAGGATCATTTAACCATCCCAGCAACCGAGGACTTGAGTCTCTGGAAGGAATCCATCACTCTGAGCACTGCTAGCCCGGCACCGAGCGCTGAGAGTGGAGCCCCTCTGGGCTGGCCGCAGGGGTGGGGGAGGACCCAGCCCCCTGCCCGGGTAGGGGCTGGCAGTGATGGGGAGGCGGCCTGTGGGCACTGGACCTCATCTGCCCTGACTTTCCCTTTTCCCACCCTTTGCATTTCCTGCTGCCTTGGGAGAGGAGTGAACTTTTGTTCTAATTTTACTCGGGAGTTTGTAGGAAGATCAGCCATGGGTTCTTGGTGTGCAGCCAGCAAACACCCATGGAGACATGCTCAAAAATTCAGAGGCATCCTCCAGCCCAGATACCTGGCCCGTGCACGCTGCAGTGTGGCCACAACCAGAAAGCTGCCAGCAGCTCGTTGCGACTTGTCTGATGAATCCCTGCTCCAGGGAAGAGGGATGCCCAGGCAGCTATGCGGGTGCCCCTGTGCCACACACCTACATCCTTTGGGGGAGCTGGAGCCCAAGCCTGGGCATCCCCTCCAGCAGCTGGAGCGCCTGGCAGCAGCACCGTGCTGGCAGCTGCACCTGAAAGCCAAAGCTAAAAGGTGGAGGGCATTTGGGGGAATGGCCTCCATTCAGAGATGTCCTCCTCGGCTTTCTTTAAAGCATGAACCAACTCTGACCTCAGCCCTAGCAGAAACGCAATCGCAGTTGCAGGACAAAGAGGCAGCTGATACGCACTTGCATGTTGCAAGGAGCTTTGCCTCTGCAGAGGCTTTGCTTGCTGGGAGGACAGAGCATTAATGTTTTTATTCACTCACTGCTGAGCTCGGACAGCCTTTCCCCACCGCGAGGGGTTTATAACTTCAATCGTGGGAGCAGGGGTTGCCCCGGGAGGCTGGCAGGGACCCTCGCACCAAGGGTTTGTGCTCATTTCGTGCCCTGGCCGAGGCTGGCCGGATCCAGCAGCAGCTGTGCTGTGCCTGCCTGGGGTCAGTCCGGAGAGCAGGAGGGCTCTGCGCCCGCCACAGCTGCACCGCCCCACTGCCAGCCCCACCGTACATGCCCACCATGGCAGAGCTGGCAATAGCGAGAAAGCGCAAGGGACAGTCTCCAAACCAGCAGTCAAGGACATCCAGAGGTCACCTCACCAACTCTCCTGTCCCAGGGAACCTCAGCTGCACCTAAACATCTCCAGACAAGTAGGAGCGGGGCTCCTCCCTAAGCACTGAAGGTGAGGAGGGGCCAGCTCTGCCCGCAGCCTGCGCTCTGCCTTCTCCTGGAAGCCCCCATGAGCAAATCAGCCTGAGAGCTTCTGGTGGCTCCTTGGTCAGCATCCCTTGTCTCCCGGGGCTGCGAATGGAAGAGGTCCCGGGTGCTCTGGGGACTGCACCCACCAGGGCACCTGCTGCTCTGACTCCCTGTCCCTTTGCAAGCCCCCAATCTTTGCCCTTACCGGAGCAGTGACAAGGCAGAGCAGGACGAGGAGCTGGCATGGGGGTTAGCTCCATCTCCCTGCCCAATAGTGACGGTGGCCAATGCAGGCAACCATCTCTAGTGTCCCCAGCAGCTCCAGCACATGTCCTGGGCTGGACCTGCAGCAGAGTGAGGGCAGCCACTGGCTGGAGCCGCATCCAAGGATGCCCCATCGAGCACAGCTCAGTGCTGGCTCCCGACGTCGTGGGGACAGCAGGTAGGACATTTCCCCTTTGAGATCTTTCTTCTGCTTTGGAGCAGCGTTAACTCTGGTGCGTGAGCACATGAGGTCTTATCTCTGCAGAGACATGAAGTTCCTCTCCAACCCCAACTCTAATTCAAATATTGGATTAACGAGACAGGAAATGTTTTCCTCTTTTTTAGTGTCAACTTAGGCACCTCAGACTAAACTCCCCAGTCAGCAGGGCTGGAGAGGCCAGCTGGGGCCAGGCTGCTGGCTCCTGGGGGCAGCCGTACCCAGTGAGCCCACCAAGAGCAGACCTCAGCTCCACGTATGTGCACCCAGCTTGCCTGGGCAGCAGGCAGCGCACAGCCCTCCTGCCTGCCAGCCTGAAAACAAGCACCTGGCACCCAGAGTTCAGCAGCCTTCAGGCAAATGCTGATGCTCTGGGGTCTTGCCTTCCCTGCGGCAAGCCTGGGAAAGAAGCTAAGGGGTGATGCCACCTCCAGACACCGTCTTGACGGAACCACAGCCCTGCTGCCAGGCAATAGCAACCTAAACCAGGGCAAGCAAGAGAGCTCAGCTAGCCGTTGCCTGCAGTCCCTAACTGGCTCAGAGGGGCCGGGGATGGGGCAGTGACCGTGACGAAGAGACCTGCAGGTCCTCTCCTCTGTCACACCCACAACAACAGCACCAGCAGAAATCTCCCTTATCTGCAAAACCCCTGAGTCCAGCCCCTTGAAGTTGTGGCCAAGTACTTTGCAGTGAGGCTCTGAGCGCACCGGGCGATGGCACACGCATTGTGCTCATGCTTAGTGAGGCTGCAAAAGTTTCAGCTTCCGAAGTCTGCCGGCGCGAAAGGGCTGCTGGATGGGTGCAGCGCCTTCGCGGGAACTTAATCCTGTTTAAGTCTGGGAGGCCAGATTTGCATTGCCGCCTGCATACACAGCCCCAGGATGCCTTGTCATTCACATGCCACTTTGCTGTATGGAAAAAAGGAAGGAAAGCAGCAGCTCCTCGGAGGGGCCGAAGGAACCGGCCAGAAACAGGCAGCCTATCTCCTTGCCGAGGAGCTGAAGCGGTGACTCAGCCCCGCAGGGAGCCTCCTCCCTCCCCACAGCCGAGTGCCTACCCAAAGTGTTAAGGGATAAATATACATCCCCACGCGCTGGAGACAGAGCCCCAAATTAGCCAGTAGCATTTAGGCTGGGACCCAAAGCAGCAGAAGGTGAGAAATGCCGAGAACACGAAGTGCCAGCTCCTGCCAGCCCTCCCTCGGTGGCACGGGCAGTGCCAGCTCCCGGTGCCCATGTTCGCAGTGGGCTGGGGACTTTCCCCCTCCTCGCCCTCACCCCAGACTTGTCTCTAAAAAGGAAAGAAAATCCTTGGGCAGGGGTTTTTGGAGAGAGCCATCCAGGCTTATCAGGGAAATCCGTAATTACAGACTGCTTGGAACAGGGATTACAGCCATGCAAGGAGACGGGCACCGCACAGCTGTTTCACTGGGATGAACTCTTTCCCGGGGAAGGCGGCAGCAGGCTGGCTGGTGCAGCGGTGGGCACAGCTGCCTGCCCCACTTGCTGCTTCAGGCGGGTGGGAGCCCCACTCAGGCAGGCAGGGACAGGCACCTGAAGACCCCCAGCGCCCTCCCAGGCCGCCCCAGCATGGGAGCAGGGAAGCAACGGGGGCACACAGCCACCGGGACCCACGCCAGGGCCAAACCCAGCCCCGTCCGCCGCCGGGGTGCACCCTGCTGTCCCCGCGGCTCCCACCCAGGGGATGCAGTCCCCATGCGCTCAGGCCACCAGCACCCTGGGGGGGCGAAGCTGGGTGCTGCCAGTCCCTTATCATCCCAAGGACGTGCCAGCTCCCTCCCAGCCCTCCCAGCCCAGAGGACCCGTGTGGGGCAGGCAGCTGCCCTCCAGTACCGGGGGGGAGGGCAGAGGTGGGGATGGAGGAGAGAGCTATAAATAAGTGTAAATACAGCAAGGAGGCACCTGGCCAGAGCTGTGAAGGTCACTGGAGTGCGTGCCAGCAGATAAGCAACCCCCCTCCCCACTGGCATTTGACAAAATGTCACTGTAAATGAGGGAGAGGTGGTGTCGGGTTGTGCCTTGGCCTGGCCGCCCCTTGCCACCCCCCGATATTTATAGCCTGAGAGCCCCAAGCAGAGGGCGAGTGGTCGCTCCTTGGGAGGCAGTGAAGGCAGAGGGGCCCCTGCCTGCAAACGCACCGATGTGACACAGCGGAGGGAGGCACAAGGAGCGCAGAGGCTGGGCTGTGCAGCAGCAGGCTGCCGCTCCCTCATCCAGCTCCCCAATTTTGGGGGAGAAGGAGCGCAGGAACCTCCCAGGCTCCCGGGTCTACACAGAGGCGTGCAACACCTCGCTGTCCTGCTAGGAGCAGGGCATTTCGCCCTCTGAACTCTGTTGATCTTTAATTTCTTTTTAATTTCTTCTTATCTGTTTTAACAATTCAGGTCAGCTAGCAAGAGGGAAAACCAGCACTAGCATTTAAAGCCCGGACAAAATAAATAGCAGGTTGATCCTTTCTTCCACTCGAGCTGCTCAAAAACAACCGCTGCTTGTCCGCATTGCTGCGGCACATGGGAGCCACCACGGCAGTGCCAGGCCCCACACCGGACACCCTGCAGCCACACGCATGGAGCAGCCACCCTCCGGACACAGCCTGGGAAGTGCAGTGGGTGCAGGCACCACCAGGTACCCAGCCCAGCAGCACCAGGAGGACGAAGGGTGCTCAGTGCCAGGCTCCGAGCCACAGCCCAAGTGTGAATGTAGTCTCGCCTCCTGACTTTTGTCTTACATTAGCAGGGTGTAATTAAGATCAACCATGAGATGCCAGTAATAGGAAATATTAAACATTAACTGCAAACAATAAACACGAACTTGCCAGGATATCTTTGATATGGAGGAAAGATGGAAGAAATTGCACTAAACTATCACTGAGTCACAGGATAGAAAAAAGGAGTCTGAGATACTGGTAATAATGCCCTGAATAAACAATGTGCTGCTGGAATACTTTAAACAAAGGTGTGTCGGGTTTAGGAAGAAGGGCAGCAGCAAAGTATATCACAGGTTACAGAGCTGCGTGTTCATACTAAGCAACCGTTTATTTGGGCTGCAAATTACAGAGTCCACTTTATTTCTGCCTGAGCTCTGGGACGGGCCAGCCCAGGGCTGCAGGACCCACCGGTGCCACAGCAGAGCTGGGGAGACCCAGCTGCCCTGCACAAAGCACCTCCCCACTGCCATCACCCTCCGGCACCGCCACTGCTGGGGCAGCACCACCAAACACCAGGCAAGGGCAGAAAAGGAGAACTGAGGGTTGTTTTGCCCCGTGCAAGGAGAGAGGGCAGCAGGTAGATGCAGTGGGGAACGGGCTGTTCCAGAAGACGGACGCTCCTCTCTCAACACCGGCTAATGGAAACAGCACCTGCCGACTGCAGCTGCTGCCAAGCACTGTGCCATGCCCGCTGCTGCTGTTGCCACATCTGTGGGATACGGTCTGCTGGGCAGAGGGCTGTCCAGGCAGCGCCAGTGTGCTTGGGCACACACAGCATGCTGATAACAGCGTCTCCCATCGCGAGGAAGTGTGACAGCTTTATCCTGCACCCCTCAAGCCAAACACTAGCACCCTATGCCAACCCTGCCAGCAACCAGCCTGGCAAACACTGCCCACTGCCCGCTGATCCTGGCACAGCAGAGAGCAGCACCCCCAAATATGCACCTGCCAGCGGCTGCTGCCAGCCTTGCCCCAGTCACTGACGGGTGCTGCTGCAGGCAGCGGGGCTGGCACTGCTCGATGGCATCAGCCAGGCAGGGCACGGGCCTGCTCCTGAACCCTGGTGGTGTTTTCTAAGAAATTCTTTGTTATCTGCCTCAAAACCAAAGGCAGGATCAATAGACAGCAACTGGCATGTGCTGAGCTGGGTGCAAAAGCACGGTGGGAATGGAAGCGGTCCATCAGCTCAGGAGGTCTCCAGCCCTGCCATGCAACCCCCTGGCCGTGGGGAGAGAGGCAGAGGCAGGAGCAGGCAGGTGTTGCGCTCCAGCACAACGCTCACCTCCTCGCCACAGCGCTTCTCCAGCGAGGCAGCACAGCCTGCGTGGGGCAAGGACAGAGCAAGAGGTGGCACAAGCCCTGCAACCTCGAGAGGCTCTGCACAGAGGATGCCCGGCGGGACAGGGAGCAGTGGGGGCCACGGCCGAGGCCAGTGGGGGCATCGAGACCCCGAAGCTCTCGGGACTGCTTCCACTCGCAGACCACAGCTGGAGGTGGCAGGAAATGCTGTGGCCCCGCGAGACAGGCTCAGGAGCCCTGGGAGCGGGGGTGCCCCCGCGCTCCAGCCAGGCTGGCAGCACAGGGGGGGCCAGGCTGTGCCGCGGGAGCGGGCAAGCGCCTGACTCACCAAGGAGCTGACTATTAGCCAGCTCTGCTGGTCACAAAAATTCCCCACGATGGCAAATGCCTCCTTCTGAAAGGAAAACATGAGGGAGCGATTATTTTCAGACCTTCCTCTTCTGATGTCCTTGCAGGCAGCAGCCACATGAGAGCTGTGGGCAGAGGGACACCAGCGAGGAGGCTCCCCCGGGGTCAGGGTGGCTGCAGGGGCCGGAGGAGGAGCAGCCCTGCCCCTGCCCTGCTCCAGCCACCAGCCCCTTTGGAGGTTTGGTCACCAGCTCACAGGCTGACGGGGCTCCACGAGGCCCTTTCTGTCTGGAGGATATTGCAAATGTCCTCCTGTGGCACAGCCCATCCCAGCTAACAGCAGTTCAGCTCCATGGGCACTGCTCGCCCTGGTGACGGCAGCTCTTCACCCTTCTCAGCTGGCTGCAAGAGCAAGTTCCTGCCAGGAGGCAGGGAGCAACCATCCCTCCAGCTCCCACACTACCAGTGAGGTTGAACCTGCAGTAGCACAAGGAGGAAAGCAGAGCCGCTGCCTGCAGGGAGCATGGTAGACATCACCGTGTCGTGCCACGTCGGGTTCCCACTCCAGCTCCAGAGCTGCCCAGGATGCACAGGCGAGCCCAGCCTCAGCCGTGCTCCCTACCCGCAGCCACAGCCTCGGGATCTTCCGCGATGTTGTGCTTGGAAAGCTTCCCTTGGCTTTGCCAGGAGCCACAGCCACAGCCTGTGGTCCTGGGAATTCCTGAACTACTCCTGGGGGCTCGCACAGGCAACATGAGGAAGCCGGCAGGCTTTCAGGGTCCATGGGTGGGTGGTGGGGAGCAAGCGTGCCAGCGGGGCAGGCTCTCCGTTGCACTGGAGCCGCTCGCCCCACGGCGCTGCCAGCTCTGGGGTTGCTGCCTCGAGGTTGTGAAATGACAGGGGAGGGGAGGCCAGCTCAGGGTATACTATCATTACTGAAATATCCTCCTCCCCTGGCTCAGGACACCAAACACAGGGCTTTCTGGGTGGCAGCTAGCGGGAGGCAGAGGCTCGGCACGCAGCCTGGCTCTGCTGCGCTTGGCGGCAGGGCTGTAATTCCCGGTGCATTCTGACACTCTGCTGAGGTTACAGCCAGCCCGAATCTTGCCCCTTTACATACACATGTGAAGAGCCGGTGAAGAGAACCTGCTGACTGCCGGACACCACAGCCCAGTGTTATCCCTCTGCCAGGTCTGTGCCCATCATCTGCAGGATGCTCTTCACCTCCCTGAGCCGTAAGTGCCTTTTTGGACCTTGCCATTGCTCCCGTGCAGAGCAGGGACTGTCCGGGCAGCCTGTCCCCTGCCGGGAGCACTCCCAGTTCCTTTTGCCAGGGAGGTGGCAGGCAGGGAAGGAGCAAAGCATCTCTCCTGCCTGCCTGCCTGCACCTTTTGTACCGAAAGGCCTCCTCGCCTCCCCCGCCACAGAAGACAGCGCAGTGTCCCACGCTATTGGGTGCTGCCCGGGCTGCCGGCAGCAGAGCATCATCTTAGCACTAATCGGGACGAGGCGGGAGACAGGGAAGGTTCAAGCTGGGGTTAAGAAGGCGCAAGGAGGATCTTCCCGCATTAGCCTGACCTCCCAGCGCGTCCAGCCCCGACACTCTGCTGCCACAGGCATGCTCGTGACGCACCATGCCCTGCCGGGGGTCAGGGCACCGTCACCAAACCCGACCCACTGCGACTCTCAACAGAGCCTTTCTCCTGCCAGGCACCGGCTGCGCTGGCCCTCCTGCTGGGGGGGTTTTGGGGAAGCCCCCACTGTGCCCAGCTCCCACGTGAAAAATGAAGTTTTCAGCTGGAGGTGCGAGGCCTCGAAGGATGAAAACTGCTGTGGAAAGGGCAAAACCACTCGGATCTGTCCATACCCTCCTGCCAGGCCTGTCCATGCGTGCCCAGGCCCATATCCCGGTGGGCGTGGAAGCGCCAGCCCTGCCCAGCGCTCCCTGCCAGGCAGGCGGGCGCTGCCGGCCACTCCTCGCTGCATGCCCCTGCTGCAGGGGAATGGGCAGCGCTGCCCACGCCGGCTCCTGCCGGCTGCCCTGCACGAGGCCCTGGCACCCCATGGCGTGGCCTGCTGCCTGCACCTCACTGCTCCCCATCGCCAGGATCCCCAGCGAGAGCAAGGAGAGGGGTCCCCACCTCCCCTTCTCCTGAATCGGGCGCTCCCTCCTCTCCCCCCTCCAGCAAGGCCCATCAGCTGGGCGCTGCAGTCTCCCTGATTAAATTGCTGCCCATTTTCTGCACAGCGCCCGGAGGTGTCCTGGCCGGAGGAGATGCATCACCACCCGGCATGGTGACTGCTTGGCTCCGCTCAGGCACAACCCTGTCTGCGCTCCCCAGGAAAGCCGGAGCGGGGAGAGCGGGGGTGCCTGGGCACCAGCGGGCAGGCACAGCGCGCGCGCCGATGCATCTTGGGCTCTCCCGGGTAGGGCCATGCCAGCCCCAGCACTCCAAAAACGCGGAAAGGCAGCACAGCCGCATCACCCCTTCAGTGACTGAAACCACCTAAAAAAGCTGGGTATTTTCCAGGGGGGCATCATCAGTGCTAGGAAATCACTGGTATTAACTGATTAACAGTATTGATACTATTCCAATTATTACAGTGGGGAAACTGAGGCACGGGAAGGTGAAATGAGAGCCGGTTACAGCATGTCCCGTGACCACGGGCTATGTGCACGGCCCACAAGGTGGATGGCGGAGGCATGCTCCCTCAGCAGCACCGCTGGGGCTGCCGTGCAGGCTGCACCTTCACCAGCACAACCTGTTTGGCCTGGGGATTTCCCAGTGCTACACCAACCGGCACAAGGCTTTGCTGTGCCTGGGACAGCACCAGAGCACTGCTGGTGTCCCGGGAAGCAGCGGGTGTCCCAGCCAAGCCACCTGCCCCCACGGACCCAGGGCTGGGGCTCCGTCCCTGCTTTTTGGCTCTGCAGGGAGCATTTCTAGGAGCCACAGGCTGGAGCCAGTGCTGCCAGCCCAGCTGCTCCTCCGAACTTTCCCCAGCATTGGGACCAGGCGCTCCTGTCTCCCCTCCGCAAAAAACTGACTCACCCCGGAAAGAAACTTCTTTGAGATCTCCAGATAGAAAAATCCCTCCAAGGGCAAAACGCTCCTTCAGGAGCACATGCAAACTCAGACGATCACCCACATGCACAAAGCTTCACACTATTCCAAATTCCCCCCTGCGAGGGACCACACCTTTCCCCTCCCCAAAACCCCAGCCCAACAGGCTCCAGCGGGGTGTGCGCGGGAGCTGCACAGCCAGGTGGGGTCTGGCTGCTCCCCAAGTGGGGTCTAGCTCTGGGCTGGGACCCCTCTATCCTTCCCCCCAAACCAGGGGGGTGAAGCCAAGAAACGTGACTTCCTATGCTTAAATCAGACCCTTTTACCCACTCAGTGTCCTGAGGTGCCAGCTTCCTCGCAACCCTGCCCTGAGCTTGCCTGCTCCCAAGCCTTGTCCCCCACCTTTTTTTGACACCAGCTAATCCAGAGATCGACCTAAAGCCAGAGACCTTAGGGCAGGCTGGCTTGAAATCCAGATTTGAAATCTTGATCCAACAGCCTGGTGCCCAGGAACTGGTCTGACCCTGCATCCGCCTCCAGGTCGGGAGCATCAGAACCAAGGGTCCCCTCCAGTGCATGGGAGGCCACCTCTGCCCTGGCAGCACCATGTGCCAGACGGACCCGAATCCCCGCACAGGGCTTGCAGGGGTTAAGGCGCCTGCTTGGTGTGCCACCTTCATACACTTTGAACGGTCCCAGCGCCTGGCAGCAGCTCCCCAGTCATGTGAGCAGCTCCAGTTACCATCCCCGCCACTGCCTCTGCGCCCCGCTTTTATCCTCGTCCATCTCCCCGCTCCACAGAGGCCATCCACCTCTCTTGGCTGCCTCCGCTCCCCGTGTCAGGGGCTGCCAGGTGGGACTGCAGCCAGGTGTCCTTGGGCAGAGTCTCCAATGTCACCTTGGAGGGGAGCGCTGCGGCTCCAGCTGGGCAGCGGCAGGGAGGCAGGGCAGCGAGCCCTGTGGCCGCGCTCAGCACAGCATTGGTAGGAGGACCCTGCCGGGTCCACACACGCTGAGCCCATGGGCGAAGCTGGCTTCGCACCCTCCCGCTGCTGCCAGAGGGGAGCGAGCCCTCCCTGCACCTCCGAGCCCCCAGCAGCGTGGGCACGGCACGCAGCAAGCAAACTCCTCGGCCTCTCCATCCAGCGCTCCGCTGCGAGTGTGGTTTCCAGCCGTGGGTGACTGGATGGAGCCACACATCCCCAGACCCGGCTGAGCCATGCTTGGTTATGCAAACCACAACGGGAGCTGTTTCAACTAGTTGGATTGCTGCCTGGCAGTCAGGTGCCTTCCTCCTCCTCCTCCCAAAACGGCTGCCAGTTCCCCGTGGGCAGCTGCCCAGGCTCCCACAGGTGCCTCTGTCCCCACGCTGAACACGCCATGCCTGCTGCCAGCAAGGGGCTTTCTCTCCCTGGGGTGCCCTGGGAGGTGGAGGCAGGCACAGGGGCTTGCCATCCCCTGGCACAGCACACTGTTATCCCCCAATGCAATGGTGAACCAGCCCTATCAGCAGGTTTCACAGTCCTTGAGGTGTTCTCAAGTGTCCTGGTACTGACGATGCACACTGTGCACCATGGGCAACCAGAGGAAAGGTCCATGTGCAGCTCATACTGACACAACACCCATCACGCCTGGCCAGGAACAGGGATCCAGGGCCATGCAAGCCCCAGGATGCAGCAGAGGTGGGGAAGGGGCTGTGTGCCCCATTGCTGGTGAGTTTTGCCCAGCACTGTGGTTGTGCTGGGATTTCCCACGCTGCCTGCATCCTTGGTGGGATGCAGGAACTCAAGCAAACTGCTCCCTGTGATGTGCTGCAATCAAAATTTGGAGGGGTGCAGGGAAAAAAACAGTCAAGGTGCTGTGAGCCACAAAGGAGGCCTCTGGCAGAGCTGGTCACCATGTCTGTCACCAGCTGGCTCAGCCATACTCACGCCTCATGGCAATGGCTCAGTGTTTGGCTTTGGCCGGAGAAACTCTCCCCAGGCTAGGAGGGGAGAGCAGCCAGTGCATGGAGACCATCTGCTCCAAACAGCCTCCAACATGTTGCAAAACAGGGGAAAAACCCTGGATCCGAGCACCCGACATCCTCATGCAAATCTCATCCTTCCCAAACCAGTACCAACCTCACACTCTGGGACAGAAGGAAACCTGCAGCTTGGCTCTGCACAGGGCTCTTCCTCCTTTGCACAATGCTTCGGCCTCTCCTTAAATTTCAACACGGATTGCAGGGAACTTCATATGCCACCAATTGAGTCAGCGGGGGCCCAGCAGCGCTGGCTCTGGCAGGGAAATGTTCCCTAACCACCCCCAGCTGCTCCCAGCAGCTCCAGCGGCACAGCCGGGGCAGCCGGACTGGTGCCGGCGGTTTAGGCACTGTATGGATTAGCAGCTCCACGGGGCAATAGCCGATGCAGTGCTGAAATGCGGGATGAAGTGGGATGAAGCCAGCTGCCTGCCTGCACCAGGGCTGCGAGGCTCCTGCCACAGACGGTGTCTGACCCAGGGAGCCCAGGTGGGAATGCAGAGGGGGAGAAGTGCTGCAGAGCCAGTCTTTGTACCATTAATTGGAAAAGAGAGAAGAACCAGCCAGCCCAGTGCACGGAGAAGAGAGATGCCGGCCTGTCTGCACCAGCAGCAGTGCCAGGAGAGGAGCTGACACCGGGCTGGGGTGGCACAAGAGATGGTTCCATCCCTGCAACATGTTTCTTTACTACAAACTTCTGTGCAACAAAATAAGGCCTTTGCCAAACCAAAAGGGACCCAAGCCAGCTCCTTCCAAGGCTCCCTGGGATGCTCTGCTCTTCCCATCCCTCAGCAGGTGCCAAGCTCTTGTCACGCGTGTCAGTTTTTCTGTTTGGGGTGTTTTTCCAGCTGGTGCTGGATGTCCTTGACGAGGTTCTCCACAAAGGTGGCATCAAGCTGGAGGAGCAGGGAAACCTGCCTGCGCTGAATAGTAAAACCCGCTGGCAACACCATGACGCGTCTCCAGACACTGCATCTAAATATAGACTCTCATTTATTACCCTGCTGGCTGCTGGATTTGGTGCGAGAGGAGCCGGGGGGCTGCACTGATGCTCCCCCGTGGCTGGGGATTGCCCATACACATCCAGTCCAGAAGCTCATATTGGCTTAAACAGGATGCAAAGCATAAAACAGACCATGAGCCTTCTCCCTGGGTGTCTCCCGAGAAATGGGGCTGGTTTGCTGGTGAAATGCTGTGGGTCCGAATCTCCCACTCTGCATCCCGGAGGGGTTTAGAGATGTGCTGGCACGAGCAGGTCCTGCCTGGGTGGGAAGGGATTCCCCCCGTTCCTGGCGAGCGCAGCCGCGGTACACAGGCCACCCAGTGAAGGATGCTGCGCCAGCCCCCAAGAGTGCAGCTTTCCTGTGGCTTCCCTGCCGATGAAACGCAGGCATCCTTCCTCACCCAAAACAGCCACGGATGCTGCGCTCGACCCCACTGCACTTACTGTCTCCCTGGGACTACGGGCGAGGGATCATTTCTGCCAGGTCACACCAAGATTTGTCCCTCTGTTGCACATCCCAGAGAGAAGGTGACATGCCCCAAAATTTGCTGGGGACCTGCAGCTTCCATGACGCCTTGCCAAGGTTTTCCTGAGACACCTGGTTCACCGATGGGAAATGCGGTGCTCGGGGGGAGGGGGTCAGTGCTCAGGGCAGGGCAGGCAGGGGAGGATGGAGACTGCATCCTGCATGCCCAGGAGAGTGCAAAATCCCACCAGGCTCAGCTCTGGGACATGGTGTGAAGGCAGCTGCCACGGGGCCAAGGCACAGGCAGGAGCAAGAGGGGTGAAGCCCGGGGTGCTGTAAAATGCTGCTGGCTGCCACCCACACTCACGCAGCTGCAAGCTGCCGTGCCACGGCACCGTTCCCCTGGCAGCTGACCCCGCACTGCCACACACAGCCTCCCCATCCCCGGCCAAGCTGTGTGGTCCCTTCGCCTGACCTCCCGTGGGGGAGCATTCGAGGGGGTGGGACTGGGTGGGACCCCAAAGGTGCTCCCACTAAAACCACAGCACTGACCCCAGCCCACGGCCCCGTCAGAGCCATCCCAGGAGATGCAGGGCTGGTGTGAGCTGCCTGCAAGCCTCCGCCTGCGCAGAGCAAGCTCCCAGGACCTTTCCCACTGCTCTCTGGTGGGGACATTGGAGCAGGGGCCCCATACAAGAGGCAGGAAGGGCAGGGAGCCACGCTCCATGGGTGCCATCAAGCCCCAGGCTGTGTGCTTGTTGCCTCCATCACTACATCTGAGAAAAATGGGTAAAAAAAGGGGATGCACCTCAAGTCAGCTCCTACCCCTGTGTGGCTGGGAAGCCAGGCTGGGCCAAGGCGCTGCTGGCTGCTCGCAGCAGCCATCCTCCCCGCTCTTGGCGCTGAGTCCCATTGAGACAGGGCCAAGCAGGACAGGAACTCCAGGCATCCTGCCTCCTGCTGCCGGCGCTCCCGGCTGGCCGGTTCACACTGGGACACCTGCTCCCCGGGTGGCCAGGGCACCCCGCTGCCAGCACCGCCGGTCTCAGCCCCGGCTCCTGCCCCGTGACCGCAGCGCCAGCTGAAGGAAACAACCGTCCATCTCCCCAGCCCTCTCGGCCTTTCCCCCACAACCACCCTACTGGCCAAGAGGGAGGCTGGGAAGCGGTGGGAGGGAAGGGGTTAAGCCATTAATCATTACTGCTGGAGAGCAGCTGGACCCAGGGCGCATGGCACCCACAGGAGCGCCAGTCCTGCACCCCAAGCACCCCGGTATTGGGGCCGCCCACGGGTCTTGCAGAGTGGCGGGGGTCTCCTGGGGGCTGCCTCATCCCACCAGCAGCCGGGCCAGCAGCACACGCTCCTCTGGGTGAATCGGATCACATGGTGGTGACAGCAAAGGCAGCCATGGCACCCACTGCGCCTGTGCCACCGCCCATGTGGGGACCGGGAAGCTGCTGGGCTTGCACAGCACTCCTGCTGCACACCCACCCATCGCACACCCCGCTGCTGCACACTCACCCATTGCACACCCGCCCATTGCACAGCCTCCTGCCGCACTCCCACCCATCACTGGCACAGGGAGGGTGCGATGCAGGCACCCCCAGCATCCCCCAGGCAGGGGCAGAGGTGACTCCCCCTGCTCTGGAGCATCTCAGCCACAGGCTGGAAGCTGAGCTGGGCAGCTGCAGAAACAGTCCAAGGCTCCTGGACACAAGGGATGCTGGCACCCCAGGGTGCCATCCCCACGCGGGGACAGGCAGGACAAGGTGCAGGGCTCATGCAGAGCAGCTGAAAAAGCCACCCTCCGACTGATGGGTCTTCAGCCTCCATGGAGTGTCCCCGCTGCCGTGGGGGCTGCAGCAAGACTCTTGCTGCCAGTGGCCCATGGGGACCCGGAGCAGCACGGTGGGGAGGGAGCTGGGGCTCTGCAAGCCCACAGGAGCCCCGTGTCCACGAACATCCCTCAGCCCAGCCCTGGATACAATGGGATGCTCCCAGTCTTGAAATTCCCATTCAGTCCCCACTTGGGGACCAGAGACAGGGGACGTGTTTTGACCCTTTCCTCCCAAATCTCACCATCTTCCAACCAACCTTCATGTTTTTGGGGCGTGGAGAAGCCTGAAGCAGTCCAACCCTCACTGCATCTCCATGCTCAGGGTAAGCTGGCCAGTCCCATGCTACATTCCTGAGCCAGACCTTACAGACGGCAACAGCCCTTCTTTTGGGGGAATGTCTGGGCTCATGAGGCAGGAGCACATCACAGACCTCCCCATGCCTTTGGGGGCTGCTCCCCCTTCTCCCCTCGTTCCCTGCTCAGGGACCATCCTATGCACAAAGACTTACAGCAACCCAAAAAAACCCCAAATGTGATCTCTGGATGACCTCCTCCCTGTGCTGACATCTGCTGACGCAGCAGAGAGGGGACACATGGATGCCCTGCTTCTGCCTCCCCCCTCAGCCCCAGAGGCCTTTCCCCTGCTTTCTCCAGGCTCACGGGGGGCATAAACCCTTGGGCAGTAGCTGGTATTTGGGTAACAGGCCACAGAGTACTGGGGATGCAGAGCCAGGAGCATGCGCTGCTGTCGCCCTGACAGACGGACGCCTGCAGCCGCGCCCGTCCGTCCGTCAGGACAAGAGCAGCGCATGTTCCAGCAACTCTCCCACGGCTGCCAGCAAACACCCCCGGGACCCCCAAGTCCAGATGTGAGGGGTGGCAGATGGGAGAAGAGCTCAGGGGAGCAGAGCCTGCCTGCTTGCAGCTCTGCCCTCCCTGCCTGCAGCTCTCCAGGCTGGGGGGCCCTCCCGTGGCATCACTGCTTTTGCACCCCAAGGACTGCAGCTTAGTTTGGATGGTCACATGTGCTGGGTGAGGCTTTGCTGCTGTCCTGCTGGAAGGAGCCCTGTCCCCATCCCTGATGGGATGCTCTGCAACAGGCTCCTTCACCCCAAACAGCTCACCCCCTGGCTGTGCTGCCCTCCTCACCCTCCAGTTAACGACAGTGACCCTCTCCCACCTTTCCCCGCAGGAGGATTTTGCTAACGCCCGCCAAGGGATTTGCAGCTATAAAGGGCTCGTTAAGTGCTAACCGTGCCCGGGAGCCGGCTGGCATCCATCTTGGCAGACACCCAGCGCTGTCCCGGAGAAACCTCTGCAAAAATCACACCCCATGCCTGCTGCTCCCCAGCCCCGGGCAGCCCCTCGCCCCGGCCATCGCCCCTCGGTAGGGGCATGGGTCCTGTGGGAGGGAGGCAGTGCCTGGGCAGCGAGCGCAGGGGACATCCAAAGAAGGAAAGGAGTCAGATGGATGGAGGAGCCGGCTGGGCTCCCTGGCTGGCCAGCCCATACTGTAAAAGGAGTGGGAACAGGGACTGCACAGCTCCTGCTCCAGAGGTTTTAAGATGGCTGTGAAGCAGAGAGGAGGAGGAGGAAGACGACATTAACCCTCCCGGCACTGTGCTGCAGCCAGGAGCACTGCGGTGAGGACAAATGGCAGGTTTCCCGAGGCTCTGCTTAACAGCAGACGGACCAGGGTTCCCCCAACTCCCACCCCGACAAAATGCAGCTGGTGATGCTTTCAGGCCTGGCAGCGCCGAGTCGGGAGATGCTGCCCTTAGGCCGTGGGAAGGAGGAAGAGGAGGAGGAGGAGAAGGAGAAGGAGGAGGAGGAAGAGGCACACAGCAGATGCCTGCGGGAGGGAGGTGACCCTCATGGGTGCAGGACACTCAGCAGGGCCTTGAAGACTCCTTGAACATGGGCTCCCTGGGAAGGTGCCCTCCCCCTCATGATGCCCCCAGGAAAGCACCCCACCGGGGGCTCAGCAGCACCAGGGAAGGTGGTACCCATGGGTGCCACCCCTCGGGACGCCTGCCTGTCAGCATTGCCATCCCTTGCTAGCTGCTCAGTGGGGAGCAGCAGGACTGAGCGGTTGCTCAGCTTCCCTCCTCTTTTCCCTGTGGACATGCACGTGAATAATCACTTTTTTCCTGCTTAATGTTTTCCTTTAAAAACATTGGGCTTGGCCTTCCCTGCGCTTTTCTGTGGGATTCATCAGAGCTGCAGGAACCCAGGCACAGCAACTGGAGGAACAAAGGTATCGGGCACTTAACAGCAACTTCCCTTCTCCGAAATGTTTATTGGTCATTGACGTCAATTAATTATTAAGAATTATTAATTAGAAAGCATTTAAGAGAGTTGCTTTTGTTGAAGTTTCGTCATTACAATTAGCTTATCGGCCAACAGGAGAAACATCAGCCTTTGCAGTTGCTTGGAGCGCAGCAAAGCGCCTGTAACTAATTTCCCTTTCCGCAGCAAGCATTTTGCTTTGACCTACCTTGGGGACTTGCCTTTCTCCAGGTGTGCCAACCACAACAGCTCTGGAAACACCCAGCCAAAGGGACCTCAAGACGCCACCAGATGGGAACACTATGTCCCCATGACATAGCCTGTCAGAGGCAACTATGCATGGATAGCGGCTCTCCTGGCCAGACACCCTGATAGCAGGGAGGAAGCTGCGGGGTTAACGGGATTGAGTCCCGCAGTCTCTCCAGGGCCACCCTGCCGTGCTCCCATGCCACCCGCTGCCATGTCCCCGGCTCTCATGGCACCCACCTCCCCATCCCAGTACTAGCATCCTTCCACAGAGCAGCTTGCTGCAGGTGAGAGCTCAGGCATGCTGTCATCTGCAGCCTCACATGATGGGCAATTCGGCACCAGACCCTGTCCCCACATGTGGGCACTCCTGTGATGCTCTGCCCCAAGGGTTGGGCTCGGGGCAGGCAGAAGACCGGTGGGGGAGGACAGGAGATGGCTCTGTGGGGCAGCTTGGGCAGTTGCAGCCTCTGGGGGTTCCCAGTCCCTCTCCTACCAAACCACAGCCCACTTGGCCAGCGCCCCTTCCATAGGGCAGCAGTATGAGCCCACCCAGAAGGGGTCACCCCTTCCCACTTCACTCCATGCCTGTCTGTGACCAGGAGGGCCACAGCACGGGCAGGTGGCCATGCATCCTATCTCTTCCCTGAGAAACCAGCCGAGGCCTGCGCAGGTGCAAACTTTGGAGCACCGGCGCCTACTCGCTCCCTCGCCCGGGTGACCTGCATGCTGCGGCTATCACATGGTTGGGCGTCCCACCAACTGTACTTTGAAAGAGATTTTCTTTTCATCTCCATACTGTCCTGGGGAAGCTGCTAGCTCCCAGGTGCTTGGCACTGAGAGGCACTGCTTTGGCAGCCCAGTGCTTTCCAAGAGCTCCCCAAGCCCCTTGTATGCTGACAGCACCCACCGCAGGCAGCAGCAGGCAGCTGGAGGGGTGAGCTGGGGCTGGGGGGTGCCTGGAGATGGGGACAGCCCCACCAGCACCAAGCAGGAGAAGGGACCCAAGGTTTGTGCTCAGAGTGGTCTGGGGGTTGAATTTCAGTGGGTTATTGCTCCCTTATTTCCTGGGTCCTCTGGCCCAAGGGAGCGTGACCCCATAGTGGGGCTGCGTTCTAGTCTCTTACAGCCCATTCTCCTCTTGCCACCTACTCTGCTCTCCCCCATCCTTGCACCCCGTCCCCTGCAGGAACACAAGCCTGGGAGGCCACCACGCTGCGCCAGGCTGTGCCTTTGAGACGATGTGAGCCGCGGGCAGCTGCACAGCTCCTCAGCGACCAGGGCACAGGGACAAGGTACCTCCTGTGCCTCTGCCACCCCGTCCCAGCCACCTCAGTGCTGGCTCAGAGCCCCACTCCTGGGGCGGGCAGGGCAGGACGGGCAGCAGGACACGGCACACGCCGGCAGCGCTGGCACAGGGCACGCTCAGCTATGCACGCACCCAGCACGTGTGGCGGGAGCTGGCCCCGGCGGCAGCGCAGGCACCGCATGCTGCAGCTCCTGCCTCGCTGGTGCATGCACATGCATGCCCCATGCTCGCCTGCTCACACAGACCTGCGGCTAGCGGCAATGTGGCTGCTCCAGCACCCAAACCCCCAGCCCGTTGAGCACCCAATCCCCACGCCCAGCTGGAGGGGAGGGGATGGCCCGGAGGCAGGCTAACCCCACAGGAAGCTGGGCTGCCTCTCGGGATGGGGGCTTGAGTGCTGCCCTGGGCTGGGATCCTGCCTCAGCCCAGCACAGCCAGGCAAGCCTCAGGCTGGTCCCTCCCGCAGCCATTCCTGCCCGCTCCCGTCTTTGCTGGGGCTACGGCAGTTCTTCCTTCTCTGGGAGCGCCAGGGTGCCAGTGGGTGGGTGAGGCTGGGAGGGGTGCTGGGGAACCAGGCAGGCTACACAGCCCACACACCCTGAGTGGCAGGCAGCACAGTTGCAGCCTGCGAGCAGAGAGTTCCTGCAGCCCTTCCACAGAGCAGGCTGCAGGCGACTGCAGCCCAGGCACCCGCAGCCCTGTGCTCCCAGGCCAATGCTGGTGCAGCCCCTCACAGCCCCAGTGCATGCATGCACCCCCAAACACAGCACCAGGAGGGGCCAGCAGCCCCCGCTCAGCAAGTGGGTCAGCTATATATAAACAGAGCAGCCCCAGCAGCACCCGTACCAGGCACCTTCCTGCCTTGCATCATCGCCACCCTAAAAACCATGGCCTGGAGACAGGGGCTGGCTCAGCCTGGGCTGTGGCAGCGATGAAATGCTGCCGCATCGCCAGAGGCACTGCTGAATCTGCTCCTTTGTAGCCATCACCCCGAGGGCTCCCAGCCCTGCGCCCCGTTTGGCCAGGGCAGCCGCCACGGAGGCTGGGGGGACCAGGTGGGACTGACACCCTCAGGAGGCCACGGCTGCAAGCTGTGTGCGCGCTCCTCCACACAGAGCAGGCCCCCGGGAAGGAGATTTCCACTTCCATTTATTGAAACCAGCCGCCCCAGCTCCCAAGCAACAAGCTCAAAACCCCTCATTAAGGCTGGGCAGACACCTCCTGGGCCCAAGGCGCACAGGCATGCCCGCTCGGCAGCGTGCACGCACGGGTTTGGCTCGCAGGGTCATGTCGAGCAGCCCCAGTGCGGCACACCACTGGGTAAGGACGTTGTGCGTGAAGACTAGGCAGCAGGGCAGTTTAGTCCCAGTATCCCCAGTTTGCTGCACCCCAAGGCCTTCCCCAGTGCAACCTGCCCCCCTCAGCTGCGCTGTTGCAGTTTGTGGGTCCCATAAATCTGGTGCTGGAGGCCAAGAGAGGCATGGTTTGGGGTGCTTTGGGCTGCTGCCCCTCTTCACAGCCTTGCTGGCACCACACAGGAGGAGAGGGCTGGTGTTCATTCTGCACCCCTGCAAGCAGCTGGAAAAGCCCTTTGCAGCCTGCAGGTCTCCAGCTGTCTACAGTCAAACATCACCAGCCTCTCGCCCAGCCTGGAGGGTTGGTTATTAGGGAAAAACTCTTTAATGAGGCAGCTCATTAAAGGCAGGAACAGATTAGCCTGGGAACCCGAGGAATTCTGTGACCACTGAGTTCAAGAATAGGAGAAATAGGCCTTTCCCTGGCAGTGGTAGGAGATGCTGCCTCAAAGTGGTGGGCTGAACCCATGAAGCCTCAAAGCCCCTTCAAAGCCCTGCACCCTCCCAGGAGTCTGCGTGCACTCTGAAGATGGAAGATGCTGGGAAGGGAGGACCACAGCTTGAAACCTATGAAAACACCCACTGAAATACAAGTGGAAAATACTCCATCCCCGATAGTTAAGTTTAGGCACTGCCTTCTCCTCTGATCAAGCAAAATCCCAGCACCAGCGTGGACTTCCAGCAGGGACGCTCCAGGGAGAAAGCCTTTGGCACAACACAGCCCCTCTGGACAGGCACAACGTGGGAGGAGAGGCAAAGGCTATCAGAGTTCAGTCACAGTCACCAGAGAAAAATTAACCCTGGAAAAAAAATGCCGCTCCATTTCCCACTGCAGGGAAAGATTTGCATCTGTTTCCACAGCCAAATGAAATGCAGGTGAGCAGTGGAAGCACAGGGTGAGTGGGGCACCCCGGGAGGTCGGGGTTACCTCAAAGCTACTTGGGCAGCAGGGAGAAGAATCAGGCCTGTGCGATGGCTGTTATGAATGAAGGTGGGAACGGTGCTGCTAAAGATAACTTTGTGAACAGGTACTATTAATAGCAATACTATAGGGCGCTTTTTTTTGTGCTTTCTGCAAGGGTCTCCCTGGGATTGGTGAATGCTAATGGATTGGGCCCTGCTACAACGCCAGGGAAGTGACCGTGCGTGTGCATCGCTGGAGCCCAGCAGCAGACTGATGCCCTCGAGGAATAAGGACCAGCAGCAAGTGGCCGACTGAGCCAGCCACCCACCACCGCCGTGGCAGACCAGTGCCGGCCGGGTGCTCAGACCGAGGATCCCGTGCCAGAGCTGCTGGCGAGGCTGCCGTCGTGCTGGTTTCCATGACGACTTCAGCACTTGGCGCGAGATGGAGATGACAGGATCAGCCAGGAAAGTAACTGAGTGGAGCTGGCGTCCTCCATCTGCCGTGGCCAGCGGCACAGCCCTGCCAGCCCTGCATGGCCGGCTGGCACAGGGCAAAGCCTCGGGAGCCTCCGGGCATCTGGGTTCCCCTCGCCTTAGAGGGTGTGTGCTGGCTGCCAGTTGTCCCCATGAAGTGGAGCCTGCCCATCCCATCGGTCTCTCCCCAACACCTCCATGAAAGCGCAGTCCAGGTCCCGACCCCATGCTGGCTGGGTGCACACCCAGTACTGGAGCACCCAGCCAGGTTGGTACCCCTGGCTCTTGCCCCAGCACTGCATTTCCACTCCTGGTGGGGCTGTCTCCCCGGCAGCACCACCTCCAAGCACACACATCCCTTCATACCCCAGCTTGTGGTGTCAGGGCCAGCTGGCACAGCAGGAACCTGGCAGGGCGGTACCCATCTCCCCTCCGCAGCTCAAGGAGATGGCACCAGGGCCAGCCAAGACCAGCAGCACCAGCCTGCACCAGGACAGCCCTGATCCTCACTGGCCCTTGGCCCCCACGGAGGCTTTCTCTGGCTTCCAGGTAATCTAAGACCAAGCCCTCCAGCCAGACGTGCTCAGTCAGATGCCCAGAGACACCACGGAGCAGTGGGGAACCGAACACCTGCAGCATATGACTCCCCAGCTGGCACGGTCCCCCCCAGCCCCAAAAGCCACTGATGCACAGCCGAGGAGCGCTCCCCAGGGACTGTGTCCCTTGTCAAGCCGCCACACGTGGCCGCTGCTTTCCCAGGCTGCTGGCAGGGAGCATGCAGGGCCCGGGCAGCACGGCAGGCGGCTGGGACCCCCTGCACCCCCTCCCGCCCACGCGCAGGATCCTGCCACGCGCCCTTTTATTCCAGCAGTGCAATTAGCCTTGCTGACCCCTGAAATCCTCAGCCTCTCTAAGCAGCCATGCATTAAATCCCGGATCCAAGAGTGGAAATAGACTTCGTAAAAGGCTTATGGCCCTATTTATTACATTTTACGCATGACGGAGTCTGACAGCACGGCAACGGCACTGCGGTCGGCGCTGGCTCTGCCTCCACGCTGAGGCAGATGGACAGACAGACAGGCAGGATCTGGAGCGGGCAGCAGAGCCTCGGCGGGTGTCTCCTCCTGGCCAGGCTTGGGTTGCCAGCTGAGTGCTCCCTCAGACGCAGGCAGGCAGGGATATCGATCTAGATGAAAGCTAACACTGCTCTCAGGGCTGGGTAACTGTATCTGCTGCACATTTGTATTCCTTAGAGCAGGGCTGGAGGGCTGCAGCCATCTGCCGGAGCGGCTCGGGGATCCTGGGGATGCTGTGAGCCCTCCCGCCGGACCTCCACCACGCTGCCTCCTCCCATGTCAACGTGCAGCCTTCACCTTTTCTCTATTTCACCTCCACCTTGCTAGGGCCAAACAACACAGACCTGAGGAGGGCATCACCATAACAGCATGGTCCTTCCCTCAGATCCAGGCCACCTCCACCCAGCAGGGACCATTGGGGCTGCCACGGGGCAGCGCTGAACCTGCCTGGCCCCTGCCCATGCAATGGGGGCTGAGGGGGTATCGCACCAGGGTTTGCAAGGTTGTACAAGGGCACTGCGTGAAGCCAGCGTGCATGTGTTCACTGGCACCTCCCCGGGGTCCCACCGTTTAGCCAGGTGGGATGGCAGGGGTGGCAGAGGACCCTGCATGCAGGGTTAAGCACTGGCATGAGGCTGCACAGCTCCAGGCTGGGTAGAGGGCACGGTGAGGGGCAGGGATGGGGAGCAGGGAGATGTGGAGGCACACAGGGAGACAGGGCTGCCGCATGCAGAGAAAGCAACGAGAAAAGTACAGAGATGAAGGCTCAAATAGCTGAGGGACCCTCTGCTTTCCTGCAGAAAACGTAAGGCAGCTTCTGCACATCTCCTTCAGGGCCTGAATCACAAGACAGATCAGGAAGCCCCTGCAGCAGCACCAGGCCAGGGAGCTGGGATCTGGCTGTCAGCACTGCAAAGCAGGGAGGAGCAGAGGGGGCACACAAGGGTGACCCCTCCATGCGCTTGTAAATAGCCAGCTGCAGAGACTCAAGCAGCATGTGTCCCATGCCTCAAGTCCCTGGGACACCAGCACACACGGACACAAACGGCTTCTTCCTGCTTCCTTGGAAGGAATCCACGGCACCCTCATCGCAGGGCAGTGGGAGATGTCGAAAGACAAAAGCAAGGGTCACCCTGTGCACCTCCAAGAAACTCAGATTCCATCAATACTTGGTGCAACGTGCAAGCCTTGCTGATCCCAGGTGGTACAAGAGAGCCCCACCATGCCCCATGGGCAAGCTAGTGAGGTGGTTAGACCACCCAGGCAAACACATCTCTTGTGCCCTCTCGGAAGGCAACAAGGGGTCTTGTGCTTATGAAGCAGCAGGAGCAGGTCCATGGAATGTGCAGGGTGTCTGGATCCTGCCACCACCTGCATCTTGGCCAAGCGTACAGGCCCCAGTGCCCACGAGGGTGGGGAGCGTACATCCCTGGCTCATTCTCAGCTCAGCATTTCAAAGGGTTGGTCCCACATCTTTCACTAAAGGAGCTCAAAGGACTTTGATGCCTGTGGTGCCCCGTATCCCTAAGGGCAAAGGGACCTCCGCCCTTCCTTGCCTTTCCGCCCAACCTCACATCGCAGCAGTCACTCTGCTCCAGCAGAATGATCACCCTGAGGTGCCGCAGCCCCACGGGGCCCTTTGGCAGGGCAGGACGCAGAGGTTTCACCCCATAGCTCAGCTCTGCTTCTGAGCTTTGGAGCACGGCTCCTTCCTCCAAGGAGAGGCGATGGCACGTTAGTAAACAGCATGTCTGGGCATAGATGGGCTGCGGCCTCAAAAGGCATCAAGACATTTATAAAAAACCCTGCAGTCCACATCTCCACAGGTTCCTGCTTCCCTGCCAGCCTGCACAGCCCGGTCACTGCTGCGAGCTCCCCGCTGCCCTGGGACGGCTGCAGGCCTGCCCTGCTAATGGCAGGGGAATAACCCCCCCTGGGCCTGATTGAATGAGGTTTAAACTCCTCCTAACACCCATCCACAAAGGTTCCCATTCCCGCCAGAGCACTCACAGGCTAATCCTCCCTCCAGAGCGGCCGCTATATTTAGGTATCTAAATGAGACAGAGCGGCCCTTTCCAAAAAAGAGTTAGTTTGGGTTACATAAATACGGAGAGAAACTTGAAAGCTGCGTTTCCAGGTCCTTGCACTGCTGTAAGTGAGCAGCAGAGACGGGGACAGTCCCCCCCTGATAATCTGCCTTTAATTTATTTTTGACTCAGCTGGATGTGCGGATGGGTTTCCAGCTCCTCTGGGCAGACGGGCCGCAGGCGAGCAGTGCAAGCTGAGACAAGGGAGCCTGGGCAAGCAGACCCTCATGGGCAGCCCCTGGCCACCGTAGGGAAGCAGGGCCCAGGGGCTGCCGACACCGCATCCCAGACGTGCTAACGCAGGAACGAAGAAGCCATCACTGCAGGCAGGCCAGGCAGCACGACTGCAAGCACGGGCAGGAGGAGTCAACAGAAGTAAACAAACCAAGCAGCTCCAGCCCTCCCCATCCGTGCCTGTCCAAACAGTCCCCCCGCCACATCCCTCCCCAGTCAGCTGCCGACTTCCTTCCTCCTGCATCCACTTCCACATCCTGAAGCCTCTGGTCCCATGAGGAGAGGAGACGCACATGCTCGAGTGTGTCCCGCACGCCTACCGCTGCTCAGCCCAAGGCCCGGGGCTGCAGGGCAGGGGCTGCCCCTGCTCCCCAGCTCAGCTGCCAGCCTGAGGTGCTGGGGAGGGTTGGTTGCTGGTCATCGGCAAAGCAGCATCCCCACCAGAGCTGGGTGACAACATGCACCATGGGGGTTTCTGCGGACATGTACCACATGCTTTCATTTAAAAAAATATATAAATACACATACTTATTCCTTCCTAAAAGGACATGACCACAAGAGAAAAAAAAAAGCTCAAATACCATCCAACCTTTCAGCCTGAGAAAACCACAGAGTTCTCATAGACTTTGAGTTCTGTTACCTGAGAAATGGGTTTTAGCACCCAAAACCCACACGCGCCAGTCTCCTGGTGGGACCCCCACAGAGACAGAAACTTCCTTTTTAAGAAGGACATTTGCAATTTTTTCGTTTCATTATTAGCACGGTTTGGTCGTGACTATTTGTGTGCAGGCTTGCTCGCAAGGAGAAACGATGCTGGTTGGTTTAAATCTGCAGCTCCAGCTATGCAGAACTCTGGGGTTTATGCTGTTCAAGGGAAGGTTTAAAAATCCTCCCGTCATTAAGATGCTGGAAGGTGGCTCTGAGCCACACACACCTCGCACAGGCAGGGCTGCAGGCTCCAGAGCAGAGGGGAAAAGGAAAGCAGCTAAGCAGCCGTGGTTTAAAGGGAGCTGACAGGAATGCAAAGTTTAATTAGCTTGAAGCCAAGGGCCATGGAAGTTGCAAACATTTGCACCAAGGCTGTGCAAGTCCCGGGAAATGAGGAGAGAGGGACTTGAGCTGGAACAAAGTTCAGCCCTGCAGTGCTGGGTGCCAGGTGAGCAACCTTTGCGTGGCAGGAAAGGGCACCGCCGGCTCGCCTGGCACAAACCACCGCGCAGCCCCACGTGTCCTGCCCTGCCCTGCCCTCCGCCAGTGCCGTCTGCGAGCAGGCAGAGCCCCAATGCTCCCGGGCACACAGGCAGCAGCTTTCCCCCCCGCTCCGAGCCCAGGGAGCGCACGCTCTGCCTGGGCAACATGTGAGGAGCCAACGGAGCGCAGCCGCCGCAGCCCTGCACCCACCGGCGTCGGCATGCGATGCTCGCAGAGGGGCTGGCCTCTGCAGGGGAAAGAGAAGCCAAAGCCTGCTCTTGCTTTGGCCTTCAAGGGGAGCTGCACGAGTGCGATGTTTTACACCTCCAGCTCCTTGCTGTTATCCAAGGGTGTGTACAACCATCACCCTGGCTGCAAATCAGCACTGCTCTTTCCTTGCTCTAACCCAGCCCAACTGCTGCGGGGCTGGCTGGAGCTCAGCCCTGTCAGTCTTGTGTGCATGCAAAGGGTTGTGGCACTGTCCCGCTGGGATGTTTCCTGAAACACCCCACAGCTACATTTGCACTTTCTTCATTAAAAAAAATAACGTTACTCACTCCCACCTCGGCACTTTGGCTAACAATGAAACAAGAAAGGGCTCAGCAAGAAGGCTGTCGAGGCTGAGGGACAGGGACCCCGCTGCCAGCTCCCGGCAGCAGCTCCCCTGCACCCCAGCTCTGCACGCCGAGGGACAGCTGGGGCTGCTCCAGACACGGGCCCCTTGTGGCAGGACAACCAGGTCCCCAGCTGTCACTTGCAGGCAGTGAAACCTGCAGTCCCCCCTCATCCGGGCAGGAGGGAGGAAAAGAAACATGATTAGAGGCAGCTGGGCTTCCTTCCGTCCGCAAGGCACAGCCGGCCGCCCCAGCACACTGCTCTGGCTGCAGCACAGCCCCAGCTCAGCCCCCCGCCTGCGCCGGGATGCTCTGCCCTCTCCTCTCCATCTCCCCCCGCCACAGGATTTCCTTGCTCTTGATGTGCATGAAAATTAGGAAATGAGGGTTCCTCGGGGACTAGGTGGGGAAGGCAGCTTTTGGCAGGGGGAAAGGATGACACCTCCCACACCCCTCGCCCGCCGCCCCATATGCCGGGGTCGAATGGGGTCCTGCAGCCTCCCCAGACAAAGGCCAGGGAAACAGTAGCAACAGCAGTGATGAACTTGCTGCAAACTGAAACAGGAACCGAGAAGCCTGACCAGTGGCGCTGGCTCAGCAGAAGGGGCTGGTACGGCCGGCGTGCTCCCTGCCGCTGCAGGCAGCGACCGCAGGGCGCAGAAGCGGCGCAGAGGAAGAATTTAGAAAATGCATCTCAGTAAGATATGCTGCCCTGCAACCATAGTCGCTGCAAGGGCTCGAGGCCCTGCAACCGTAGTTGCTGCAAGAGCTTGACGCACTCATTTTATCCTCCACCACCTCAGCACAAAAACATCCATATAAAGCATGTAGCGCTCCATCCCAGGGGAGGGGAGAAGTGTCACATCAGCCCTCCCGGCGCACCGGGGTCTCTCCCGCCTCAGCCCCCATCACACAGGCTCCCCCTTGCCAAGGACAGAGGCCTCCTGCTCCCAGCTGCGAGGGCAAACGCCTGCCTTTTTGCTCCCTGGCTGGGCAGGGTGCTGCGGGAAGGGTGGGTGCGTGCAGGTAGATATAAAAAGCTCCTGTGATACTTCAGCAGGACCCTCATCATGCTCCTCCGACGAAGCTCCTGGGACAGGGGGCACTGGAGAGGCACCCGGCACCCAGTGCCTGCCGTCTTTGCCTCGGGACAGCAGGGATGCAAGATAAGCGAAGTATTTTCCCTAAGCCCCACATTGCCGCACGGGAGCCAGCAGTGATCAAAGGTTAGTCTGGCTACCGGATGGGCCATCCCAAAGAGCCGCCAGGGCTGCCACAGCCTCCACATCCCCCACCAGCAGATACCAGACTGCCGCATGGGGAAGCCCTCCCTGGGGGGTTTCCAGCTCTTACAGGGCCAAAGGAGATTTCCAGCTTCTGTTTTTCTCTGTCTTAATTCTGAAGTGAACCATTTTAACGTAGCAATTTGCAGCAGCTCAACCCCGGCCTGGGGAGGTGCAGCAAGACGGAGCAGGGTAAGGATAGGGCTGATGAGACCCTGAGCACAGCCAGAGCTGTGCAAAGTCCTTCGGCATTTCTTGGAAGCTCCCACTATAAAAAACAATAAATAATAGCTTGTGAGCCAGAGCTCGGGAAAAGTGCTGAAGAGCAGAACAGCCAAGTGATAAGGGAAGGGAAACACATTGGCTGGACCATCACCCGGTGCCTACGGCGCGGCTGCCCCTGGAAGTAGGTCACTACCTCACCTGACCACCCGCCCCATTAACTTCAACCTTTAGTCTCTGGCTCGTTACTACAAGCAGAGGCAGCTTAAAACATCCTCTCCCAGGCGCTCGCAAGAGGGTAGCTCGCCAGGCAGCAGGCAGGCGGTGGGAACCTGCCCTTCCTGGCACCGCATGCAGGCAGGGGAGCCAGCTGCCCGCTCTTGGGGTGCAGGCAAGGGGCTGCCCCAGCCCGTGCCCCCCAGGGAGGAGGAGTGCCGCACGGCCAGGACCGCGGCAGTCGGCCCGGCACGGCCACGCTGGCGGCGGCGGCAGCTCCGGCACGTACAAAGTTCCCCCTCTGCTAAATCACTTCAGGCTGCCAAGCAGTCACGAGAAATATAAGCCCGCGCAGGGTTGCCATGGAGCAGGGCTCGGCCGCGGGAGCCCGGAGCTGATTCCTCCGGCAAACGCATTTGCCGACCAAGGCCCTGCCGGCACCTCGCGGCCCCGGCTCCTCTCGCCCCGGCTCCTCGGTGGCGGCAAGCGCGCACAACACGCGTGGTCCCAGCGCAGCCTTATCTCTAGGGACAGCCTTCCCTTCCCCGGCAGAGCCGGGGCCCCCCTGTGCTGGAGAGCCCCACGGGTCGCTTGAGCTCAGAGCACCCTGCAGGGACGGTGCCCCTTGCCCCAGTGACACCATCTCGCCAAGGCCACGGGCAGGCAGAAGCAGCAGTGGCTTCGGTGGCATTTGCCCCGCAGGCCCCGGGCAGCGAAGGCACAGACCGTCCCCGCACGATGCCCCGAGCTGCCGTGGGTGCTGGCGCATGCCGGCCAGGGGGAAGCGCGCCCTCGCCAGCACTCTGCCTGCTGGCAGTACAGACACGGGGCTCCCACGCTCTACCGCACGCCGGCCCCCAGCCCCACCAAAGGGCATTTCAGAGCCTGGTGGGCTCCTGTGCCTCGGGATCGGGCAGGCCACAGTGGCCGGCAGCACGGCAAACCGCCTGCCAGGAGCCAGCCCACAGCATCCCTGACCCCAGCCCCGTGCCAGTGACCACGGGACCCATTCCTCAAAGCCAGGAAGGGGTCTGGGGCAGGAAGGGCATCCCCTGGGCATTTTTCGTTGGACAACCGACAGCGCTGAAGTGCTGGAGCGAGTGGAGTTTCTAACTAGAAAGAGGCTTTTGACATTGGAAAGGTTAACGTGAGAGAGAGATCCGTCTCCCTCGCAAAGCTCCCTTTGCTGGAGGCACTAGGTTGAGACCTTAATTATTCACCTGTTGGAGAGGTGCCTTTCCATTACTGCATGAGAGCGGGGCAGGGATGTGCAGGCAAGAGGGAGGAGAGCCCACGGCGTGGGGTAGCCCTGGGGCCCTGCCAGGGTGGGGAGCACCGGGGGATCCGATCAAAAGCAGGGGATGAAGGCCGGTGGGTGTGCGGGGAGGCTCTCCGAGGGGCCAGATTTCAGGCCAGCCCTCCTTTCCCCCGCCGCTGCTCCCTCCCGCTGCTCCCGGCGGCTGCTCTCTCCCGGCTCCAAGCGGCAGGCTCAGCAGCACGCCGCGCTCACCGTCTCCCGCAGCCACCGCTGCGGCGCAGGCGGCTGCCGGCATCCCCAGCAACCGCCACCCCCCGCTTTGCAAACATGCCGGCACGGCCTCTGCTAACTGCAACCGTCGGTAGCAGCCACCGCACCACAGCCACTTTGCAGTGCCTCCCCGGGAGAGCGAGGGGGGTCTCCAGCCCCAGCAGCGCAGTGTCCCTTCGACCCAAGCTGCAGCAGCGTAGCCAGGCTGGAGATATGCTTTGCACAGGCCCTTGGGCTGTCTCAGTCATCCAGCCCTCCCCCCAAAATCTTTGGGAGAAAAACAGCAGAAAAAGCAGAATATCGGTCTGCTCCAGGAGGACTACCAGAAATTAGGGATGCGTCCCCACTTCATTACTAGCCGTAACAATCCACCTGATGGACCGCTTTTCCGCCAAGGGCTTCACTGTGCCTCCTGCACTCCTCAATGGATTAAGCTGTTAGCAGGAGGCTGAGAAGTTAAAGAGGGAATACTGTATTTCAGTTCATGTGATCTTTACGCATCTCTCTGAGAAGCAGCCTGGTTTTTTGTTCTTGTTCCCCCTGCTGCACTTTGTTTGGGGTTTTTAAACAAACTGAAGCCATAAGAGTCAAACTGCTCCTGCCTCTCGCAGGGATGCTGAGAGTCGCCGGCCGCTCCGCGGTGCTCTCGGCAGAGCTGCCTGGCTGGCACTTTCCAGCGCCTGGTGCCAGCAGGCAAACCAGCTACAACCAGCTCCGTACCTCTGAGCAGCAGAGTTGCACAAAATGGATTAAACAGGCCCAGAAATGACACGTTTTGAGTCACAGCAAAATAAAATCACTTTTGTTGTTGTTAAAAAGGGAAAAGGAGTTGGCAGGAGAAAGGCAGATATCAAGTGAAAAACCCTGATTTTCTTTCTGTAGCAATGCAGGTACCACGTGAATCATCGCTGTCCTCGATATGTAAATAGAGGTTAGCAGGCATCCTCAGCCCAACCCTATATAATTAAGGAACTGGTGCAAATATCCATGTCAAACCTTCACCGTGCATCTCCTCGAGAGCCCTCCTGAGGATTCCTCCCCTGGAAAGGAAGGGATCGCCTGGCACCTGCATGCACCCAACTGCGCCTTTCTCAAAACCTACTGCGAAAGCAAGGACTGGGGAGGAGCACGGGGGAGAGAGGAGGAGAGTCAGAGTTCCTCAAGATTTCCACGAAGGAAATGGCTAATATTCATGATCTCATGGCCTCCTGACATTGTAGCCTCTCAGGATAATCTGATCTTGTGCTGGAGCACTGGGGACTTTGCGGAAGCAGCTTTCGGGCTTCATTGAGAAGTCAGTAACCCAGTTGTAAGCAGAGGCTCGTACAGTAGTAATGGGGAGAGACGTCAGCGGCCAGCCCGGGACCGCCTCCCGCTCCGAGTTATAAGGCAGGCATGTGACAGCAGCCAGGGCTGGAGCCTTCCCTGCAGTTTCATCAGAGGTTAAGGTACAAGCACAACACGCGCTTACAACTTCAGGCGTTTCTTAAGCAAATGCATGCAAATCGTAGCTGGGGGGGGGGGGGCTTTCTTTTTTTGGCTTTTTTCTTTTCTTTTCACCCCAGCCTTTAACCCCTCTGCGCACGTGGGGACAGAGAGGAAATGCAATTATCAAAAGCAGGCGCGGGGCGGGAGAGCAAACACAAGGCTGCACACTGCTGCCAAGGGAACCTGCAGCGGGCTGCAAAGATCCCTTTGCTGCTCTTCACATTACACACCCCGCAGACATCAGACTAGCACTAACTCCACGCGCGTACCTGTACTGCTCCCTCCAACGCAGTGCACGCATGGGAGAGGGAGAGAAAAAGAGAGTTCAAGCACAGCAAACCGTATTTTAAGAGATGCTGTAAAAATGGTCTTATTTCATCACGGGCCATTTCGCAGTCCCAAATTTTGCAGGGCATGTTCGCAACATGGTGGTTTTGCACCAGAGAAGGATGACAATTCTCGGGATGATTTTTTTCCCCATAGCAGTCCCTTTTTGGGAATAAGATTCCTAAATTGGCATGTCAAATGCTGACCAAAAGAGCAAAATGAAACAAGCCTTGAGACGCGTGCTGCAATCACATGAGCTTTCCATTTCATGTTAAGCATGCGGAGAACAGGCAGGTTATTGCAGGGAAGGGGAGCCAGGAACTTTCACCTGCCCAGGGAGCAACGGGGCTGGTGGGAGCTGCAGCCTTTCTGCCGTACTTCCCTAGGGATGGCATCCCACACAACCTGCCACGTCTTCTCTAGCTGACAGTTCCCTCAGCAATAATAAATCCGTCCAAATCAGAAAACGCAAACCGCTTACAAAATCTTCTCGGCCCGGTTCTCACCCTTCCTGACCCTTCTGTTGTAATCAACCTGTCAGCAGCTCTTCGTTAACAACTGAAGCTGCCACCTCCCCCTGCTCTGTCCCCAGCAAGGTGCCCGAGTCCCGTGCCAAGCTGGAGCGCTCCGGACCTGGTGCATGCGAGGAGGGGCACCGGGACTACATCAGCCTAGGTGGTGGCAAGACCTGCCTGGTTCTGTCTGGCACACGCACCAGGGGCAAATCTGATTTACCAAGTCTTGAGACCTTATTTGTTTTGAGCCCAAACAGCAGGATTAGTCCCCGTCCCGTTCCGAACCCACATGCTGTTTGCAATCCTGGAGCTAAACTGGTGAGAGAGCAAGGGTTGGAATGAATGCGCTAGCTTCACAATCGGAGCTATTTTGTAATCTCTGGTTATGAAAGTGAAGGGCTGGAGGGATGATACATAACTACAGAAAACTCTTCCCACTTGCACCAGCCTCATCAATCCGACTGCGAAATGCGCGGTTGTGCTCCACATCAGTCACAGCTCTTGCTACTGCCCGGCTTATTGTATAGCGCCTCTCTTCCACCCCCCAAAATGGAAAAGCATGCAAGCCCTATAGCCAGCACGGCTCGCTCTCGTGATCGTGCGAGAGCTGCCAAGGAGCCTTAATCTGATTTTAATACTCAGCTCCGTCCAAAAAGCAGCTCCATCCAGATTCGGGAGCTGCTGACTCGCAGCGCCGAGACCCCCTCTCCCTGCCAGCCCCCTCCCCCAAATCTCCATCCCCCAAGATCCCAGCCCGTATGCGTGTAACTGACGCTCGCCATGACTCATCCCACAGCCCGGTTCTTATCAGCCCCCGCCGCGCAGCCCCCTGCGGAGCCCCCCCCGCCGCCCTGCACCGCCGCGTCCCCCTCCCCACCATTGCAGCGGGGGGTGGGGGGGGGGTGTTGCATAGGAGGGGGGCTTGCCAAAACCAATCAACCCATCAACTTCTTCCTCCCCCCCCCCCCCCCAAATTCCCCGCAGAAAGGGGGGCGGGAGTCCACGTGCGAGTGGTGCTGAAAGCGCCGGCGGGGCTGCGGGGCTGCTGCCGCGCCGGGGCCGCCCCGAAGCCACGGGGAGGGGCGCGGGGAGAGCCGCGGGAGCGGCAGGGTTCCGCGCGTCCCCCCTCCCCGTATTCCTCCCTCTGTGCATCCATGGAGCAAACGGGACCCCCGCAGATCCTCTGGGCACCGGGGGGAAGAGCCCCGGGAAGGGGGGGGGTCTGCCGGCTTCGCCCCCCCAGCTGCACCGCGCTGAGGAGCCGGACAGCAAAGCCCCTCCACCGCCCTCCCTACCTGGCTGTCAGCGAGGTAACTGAAGACGAAGGAGGAAAGATCTTCGTCGAGCAGAGAGCTGCAATCCGGCCCCGGCTCCGCCATCTTCCACCTCCGGCTGGGGCTGAGGCGGCACCGAGCATGCAGCAGGCGCGGCGGCGGCGGCGGCGGCGGCGGCGGGGAGCCGGGCGGCCGGCGGGGCGGAGCCGCCCGCAGCCCCCGCCCGCCGGCTGCGGGAGCCGGGGAGGGCGGCGGGAGCGGGGCGGGGGACGGGGGGGGAGCAGGGTGGAGGGGGAGACGCGTGGTTGCACCCCGTGGGGCTTGCAGCCACGCCTGGGGCGCAAGCAGCTTCCCGCGGGGCACGTGCCCACTCGGGGTACCCGCTTTAACCGCTGCTGTGCACACCTTAAAAGTGCCAGCCCTTAAAAGCGGGGGCACCCCGCATCACTGGGTGCCACTCGACAGTCCCTAGATGGCCCCGAGTTGAGATATTTAAAGCCTGAACGCAGCGCGTCGGGCTGAGGGTCGCATCCAGGCTCGGTGGGGGTTCGCCCGCAGTTGCGGAGCGCCTCATGGGGCTCACGGACACGCATGGGACTCAAGCACCTTCCCATGGGACATGCACCCACCCAGGGCACCCACTTTAAGCATTGCTCTGCAAACCTTAAAGTGCCAGCCCTTAAAAGCGGGGGTACCCAGTACCACTGGGCACCGCTCAACACCCCCTAGATCACCCCAAATTGAGTTATATAAACCCTGAGTGCAGCGTGTTGGACTGAGGGTCACATCCAGGCTCAGTGCAGGGGACACCTGTGGTTGCAGAGTGCCCCGCAGGGCTTGCAGCCACACGTGGGGCACAAGCACCTTCCCGCAGGGCATGTGCCCACCCAAGGCACCCGCTTTAAGCAGTGCCGTGCACACCTTAAAAGTGCCAGCCCTTAAAAGTGGGGGCATCCAGCATCACCGGGCACCACTCAACAGTCCCTGGATCACCCCGTATCGAGATGTATAAACTCTGAGTGCAGCGTGTTGGGCCGAAGGTCGCTTCCAGGCTCGGTGGGTTTGCACTGGAGTGGGGCCAGGTGGCTGAGAGCAAAGAATAACAAGGAGTGAAAGATCTTCAGATTTCCCTCGTTTTCATCTCGATGCTCATCCCACTGTTACTGCGAGCATCTTGATGTCATGCACGTCATTTTTCTGTCCGGGGTTTTGAGGCGTATGCTAAAAGCCCTTTCAGAAATAATTAATGACAAGACCAAAAATCTCATGAATGTTCTATTTACTTGCCCGTAGCAATTACATGGGAAAGAGAGGGGCTTGGCACTGCAGCCTGAATTAGCTGATACACAACCAACCAAGTGACAACACCTGCAGCCTAACGGCTCCAGATCCTCGAATCCCCTCAGATGGCTCAGATGGGCCTGCAGGATCAGTGTAGATGGCTGATGAAGTGAAGTGATATGGAGCGATCTAGGTGGAGAGCTCTGTGTCAGGCTCTGATGGGTGAACAGAATGTGCTTCTTCCTGTAGTAGGAAAGGTTTGCTGCCCATCTGTGTTCTTGCCTTGCTTTTGTTTCAAAGGGAGAGCTGTTTTCAGCCACTCTTTAATACCCTCTGGCCTCCCTTTGGTTCAGGACATGCTGTGAACACCATGCAATGCAGCAGCTTCTGATTTTCACTGATGATCTTGAGCCTTGCACCAAAAGAAGATGTCAGTGGACAGTGTGTGTTATATTGTATGGCTAACGAGAGCTGGGGACAGGGGCGTCTCAGCTGCTGGGAATGGGACAAAGCAAGAGAGAAGCTGCCGCCAACTCTTCCTCATTGCTGTGGCACTTTATTACTAATTACTGTTATCAAGTGCTGAAACAGTTACCCAAGGTGCTTTTCAAGCTGCTCTGCCAGCAATGAAACTTCTCTTCCCGTGGGCGGGAGGTCTGGGCTCAGAAACATCGCTGCCAGGATGCACAGCTGTAGCTCACAGCAGGCACAGCACAGAGCACGGTGCTGCCAGACTGCATCGGAAGGGCCCGGGGAAGGAAATTGCCTTGCTCTGGGGCACATACAATTCCTTGCAGACCAAGACTCGAATTCCCAGTTGACCCTGCTGGCTGGTGATCTGGAGTGCATTCCCCCCCCAGTCCTTCCTTTGCAGAAGATGCAAGTGCTGCGTGCTAGGGAGAGAGGAGGTGAGCTGAGAACAGGAGAGATGTTTGCCCTGCCAAGGGGAAAAAGCAGGGCTGGAAGGCCTCACCATAAAAGTACTCTTTTGGGAGGAATTTGTTGCACAAAAGGCGAGGTTCTCACTCGAGTATCTCGTGATTTCCTTTATACCAGTTGTACTCAAATAGGAAGTAACCATTCATGGCAATTACTTGCGAACGGTTGCTCTAAAATCAAGTTATGCATAGACGCGTGTTTCAGAAGTACCTTTTCCCTCCTGGTGTGTGTGCAAGCACAGTTCCTCCCTCCTTGCTGTCTAACCCAAGAAGACGAGCCCTTTCCAGTCCCCAGCTGTCAGCAGCCTGCGGGGTGCCCACCCTGGCAGCAGCCACCCGCACGGTGCGGCTCAGCCAGGCAGCCCAGAGGCACCGAGGAGCATGAGGAAAGCAAAGCCCAGCCTGCGCTGTCCCATTTCTCCTCTGGACAGAGACGGGTTAGGGCTTCTTTCAGCCAAGTGGGCAAAACTGGATGGGACATTGGGGTCAGGCTACCCTTGTGCCGAGAGGTGGCCAGAGGACAGCAGAGATGGAGCGAAACGGGGGCACCTCAGAGGGGTGGACTTGCTGCTACTTCTGGGTTTCAGAGGGATCCTGGAGGACGAAGTACAGTTGCTCACGTGGCTGCAAGTCAGTGTTAACACGCTCCAAATTCTGCTGCCGATTGCTCTGGACTTTTGCCCAGTCCAAGCATTTTTCTGTGCCTTTTGGGTTTTTTCACCTATAGAATGGAGATCACACCACTTCCCTGTGCCCTGGAGCTTCTGGGGGGATTGGTTGAATAACGCTCATAAAAAGGGCTTCAAAAGCACCAGGAGAGAGGCAAAGGAGGACAAGATGTTATAGCTGGTATTGTCTCCACCTCCTTAGAAGTCAGCCTCAGAAGTACCTGCGGTGGGTAGAGAGGGTGTCCGATCCATGGTTCTTCACCGCAACGGTGTGAACGGGACGTTACATTTGCTGTGTGTACGCGCCCTTCCCTGTCTGCGCACAGAGTGACCGCGCAGCTTTGTTCGGTGCTCATGGCTTTCCTCTTAAACCAGAACCTGAGCTTTGTGAGCAGGAGAGCTGCCAGAGCTCCAGCTTCTGCCGCTCTTTGTATTTATATAGTCAAAGAGGTGTCAACCACAGACAGGCAGCAATAAGCCCCCCGCACCCACCCCTTGCCTGCTGGCCCTGGCTAAGCCAGAGCGCTCCGTGGCACAGCACCGGCACTGCAGCCAGCCTCAGCAACACGATGCTAAGTCCGCAGGGGCTGGGGATAATATTACCAAGGTAAAATATAACAGGAAAAGCCTGCAAATGCCCTTTCAAAACAGCAGAGAGTGAGTAATGTCATTAGGCCAGCGGTCAGGAGGGGACAGGGTTTGAAGGTACCCTTAGCCTACCAAAGGCCAAATGTGGGACAGGGGCAGGAGCCAATGAGCGGTGGCTGGACAGGAGACACCCCGCGCTGTGCAAACTCCCGCCTTCGGTTTCATGTTGCAGCTGCCCCTGTTTGTGGATGGGAAAATGTTGTAAGGACTGGGCAGTGAGAGGCAGCGGCAAATGGGGCTCCTCCGAGTTACAACATCCCCAGCCTCTGGTGGGTCTTCACCAGCCCCCTGTGTTGTGACACTCTCTCCTTGGCACTAAAATTAAATGCAGCCCCAGGGGAATTTGCGTGGTGGCCAGGATGGCCACCCGGGTGGCCGCTCTCGCTGGGGACCCA
Organism: Pelecanus crispus; assembly: GCF_030463565.1. NCBI lineage: Eukaryota > Metazoa > Chordata > Aves > Pelecaniformes > Pelecanidae > Pelecanus > Pelecanus crispus. The sequence goes on along the minus strand of NC_134650.1, from coordinate 12,953,586 downwards.
GGGGAGGGGGGCTGTGCGCTGGCTGGGTCTCTCTGAGTCGGTGGTTGGGGAAGCTGAGGCAGCCAAAGGGGAAGGTGCCCCCGACGCTCTCCCAGAGTCCTCCCCTAAAGCAATCTTCATTCATGTGGGCTGCTATTGGAGGCCCCGCTCCCCACGGGGCAGCAGCGGTTAGCAATGCCATGCCCCTGGGTTTCACTGAGTTTCTCGGCTTGGCTCCTTTCCACAAGCTCTGCTTTTCTTTCCCCTCAGCCCGGCTCAGCACTCGGCTCAGCCTTGTCCTTCACCCGAAGTCACCGAGCACAGGGGCCCAGTGTCGCTTTTCCTCCATGCTTTCTGTGTCCGGTGGCTCCTGATCAGCCGTGTTCACCTGGGAGCTCCTGCCTCCTCCTCTTCCTCAGTTTGTGACATGAAGGCTCTGTGATGCTTAATGGCCAGCAAGGAGTGAACCTCTGGAAATGCACCACTGGGCAACACGGCCCCTCGCTTGCCGTAAGCTTGGGTGGAAACTGCCCCTTTGCTCTCAGTCTGATGTTGTCTTTGCCACAGGGCTGAGGATGTGGTCTCTTGGGCTGGAGGGGACCTGGGAAAAAAGACAGTGGCTTCAGAGGACAAGTGGGTGCTGGCTGGGCTCCTGACTCTAAGCTCCAGCTTGTCCAGGGAGCAGGGCTGTGGCTGTGCTTATTCAGAGGTTCTCATTCCCTCTCCAGAATTCCCAGGCATCATCGGGGAGCAATGCTCCTCCCTGCCAGCAAAGCCCCTCGTGCAGGCACACACAGGCACCGTATCTGCCTGTGCCATGGCAGAGATGTCCCCAGACCCCTCTCTGGAGTGCACCTGGCAGAGGGTCCCCCCCCAGCCCATGCCACCAAACTCGACTTGCTACAGCTCTCTTTCCCTGGAGCAAAGGCAGGCACCTGAGCTGCTTCAGCTCCGGCAGAGGAGCCTACGGCTGGCACTGAGAGCTGGGGGGATGCACACGTGCAGGGTGATGTTGTACGGGGCTCCACCATGCCTGATTCTGCAGCCTGCTCCTCTCCAGACCCACAACCTTGCACATGCTGTGGAGCTAAAGCCATGCAGTTATTGCAGTGGAAACCTATGAAGAGAGAAATGTGGTGGCAAAGGAGTAAGAAGGGGGTTGTGGATGAGCTATTGAAACAGATGGGAGTTTCCTGGAGCAAGCAGCAGAGGCCAGGCAGCGCAGAGGAGGGTAGGGAAGGCTCCTGCGCGATGGTTCATGCTGCCCACCAGCTGTGTGGGCTGAGCGAGGAGACCAGGATGCCCATTGACTCCTTATGGTGTTTTCAGTGACTCATTTGTCTGCGGGAAGCAGCACACCCACAGCAGCTGAAGCAGCCTGTCCTCCTCCTGGGGCTGCTCCAGTGCAGCAGGGCCAGCCAGCCCCTTCTGGCCGGGGACAGGAGCCCAGCAGCAGCCCAGGGCACTCGGCTCACCTCATACCTCACTTTATCAGGAGGAAGAAACCCCATCAGAGACCCTGCATGGCTCTTGCCACACCGCCTGACATCCCAGCATGGAGACCCAAGCCTTCCCCTTGCTGTTTTGCCAGCAGTGTCCCCACGTGCTGCCCCAGAGGCAGCCTGACGCGCCGGCACCAGCCAGCCATAGGTGTGTGGGGACCAAAGGGAGCTGTACCATACGGCACGTGTCCCTTGCGCTTACTCTTCTGCTCTGGCTGAACTCAGCCTCCCCAACACACCGTGCCACTGGCAGCTCTCATGTTGCGTTGACGGGGTCTGTCATAGCCCATCGATGTCACCCTGCTGTTCCCTCACCAGCCCACCTGCCTCGTCCCTGCCTGTCCGGCTGCCTCTGGTCCCAGTGGTGCTGCTTGGCCTCCCTTCCCTGCCTGTCCCTGCCCGGCAGGACAGCACCAGGAGCTGGGGTGTCTCTTCCATCCCCATCATCCTGCTGCCAGCTGCTCCTCTGCTCTGCTCCCAGGGAGGAGCGAAGGGCAGGGGCGAGGCTGGCTGAGACCCAGACCAACCTCATCCTCCTCTGCTGACCCTGGCCGCGAGCAGGGCAACTCCTCCTGCCTCTCCCCAGGGGCTGCCCAGAGTCTGGGTGCTGCCATCACTGTTTTCTCTTTCTCTTTCTGTTTAACCGCCTCCTCCCAGAGACGTGCCACAATCACCCAAGCAGGTCCCGATGCCCCTGCACCAGCAGAGCTGGCCAAGGGGGTGAGCAGCGAAGGGAGCCACTTTGGATCCCCAGCGCTGCCAAGCAAGGACTTGCTGTTCCTCAAGCAGCCGCTGCTGGCAGGGATGTCCATGGGCATCTCCCCGCCTCATGGCTCCCAGCCCAGGGCGACCGCCAGCCAGGCTGCCCCCGTCTGTCCCCCGGCCCCCATTCCGCAGCACCCCCTCCACACCGCCCCTGCCCTCCTCACCAGCTCTCCTCCGAGCATCCCCCATGGCGACTGGCCACTGCTGTCCCCAGCTACTGCACCCCCAGCCCAGGCACCAGCGGTGGGAAGGGGCTGGTTGTCAGGTCCTGGCTCCCCCTAACCACAGGCACTGGTGTTAGGGCAGAAACCCCTCCGCAGGCGTCCCCTCCTCCTCCCCTTGCCAGCCTGGTGAGTAGAGCTGCTGGCAGCACTTTGGGGGATGGCAGGGATGGGGCCGTGGGCTCGGTGGGGCTGGAGGCCAGGGTGCCAGGGCAGCAGGCAGTGGCGCATCTCCCAGCCCAGCACAGACACCGCTCTGCTGTTCCTCAGCACCTCAGCACTGTGTCCCTGGGCAGGAGACACTTCAGCTCCAGCCAGCACTATAAATAAAACCACGCTCTTTTATCCCACCAAATAGGTTCTCATTGATTTTACCTATTCCTCCTCCTCCCTCCTGCATCCCTTTGATATGTGAAGTCAGCTGCGGAGGAGCTCCGGGAGCCGCCAGCCTGGCAGGGAAAATGCCACCCCCTCCGAGCCCTCTTCCCTGGAGATAGCCCCTCTCTCGTTTTGGCTCTCTGAACAGGTGGCACCACTGGAAGAGAAGAAACAAAGCTCCCCAGTGGAAGTTTGCTGGCTAATTATTTATTAATCTCCTCCTGACAGTGCAATCACCAGCAGCAAGGCAGCCCCTGAGCCATGGGGAGGAGGAGGAGGATGAGGATGGAGAGCTCTGCTGCTGGGGCCTTCTTGCTGTGGCCAAGGAACTTGGGGTGAGCAGACACCTCATTTCCTTCTCTGGCTGCTTCGGTTACGGTTGTACCGGTGGCTGATATAAGTGGGGCCCATCTCAGAAGCCCCAGGTCCCTGTCCTGGGAAGTGCTGAGGGCTGGTCCCAGGGTGGTCCCTGGTCCCTCACAGGTGATGTCAGCTGAGGGGCTCAGCTCCCCCCAGACAAGGCGGTGCATGAATGCCTGCTTGCTGCAAGCAGTTACTCTGCACACAGGAGCTCCCCGTGCAGAGACGGCTAGCAACAGAAATAATGCAGCAAAATCACAGCTCACACAGTCTTCCTGGCACTTGAAAGCATCTCAAGAGCTTAAAAAGCTGCAAGATGCTCTCATTCCCATCCTTTCCCTGCTACCCTTGCCACTCACTGCCTGTGCTTTGGGGCCCCCTTCCTGGGGGGGCATGCAGCACTTTCCCAGCCGAACGGTACCAAGTTGAGCATGGCGAATCCTGCCCGCACCGTGCAGCAGGAGGCAGGGAGGCCGCGTGCTGCCCGCCGGAGCGGGGCTGCGGGTGACTCATCGCCATGCAGTATGCAATTACCAAGGCAAGTGCAGGCCCCTGCTGTTTTGCACAGGTATCTGTGTCAGCCAGGGCTATTTCCAGCTCGCTCTGCACTTCTGGCTCCTTCAAGAGGTAAGGAATACAGCTACCTAGCTGCTCTGCCTGCCACAGGGACGGGCATGATATTCCCGTTAGCGAAGAGCCGGGGGTTGGATAGTGCATCCCAAATTGCACAACAGGGGGAGGAGGGAGTGGTGTGCGATTGCCCACACATTTTATGTATTTAAGTGCGCACGCACAGCCGCAGACCAAATGGAGACACAGAGAGACGCAACGAGGCTGCTCAGCGCCCATTGCCACGGACTAAGCGCCAGGCAAGGAGAATTTAGAGCTGTTATTATTAGCGATGCTGGTAGTGCTAGAAAGGAAGCGGCAGAGATGGGATAAAGCAGAGTTTAGAAAATGCTCTGGCCGGGAAAGGCAGGGGGGGACCAGGATAAAAGGAGCAAAGCAATGTGCGGCAGCGCCTTCTCCCCTCCCTGCCGGAGCAGATAACTGCAAGCTCCATGGGGCAGCATCTCTGTCTCTCGATCTGTACATTGAGCGTGTGCCATCCCCCGTCAAGCTGTTAAGCCGAACCGTGCTCAGAGAGTGAGATTTTTTGATTTCCAAAATGTTTGCCTCAGACTTTGCTCATTACTTTTCAGTCTGGTCGCTGTGAGCAGGAAGCGGGGGAAAGCTTAGGCGCTGAGCGCTTCTTGGAGAAGCTCCAAGCAAGGGCTACAGCCCTCCAGCCAGAAGCCTCATTTGCTATGGGGGTTTTGCAACTGGGGTTGTCACAACAGGACAGCAGCTGCAGCCGAGTCCCTATGGCCATAAGCGGAGGCAGCTATATCGTTGCACCGGCACTCTGTGCACCAAAACACATCTGCGCTGGGGTGGATGGGGTGCACCCTCCTGGGAAGCCTGAGCAGGCTGAGTATGCCCAGGGGAAGCAAGCTTGTCCCTGCACAGCCTTCGGGAGTTTTCCTGGGGCACTGGAGGTTTGTTCAGCTTCACCTGGAGGCTGTGATAGAGGGGAGGCCTCCATATGCCATACGGATGTGCCTGGCGTGGGCCACTGTGCCACGTGGTGAAGCAAGGGATATATGACATTACCAAAGCCCCAGGGACCCCGTACGCCGCTTGTCAGCGCACGTCGCATGTCCTGTTTAACTACCCTGAAGGTGTGCGGTGTTCATCGCCCAGCTGGGCTCGAGCAGATGGATCTGCTGGAGGCAGGCGTGGGGGATGAGGGCCGAAGGAAGGATGGATACAGAGCTGGCACCTGCAAAGAGGCTGGGAGGACTCCGTGCCTTAACCTCCCGCCTTTGCCTGACGTGCGCGCACCAAAGCCTGGCCTGGGGAGAGCACGAGGCTGCAGTCAGACCTCTCACGAGCGTGGGCTCTGCCCTCTGCGCATAAACCGCTGGGCTGCAAGTGGCACCAAGCACCCTCATCCTTCCTGCACCTCCTGGCAGAGCCCTCGACATGGGAGAACTGCTACAGTTTTTTGCTGGAAAAATCACATTAATCATCCTCCGCACCACCTCCCTGGCCTTTGTCACAGTTTGGTGCCCCAGGGCCAGCTTCATTTTAAAAGCATTATTTATTTTTAATAAAAGCTGATCTAAACAGCGACATTGGCGGGATTATAAAAATAAAAACATGCGGGTTGTCACAACTGTCAGCATCCCTGGGAATGGGCGACTGGCAGTGCCCAGCTGCGCTCCCTGTCCAGCCTGCGCTGCCACACAGGCAGGGGAGGAATGTCCGGCAGCGCGTGCCTGCGGGCAGCCTCTGCCAGGAAATGCAGCGCCTGCTTTTTCTTTGTAATACACGGGTGCACTTCTTACATATACTTGTTATTTTCTAAATGGTTAGAAACTTTAATTTCATTTATTGCATGAGTAAATGAGCAAATATGACATATACAAATGTTGGAAAGTAAATTAGTTTGCTAAGCCCCTTCATTAAAAGAACTATGTATTATTAAAATATCTATGTTGCAATGAGTTGATATCACATTAGCAACAGTAATAAGAAATGCTGTTTATCCATACAAAACTAGATTTTCAGGGCACAGATCTGGCAGCGTGCGTTGAATCAGTGCGTGGCTGAGACCATAAGCCACGGTGACCGGCGGCATCTCCATTTGCCTGGGGATCCATGGTGGGTCACAGGGCAGTGTTTCACGTCCCAGGCTGATGATGGCCAAGCCAAGAGCTTCACCCCAAGGTTGTCTGTGGAAAAGCCTGCCTCTGGTCCCCAGCCCCACAGCGGTGTCACATCAGGCGGGGTTAGTAGGAAGCGTGCAGGAAGTGAGCAGGAAGCACGCAGGAAGCAAGCAGGAAGCATGCCTCGCTCACTTCCTGAGCATCTCTGCTCCTTCCATTGCTCTTCCTTCTGGCAGATGGGAATAAAGCTTCACCAGAGGCTCCTGCGCCCCTGCCACTGCAGCTGTGCCCGCTCTGGCCGGCTCCGCTGGTCTCTCCCACGAGGCTGTGGCTTTTGGCAGGGCCGGGCAGGGGCAGGCTGCCACGCCAGGACTCCTCAAGCTCAGTTTCTCCTCCAGTCTTCCAGACTGGCTTTATTTGCAGGCACGAGCCCAGTGAGGGGCTGTATTTAAATGCTGCCTGGCCGGAGCAGAGCACAGCCATGGCTGGGACAAAACAAAACCAGCATTCATGGGCGGTCATTTAAATTCCCAGCAGCTGTTCCCTCCCAGCACACTCATGCCTGCCCTGCTTTGCTGTCCACAGGCACTTTCGGGGGTCTTTTCCCTGGGCAGTAGGGGAGCAGGTCTTCCAGCAAGTTCACCTACAACCAGCATCCCTCCTCCTCCTCCTGCCTGCTAAAAATAAGCGGCCAGCCCTGGGGGTACGGTAGCTGGGGGCTGCTCCGCCCTTGGGAGTCTGAACCCACCAGGGTGTTCAGCCCCCCTTGGTGCCTCCTCCCTGCCCTGGTGCAGTGGGTCGTGCAGGGCTGGCTGGGTCCTCGTCCAGCGGCAGGAACCCCGCGGGCTCACCGGCACCCCCAGCCCGTGAGCAGGTTACGGGTGCCCCGCGGCTGCCTCCCTGGCCCCAGCTCATTCCCATTTTCTCGTGATTGTGCTGCACCCCCTGAGGCTGAGCCTTGCTGTGGGGGCGGCCACCCAGCCCACATCCCGCACCACGCCGCCAGCTCCAGTGGGAGAACCGGCCACCCACACCAAAACACTCAACTTCCCAGGGCAGGGGTGCGGACAGGCGCACACCCCCGGGTCACTGGGGTAAACCCAGTGCGATGGTGTTTTGGGCCAGGCATAGCGGCGAGACCTTGAGCAGGAGCTGAGGGGTGCCTTTTGGCCCCTTGCGCACCCACAGGAGGAATAAATTGCTCACGCGTGGTTTGGTCCAGTTGGGTTTAACCCCAGCACTGCTTTCCCACGCAGGCTGCCGGCACAAGGGCCTGGCAGGGAGCAGGCAGCGGCACGCCGGGCACTGGCAGCAGGCGCGAGCATGCTGCGGTTTTCCAGCCGGAGACAGGCAGCTGCTGTGAAGAGCTGGTGGTGAAATGCTGCCTGCAATCCCATTACAGCTGCGAGCGTGAATGAGTTTAGTGGCCTCAATTTAATTCCCATTTGTACACAGTGGAAAAAAAAGAAAAAGAGGAAGAAGAACGAAATCACGGATCGGCACAGATCCTTGGGATGAGGATGCGCAAGCCGCAGTCGTGTGGGAGGCAGGAGATGCCGGGGATGTGCCCAGCCCCGGGCAGAGGGTGCCATGCTGGCAGCAGGGATGGGTGCCACAGGGGGTGGAGGGGGACACATTGCTCCCGCTGGATGTGCCCAGCATGCCTGAGCCCGGGCTGGGAGGGTGACCACAGTTCTGTGTAGCGGAGCCCGTTGGCAAGGGAGCGCACCGGGCACAGGGCTCCCCATCCCGGCTGCAGAGCCACATCGACAGCAAGCGCGTGGGCTGCCGTGGGCCAAGCCGAGCCCCGCAGGGCAGGTGCCCGTGTCTCCCTCCTCGCCCAGGACATGTCCCTCCAGGATATGTGTGGGGCTGGGACAGACCTGGCCGCAGCAAGGCTGGAGGAGAGAAGATGCAGCTTAAAGCCCCGAGGATCTGGGGCTCCGATTTCAAAAAATAAAGTGAGGATTTTCATCTGTATTTGCTTAGTGAGTTAATGACTTTATTTCTGATTTGATGCTCTTGTCTCTGATGACTCAGGCACAAAATGGGAGAGCAGATAAGAGCAAAGAGGCCCAGCCGGAGGGATGCTGGTGCCTGCTCAGTGCCCAGCGTCCCCCAGCCTGGATCCCTTCCAGGGGATTCCAGAAATGCTGTCGGCACCAGGAGCGGGACCACGGGCATGGGGAGGGCAGCAGCTCGGGGAGGTGAAAGCAGAAGCAGCCATCCCTGATGAGAGATGGGGTCTGCCCTGTTACGGCTGTGGCAATTGCACTAACAAGAGCACTAGGTGTTTTATACTTGACATGACCTGCCCGGATCGCCTGTACCACCCCGGCCCTCTGACCTCGTCCTCTTCTGGGAAGAATAAACCTCTCTGATGGGAAGGAGAGGAGCACTCCTCCTTTCCTTGACACCTCCAGCTGGAACCAGGGACCTGGCTGCTGGTCCCTTGCCCCTGGGCGATTGCCAAGGCTTGGCAGGCAGCAGGGAATGCCCCCAGCCTGGGGGAGTTAATCAGTCCTAGAGCAACCCAGCCCCTCCTGGCTGCATTCCTCCATCACAAGAAACAAATGGATGTGTTTAGCCTGAATTAACCATTTTAGATTGGGAGGGCAATCCCAATCTCATTGCACCCGGTTGCCCCCAGCGTAAACAAGAAGCTAGGCAAAATGCACATTTTCTTTGGTGAGGGGGAGGTTTCTCCTCTCCCCCATCACTTGCTTCCAAGTTCCACAAGCCCTGCAGAGACATGAGCAGAGCTCTGCAGCTGGAGGGCTAACATCTCAGCTCTTCCAAATAAACAGAAAATGACCCAGTTTCTTTATTTTCCTCTTTTCCCAAAGTCCAAACACCCAAAAAATGAGGCAGTAAGTGGAAGCCACAAATAGATTTCACGTATCCTGACAGAGCCGGGAGATGAAAGCAGGGGAAATGGCTCTTGCCTCCCCTGCTCTGACCCAGGTGTGGCAGCAGTGCATCCTCCCTGGGGTTAGCTTTCCCAGGCCAAAGAAGCAGGAGAGGCTTTGGGGCTGACCCCCAGCTCAAGTCCCGCGTTGCCTACGAGCTGCTTAGGAGAGCCGTCATCCTCTGCCCAACCCCAAGGGCTCTGGTGCTCTTTGGCCACAGGTGCAGGGGTTTCTGGACCAGGCAAGGTCCCTGACTGGTGCAGGCAGGATGCTGGCTCTCTGGTTCCAAGGAACATTTCACTGCTGTGGTTCAGCCTCACAGCCCCAGGCTATTCCAGCACCGCAGCCGGATGCGGCTCCTCGTCCACCTGGGAATGGCTCGGGTGCAGGAGCCCCTCTCCCTAGGTTTTTTTTCTTTGGTCCTTTTTTTTGAATGATGCCAAGGGACTTCGTAGAGTCCCCGCACCCCGCGGGGACCAGGCTCTTCCAAGTCAAGGTGGGAGCCTCCCCGGGGCTGCTCTCGTCAGCCTTGCTCCAGGTATTAAGGTGAGCAGCAGAACATGCCCAGCCTTCAACTATTCCTATCACGTCCCATCTGGAGACAGAAATCTGCCTGCTGGCTTTACAATTAAAATAGAAATTATTTGATTATGGGGCTTCATTAGTAAAAACAAACACCAGGCAGCCTTCTTCCCTCTCCCCGCCCCATCCCCACCCAGCCGTTCCACCCTGGGGCTGTTTTAGGTGAATCCCAGCCAGGATGCAGGCTGGGCACACAAAGGGGGTTCATGTCTGCAGCTTGTAGCTATAGTCGGGTGCAGCCCAAAGGAGGCAAATTTTAGACCCACAAATCACCTTTGTCAGGTAGAGATGCAGCAACAGCCTCAGATTGACAGCTCAATGGACTGCTGCCCGACAACAGGCGCAGCGATGGCTTTAGCAGCAGCAGGATGTTTCCCAGCCCTGCACAGCCTGCTGAACGCTTGCAGACCTTACCAGAGGGCTCCCAAAGCCCTCGGGGCTTCTGATTTACACTTTGACTCCATTCCCTTCATTCTGTGAGTCTTTGCAATGGGGCCATTTGCACCTTCACACCAACCTGGACTTGCCATCACTAGGTCCGTTTTAGTTCCCCGCAGCTGGCTCATTCCAGGGGGAAAGCGGGGAGCGCAGAGAAGGCTTGAGCCGGCGCGGCGCAGGCTGTCCGTGGTATATGCAGATGTTTGAGTCCCCGAAGGTGCAGCAGTTCTGGGGGAAGTAATTCAATTAACACTCTGGGTGTTGGGAACAGGCTGTGCAGGCTGGGAGAGGAGGAATGCTAATGAAGGAGGGCTTGGGAATGCCGCAGGATTAGAGTGCCGCTCGCCCGGCTGCTCTCAGCGCCTGGTTTTTTCCAGCAGATGGGATGGCTCTGGGCAGTGGGGAGGTGAGGTGGGAATTAGGCAGCCTTTCTGCCTCCGGTGCCGGATGCAAGGAGAAGGCTTTGAAACAGCTCTTGACACCGAATTGGCAGCCCATTTGAAAGGGCCTGTGGCAGACGAGGTATGTGCTATCCCTCCTGCCGCATGCCAGCAGGCACCCCCACCAGAGTCCCTCTGCCCTCTCCAGGCCTGCGGGCAGGGACTCTTCTCTTCGGTGCTCACCTGAGCTTCTCCATCTCCACCTCCCACCTGCACCATCCGCATTTGCTCCAGCAAAAAGCTGCCTTTGAGGTGTCCCAGCGCGGCAGCATGTGCGCCAGCGGGGCCATGCCTCTGGCACGCAGCCAGCTGAGCCGGGAACTGGCCGAGAAGACTGAGCCGTGGTGCCTGCCTGGGGGCCACCAGTGCCCCGAGGTTGGACCGAGGGTTTTATTCGGGATGCCTTTGCAGGGATGTATTTAGGATGCATTTGCGGTCCCGAGTACCACCACAGCAACTGTGTGCAGCCACCCCGAGGATGCAGGCATGAGGCCACAGGAGGAGAGCTGTGGCCGTGGGTGTCTGTCCCCTTTGCCAGGGTGGGCAGCGGGAAAGGGCAGCTGTCACAGGAGCCGGCAGGAAGGCTGGAGGGTGCTCTGCACCCCCTCCCCGCCATGCTCGCTCCTTAACTCCTGCGGCCTCTGGAAAGCCCCAGGGTCTCTGGCCAGCCGAGTGACCTTGGGGGCAGGACAAGACCACAGGGATCTGCCTTTTGCTGCCAGGCAGGTGAAGGCCCTCATGCCACAGGGCGAGGAAGCCCCAAGGGAAAGGGTGCATCACCCCGGGACCGCCGGCTCAGGGGTTCCCTGCCTGGGGACCCGCTGGGGCATGGTGGGGCAGGGGCGTGCGGTGCGGGGGCCGGAGTGCTGGCTGAGCTGTTTGTGGTGGGTAGCGCTGCCCAGCCGCTCCAGCTGACTCATGTCACGTCAGGGCCAGGCTGGCTTCCCAGCGGCATGAAGTCTCCCCCCAGCCAGTGGCACTGGGCCAAACTGTGGCCAGGGCAGGCGGCGCGGGGGCACGGGTTATAAGGTTGCACTGAAGAAAGAGCAGCTCCCGGCGGGACGCTCCCCTCCGTGGCTGTGTGCCATCCACCTGCCCGGCCTCAGCTCGCGCCTGGGGATGCTCCAGCTCCGTCCCCCATGCAGGGGCCTGTGTGCGGCCCAGGGATGGTGGGGTCCAGCTGCAGGGATGTGCTCCAACGGTGGGGTCCAGCTGCAGGGATGTGCTCCGGCAGTGGGGCTGAGCCGCAGGTGAGGGGGTGGCAGGGTTAGTCCCTTCTGCCTGGGCAAGCGTCACCAAGTCGTTGGCGCTAACAGCATTGTTGTCCTACCCAGGCTTGCCTTCTGGGCTAACTCTTCAGCAAGATCAAGGGTTTAACTTTATCAGTGGCTGGAAAAACACGGCATCATTCCCTTGGGGCAAAGTATCTTGATCCCTGCAGAAATCCCAGACACGGCTCCTTTTCCTGGGCCTCACTCGGCATCTCCCCAGCACTCATGTCTGGCCCTTTGGCACAAGAACCCACCAGGACCTCTGCGGCAGGGAGCACCCCGTGCCCCGTGCACAGTCTGGGTTCCCAGCTGGCCCCGTCTTCCCTCCAAAATCACAGTTTGCGCAGACCTGGGTGCACCGGCACGGTGCCAGCATCGAGGAGCTGGCACTTCCCCTTGCAGGGTGTACCCGGGCACAGATTGGCAGACAGCAGGGGAGCAAAGCCACCGCCGGAGCAGAGGCTTCCGTGTCCCCTCAAGGGGAGCCCCCCCACTGGCACCACAGTCCGCCTGCCATCCCCACCATCTCCCTAGCCCTGGAAAGCTTTCCACAACCCCTGCCCAGAGCCGGATAATTGACTATCGCTAAGGCTGGAGGACGGTTTCTGTGCACATCCAGGTGGTTCAAGAGCAATTAGTCACCCTCTGGCGAGGGTGGGACAGGCTGCCCCTCTGTCCCTGCCGAGGTGGGAGCCCTCCGCTGCCTGAGCAAGGGTCCAAGGCAGCTCCGGCGCTCCTGGCACAGCTGGAGGGAGCCCTATCTCCTTGCAGGCTGTATCTGATGGGCACGCTCCCCGCCAGCCCTTCCCAGGAAAGGGCAGAGCTTTCATAGTGGCACAGCCCCAGGGCAGGGCTCAGTCCTGAGCTGACCCCTGCACCCCCAGGGCATCTGATGTAGGGGAAGAAACAGGGTCTGCAGCCCCCAGCCTGGCCCAGCCCCATGGCAGGGGTTCACCCACAGCAGCTTGTGCTTTTATGTGGGGCGGGTGCAATGGAGGGGCTGAGGAGGAAGGGAGGGGTCCTCATCCCCGGGATGGGGGGCACCACCCGGCAGGTCCTGGCACAGTGGCTCTGCGGGGCTGCACCGGGCACAGCTCCAGCCAGGGGCTCATCTGGCAGCGCCGCGACAGCAGGAACGTCGGCAGCAGCTGGCTGCCGGCTGGGAAGGGGGGGGCTGTAATGATGGTCCGTCTCAGCAAAGGTAGCAGAGCATGAAAGCAATTTCACACTTTATTAGACAATTCAGGTGCCGGCTGCGCAAGCCTGGAGCGAGCACTGCTGCTCACGCCTCCGCTCCTGTCTCGCAGCCCCAGGGCCGCTCTCTGTGGGGCTCAGCCCTCCCTCAGGCCACGCAGCACCACGCTGATCAGGGCTGGTGGCACAGAGAGCAGGGACAACACAGGCTACCGGGGGCCAGTGTGCCGGGGCTGCAGGCTGCTTCACATGGGCCACGCTGCTCCCACACATGTGTGGGCACCTGGGGACAGCGCAGCCGCAGCCTGGCTCTGCTCGGCGCCAGCTCAGCCCGGCACTGGTGGTGATCTCGAGCACCATGCCTGCAAATGCAGCTCCACTCAGGCTGGCTGCGCCCTTCAGCCTACGGCAGCCACCCTGCTCCAGCTGCCTGGGGACTGGGTCCCCCCAGCTCCCCTCCTTCCCTGCCCACTGCAGCCCTGCTGCACCCCTTCTCCCCTCCTGGCACCCCACAGTGAGGGGATGGGTCCAGGTTTGGGAGCCCAGGCTTGGGGCTTCCCTGGCAGCTGCTTTCCTCTCATGCCTCCCTGCCACCCAGGTGACCCAGCAGAGCCATAGACACCTGGGCACGCAGCCCAGCGACACCTCCCTGCGATCCAGATGACTCCATCTGGAGATGCGCTTTATGGCTTCTCACCCTGCCCACAGCCACTGCCGTGTCCTCAGGGACAGGCACGTCCCGCAAGGCAGGGGAGAGCAGAGTCTGAGCTGCCACTGCCAGCACTCCAGCACGTGGCTGGGCTGGCGTCCTGCACCCCAGGGACATGGCTGTGTGCTGTCACACCCCGTGGGTGGACGCTATCCAAATGCCTGCACGTCCAGGATATGAATCAGCCTGGACAGGAGCACAGCAGCCGCTCCTGGACAACCTGAGCTGCCCAGCAGGCTGCTCTGGCAGCCAGGCTGTGCCGGTGCCAAACCCCTTGCAGGTCAGCAGGCAGGTTGCAGGCAGCGGTGCCTGCCCTGCTCCACTGCCACCTTGCAGATCAGCCCTGGGCATGGCAAGACCCCAGCCTGGCACGTGTTTTCCTCCCCCTCACACAACCCTGCTCCCACAGTGCCGAGCCACAGCACAGCGGCACCCGGCCAGGGCAATGCCTAACCTTGACCTGACCTCCTGGAGAGAGGCCGTCCCTGCCCGGCTGTCCCCCTGTGCCCCTGGCCACGAGCACGTTCCACTGGGCCAGCCAGAGCATTCCTCCCGGGAGAGCCTGTCCTCGCTGGGCTATTTAAAGGCACACTGGCGCCCTTTATTCCCCCTCATGTTTAGGCTGGAAGAGTCCTGTACCCTCCAATGACTTCAGGGGGGCACTTCCAGGCCTGGGGCAGCAGCGGGTGCAATGAGTTTGGGTGAAATCATGGGAGAAGCAAGGGATATTGGTGCCCCATGTCCTGCAGCCAAGTACTAGGGCATGTCCTGGGGACAGACCCCATGGGGAAGGTCCCACAGCCATTGAGGCTGGGAGCAGGTAAGTACTGCAGAGCCCAGCTCACCCCTTTGGGTCCAGAAACCGAAGGAGTCATACAAGCTAATTCCCTTCTTCCTAGCAGGGACACATCCACAGTGTGCTCCAGCTGCCGCCAGGACCTCGGGGTAGGCAGGGCACTGGTGCCACCACGGCTGGGCAGGGTGCTGGTACTGGCTGGCTCAGCACCGTGCGAAGGAGCCTCTTGGTGCCTCAGCTACACCCAGCTTGGAGCACAGCCACCTTATCTGGCCAGGGGCAGGCAGCTGATGCCTGACACAAGCAGCGTGTCCCCAGTGTGCTGCCACCTCCTGCACAACATTGGTGTACGGCTCATGTACATCTCCCAGTGGGATGTGCATGGGCTGTTTCCACCTTGCCCTTCGTGACTGTCAACCCTGGCAAGCGCTGGTAGATGGGCATTCGATGGGTAGACTGGTGGCCCAGGAGAGGCAGCAGGAGTCTAGGACACCTCACAACAGCCTGCACCCCCCATGCCAGCTGCAGGCATGGCAAAGAGCTCCTTCTGGCCAGCACTGACACACAGGCAGCACTGGCAGTGGCTGGAGGGGGGGAAAGGGGAGCTGTTGTTTCAGAGCACATGAAATCCAGAGTCCTGATGAGTGGGACAGAGAAAGACCAACCGGTTTTCTAAGCTGCCTGTTAAGTCCTGCCCGCCCCAGGTCTCCTTCCAGCAGGCAGATCAGGGCACAGGCAGCAGCAGTTTCTCAGCGCTCCTTGTCCTGCTGTCACCTTTCACCCTCTGAAGAGTCCGGCACCTGGCAGCTGTGGAGCAGGACCTGCCCGAGCCGCTGACTCCTGCCATCGCCTGTGCTGGCGCAGGGTTGATTGCATCTGCGCCCTGCTGAGCTGGCAGGAAGGCGGCTCGGGAGGGAAATCCGACCTGATGCGATTTGATTAGGAACAGAAAAATCCGGAGGAGCCATCCGCAGCGACCTGGAGGTGTGAGCCCTGCCGCTGTGGGGCCGGGGCTGGGCGGGCAAGACTCAGAAACCCAGCCCCTGCCCAGTGGTCCTCATCCCCCCAGCCTGCCCACTTTCCCATCCCAAGGAGCCCATCGGCCTTTCCCTAGGCTGGGAGCATCCCCAGGCAATGTCCCTGGCTCCGGCGCTGCCGTCCTCTCCCAGGCTTCATGTGGGTGACCATCTGCTTGGGGCTTTCAAATGGCACCTGGGCAGAGGTAGCAAACCCCCAGCCTCCCCGCAGATAAAGCCCCAGGACCCTGCAGCTACAAAAGAGGGTGAGCCCCACAGGCAGCTCTACCCCAAACCAGGCACCTCGACCCAGGCGTGGGGTGCACAGCGAAAGCAGAGCAGCATCTGGGGCCTGTCCCCACCTGCCTGGCACCCACCCCGTCCCTCCCCACATGGTGCAAGCTCAGGTGAGGACGTGCCACCTCTGCCCCCCTGCCCAGCCCGCAGCCACGGCCGCAGGGCAGCACTGCGGGAACCCGCACCCAGCCCCTGTGCCGCCAAAGCGCGTCCTGTGGGGAGCCCGTGGGTGGCTGAGCGCGCTGCCTTCCTGCTGGGGAGGGCGCAGGAGCCAGCATGCCAGCGCTCGCCAGCCGGGCCATCACACCTTTGATGCGGGAAGCAGCAGGTGCCCAGGGCAGCCGGGGTGACGCCAGGCTCCTGCAGCGGCGGCTGCCTCCACGCTCCACTGCCTGCGGTGGGCAAGGGGTGGGCAGCCTAGCACCACGGGCTGAGCTCTCCCGTGGAGGGAGCACGTTGCCAGTCCCCGAGGGCTGCGTCTGGGAGCTCAAAAATTCCCCTCTGGCACCATGTCAGCACTGCCGTGGGCACGGCTCCCTGCCCTGAGCCCCATCAACAGCAGGTGACAGCACAGCATCAGAGCAAGCCACGGGGAAACGGAGGCACAGAGCCGTGACGCCTCAGGCAGTGGCGGGAGGGAGCGCTGCCTCTGTCCCCAGACCCAGCCTTAGGTCAGGGACCAACACAGGTCGGTTCTCCCAAAATCCCCTTCCACGGGGCCTGTGCTTCTAGAGAGCAGCGTGTGTCACACCGCTGGAGATTTGTGCGGGTTGGCAAGCGGGACGCTGTGTCCGGAGCCCCCCAGGAGCTGCGCTCTCCGTCCCCAGCCCCGAGCAGCAGCGGCTGGGAAGGAAGCAGCACACCGCTCGCCTTCAGCCGCTGCCCCGGCACAGCGCCGCTCACACCGGCACCGCCAGCCCTGCCGCCTCGGGCTGTCCCCACGCCGGCCAAGGACACACAGAGTCCATGGCGGCAGCGAACCCCCCCCGGCCTGCCAGCCCCGCGGAGCCGGCGCGTGGGGCAGGCCCATCAGCACGGCGTGGGCAGAGACGGTATCATATAGTATAATGTCAGCGTATCAGCCACACGACGTAGCATTGGTGGTGTACAGAGCGCTCCTCATCGCCAGAGCTCGAAGCGCCTCTCAAAGGGGTCGGTAGCATCAGCCCCACCGTGCTGCGGGGGGAAGCTGAGGCCAGGAGCGGTGCTCGGTGGCCAGGAGGGCTGGGGAGGACCCCGGCCCAGCACCCTCCCATCACTGACGGTGCAGCCAGGCGCAGGCTGGCATCGCCTTGCCCTTTCGCAGGGTGTGAAGGCTGGGCTGCCGAAGGGACCACGATGGCACATCAGGGTAGGCACCCAGGCAGGTGTGACACCCCGGTGAGGAGCGGGGAGCCATGTGTCTGGGGCTGCTCTGCCTCGGTCTCTGCACTCAAACCAGTGATTTCCCTGAGAGACTCTATCCAAGAGCCCCAGATGCTCCCTGCCAGGCCAAAGACGCCCTCTGCAGCACAGCACCCTTTACAGTTCTGTCCTGATCTAACTGGGGACAATGCTGTCTCATCACCCCTAGGGACATTTTTGTCACTGACATGGATTTCAGCAAATCCCTGGAAAACTGCAGCCACCTGCCCTCACTCCCTCATGCTCCTTTCCTTTGTGCAAACACATATGGGACACGGCACCCTCACGCCTATCCATCAAAATGTGCCTCCCGACTGCCATCCCTCGCACCCACATCCCCCAGGCCATATTCTGCCAGCTGTTTCCCACCACCTCCCCGGCCTGGGGCCACCACATCTGCCCTCTCCAGCATCTCCTGTGGCAAGTTCTTGGGTGCCAAGTGGACAGTTCTCATCTGATGAAGCCTGTGCCCTTTGGGTGCTGGGCTGGCCATGCTCACACAGGCAAGCTCCAGCCTGTGGGCTCATGCACGGGGACGGTCACCAGGTAGCTGGAGGGCACGTAGCCCCTCTGGCCATTCACATCCACCAGGCTCCACTCCTTGCTCCCCTTCTTGTCGTGCGGCTCCAGCACCACCACGGGCTGCCCTGCCTGGAGGCTCACCTCCTGCGGACTCCTGGCTGTGAAGGAGAAGCCAGCGACCACCTGCAAAAGGCAGGGGAAGGAGGGAGGAAGCCCGTGCCGGACGCGAGAGTCAAAGGGGGAAAGGACATACATGGCAGGGCAGGACCTAGAAGGGGCATGGAGGTTGTCTCCAAGAGGGCAGCGCAGCACTGCCATCGATGGAGGGACACTGGGGACCCCACCGAGCAGAGTTCTCTTGCTTTGTCCACCCCAGGTCCTAGCAAGGCAGGCACCAGCTTCACAGGGCACTTGGCCAGGGGCTGTGACACTCCCCTGCTAGGCACATGGCTGCACATGTATGACCATGTGTGCGCTGGAAAAGCAGGTCCACTTCCCACCCACACGCTGCACACACAGGGACTGGCATGGAGCTGGTGGGTTTGCTAGGAATGGCCCTGGGAGGGGTGTCCTGGACTCTCACCTGGTAAGCTGGGGTGAAGGTGGCCACCTGGGGCCTGGGAGCTTCAGGAGATGCATACGAATGTCGCCTTCTCTCTGTGCTGCTCTCCAGGGCTGGCATCTGCATCCCGAGCTGCTGGCTTTGTACCGGGCAATAGGGCTGGAGTTTTCCAGCAGGCACAAACCCTCGGGGACCTGGAGGACACGCACACACACAGGTCATGGGGCCCCACTGCCTGGCACATATAGGAATGGTTGGAGGAGAGAAGAATGACAACCTGGCTGTTGCCTGGCATGGCACAGAAGCCCTGTTCAAACTGGTCCATCACTAGGGGATATCCAGCAGCAACCCCTCCCAAAAAGGGGTTTCAAGATGTTTCTGTGTGCACGGGATTCTCCTTTCCCAGCCATGATGAGCCATGAGTGCTCCCTCATGGGGAAACCTGAACTTTACAGCTAATGGCTACGGGTGCAGCTGGCAAAGCAGATGTGGGTTTGGGCTGAGCAAACCCTGGAAAGGAGGACCCAGGAGGCAATGGCCTGCTGTTTCATCCAAGATGAGGAAGTGGTTTGGATTTGTTTTCTGACCCTGGTGCTGAGGCAGGGAGAGGCTCCCCATAGCGCTCACAGTACCTCCAGCATCCACCAGCCATCTGCTTGTGTTCCCCTTAGTGTCCACACTTTGCAGCAGAGCTACAATCTGTCCCCTTTGCAAGGTCAGGTCCAAGTCTTTGCTGCCAGTGATGTTGCTTGTCACTTGGTAAAGTTTGTCTGGGCCGTGCTTGCTCACAAGGGAAAGGACCTTCCGTTCCTCAGCAGGGTTCAGAGGCTGTTGGGGAGCGAGAGACACAGGAGCACTTGATGAGACAGATGGGAGACTGAGGCCCTCCATGCACATGTGCATGGATCTCTCTGCAGGATCACATCCTAGTGAGCAGTTAGAGGAGAAACTCCTTCACACTATCTGCTCTACCTCATGGTTTTGAGACAAGTGTCCAGAACCAGAAGAGCTGAGACTGTCTCATCCCTGGTTATTCCCAGCCAGCTGCTGTTGGGGGCTTGGGGGAAATACTGTGGCTGCAGCAAGCCCCTGTGCCACTTTCTGAGCCAACCTCCCCGCCAAGGAGATGTTCTGCACTGGAAAGCCACAGTCCTGCCTCTTCCTCCAGCTGGCCTGAGACATCCCCTTCCCAGCTCCTACCTGTGTCACAGGGCTTGGCGTGACCATCTCAAATGTCTGGCAGAAGGTACAGAGCTGAGCACGAGACTGCTGGAAGGTGTCTTCCACCATCTTCCAGAAACTGGGCAGAGGCATGCGGCCATGGGGCATCTGTGAAGACAGACCCTGAGATCAGAGAGGGCCCTGGGGAGGGGAACAGCTGTGGGCAGGGTCAAAAGAGAAGGAGCAGGAAGAAAAGAGATGAGAAAGCAAGAGAACAGACCTTATCACTCAAGATGCACCTTGCATCTAGGGTGTGGTTCCCTTTGGCATGGAGAGCTGCTGTGCTCTGGCTTTGAGCCACCTGCCCTGGGCAGGGCAGTCACATGCGGGGCTCTTGGGCTGTACCCAGCCCACTGCAGCAGTCCCTGGGTCCTGTTGTCCTGCCCCAAGCCCACAGTCCATCCCACCTGACTAAAAAGGGAGACAGGTGGATGTAGCTCTGGGGTAGATGTCTGCAGCGTAAGCATCCCAGGCTGAGCAAGGGGAATCCACCCTCATGACTAGGCACATACAAGCAGTGCCTGGATACCTCCACATGGCTGCATCTTGTTCTCATCTCGGTCGTGGGTCAGGCCAGGGCCATGCTCTACCCCAGGGCTCTGGACTGGCGTGATCCACCACGTTTGCAAACATCAGACTCAGAGAGTGCTGTGCAGTGAGGAGTCCTGGGAGATATCTCCCAGGGGATGGAGGTTTGAGGCATGCTCATTCCTCAGGCCAGGAGCTGTCCTTCTCTTTGCCTTCCCAGCACAGAGCTTTCAGGAGCTCAGAGTTAACACTGATCTCTCAAACAGCACATCAATAAATTACCAGTGGTGTCCTCAAAGAGAGAGCAGGACAGTTCCTGGCAGTGAAGAAGAGACAATTTGGCTTTCCCCAGCCAAAGGGGAGGAGAGAGCACTTACAAATGCTAGACAGTTGGCTGTGTGTCTGCAGGGCAGGCTTGGGCTACAGCAAACCTTCAGTGCCCTGACATCCAAGTGATGTCCCAAGCCTGAAGAAGGCAGGTCTGGCTCAGCATGTGTGCTGGTTTGGGCACACATGCCAAAGGGTCACTCTCACCTGCTCTAGCTCCCTTTCTGCCTGGTGCAGGACCTGGGCAGCCAAGTCCCGTTGCAGGGCACTGAGGGAGCACAGTATCTGCCCCAGGAGCTGCAGAGCTGCCTGGTTGAACCGTGGGAGCTCAGCCACGAGCAGGGCGTTGATGGCAAGGTAGGTGTTCATGGCTGCCTCCTCATCGTATGTCACACTGCCCATCTCGCTCTTCCGCTCCTGGATCTCCTCATAGTCCAGCAGCTTGTCCAGGCGCTTCTTGACCAGCTGTTGTGGCCCCACCAACATGTCTGAGAGGCTGCAGAGGGGCTGGCAGACCAGCCTGTCCAGCCGTCGCTTCTGTGGGGCAATAGAACCCAAATCTCCACGTGAGCCCCCCAGACAGGGGGGCTCACAGTGCCCCATGCAGCTGTCTGCATGGGGCACTGTCCTACATGGGAGAAAAGGCTCGTGGACCTGTTGAAGGGCTTGTGTGGAGTGGGGAGCATCTGAGGCACCCTTCCCTGAAGGCACATAGGATGCCAACCAAAGCAAACCCTCGGCAGAGAGCAGTCATGCATGCCAGGATTCAAAACTTGTGCCCCATGCAAATGATCGGGTAGGACCCTCATGCGCAAGGTCCCGTGGGCCAAGGCGGGTGCTGCAGTGACCGTCCCATGCAGGCCATAGTGTCCTGGTTTGACAGAGACCCTCAGCCCAGAGTCTGTGCAGTTATCCCTCATAGCTACCCTTCCTCCCCATGTTGGCACTCCCTGGGGATGCCAGCATCCAGGTGTGGGGTTCAGGCTGCCCTGTCACACTCTTCACTGCTCAGAAAACCTCCCTGACTGCATTCACGGTGGCAGCCACTACCCAAGAGGGAGTCCTGGGGAACCAAGCAGGGGTGGTGGAAGGAGACAGATGGGGGGCTCTTGGGCCCCCAGAGACAAGTATGGATGCCCACAAGGCATGGGTAGGTTGGCCTGAGGTTTGGTGGCAAACACCTTGTGTGAGTCAAATAAACAGTACACCTCGTTTCCCACCATCCTGTGCTCCACTGCAGCCTTGCCTGCATGGCTGGCATTGAGCATGTCAGGGCCCTGAAGGCACAAATAGTCTTTAATGGCCCAAGACCAGCCTTACCTGGGGCCTCCACCCAAACCCCTGCCCACAGCCCATTTAAAGGCCTTCAGCTGCTACTTGAGCATTGCTGTGGGGCTGTGGGTGAGCTGGTTTCTGCCTCTGTCTCCTGGGTGAGCCTCTGCTGTAGGTAGCTCAGCTCCTCGATGGACATCGCAGCTTGCCTCCAGCCCTGGATGGACTTTAGAGCTGTGTTGTAGCCATGTCTCTGGCCCTATCTTCTTTTGTTTCCTGGATGGAACCTGGAGCTGGTTCTTCGCTTCATGTGTCTGGGAATGCTGATGGACCCTGTTACCTGCCCGCTCAGGCCCCAGGGGACTGTGCCTGTTGGTGAGGACACTGCCTGCTCGGGGGTCCCCCTCAGCTCTTGATTGCCCTACCCTGGAACCAGCCCCTGCTGTACCTTGGCAGAAAGTGTGAGAGCAATGCTTGGCTGTGACCCTGAAGGAGATATACAGGGAAGGAGCACTCACAAACTCTGGGAAAACAGTGCAATGGAGGTACTCTGCAAAGCGGCGGTACTGCTGGGCAGGTCCCTCATCGATCTGCAGCTCATACTTGTGTGGGGTTGGCAACAGGAATGCCTGAAAGAGAGAAAGCCATCAGACCTGACCTGCAGAAGCTGCCCAATACTAGCTAACCCATCCGTAACCTAGCCCTGTTTCCAAAGACGTGCAGATGTCCCAGTGTGGGTGCTCTGTGCCAGCAGCCCAGGGGGACTGATGCTCTAGGCTACTCTTGTCTGCAAGCCAGGGAGCTCACTTAGGTGTTAACAAACCTCTCCCCTTGAGCAGGAGTCATGTACCAGCTTGCAAAAACTCCTACCCCAGCAAGGTGGCCAAGGCTGCCCTGTGGCCCCAGACAGCCTACCCCAGCTTGATGTCACGTGGTGCTTTGACATTTGGCTTTGGTGCTCCAGTAGCTCCATGGAGTTTCTTGTATTTGTGTATAAAATCTTGCCTCTGCTTCTGCATGGAGACTAAGACTAGTGGGAAAGGAAAGTGGCTAGGGATGGTTTGGGTGGAGATGCTCTTCGGCTTTGAGAGGCTTTGCTCTAATGTTAACTCTGTGGGCAGCAGCCTCCTTCCTGCCTGGAGGCAGATTTTGACCCACAACCTCTAGACGCAGAGAAGGGAGCACTGAACTCCCAGAGCCCCAGCCTGCTGCTGGTGCCAAGGGAAGCCTGGCCTCCTGCTCCTCCTGGGCTTGGCTTTGCTGTCCCTTGGAGCACTGCTCCTGCAGTCAGTCCTGGAGCAGCAGGAGCAGTTTCTGTCTGATTCTTGTCAATGATGGCTGCCTTCAGGGCACTCAGAGAGGCCCATCTCTGTCCTAAATCTCATCTTTTTGCCTGTCGTCATGTTCAGGAGACCCTTCCTTTGTCGTCTTCCTTGCCACAGGAGAGACTGGACATGGAAATATAAAAGGGGAAAGGGACTGACCCTTTGAGCAGCAGGCAGCAGCTCTGAGACCTGTGTGCTTTTCTTCAACCCTACAGGGGCTCTTACACAAGCAGAGGTGGCTGTGATGATCTTGTATGCACCAAGATTTGCATCTCCTGGTGGTGGGGGCACTGGTACAGACAGATGCACAAGAGGGAACTGCCAGCCAGCACAAAGAGAGGCCAGGCTGTCTCGCCACTATGAGAACATTTCTTCGTTGGTTCCTCAGGATGTCTTTGAAAAGCTTTCAGAGGGAGAGAGATGGGGCATGCATGCAGCCCCACCTTCCCCCACCAGAAGCTCCTCTGAAGCTGCATCCAAGCCCCAGCATGACTCTTAACCACAGCTTATTATCTAGGCTGCCCAGCCTGTTTGCAGATACTTGATGTCCTGGCTGAAGCCAATAAGCTGGCTCACAGAGATGCAGCTCACTAAGGGGCAGTGCCAGGCAGGTCCCCAGGAGGACTTGATATCCCAGGAACGGTTGTACCCTGTCCCTGTAGCTGATGCCACCTCTCACTGTCATACAGATTGCCATCCTGATGTTTTCTATTCTAATCCTATTTTACCCACTCTTTGGGCTACAGAGAGTCTTTGTCCCCTTTTCCTCCTTCCCAATCCTATATGGGGAGTCCTTGTCAATATTTTCATGACAAGATCCTTCCAGCTCTTGAATTGCTGCTTTCTGAACCCTCTGCTATTTCCTGAAACCTTCCTGACAATACAGAGTCTGGGGGTTTCAAGTTTTGTCATTGCTCATACTTTCATTTCCCTCAGATGCCCCAAGGGATTTCCATGAGAAAATCACAGCAGCTACTCAGCCAAGTCATCTCAGAAGGGAAGTTTGTTGTTTCCCGGATTTGGGAACACTTCTGCCTCATACCTGTTATGCAAGAATTCCCGGGCTGAACAGCACTTAGCCTTCACAGCTATTTAATTCCTTGAAGTAATGATCAGTTTAAGGACTGATTATTCTCAAATGACACCCAGCTCAGACTGTGTCATCAAACCCTTGGCTTTGTTTTAAGCTCTGCTGGACCTGAGCGATCCTTGGATGTTGTGAAAGTCCCTGGCACAACATCTTTAGCTGAGAAATGCAAGTCACTGAACATCCGCAACTGATGCTGGCTTCCACAGGGCTTGAAAGTATTCTGCAACCCCAAGAAACAGGTCCTGAGGCCTGGATGGGACCAACCCCCTGCAAGTTATGAGGGTTTTACCTCTAAATGGCCCAGGTAGGATGCCACGTTCTCCTTCAGTACAGCTACGCTGGACACCACGCACTGGAACTTCTTCTCCAGGTCGTCATACTCTCTGTCCTCTGTCTGCAAGGCAAGGGGCAGCTTATCCCCGGCATGGGCAGGCCAGGCCATGCCTCGCCTCAGGCAGGGCTGATGCCCTCACTGGGTGCTAATGTAAAAAGCAGCCAGGCACCTGCCTGAAGCTCTCAGTGCTGGCGACAAGCAGGGGAGACCCTGAGAGGCTCCAGGAATCTGAAAAGAGCCAAGATCTAGGGTGCTTGGGATGCATGCAGAAACAGGGCTTTCGGTGATGCTGTGGTGCTGGGGAACACCAGGGTGTCCTTCCTTTCGCTGGGGTGCCTGAGGATCCTGTGGGTGCTTTGGGGGCCAAAGCACTCCCCTGCAGCGCTCTGAGGCAGGGAGCAAGGTCTGTACCTGCATCCCTCCCACCCCGCTGGTCCTTGGGGCCGGGGACCGGGAGCCACCCTTAGGCTGCTCGAAAACGGGAGTGTGGCCCATGTGACAGCACAGGCCACTGGGTGTCAGCATCGGCCGCACCACCTCGGCTCCGCTCTCCCCATCCGCTGGCGAGGCATCGCGGGAGGCAGCGGAAAGCCCCAGAAATGACCCAAGGAGAGGCAGTGGGTGGGGTGCGGGCAGGCAGCGGGGTGCGGGCTGCCCACCTTGGCCACGATGCCGGCCTCGTGCATGAAGAGCCGGCTCAGTCGCGTGGTCTTCTTGGCGATGGAGTGCGTGTTGAGGCGCGCAAAGCGGTCCCGCAGCGTCAGGTGCTCGGCCTTGTTGTATTTGGTTGCTGCCTCGGGTGGGGGCACACAAGGTGGGAGGAAAAAAGATCAGAAGAGGAAACTTTAGGGCAGCATCCTCAGCAGCCTGAGTGGGCAACGCGGGTGAGCAGCATGGAGGCCCGGAGCTGACAAGTCATGATCAACAGGATAAGCACAACCCACATCAAAGAAGGGCAGCCCCGGGGAAAGTACTATGAAAACCAAAAAGAGCAGCAAGCTCCTATTCGTGGGGAGCCTTATTTCTCCTGTCCCAAGGGCAGGACTGTTCCTCCCCATTCCCCAGCTCCAGGAATGCAGATAGTCTGGTTTTGTGCTCAGCCCCCACCATGCCACCCTGCTCCTGCAGCCTTCAGGTCTTGCCCAGAGTGGCATTTGCAGGACCAGAGCAGTGCTGGGAGCTGCCTGCACTGTGCCAGGAGCTGCTTGCATGAGTCCGTGGTTCCACCAGGCAGTACGGGTGGAGGGCCGGAGAGCTTTGAACTGATTTAAGTGAGAATTAGCGCAACACCAAGGGGAGATGACTGGCATTGGGATGGGGCCTCCCAGATGCTGTGCCCCCTCCCTGTGCCGTGCTCCCTGCCCACTCACCTACTTCTCTGCGCCGTTTGTACTCGTTGATGTTGGCGTTGACCTGGGCCATGGCGCAGACGGCTGCCTGCAGGGCCGGGTAGGCGCTGGCGCTGACAGGGGTGTTCTCCAGGATCTTCCCCAGCAGCAGTGGGTATTTGGTGACCCTCTGCACTGGCATCACCAGGAAGAAGCTGAGGTCTGACGCACCTGTGTGAGGCCTGATGGAGAGGGGAATCGCTCTAGGTCAGTGCGCAAGGCTGCCCTCCTGCTCCTCCCAGCTTCTCTGCAAGCATTTTGGGGAGAAAGCAGCGCCTCTCCAGCTGCAGGGGAGCTTTGCTGCCTTAGACCTGCAGGCAAGCTGTGCCTAGCAGCCATGGGGGGCTTCTGGCTGTGAAGCCCTGCTCCCTGCCAGCTGTGGGGCCACCCGCCTGCTCCGGGAGTGCTGGCAGGGGGATGCTGTCCCCGCCAGCCCCGAAGGCAGTGCCAGCCCCGGGCGGGCACCCTGCCTCCCTGAACAGTGCTGCGCTTGTCTAGCTAGGAGGCACAGGATTGGTGCTTGCTCCAGGGGCAGTGAGGAGGAGGATGTGGGCAAAGTGCAGGCAGGCTGCAGGCAGGACTCCCCTTCTACCCACATGCAAGGCATCGCTCATTTAGGAGTCACATCACCTGTGCCCTGAAACAGAGAGCAGCAAACCCCAAGAGCTCCTCCACTGCCACTCCTGCTTCTCCTGTCTCGGACAGTATTTGTGACCCCCCCAACAGTTCAGGACGGGTTCAGCAGGTCCCCCGGGGCCAGCCCGTCTCTCTGGTCAAGCTGGGGATCATGTGTCCTCTGTGGGCACAGCCTCTTGGGCTGTGGAGCAGGCAGGAGCTGTGGGTGCCACCCCATCCCTTGTTTTGGTGTCTGCCATAAAAGACTATCAAGCTGTAGTGCCCCTTTGGCAAGTGGCCCCAAGGATGCAGGACAGGCTGCCAGGGACTACACCAGGCAATGCCACAAATCATAGAATCATAGAATTGTTTCGGTTGGAAAAGACCTTTAAGATCATCCAGTCCAACCATTAACCTACACTACCAAGTCTATTCTAAGCCAATCAAGGGTAGACTAGACTAAACCATGTCCCAAAGTGCCACATCTACCCGTTTTTTGAACTCTTCCAGGGATGGTGACTCCACCACCTCTCTGGGCAGCCTGTTCCAATTCTTGACCACCCTTTCTGTAAAGAAATTTTTCCTAATTTCCAACCTAATCCTCCCCTGGCGCAGCTTGAGCCCATTTCCTCTCGTCCTATCGCTAACCACATGGGAGAAGAGACCAACACCCACCTCACTACAACCTCCTTTCAGGTAGTTGTAGAGAGCGATAAGGTCTCCCCTCAGCCTCCTCTTCTCCAGGCTAAACAACCCCAGTTCCCTCAGCTGCTCCTCCTAAGACCTGTGCTCCAGACCCTTCACCAGCCTTGTTGCCCTTCTCTGAACACGCTCCAGCACCTCAATGTCCTTCTTGTATTGAGGGGCCCAAAACTGGACACAGTATTCCAGGTGCGGCCTCACCAGCGCCGAGTACAGGGGGACAATCACCTCCCTGCTGCTGCTGGCCACACTATTCCTGATACAAGCCAGGATGCTGTTGGCCTTCTTGGCCACCTGGGCACACTGCTGGCTCATGTTCAGCCAGCTGTCTACCAACACCCCCAGGTCCTTTTCAAAGGTGATGACCATGATATTACACTCAGCCTGGTGGCACGTACCCCTGCAGGCAGCTTGTCCAGAGAGGAGAAGGGCAAGGCCAGTAGGTAAAACAGGGAGAGGGAGGTGGTGGCCTCAGCAGCAGGTACCTACACTGTTGCATTCAGGGTCTCCAAGATCTCCTCCTGCAGCCTGGGGTCCTTGCGGTAGCTCTCCACCAGCAGAAGGGCATGCTCGTAGCTGGCACAGTAGATCTTGTAGACGGTCTCCATCTCCTCCTTGAATTGCTGGAACAGGGCACCTGAGGAAGGAGAGCAAGGCTGGAAAGGACGGTCCTTTCCTATGGCCTCAGAGAAAGGCAGAGGTTTCTCCCCAGCCTGCTGGAAGGGTGAAGCCGGCAGAGCTATGCTCTGCACCCCGGGCACCTCTGCTAAGCTGGGCCTGATGCTGCACCCCACACACCCTTCCTGCAGCTGGGCAGGTCTGCCTTGCCCCTGTGGGGTGAGCGTGGGTGGCTGCCTGCGGATGGCAGTGTGCAGGCAGCAGCACTTTCCAGAGCCGAGGGAGGTGCAGGAGGTGTCAGCGTGGGTGCACTGGGGGCTGCACTTGGGCACAGCGCTGGGCAGCGGCACTGCCAGCACCAGCAAAAGCATGGGTGGGTGCAGGTCAGCTCTTGGCACTCCACCACTTACTGATGCAGAGCAGCTGCTCGCCCTCCTGGGTAGCCGTGGCCTCAAGACCCTTCAGGAACCGTCTGGAGACATGGAGGATGTCATCAGTGTTAGAGAAGAGTCCTTCCAGGTCAAGATCAGGCAGCTGAAGGGAACAAAGATGCCCCAGGGTAAGCCAAATACATCAGGCAGAGGTGGACCATGTGTTCTGGAGGCACTTGCGCCCTCCTGAGCACTCATGTCCTTCCAGCTGCCTCATGTGACACCTGAGGAGCTGGAGCGATGCTCTGATTCAGGAGGCATTGGGGATGCTGAGACCTGGCTGTGCTCCCGAGCAGGGCAATGAGGCCTTGTCACGTTACAGATGCAGGGTTAAAGCTGTAGGACGGCTATATTGGGTCAGACCCAATGTCCATCCAACCCAAGACCTTGTCTTATCAGGGAGAGCCCAGTGGAAGGTGAGCACGTGGTGACCTCCCTGCAGTGATTTGGGTATCTCACAGCTCTTGACAGATTCACCCTATGGTCCCCAGTCCCTGGACAGGGGGATGTACCCCCTCTCACCTGCTTCTTCTGGAGGTGTGCCCGGATGTCCGACACGCAGAGCTGGATGTTGCGGACGTAGCTGGCCTCAGTGGTGATGAGCTCCTCCACGGCCAGCCGCTGGCTCAGCTCCATCCTGTCACAGGGCATCACCTCCTCATAGATGGCCTCTTCAGTCTCTGCTGCATCCTTGGCATCAGGCTCTGCCCCATGGGTGCTTGCCATCTTGGCGTGACACTGCAGGGGGTGGCACAGGGTTAGGAACAGGCTGTGGCAAGGGCAGCCCCGGGACTGATGCTCTGGTACCTAACCCAGCTCAGTGCCCGTGCTCCCTCCCCTGTGCTGGGGGCACCCCACAGCACATCCCCAGGGACACTCAAGCCATCTGCACTTACAAGCAAGGTGAGGATGACACTCCAACACCATGAAGCCATAAAGTGCTGCAAGCCACGGAGCTGGCTGGCACAGATGGCAGACACCCACGCATGGCAGGCAGCGGCTTGCCACACACACGTGCCGAAACTCCAGCGAGCACGTGCAGGACCAGGGTGCAGGCAAGGGGAGCCCCAGCTGCACGCAGAGGACCAGCAGCACTCACCCAGCACTGGGACTGAGCAGGGGCTGGTCCCTGAGGGCAGAGTGCAGTTTGCCACCTCTGCTCCTGCTCTGCGCTGCTGGGGCTAGCTGTTCCCTCCCTGCCTTGGCTGTCAGTGCCTGGCACGTTGCCTCGCATTCAAGAGTCCTACCCAAAGGACAAAGAGTGTTTTTGCAGTGCTTGAACAAGAGACGTTTCTGTGGCAGGAAGAGCTGGTTTAAAAGTGATGGGGATGGGGGAGAGATGTGAGCGAAGCTGCAGGCACCTCTGTCAGAGACACTCGCAGCCCCTGGCACGCAATGCCTGTGCCCTGCAGAGCACAGCCTGCTCCCCTCTCCTCTCTGCCTCTGGAGAGTGTGAAAAATTGGAGCTGATTCATGCCATTTCCTTCTCAGGGAACATCCTCTACTCTAACTGATGCTGAGGAGGATGGAGCAGCTCCCAAAGTATCACAGATAATGCTCCATCCCAGCCAGGAGGCCTTGAGAGAGAAACACAGCACAGCCCACGCCAGCCCAGTGCACAGCTCAGCTGGATCCAGACCCCGGCCGGGGGGAGGGATGCTGCCAGGCAGCTTGCCTGCGGAGGCTGTGGGAGAGGCGAAGAGCAAAGGCAGGGAGGAGATGACTTGGCAGGATAAAAGCGAGATGGCACAAGCAGTGGCACAGGGAGGGTGGCTCTGCATCTGCCCTCTGCCGCCTGCCCAGCGGTGCCAACCTCTGTGCCTGACTGTCAGCCAGACCACGTCAGGCCAGGCGCCCGCTTCGGAGGCTGCAGCCCCGGGCGCCTGCAGTGGGAGCAGGGAGAGGGGCTGACAGGACAGCCCGAGCCCCCGCTGGGGAAAGGTCCAGCTAATAAGTGGGTGATGCAGTTGCAAGCACCAGGCAGGGTTAATGTCCCCTCCTGGCACATGCCCGCAGCTGCGCTGGAGATGAGCTGGGCTTGGCACAGCAAGCAAATGCCAGCGAGAAGGTATGTGACCTCCGCCTGTCTTACAGGTGCACGTTACCCTGCCAGCTGTCATCCCTGCCCTCTGCGGATTTGTCTGCTGCCCCTGCCTGTGGCGTGGTGTTGGCTGCTACAGGACACGGGGATTGGGAGATACTTTCCTGCGCCCCTTTGGGTGCTCCCGAGGTGCCCAGGCAGAAGGATGCCCATCAAGGGCTGTTGGACAAGCTCAGCGTCCTCTGCCTGGGGGTGACAGCAAAACCCTTGCTCAGAGGAAGGGCTGCAGTGGAGGCAGGTGGAAAGCCGTGATCCGAGACACCCCCTGAGCTCTGGAGAGATGCCCCGCAGCTCGGGGGCACGCAGGCGCTGGGCTGTCACCGGTCCCTGCGCCAGCATCCCCCAGAGTACGCAGCTGCTTTGGGGGGTCGTCCCCGAGCTGGGGAAACCCCTTTTCCTCCCCCCCACCGCCCCGGCCTGAAACATCAGAGGGACGAGGGAGTCGTGCAAAACCAACCAGAGGCGTTTCTGGGCAGCATCGGACCAGGCGGAGAGCGCAGGAGCAGGTTTCATTCCGCAGCTCTCCTCCCAGGCAGCCGCCTGCCTTCGACATGTCGCTGCCGCCCCGGCGGCTCCGAGCATCCCTGTCCGCGAAGCGGGGACCGGGCAGCGTCCCCGGCCGGCACTCGGGGGCCCACCCTCCCCGCGCCCCGAGGGACGGGCTCCGGCGCGGCCGGGCCACCCCCCGCTCCCGCGCCGCTCCTCCGGCCCCGGCGTCACCTCCGCGCCCCGAAACCGGCTGCCGCGGCCCCGGCTCTTACCTGCGGGGGAGGCAGGGGCTGGCGCCGGGGAGCTGTGCCCGGCTGCGGCCGCTCTCCGGCTGCCTGCGGGCTGTTAATGATAAACCCGTGGCGTGGGCAGGGACGGCCCAGCCCGCGGCGCGGGGCGAGCCGGCGGCACGTGCTGACGGCACCCCCGCGCCGGCCGCCGCCGAGCTGGGCGCCCCCCCCACCCCCCGCCCCGCCGCAGGGCCCGGCGCGGCGGCGGCGGCGGCGGCGGCCGGGGCCGCGGGCAGGCGCTCCCTGCGCACGCCCGGCCGCGGCGGGAGACTGCGGGCGGCCGGCCAGGCGGGCGGGCGGGCGGGGGCCGCAGCGGGCGCCCGGCGCCTCCGCCAGCAGCCGGGGGCGGCGGGAGGGGCGGCTGGGGAGGGCCCCGCCGCAGCGGCGGGGGCGGGGGGCTCGCGTCTGCAAAAGCAGCCGGGCCCCAGCGCCGTAGCCGGGCCCGTGTGAGCCCCCGGCGTGGCGGCAGCAGCCCCCCCCCCCCCCCCCCCCCTTTTCGCCTTGTCCGTCCTCAAACCGCGGTGCCGCGCAGCCGGCGCACGGCAGCCCCCGCGTCCTGGTGGCCTGTGCCGGGCAGCGGCTCCGGCGGGAGAGCGGGGGACGCACCGGCTCCCTCCTGCCACAGATAAACAGCGACGAGCCCTCTGCGTCTTTCTACAGCCTTTCCTGTGTGTTGCTGCCTCAAGCCCTAGCTAGGGGAGCCCGGTTGGTGCCCTGCTGCTCCCACAGCCCATCCACGAATGCACAGGCTCCCCCCACGTTATCTCGCAGGCAGGCATGGCCCCCGCCGCGCACCCCTCTGCTCTGCCATCGCTTCCCAGCTGCTTAGCCACGGAAAAGGGTTCGGAGCAAACAGAAACAAAAATGTGTAACTGAGGAAGTGGTTGCACAGATTGGACCATTGGAGGCTAGCGGCTATTTGGCGTCGAGTTGTTTTTTTGCTCGTGAGGTGTTTGCATCCTTATAAACAAGCTATTGAGAAGAGAGAGGCTGAGTTGCAGCCAGCTGCCGCAGCTGGGAACTCATCTTCCGCCTGACCGCAGGGAGGGGACAGCGGCACCTGGGGTTTTCCAGGCTGACTCTCACTGTCCAAACAGTGGCACAGTAAAAAGGACTCTGAGTCTTTCAGCGACTCACGCAGGTCACAGGCAGTGTCGGTGTCTAGAGCCAAACCTCCCCATGGGCCGGGACGAGCCCTCTGGTGCAGCCCTTCCCTCTGGGTCCATTTCTGGGGGTGCGAGCCAGCCCCCCCAGCTGAGGTGTGGGGGCTGCTGTGGGCTGGGAAGGGCAGCACGGGGGCCTGCACACATCGGCCCCGCTGGCTCCCACTAGTGCTGGTGCCAGGAAGGCCAGCCTGCCCCGCTGCCTTCCCTGCCTGCATCCCATCCTGCCTGCAGAGAGGCTGGGTGCAGCTTGTGGGGCTGTGCCGGGGGCCCGGAGCCAAGGCCATGCAACCGTCCTCCCTCGTCCCTGCGCTGGAGGGATGCTGCAGCACACAGGAGCGGTTGCGGATGGATAAGCTGGGCAGCAGCACGGCAGGAGGAGCCAGGGATGGGAAGAGGCAGAAGCATTAACGCCCAGACACGCCTTTGGGGGAGAAGCCAACGCACAGCGATGTCCCCTGGCTGGGTGGGTGGCTGGGGTAAAGCCACCCCACAAGAATGGTTCCCAGGCTGGCCCATGCTGCATGGGCTTAGGGAGAGACACGTGGCCGCGGGAGAGACCCACACATGGCTGACCAGCGACGGCTTTACCTGGCTGTGGCCTTGGGGACACAGATGTTGTCCTTACTCCCTTGGAGGTGGCAGCAGGGATTCAGTCTTCGCCCAGGCGCTTTCTGAAGCAGCAAACTGCCTGGCTGCGTAGCCTTTGGGCTGGCGTCGCAGCGATGCCAGGAGTTCCCCAGCTCCATCCTTGGGCAGGCGCTCTTACTGCTGCCTCCAACAAAGCCATCGCCCCTCAAGGCATGTCACTGCCGCTTTGCTCCCGTCAGCATCTTGTGGCTGATCACGCCAGGGCAGGAACCACACTCCTGTGGCTGCGCGGGGAGTCCCGGCAGGGCAGTGCTCCCCCCTCGGACAGCGTCTTCGCCCCGCTGGGGCCAGCACAGCAGGGCGGCATCCCTGGCCACCCGTTCCGCCCTGGCCGGGTCACACCATGGGCGCTGCCTTGGACGTATTTCCCATTCCAGTCTGATTTTTCAGACACTGGGTAACCTGGCTCTGGCAAGTTCCTTGCAGGATGGCCTCACTGTCGAGCCCTGTGGGGAGGAGCTGACGCCTCCTCTGCCCCATGCAAGCCATTTCCTTCCTTCCGTGCCACTGGCCCCACACTCCTCCCGTCCAGCCCTGTGGCTGGGGCTGCTGCGGCTCCGCTCAGCTCGCCTGGGTGTCTTGGGGACCTGGAGCAGTGTCACAGCGCTGTCACCACTCCAGGGCCCCCCAGGGAGGTGTGAGAGCAGGTTGGCTGCCCTGGCCTAGCTCTCCTTACAAGGGAAAAGCAAATAGGCGCCTGCTGGTCCAGCACAATTGTTTGTGTCCCAGGGCGAGGTGTGGTGTTCCGGTTAAGCCAAGCTAAAGGATCCCAGCGGGGTGGGCTGTCCCCTGGCACTCTTGGCATCGGCACCCTTGTGGGCAGCCAGCATTCACCCCCTGCCAACATGAAACCTGGCAAGTGGTGGCAGAGCGTGGGACTGCACGTGGGACCGTGCGTGGGACCCTGCAGCTGCTGCGGAGGGTGGCAGGGATGCAGGACCGGCTTCTCCCGCAACAGAGCCATGTTGGTGTAACCTCATTGCAAAACTGTTGTTACAGGATGCTTCTCGCAGAGCAAGGGTGAGCCGCCTCCACGGCACCACCCAGCCCTCTTCATACCCGCTGCTATGGCAGGAGCACTCTGCCAGCTTTTTTTCTGGCAGTATTTAAGAAAAAAACAACCCCAAGCTGCTGGTGGGACAAGGTCCCCCTGTGACACTCCTTGCATGATGACCACAGGCCCAGTCCAGAGGCTGGAGAAACACCGGCGTGGTGGTGCTGGGCTCCAGCTCAAAATAGGCATCACGGTAAAAGCATCAGCAAGAGGGAGGCGGGTTTGCAGGGTGGGAGGCTGCCGGCTGCCTGAGCCCAGCTCAGGCAGGAACATACAGCTGCCCAGTGTGTATGCAGCCACCTGGGGAGAAGGTACCATCTCAGCCAAGAAGGTGGTTATTGCACCCCTACATCTCACCCCAAACTTCTGATGGCTCCTGGAAAGCCTTTTGCTGTCCACAGGCATTTTCCCAGCTGCTCAAAACGTTAAAGCTCAGACTATTAGGATGAAAGCTAAAGCCATCAGGGGGCTCTCTGGGAACACACCAGATAAGCTTTGAGTTAGACAGGGCTTGCTCAGAAAATAAACACAACTTCCAGCCATGTAAAGCACGACAGTTCAGGCTATGCATAATAACAGCAGGCGGGGGTTCCTCTCGGAGCAGCAGGTTTGCACAGGAAAGTTACATTTCCTCTATTTAATCTTTTCCATTATTACTGTTCCTTGGTTTTCTTTCCTGTCTTGAAAGGACTTCATGACTGCACGCCGCTATCAGCCATTCATGGTGGAAATGAAAACATGGGGAAAAAAATAGCAGCTCAAGAATGTGCTAATCACAAAACTTCCTCCCACGCTGCAGGTCTAGGAAGTGGACTTTGCCTCCAACACCATTGCTTGTGCGTTCTGTGCAAAGCGGGGGAATTCGAGCTAAGGTGCTAGGGAAAGGAAGAAAAATACCGTGAAATGAAAGGCCTTCTGAGCTGGCCATCAGCATGAGCAACTCCTGAAAAACCACATAGATGTCATTCCTTTCTCTTCCTTCTTCCCTTCCCAGCTAATGTAACCTGTGCTTAAATTCTCCGTGGGAGGGAAATGTGCGT
The DNA here is from genome assembly GCF_030463565.1 of Pelecanus crispus. Classification (NCBI taxonomy): domain Eukaryota; kingdom Metazoa; phylum Chordata; class Aves; order Pelecaniformes; family Pelecanidae; genus Pelecanus; species Pelecanus crispus. The sequence goes on along the minus strand of NC_134650.1, from coordinate 12,918,891 downwards.
ACCTGCTCAGGATAATCCCATCTATGTACTTGGCCAGGGCCGTGCCAAGGGCCTGCTCCTAAGCAGGTAGAAACTGGTAGCTCCAGTGGTCTGGAAGGAGTTGCAGGCTCCAGCCTCATGGCTGGGGGGGCACTGCCTGCACCACGAGGCAGAGCACAGCCTAAAAATAAGCAGACAGAATTTGATCCCAGCAGAATAAATTGAGTCAGCTCTTCATTTCTAAGAGGGTTATTTATGGGCCTTAGGCAGACCTCCTTCATGGAGGAGGCTTCAGCCCCTCTTGGCCTGTCTGAGGCTACACCAGCTCAAGTCACCTGTATCCACATTTTAGTGCTTGAAGCTTCATGTCCACCAGCCTCTGTGGTCCTTCCCTCTCCCTGCCGAGTCCCTGCTACCTTGCATTGCTTTTCCTACCCCAAGACGTCCATTTCTCTCCCAGGGGTGGTGACTCTGGGCCTTTCACCCCACGTCCCTGTTATCAGCTGAGCCAGCTGAAGGTGAGGACAGCTCAAGAAGAAAGCCAGACACTGGTTTGAGGGTACTGAATGCTGAGGTATCTGCCTTTCTGCCCAGACAGCGGTGCCTGCTCTCTTGGGACCAGTGCAGAGCATTGCTCTGCTGGGAGCCCTCTGCCATCTCTTGCTCAACGAACCAAGCAGTACTGATATTTATTCTTTTTTTCCTCCCATTAATGCAGGGATGCTGGTGGCTGCTTTTCTTGCTGGTATGTCTGCTGGTGAAGGACAACAGTTTGCTGGAGAGCACAATTACCCAGTCAGGAAACAGGTTATTTCCTAAGGGCTGTGGTCTGCAAGGTGTCTCACCCCTGCTCATCAAGGATGCGTGCACTGGGCCCTTCCCGGGTTCTGGTGTCTCCAAACCTATGAGTGGGACAGGCACTCAGTCCCTGCCTCTGCCCTGGCCCGTCCTGGAAAGCCATGGCCGACCAGCACGCAGAGGTGTGCACTGTCCATGGGCACCTGGGCAGGGGTGCCAGGGAGGGATGGAGGTGTCTGCAGCACCTTGCAGCTCTGGGAAAAAGGACAAGTGCCTCCAGGCCAGTCCAGCCCCAGCTGGGGCCACCAACACCCCATCACAGGGCAGTGCCAGCAACAACACTCCTTGCCCAAAGCGTCCCACAGGGTGGGCGGGCCATCCCACCAAGCACCTTCTGCCTGGAGTGAGGAGGTAATGAGACATGAGAAAGGTAAGAAGAGTTTAGAAAATTCTGGTGGTTTATGCTGATTAGTCATTTCCGCTGATCAAACCAACATCTACTCCCTGCCTGACTTTGTACAGTTTCTGCTCCTGCCGAGTCATTACAACCACCCACCTGCAGAGCTGGAGCTCCACGTGACCACCACCTCCTCCCAGAGGCACACCACGCTTTCGCCCAGGCACCCAGGCACCCCGCTGCCAGCACCCCACACCGGCGTGCAGTTGCTCTCCTGCACAAGGTGAGGGCACGAGAAGACAAGCAGAGGCGTGTCCCCTCAAGCTTCACCTTCTCCTTTGGGATCATGTACCTCTGGAGTCCCACCAGCACCCGTTCCTCCAGGCAAATTCCTACAAGAGTGGTTATTCTGGAGTCACCGCTGTAGCTGCTGCCTGTGCGGGAGACGTTGCAGGAGCTGACTTCTCTTGCTCGAGAGAGAAACGAAGGGTGGGAGGGAGGCAAGAGCAGCCCTTTGAAGCTGCCAAGCCAGTCTTTGTGCAAGCTCTCCATCCTTTGTTCCACTGACGCAACTGGGAGTGCCTCTGCCTTGACTGGACTTGTGTCTCCACCACAGGCAAGTGTAACATCTGCCCCCTTGACAGGGATCATCATGTGCTTGTTTCACTACTGAAGGCAGAAACCCAGCCCAGGAATCTCAGCCGATGTGCTGTGTCTCGCAGCATAGTAAGGATGTCTGAAGGAAAGACCTTGCAGTAGGCCACCAGCTCCATGCATTGCCAGGAAGGAGGGCAGGGGTGGGCAGCCCCTGAGCTTTGTGCAATGGGCTGGAGAAGTCCACGGCCAAGAGCCTTTTCAGGGGAGCAGCCTAATGCCTGGGATCCCCCTTCATTTCGTGAGCAGATAAACAACGAAGCAGGGAGAACCAGGCATCTCTGCTGGAGGCTGTGGGGAGCTGGGAGTGGGCAGCTGCTGATATTAATGGAGGTCTGAGTGCAGATCCCTGGCAGGACAGTGCTGGTGGGGCTGAGAGGACAGAGAGATGTGGCCGAAAAACCCAGAAGGGCTGAAAAGAGGCTGAGGTGGACAGAGAGGTCCAGGGGTCCCTGGAGCCCCAGTAGCTGTGAGGCTCCAGGACCAGCTCCTGGTGTTGCCCACATGTCCTCCTCTACCCACCTCCTCACATCCTAGCAAGGAGCATGTTTTACTGGGAAGGAGTTTGCTATTGAAAAAACCAGCAGGTAATATCATGGAATATAAAACAATGTCCAGGAGTCCCATGTGCTGGTGGCACTGAGGTCTGGCAGCTGAGAGGAGAGTCCTGGTCAGACTGAGCCCCACCTGCCCAGACCCTGGGGCCCCGTACAGCTCAAATCCCCCCGTACCTGTCATGTTATCCCAGCTCCGGCAACGTGGGGCTTCCTGCCAAAGTGGCAGCACCTGGCCAGGTATGCTCTGCCCGTCAGTCACTTCAGCTGAAAGCAGAGCTCCCCTGCGCGTCAGCAGCCATTACTTCATCTCCTTCCCTCCAGCCACAAGACGACTGCAGCGTCAGAAGGACGTCTCCATTATTAATGTGTGTAGATGAGATGCCAGCTCCAGCTCTTCCACCCACCTTGACTCACCAGCCTACGCCCCAGCTGCAGGTCTCCTCCCCAGGCTGTAATGGTGGAGAGCCACCAGCCTTGACACCTTCCAGTTAGAGACCTCTCTGCCAAGCCTTGGGTCCTGCTCTTGGCCAAGGGGGATCACAGGGCCATCCAGCAAGGATGTGGGGAAGGAGACCTGGCTCACGTGGTCTGCTGGGGTCTGTCCAGGCCTCCCACCACAGGCCCTTGGGGACACAGTGCTGTACAAGAGGGAGAGAGTAAAGACCTGCTAGGCAGATCAGTCATTACAGGCAGGAAAGGAAGGACTGAAGTAAAGGGTCCATTTTCACAGCAGAGGGATGTTACCTGCGGACAACCACTGAGCGTGTCCAGAAATGATCTGAAAATGTGCAGGAATAGCAAAGCAACCACGTTTGCCACCAGCACTGAGCTTTTCAGAGGACAGCAGACAAGGGCAGGCTGCGAGGCGCTGCTGGGTGCCTCTCCCTGAGCAGTGGGATGGTAAGGAGGCCAAGGAAACTCCACGCAGGCAAAGGCAGAGCAAACACACAGAAATCAGTCCTAATGTTGGTAGCCCAGTGATGGGCTCTGACCACAGAGTCTCCTCCCAGGAAGGAGATCTTGGGGGTACTGCTAAATGATATTTGCAAAATGTCTGGAGCAGAGAAAGCAGCAAATTGAATGTTGGAAGTGAGTAGGAAAGAAACAGGATGAGAAAGGAAATGCTGCTGCTGCGTAAGCCGGTGATGCACCTATGCTCAGGAGGCTGTGTGCGGGTCTGGCTCTCCATTTCCTCCATCTCAAGAGGGATATGGAAGAGGCTCAGAGAAGGGAAGCAGGAATGACCCAAGGTCTGGAGCAGCCTCTGTGTGAGGAATGGCTCCGTGGCCGGGAAAAGGGATGACAGAGAGGGGTGTGATACAGATCTGCACCGTCTTGGGAGGCACGTGAGGGTATGGAGGGGTGATTACTCACCATCTCTTCCAGTATAGGAGTACAAGCTCCAAACGAAACTACCTGTACGGAAATTTAAAACAAGGAAAAGGAAGTGGTTTTCAGTGCAACATATAGTTAAACAGTGGAGGTCCTCACCACAGGATGTGACAGGTGCAAAGCATTTAAACAGGAACTGGATGAATTCATGGAAGAAAAATCCTTTGGGTTATTAAATACAAAGAACCACCATCTCTTCTTTAAGGCTGGAGGACTGGTGGGAGCTGGGCGACTATTTTCGGGAAGTCTTGCTGTGCCCTTATTCTGTTCCTCTGTAAACATCTGCCGTGGGCCACAGCTGGAGCCAGGATATTGGCCTAGATGAGCTGCCACATGGCTCTTACATTTTGTCAAACCACTGCCCTGAGATGAAGCCACAGACGGGGCAGCTCCCCAGGAGCATCACACACCACGTCCTCACCCGAGGGGAGCCACAGGCTCTGCGGGCAGGCTGCCCCACACAGGGCTCAGCCCTACCTGTGCTGCATGCCTGGCCAGGTGTGCCACCATGAGATGGCCCCATTCCATTTGGTTTTAAGAGAATAGTTGATAATAATCAACTGAAGTTCACTGTTTTTCTTGAAATGCTTTTTGGAATGCCTACCACAGGGAACATCCCTCTGCCTGGTCTTCTCTGGATTTTCAGGCAGCATACAGCCTGACGAAAGCCAATACTTCTGCTGCTAACAGCTGTCTGATGATGTCCTTGAGACAGAGGAGGGGAAAAGAGTCTGGGAATTCGTGGAAACCACAATACATGTTCTGGTCACAAAAAAATAATTTTAAAAAGTTCTTCTGCTAGAACTCAGTCTCGCCTCTTTCACCAACGTGCACCTCTGCATGCACGTCTCCCCTCCTCTGCTTAATGCTCACAAGAGTTTTAATCAACTCAGAAGTGGCAGGAACTGTCTATTTGGACATGGTGACTGACTCCAGGGTCTTCTGTTTGCCTGCTGCCACACAGTCTGATGATATGATCTGATCATTGTGATAGCCAGGCAGCCCTACTGAATTCAGTCTGAGTTTGGAGATTTCAGAACATCATCTCCAGTTCCCCGGGGTGGTAAAGCAAACCTCACATCAGGAGCACGCAGACGGATGCTGTCATGTGCCTGGAGTTCCCTGCAATGCACCAGTTCTCAGCAGCCAGGTACCAGCTGCTGGGTATGGAGATGTGACTCCACCAGCTTTAATGGGAAGATCTGACTCTGGTCTGTCTCTGTTGTCTGGGAGAGGGTCCAGCAGGGGTGAAACAAGGAGAAATTTCTATTTTTAGAAACATTTGTTTTCAGGATAGTTTTTCAAAGTGGTGACTGACAGGGCTTCATGTGTTCCAGAGACTGAACACACTCTGGCAGCTACCTGACCCTCGGGAAGCAAACAGGATGCTTAGGGGGGAATGTTCCTTTTTGTAGCTCCTGTCCCAACCTGCCATGAGAAACCATCCTGGTACAGCAGCACAGAGATGCTGGGGATATCCAGCGCCATGGCTGGCAGAGAGCTCCCAGCCAGGACCTGGTGCCTGTTTTGACTTAGTGCATTGCTGCTGCAGTTTGTGCTGCAGCATCCAAGGGATGGTCTGGATGCATTGCCACCTTTTAGAATCATAGAATCAATCATAGAATCATAGAATCATAGAATCATAGAATCATTTAGGTTGGAAAAGACCTTTAAGATCATCCAGTCCAACCATTAACCTACACTACCAAGTCTACTCTGAGCCAATCAAGGGTAGACTAGACTAAAGCCAGCGATGACACAGGATGGAGGAACGCTGTCACCTACTGCACCCCACGACTGTGGCAGGTCCACCCTTGGGTGAATATTAAACACTCATTTCTCCCCCTCTGGTCTCAGACCTTTCTTTGTCTCCCTGCAGAGGGGGAGGCAGGTCCCACATGTCTGAATTTTCCTGAGAAGCATCAGTGACGTAAATCGCCTGTCTCAGATAGCAGGTTGGGTGCCAGTCCTAGGAGCCTGGCTCCATCACGCCAGGTAGCATGGGCTTGCCATGGGGAGCCATGGCTCAGCCACCATGCGCCTTCCCCTCCTCTGGGGACCTGGGGGGACTCTGCATCCTGCTGGAGGCAGGATCACAAGACACCTTGTGACAGCAAGGGACCGCCTCACTTAGGAGAGAGGTGATGAGTCTTGTGCCTGAGTCACACGAGATTTTGATCTGCTCCCCAGGTACTACTGGGCTTTGGATCAGGCCAGCAGCACCTGTAATCAGGGTGAGCCATCCTTGCTGTGTGACATTCCTGTGCCAGGTGTCAGTTACCACCACACAGACGTGGCCTCGCAGACCCCAAGGAGATGGCTGCAGAAAGGAGCATGGGTACAAAGAGCTCCACACCCGGAGCCTCACGCGGCGATAATAAAAATGCCTGTATTTTCACTCTGTCTCAATGCCAACAAGACCAAGCACAGAGCAGTGACTAGCAGAGCTGTGTTCCTGTCATGAGGCCACTCTGCAGCTGAATCTGGTTGCAGGCTGTCGGAGGTGCCCTCCTGCTCTGTAGCAGGGACCAGTGCCTGCCAGCACCCACTCCCCCTTGGTGGACGATGATGCAGAGGGAGCTTGTGCCGCTCATGCCGGAGCTGCAGTCGGTGCAGAGCTGAAGGGAGGCTTACTCCTAGCTGGTGCTGCTCCCAGATTTGCATCATGGATGTCAGTGAAGCGCCCTGCTCTTCAAGGCACCCGGTTACTTCCCAGGGCACTCAGATGACAGACCCTGTGCCTCTGAGCAGCAGGCAGCAATTCAATCGACTGCCAGAAAACAAGGTGGCCAAAAGCTGCCTTGCTGTGTCACAGAGCCCGAGTTAAGCTGTCCCCACAGGGTCTTGCTGCCACCCAGCTCTGGGACTGAAGCTGGCATGTCCCTGGCTGGTTTGGAGTATGGGCACAGTGAGCACAGGGCTGCCTGTCAGATCCCTCAGAGCCATTTCTGTGGCTGCCCACGTGTTGGTTGGAGCATCTAACACAGACACCTGCTTTTGCAAGCCATGGCCCCTGCTCCTCTGAGCTGTGCTGAGCTGCTGTTCATTGGTGCTAAAATTAGCTGAAGGTCCATCAATAAAGGAGCCCTTGAAAGAGCTTACTCTCAAAAGCCTCAAAGCGGGACAGCCTGCACCCTTTTCATCTGCTCGCTCTGCTCCTCAGATGATAAAGTGGGACCCACATGGCATGACTGCTGCTCTGGAGGAGATGTGGAGCAGGGCCTTGCGCATCAAGGGGCTGATTGATTTGTTAGTGATATTTCCAGTACTGTGGTGACAATAACATGTGATGAGCCTTTCCCCTTATCTAGCACTTTCCACCCTGTGCTTTTCACAAACGCTAATGAACCAGAGCTCGTGATGATCTTTGGAGGAGCGGAGAGAAAAAATTCACGCATAATCAAACAGCATCTCTCAGCCCATGTTTTTTTTTGATCTCAACAAGAATCAGCTTTTGAATGACATGAAAAGCTGCTCCACTGAGTAGAGAAGATGTTCAGGCCTGCAGGTGACTGTTGGAAGGGACAAGACACAGGTGGATCCTACCCCTGGGAGGATATGCTCACGAAGGGGCTGGAGCCCCAGGTTTCCAGCCACAATTTGTCTGGAATCAGGTGCTCTGGCCTGAGTCCAAATCCTGGGATACTTTTCCCAGTAGCATCCCAGTGCCATGCCCTTGTGCATGGCTTCTGGGAGATGGGCCCGCACTCAGCATCCATCAGAGATAATCTCCTGCGAATTTTTGATTTAGAAATCAGGAGAGTGGCTTAGGAAATATCATGTTTAAAAATCACAGAGACATTTACAAACAAGCCCCTGGAGGGATGGGGGCTCCTTTCTGCTGCACCGTGCTCTCCAGGTTCTCTGGGGTGCTCTCAGACATGTTTTTCTTTCCAATCTTGGGAGGAAGCAACTTGCTTTAAAAAAAAATGGAAGGACCTGTAATGCCCTGACTCCACAGACTAACACCATGACCCCTGAGGAGGTGCTGATAAAAGCCATCACGTGATGTGCCGTTAGTGGTAAAATCACTGGACTCAGCAGCCCTTGATTGGGTCCCTCATCTTCAATCTGCTCGAGTGCTGATCCTCATCCAGAGGCAGCCTCTAAGTGTTTTAAGAGGAGGCAGAGGGCACATCCCTGCTGCAGAGGGGCCTGGGGGACAGGGGGGCACAGCCTCTGCTCACAGCTCTGTGTCATTTCTCCTCCAACGGGTAAAGAGATCCAGAGCACCCCAAGAAGAGGGTGATGGGGAGCCTGCTGGGATGGACTGTGCTCAGCTGGCTCCTGCCACTGGAGAGCAGCAGTGTCCACCCAGCACAGCCAAAGCCTGCACTGGGCAGACAGGATGGAGCTGGCCACATCCTGCACTCCAGACTCTTGCTCTGCTGCTGCAGCAGACACTGCACCACCTGCTTTCATTCCTCTTATCCTCTCTGGCATCCTAAACCACAGCACATGGCATCTATAAAACCCATGTTCCCTAAAATGGTTCGAGAAATTATACCTAGGGGGAAGATTTACTCCCAGGTGTATCAGCTGTCATCCACAGACCGAATTATTTTGCGTTAGAGGAGACTCACCTCAGTGATTTGAACCTGCCTGATTTAAGCAGTCTCACAGAGGAAATGTGCCTTGGATGCCAAATATCAGTACTCTGCACTAGCAGGGTAATTAATTCAAAAGCACCCGAGAAACTGCTGCTGAAGACTTATCCATAGCACTTGACATGTAGTTAATCAGCTGTGCTGCCATTTACATCTTTTTTGGCCCGTGGCTTCTTCAGAGTCTCTCACCTCACCTCCCAGTGCATCCGCTCAAGTACCAGAAGCAATTTCAAGTCAACATCACTGGAAAGTTTGGATGTCAGCCTCACCCCCATTCAGCAAATTGTCCCTAGTGATTGTGCCAAAGGAAAGGAGATGCGGTACCTTCATCTACTTACAAACACTTCTGGAGCTGCACAGCCTCTTGGCACTTTATTAGGGAAGGAACCTGCTTTTGGAAATCTTGTGGCCTTTCAGAGAGTTAAGGCAAGGTAAAACAAGCTATCCCAAAGGAAATCAGATGAGCTCTATCAAGAAAGAAACTTTTAGGGATCTCATGTCTCTGAACCTTTTTGCCTGGGTGGATAGTCCGACCTTTGCAGCAGAGCCAGGGCAATCCAAGCAGCCTGCAGACGCTGCTGCTTGGCACTAATATATTCAGTAGAGAAACTCTGCAGGAAAGAGTCTTCCAGGGAACAAGTTCATTGATAGAGTTTCAGCTGTGCACTAACAGCATTTCCTGTGAATCATCAAAATTACTTGAAAATCCCCCTTTTCCTGCAGTACTTAAAAAACCTAACCTCTCTCCAAAAGCCAAGAATGTCCCAGACTGTAGAATTCCCCTCTAACTTATTGCAAGGCCTGGAAATGGTGCTGTTAGCTCATGGACACCTTCTCCCCAGACCAAGATACCTCTGGTTCAATTCAAGCGCTGCAAGAATGAGATTTGTCCCACTGTCCCAGCCCTGCTCCAGGCTCTGCCCAGCCAGCCAGAGCCATGGCCCAGCTCCAGGACCCTCCTGTGTCCCTTCCCTGACAGAGGATGAGCAAGGCATGATGCTACATCCACGCTGTTGTGGCTGCAGATGATGGGATCTGTCTGGAGACACGATGTGGTCAAATGCAAGGGTTTGGCATAAGTGGGGAAGGCTCGCCGCAGCCTTGCCTGTCTCTGCTGCCCTTCTCCTGCAGCAGTGCCAGAGATGAAATCCCAGGCTCCAGGTCAGACATGGCATGGCTGTTCATATCTTTTCTGATGCAATAAGGCATCGCCTGTGCTGGCTGTAACCCTGGACTACAAGGGATGACAACTTTCTGAGAGTTATGTGCGAACACTTAAAGCAGGCACCCTTGCCAAAAATAATGGTGCCTCTTGCCTTGTGCCAGCACTGGCATTGAAGCTTTGCGCTGAGAGCCAGCCTGGCAAATGCAGCCAGTGTCAGACTGCAGAAAAACCGAGTTATTTTCAACCTGGACCAGTTCCCTGGGCTGGCTCTCCACAGCCCCATGCCTGGCCCTGCCAGCACAGGGGAGGGAGCAGCAGGAAGGCAGGGACAAGTGGCCCTGGGCAGGCAGGGGTGGCCAGCAGCACCTTTTTGGTGCCTGTGGATGCCTTTGGCATGGGTGAGTGTCAGGCAGGACATTGCGCAAGGAATGTGGAGGGACCAGATCCCTCCTGCCCCACTGCAATGCCCTGGTGAGCCCCACAACACCCCGCTCTGCCAGAGGCACCTGCAGGGGAGCAGGGTTTGGCCAGATGGGTGGCAAAGCCACCCCATGAGGTGTCCTTGGGCACGCAGACAAGACTGTCCGCAGGTGAGCTACCTCACGTGGGGTCCCAGCACAAGCCTGGTTTGGTTCCTACTGGCACAAGCTGCTCCTCTCCAGCCATTTTCCCAAACACTGTAATCTCTGCTAAAAATAGCTGGATGGAGAATCAGCTAAGGTCAGTGCAAAGCCAGAGCCCAGGGGCTCAGGAGGGAGGGCAAAGGCCCCTGCGTGAAGAGCACACTGCTGTTGTAGTGGCGTGGGCAGGGGGAATGCGAGATGCTAGAGCAAAATGGGTGTCCCCAGACAAGCAACCTGCTGTGTCTACAAATCTGCAACCCAGTTCTAATTTAAAACACCAATCAGCCATGCCATGCCAGAAACTCACTTGCCCCTCCTGCCAAAGAGCGAAGAAATACTGAGATGACTGTGGCTGCCCAGGACTCAGTGAAACTCATTGGTGGTGTCTCAGTTTGTTCACCTGCATCCAGGTTTTGCCCACTTACAGGGAGAATTGGGGGCAAAACTGCCTTGGGTTCTCCATCTCTCTCAGACAATAAACACTTCAGAGAGCAGATCGGACCTTGGGTTGAAGATATGGACCTTGTTTTTTCTTGGCTACACAGGGTACACAGGGTGAACATGCCCCTCTGGAGAGGGGCTGATGCTAGGTGGCTGGAGGGACAAATCAAAAGACAGAAGATAGCAGTTTTATTTCTGAAGATCTTGGGCTTCTGCTGATCCCACTCTTCTTTTTCCTTTGCATCAGCTCCAGCTTTGTTGGACCTTGCCATGAGAGAATTTGATTCCCTAAACCATCAGAAAACCAGCCTGGCAAAACAAGAGAATTGTCTCCTGCCAGGTTAGGAGGTGCATTGGCTCGGTGAGGGGCCAGACTGCTGGAGCAGCTGGCCAAGAGTGAGCAGAACTCTGTTGCTGGGCAGGGGATATGATCTGTCAGCTCAGGTCAGCTGTGGCATGTAACATTGCCCTTTGCAGTCTGTATTGCAGAATCGCTCAGGATGTGCATCCCTGGTGTTCCTAGGTCCTACCTGCAGCAGCAGGAAGAAGGCCCTGGAAGATGGCAGCTCCACTCCAGAGAGGCTCTGAAATTATAATTTGACCTGAACATGAGCTGACTGCTCCAGAGCAGAGGCGCTGCATGGCCTTTGACTTTTTCAATCATGACTTTGCTTAGATTGTCATTCCACCATGCCCTTTGACTTTTTCAACCATTACTTTGCTTAGCTTATCATTTCACTGTTCCTCCTTCCCCTGGAGCCTTTAGACAGGAGCCCAGGATATCCCTCCTGCCCAGGAGGACGAGCAATTCCCTCCTGCTCCAACTTCACAGCAGCACATATTTGCTGACATGGTTACAAGCATGCAAAGAGGATGTTGCTCCGTCAATGCTGCATTAAACAGCTGGTTTATTACACTGGAAACACTCCTCTCCTTTGCTGGGATCAAATTAATTTTGTTCAGTTGCAAAGCAGGCACAAATGAAGGATGAGCAATGCTGGGATCAAGGAGAGCCAGTCACACTGGAGGCTTGGTCATGCAGCAGGATTTCTGGCCTGTCTTCTGGAAAGAGAAGAGAGGAGATTTATTCCTTTCACTTTATCAAGTGATGCAGCTGTAAACATTTTTTCATTGTCTCAGTGTCCCTGAAAGATGTGAAAAATAATAATGAACAGGAGGTAAAGAATAGCTTGCAAATGCTCTACTCTCCACCCCATCCTCTTCAGTGGTGGTGCTGAGGCTGATGTTCTCCCTGTTAACAGTGAATGCAACAATTCTCGTGTTCTCTCCTGGGTGTCTGCAGAGTGCCTTTCCAGGCGGCAGGGTATGTTTCTTCAGTTTTCCCATCTGACCACTCCCATCTGGTGTTTTGGCTAACAGCATGTCATTGCCAACAGGGGACAACCCTTGCACTGTCCCCTGGAGCTCCTTGAGCCATTTGAGTCACTAGTCTGGCAGAAAATTAACCCAGAGAAACACCAAGAGAAATCATTCGGACAATTTTCTGTAAGCTTGGAGAGCTGAACCAACCACAGGTGGTCTGAAGAGCCGCCAGAGCTGGGCACTGGGAGCACAGTGAGTAGGAGGGGAGAAGGACACAGATGTGAGACCTTCCTGTATGAGCAGCAGTGAGTCCTTAGATCAAGATAGCTGCCGTGAAATCACAGCCTAAAATTCCCCTCCCAACTTACATTTTCAGTGCTTTTAATTGATATAATTTTAAATCCAATCAGTATCTCTGTGGGCTTTATGTTTGTGCAGATCTTGGTATTGTTCGTGTTTGTCTTCACCGACTTCTGTGGCTTTCCTAAAGACTCAGGACACAAACCAAGGCAGAGGTAGAATTTGTACAAGGCCAGGACTGCTTTCAGACTGTCAGTGTCTTCACTGCTCAGCAAGGCAAACCCCAAACATGGTGCCATAGGATGTGGTTTTCCACAAGGGGCTAGGAGGGAAATTTTCCTGCACCATGGCATGAAGACAGAACAGATCCGCTGGCCAAAATAAAAAACAGCAAAAGCTTTTTTTTTAAAAAAAAGGAAGGGACAACACAGCAGGTGAGACCCACCTCCAGATCTCATCAGCTTCTGAACATCTAAGATCCATCAGGCTATGGAGTGTCCTCCAACCTCATATTCTGAATAGTGCTGCTCGTTCACTGGGTTAAATTCTGCCTACCCAGAAATACACATGCACCTTCCCTCTTCTCTGAAACTGAACAAAGCTCTCCTTGCTACTGTGGAGACATAAACAGAGCACCGGAGTGGCTGAGACGTAAATCTGAAAGGCAGGATACAACATGGTGTCCCCATCCTACAAACACATGTGGTCTGTAACCACGGGAGTGAGGAAATGCGAAACAGGTTGAGGTCCTCTTGGCGTGGCACGCAGTGGGACTCTGGTGCATGGGGCTCTGAGCTCTTCCTTCATGAAGCAACTGGAGATGGGGTGGAGGTTTTCCCCACACTCCTGGTCCCAGTGCAGGAGGGTGCTCACAGGTATCCTCACTGCTCCTGGCCAGGGGTGAGGGAGCTGCAGCTGTGCTGGTAGGTCTTTCTTCTCTTCTGTGTCCTGGTTCTGGCCTGGTTTATGCTGGCTGACTTCTGCCATCTCTCTGCTGTCCTCCAGCCTGTCCTGCAACTCTATCCACATTGCCTAGACTGATCCTCCTTTGAATCCCCTCATTCCCATCCCTCCTGCAGGACCCATTAGTGAATGCATGTTAAAAAAAAAACAAGACAAAAAATACCAAATGCTGATTGCTGGTCATCCTTTTTGCACAACACCCAACTAGACTGCAGACATTTTGGGGAAGATGTGTGCCTGGGTGTGTTTGCACCAGGCTCGGCTGGGCCAGTCCCTGTCCTGTGTGATGTTCCCTGGCCCAAGGCACCGGCAGTGTCCCCTGGACACAGAGGTGTCCCCCGGCAGGCACACAGAGATGTCCCCCGGCAGGCAGGAGGTGGCAGCATTGCATAGCCCAGGAGATCCTGCTCTCCTGCACACCCATGCATGGTCTATTTACTGTCCAGGAGCTGCAGACCTGTTTTTCCAGCTCCTCCAAGGATACGTGACTCAAGCCAAACGCCTCCAAACTGCTCAAATCCCATCCAGAGCAACCATTAAAAACAACTAAACCCCAAAAGCCACTAAGTGCACATCAGTCCTAAGCTGTCTGCAAATCACCATTAACAGCAATGTGAGGGCAACTAAGGACACAGGAGCTCTGCATTTAGAAATGAGTGTGATGTTTAAAGATACCTCATTTGCCCTTGAAACTCCAGCCCCCTTAACTAGTGTGTGATATATCTGAGCTCCTCCGCACAAGATCCACATTCCCTTTGAGTGACAAGAGTGCAGATATTCTTGCTTGCACAAATGCTCCTTGACAGAACCGAGGTGGGAATGAGTTGGAGGCTAGCTTGCTCTTGGAGCATCATTTTCATTCTGGTGCACCTGGCACAGATTTTGAATCCTTTGCATTTTATTTTTATTAGAGATGCAGAGAGACCTGTAGTAAAACCTTGGATCTGAGCTCCCTGAAACACAAGGGGAACTTGGAACTGATATTCGCAGTTCAGGGCATTGCTGGCTGCCAATCTTCCCTCTCCATTCCTCCTGGTCTCTCACTATAGAGTCATCCTGTAGCTGACTGAGTCCACAACAGGAAGAAACACAGGCAAATCACAGACTTCCCTCGCTGCCTAACAGCCAGATGGACACAAGCCAGGACTTTTTTGCACTTGTGCACACAGAAAAGGTTTGTACCACAGTGCCTTTACCAAGCTAGAAAGCAACATGGTGAGTGCAATAAAAGACTCTATCACTGTGTGGATGCTGTTCTGTTAAGAGGAATCCTCTACCTTTACATGAACAACTTCCTACCGATATAGCAGTGTCCTAATCTGGACCTCTTAATCTCACTTTTCTCTAAAATAGTTAGCTATTAAAAAAATCTGTGCATAGACCGGTCTTAAAATCAAACTTTTTATTATTTTCATGGCTTTGGGTGTACCAGGCAAGCTGGAAAGCAGTTTCTCTGACTGCCTCCCTTAAAAGCAGACACCCTGAGTAGGCTTTCCTTCTACATACATGAGCTACATTACTGTAGGAGCTTGCTTTCTCCTGCAGACTGAATCATTTCCCAAATGTAGGCTTGCACAGCAGAAGACACCGCTCTGACAGGGAGTGATGATGAGTCACCAGGAATTCACAGTTTTGTGTTCCTGCAAAGGAAAAACTCACAGCGCCAAGCGAGGGGGCAATGGAGGAGATCTCGGTTTTGACAGACAGCATGAAACAGCTCCTGGAGCACGAGCTGCTGGGTCAAAGGAATCTGGGGAAGGAGATGAGCTGAGTGTAATGGCCATGCGAAGGCAGCAGCCGCAAGGCCAGGAGATGTGGCCATGACGGGTGGCTCTGCCTGCGGTGTGGTCCTTTGTGAGGGGGCCACAGCCTCCTCACGCTCCTCCTGAATCCTCACCTGGCTTGAGAAACTCCTGGCAGAAATGCACGCGGCCCACCCAGGATCTGCAGCGCTGTGCAGTGCAATCCGAGGAGGCCGAGGCTGAAGGTCAGAGGGATAAATCAGATGTGGCAGGCCGAACAGGGAAGGGTAATGAAGCAGATGTCGTGTGTGCATGGGAGCAGGGAAGGCGCCACCAGCCCCGCAGCGCGGCCCTACAGCCCGCAGGGCTGCGGACACCGCAGGGCCTTGGCACCGCAGAGGGAGAGGAGACAGGTTGTTGTGGATTCATTTGTACACAAAACCAGACCATTAATGCGCACGCAGATCGAGGTTTGGGATTTGGTAAGAACCTTGAAACTGTGCTGGCAGCCCAGCCACAACCCCACGTAAGAGGCGTGAAGCATACTTCACTGCAGGGACTCTGACCCGGCCTTATCTCCCGTTCCCTAGCGCCCACGGCCACCTCGCAGCCAGCGAGGGCGGACGCCCCGTGGCCCAGGCTGGCGAGGAGCTCCCCACCAGCTGAGGGAGGCAGGGGCGGGTGGGCAGAGCAGACACCCGGGACACTCAGCAGGAGCCTCGCGGCTCTGAAGCCCACCCTGCTCCCAGCCCCAAGTGGGGCAGCAGCCGGGGCAGGCCCAGTCGAGACCCATCAGGCAGGTGCTGGCACGCCTGGCCCTTTAAGAAACGGGTGAGGGCACGTATGCCGCTCTCCTTCCTCTTCCGCCCGGGCTCGGGTTCGGGTGGTGCGCATGCGCGCAGCCAGCACGCGACAAGTCTCCAGTCCGGGGGCGGGTGAAGAGCGGCGCCGGTCATTGGCTTTGCGGGCGGGCGGTGCGTGCGCATGCGCAGAGGGCGCATCGCCGCCTCCTCCCCGCCCGCGCAGCCCCGCGGGAAGGAGGCGGCATTTCCCTGGCGCACGCGCGCCAGCCGCCCCGCCCCGTTCCCAGCGTGCACCGCGCGGTGAAGAAGCGGCGGCTGCAGGCTGGGGGCATTTTGTGTCCGCGGTAGGAGCGGTTGAGAGACAAGATGGCGGCGGCGGCCGAGTGAGGGACCGGCGGCGGCCGGGACCCGGCGGAGCCAGCGGGCTTCGCGTTTCCCTTCCCCTTCCCCTTCTCCCCTTCCCTACCCTTACAGCACCTCGGTGGCCGCCTGCTCGTCTTTCTGGAGGGCGCCGAGAGCCGAGCGCCGCCCGGCCGGGGAGCGGGACAGAGCCGCGGAGGGGGGCGCCCGCCGGAGGGGCCCGGCTGGAGCTGAGCAGCGGGGACCAGCCTTCCTTCTTCTGCCCCCCCCCCCTTCCCCTCTTTTCCCTCCCCTGCCCCTTTCCCCTCCTCCGGGGCGGCGGTAGAGCCCTCTTTCTCCCCCCGAGCCTCTCAGCGCCAGGAGGGCCCCTCAGCCGCCCCTCGCCATGGCGAGTAGCAGCGGCTCCAAGGCCGAGTTCATTGTCGGAGGCAAATACAAGCTGGTGCGGAAGATCGGGTCGGGCTCCTTCGGGGACATCTATTTGGCGATCAACATCACCAACGGGGAGGTAAGGGCGGCTCGCACTCCCTCACCTCCTTGGGCCTGTCGGCGCGGTCCCTTCCTCACCTCGGGGGAACCGGAGACCAGCGATAACCTTCCCGAGGCCGACTTGAAGCCTGGTTTTGCCCCTCTTGCCCCCGGTATCGCTGCCTGCGAGGCACCGAGCGGTCCCGTCTCGCCAGGGTGGCTGAGTAGCCCTCCGCGGGGTGGGGGAGTGAAGGTGCGTACCCCGGGGTTGAGGGGCTTCCCCCGCCTGAGGGCCTTCACCGCCGGGGGGGCGGCATGCCCCTTCCAACAGCAGAGCTGTGCGGTCGTGGTCTCCCCCACCCAGCAGTTGCATAGCTCGCTTGTTGGTGGTAGGGAGAGGAGACTACCATTGTGGGAAAACATACTTTGTCTTTTATGAGCAGCCAAAGTTGTACCTCTCCCGCCAGTCATCTGTCCCACTCTCAGCTGGGGAACACTTTATCTCGTTATCATCAACAGTAAAAGAAACAAAGAAGATCCCCTGTTTCTTCAGCTCTTTTTTTCTTGGGGTTTTTTTTTTTCCCTTCCTCCCCCTCACGGCTCTGAGCTGTAAAGAAGAAACACCCACGTATGTTCTTCCTCACTTATATGGATCTGAAGACTTTACATTTCCAGCTCAATTTCATGACCTGGGATGGATATTTATGTACAAATCATCACGATATGGATTTTATTTGAAGATGCAACAAAATGCAGGACATTGAGCACCAAGAGCTTAAAAAAATTATACCTCAGAGCATTTGCAGCAGGGGTGTGTGTGGGATATTGAAGTGCTGTGCCCCTTAAACCTCAGTGGCAAGGCTGTGCTTGGTGGACACTCTGCTCTGACTCCTTGTTCCCTCTCACTATAGGAAGTTGCTGTAAAGTTGGAGTCTCAGAAGGCTAGACATCCCCAGCTGCTGTATGAAAGCAAACTATACAAGATTCTGCAGGGAGGAGTTGGCATCCCACATATACGGTAGGAGTCATTCATGTAAGCCAGTACAGCAACTTTTCTTTTATGTTATTGTGAGGCTGGGCACCACCATTAAAAAAGACATATATTTGGGAGGGATTGGGTTGTTGGGGGAAAAATGCTTCATTCCAAGCTCTACAACTAGTTCGGTGTCCTCCCCACGGGCCCGTTGTCTTTTCTTATGCGTACATACTGTGCTTTGAAAGTGAGATCTTCAGTAGTTCCTAAGCTATGAGGAATTCTTGTCATGATTAGAACAAAGTGTGAGACTGTTTCGGTGAGAACCAATGTACTTGATGAGGTTGAGAGTTTGGAGCCGGTACTGGAAATGGCTGCTTTCTTTTGTTGCTTTTTTTTTTTTTTTTTTGTTCCAACATGTCTTCCTCCTCCGCTCAGAAAATGGCGGATGGACGTGATTAACCCTCCCCCTTCTCGTGTTGGGACAAGGGACGTGCTCAGGCATGTATCTTTTCCTTTCATAGTTACGTGCTGCAAGGCTTGAGACTGCAGAGAACCTCAACCAGGAATGAAATGGCAGCCCCTTTCTGTTACCCGCAACAGATGCGTCACTAGGATTTCCGTACAGTTAAAGTGCAAAGATTAATCCCTCCCAGTTGCTCATTATGTGGCTTCCTTTTTTCATATTCTGTCTGAAACTTTCAATGGTGTTTAATTTCCTCATCTAGAAGAAAATCGCTGGTGCGGCACACTCTAGGAGGAGTTATTTCTCTTGGGATTATTGAGGTGTTATACTGGGTTAGTTCCCAACTACTAAATGTATGCATCAGAATAGATTAAATAAAACTTCAGTTTTCACCAGAAAGACTTTGTACAAGAAGCTCTTCTTTTCTTTAAACTTAGTTAATAATTGTTTTTAAAGTTAGTATTTCTTATGTTTGCACTATGGTATAAAGGAATTTTGTTCCTTGAGCTGCAGAAATGATTTAAATTTAGGTACTGGGTTAAACTGTGGATGCCTTTTAATCTGTTAACCCTTCCCTGACTTTGTTGTACTTGCACCTGTATCAGTAGTGGCCTGTAGGGTCTATTGTAAGGTCATAATGATGACATGTTGTAGATCATGTATTAATTTTAACAAAACCTAAAACACGTCTGCATTTCTGTGGTTAATAGCTCCCCTTCTCTCCCCGCCCTGCCCCCCAACACAGCTGGCTGTATTCCTGAATGTAAGCTGGAGCTATATAGCAGAGGAGACAGTGTTGTCGTGGCCATCTGGCCTCATTCACTACAGCCTTTTGCAGGAATAGAATAAACATATCTGACTTAAGCAGAATAGTTGCAGCTTAAACAGAGTTGCTTATGTGAAAGCAGATTTAGTCTTTATTTTAGACTACAGTTTCCTTCTTTTCTTCAAATGGATGCCTTTATTTCACAACTGAAAGAATAGAAATTGCATTTTGGAAAGCTAGCAGTATAGTTACGTTCTAAAATGGGGATAACTGGGAAAACAGCCAAAGCAAGTGGCTATCAGGTGTTTCATTGCAAAACTGGAAAAGCAGGCATTCTTAAACTATTTTTTTTTCAAACATAACAAATGTTTGGTGCTATAATGAGGCCTAGTTTGCAAATTTTTCAACTTTTCCATGTAACAAAAGTGAACTACTATTTAAGTTCTTGGATTTGGTTAAAATACACTGTGAGAGCATTTTATTTAAAGCTGAAATGCTGGAAGTAATCTTGCATGTCAAGAAACTTGCTTCTAGCTTCAACTACAGCAGTCATCTTTCCTCTGTATTTGATGTTGTTGTATTTGACTTTGTTTTCTGTATAACCAGTGACTGTGGTCTAGAAGTCGCATGACCACAGGGGAACTACAGCCTTTCTTTAACACACACTTCCTTCCTCCTCCCTCCCCCCCAAAAAATAATAAAAGATTATAAGAATGGACAACTGAGGCAGTACTGAAAACAGCTCAAATTGATTCATAGACTCATTGTGCTAAAGGTGTGTGATCTATTTGATAATGTCAGTGAATCTTGAAGTTTTTCACTTTCAGGTTCTCACAGTGTTAATCTTTCTAGTACTTTTCTAGAAAAGTGTCTTTCAGAAAATTTTTGGAAATAACTTTGTTGTCTTCAGAAGCAGCATTAATTTTAAATCTTTTTGTATGTACCAGATGCTGCTTGACAGGTTCTTTGACTAGGCTTCTGTTACTAGTTGTCTTGCTGTATGACATCTGCTGATGCTTGAAGAAATCTAAAATAGTATTTTTATGTTTATCTTCTTTAAGAGGAAGGTGAGCGGGGTACCCGGCGCAGTTCTTGCGAGAAATGTTAAAACGTGATGTGTTTAGTAGAAGTAGAATCCATGGTATTCTGAATCTAAGGGGGAGGACTTGGCCTACCAAATGATATGCATCACTGAGGTGCTTAACAAGGATACGTCTTTGAATAGGTAATTGCAAAGAGTAAGACTAAAGTGAAATTACTGTGCATATTGTTTCAGACAATTCAAGCTTTTCTGACACACATTTTTGGCAGCAGCTAAGCTGGGAGAATGTATGACTTTGTACTTAGGTCACTTTGCATGTGTAATTGATAATACACGTTCTGCTATTGTTTTATAATGGTATGCTGTCAAGTCGGAATAAGCTGTTCTTGGCTCAGTATATTTAGAAGGATGAATCAAGTTGAAGGAAAATCTTTCAATACATTTGTTAAAATTTCTGTAACGTGACACCTTTAAACAACAACCGCACAAACAGAGCATTTGATAGAAAATTAAGGAATCTAAGCTTTTTCCCATTTCCATGCTGTATAAGCTGGGCTCAGCAGCATTTTTATCTCAGTGCTACACATCTGGGAAACAGGCATGTAATCTTGCCTTCCTCATTTGAGAATGAGGGACTTGTTCTCTGTTTTTCATCTACTTAATTACTGCAGTGGTCAAGATCAACTTACTAAAGTTGCATTATGTGGCTTTGCCTTACTAAAGTGGTCTGCTGTGGTTCTTTGAGTCACAAGGCTGAAATCATAGGTGAGGTATGGATTGCTCATTCATTTTGGGCACCTGTTCTTAAAACCAAATTCTGCCTTTTAGATGTGATTGCAGACTTAGTAATGATAACATAGCATATCTGGAGTGTCACTTTATTTACCTAGAACCAAGCAAATTTTTTTTTTAGCCTTGAAGTTTGTTTGATGGCCTTTCTAGCTGATTGCAAGAAAGCTAATGAGAAAAATTTCAGGTTTAGGGTTAAAAGTTTTTGGATATTGCTTCTGTGGGATCAACTGTGAGCCTTCATTTGTTATGGAGGCTGAACAAGGGGCATTGGTACTCCTACTGTAACAGAACACGTTGTTTGCACATAACATAGCAAAAATTGAGATTGGAATGTCTTTATTCTCTGAATATTCAGCTCTGGGGCCCCCAACATCAGAAGGACATGGACCTGTTGGAGCGGGTCCAGAGGAGGGCCACGGAGATGATCAGAGGCCTGGAGCACCTCTCCTGTGAAGACAGGCTGAGAGAGTTGAGGTGGTTCAGCCTGGAGAAGAGAAGGCTCTGGAGAGATGTTACAGCAGCCTTCCAGTACCTGAAGGGGGCCTACAAGAAAGCTGGAGAGGGACTTTTTACGAGGGCATGTAGTGATAGGACAAGGGGTAATGGCTTTCAACTGAAAGAGGGTAGATTTAGATGAGAGATAAGGAATAAATTCTTCACTATGAGGGTGGTGAGGCACTGGAACAGGTTGCCCAGAGAAGTGGATGCCCCCTCCCTGGAAATGTTCAAGGCTGGGTTGGATGGGGCTTTGAGCACCCTGATCTAGTGGAAGGTGTCCCTGCCCATGGCAGGGGGTTGGAACTAGATGGTCTTTAAAGTTGCTTCCAACCCAAACCATTCTATGATATTCTAAACCCTGCTAGACTTGCAAATCTTTGACTTCGCCACTTATTGTTGTTTCCTGGAAGAGTAGCAAAGTTTCTGAACTTGTCTCCAGAGTTTCACAAAACCTTTTTTTTTCTTTTTACAGAATTTTTAAAGTTGTGGTTTGTTCTTGATGTACAAATTTTGGTTAATTATTACCATCATTTTTCACAAAGGCTCTCGAACCAAGCTTAACATTCTAATAATCTGATTTGCCTTTAGGACACAATGCAAAGTCCACAGTATTCTGCTGGGCTTACTCTCATTGTTCTCAGCCATCAGCTGTCTCTTTCTTTTTTCCTCTCTTTTTCAGTGGCAGAGCATTTTTAGCTATAAACTTGTTAACTGGGCACTGATCCTAGTAGTTTGGAGTATCTACCTTTATTGCCAGATTCTTGGTTCTGGCTCTGAGGAATGCCGTAGAGTGTGTTTGGTGATTTTGTATATTGTTTTGTTCATAGTGTAACTCTGTTAAAGCATTCTTGACAAAAGCAATTGTTCGAATTATCTGTGACAGCCACTCGATTTTTGCCATTTATGGTGTTTATCAACTATTGTTTATGTCATTTATGAAGATTACCTTTAGGTACTCGTTCAGATGTACTTTTGAAAGAAAAGTGGGCTTCATATTTTTCTCCTGACAGTATCATGGGATAACTTCTTTTTGTTATCATCAGTTTCAAATGGATAACAGCTATGCTGGAAACAGCTGTGGCTATTGGTGAGGTATTAAAGTCTTGTACCTTAGAGCAGGAAGAGAGCCTGGTGAATGTGAAACAGATACTGCACATATTCTTGTGTGGGCAAGACTGAAGAGATAATGTACAGCATGTGAGGCTAATCAAGCTGATATTTAAGTTTAGTCATTTATAAGCTTAAGAAGTAAAAGCTACTGACTTAGCAATTTTTTTTTGCAATGTTCTTTTGCAAACCGAGCAAGTAAATCCTTACATTTCTGAACTTTTCAATGCAGTAAGTTCTTGCAGAATACTTTGATGTTGAGAAATTCAGTATTGCCACCCATGTATCACTACGCAATCTTCTAAATAATGAAGCATAGGAAAAAAAAGATCTATAAAAACATCTACAATTTTTGTTCTTCTGGTTGCTTACTGACATGTTGTTAGATTATCTATTAATAACAGACTCTGCCCATATTAATCTTCACTAAGTAATATGTGTAATGGAAAAACGTGGTCAAGTTTGGTAATCTTAGGGTTGTTTTCACAACGTATTTTTCCTTGAGCACTTGAAATTTTGATCTCTTTAAGCAGTGCTTAAAAATCTGTAACTACACCTCTTAAACACCTTCATTTTAAACTGTTTTCCCAATAACTTCCTGCAGCATAAAAAAAACCCCACACAAAAAAACCCCAAAACCACCATTGGAAAAATACTTACCAAACCCACAAACAAAACCCAACCCCTCTAACACTTCCCCCCAACAACAACAACAAAAAACCCCCAAAAAACCCTAGTAGTCAGATAAGGTCAGAAAAGTTTTATATCTTCTTTTCATTGGTAAGACTGATACTTTCATCTAGGTCTGCAAGTAATGAGGAGGAAAGTTCTAGCAATAGAGCCTCCTATTAACCTTCTGTTACTACTTAAGGCTGCATGCTGAAGGGCAGAACCACTCTAGTAGGTAGGAGGAAGCCTCTTGTTCTAGTAGCTCAAAATAATATTGAAAACTGGTCTCTTAAATTAATACCTAAAATTTTTCTACTGATAATGAATGTCTTTAAACAAAATCTGTTTCATGTTTTATAACAATCTAAACTTCTGTCTTAATTGGTCTTTGTGGAATCCTTAGAAGCATCCAAGTGAGACCACAGTTTGAAAAACAAATGAAGCTGTCCTTATTTGAGTTCTTTTTCTTTCTTCTTGCCTTAGCTCAGCCTTTGCAGAAACAGCTGCAAAAGTACACAGTTTCAGTTCAGTGTTACTCTTGTTCGGAACAGGTGATCAGCAGAGGTACTAATGAAACACACTTTTCCTTAGCAATGTTTCAGGAAACAGTACCTACTGTGGATAAATGGCTTATCTTCTCAACTGAACTGAACCTTCTGACATTTATGGAAGAAACTTGATATAAGTTCTCCTCACCTCCTGTCAGGTGTTAATGCAACCTTATTAAACAGCTAGCAAACCAGCAAGTCAACTACATGGAAGTATGTATGCAACATGACCCTAGGCAGGTGAAATGACCTTATTGCTTAGGAGATGAGTTGCACTGGCATACTTCAAGTATTCATATTTCTCTCATAACTACAAAAAATGATAACAGAATTTTATTTATAGAGTGTATCTAACTTCATAGCATAGGGTGTTCATTGCTGTTTCTTTATTTAGTACTTGCGTGGCCTAATTCATACTCACCATGGCAACTAATGTTAGATGACATCTGCTAAATATTCCACTTCAGTATTTCAGTCATGCCATATTACGTTAAGTTCATTTATATTACTCCTAGCTGGCTAACAGTTAAGTGCTTTTCCAGCTTCAGGGGAGATAAAATAGGAATATAAAATATGTGTCAATTTAGTCATGAATCTTATGATGATAGATTACCTTCCTTACATGTGTTGCTTCGGTGTCTATTAAGACTCAAATTAGTATACTATTTTTACAGGCAGAATATACTTCCCAATTTGTCTGAAACATCATTATTTATCAGGAGATGTCTGTCCTGAGAAGTCTAGAACATGGGACCAGAAGGGGCCACTTTGGTCCAAATCCAGCAGCTGTTTTGGACAACATGCTATTCTTTCTGTGAATCAGTCAGGTGCAATGCTAAAACTTTCTAGGCTGGCATGGCAGTGCTCATGATTCTGTTGTCGGACACAGAGGGAGAGCTTCTGTGCCTAAAGATAAATGCTTGTACCCATAAGCAGTCAGCTCCTATTTATTTCTTCCCTGATTTTTTTTTTATTAATAACCTCCCTATAACAGTCCTCCTGTATCTATAAAGAATAGTTACATAACTCTCTAGCTGCCTTGCTGAGCTGTTTGAGTACGTGATTACAGAGGTCACCCCCTTCCCATCTTTCTTGAAGTCTCTTTTCTGTCCCTGTTATGATTTGGATTTCCTTTCATGAATGTTGGTGACAGGGCTTGTACATCAGTGCCTTAAGCATTGGTACAGATTGCTTCACTGTTTCTGCGTAGAATACAGGTACTTTTACTGGTTAGGATTACTTATTATTTTTCAGTGATGCCTGATTTTAGAGCTATATGATTATAGGGAGGTCTGTGTTTTCTCTTTAGTCATGTCATCTGACTAATGCCTAGTTCAGAGACTTTTGTATAAATGACTTAGTGCTTGCAGAAATGGAATAGAGTTCCAGAGCGTTCATCAGTTCAGTGTCACTTGGTTTTCTGTAGGATGTCTGAATCCTTTGTGTTCATAAGGCCTTCCAGACTTGCATATTCACCCTTATGTGCCTGCTGACTTGTCAAACTTACTAATAAGGTGATCTCAGGTAATTCTAGTAGTAAGTTTTTTTCCAGCTTGCGTGTTTGCCATACATGTTTTAATAGCTTTTTTAATCCACTTTAGTTCTTCTGACAACCTCCATTTTTGTCATGTGAACTCTTCTGCTTGGTGTTTGAAAGCCCAAGTGATGGAACTAATGCGTAGGACTACACAGAGTAATCATAGGGTCACACACTATGAATTATGAAAGTGGCAAAAGTTTATGTAATGTCAAAGAAGTCCAAATCAGCCTTTTTTTTTTCATGTGACTATAAAGGTTTCTGAAGTCTAAAGGTTTGAGTTTTAACTGTTCAAGTCTTGCCACAGAAGCACTGTGCTTCCTTGCAGTGAGGCACCAGGAGATGTTTTTCTCCTGTCTCACAGAAGTTTCACAAAAGCATGATGTTCTGCAGTTCTGTTTGTAATCCCAGGTTCCCACAGCCTCCACCGGAATAGTCAGTGATCGAATTGACAGAAGCCTTTATTGGAGGTTAGGTTACCTGGCAAAACAGGTGTTGATTGAGAGCTTTTATTAAGCTGGAACAAAATAGACTTGTTATAGTTGCTCTGGTAGTAGGAACACTTTCTTGTGACACTGAGCTGATGTTTTGGTTTTGTATTTAACAAGCTGTAGACAAAATGATGTGCCATTAATGCTAATGGTGACAATGCCTTTACTGCCCTCATGGTTTCAGAATGCCTGGGATTTGGGGTTTCTTTACCAGTGATTAGCAGCTGTACAGTTATTCAGTAGTTTAGTTCACCTTGATGTGAATTTGAGATTTTTTTTTCATGTGAGTATTCAGAATGCTTTTGTTTTATTCATCATGTGACCAGCTCACACAGCTTTGATAACTGTGCTGGTTTTGTTACCTTGTTGTTGTAACTACAAGTGCCAATGTAATGGATGAAACTGATTATCTGCTAAAACTGTGTCTGAAACTGGGCCTATAATTTCATGGCCTGTGTCTGAAGTTCGCCTTTCACCCAACTGTCTTTGCTAGTTGACCTACCTCAATCTGACCCTTTCAAAGGAAGATACACTGGATGTGAAGAGAATATTATAATACCCAAATGAAATGTTTTCTAAGCTTAAAAAAAACAAAACAAGCTGTTAACATTTTCTTAAACATTTCTTTTTTCATTGACATTATTTACAAAATATGCAGTTGCTGAAAGAGGCATCATATAATTTTTGAAAGACGCAGCTCTGAAAATAGAAAAGAATTTTAAGTTTGGGTAGACCTGACTACAGTATTTGCTACTAAGTGCTAGATGTGCATTAGTACTTCACTTGCTTGTCCCAAGGCTAGTTAAGGGAATTTTTAAAAAAAAAAAAAAACCCAAACCATATGAGTTCAAGTAAACATTCACTTGTCATGTGATCTGACCTCATACCTGCTTTGCTGTATGGGATATAGAAACTGAGTACTTTCAAACCACTATGTCATGTGACTTAGTTGTTCAGCATAAAGCTACAAATACTGAAATTCAAGATGTTACAAAATTTCATCTGTGTGCATATACTGGGGCAATATATCAGGCTGCTAAACCACATGGTTTGGTAACTTGTTGACATGGTGAGTCTTGGTCTTTCAAATTAGACAAGTCACTGAAGTCAAATTAAGGTTACTGTGTTCAGTCTTTAACCATGCTTTGATGGAAAGCTTCAGAAAGTATATTTACTGTATTCTGACTGATATGTAGTAATTTGATCCATAGCTTTAAACAGTTGAGACAAGGGAGAGTGGCGATGCCTGAGCTTGGGCACCGCACGTCTTACGGCTTTAATATTGACTGCGGTTCTTAACAGCTGTATCAGATGTTACAGTGTTACACTGCCAGTTCAAGGATAAATTTTAGCTCTTCATAATAATGTCCTGTTATGTTAATGTTTTGTGTAGTCTTCCATGAGATCATCTAGTGCTGTTCTTCAGGAAAGCTGATAATCTGTACTTTGTGTGGCTTTTTGTCATAAGTAGGTATAAATGGACCTGTGCTACAGAATCAAAATTCTCTATTTAGGAAATATGTTCTAATGGGACATACAGCACTGTGGGAATGAATTAGAGAAATAATGAGTTTTCCTAGTCTAGTAATTTAGCTTTTTTTTTAATAATTGTCATGGTTTAACCCGGCAGGCAGCTAAGCACCACACAGCCACTCGCTGACTCCCCCCAGTGGGATAGGGGGGAGAATCAGAAGAGTAAAAATGAGAAAACTCGTGGGTTGAGATAAAGACAGTTTAACAAGTAAAGCAAAAGCTGCACATACAAGCAAAATAAACCAAGGAATTCATTCACTCCTTCCCATCGGCAGGCAGGTGTTCAGCCATCTCCAGGAAAACAGGGCTCCATCACATGTAATGATTACTTGGGAAGACAAAACACCATTGCTCTGAATGTCTCCCCCTTCCTTCTTCCCCCAGCTTTATATGCTGCGCATGACGTCATATGGCGTGGAGTATCTGTTTGGTCAGTTGGGGTCAGCTGTCCTGGCTGTGTCCCTTCCCAACTTCTTGTGCACCCCAGCCTAGTCACTGGTGGGGTGGGGTGAGAAGCTGAAAAGGCCTTGACTCTGTGTAAGCACTGCTCAGCAGTAATGAAAACATTCCTGAATTATCAACACTGTTTCCAGCACGAATCCAAAACATAGCCTCATACTAGCTTCTATGTAGAAAATTAACTTTATCCCAGCCAAAATCAACACAGTAATACATTGTACGTAACTATATGCAGAGTTATTACCCCCAAAGTGAACTGTCAAGTAGCTAAATCTCTTGTTCCTGCTTTCCACTCCCATCCAACTCTCCCTGCTTAAAATGTATTGCTGCTGTTACTTCCTCAACCTTAGTATGAGAGAGTACTTCCAAGTGTACTTAAAAAAAAAAAAGCCCATGGAGCTCTAACAGGCATGTAGAACACTTGTGTTCTGAGATGCTAGTGTCATGTAGTAGTTGCCCAGGGTTTTGTATGGATCATTCCCTCATATAAAGTTCAGTCCAAGTTTCATTGCTGATGCAGTATTAGAACTTCTGAAGATTTCTCTTCAAGACACTAGCTTTTTTTTTTTAGAATTGTGCTCAGTTTGTTGTTATATTATTTTGCACTTTAGCCCAGTAGTGTTAAAACTTGTATGCCAAAGTGTTCTGAATTTGTGCTCATCCAAAATGTGTGCATATATGCCATCTTACACTGATTATGCAAATACAGGAGTAAGGAGTACTTGCCAAGCTCTTATGTATCATAATATCCAAGGTTCCCTAAGAAGAGCCAAGACTTGTAACATTTTTACTCAAAGCTGCCAGTAGTAGCAGGTATTAGACTTTGAATGGACATGATGTAGCCTTACTTTTTAATCCCATTTTCCCTGGAAATGTTCCAAGGGAAATGAAAACTTACTTGCAGCGTTAGCAAAGTAAATAAAGCACAAGTTACTCCAATACCCTAGCAGAAGTTTCAGTTGCCAGTAGTGAAATAAATAGATGCGGCAGTCTTCTGTGAGGAATTACAGGCAGGTAAATGTGAAAATGAAATGTTAAGAGGTCCTGTCTTAAACCTTTGTCTTGCTGAGTTGATTCTGCTTTCCACCAGTGCAAAATGGTCAGGAGATGAAAATTTTCTTGTGCATATGTAGAAGTAGGCCAAATGAAGGTTGTGCAATCAACCTGAATTACTGCACTTACTAGGCAGAGAGATCCCTATAGAGGAACCAAATGCTCTTTAAAATGTAGCTCCCAGGGTAGGCTTGTGTTTCATCAGCTTCACTTTTTCTGTGATGCTGTAACTAAATTTTCTTAGCTCAGTTGAAGACTGATCTTTGATCCTTTTCACTTATACTGCAGTCTCTTGGGCACTGAACCATTACTGTACTGAACAATTACACTCAGCATCTGAATTGGACTTCCATGTCTTGAAGAAAATCATATTTTATCTAGATCTTGATTTATTCCTTAGAATGCTTCAATTCAGCTCATTATTCTTTGGACTTTTTCATAACAAACCTAAATTTGGTGTGACAGAATAACTAGGCAGGTCACTTGGTCCAGTTTGCATTACTCTACACAACCATAATGTTTCATTTTCACCTGTGACCTATGGAGTTGCTTATAGAGCCTTGTCAAACCTACTCAGCCATTTGCATAGGTGACTGATAGGAACCAAGAAGTAGATTTACAGTCATAGTCAGTAATTTTTGAACTGAAGCTGGTTTGTAGTTGATTAAGAACTTTTCTCAACAGCATCTCATTTTGACTCTTTCTCCATCTCTGCACTGCATTTTTAAAATACTCTTCTTGGTTGCTCTTGCAGTTGAAACTAGCTTCTGATCACTCCTTAAAAGGGCCTAGCTAGGCAGGTCTTTTCAAAATGCGTATGTTTCATGGCTCAGTGTCAGGTTGCAGTGTGAATATTAACCTTTTCATAAATTATGAACTTTATCAAATAATACCATCAGCATGCTTTCCTAGTTGAGTCCCTTGTGAGGTTTTTTTTTGTACATGATAGTACATTCAATGAATTTTTAGAAGGCAAAAACTGATAAATGGTACTTACAGTATTGGTATGATCATTAACATGTTGGAGGAAGACTGCTTTGTTGACATTTCATTTGAAGGACTGCTTTCAAAATACATATTTTCTGCATCCCCTCTTGATGTAGGGAATGAATAAAGGTCCTAGACTGACCTGTAAAACAACTAGTAAGATTCGCAGCTCATATAACTTTTATCAAATTTATAACAATGGATTACGAAGTGCGTGGTTTCTACTAGAATCCCAACAGCGGGAAGGTACTAGCCGGTAGTTCCTGAAACAAATCCAAATACAAAATCTTTTCTCTGTGGTTTTGTAAACATTTTACTTTACTACCTTGGCTAAGCTTGGAATCCTGTGACTACCAAGGAATTTGTTGGTTTTATCAGTAGTAACTATTTTCCAGACAGGTTTGCATTAGTCTCCTGGAGTCATTGTCTAAGGTGGAAATAAAATGTCTATACAGATCTTTAAGGCCCAGCTACTACTGTGTTTGAGCTGAATCTTGTTTGGTGGGTTTTTTTATCTGTGTGCTCTTACTATGGGGTATATTCTTGGTGTACCTTGTCTGCACCACTGTTGTTGGAAACTTCAAGACTTCTCCAGGAGAGAGCTGGCCAGTGCCTTATCCATTGACTGCTGCTACTAGGTCCTTGTCATAAGGACTAGGTGCCTAGCAAAGGCAAAATGCAGCCTACTGATTGAGAAGGTGTTCAGTCTTTACAATGATGTACTACTACTCAGCACAGCTTCATAAACAGTTTTTCACACTCACCTCTCATTTAACTGTAGGTATCTGGAATGTGCAGAAGGACTATAGAGAAGAATATTCAGGTTCTGTCTTTCAGTGCCCATTTAAAGTATGGAAATTCACAGCTGAGATTTGCAGAAGTGAAGGGTGTGACTCCAGGTCGTCTTGGGCAGCTTGTGTGGTGAAATACTATCCCCAAGTTGCAGATAACATAAAGCAATACTATGATAGAAATGCTAGACATGTATTGGAAGGAAAAATATGCATGGGAGGCTTTCTGCTTGTCCTTGCAGCATTAGTAACATTTAATCTTTTGCCCCAAATTAATATATCGGACACTTAAGGGTATCACACTCTGTTTGGCTGCAGTTGAGATTTTGCTACACTTGTATTTTTGCTTTTATGACAATTATTTTTCCCTTTATGATGTTGGAAACCTGGTAAAGAGCCTTTATCTCCTACTTGATAGCAGTAGAACTTGATTGCCATTTGTTAAATTTGGACAAATGAAGGAAGAGATAGTATATGAGCTAACTGCATGAGCTGTTTTGGTCTGTTGCAGAGAAGTCATACCTGAAAACAAAGCCTAAAGCATTTAACTATGTTTCTGTGAAGTTAACTCAGGAAACAATGACGGGAGTGTCAGGTGTCCTGCGGATGAGTTTCAGTTCAGACTTTGTACATGCACCTCAGTATATTGACATGTAATAGTTTATGCTTTGATTGTGTTTTGATTTTCGTGTTGGGTATTTCAGTTGCTGCTAAAGTATAGTAGTGTTTCTTCTTAAGGGAAAATTAAATGTGTATGCACACACTTGCCAACTTGTGTGTTCTGTTTTGTCCTCAGACTTTGTTTCCAGGAAAAATAAGACACTACTAGCCTTAGTTTTTAGTTAGCTCTCAAGATTGAACATTAGTCAGCAATGTGCCCTTGCAGCCAAGAGGGCTAACGGTATCTGGGGCTGCATTAGGATTCCTGCTAACGCTGAATAATTTTCTTTGTTGCAGGTGGTATGGTCAAGAAAAGGACTACAATGTTCTAGTTATGGATCTTCTTGGTCCCAGCCTTGAAGACCTATTCAACTTCTGTTCTCGCAGGTTTACGATGAAAACAGTACTTATGTTAGCAGACCAGGTACGTGCAAGTCTTATTGTGAGGAAGTTAAAAACCCTGAAGTATTTTGTGCAACGTGGTTCTTTTTAAGTGGGTTAAATAATGTGTTATGCAGTGTTGTATATAGCTAAGTGAATACTTGACCTATATAGGAATGAAGTAATGGTGGCTTCTGTGTGCTGTGGCATACAAAATGAACATAGGCCTGTAGTGGGAGGGCAGCACAGATACTAACTCCTTGACGCTCACATCTGACAAATGCAACTTTGTTAAAGTATCAAGAGTAATATGGGTGGATTAACTCCCAATATCAGCCATGGGGGAGGTGTTAGAAAGTCTGAAGCGGTCTCCGCTTATGGTTGATCTGATTCAATGGAAGCCTGTTACATGTTGGCCAGCTGCAGTGACAGGTGGGCAGCATGCAAGTTTGTTCTTATTGGATGTCACTATGCACTCAGAACCTCCTGTAACTTCCTACTACCAGACTATGAGCTAAATACTGTTTTGGTTGTTGTGGTGCTTAAAGACAGTTCTTAAAGCTGTTAGTGGAGATGCCACTCTACCTCAAACTTAGTCAAGGCCTCTAAAACTGAGGTCTGTTAAGTCTTTTTCTAGTGATTTTTTTTTCAACTTGGTCATGAGAGTACAGCATTTGAAATGGTCAGCCATATTTATTTCTTGCTATTTAATAAATAGCTTGATTGTGCTGTCTTCAGCTACTTGAAAGGCAGTAAGGATTTCTCAAGTTGAATTTTCAGTGGTAGTTTAAATTTCATCTAATATTATGTAATTGCTGTCAGTACCAAGTTGTCACTTAGCCAGATGCTCGTAGAATCCCAGGCTCTTGGCCAAGGAAGCTCACAGCATTTGTATGGAGACAAGGTCAGCTGTCCCTGTTCTCAGCTGCCTTAAGTGAGCGGTACGCTTGCTTTAGAGAGCCATTTGCCTGCTCAGTTATCTAGAGTCTGGGTGTTACAGCATCTCCAGGGAATCTGTATGGGTTTTGTGCAGTATTCCTTTGGATGATAAACACTAATTAGTTGTCAGCTGGGAAACATAGACGGGATGTATGATATCAGTGCACGGAAATGGCTTTTAGGGCATAGTCCAGTAGAACAGCTGTCAAGGTTATGATGTTGTAACAATTCAACTCACTAAAGACTGCGTGAAGAGTGTTGTAGTAGCTGGGAAGCTGTACCACATAAATGCGTGTGCTGTGATGTCATGCACAGGAAATTGCATGACCATATATGATGATACAGATGTGCCAGAGCTTTTCTGCGTCTTCATTGCTGACTGTTTTTCCTGGATCATGGTAGCCTAGATACGACAGTATGGGCCGTAATCAAGTTGTTACTTGTTCCATGAAAACTGTTAACCTGGAAAAGTGACACTTGATGATGAATGAATAACCAGATGAATGAGTAACTGGGACAGGGGGAGGGAATGAGCTTTAAAATTGTCTCGTGGTAGGTAGGTATAGAAAACCTTTGTGTGAAGTAAGAAAAAGAAATTACTCTTTAATGGGATGCTGTAGTTAGAACATGAACTTGAATGTCTGGGAAATAGTTTCAGGTATTTAATCTGCCATTTCCTGATCAAGATTATGGAATTTTAACATCTAAGAAAGATAAATTTATTTGAACAGCATAAGAAAGAGACTTGGTTTTTACTAAGCAACTATATAAACTTAAGTTGCAGAGGAAGCAAAAAAAAATTTGTGCTTGCTTTGAAGGTTTAAGTGAATTGTATTGCTCTCATTGAAATCTTACCTGTTTTGTTGTTGCTGTTTTTTTTTTTTTACAGATGATCAGTAGAATTGAATATGTGCACACAAAGAATTTTATACACAGAGACATTAAACCAGATAACTTCCTAATGGGTATTGGGCGTCACTGTAATAAGGTTAGTCTAATGCTCTTTGTTTAAAAGGTCCAAAGGGAATGGCTATGTTACTTGGTTCAAGTTGCACAACCTTTTTAAAACTCATTGCTAAAACTGATGTTTTGGATGCTAAACCATGGTTCTTTGATGTGAGAACTTGGATTTCTCAGTGTATGCTTCTAAATGCAGTGGCATACACATGTGGGTCTCTGACCCACCGTGTGAGATGCACTTGATTCCAAGATGATTTATAGGCTTGCAACAAGATTATAACTAACCCTAGAGAATACTTAGGTGCTCTTCTCAATGATGAAGTTCCGTTATCAAGATGACTGTTGTAATAGCATTTTTTTCCTCAATGATAAAGTCAAATCTTGTCTTTGGCTTTGGGGCTAACTTCCTGGGATGTAAAGAACTCGTGCCAACATGGGAGCTTCTGACCTACTCGTCATCAGGGCATTAAACCTTGCAGTGACAGACTGGTGAAGAGAACTCTTCAGCCATCAGAACTGTGGATATGACTAATAGGCAACATGTAGATCAATTGCCTTTAAAAACAAATGAAATTATGCAAATACGATGGTGGAAAACTGTTAAGTTGTAGAGTACCTGAATATGTTGTACAACAAAAAAACCTGCTCTCCATTTACTTTGTGGGGGGAAAAAAAAGTAGGGTGGGGGTGGGCTGAGGTTGTTGCACTTGTTTGGATGGGTAAATGTAGTCAGAAGTGCATGTTTCCTGTTGAAAACCTTATATAGAAGAAAACTTTTTTATTTTATTTGTAGTTCTCTTGAGTGAAATATGCTTAATCCTGCAATTTGTTATGTCGAGCTCGGGCAGACAGGCAGCATTGGCAATGCATTAAGCATGCTACTTAATAGAAATTAACTTCAGGACAAATGTACGTGATCAAGCTGTTTATTGGAAGCAAGATTCCCACTTATCTTCTCTATATGCCATCCGACAATGTCTCATCTCTTTAGGCACTACTAGTATTTAAAATGTTTACCTTTGTTTGCCTGTATGAATGCCAACTTCAGGGCCATGAACATTAGAAGGGGAAAGTTTGATTAACATGAGATAACAGCTCTTGTCTGAAGAGGTGCAATGCACTGAATGTTTAGATACAACCATTGTTGGAAAAGCTTGTAAGTCCAGCTGAAAGGCAGTCTTCATGTAATCCTGTTGCTGTTAAACTTTGCTTGTTCCCAAGTTTCATACTTTAACTCTGTAGAGCTCTATTTTTCTCTGCTGTGTTGAGCAGTTAGGCTCCTTGATATTCTGGCATGACTAGAGTATAACTTGAAAACTTTAATTTTTTTTTCCTAGTTTTAGTTTCTGATTTCCAATTGTTCTTTTTGGGCCATTTTTCTGTACTTTTGCACAGTCATGCTAGGTTGGCATTGCTGCACTCTGTTTCATCTTGATGTGGATTAATGGCCTGGAAATTGCTGCTGTGCTTACTTTAGTGGAGGAACACATTAGATTTGCATCAGCTGAAATGAAAAAGCCTGTAAACCATTATATTTTTTTCCCATTAGTAGACTAGTTAGGGAGCCACTCAATGATATGGTGGTAAACACTGTCTGTGGGCGTGGGCTTTGTTACTGTTGCAGGGTTTTAGAGATTAGGGAGGTAGTTCTTGACTGAAGTGCAAATTGCTAGGTTTACATAAGAAAATGAGGAACGGCTTGCTTCAGTTTGGAACCAAGTCCTTTATCTAGGGAACACTTGCCACCATACAGTATTTACTTTGTTTCTTTTTGTAACTAAGTGTAGTCTTGGGTTTTTTAGCGAGGACTATACACAGTTCAAAGAAAATCAGCCACAAAGACTAGAATAGCATGGTAATCTTGTTCCAGTAGCTTCCTGTCAGTTGTATTTTTTAAAAAAATTAATTGATTTTTTGCAAATTTTAATTTGGTGATTGGGAGAAATTTTGCTCCCACTTTAAAAGATTAATTTTCAGCTCTGCTAGAAATAAGCCCTGCATGCTTATGAAAGTAAACTTTAAGGTGACTAAATGCCTTCTACCTCTTCCTTACTGAAGATTTACTTTTTCTAAATGTCTTTTGGGGGAAGGGCAGTTTGTGGAGCCAAAGGATGCTTTTGTAAGCAAAACTTCAATTTCCTTTTTTAATAGAGCCAAATGTCACCATTGCTATCCCTGGTCAAGGCAGTGCCATTTTGGAGTGGCTCACAGTTGAAATTTACCTTGTCACATCTTTCAAATTTTCTCCTTGGAAAAAAACAAAAATAAGTAAAAAATACGAACATGCATAGTTTTTTGAAAACTACAGTGCTTGATGGAAGAAGGATGGCATTTGGCTACCCTGTTCTTTCTCGAACGCCTCGGTGTTGCCTGTCTGCGCCGGCCATTGTTGCAATGTAAGCAATACTGTTTGATGCACTGCCACCCTCTATTGTTTGTTCAGTGTTTAGAATCTCCAGTGGGGAAGAGGAAAAGAAGCATGACTGTTAGTACTTCTCAGGACCCATCTTTCTCAGGATTAAACCAGGTCTGAACTGTCTCCTATTCCAACCTCAACCCCAAATTCATGTGCTTTATTTTTGTTTTGGTTTTGTTTTTGGTTTTGTTTTTTTCTGGAGAATGTAGACCTTGCAAAAGCACCTCTTATGTTGGCATTATTCAGACATACTTGGCAAACATGTAACATTACTAAGATGTTTCCATGTGGCGCTTGTTTAAATTGTGGAATTATTTCTAAACTTGATATTAAAAAGGGCTAAATGTACATGCTTGATTTCAGATGCGGAAGCAGGTTTCATTTGTGTCCTTTAAAACTCCAAGGCAATCTGTTGAATGTATTGAAGGATAGACATGCCACCCTAGTGAAATAGCAGGGCTTCTGTGTAGGACTGTCTGCTTGCCTTCCTGTAGGGTCCTGCAGTGTCTTTGAATGCACGTGGAGAAGTCCTGTTATCGCTTCAGCCAGACTCCTTCCCTTGCAGTTTTTGTCCAAAATCTTTCCCAATGTGTAATGAGGACTCTCATGTTTTCATCCATTGTGCTTATAAAATGAAATTACTCCAACAAGCTGTGTCTTGGAGAAGCATGAGCTTATCTTGTAGTGTTAAATGTAGTACTCCTGACTCTTTAAGAGAAGATGAATTGGAGAGAAATGAAGACATATGCCAGTTTGTAGCAGGACAGCTGGAAATTGCTGAATATGAATCATAACTCAGGATTTTGGCCACAGAATCAGTCCGTAGCTTTCCACAATGATAGTCTTCATGTATTAAATCCCAGGCAGTTAGCTGTATGCAAGCTGACAGGCTTCTGTTGTCTGCTTCTGAAACTTTCTTATCAGTTGAGGCAGAGACTTTGATCTACTTCTCTAGCTGCTCTTGGCAAAAATCTTGCCCTACTTCTCCAGTTTCCTGCTGATAGTGCAACAAACAGAATTAAGGTGGTATGAGGTTATCTGTGGGAATACGTCTCTGTCCCTGCTGGCTGGCATCGGTACATTCTGTGCTCATCCAAATCAGTATCTTCCAGCTTAACTCTTTGCAAGATGGACTTACTCCTTTGCTTCCACTCATTTGGAATGAGAAATACAGAACGAGCCTAAACTAGGGAACAGAGTAAACTTCCCCAGAGAAATCAATGCTGTAAAATAATATCCAGTTACTTGACTAGCGTAAAACAGTTCTGTGTTGCTGAATTGATCCCCCCCCCCCCCCCCCCTTTTTTTTTAAGAGATTCTACCCATATGTCTTGAGAGAATGTAGAATTACCTTGTTCAGGTCTAATATCAAGAGCTCGCAGCAGCTGTGGAAGAGGCAGAGCATTATTTACTTTTATAACTTTTGAAGAAAGTAGTCTTACCATGTCTATGCTAAACAGGGCTAGACACCAGCTATTTATGTATTGGAGGCACACTTCCAGTATTAATTATTTTGATTCATGAACTGTGACTTTGTCCCTTCATACTATTAATTAACAGCGAGATCCTCAGGATTACAGAAAGCACATGAAGACTTTGAATTGTTTAAAGTGTTTGTAACTAAATGTGCAGTGAAAATATTCTGACTGATAGGTATAGTGTTTGTTTTTCCCTCCTTCTCACAGCATAGTATTTTGCTTAAACTAATGGGCCAAGACCCTGCAAAAGTAGCTATTGCAACCTGTACATCAGAGGCTGTCATCAGATCAGAAAGCTTTAATCAGAAAATAAGGGATTGCATTTGAGCTCAGGCTTTGCTTCTAGGAAAGCTGCATTTTCAGTATAGTAACCACAGAGAAACTTTATACTATCTGCTTTAGGAGTTTAGTATCAAAATAGCTAACTTCCTGGTAGCTGGAGAACATGTGCATGCTCACCAAGTGAGTAACTACCTCTAGTGGTAGCTGTGGCAGGTGCAACGAAGACAAGACCCCCACTTTCCTGACCTGTCTGACCAGTGTAGTTTTAAAAACTTTGTTTTATGTCCTCTTGCTCAAAGCATTCTGGGCTTTCAGGGTGACTGTCACTAGAACAGCAAATGCAGAACTGCTGTGCTTTGTGGTTGCATATAAATCATGGCAAGACTTCAGCTCAAGGTTTTCTGCTCCGACATCAGTAGTTTAAGAGGTTTTTAGCTTTGTTTTTTCCTGTCTAGACTACTGTAGTTAAATCTTCTTGAAACAGAATTCTAAAACATACCTACCGTGCAATTCAGAAACTTGCAGTCTTTCAGTATCTTTGATACTTCCATGCTGAGCATTGCTTTATAATTCACAGCACTTCAGTGTGCCAGAGTGACCCTTGGATGCAGGTATACCTGCGTATCAGTCTCAAGTACTTGTTTGCATTTAAAGCTGCATCTTCTGTTCTGGAACCACCTTTAAGGTGATACTGAATAGGTTTTTACTGAGAATTTCTTGAACCTTATGTCTTCTTTCATAATCAGCTTCCCCCACCCAAAGTTACCTTTGCAGTATTCATTAATCTGTAGGGGTTGTAGTCCCTGATCCTGTAGCATTAATCCAGCGTTGGAATCAGGAGCTCAGCCTGATGATTTGTAGCTTGAAGACTGATTGCTAGAACTTGAAACATTCTTTATGTACTTCTGCCTCAGCATTTTTTGCCTAGTCCTGAAATCTTGTCACAGAAGGTACAGTCTGTATTAACCTTTGTAGATAGGCTGGCTGTTAGCACACTAATTAGCACGCACTCAGTTGTTGCTAAATATCAAATCATTGGGCAAGCTTGGTTATTAGAAACCTAAATTGGATTCCATGTACTAGGCTCTAGCTTCCTGGCTGTATTAATATCATCAGCAAGTGTGTCATGCTGCTGTGATAGTGTACTGGTAGCCTTAAAATGAATGTACGATTGAAAGCAAGATGTCTTGTTTGCTGTTGAAGGTTTTGGCCTTATGCTCTGCAGAATGGCCAGTGTTCTTTGAGACATAAAGAAGAATACAGGATGTGCATCACTTGCATTAAGCTGCTGAGCTGCCATTAACTATCTGTATGTGTAAACTGCTCTAGTGTGAGTGGGTTTTTGTGAAGTGTGCTTTTGCACATACTAGTTTCCTTCC
The DNA here is from genome assembly GCF_030463565.1 of Pelecanus crispus. Lineage (NCBI taxonomy): Eukaryota > Metazoa > Chordata > Aves > Pelecaniformes > Pelecanidae > Pelecanus > Pelecanus crispus. The sequence goes on along the minus strand of NC_134650.1, from coordinate 12,880,112 downwards.
TAAATTGTGCACTGTAGTTATCAAGCTAATGTGATACAAACTACAATAGTAACATAAAATAGTTGTAGAACTAAGATACGGATGCTGAGTAGTACAATCTAATCTATTCCACTGGATTGAGAAAAGGCTTGAATTAATTCACTATTAAGTTTTTGAACTGGCTAGTTAAAGCTAGTTGCGACTCTGCACTGTTACTTTGCTTCCTCTTAACTGTAGGCTGTTACATTTTGTGGATGTCTTAAAATGTAGCTAATGCCTAGTGAAAGAGGTTGGCGATTCCTTGCATTGTATAGGAATATAATCTATTTTCATTTTTCTTTAAGTTATTCCTTATTGACTTTGGTTTGGCCAAAAAGTACCGGGACAACAGGACAAGGCAACACATACCATACAGAGAAGACAAAAATCTCACTGGCACAGCTCGATATGCCAGTATCAATGCACATCTTGGCATTGAGCAGAGGTGAGTTCAAGGAGATTACTACTGTGCTTTTGGAGGCTGCAAGATGATCTTATTTGCAAGCTTCTGAAGTGTCTGAACTGATTTAATATGAATAAGTAAGTGTATATATATCCCATTGCAAGTACTTTTCTTTTTGGCTGCCTATGCAAGGGTAAGGGAAAAATATCCAGGCACCTCATTGGCTTTTTGAAGAGAGTCTAAGTGTTGCAGGCATGAGGTGGATGTTCTGCATACTGTTTTGGTTTTTTTTTAAAAAATTATATGTTCATGTGGATCTGGCAGAGGACCTTCACAAATAAAATGGTGTGCTTTCCCAGTTGTGTTGGTACCTGTTGATGCCACTGCTGATTGGCTTAAGGTGCAATTCTATAGCCAGAAAGGGTATTCTAGCTGGTGTCTGTGTCCTGTTTTCTCACTCTCCCTTCACATTAGTAAACTATTGTTTATCCTTTTGCATGCAAGCAAGACTTGAAGATCTTCTACTTCACTCATGCTGTATTTTGGTTTCTGGTATACACAACTGTAGTCCTGGCTATGTATATATGTACACATGTATGTGTGTGTGTGTATATATGTTTGAGCTTTGCTTGATCAACAAACACATTTTTATCATCTGGGTCAAAAAGATATTGCTACTACAGTATCCTAGCAGCAGTCCAGTGGAGACAGCACTTTAGGTTGTTTAGAAGTATATGCTAGGTACTCATGAGATATGAAGTGATGCCTCTCTTCTCTTCCTTACCTGTATATCTAGATATTGTAATGTGTAAGTATAATAAGTGTGGCTTTACCACATGATGCTGAGGTCACTTAGACATAGTTAAAACTTCCATGAATGTCTGTGCCTCTGACCTTCAATTTAATCAAGGTGGGAAAGACAGAATTTCTAGTGGTCAACTTCAACAGAACATGTGACTTAATAAATATTTGGTGCTTTAAAATGCCTCAGGTTTCCTCTTTGCTTTAATTTCCTTAAGGTTCCTTAAGTGTATTTTATTATCTGTCAGTGTCATTATGTAAGCCTATTTGACATGTGGGTCAGGTAGGGTAAATGATAGGTGTAATTTCTGAAGTAAGTACATTTCATAGAACCCAAGCTGTTCATGTAAGGGAATAGCCATGCTAGCACCTTACAGTGAAGGGAGGGAACTGCAAAGGACTATTGCTTTTGAATTTAGTTGGAGGTCTTGTACCATCTCTGGTACTGGGAGTTCTAATATAATTAGAAATGTAGCTTCGTTCATGCTAAAATCGATTAAACGGTCTACATCAAGCCCAACAGTGAGGAAAATAATATATTCCTGTAATCAAGAGAAACCAGTCCTGAAGCTTATGGCAGAATACGTCAATTATTAGTGCTGTACTTTAAGTGTTACAGAACACGTTTTCCTATATGTAATGACAGCTATTCTCAAGGAGCTGTTTGCAATGTTATCTATTTCTTGTTTTAGTAATGGAGGGTATTGTCCTGTTTTCAAAATCCTGAAAATCACTTTTATCAGTCTATGCTTAAATGTAATATATCCATTACAGATTTGCAGAACTAAATGTTTTCTACTACGAAATCATGAAATTAAACATTAAAACAATGAACTGGGTGGGGGGCGGAAACTATTAATCCCTTTATTGTTTCTGAATTTACTACTGCCTTCTCAGAAAATGTAATTTTATGTTATGGCCCCATACCGGTTCACTGAATCCTGTTGATGATTAAAACCAGCAATTCTAATAGAATTAGCAAGTTTTGCAGGCTGAAGTTTGTGGTCTTAGTATTGATACTATTTTTCATCCCTCTGTCCTTGGCTGTGGTTTCCTGTTACAGCTGAGGTGACCTCAAGAGCTCCTTGCTGTCAAGGGGAGTGAACCAACCTTCTCTTCCCTGACCCCTGGGCACAGCTAGTGCTTTTTTGTCCTTGTGGTGAAATGGTTTAGGGAGCCAAGCTGATTTTCTTCTGGAATAGCTCCCTGAACTGGTTCCCCAAAGGGCTGGAGAACTGGAACATGAGTTGAGGGGGTGACAGGCAGGCCATTCTGGTCATTATTAGTGGTTATATTGGGTTGGCTATAACACAAAGCATCACCTACAACTTCTTTCCTCTCATACCAAGATCTGGAGGTAGATCTGTCCAGGTTCTTACAGATTGTTCTTACTTAAAGGGAGCTGTTTTACCCTCACCCATATGTATAATGTCAGCCTTTTGCTCCCTTGTGGGGGTAGTAGGTACATAGTCTTTTCTGCCACCATTTAAATGCTTTTCCTGCAGATCTGCCTGGGTGGCAAAGCAGCAGCAATACCTGTCACGTTCTCTTGATAAGGGAGCTGGGAGGAGAAAAATAAGTTATTTTTCTGTCTCATGTTAAATAGATGTCAGCTGTAGAGGGGCAGTCAGAGGAAAAATCTGATTCTACCACAGCTGGGAAGAGGCAGCTTTGCCAAGAGGAAGAAAAATCATGGAGCATTTTTTCCACTTCAGTGAACAGTACTAGCCTTAGTAATCATGAAAGCTGTGTTGCAAAGTATGATGGTATTCATGTGGCTGAAGTGTGGATCTGGAGCATATGCAGTACAGAAAACATTTGAAGCCTTTTAGATGAACGTTTTGCGTGCAAATTCTCAGTGAAGTCTATGGGTGGATAACTTTGGAGTTCTAGCTGCCTTAAAACAGGCTTCTTGTGGGAAGAAAGCAGAGGCACCTCTCAGATTGATGCATGCACCTTCCTAAATATTGCTTGTCTCTTAAAAATCACATGGACAATTCAGGGAATTTTAACAGAAGTGAAGAAAGAAGGAAAGAAGTTATACCGTCTTGGGGCTAGATGTTCAGTATTGGTCCCAGACTGAGGCAAGGTTCAGGGAAAAATATTCCTTAATGAAGTTAAGGCTGATGTCATGTGTATCTCTTAAAGTGCATTCCATGGTTCCTACAGGTAAAACTTTTCTATCCAAGCTACTTAATTAAATGGGAGAGACATTTAACATTTTGGGGTTTATTTTCCAAAGTTTTTATGTTTCCCAAATTGTTCTAATGTAACTGCAGATGGAAACTTACCACACACAGTACCTACTGACTATTCCTTGCTTGAAAAATGAATAGGATCTCCTTCCTGCTTGTGAAGACTTGTTACATGCCTGCCAGTGGAATCCTGAACACCTAGATGTCTTAGCTGTATTAGAAAGAGACCTTCCTTTGCACCAAAGCTTAGGTTTTATTCCTTAATTATTTTTTTAAAATTTTGGAATGCTTGCACTATTTTAAATAAAGTATGAAATGCCAAAGTTTGTAATTCATTGTGTTCTTCCCCTTTCTCCAGTCGTCGGGATGACATGGAGTCTCTAGGCTATGTATTGATGTACTTTAACAGAACCAGTCTGCCTTGGCAAGGATTAAAGGTAGGTTATGTTGCCTTCTCCCCCCACTCCCCACCCCACCCCACCCCCCCCCCACCCCCCTTTTTTTTTTCCCATGTTTGGGTATCGTGCTTCTGCCTGCTGGTCTGGATAGGTGGTTGTATATAATGTTTAGCTTCAGTTACACAAAGCAGCTTTTCCCAAGGCATGATATTTATAGAATGTAGAAGAAAGGTTCTTTCTGCTTCTTGTGCAGCAGGCAAAATGTGTATTGTTTGACTGTCTTACATTTTATGCTAAACAATAGCTTACATCATCTTTGCAAATTATTATTGTCCTGTTGTAGGCTGAGGCCCTTTTTGGGAAGTAGAAAATAACATTGTTAGTGGCTTTTTGAATTGCTGTAGAGAGCATGGAAATAATTTCTTGCCTAGCAAGTTCAGCTTTAGTGATATCTTCAGTCCGGTTTATGGCACGACTGAATAATTAGCTGCAACAGACTTATTTCAAGTATTCTCATGTATGGTAGCTAAGTACAAGCATGGCAAATATTTCTTATCTGTTATAGACTTCAGTGATTTGTTTTCATGTTTTAATTTCTTCCTCCATGTGAGAGTTGTGCAACTCAAATGGTGTTGCAGCTGCAAGTTTTCTAAAAAGGCAAGCAGCTTGTGAAACACTAGAACTCTTCAGCTGCAAATGAATGTAATAGCTGCTTACTGAAACACGCAGGCAGCCCTTGAATGGGGTACTGAGTGGGAATTAATAGAACTTTGGCAAATGTAAATGCAAGTCTGGTCTGTTTAATGGACAAAAGCAGCAGCTAGAACTACATGAGCTGTGCCATGTGATGGAAGCATTAGACTGCAACAAATGGTATTAAACTGTGTCCAGATCTTAATACCAGATTGACCTTCATTCTCTTTGCAGTAAGTGTGTGGGACTTGGAGATTTCACATAAAATAGTTATGGTTGACCAAAGGATTTTTGTCTTTTTTTTTTTTTGCTACTTGTCCTTAATCCAGTATTGCACAATATCTCTTATATTGTGACCTACATGTTCCACAGGCTGCAACAAAGAAGCAAAAGTATGAAAAGATTAGTGAAAAGAAAATGTCCACTCCTGTTGAGGTTTTGTGTAAGGTAAGAGTTTCCAAATGATATCATACTGTGAAATGGAAGTTCTTTTCTTTCTTGTTTTTTTTTAAAAACCAGAGCCAATATATTAGATAGTCTCACATGGCATTTGGTGCTGAATAATACTTCTGGCAGTCATGGGTGTTGGGTTTGGCCACCCAGCAAGACTGTGAATGTGCCAGGGCAGGCATTCGCTGCTGTTTCTTGGCATAGTTCATGCCACCATCATTCCAGTTCTTGGTCACTGTCAGCTGTGGAAGCTCTCCAGCTCTCTTAGGTGAGGCTTGTTCATTTCTTCAGCTTCTACAGTGAAAGTTCTACATGTACCCTCTTGGATAAATAAAACCAAGGTAGAGCTGTATATTTTGCTTGTTTATACTTGTTTCTGCCTCTTCAAGATTTTTCATATTGTCTTCTGTATCTCAAATAAAGGCTGTAGTGGAATTGGATGTCAAGTGATCTTTAAACCCATGTCACAGAATGAGGTTTTTCCAATGCTGTCCTTTGGGTCTTAAAATTTCTCTTGAACTGTGGCAGCCACGTGCTTGCTAACAAAGGTCCTTGAGAACACGTGGTAGTTTTTGCACATCAAACAGCAGCACCAAAGATGGCACTTTCTAGTCATGCATGTTCATATACCCTTACAGTCTGACAGCACCTTCCAAACTGCTTAACTGTTATACACCATTTTCTTTCTTGTAGTACAGCACTATGCTGAATGCTATTAACCTATTTACATATAGGCTTTAATATAGCATTAAATGTATAAATATGTAAAGCAGGGAACCTTTGAAAGAGGTTTTCATGGTTTAAGTCTTCACACTTCATGGTGGTAACTGACCTTGCCTCTAGTATGTTCAAGTAGATTATCAAGGAAACATGAGTGGAATCTTTTAAGAGACAATTACTATTTATTTCAGAGACCTAGTTAATAAGAACTAGGTTTAATTAGGATGACTGAAGTGCTTTAAATGTTGTATGTTGAAGGTTTTGGTAGCAGAGGGCTTGTGATTGCAAAACACGCATCAGGTAACAATTCTGGGGAAGGAGTGTGCACCTGGTAACTTCCTGATCAAATCTACTTTCTGAAATACAGAATAAATGAATAACTAGAGGCAAAGTGGAATTTACACTTAGGACTCTTCAGCCAGTTTTTCTCTCTGCCATTATAGACAGAAATACAGGTTTTTGCCTTCTTAGAGGGTTGCTAGAAGCTTTGTGCTGCAAGCCACGGCTTGATTAACACTGTTGATTTACAGGGATTCCCTGCAGAATTTGCCATGTATCTGAACTACTGTCGTGGCCTGCGCTTTGAAGAGGCACCAGATTACATGTATCTGAGGCAATTATTCCGTATTCTTTTCAGGTCAGTCTCAAAGTGGAAAAGTACAGAAATTTGTCAGTGCTTTACCAGTAAAGCTGTTTAAAGGATCTGAAAAATATTGTTCAATGTTAAACATGAAGGAAAAGATTCTATTGGGTTTGTGTTTCATGACCACTAATGCTAGAGGGTTGAACCCATGCTTCAAGTCCTTTTGCAAGTAGCTTAAGAAATTGACCCCTTGGTAGAAGTGTTCGAAGCTTTTTATGTTTGGAGATTGGTGATGGGACCAGCAGTGGTGCTCAAAAGATGGATTTCAATGGAGGGGAATACTGGTGTTTCATTGAGCTTGTCAGAGAAACCAGAACATAAACTCAACCTTGTGGAGTGAACAGCATCTGTCAAAAGAAGAGCTGGTACTGATGTCTCACGAGTCTCCTTCCAGTTTTCTGGAATCCAGTTTCTATTCAATGATCTACGATACTGCAGTCTCTCCTTAAAATTACATATTTAAAAAAAAAAAAAAAAAAGCTGAGAACCTCAGTGCAGACAAATGGGTAAGCTGGGTTGTGAGGAAGTGCTGCTTCTACAAATGCAGACTTTTGCATAAACAGTGAAGAAAATGCTGCTTGATGGTATTTGGGCTTGCTTCAAGAATCCTTTAAGTTAATAATACTTAGCATTTATATACCATTCGTAATCTCCAAAGCAGCTTACAAAAAGAGTTAACCTCTAGTTCTGGGTTTTCAGCAAAGGTTTGGTATTAGCAATAAGGAAGTTATGATGTGTTACAGTAAAGTATTTCACTCTTTTCTAGGACCTTGAACCACCAATATGACTACACATTTGACTGGACAATGTTAAAGCAGAAAGCAGCACAGCAGGCAGCCTCTTCCAGTGGGCAGGGGCAGCAGGCCCAAACCCCCACAGGCAAGCAAACTGACAAATCCAAGAGTAACATGAAAGGTTAGTAGCCAAGAACCAAGTGACGTTACAGGAAAAAAAAATTACACTAATTTGGACAATGTCAGCAATTTAAGTGTTAGATCAAGGAGGTGGTTTAAAAAATATATTTGGCCGTTAATTTAAAAAGCAAAAACAAAAGACGTCCTTGGAGAATTTGACTACTAACTTTATACCAAAATGTCCTTGTTCTTCATATCATTTCTTCTGGGGATGTTGGGTCATTTTAACCACTGCATCTTTTGCTCCCGCATTAACCACTTTCCAAAAACAAGAAACTGACTTGGTGTTGGGAAGGTGACATTTTTATTTATTTTTATTTATATATATATACACATATATATATTTATATATATAAAAATATATAATATAATCCAAAATCCTAGACCTAACACTTCTTAAAGGATAATTTTCACGAACTAGACAAGGATCTAGAGACTTTGGGTTCTACTCTGTTCCAGGGGGTATAGTGCTGTGGGTTTGCTTCTGTTCTGTATGCCTCAAACATTGGAAACAGAAAATTGTGCATGATCTGGCTTCCTCCAGTGGGTTTACATTGAGACATTTGGTCCAGAGTTAAAGGACCAGTGAACTCAAAATGTCTTACCTAAATCAAGGAGTAACCCCAAACTGTTGTGGACTGCCAAGACACAATTTTCTGAAGTATCTGGATGCTCTGGGGTGGGGCTTCAGGTTTCTTGACTGTTTTTAATGCTTTTAGGTTATGGTTTCAAAGGGAAATGTTGTGAAACGTTCAATATGTAATTGTGTAAAAACTGAGTTCTGAAAAGGCACATATGATTTTCTTAATACATTCTAGAAGTTTTTAAAATTTTTTTATGTAAATCTGCTAGTGTTAGTCTAGTAAATCACTAGAATGAAACTGCTACAGCTAGTGACTATTACCACCAGTCTTGTAATGAAACTAGTTCCTCGAGATGAGCTGTGGATAAAATTGAAGCTAATGAGGTTGTTCGAGTGAGAATGGAGAAGCTAGGTTTAAGTTAAGTACTGTGGTATTGCTAGTACTTGCTACTATTCGGGACATTCTTGTCTTAACTATCATTTTTATATGTATAAAATCATATATTAAGCTAACATGGCAGACTTGGAAGTCAAAGGAATGCAGAAGTGCTTACAATAAACTTACAAAAACATTGGTTTTTATGTATTGTGGCAGCATTCAAACATTACCAGGTGGCTTTAGTCAAAATAGCTATCAAAAAATATAACACTTCATCCAGAAAAATTAAGAATTAAAATACCTGCTGGTCTTCCCAAGACTCAATCTGAAATGGTTCCTTGAAGAAAAATAAATTTCCATAGGATTCCATTAAATATCAGATTCTTTGTGGCATAAAGAGTCCAACTTGTTTTGCTGGAGCTGACAGGTGTTACGACACTGAAAGCTGTAAACGGTTCCTTCAGCTGAAACACTGGTATGTAGCAGACTCGGTGATTTAAGTACCCAGGCTTAGATTGCTTCCCGAAATAGAGAAGCTCTGACTGGGGTGCAGAACCCACTACTGAACCTGTCCTGATGTTGGGGTGTGGAGAGGTTGGCTGTTAGAGCAGAAGGAAATAATCTGAGCAAAAATGCAGATTCTTCACAATGGCTTGTGTTTAAAGTGAAGGTCTTACAGGAAGTGGTGATCTGTAAATGGACACTGCCCTGAAAATCAAGTTGTGTGCACTTGAAATACTGTCTTGCTCATGAAGTATTCTGAGGTTTAATGTGCTACTCTCCTGGCTTAGGTGGTCTCTGACCAAGTGCTATACTGCAAGTGAAGAAAAGGTCATTATAATGATTATCTGCCTCCACCTTCTAGTGATGATTTAGTGACAGAGTGCAAAGCTGCATCTGACTGACAAGCATGAATAACAGGGAAGCTGTCTTGAAGTTGAACCTTATAGGCCATTCCTGTTTTTTGATGGACATTCCTTATTGCACCGTCCTTTTGTAATGGGGTCCATCGCGATAGCTATGGAGAAGTTGCTGTTTTTCTGGCAGAATGTCATTTGCTCTTGCATAGAGTAACAGCCCTTTGGGGGAATGACTCCTTTCTCCCCCCTCCCCATCACAAAGAAAAGGCTTGTGACCTTTGGATTGATCAAGCTGTAATGTCAGCAAAGCATTAAAGTGCTTGTCAAACATCTGAAGACTTCCCCAACTTCCTAAAATAGTTAGCTTAGTTTCTTTATCAAAGTAAAGATTCCAGATTTCTAAAATCCTACATGCCTTTTTGTAGGGAATGTTGCCTGTTAATGAAGATTTTCTGAAGCCAGCTAAGCTCAAGCAGGAGGTTGTATGGTTATATGTTGCTGTCACATTGAAGATTAATGAAATACCTGGCTGTTTTTTCCAGAGTTCAGTTAAAATCTCATGTAGTTGCTGCAGCAAAGCCTATGCTGAAGTGGCTTAAAAGGCTTTGTGGTATCAAATTATACCCCTCTGGTGACCATATCCAGTTATCCAGTTTAACAAGAGAACTGGAAATAGCAATTTACAGGTGCATTTATTGGTTAAGATCTTACAGTATACTGTATAAAGTGCAAGTACTAATGAAGATGTGCATCTGGGGAGGGTGGCGAAATCTTAATTCTTTCAAGCAATGTACAGAGACTTACATGACTTAGACTGTTTGCACACTGTGCTCATTTATAGATATTCCTGGCTGCCTTAAGTCAGATCCATATTAAATCATCTCACTGAGTCCTGTGGGTTATTCAGGCTGAATATTCTGTTTGGTTCCAGGGTACCCTGTTCTGTCAATGGCCTTTTTTTTTTTTTTTCCCCTTCCCCTGTCCCTCTCTGGAACCCTGTGCGCTGTCTTTTGTAACAGCAAGATCAGCTGGTTTTGAACTTGGGAGAGGCGAACTGTTTCAACAGAGCTTCTCTGCTGACTCTGGGAAGTTTAGCTCTCAATCTCTTGATGACAGTGCAGCAGTTGTTCATGTGTGATTTGTAACAATGCTTACAGTCAGCTTCCCTCAGTCATAAAACTGACTCAAGCAGTCAATCTCCAGGATAAAGTCTATCCGTTCCATTTGCAAGAGATGCTTTTAATTCACTAGTATAGAGTTCTGTAAGCCTGTCAGCGGTTCCATTAGCATTCACTGGACGCCTATGGTCGTGGCAGTATTTCTCAGAACAGACTATTAGTTCACTGCTTGAGATTTAGCCAGTTGACAACTAATACTTTTCACTGCCTGTCTCTGGAGCTACTTAATAGAGAAGAAGTTTGAACACTACTCAAGTAGAGGAGCTTCTTAGAATATGACAGTACCTTTATCTTCCCCCATTGATGAGATCTGCAGCTACGGTAATAATAAAGCAATTTGAGTTTACCTCATGGAGCATAGAGATTATCAAAGTTTTGGGTAACACTCCGGAGGGACAAGGAGTTATGAATGTGCAGGTTTGAACTGGCCCGGTATATAGTGAAGATTTGTTAGAGAGATGCCGGCATAAACTCTTCAGCATGTTCTTCATACTGGCAAAGCCTTGTGTGCTACATGAATGTCTCAACATCTCATTTGACAGCTGTGGTTGGGAACACTTCCATGTAGTCTTAATAGGACTTGCAAGGGATGGTGTGGGTTGAATCCAGTTCCCTATTGCTCTCTGTAGACTTGGGCATTCTCTTGCCCATAATACCTTGGATTTGAGGTATTCTAACAAATAGTAGCATATCATCTGTTAGCATGTCCTTTGTCCTCAGGTTCAGGATCCCATTTGCATTGAAACATCCAGGCTTCTAAAGCAGTGAGTTGATCTGTTTCCACACTGGGAGCACGCTCCTCCTTTGTTTACTAGTTTTGGCTGCTTTGGTGGAGAAAGTGGTTCAAATGATGAATCATTGTTCACTGCTGAACATGCTAAATGGAAAAACAGTGTAACCTCTGGTTGTATGCATCAAGTAAGGGGTTTGGACAACTCTAGTTCCACTGGCATAAGGAATCACTGGGGTTTCTGTGAGAATTTGCACTGAAGTGGGAATGACTGTCTTAATTCTGGTGCAGGATATTTTTTTTTCTAATTGCTAGTGCTGGATAAAGACAATTGTCCTTCAGTGCATTAAGACTGGGTTCAAACAGAGCTATTGAATCTTTTCTAAATTACCTGTAGCCTATTCTGGAAGAGTTAAAGGTGTCTTCTGGATACTGTCCAGATATATTTTTGAGTGAATGTCAGGCTATGTTTAAGACTTGTTTGCACTTGCTTCCCTCTGGATGACAGCACAAGCTATAGCTGAGGTCAGCTTTGTCTGTATTTCACTGTGAAGAGAATTCTGTTGCAAAAACTGAAAGCTGTTGCTCAGATGAATTTATACATCGACAGAATACCATGCTGTTTGGAGAGCATCCAGAATGGAAACTTACTTACTTGGCAAAGCAAGTCTTTGGTTGAGGCTCCTGTTACCTCTTTAAAGCACAGTGCTTCTACCTGAGTCACCAGAAATTAGTATATAAGCAGTCACATGAAGAGAAGACTGGCTTAGCTTGCAGTAACTGGTTCTTTGAGATCTGTGTATGTATTCCTTTACTCTCCCTTTTCCACAGTGTCTTGAACTTGTCATTTGGAGTACTGAACTTTAAAAGAATTGTTCTTGACACCCCACCCCTCCCCTGTCACCTGAGTTGTTTCACTTGTCCTTCCAAGGACAGAAGGTATGCTGGGTTCCTAGTCACTGTCAAAGGTTCTTGCTTCTGTTCTGGCTACCCAGAGTATCGTACATGCTCACATGTACATTGTACATGTGAGCATGTAGTAAACACCAGTTACTGTAAGGTAAGTTATTCCTGTTCCTTTTCCTTCTGTCTGTGTGACACTGCTGTACTGCATCTCTGAAGAGCACCACTGCAATCAGATGACAGTTTGACATTCAAGGATATAAACATGAGACATTGCAGACAAGTAGAAAACAATCCTATGAAATTACATCCTGCTTCCTAGTGGCAATAACACGTCTTGTTTTCAAACTGTTGGTCTGAATTCCTGTTTGGGGAATGTGGCATCCAGCTGGTGCATAAGCCTGTTTTCCAGTGCAGCAGTAGTTGTGAATGAGAGGTGTGTGTTTGAGCTAAAGGGTGGTGGCAAATGCTGGTTAGCTTTGGAAATGGACACCAGGAACTCTGCAATTTTGAGACGGAGCAGCATTTTCCCCTTTGAATGACCATAACTGATGCTTAATTCTCCTAACTGTGAAGGCTGTTTCTCATTTTCATCCCGTATCAGTAAGTTGCCCTTGTGTTTATCTTGCAGGTTTCTGAGCATGGCGAGGATGGGACAAAGCAGAGCAGATCGGAGCAGGACTTGTCACTCCCCAAATCCTAGAAATAATTAGTTCATACGTACACTTGCCAGTGGCTGTGGGCAACCATTTACTTGGTGTAAAGAACTTAATATCAGTATAAACTGGCTCTGGGCAGTGTCAATGATGCTGCACTTTGAGTTGTAGCAGCTGTAATTGTGAATATTACTGAGATAGTGAAACATGGTGTCCAGTTTTCTATTGCATTTTTTCAAGTGGAAAAGTTAACTAATGGTTGGCACACAAGTGGAGAAAATTGTGCATATGCCAATTTTTGTTACCTTTTTACTTTGAACTACACTGCTTATGAGATCTCATTGTTTTGGAAGAATGGCATGAACAGTCTTCGGCAACAGTTGTGATAATTGTAAATGCTCACAATTGTGCACTCTTTTCTGGTTATTGCTCCCTGGGTTTTGAAAGTTGTACACTTAAAACATTCTTAAAGTTGTTGGCTTCTATGTGCAACATACCAAGCCAGCTGACATGGTAGTAACCAAAGATTCCAGTTTTTAAGCGTATGAAAGACTCTGCCTGCTTACCTGTGCTAGAAATAACAGCATCTAAAGTGAAGACTTAAGAGAAACTTAGCGACTACTAGATAATCTTTAGGACTCTGCATTAACTCTATAATGTTCTTGGTATAAAAGGAAAAACAGCATATTTGTCACGAAATTTAGTTAACATCTTACAACTGAACCTGTATGTAAGTTGCTTAGATAAATGTAATCACTGTAAACATCTATATGATCTGGGATTTTGTTTTTATTTTGAAGCGGGAGCTTTTTTGTTTACAAGTTCATTAAAAACTAAAAACTGTTTCTGTAAGGAAATGAGATTTTTTTTTTAATTTGCCTTGTTAATTCAGTTTAAGAAATCTACATTACCCTGTTTTTAAACCAAGTTTTGAGGCCATTTGTTAAGCAAAAGAAGTCATATTTCTTTCTAAATCATTTTAGATTTAGTGTTATAACTCTTCCTCATTTTTTTAAAATAAATTTTGTATTTTTTCCTTGAGGGGGGAGGGGCAGTGTTGCATTTTTATAACTTGTTGTTTGAGACCAGCCCTCTATACTAAGATTGGATTTTTTCCAAATGAAATGGCATCTTTTGCAGACCCAGTATTGGCAGCCTCCGAGCGTTGCCATGTCATGCATCGGCTGGACTAACTTGTGATTGCTAGTTTTGAGAAAAATTTGAATGGAGTATTTGGATGGCTTTAAACCAAGGCATTTTCTTTAAAGTTCTTGTGAAGTGGATATGACCAGACTTACTCTTGTTCTTGGGGACAGCCTCGCACCATGCAGAGTTCACATTGGTTACTGCCCCAGGCTGTCTTCCTTCTCACTCCTATTCTAGCCCAGCTGAAAGAAAGAAATACTTTTATTGCTGGTAATTCTTTAACAGTGTAATTTATTCCTTTATAGCATGTCAGAATAAATTAAAAAAATGTCTGAAAATGCTGCCAGATGCCTATTGTGTAAATGTTGTTTGTATGTTAGCTTTCTAGACAGTTCCCATGCATGTAGCAGAGTTCCTGCTCACAGTTCATATTTTTACTGTTTGAAAAGGTCTTTCATTTTGAAAACCATTTCTTCAAGATTATAATACTTACACTGTGCACTCTCTGTCATCACAGAGTGGTAATCTGGATCAAGGCCGCGCTCTTGCACGGTCACTATGCATACTCTCTTTACAAGAAGGATCTGCCCTGACATGATGTTAAACTTTAGCTGGAGAACATTGTGTGCTAATAAACATTTGTAGAGATAATCAGGGAGTACAGGGAGGCAAAAAGTCTGCTGGGCTTCAGAGAGACCAGTGCATATTTGGGAACCTCTCTTCTGAGTCAGAATGGTGTCTCTGTTACCTGGAAGGTGGAAGAAGAAATGTAGCTCATTCTTCTGGCTAGGATGTTTTTTGAGACTGAGTATTGCCCCATCTGAATAAGGATGCTTTACAAGCAATGCCTTATATGAAAACTGGTATGTTTCTTAACTGGTATCTAGAATGCTATGTTATGTCCTTATATATGATTTCTACTGTCTAGGCAATGCATCTGACAACATGCATTGGCAGAAGGGGAAGAAGCATCAACGAAATGCCTTCGTGGCAGCTGTTTTCAGAGTGGCTGCTTGGAATTATTTTGGCACCACTTTTCTTGCTTTGACATGACATATTCAAAAGTCAAGAGGAAATAATTTGGTTTCAGGAGAAGAAATTATTTCCTCTGTCCATTAAATTTACTCATGGCTTTGAGGAGGGTTGTCAAATTTTAGAAACAAAACTGCCCTTGATAAGCACTGTAAGCAGGAACAGTTCATATGCTTGGAGTGTCAAAATGCATTGGTTTGTAGTTCTTACAACTGCAAGCCTTGTCCTGTGGAGGAGCATGGAGTCCAGCTAGTCTTTCAGACATGGTGTGTTAATAGAGTTTACTTCTGCACAGAAGTGTGAGCTTAAACTGTCAGCTGTGTCGTGCTGCTTTGCAGAAAACCAGCCTGTACCAGACATGCTGAACAATGAACAAGATGGCAACCTTCCTTAAAGAGATGCTGTGATACCGAACACTCATTTGCTGTATAATCTATTTGGTTTGTAACAAAGACTTAAAACTGAAAGCATTAAAAACTATGTGGATCTTGACTTCTGGTTGCAGCTCTGCAAAGGTTTTCTGTCAGGAGGTTTACTCTTATCTGCTGTCCTAATGCAAAGTCAGAAACTTCGGCAAGCAATTTACAAGTAATTATCATTGTAACAGAGGCTATAAAGCGCAAGAACTACAACCTCATGCTCCCTGGAAAGTGCTAGAATTCAGGTAATGACATTAGGCTGTGACAACAGGTTCTTAGTCATCTTACTAAGCTGTGTACAGGGTTTCAAAGCAATTCATTAACCTCCTTATAACAACCTAGAGGCATCCTAAGGCCACCTTTTAAAGGATTGCTTAATTTGGAGCATGGAGTGCTCCTATGTGCACCATAACTGGTTCATAATTTTTAACCTATTTAAGCCATTCCTTGTGACAAGCAATTGAGAGCCTCTTTTCTCCCATAAAAGGCTCTGGAAGAAGGATGGGCTGCGCTAGCTCTCAGTTATTGGTAATGTCACTCTCACTGCTTTGCCCACTGTTCTGCATGGTGTTGGGTATTGGTAATAAGTGATATTATCTAATAGCAGATAGAATATAATAATAGAATAATAATAAGTGATGAATTCAAGCCCTGGCTGTGTTGAAAACACTGCCAGTCTCTGAAAGCTAGATATGTTTCTGGTAGGTGTGTCAGGCCTTTCCAGTGTATGCCATCCTAACTTTTTTCTGATTTCTATTGAATTCTGTTTGTATGGGTTTTTTTTTCTCAAGCTTATGTGTTGAATTGCTTTGCTATTGCATTATTCTGCCTGTTCTCGCAGTTGGCTTTTTCAGGTGCGTTGCTTACAACTTGCGGGAACTTGTACGTGCTTTGTGTGCTGTGCTTTTCTTAAAACGGACTGCAGCAGAGGTGAAGGCGCCTAAGTTGTAGCTGCGCTGCTCTGAGCAGGAGGTTGGGCTAGATGCCTCCCTGCAGTCCCTTCCAGTTGGAATTTTTCTGTGATCCCAGGTTGGCTTTTTGCATACGGCTGTCATTTCTCTTGACAGCATTCTCTAATTTAGAAGACTTGTTGTTTAGCCAGTGCCATGAGCCCCGTCTGCTCCTTACTTAATTGCAGTGAAATCATCATCATTTCATATCAGCTTGATGTCATAAGTTTATGAGCATGGCAGGCTCCAGACAAAAAGGAAAAGTGGGCTGGGAGGAAGAGCTGCCTGCTCCGAGCACTAATGGCTCTGGAAACATGAGGCGAGCGACGACACAGAGGAAGTGCCCGCCCCACTAATAGGGCCTGAGTGGAAGGACTGCGTTCATGGCGTGTTCTAATGTGGAAATGGCTCTTTAATGTAATCCTTGTTATCCCGGGCTGAACAGGAAGGGGGGAGGGTGGTACCAGGTCTGGATGCAAGGAATTGAGACTGACTGTTGTGGCAGGACGCAAGGGTGTTCGTTGGTGTCGGCTGCATTAACAAAGCTTTTCAAAATAGACCCAGGACTGTGTTGTCCTTAGCCACAACGGAAAGGTGGTGTGTTAGGGGAAGGCTATGTCCAAGACACAGAACTGCGTCCTTGTTTTTAAAGGAACCACAGCAGGTTCAGCTGCTTTGCAAAGCTCAGGACTAAAGGTGTGAAATCTTTTAGTTTACGACACTGACTTGACTTTTTGTATCGTGTGAGATGTTCTTAGATGTGACTATTGCTAGTGCTGAATTCAGGCAGCTGGAAATTGGGAGGAGCTAGGGAGTATTCTCAGACCAGGCTTGAGTGATTAGGTTTCCAAGTATTTTTGTCCATAAAATAACTGCAGAAGTGATGTAGCTCCATTTTCAGAAAACAGCTTGGCATTTTGGTATCAGGGGCTGCTTCTGGAAGTACCTGAGCACACCTGTTCTGTTTTCCCTCCTCTCCCCAGGAGCCTTTTGTTCCTGTTGATAATGTGGATTGTTTTTTTTGTAAACACAGCTGGTCTTAACTTAATTTCTTTCCTCTGTGAGTTTGAAGGGTAGCATCAATACGCGTAGCTGGCGGAGAAGCTTTTTCAGAGCTGCTGTATGTACTGCTTGTGTCCCAAAGAGCAGGCTCCTGCCTCCCTGCGCTGCTGCCTGTTCTCCACCACCCTTGAAATAATAGTAAGCCTTGAGCTACTTTATAGATGACAGACTTTGAACTTTTTTTTTTTGAATGAAAGCAATCTGAGATTATCGGAAGACCTTGAAGGAGTGTACATGCCTTCATACGGCATCGACTGGCTTTTGAGCTTTGCTTGTTGCAGTCAAAGCCCCTGTGTGTAATGGTAGATCTGGGCCTTATCCTTTACAGCCTTGTAAAAACACAGGGCAGGTGCTTGACTCGGCACAATTCAGGTAACTTGCAGAGGTGGGGCAGTGGTGCTTGGATGACTCAGCTGTGCTTTGCAGGACCTCATGGTCCACAGGACCAGGGGCACAATGAACAAATCTTCCCTTTCCCTTCCTCGTACCTTGGATGAGTCCCTCCTGTGTTGCTGTGGTACACCGATGCCAAAGTAGTGCTGTGGGACTTTTCCAAATGAGGCCATGAGATGTGTTTAACTGAGAACCCCCAGGGTTTAAGGCTGGTCTTCTCGGCATAGCTTACCCTGATGTGTCTGTTTGGCTCGCCCTCTCTGCTGCACACGCTTCTCTCGTGGTTTTTGTACGCCAACTGGTAACTCCGCTTCTTGGCAGCGTGGGTAATTTTAAAGATCCTTGAGCCCATGTCTCCACGACTACAAGGACTGATGTTTCACAAATCCTGCTGTCCCCAAGTAGGTACAGTGGACTTGACCTCAGGACCAGCTTGGGGCTTGCAGCTGGCTCCGGTGTTCAAAAGCAGCTTCTCATTGCTGGCCTGCAGCCGGACCAAGCTGGCTGGCCTCTGCTGGAGGGTTTGCCAGATCTTCATCTGGTGGCAGCTGTAGGTAGGGCTTTGTCCAGGCCAGGCAGAGAGGAGCAAGGAAGCATTTGCCTGCCTTGGCATACAGGCAGGTACAGTCAGGCGGTGGGGGAGGAGAGCAGAAAGGTAAAGCTAGAAACTGGTGCAAGTCCTTTGAGCTGAGAAAAACCACTTAGGCAGCAAATAGATTCATTCTTGTGTGCCAAAGGCTTCCTGCCAGCACAGCTCTGACTTGTGCTGAGCTTGTTCCTCCTCCTCGGTGGCTGCCGGCGTGGCAGCAGCTGGTGTTGGGCCAGGACTGTTTGCAGCAGGCGTGTCTGGATTGGGGTTACCTGGTGGGACAAAGCCTGCAAACAGCATCAGGAGTGTTTGCATGGTGGAGCATGTGTTCATGTTCCTTCGGGGCTGGCACTCGCATTATGTGGGTCGGACCTTGGGTAACTCCTGCTGTATGGCACTGTTTGAACAGCAGGTATGGCCAGAAATTCCTGCTGACTCACATCCTGGAAGTGCTTGCCTTCCTTCCCGAGACCCTGTTCTTCTGGGGGAGGAAAGGCAAGGAACCCAGCTGTGGCCATTCTTCCCTTGGGCTGCCCAGGAAGTGTTAATTGATGGCTTTTATTAGGTGGGCTTGTGTTACAATGGCCCTGCTGTGCTGTTAGTGTCTGGGTAACTGAGGAGCATCAATAAACCCTGTTTGCGTTGCACCCCTGGCGTGGGAAGGTGCTGCTGTGCTAAAGCAGAGGTGACGCGGTCATGGCGAGTTCCTGGCTGGCTAGCCTGGAGCTGCTAACAAATCCCGTAAACTGATTATGGGCGTAAGCCACTGGGCAGTGACCTTCCTCCCTCTCACTGACAGCTTTTTACATTGCACCTCTTGACCTTCCCCCTACCTGCTGGCAGGGGGGCCCCCAGCCGCGGGGCAGCGCAGGTGGGATGTGAGCTGGGCATGGGGCTGTGCTCTGCCTGCTGCCGGCCGGGGCTGGCTCGCGTGCCAGCAAACAGCAGGCTCTGTCAGAGTCTGGCAGCGTGTTCCCGGGGGGCAAAGCACAGGCTTGGGAACTTGATGCTGATTGGAAGTGGCTTGTTTTTGCTTCCCAACATGCAAACAGCTTGCGGGGTCTGATATGTGCTGTGCTCAGCCTTTCCTAGTGAAAGCCTGTTAGGGTTTGTCAGCCTGCTGCTCCCACTCCTCTGTCTCCCAAAATGCCAGCTGCAGGCAGGGGTAGCTGCATGGGCAGGATCCCTTCGGTGGCTGTGGAGAGGTGGAATCACAACACTGGACAGACTGGCTCGGTTGTGGCCAGGCAGCTCTTCCTGGGCTGGCTTTTCCAAGGAAGGAGTTGAACATGGGTGACAAGGGACACCTGGGCGTCCATGGGACGTGCAGTGCGGGTGTATTTAAATGTATTTATGGCCCTTCACAGGGTGGGGAGCAGGGGGAGGAAGCAGTTGCTCTAACACAAGCTGTGTCCCAGTGCCAAGATCGTGCCGGCAGCTGCCTGCTCCTCTTTCCTAGAGGACTCTAGCGTGTCCTCCCCCTCGGAAAGTCCCGGGGGAGCTGCCCAGTCCCCACTCAGGTGCTGCCTGGTCCCTGTCTGCTGTCGAGGGAAAGTCTGGTACTGCCTGCTTGCTGGCCTCCCACCTTTTTCCCTGCCTTGCTGTTCCCAGGGGTTCAGCAGCCAGGCAGGCTGTGAAAGCGGAGCCGGTGCCGCTCTCCTCGGTGAGGTTGCTGGGTGACTGGTAAACACAGCAAAGGCAGTGGCGGGGGGGCCGGCTGCCCTTTGCCCACCCTTCCTGGAAACGGGACACAGCTGTGCCCGGTGGAGCCCAACAGCCGGGGCAGCAGTGAGGGACCTGGCTTGAAGGGCAAATGGCCCCGTGCTTGGGGCATGGTGAGCCCCAGCTTGCGGGCAAGAGCAGCCTGCCTTGCCCCGGCCAGGCGTGCGGCGTATGCTGGTGACCCTCTGCAGGGCTCCTTGCCCAAGGCCAGGGGGCTGTTGGCTGTGGGAGGTGGCTTGTTTCTTACCCCAGCATTCATTTTGGCTGCCCAAAGGAGCTCCACTGCCAGAGCAGCCGTGTGCTGAGCCTCCCTGGGGGCTGGCTGGCCCAACACAGAGGGTCCCGGAGCCCAACACAGAGGGTCCCGGAGCTGCAGCATCCCTTTGGGCCACGGTGTCTATCAAACACCCAGTTCACAACAGCTTCCCCGTAACCTCTAGGAAGAAGTTTAAATACAAGATACTGGAGCAAGCGGGGTACGGACAAGCCTATTGCATGCTTGGCTCTTCCTAGGTGTGACATGGTGGCTTGCATGGAGCATGGTGGCAAGCGTGTGAGGTTCTAGCACATGTGGGGCTGTAGTGGGGCTGTTCCCTCCAGTGCTGGCAGGCTGTGCCTCTGGCAGGTAATGGGAAAGCAAAGCGGTGCAGGGAGCAATACTGCTCCTCTAAATAACTTGCCAGTTGCTGATGTTTGTTAACATGGCTGAGCCGTGGTCCTGCAGGAATGTTGGGTACTCAGGATCAGTGTTGCGAGGGGAGCTTTGTGGGATGAGAAGGAATCCCAAACCCCAGGCAACACTTTCCAGGAAAGAAGTGCTTGTGCCCAAATCCCATTTCTAGAAGGGCAGGGCAGCCTCCTGTGTGGATCTATGGCTGCTTTTATTGTTGCTGTGGTAATTTGAGAGCTGGGGCTGAAGTCCTGATCTCAGCTTCTCTGCCAACATCCTGGTAGCTAGCTGAACCAGCTCCACGTCAGCTCTCTTGACAGCTCTCCAGCTGCCCTGGAGCTGACTGCTGGCATCTTCAGGGTGTTGTCCTGGTTTGGAGACCTGCATGTCTGTTCTGGAGTGGGTTCAGAAGCATTGGCCCAGCCCAGAGCTTGGTCCCATCTGCACCCTGGTCCCCTCCACCACAGCTGAGTCCTCACCCTGGTGCCAGGGAGCAGCTGTGAGCATCCTGGCTGTGTGCAGGCAGCTGCTGCGGAGATGGTACTGAAACTGCTGCGGCAGCTCTGTCTGCTCCCAGCCTGCATGTCAGCATGCTTGGGGGTCAGGAAAGCTGGGAATGTGCTCAGCAGAGCTGGCTCTGCAGGGCTTGCCCTGCTGTCCTTGGACCTGGAGCTGCGTGCCAGCAGCCTCTTCGGAAAAAGCCCTGATTCTGCTAAACCCCCCATGAATGACCTTAGGTGAACACAAAGCAGCTGAAGCCTTAAGATCATCCTTGTGCCTGGCTGCCAGGGCTGTGACAGTCCATGGAGCTGTGTCATAAGTGGGATGGTTGCTGGGGGACCTGCCATATCTCTTTCTCCCCCAAGAAAAAGGTTTTCTGCAGCACTTTGAGTGTGGAGGGGGGTTCAGAGGTGCTGCTTTGCCAGGCTAGCAATGGTGCCGGAGGCTGGCTGAAGTGTTTTAAGAGCTCTGCTGCAAGAGCCCATAAAGGAGACACAGGTGGTCTGGCAGCATGGGGCAGAGCATGGCAGAGCCGGGTCAGGGCTTGCCTCCTCTCTGGGTCTGCCAGGTCAGCTGTGTCTCTGCTAGCTTGGCTAACCTGCTGCTGCCGTTTGGGGCATAGGCAAATGTCTGTGGCGCTTTGCATGTGAGTTCAAAATGAAGTATTGAAAGAGACCATTTTATATCTGCTGGTTAACACAGCTCAGTCTGGCCATCCTCTCAAACCCACCCACCCAGTTCCTGGATCCCCACAGTCCAGCCTGATAAATAACACCGCTTTTCTTTCAGATGGAGAGAGAATAAGCAGCTCATTGCTTCAGCTTGCATCAGGACGAGTGTAAATCCCTAGCGTCTAGTCTGGCTTTGCCTGATAGCTTTCCATCAGCAACACCTCCATACTCCAGCTGAGCGCAGCGTGGGAAGTGCTTTGGCTTAAAACGTGTGAGCTGCCACCCAGTCTCCTTCCTGCAGAGAGGCCCCCAGGTGCAGTGTCTGCTCCTGCCGGGGTTGGTCTGGGGCAGGTGGCTTTCCCAGGCTCTGGAGCAGGAGGGGAGGCTGCCAGCTCGGGCAGCGCTGTCTCTAGAAGGAGAGATACACATCTGACTTGCACATCCTGTTAGATAAGCACTTCTCCTTTTAACACGCTTGCTGGGTAGGACCAACGCCTACCTTTCAAAGCTGCATCGAGTTGAAACACCACTCCTGCTGTCGGCAGGATTTAATCAGGCGAACACGTACTCTGGCTCTTCCACCCACTGGGGAACGTCCACTCCTGCAGTACCAGGAGGCTCCAGCCCCCTGCTCCCACCTCCTAGCTGAGAGCATCAACATGGCCCCTGGCAGCAGAGGAGCTGAGAGGATCCCTACCACTGCCAAATGGGCTGCCCCTGCCCCTGCATCCACCCTGTGCCTTGCTCCTGGTCCCTCTACCCACCTTTGAGGCACCGGGGCTGGCTGAGCCCTGGCTGGTGGCAGGGGATGTCCCCTTGCTGGTGGGCTTGGGAAGTAGGTTGCAGTGTGAGGTTGTTTTCAGACTGGGTTTCTCTTCCCCAGCTATAAAAACTTCTAGGGCGTTTCTTAAAATGCCCTGAACTGGCTTCCCTGTCCCATACAAATCTGGAGCTCCTGGGCTCAGCCTGTTTTGTGCTGTGCCACCCCTAAGCAGCCAGCTCTGGTTCCTTCATCCCACTTAGCCCAGATTTTCTTCTAAATAGGTCACTCATTAATTGAGGGCAAGTACAAAGTTGCTCTGTTTCTCCTAGTCCTACTAGGCTGGACAGACCCACTTGAGCTGAGAGACCCGGGGCAAGGCTGAGTGATGAAATCCTTGTTGGCTGCTGCAGCTCCGGCTGGAGTCTCTGACTCCAGGACTTCGGTTGCTGGGTGTGTGAAGCCAGGGAGGGCAGGTCTGGGCTGCCTCTTTCTCAACAGCCCTGTGAAAGCCTGACCCTTGCTCGTTTGCAGGAAGAAGATAGTAAAAGCAGGAGTCTGGGTTGTGGCTGTTACAAGGGAGAGAGGAGTGCTGGTCTAATGGGGTGGTGTACCTCCATGGTAGAGGGGAAACCAGTGCTGTGTGTATTCCTGCTCTTGAAAACTGCTTGGCATGGGGATGCTGGTGCTGTGCTGGGGGAGGTGACAGCTGGGGTGCAGACCCCAGCAAGGGCTCAGTGCTGGGGAGAGGGGACAGTGTGAGCTTTGCTCTTCAGCTCCCCGTGGTGTGTTTTCGCTGTGCTGTGAAGACCCCACAGGTGCCCCAGCTGTAAGGGGATCCTGGGGCAGCTGGACAGCCCACAGGGCCCAGGCCAGTGGCCTCTGTGTGTGTGTTTAGTTTTTCCCACTCGTCACCATGCAAACGAGGGCGGATAGAGGGAGCCAGCTGCAGCCTCTCATTCCCGGCTCCATGGACCAAAGTCCGTCTAGGAGCGCAGCCATATCCGGCTTGTGGCTGTGGGACCTTTTGCTGCCCAGGGAGGGGCTGCTGTAGCAGGACAAGCCATGGCTCAGGGTCCTGCCACCCTAGTTACGGCACTACCCTGCTCCTGGGTGGTCTGGGGGGGCTGAAGCAGCCCCAAGCTGTTTTATTCTGCGCTGGAGCTGATCCCCAGCCCTGGGGTTGAGGTTAATGCAGCCTCAGGACCCCATGCAAGGGCTTTGGTCCCTTCCCCAGAGGAGGAGGCAGCGAGGTAAAGCCGGAGCCCGGCCAGCGGGGCTGAGGTCAAAGTGTGCCTTGAATGAGTATTGGCTCCCGACAGCCTGCGGGCGATGCCGGTGAGGGGAGCGGGGCACGCAAGTTGCTGCCCACCTGCCCCCAGGGGCTGAGCCAGAGCCTGTGCAGCGAGTTGTGTGCGGTCTCTGCTCTCGGGGCAGGGCCAGCCAGAGGAGGATCAAAGCTGACCCTCATCCCGGGCCCCAAGGGGACTCGGGGAGGAGGGAAAGGTGGTGGGAAACCGCCCTGTCGGCGATCAGCTTGCGCTGCCTCGTCCTTCCCTGGGTGCGTTTTGCTTTCCCAGGGTGCTGGGTGGGAGCGGGGCAGGGCGAGCCCCGCCTGGGTGCCGTGCTGTGCCAAGCAGGTTTGGAGCTGTTGGGCCTGCTCGCCGGGGCGGGGAGGGCCGGGAGCTGCTGACGGAGGGGCTTTCGGGCAGCGCGTCGGTCTGGCGGGTGAGCATGCAGGGCCGTGCCTCCTGCCCCGGGGCTGGGCTGGGCACGCTCTGGGTGCTGGTGGGTCTGCTCCCCGGGCTGGCAGGGCTGTGCCGCGGGGGGCTCCCACCGCGGCCTCTCGTGCTGCCCCTGCGTGCAGCGGGGTGCGTGGAGGCTGGCGGTGCAGGTGCTGGCAGTGCCCTGCCTGCCTATGCTTTGCTCTGCCGGGACGGGGCCGCTGAGCTCATGCCCGGCCACATTTGGCACTGCAGGGGTTCAGGCACGCCGGGCAGGCCTGGCAAGCGCCGGCTGCCGACACGACCTTCCTGGGTGCTGACTCAGCAGGGTGGGTGCCTGCGAGCCTAGGCTGGGAGCCGGGGCAGCCGCAGGTGCCAGGCAGGCCGAGCCCTTTGGCGGGCACAAGCGCCCACATCCCCCAGCCCTGCGTGTGGGCTGGCACCCTCCTCCACGCTTGCACCCTCCTCCGTGACTCCTGCATGCTTGGACTCCTTGCGGCGGGAAGGCCGTACCTGCCCCTTCCTCTCCCCTTCCAGCTTCCCACACAATCCGGTCCTGCTGTGGCAGACAGAGCAGCTCAGCCCCAGTGGGGCTGGGTTTGCAGGTGCGGCTCGTGATCTGGGGGCCCTGGGTTGCTGTGACCCACCCTGGGTGCTGAAGGACACAATCCTGCCTGGATGGAGCTGCCCAAGTCCCCATCCTCGTGTTTCCAGCATAGCTCTGGGGAGCTCAGCAGCATGGCCCTGGGGGGCAGCTCTCTGGGGCTAGGGAGATGGCAGGTGTGGGGCAGGGGGATGTGGTTGTGGAGGGCTCCTGGAAGTGCCATGCAGAGCAGGCAGGACCAGGGGGTGCGTGGGATGGCCCCTGGGGATGCAGATGGGCTCCTCTGCTCCTCCGCCTCTCGCTGGGTGTGTGCGTGTCTGTGCGCGTGTGCACGCACTCTCGCCTCCATCCTAGCCCTGCTGAGCTCTTTGAAAATCTGCGTATGCAAAAAGCCCTAATCCCAGGAGCCTTTCCCTGGCTCAGGGATGTCTTGCCCTTGGCAAGAGATAAGCTGGGGTGCTCCAAACCACCTTGGGGATGAGCGCTGAAGCACAGTGGCATGGTGCTGCAAGGGCTGTGGTGCTGAGTGCGCCAGGCACCCAGGGGTGCCTGCCCCCAGGGCTGGCACTGGGGCACCTTCACGCTGCGCTGGTCTGCAGAAGCCTGGAGAGGGGCAATGGGATGCCCGGCTGCAGGTGCTGGTGAGAGCTGATGGGGTGCGGGCATCCACCACTCCCCTCACTTAAAGTCACCCTGTTTCCTTTCAGGCCCTGGCAGTGGGTGGCATCACCCGGCTCCCCGTGGGGGCCCTGTGCCCGAGGCCAGTGCAGGTCATGGGGATTAGCTTTAAGCCGATTGCTGCTGCCTGTTAGGGAAGCACCGAGAGACTCGGCTGCTGGTCCCCCAGCGGCTGGTGGGTCACGGGGGGAGCGCGGCCACTGTGGGGCTGGCACCACACTCTGGTGGGGTAGGATGAGGTGTTTGCCCCTTCCCCAATCCATTTGTTTTTGCCACCGCAGCTTATAAGGGCTCATCACCCCGATGGCCTCTAGGAGTGATGGCGACCAGCCCTTGTCCTGCCCCAGCTTGGTGGCTTGGTGAGACACCCAAGGGACCCCTCCTGCCCACCTCCACCGTGCTGGGGCAGGGATGGCTGCAGGCACTGGGGTTTGGCTTCCAGCACAGTGCCTCTTCTCTCTTTCGCTAGGCAGTAAGAGACCCTGGATGGTTTTTGGAGGGCTGTGGCACACCATGCATGGCTCTGGGAGGACATGGAGAGGAGGCAGGGAAGCACAAGTGGGCAGCCCCTGTGGGCAGAGGAGGATTTACAGCTGCCGAGTTTCTGCAAAACAGTAACTGTGCAGGGCTCTTGGAGGGGGCGGAGGGGGAAAAGCTGCCCAAAAAAGGGAGTGTGGCAGCTTGGTCTCCCCTCCTGGGCGCTTACCAGAAAGCAGGGAGCATGGTGGGCTTGTCCTGCCAGGAATAAGGGAGGAATGAGCGTGTCTGCTGCGAGCCTGGGGGAAGCAGCCCTGCTCTGCCACCGCTGCCCCATCCCAGCTCCCTCCTCCGTGCTCGGGCACGGGGCTGTGCCGGCAGGGGCTGCTCCCGCTTGGCACCGGCTCTGCCAGCCGACTCAGGGCAACACCCTTCCCGCACAGCGAGGCCTCGCCGCGGCAGCCGGCAGCACGGGAAGGGCTGGTCCTGCGCTGGCCGGAGCGCTGAGCCGGTGGCGGCTGAGCCATGCTGAGGGAGCGCTCCCCAGTGACTCTGTGCCGGTGCTGTCACCAGTGGGGAAACTGAGGCAGGGAACGTGTAACGCCTGTGGCTGATGCCAGGGTGACATCTTGCCCGGGGTGGCGTGACTCCCCTTGCTGTCCTTGCCACAAAGCGGCATGGCTGCCTGCCCCACCCCGGCCCTGGGCTCCGGCGCTGCCCTGCGTCTGCTCTGCCAACCCCGGCGCTGCCCACAGGCCCTGGCTGAGCCCCATGGAGGGACGGGGCTTTGATCCCCCATCCGATATGGCCCGGCCATCCTCACCCTGGCCATCCTGGGACAGGTAGCACAGCCCTGGCTGTGGTGTTCTCTAGGCAAGGGACAGCCAGGAGATGCGTGCCTCAGTTTCCCTATCAGGTAGATGGGGTCAGCGCTCCAAGCTTTATGCCCAGAGCTGTTGGAACTGCTGGTAACCCATGTGTACAGGGCTGGGGGAGACACGGGGTGAGTCCCAAAGGGGACATTTGCCGAGCGTGGGGTCTCTGCTCTCCTCCTGCAGCTGTCAGCACCGGTGCTGCTGCCCAGGTGGGCTCTGCAACCGCCTGGCTGGTAGCGAGGGGTGGGGAGCCAAACCCCAGCCCTGCTTTGGTGAGGAGGAGGAGGCTGGTGCTTCCCTGCAGTGGCTGGGGCAGCTGGTTCATGGGCAGGCTAGGGGCAGGTCAGCAATTCTTCAGTTAAAGGGCTTTTTTTGGCCAGAAATTGCCAATATTGTCCAAACCTAAATCTCTCTCGGGGACAGGGTCAGCCTTGATAAATTTTCTGGCTGAAAAGAAGGGGAGAAAAGAAAGGAGAAAACAGTCAAAGCTCTCTGAGTTGGCATTTCCTGAACTTAAGTGCCGTATTTTTTTAATTTGGGTGTGTGTGAGACACATGGCTTTCCATCCTGCACCAGCATGTCATGTAACCCCCCCAACAACTGAAATCAAAACAAACTGCTTGGAAAGGATTGAAACGGAGTGGCTGGAGCCACAGCAAACCAACAGTGCTGTTGGCGGGGGGGGGGAGGTTGGGTTTGGGTTTTGGCTTATCATTTCCAGAGAGGTTTTGTGATTCCCACTTTTCCTCCTCATGTAGGATA
The DNA here is from genome assembly GCF_030463565.1 of Pelecanus crispus. Classification (NCBI taxonomy): domain Eukaryota; kingdom Metazoa; phylum Chordata; class Aves; order Pelecaniformes; family Pelecanidae; genus Pelecanus; species Pelecanus crispus. Next base: position 12,852,553 of record NC_134650.1, on the reverse strand, counting down.
GGAAGGCCTTTCCCCATCCCTGCCCTCTCCTAGCTGGGTTTTGGGGTGGCCCCTCTGGGCAGGATCTCCTTGCCCTTCCAGCCCTGTCCCATCCACCTACCCATCCCAGGCACCCCAAACCCCGCTGGGAGGCTTGGGAAACCAAACAGCAACAGCCCGGTGCCCCTTCCAGCTCCCCAAAAGGCCTGCCAGCCTCCGGGTCCCGGCAGAGCGGGTGGCGAGCACCGCAGACAGCACCAGCTGCTGCATGGTTTGCCTGGCTCTTCCCTGCCAGCCGTGGGGAGGGGACACGGGCACGCGTGGGAGGGTGCCCGTGGGGAGGTGCCGGGCATGGGGAGCGCGGGCGATGCGCGGCTGTGCGTCAGCGGCGAGCCCCACCGGGGTGGGCTGGGTGCTGCCAGCTGCGCCCGGCTGAGTCAGCAGGATGGGCGCGGAGGCGGTTAGCCCTGTGGCATTTCGGCACAGGCTGGGGAGCTGGGAATGGCCGGGTGGGAACAGGGCTGCGTCATGTGTGCCATACCAGCGGCATGGCACGGCATGGCGGCTGTGTCGGCATCACGTGGCTGTCCCTGGGGGCCTGTCCCTGATGTGGGTGTCTGTCCGCTTTGTGGGTGGATGGGTCTGGCTGCGTTTGGGGTTGGGGGTGGCTGGAGGATTAGAGCCTCTCGCCTGTCCTGGCTGGGAGATGGGGACCAGCCCAGCCACCCCACTGTGTCCCCTGGTGCCCAGTGCTGCCCCTCGCCCTGCACTGTTCCTACAGCTGGGGGGGGGGCATCCATTGCTCAGCTGTGAACAGCAACCGGAGCAGGGGCAAGCAGGGTCCCTGTCACCACGGCACCCACCTGGGACAGCCTGTGAATCTCCCACATTCGCAGACAGGGCATGAGCTGGAGAGGGGACACGGGGACAGTGGTGTGTGGGGAAGAAGGGAACATTGGCTGCTTCTCCAGTGGCGTGGGGACAGTTCTGCTGCTGCATGGGATGAGGGTGCCCGGGCGGGCGGAAGTCAGGCAGCCCCAGTCCCTGCAGAGCCTGCCTGCTGCCTGCTCCCCCCCCTCCAGGGCTGGCAGGGGTCCAGGGGTAGGCAAGGCGGGCAGGGGTAGGCAGGGTGGGCAGAGTAGGCAGGGCTGGCAGAGTAGGCAGGGCTGGCAGAATGGGCAGGACTGGCAGCGTGGGCAGCCCAGCCTGCCTGCTCCAGCCTAGGCAGCACTGCCACCTGCCGTCTGCCCTACCCAGCCATGCTGCCCGCCCCTGCCTGCTGCCTGTGCCTGCCTGCTGCCCGCCTCTGCCTGCTGCACCTGTCTTCTTCCTCCACCGCCATCCTGCGCCTGCCTGCGCTTGCCCCTGTGCAGGCAGTCAGGGGCCCCGGGCAGGCAGTGGGGTGCCAGGCAGAGCAGGCAGCTCCTGCTCCCTGCTTGCTGCTCCCAGGCCAGGGGTCGGGTCAGGTCATCAAGCTGGGGGCTCCGGTGCTGGCAGTGCCGAGGGGGTGCCCCTGGGACTACGCTCCACCTTGTCTCTCTGCCCCAAACTGTGCTGGCACCAGACTGTAGGCTCCCACCCTGCTCCCAGCCCCAAAGGACCGGCCAGGACAGAGTCAGTCGCAAGTCGAGACCTTTATTGACCCCAGGTGGCTAGGTGACACGTGCAGGGCAGGAGCAGTGTGCAAGGCCATCTGCCCACCAGCCCACATCCTCTTGCGGTGAGCAGTGACCCATGGGGACATCTGTCACCCCACAGCATGGGGCAGCTGGGGCTGCCTGGGCTGGGTTGCCCACCTCCCCATGTTTGGGGTAGCCAGGGAGCTTCCCCTCCCACTCGCAGCCCCCCCCAAGCAGGCCCATACCTTGGTCACGGGCTCTTCTGCAGGCTGTGGCTCCCCACAGGATGGGCCGTCTCCAGCCGCCGAGCCGTGGCCCCAAGAACAGTATTTCCAGGAATCCCCAATGTAGCGCCTAAGGGATTCCTGGGAAAACTGGACCCTGAGGGCACGGCAACCCGGGGCTCTCCGCCAGCCCCGCGCGTCCTCGCCGCCAGCTGGGCTCCGCATGTGGCTGTTGCAGGGGCTGCCACTGCCGCGTCCCTGCTGTCCCCCACAGCACAAGGCTCCCAGATTTCTGTGCGACCCCTCCCACTGGTGCCCAGCACTGGGCCGGGGGTCCTGAGCAGACACAGGGGTCCCTCTCTGCTGCAAGGAGAAACCTCCCCACCCTCCTCTCCCCCCTTGCTGTCTGCAAGGATCTGGAGCTTTGGGGTGAGCCCTTTCCCGTAGCCAGGGGTCAGCTCTCTTTGTGTCACTCATCCCAGCGGGTGGGGGGTCCCGGAGGTTCCCAGGGTGCGCAGTTCCTCCCTTCCCGAGCTACAGTGCTTCATCTCAGACTCCCAATTGACCAGAGATGCAGCACTGCACCTTGGGCTGGGAGACATGGAGGAGCCCGCGGTCACCCTTGCTGCAGCTGGCGTGCGTCCATGGGTCGTGCCACGGCAAGGCTGTGTGTCTGCCTGCCTGGCTGGGTGCAGGCAAAGAGGTCTCCCCCACCTCCAGAGCCATGTGCCCACATCCCCTGTGCCCAGCCCCAACATGATGGCAGGACAGACCTGGGCTTGGTAGCTCAGCCTGGCCCCAGCTCTGCAGGGGCAGACAGGGATAGGGACAGATCGGGGCGGGGGGGGGAGGTCCTGCCTCCAAATCCGTGCACCCCTCCTGAGAGCTGGTGCAGAGCTGGGCAAGAGGGTGAGGATGACGGGAGTCCCCCCAGGGCCCAGGGCTGCCTTTCAGCAGGGCCAGGATACCCCAGGACAGTATGGGGCTGTGGGTATCACACAGCACATCCCTCCCTGCCCTCTGCCCCTTTCCCGCCCCAGGGGATAAGGAGCGTGTGAAAGCTCCTGCTATCCCTCCCCACCCCTGTCCCAGTCCCAGTCCCCATCAGAGGAGAGCCTGCAGCTGGCCAGCACCTGTGGGAAGGCTTCAGCCTCGCCTTCCCAAGCTCAGACATCAGCCCAGTCTGTTCCCAGGGTGGCAGGGCTGAGCCCAGCCCTTTCCATGGGCAAGGAGCAGGGGCTGTGGGAGGGATGCCCCCTGGACCTTCGCCCTCGGGTCCGGACAGGCTGAAGCCCATCTGGACCCAAGGGCGAGGATGCAGGGGGAAGCAGGAGGAGAAGGAGGATGGAGGGAGCGGCCAAGCCCAAAAATGTCTTTCGCAGGCAAACACTAACATCCTGAGCAGAGCCAAAACATGATAAACAGACCATCTATCACAACCGCATCCCGCTGCCGGGCCCCGGCAGCCGCGGCGCTCCCAGCAGCCTGACGAGAAGCAGATGGCGCATCTCTGGCGTGAGCCCCTGCATCCGGCACCAGCCCCCCCAGCCGGGTGCGCCCAGCTGGGAACCAGGGCAGAAATCACCCTATGTAATGTGCTGGACTCCCCCGTCTGCTGCCCCCGGTTCTTGGTAGGAAAGAGTGCAGAAAAGAGCCCCGTGGTGCCCCAAGCTTGCGGCATCCGTCAGTCAGGGAAGAGGTTTGGGAGTAGCCTTGGCTGGCATGGGGTTATCTCCATACCAGCCACAGCTGGGCCAGCCCTGGGCTCTGCCGTCTCTCACCGCTGGCCGTGTTTCCAGGACTGTACAGTCGTCATGTGCCTTCGGCAGCCTCGATGTCCCCAGGGACAACCATGGCTGAGCCTGTAAGAGACAGAGAGTGGCAGTCAGCATGGCGCTGCGGAGCCATGAGCTCTCGGGTCCTTTGCTGGGCAGCTGCCATGGGGCCCCCCTGGGTGCCCAGCACCCCACGGGACTGAGGACAGCAATGCCAACAGCTCTGTGCATGCAAGAAATCCTACAATAGCCACTCAAAGGCCTTCCTTTGATTGCTCGAAGCCATGTGTGCCCAAAGCCCCAGGGCGCGGGGCATGTTCCCCTCTCCTGCTGGGTGGCTGGCACGTCCCCAGGTGTGTCGGGGGTCCTGCAGTGGGGCCCGGCAATGGCCCACGTCCTCTCCCTGCCACCATTCTGGCCCTGGTGGGAAAAGCTGGGATGGAGCCTTCTCTGCCCCTGCGGCGCAGGGCCAGGAGGCCTCAGCTGCCATCCCTGGGGAGGTGGTGGCGGGGGAAGAAACGCCGAGAAAGGCTGGAGGAATGCGCCGGGCTCCACATCCCGCCGGGCTGGAGGCAAAACATCTGCAGGGACTCGCCCACCCCTGCCCGAGGGGAGATCCTGGGGGGGAGGCACCTCCATCCTCCCTCCAATGTCCCCATCACAGCCTCCCCATCCCAAAATGGGGCAAAAAAGCCAGGGCTGCAGGGCCTGACCTTTCCCCCTTGTCTCCACTCTCAGTTTTAATCCTGGTTTCCCAAGGAAAGGAGGCTGCCGCTAGCGTGCTGTGCGGCTGCCACCCTCTGCTCCCCAGCACACATGTTGCTGCTGCGGGACCTCCGTGTTGGGGGACAGCAGTGTCCCCCAAGCACTGCCTCCCAAGAGGAGAGCTCCAGCCCCAGGTTGCTCATCTCCTCACTCGTGTGGGTGCGAACACGCCACATGGCTTCGGAAGAAGAAAACAGAATAACAAATGGCTGGACTCGTGGTCCTGCCGATGCTGGGGTGACCACCCGCCGCCACAGCATCCCCTGGCCGAGGCTCTCTGGAGGGTGCCCGGGGCATGGCATGCATGCCCAGGACAGTCCCCCGGCTCCTTCTTTGGTCACACCAGCACTGCCTGGCATTGCCCTTGCTCCTACCCGCTGCTCACCTCCAGCCTTCGCCTCTGCCGAGCCGCTTCCCCTGCTCGCCCGCCCTGCCGCTGCCAGTGGGTGCCGGGAGGATGGGAGCAGGCGGGCGAGCGCTCGGTGGCTGCGAGCTGCGTCCCCGGCAGCGCTGGGCTGAGTCAGAGCTCGGCCCTCCCCGCGGTTACAACACAGCGCCCTTTCCCCTCTCCAGGCAGGCCGCCGCTGCAGGAAATGTCCTTTTTTAATAGCAGTTGGGATTTGTTTCCTCCTTGAAATTCCCCAGCCCTGCGAGGCCAGGCGCGAGGCCAGACCTGGGCTTTTGAGGAAAGCCTGAACCCCGCGGCCAGGCGGGCTCTGCCGCGAGCGGCTCCGGGCTGCCCTGCTCTCTGGAGGAGGGCAGAAGGCACTGGGTGAAGCTCGGCCCCACGCGGGCGCCCTTTCCCCTCCTCCTGGCCCCCAAAAGCCTGATCTCCACCAGCAGTTGGGGCTCCATCCCTGCCCTGGCCGAGCTTTGATCCAGTTCTGGTCATCAGCTACCCAAGCAGCCCTGATGCCACCTCCCGCTGGCTGGGGGACTCATTGCTGGGTGACAGGAGGCAGGGTAAATCCTGCCCAAGGACCCCCACAGGTGCCCCCTCCCAGGTGGCGACAGCTGGTGCTATGGTGGGGGGACATGCTCTTGCTGGAAGGACTCACTCAATTCTATAGAAATTTAAGGGACTGACCCCGGGGCAGCTTCTGCTGCCTGTTGGGTGTCCCTCACAGGCAAGCGGTCACACGGGGACACTGCTTGCTGTCGCTTTGCAGCACAAGCTGGTGGCAGGACAGCTCCAACATGCCTTCCCACTGGCGCCTTCCAGCTCTCCCAGCATCTCCCTCCTGTCCCCCAACATCTCCATTCCATCCCCCGTGGACAACGGTGGCCTCCACAGAGGAGAGGTGCCTCCTCCCTCTCTCCCTCCCTCCCTCCCTCGCCAGAGCTGGTATTAAATCAAAGGTTTATGAGAAAATGGAGGGGCCAAGGGAGATCCTAATCTGGTCGCAGGCTGATTAACCCCGAGTTCAGGCTGAGGTCCTGATGCTCAGCTATAAATAGATCTGCCTTCCCTTTCCCATCCTCCCACCGGGGCTGCGGCGTGCCTGTCCTTTTATGGTCAAAAAGGCAGATTTGGAGACCGAGCGGCCCCCATCTCCCATGCTGGGGGAGAGCCAAGGGGGCCCAGGGGGATGCTGCTCTTTCTCGCTGGGTTTTGCTGGGATAAATTATAATGCCAAAAACAAAGGAGCAGGTTTGGGGGGCTGAGAGCAGGGCATGGGTGCAGAGGGGAGAGTGCATCTGGTTTGTGGTCCTTCCTCCTGGGCAGGTGGCCCCTCTCCTGGTGCCAGCGCGAGGGAGAAATCGCCTAATTTGGTGCCTCTGTGGAGAGCTGGGATCCTCCACACCCCGCTTGAGGCGCAGGATGGCGGCACAGTGGGGACAGCAGGAGGGAGCCCAGGGACAGACGAGGCCTCTGCCACCTCCAAGCTGCAAACGCAAGCTTACACCTCCCCATTTGTCACCCCAGGGCAGGGGACAAACCCCACCATACCTGCCTGGCCACCACCATGCCCAGTCCTGTGCCACTATGCAGGACCCACTGGCTCCTGCAAAGCTGTTGGTGATGGCTGCTGCAGCAAGGGGCTGAAACCCTCCAGCAACACCGAAGCCTGGCTTGTGGATGAGAAAGAGCCTCTGGAAGGGCCGGAGTGGTGGGAAGAGCCAAGGCACGCAGCAGCCCGGTCATTGCCTTTCCCACAGCTTCAGCTCTTCCTTGCTGCCCCCAGCCCACCAACCATCACCTCCCCATCTTTAGCGGGTTTCCTCCTCCCAGGGCTGCCTCCCCCTCCACAGGGCAGCGCAGTCCCAGGCCCCCTCCCCAGCCCACGGCTGGAAGGCGTTTTGGGGGCACGGGGAGCCCGCAGACTAGGGCTGACGGCCCCAGTGCCGGCCCCGGGGCACACGGAGCGTGGGAGCGTGAGTCGGCACCAGCCCTCCCGCTCTGTTTACACGTCACATTCCCAGTCCGGAGGAAGTGGTGCAGGGGTGAAGTCCCAGCAGGGACAGGCCGTCACGTCACCGGCCTCCAGCCCTCGCTGGGAAGGGCTGGTGGGAACCCAGAGCACTGCGGGGAGAGCTCCCCACGGACACTGTTCCCAAGCGGTGCGGGGCAGCTGCTCCAGCATCCTCCTTGCTCCCAGGGCTCTAGCTCCTCACCCCCATCTTGCATGGCTCCCAGCCGGAGCTGGCCGGAGGAGCTGGCGGAGAGGACGCTCCTCAGGATGGTGGGCATGCAGGAGCTCACACAAGGCCAGCAAAGAGCCTGGAGCTGGAGCAGGCAGGGAGCACTGAGGCTCCCTCTCCTCTCGTGGAGGCACAGCCATGGTGTGGCTGGAGCTCATTAAGCTGCCAGTGCTCTTGGCTGCTTATCTGGGCTTTATCATCTTATCTCTGCTCCAGCAAGGGAGAGGGGGAGTGGCGGGGGGGGTGTGCAGCATTGCCTGGACATGAGAGGCGCCCAGTTAGTAAATCAGTTCCCCTGCAGGCCCCAGCTTTCCCAGCCCTGCCTGCTGCCCGCCCAGCCAAGCAGTGAAAGATGCTAAAAGAAAATGCCCTAAATGGGTTGAGTTCCCAGCAAGCAGGAGCTGAGATGTGGCAAAAGATCGAGCACAAAAGTTACATCAGGACTGATACTCAGGCGCCGTTTCCCTGCAGCGCCCGTGGAGCCAGGCTCCCCGTGCTGGCAGACCCTCCGGCAGGGCTGGCCAGGGAGTGCCCAGCTGCTGGGCTGAGCGGCGCAGCTCCACTGCTCAGGGGCGGCGGGGCTCATGGGGGTTGGAGGCGGGGAATAAGAAAAATGAAATGTAAAAAATAATGTTGAAAAGGGAGGGGAAAAAAAAGGAAGGGCAAATCTGCAATGAGGGATCCCAGGTAAGAATGCCAGGCTGGAAGAGAGAGATGTTGCCCTATGTACCAGCAACCAGCAAGTTGGTCTCACAGCGAGCACCAGGGTGACCTGTTGGCCACCACAGAGCATCTTCCCCACACGTGGCACGGCGGGTCCCACAGCCTGTCCCCAGGCCCTGTCTGCTGCTGTCCCTTGTCCAAGGGAAGCTGCTTGTCCACCTCCCAGCAGAGCTCACCCCAGGGAGAAGCAGTGCTGTCCTTCACCTCCTGGCCCTGTGTTGCCCACCATGACAGGGATGTCATAGAATCATAGAATTATTTAGGTTGGAAAATACCTTTAAGATCATCCAGTCCAACCATTAACCTAACACTACCAAGTCCACCACTAAACCAATTAAGGGTAGAGTAATAATTTCCTTGCAGAGCAGGGGACATGTGCTCCCTCCCAGCAGTCTCGGAGCGAAGACCTGGCTGCCTGCACACCACTGGCCGGCACCCACAGACCCTGCCGCCCTGGGGTGGGAAGCCTCCAGCATGGCCAGCACATCCCACCTCCCTGCCGCTGCTGGGGAAGGGGCTTAACAGAGCTCTTGCACCCCCCATCCCAACACAGCCTCAGCTGGGGCCAAGCCCCCCGAGATTCACGAGGGGCAGATCGCTGGGACAGGCAGCACTGCCTGCAGCCCGCAGCAGGACGGTACCCGGCAGGGCTGGCCATGCGCCAGGCAGCCCCATCAGCACACCGCCTCCGGCATGCTGACCATCTCCTGCGGCTCTGGCACTGCACGGCACTGTGCTTCCCTGCTTCAGCAATAGCAGGACAGAGAAGACGCTGGTGCTCAGCACCTTCTACTTCAATGTCTCACATCAAACACAGCCTGGGCAGGCTGGCTGCCTCTCGCACAGCCCGGTCGCACACGTGTCTGTTTGCCTGCCTAGCTGACAGCCACACACGGCGTGCACCTAATGTGGCCACAGGGCTGGCTCTACGGGCTTGTCGGCCCTCCAGAAGCCCCCTCCCCATCCCCATGGGCAGCATGACTGCCCCCAGCTTGTCCACCAGCACAAAGCAGCTTCGTCCCTTACCTCCACCCAGCAGCAGGAAGCTGCTCGCTTGCAGCAGCCACAGCCCAGGCGCTGGAGCGTGGCCCTGCTGCACCAGCACTGTGATGGGCTCCTGCCATGCTGCTCTGCAGAGGCCAGCTCTGCCCTGATGTCACTGCTTCTCCCTGCCCCAGAACAGCACTGGCACAGTTTTGCATAGCCCCATGAGCTCCAAGGTCAGCTCTGCTGGCTGCATAGGCCGAGTGTGCAGCGAGAATTTGGCTGGCACTGCTGGGGAGGGTCTCTGTCCATCCCTGGGGCAGCGCAGGGCACCCACCAGACCCTTTCCCTGCCCAGACTGGCGTCGCTGGGGTGTGGGACAGAAAAGCCCGGTTCCCCCGAGGTGACTGTGTCCCTCGCTCCACATGGGGTCTGACTCCAGCCTCTGCCCTTTGTCTCCATGACCGCACCAGATGAGCCTGGCCCCACACCTGCTGTCCCTGCCCTGAGCCAAAGGGAGGGGGCACCCTGAGGGGCTGGGGGAGCACCAGCACCTCCTGGCCAGTGACCCCCTTGGTGGCTGGTCGGGGAGGAGGAGGAGAAGGAGGGGGCCCTACTCCCCTGCGCCCTCCCTGAGCCCGGCTGGCGGGTGCTGCCTGCAGGCAGAAGTGCCCCAGCTCCCCAGGGCATCCCCAGAGCGGGGCAGGCACCATGTCCCCACCGCCTGGGGAGGCCAGAGCCAGGCATGGAGCCAGGGCTGAGACGAACCCTGTGAATGTACACGGTCCCGGGCAGGCAAAGGGGTTTGGGGTTCAGGAGCAGCGAGTGCTCCCCCAGCACCCGCTGGCCTGCAGCCACGGGATGTGTGTTGGGCTTCATCCCCCCTGGCTGGAGCCTCCCCCTGCACAGGATCTGCTCCGCTTGCCTCCTCTGTGTGCTCCCGGCCAAGGTCAAAGGATGGTGAAATGGCTCCAGAGCTCAGATTTCCAGCCTCTTGCCTCATCGTTTGCTGCTCGACTCCAGCTCGCTCATGAAGACAAGCTTTCGCTGCTTCTGCCCCGCACATGTTAAGGCTCTGGGGCTGCCCCGGGGAGCACGCTGGGGTCTGCAGCCCAGCGCTCAGTCCCCTGCACTGCCTGTGCTCCTGCCTGTGGGATGTCTGTGCCACGCCACTGCCCATCACCTTTGCCAAGGCAGGGTGGTGACCGGGGCACCGGCTTTCCCCGGCTCAGCCCCAGGAGAGGAGGAGCAGCAGGATGCTGGGGATGAGCAGAGGCAGGTTTCGCTGGGGGTGCAGAGGAACAAGCCTCAGAAAAGCCTGATCAGGAACAAGGCTGGTTCTTGGATAGAAAAGGAGACCAAGAAAAGAAAAAAAATAAAAAAAGCCCTTAATCATCTCCAGACTGCCTCTTGACAAGTGTGGAGGGAAATGCCACTCTATCCAGCAGCCACCCAGAGCTGCAGCCTGTCTAGACACAGCCTTCCCCAAATTCCTGATGATAACTGCTTGGGAAATCTTTGGCGAAGCCATCTGCCTGTGTTTGTTGGAAATTAACTCCTCTCCCGTTGGCCGGTGGCAGGGAGGCAACAGCGTTGCCCTTCGGCAAGGCACCCTGGCTAGTGCGCGCAGGCCAGGGAGCCGGGGCAGGCGCAGGCAGGATAGCCCCATGCTGGGGACACCGCTGCTGGGACGGGGACTCACGCCATGTCACACCAGTGGCTCCCTATCCCCATGTGCAGCATTCCAGTGCCGAAATGCCGCAACTTCCCTGGGAGCAGCCAGCGACAGCAGGAAGCCCTTGAGGCACAGCGGGAAGGGGACAGACTGGGACCATGGTGGCCACGGCTGCCTCGAGAGGTGACAGTGCCCTGGTTACTGCCACCATCCCTTTGCAGAGGGACACAGAGCCCATACGGGAGCTTGCACCCCAAGGGATGGCATTGCTCCCTGGCTGGACCCACTGTCCTGGTGCTGGACCCAAGTGACAGCTGGTGGTTGTCCCTGTGGCTGTGGGAGATGCCTTGCAGAGGAAAGAGGCAGGGGGACATGGCAGCTTGCTGCCACATGCCTGCCGGGCACGGTGTCCCCAGGTGACCTGCTGGGAGGGGACAGCCACTGCTGGCACCCTGGCAGCAGAGGGACGGTGCAGAGCCAGCCATAACCCAGGCAAAGGCAGTGCTGCGTCCTGCGAGGGACGGGCAGGGAGGAGACATGACCCGAAGAGCCTTGGGGAGCCTTTGCAAGGCCTAAGCTCAAGGCTGTCTAGGAACAAGCCGTGTCCATCCCCTCATGCCCTGTGGGGCCGGCAGCGCTGCCATCACCTGCTGCATGCCCTGTGCCCTCCCCACCAGCCCCATGGCCGGACCAGGGCTCAGCCGCTGGCTCCCACGGGGTGACCACGCTCAGCAGCCGCTGCTGCAACTCTGGGGGGATGAGGACGCAGCAACCATTCACCCAATGAGCGACGGAGCCAGGGAAACACCTGCGGCTGAGAGCACGCCAGTGGTGCCAGCTAGGGGCCGTGGCCAGCGGAGCAGGGCGAGGCAGTGGCACAGGCTGGGCCAGCGTCTGGGTCCCAAGAGCTGCGGGATGTGGGATGCTGTCGGTCAGCACAAGTGCACTGGGGCACTTGCAGCACCCTGCAAGCCTCTGGGGGTGAGCCCCGGCCACATCACCTCCCCAGCCTGTTTTCCCCAAGAAGTGGCAGCAGCATGGCTGCCCAGAGGAGCTGAGTGAGCGGCCCATGGCCCCCGCTGCGCGGGGAGCCCGCCTGCCCGGGCTCGCCTCCGGCTTCCCGTTTTTTTCCGTCCAAGATGTACACAAAGCAGAAAGCAATTCCTCCCCAAGCCCCGGGAGGGCCCTTCCCTGCCTCCAGAAAGCTGGGCAAGCCCCACCAAGCTCCCCTCTCAGGGCCAGGACAAAGCTGTAGGGACAGATTTTGGGGAACCTCTTTGCTCAGGACGGCCTGGCCCCGAGGTGACTCTGGCCACTCCCCGCCAGCTCCGTGCCCAGCAGGTTTCCCTGCCAGCACCCCGTGGCTGTGCTCTGCTCGCCTCCCTCCGTCCTCGGGCACAGCGTCCATGCACCTGGGGCGGGGGCACGCCTGCCCACCTCCCCGCAGCCGGCTGGGCTGAGCATCCCTTGGCTGGCAGAGGCGGATGCTGGAGGAGCCATGCTTTCCCCTGCCTCCTGCCTGCCTGTCCCTGCCCATCCCTGCCCACACCCGGGGCAGGCACCAGGCAGAGCAGGAGCACCCATGCTGCCGGGAAGTCTCAGGACCAGCTGCCCCCCAGCCCTGCCGCCCCACACAGCCAGCTGCCCCACGCACCCAGCACGCCCACCCACGTGCCCGCCTGCTCCCTCCATCCACAGGCACCTACCTGCCGCCCCACACCTGCGGTGGGGCACCGTGGGGACGCGGGCACACGCCCACCACCTCCTCCCGGCACATTATAACCCGCCACTGGGACCCCAGCGCTGCCAGCTGGGGTTTTTTAAGCGGCTGGCATGGGAGCCCTCGGCGAAAAACTCCTTCCAGGCTGCTCAGAAGCTGGAAAATCTTTTTCTTTTTACCTTATATGAGCTGCAGGAGGAGGCCAGGCTGCCGACGGGCACCGCTGTCAGGGGCGCCGAGGGGATCCATTGGCTGGGGTGCCGTCACGTGGCCCCGCTGCTGCGACCCGCCGCCGCGCAGCCGAGTGTTGCTTTTACCCCCTAAGGAAGGGCTGCTTGACAATTTTCATATTTCTTCTAAATTTGGAGATTTCAGACAATGCTGGGAGGCTTGGCTCGGGATGCCAGAGGCCCATGTGGAAGTCATTAAGTCGGAGAGGGGGAGCGAGGGAAGGAGGGCTGGGGGGAGCGGGGGGGAGGAGAGCGGCCAGGGCTGCGCCGGCTGCCAGCGACGCGCCTGGGAACCCAGGCCATCCCGCCCGGAGAAAGTTGTTTGCAATAACTGACTTCCTCCCAGTCCCAGGACCGCGCACGGGGGGGATGCGCATCCCACCCCGGTGGGGCGGGGGTCCAGCGGGGCAGGCTGGCCGTGGGGCCAGGGAGCCGGGGCGGCGCTGGCGTCTGTCCCGCCGGCCGGGGGAAGGAAGCAGAGATGCTCCCTGGCCCGGCTGGAGGTGGCTTGTGATTCCCATTACTTTGAAAAGCTCCATCTGGCCTGGGAAAAAAGGCGTTTTGGTGGCCACGGGGCTCTTGCTGGGCCACCCTGAGTGCTGGTGGGGCTGGGACCCCCATGGAATGGTGGGTGGTGAGGCCAGAGCTGCAGGGCTGGATGGACATGGCACCTTTCCCCAGGTTTTAGCAGCATGGGGAGATGGTGTGGGAGCTCCATCACCACGGGGCTGCGTCGGCCCTGGCTCCTCCCGGCCCCGCGTGGACCATGAGTCCATGTATGGCCTCCAGCCGGCACTGGGGCCCCATTAATGAGCAGCCAGTTGGCAGCTCAGGAGGGAAACACCCGGCACTGAAGCACCTTCATCCTCCTGCACCGGCCGTCAGCCGCCGGCATGGCAAGGAAGGGGGTCGCCTCTGCTCCAGACACCACTGCCCTGCCCCGAGCCCCTCCGGGCGATATGGCTGTTTGCAGGGCTGTGCTGGGCTCCCCCAGGGCAGTGAAGCCAGCAGCAGAGCACGGCTCCGAAGGAGGAGGAAGCAGCCGCTGCGGGGTCCTCTGCAGCAAGCGATGACTGAGGGAGAGCCGGGGAGCAAGGGTGGGGCACCAACAGCTTCTCCTCTGGGTTTTCCAAGGTAGTGCCACTCCCTGGGGGGAACAACGGGCTGGTCTCTGGGGTCTCATGCCCTGACAGGTCCCCTGGCTCGTGGGAAGGAGCCTGATCCTGAGCCATGCACAGGCACAGTGGTGGTGGTGGCTGCTGAGCACTTCTGGTGCCTGGGGATGTGCATGCACTGCCCTAGCCTCTGTGGGGACAAACATGGCGTAAGTCTGATGGGGCAGGATTTCCACCAGCAACACATCCCGCAGGGGCCAGGAAAGGAGAGGGATCCTACCATCCCTGGACTTCCGAGCCTGGGAGCTGGGGACAGCCCCAAAGCCAGGACCAGGGCCCCTCTGCCATTGTGCCGGGCTTTGTACAGGGACGGTGTGGAGTGCTTGGCATCCTTCTTGCTCCCTCCAGACTTACGTACCACCTCAGCACCAAAGCCACTGCTACAGGAGCCGAATGTCCCTGCAGCACCTCTGTCATCGTCCATCCCCCCCCCAGCCCCGGACATCCCTCCCAGGCTGAGCCTGTGGCCAGCCACCAGCCCCCTCCCCCCACTAGCCCCACGCCCCTGCAGACCGGGTGGCCGCCAGCCCCTGCACAGCTCTGGGTGGCTGCAGCCATCTCTGGAGGGTCGGGGCTGGAAATGAAGCCCTGCTGCCTGTGGCTGGCAGGGAGATGGGTGCTCAGAGTCATCCCGCTCACCTGGGGGAGGTGAAAGCAAGCAAGCTGGCAAAGCCAGCTCTGGACCGGCTGGCCTGGTTTTGCTCAGCTGCTGGAGAAACACCCACCACTGGGAAGAGAGAGCATGGGCTCCCTCACTTTGGGAGTTAAATAGGCAAAGAAGAGAGGCAGCGGCTGTCCAGGCTGCTGCGGAGCACCCAGCCACGGCAGCTGGCTCTGGAGATGGTGCCCCAAGGTGTGAGCGGGGGGACAGCGGGGAGCAAAACCAGTGCGGAGGAGTTGCACCAGCAACAGGGTTCAGCAGAGGGAGGGGGCGAGTCATCTGGGAGGTTGCTGCCCTGCCAGCTGCAGTGAAGGAGAAGCAGGGAACCAGACTCTGCTTTTTGCACCACTACACAAACAGAGTCACATCTCCCTCCACCCCAGGCACCCCGCAGCAATGAAGACCACGGCCAGGCCATCACAAAACAGGCAAATGTAGGAACCCCCGTGTGCTCAGCCCTGTTCCCTACTCCGCAATGGGGACCACAGGGCTGGCAGGCCAGAGCTACCTGGTGGGGGTGAGGACAAGACACACAGGAAAGCAGCCACCAGCACAGCCCTGGGGGATGCTCAGCATCTGCCAGGAGAGCCAGGACCGGAGTAGCAGTGCCTGGACCTGCCGGCAGCATGCCCAAACCCAGGGGAGAGAGGCAGCTAGTGTCCGCCAAGGAGCCAGAGCCACCGCTGAGGTACCTTGCCAGGAATATGAAGGACTTCCCTGGGGCTGCTGGCAGCAGACTGGGGAAAAAAAAAAAAACCAACCAACCCTGCTTGTTTCAATCCCTGTGCACACACAAGATCCAGTAGCCCCATGGCAGGACAAGCCTTGATCTTGCCATGTCCCAGGAGCAGCCATCTCCCAGCAGGTCTGCCTGTAGTCACTGGGGCATAGGGCCAAGCATGGGCTAGGCTGGGGGTACAAAGGGAACTGCACAGAGCACAGCCCTGCCGCATGCCACCCCGCAGCAGGGGCATCCCCCTCCCTCCGCTGCAGATAAGCCTTGGTGCCCAGCACAGAGCTAGAACAGCACGTGGTGTGTCCCCAGGACGCGCTGGGGCTCCTCCCTGGAAGAGGGAGCCCTCCCATGCCACATCCAACCCCCACACCCCTTGCTGTGTCGGGCACCCCATGCCCCATGGGTACCGAGCTCATCCCCATCCTGTGCCCTGGGAGCCCAGCAGCCTCCCTGGGAGCTGGCATGGAGCTGGCATCTCCTGGCCCCTACCACCCTCCAGCCCCTCTCCCCTCCACATGGCCACGCAGCCCCTGCTCTCAGTGGGCTGATTTTCAGTGAAGCACAACTAACTGCTGCCGTTAAACAAACCCTATAATTAGAAGCCAGGTTTCCTAAATGAAGTGAAAAATGTAACGTTAGCCTCTGTTTGTTCACTGGATGCTGCTCTCTTGTTCCATGACCCAGAAGGGTCGTGCCCTGTGGTTTCTGAGAAGCCTTAATAAGGTAATGTTTAGGAGGTTACTATCTTTACAACTCTTGTCTTATTACAACTCCATAAGAAAAACATTTGGGGCAAAGCAGGATTCCTTGGCGCGGGTTTGTTTTTGTTACTCCTTCGCTAAGATGCTGCCCAGCGATCCCTCTGCACGGCAGATTCAGTTTCAGTATCTCCACAAAAGTGATTTTTTTTTTTTTTTCCCCACCCCCTGCCGACCTCCAGCCCGCTCGGCTGGGCATGAGGGCCCGGCTGGTCCCGGGCGGCTGGGACAACCCCACTCCTGTCCCAGGCAGGCAGTGAGGGGACTGCTGGCTGCCAGCCACGCACGGGGAGATGCCACAGGGCAGCGATGGAGAGGGAGCCCCCGGGCAGGCTCTGTGGGGCTGCTCCCACCTTCCTGAGAGCCCAGGGAGCGATAAGAGAAACCCCTCTCCCACAAGCCCTGCTAACATCCAAACACGCTGGGTTTACAGCCTTTTCATCTGCTGCCCCACATCAGAGGGGGCTGCTGGGGGGCAGGCGGGCGTTTCTCAGCCTGTATGTCATTACACCCAAGAGCAGGCAGCCCCTGCCTCCCTCGCCCCCATGCATGTGCTGTCTCCATTGCAGGGCAGGATGGCGTGATTGATGGGCGAGCTGGGCTGGAGCCGCTCTGAAGGTGACCTTCAGGACTGGCCTGTGCTGCTTTGTAAATGCCTTGCCTCCACAAACTGCTAAAACAGCAGCGCATAGGGGCAGGGGATGGGAACCAGGGCAGGAGACTTTCTGCCCTGACTTCAAATCACCAGTTCCCACCTGGTGACGACTCCCCAGGAGCTTGGGGGTCCCCGCATGTGCTGCAGTGGCCCCGTGCCCAGGGCCGCAGGGAGGAGACGTATGACTTGAGCAGACGTCAGTGCCACCGCTGAGCTTTCCATTTACCTCCACCCTCTGCCTTGCCCTGGGAAACTGGGAACTTGGATGCCTGCCCACAAGCAAAAGCCACCAAAGCCCTAAAAATAAGAGGCTTTTTCCTCACAGACCTGGAGAGCATGGCTGCCCTGGAAGCACGTCCCTGGGAGCTCCCTCTGGCCCCGTGGCCTCGCAGGGAGGGCAGCGGGGACGGCTCCAGGCTGCTCTGTGTGCCCTGCGTGGGGCTGGAGGGCCAGCCCTTCCCGCGGGCAGGAGCTGGGATGCAGTGGGTGTCCTGGCAGGACCTTTGTAGTCCAGCATAAAATGCAGCCACCCCTCCAAGGTGCTCAGGGGTTCATGTCTGACCACCACGTTCACTGGCTTAGGCTGAAGGGGAAGCAAAACCGAGTTACTTGGAAACTCAGCATTACCTGCCCGTGCTCTGTGCTGGTGGGCAGCGGGGCCGCAAAGGGCTGGGGAAGGCAGGAGGGCAAGCATGGGGGACATCAAAAGAGCAGGGTGCGGGGCCAGATGCCCGTCAGGCTTGGCAGGCCGAGGCGACCCGTGCCCGGTCGGTGCTTCTGCGGTCCCTGCAGCCTCCCTATGTGGAGGAGGCCACAGCTCTGCCCTGCTCTGCCCTACGGGGAGCTGGGGCTACCCTGCGCAGAGCACCCTGAGGTGTCCCGCTGGGACGAGGGTCTGTCCCTGCCATGCCCTCACACCAGCCCCTCCCGTCCCCACCACTGCTGCCACGGGGCCAGCTGGGCACGGGGCAGCGGCCTGCACCGCACCGGGCGCTGTGCCGGGCAGGGGCGGAAGGAAGCGGTGTTTCCAGCGCGGAGAGCAGGAGAGCAGGCTTTTTCCATCAGGTGCTCTGTCTCCAGGAGCAGAAAGCAAAAGAAAACAAAAGGCAGGAGAGGAGCAGGGCAGGAGGAACCTGAGCGTCTGGATCGTGTAACCAGTGACGTGCTGTAAACGCTCGGCGGCTGATGGATGTGCCGGCGGGGCCGCGGCAGGATGTGCCGGACGTGCACCCTCCCTCCCGTTCCGCCGTCCCGGCGCTGACAGCAGCCGCTCTCCCGACGCCTCTGGCCCCCCGTGAGCCTCCTGCCCCAGGGCGGGCAGGCTGGGGTGCTGCGGGCCCCCAGCCCCAAAGGACAACCCTGCACAGCTCTGCTTCCCGACGCCAAAGCCTGGCTGTTATCTCACGCGTGTGATCCAAAGGGCGTGATTTACAGACAGCCCAGAGCATCACCCAGCTCCCTGCCAGAGGAGGCAGAAGGGCCGCCGAGACAGCCGGATTAGGGCTATATAAATAATACTGTCCTTTGATGCAGAACCCAGGCGCAGTGGGACCCCGGGCTGCCTACAGCTCGTCCGGCCCCTCACACAGCCGCCACGGTCGCCCCTCCTGCCTGCGGCACCCTGGCACCTCGGGGCGGCTCCACAGCCGCAGCGCTTGCATCGGGCGATGCTCTTCCCTCCCATGGGAAAACCCTTCTCACCAGGGTGGGGACTCCGGGGGCAGCGCTGGCATTACGGGGGTGCAGGAGGGGACGGGTCTGTGTCCCACGACAGCTGCCCGGGGGAGGGCACCCACCCCGCTTGATGCCAGCGATGAATTCCTGGCCACCCCGGCCAGCCGGGCTGTGGCCCTGTGTTTATGCAACGACAGGAGCCGGCAGAATTAAGCACTTTTTGTTTTTCCCTTTTTTGAGAACGAGGAGCTTTAATTCCCACCAAACAATGTTCTTTTTCCAGCAAGCTTAAAATAAGCCTTTTTGGCCCGGGCGTCTCTGGAGCCGCTCACGCGCTGAGCGGGCCTTTGTGCAAATATGGATGTGAGCGCCGCGCCGCCGGCTCGGCTGGGCGCTACCTGCCGGGGGGTGGCGGGGGGACATGGGAGGGCCCTGTGCTGGACCCCCACACCGGTGGCCCTGGCCCCAGCCCTCCTCCCTGCCACGGCGCGGGGCTGGCTCTGGCGAGGCCTGCTTGCGGGAACACGCTTATGTTTGATGAGTGGAAAATGTTGCTCAGGCAGAGATAGGAGGTGCTGTGGCCGTGCCGAAGGCCGCCGCCAGCCCCGGCCGCCTGGCCCACGGGTGGGTACGTGCTCAGGTGTGCTGGGGCCTCACAAACCCCACAGAGGACCCGGGCTTGGGAGCAGCCTGGTGCCCAAATAAGCGGCCATGCCCTGCAGCGTGGCACCAGCAGTGATGCTGCCCACCGCCTGTCACAGGTGGAGGGGACCACAGACCGCACAGCAGTGGCCACCGCCCTGGCAGGGACATTCCTGCTTGTGAAAAAAGGCAAAAAACTATTTTCTGCCAGCGTGGGAACTGTGGTCTGATCCCCCCCATTCCCTTACATGTGGCCCCCGTCATGTGCTCTGCCACAAGCTCCCAGGCCAGCGCATCCCTCCCACTGAGCCCGGCACGGCACAGCCACCCTGCATCCCTCTACCAGCAGGCTCAGCTGGGGGCACAGCAGCGGGGTCCGTGATAGTTACCCTGGGAAATAAGTGCCTGGGTTTACTCGGGGCAGGTAGAGCCTATCTTCATGGCCCCTCCTGCCCTGTTTGGGCACTTGTTCCCACTCTCCAGGCTCTGCTTTCCACCCAAGTTTCCCGTGGCAGTGGGGCAATACGGTGGAGAGGTAGCAGGGACAAGCACGTACAACAAAACCCGAAAGCATGTCCCCTCTCCCCTCTGGGTAACCCACTCCCAGGGGAGCCGTGAGGGGGTTTCTAGCCCTTCTCGGCCACCCGCTCCCTTGCCTCCTGACGTGGGGCTGACCCCAGCACACCCTGCTCCCGCAGGGGCAGCACCGCGGCTGGCACGGGCACGTGGAGCCCGTCAGCCACCCTGTCCCAGCCAGGCAGGCAGGGGCTGGCCACGACCCAGCCACCCGCGCACCGAGGCCCCTTCCCTCGCGCGAGGCTGGTGGGGAAAAGCCGCCCGCGCCCGCCCCCGCCTCCCCCGGCTTATCAAATTTGGCCATGTCTGAAAAGCCTTGGTTTCCTTTTCACCAAAAAAGATCAAAACTGGGTAATTGGCCGCCGGCGTGGATGCCTCTGAGCCTCTCTCATGTGTAAACAGCATTGCCGAGCGCTGACACAACGCAGGCGGCTGCGGCACACGCAGGCGGCCGGCACCCTCCGGGTGCCCCGGGTCCGGGGCTGCTCACTGGCCCTTCTTGGGGGACCACGGAATAGGGGGTGAAATCTCTGGGGTGCAGGCAGGGGTTGGCTCGGCACCCCAGAAAAGCCTGGTGGCAGAGGGCTGGGCGCTGCCGTACCACCCGGTGCAGCAAAGGCAGGTGGCTGCAGGGCCCCTGCTATGGCCAGGTCCCCTCTGCCAGGTCCCCGAGGTGACAAAAGGAACACACTGGCTCAGTGCACAGCATTAGACCTCACCCAAGAGGCTGGCAAAGCCCCCGACACACTGTGCTGGGGCCGTCCTTGCGGATGTCAACGTGGGCTGGGGCTGCCCTTCGGGTGGGAGCAGCCGGGCTGCGTTCCCTGCTGCATCCCGGGGATGGCGGGGCTGGGAGGGGGCGAGGGGCAGTGTGAGTTGCGGTTGCAGTGAGTTTACCCCGTTTGCAGGCTTTTCTAGAGGCCCAGTTTTCCCAGTGGAAAATTTCCCACTGCCCTACAAAGCACAAGGGCCCTCAAACCCCTGGGGCCGTACAGTGAGCTGGGAGGCAGAGGGAAGCTCAGCATCTAGTGCTGCCACAAAAGCCGGCAGTGCTGGGGAGGTGGCAGGGGGGTAAAGGGGAGGCAGAAAACACGGGAGAGAGGTGGAGCAGCCCCCAGCGCCGCCCGGCCTCCGGGGGCAGCAGCCCTAAGGATGGAGAGGGCCCCTCCAAGGGAGCAGGGCAGACCCTGCTGTCCGTGAGCGTGGGGAACAGCACCGAGCCCCCCCGCCTGCCGCGGCCGGCTGGGCGGGCAGGGGAGGCGGGATGCAGGGAGGAGGAGGATGGAGCGGAGGAGGGCCGGGAGGCCGGAGGGCCGGCGGTGCGCTCCGGTGGAGGACAGCACCATCGTGCGGCACAGCGCTGCCCGGCCGCAGGGACGGGGCCGGCCCCGGGCGGGGGGGCCGCCACGCCGGGCTGCTGCAGCCCCCGGCCCGCGCCCAGGGCCAGCCCCCTCCCGAGAGAGGCCCCTTCGGCCGCCGTCCCTGGGACGGGGCATCACGGCCGGCACCCCCCGTGCCTCAGTTTCCCCCACCGCAGCACCCTGCATCCCAGTGCTTGGCACCGGGAAGCCAGAGCAGGACGGCATGGGGCGGGGGGGGGGGGGACAGCACCCCACGACGACCACCCCGCAGCTCTGGGGCCCAGCCCCAAGGCAGCTGCAAGCAGAGCCGGTGTGTCCCCACTGCCAGGGGTTGAGGACAGGTTTGAGGAGAGCAGGAGGGGAAGGGTCTGGGGACAGAGAGACCAGGGGTGCAGGAGGTGATGGCTGCTGTTGCCTCACTGCTGGGCAGAAGGGTCTGGTGGCTCCTGGGGACAGCGGAGCTGGTGGCACACAGGTGATGGCGGGCCCTCAGCTTTTGCAGCAGGACAGCCCCAGGCTACCTGCACACCTTGCTACCAGCACAGGACGCAGCCCACCCCCGGTCCTCTGGCCAGCTCCTGCTCCCCCAGCCCAGCAGCCGTGTCCCTGTGGGCCCCAACTGGGCTGTGACCATGCCGCTGGCACCACCAGAGCCCACACCCCCTCCCCAGGGCAGGTTATTGCCCAGCGAGCCCCTCCAGGCTGCCCAGTCCAGCGGGGACCCGCCACCAGCCGCAGCTGCAGCCGCAGGTGGAGCCAGCGCCTGGGGAGGCGGCAGGTGGCCAAGTCCCAGACCACGCTGGCCCCCTGCCCTGCCGGCGCCCAGGCTCCCTGGCACCTCGGGGACCGGACACACCTCCGGCGGAGCGGGGGCTGGAGCTTTCCCTTTTTAGCTCCCTGGCTTGCTGGTGCCAGCCACACTGCAGGACGGCGGCCGGCAAGCCCCTCCGTGGCGATGGAGTGGGCTCCAAACCTGGTAGGTGACTGCACGGTGGCTCAGGGCTTGCTCCTTGTTTTCCTTCTTTAATATAATTATTTGCACGCTTGTTTACGGGTGGCTACCCGGGTTTGTTTGCTTTGGAGATGTATGCTGTGGCCTGCCAGGCCCATCATTCCCATGCCTGGCATGGCGAGGATGCAACAGCCTCGGAGAGCAAAGCTGCGACAGTCCAACCAGACAGTCCGGCACCAGAGGGGGAAAACAGCCCCAGCCGAGTGGTTCCTGCCCCGGGGCACTGCACAGCCATGGGAAGGGCTGCAGGATGGCAGGCAGGGCTGCAGGACAGCGGGCAGGGCTGTGGGACAGTGGGTAGGGTGCAGGGCTGCCTGCGGTCAGCTGCAGGGACACGAATAGCAGGGAGCAGGACTACAGAAAGCAACTTTGTTCACTGCCGGGCAGCCTGCCGGGTGTCAGCACACGGGAGCTCGGCCCTGCAAAGCCGGAGGGAGAAGGAAAGGAAAAAGCATCTTTCTTTCTCTCTCACCATCCCTGGAAGAGAGAGGGAGGGAGAGGAGCGTTTGGATAAAGATCACATTATTGACTGTCTCATCTCTAAAGCTCCTTTTAAACTAGAGGCTGCCCAGGTACAGCCTGAGCTAGGGGTGTACCCATCCCTTCCAGCATGCAGCTGGCTCAGGGTGGGGAAGGGATGGGGCACAGCTTGGGGAGCATGGGCAGGGGCACTCTGGGCAACACAGATTGCCAGCTGCAACCAGGGCAAGGGGCTTTGCAGCCACACACGTCAGCTGGGGCTTGGGCTAGGGGCTCACCACGACTGTGTGCCCACCAGCCCTGCAAACTGCCCTCATGTGCTTCCATGGGTCTCACTCACAGGCCAGCATTGCCCTTTGAGGGTTGCATGTGCCACCCCAAAGTCAACATGGCCCTGCTATCACCCGGTGTCCCATGGGAGGTGGGAGAGTTCCCCTTCCCTGCCAGCCCTGCAGCCTGGGCAGCCACGCACCATCCTCCTTCCTCCTCAGCTTCTCCTCTGCATCTTCACCTTTGCCATGGTCCTGCTCCCCGAGGCGAAGGACCAAAGCAAGGCAGCAAAGGGGAGGAGAAAGGGCCTGGCACGGCCCCCCACAGCCACCCCTGCCCTGGCCTGGGCCCCAGATGACTCCTACACCTCCATGGCAGACTACGAGCACAGCATCCAGGACATGGTACGCCAGCTGAGGAACAGCTCCGAACCGGGAGACACCAAGTGCCAGGTCAACCTGAGGCTCTGGAGGTCCAACCGGAGGAGCCTGTCCCCCTGGGCCTACAGGTGAGCTTGGGGCAGGGACCCTGGACACACGTGTGGTGGCTCCGTGCCGGCAGGTGCTGCGGTGGCCACAGCTCCAGCATTGTGGGGCTGCAGCGGCTGCCGGGGCTGCGATGTGATGCAGCACTGCATTTCACCCCACTGAGGCATTGCCCTGCCTGTCCCCAGCCACCCACCACCCCCATCTCACCATTTCTCCAGCCTCGTCTTGCTTTCCTTCTCCTCCAGCATAAACCACGACGCAACGCGGATCCCGGCAGACATCCCCGAGGCCCGATGCCTCTGCACTGGCTGCATCAACCCCTTCACGATGCAGGAGGACCGTACCATGGCCAGCATTCCCATCTACAGCCAGCTGCCCGTCCGCCGGCTGCTCTGCCAGGTGCCGGGCGAGGTGGGGCACAAGCCCTCCGGGAAGAAGAAGTGTCACAAGAAGTACCAGACAGTCATGGAGACCATCGCTGTGGGCTGCACCTGCATCTTCTGAGGTTGCAGAGCTAACCCCTGCAGCCACGCATGGGCATCTAACCAGCTTGCTCTTGCTTCCCGAGCTTGCCCAGCCCTCTGGTAGAGGGTCACCCGGCTGAGCGTCAGGGTGAAGAGAGCCCTTGTGCAATGCGATGGCAGCTCCAAGAGCTCCCCGAAATCCCCCTGCAGACTCCATCAGCCTCAGCCCAAGCAGCCACTTTGGGGACACCCAGCACGGGGGCAGCCCCCACCAGTCACCCAGCTACACAGTCCCGCAGCTGGCCTCGCAGCGACACCCCGCCCCGAGCCCCCTCACCTCCAGGGAGGAGCTCAGCAGAGCGGGCTGGGGGAACGAGGGAGGCAGCTGCCCCTCAGTCCTTCCAGCTGGGCAGGATCAGGCCTCCTCCCTCCCCAAAATCGACATTTGCCTTCGTTCGCTCCACCAGTGCAACAGCTCTGGGAGCGCCCGGTCCTCCCCAGCCCTCCCCCAAGCTCCTCTGTGCTGGGTCAGGCAGCACAGGGAGCGGGGGAAGTGGAGGGTGGTTCGGGTGGCTTCTGAGGTCCTCAATAAAGTGCATCGCTGGCCCCCGTCTGAGCTGCCCCCTGCCTCGGCCTGTCACACTGCCCCTCTGCCCCTGCCCGCCCGGGGGTGGGTGCTGCCCAGCCTTCTCCCAGGGAGGCTCTTCTGCCCCCCAAAACACAGCTGAGCCCCAGGCTCGGGGAAACCTGGACACCCCTGGAAACAGGGAGCACCCAGCAGCAGGCACCTCTCCTTGCAAGCCAGGACCTGCAACAGCCCACCCCGCATGCCCATCCCCGGGGTGCCAGGCCGGTGAGCAGGGCTAGGCTCCACGCACACGCGGCACGGGACAGACCACAGGACCTCCTGCCCCAGCCAGGGCCAGCCCTGCCACCGAGTTTCCCGGGGGCAAAGCCAGGAAGGTGGGAGAGGCACAGCGGGAGGCAGGCAGCTCGCCGGGGGGCAGGACCCTGTTCCTGCCCAGGGCCAGCACCCATCTGCTGCCGATGCCAGCCAGCCTCGTCCTTGAAAGTCCCCCTAGGTCCCTCCAAAAAATCGATGCGTGGCCATCTTTTTTCATAAGAAAAGGCACGGGCTCCTTCCAGCAGAGCCTGGGGAAGGGGAACAGGGAAACTGGGGCACATGGCAAAGACACGCAGCAACACTGGGCAGGGACTGTATTCCTGAAGGCAAAGCACGTTCAAGTCATCCGGGACACAGCCCGTCCCCTCTCCCCCAGCCCCAAACTCCCTGGTGTCCCCAAGGCAATAAATACTCCCCAGGCTACTACACACAGAAGCTCCCAGCCCACCGCCTCCCCTGGGTGTCACAGCTCGGTCTTCACCTTGTGCATCAAGTCCTTCTGGTCAATTTTCTCCAGGTCCTGATGCCAGCGGTTGTAAGCCAGCAGGGCCACGTTTTTGGCCGCCACCGCTATCATCTCCATGGAACTGGCCACCCACTCCACACCGCTGAGGTAGAAGAGGTTTTCGTGGAGCACGATGGGTGGGAGGGACTTGGCAGCATCGTAGCGGGGATATGCCTGCCACTCTGTCACCTGCACCGAGTAGTAGGACCTGAAGAGGGTCTTCAGCTGCTGCTTGTCCAGTGGCTGCTGGGAGAGGACACGCCACACCGCGGCCTCCTGGGGCTGCTTGCGACGGAAAGCTGCTGAGATGTTGACAGGACAGATGTTGTCCATGGCGTTGAAGAAGAGGTCGGGGGTGTCGGTGGTGAGGATGCTGGCAAAGGGGAAGAGCTTGGGGTCGGGGAAGCCGAAGTAGGAGGAATTGAGGTAGCCGTGCACCACGGAGGTGACGGAGGGCTGGAAGGCTC
Organism: Pelecanus crispus; assembly: GCF_030463565.1. Taxonomy (NCBI): domain Eukaryota; kingdom Metazoa; phylum Chordata; class Aves; order Pelecaniformes; family Pelecanidae; genus Pelecanus; species Pelecanus crispus. Next base: position 12,827,388 of record NC_134650.1, on the reverse strand, counting down.
CGGGGAAGTTGGGGATGGGCGGCTCGAAGTTCTCAAAGGTGAAATTGCTCCTGCTGGGGTGCAGGGGAGTTGTCACAACCACCATGTCATAGAAAGCTGAGCCCTGGCCTTCACTGCCCTCGTAGTGCACCTGGTACAGGGCTCTCCCCTCTGAAAAGAGATGGTGGACAGTTAGGAGTAGCCCTGAGCCCCAGATGGTATTGCCCTGGCCCCCTTTTTTCTAGTATGCTCTCCATCCCCTGGTTTTCCAGTGCACACCAGTGCTGGATCATAGCGTCTGATGGTTATGGATGAGTTGCTGATGCTTTATGGCAGCGGAAAGAAGATTTTATCAAGCCTGTGGGAGAAAGTTTCCAGAAAAGCCCAGCCTAGTGGGGCAAGAAGGACTGGGACAGCACAGCCCACCCCCGAAACCCCAGCTATCCAGCCCTTCTGCTGTGCTGGGTGGGGAGCAAGCGAGCCTGCAACAAGGACGGTGCCACAGAAGAGACCTGAGGGACCTCAGGAGGGAGAGAGGGGAACCTCAGGGCCGAGGTCTGTACTGCAGGGCCCCCACTGGATCGGACAAGGGTAGGAGATGGACAGACCCCCAGGCCCTCACCCAAATGCTTTACCAGGACCAGGATACCCTCCAGCCTCCCAGCACCCTCTCTCTGCCCCAGCATGCCCATGCTGCCACCGCCAACCTCCCACCCCAGTGCCCCCAGACCCACGCCCAGGGTGGTGGCACCCAGAGCGGACCCTGTGCCCAGGCTCACCCGAGCTGTGCAGAGAGATGCCCGTCACCCTGGCCGGGATGACGTTGGCTTTGGTCAGCTTCAGCAGGCCTGAACACACCAGCTTGTTGCCTCCTTCCACCGCCCAGGTGCTACCCTGGGCCCCTGCCAGCAACATGGCTCCTGGGAAGAGGAAGAGGAGGGTGGCTCAACAGCCTGCCCACAGAGGGGACGCTGGGAAGGAGAATCACACGGGGAAGAGAGGGGGTCCCCGGTTTCACCTGCGAAGGCGGGCACCAGCACCGACTGCCCATAGCTGGAGCGCAGGACAGCCGCGATGACATCATCCACGAAGCGCTGCGTGACGCCCACCTCCAGCAAGGACTCGGCCACCGAGCGCTGCGTCATGTTGACAAAGGTGTCACCCCCCAGCGAGCGCAGCAGCTCCTCCAGGCTGGAGAAGGCATAGCCGTGTGCCTGGTACTTGTAGATCCTGGAGGGGACAGAAGCACAGGGTGCCTGGTGATGCCCTGGTGTTGAGGGAGACCTCCTGTGTCCCCCCAGCCCCATGGGCTCTCCTACCTCATGAACTTCTCCATCACCTCCTCCACCCACATCTGCAGGCGCAGGAAGCTGATGCCATAGTGCCACCAGAGCCGGAAGAGGTTGAGCAGGTACCAGTCGGTCTCCTCCAGGACGAAGTGCTCCCCGCTGAATATGGCACTCTTCCCTGCCACCTCACGCCGGTGCTTGAGGCCTGCAGGGAGCAGAGGGGCCCCGGCCCCAGCGGTCTGGCACACCTCGCTGGGGCTGGCTGGCCGCTGGGAAAGGCCAGCGCCAAACTCGGCCGCAGTGGGGATGTGGGCAGAGATGCTCTTTGGAGGAGCATCAGGGAGCACGAGACCCCAGGGCCCTGGGACCCCAGACAGACCCTATATGTTGGGCCATCCCGTAGAGTTGTTGTGCTGCTGGCTGGGACAAACCGGTGGGATTTTGCGAACCCCCTCCCACGCGCTAATTCCACCAGGACCCTTCACCCTGATGCTCTGCTGGGCCACCCCGTCCCTTTCTCTTCCAGGGCACAACAGGGCTGGGGCGCAGGGACAGCAAGGGGTCACCGCGTGCCCGGGGGTGCCGAGGTGGACTGGAAGCAGCCCTCCCCATGACCCCAGGGTGCAGCCCCCAGCCCAGGGAGGGCGGCCACGCAAGCAAGCGCTGGGGCGCCCATGCTCACCAAGGATCTTGACGAAGTCCTGCATGTGGAGGCTGAGGGCGTGGATGGAGGCTCCCCTGCTCTCGTACTGCTGCTTGTTGACGGTGACGGTGGCCAGCCGGCCACCCACGCCCACCGGCTCGTACACGTCCAGCTGCACCTGCGGCCCGAAGTGCTGCTGCAGGAAGTAGGCGACGGCCGAGCCGCCCAGCCCGGCGCCCACCACGGCTGCCGGCAGAGAGGGGCGAGGGTGGCCGGGTCAGCAGCGCGCCCCGAGAGAGCGGGGGCGGAGCGGCTGCCCCCCGCCCGGCCCCCCGGCGGGAAGGGAAGGGGCCAGCGCTGCGTGCGAGGGCGGGGCTGCAGCGGGGGGGGCGGCGGGGACGCCGAGGGGCTGCAGCGGGGATGCGCCGCAGCACGCACCGCTCCCGCCGACGACGGGTGCCGGAGCTCCCCTCTCCCACCCTCGGCGGGCAGGAGGCCGGGTGCCGCCGGTAACCGGGATGGGTGCCCCCTCCCCACCCCGCACGCCCCCCCTCCCCCGCTCCTACCGATGCTGCGCGGCGGGGCGCGGGCGGCGGCGGGCGCGGCCAGGAGGGCGGCGAGGGCCGGCAGGAGCAGCGCGGCGGGCGGCGGGGCCATGGCGCGGACGGCGGCGCGGAGAGCGGGTCCCGGCAGCGCCCGCCCCCGCCCGGCCCGCCCCTTACCGCAGGCTCGGCCCCCGCGCCCCCCGCTGCCGCCCCGCCCCGCCCCGCCCGGGCAGCGGCTCGGCCGCGGCACCGAGCCCGCTCCCGGCGAGCGGAGGCAGCCCCGCCCCGGCGCCGGGAGCCCCGAGCCAGCGCGGCTGCCGGCGGCGAGGCGGGGAGGAGCGGGGCGAGCTCGGGGAGGGGAGCGGGCTTTGTGCCCGCGGAGCGGGGGGTGCACGCAGCCTCGCAGCGGCAGCGGCACGAAAGCAGGCCCTGCGGTACCTTATTTCCCAGCGCTCATCCTCGGAGAGGGACACGGAGGCTCAGAGGAGACCCTCAACATCCAAAAGCGCTGGCTGCAGCACATGAACAACCCCAGGCGCAGCCACAGCGAGGATCCTCGGTGCCCTCTGCTCCTCGCACGCCGGCCGCGCATCAGCAGCATCGCACTTGTAGCCAACCCGATGGCGAACCAAGGCCCAAAATCAGGAGCTTCCTCCTGGCACCATCTCTCTCCCGCCGCAAGCGTGCTGGGGGCCGCGCTGTAGGGCAGTACTGGGCCAAGCTGCTGCTGGAGCGCATTTTCCGCGTGCTCAGTCTGCACACGGGCGACGGCATGGTGCTCAGTACCCGGCTGAGGGGAGCAGGCTGGGTCCCGCGTGGATCATGCATCAGCAAGGGCATTTCAAGCTTTTGCTTGCACTTTCTGCCCTGGGCAAAACAAGGTGCCCAAGAGCAAGCAGCTTGTGCCATGGGGAACCTACTTGGGAGCCTGCTGCTGCTCGGATTACAAAGGATAGCAAAGACAGCAAAAACTCTGGAACAGGTAGGACGTGTAATTACAGACTCAGAGTCTGCTGTAGCCCAGGGCTGGCTCCGTACCAAGTGACAAAATTTAGTTTGAGAACCCATCATCTGAACTTTGTCTCAGGAGAAACACAAGCACAGGCCCCTTCCTTTCCTCCAGCCAGGAGCCACTTCAGAGTTCCTGCGTGGAGGAGCAGGCGCAACCCAGAAACTCAGGCATGAACATTTTGGGGGGGCACAGACTAAAACTACCATTGCTCGGCTCACCCAAGTCCTTACAATGGGCGGTATCAACCCACCAGCACAGGGAGACAAAACAGTTTAAAACACAGCACACAAATATCTTTGCAGCATGCCTCAGGTTTTAACAAGCTCTTACTTAACTGGCCTGATTTCACCATGGCTGTGGGCGACAAGAAATCTGGCTGTACACGCAGCAAAGCTCCTAGGAGGCTGGGTGAGCACCGCTCCCGATCGCCCCAGCAGGAACGGCAGACCGTGCCCTGCTTGCAGGCGTTCTGCAATACCGTGCTGCAAGCAAAATGCTCGTCCCCTTGCTCACAAGCTCCGATGCTTTTCTGCAGATGGAGGTGGCTGCGGTTTGAAAATTCCCAGCTCTCACTGTTGCTGCAGAGAAAAACCAGCAGAGCCAGAAATTACTAACATGGCAGCAGTGTTTCCTGGTCTAGTCTGGTTAGCGAACACCGAGCAATGCCCACACATTTTAGGCAAAATGAGGAAGAGCACCTATAATGGGACATGACCTCCGCGATCATAAGGGCACTTTGCTGGCAGATCTTTAGCACAGAAATATAGAACTCACCCCATAAAGGCCTTTCGCAGAAGCTTTTTTTTTCTAGTGAGAAGCGCCCAGGGGCATTCAGAGCTTCAGGAGAACAAGGCAAGCAAGGCCCACTGACATGGCACCACGTGTTACAAGACTAAGGCAAAACCAGGAACGGAGGCCTGGCTATTTTTGCAGAGGACACGCGAAAGGCGAATGCGATCTGTTACAATCACACCCCTACAGGGAAAGCCTGTTCTTCTCTCCAACAAATCCCTGAAATCATATCCTGCCTGCGGATACCACGAGCGTTAATACACACTGTATATTGAGCCATCCTTAATGGAGCTGCCGTACAGTACGCCTGCTACAACACACTGCACACAAAAGGGGAAAAATGCAGCAAAGCGAAGCTGTGAGAGAACTGAATGGCAAAAATAAAACCAGATGTCAAGATTTCAACTGTTAGCAGAGTTCAGCAGAATGAACCACTGCCAAAGGCTGGCAGAGAGCATTCCTCTACACGATGGTCCATGAGTGGACTTACTGGGAACAGACACAAAAGCAGGCACAGAAGTACCAGAGAACGACACGCCTGGGCAGTTTATCAGTGCAGAATTCCCCAACAACTCACCTGCGTGAGGAAAGATGACATGTATGCATGTGGGCATTTCTTGGAGTCCACCTAAAGGACTGTTAATAACATGTTCAACAAAGTTCTCTAATGCCACGGACTATAGCCCTTATTTTAGACAATTGGATCAGGAATAGAGAGAAACCTTTCAATCCGCAGTCCCACCCAATTAAAGTGGCAGTCGGAATAAGCAGCAGTTTGGGGCAAGGGAAAAAAGGGAAAAGAAGCAACTGCAATTCTTCTTTTTATTAGCAAATGGACAGTATCTGGACATCTAAAGGGAATCAGCCCTTTCCAACATTAACTCAAATGTTGTTGTCAATTACTTGCACCTCTCCCACACTTCAGTCTCTGTCTTTCATACAGCCAGAACCTTTGGGTAAATAAAGAGCACAGAAACACAAAAAGATACAATATATACAGGCTTCCCACTGGCTAAATGGACTTAGATTTTTGGAGATTAGCAACGCTTTGTTCATTTGACTTTGCAAGTAATATCAAAACATCTCAAGTTTTAAAATAAAAAAATACTACAATATTCACATATAATACTTAAATACATTTGTTTAAAAATTAAAGGACTTCTAATAGCTATTGATTTATCACAGCTGTCTCTTTCAACAGAAGCTCTGCTGATGAAGCACTGAGAATTTCAGGTTCACGAAGCAACATTCACATTCTGCACTGCTCCTGGTCAGAGTTAAGACGCTGCCACGCTCACGAGACAGTGCCACTGGAGACTCGTCCAGGAGTTCAACTCAAACATGTCCCACTGATGGGGTACGGCAAGGTCACAGAACAAGGCAAACGCCCATGTTCAGTGGGGCTGCCCACTTCCCAAGAGCAGAAATGCAGGTCCACACATCACCATCACATGCATGTCTTATCTAGTTGTCTGCATTCCCAGCTTGAGCTCTTCAGTTCATGGCTGGGCGAACAGAGTGGAAACGAGTAAGAGGTATGTGACACTGCCTCTCCTCTGCTATTCCGTCCCTGCTAACCTACTTCTGTGTTTTATTAAATAGTCATTGAATAAAGTGACTGGAGAGAAAAAGCTCATGGGTCCGTCTCCTCTCTGGTGTAACTCTGCAGAGTGCAACGGAACCGCACCAACGGGGACTCTGCCCCACCGTGCTGAGTGTGCAAGCTTTACACAAACAGGGAAGACAAGGGAGCAAGAATCTACAAAGAAATTAAATCCACCCTTACGCAATCTCATCCACGATAAAAGAGATCATTAAGTGTGCTTGAAAGGCAAGAGAATCAAATTTTGCCTAAGAAATCCAGATTCTGTGATGGAATCCAGGTTTGGTTATTTCACTTTCACTTCACTATTCAAAGGAAGCAGAAATTAGGACAAACAACAGCTACAGTATTTATCTCTTTGGTAACTTCTGTAAAAGAGTCTCTAAGCAATGGGTACATCTTACAGTAATCATCATAAAAGCCCGATAAGATCCTGTAGAAGTTTCATAGACAGAAAAAACTGGGGCATGAACAGGGAAAATCGCTTGTCCAAGCTTAAATGGGGCCTGTAGGAGGGTGAGAAAGACTGCACAGCAACTGGATCCCTCAGATTCCTGCTCTAGCCACACACCAGTGCCTCAGTGAAAGCGGATCCCAGATACACAAGCTGAATCAATAACCTCTTATTACAGACAGAAGGTCTGGAGTGCATTTTAAGGTATTTCTTTAAGGCAAAAATGGGTGCATACTAGCTGAGGAGACAGGCAGGCTTGGCAAATAGTCCGAAGGCAGACCAAGCAGCTGTACTATACTTTCAGAGTCAAGTGGCTCCGTGGGTCAGTTTAAAGAGGGTTTGGATCCCATCACTTCTGTTCACACGCTACTTTTAAATCTGGCTCAGGTAAGCTGCAGCCTTTATGACACAAAACTACCTGTTGTGTAAAATGGCTTTGCTTTTGTTTAGTTCCTTATAAATGAAGTTTCACATTCAAAGTTAGTTTCCATAACCAGCTCTCCCCTCCTATTGCAAAAAGACTCAGCTGACATAGCAGGTGCTGAAGAAGCAGCAGAGAACCCAACTGCTCCTGCCAGCTGAAGACACAGTTTCCTCAGAACAGGCTGCAGGCAGTCTTGAGGCAGAACAGCAAGACTTGCATCGCCACATTTCATATTTTATCTGTTCTTTGTCTTGAGTAACAGCGTAATTTGGTGACCCAGTCAGCATGTAGACCAGCAAAACAACGAACAGGAAGTCCTGTGTATCTCTGAAATTTCCAACAGCATGATAAAACAAGAGCACTGAACAAGAGTTTTGTCCAAAGTGATCTAATGCTGCCATGAAGCACTGTTTCAGGGCTGAAATATGAAGTACCTGCCTGAAAACCTAACTACGCAGAGGCAGAAAACCGCACTTCAGAAAGCATCCACTACCGAGTCACGCACACACGGCTGTCACTAAAGCAGCTTGCATGGAGCATATTAGAAATGTGCATCTTCCTTAAATTTCTGGAATGACAACCAACTAGCTGCACATAGTCTCCCCAGATGAAAGACTGTCGATAGCTGCTACTTGAAGGCTGCAGTAATCTTGAAGTCCACCACAAAAGGATTATGCAACTGAAGCCTGCAAATGAATGGAAGAATAAGCTTTCTTCCAAACCAGTGATAGCATCCACCATAAGTAAAGAGTTTTTGGAAGTGCATCTCAAATAACTGTCAGGCCACAGATCCAATTCCAGAAAGTAGAAAGGCAGGAATTAATGAATCAGTAAGAAACAATCTGAAAACAACCATTCCTGCCTTGGTTTCACATAGTGCAGACCATAGGCTGGTTTATGTAACTCTTCTACCATTATACTGCTTGCTGCTCTGTAGAGGGTTAAATTCTGATCTTACTTGGTGACTGCATCCTTTCAGCTGAGATAAATGGACTCCCAGGCAAAAGGACCACTGGGAAATACATATGCCGTGCTGTGACAACATACCTCCAACTAAGAGGACGGCTTGAGGTCAGCTTTCACTTCCTCAGCCTTCTGCTTCTCTTGCTTTCTTGTCACTGCTGCTAGAATTGGTTCAAGGGCACTTGAGACTTTTAGTAGAAAAGATTTTTCTCCTTGCGTCAAAACCCAAGAGGTTTAATATTTACTATTGCCACACAAAAGTAGAATCTGAATGTGAACTGGAAGTTAGTGTTATCCAGCTACCATTACTGGAGAACTGAGAAAATAAAACAGTCCAGATTTCCTGCTCAAGGGCACATCTCCATTTTGCCAGCAGCTGCAACAAAGAGCATACAGTTTATCATGCTTGAAAGCTGCACAAATACCCATCAGGGAAGAGAGATTACTCTCCTCTAAAATATACTTTTTGGTTGGAGAAAGAGAGATTTGAGAACAGTTTTCTGGCTCCACCAGGAACCACAACTCCCTGTTTTACCTTTAGGAACAAGGAGGCAAGCTGAAGTTTTACCTGGAGAACAAATATTAACACGTTAAAGTCTGACCTAACAACTGAGTTCTCTTTAAAACCTCATCCCTATTCAACTGTAGTACAACCGAGAGTTCATCCATTTGGGATTGTTTTCCTGAAGTGACATGAGAAAAAGCTGCCCCTAAATGTCATTTCAAGTGATCATCTTCATCCCCACCTGAGGGGTCTGGAGACAAGGGAAGACACCAAAACCAGCCTGATAATAATACTCAGCCCTTTGGGCTTTTCCTCTTCTGAGTGCTTTGCAAAGAAAAGGCCTCACCACTTCCCTGTGAGGTAGGTCAGTAAGTATTATTATATTCCCTTAATACAGATATGGAAACTGAGGCAGAGAAGTTACTTTCCTGAAGGCCACTGCAGGAGTCTGTCTCAGAGATGGAACCGGGAGACAAGATTCCTTAGCTCTCAGAGAATTTCCCTTTCTCTCCCATATCTCCCCTCTTCCCCATACAAGCCTCAATGGAGAAATGAGCAATGGAGAAAGGGGCTACAGTGCCACGTTTCTGACAAATAGCAGGATTCCTAGTACTACTCCACATACTCCAAAAAGGATTCTTAAATATACAAGTACCTTAGAATTAATGGCAAAATGACTGCGCACGTTATAAAGAAGCCAACATACAATACAAACCTAGCTTAATAAATAAGTAAAGACATGCAGCTGCAGTTGCGACTGAGTGCTGAGGGACCCTCAGCTCAGTAAGGTCCCAGATGCCAACGGGTAAGCTCACGTCATTCCTGTGACTCTACTGCCACGCCGACGAGTGCGTGTCTGATAGTGCGACCATGGAGTTTATAGCCATCCTGAGTCACCAGTGCTATTGTGCCTGGCTGCATTCCCTCGGCTGGTACATGGCAGACTATTTCATGGTCATATGGATCATATTTGCCACCAACAGGGTTCATCTTCTGAAGGCCATGTTTGGCAAATACACTTTGCAATTTGGCCTCTATGAGAGAGAGGCCTTCATAGATTTTCTTCAGGGTTGGATTTGGATTAGTAGGCTCTGCTTCTTCTGCAGCACTCTCGGCAGTCTTCTCCAAGATATCTGCTACCTCCACAAGGTCCCTGCAGAAACTCTGGATCCCTATGGGCACAAAGAAGCAAGAAGTAAATGAAAGGCAGTTTAGAGAACATAAAGAGCTACAGCACCAATGACAGGCACAAAGTCACAGAAGTTTGAAAGCACCTTTAAAGCTGCTAATTGATTTGAACCATTACTTTAGTGAGAGCAGACAGTGTCTTCTATATCCTGTAGCCAAAGTTTTATCATTACATGGGTAGTAATCTGAAGAATCCCCAAATCAAGGTATATGCAGGAAAGGTACATCTATACACATCAACACACATACATATATGTTAACAAAGCAGAGCATTAGCATTTCACTCCAAAAAGTTCTTGCAACTAAGACGTGTCATTTAGGACACTGTTCCACAGTCCCACAGATATAAATGTTTTGCCACGCAACTCACACAACTGCCTGTGCACACGGAAAACAAACACAATGGGGGGAAGTAAAAATACTACATGACCACTCAAAAGTGCATCCACAATTTTGTTCATAAGTTAAAACCACTGTAGAAGGAATGAGCAAAATGGTCCTTGGGTTGGTCATGAAAAGTCATGCAGTCTTTTTCATTCGAAAAATGGGTTTAGATCAGATACCTTTCCAGAAGCGGTGTACTACACAGTGCAGAAATTTCAGGAAAACCAGCCTCCCTCAATTATATAGATGCCATAACTAACTTACTGGAAAGACACATTAGGAAAACAGAGAAAGAGAAACAATAGTTTGGTGCTGTCTATACCTGTACATACATGTTTAAACATGCACAGAATGAAAAAGCATGAAGAAGCAGCAATAAAGGAACAGACAGAAGCAGACCAATTACCAACCATTTCATAGAATCATAGAATCATTTAGGTTGGCAAAGACCTTTAAGATCGAGTCCAACTGTAAACCTAATACTGGCAAGCCCACCACTACACCATGTCCCTAAGCACCTCATCTACACATCTTTTAAATACCTCCAGGGATGGTGAGGCAACCACTTCCCTGGGCAGCCTGTTCCAATGCTTGATAACCCTTTTAGTGAAGAAATTTTTCCTAATATCCAATCTAAACCTCTCCTGACACAACTTGAGGCCATTTCCTCTTATCCTATCACTTGTTTCCTCTTGCACCAGAGTCTGTTTTAGTGCTCTACAGACCCCCATGCCTCACTCCATCAGCAACTTCTAATAAAGAACCTAATTTTTCTTCAGGTCTGAAGCATACTACATATAAAATTCAAAGAGCTCAAAAAAACCCTCTTAAAACCAACAGTGCTGATTATCCCAGAACTTGACAGCCATTTTACAGCACAATGGGTAGAACGGTAAGAAAAATACAGCAGCTCTAATTTCAAAGCTACTGGAACTAACTAATTTAAAACCTTTTGAGATTCATGCATTGTGGAGAATAACAGTTTCTCATTCTCAGAGATGATGCTGGCAGAGTGCAATGGCTAAACAGCAGTTTCTTCGCCCTTCACCTGCCTCCATTGCCAAAGCTACAAATCCAGCTCACTTCATTGATGCTAAAATAGTTATTATAGAAATTTTAAAGAACATCTGATATAGGAACTGACAACCTTTGTCCCAGGCAGGATCTACCTCCTAAAAGCTAGAGCAGAAGAGAAGAGGCTGTTAATACAGTAAAGGAAATCACAACCTGATGACACAGCTGAGATGAAATACACCCTGCCAGAGCCAATTCACAGCATACAGAAGAACTTGTAATTTCAACCAAGTCAGCAGAACTACACTCAATTGCACCAGGCCTATTTTATTAGAAAAAGATCACAAAACAGTCACTGAGATAAACCTGATAGGACACAGCTGGACGTACAGAAAAAAGAGCAAGTAAGCCCAGATATCAATAGTCCAGGCCAAACATCATGCCAGAGTTTACAATGAACAAGGGCAGGATGAGGGGAGAGAAAAGCTGTTGGTCAGCATTTTATGCTCAGGCAAGCAGGCAGGCCACCGCCGTAACCACAGCTCTGCCTCACTTTTCTTACCAAAGAGCTTGGCATCTTCCACAAACTTTTGCGTTCTTCTCCGGACATTCTCAGAATCTGCCAAGGCTTTCCGGTATCGCTCCTGTAACCACAATAGCAAGGGGAGATATCAAACAAGGAAGTAAACCTATTTTCTGACAAGTTGGCAATCAATCCCTTAGAAATACTTTAAAGAGAATCCACTTCATGTCAGAAGGTTGTGCTGGGCTCCTGCGTTTTCATTCCATGCAAACCTGAGTCCCTCTCCTACTGATTAATCAGCACAACTTCGACTCCCTCAAAAGACCCAAGTGAAGGCCAGAAGCCTTCAGGGCGCAAGCTCAATTGAACACCGCATTGTCAGGCTGATGCTTTTTGCATGACTCACTGTGGCTATTGAGACACTCTTTTCTCTAGCAGGCAAGTTGGCAGTCTCAGCAACAGATCTGCAACTAGCTGATTTATTGCTTGGTGCAGTAGTACTCTCAGGTCGACAATCTCCAGAATTGCCTGCCCAGTGCTGTGGTATTTAATCCTCTCCTTAGTCACATCTGTTCTTCAAAGTCCCTATTAACAGCATCCCTACCATTTCCATGGCATCACTGTCGCTAAAGAGGACTTTCCTTCTCGGACAATCTGGATCCGGTGTGACACAATATGCGATGCTAATCGGAATGAAGCTACTGCCATTCCCTCTGTATAATGCTGTGAAAGAATTGACCAGACCATCTCCAACACACAGGTTTGCCTGCCAGGATCATGCTATCAGTGTCTTGCTCCTAGGTACTACTGACAGATAGCATTTCTGGGGAAGGCAGCCTGTACTTTCACAGTGCACCCTCTCACACTTAGAGCACAGCTGCTTTGAAGGCTGCCATAGCACAGCGGCATTGTGTGCGTGTTATAGGGCTTACAGAAACAGCTAGGGCCGAGAGACAGACCAAGTCAAGGGGACTGAGCAAAAGACATCGTGATGCCACCAGCAGCATACTCACAGTTAAATCCCGGACTTGTTCTTCCAATTTGATGGCTTTGTGCTGTAAGGCACAGTCAGAAAGGGGATGCTTGGGCTCATCACGGGGATCTTCTGGGCCACACTCGTCTCCTGTACTTCTCTGCTGAGCTGCAGTGCTGAAAACACATGGGGACCCCCTGAAATACAAACTAGTGACAAAGAAGGATAGTTAAGTAACAACAGGGTCAAAAAGAAGAATTCTAGTTTAGAGTCATTACTAAAAGCAGGCTCTCTTAAAAAAGGTACGTAGGATTCTAGATAAAATTTTAGCTCTTTTCAGAAAATATGGACAACTAGCAAAGAAACACAGAGACACAGATGTTTTGAAAAATTCTTTTATTTTAGACTCACATGTCACTACAGAGGCTGACGCCACTTCTTCGACATACCTTGAAAAGAGTCATATTTTCACAGAAAAACAAGATGTGGGTTGCATTTTGGTGACCTCCTAGTACTGGACAACAAACTTCAGAAACATTTTTGCAAGGTAGTCTTGAAAAGGAGGCAAGTTTTTACAGTTATTTAAAAAACCCCAAATGTTCTGAGCAAAATTCAGTAAGATCCGCAAACACATGGCACTTAATAAGATAGGCAGGCAGAGCCTAGCCTGCTACCTAAGATGGTACGGTGACCGCAAAAGGGCAAGTCACACCAGTGGAATGGCTGTGAATTTCTGCGGAGCAATTCAACAAGCAAGGAAAGACATACACATTTCAAACTGCTGGCTAATGGAGGATCCAGTTCTCAGATGCTCTGACCCGTTTGTTCTCCTGGGTGCAAAAAGACATAGTATTTGGTGCATTCAGTTTTCCTCCTACTGAGTGAGAAAGAGGAAAGTTTGAACCTTTTGCCAATCAGTTCTTCTTACAAAGTAGCAATGCTAGACTGTACCCAGCTTTCACGTCCACAGCACAAACAAGTTAAGAAACCAAAGAGAACTGTCAGAGACGTGACCAAGTTGTGTGCAGCCCAAATATTCTGAGGCCTTCCGCCAGGACCTTCACAGCACCATTAGCTGTGTTTGGAAAAGGGACTGAACATGCCGACTAAACATGCCAACTGAAAATTGTCCCTAATATTCCCCAACTGTTCTAAGCACTTCAACTGTTTTTATCTCTGCTGGCAATGAAAGAGTCCCAAAGGCAAAAAAACTCAAAACAAGCCCAAGCCTCAAGTGCTGAAGCCTACCTTATTTCCAATGACTTTTTCATCTTAAATACGCTTTTCAACTAAAAAGCACACCCATCGCTGGTTCGTGTTGGTACAGCAGGTGGAGCTCATCCAGGAGGCTTACACCACAACTTGCAGATGAAAGAGTCAGATAATTGGATTGAGCTGTATAAACACCGCCTAGGTGCTTAGCAGCCTGTTCTATACTGTAACAATCTCACAGGTTTCCCAAAAACTAGATAATAGAAGTCTGGCTGAAAACAGTTTGGCCAGAAGATGATCAAACCCAGCATGCTAGACACTTTGAAAAATAAAGTAAATATTTTTCACTTCGTTCTGTTCTTTTCCAGAAAGCCCTTCACCTGTGGTAACAATGCTGTCACTCCAAGAGTGAAACCAAGAGTTTTCACTCCCCTTCCCACACCACTTGCTTTTACGAACCGACCTAGACAGGACCCATTCCCGCCAGCATGAGGCCAAAGCGTCAGTCCACCTTCCTCTCACACCTTACACCAGGAACAGAGTGCAGAAGAAAGTTCAATTTGCTCCCAAACCAGCTCCATTCAGGAAACATTTTAGTATGCACTTAACAAGGAAGGGTGTCTCCTTTTTTGGGAACACCTGGGCTCTTCCTCTGAGCAGGGCTTTCAACATCCCCTTTAATAGAGGGTTTTGCATATACTAAGTGCGCATCTACCGAGTGAAATGCAGCATGGCACAGAAATCACTGCACTGGCACAGACTCAAACTTCTGTGTTTATACAGCACAATTCAACACTGCACAGAGATGCTAATTTTCGCCCCAGAATCGATATAGCTGAGTTCATGTTACCAGGCCTGCACCATTAAGCTTTCTTACTTTTCAGCAAGGCTATATTGCTCGGGTACAATGTCACAGAAGTGCACAGCTTTTGTTTCTGGGTCTATCAAATAGGTCATGCAATGTAAGTGTTGTTCAGCAATCCAGCTAAGCTCAGCTTACAGTGGCAACTGGGAGGGACAGGTTTGCTCCCCTTATTCCAGTACTGGAGCTGTGCAGAACGAAGGTTCAGGGAGTTAAACCAGCTGAAAGCTAACCCTACAAAACAAAAAGACTTTTCTGTCTGTGTCCCTGAATAGGTTTGCTGACAGATCAGATGAGTGCAAGTGCCAGTACAAAAGAGAAGACAAACACGTGAAGTCTGGTGAGATGTGGGAGGGAGACTGTGGGGAAGGGAAGAGGTGTCCCCCTTTGGGTGGCAGCCAGGGCTTAGACTGGCTCAGCTCCATGACCAAAGCAGAGTTTAAGAGATTTATATCTGCCCAAAGACCTCCAAGCATCTCCTATCACTCCCTGCTTAGCAGCCCAGACGTTCCCTCATTTTGTCTTTAATACAAGGTTGCTACATGTCCCACAACTAATGACAAATTTCCTTTCCCCACCTGAAGACATTTGCATACGAAATTTTTTATGAAGTGGGTACTTCAAACAAAATCTGTATGTCAGACTGCTCCTTTTCAACACATTACATGCCAAATACAAGTCGGAAAGTGCTCTTGCTACATACACTTGCTCTGGAGTAGGACATTCCTCGCACTAACAGTTAAAGAACCAGGCGAGGGGCTGCCACCAGGCTCTTTTCAAAAAGCTGCCCAGCCACTGCAGTTCTGGGTACCAGGAACGCCAACACAGAAGAAACCCCTGCATTTTAACCCTGGTTGCAGAAAGATCTGTTTGGGGCATGAGACCCCATCTTGAATGATTTTTAAGATGCTTGTCACATTTGTGTTGTTGGCTGATTAACACAGCACTTTTTCAAAGTCAGACTAAACTGGAGGTGGGGACAGAGAAGTACCCCCTTCAACAAGCCTTCAAAAATCAATCCATGAAGCTTTTACCAACTGTAAAACTTTCTTTGTAAATAAAAGGTGTGTCTGTGGCAAGCACCAACTACAAGCTTTGTCCTTTAACACCTCACATTTCATTTACAGAGCTGCAGGGATGGAAATTAGCCATGCTACAGATGAACAGAAGAACCTGAAAGGCAGCTGAGAAAGCAGCCTTGCTAGGCACCTCACAGGTTAGATTCCTTGTGTCTTAGAAAAGCTATACAAATGAGTTAACTCTTTTGCATCCAAGAAGCAAAGGTTAGTGAGTCACTTCCCTCTGCAAGTGCTTTACACTACACGAATGGGTGTGTTTCGATGTGTAGGAAGGAGAGGGGCATGAATGAGCTGGTGCCTCAGCTACAGGGACCTGCCTACGTGAAGCAGAGAGCTGCCTGCATGGACTCCTTTCTCCAGCCTGTGAAACCAAGTCACAGAACACTCCCCCGTGCAGTGAAATGCCCCAGGTATCACGTGCTGTTCAGACAAGCCTGCCTTAAACGTTGTAGGCAAGAAACAAGAACCACATACTGACTCCAAAGGGAATTCTTAAGAAGGACTATTACGCAGAATTGAAAATGCCGCTCAATTTACTTCTTTCTCCCAGATGAAAGAAATACTCCACTAAAAAGGGCAAGTGCTATTTACAGTCCGTCCACTGCACTGTGCTCCATCTTCTAAACACAGTTGTGATCACAGCTGCCCTAAAAATAGCAGAAATCCCACTGGAGGAAGTTGACACATCCTGAAGTGACAGACACGTGGAAGTCCCAGAGCGTGTCAAGGGATTATACAACTAACTGGTTATACAAAAAGATTTACAAACTGATGTCACAGAAAGCCAAACAGACAGATGTAGCCGAGAAGTTGATTGTATCCATATGGCTTAAGCCAGTTGTCCTTGAAGATGAGAATTTAAATTATGAGAACAGGTCTCTGTGGTCAGACCAACAGTATCACCTCTTTCTGGAGCACAGGCACAATACCCCACCACCCCAAACTGCATCTGTCATGTTCCTTCTGAACACAAGGGTCCTACCCCACCTCTCCTTAAACACTTCCTCCTCCTCCTCCCAAATCAGCATGACAAAGAACACAAGTGCTGAGACACACAGAAACACCTGCATCAGTGTTTTAGCTCTGATGAGCGTGCCTTGGAAGGAAATCTCCTAATTACCCCCAATTACTGCACTCTGTTTCATCAGAGAGTGATACCAGAGATTAATACCATATGGATTCCTCTTTGATGAAACTGCAGAACAAACTTGCGCAGCGCACCTTAACACAGGATGGCTGTAAACCGGGCAGTAGGCTCCCAGACTACAGCTAGTCCAGGGTAAGAAGTCCCCGAGATGCGTACAGCGTGGGTGTCTGGGCCCCACCACCCAGCTGTACGGAGCCGCTCCTGTTGGCTGCGACGCAGGCACGGCTACGCAGAACTCGCCTACAAAGAGGAGTTTCACACTGACGGTCGGTTCTGGTGATCCTCCACAAAGGAAGCCTGTGCAGCTCCCATCAGGCAAAGGCACCTCTTTCGAGCTTGGCACACATTTTGAGAGGAGCAAAGCAGTTTTTGCACATATAAGAGCATATGAGAAAGGAAGGACTTTCAGACATGTATCTTTACATTTAGTCCCAAACACAGTTGCTTCTATTATGTGCCGCAGAATTATTTTATTGCACTTAAGCGGTCTTTTCAGGCTTTTTCCCAGGGGAAAAAAACCCTCTAGAATAAGCTAACATGAACTTTGATTTTTTTTTTTTGTTTCACCTGGCCACAAACACAGATGCTTCTATTATGTGATGCAGAATTACTTTATTGCATTTAAATGGTCTTTTGGGGTTTTTTTTTGTCCAGAGAAAAAACTCTAGGATAAACTAACATGCATTTTGACATTTTCTCTTTTCGCCTGCCCACATTTCACTCAAATAACCAAAGGACCTCTTATGGATTTCACTTTTATAAACCATACTCCACAACATCCAAAACTATGACTGGACAGCATTTTTCTGGCTAAATATTGACACAATTAAATGGACCCTCTTCCCTCGACTATCCAAAACACGCTGAAAGTACAGGTGCTGCACAGCTACCAAAAATCAAACCTGAGGAGCACGTTAAACATACAGCCCACAAATAAATGGTTGAGACGGGCAAGAAGAGGCGCAGAAATCACCCCTGGATACGTGTAACGGCAGGAAACGGCGTCGCAACGTGACTTAAGACTGACCACAGAAACGCTTTTCCCTGAAAACGAAAATGACTTTTTCCTCAAAACGTCACTTTTCCAGGGAAGAGCTGGCTTATCGAGAGCCTAGTTGCATTCCAGGCCTTCTGAGGAGCTAAGGGCCGGTAGAGACCTCCGGGGGGGATGGCGGCCTACGCCTCCACGGGCGCCCCGAGCCCGGGCCCGCCGCGGCGCCTCGTCGCCGCCGCCGCTCTACGGCGGCGGCGGCGGCGACGAGGCGCCGCGGCGGGCCCGGGCCCGGGGCGCTGCCACGTCTCGCACCGAGCCCGCCACAGGAGGGGAGGGGTCAGCGCCGCGGCCGTTGGCGACCGTTAACGGCTGAGGCGAGGGGACGACACAGCCCCCCTCACGTACCTGCCGCGCCCCGGCGCGCCGAGGACGGTCCCGAAGCGCCGCAGGGAGCGGGCGGCCATCGCCCCGCAGACCGACCGACGGACTGACTGACGGACGGAGGGGAGCGACGCGCCGGCGCCGCCCGCCAACTACAGCTCCCAGAAGCCCCTGCGCGGACTACGAGTCCCGGCAGGCAGCGCGGCCTCGGCGGGGGCCTGGTTCGGTGCTGCGGGCATGGCGGGCCCGGGACGCGGGGCTGGGGCTGGGAACTGCTCATGGTGAATAAACATTAAAAAAAACCTCAAAGCCTGTGCCAAGCGTGCCTTTTAACTGAGGACTAACTCCACGGGGGCCCTACGGGAAGGATGGGGAGGGACTCTTCGTCAGGGGGCGTAGTGATAGGATGAGGGATAACGGCTTTCAACTGAAAGACCGTCGATTCAGATCAGATAGAAGGAATAAATTCTTCACTATGAGGGTGGTGAGGCACTGGAACAGGTTGCCCAGAGCAGCCCCCTCCCTGGAAGTGTTCAAGGCCGGGTTGGATGGGGCTTTGAGCACCCTGGTCTAGTGGAAGGTGTCCCTGCCCATGGCAGGGGGGCTGGTACTGGATGGTCTTTAAGGTCCTTTCCAACCCAAACATTCTATGCTTCTATGATGTGCTTTCGTGCACTGTGGTGGTCCAGCTCCATTTCTTCCCACTGTGGGCACAGGCTCCTCATTTCTTTAGCAGGAGAGGTGATACTTTGAGGAGAGGCTTTTTACCCATTTCTGAAAAGTGACAGAGGACAGTGCGGCTCCAGGTCCCAGAGGGGACAGAAGCAGTGACAACCGCCATGGGGAAGCTGCTACTAAGAAGAGGACAAGTACCATCAGGAACGGAGCCTTCCTGCACCTCGTCCCTGGGAGATGGGGAGCCCCTTCAGCCTGGGCAGCAGGCAATTAAGCTCACGGCTCTGAGCCTAACTGCAGTCACTAACGTGGCATACGAGATTCACCCAGCCTGCCTGCCCCAGCAGCCACTGCCGCAGGGGTGCCGAGCCCACCCTGGCCCATTCCACTACGAGCAGGAGTAATTTACCCACTGTGCTCCCTACAGTCAGTGGAAGGGGCATGCCAGTGCCAGCGTTTTTATTAAAAGCTGCTTACCTAGTTACTAACAAGAGGGCTTTGAAAGAGTGAGCTCCAAAGGTTAATTGTGGCAGTTGTTAGCATGAGTGGGCGACGGGCCTGCTCCCTTGTTCCCGGCACAAAAGCCTGGGCCTTTCCTTTTTATTCCTGTCCCTTGTTTCTGCCTGTGCTAAATGACCTTCCTCTATTTCTCTTTTCTGTTCCAGTCCCCTCATTTGAAAGCACCTTTTTTTTTTTTTAATTTTTAAACTTCCCTTCACTCCATTTTGACCACATGCCTTGGCAAACCGTGTCTGACTGCAGCAGCAATAGTGAGAATGCGCTGTTGGCCAGGAGACAACCCCCTGCTTTCCCTGCTCCCCCGAAAGCTGGCATGGGGCTAGGGCAGAGAGAGCCAGGCTGCCTCCAGCCTCAGCCCTTTGCAGCACTTCTAAGCTGTTTAGCAAGGTTGAAAGGTATTCACTGTTAATTTGCTTTCAAATGCTGACACTCGAGCTTAGTTCATTCCCAAGGGAAGCCAGCGTGCCTTCACCCTTACTGCCTGGAGGACAAGAAGGAAACATTGGACAAGGGCACTTCGTCGAAGCACAGCGAGCTCAAGACGTGAGGAACCCTGAGATGAGGCCCTGCGGAGCTGGGAGCAGTGAGCAGGGCGAATGATCGGTGTCTCCAAAGTGTCTGGTCCTGAGCAGCTCATGAACCCCAACACCGAGGCAGCCAAAAATCCCCAACGAGTCCACGGTCACTTTGGAAAGTGTTAGCCTGGCCTCCAGCGTCCCCAGGGTGGCACACACTGATCCTGGTAAGTCGGAGCGCCTGCTGGGCAGCACCAACTGCCAGCCCCTGGCCTCTCCCCTCCTTCCTTATGCACCACCACGGGCACACACACCTTGTATCGAACTCCCGGCCCTGTGGGAGGCTTCCCCCAGAGATGGGTTTCCCAGTAGTATGCGACCCTGATCCACAAAGGACTCCCCCACCCGCCTCCCAAATCTCCCCCCCGCCCCCTTCCCCATGGTTTATAGAGTTGCCCACGAGGCAGACGGTGCCACAGTGGCGGGGCGTGGGAGGGTGTCTCTCCCCCCATGCCTTCCCAGCACCCTCCCGGCGCCTTGGAGAAAGGGGGCTTGTAGCTCCTCCGTGAGCCCCAGTGTCCGGTGGGGGCTTGGCAGGCATTCCTGCAGCCCGGCTTAAGTCTGCTTCTTTTCCCATTCCTGCAGAGAAAGGAAAAAAAGGGGGGGATGAGGAGACATCGCTGGAGAAGCGAGTGCTGAGCCCTTCAAGGACCTCCCTCCCTACTGGGGGCTTTGGACCACCCCAGCATCTTCAAAGCCTGAGGTCACTGCTGCCCCGGGCACTGTAGATGGATCAAGGGGAGCCTGTTGACGAAGCCTTCTTACTCCAGCTACAGGAGGCATTGCGCTCACAGGCTCTCGTCCTGCTTGGGGGATTTCAACCACCCTGACAACTGCTGGAAAAGTAGCATGGTGAGCTGCAGGCAATCCAGGAGACTCCTGGAGTGCACTGAGGATAACTTCTTAAGCCAGGTAATAGACAGCCCTGCCAGAGGGGATGCAATACTGGACCTGATGGTCACCAACACAAGTGAGCTAATTGGTGACGTCAGGATTGGAGGCAGCCTGGGCTGTGGTGATCACACACTGGTGGAGTTCACAGTCCTGAGGGGTATGGGTCATGCAAAGAATAAAGTCAGGACCCTGAATTTTAGGAAAGCAAATTTACAGCTGTTCAAGGAATTAGTCAGTAGGACCCCCTGGGAAACTGCCCTCAGGGACAAGGGAGCACAACAGAGCTGGCAGATCTTTAAGGATGCTTTCTATAGAGCACAAGAGTTCTTGATACCGAGGTGTAAGAAATCAGGAAAGGAAGGCAAGAGACTGGCATGGCTGAGTCGAGACCTGCTGGTCAAACTAAAGGGCAAGAAGGAACTGCACAGGCAGTGGAAGCAGGGACAGGTATCCTGGGAGGAGTATAGGGACACTGCCCAGTTGTGTAGGGATGGGGTCAGGAAGGCCAAGGCGCAGATGGAGCTGAACTTGGCAAGGGATGCAAAGAATAATAATAAGGGCTTCTACAGGTATGTCAGCCAGAAAAGGAAGGTCAAAGAAAGCGTACCCCCCCTGATGAGCAAGACTGGCAAACTGGGAACAACAGATGAGGAGGAGGCTGAGGTACTCAACAACTTTTTGCCTCAGTCTTCACTGGCAGCCTCTCTTCCCACACCTCTCGGGTGGGTGGACAGCAAGACAGTGACTGGGGGAGTAAAGCCCCTCCCACTGTAAGAGACGATCAGGTTTGTGACCACCTGAGGAACCTGAACATACATAAGTCTATGGGACCTGACGAGATGCATCCCAGAGTCCTGAGGGATTGGCCGATGTAGTTGCCAAGCCACTCTCCATGATATTTGAAAAGTCATGGCAGTCAAGTGAAGTCCCTGGTGACTGGAAAAAGGGAAACATTGTGCCATTTTTAAAAAGGGTAGAAAGGAGGACCCTGGGAACTACCAACCTGTCAGCCTCACCTCTGCGCCTGGGAAGATCATGGAACAGATCCTCCTAGAAGCTATGCTAAGGCACATGGAGAACAGGGAGGTGATTCAAGAAAGCCAGCATGGATTCACCAAAGGCAAGTCCTGCCTAATGGCTTTCTATGATGGAGTGACTACATCAGTGGACAAGGGAAGAGCTATGGATGTGGTCTACCTGGACTTCTGTAAGGCCTTTGACACAGTCCCCCACAACATCCTTCTCTCTAAATTGGGGGGATATGGATTTGGTGGGTGGACTGTTCTGTGGATAAGGAATTGGCTGGATGGTCACATCCAGAGGGTAGTGGTCAACAGCTCAATGTCCACATGGAGACCGGTGACAAGTGGAATCCCTCAGGGGTCCATACTGGGACCGGTGCTGTTTAACATCTTCATCAATGACACAGACAGTGGGATTGAGTGCACCCTCAGCAAGTTTGCAGACGACACCAAGCTGAGTGGTGCGGTTGACACGCCAGAAGGACGAGATGTCATCCAAAGGGACCTGGACAAACTGGAGAGGTGGGCCTGTGTGACCCTCATGAGGTTCAACAGGGCCAAGTGCAAGGTCCTGCACCTGGGACAGGGCAACCCCCGATATCAGTACAGGCTGGGGGATGAAGAGATTGAGAGCAGCCCTGTGGAGAAGGACTTGGGGGTACTGGTGGATGAAAAGCTGGACATGAGCCAACAATGTGCGCTTGCAGCCCAGAAAGCCAACCGTATCCTGGGCTGCATCAGAAGAAGTGTGGCCAGCAGGTCGAGGGAGGGGATTCTGCCCCTCTGCTCTGCTCTGGTGAGACCTCACCTGGAGTGCTGCGTCCAGCTCTGGAGCCCTCAGCACAAGAAGGACATGGACCTGTTGGAGCGGGTCCAGAGGAGGCCCACAAAAATGATCCGAGGGCTGGAGCACCTCTCCTACGAGGCCAGGCTGAGGGAGCTGGGGTTGTTCAGCCTGGAGAAGAGAAGGCTGCGAGGAGACCTTATTGCGGCCTTTCAGTACTTAAAGGGGGCCTATAAGAAAGTGGGGACAAACTTTTTAGCAGGGCCTGTTGTGACAGGACAAGGGGTAATGGTTTTAAAGTAAAAAGAGGGTAGATTTAGACTAGACATAAGGAAGAAATTTTTTACAATGAGAGTGGTGAAACACTGGAACAGGTTGCCCAGAGAGGTGGTAGATGCCCCATCCCTGGAAACATTCAAGGTCAGGTTGGATGGGGCTCTGAGCAACCTCATCCAGTTAAAGCTGTCCCTGGTCATTGCAGGGGGGTTGGACTGGATGACCTTTAAAGGTCCCTTCCAACCCAAAGCATTCTATGATTCTGTGATGCTCTCCCCTCTGCCCACCCAGCCCTGCACCTTCCAAATTTCCCTGCATTCTGGGCTCATGCCAGCAGTGAGTGCCACTGAGCTGGGCCAGCCTAGCTGCAGGGAACCCTTGCTTTTGGGGTAGGGAGCATCCCCGGTCCCCAAATTTCATGGTCAAGGAAGGGAGGCGAGACAGAGGATGAGATTTCACATGGGGCCGGGGAGGAGAGGAGGAGTGAAGCAGGACCTTGGCCTTCCGCAGCACGTTTCCCTTGTTGGCAGGGAGGATGGAGGGACTTCTCTTCCTCAGTTCGGCTGCACAGTTAACGGGGACCAAGTGCTCAGGGGGGCTCCCGTTTGGCTTGTTTGTAGCTTCCTGTGGAAAAGGGGGAGTAAGAAGCAAGAGGATTTAGAAGACCCAGGGAGCAGGGACAGACAAGGGGGGAAAAAAAAAGCACAAACTGTCATGAGGTCAAAACTGATGTGGCCAAACCTAATTGACACTTTGCTTCCCACCTCTGTCCACAGTGGGACAAAGCAGCAGGGATGTCCCTTCTTCCCCAAGTGCTGCTGTTCCCCCCGCCACCCCAAGCACCACTGCTGGGGGAAGCCGGAGCCACGAGAGCGAGGAAGAAGGGGTGCATACCCCATTCTCAGCCTTGCCAGTCACAGCCAGCCCCAGGGCCGGCCCTCCCGCCAGTGACTGCTTCAGCCGCTCCTTCACTTCGGTCAGCTTGAGCTCCAGGTCAACGCGGCACTCCTCCTTCTGCCGGCACTGCTCCTCCAGCACCGCCACCCGCTGCTCCAGGTCCTGCAGCTTCGACCCTGCTTGCACAAGTGTGCCCAGCTCAGCACAAAGCTACCCATCCTCCTGGGTAGGGACGCTAGATGGGGCTGCCAGCCCGGCAGCGCGCTGCAGCCAGCCCCGCTCACGGCCACAATGCCACCGCCAGCCCAGCGTCCCCATCCCAACCCAGCTCCGCAGCCTTCCCCCCCGTAGCGGAGTGCCTTTGAGCATCCTCAGCTGCAGCCCTCAGATGGCAGCAACCTACCTGTGCTGCTCTTCATGGCTTCCCGCAGCTCTCGTTTCTCTTTCCGCAGCAACACCAGCTCACTGCGGATCGACGCTTTCTCCTTCTCCAGCTTCTCCTTCTCCGTCAGAAATCGCCTGGCATCCTCCTCGGCCCGGTTCTTCCCGTACCTGTACTGGTTGGCATCTGCATGCACAAGGAGAGCCTGTCATGAAGGCTCTGGCCCCGGCTGCACCGATGCCACCCACTGTGCAGCTGAGTTGGCACATTAGAAACCATCACCCGTGTGCCAGAGCCAGCCAGCCCCAGCCTGGCCGCAGACCCCCAGGGGGGAGAACAGCGTCCTCCCATGCTGGCCAGGGTCCCTCCACTGTGGTTTGTGGCTGAGGGCCCCCACTCACTCGATGCGTGCCTCTTCACTTTGACTTGTGGGTCCACCCGCCGCGACTTCTCGCTGCAGGAGGAGGCATGGCGCTTCACCTGGGCTCCTGCTGGCCGCCCTGGCTCCTCCTCAGCCTGTGGCATGGATGGGAGGGAGAGCGTGCTGAAACACCCGTGGGGCCATCGCGGCCCAGCCAAGGCTCCCCGGGGCATCTTCTGTAGCCTGGCCACAGTGATGGGAGAGGGTGAGCCCCTGAGCCACACTCACCTGAACCTTCTCATAGGGGACGTCATCGTACACCACGCGGGAGGAGTCTGGCCGGTGGTCCTGGGAGGAGCTGGCCCACCTGTGGGAGGAGGGATGGGGTCTTCCTTTCCAGGACATCCCTGCCAGCCCCCCAGTGAGCCCTTCCATCTCAGAGGGCTTTCTGCATTGCTCTCCCAGCTTCACTCACAAGCACCCTACCCTACCCTACCCTACCATGCATATCCCTTAAGTCCTTCATCAGTGTTGATGAAACACCTTCTGCTTTCTATCCTGCCCGAGGGAAACTGCCCTGCTTCAGGAACCGCCAACCCCTGGGACACCAGCTGTCCCCGAGATCACAGCACAAACCATGTCCCAGCCCATGCCTTTTCTAGGGAACACACGGGGCTGAGGATCACCATCCCCAGCTGAACACTCTGCCCCCAGCACAGCCCCTTCCCAGCCGTGGCACAGCGGGGGTACAGCCTTACAGGTAGGAGTGCCTCACAGCCGTCACTATGTTAGCAATCGTCTCCACATCCACATAGTCGTAGTGCAAGGCCTCCGGTGCCGTCTGTGAGCCTGTCTCCACCAAGAGGAGACCCAGCCAGCGGCCCAGGTCTTCGGAGCAGCTTGCCTGCAGGAGAGAGAAAGGGTTGGGGTGCATGCCCAGCTCCCGGCCTTTCACCCTCGCTCCTGCCTCCTAGTACAAAGCCCCGCTGTGGAGAAGGACCCTCTGACACGAACTGTGTGTGCAAGACTTAGGAGGGTCCAAGAGAAAGTACACAGGCACATGCAGGAGGTCCCAGTCCCAAACCCCCAACCACCCCCTGCAACCTGCCCGCTTTAGCCCTGCCAGCTTCCTCCCTGCCTCCAGCCTGCAAATACCTGCACGGCTGCCCCCAGCTCACCCAAACGATGCCCTGGGCTTCCTTAATGTGCAGGGCAGGGGAAAACAAGGCACCACTTGCATGCAAGTGTTGATCATCACAGGAGATGCTCCCCCAGCTTGGCAACCCCCTCCTCACAGGACCGGCGCACCCTGCCCACCCCACTGCCCGCTCACCTCCAGTGCTGCCACCTCCTGCCCATTGCGAAGGATGCGGAAGGCAAAGGGGTGTTTGGGGCCCAGCCCCGGGACCAGCTCGCAGCCCCGGAGGACGATGGCGTTCACGTGGGTCCGCAGGTCGGTGCGGTCCTTGTGGAAGTAGAGGGTGTTGCCCTTCAGGCGACACCAGCGCTCCTTCCAGCACTGGTTAACCAGGACGCTGAGGTAGCCTGGGGGGCGGCAGGGCCGAGGGAAGGGTCTCAGTGCCTGCGGAGCCAGACCTCGGGCAGGCTTTAATGAGACAGAGCTGCCCAGAGATTACAGCATGGCTCCCTACTTGTTTGGTCCTTCTGTGCCTCAGTTTCCCCACAGAGAGCCAGCTGGGACCCCCCAGACCCAGGTGAGGTGCCAGCTCAGTGCCACACAGTCACCCAGGCCCATTTTCTGGGAGGACATGGGTGGCCTCTTACCCCCTCCCCACACACCACGGGAATTTGCAGGGATGGGACTGGGTACCATTTCATAGCCTGACGCAGTGTCGCAGCCCTCCAGCAGCTCGGTGAGCTTGCCCCCACTCCACTGCCCCCTTACCCCCTGCCTGCCCCCCATATGGCCCGGCTGGGGGCAAGGATACCAGCTCCCCACCACTCCTGGCCCCGCGCGAGCTGAGCCCCATCTCTGCCCCTGGCCCACACGAACCACAACAGGGGATGTCCTCCTCGGTGGAGGAGGTCTGTGTGTCTTCGGGGAAAGGCTTCTTCTTGGAGAAGCTGATGATCCTGGTGATCTTCTTCCCCGCTGCCCGGCTCATCGAGCCCTTCAGGTCAGCCAAGCCACTCTTTTTGCCTTTCCCTGGAAGGAGGACAGGGTAGCTGTGTGCCCCCGGCACATGTCACAGCATCCCCCCTTACAGGGAGAGGATGCTCCTCAGCTGTGGTGCACACAGCTGGACCCCCCGGCCGGGGGGACAGCCTGCCTGGCTGGGGGCAGGGGCTGTACCGTGCTCGCCGGGCTCTCTGCGGGCCACCGGAGAGCTGGTCTCGCCCGTCGCCATGCTGTCCGAGTCGGAGGTGTGCTTCTCCTGCGATAGCCGCTGCGGGGGGAGCAGAGCAGGCACCCTGTCAGCAGTGTCCCCCTGCGCAGGCCCCAGCAATGGCCACTATCAACCCTTCGTCCCTCCCGCGCAGGGCAGGGACATTCCCCAGCACCAGGGGAGCCCCGTTCCCCATCCCCAGCAGCGGGAAGCCCCATGAGCCCCGTAGAGCTGCTGCGAGGATGGGAAGGACTCCTCACACAGCTCCAGGAGCTCGGCTGCAGCAGCCCCACGCAGCACCTCGGCAGGGCGGTTAGAAACCATCACCTTATCCAGGTCCATCTTGCACGGCATCACGGGGGAGGTGGGTGCTTCCACTCCGCCTGCTGCCAGACTGCTGGCTTCCTTTATCACCTGCAGAGACAGCCCCAGGCAGCCACTTGAAATGGACCCGAGGGCCAGGGCTACTTTCCCTGGCTCAGCATGCTCCTGTCTTGCTGCCAGAGCCAGGCTGAACCATGGGGAGAGGTCCTGGTCTCTGCAGGACAGGACGGCGAGCTCTGCTTGGGGCACAAGCCCGCCTTGCCTGGGGGATTACACACACCCTGACCCCTTCAAAACCGCAACCAGTTTTGCCGATTTTGTCAGAGATTTTGGAAATCTCAGAGGTGAGGGACTTGGGTGCCAAGCTGCACAGTCACCCTGCCAGCACAGGACACCTCATGACCCCCTGCTTTACAGGCAGGCACAGCGTGGCTTGCCCAGGCCATGTAAAATGACCCCGTTCTCCCACGTTTGGGGTGACAGCTGGGTCTGTGGTGTGCGCACAGGCTCCTTTCCCACCCGTGGCCCCTTCCCCGCAGCCCCCGCCTCCCACCCCGAACAAAGGCAGGAAAGGGCCATGGGGAAGAGGAGGGGGAGAGCAAACATCCCCACCCCGCAGGGGCTATCAGCGCCGGAGATGCCCAGGCCCTGGGAAGTGGCTGGCCAGCGCTCCCCAGCCGATAAGAGACAGGCGCAAAGCCCCCTTCCCTTTCCATGGGGGCAAGACCTTTCCCAGGGCAGCCCCCTCCCCACCTGAGCCAGGGAGGATGTCAGGGAGGGTCTGCGGCCCCCCACAGTACCTTCAGCCACTCTTCAGCCTGCTCCTTGCTCTGCACGGCCAGTACCAGCGCCTCGGCCCCCGGCAATGAGAACCGCAACTCGTGCTTCTTGCGCCGCCCGTCCTTGGGGACATAGATGACATTGCAGGTCCCCAGGGCCACCTCCACATGTGGCTGCCGGTCCTTGGAGCTTTTGTAGCACTAGGGGAAGCAAAGGGTACCACTCAGGGCTCGGCCAAAACCTGCCTGTCCCGCTACTGTGCCGGGCAGAGCTGGGGTGCCTCTCAGGGTCCCTCACAGGCGGCACAGATGGAGGTGGCTCAGTCTCTGCAACAGCCTTGGTGGCGGAGGGCTGCGGGGTGCCCTCTCACTCTGTGGGGTCCCAGAAGAAGGGAGCCCTCCGTTCGCTTGCAAGGGAAGTGAGGGCAGCCCCTGCATGTGCTCTGCACAGCCTTGGGGTAGGGTCTTGGCTTGGATAGTGCTGGTTTTTCTCAGCCTGGACCCAACCTCCCTCCCAGCCCGCCAGTGGGTTTCTGTTCCCCACCAGCTCTGGGCTCACCAGCAGTTTGCTGTCCCGTATGATGGTGAGCTGCTTGGCCCACTGTCCAAAGCGCTTCTTGCGCAACAGGAAAGCGCAAATCCTACAATCCTTCACCAGGTTCATGGAGGCTTCCTCCGACGGCCACTGGTGTGTCAGCTGCTGGCCCTTCCCTTCCTCCTCCTCCTCATCGTACGACTCGTAAGAGCTGCTCATCGCATCCGAGTCATTGTCTGGAAGGAAGCAGGCGAGTCACCCCAAACGGCACCCCGGGGCCCTGCCTGCCAGGCATACTCATGTGCTGCCAGGGCTCCCTGTGCCCGGCGGGCTCCAGCACAAAGCCTGGGCTGGGCGCCACGATGGACGGACTCCATGTCAGCCTCTGAAAACAGCAGCGTTTTGACCCCAGCCATCTCCATTTCCCTTCTGAACCAGGCAGGATGCTCGCGGGCCAAATGCCAGTCCCAGGTGCATCTATCCAAACTCCTGGGCTGGCTTATTTCTTTGCAAGCCTCAAACTTTGATAGCCTGGATTAAACCTTCTACCTGCAACAGAGGGTCACATGCTGGCCCTCTGTCCCACACCTTCTGCTTAGGGCTCCACAGTGGTGTCCCTGCCCCAGCTCTACTCCACCGTGACAGAGGCAGCTCACGCAGGGCGCAAGAGCTGCGTAGGCAGGGACACCCCTTCCCCATGCTGGTGACAGACACGGCACTGATTACATCCCTTCTGCAGCAGGAGGGCTCTAGCTTGCATGACAAACAGCGCTCCACGCTCCTTGCTTTTTGCCCAGCAGCCTCTGACATGAGAGAGGTCCTCCAGCCTCAACCCCAATGGCCCCCAGCCCAGCCCTCAAGCCCCCATCTCGGGGCTGGACTTTGCCAAAGCTCTCCCCTCCCTGGCGAGGGCACCCGGCTACCTACAGGAGTTTTTTTGCTCCCCGTTCATCCTGGTGACGGGGTAGTTGCTGTCTGCATCTTCATAATAGCCATCCTCGATGGAGTTGGGGGGGCTGGAGCTGTCTGTGGAGGAAGCAGAGGGCAGCTGGGGCTGTTACACCTGGTTTCCCCCCAGGGATGCTCCGAGCAGCGAGCCTGCGAGCTAGGGCAGAGCAAAGCACACCCTCCCAGGGCATCTCAGCATCGGTCCCCCCACAGCTCCGACCTCTCCCCATCACCCCCTTCCCAGTCAAGCCAGAGCAAACAACTCCTTGCAATAACAGTGCAGCGGGATGGGAAGGAAGCAGGACAGGGGTGATGCTGGTGGGAGCAGCAACGTTTCCTTCCCTGGGATGAGCCATCACACTTGCCGAGGGCTGCCTGCTTTGCCAAGGCAGCAGGCAGGTGGGGCATGCAGCGGGCAGCTTGCGGGGCTCCCCCCTGCCTCTGGCCACCCCAGTGCAGAGCAGGACTCACTGCGGGAGGTGATGTACTCGGGGGCTTTGCCGGGGCCCAGGGGCAGGGCTTCCTCATAGTAGTCCTCAGGCGGGGGAGTGGTGGGCAGCGGTGGAGCAGGGTCCACAGGAATCTACAGCAGAAACACCACAGGCATTAGCCAGGCAGCAGAGAGGGTCATGAGTCTCAGCAGCTACCGCTGTGGCAAGGGACAGGAAGGGGTCCCAGCCCTGGTCACCACCACCTCCCCAGGCAGAGCAGACCTCGCAGGTGGGCATTCAGGGACTTACGCTTTTTGCCGTCTGGCTCCTTGCCAGTTCCAAGCCAATGCCATCACCCGTGTCCCCCTCCTCCTCCTGCATGTCCTGGAGATCCCGCAGGTCACAGTCTGCACGGGGGTAAGCAGAGAAGGTGAAGGAAGCAGGAAACCCCAGAGCTGGGCTCCCCAAACATGTCCTCCAGGGACCCCCAAGGCAAGCACCCATGGCCCTTCACTGGGAAGGTGCTGGGAGATGGGCGCTGCTGGTAAATGCAGCTGGGCCAGGGCATGCATGGACCCCCACCGTGTCCAACCCCCAAGCAGCTTCAGGGGAATGGGAGCAACCGCCGGGGGTGACGGTGCCCACCGCAGGCACAAGGATGCAACTTTCACCCTCCTTTCCCAGGGTGCTCCGAGAGCCCCCGTGGTCAGCAGTGACCCCAGGGTCAGCACTGCACCCACCCAGCGTGACCCCTGGCATGTCCCTCTGGGTCATCCACACGTACCAAACTCCTCAAAGAGAGACTCCACGAAGCTGGTGCCATTGCCCAGGGATGCCGTGTTGACGTACATGTAGTCCACATCCTTCCCTGGGAGCGAAGGGATGTTCTCAGCCCAGGGGTGGCCAGGGCGAGCACCGGTACCCCTCCTCCCCACAAACACCAACCCAAGGACACAGGCCAGCCCACCCCACTGTGCCATGGGGCGCTCCTCCGGAGCACGCACCCGGGGAGTGGAGGAGCCCCCCAGGGATGCTGCTGCCTGCCCCCTCTGCCAGGAGGGCAGGAAAGTGGGAAGGCTGTGAAGCCCCAGGTGCACGGCGCTCCTGGCCTTCCCGCGGAAACCCCTGTGCTCAGCAGAAACTGGAGGCAGGAAGACCTCTGCGAAGCGGCGTTTCCGCAGGGAACAGCCCCCCCGCAGCCACGGCAGGGCTGAAGCCAGCCCTCACGCCCAGGGCGGGGAAAAGCTGGGAAGCAAGAGTGCGGAGCAAAGCACCCCAAGGGGGCTGAGCAGGTGCTGGGTGCTGGGCACAGAGGCAGCTCATCCCTGCCCTGCAGATGCTTTTCCCTACGCCACTGGGGTTTTGGCCCGGGGCAGTTACTGGGGACACCCACTGTCCCTAGGGACAGCCACTGGGCACCGCGGGAGCAGGACACAGACCTGTGGGAGGCTGCAGCTTCTGCAGGATAGTGGAGACAGCCAGCTTCTTCTCCTGCGTGGTGGCACTCAGGTACTCGTGGTCCAGCAGCTTGAGCAAGATGCTGAGCTCTGGCAGGAGCTGGTCCAGCACTGGGGGGAGCAGAAAAAAGCCCGTCAGCCAGGGTGGTGTTGGGGTGCTGGGGTTGAGACAAAGCAGAAGGGGCTGGAATGTGTGGAAGACTCCAGGATGGGGGTCTTCCCCAGCTGGCCCAGTATGACTCAGGCGGTGTTTGCTAAGCACACACGTGCTCCTTCCACGCACAAGCCCTTCCACCTGCACGTAGATGCCAGGATGCAGCCCGCTGAGCCCGTGAACGGAAACACCAGCTCTGCAGGACTACTGGACTGCTATCAAAGAGCTCAGCACACATGTTTTTCCACACAGATAAAACTACACCTCTGCCTGACAGCGTATCCTTGCTGCCGGTGCCCCCTCGCTGTAACGGGCACTGGGTGGTGACAGAGGGAAGGAAGGAAGGAAAGGAAACCCAGATGCCATCTCCAGAGCCACCTGGCAATACTGCCTAGGGAGACGTCCTCCCACCCCTTGCCTGCTGGGGGACATTCATATTCCCCTGCTGTCCTTAGATGACCCGTGACCTCCCAGCCCAGTGCCACCTCCACAGAGTCCCCATACACAGGCTAGAGCCTTCCTCCCCACACTCACCGACAGCAGCTCCTCTGCCCTGCTGACACTCCTCCCCTGTACCACCCAGCTCATCCACACCGCTCCAAGGCCACCCCACTCTTCCCTCCAGGCATGGAGTCACTGTCCCAAGGGACAGTCCCTGCCCCACACAGGTGGCTGAAAGGTGCCCAGGGAGGGGACAGGGACTGCAGCACAGGACGGGCTCTCTCCACTTGGCTGAGCTGAGCCTTAGTCCCAACACACATGGCCCTAGAGGCAGCCAAGAGGATCAGAGCAGCTGAAGTCCTGGCAAAGCGGAACCACACCAGAAGCCACCACTCATCCGTTTTCCTGCCGCTCTGTGAGATCCCAGCACCTGCCAGCTCCTGGGCTGCCACTGCACCTGAGCACAACACCAGCCCGGCAGACAGAACCAGGCAGGAGAGATGGAGAGAGCCCAGCAAAAAGCAGGAAAAGAGAATTTGCTGCAAATCACCGTTACAGGCACAACGCATAAAAGTGTGGGTCTTCTCTTTGACATGGTGATTCATGGCCTAGTTATTACGAAGCAAAAGCACGCTGCAGCTGTGGGGTTACCCATGCAACAAGACTCCAGAAAACACTTGGGTGTTTCCATATCAGAGCAGGGCTACAAAAAAAAAAAATTCATCACTGAAAGCAGTATTTACAGTGCTGGCAGCAGCTGACTGACAGCTTTGGGAAAACGTGTTGGCCAGGGATGGGAAGGACGGGGAGGACTTGAATAAGGCGAGCTCTGGACTCCAAATCTCTCATGAGCTCCCACACCCCCAATTCCGCACGTGCACCGACATCCTCATCCCAGGTCTCTTCCGGTGCCTTATCTCCTCTGAGCAGGATAAGACAAAACTGAGCTGGATCCAAAGCCAAGCTCCCGTTTTACCCAGGACCACGCACCCGGCCAGCTCCACTGGCATCCAGGGTAGCTCCTGCAGGGTTCAGTGCCTGCAGGAGACAGCCTGCATTGGAGAGCCCAAGCTCAGGGACAGCAGCAAACCTGCAGCTCTGGAAGCTACAGAGGGTGGGAGAAAAAAAGCTACTGTTTCTTCCAGCACAAGCGTGAGCAGGATCCCTTCTCTTGGCAGCAACCGAAAGTCATCGCGGCACAGCTGGGGCAGCATGCAGCTGGCTTTGGGTCTCCAGGGACAGGAGGAGAGGCCAGAGGTGACCGCAGAGGCAGCTCGGACGTGCTGACTGATGGGGATGGTTTGCAAGGAGGGAAGAACATGTGCCCTGGCAGCACGGAGCATCGGGGACACCCTGCCCGGCCTGCACCCGTCCCCACTGCTGCCCCTCCAGGCTCTGCCAGGGTAAGGACCCCAGCGGAGCAGAGCTGGGCGGCAGCAAGGGCTGGCACGGGGCGTCTTTCCCAGGGGAAGGGCAGGATGCTGTGCTGCTGCTGCTGGGATCCTTGTTACTCATGTTCTTTAACAAGCTTCTGCTGGGCGCTATCCAAACAAAGCATCCACTCTGCCCAACACCCATCAAAAAATAGGCTGCTACAGGTTTGACCCAGGATTTTGGGTGCCCACCTTCCACCCCCATGACCCACAGCCCAGAGCACAGAGTGAGTCCCCCGGGACCAGGCTGGCACTGCCGCCCAAAGCAGGGACAGTGCAGTAAAACCAGCTGCTGTTTCAAAGCTTTTCAGCTGAAGGGGAACCCAACTCAAGCAGGTTGATGCTGATCAGTGCCTGGCCAAGACGAGCCCTTGGGCAAGGAGACAGAGTGCCCGGCCCCAAATCCCCTCCTCCCCAGGACACAAGGCAGGATGCGGCTCACAAGCCTCTTCCTGCCGCCCTGGCCGATGGGCTTCTATCTCCGCAGACCTTCTGCTTCCTCCTCCCTCCCCAGTGCCAAGCTAAACAGCAGCCTCAGCCCTTTCGGCAAGGGCGGCTTTGCCAGCGCCCATCTCCCATGGGCAGGCCAAACCGGGACAGGTAGCCCCCAGGCAAGGGGAGAAGCCTCAGCAGAGCTCCAGAAGGAGGAAGCAAGCCTGGGGAGCCGGCAGCAGCAGGAGAGGGCAACCACAGGGGGAGCGGCTCCTGCTCCCGGAGCTAGAAAAACACCCCACAGCAGACAGGCAGCCACAGGACCCAGGTCCTGCTGATGCTCCACTCGCTGCTCCCCTCCAGCACGCACCTTCCGGGCCTGCTCCAGCCATGAGAGCGCCTCATGCATGGGATGAGCGAGGGTAAGCACTCGACCCCATGGCCCTCTCCCTGCCCCTCTGCAGAGGCAGGAAGGGAGGGAAGAGGGGCAAATCCTCCCTGGGGTGTTTGCGGAGCGCTGCACAGGCAGGATGGAGCAGGCTCCTGCTCAGCCATGTCATGGTGGTCTCCAGGTGAGACATCCTCCCCTGCCTTGCCCAGGAGGTAGCTGCAGGGCTTGGTGGAGCATGGGGCTAGCAAGGAAGCAGCTGGGACAAAAAGCAAGATGTCCCCTGTCCACCCAGCACCTGCAAGCATCTAGGGAGACACCCATCTTCCTGCTGCCCCAGCTCAGGCGGCTCTCAGCTGGCCATGAGCTCCCACAGAGGAGATGGGGACCATGCACACACCCTACATCAGCTTCCCACAGCACACTGAAGCCTAGGCCACGGTGCTCACCAGCATCCCCGTCCCCTGCCGTGTGTGGGACAACTTCCATCACAGCCACCAGCTCCTGTGTCAAGGCTTCGGACCAGCCGAGGGCAAAAGGGCAAGCAGGTTTCTGCTAATAGTGACAAAGCAGGCAGCGTACGCGGCAAGGGGTGCAAGGAGACCCCCCCTGCGCAGGAGAAGCGAGAGCAGACGATAAGTGAGGTCTGTCGCCCGACGTGGCAGGCGGGTGAGCTCATCGGCAACGCCCCGAGCGCCAGCGCTGAGCCGGGGCGCACGAAGCACGACGCAGGGCGAGCACTGAAGGCGCCTTTGTTTCCCCCCAGCTGAGCTGTCCCCTCCGTCTCCCTTGTTAAACATCCTCCAAAATACAAGGCGGGGGGAGGGGAGCCGTCAAAGAGGCCTGTGATCCCAGGAGGGTGTGCGGCCTGCTGAGCTGAGGAAGGGAAAGAATTAATTTCCTACGCTCATTAGGCTCCCAGCCTAAATAAGGTTAATGGGGTGGCTGCAGGAAGCAAGGGGAGATGGCTCCAGGGTTGCTGTGTGGAGGGCAGCGGGTGCTGATGTGACCGACCCAAGGTCACCCCTTGAGCAAGGGCTTTACTTCTGCAACAGCCAGCAGGAGCAAGCACAGATCCCACACAGCCTGCATTCGTGCCCCCGCCACAGCGGGCAGGGGACCGGGCTCACGTGCTGGGGGTGGGTGCGTGGGTGCTGGTGTCGGTGCACACCTCTGCCCTTGGGGGCTCTGACAACCGTGGCATGAAACCGCAGAGCCTGGGGACAGAGGCGGAGGCAGGACATCAAAGGGCTCCTGGGGGGAAGGCGGCACAACATCAGAGCGGCCACGGGTGCTAAGCAGGTGACGCAGCCGGAAAGGAAACCTGCATCCCCCACCCACCGAGCCACCACCTCACTCGTGGGACATCTCCAGCCTTGCGCCTGCCTCTGGCACTGACAAATGGCTCCCACCTGCTGCTTTCTTCTGGAGCTTCTCTCGCAACCGAAATCCTGTGGGATTGCACCGCTTTGCTGGGCTCAGGCTTTGGACACAGGCATCCCAGGACAGGGAGCGATGCCAGCCTCCCCTCCTGCGAACTCACTCCTCTCCACATTTGCAGCCTGATGGGGAGACATCAGCAAGGTCTCAGCCTGGGAAGGCCGGGAACTGCGGCAGCAGATGGCTTTAGCATTAGCTAACTCAGGCTGGGTGGGCGGAGGGGACCTAGGGCAGATCTGCCGGGACGGGTGAGCCAGGGCACCAGCACCAGGATGCTGCTGCTGTTCAGTACAACGGGGCAGTATTTCTTCTGCTGCTAAAGCCTGCCCTAGAAGCAGCACCAAGCACGATGCTGGCAGAGGAGCTGCATCCCCTCCAGCACCTCTCTCCACCATGCTCCCAGGCCAACTCTATTTTCAGACCCCACGAGCACTCCCCCCCTCAGGGACCTGCTTCCACAGTGCAGAGATAAGGGTCCAGGCGCAGCTTGCAGCTGCAGAGCCCGTCTCCTCCTCCCCGGCCTCTGCTCTGTCACAAGAGCAAAAATCAGGTCTTGCTCCATCAACCTGCAGAGAGAAGGAAGAGGAGGAGGAGGAGGAAGAGGCTCTGGCCAAGCCAAAGCAGGAGTTTCCTGGTGTACAGACCCAGCTTTTGCAGGGGGAGAGATAAGACAACACACATGGGGTTGTCACCCCAAGCAAAGACAGTCCACAGCGCAACAGAGAGCCCGGGGAGGGGAGATGCTGTTTTGCAGCACTAACGCTGCAAGGCTGCTGCAAGTGGGACATGCACAGAGACCCCAGGTGCCAGCAGCCCCGCAGCCACGGCTCTCCCGTGTCCTCCGCCTGCCCCTGGCCATGCTTCCTCCCATGCCAGGTGAAGCCTGGAGGCGAGGGGGACTGGGGGGGAAATCGGATGCTGGGAGTGACGGCCATTGTTTGTAGCTAAAATAAAAACCAAGCAAAAATAAATCCTTCCTGTTGGCGCAGGCAGGGCCCTGGGACACTCTGCCTGCCTGCCTGCGCAGGGCTGCTTAGAGCCGCCACCGGCAGTAAACAAACGTTTATAGCTCCTGGGATGCCATAAATAGGTGGGGTGCGGGCCAGGGAGGAGGGCACAGCCAAGGGCTACCCCAGCAGCCGGTGACAGCAGCAGAGATGGCCCAGCCCCACGAGGGGCCCTGCAGGGAGGTCGCCCACCCTGCAAGACAAACAGACCCAGCGCTGCTGGAGCAGCCAATAAACCTCTCTGCTCTCTGCATGGGCTGATGTTGAGCCGCCTGCAAGAGACACCCGGGCGCCGGGATGTGCCTCCATACCTCGCTGCCTGCCCCCAGCCTCCTCCTGCCCCAGCACGGGCTGCAGGCATCGCTGCAAGGGTGATGCCCCAAGTGGGTGTCGGCAGGCCCCTCCGGCTCCAGCACGCTGCTTCCCGCCCCGGCGGGGCCAACTTTCCCCTGCTGCTGCTCCTTGAGGAAGGCCATGGCCTCCTGAGCTCTTTGCTGAGCTCCCGGGGCAGTTCCTGTTCCCATTCCCATTCCCAAGGAGGTTTCTTTCTGATGGGGAGGAGGCAGGCGTGCAGCCGGCGAGGAAGCGCCTTGGCGGGGGCAGTGCAGCGCTCCCAGAATTGTTCTTTTGTGCAGAAGACAGGAGGACAGACCGCTGCCTGCCTGCACCCTGCCTGCGGCCACGGCTCCTCCGGTGCGGGCAGGAGGAACGCCTTGCCAAGCAGGCAGGAGAAGGGCAGCGCTCAGCCCCAGGGAGGCGGCAGGGGCGAGCAGGACATCCCTGCCAGCCAGGCTCAGCTTCCCGGCCAGCCATCACCAGCTGGGCCTGGGGCAAACTGGGATGACTGGGACGGGCTGGTGGGGCCAGGAATGCCAGCCTGGAAAGTACCTCCTCCTCCCAGTGCGGCTGTCTGTACAGCTACAGAGCAACTTGGTGTGCTCCAGCCCGGAGGGTTTTTAGAGAAAAGCCAACCATTAATGATCACACTTGAGCTCTGACAACATCCCATAACAGTGGAAGATTTGCTAAGGGGCCACTCGATGCACATGAATCATCTCCTCCCTGGAAACAAGGGCCCCTTGAGTGGGGCGGATGGGGGGAGCGCCTCTGACTCGGCATCCAACAATGTCAGCAGGAGCTTGAGCGCTTGGCGCCGGCTCCTGCGTGGCCAGGAGACCCCCATCCTTCGCGGCTCTCCCACTGCCCCAGCTGGTGCCTCTTCCCACCCCTTGCTGTGATTAACCCCCTTGCCATTAGCCCCAGGACCCCGGCAGCCGTCCCTGCTCCCCCAGCGGCCCCCAGCTCAGGCACCGCAGCATCCCCAAGCGTTGCCAAGCACAAGGTAACCTCAAACCTTTTGACCAACTGTCCCCCAAACTCCTGGCACCTCCCTGCTGCCTCTCCACCACCCCACGGTACACCCCACGCCCCGCCAAGCCAGGCTGCAGCAGGCAGGGCAGGGACGCACATCTCCGGGGGATCTCATCTTCTTGACCTTACGGTAACTAATATCCTTAGCTGATAACCTTGGAAAATCAGTCCCAGGAGGTGAACTTGAAAACTGCTTGCTGAAGGGGGCAGGAGGTCCCCCACCAGCTCTCCCTCCCAGCGCAGTCGCCCACTGGCTTCTCTCCTTACACGAAGGAGCCCGCAGGGTTTGCAGGGCCCCTCCGTCCCACTCCAGCCCTGGGAGAGGGGGAGATGAGCAATCAGAGAGGTTAAATAGCAAGAAGGCTGCCCTGGCTGTGCCTGCTGAGCCTCCTTCATCTGTGGCCCCATCTGCTCCAGACACACACCCCAATGCTGACAGCAGC
This sequence comes from Pelecanus crispus, assembly GCF_030463565.1. NCBI lineage: Eukaryota > Metazoa > Chordata > Aves > Pelecaniformes > Pelecanidae > Pelecanus > Pelecanus crispus. Next base: position 12,789,106 of record NC_134650.1, on the reverse strand, counting down.
TCGGGGGGGGATTCCTTTCCCAGCACGTCCCCAGTGGCATGGCCAGCTCAGCCGCTTTCAGCAGTGCTCGTGTGAAGGGTCCTGCGTCCGGCCCAGTGCCTTTGCCAGCAGCGGCTCATCTCCCTGGTAAAAATAGCTCTGCAGAAAGCCTTATCGCACAGCCTGGCTCTCAGCCGCTTGCCTGCCCCAGCAGAGACCAGCTGAGCAGCAAGTCCAACCTGGGGCCGAGCGGCAGAGCTGCCCTCTCAGCCGCCCTCCCCCCAAGTCCTCCTGCTTCAGCCTGGCCCTCTGTGCCGAAGCAGTTTCTCAGAGTCCTTACCACCCGCCAAAACGCCAAGAAGAGCAAGGGGAGCTGCGGCGCACGCCCAGGGCTGGTGCTCTGCCCAGTGCACCCAGCCAGTGCTGAGAGTGTGGGCACAGGGAATTCAGCTGCAGGAGCAGGACCCCAAACATCCCCATCCCAGTGCACTCTTTTCTGGAGGAGAGACAGTTTCACATCCTCCCCACAGTCTTACACATGATAACAGAAGTCCTGAATAGAGAGAAGTGTAATTACAAGCTGACAGAGCTTGCATAGGGCAAAGATTATCACCTGTGTTCACGCCCCTGCCAGCTCACACGCTGCAGAAACCATTGCTCACTGCTGTGGGGCCAGTCAAGCCTCTTCTCTGTATAACTGGATTAAAGGAGAAACCGGAGAACAAGGGGATCACGGTGGTTCCCTTCCCACCCAGCTCGGTGCTGGCAGCACACCCCTCGCAGCATGGCCCAGAGGGAGGGGTGCTGCCCTGCAGTGAAGCCCCAAGCTGGGTCAAGGCTCTCCTGGCAATGCCCATGCTCACAGCATGGCTGCGGGTGGAGAATCTCCCCCTCGGTGCCAGCAACCACATGCCCAGAGCTGCAGCCTTCTCCCAGGGCTGCAGCACCCTCACCCTGCCTGCTCCGCTTGGCGCCCCAGCCCCCTTGGGCGGTGACCCATGGAGGGGTGTCACCTCCTCAGGGAGCCCCCAACAGAGCCATGGGGCATCAGAGGGTCTGAGGCTCTCTGAATTGGCATTGCTGCTGGAAGAAACCCCCGGGGCAGCCCTTGTTGGGCTGCAGGGTATGTCCTTCCTTGTAGCAGCTTGCATTGAAGCTTCACAAGCGGCACAGGTAATAATTAACAGGCTGATTAAATCACCCACAAACACCTCCTGTGACCCAGGCAGATAAGGACCCCCCAGTGCCCCGTGCTGCAGCAGGACTCCTTCTCCAGGGGCTGCTGGGGCTGTTCCCCCTCTGCTGATGGCTTCGCAGTCCTTTCTCTGCCTCCTGGAGAAGACTGGGGAGACCTTATCGCTCTCTACAACTACCTGAAAGGAGGTTGTAGTGAGGTGGGTGTTGGTCTCTTCTCCCAAGTAGTTAGTGATAGGACGAGAGGAAATGGGCTTAAGCTGCGCCAGGGGAGGTTTAGGTTGGAAATTAGGAAAAATTTCTTTACGGAAAGGGTGGTCAAGAATTGGAACAGGCTGCCCAGAGAGGTGGTGGAGTCACCATCCCTGGAAGTGTTCAAAAAACGGGTAGATGCGGCACTTTGGGACATGGTTTAGTCTAGTCTACCCTTAATTGGTTTAGTGTGGACTTGGTAGTGTAGGTTAATGGTTGGACTGGATGATCTTAAAGGTCTTTTCCAACCTAAACGATTCTATGATTCTATGACTGGTGGTTTGCTTTAGCTCACCAAAAGCAAACTTTATCCCTCTAACCCAATGAGGTTACAGCTGCCCCCACCCCAGAGGAGGAGGGGATGGTTTCTGGATCACCCTTTCTTGCTGCTGAGCACAGCAAGAAGTCGAGCAAATAAAAGCACCCAGGTGAGGTATCACTGAGTGACCCTGCTCATGCCCCCAGGCAGGGCACGGGCAGCCTCCTCCCTCTGCCCCTGACTCCTGAACCCCGGGGGGCTCCCAACCCCAGGTACAAGTTGTTTCCAGCCACAGCTCAGCCCAGTCAGTGCAATTAGCTCTGCGTGGACCAGATTCAGCGCTTCCAGGTGACATTTCAAAACTTGGTGCGAGCCTCAGTGGGTGTGTGGCAGGATGTTCTGCCGGGCCAGCCTGGGAGCAGGGCTCAGAGGCTGCTGGCTGGAGAACACATTTAAATAATGAATGAAAAAGAGAGGTTTGAGATGCCCTTTAAAGGAATAGTCAGGCAGGGGTGAGACCTGCTGAGTAATGCATAAAAAACAAGCTTCAGGCAGAGGGGAGATGTTAGGATTAGTCAGAACCCATAATAAACTGTATTTTCTCCAACAAAAATTTTGGCGTTGGCCTTTTCCAAACTAACTCCACAGTGCAGGGAGCAGCAGGTTGGCCTGGGCTCCCTTCTGACACCAGGAGAGGGCCTGGGACCAGTGCCACAGCCATTTGCCCACCCCTGAGATGGGCAGAGCACCGGGAAGCCTCCCCAGCTCACACCTTCCTGCCTGCAGCTAACTTGGAGCTGGGGGGACCTGAAGCTCTCACCTCTCTGTAGGCCTTGGTCTCCACCAAACCTCAGCCTTCAGGACAGCCGGAATTACAGCTAATTGCAGGCACTGTGGTGGGAAACCTGCTGGCTCAGCATCCTGGTGCTGATGACGGCTCTTCCGCGGGCATGCCCTTCCCACCACCCTGCGCCCAGGCAGGCACAGCCACGTTACCACCCAGCCCCCAAATCTCCAAAATGGACACCTGATGGGGGCGGAAAGCTCTCTGCATCCCAAAAGGCTGCTCTCTGTGTCCCATATATCCCCCTTCCCTGAAGCCAAGATCCAGACCATCTCAGATGCAACACCCGACCCACAGGAGTGAGATGGGGGGAGGCTGGCAGGGCTGACACATCTTTCTAGGAGGAAGAGTCACACAAGGCGGTTGTGCCAGGACCTTCAGAAGCAGAGGAGGGTACAGGACCCTCACCTAGCAGGGTGTGGACAAGGAGGGCATGGGATTTGCAGGAAGGAGCTGGTGGATTAGCCACCAGCCAGCTCTGCTTTCCCAAACGCTTTCCGCCACGTTGCACAACACGGAACCCTCTTTTCAGAGGCAGTGGGTGGAAAAAACACAGACCCCCCCACGAGAGAAATATCCCCATGGAGTCAGGGGGAGGGAGACAAGTGCCCAGCACCCAGCCTCCTGTGTTAGAAGGCATCTGTGGGCATCCCTGCCTTGACCCCAGCAATGCGCAGGAGCTCTGGAGCTGTGCCGGGCATGAGCCCCTCTGGCCTGGCAGGGAAATTGGGACGCTCTCAGTGGCCACGTCAGCCCTGTCCCTGCAGGAAAGCAATATTCCCAGGCCAGGCACAGCAGAGGGTCTCTGCGTTCGGGGGCCGGGGCTGTACTGCCCCGGAGGACCCTCGGAGGGCAGGATAAGCGTATTTTCTCAGCTGAGAACAGCCCTTCCGTTTCCTTCCCTTGCCCAGCTCTGCTGAGCATCAGGTGCAGAGGCAAGGCCACCGGCAGACAGCGTTTCCTACCCGCTTAACCCCTGCGGGGCAGGGGTGGAGAGGCAGGAAAGCCAGTTTATCCCAGCGGGAAAGCTGACAAGCTTGAGCACAGGGGAAGATGCGTCTGCTCTGGTTACTGCCAATGGCTCTGTCAGTGCCGGGACTGGTTCACCGTATCTGCTTTTAACCAGGACACAAAAGCCAGCTATCAAACCTGTTCCTGTGTAACTTCTATTCCTGGCTCTGTCCTTTACAACCTTGGTTTCCCAAAGTGTAAGATGACAGTGGGACCACATGAAAATGGGAGGCTGAACCCACCAGACAAAGAGCCAAACAGGGGCTGTTTCCCCATCACCAAGTTGGGTGGGTTTAATGTTCAAAAAAACCCAGAAGAAAGCCGAAGCCATTCTTCAAGCTGCTCCATGCACATCTCTTGCTAATTGCCAGCAATCAGAGCATACCAGTGTCTCCCAGAGCTCCCTATCACTTCCAGGATCGCATGCACATGAAACCCACTTCAATTAAAAAAAAAGTACTTTGAGTATGGAAACCCCTTGCAGCAAAGATCTGTTTTCGTTCCAAACTGTTACGAAATGTCAGTGTTTTCCCTTGCCTGCCAAAGAGCCTGCCTTTGATGCGATGGGAGGCATATCAGGAGCAAAAATGGAAGGGGCTGCAGCAGCCGTGCCTGGGGGAGGGAGGGCCAAAGAAGTTATTTTCATCCTTCCCCTCTGCGGAGGCTGCAGATCATCAGCACAGCGTCTGCGGAGGGACCTGAGCTCCCCAAATGCTGCCGCTTTTAGCGCTGCGGGGTGATGAAAGGCAGGCTGTTGGTGGCTGCGCAGGTGCTCTCCCCGCGGGTGGCAGGGCCTGCTCTATCCATCCCGCGGGTGCCCTGGCAAGGGGTGCCAGCCCCTTGTTTGGGCGGCAGCGGGGCAGGGCTGGCAGGGACAATGCAGAGCTCCTTGGGAGGTTTCCAACCAAACTGTCCTGCTGCTGCCCTGGAAGAGTGACATTTAATAGATGTTTTGCAGGACTGACGGGGTGCCATTAATTTTCACTGGAAGAAGGTTCCTTATATGCAGGAGGAGATGTGTGTTCCTCAGGAGAGAGCTTTAGCTGTGTCAGACTAGACAGTAGCTGGTGTAGGGAAGGGTTAAGGGGTTAGGACATGGGTCTGGGATACCAGAAATCACTTCAAGCCTCCAGTCTGCTAAATCGTTATCTCCTGTCCCCAGCAAGCTATTTGGCTACTGAACAACAGGCAGATCTCTGGTCAAGCCTAGCTGTCACTCCCTGTCCTGCTCTGAAAAGCCTTCCCACTGTTTGGGATGAGACAACTTCTTCAAAACCTTAAACGAAGTTTTCCTGGGCTGGGGTAAGCCAGCCGCAGGCGAGAGGATTTAAGACACATCGGCCCTCAGTGCTGCTCCATAGCAGAGGGTGCGTCAGCCTCGCAGCTCAGCACATTTACACCGGAAAGCAGCATTTCCAGGTCAAGAGCAAACGCGGGAAAGAGGCAGGTTTTCCAGACAGCCCAGGCAGATACGACAGTCCCCAGGGTCCCTGGCTGGAGGACACTACCCCCGCAGCAGTCAGTAAGGGCACCAGCCTGCTCCTTCCCCTCTCCAGCAGCCCCTGCCGCAGTGGGCACCCGTGATGTGCAGGGCAGGGCAGGGCTGTGCCCCTCTGGCGCAGCCAGGCTGGCTTCAACAGGGATCCAATACCCACAGCGAGGCCCATTTCCCCCGGTTAAGGGTAGCATTGCACCCAGAAGGATATCAGAAGATACAGAGGGGCAAATTACTCCATTGCCTCCCTGCTCCACTCAGCATCGGCATCCCCAGTGCTGCCCTCCTGCCCCTCTCTGCCTCGCGTGGTGGGGCTGAAGCAGCCCGCAGTGGGCTCAGCCCCCTTCCCTGCACGCTCCCTGGCTATAAACAGGCGGTGGCCCTGGGCAGCTGAATTTCCAGCGGAAGGAATGGCTGCAATGCGGGGGAAGGCTCGGCACTTGCCTGGCGTGCTAACAGCTGGCCCGATCTGTGTTTCTCACCCGCTCTGCACCCCCTTCCACCAGGCTACGTGCGCGGGGCAGGCAGGATTCCTGCTGCCAGCTTGCAGGCGGCAGGTCAGGAATGATCCGGGCTCCCTCCCACCAACCCCATGGCCTCCCCATTCCTGTGGGCGATCTGGAGCCAAGTTTATCCCTGACACATCTCTGCCGGCTTTGCCGGATTTAGACCCCAGATAACTTTGGTGCAGGACCTAAATTCTGGTGGCACAAAAGGTCAGGGAAGAGTCACTAATGAGGAGAAGCCGATGTGTGAGCACAGCCCAGCTAGAGCAAAGGCTCGTGGCACAGATCACCTCCCAAATCACGCACACATGCACTTCTCCATCAGCACAACCTGAAACAACTCCGCAAACAGTCCAGAGCACCGACTCCCCAGGTTAGGTGCTGGTGTAGAGCTAAGCCCTGCACCGGGTGCTGCCCAGCCTGCCAGGGAAGGCAGCAGGCTCAGCTGGAGCATGGAAAGCAATGAAGAAGCTGGTGGATCATAAAGCAAGAGCAAATCAGGGGCTGAGCGGAGCTCCAGGTGAAGAAAGGGGCTGCCAGAGAGCAGGCAGAGGCTGGGAACAGGGCACAGAACTCCTACCCACCACTGGACCCAGCACTCCTTGCACTAGGGAAGGGAGCCTGGCAAGACCCCACACCTTCCCTCCATGAGCCCCAGCCCCCAGTGGAATCCAGCAGCTCTGGGTGATGGGCAGGAGGGTCTGGAGGAGGTTTACATTAGCAAAGAGCCATCCAGGTGCCAACAGCGATTCATTACACGCACTCAAAACAAAGCAGGCAGGCACTGCTGCTGCTACCACAGAAGGCACAGAAGGGGGATAGAAGGGCAGAGCGGCTCTCCCCGGCAGGGCCCACACGCGGAGTGGCCGCACTATGCCTGGGCCCGTCTCCGCAGTGCTCCAGAAAGGTTTCTGCAGAGTGCTGGGTACCCCCTACCCTTCCCTGTGATGAGGTCCCAGGTTTGATTTTTGGGGTGGGCTGGGATGCAAACAGGGTAGCCTCCCACCAGCTCACACAGCAAAAGAATGGGGAAGTCGAGACCCTCTGCTCTCCCCTCTCCCCATCGGTGAGGTCCTCTGGGACCTTGAAGGACAGCTCTGGCATCATGTGTCATTTGACAACACTCTCCTTCCCACAACAGCACCCTCCTTCAGAGCCAGCAAAGCCACCCTGTCTGGCTGGCAGGCAGGGCAAACTGCAGCCATGGGGTAAGGCTGTCCCTGTCACCGTCCCTGTCCCCTCCCAGGCTGCTGGGCACTGACACTGCTGTCTGAGCACCGAAACTGTGAGGTGCAGCCCAAAAGTCAAAATCTTCATACTGTGTTTCCACTGCGGAAACACCACCCCATCCTTTTACATTGGGAAGGGGAACTCTTGACCCTCAGGTCTTTCTGGTGCTGACCCAGAGCTGCAGACGCAGCACTGCCTGAACTGCCCTGGGACTTCAGCGTGGTCCCAGCCCACAGAGCTGGAGCAATGCCCCTGACCCACCCTGTTATCATTTTTAGCTGGTGCTGCTGCAGCACCTCCCTCCGAGGACCAGCCAAGGGCCAGGACCCCCGTGCTACACCATGTCACCACCTGCTTCTCCTCTGCAGCCCTAGGCCACCATTCTGCAGCAGCAAGCAGCAATCCCCCTGAAATCCTCCCTCTGCTCCCATCCAGGGACCTGCCAGCCCCAGCAGAAAGCCAGGACCTTCTCTGCAAAATTGGCCCGAAGCCCCGGCAGGTTTATTCATATTCCAGATCAAAGCCTAACAGCTACGTGAGCCTGATGCCACAAGCTGCAGGCGGGAATCACACACGTGTGGGAACGCAGCCGCTTCCCAGAAGGGTGGGGATCAGGCCCTCCATGGCTTTACGAGACCACCAGCATCTTCCCCAGCTGGGGAAACTCTCTGGATCCGATCAGCTCCATCTGGAAACACCAGTCACCTCCCTTTCTACGACCATAACTTCCCCTAACAAGTGCTTTACACCCCACAGGCTTGCTTGCAAGCCGCCGGCTTTTCTCCCATCTGACCAGCAAAGGCAAACTGGTACCAGTTTGTGTCCCAACCCGGCCCTGCCACAGGGCTGGGGGGCCCACATCGATCCGGTGAGGTGCACCCAGCTTGGTTGGGAAGGGATGCGCGACCCCCAGCCCCACGGGACCGGGACGGGCATCCCCTCTCCCCGCCGGAACGGCGGGGAGAGGGGATGCCCGTCCCGGTCCCGTCCCGTCCCCCCTTACCGCTGAGCCGGTCCATGGTCCCGGAGCCGCGGGCAGCACCGGCCGCCCCGGGAGGCGCGGGCGGGCGAGTGTCACCGGTAGCAGCCGCCCGGCGGGGCCGGGTCTCGGTTTCGGAGCGCCCAATCGCTTCCTCCGCCCCTCCCTCGGTGCACGGCAGCGCCGAGCACCGGCACGGCCCGGCACGGCACCGAGAGATCTCCCGGAGGTGTCCCCGCCGGCTGCGGGGGCCGAAAGTTTGGCCCCATCTCTGGTGACCCCCTCCCCGCCATGTGCAGCCCTGCAGCACCCACCTCCCTCCACCCCCCCTTGCATGGCCAAGCTGGGGTTCCCCCCCACCCCGTGCATCTCCCCCAGGTGCTCCCCCACAGCAGGCTTTGAGCATCCCCAGCAGTGGCAGCGCCCGGAGATCCCCCCGCCAAGGGTGGGGGTCCAGAGTGGGCCACGTCCACCTGCCCACTGCCTGCCCACGGGGGTTGCTGGTTTGGGCGACTTCAGTTTGGGCAAAGATCCAGAACTTCTATTCCCCCACCCAAACGCGCGCCCAGTGAGCCAGCTCACCACCTCACTCCCTGCTTCACCCGTGCTATCCCTACGCCCCCCCACCCACCCCAAAACCCTTCGTATCTGCTCCCTCCTGGTGTCCCTCATGCGCCCAGCCTCTGCCTGGCCATGGTGCTCATGCCACCGTCACTGTCCCTCCCCAGCAAAGACCTCAGGGGAGACCTGGGCTTGGGAGACTTGTGGGGTGTGCGAGGGAGTGTCCCGCGCGTGGAGAGCGTGCGTGGCAGCAGGGACGGTGACTCCAGGCACCCCCAGGACAATTTCTCCCGGCCTCAGGACTGCAGCTGAGCCCTCTTCTGGGGACAGCAGGCTGTGACAGAAACGTGATTTGGTTTCACACGGGTACCCAATTTGGAAAACACTTGGGAAAGCAGTAATTGAAATATTAGACGTGCATTAGCAACTGGCCTCCAGGGCTTCCCCATTTGGGGTACTCTTAGCCCAGGGCAGGGTGGAGGCAGCGCTCCCCCCTCGCCCCCCTGTGCCCAGCCGGGAGCCAGCCCTGCCCCGCTCGCCCCCAGCAGCTCCTGCCCGGACGCTGCTCCCTGCCTGGCCGGTGTTCGCTGGTCCCTCCCTTCTGGATCAAGCCCCACTTTCTCTCCTGGTGCGGGGTCACCTCCGGGGCTGTGGTCGAGGCACAGGGCGCTTGCAGGCCAAAGCCGCCGACGCCGCAGCCCACCGGGCTCTGGCTGCTTTGTGGCTGGGACTTGCAAAGCAGCCAAATGAGAGCGGGCTCAGTCAGTGCCGGCTTCCAGGGCAGGCGCTAACACCCCCACTGCTGCTCGCCGGGGTGCAGATGGGTGCCCTCTGTGCACCCCGGGCAGTGGGAGCCCACGAGGGTCTCACGGGGTGTCTGCTGCCCCTGAGCAGCATGGGCTGGAGAGGCTTCCTTGGCTCTGAGAGATAGCACTGAGCCCTGCCTCGGTTTCCCCATCTTTGCCATGCAGGTAGTTGCAGGGAACTGTTAGTTATTGTCCATAAAATGCTTTGAAAATTAAAAGACTCCCACTGTTGTGTTATTATTATTAATAATAATATCCTCCAGGCTTTATCACTGAAACTGCTGCTGGAGATGGAAGTTTCTTACAGCCACAAACGGTTGAGCTTGATTTAGGGAGCTGTAGTTATTATATGAGTGAAATCATTATAAATACAATTGGTTCATTTACTGCTGCACTAAAGCAGACAGAAGCAATTACCAGTGCAATATTGCCATCCCCACCTCAGGCCCCAGCCCCTTCCATGCCAGCACAAAGCTCCTGGAGCTGGGGCTGCTGCTGACGGGAGACCCCCTGCCCCAAGCACCCTGCACCCTGGCAGACCCCTGCAAGGGGCCCTGCATGTCTCTCCTGCCTCACACAGGAACCCGATGATGGCTTTTTTTGGGCAACAAGCTATGTGGCGTCAGCACCCAGCGGTGGTGGTGCTGATGGCAGGGAGGGCATTTGATCCACCTCATGGGAGACACCACGACAGGAGGGTTTCAAAGAGGACCAGAACAGGCAGAAGCAGAGCTGGCCCATGGCACAGTGAAGGTGAGACCCTTGCTGTCCCCTCGGAGGAACTCTGCTGACCCAGCTCTTGCAGAGGTGCCCTGTGGCTTGCTGGACTGTTTGGGACTGCTCAGTCCTGCGGTGTGCCTGAAAATTGTGCCAGATGAGCAAATAGGAAACCAGAGCACCACAGACACCAGAAAAGATGTTTGTGTGGAAATAACCCTATTAGTTTGAAGAAAAAATAACCAAAGGCAAAAAAACCCCATCCCAATAGTTTGCAGTGGAGTGAATGCTGAATGGCCCTGGTAATGGCCTTCATTCCTGGAGGCTTGCAGAGGCATTCATCTGGGACTCAGGCATCAGTGATGGGGTAATTCAGGAAAACCCCCATGAAAAGCTCCAGCAGTTAGTGGGACTGGCACCCCCAGCTCTGGGCCGGACTGCTCCCACCACTGCTCACGTGGGTGCCGAGACCCCGGAGTGTCAGGGCTGGGTGCTCACACCACCTCTGGGCCCAATGCATGGTGGCCCAGGATGGGGTGGCATTGCAGCTTGCCTGCTCTCAGGCCTTGCCAGCCCTGGAAAAACCTGAAGAGCAGCAAGAAACTGCACAAGGGAGGAGGCGGCTTTGGCTGTTTCATTTAAGAAGGGCTTGGTTTTGGGATGGCCTAGAAAGCTGCCATACCGGCACTCTGGGAGGAAAAACTGGTTCTGTAGCAATACAGGGTTTGCAGGGAAAGCCAACAGCTCAGGACGCATTGGGGCTCAGGCTTGCACCCCTTGACCCGTGGGGCTGCACCCTGCTCCCCGTGGCATCCCCACCACTTCTCCTCCTTGTCCCCTGCCTCAAGCTCTGTATTTCTGATCCTGAGGGCGAGGTTGAAGGTGCCCCCAGTGCGTGGCCATGTTAAAGGCAGGGAGGGCATTAAGGAGCCCATGGTGAGACCGTGCTTTCCTGCAATTGTACCCAGGGCCTTTTGCAACCCATAAGTAAATACACAGACCAGCTGCGCAGAGGGGGATGGGACACCCCCATCCCACCCCCCCATCCCAGAGCCCCGCTCTCCCCCAGGCCTGGGTGCCGTGGCTGCAGCAGGAAAATCGTCCCCCCCTGTGCCCCCGTGGAGCAGCAATGACAGATGCCAAGTGCTTCAGGGCCCACGTGGCTTTAGCCCCTGGGAGAACCCAAGGATCGATACAGAAACAGGGTTGGACAAGAAAAGGAAACAAAGAGCATAAAATGATCTGTGAGACTCCAATTCACTCTCAGGGGTGCAGAGGGCGCCTCTGCCACGTACAGCACTGAGAATCATACAGAGCTGCAATATAGAGATCTTTCTATGTATATATTTATAGGTATGTATATATTTATAGTGCACTGCATTTAAAACAGCCGGGCCTGCTTCTTCAGCTCGTTCCTCTTCCACAGGGCCAGGCGGTCGAACTCGGCGATGGTCATGCCGAAGATCTGGTAGAACTCCTCCTGGGAGAGGTGGCGCTGGGGAGAGACGGGATGCTGGGCCAGGGCTGGGGACCGCAGCCACCACCCAGGGCCAACAGCCACCACATGGGGCCGTATGGCTGCAACCATATGGGGCCATATGGCTGCAGCAGGGCGGGAGGGCATGTGAGGGGGTCTGATGGCATTCCCTGCCCATCTGGGTGCAATGGGGTGCTACAACCCCCAGCAGTGCTCACTCGGGAGAGGGGGAGCACCTGGCTCCCTCCTGCTCCTGCCAAAAGCACTCATGCTGTGGGCATGGGGAACAGCTCTGCCCAGCCAGTGGAGCAGCAGGACCACTGTGACAGCGTGCTGGCACGCGTGCGCTCCTGGGGAGCTGTGGAGATGCTCCTCACGCATCCCTGAGCTCCTCACAGCTTCATGCCGCCTGCCTGGGCTAAGGGGACACCCCGTGGAATCGGGTCCCTCTGAGCCCCAAGGAGATTGTCCTCAGTGGAAAAGGCTTTCCTCACCTCTAACCGAGTCCTGTCCACATCTTTGGGCAGCTGGTTCCTCCCCCTTGTCTTCACCAGGAGCAGCTCGTAGGGGTATATCTGCACAGGGACAGGAAGACCATGGGGTAGCTCCGGAGCCAGAAGAGGACAGTTGGGGCACGCCTGGGCATGAGGCCGTGGGGGCCACGAGGGCAAAGCCTCCTCCTGCCATGTTTAGCAGGGTTTGGGTGGCACAGCTGCCTCCAGGGCTTGGACGAGACAAGGTGGAGGGGGGACTTACTCTCAGGGTGACCCTAATCCACCTTGAATCACCTTGGTGGCTCTGGAATAGCCTGCTCACTCTGTGAAACCAGGAGTGACCCAGGGATGAGTGTGAGTAGGGAACCACCAGCACAACCACCCTTCTCTGTTCCTCACCCAGGAGACACTTCTGCTCAGCCAAGTGCTTGGGACCCTGGCAGGAGCGGAAGGACTCTGGTCTGAGCCCTACAGTCCCAGGATGGGGCTGTCAGGTGGGGGATGGAGGGGGATGAAGGTAGGGCATTGTGGGCAGAGGGCAAAGCTTCCTCCTGAAGGGCCTGGGGACACACGGTCATGTCTCTGGGACTCCCTCCGGGTGGTAGTTCCACCTCTGGCTGGTAGCGGCTCCTTGGAGCGGGAGCATCTTACCTTGTACTCTGTGGTGAGAGAGAAAAGACAAGAGAGACATGAGCCACGCTGACCCCTCTGCCGCCAGGATCCTCCCCCTGAGGCTGTGGGGACCCCTGCCTGTCTCCCCCCTACTCCCTCCAGCCTGGACCTCATTTTCCAGAGCTGCCTGCGGTGAGGTAGGCAGCACCATGGCATCTGGATCTGTGCCTACAGTGTCCCCTGCCCACGCTGCTCCCCAGCCCCATGGTGCCTTACCTCGCATCCCCCAGTTGACGGCATTCGTGCTGTCGTAGTGGAAAAGCTCAGCACTGGGAGGCTGCGGGAGGGATACAGGAAAGAAGGATTAAGAGGAGGTCCCCTCCAGACGCTCAGCATGGCACCTCCCATGTGCCCAGCGGGGGAAGGCACCCACCAACCCCAAAGAAGGTCCCACTCCCCACGCCTGGCAGTGGAGAAACTGAGGAACGAGGTGGTGAAGTGACAAGCCCAGGTCACATGGAGGCAGGACCAGGTCTCCCAACGCCCAGCAATTGCTGCCCCAGGGTATAAAGCAAAGCTCTTGTCCTGGGAAGCAACACCAGTGTCCCTCTGAAATGTGCCCTGCAAGATGTTCAGGGCAGGCACCTCTGCCCTGCAGTGCCTGGACAGGGCACTTTGGTCCCCAGTATCATTTTGGATTGGCACAGACCAGCAGTGACAGCAGGGGTGCAGAGAAGGGGGGAGCAGGACACCCTAGTCATGAAAGTGGAGCACCAGGAGCTTTGAGGAGCCTGGAGAGAATGACACCGGGTGCCGAGATGCCTGGCAGCAGCAGGATGCAGGCAGGAGGCACTTACCCTGTGCAGCCCGTTCCTCCTGTAGGCAGGAAGGGAGGCTGACTTAGAAATAAGGGGATCTGCAAAGAAGCCACCAAGGTGCATAAGGGAAAATGCAGGGGTGAGCCCTACACCCTAGGAAAGCACCCGCTGGGCCACCCTACCCCTGTGCTCCCACATCGCTACCCAGCTCCACATTCACCCAGCTCTGTCTCCTTCCAGCTCCAACTCATTTCCAGCCTGGCTTCCTCCCGTGCTGATATTCCTCTCCCTAAAATCCCCTTCCCGCGGCAGCCCTCCCGCCTCACCCTTCAGCACAACACAATCTCCTCTCTCAGTTTCTCTGACTCGTCCTCTCCCAGCTCTGCCCTGGCCCAGCCTTTCAAGGGTTCCTTCTTCTCTCCCCTTCTTCCCTCCCTGGTCCCAGCATCTCCTCCAGCTCAGGCTCTGGACCCCACAGCCGCAGGGGACCAGGCACGGAGGGCTGCAGGCTCACACACTCACCGCTGTCGGCCAGGTAGTGCGTCCGGGGAGCTGCGGGGAGAGCAGAGCAGAGCTGGGCGTCAGGGAGGACCGAGTGCCCCATGCCATGCAGAGCTGCCCGGCTGCTAGCCCTGTGGGTGTTCCTCGGGGCTCCCTGAGCATCTCTGAACAGCCCCAGCTCCGTGAGGGCAGATGCGCAGTGATGAAGGAGAGCATGGAGCGGGCAGGTGCCGTCAGCCTCCCCAATGCCCCCAGCCCCCCCTGCACCCCCAAGGGGAGAGGGGCTGGGTGCCCAGGGTGCTGTGCAGTGAGAGCAGTGCCAGCAAGGAAGGCAACCCTGGGGCCAGCCAGCAGGTCTGGGGTGCCAGGAGGTCCCAGATGTGCCATTAATGAGGAGGTACACATGCAGCGAGCCCAAAACAGGCAGGTGCAAATCCAGTATGGCTGTGCTGTGAGGTTCCCAAGGGACCCTTCAACCACCCCATGAGGCACTTCACCAGGCTGCCCAGACAGCCTGCAAACATCTGCCAGGCGATGTCCCATGCCAGCTGGGGCAGAGGGAATGGATGGAGCCCTCCAGAGAGGAAAAGAGCCTCCCAAATCCAACCCTAGTGCCCAGCACCTCTCCCACCACCCCTTCCCAGTCCCCCGTTCTTCCCTCTCCACCTCAGCAAGCTTCCCACAGGGGCTGGGGCCCTGCCAGGTGGGACGGACAGACAGACGTGGTTGTCCTTACAGCCATTGAGGGAGCCCTCGTAGCCAGCTGTGTGCAGGGCTTCTCTGCTGCTGGCCGAGCTGCGAGGGGGTGTCCAGGGGTCTGCATAGGAGTTGGACCGAGCCTTCATCTCCTCCCTCAGGATCAGCCTGCCGATGCCGCTCTGGATCTGGGCAGGCAGGAAAAGCCGCTTTGCACCCCTCCTTTCCCTGCCTGGCCCTCCCCGACAGCTGGCACATCGTGGCAGGGCATGGCACCTCCCAGCACGAGCTCGGCATCTCCCATCTGCTCCCCTGTTCCTGGGGACGAGCTGCTGGGGTGGGGTGCCTCGGCAAGGGGATGCACTCCCCCTCCTTCAGATCCCATGCTGGGGGTGGCCAAGGTGGGGGAGATGGCAGAGGGCAGCAGGGACAGTAGTGGTCCCTTCTTGGGTGGCAGAGCTGGGCTGGGCCTCCTCCCCAAAGCCAACCGCCACGGGGGCAGCTTGCTGCCAGCTCCTCCCTGCCAGGCTGCAGGCAGGGAGATCACTCACCTTGTGCATGCCCCGGTCGTACCCGTCCTCCTCGCCTCCTGATGAGAACCTCCGGGCCCGGGGGGCTACAAGGAGACACGTGGGGAGGGTCAGATGGGGACAACGGTGGAGGCAGGTAGGGAGAAGACAGTCCCCAGCTGCATGCGGACAGCTGAGTCCCAAGCACTGCGAGCATTTTGGGGTCACTTTTGCAGGTTTCTTGGCCCAACCCCGCCTTCGGGTCCAGACCCAACTCGGGGCAGGGGGTCCCTCCCAGGGAATGGCTGGTTTGGGGGCAGGAATGGGTTTCCCTTTCCCCCAGCCCAATGGGAGGCTGTTACCTTTGGGGGAGCCTTGGAAGGACCAGTACTCCGACTCGGAGTGGTAGTATGGGTCCGGGGAGTAGGCAGGGCTATACTTGGATGACTGTGCAATGTCTTCACTGGTTTTGCTTTTTGTGGCTGCAGGGAGGTTGTCTGCAAAAGGAGCAGGCAGAGCTGTAATGAGGACCCCCAGTCCCGCCAGCAGGACTTGCAAAGATCCACCCCAGGATGAAGACAAATCCTCTTCCCTCCCCTCTCCCCAGTGACCGCCAGCATTTTATGTCTGGGACAGCATGGAGCAGCGCTGGGAATAATCTATTTTCAAACTGCTGACACCTCCTGGAAACAAGGGTGCAGAGGCAGATGGTGGGGACGGTGACAAGCAGAGGGGCTGTCGCTGATGCGGCTGGGAAGGGACCCAAATGGCTCATAGCCCACAGCACCATGACAAGCTCTGGCTCCTGCATAGTGCTCACCCCAGCCCCAGTACCACCAACCTCCCCGTGCCCCTGCGCGCCAGGCTGTCCCGTCACCCAGAGGGCTGTAACCGCACAGGCAGGAGGGGATGGAGGAAGGGACAGAAAGGGCTCTCGGGGGGTTACTGCCAGGGGAAGGTGGCAGTGGGCTGTGCAGTGCGGATGAGCAGAGGGGTGACCCCAGCAGCTCCGGCTCTGGCAGGGGCTCGACCCCCCAAGGCAGGGCCACACAGAGAGCTCTGCGTAGGCTGGGGACTGAGCCTCAGCAGCACACATGAGAAACCCAAGGGTGAGCCCTGCTCCTTTCCCCCAGAGGCCAGGAGACTCGCAGGGGAAGGAGCACCAAGGACAGGCTGTGTGGCAGAGCCATCCCACCACCTCAAGTGGGTGCAGGGGACCCTGCCAACCGCAGCTACTTACAGCAGTGGGTGCAGCCAGCAGCGGGGCGGCGGGAGTTGGGCAGGTGGGAAGGGAGAGCCCAGGGAGAGAGAGGAGACACAGTTACTGCTCGGGGGGAGCTGATGTCCCTCTACGCGCAGAAGCAAGCAGGGACAGTGCAAGCCAGCCCTGCTGAGAGACACCAAACCCCTGTGCCTCCCTCCTCCCCACCTCAACACCCCCCAGGCCCATTTAATCCTGGAGCATCCATCCAGGATGAGCTGTGATTCTTCTCCAGGGCTCCATGTGAAACTGCAAATTAACTTCATCCTTTTCCCAAGGCTGCTCTGGCTCCTGGCATCAGCAAGCAATGCCCACCCTCATCCCCTCTGCCACCCCTCCATGGCCTCACTCCCCCTCCCACAGCTATCCCTGTCCCCAGCGCTGCTGACAGCCTTCGCCTCCATTCCTCAAAACAGGGATGTGGTTCAAAGCTGCCTTTTACTTGCACCAAACCCTGCGCTCTGCTGGCTGCAGGGGAGGCAGGAGCATCAGCCCACCAAAGCCCAGTGCCCCAACATCTCACTTTGATGCCTGCTCCCATCTCCTGCCCTGCCCCTAAATGCAACTCAGCCAGACCAGGCCCCGCACTGGTACCCTGCCCCGCTTCCCCCGCGGAGCAGAGCCCGGTGCACAGCAGGCAGACCGTACCGTGTCGCTTATAGATGGGGGGTTTCCGGTAGATGTTACTCTCGCCGGCAGCTGGTAGCAGAAAGAAAGAAAGGAAGGGAAGAAAGAAGGAAAGAAGGGAGGAAGGGGAGGTCAGCGTGGGTGTGCTGAGAACGGACAGGACAGAGGTCCTGCAGGAGATGTTATCCCCACGCTACATTTCCATCACACAACCGCCTCCGGGTCCATGTGTCCCACGGGAGTGCAGTGCCAGGCCAGGGCCAGGCAGGCTCCAGGATGGGCAGCGGAGGCGCGGTCCCGGGGCTGCCCTCGGGCAGCGGTGCGCACAGAGGCCATGCAGTGAGCCCCAGCGTCAGCATGCACTGTGGAGCAGCGGGCACTGCCGGCCCCAGGAGGGAGCGGCACAGCCAGGAACCACCGGCCACCCCTGCCAGCCGGCAGCAACGCACCACGGCTCACACTGGTGCAGTTTCTTGGGGGTGCCAGCGCCTGGAAGAACCACCTGCAATCTACCTGGGGGCGAAACACCATCAGCCAAAGCCTCTTTCCGCAGCAGAGAGAGAAAAGAGCGAGCTGGGAGGGAAAGCGAGCTGGAGCCTGGCGCTGAGAGCTACGGTCCCCGCGCAGGGGCCAGGCAGCAGAGCTGGCGGAGCAGGGAGGGGGCCATCCATAAACCACCGACCGTCAGCGGGAGGGCAGGGCAGGGCAGGCAGTGGGGCCGAACCCTGGCAGGGATGGGATGGAAGCAGGGGACAATGGTGGGGAGCCTCTGGGTGTCCTCATGGTGCTGTCCCAGGGCATGAGCTATAGCTTTGTGGAGGGTTCCATGTTCTGGAGGAGGGCGAGGACAGCGGGAGATGCCTATAGCTGAGCAGGGTGGTCTGGGGCTCTGGCCCCCCTGCGCATGCTGAAGGATGGATGGGCAGCTCTGCCTGCTTCCCTCCCCACTCTCCCATTCTGCCCGCTCTGTCCCCGTCCCCATGGGCTCTGAGTGGCTGGGAGCGGGTGGTGGCCCTTACCTGGTGGCCCCCTGCAATCCCTGCAGAAGGGGAGCAGGCATCTGGCAAGCCCAGAAGACTCTGGGGGGAGGGAGCAGCGGGCCCTAGGGGGAGTATAAAATAGTCATCTGTAGCGGATGGGTGCGGAAAAGCCTCCGGCAGACACGCTTCAGCTCGTGATCCTGGGGAGGAGGCAGGGGAGGGGGCAGGCTCTCCACAGGGGACTCGTCTTTGTGTGAGGGGTGGAGGAAGGTCAGGGAAGAGGAAGAGGGATGTTGCAAGGATCAAGTACACTCCGGGTGGCTCTGGGACGTCCGCGTAGTGATGGGAAGGGACGAGGGTTCAAGCTGCAGGTCCTGTTTATGGATGGCCTCTACCAGGGGTAGATCCTGCTGCCAGCTGGCTCTAGGCAGGCGGTGGAGCTATGCATGCGACACAGGAGGGATGGTACATGCGGGCATGCCACAGACACGGCGCTTCCCTGGGAACTGGGGCGCTCCAGAGCCTACCTGGGATGTGGAAATGCTTGGGCGCTTGGTATGAGGTTGGAGTGGAGGACCTCACATCTAACTGGCTATAGTAGGGGGAGCTGCGCCCGCTCTCGGTGCCTACGCGGTGCCGAGCAGAAGCAGCCGTAAGTGACCGAGAGAGAGAACAAGAGGCAAAAGAAAACGGGTGTTAAATGCAGAGGTGTTAGAAGAGCCGGGGGCGACCCATGTGGTGGGGGTGACGGGGATGTGCGCCAGGCTGTGGTCCAGGATGGGGCGTGATGGAGCAGGGGAAGACTTCCTGCATCTCTGGAAGAAGGCGGGATGCAGAGGAAACCCTGTGTGCAGGTGCAGTTACAGGGCAGCAGGTTGCCCTGCCACTGGTGAGAGGAAAGCCGAGCGTGCTGCAGAGGCAAACGGTGATGGGCCCTTGGCGGTGCAGCGTGCAGGTAGCTTGGAAATGTGGGACCTCTGGAATTACTGACCTCAGATTTTCCTAGTCATTCCTCCCCAGCTCCGAAGGACAGGAGACATGGCACAGACACACTCTGCTTCCCCCTCAACACGCTCCAGGGCGTACACATGTGTGTGTGTTAAGGACCCCCCTTGCAGCACTGGCTGGGCACAAGCACTCTCATGCACACCCCTCCCAGAGCTACCAAGCCAGCTGAGGGCTTTTCACTGGACCTGGGGGTCACCTCTCTCCCCACCCCATCCTCCATGAGCCCCAGCTCAGGTCTGAGCCAGGACAAAGCCCCCTTGGCCTCTCCTCACTGCTCGCGAGACAAGAGTCAGGGGAACCAGGGGATACACACAGCAGAGTTGGTCACTGCCCCACAGCTCCTGTTGCTGTCAGCCCCCCGCGGACCCCCCAGGCCTCCTGCTTGCTTGCCAGAGGAGAGACCACTGAGGTTCCCTGGGAGAAGCAGGGGACAGTTTGGTGATCGCTGTTCCACTCGGGGGTCTGAGCTTAGCCCAGCCTGGGGTTGCAGCTGAAATCCTCACCTGAGCGGTAGAAATGGTGGGGGGACCTTGGGATGGTGGGGGACATGCCCTGGCGGCTGTAGGTGGGGGAGTCAATGTAGCCAGGGCTGGAGGCTCGCCTCTGCCGCATGTCAAAGCTCTCATAGATGTCCTGGGGACGAGGAAAGGCATGGAGAGAAGCGGCGTTAGAGCTGGTGGGATGAGGCAGGTCAGTGCCTCAGCAGCCCTGCAGAGAGGTGTCCCCCCGACGGGGGTCCTCATGCTCGAGGCAGCCTGGGAGGATGCATGCCGGGCAGCGTGCGTGTCCTCTGCGGCTGGAGGGGGCCCCCAGGCTGCTCTGCCTCCCTGCTGCCAAAGTGCAGGCAGCGAAGCCCAGGGTTTGGGGCTAGGTGACAGTGTCCGGCCAGAGGCTTTCACCCCCTTGCCTGGAGATCGCTCCCTTCCCCTGATCTTGTTCCCAATTACTGGCATCACCCTCCACAGGGCAGAAGCTGCACCCTGGGTCTGCTCTGCCAGGGAGGGCTTGCACACTGCTCTCCCCAAGGCCCGACGGACAGGACCCTGCTGGACAGGGCCCCCCTGTCTCCCCCCACCTCGGGGCAGCACCCAGGCCAGGGCACGTTCAGCAGAGACCCAGCAGTCCCTGGGCAGAGGGATGCCCTGCGGCAGCAGCAGGTGACAGACCCCCCGGTGCCCGCTGGGGGCATTACCTGCGAGTACGGGGAGAGGGTCCCCAGGGACTGGAGGCAGCAGAAGGCAAAGGGGGAGGAGAGAGAGAGAGACAGCACATGGTTAAGGGGAGCAGTGACAGAGTGGGGTCCCACAGCAGCTCATTTTCCCCATGTTACAACCTCATCACAGCTGCCAGGCAGCAAGGGCGGCTGGTGGCACAGCCAGAGCTGAACTGGCAGGAGACCAGGCAGGGAGCCCCCGGCCAGGAGGGGAGCTGGTGTGAGGATGGCACCTCCTGAATCAGCAGCTTGCACCCCTTCTCAGAGACCTCGGTGGAGAGGCTGCAAGGGGGGAAGGCAGCTGCTGGCCCCACAGTGCTGCACAGCGGGGCCATGGCCATGCTGCCTGCACCATCACCGGGTGGGCTGGAGGAAACCAGACTTGTGACAAGCCTTGGGACTGGAGATGTAAGAGGTGCTGCTGCTGGCCATTACAAAGTCCTCTTCCAGGACCACCTCAGGTCCCGCATCTCTGTGTGAGCTGTTCAGACCCTCTTCTTCCATGGACTTACTGAAATCACCCAGCAGCCCCAGCCTGCCTGGGGGAGCAGGGCAGGACAGTCCTGTGCCATGTGCTGCTTGGGCATCATCTCATCACACGCTTGCAAAAACGCATGGACCAAGCCCTCTTCCCCTGGCTGCGGGGTCAGCACCCAACAGGGGCAGCCCTGCTGTGCTCCAGAGACACCATGCTGGGGCTGGGTGCCCAGGAGGATTGCCTGCCAGGGGCCAGGCTTTGGGCTGAGCCTGCTGGCCATCTGTCCCTCCACCCCAGAGGCTGCGATGAGTGAGCTCCCTGCCACATCACTCCCAAGGGTGACGTCTCCTCACACGCAGCGCTGTCTGTCCCTGCACATCAGGTCGGCGGCACAGTGTGGGCAGGGCGCTGCCATCAGCTGATAAGATCACTGGTTTCTTTCTTACTCTACAGCAGCAGCACCAAGATTTCCCTTCCAGCCCAGGCCCTCTTCTTCACAGGGAGCCTCTGGGAGAGGTCTTACCCCTGCTCCTGCCTCCCTGCAGTATTCCCGCTGGAGTGAGAGAACCCACATGCAGTTTCCCCCATTGCCCCAAACCACGGTCTGTCTCCCTGCGCAGCCTGGCATTGGGCGTATCAAGACTCAATACCTCCCCATAGCTATATCTCTCCAGCGTCTCATCCGACGTGTATCTGTGATAGGGCTCGTAGGAAATGAGGTCAGGACGCTGCACTTCATAGATGGCTTTAATCTTGGGGAGAGCTGCCAGGTCTTTGTAATTAAGGATCTCATTATCCACTTTAGCCTAGGGAGAGGGAGAGACAGAGACAGAGAGACAGAAAGGAAGAGGAAGAGAGAAGGAAGCAGAGGCTGGAGCGCACAGTGCGGAGCCAGCACAGAGCAGACAGAGCCCACCATCACCCCAGCAGGAGGAACTGGTAAGAGGAGATGCCTGAGGCAGCAGCAGGAAGGGGCAGAGGAGCTGGGAGGGTGGGACTATGCGCCTCCAAGTGCTCCTGGTCTGTGCCAACGGCACTGGTGGCACAGCGTGCCGCTGGGGCAAGGGGGCACGGCTTGTCCGTGCTGTCCCCAAACGCTGGGCTTGTCCCCAGGGGATGCCTCGCACTGCACAGCAGCACTGGGAACTGCGGCTCCCTTCCCTGGGGCCGGAGCATCTGCTCTCCCTGTGCAGATGAGGGGCAGAGCTGTACTTACGCAGATGACACGGTTCGGGGAGCCGATGCTGGAACCAGGGGGTGAGATGGAGGTTTCTGACGTCCTTCTGTGCTGTGGAGGCAGAAAAGCGGAGGACAGGTGAGAGCACAGTGAGGAGGGACCACTGAGCAGGCACAATACTGGGCGCAACAAGCAAATCGTTGGTTTTGGAGCTGAATTTCACTTAAGGTTCCTCTGCCCTTTCATCTGCTTGCTGCTGGTTCCCATAGCCGTTGCAGGCTGCCCTGCTGCCCAGCTTTGCGCCCTGGCCTCTCTCGGGGCCAGATCCGGAGTCAGGCGAGTGGCCTGGCAAGACCCAGCGGGCAGCTGTCCCCATGGCCAGACGGGCGCAAAGAGGGAGCAATAGCTCGAGGGGTGCAGGGGGTTGGTGAGGGGACTGCTATGCCCCCTCCCCGGCTGTGCCATGGGCTGGTGCCAGCCAGCAGGCAGGCCCCTGACAACAGCCCTGGCCACGGCCACCCGCCGTCCTCCGGGCAGCGGGGACAGAGCTTGTGCCAGCCTCGGGAAGCCACCCCGGGCTCGGACACTGCCACAGCAGCTCACCTGCAGCAGGGACTCAGGGGCAACATCACCTGGGACGTGCCACCTCTCAGAGATGCCCCTCACCCTGCTGCCTACCTTTAGCTTCTTCTCTGCTCTGGCTGCCTGCTTGCAGATTGGGTGCCACACTTCAGAGCCTGCAATGCAGCAAAAGGAAAGTGTTTCAGCTCCATGCACAGCTCACCCCTGCTGCTAGGGATCATCCAGCTCCCCCTGCCATGGGGGAGTCCTGTCCTGTCCCTGCTGCCTCCAGCACTGACCTGCAGCCCACGGTCCCCCGGGGACCACATATCAGTGCTCTCCCTAGCAGCAGCTGCACTGAGCAACCGGTGTTATAGAAGTGCAGCCCCCGCATGCTGGGGGGGCAGATCCTGGGGGGCCCTGCAGGGGCAGGAGGTAGGAACCGGAGTCTCTCCATGGGGAGCAAAGCAGGAGGGAGGTGGTGAGCCCCGAGGATGCACAGGAGTGGGGGGGTCACCGGCTGGGTCCCACCGGCTTTCCCAGGTGCCTTCTCCACTACAGCGTGGCCATAGGCATGCGCCCATTGGGAAGGCAGGGCAGTGGGGACTGGGTGTTCGTACTAAGAAACTAAACAGCTCCCAAGCACTGAGATGTAGTGGCCAACTAAACTGTGACAGCAAACCCAGGTGTGTTTTTGGTGCAGCCCAACCAGTGCTCAGCCAGGCAGCTCCTGCTGGTTGAACTCGGGGTAACACTGAGCCCGGGCATGCACAGCCCCTTGCACGCCTTCTGGGCTGGAACCAGCAAAGCTGCTGAGCTTTGCCCAGGCGTGCCCTGGGATGGATGCTGAGCGCACCCATCCTGCTGCCCATGACGGGCCTTGCTGGGACCCCCACTCTGGCTCTCTCAGTGCACAATTCCCCCTTTGCCACCCACGGGGTCATTAGTGACTCAGGGTGACCGGCAAGTGCAGGTTACAAAGAGAAAACAAACCCTCCCTCTGCACTGTAAATAGCCCCTAAGGCAGCTTCAGGCAGGGATGAGCTTGCCAAAACCAAACCCAAACCATCCAGCTGTGCCAAGCGAAAGCCTTACCCCTCCAGTGTTGCTCACAGTGTCACCTGGACAGGGGGAGTTGGGGGCAGCAGGGAAGGGGTCCTCGACCACCTCCCCTGGTGCTGGAGAGAGCCGGAAGCCGGTCACCCTGCAGCCATCCCAGCCTCTATTTGCTGGGCGCAGGCCAGGGACACATCCAGGCATGCCCAACAGCACTCCCCAGCTGTGCAGGGAGACTCACAGGGAGCAAAAAGCTGCCGACAAGGAACAAAGTCTCCTCCAGCTCAGCAGCAGGGAAGTTTTCATGGAGAGAAATGATTGCCACATGGCCCAGGAAGAGCACAGGGGCTGAAGAGCAGTGGAGAGGGGTCTCTGGCATTGCTGGTGGGTACTGGGACTCTGCTGTGCAGAGAGACCCTTTTGGCTTTGATGGTCATAAGGACCCGAACCCCAAACGCCCCCACAGGCAGCACACCTCCACACAAGTCATGCTGGTCTGCCCCACTCGAGTCCATGCTCCAATGTGGGACAGGGGAGTCCCTCCTCACCACAGCAGGATCCCTACCTGTGAGGTACATCTCCTCCCCTTCCGTGAACATCTGGTGGCAGCGGACACATCTGGCACAGGTGGGGTGGTAGTGCTTCCCTCCTGCCTGCAAGGGCGAGCAGAGAAGAAGGGCCCCTGAGCAAGGCAGGACATGGCGACCTGCTCACACCCACAGCAGCCCTCTCTGCTGCAGACAATGACGAGGTCAATGTGACAAAACTGCTCAGAGCGGCCTTGGAGACCACTGCAGTGTACAGGGAAAACCAGAGACCACTTTGCTAATGTTTCTGCAGGACTACAAGCTGGACTGGGACCCTTCTGCTCTCCCTGAACTGTCCAACACACAGGAAAGCAGAGCTAGGAGGTCCCAAACAAGGTACCCCTACAAACCTCACCCCTAATAAATTGTCCTTGGACTCTGGAAATAACCAAGACCCCCTTCAGCAACGCTCAGCCAAGCAGCCATGCTTTACACCAGCTCTTTCCCTCTACAGGTGTGAAGAGAAACAGTAAATCTGTCCCAGGATGTCACAGCAAGGAAACAGTAAAGAGAGAAGAAAGGCCCAACATACAAACCTTGCAAAGCACAGGCTTCCTCTTGCTGTCAGATCTCCCTGACTACCATTGCCAGCCCATCTCCCTAAAGAAACTTTTCTCCTTCTGTGAAGCTGTGCCCAAACTTCAGTGCTAGCGACATGCTATTCCCCAGCTGAGCAGAAGCCGGGCTGCTCCCTTTACTCTTTGGCAGGGATAATAGCTTTAACTGGTAGCTTGTTTCCACTCAAAGTGTCTGCTAGCATTTCAATTATAGGCTTGTTTTCTGGCCTGGGAGCTGGTAGGCAGGGGCTGGCTCAGGGCAGGAATCTGGGCTGCACTGTTAGAGCTCGACCCCAAAGGACATTTTACTCCCATAATAATTCAAGAGAAGAGGAAGGATAATTCAAGGCAGCAGAAGGAAGATGAGGCTCTGACTGACAAAGGAGAGGGTTATGATAGAGGGGGCTGGAGCCGGTTTGAAACAGGGAGGATCAACAGGAAAATTTGCTGCAAGGATAACTGAGATCTGCCAGTTGATTGCCCATAAAAATCAACCTGGAACTCAATGTCTTTGGGGTGCAGACAGCAGCCAGTGGCTTTTTCCCTTCAGTTTACGCCAAAAATTAATGGAGGTTTTAGGGCAGGCCAGGGGAGATGAGTGTGAGAGTTTGTACCCCTCTTCCTTTCACTGTAGTGCACTTCAATCCAGGGAGGGGACAGCCCTGCGCCTCAGACACCTCCTCATGCCAGCTGGCAGCAGCACAACGTACTCCTGGGCTGGCCCAAGTGAGCCCACAGCCCAAACATCCCCAGTTCACACCCAAAAGCTTGGTAACATGGCAGGAAGGTCCCCAGTGGGAGGGCTGCAGACTCAAACACACTGTGAATGCAGATGAGCAGCAAGGAAGGCCCCAGCCCTGGTCCCCCAAGCCCTCCGGTGGGACGGGAAAGGTCCCCACGGCAGCCCCAACAAGCAGCCACCCTGAGCCCTGGCCCACCCGCAGCGCCCCATGGCAGGGGCTTGCATTGAACACTTTGCCAGCCGGTTCCAGGCTATACAGATCCTAAACCAACTTTACCCCTAAAAGCCTTGTCCAGAGCCCTCGGTATCAAATCATGCCCATGGGCTCATTGAGTCTCATGCCCGTTGCTCCAGGGAGGCGGCCCACCAGTCCTGCCAAGGCAGAGGCTCCCTAAGGATGGCCGGTTCCTCCTGCTCTGCCCGAGCCTGGGGCACAAAGCCCTGCCTGGGCAGCTGCCCGCTGCAGCACCACGCCAGCACCCCCCACAGCAGGCACCCACCAGCCAGCACTGCGCACCCAGGGCAGGCACGCTGAGCTGCGTCAGTCAGAGGAGACGGCTGTAAACACAGGGAAAAGAGATGAAAAACAACCCAGCTCCTAAACACTTCAGGCTAGTGTGCCTGCAGTTCCCCTCACTTGATTTCCAGCTGACTAGAGACAGCTAACGCTGGGGACACGGGGCCCTGATGACCGATGTGCCGCCTCCCCCAGTCCTCTGAATCTGGGATGGGTTTGGTTCTCTTAGACCCTCTTAGTACCACCCCCAATGGCTTGGTGTGCTGACAGTAAGGAAAAGAAAAAAAAAAAAAAAAACAACCTTTTCCTATCTAGACTATATGGGCTGCTGTCACAGGTCAGACCATGCTGGAAGGGGACGCTTTGCAGATCTGGGGGCGTAGGCGTGGAAGGAGGCTGGCTGCTCCCCCGGGGGCATGTACCAGCTCAGTCCCGACTTTAATTTCAACACAGATCTTCTCCAAAAACACCCAACACCTCAACACCCCCACTCCCCCTTGAGGAGCAACTCTCCAAACTGTGCACAAACCTTGCTCCTTTTATATTGGTTAAAATTACAGCTTGTAAAAGGCCGGTAGAGGCTGCAAGGGAAGAGACCTGCTCATTATCACTTGCAGTCCCTTAAAGACTCATTAATCATCCAAGCCTGGCTGCACAGCTTGGAGTGGTTGGGAAAGCCCGGAGGCTGCCGGGATAGCACAAGAAAACTCCTTAAGGCCTAAAATTATTTAAAGGCGCCCTTTCCATTTTGCGCTCCACTGGAGAAGACAATTAAAGCCTCTGCTTTCACAAGAGATCATTCCATACTGCAAGCAGGCACGTGCCCAGGGAGGGTGGGGAGCACAGGCTGAGCCCTGGCTGCGGGGAGGCAAGGGGTGCTCTGACGTCCTCGAGCGGCACAGCCCCCCGGCACCCAAACCCTATGCTCCTCGTGGCTCCATGACAGTGCCTGTGAGGAGGCGGCACCTCAGCTCTGCCTGCGGGCACCCCAGCACTGAGGCACATTACTTCCAGCCCACCAGAGTCTCGTCACGCAAGGGCTCCTGTGCCCAGGCATGGGCGCGGCAGGCAAGGTGCTAATGCAAGATGATGGCCCTTCAGAGCATCTGGTGGGATTCAGCCAGCATCTTCCCACGGCCCAGCAGAGCTGGCCAGCCACTGCAGCCAGGGAGAGCTGATGCTGGGAGCAGAGCCTAGGGTGGAGGACAAAGCAGGAGGGAAGGTAGAGCTAATGCTGGGAGAACAGCTGGGGGAGATAGAGGCGAGGGAGAGCAGGGAAGGCTGCCTCCTTGCCACGGCCCCGGCTTGCAGGCCGGCTGCCACCACCCGCACACCTGTCACGCCTGGCAGAACTGCTCTTTGTCCGTCCCCTCAGACATGCAGCAGCAGCAACATCCTGTGCTCATCCTGACTCCACTGTGGTTGCGCCAAATAAAGAAACCTCCGAGAGTGGTGCAGTGAGGAGGCAGCGGTGCCTGAGGGTGCTGGCTGGCAACACAGCCTCTGAGCTCAGGGCAGGGGTCCCAAATCCTCTCTGGCTCCTCTCACCTGCCTTCATACACTGAACATCCCACACCACCAACGCCCAGCCTGCTTGCCCTGCTGGGGTGGCTGAGGATGCTCATGTCCTGGCAGGGGGTTATCAGGGACCAGACTGCCCAGGGAAGGAACAGCAGGGATTTGACCTCAGGGGACCCTCTGGCTTCACCCTGCTCTGCTCAGACATTTGCTAATGAAGTGGCCCCGTGATGGGCAGCCAGCCTGTGGCAGCCGCTGCAGCGCTGAGCTCATGCTCACAGCAGCCAGCACTGGGACTGCTGCCGAAGTCTGGAGTCAGCAGAAAGCCTTCCAGGCACAGGCAGCTCCCTGAAGAGGGAGAAGATGCTGGAGGGCTCCTGGCACCTGGCTCCAGCTTCAGGAGAGGTTCCCTGGCCACGCTGGGTGCTCTCAGGCCAGCCCAGCCAGCAGGACCAGAGGGGGTGACCACTTCTTGGTAGGCTCTGAGTGAAACAGGCTGGAGATATCCTGGAAGAGTTCTCAGCAGGCTGGAGACCTACACGGCCACTGCCACTCCAGCCCACAGCACCTGCAGCCTGACTCACTGTGGAGCCACAGTACGTCTGATTTTGGGATACAGCTTCCTATCGTTACTGTCTGGAGATGGAAAGAGGTGTGGGTGCCAATGCCACCCACATCTTCCCTTCTCACGAAGGGAAGGTCTCAGGAGTGACTGAGCACACTTTCAGCATTGCTGCCTCTTTACACCACCACAGCCCCAGCCCCACAGCATCACCAGGGGGTCTAAAAATCACAACAGATTTCATTCTGACATCTTTCTCTCTGCCTCCTGGCTCCTGAGTCTTTAGTTTACCCTCAGACCAGATTTTCCTGCTTTTTCTTTTCCCCTGCAAATGTTGGGGTAGAAACAGAAAGCATGACAGGACATCTCACCTCCAGGAGCAGGGACCGCAGGAAGGACTTGCTGCCTGCCTGCCTGATGAGAAAGACCAGCCCTGATGGACCTCTGTGTCCCTCCCCAACAGCAAACCCCACTCCCCCCACCTTTGCTGGCTATGCAGCTCCATCATTGCCCAAAACATCCCTCCACGTCCACCTGCATCCATGCCTTGCTGTGGGATCCCTGTGTGACCTCTGCATCCCCCAATGGCTCTGCCAGAGGAGCTCCTGCTGGCCAGCAAGGTAATGAGCAAAGCCCCCTCTGGATTTGGCCCAGGGCAGGGGACCCCCTGCTCCAGTGGCTGTCCTGCAAAGGGGTGTGCTGTGGGGACAGCTGCCTACTGGCGGGGTGCTGCAGCCCCTCGCCCAGGCTCCGCAGCAGGCAGCTGTGCTGGATGTGTTTCCAAGGCAACAGGCAGGCTGCCTGCACAGGGATGCGCTCAGAAGTTGGGCTGAGGTGAGCACAGTGGGGACACTCCAGAGATGGGCATGGTAGCAGCCAGTTAAGGCTAGTGTCCCCACATCTTGGGCTCCGGACGCATCCCAGCACACCCAGGCCACCGCGTGCTCTGGCTGCTTTCTGGAGCTCCAGTACCCAAGCCACCACTCCGAAGGTTTGCAGTGTGGCGTTGCTCCTTCCTCCACTTCCACCCTCCAGAGAAGGTGGTCAGACTGTGTCCACACACCTGCCGCAGGAAGAGCCATGGCCCCAAGAGACCAAGGGTAGCATGACAAGGGTGTAGGATGATGAAACTCCCACGCCTCCCCAAGGCACGCACCTCGGGGCAGGACGCACGTGGTCCCTATTACAGACCAGGATGGGGTGGCCATGGCCCCAGGACTCACCTCCAGGACCCTGCCGCTGATGTACCGGTCACAGGTCTCGCACTTGATGCCAAACTGAGCATGGTAGTCGGACTCACAGTATGGGACGCCATCCCTTTGGGAAAGGGAGGAGAAGGGGGTGAGCAGCGGGGTGAGCCAGGCTGGGCACCCCCTCGCTGCAGCCCCAGCCCCAGCCCTGGGGGGTGCAGCCCAGCAATGGCCAGCACGGCCAAGCCTGCCACCAGCACAGTGGCACTCACTTGCTGATGTACTCGCCGGTGAGGATGATCCCACACGTTTGGCACTTGAAGCAGCTGACGTGCCACTGCTTCTCCAGGGCCAGAAGGGACTGGCCTTGCTTGATCTCCTCCTTGCAGCCTGCGCAGTCTGGGGGGACAGAAGATGGGGAAAGCGCATAGGAGTCCCACAGCTCCCTGGTAGGGGGCTCAGCAGCGCGGCAGGAACATGCACATCGGCTGGCCCATGCCGAGGCACCCTGGCTGTTTAACCTGGTGCACCCTTCGCACTCAGAGGAAGCCCCGTGCCAGAGGACCTCCTTCTCTAGGGGCAGCTGCTGTTATAAAAACCCTGCTCCTGAGACCACTCCAGGGGCAGACCCTTGGGGATCATTTCTTTATGGGGAATCATTTCTTTACAGGAACATACCAGCTCTACTTGTTCCTAGCACAGGAGCCAAGAGGAAAGCCTCTTGCTGGAGCTGGGACCTCTGAGGCACCACTGGCACCCAGCAACCCTGGCCAAGTACCCATGGCAGCACAGAGCCGTGTCTCCCTCCTGGGCGGCAAGCTCGAGCCAGGGCGAGTGCGTGGGCTGCTGGGCCGTGCTGCCTTGGCAGGTCCCTGGGGTCTCCCCTCAGGGGCAGGAGCGGTGAAGTGTCCGGCAGCGAGCGCAGCAGAGGAAGGGCTGTGCTCTCCGGCAGCCGCGTCCGGCCCCACTGCAGTGTTTACAAGACTCCCTTCCTTCCCTGCTTCCCCTGGCTCTTGTCAAGGCTGGGAGCAGGAAGCACATGGGCCTCGGACCCCTGACCTTGACTCCTCCTTGTCCTCTTCTCCCCCCTGGGCAGCAGGTTTGCCCGGACAGGGTTTCTCCTTAACTCCCTCCCTGCCGCAGCACCGCACGGGCAGCCCGAGCAGTCAGGCTTTCCCACTGAGCCCATCCCCAGGCAGCTCTGCACCAAGTCCCTGCCCGCTGGGCAAAGCTAAGGGCGGGTGGATTTTTGACCCCTGTCAAAAAGCAGGCTGGTCAGCTCAGCCAAGCCAGGATCCATTCCCTCTTGCACACAAGCGCTGCTGGATTTTTTGTTGCTGGCAGGGCTGGGGCTGCAGGGAGAGGCTCAGCATCCTTCTAGGGATGTCCTCCCTCCAGACTGCACCAGTGTGAGCTCCAGCAGGCAAACCTCCTCTGCCACCCTGTCTGGGTGGCACTGCCAGGGCACCTGGGCTGCAAGGCGCACGTGCAGGCAGCAGGCTTCATCTGGCTGCTGCCTGCAGCTGCCTATGAATAAGGCATGGTGCCCTCAGGTAACCCCGCTCTGCAGGCCAGGGAGGAGCGCTGGCGGGAAGAGGATGGGAAGGGAGAGGAAGGCAGGCGAGAGGCAGGGCGTGCGGCTGCCCTTCCCCTGCCCGCTGCCCCGGCCCTGCTATGGGAGACAGTGGGGTGCTGTGGGCTGGCCACAGCCTGCCTCTGGGCAGCTCAGGGTGCTGCTGGAGGAAGATGGGGGAAGCCCTGTCCTCTGGCTGGGGCTCACTCAAACCCCGCCACGTCCCCTAACTGCACCAAGGCCATGGTGAGAGCTGGGGGGAGGCAGCTTGGGGGAGCTCCCAGGGACCCATCAGGACCAACTCATAACTCAATCCAAGCCACCACCAGTGCCACCACAGCAACGGGCTGACAAGGACCATGGGTGACACCACAGTCCTGGGTCCGGCCCTGGCTGCAGGGCTCAGCTCCAGGCACTGATGCTCCAAGGTCTGCCCAGCTGCAGCAGCAAGGGCCCCCACCTGGCCTCCCCGTGGCTCAGCCTGCTGATGTGGCAGGGTCTGGGCACCATGGTGTGACACAGGTCCCAGCTCTCCCTGCCTTCTGCCACCTGTCCATGCACTGCACTGAGACAGCTCCCCTGGGACTTGACAGCAGCAAACACGGGGCATATGGGAGACAGGGAAGCATGGACATTAATGCTGCAGTCCCCTTGCTCTGGACATGGGCTGAAGCATGCCCTGCATGCAGCAGCTCCACGCCACAGGGATGCTCTACCAACCCCCAAGCGCAGCACCCATGGGATGCTCCGCAGCAGCCCGGGGCAGAGCGCCAGCAGCAAGGAAAGACTGGGGGGGCAAAGCCCCATGACAGGGGAATGGCATGAAGAGAGGGTATCCCAAGGAACAACCTGAGGTCAAAACTGTGGCCAAATCCACCCAAAAGAGCCTGTCCATTGCTCTTTATGAGTTTTAGCTTAGTTTCATCAGCGTGAGGGAGTGAGCATAAGAAGCCCTTTCAGTGCTTGTAGAGGCAGCGAGTAACGCCACTGTGAAAGCTGGGCGAACAGTCCTGGTGCTGGCATTCGGACAAAGACATTGCTGCAGCTGGACACAAAGCAACATCTGGGCCCCGCCTCAGAGCAAACCCAGCTCCAAAACCTTCCCACTGCCCCAGACATCACCCACCAGCGTGGCGGCATCTGCCCAGGTCACAAACAGGCCAAGGGAGTTTCCGAAACCAGTGGTGACCTGCAGTCCCAGGTGGAGCCATGGGACTACCCTGCTCCTCCTCCAAAAACTCCACGAATGCCCGTGGCTCCGTGCAGTGCTGCATGCTGGCCCCAAAGGCCATCCTGTCACCTCCCTGAGCACTGGTCCAGGGGCAGGTGGTCCCTCTCCTTGCAGCCATCACATAACACAAGAGCAGTCAACTTACGGCTGGGCCCATGGATCTTGATGGGTTTGGTGCTGATGAGAGAATGGGAGCAGTTTTGGCAGACACAGTCCTTCCCACTGAATGTGACCTTGTCTCCGATAGGGAATGGCTTCCTGTGACCAAAGAAAAGGTGGGGAGACATGAGCAGCTCGCTCCTCTCCACACAGTGTTTGGGGCTGCCTGTGAGCTCCTTCCCCAGGAGCCAGCAAGACCCATGGTGCTGGGGAGCAGAGGGGCTCCAGGTAACAGCTACAAGGGAGTGTGCAATGCATGGTGGGGCAGGAGGACCAATGCAGGTGTTAAGGCAGGTCTCCAGGCTGCAAAGGGAAGGGTCGGAGCCATTTCATTGCTTCCCAAGGGTTTCCACTAAGAAAACGCAGAGGAGGCTCCTGCTGAGGTGCTGAGCAGGGAATAAGGGGCTGTGGGCTAACAAACACCCCTCTCCCTGGTGCATGGCCAAGGGCTGCATGGGGCTTCTGCAGGGGTGTTGCGTGCTCTCAGAAACGTCTTCAGCTCACCTGCAGGTGCTGCAGACAAAGCACTTGGGGTGGTAGGTCCTCCCCAGGGCGGAGATGACCTCTCCGGTGATGAAGTCCCCGCAGCTGTCACAGCGAGTCCCGTAGAGCTGCTGGTAGTCGTGGGTGCAGATGTACTCCTGGTTCTTAAAGAAGAAGCCCGACTGGGCCAGGTCGCAGCCGCACACTGCGGGGGGAGGACACGCACCGGTCAAGGGGCCAGCAGGTAGGTGGCCCCCGGGCGCCGGGCGTGATCTCTGAGCCCACCTCTGCTGCACCTCAAGAGGGTTTCCCTTCCCACCAGCCGTACTGGGGCCTTCCCCCAGCACCACAAGATGTCAGTGTTGGGCTGTGGTGGGGTGCAGGATGGTGCTGCCCAAGCAGCCAGGGCTGGGCACTCCCGGAGGAAACCCCAGTGCAGGGACGGGAACCCCTGCAGCCCCAACCCGCCTTGCACAAACAGCCCAGGAGGGTCCGTGACATCCCCTCCTGGACCCACGGCACCTGGATGGGGCTCAGCCCCTCCATTTGACACTCACAGGGTGTTGGGAAGCCAAGAACAAGACTGCAAAGAGTTGGGCACACCCTAGGGACAGTTGGGGAGAGGTCTTCACATCCTGGGGCTTGGCCTTCTCCATGATGAGCCATCTCCACTCCCTGGCCTGGACATGAAGCTGTGCCCTAATGGGAACAGGTCCTGGGACACACTGGGGTTGGTGCTCTCACTGCTTGTTTTTCCATAGGTGTCCAGCCCAACCTCGCTTCCGTCCCTGCTGTGGGAACCGTGGGTGGTGCACAGCCTGTCAGAGTAATCCAAGGAGACGTGGCAAGCCCTTGCCCTTAGTGTCATTTCCCTCCTACGTCACCTCCACCCACAGAGAGACCTCGAGAGTATCAGACCCTGGAAGGCACCTCAGGAACGGCACAGGGACCAGGTCCTGGGGCCTTCGCACGACGCCCATCACCTGTCCTGCAAGGTGACAGGGTAGAAGGGGAAACTACAGAGAAACTGAGCATCTACGGGCACAGCCCATCTTGGTATCTGCTTTACCCTTCACCCCCAAGCACCCCTCTGTCCTGTCCTCACACACCTCACTTGCACTTGTGGGCCAGCCCGCAGAGCAGCCACCCTCCCAAGGGCACAGCTGGACCCGCTGGCTGCAGCGCCTGCAGGGGCAGAGATGCAGCTCCTCTCCCGCAGAGCATCTCCTGCGAAGCTGCCCCCTGGAGCTGTGGGCAGGCAGCTGGGGTATAGGGCCAGCACCCGCTGCTCTCTGAAACATCCTGCCAGCATTTCCTCATCAGTGACGAGGGACAGGCCACCAGCTCCTGGACAGTATCAAGAAGCAGAAGCAAGAAAAACCGAGGCAGGTCTGGGCCCCGTTTGGTGTGTGACCCGGAGCACATCCCCAGGGGCTGCACCAGCTGTGCCAGGCTCCCGGGGACAAGTCGGGATGGGAGCTGGCAGCAGCCAGCCTGAAGTGGCAGGGGACAAGAGCTGCGAGGGAAGGTGAGACAGGAGGATTTCCTCTCATTATTTATTCCCTTTCACTTGGAAATCAGGCAGCGAGCACTGCCAAGCTCTCCCTGCCGGCTCCTGGCCCCTTTGAAGCCAGCGGCTGTCTGAGCTCTTTGTCTGGATGCGCAGCTCCCACTCGCTCCTGTACACGTGGAGCCGGGAAGGTGCTCGGCACAGTGCCCTGAACTTGCAGGTCAGCCCTGAGGTAAACCCGGGGCCCACACCCCCTCCCAGAGATCCGGGGCTGCCCATGTCATGGGGGACAGGGCTACAGCAGGGGTGGTGACAGCCCAGGGGAAGAGTCCCCTCCAGCCAAACCCTCTGTCCCCAGGGGAGGAGCAGCAAAGCACGGCCAAGGGGACAGGGATTTATGTCCTGCTTAGCACAAGGTGCTGGGAGCTTGGAAGACCAGAGACCTTTAAAAAGCTGTGGTAATGGGATGCTTTACAACCTACAGAAGTGGCCACTGCCCTGGTTCAGAGCAGCTGCTTTAATAAATGCATTCAGGAGCCCTTCAGTGTCAGCTCTGGGCTGTTAGCTTTTACAGCTCCACAGCTCTCCTCTTGTGTTCAGGGAGGATTCAAGCAACCTCTCTCCTCTATTTCTGCCAGACCCCGGGGGCTGCCGAGCCCCAGCTGCAGCACACGGCGTCCCACGGCACCTCGGTTGCATCCCACGTGTGGGTGGCAGCTATCTGTCACCCACCCCCAGCCCCATCAGGAGCTGCTCCGGGCATCTCCCCCACCCTGCTGCCTCTCCACCAGGCTGCCTCCTCCTCCTCCTCCTGATTTGGGGGCAGGCAGGTGGCTCAAGGTGGCCCCCCCATACATGGGCCATGGGTATGTTTGTGACTGGTGCAGTGCGAGCTATTGGCATTCGGGCAGCTCGAGGGTAGTGACGGTGCCCAGGTCTCAGCCACCCCTGTTCACAGCCCACCAGCTCTGGCATCATGCAGGGGCATTGCCTGCACCGTGCCAGCCCTGTGCCATTACCTCCCCGCCTGCACCACGCCACAACCACCCCTGCGGGAAGCTGCCACCCCCAGGTGTGTGACCACATCTCAGTGGGCCAGGTAGGTCTGTCCCCAGCCTTTTGCTTTCCAGACTGCACCGAGGGCTGTGGGGCAACCTGGTCACCAGCTCTTCAGGCAGCACTGTCCTACCTTGGCAGGTGAAGCAGCGGATGTGGAAGTGATTGCTCTGGACACGCACCACCTCTCCCTTGCAGGTGTCCCCGCAGCGGTAGCACTGGATGACGGTGGAGCTGCTCCCAGGGGTGTAGGGGTTTTGCTGATAGGGAACTGCTGGCAGAAAGGAGGGAGGGAAAAGTGAGACGGGAAGGGTCCGTTAGAATTCAGGACACAGCTGGGCGTCACGGCACTCACCTCAGCCCAGCGGCTGCAGAAGAGCCCTCCGGTGGCTGTGACACAGCAGCCGGACATCAGGTCATCACTAAGGGCAAACAACAACCGAGACCGTGCTGGTGCCCAGTGACTCTGAGCTGGGTGCATCTCCCTTTCTGGATTTGGGGTTTCCCTGTCCCTACAAAAGAGCCACTACCCATGCTTGGCTCACAGGTCTGCAGTCCTAAGGGCTGTGCATTGCAAGTGCCTGGGCACTGCTCTCTGTCCCTGCATGGACAACCAGGTCACCTTCACCATCTCCCCAAAGCCATGCAGAGCCCCCTGGATGCTCTCCTATCTCCTAAGCAGGTGCAAAGGGACAACGCAGGGACTAGTTACCGACTGGCTCTACTCCGCTCAGCCCTCGGGCAGTCCTGGCTTGCTGCTGACCCGCTCAGAAACACGCCAGCGAGCACTGATTTGGCAGCAGCATGGGAAGGAACTATTGTTTTTTGGAGCTTCCACTTGTTTGATTAGGAACTGGATGAAGAAGTCATTTTTCAAGGAGCTTTCAAACATCACAGCAATTGAGTGTTTGGCCTTGGTGGGACTCTCACCTCCTCGACGAGGAGCAGCATCCCAGCCCCGCTGCTCCTTCCGGATCAGCACCACGGCGCGTGGAGGCTCTGTGCTGAGCCAGGGGCCACAGGGGAGGGGAGGGCAACACGCCTCCCCCAGAGCTGTGGGCAAGAGCCAACCTTCTCCTGCTGCAGATGGTCCTGGGACTCAGCTCTGCTCCTCATCCCCCTCCAGCAGCTCTGCAGACTACCACAAAGGGCTGATGCTCTGCAGCCTCGCCCCACACTCCAGGGGAGGAATCATACAGAGCAGGGGGTCTTTCTGCTGTCTCAGCACAATCCCCAAACACACACAGAAAACATTTTAAAGAGCAGCTCCTGCTTTCCCTGCCCCACCTGCAAGCGCATGGGCTGCTCACAGGAGCTCCAGGCTGGCTGAGACCATGCTAACTGCTACAGACAGGTGCCAAGCAGCAAAGGACTTGTTTGCTGTAAGATTTCAGAGAGGGAGTTGCAATTTAGGCAACTCAAGCAGCAAAGGGCAGGATTTCAATGGACCAGAGACTTTCTGACCCAGTGCTGAACTACATTCCCAGGAACAAGAGAAGCAGCTGATTGAAACCTGGTATGCGAACTCCCTCCAGAGCAGGGAGGAAGGGACACAGGACAGAGATCACTCATCAGAGAGTCTCCTCATTCACCACGGGGCAGATCATGTGACAGGGAATAGAAACAGCCCATTATTGCCTTCAAAAGCAAAGAAAGAAAAGTCAAAATGACATTAACACTGTCTCACAGTAAAATGCCGCCACATACGCCAAGTGTCCAGAGACACGCTCTGTGGAGGTGCAGCACTGCTCACCACTGGGAAGACGGGCTGACCCTCCCTCACCGCTGCTCCATCCCTTGGGGCTGTGGAGCTGCTGGGGACTGGCTGCCTTGCCAAGTCTGACCTGAGGGCTGCAAGGAAAGCCGAGGTGTTTTCCTATGAGTGTCCCCCAGCAAAGCTCAGGCTCCAGCCTTGATGTGAACTTCCAAGAGTTGCTGGGACTTCCCTCCTGCTCGTGC
Source organism: Pelecanus crispus (assembly GCF_030463565.1). Lineage (NCBI taxonomy): Eukaryota > Metazoa > Chordata > Aves > Pelecaniformes > Pelecanidae > Pelecanus > Pelecanus crispus. The sequence continues at coordinate 12,752,161 of NC_134650.1, read as the reverse complement.
TCTTGCAGGCCAAGAGCTCTCAGAGGCCAACAGAGGTACTAAAGGGCACCAAAGGGTACTGCAGTGCCTGCAGAGGAGCTGTACAACGGGAGTCAGGCCTGGAGCTCAGACCAGCAGAGACACTAACTAGTCTAGATCTCAATCACTTTGAGGTCCCAAATACAAAGAAGGACACCTGTAAAGGGAGCAGGGCACCCCCACCCATGCTCCTCCAGGCATGTTTTGCAGGGAGGCACAAGCCCTGGAAAGAGGGGTCCAGGACCTCCTGCGGCAGCTGCTGCTGGTGGGCGCCCATGAACTCTGCAGCAGCCCGGGGGAACCCAGGCCTGACCCCAACAGCATCTCCCAAGGCTGCAATAAATGGGGGATCTCTTCTGTAGGGGTCTCCAGCAGAGCAAGGGTTACAGCACTGAAACTTCCTCCCACACACCCAGTGCTCGCACCCTTGCGGAGAATGAAGCAGAAGCCAAGCCCTGGGACGCAGCCACGGCAATCCACAAAGCTTGGAGAGAAAAGCGGGAGGGAGGTGGGGTGAGAGGCTGGAAATTAATCAACACTTAAACAAACATTAATAATAAAAAAAAGGGAAGAAAAAAAATAATCAATGTCAAAAAATGCAGGCATCACTTATTTCAGGCTTCTGGTCTCTAGGGGAAACTTCTTGGTGTCCATAGCAACACATTGCCAAGCCCCTGCACTGGCAAGTCTGATGGGAGGGAAGGCAGAGGAAAAGAAGTCAAGGATGGAGGAGATGCTTATAGCTGTATTACACTGCTGGCAGAGATGAAACTGATACAGTCACTCCTATTTGTACCCACGGAGATGTGTCAGGACCCGGCTTAGGGCACCGCCACCCTCCTGCCTGCTGGCTTTGTTCAGCACTAAGCCAAAAGCTCCCCAATTCGCGATTAACCTCCGGCCCATGCTGGAATTTTGCTCTAGGAACATTAATGCATTGTTTTGCTGGGACTCTGCTTGTTTTTGAGCAGGCAGCTGCCCGCCTCGTGGCCTTGCGCAGGAAGTATTACACATCACAACACCCCTGAGCAGGGGACAGCTGAGCAGGGCAAAGCTCATTACACCAAAATAATCCAGTAATAATATAAGTAGCATTAGTGGCCTCGCAGGCCAAGACACAGCAATTGGAGTGAGGGGGTGGGAGCTGCCCAAGAAATGCCTTAATCTCACCCCAGTTTGCTCCCGCTTTTGCTGGTAGAGCGGGAAATTAAGCTGGCTTCGCTCAGCGATTAATGCATTTGTGCTCCACAAAAGGCTGCCCAGGGCCGGGCTCCTGCAGGGTTGCCCCCATGTTCCGGCCAGCGCCTGATCTGCAGAGTCCGAGGAGCTGCTGCAGCCACAGCCAGGCAGCGAGCTGCCACACAGGGTTGCCTGGGCACACAACAGATTTCCCACTGATCCAGATTAAGGTGGCACCTCTGGTCAGGGATCGGTGCTCTGCACAGTCTTAGGGACAGACAGTGGCAGCCATATGTGAGCAAGGGAGCTTGCAACCTGGTGGGTGGAGGGGGAGATGGTGCCCCCAAACAACACCTAAGGATGTGTAGAGGAGCTTTGACCCCCGGGAGGACAGAAGGACCTTACCCAAGAGATCCTCCAAGCCATGCTGCAGTGAGCACCTGCAGGTTCCTGCTGTGCATCCCCAGGCAATCCCTCTCCTTCCTTCCCAGAGCACCCACCTGCCACTTCAGGAGGGTCAACAACCTTGTTTGCCTTCCTGTCCTCTTCCTGCACAGCATCCCAGCTGAGGAGCAGCAGGACAGGGGAGCGCTGAACTGTTACACTGCCTCTGAAATGCTTTAAGCCCTTTAGGAGGGGTGCGCTGATGGGAAATGATCCCTGTCTACCTTGGAGGGATGGCAGCTCAACACCAACGCAGGTAACAGGGCACAGCCCCCCAGGGCAGGCTCAGGGCTGAAAGGCTGACACAAAGCAAGCTCCACCAGCTGCTTGGGACCCTCACCCAGGCAGCCCCATGTACCACAGCCACATAACCCAGAACAAAGTTTCCAGGAGCACAAGCTGCAAGGAACAGACCACCCAGGGCAGTTATAAAGATCCATCCATCCATCATCCCTTACTGGGATCAGACCAGGTCCTTCTGGTTTCCCACCTATCTCCCTCTACCAGCCCACTAGCCCTCCAGGAAGGTCAATTAGGTAGAAACTGCTGCAGATGGGGTTTGCATCATTAGCAACAGGTAATTGGAAGCTCCCACCCAGCTCAGAAAGCCTGCCCTGACACTGTGTTTGCTATCAGCATGTTTATGAGACAGCATCTCCACAGGCGGATGGGGAGGCCTGATTTAATTAATTACCAGTAATTAATATTTGCACAATGCACAGAGAGCCACAGGTGAAGGGGACTGTGGAAAAGCAAAGCATTTACCCTTTAATTAATAACGAGAGGCGGTGCCACCATGGGAAGCTGAGGTGGGTGGGTGCCAGGGGGTGGGAGGGGTGTTGCTGGGGCTGAGCGCTGGCATGTGCAGTGAGGTGTGAGCAAGAGGGTGCTGGCTGTGTGCAGGGGAGATGTCCCCACTGGGTGCTGTGGGTGTCAGCATGGGGTCCAGCTCCAGGCGGTGCTGGGGGTGTGCCTTGGTGAGACCTGAGCTGGAGTGGATGCTGGTGGGCGAGGGGAAGCAGCAGTGGTGTGTCAGCGAAGATGATGCTGTCAGGAGTCCTCACACCTCCATGGGGCTGAGGCCCCTTCCAGCAGCCACTGCCTCCCACTCCTCCCTGCTGCCTCGCAGTGAGCGATTCACACCGCAACCATCCTCTGCACGCTCCCTGTGCTAATGAGGGCTGTAAATCACCTTCTCTCAAAAACTCACTGCGGGTGGTGGGACCAGCAGGGCATGGGGGGCTCACAGGATGCAGCTCCCCCGGGGAGGGCGGGGGGAACTGGGCACTCCTGCTGAGCCCCCGAACCCCGAGGTGGGCTCAGGTGGCAGACCCCGTGCCCTCACGTCCCTAGGGAAGGGCCGATGCCACGGCACTGGACGAAGGCAAGGAGGGGGCTGGGAACACAGCGGGGGCTGGAGCGGCTCAGGAAGAGGAAGCCCGGCCCCGCCAGCACGCCAGCCCTAGAGGCGTCGAGGCCAAGGGGAGGCAATGACTGGCCAGAAAGGAATTTTGCTGGAAGCGCTGGAGGCTGCGGGATAGGCTGGGGTGAAGCACTGACAATAGGACACAATGTCCTGGGCTGGGGGCAGAGAGCGAGGGGGTGCAGAAGAAATCCTCACTGGGATGCGGGGAGAAAGAGATGGCGCTCTGGGAGCCTGCACCCCGAATCCTCTTGCCACAGCAGGGATGCAGGGTGAGCTGGCCGGCTCTGAGCCCCGCAGGAGGCGAGGGGGAGGATTTCCCCTCCAGGCGGGAGCTGTGCTGTGTCCCAAGGGTGGCCGGGGAGGAAGGGTGGGAGCTCCAGTGGCCGCGGTATATGGGTTTCTCGTCAGCAGCGGGGCTGAGGGCTCCTGCCTGCCATCCCGCAGCGGCCAAAGAGCTCGTCCATGGCTGTAAAAGTGCCTTTGGGGAGGAAGGGAAAGACGGGCTCGGAGCCAAATGATGCTGGTGCCGCAGGCAGCATGGGGAGAGCTGCGGCCGGCCATCCTGCAAAGGCTGCCTCCGACCCCGGGGCGCAGGAATGAGCTGCTCTGGCCACCACGGCTGCTTGCCCCCTCCAGCTCCCTGCCAAGAAGGTGACGGTGGAGAAAGGTGCTGGGGGCTGTTGGCAGCAGACAGCTGGGTAGGGAGCACAATGTGGGCATGTGCACCCTGCCGTGCCGGTGCTGGTGGCCCAGCTGAAAGATCAGCTGAATTACCTCTGAAATAGAGGAAGGGGCCAGCAGTTGGGGTGCTCAGCTCCAGTGGCAAATCTGACACCTGCCGTGACATCTGCATGGCTATCTCAGTGCTCAGGCAGCCGGCCACTGCTTTCCATCGAGCTTCTGCAGCCAAAAGTAATTTTGACCAAGAAAATTATATATTTACCTTTGGTCAAAGTATTTTCTCTTCTGATATTTCCTCTAAGCAAAATCCAGAAGTGTCGCATGATTCCTTACTTAATATTTAGGTTTTTAGGCTGGGACAGGCCAGGTGCTCCCAATAAAGGAATGGGTTGAAGACAGGTACCACAGATCTGCTGTGGGATAGTTTGAACCTGGAGCAGCTCTGGCTGCTTCTCCCAATATCTGCCTTGCATACATTGCTGTCCCCACGCGTGCAGCGCAGGAGTGGGCTGTGATGGGCGCTGGCAGGGAAGGTGGGCAGGGAGTGGGGCAGCGTAGGGAGCGTGGGCTGGGAGCAACAGGGACCACTTGCCTTACGCAAACCAGGCACTGAGGTATTTCCAAACCATCGGAAAACAGTCCTGTTAGTCAGCACAGAGCATCGTGCAGGCAGATTATGAACCCCAGCCAAGTCCACTCCAGCCTCTCCTCTCCCAGCTCGCAGGCAGAGCCATCTGCGGCTTACGGCTAAAAACCCTCCACTGTGTCACAGCTCCTAATCTAGCCCTAGGCTTCCCTAATTAGATCACGACCAATTATTGCTTCCACCTGCCTCACGCTGTCCCCTTGCCCCCACGAGCATCACTCCCACACCGCATCACCTCCCTCGGCGTGACACAGGACATAAACAAGACGTGGGTGTCACAAGGACGGCAGCCAGCGGAGCTGCGGTGGCAGATGCCAGCACAGGCGAGGGCATGTGTGTGCCCGCAGCAGGATGGGGCTGGGACGGGGACGCTGGGCCAGCACCAGCATTGCACAGGGGAGGGAGTCCTCTTTAGCTGGATATCATGGGGAGGACCTGAATGAGCATGGCTCATCACAGAGGATAACGGCAGCTCAATCCTTCCCAGCTAAGCTCTGTGCAAGTCCTTTCTTCCCAGAGGTAGGTCAAGGATGCAGGGTAGGGGTGCCAGTCCCATGCTCCCACCCTGCAGCACCCTTGCTGCTCCCCATCCACTGTGTGCCACCACCTGGCCCGCCTGTGCTTCCCCCCGCCCGCTGCCTCTCCTGGGAGGGCTGGCAGCTGGGCAAAACCACTGCAACAGGCTCCTAATGAGCTCAAATGCATGCTCTGGCCCCGCTCCAGACCCTGACCGGGGCGTTCGCTGCAGATTTGAACCTCGGGATGCTCAAAGGCTCACGTCCTGCCTTGGCAGGACAGCAGGCGGGAAGGATGGGGGCCAGGGGTGTGGGCACAGCCCAGAGAACCAGCAGCACCCTGCTTTGCACCACATGGGCGATGCTGCCCATGCAGAGGGGTGCAGCAGGCAGAACCAGCCTCTCTCGCTCTGCTCCCCAGGCTCCCAGCACTGTGCTGGGAAGCAAAGCAGCCAGTGCTGGGGGCGTTCCCCAGTGCTGAGGGGGGTTCCTCAAAGCTCATGTCAAGCTAGAGCTGGGAGGAGGCAGCAAACTGTTGCTGTCACACAGACTCGAGTAGTGGCAGCCGCTGTGGCTGGCCAAGTGACATGGGAAGGTGCCCAAATGGGTGCTAAAGACTCGTGCTAACAGCAAAGGCATGGCAGGACCAGGTGCTGGGGTGGGAGCTGGTCTGTGGGGACTGCTGACTGCTGGACTGCTACCACTCCCGAAAGAGAGAGGAGGGAGGTCAAAAACACAGTTGGAGGAGACAAAGGAGAAGGGGAAAAGAGGGAAGAAGAGAAGGAGAAAAAGAAAGAGGATAGAAGAAAAAAGCAACAAAAGATGGAGCGGTGAATAGCGAGGGCCCTGCCCGCACAGCAGAGTTAATTTCTGGCTGCGTTCATGGAAATTATTCTCCAAACGTGAGTGCTGAGGAAGCGGCCGCTTGTCTCCCTGCACTGACCCGGCTGCCGGCAGCTGCCCATGCCTGCCTGCAGGATGTTTACTTCCCCAGCATGGGCAGCCCAGGCAGGGCCTTAACGTGGTGGGGAAGCCCAAAGACCCCACTGCTGCTGCTGGCTGAGGCTGCAACAAGTTTTACTTCCTTCCCTGCAGAAACCTGCAACCCCCTGGGGAGCCCCCCTGCCGCCACCCAGCCCCACTGCCAGCTGGGCTGTGGGGTGTGCTGGGTGAGGGGCCCCAGGATGTCCCTGGTTTGCTGAAAGCATCGACTGCTGCCATTGTGATTTTTCCAGATTCTCAAGAAAATGAGGAAAAAGTTGCTCTTCTAGTTCTTGCAGCTGCAGGGAAATTTGAAGACCTCAGAGCAGAGCAGCATGACAACAGAAAGCCTTGTGCAGTGCTCGTGAGCTTCCCCAGCCTGATGGCTATTCCCTGGGCTGCCAGGAGCTGCTGAGCCAGGGAGCACGCTGTCCCAACAGCCCCCGGCCAGCCAGCCCAGCAGCAGCCAGGGAGCACCACAGGGAACACGCCTGCGCTGGCTGCGTGGCACCCTCGCTTGCAGGATCGCAGCAACGCAGTCGCACCTGGAGCACCACTCATGCAAGTGTCATCGTCTGGGGAAAGAGATCCTTTCCTCACTCACAAGGCAATGGAAGGAGGACAAGCACGGCACCCTGCCGCAGCCTGAACACTATTCCCAGCCCCATGCTGATCTGTGCCATGGGGTGGGTGCCCAGAGCTGGGCCCACTCAGAGGCACCGGGGATTTTAACAAGTGTTCGCTTCCCAGTGCAGAACCACCCTTTACAGCTTGACACTCACCAGCCCTTGCTACTAAACAAATGAAGAAGCAGAGAGCTTGGTAGGCATGAGCTTCCACCGCCGGGCAAGCGCTGCGGCATGAGGCCAGCATCTCTTGAGAGCTTCACTAACACCTTCCCTTTCCTGCAAGGGCCTTGCCAGGATGGCTGCACAGGGACTGGAGGGGGGCGAGGGGACAGGAGCATAGCTGTGCACCCCTGTGCGTGGGAGCCTGGGGGGCATGGAGCTCGGGAGGGGGCTGGAGCAAGGCAGGAGGTCTTCGGGGTGTAACACTGGAAGATAACGCATGTTAGAAGGACTTTAACGCGTGCAGTTGAACACATGTGCTTGCAGCCACATTCGCGCATGGCTTGCGTGGTATGTATGTGCCCTCCATGCTGGCTGCTTGTCTCTCATCTCCAAACAAGCGCTGCCAGGGTCTCTTTTTCCCAGATAATACTTGTACAGCTTGTCATGGCAACAAGATCTCCTTGAACTGCAATTGCAGCCAGGACGCCTGGTGCTAGCACGTTTGCCTGTCTGCAGACATTACGGAAGCCCCTTCCAGCAGAGCTCTGGGCTCCACAGACCCCCAAACTGAGTGCAAATGGGACCCCCAAGGGAGGGTGGCAGGCTGCCTCCCCACGCCAGGCCTAAGCTGCCCCCCAACCCGGATGCAACCAGGATTTGGGGATTTTTTGCAATGACTGACAGACAGCACCATGCAGTTCCTCCCATTTCAATCCCTCCCAGAAGGGTCTATGAGATGCTCAACCCTCCTGAACTGGGCCAGCTGCTCCCCACCTTGTGCATGCCTCCCCCCCCCAGCAGCAATTTGCAGGAGGAATGGAAGAAGTGGGCAACGTGGGAGAAAGAAGCCTGTGCATTCAGCACCCCTCTCCTCACAGGCAAGGCAGGGGCTGCTCCTCCCATGGTCACCCTCCTGGGCACATCACTCAGAGCTGCAGGCAAAATCTTCCTGGCAGCTCCCCACCTCTGCTCCCAGCACCGCGAGCCACTCTCAAGCAATATTGTTCTCATCCTAACATGGGTATTCACACCCAGAGTGCCTGTCCCATCGGGGCACCGGGCTGCATCCCAGAACTGACACCATGTGCTGCAGATAACCACACAGGTCAGAGATGAGGAGTTCAGCCCCTCCGACAGCTCGCAGAAAAGAGATCCCCCAGCACCTGGTGTACTATATCTGCATGCAGGCTGAATGCGTCGCAGCTGCCTGTATATCTTACATGGCGTGCCCAGTCTCCCAGGCAGGCATGGTATTTCCACTGAGCGTGGGGCTGGAGACGTAGTACTCAACGGGGAATTGCAGGCTCTAGGAATGGCAACAAATCTCCAAAAGGCACAGCTCGAATTTCACAGTAACTATTTAATTCCCCTCCCTATTATCCCTGAGAATATTTTAGCAGTTCTTGGGGAGAGGAAGAGAAAGGATAGATTGCATTTTAATTAATAATGGCTGAAATGCACGGCTGCCCAGGGCAGGAGCTGTGGTGAGCCCAGAGCAGGGAGTTTTGCTGAACAGGAGGGGACAGCTTGGCAGTCCCCATGTGCCCGAGGGCTGGTGCCGGGTCCTGCCCTGGGGTGGCTCCGGCAGGACAGCTGTGAGCAGCCCCCTCTGCCCTGTTCCCAGGAAGGAGCAAAGATACTCCACACCTCTGCAAGCCAGGCAGCTACTTTCCTTCTTCCTCTTAAAATCTTTGTGAGGACATTACCTAGTCATAGCCCTGAAGCTCATGCCCTGCTCTGACACAAGTTCAGGCTCATGAAGGAGCCCCAAAATAGCCCAATGAAGTGGGAGCTGCCCGGATGGTGAAGCTGGGGAGTGGCAGCCCTCCGCCTGGCCAGCCCCAGCTGCAGCACCTGGAGGTGGTTGAGACTCTTGGTTGCCAGAGCCCGGGTTCAGCAGGACACCAGTGAGGACCATGGCAGTCCCAAGCATGCTTTTGGGGTGAGCAGGCCTGCTCCTTGCTGGTGCAGCTCCCCACTGTTTGGCTATCCAACTGCTATCCAGATCCACTGCAGTGGTATGAAGCCCCCACCTGCAACTTGGGACTAACAGTGCTGGGAAGTGAGATGCTTCCCCCAGCATGCGGGATACGCATCTCCATCCTCTGACAGCTATGAGGTGACTTGTGCTGCCAGCTCTGCCAGAGCAGCCTGGCTGGGAAAGCACCCTGGCTTGCACAGTATCAGGTGCAGCAGGGGTGGAAGGGACCGGGTCAGAGCTCTCTGGCCCCACGAGCATACCTCCAGAGCCCAAGGGCATCACTGCAGCACAGCTGGACCAGATCCCAGTTCCACTGGGCTCCCCCACAGCCACACTGAGGTCCCTGCACAAGGCACTTTCACCCCAAGTTTGGATGCCGGGTGGCTTTTGTGCCACAAGCCACTCCTCACAGGATGTTCAGGGCTGAGAAGCGCTTGATTCAGACACCCCAAAGCACCCTGCAGCTCCCACGGCCGGGATCAGGAGCCCAAGGGCCACCCATGGTCTGGGAGCTGGCCAAACTGTGCAGGGTCTGCCACCGAGCCAGTGCAGAGCCAGCAGCTGGGCAGGGCACCGTGGTGGCACACCAGGCTGCACGGCCCAAGCTAGCGTAGGGCTGGGGAGCTGTGCGGAGCTGCCTGGGAGTGCAGGCAACTATCGCTTTGCTTTTGAGAAAAAATGGAGCAGTGAAGCCATGGGGGAGAGGAGGTGAGAGGATGTGTGTGCGAGCTGAAGGAGATAAGGAGGATGCAGACAGCAAACAGGCAGCCCCAGAGGCTGAATCTAGAGCCCGCACGCTGCCCAGAACTCTTCTCTCTCCTCCTCACCCCAGCAGGAGAGGTACCCCACCACCACAGGGCGCACACGCACGCACATCAGTTCTTCTCTCAGGAGGCTGCTAAGATGCTGGATCTGGGCCCAGAAAGCCAGAACAGGTCCCTCAAGGGACTGCCTCTCAATTCAGAGGGTCAGCCACAATTTAGGAGGTTTGATGAAGCAATAAGCAGCAGGAGTGAAGCCCAGAGTGACACAGAGATGCAGGAGCCAGCGTGGAGCTGCCGAGAGCCCCCGGCCTCATGCTGTGCATCCCAGCCCAGCACTGGGCGGGGGGGTGCGGTCACAGCCCTCCGGGTCCAGAGCCATCATGGCACCTGCTGGGAGAGGCAAGACCGGGCTCCTACAGCGCTGCACAAAACCCACCCTTTTACGCACAAAACCAACAACAATCTGGCCAGGGACACAGCGAGAGCTGACAAACATGCTCCTGCCCTCTCACCCCCGCACACATCTCTCTGCAGCATCCCAGCCCTGACCCATGGCCAGAGGCATCCCCTGCCTGCTGTAGGCAGACAGGGCACCGTGCCGGAGCCACTCCTGCTGCCGGCGTTCGCTGCCGCTCCCACTGGCCTCCGCCTCCCCGGCAGATGTGCAGCATTCTCTGAGATCAGCATTTTGGGCTGCAGAAAGGTTTATTTGAGGCGGGTGAGGAGGGATCCCTGCTGAGAGGCTGAAGATGGGATTTCATCCTTACATCTGGTTCAGCTTAAAAAATCTTGCCTGAGCTGCTATAGATACAAATCAATTGTGTATGAGCGAGGGGGTGTGAGGCAGATGAGTGCATCCTGCACACAGACACATCGCACATCAATGGCTTGAGGTCTGCCTGGGTCCAAAAGCAGGGCTGGGGACTACCCTGGGACAGGGATCTGGGAGAACACAAACCCATCTGAGCAATCACAGAGACACATGGCTGCTCTTGGTGGTCCTCTGTGGATCCCAGATGCAGAAGGACCACCTGAGGGCATGTTCTCTGGAGGACATCATGCTGCAGCATACAGCCAAATTCTTGCTCCCTCTGCCTTGCTGCTGGACCCTGCCATCCCCAGGGCATGCACGCCCCATGGGGTGACACACACTCCCAACCCCGAATCTCCAATGCAATGGGATGCTAGAGAGCAAGAGGAAATATGAAAGCCTTCCTCATGTCCCCTCCTCCACTGCAGCCATCCCATGACATCCCCTTCCCTCAGTACACATGGCCACTGCATCCCACGCACCCACCAAGTGCAGGGCCAAACCAGAGCTGTCATCCCCACAGGACCTTTGGGCCACCCAATGGCCACATGGGTCCCACTGCTGCCCCAGCCTCTCCTGCTCACCTGGGGTGATGCTGGCTGGGAAGAGGACCTGGCACTGGGGCCTCAAGGGAGGCCACCTGCTTGGCATCTGGGCACTGGCTGGAGCCCGTCTCCTCCCCCGGATTTTATTCATGAGGCATGACAAGCGGGTGAGCTACAGCCAGCCAAACAGCTCACCCAGCAGCCTCAGACAGTGAGAACACGGGAGGAGCTCGCTTTGGCTGGGGGTTGGACCCAGCCCCAGCCCACACAATGCTATTCTCTGTTCTAACCAGGCTGGACAGGTCTGGGGGGTCCATGCAAGAGGATGCCCTTGGGTCCTAGTGTCAAGGGGTGCCAGATGTGCATGACAGAAGAGACTAAACTTGAGGTCCTGGCCAAAAGACGAAAACCTTAGCTCATCATTTTGCTGAGGCCAAATTTCCTGCTAAATAGAGTCTGTGTTCAATGCTGGGAGGCAGTCCGTACTGTGTGGGAGTGCAGGGAGCCCAGGGGGACTCTCTCCTCTGCTGCCAGAGCCCACCCGCCGCCGCCGCCAGCCAGGGATGCAGCAGCCTGGGCAAGCTTTACCATCCCAGTGAAAAAGACAAAAATCAAAACAAACCAACCCCCCCCAAAAAATCCCCCAAAACCCAGAAAGCAGCAAAAGGGCTTTCTGAGGAAGGGAAAGGAGCTGTCAGATGGTCTCTGACACGGTGGCATCTCCCGCTGGGCCTTGGAGGGGGCTGTGGAGTCAGTGCCAGGGTGTCCAGGACAGGAGCTGACACAATGGAAACATTCAGGCTGGTTCCTCGCACGCACATGAACGCACTGGAGACAGCCAGGACAGAAAGGAGCTTATTTCTGGCTGATGCATGGAGGGATTTTCTGTTTGCTGCTGTGTTTTGTATTTGTGGCTTCCCGTATGGAAATGCTTTTTCCCTTTAACCTCCACCCACAAGCCCAATGGATTTTGTTGCAGTTTTCAAAACATATGGTGCATACATCAAAAACATAAAGGATGCTATATTTAAAATATTACAAAGCAAGCCAGGAGCCAACATTTTTAAACTAGGGCAGTGTCTGAGAGTGAAAAAATGTGGAGATTTAGGATTTTCTATACCAGACCAGAGAAACAGCCCCAATAGATGAGGCAGAGCCAGGTTGGCAACCTGCCACCTTGCAGCAGACTGTTGCTTACATAGTCTGGTACCCACTTCTGGGAGAGGATCCACCCAGTTAGCCGATGCGTCTGCACCCTGCTATTTCAGAGGGACCGCAGTGCTGCCGAGTCCAGCACCTCTCTGCCCTGATTGTTCAGTTTAGCATCCAGCCGATACTTGGCAAGGTGGTCTGCATGTGATGCTCTAGAATGACAGCCCCAAACCATAATGCACTGAGCTAATTTCTTCCTGGTTTCTTCTGCAATCAGTTGATTCCCTGATGGGCTGAACACCTCCTGTATTACTCCACTAATCGCTCTGTGCATAGCACTATTTATCTGGCCAATACAAGCACTGCAAGGAAGAGAAATTCTTGCCTTTTGCAGGCACAGGTTAGAAGACCAGAGACTCCTCCACGTCATTTCTCCAGGCTGGAGCTTGTTCTCCTATTCTGCAGAGTGCAGTACACTCACTTGTTTTATTTTAAACCATATTCATGCTGGCATTGTAACTCCAACCTGGGAGACTGCGTCATAGCCAGGGAATGAGGGGTGTTGGATTTGCTATTTTTAACTCCTTCTTCTCCAGGGAGGGAACTGAAATCAAATCTTTATCCAGAGACACTGTATAGATATTAATGCAATGAAATGGGAATTTGGACTGGAGGCAACAGCTGGCAAAGTGAGCCCTGGCGTCACAGAGGGGACAATCTCCCCATAAATAGGATGCATGGAAGGGGTACATGTTACAGAGCAATCTCAATGCCATCAGCGTGTGCTCAGAGGGACAGGAGGTTCAAGATCAGCTGCCCCCCAGCCAGTCCCATTCCAGGGGATGAATTATAGCTCAGGGCCGGCAGCAAAGCACCATCAGGAGCTTCCCTGCCAGGCTCCAAATTCCTCTGTCCACTCTTATATCCTGGGAAGGTGCTTTCTAAAACAACTGCAGTCTCATCAGCTGTGCTCCTGGGAAGGGGGCAACACAGCCCAGGGCTGCAGTGTGAAAGGCACTGCCATATCCCCTTGGAGCCCTGCAGAACCATCAAACTGCCTGCAAACTGTGGGGTCAGAAGAGACAAAACATACACCTGCAGTCAATTAATACAGACCATCTCACAAAAACTGTGCAAACCCTCTTTCAGAGAAGGGCTCAGCAGAGCCCCAGCCCTCCTGACCCCAGCAGGGTCCCTGCAGTCGAGAGCCATGCAGCACAGAGGGTGTTTACTGCTTTTCTTAATCTACTGTGATCCCCACTCTAATTCCCTTAAAGGTAGCAAATGGAGCTTTTAAGTGGTCATAAAAAGATTGTACCCACCCCCCACAGAGCTTATTTGAGACACCTGGCCATGCATATGGGTGGCAGAGAGGGGAGTGCAGCAGGCACCAGGACTATGCAGGTGGCAGGGGTGCAGTGGGGGACAGCACCATGCCAGGGAGAGCCCCATGGCCACCAACAGGTTTCAGGCACCACAAGCACTGCAGGATTGCGCAAGACATCAGACAGGCACACTGACCCACAGGCTCCTCAGGACAGTGCTAGAAAACATGTCACCAGTCCCTTGCTGCCCGATGCCCATCTCACCCACCCCATCCTTAGTGCCTGCAGTTAGGGTAAAACCCTATGGGACAGCGCATCTTTCACACGCTATGAAGAGCACAGCTCCGTGGCACTGCAAGTGTCAACAGAAAGATACCCAGGAGGGGACACTCCCCTACCAGCAGCACCCCTGAGCACCATGATGAGGGGCTGGCCAACAGTGGTGACAAGTGCCCGATGGCAGCATCCGAAGCCTCTCTACAAGCCACTGCCCCAACCCATCTAGCAGAGGCAAAGGGTGGGTTCAGAGGGAGGAAGCTCCCTCCCTGTAATGCAGGCGTGCACTAAGGAGTCCCTGGAACAGAGCAGGCTGGCGTGGTCACAGGCCACCGCTGGTGCAGAGCCAGCGTGGGGCTCTTGGCAGCCTGCAGCTGCAAGCCCTGCCTGCAGCTGCCTCCTAGCACACATAGGTGTGCGCTCATGCAGGCATGCATGGTCAGCCACCACCGCAGCCTAGCCTCCCCGCTCCTCCGCTGGCAGCTGCTGTGGGCTCAGGTCCATCCCACTGCCCTGGGAGAGGCAGACCCCTCTCTGAGCCCTTGCAGAGCCCAAAGAGCTCCTGTGCAGGCTGGTGAGGTGCTCTGGTCTCACCCAGAGCTGTTAGCCTTTAGCTTCTACCATGTGTTGGTTTCAGTTGGCCAGAAACTGAGCTTGTGATATTAAAAGACAGCAGTTTTTGTTCTTCTTGCCATCTGTATGTTTGTGTATTTCCCCTACCACCATAATTAACAGGCTGGGCTCCAGCCAGGCTCAGGAGGAAATCTTAATAGACGTCTTCCCAGCAATTTGAACAGCTTCATCATTTCTTTTATGGCTCCCCTAGTACGGTCCCCATCACCAAGATCATCACAGCCCAAGCTGTCACTCCCGGCACCCCAGCAGAGGCAGCAGGGATAGGGAGGCTGTGCTTCAAAGAGCATCAGCCCCTGCAGCTGTGGGGGCCAGCACCCAAGCAGCACAGGTGAGGGCCAAATCCCCAGAAGGCTTGCCATGCTCCTGCCAGGTTCCCCAGCAGGGACTCAAGTCACCAGCCCCTCCAGAGCTCTGCCAGAACAAACCCAACTCTCTCTGCCCTCTCTGGAGCGTGCATCACTGCAGCTAGCTGTCTACTATTTGCAAAAACAAGAGTATAAAATAAATCAATGAGGCCCCAACAACAAAAAGAGCCCAGATAATGCCTGGAATCTCCCTCCAGCTCTGAAGGAAGCTAGCAGTACCACGTCCTGCCAGTCCAGAGCCAGCTGCTTCCTCCCCGCAGCATGCCTCCACCTTCCTCCCACTCTCACCCATCTGCCAGCACTAAGGCTTGAAAAGTCACTGCAGCTGGCCCAAGGGCGGTCAGGGCCCAATGAAGCCCAACAAGACCTCAGGTTCCATCCCAGGCTAGCACTGCTGGAAGCCTCTGCATGGGTTTCAGCAACTGCATCTCTCCACCCTGCCCCTCCCCAAGCACACCCGCACCCATGCACCTTGGGCAATCCTGGGTTGCTCCAGGTGCAGTCTTCTACAGTTGCTCTTGCTCCCCTCCCTGCAAACCCCAGCACACAGACAATGGCCAGGGAAGGGCCGTGCACAGCAATGCTTGCAAAGCACTTGTGTTTGAGCAGCTCTGGCAGCAGGAATCCGTGATGTGCTGGGTTCTCCATGTAGGACCACAGGAGAGGAGTGTTGCTGTTAACTGTAACTGCTCCGCCTTGGCAAACCATATTCTTGTTTCAGGCTGTCTGATAAACAGACTTGAGATAGCACATACAGAGACATCTGCCTGAGGCAAACAGCAGGACAGAAATGTACAAGCAAATTTGGCAACTTTATGGGAAATAAATGTGCCTTTAATTGAGATTTATGGGGGGGTTGCAATAGCAATTGATTATCAAAATCAGATTATTTATGGGGGTTTAGCAACTATACAGGAGATTAACGTTGTTTCCAGAATAAATCGTCAGTAAATATATGTTTCCCCAGTAATCAGCTAATAACACGTCATCCTAATTATCTCATGAAAGGGGCACAGAAGCTCTGACAAATACTGACAAGATATATTGTCTGTAAAACAGCACCAGAAAGCCACAAGCCACACTCTGCCTCCAAACCATGACTCCACTTGTGTCCTCCAACACCAGACCATGGCCAGGGGATGCATCCAAGAGTCTGCTGCCAGCCTTAGTCCTCCACATGTCATGTGCAAAGACTACATCTAGGATTCAGATGACACTTGGCCCAAAGACACGGGATGGTTTGCATCCTGGGGCCCTGAACCTGGCCAAGGCAAGGTCTAGTCCCCGCAGTCACTTGCATGGCAACAGATGATGATATCAAGAGAAGAAAAAGCAAAGCTTTATATTCCTCTCTGCTAGCAGGTGGTGGTGCCCCATTAAACCTAAAGGTACTGCCTGGGCTGCAACAGCTCGTCTATTTTCCTTAAGTAGCACTTGCTCATTAAAACCATATTTATTGAAGATGAACAGTTCTGGCAGCAAGAGGCAGATAAAGCTGTGCCATGCAGCCAGCCCTGCCAGTGCCTCCCCAAGTCCCCTGCACAAGGTGCTGCACGGCCCCATCCGGAGCTGGCAAGGGCCACCCTGTGCCCTGACCCGTCCTCTCCCTGGACACCAGGGTGTGTTGCTGGGATGCCCCCAGGGACCTCCAATCCCTGGGAGGAGGGGGGCAGCTGGTCCCTCTGAGGGGCAGGAGGGTGCCCGGCCACTCCCCATGGCCAGGGCAGGCGCAGGACCACTACTCCAGGATGCAGAGATGCTCTAGCAGTCACCATGGCAACCCCTGTACACAGCCAGGGCGAACAAAGCTGACAGGAGAGAAACAGAGAAGAGAGAGGAAAGGGGGGAGGGAAGGCAAAAAAAGAAGGAAAGGGAAACAGCCTAAAGTCATGGAGCAAAGGCTGGGGCAGGAGGGAACAATGAGGTGGGAAAGCACAGGCGTTGTGGAAGAGGAAGAGAAGGAGAGCTGCCTTTAGGCTGCTCACCTTGGGATGACCTTCAGCAAGGTGACCCAGGGCGTATGCTGAGTACACCAAGACACTGTCTGTCAGCCCTGCTGTGACTGTCCCAGCAAAGGGTCCTTTCGGGACATGGCATGTCCCCCCTTGCCAGTTCTCAGTCTGGCAGCCCGAGGCTGCGCTGTGGGACATCCCACTGCGGCGCAAGCAGGCAGCACCCTGCTAGAGACCCAGGAGACTGCAAGGAGTCCTGCCCACGCCCTGAGGTGGCTCTCAAACCCCAAACTGAAGAGACCCTTAAGGCAATGGATAGACAGGTGTCTGGGGCCAGGTTATTCAGCACCTTCCTTCTTCCACTAGCACAGATGGATTGGCCCAGCCTTTGGATCACATCACACACAGCATGCTAGGTCAGGGCTGCCCATGCTCCTAACTCCCCACTGCACCCCAGTTCTGGGGTCCAGGCCCATTTCTCAGCCCAGCTGTGCCAGCTGTTTGTCCTGCTACTTCCCAAGTGGAGCAGGGTTGCCTGCATCCCCTGAGCCCCCAAGAAGGCACTTCAGATGCCAGACCGGCAAGACACCCAAATGGGGCACAGGGCTCTTCAGAGCAATAGCCAGTCCCAACCCCACAACGGTGGGCCATCTCCATGGCTGGTTGTGAAAGGAGCCCGGAGGCAATGGGGGACAAAGTATGCTTTGTCACAGTTTGGGGCTCACCTGAACCCCTAACCCAAGGTCAGAGCAGGAGGCAGAGATGCAACCACAAATACATTAACATAAGCCCTTGTACTGCAAGAACACAAGCTGCATCTACTGCCAAAGCATGCTGCACTCTCACTTCTCCGTCCCACTTCATTAAAGGCAGAGAGTTAAAAAACACATCAGGGTTTGGGTCAGAAAGCAGCAACTACAACCTCTCACAGCTGGAATGGAAAATAACATCCCACTTGGCTGTTTATTCTAATGAAATAACAAATCCCAAAGGGAAGCTCCCCCTCTGCTGAGCCACCCTCACGATAGCTGAATGGTAGACACAGAAACAGCCTTTTGCAGGCAGATCATGAGTGCTGGGGTGGTGCCTCAGCCCACTGATCACAGCGACAAGAGCAGGTACCCAGGGAGCAGGAGGTGGTCAGCAGGGCTAGCTGTACATGAAAGCCTAGCGGGAATGGGAGAAAAAATGAGAAAACTCCCAGGAAAAGCACTCGGTGAAACAGCTCAACCATTTTAGCAAAGAGAAGATAAGGGAAACCACTGAAGTAATTAGTACAGATGCTACAGGAGCAGCTGGAGCAGGGCAGCAGGCAATGGGCACCCAGAAAGCTGCTGCAGGAGAGGAGCACCCATCCCTGCTGCTGCACAGGGCTGTCTCAGCAGAGCACACCTCTGCACCCATGCTCACACAGCACGACACTCTCTAAGGGGACTTAATATCCCTCCCAGCCACATCCTGAGCCTCTGCTAGTAGGACATGGGGTGGCCCAGCAATGGGGCCTAGAGGCACCAAGCAGGGCTTGGTGCTGGGCAAGGACAAACCAACCTGGGGATGGTGGGGGACGTGGCAGAACGAGGCACATCTAGAACAATAAACTCCCATCAGCATATGAGGGGTTTTGGCACAGACGTAATCCTCTCCCCTCCTCCTTCCCGCACTCATGCTCTCCTCAGCTCCTGCGTACGCCCAGAAACCCAACTTCAAAAGGAGGGGGGGGCTGCCAGCGCGGGAAGCGGCAGGCAGGCAGACACGGCTGTCTCCTGCTAAAAGCCTTTGGTGCCTTTCATCAGGGCTGGGGGAAAAACAGCCTTCAACCATCAGGCTGGAGGCGAATGGCCAAGCCCTGGCATCAGGTCCTGCTGCCCAGCAGCCCTCTGTCCCTGACATGGGCCAGCCACAGAGATTTAACCCTCCCTCCCAGACAGGGTGGGTTTAGCCCTCCCCATCCCATGTCCCTGCTATATATATGTAAATAAATCCATCTGTGTACAGTAAGCACCAGAGATCCTCTTAACCCTCCACGCTCTCTGCTCTGGAGTCGGGGCTAAGTGCTGCTGCCCCGTGCTGTAGGCACAGGAATTGGGGCATTCTCCAGTAACAAACCCATTCATGCAGCTCAATTCGCCCGCACCGAGGTCACGGCTCCCTTTCCTGCTGAGACGTCCCTCCCAAGCCAAAGCGATGGTCTGTCCCCAACAGCCTCTGGAAGCCACATCGCCCAGCTCCTCATTAGTGACAATTAACAGGCAATCAACAGGCCCAGCAGAGCTGGCATTTTCCAGGGAATGAGTCCCCTGGGGGGGGGGAAGGAAGGGGGGAGGGCAGAATGAACATGTGCTTTGTTGTGCATGCTTTTGGCCTAAATGAGCCAAAAACTCCGTGCCAAGGAACAGAGTTATTTCCCAAACCAGAGCCTTTGTGCCACCTGACCAGCCAAGCAGGGAGCAAGGGCTGGGGCAGCCGCAGATGACCTCTCTTGGCAAGCCCTTGCTCTGCCACACGCCTGCGGGATGCTCTCGCCACAGCCCAGCAAAGGGCAGGCAAGGTGGGACTGGGGGCACCGCCTGCCTTGCGGAGGGTAATGGGCACACACCAGCAAGGACTGTGCTGCTGGCTCGGCCCCCACACCGCTCCTCCAGAAGTTAGTTGAGACCAGGTGAGAAGCTCCTCAGTCAGCAGAGGCCAGCCAGGGCAGGAGGCACCTCTTCACCCTCCCCAGGCTAAGGGTTGCCCCAGGGTTTGGCAAAGGAGGTAGGGGAGAGACCTCAGCACCCCCAGAGGGTGGCTGGACTTGGACTTCAGCTCCCATGCTACAGCATTAAAAGCTGCAGGCTGGAGAAATACAGTGAGATCAGCACACAGATGAGCCGCAACCCCTTTACAAGAGGCCAGTGCAAGTGCCAGGCAGCACACGCTCTCCAGCTTCACCGTTCCCCAGCCCAGAGCTGGGCAGGGCTAACCCATCACCAGCCTCTGCTTCCCCAGGTATTTGCCTAGCTGATGAGGAAGGAAAAAAAAAAAGACAAGAAGAAACCAAGCAAGGGGGAGACAGCCTAGATATGACAGGCTGGCAAGTTTGACAGAGGAGTCTTGTTAGCAGTGTTTTTTCCCTGCAGTTCAAGCGGGGGCAAAGCCAAGGAATGCTTCCCAGCAGCCTGCACCAAACGAGCCCGGCTGTGCAGAGCTTCAATTGCCAGTGGTAAAGCAGGGGCGGGCAGCAGCAGCTGAGGGGTTTGGGAGCACAGACAGCAGAACAGTGCTGACTGCTGCTGCTGCAGCACAAGCTCCATCCTCTTCCCCCAGGATGGGAAACTCCTGTTGTCTCTTCAGCCACCCTTCCTCCAGCATGAGGGGTGCATCTGACCCCATGCTGTGCCTGCCAGGGGCTGAGCTTGGGGTGTTTCACCCCAAGGCTGCAATGCCCCGATGAGAGCACGCTGTGCCTTGTGCCACTGAGCATTTGGGACCACAGGTCTGGGCCAGCTTGGGTGCAAGCCTGCAGCTCAGCTGGGGCCCAGGGATGTGGGGATCAGCAACCACCACAGCAGGCCTCTGCCAGCTCTCCAGGGGAAGGAGAGGAAGGATCTGGCAGATCTCTAAGCTGACTAAGAGCTCTGAATGCCCAGTGGCTCTGCTGTGCCAAGCACAAGCCAAAGCAATTAGCATTTCTTGGAGACGCTCTGTGTAATCTTCCCTGAGTGATGGGGAGAGCAGCCACAAGCACAGGGAAGGGCTTGGAGCTGCTTCCTGGGACCAGGGAAACGCTGTGCTGGCAGTGACGCAAGACAGAGCAGGGCTGCCCCACTGAAGGGACCTCCTGCTAGTGGCTCTGGGACCACTGCTCCACCAGGCATGGGAGCACCGCACCCTCACCCAGCCACCACACTTCTGCCACAGCCCCAGACCCACCAGATCTTGCCTCCAAGTGCTGCAAGCTGTCAGGCAGCAGAAAGCCCGAAGACAGAGCAGAGAGGCAGCTCTCCACATTTTTCTTGGAGCACAGCCCAGGTGGGAAAGGCCACCTTGGGGAAAGCCAGGGCCAGGACCAATCTCATCCATCAGCTCCCAGGCAAGGCTGTCAGCCTGATCCTCGAGACAGGGAAAGGAGCATAGATGAGCCTGGAGCTGTTCACAGAATCACACAAGAGCCAGCCCAGGCCCAGCCATCCAAGAGTCACAGATTATTTTTAACAGCTACTTGTAAAACGCAGTGAGTGCCTGCAGGAGAGACAGCCCAAGCTGATGCTCACCCCAGCCCTCTCCCCAGCATGTGCAAGGAGCATATCTCACAGCCAGGCTTTTTATAGGGTTTCCCATTCCCGCTGGGCATGCAGCTCAGCCGCTCAGTATGACCACACCACCCCCTCCCTCAGTAATCACTCGCATGCCGTTCACTAAAGTCTTTCCATTCCCTCTCTAGCTGTTTCCTCTTCTCTCCTTATTAGGGATCCACCTACCTATCCATCTCCTCATTCTCTCCCCCTCTGTGGCTATTTTTAAAATGCCATAAAAGCTTTCAACTGGTAGCATCCTCAGGGATGCAAGGGATTTTATATGTAACCCATCACGAGCCATCATCACCACATAACTCACCATGCGGGCAGTGACTTTCTTTTTTTCAAAAGAAGGGGAGGGGAAAACATCCATGCTTGGTCCCTCAGCTCTCCCTGGCCAGCTCACCCAGGGCAGCACTGCCAGGCACCTCCTGTCCTGGAGGGGAAGGACCCGGTCCAACCCACTCCTCTCCCAAGGGGGCAGCTGGGCCAGATGGTGGGGCAACA
The DNA here is from genome assembly GCF_030463565.1 of Pelecanus crispus. Taxonomy (NCBI): domain Eukaryota; kingdom Metazoa; phylum Chordata; class Aves; order Pelecaniformes; family Pelecanidae; genus Pelecanus; species Pelecanus crispus. Next base: position 12,730,889 of record NC_134650.1, on the reverse strand, counting down.
GTGCAAGTCCTCTCAGGGAACAGCTGTGGGTGTATGAAGGGATGGTTTTGCTCATTGAATAAAAGGCTCTGAGCTGGGGATCATCCAGCTTCACGCCTTAGCATCTGCTGCTAGATGAAGGAGGGCTTCCTTGCTGAGAAGATGGCTGTGTTTCTCCCTGTATGCTCATACACATGTAAGCTGCTGTACTGCTTGGTTCCCATGCTGGTCAGTGGTCAAGAGGTGATCTGAGAGAGTCAAGAGGTGGGGGATATTTTGGTGCTGCCAGCAAAACTCCCTCCCAAAGGCACAGCCTGCCCCAAGAACTGAATCTCTCTGGCAACAGCCTGGATGAACAGAATAGGGAGGACCAACATTTCCTGATCAGCTCCAGCCCAGCCTTGATGGAGGGAACAGAGGAGCATTCACAGACCACACAGGCACTCCACCAGCACCATGAAAACCACTTTTCTTTCCCAGATCTGGTTATTCCCTACAGAAGAGCTGCCTTCCCCTTCCCTCCCAACAGTCTGGCTGGAGACCCAACACATGCACCAAAGATACCCCCTTGCCCGTCCATGCCACCTGTGCCCCAGCATAGCTTGGCAAGAGCTGAAGGCAGGTTGCTAAATCTTTACTGCAGGGGGAAGGCTCCCTGCTGCAAGCTGGCTGCTGCTGCCAGCGAGGTGCAGGCACGCTGACCCAGCCGCAGGACGCCAGCCTTGGCAGCTGCCAGATGGGATTAGGCTGTGCATAACCTGAGAGGTGTCCCACCACGCGCTAATGCGATGACATGCTCCATGTCACCAATGGGACCCACAGGAGCCCTTTTCCATCAGCTCTGATGACCAAGTGTTGGGTGTGTCTGTGACAGAGGCAGCAGGTCTCCAGGAACCTGAGCTCAGTCACAGCACTCTCAGACGATGCTTGGGTGACGCAGCTATTTATAGCACGTAGGAGGTTAGAGGGAGCTCATTTTGCCTTGCTCCACACCTTCTTCATCCTCCGAGGACCAGGAGCTGATGCAGAAGGTGCCGAGGCAGAGGGGGAAACAGGGCTACGCGGAGGGGCACCCCACAGCCCCTGGCACAGCACAGGGCAGCTGAGGCAGAGGGAGGGAGGGGTTTGCAGGGACCAGTGCTGTGCTGTGCTGTGATGTGAGTGCAGACGAGAGGCTGTGTGAGCACAGATGAGAGCCAGTGGAAGCGTCTCTGAGGACTGTGATACGAGCAAGGAAAGGGAAAATCCAGAGCAGAACTGCCTGCTCAGACAGCAGTAAAAGCCAGTACCGAGCCACACAGCATGCCTGCTTGCCCAGACCTGGCTCCTGCAGCCCTGTGCAGGCAGCTGCCCTACATGGACTGTGTTTGAGCTGGGTGCTGAGAGCAAGTGGGGTCTGCACCACCTCTGGAGGGGCTCTGGGACCCCTGCCTGCTCCAGCCCTCATTTCTTTGGGCCAGGTGAGCCTTTTCATGCCTTTACTGTACTCAGCAGCTGACCATTGATCCCCAGTTTGCAGGGCAAGCATGAACCATGGGGACCTGCTGCAGGTCCTTCCTGGCAGGCCAGAGACCTGTTTGCTTGTGTAGTCACACAGAGGCATCCCAGCTGATGCAGACCTTGCAGCGCTAGCAGCCAGACCAGCCTGCTGACAGAGCCACTCGCTGCTCCAGCCGGGCACCACTGCAACCAAGCCAGCCAGGGGTTATTTTACCCAGGAAGAATACTCAATGGTTCAGTGCAGCAGGTGACAGGCAGGGCAGCAGCAGCTGACAGACAAGCCCTGATCCAGCCCTGCCCTGTGGCCAAAGCACAGAAGCCCCTTCTTTTGGGGAGGGGCTGCTGGGAGGGGGGTGGGGGAGCACTGGGGAGGCAGCCACCCCCCTCACATGGAACCTAGGCTTTGACAGGCTGCAGCTCTCCATGCAACAGAAATTAGTTTTACACACAGCTTCCTTCCCTCCTCCTCTTTTAAAGCTTTTAGCAGGGAAGAGTCCTTGACCAGATCCCTGGCCTGGCCACCCTGCTGGGACCCTCCCTGCCTCTGCTGAGAATCCAGGCTGGGGAGCAGCTGTGACAGGGAGATCCCCACCAGGGCGCCTGACATGTCCCAGCAAGTGCTGCTGAGCCAGGGAACAACCCGTCCAGTCCCCCAGCTGCTTTAAAAAGAGCTCCCCTTTGCAAGCAAGCACCCCTGGGCTTGGCAGTGCTCCTCAGGATGCCTCTGTGCAAAGGGGTCCCCAGGGCTGGCAGGGGGACAGATGGCAGGAGAAAAGCACCAAGGTCCCCAGAGTCAGCTAGTACAAGACACAGATGCTGGGAAGAACAGAGCCTTGCAACGTGCTTTCATGACCAAGACACTACAGGCACGTTTGTGAGGGGTGCTGTACTGCAGGACCAGGCACATGCACTTTGGGAGCTTACAGTTCAAATCCTGGTCTAGGTTATGCTTGTCTCAACCAGCTGCAGACTGGCTGCACTTATCTGAGAAACAGTCATATAGTTCTACTGTGACAACAGGTCAAACCCTGAAATTTAAATTCAGATTGCAATGGACTCAAGTTGGGCTAAGGAAGGGCTCCAGTGCTGGCATTGCACCAACAAAGCCTTTCTGGCTCCACAGCAGTGTGGTACTCCCCAAAAAGGTGTCACTTGTTGCCGAAAGAACATGGAAGCCAACAGGATGGCTTCAAACCCTGAAGGCATGTGCATCCCTCTTCAGCTGTCCTGTTCATTAGGGAAACCTTCCCCCCAAGGACCTTCCCAGTTGTCCAGGTCTCAGAGATAAGATGATTCAAAATGGAAGCGAAGTAAAATGTCTATGAACAGAAAAACAAGTGATGCTTGGGGCTCAGGGAAGGACTTTGCCAGAGTAAAAAGGGTAAGAAGAAAGGAAGGTCAGACAGGCTGCATAAGGAAACCACAGTACCAGCTCCTTCTTCATTCAGATCTCCACCCCAGGCAGCAGAGAAGGAACATCAATTCCCAGCCCAGCGATTATGGCTGATACTGATAAAGCATTCAGCAAGCTATACCCAAATGTATAAACTATGCCTACCAAAAACCTGAGCCACCATCAAATACAAGAACTGTATGCCCGAGTTTGCTGCCACACTAAATCAGGTTGGTACTGTTAAGCTTCAGACAGCCCTTTTCTAAAAAGGCAAGGCGTGTCCATCAGGGCTGTGCATCAGTGTGCTCAAGCTCTTCTGCCTCCCCAGTGATTTACTGAGCCTATGGACTCAAAAGGCAGAGAGGCTGGGCACAGGAGGACTTGGGACAGCCTAGGCATCCTCCAAGCAAGACCCACCTTCTCTGCTGCAAGTTGCCAGTCACCCTGCCATGCTTGCACTGAGCTGCTCACAAGCAAACTTCCTGGGCCTGGGCTCTGCCTTCCCTATGGCTACTGTGGTCACTCCTAGTCCCCTCTCATCCTGCAAAGCCTGCTCCTTCCCCCATCACTCTCCACCCAAGTCCTCACCATCACCAGTCTACCCCCAGGATGCTTTCTGGAGGTGCCGCAGTGCTCACAACTGAGAGGCGCTGATGTATTTATTCTAAAAATATCTAATTAGATGTTCCAACCACTTCATTATGGCACCATCATGATAGGACTGCAGGGTCTGGCAGGAACTTGGTGGGTTTGCCTTCACTCCTTTGCAGCTTTGCAGAGAGCAAAGGCAGCCACACCGACTCCTTTGCTGATAACAGGACAGTCTGTCATTAGTCCAGCCTGCTGGCATCACAAATACAATTATCTGGCTAAACCGATCGTCACTTTGTCATTAGAAAACTTGCTATTTATTTTATAAGAGCATGGCAGGCCCTTGAAATAATTCAATTGCTTCAATTGACTTTACAGCATGCACTTCATTGGCCCGCAGGGCCACTTTCCATGGCTTCTGCTCTTCAAAGGGCAAGCTGCCAAGAAAGATGGTTTGCAGGAGAGCCTGAACAAAGCTTGGGGAGAGGACAGAGAGAAGCTGCCTGGGCTCTGAATTTTCTGGCACCAAAGTGAATGCAATGGATGATTGTTCTCTTGGGCAGCCTAGCAAAGGGACAGCAGGGACAATTTGTATCAGGTTGTTTGTGGCAGAGTCAGGCTTGGGTGTTAATTGAGAGGACCAAGATGTGGGTGGAGAGCCTGGAGTTCCCCTTTGTGCCCAAGTTCTGCAAAACGCAGTGCTAGAGCCCTCCCTGGAGAAGCATGGATGCTAGATAATGTTCATGGCTGGGTTTGGAAAGAACATACTAGAAAGGTAGCTCTTAATCTCTTGCAAGACTGTCTTGCATCTGTGTCCTTCCTTTCTTCTCTGTCCCACCTGCACCCATACCCTGAACTCTGAGTCTACTCCAGCCTTTCTGAAAGCTCTCCTCCTTCTGAAAGCCTCGTCCACAGTAACATGACAGAGAAGGAAGGACTCTGCTTGGAGACCTGCCTCTTTCCCTACTGCATGTGAAGAGCCTGTCCAGCAGTTCTTGGGGGAGCAGGTATGAGGAGGATGAGGGCTTATCCAGAGCCAGAGCCCATCTCACCAGGCAGCCAGGGACTAGGCAGCAGCACTGCTGCTCTAGTCAGCATCTCACTCTGCTGGGTCCTCCCTCACTGGAGCTGTGCTTTGTCCCCAGTTCACCGCATGCCTGTGGCAGCCTCCAGCATTGCAAAGATGAAATGGGAAACAGTGTTGACCAGGAACCATGAGGACTATGGCTGAAAAGGCTCATCTGAAGCACAACACTCCCAGGCCTAGCGTTACCCCCGCAAAAACTAAAGTCTCCTCACAGGGAAGACACTAAGACTGCTCATCACACTGACAGGCTGGTCCCTCTGGGTTCACTGCACTTGAACACAGGAGAAACACCATGTCCTCCTCAGCAGGTCCTGCCCTGCTGGGTGGGGAGACCTGGTGAATCACCCTGCCAGATGAGCTGTACAGAGCAGAACTGGAGCTCCCAGAGATGTACAGCACCATGTGATTCCTCTTTAATTACACAGGGACTTAATAGAGTTTGCTGGTAAACACCTTGTAACCACATGTGCCTAGAGATTACTGGGTAATTATGCTTAGTGGATCATCATGTAACAGGGACCATGATTTAGGAAAGACAAAAATAACCAAGCAAACATGCTGCATTCGTCAGTATCCGTCATGAAGCCTTCCTGCCCAAATGCTTAGCTGGCCAGCCTTTCCTGATGTCTCCTTCCCCAGATTTCTGAGACTAGGGGAGACTATGAGCAGGAATTTGAGAGGTGCCAGGTGTTGAGATGGTCTGGGGAAACTTTCCACCTTGCATACCAAACCCTCTGCAAGACTTCTCTGTATTCCAACAGGCTGTCAGCTGCTCAGAGGAAAAGAGGATGGGGGATAGATGGTACTGGTTCCCCCCCACCCTGAATTAACTTGCCATGGGGACAGACTCTGGTCTCCCAATCAGGGTGCATGTTGGAGACAGAAAGGAGTCTGGAAGATGTCTAGTTTGTGAGCTAGTTTCAATCACCCATTGCAACACTGGTCAAGAGCCTGCCAAACCTGATCCGACCCAAGAACTCACTGGAGTTTAACACCCAACACCCTGCCAGGAGTTTTGCGTGTCTTTGCTCAGACCAGGGTGGCCTATTAACAACAATGGGCACCTTGCTCCTGACAAGACCAGTGCCAAGACTTCCAGCAGCCCCCCCTCCCACCCCAACAGAGCTGGACCAAAAGAGACAATGTGCAAATGCCATCTCCTGTGGATCCCACCAGGGTGACCCCTACTCACAAGCTGTACTCACTGCATGGACCTGCAGCACCCAAACACAGTGGCTACCTTCAAAGCAGCAGAAGGGATTATTCACACCCATTTCAGAGAGCCTTAAAACCCTGGGGCAGTTGACAGCTTCAACCCTCTGCCTTTTAATGAACAAAACCCCAGCACTGGCCATGCCAACCTCCCTGCACCAACCCAGTTTCTGCAGCAGAGGTTGAGCTCAAAACCTAGGGGATTTCAGGGGGTGATTTTAAGGGATGCTCTCTTGGGCAAGGATTTGTACTACAGGATCCCGCTTCAATGGAAATGCAGCACAGCACTGATAGACCTGTTTATGAATGTATGAATCTATTTGCAACCAATTAGCAGTGCTAACTGGAGTGGGAGGTATAAATAGCATAGCTAATGTAAATATCAACACTGTGCCCTCCAAGTGCTCGCTGCACACCTGGTGAGCCTGGGAGGAGAGGCTGCCTTCCCGGCCAGCACAACCCTTGCACCCTCAGGGCTGCGTGATCTGCTCTGCAGCCTCAGGATATGAGTTTACACCCAAGATCAAGGGCCTCTTCCTCTTCCCCTTAAAAATCAAGATTTCCATATGGCTTTGCCTTCCCTGCATCACAGGAGATGACATGGGGCCTCCAACCCCAGGACACATACTGGGGTGAAAATCAAACCCCTGTCCCCTCAGCAAGGGAAGGCAGTGCTGTGCATGAAGCGTGTTCAGAGATGCACCTGCACAGCCTGGCAAATCCTGCACACAGCTCCCCGGAGGCCTCGCCAGTAGTTTTGCACAACAGCATGGCTTGAGGCCAGCTGTGGCCAACAGCCCGAGGTTTCCTGCCTCATGTCAGCTTCAGACAGCATAGAAGTGTTATCAAAATGTACCAATTAAAATGGAAAGGAGTGCAGGAATTCACAGATCAGATGCACAGATGAGGATAAAATACCACCATCTCATTGATTTGCCAGCCCCAAAACTTTGGTCCTGCAGCCACAGGTACACCTCTAGGTCATCACCCCATGCACAATCTGGCTTCATCATCCATCCTCTTCCACCTGTGTCTCCCTCTCTCCTCACATCTCTATAGGTAGGGTCCCATGCACCAGGAGAGAGACCAGATTGGGGAGGCTGGAACGCAGCTGAGCCTGCTGACTGGACCCCATTGCATCTGAGCCCTCAGTCACTACAAGGGCTTGGGGAAAACAAACAAGTCAATGCAGATAGCAGCAGAGCTGACCATGCCTGGGAGGCAGAGCTGCAAGCAGGTCTGGGAAGCCTCTGACCAACAACTGGCACTAAGCTCCCCTGGGCCACTGGCCACCAGCAAAGGACTGCAAAAACCATTGCAGATCACTGCCAGGTAGCATCAGTGGGGTGAAATAGTAATGGCACAGAGGGCACTAACACAAGGCTCCTGGGCTCCTTTTTTGCCTTGCAGGCACACAGACCTGAGGGATACAGGCTGGGTAGGGATGCACAGAGCCGGGCAAGGCAGCAACAAGAGGGCAGACACAGCTTTTGGCAACATTCACAACCAGTTGCAGAACATGCCAATGGAAGAGGTGGCTCCACACCTCATGCCTTGCTCACAGAATCAGCTAGGAGAGGATCGTGCCATTGTTAAGAACAGACATGAGCCTGCATTTGGATATGGCAAGCCCTCAGTTACTGGGAAGAAGTCCAGAAGCCTAACAGGGCAGAGCCCACTGCCTTGCAGGGTTTGTACAGCCCTTGTACCAGGTGTGATCCCAGAGGGACCATAAGTAATCAATCCACAGCACAGGAAGCGATCAGCAGATGTTACAAAGTTCCCACACCTTTACTAAAACACATGGCTGCTTAGAAAGAGGTAGTGGCAATATTTGAGCAAAGATTGCAAAGCCATCCAAAGGGCTGGGCAGGAGCCACAGTGGCAACCTGCTGCTGGCAAATCCAGAAGCTGAGGCACAGCTGAGTGATGTGCCCAAGGTCACAGAGCAAGGCAGTGACAGAAGGAGGAGCACCTCCCAAGAGACTCCCAGCTCTGTGCTTGCTGCCTGCCCAGTGGCCTCCTCTCGTGAGTCATGTCAGAGCAACAGGCAGGCAGCACATTTGGGTTTGCTGGCACCTCTCTCTGTATGGGGGAGGACCCAGTAAAGGAGTTTTGCGGCACAGTCAGATAGTTATAACACACCAGCACCATAAACAGCCCTTATCACTATCAGCAACCAACCTGGCTATTCAGAGCTGGAAAGCAATCCCAAAAGGAACCAACACACATTTGTCAAAATTGGCTTAGAGAAAGCTTAACAGTCCCACCTGACCGCTGTGGTCAGTGACCCCAGCAAACACCATGTGCCATCCCAGCCCTCCACACCAGACCCAAGTTCATCACCAAGAGAGAGGACGCAGGGCTTGCTGGATGCTACAAGGCATCCGGCAGGCTCAGAAAGAATCAGTCCCTATTGTTTCCTACCTGGGCACCACCAGCCCAACTCCCCCAGGAAGGGGGCTTAGCTACTGTCCCAGATGTAGCTCGTGCAGAGGGCACCTGGAAAGTTTTCACCTCTGACACAGCCCAACAGAGCTGGAATCACCTGTTCTGTTGCCCTGCAGCGTGCCAAGGCATTTTTCACCATGTTTTGCTTGGGAACCACCCCAAGCCCTCAGATTGAGAAACCTCAACACACCAATGCAATTGAGAAGTCACTGCTCTGCCACTTTCTGCCTGGGGGAGTCCTCCTTTCTTCACATAGCCTCTAGGACCCACAGGAGCAAGGGCACCTTCCTTGGACAGGTTATCCCAGAAGGAAGACCCTCAGGTGGCCACCGGGATCAACTCCTTTGGCTGGGGGCTCACTGCTTTCAAAGGAATGTATCAAAGCTGTGCTAGTGAGGTGGGTACAGCTGTCACACATCGTATCAATGAGGAAAAAGAAATTGATTGTGACTTGATCAAACCTGATCAATCTTTCCAGACTTTGCAACAAGGACACAAAACCAGAAGTAACCAGACTAGTACCAGGTGTCAGTTCTCATCTTACGCAGCACATTTCCAACCTCTGCTTCTTTAGAAATTCATACATAGTGCATGAGTGCCTCTGTCCCTGTCTCTCACACATGCACAATAGAAACACCCACATCCCCAGCTGCAGAAGGTACATATTTTTCAGTATTACACCTGTGCTTTGCTCAGATCCCTGGCTTCTGGGTCTCTCCTTACCCTGCTCCTCCTCCCCATCGGCTGTTCCCCCTATGCCCATATATACATAGGCAGTGGCATCAGCAAGCAAGCCTGCTGCCTGTCAGTGCTCCTGCCTCCGTCTCACCATGTTGCATATCGACATTTTAGTCCATGATCTGCCCTCCAAACCCCAGAAATACAAGCCAAGAAAAGTACTCAGTGGAGATGAGCACCGTGGCTTAGCCCACCTGAAAGAAGGGCCAGCAAAGCCAGACCCTATCAGAAAGCAAAAGGCAGGCAGGCAAATAATAATAATAAAAATCCATCCCATTAGGCTTGTCAACCCTGTTGTGACATTTTCTTTCCTATTCCTCCCAGCCAGATGGGTGCAATACCAGCCCCATTCCCATAGCAAAGGCAAGGGAAAGCCATACTTACTGCTAGTGCTCATCTTGCTGGTCCTCCTCTGCCCTTCTCATTCAACAAAGGGGGCAAAGATGCTCTTTAAATCCTCTTTTTCTTCCGCCCACCCGTCAGCGGGAGGAGGCTGCCTCTCTCCCTCCTAGGAGAAATATTTCTGTGCGATCCGCCGGCTAACGCATCCCGAGGCAGCTCCGCGACCCGGGACGGCTATCCCCCGGCTGCCGCCGCTCTCGCTCCCGGATGGCAAGGTCAAGGCTGCCGGCGGCTGGGAGGGGGCGAGGCGGGCGGGGGGACGCCCGGGACGGGCCCGGGGGAAGGGTCCCGGCGGGGCCGCGGCGTCCCGGGGCTCGGCGCTGCCATGCACTGCGGAGCGCGGCCGCGGCCGTTCCTCTTATAGCGGGGTGTGGAGCGGCGGGGGACGCGCAGCGCCGCGCAGCGCCGCTCCCCGCCCGCCCGCCCCGCCCCGGCGGCTCAGCCCGCGGACGGCGGCGCCGGGCGGGGCAGCGCGGAGCAGCGCGGAGCAGCGCGGGGGGCGGCGGCGGCGGCCCGGCCCCGGGGGGCGGCTGCGGGGCTCCGCGCCTCGGCACCGCCGCCATCTGCTGGGCACCGCCGGCCCGCTGCCTGCCCGCGCTCCTGCCTCCGGTGGGGCCCTGCCCGCTGCCTGCCCGCGCTCCTGCCTCCCGTCCGCCCTGCCCGCTGCCCTGCCCTGCCTGCACTCCTGCCTTCTGCCCGGCCCTGCCCGCTGCCCTGCCCTGCCTGCTGCCCGGCCCTGCCCGCACTCCTGCCTTCTGCCCGGCCCTGCCCGCGCTCCTGCCTCCCGTCTGCCCTGCCCGCTGCCTGCCCGCACTCCTGCCTCTGGTCCGGCCCTGCCCGCGCTCCTGCCTCCCGTCCGCCCTGCCTGCTGCCTGCCCGCTCTCCTGCCTCCCGTCCAGCCCTGCCCGCTGCCTGCCCGCACTCCTGCCTTCTGTCCGCCCTGCCTGCACTCCTGCCTCCCGTCTGCCCTGCCTGCACTCCTGCCTCCCGTCCACCCTGCCCGCTGCCTGCCCGCACTCCTGCCTCCTGCCCGGCCCTGCCCACTGCCCTGCCCTGCCTGCTGCCCGGCCCTGCCCGCACTCCTGCCTTCTGTCCGCCCTGCCTTCTGCTCAGCCCTGCCCGCACTCCTGCCTCCAGTCTGGCCCTGCCCGGCCCTGCCCTGCCTGCACTCCTGCCTCCCGTCCACCCTGCCCGCTGCCTGCCCGCACTCCTGCCTCCTGCCCAGCCCTGCCCGCTGCCCTGCCCTGCCCGCTGCCCGGCCCTGCCTGCACTCCTGCCTTCTGTCCGCCCTGCCTTCTGCCCGGCCCTGCCCACACTCCTGCCTCCGGTCTGGCCCTGCCCGGCCCTGCCCTGCCCGCACTCCTGCCTCCCGTCTGCCCTGCCTGCTGCCTGCCCGCTCTCCTGCCTCCTGCCTGGCCCTGCCTGCTGCCCGGCCCTGCCCGCACTCCTGCCTCCGGTCTGGCCCTGCCTGCTGCCTGCCTGCACTCCTGCCTCCCGTCCGGCCCTGCCCACTGCCCTGCCCTGCCCGCGTTCCTGCCTTCTGCCCAGCCCTGCCCGCTGCCCGGCCCTGCCCGCACTCCTGCCTTCTGTCCGGCCCTGCCTGCAGTCCTGCCCGCTGCGCTACCCTGCCCTTCCTGCTGCCCTGTCTTCCATCCTGCACGCTGCCCTGCCTAGTGACCGATCGCTGCCCTGCCCGTCAGCCCTGCCTGCAGCTCTGCCTGCAGCTCCCGGGGCTCCCAGGCTGGCCCCTCCTTGCCACGGGGCTCCCATCCAGCCCCGGGTGGGACCGGCTGCCATTCCCGCACCGCTCGCTGGCCGGCTTGGCCCTGTGGTGGCTGAGCGGGCAAAACAACCCTGTCCCGGGACAGAGGCATGGCGGGAAGGGATACAATTTATGCTGAAAAAATGGATTTCCTCTAGTGCCGAGGTTCCCCTCCGGCAGCTGTCCAGGCTGGCCACCCCCAGCTGTCCCACACAAGGCAGCCCGGGTGTCCATCCCACGCCGGGAGCAGGGAGGGGGCTGCGGGTGTCTGCACAGCACCTGGCTGCAGGGTGCAGAGGGGGCTCTTCCCTCGCGATCAGCAAGCAGCCTTCTCTGCCAGCAGCGCATCAGGATTCCTGGAAGGGCTTCAAAGCCATTAGCTCCTTGTTTTGTTTGTGAGACGCTATCTATCAGAATAAAGCCTTACCCAGCGGAGCTGCTCCCGGGGTGCGAGCGGAGACGGGGCTGTGCCCGCCCTGCCTGCGGAGCCCCAGAGAAGCTGCGCTGCGATTCAAAGAGGCGAGCTACGATCGTGCCGCTAATGAAAGGGGTTTTTCATGCAGCGTGACAGGCACCGCATCTCTCCCGCTCCTGGGGCTGGAGTGCCACCCAGAGAGGGCCTTTTGCTTTCCCTTTCTCTTGCTGTTTTATTTGCGGCAGCACATGTTTGCGGTGACATGACAAGACAGGTAGCAGGTCGTGCGAGCTACGCCCATGCTGCCGGTGACACAGCCGGCTCGCTACAAGCCCTGCTGCCGGTCCCCTTTGGCTCTGTCCCCTCCCCAGAGGCGTCGGGTGAGGGGGAAGAGCAGGACCAGCAGCAGGGGCAGGGGTCCGGGGATCCCTGTAGGCTGAGGGGAACAGGCAAGGGGAAAGCAAGCGCTGCTGATACAGCACGGCGGGATGGCTCTGGCTGTCCCATGGCGCTCATTTGGGGCCCTTTGTGAAATTTCCCCGTGCTTGACAAGTGCCTGGGGTGTCCCCTCCGCAAAGGAAGAGTGCAGGATGCCATCATGGCGAGGCTCATGCCTGTCGTATCAATAACGTCCGTTTGGGGAGTCAATAAAGCAGACACGATGTGAGCTGGTCCCCACGGTTCAGCAAGCTAATTAAGCTTCTTCCGCTGACCTGGTTTCCAAATCTTGTTAACTTGCTGCCTTCAAGAACAACTTGAAATTTCCAGCACAGACAGTCTGGGGATTGCAGAGAGCTGCGGAGGAGGACGGGGTGCTTTGGTGGAGCTCAGGGGGCACCAGCGCAGAACCTCTTCCCCTTTATCCCCTCCCAGCCGGAGGTCCCAGCACCGTGCAGCCGCGCCGTGGGGAAGGGGAAGTGGGCACTGCCAGTGGGGCAGGCGGGCAGGGCATCGGGTGCCCCCCACCAAGAGATTTTTGGGTTTTGGCACTGGTGAGCTTCAGCGCAAACTCCTGCCACTCCCCCACTTCAGCCAGTGGCTCCCACACAGGGACCTGGCCCCTGGCTGGGCTGCAGCAGGGGCCCATGCTGCAGGGCACTGGTCAGAGCCCCTCACCATCAGCACTGTCCCAGGGTGTTTTGGAAATCCCATTTCCTTTTCTTTCACTGAGGAAACTGGCTGCAAAAGCTGCCATAAAAGGGTGTTAGGGATGCCTGAGACAAGAAGTCATAAATGAGGAAATGTCAGGATGTTAAGGCAGCCTCCTTTCATCCCTTTGTGTCTGTGCATTGCAACACAGTCTTTCACGGCAATTATTAGATGCGTATTTTTCCCACAAGGCGCCTGCCTCAGTACCCAGCATGTACCACGTAGCTCAGGCTGTGCTGAGGAAGCTGCTGCCTGCAGGACCCTGCATCGTTCAGTGAAAAGGGACACGGTAGTGATGGGGTAAGAGGACAGAAGAAAAAAAGGTGCTAATTTAATTTAATTTTACTGACGGCTTCCCTGGACACTGGGCTTCTTATCCTTGTGTCCTTGGCCTTGTGAGATGCTGAGAATGTCACCTGAACCAAACCCGGTCGATAACTGTTTCTTCTTTCCTGATGCCTGACTCAAACACCGGCTGGCTGATTACTGGGAGAGCTGGGAGTTGCTGGCTGCATGTGAAATCACCAGGAGCTGGGCTCAAAATGTATCCTGTGCTATACCAACACCAGGCACAACACCACCTGCAGCTGCTGACCTGGGAAGCCACCACTCGCACGTTTCTGTTTGAGGCTGCGCTCAGCTGCTGTCCCTGGGAAGGGATGTTGGTCCCCTGGGGCCAGAGGGGCAGCCCCTGTCCTGCTGCCACAGAGCGGGGTGCCCGGGGAAAGCCCTGGGAAAGGTGATCCCTCCTCAATCCTTTGTGACTTGGGGACCAGGTTAAAAATGGAGAGCGGAATGCAAGGGAAATATTGGATAGCAGATCCCAAGGCCAGGAGAGACAGGGTTAGGAGAAGTCAGAGAGTTAAAAGATCACATAAGCATCTCTGTCCTCAAAGTGCATGGAGGGATGGTTCAGCAGCAGCCTTAGCTCTGGCATTTCTGTTTTACTTGAAGCCATAGAATCCCCTTCAGCACATCTAGATACAGACACACGCGTACATACATGTTTGCACACACGCACACAGTCGCATGGGACAGCTTTCAGAGGTCTCTCTGTAGGAGCCCCAGGCTTTCCACACACTTTCTTTCCCCTTCAGCTGGTAGTCGTCTTGGTGAACAACCTTCGCTGCTGGGCCCTGTGAATCACAGTTGCAGGAGGCGTGGAAATGCCTTGGCCAGAGATCCCAGCTACAGCCCTTGCTCCAGGGTGCCGTAGCACAAATGTGTCTGTCTGTCCCAGAGGCACCAGCTGGCCGAACACACCCCTGCCAGCCCGAGCTCCCGGCAGACCTGCCTGCATGTGCGCTGGCAGTGAAAGGCTCTCCTTTCTCAGAAAGGAGACTGAAGTCCAAACAACAGCAGCGAGATGCCCGTGGGGACCCCAGAGCAGCACAGCCCTGTCTCGCATGTAGCACTGGGAAGGCTGCAGAGAAGCAGGACTCTGACTCATCAGAAGCTGGTGACATTTTCCAAAAAAAGCCTGTAAGTCCAGGGCTATAATGTTCCCAAAAGGCAGCAGAGAAGCCTAAAGGGTCTGGAGACCCCATTATAGCACAGTACATGGTCTGTGTCATGAGATGGAAGAAATTCTGCCACACTGGGCAGCTCCCCACCCATTTTTCTCTTGTCCCCTGCCTCCCCTGTGAGGTGGGATCTGGTAAAGGTAAAGTCAGGAGTGGTCAGATGCTGCTGCCCCCTGCCCTGGTGCAAAGCCAGACTAGCTCTTCTAGTGATGACAGAATTACTTTCCAGATGATGGAGATCAGCATTTTGCTTTGGGAGTCCCTGGAAAACATAGCAGCTGGGACCAGAGGCAGTGAACTGGGAGGTGGGTGTTTTAAGAGTGGGCCCTAGGAGCCTATGGTGGGACCTGACAGCACAGTTAGTGCCTCATCCAGCACAGGACCTCACTCCTCTTCCTCGGTCATGGCAACCACCAAGTCATTTGCCAGTGGTTTGGCTTGCTTCAGTTTACACAGCAGCACAACAGCCCTTCCCAGCAATTCCCTGTGTCGGCAGGAGGAGACACAGACCGGCAGAGGCAGATGTTCCCCAGGCTGCCTGCATTAAAGTGATAATCGAATGATAGATTATTTTCAAGCAAACTCGCATTTTCAGTCATTAATTTTAGTGCTGTGCAAATGCTTTCAGTGAAAAAAAATACCCAGACAGTGGAGAATGGTTGTGAGCTGGGTCTGCTCCCGGTAATGCTGGTGTGCACTATAGCCCATCCGTGACCTGCAGCCCTCCTGCAAAGCCAGGAAGGGATGCCTATGCTGTACATGGGAGGAGCTACAGGTCCTATCTTATTATCATGGGGGTTGAATCCCTAGGTCAAGAGCAACAAATGTTCCCAAATCAAAAGCAGATGAGTGAAAACAAGTGCTGCAGAAACTCTGGAGCGACTCATCCTGCATGTCGGGAGTGCTGGGCCTCCACCTCCCCTCCTGAAAGATCAGGACACCAGGAGAGGAGAGGCGCTGCATGATCCGCCTAAGGGAGGGGTGATGGCAAAGGTTTTAGGGCATTGGAAACCAGTGTTTGTCCTAAAACCTGCGAGAGTCTTTCACTCTCTAGCCCTTCAGGAGAGCTAATGTCCCTGCGCAGACCTCTGCCACAGCAGCACACTGGAAAAGCCAAGGAGCACACCGTTGTGGCATGCAGCAAGGCTGGGGGCTCGCAGGTAATATCAGGGCTTATTGCCCGACACCGGGCATCTCGAAGCTTCTTTGTTCCCCCCCTCTGTGTGTGGAGCTGGTTCATGTCCACCATGCTAGTGCAGCCCCTGCTCCCAGTCCTGCTGCAGGGCGCGCGGGGACCCACCGGCGACAGCTGCCCCCCAAAGCCCGGCCAGCAGCTCCTGCCGAGCAGCATCAGCAAAGCGGTGCAAAGGGAGATTTGTACCAGCTGCAGCTCTGGCCCCTGAGGTACCTGACCTGCTTTCCCATTGCCAGCTATGTTTCAACCCGCTAAAGGTCATTGGAAGCTGGGTTTATTTTTAGTTTTCCTTTTTAAGTTGCCCTGAAGCATCAAGGACTGAGGGACGGAAGAAACATCCTCCCTCCTATCAGCTGTTAGGTCAGGATCCCGAGATGTTGTTAATGGACAGCCTTGCCCATCACAACCTGCCTGTGAGAAGCCCAGCCCTTGGACCTCTCCACTCGTGGAAGCTGGCTGGCACACCTCCCATCTCCCCAGAGCTCCTTGGGGAGCACCACCTTCTCCGAAAGAGCGATTTAGCCTTGGCAAATGCTGCTGCTTTCTTATTGCTGGAGTGGCGCTATCACGATAACTTGTTTTTCCTTTTGTTCCTCATATTGTTTCATGGGGAAACTGAGAATCAGCATGATTCCTGAATTGGGGCTCTTCAGGACTCAGCGTGGCAATCCTTGCACCGGGGGCTGGTGGCAAAGCTCAGACCAGGTCTCTGGACCATGCTGCCCATGCAGTTCAAAAGGAGCCAAATGGCGTAATTAAGAAAAGATAATGTCTTTTTACACTTCTAAGCATATGAAATACTGCAAAACGGCTAGCCCCGGGTAGGCAGCGGGTTATCTCTTTTCTAGGAAATCTCACTTTTTTTTTTCCCCGGTCTAAAAATGGAATGCAGACACTTAAAATAAATTCCTGGAGAACAAAGCTGAGAAAACACAACAGGATTTGAATCAAAGTGTTTGGATTAATTAGCTTAAACTGAAAGCTTTCATTCTGATTTCAGCTTTGGCTTTATGTACAAAAAATTAAAGCAGCAAAGCTTTGTAAGTTGAAAAATCAGAATGTTCCACCCTGAAAATATCAAAATGAGATGCTTAGCCTCACTGAGCTGCTTCATTGCTTTCTAAAAGGAAATGGCATCAAGACCAACACCTTTACAAGCAGTTTGGATCATTAAGAGCTTCGAAAAAACCTCTAGATCAGCATAAGCAATTAATATCTTAATCAGTTTTTCTCTTTTTCTTCTAGAGGAAAGTCTAAAAATACTGATTTTTTCCAAATTATCAAAAGATTTCTTTAAATATTTTCCCTTTACTGTACGGTTAAGCTTGAGCTTGAGCTGCCTGAATTAGATGGGGTGGTTCATATGAATCACATCTTTGCTCAGGCTCTGTGGCAGGCACTGCTCATATCAACGCTTGCTGGGCTGGCGGTGGGGAAAGCAGCACTGGATTTGCTTTTTGGTGCTGTATGTGTGGGAGATGGCTAGTCAGCACCTTGCATCTTGTATTGTAGATGTTGGAAGGAAAAGTAATATGGAGGTTGGGATTTTATACGTGTTTGTAGTCTAAAGATGAACAAAATGTGTTTTCCTGACCATTTTCCTACTGTGGGTGAAATTGAAAAATGAAAAATTGGAGATGTGGGGGGTTGTGCTCACTTTGTCATTTTTTGTTCTCCTTCCTCATCTGGTTCATTTCTGTTTCAATGGCAAAATAGGAACAGGAAAAAAGCAGAGGCAGAGGAAAATAATAAAGGAAAAGAGAGACTAGAGGGGAGAAATACAGGGAAATTGAGAAGTTAAAATGAAGTACTTTGAAAGTCTGATTTTCTAGAGATATTTCCAAATTGAATACATTTCCTTTGGAAACCTCTCCAAGGAGAACAACTTTGACATTTTGAGTCATTTTTCCTTCTGATTTTCAGTCAGCTCTATCCAACACAGCACCTGAACAAACCTTGGCTGCACATCCCAGGCAGGGTTTGCCTGGCATGTTACCTGACCCGTAGTGTCTTTAACACAGAGACAATAAAATCACTGCTGGAAACGAGTGTGAGTGTAGCTTCACTGACTGCTCGTTAGTGCAGCTCATGGAGGCTGGCTTTTGCAAGTCAGCAACCGGCGGTTCCCAGCCGTGTGCTCACAGCAGTCCCTTGCAGATGGACTCCAGAGAGTCATCTTCCCTGGATATGTCCTCTGGACCCAGCTGGTTGCACTCATGCTCCTGCTGAGCCCGACGTCGCTGCTCAGGATGCTGGTCCCGTTTCAGAGCCTTCCCTCATTTTCCCTTGCAAGCCCAGTTCTGCAGTCCCACAGCGCTTGCCCCATCCCGGGGTTATTTCCCCATCCCAGGGTCCACCCTGTGGACCAGGTGCAGGCTGCTGGTACCTGGGGCCTGTGGACAGCAGGGCTGGGGTCTGGCTCCAAAACCATTTTTGCAATGTTTAGACTGTGCGGGGAGCGGGATGCTGGTGGCACGGTAGTTGCTGCCATCTAATGGCTCCAACAATTAATATGTAGGAGGGGGAGAGCCCAGCTGCACTGTGCACATCCACTGGCTTGGTAGCTATCAGCTAATGAGCTCTCCCGTGGGGCTGCAGGGCTGATGACAAGCCTGAAAAGCAGCACAACGTCCTGTGACACTGGGCACAGAGGGGAAGGCAGAGGTCAGGCATTCCTATTTCAAAGCCTGGGACAAGATCCTTAGAGGTGATGCTTGCCAGTCCCAGTAGCTCTGCCCTTCCCTTCCGGGGGGAGGTTGAAGACACCATCACACCCTGCCATCTGCAAGCATGCAGAAACAGTGGGATTTGCATGCTGAAGGTCTGCATCCCAAACCCACCTCGGGAGATACAATGGGAGTCTCCCAGCAGCCGAGCAGGCCCCTCAGCCTACTCCCCCTCCTGCAGCGAAGAGCTGGGCGATGCAGCGGGTCCCGGGCAGGACTGTGCTCCCAGCACTGGCTGTGCATGTCCCCGGACAGCAGACCCCCAGCCTCAACGCAGTCAAGCATCTCCACTCTGCCAACAAGGGTGGCCTGGCATCGGCTGTGGTGCCCTGGCACGGGCCCCCCACACACACCCCTGGGTGGAAGGGCAGCTGCCTGACTTGTGTCTCACAGCCAGCAGCTGCATGCCAGTGGCTCCCAGACCAGTCTGCAGCTTGCAGGAAAACAGCTCAGATTCGCCTCTCTCAGGCACGTAGCCCTGATGCAATGGCTTTCTGAGTACCTTCACAAAGAAAGGCACAGTGCCACCTTTTTCCAGTTTATTGGACAGGAACAGCACAGTCTCTGGGCTTAGCAACAGCTCCCCAACACACAGGGGACACATCAGAGAGACCTTCCTCTGCTGTCCCCAGCACGGCCTGGTAGCTGTGGGCCAACAGGGGCCACGGGAAAATCTGTCCAGCACATACAAGGCCATGGTGCAAAGGCTGAGATGGCCGCTTGCACACAGCTGTGTCCGGCCAGTGCTTTCCCTGTGTCCCTCCAGCTGGTGAGCAGCCACCTCACGTGGGCCAGCAGAGAGGACCCCCTTCAGGTTGCTCCAGGTCCGGAGAGGTGGGCAAGGCAGGAGGGCTCCCCATCATATCCTGCCTGACCTCACCACCCCAATGTGGGCTGCAGGCATTTATCTGCACCCCAGGTCCTGCCTGGCCATACTCAGGGAGGTCTCGGTGCCCCTCAGAGGCTGGCAGCTGTCTACAAGTTACCTGCCGTCAATTATTCTGCACTATTGATAGGGTTAAGGCCATTTAATGTTCTGACCAGTGCTGGGCAGAGATACTTCCAGTCTGGGAGAAGAGCAGGGATGAGACGCCAAGGAGAGAAGCTGTGACTGGATGGGGCAGCAGGAAGGGTGGAGCTGGGGGACCTCTTTGCAGCAGCTCTTCCATCGGCCAAGAGAGATTGGGTGGCTAAGAGACACTTGCATCACCTGGGGACCCTCTTCTGCTGTGAAGACCAGGTGGATATGGCTGCCAGCTGTGAGTCTGTCCTTGTGGGACTGATTCCTGCGGTGGGTGGCCATCTGGGCTGGGTGCATGGCCATGCCAGACTTCATGGCAGTGGGAGAGCTGAAAAAGTGGTGTTGGGTGTGAGAGGAGGCACAACAGCTCCAGGAGAGGCACTGGTTAGAGGGATGGTGGGAAGGGCTCCTCTTCTGCAGGTGATGTGGAGAGCAGCCGCTGCTCCATCCTAGGAGAGTCAGGGGTCTGGGGCTGGGCTGCCTGGGAATGTGGGACAAGCTGAGAACGTCAGAAGTTCATGACACAACTCCTCATGTCCCCTTGTGTCCTCCGCTGGGGAGCAGGCGTCCTCGTGCAGGATGAAGTTGCTGTGGGGCAGATAGCCTGGCGCTCCACCCCTCATCCCTGCAACCTTGCCATAGTGCAGACAGGAGAGACCTGACAGGAGTCAGAGGGACATGGGAGGAAGTCTCCTGAGGGTGCGTGATGGTTTCACGAGCTGTTAGCTCAGATCTTGCAGAGGACATGAGGTCTGGGCTACCTCTGTGACCTTGGAAGAAGCTGTTCTAGAGGCAGAAGCAGAGGTTTTCCCCAATAGTCCTGTGCCTAAAAACTGCTGTGATGTGTGATGCTGTGGCTGTCCCCCCTTCAACTGTTGCCAAAGCAGTGGTGGTTCTGGAAAGTGCTGTATCTCTGCCTGCGCCTGGGCGAGGGTGCCTGAGCAAGGCAGCACACTGGAGCGGTGGCTGCTGTGGGCAGGATGACTGAGGAAGGGATGCAATGATCAAAAGAGCTCGAAAAGGCTTTGAGAAGCAACACCATGGGGCTGTACGCTTGCAACTGCTGTTCCTTGCTGCTCTCCTTCATCTTATCATTAAGCTCCCTATAGCAAAACCGGTGCCTCTGAGACACCTGCACATGGAATATTACAGTGGAGCTTTCCCTGATGCCTCCAAACCTTCCGGCAAGCTGAACTGGGAAAATCCCAAGATGTTTGCACAGGGGTGAACTAGAAGGCTCCTTTCAGCAACACGGTGCCAGGCAGGGGCTACAGTCATCTTCAAACCCTGGAGCTCAGCTGGCTGGCTCTGGTCCTTCCTTCTTCCTTCCCATGCCTTATCTGTGGCCTCCACTTCCCTGGCTCTGTCTCCGCGCAGTCTGGAGGCTCCCCTGGGCAGTGACGCCGCGCCACTGCCTTTGAAGTGGTGGTCACGTTCGGAGAGCTGCAGGCAGGAGCAGGGAGGATGCTGGGGGTTCACACCCCAATGCTAAGGAGGAGACCTCAAAGCAGCAGCCCGGGCTGCTCCCTGCACGGCTCCCTGCGGCGCAGGGGCGGCCGCTGTAGTGCTGCAAGGGTGGTCCCAGCCGCCTGACCCACCCGGGCACAGCGGACACACACGGTCTGTTTTCCAAGAGCGCTTACTTCCTCTGCCTCTGGCTGAAAACAATGCGAGAGGAGCAGGCCTCAGCATTTCTGAAAATTAAGCGCTGAGTTCAGCTTAGTTCAGCCCTGGAGCCCGCTTAACCCTTTAGTTGCAGGATGGAGCAAATTTCCTGGTGAGGCAGGAGCTTTGGATTGCCGTGTGCAGCGCAGAATGAAGAAATGTAAGAAGGGGCTTGGAGTGGAAGAAAAGTGTTGAGTGAGGGCCATCAACAAAAAAATTTCTTAAAGCCAGGCCTGTCTGGCTGCATTTCAGTGACTTGCCACGGCGGTTTTGCTGCAAAACATTGCACTTCCCCTGTGCCCTGCAGCCATGCAAGAACCCCCTCCTTCCTGAGCTGCCCCCAGCTGCCGGCAGACCAGGAAAGACACTGTGCCATGGCCACCCCATCTTGGGCACGCATGGAGGTACGTGGGCGCAGGTCCCTCTCCCCCATGCTCCCGTCCCCCCACCTGAGCAGGCAGGCACTGGCGTGCAGCCTGAAGGGGCCAGGATTGCAGGGGGGGTCGTGCTGTGGGCGAGTCCTTATCACCGCTCTTTGCCCATTTGCAGAGGGTGAAAGCAAAAGCAGGGAGGGCGAGAATGAGGAAATGTCCCCGCTGGCCCTGCTCACTCCCGGCAGTGTCCCCGCGGCTCCCCGGGCTGCAGTCGGTGCTTGGGCTGGGTGGGCTTTCAGAGGAGGAAAGGAAAGCACTGCCCCACCTAATGCCAAAATGGGACCCCCCACCCATATCAGAAAATCAAAAACCGCGAAACAGAAGTTTGTTTGACCTGAAACAAAACGTTTCATCTTGTTTGTTTGCTTTTTTCCCTGACTGAAGTCAGGTTTAGGCTGACTTCCTTTTTCTTTCAGGTTCATTTTCAAATAACAAAGTGAAATGTGAGGAGGCTTCATTTTGAACCTGCCAAGGAATGGTCAACTTCTGAGCACTCACAGAAGGAAACAGAATATTAGAAAAGCTTGATAGTAACTCTTTCATTGTTTTCAAAAGAAAAAAAATCCCTGTATTTTTCTCTGCTGGCCCTGTTTGTGGAGTTTAGCCAGGGTGCACAAATACCGCTGGGTCCACAGATCTCTTGTTCTGTGTGTCTGTATTTGCAGTTTGTCAGAGAAGAAGGAGTTTTCAGAGCTGAGTGCCTCTGCTGCCTCCCCGGGATGCCCGAACTGTGGCACAGGTAAAGCCTCTCCCTGGGCTCTGCTGTAGCAGAGGCCGTCGGCACGCAGCGAGGACGGAGAGTCCTGAGCCCCGAGGATGGAGAGTCCTGAGCCCCGAGGACGGAGAGTCCTGAGCCCCAAGGACGGAGAGTCCTGAGCCCCAAGGACGCAGCGCCGGGGCCAGGAGCAGAGGACAGGTGAGTCCGGGAGAGGCTGCTCATGCAAAGCAGCTGCTTGCAAATGGAGGGAGCTGCAGCCGGTGCGGCCACGCTCGGGCTGAGCAGAGCCCTGAGCTGCTCCCTGATGCCATGCCCGTGGGCAGCCTCACTGGATCTTGTTTACTGCAGAGCCGGGGCGAAGGTGGTGCCTGGGCGTTTGTGCTTCCCCTTGGGAGCCAGCGGTCTGCCGGCATGCTGGGCTGTTTATAGCATAACTCCGGGTAACTCATTGACCTCCGCGCCTGCAGCTCTGCTGGGAAGCGGAGGTTCCCAAGATGATAAGCCGCTCTTGGAAGAAATTCCTTTCCTCATGCGAGGGAGTGGCAGCACTGGGCACGCTCGCCCGCCTTGGAAACACGTACACAGCCCTGTGCATATCACGGGTGCGCACCGCATCGCTGCACCGGCAGTGTTCCCTCGGGGGACCTGGTTTGGAGAGGTCAGAGCTTCGTGGCCAAGAGTTCTCTGGGAGGACAGCGGTGCCGGGGAGCAGAGCGAGGGGTCCCCGCAGGCGGGTGCAGAGGAGCAGGTCAGTACAGCCGCTTGCACTGCTCTGCCCTTGCAGCCACTGTGCCGGGTCTCTTGCTGGGTGCCAGTCACATGCCTGTGCCCTTCGTCCCCAGCTGAGCAAACACAGCTGGGACGCAGCGGTCGCAGGTGGTTGGAGCAGTGCAGTTCAGGGACATGGCTGCATAAATCCAGGTTGGGGCAGAGAGTTTGCCTTTTTGGTCCCGGCTGAATTTGAGGCTCAGATCCGGTGGTGGTGAGCACACTGGGGAAGGATAGGTTTGGTTTGGGTCCTTTGTACCCAAGAACTGATAGGAGAGTGACAGGAGAAATCCCAGCAGACATGCTGGTTTTAACAAAGTGGATTTGGTCCCAGGGAAGGGTGCTGCTGCGTGACAGCCCTGGCGACTGACAGTGCCTGCAGCAGCTACGTCCTCTGGACAGAGGGTGCCCGGAGGGTCACCCTGCCTCCCATTCTGTGCACTGGGGAGGGAAGCGTGGCCAGCTGGTGCTCTGCCTGCAGAGGCTGCCCGGCTGTTATGGCTACACTGGGTTTGCAAAGGGAGCAGAGACCCTGGAGAGCTGCCACAGGCAGAGACCCCCAGCCAGCGCAGGCTGAGACACCTGGGAAATTGATTCTGTGCTTATTAGGACTGCACTTTTCCAGGGAGACCGGGCTTAAGGCGCCCTTCGGGGGAGATCCAAGGGTGGTAAGCAGCAGGGCAGGGAGTGGAATGGAAGGTTTTTGGGTTGCTGGCCAAAAGAAAAATTACATTTCAGGTCAAACAGGAGGTTGATGCCTTTGCTTGTAGAGGGCTGGGTTTGGTCACTAAATTATCTCGGTAAACTTAAAAGCAAAAAGAAATTTCAAAACCACAAATTAAGACATCTTTGTTTAGAAAATGAAACAATGTGTTGATTTAAAAAAGAAAAATATTATTTTTCCCCTGGGTAGAAGAATTTTATGTTAATTGGTGAGAAGCTATTGCTAAAACAAACAGCATTCTGAATGAAGCAAAAAAATTTGTCTGAAAACACCTGCCCTGTTTGAGCACTGACCACTTTGACAACATGGGCTCAAAACAGCAACATCTTTCATGTAAAGATGTGCCTGACTTCATCACAGAAACTTGGGCATTGTGCTCTCAGCACAGGCAGGCAGGCCAAAATCCATGCCTGATCTGAATTCCCCCTCCAGTTCCCGCACCTTCAGAGCATCCCTAGGTCGATTGGGGGAGTTTTCTAAACACGGAGCTCTGCAGGGCCGGCGTGCAACAGGAACAGACAGTGCCCTTGCCACAGGGAGAGCAGCACCGGCCTGTCCCAGCAGCTCAGCTTTGTGCAGGTCCCCGTGGCTGCGCAGCATCACATGGGCAACATCAGCTTGACTTTAACATGCCAGGAGAGAGCTGCAGTGCTTTGCGCCCTAACGTCTGGGGCTCAGGAGGGCAGGTGAGAAGGATGAGGAGGATGGTCCCTTCTCCAGGCAACCCCAACATTTGGGCATCTAGTTTCTCCTGATGAGGACTAGAAATCCCCATTCTTTCAGCCTTCTGCTAGGCATAGGAGCATCACTTGGTGCAACCCTCCCTGCTAAACATTTTGCTTTGACTTCACTTTTGTTAGAAGTTTCCCAGCCAGCTCCATGAACATGGACTGTGTCCTGCCACAGCCTGTCCCACAGCTAGTTACTCCTCATGCTTTGCTTTAGGGGTGTTGCAGTGGTGCCTGGCAGCCCCCGTCATGGCACGGGAATCTGTCTGGTGATAAATTACTCATTGGAGTAATTACTCACTACTCTGGAGAAACTCAAGGCCTTGTCCTGCATTGGGATGCAGCCTGGGTGTCTGGGAGAGCCAGCAATGCTCCTGGAGCACACCACAGCAAACAAATCACTGCTGTGTTGGCACTGGCATTGGCTGGTTGCTGAAGTAAAGGTCCATCCCTAAAAGACCTCCCTACCTGTGACTTCTCTCCCTAGCCCTTTTGGTTTTTATTTTGCAGGGGCTGTGTTGCTCTTCCCCAGAGATGCTCTCCAGACATCTGCCACCCATAGCACAGTGAGGCCACGCAGCCAGTCCTGAGTCCTGGTTCTGGAGGCTGGGGAAGGTCAGAGCATGTGAGCGAAGAGGGAATGAGACTCCATCCTGGGCAGCCCAAGGGATCCCACACAGCAGCCAAATTGGTTGCTCCTGGGGTTCACATCTGGGGTTCATTCAGTTCTGGTCTCACAGATGAGATGAGGCCTGCTAGCCCTGCAGGAGCCCACAGTGTCTGTGCTTGCAGAGAACTCATCTGTGGCTTGCCTAGAGGTAGCTTTGCTCTGTTGAGGTTGGCATGGAGCAGGCGGTGCTGCCAGCTGCCCTTGCTGTGAAACTGGGAGAGCATGGCTGTGCTGGCTCGGCTGGGCAGGAAGGTGGTCCAGGAATGGCTGCACAGCCAGCTTTGGATGGAGGATGCTGGACAAGCCCCAGTGAGGCATCCCCGCAGGTGAGGCAGGTGCTTGCAGCGGTATCAGGAATAGGGTTGCCTTTGGAGGTGGGGGGACATCAGCGTTGAAGCTCTGTGGAGGGGCCAGCTGGAAGCTCGGGCAGGCTGGCAGACCGCAGGGCTCCCTGTGCAGCGGCTGGCCAGAGGAATGAGAGGAATGTGCCACGTGGGCCAGGCAACATGCTCCCAAAGGCAAGGGCGAGGGCAGAGCCCGGAACAACAGTGGGGCCAGCACAGGGCAGCAACGCCAGCCGGCGGGATGAGAGGCCCCCGGAGTGCTGCATCCAGCTCTGCGGCCCCCAGCACAAGACATGGACCTGTTAGAGAGGATCCAGAGGAGGGCCATGAAAATGATTGGAGAGCTGGAACCCTTCTCCTAGGAAGAAAGGCTGAGAAGAGAAGGCTCCCGGGAGACCTTATTGCTGCCTTTCAGTACCTAAAGGGGGCTTATAAGAAGGATGGAGAGAGGCTTTTTACTAAGGCCTGTAGTGATAGGATAATGGGTAATGGTTTTAAACTGAAAGACTGTAGAGTTAGATTAGATATAAGGAAGAAATTCTTTACTATGAGGGTGGTGAGGCACTGGAACAGGTTGCCCAGAGAACCTGTGGATGCCCCATCCCTGGAAGGTCAGGTTCAAGGTCAGGTTGGACAGGGCTCTGAGCAACCCTATCTAGTGGAAGATGTTCCTGCCTATAGCAGGGACAGTTGGAACGAGGTCTTTAGAGGTCCCTAGGGGGACTTCAACCTACCAGATGTCTGCTGGAAATACAATACAGAAGAGAGGACACAGTCTCGGAGGTTCCTGGAATGTGTGGAAGATAACTTCCTGACAGAGGTGGTGAGTGAGCCAGCTAGGGAAGGCTCCCCGCTGGACCTGCTCTTTGTGAACAGAGAAGGACCTGTGCATGATGTGATGGTTGGAGGCTGTCTTGGGCATAGCAATCATGA
Source organism: Pelecanus crispus (assembly GCF_030463565.1). Classification (NCBI taxonomy): domain Eukaryota; kingdom Metazoa; phylum Chordata; class Aves; order Pelecaniformes; family Pelecanidae; genus Pelecanus; species Pelecanus crispus. Next base: position 12,704,761 of record NC_134650.1, on the reverse strand, counting down.
AATGAGAGAGTTTTCAATTCTCAGAGAAGTAAGGAGGGCGGTTAGCAGAACTGCTGCCTTAGACTTCTAGAGGGCAGACTTCAGCCTGTTTAGGGGCCTGGTTGACAGAGTCTCTTGGGAGGCAGTCCTGAAGGGCAAAAGAGCCCAGGAAGGCTGGATGTTCTTTAAGAAGGAAATCTTCAAGATACAGGAGCAGGCTGTCCCCATGTGCCAAAAGATGAACCAGCGGGAAAGAAGACCGGCGTGGCTGAGCAGAGAGCTTTAGCTGGAACTTGGGACAAAACAGAGAGTTTATGACCTTTGGAAGAAGGGTCAGGCAACTCAGGAGGACTACAAAGATGTCATGAGGTTATGCAGGGAGAAAATTAGAAGGGCCAAAGCCCAACTAGAATTTAATCTGGCTACTGCTGTAAAAGGCAATGAAAAAATGTTTCTATAAATACATTAGCAACAAAAGGAGGGCTAAGGAGAATCTCCCTCCTTTATTGGATGCAGGGGGAAACATAGTGACAAAGGGTGAGGAAAAGGCTGAGGTACTTAATGCCTTCTTTGCCTCCGTCTTTAATAGTAAGACCAGTTGTTCCCAGGGTACCCAGCCCCCTGAGCTGGAAGACAGGGACGGGGAGCAGAATGAAGCCCCCATAATCCAAGGGGAAATAGTTAGCAACCTGCTACAACACTTAGGTACACACAAGTCTGTGGGGCGGGATGGGATCCACCCAAGGCTACTGAGGGAGCTGGCAGAAGTGCTCACCAGGCCACTTTCCATCTTTTATCAGCAGTCCTGGCTAACGGGGAAGGTCCCAGTTGACTGGAAGTTAGCAAATGTGATGCCCATCTACAAGCTGGAAGGAGGGTCCGGGGAGCTACAGGCCTGTCAGTCTGACCTCGGTGCTGGGGAAGGTTATGGAGCATCTTGAGTGCCATCACATGGCATGTACAGGACAACCAGGTGATCAGGCCCAGTCAGCATGGGTTTATGAAAGGCAGGTCCTGCTTGACTAACCTGATCTCCTTCTACAGCAAGGCGACCCATTTAGTGGGTGAGAGAAAGGCTGTGGATGTTATTTACCTGGACTTTAGTAAAGCCTTTGACACCGTTTCCCACAGCATTCTCCTGGAGAAACTGGCTGCTTCATGGCTTGGATGGGCATACTCTTTGCTGGATGGCTGGGCCCAGAGTGGTGGTGAATGAAGTTAAATCCCGTTAGCGGCCGGTCACAAGTGGTGTTCCCCAGAGCTCAGTATTGGGGCCAGTTCTTTTTAATATCCTTACTAATGATCTGGACAAAGGGATCGAGTGCACCCTCAGTAAGTTTGCAGACGATACCAAGTTGGGTGGAAGTGTTGATCTGCGTGAGGGTAGGAAGGCTCTGCAGAGAGATCTGGACAGGCTGGATCGATGGGCCAAGACCAATTGTATGAGATTCAACAAGGTTAAGTGCTGGGTCAGAACCCCATGCAACGCTACAGGCTTGGGGAGGAGTGGCTGGAAAGCTGCCTGGCCAAAAAGGACCTGGGGGTGTTGGTAGACAGCCGGCTGAACATGAGCCAGTAGCGTGCCCAGGTGGCCGAGAAGGCCAACAGCATCCTGGCTTGTACCAGAAATAGCGTGGCCAGCAGGAGCAGGGAAGTGATCGTCCCCCTGTACTTGGCACTGGTGAGGCCGCACCTTGAATACTGTGTCCAGTTTTGGGCCCCTGAGAAAGAAAGACATTGAGGTGCTGGAGCGTGTTGAGAGAAGGGCAACGAAGCTGGTGAAGGGTCTGGAGCACAGGCCTTATGAGGAGCGGCTGAGGGAACTGGGATTGTTTAGTCTGGAGAAGAGGAGGCTGAGGGGAGACCTTATCGCTCTCTACAACTACCTGAAAGGAGGTTGTAGTGAGGTGGGTGTTGGTCTCTTCTCCCAAGTAGTTAGCGATAGGACGAGAGGAAATGGGCTCACGCTGCGCCAGAGGAGGTTTAGATTGGATATTAAAAATATTTCTTCACTGAAAGTGTTATCAAGCATTGGAACAGGGCTGCCCAGGGAAGTGGTTGAGTCCCCATCCCTGGAGGTATTTAAAAGACACATAGATGTGGCGCTTAGGGACGTGGTTTAGTGGTGGACTTGGCAGTATTAGGTTCACGATGGGAGTCGATGATCTTAAAGTTCTTTTCCAACCTAATACCGCTATGATTCTATGATTCTAACCCAAACCATTCTCTGACTCTGTGCCCATCGCCCCCGCCTCGCCGGCAGACGGTGCCCAGTCAAAAGCCGCATTGTGCATTGTGGCTGGGGCCGAGCCGCGGTGCCGGCCTGGCAGCAAGCAGTGCGCTCTCCCCTGCCAGCGCAGCAGCAGCCTGCCGGCTCGGGGCTGGCGGGGTTGCTGGACACATGGGCTGCTGCTTGGGGACCCCCTGGCACCAGGACCTGTCCCTGGGGTGCACAGGTAAGCTGTCTGTGGGAATGCCATGGCCCTGCTCTGTCTGAGCAGGGCTGCGAGACGTGTGGCTGCAGAGCTCACCCCACTGCCGGGGCTGCTGGGGAGACTCCTGTGCTGAGCAGTGGCTCCCTTTGGCTGCTTCCCTGCCCTTCCCGAGATGGCCACTGGTGTCCCCTCCTCTTGCTGGGCACTTGCTGTGTCACTAGATTTGGGTGCACGGGGAACGAGGCAGGGAATTTTGGCCAGGGAGGGGAGAGGATGACTCAGGGGGTTGGTTTATTCCCACACTTGGCTTTTCAGGAGCCCATTTCCGACCCTGTTCTGCTGCCGCTGCTGCCCAGGAGCACCCCAAGCATCACAGGGCTTGCAGAGCCCATGGGGTGCTGCCAGCCTCCGAGGCACGATTCCTGTACCTGTGTGCCCAAATGAACTAACGGGGCTGTGCTAACGGGCGGGAGGAGGGAGGTGGCTCAGGGCCACTGGCTGTGGCCACGTGTCCTCTGGGAGAGCCGGTGCCAGCGGGTGCTGCGAGCGCCTCAGCCCTGGCTGCCAGGAGTGCAGCTCCGAGTGCTGGGACCTGTGCTTGGCTCTGGGCTGGGGCTGTTTCCTGCCCACTGTTACAAAATACTTCGGCACTGGGGAGGTAAATGAGTCACTGGCGTCACTGGGAACGACTCCCCACCAGCAGTTTCAATTGGTCTCTTGAAAAAGCTCCTGGTTCCCTTTCTGAGCCTGGCCCAAACAAAAATAAACACTGAATCAGCAAGTGCTCTGGGTAGCAAACCCATTTCTCCTATCGCCTGAGCGAGCCCTGTCCCCTGCCTGGCTCTGCGGAGCCCCACCAGCATGCTTTGTCATGCCACTGGCAGAGGTGGCACGAGCGGTGTCCGACCTGCAACCTCCTTTGGCACATCATCTGGAGATCCCTCAGGTGGGGAGCATTCTGCTGGGGGTCCGAACACCTCTCCCCACCACCTGTCTTCCCCAGGTGAAGAGTGTGACTCCTGCTGCCCCCGCTCACCTGTGCTCCAGCCCCGCTGGGACCACCTGCAGCGCACTGCAGCCAAGCGCCGGGGAAAATGGTGGCTGGAGAAGACCATGGCATCAGGTATCTGTCCCCACAGAAGGAGGACCAAACCCCTGCCCACCGGGCCCTGCTGAACCCAGCGAAGCCTGCCAGGGTCTGCTGGGATGCAGGGAGGAGAGGAAGGGAGGGAGCAGTGAAGCAACTGGCAGGCAAGCCCAGTCCAGGCAGGAGCCAGCTCGGGTTTAGCTCTGTCTCTGGCTCGTTTCACTTCCCTGTCTCCATTTCCCCCATGTGTGGAAGGGGACAGGGTTGCTGGATGAAGTCCTTTGTTAAGTGTGTTCAAATCAGCTGTTGAGAAAAGTAGAGCCTTTTCTTTCAAAGAAAAGCTCATTCATTACATGTCCAGCCTTGGGCCATTCTTTTCTACTGCTAACTATAAATAAGGATTATAATTCTGCGTGTAAATAACAGTTTATTTGACTGACTAGCAAAGCTGGCTCAATAAAAAGAACTGTGGAGTATAGTTATGGTCACAGAAGCGACTTACAAAAGCCACTGCACGTTCCAGCTCCAGATCTCTGGGTATGTGTTTGTCGTACAAGTCCAATCTGATTACTGACAAAAACTGGTTTTTAATCTTGTTATCCCTCCACAGCTAATACAGCTGTGGAAGAGCAAGCTGGAATTTTATGTGCCTCAGCCTTCATTAACATAATTAGCAGCTAAAGTTTGAGTTCCTGAATCCTTTATAGCAATAGCTGATGATGTGTGAAGCAGAGAGAATGCAACCTAGGTTTCAGATACTGACCAGAGCAGGCAGGGGAGAAAAATCTCATTTTGTGTGTCAAAGTGATGAGCAAAGAGTTTTGCAAGCCCTTGGCTCTCCTGCACTGGGGAAGTGGTCTCGCTCTGAGGTCTTCTCAAAAAAAGTCTCTGTGTCACGGGGTCATCCTGCTACCACATCTGCTCAGTGAGGGTCTGTCCCCTCACCTCAAAGCCACTCCAGTACTGGAAAGAAGCCAGTCATCAAGAGTATCATGTAGTTAGGACACATCAATCCCATGGATCTTGCCTCCAACCTTGAGCATGATTTTTGGGTGATATGAAATTCACACAATCCCCAGCCAGATCTGCAGTGCAACCCATGGGCTTTGCTTTCAGGTGGCATGGTTAGGCAGAATATCATAGACCTCTGCCACAAAATTTGACAGCAGCTCTTGTGTGTCCCCTCTCCTTGCTAGGTAAGGCTGGGGCATTGGAGCCAAACAGCCCTGCTACAGAGGCAGCAGAAGGCTCGCCGGACCCCTCCTTGTTGCTGCAGGCTGTCGGGGAGGGCTTTCCACCAGGTAAGACACTGCTTTTGGCATCACCCAGATTTCCAGTGGTTGAATGTAGCAAGGCCTGGCACTGCAGCTAACCGACCCCCTGTTATCCCTTGAGTTTCTCATCTTTGTTGCTGGAGGGGGAGGATGGACTGGGTTTGTGATTTTTGAGCATCGCAACCAGGCGAGGGCTGGAGGCACTAGTGGGGCTGGCTGCAGGGAGGCAGTGTGGCAGAGGCAGCTCTGTGTGGCATGGAGCTCCTTCTCCCCCTTAATCCTGCACATTTCCTTCTCAAGAGATTTCACTGCTCTTCTCTGTTGAGAGCCGCTCCTCCCAGTGCCTCAATTCCCAGCTCCAGGAAGCAGCCAGAAAGAAGCTGTGGGCCCTGGAGAGTGATGACAGAGACATCCGTGCCCTGTTCAAGGTAGGAGCCCCAGCCTGGCAGGGCAGAGCATGTACTGGGAGGCTCCTGGCATGATGGGATGTGTGATGGGACACCAAACACAGCTGAGAAAGAGACGTTCCCCCAAGGCCGCTGCAGGGTGTGTTCCTGCACATGGGGACTCTGTAAGGGACTGGAATGATGGAGAAAATGAACTGGTAACAGGTGAGAGGCAAATGCAAAGCTGAGCCTCATGCCAGGAGCCTCATATTGGAGACTCTGAGCTGCCTGAGGGATCATGCAGATAGCCCCGGGGTGAGTCTAAATAGCCAGCATTTTACAAGGCTGGGATCACCAAGGCTGTGTTGCTAGACTCAGGTCTCCAGTGGAGGTGGCATCTCTGGATATGCACAGTGTTCTCAGAATATTTGGCTTCATACAGAAAAATCACTACAGGTATAGAGACATTTTCTGGACTGAACTCTCTTTCCCTGCTGGTTTTTAAGGCCCTGGCCCCCCAGGGGTCCCTGCAGAGCTTCCCAAAAGACCCAGAAGGGTGCAGACATACTAGTGCCAGCAATAGCGAAAGGAGAGCTTCTCCCTCAAGGCACAGTTACTGCTTTCAGCCTCAGAGCTGCAGTTTGGAAGCTGTGCCTGTCCTAACGGAACATTAACCCTCCCATGGTATGGTGGTTCAGGTGTCTGGGTTTCAAAGCACAGTTGTTCTGGTGTGCGCCATGGGGGAAAAGATTTGAAAGAGGAGATGGAGCTTCTTTGCCCTCCCACTGCTGCACCATGGGGAGCTGTCACTGCGGGTACTCCATCCCTCCCGGCTGAAGGACTCAGCTAGTTGAATCACCCTCCCCTTAACCCCAGGCAACCAACTCGCACAGCTTCGGTCTCAACTATCCTAATAAATGAGTGCCTAGTCTCATTCCAGGGTCTAATATTATTCCCACACTGACAAAGGAGACCCCCTGTCAGAGTCCCAGGACCATCCCTTAACCTTGCTTTGTCTTCCATGTGTAGGAGCTGTCAGCCAGGCTGGTCTGTGTGCAAGCACAGGAGGATCAGTTCCTCCTCACCTTCAAAACCGTAGAAGAAGTCTGGAAGTTTTCCACATATCTGACTTTAGGTAATGTTTTCAATGTGTGGGAGACCTAAACAGACGGTGTGAGAAGCATTTTTGGAGAAGGTATTCTTTCACACCAAAAAACCAGTAATGTAACAGATAAAGAATTTCAATTAGAAGAGCTTGCTTTCATGAAGTGAGAGAGACCCAGGAGGATGCCTTTTGGGTGAGGCCTCTACTGCATTTTGGGAATGGAGACAGAATTAAGAGGCTGTTGCCACACAACATGGTTGCAGATGGTAGACTGGGAGACATCCAAACAGCACTTCATTCTGCCCAGTGAAGGAGGGTGCTAACAGTGCTTTCCCTCTTGGTTTCTTAGGGTATGTGGGCAGCTGCTTGGAGCAGCTTCTCTTTGACCAGGAGTACTGGCTAAACTGTGCTCTGATGGAGGACACAGAGATCAGAGTTACTGTGGATGAAGATCGCTTGGCCACCATATATATGGGTCTGCTACTCCACGAAGGTGATCAGGGACTGCATATGTAGGGAATTCCTCAAAAGCATCTCAGCAGGGCTGTGTTGTAGTCCTTTGCTGGGCTATGTCTTGCACTGATGCCATTGACCTAGGCATGACTCTTTCTATCTGCAGGTAACTTTTTTTCCAGAGCACTGCATGGTGTCTGGCAGCTGGAGCAGGAGGGAGAGGAAGGCCTGCAGCTCTGCAAGAATGAGCTGATCCATGTGAAGAATGTTGGAGAGGACTCTAAGTGGGAAGGGATGTCCTTACTGACGGGTCAGCGAGGCTTGGTGCCTGTGACAGCTCTAGAGCCAATACCTCAGCCATTTTACCAGTAAGTAGACTGGCTAATTAATAATGCTCAAGCCAAGATTCTTTCCTGATCCTGACGCATGAGCTAGCACCAAGCCTGGGGTGAGAAACTGCTTTGCCTCTGGCAATGGGCAAGTGCTACATAATTTTGTGAGGATATACATTATGCATAAAGATAACCGCTGGAACGAATTCAGGTCCTGTTAATGGGAGAGAGTAAGGACATACTTCAGATATCATTCTTGTATGATATTGATTTAGGTCATACATGAGGTTATTTGTGATTTACAGGTGAATAACTGGGAGAAAAATCATAGCCCAAGACTTAGTTAATGCCAGTCCCAGTGGGGCCTCATGCTGGACACCAGACTGAGCTTCAAAGACACCCCCAGCTCCTCTTATACTCACATGGTGAAATCCTCCTTACAGGCTGGCAAAATTATCCTGGTCTTACCATGTGGTGTGAGGCTGCAGTCATGAGGTGCAAACTGCCCTCTGTGCCCAGTAACACCATTACAAGGAATTACAGGACTGGCCATGCTGGCCATGCTCCATAGCAGCTCTGGCACTCCCAGGGGACAGAACATCTGTCCTGCTTGTATGAGACCATCCCTGGTGGTGGCCTGAGGACAGGACTGCTCAGAGAGGACCAGTGTGGTTCCCCTTTGCCTTGCAGGTGGTTCCTGAAGAATTATGCTGTGAGTTTTGGCGTCTCCCAGGAGATCAGTGGGATGACCTCTCAGCCAATTGGTGAGTGACACCTGTGCAACGCAGCTACCCTTCCCAGGGAAGAGCACAGCTCTTGCAAACCTGGGTTTGTCCACAAATGCAAAGGGCCCATCTCTTGTTCTGGCAATGACACTCCATTGCAAGGTGCTCTGAGGGAATAGTGCATCTTTGGGCTCTCCTGAATGGAGAACAGAGCTTGAAAATTGCATGTACTTAGAAAGGCAATCTGAAGAACACAGAGGGCAGAGGGGTGCTGATGGCATCCTTCTGCCACTGGGTTTTTCTATTCTACTGCAATTTTGTCTCTCCTCTAATTCTTTCAGGACTGAAGTTTTAAATAATTAGGCTCCCACAAGTGTGCACATGAAACTTGTGCCCATCACTCACCTATTAGCCCCAGGCCATTCCTGCCTGGCCATGGGCACTGTTCAGAGCATGCTGGACATGGGAGGTCACTGAAGGTGTGCATTTGGTGTGTAGTGTGATGGATGTTTGCACTGTTAAAGATTTTACTCCTGGCAGAGAGCTGAGACAGTGCAGCTTCTGTGGAGCTCCATGTTTCCAGCCACCTTCCATACTGCAGCTCTCAGAAGTTTGAGTCTTTGGCTGTGTGGTGTTTATCCATGCCTCTTGTATATTTTATTATAATCCTATTCTCAAGAAGAAACTGCAGAGATCTGAGTCTGAGAGCACAATAAATCTTAGGGGACAGAGGGGCAGCCTTCTCAAGCTGAAATCATGGTCTCTCCTTGCCCAAGACTTTTCCAGTGAGGAAGTTTTAATGGTGGCCTCACACTGAAATGCCCTTGTTTGCCTTGATTTCCCAGTCAAAGGCAGGTGCACAGCCACAGAGGACCACAGAGGAGCAGCATGGGATGAACTGAGTTTCTCCAAAGGAGACAGCATAGAAGTCATTGGCTTCCTCATTCCAGGACTCCCATGGTTTGTGGGCAAATCCCTCAGCAGTGGGGTCATCGGCTTTGTCCCAGCCCGATACATAAATCCTGAGGCTTGCGAACCTCTGTAAGTTTACTGCTACCATCTAGATTAATTTAAACTCAGGAGAAAGTGAAGGGAAGACTCCAAGTCCAAACTCAAGGCTATGTGACAGTTTAGGACGGGTAATTTGCTTTGCCAATAGGCCGCAGGAGTCTCTGCCCAGACAAAGCAATCATATTTCACTTGCCTCAGGTGATTCTTGGAGAGGAACAGATCTAGCCCTGGGCTAGACCTGGCTTTATGTTAAGGCAGCCTAGGACATCTGTGTACCAGACGAGCTGGCTTCACAGTTTCACCTAGAAATGTTCTTATCTTTGTAGCTTTGTCTGAGGGGCTGTGAATCTGGCAAGTACAGGAAGAGTGATCACTGACAAGGAAACCAAGTCCTGCTTTGCTCCCTTCTGCCCCTTTGCTTTCTGTGGGATGTCAAGGCAGAATGACCACTGGCACAGTTCCTCTCTGAGCAGAATTAAACACCCTGCCAAGGACACAGACAAGAGTTATCCAGGGAGGGAGGGTGACACAACCCCACTCTGACGACTCAGGCAGTTGTCTTTGTTGGTGGCTTAAAGACATATCTCCAGTTCAATACCCATCCAAAAAGACTTCTCCTCCAAGAGGGTGTGTGGGAAGATGGGGTCGTAACCTGTTCCTAGGTCTTTTGGGCTTTCCTGGGTCAGTCTCACTCAAGGTAAATCTTAGGCACTTTTCTCTGACAGTACAGAGAACAGAGAGGACATCAGATGATGCTCTGGCCTCAGAAAGGGCTTCTGGAGAAAAAAAAGACCAATATGTCCCTCCCTCTGGCACCCATCGGTTTCTCCATGGAGAAGCTGGATCTGATAGCCCTGATGGGGAGGGTGTCCAGACTCTGGTATCCATCTGCAGCAGAGCTTTTCTAGTGGGAGGAAGAGGAGGGATGGGAAAGCCCATCTCTATCCCACAGGACAGCTGTAGTGTCAGGGAATGGAGAGACACTGACTGTTTTCCCCTGATGTCTGCCTCAACCTAGGGAAAAGGGCTTGGTGTTTCTGAGTGAAGAAGAAAAATCCCGCCTCCTGTGCATACCCTGCAATGGTGGTGAGCAGCACTTCACCACCCTCCTCGGTGACCTGGCACACACTGACATCACCTCTGTGTACCGGCTGGGTGAGTTTCCCCTCTCCTTAAATGCTCAGCCCCATGGCTCCCCAGGGAGAGCAGTGCTGGGCAGTGTCTAGAGAGCTCCTTGCTCAGGGCTTTGCAGGGGAGACAACTGCTGTGCTTGAGACAGCTTCCAAGCCCTCTCTCAGCCTGGTCGTGGAGGTTGTAGATACCCTCAAAAGAGCTGGGCCTTGCCACACTGCAGTTTGCAGGGGTCTTTGCTTCCAGGGCAGCTCCTCAGCTTTTGTAGCTTTGGTTCACCCTGGCAGATGCTGCTCTCAACTGATCCTGGCTGTAGGTCCCTGCCTACAGCAGATCCCCTGCTGCTGTCTGACCTTTGGGTGTATATTGAGGGGGATGCACAGCTAAAGTGGCAGGTGACATCGTCTCCATGCCCACAGCAGGAGCCAAGAGGTCAGGGTTCCTGGGTACTCTTCTCAGTTTCTCTATGCTTGCTGTGTGGCTTTTGGACCACAGCTAATTTCTCTGTCTCCATTTCTTGCCTTCTCACTACCTAGAAGCACAATGCAGCCATGCAGGGCTGAGCCTGGGATCCCCTGGGATTCAGGGAACCTCCCAGACCAGCCAGCTCAGGTGCAATGAGCCTGGGGTAGAGCCTGTCAGAGATACATACATATCTGAAACCTCTGAATAGACACAACAAGGCTCTTAAGAAAAGACAGAGCTGATAAAACTCTACCTGTGAAAAATAAGACCTGCTTGTTCCCAGGTAACTATAACGTTACCGGTGCTCACCCCACCACCAGCTAAAAGCTGTTCTCCATGGTCTTACATGGTTGAAACTGCAGCTGCGTGTGGTGTTTGCGGCCAGAAGGGAGCCTCTTCTCCCTCATATGGGTCTGGGGTTTAGCAGAGCAGCAGGAGATCTCTATAAGGTTTGAGCACTATTTCTGCATATTATACTGACCAAGGCTTTGGACTTTTTGTTTTCTGTTTGTCTCTTTGTGTAGATGGTTTTGAACCTACAGCCATGTTCCTGAAAGTGCCATCAGGTGAGTATGTGGAGGGGACAGAATGGGATGCTTTTGTGATGACTTCTGAGGGTGAATTTTGACATGGGGAAACATCCCACTATGGGTTGCCTGTCCCTTACAGAGGCTGTTCTCCGTGGCTGTAAAGATATCCAGCTGCTCCAGTCTTGGGAGGAAATAAATGGCTTAGCTACAACTAGCACCTCTGAACTGTCTAGCCCAGGGAGTGAATCAGCCCCTGCTACGTTGGAAGATGTTCTCCTGGAGAAGCTGGATGATTTTGAAGATCCCAAGTTTTTTATTGACCTGAATGCTGGGCACATGGAAGATGCTGATGTCTTTAACCCCATATTGACCTTCCTTAACCAAGACAGTTATGTGCCCAGTTTTCAAAGCCTCTATGATCTCAGTTTTTCCTTTCTCCATTCCACCTTTTATGGTTTCTCTGATGAGGATGAACTGGTCTTGTATCTTGAGACGTCCAGGAACTGGGCCAAGAGGACTCATTCAGTTTGGGCTCATGTCAGGCTCTGTTTCCTCTTGGGTAAGCTCTGCATCAAAAAGGTCAAGTTCTCCCAGGCTCGAGTCTACTTTGAGGAAGCCATGAGCATCCTGGACAGGGGTTTTGGGGACCTGCCCCTGCTCGCTGCGTTGCACGTGAACCTTGCCTCCATCTACTTGAAACAGAATATGAAGCACAAGTTCTCCACCCTGCTGGGAAAAACTGTGGCCTTGCTTGTCTGCTTGCCTGGCCACTCTTTCAGCTCTGAGAATGAGCTGGAAGTCATGATGTACATCCTGAGGGAAGCCATTGCTGTGGGTAATGCTCCCTTGGAAGCACGGGTCTGCTTCCTTATTGTCAAGCTCTTCCTACAACTGGGCAAAAATGATGAAGTGCTGCCCTTTACTGAGCATCTTCAATGTCTCACCACCACTTTACTCAGCCCGGACACTAGTTCTGTGCCGCTGGATGCCACCCCCATCTTGAGCTATCTTTATGACAAGAAGTACTTGCCAAATATTGCACTGGCGTCCGCCAGGTCGTTTGTTCCCAGTGGCATCAAGGGGGCACCAACACCCATCTGGAGAGCTGGCTTCATCCTCCAAAGTACTTCCAAACTCCTGGGAAGCCAACTGGAGAGGAACGGCATACCAGCACTGGCTTGTTTCTATCTCAAGCAAGCACTGCATTTCTCCTGTGAGACCAAAGCTGTGCCCATCCAGAGGATGCTGTGTGCCATCTTGTCCAGGATGTACCTCCAGCATGGTGTGTTGGATGGGGCGGTTTGTTATGCGGCCACAGCCGTAACCCTCAGCAGACTGATGGGCGAGGAGGAGGCTTTTGAGTCTTCCCTCTCTTTGGGGTGGATGTATCTCCTGAACAGTCAGCCAGGCCCAGCTGCAGACATCATGTGGCAGCTCTTGCACTCCCTGCACGGGACGGACAGCGTGACTCAGGGGGGAGCTGTGCACAATCTCCTGGCCATTGCCCTCAAAGGAGAAGGGCAGGTGCAAAAGGCTGCCGAGAACTACATCCGGGCCCTGCACAAAGCCAAGGAGACTGGGAACAAGAGGAACCAGGCTATTGCCCTGGCTAACCTGGGGCAGCTGAGCCTCTCACATGGGGCAAGCCAGCTGTCTGAGCTCTACCTGCTCCAGTCGGCTCAGCTCTATGCTGAGCTCCAGGGCAGCGAAGACCTGGAGATGGAGTTGGTGCGAGTGCTGCTGTGGCTAGCGCAGGCCATGGTGAACAGGCAGAGGATGGAAGATGGAAAACTGTGTTATGAACTGGCGTTGGTTTTTGCCCTGAAGTGGCATAACGTGAGGAGTGAGTACAGCTTTGCTGGTGGGAACCGGGGCAGTGTTCACCTCTGTGCAGCACCCTGCCAGGTCACTAATGCAGCCCCCTGACCTGTCCTTTTCCCTTCCCTGTACCATGCAGGTCAGCTTCACATCACTGAGTCTCTCTGCCATTTCTACAGCAAAGTGTCCCCCAATGTCCAGGCCTGCATTACCTACCATGAGCACTGGGTATCTTTGGCACAACAGCTCCAGGACAGAGAAATGGAAGGCAATGTCCGTCAGACCCTCAGCCAGCTCTACCAGGCTTTGGGCACATCCGAGTAAGTCCTGTCTGTGTGTAGATGCTGTTAGAGTGGGGTCCCTGCTCACCCAAAGCAAGAGCAGTGGCTTTCCTAGGGTGTCCCTTGAGAGAAGTGGGGAAGGTGTGTGGTAGCTCTAGCTGCCCCACAGGCAGGCTGTGGGTTAGTGAGCTGCTGAGATTTGTGAGCTGTTGCTGTGCAGTGAAGAGGGGAACAGTTCAATGTCAACCAGAGAGCTGCGACAGCTGGGCAAATGCCAGGCTGTTAGCTGGGACAGAACTGGGGTCTGGCCAAACACAGTTTTCCAGAGAGACATCCAGCCTTGATCAGAGAGGACCCAGCGACAGGGAATTCATCACTTCCTTTGGAGGCTTATTCCAGTGATTAATCACCATTCAGTAAAAATAGGTTCCTTATCTGTTATTTGAATAAGTCTGGCTTCAGCCTCCAGCCACTGAGTCTGCCCTTCCTATCTCTGCTGGAATATTTTCCCCAGGGAGGTACTTAAGATCCTATATCAGCTCACCTTTCAATCTCCTGCTTGACATATGCAGGTGACTGATTAGATTAGGCAGGAGGGGAGAGAAAGAGACCTGGACAGACCACACTTTCTTCAGTCTTTGAAGGCAAACATGTCAAATAGTGGAGACCTAGCTCCCATGTCTGAGAAGGACAAATGGGCAGGGGCTGTCATTAACTTCAATGCTAACCTTCCCATGCTAGGTCACAGTGAATTCAGAGGGAAGGAATTTATGAAGCAGACACCTGTCATGTGAACGGTGCTATTTAAGATCACAAAGCACCCCACTCCCTGGACTCGAAGGACAGTTGGACCCCAGTTGCCAGTAGGCAAGACACCAAGCAAACAAACATGCCCTGGGCACTGCCTGGCGCTCCCTTCACCACAGCTGCCTTCTGCAGGCAGCGTGTCCAACCCACTGGCTTGTCCTGCTGCTTGTCCCTTTGTCCTCTAGTGACCAGGGGCTTGAAAAGGAGCTATAAGGTCTTGCACATGTGGCCACAGATCTGCCTCTTTGGCTGCACTGAGGGACAAACAATAGGCAGGGATGTGGTTTTGGGTGCCAGATGCTGTCTGGAAAATGAAGGTGCAAGCACTTCCTGCCTATGCTCCCATGTGTAGCTGGGAGTGACTTTGGGACTTAGTATAGGGGGGCAAATAGGGTTTGCAGATGACCTGGACAAAACCCTCTTTATCAGCTGAAATGAGCAGGGGTGGGGAGCAACCCCTTTGGGAGCGGGCTGCCTTGGGGCTGTGCTGAGCACTGGGGTCCCAGGCTGGTCGAAGGTTGCCAGATGATACATACACATGCACTAAAGCATGGAGACTTCCACAATTTACCAGAGCTGTGGCTGTCCATTTGTCTCTAACTTTTGGCAACTGTAGGACTAGAAGACAGGATTGCCAATGGGGAGGTGTGGTAGCTTTGCAGCTGATTGCTGGGGGTGTCCTGTGATTTCTCTGCAATGGCTTTTTGCCTGTTACTATCACAGGACTTTGAGACAGTCCTTGGACTGCACCAAACAGAGTCTAAGGATCTTCATTGACCTTGAGGAGACTGTGAAAGCAGCAGAGGCCTGGCTGCAGGCAGGAAGGCTCTACTACCTTATGCAGGAAGATGAGCTGGTGGAAATGTACTTTCAGGTATGGAGAAGGTGGCTGGAGTAGACCCATTTTCACCCTGGCTAGCTGCATTCCCACCACAGCTGTGTGGTTTGGTAGGAGCCTTTTGGGGCTGGAACACCTGGAAGGGAAAGTTCTTATGAGCAGTGTAAGCCTGCTGCTGGAAGGAGGAGCTGTTGCCTTACACTCATGCACTATCTGGAACTAAATTTCCTATCTTTCCTTCCATACACTGGGTTTAGAGGATTCCTGGGTGAAAGTAAGTGAATTTATTGAGTAAGAAAGTGATATAGGAGTGCCAAAGGAAGCTGGAGGTGCCAGGTGACCGGTTCCCATTGAAATACACATAGATAAGGGGTAAGGTGCCAGGGAAATACTTGGAGACTTCTTGGAGTAGAAGACTACTGGCTTCTTTCCATCTCTAGCATTATTTTTACCAGCTGAGCTGCAAAGAGGAAGTGCAGCCCATAAAATCTTAGGGCTCCCTCATTCAGGGAGCAGCTTCTATTAAAATCCTTTCATGTGCCCAGAGTAGGCAGAGCAGAAGGCTGGTTGGGTCTGTTGGGGTTGCACTGACCTGGGGTATCCAGCAAAGCACCAGCCTGGACACATGTAAAGGATGTTTTGGGTCCTCACTCTGTTACCACAGAAACACTTCTGAACTGGTGGGGCTGGGTGACTGAGGTACACAGTAGCGGGAACAAGGAGAGAAGCCTTTCCCATCAGCCACAGCAGCCTGCCAATAAATCAGGTTGGTAAAGGCAGGGAGTTACTGGTACTGGGTGGCTGCTCAGTGACCTGAGTGAAATGAGTAGGTGGCTTTGGCATCAGCCTATTTCCTAGTGTTCACCAGGAAGATCTGAGGCCCATAACAAAGAGCCATCATTGCCTCTCTGGCTCATGGTTTCAGCAGGGAGGCAGGGGCTAAAGGAGGGATGACTTCCCATTAAGAAGGGCCAGTCGATACCATATCTCAGCAGGGCATGTCTGAGACCCCAAGGGGCCCCTTCCCAGGCAAGGTCACCAACAATAATAAATTGTCATTGTGTAAGAAACAACGTATTCTGGCTGGAAGGTAGCACCAGGGCCACGTGCATAATTGGCACAAATAACCGTTCTTCCTAGAAGTTAGCATACCTGCCCTCCCTGCTGCTGGCTCTGCCCTTTGTATAAGCTGTCTGTTCCCCTTGTCGATCTTCACGTTGGCTCCATCACACCAATGACAGACCAGGGCCGGGACAGCTGCTGGCTGCACTGCCCTGACTCTAAATCTTGATGCTGTTGGATATCCCAGCTGATCAGTCTGGCACAGGGATGGGTTATCTGGTTCCTGGCTCCATCCTTACACACATCACTTGCAAATGCAGCACAACAGTCCCACACACTTGCTGGCCAACCTGTGTCCATGCTGTTTGGAGCACTGTGGCTCACGTTTACAATGACTTGGTTTTATTTAATCACACCGATGTCTATATGCAGATGTCTCTTTCCAAGTCTCACTCCAGTTCCTTTTCCTTCTAGGCAGCTATTCAGACTGCTCTGAAATCCGAGAACCTCTCCTTGGCCATGGATCTTTATGAAAAAGCAGGGGATACCTTTTTTAATGGCAGCCGAAACAGAAGTCGAGCAGTGGAGTTTTATAGGGTACTGATCCGTCCACGCATTTCTGTCCTTGTGTCCCTGCAAGGTGATGACTGTGGGGAGCTTTGCCCCAGGGCTTGCAACAGCACTGCATGGCCACTGCATGGAGGGATGGAGGGTGGAGAGGGATGGGGTGGTTCTAAGTGTGTCAGAGTGCAAACATTGCTGCAGGGGGGAAGCCTGGAGCACAGACATATTTTACAATGGGTGCAGCTCACCCCAGAGATCATTTGGGAGGTGGGAACAGGGTCCTTACATTACAAATCCTGGCAGTGTTAGGTGTGAGCTGGTCGCTCCTGGGGACATGCTCAGAGTCAGAATTTCAGGCACATAAGGAAGGGCAGAAATGTGAGGCTCAGGTTTTGAGAACCACACTCTGGGATATGAAGCTCATTTTCAAGGGAAAGAAGGGGCTAGAACCTGAACCTGCAGCACTCAACCACCCCATCATCTGCCCACCATGCCAAGCGCTTCGTCCATCTCCTGCTGCTCTATCACCCCTCTGTGGGCAGTGCTGTACCAATACCTCCAGGAACAGCCTGGACTCACTGTTCTTTCTCCTCAGGGAGGTGCTGTGCCCTTGGCCAGGAAACTAAAGGCCATTAAGACAGAGCTACGGCTGTTCAATAAGCTGGCAGAGCTGCAGATTGGGCTGCAGGGCTATGAGAAGGCGCTGGAGTTTGCCACGCTGGCAGCCAGGCTGAGCATCAGGGTCGGTGAGTGATGCACACCCACAGGGTACGGGGAGTTACTGGCTCCCACTGAGGGGTTGCCTTTCTGGGTGAGAACAGTGTGCACATGAAAGGGGGATCTCCTGCTTTCATAAGACCTTTGGACCTCTTCTTATCGTAAGGGGTAACATCTTTTTAAGGCCATTTCCCTTTTTAAACTGCATGACAGCCACATGGGAAAGCTTTGCCATGGTGGTGGTGGGACTGGCTGACTGGAGGGTTGTTGCTACACGGGAAGTCTGATGAAGGCACAGGACTGAACAGTTCCTCCCTACCCTGGCTCTTCTGATAAACTCATCCCTTCCCCAAGAAATCCCCTGGCTGAATGATGTACTCCTTGGGCAATCTGTCCAGCCAGCAACCCTGCCCATGGCTCTATTTTCTCTGGACCATTTTCAAACCCAGTGTCTCCTTATGAAGACATCCATGCCCCCAGGCTGTTGAGCAAATGCATCCCTGAGCGGCTCAGCATGCTGGGCTGGGGATGTATTGCGAGCGTGCTGCAGGCTGACTGTATCAGCAACTCTTTTCCAGGAGACCAGTTGCAAGAGCTGGTTGCTTTCCACCGCCTGGCTACAGTCTACTATTTTCTGCATATGTATGAGATGGCAGAAGATTGCTACCTGAAGACACTTGCCTTGCGTCCCCCCTTGTTGCAGTGCTCTGGAGAGGCCCTCTACTACTCCAAGGTGTATTGCCACCTTGGCAACCTGACCCTTCACAAACTGAAGGTAGGAGACCTCTTTCCATGATGCTGTAATTGAGCACTCTGGTCTTGATGCAGAACTGGGGGTAGAGTATCACATCTGCTGGCAGAGCAGCCACACATGTAGACGGCTGCATGCTGTGACTGTCCATCCTACCTGCAGCTTTAGAATAAATGTGCACAATGTTGGCACAACCAGGTTTTGAAGGGGGAAAGGCAATTTGGAAAGAAGTGCTGGCACTTAGCTGTGACTATATAGAGTCCATTTCAACAAAGTCAAGTGTCACTGGCTTCTGCCTGGAACCACTGGGCTCTGCTCCAGCTCCCTTATACCCTGTGACTTTCAATTAAACCACTTCCTAATGCCTGCCATATCCTTTATGGTTAGGATGAACAGGATGCAGCAGCCTACTTCCTCCTGGCCCTCGCTGCAGCGACCGAGCTGGGAGACCAGAAGTTGCAAGGCCACATTCATGCCAAGCTGGGTGACATCCCTGGTGCACTGCAGGGGCCTGATGGCACGCCGGGCTGCGCCGCATACCGGCCCAGGTGGCTGAGCGAAGGTGGCCACGTCGTCTGACCGACCCGCCACCCCAGGGACTCCAGTATGAGCCATCAAGCAGCATCATGCCGTGCCGTACCGCTGGCACAGGTTCATGTGCTCTCCAGAACAACCGGCCCAGGAGAGGTCCTGCACTGCATCCTAAGGAGCTGGCAGCATTTGATTGTCTTGTCCCCAACAGGCAAGGGACCATGCACTTGGGACCCTGCCCTCATTTTTCAGGAGCAGGGCTGTGCACCGCAGCCCAGGTGGCACATCGAGGCTGGGCATCCGGGCAGGATGAGGCCCCAGTAGTGGTGGTGGAGCGTGCAGTGCAGTAGGCTGAGCAACAGATGGCATTTTGGGAGTGTGGCTGCCCTGCCCAGGACGGGGACAGGAGAGTGCTGCCACGTGCCTGCCTGTCCTCCCCAGCTGCCCCACACACCTCAGGTCCCGTGGGGCAGCTCAGCCCGATGCAAATGTGTTTTAACTTGAATAGCAGCTCCTTTATTTATTCCTATCTGGTTTCTGTCCTTTCTGTTCTGCAGAGGTCTGTGACCCATACCGCTGCAGAGCCCAGGGCCTCTTTGGTACAAAGCACCACCAAAGGTTTTGGCAGTGAGAGGCAGAATTAAGGAAAGGAGGAGGAATGAAAGGGGCTGGTCAAGCCTCACCTGGGGATGAGCCCCATATGCAGGTGGGTGGCTGCTTGGGGTGTGGAGGCAGAGCCCACCCTCACCCTGCCTTTCAGCCTCAGCTCTGGCACTGGAGCAGCCGGGTTGGCCTCTTCTGCCCCACAGCCCATGTGCACTTTCAGCACCTAAAGCATGAGCATGCTGTGTGTCCTGCAAGGTAAAAAAGCCATCGGTCTCCACCTGGCCCAGGCTTTGCAGCCCAGCACCCTCACCAGCCTCACTTCTCCAGGCTTCAGAGCCCACGGGACGCAGGAGCACTGGGGAGTGGATGGTGAGGCTGGGCGCACTGGCTGTGGCACACATCCAGCCCCCTGGGCAGTGGTGCTGACAGGATGCAGGGGGACTTTTGGCAGGGAGAGGCAGCTGCGCTGCCTTTGCATGGGCCATTGGCAGCCCAAGAAGCCGGCTGCCAAGGAGGCAGCAAGCTGCCTTCAAGTGCCCTGAGCTATATGGCTGGAGGGGAAGCAAAAACTCCTCTGCAGAGCGAGCAGGGGGAGCAGGAGGCACTGAGGAGGCTTCTCCTGAGAGCTGCTGCCCAGCACAGGGAGCAGCAGGCAGCTCTCCTCCACAGCCTGTCTCACCACCAGAGAGCAATAAATGCCCACGTTTGCAGCCTCACACGGGCGAGTGCCGCTTCCCGTATAATACCGACCTCGGTTTTCAGTCTGGACTGGTGCAGAGTGAAGAATGAGCAGTTTTTCCAGCTCATCTCTTTACTCTGACAACCAGTGGCCAGACACCCGGGGGAGCTTCACAGGGAGACCCTGTTGCAAGTCCTTCCACCTCCCTGATGCACTCCACTGCATGGAAATGCTAAATGCAGAACATTTATTTCCTTGCTGATCTTTGCAAACGCTGAGTTCATTTTCCCCTTCTAATCCTTGCGAGGCATCCATCACTAGGGCAATGGATAGTTTACTGCTTGTTTACCAAGCATTCCTGCAATGCCATTAGGGGAGCCTCAGCCCTGAGCTCACAGGAGGTAAATCACAGAGTCATAGAATCATAGAATGCTTTGGGTTGGAAGGGACTTTAGAGATCATCTAGCCCAACCCCCCTGCAGTGAGCAGCAACAGCTTTAACTGGATCAGGTTGCTCAGAGCCCAGTCCAACCTGACCAGGTTGGGGATGGGAATGGGGATGGGGATGGGGATGGGGATGGGGCCTCCACTACCTCTCTGAGCAACCTGTTCCAGTGCTTGACCACCCTCATTGTAAAAAATTTCTTCCTTATATCCAGTCTAAATCTATTCCTCTTTTAGTTTAAAACCATTACTCCTTGTCCTGTCACAACAGGCCTTGCTAAAAAGATTGTCCCCATCCTTCCTATAGGCCCCCTTTAAGTACTGAAAGGCCGCAATAAGGTCTCCCTGCAGCCTTCTCTTCTCCAGGCTGAACAACCCCAACTCTCTCAGCCTGTCCTCGTAGGAGAGGTGCTTCATCCTGTTTGAAACATAGCAAGTCTGGAGGAGAACCAGTCCCCAAAACCTTCGTATCTCACTCTACAGGGCTGCCTGTTCTCAGTTCAGGTGGCTGGTGCTCAACAGTGCTAGGTCAGGATCTTTTCAGCAGTTTTTCAGGTCAGTTCCCCTTTTTCTTTTCATACACGGGGAAAAACACAGTCTCATATCTTCATACCAGAAGGCAGGTGGATGCCTGGACATCAGGCTATCGAGGGTGGGGAGAGACAGAACTTTGATGGTTCTGGAAGACCTGAGAGTCCATGTGGTGCAGAATTGCCCTGCCCTGGCACCAAGATCTCCACCCATCTCTCCTCCTGCCTGCCCCCAGCACCTCGCTTGGGGATGCTCCCCAGCCCTGCTGCTCCCCAGCCCCGCTGCACCCCACCGGTCTGGTCCTCAGCAGTGCCCTTTGGGTCCCTGAGATGAGGTCCAAGGCCACCGCAAGGCTGTTGCCCAGGAATTCCAGTGGAGCTTTTGTTACCAGTGGTTGTAGCAGCTGGTGCTGCGTTGCTGACCAGGCTCCGTACTTGGGGACTGGAATGCGGGTGGCTGTGCCTCTCTCTGTGGCAGAGCCCCCAGACCCACACCAGTCACCAGCGGCTGTTGTGGTTCTTGTCAAAGTTAAGCCCAGTGGAGGATGAATCATGCAGAGAGCACCCCTGCTAAAATATCCCTTCCAGAGCCAAAACCTGAGGCCGTTCTGCCTAGCACCAGTAAGAAAAAAATGGGTTTTGTTTAAACATAGAGGGTCAGCATCTCAGCTGGTCTAAATCAGCTAAGCTCCATGAAGTCAAACAGAGATGTTCTGATTTACAGGGACTGTGGATCTGGCCCATAGTTTTTAACCAAATGTGTCCTCTTTAAATCACAGCAAACAAATCTGTGGTGCCTGGGGAGGAAAAAGAAAGAGACTTGCTCCTTGGGAATGTCCCATAAAACATAATTTCCTTTCTCCCTTGTCTGCCTGCCCACTCCCACAGGCTGTGACGAAGCTGGGCTGTTTTCCTAGTGGGATGAGAGGTGAGGGTGGCCAGGGCTAAACTCCATAATACTACTTGGAAATAGAGTGAAACTTGGAGCAGTCAGTTGTGCGTACCAGCGCCTGTGCCCGAGGGAGCGTGAGGATACACGTCCCTCCAGCTGCCAGCGCAGTTTCGTGGGCAGAGAAACATGCTTTGGGGACTGTGTGCCAGAGGAGGTCACCAGGTGATGGCTCAGGTCCTGGGGCAGCCAGGCTGGGGGTTATCGTCCTCCACCCCTTCCTGGGCAGGGGGGATATTGTCCATCATTCCCAAGCCATGGTGACTGGGAGCTGTCTTTTAGACACAGCAGGGAGCACCCGTGTGTGTATGCAGGGAGGGAGCGCAGGGAGCGCATAAGGGGTACACACCCCAAGGTGCTGCAGGGTGCAGAGCCTGGCCAGAGCTGTGGTGTTGCTCCAAGAGAAGGTTGGAAGAGCAGGACTGTAGAAACACAGGAGTTATTTATCCTACAGTAGCCATTGGCTACCAGTGTCCAGCCCTCCTTCACCAGCACTAATGTCAGCCCAAACAGATGGAGGAAGAAATAGGGGAAAGGGAAAGGATGGATCAAGTCTCCCCTTATACCAGGTGTCATTATCTTGCTGTGGCTTGTGACTTATATCTGAGCCGCATGTGACTGTCTGCTCCATGCCCGGTCCCAGGAGTTTTCCTTCCTTCAGCCTTCAGCCAGCCGAGCTGGAAATAGCACCGATGGGGACCACATGCAGCAGCATGTGCCTTCACACGGCTGCTAAAAGCAGCACCTTCCTTTCCAGCACTTCCAAAGGGTGCTGTAGGAACCTCCTTGCTTTGGCTTTGGTGCCTCTGTATGCCGATGTCTGGACCTGGTGCTGACTCGTTGTGCTCTGATCTTTTGCTGGTGCAACCCTCTGGGCACCAGCGCTACCAGTCCTGACGTAAACCCACCTAAGAGCCAATTCTGGCACTCTGACCTCATTTTTGTTTAATGCCTCAGGGGGCCATTTAAGGCCTGGAATAAAGAGGGACTGGATTTCTTTAACATATGCTCATTCTTGGACAGTGGAAATACCATGACAAGAATAATTCTTGGATCATCTTAGCTCTGGTGTGAGCTTCCCAAGACATTAGGAAAAAGTAAGCACTGATAACTGTAAATACAGATATGGATGGAAGTGCAAAGATAGCTAGATTTATTTGGGTTTACATGGAAATCACCCTTTCCTGCAAAAATACAACACCCAATAATAATAATTATTATTATTATCAGCAGACATCTTTCATCATTCCTTGACTGTACAGTGCTGCAAATCTTCACTGGGCCTGTGCTGGACTGGAGGACTGACCTTCCTATTCCCATCTGTACCATACAGCTCCAACCCAGCCTTTTTCCATTCCATGCCTCAGATCCCATGGGTTAAACAAGGGATAGAAACCCTTTCTGAATACTGTCAAAGCCTGGCAGTCGGGCAGGGAAAACGCATGCTGCTTGGGAGGGAATTCTGAATTTCAGTGGTGTGCTGCGCAGATCCAGGGTATGGGTAAGAGCTGCCTCTCTCATCCCCAGGACCCACACCTGGGCCTCCCCTTAACCAGAGTGATCAACCACAGCTGATGCTGCTGCACCACCCCTGCTAAAAGCACACTGTGGCTGTGCAGAGCTGTCTTAGAGCTCAGGTTTTGTAGCTGGTACCCTAGGATAGCACAGCATGTCTCCGTCGGATTTTGGCAGAGGCTGGCCTCCAGTACAGCCTGCCTCTGCTGCAGGCTCATCAGTGATGTGGAGGAGCAGAGTCTGAGGCAGAGGTAAACCTGAGCTCATCTTATCTCAGAAGTGGCTGGTCCTCTCCAGCCAGCATCTTCCTGTGTTGCTTGGAACAGTAATGAGAAGTTGGTAAACACCAGCTGTTCTGCTAAGCAGAGGTGGGTGAAGTATGTAAACTGGGCAATTTAGATTAAAAATCATTTATTTTCACAGCAACCTGGGTTTTTGTTCAGTGATAATTGGGATCATAAATATGTATGCCAGGAGGTGCATCGGAGGTTGATGCTGGGAGGCTGAGCAACAGCCAAGAGTCACTAACTGTAACTGCATGTGCGTAAATAACCCTTCCCTTCCCTGCGCTCTGGTAAGGTGGGCAGCAGTGCAACGCAGCCTGTCTGCGTGTGCTGAGATGGGGGCCCGTCTCTGCGCTGCTGGTGTCCCTGCCTGCACAGCTTGCCAGGTCCCTGGGGGAGGGGAGAAGCAAAACCAAAACGAGAGGAAGGACAGGACAGCTGGGAAGTGGCCAATGACTGCGGGCAGGGAATAGTGAGGCCAGATGTAAAATAATTCCCAGCTGAGATGAAATACTTCTTGCGCTGACATGGCAACAGACGTGGGTCAGCCCTGGAGCTGTCATCCCTGCTGTCACTGGCCACAGGGCACATGGGTATCACCAGGACTTACCAGCACTGATCTCCAGAGTTGCTTTCTGCTCTCATAGGCGCTTTGCATTCAACAGGACTGATGGGAGACCAGCACTGGATGCTGTGCTGGGTTTTGCCAGGGAAAACATCTCTCTGGGACTGGAGAGGGCAGAGAGAGTGAACTGGTAAGCATAGTGCAGAAAGCATTATCCCTTCCAAGCATACAGCTGGTAGACACCATGTGTGCTAGTCACCGGCACACATGGAAGGGCAACCGTCTCTCCTGGGTACCAGTTGATGAGCAAAGAGCTCCGTGTTCTTGTCTTGTCCCAGCCCCACAGACAAACGCGATGGTGCCAGGGTGCACTAAGGGTCCCAGCTAAGCTGCTTATAGCTCCCCAGCTCCTGCATGCTGCCCCAACAGCTACAGCTCCTCTGAGAGGGAAACACAGGCAGGAAACCTGGCAGCAAGAGGCTCCCCTCACCGCAGCACTGGAGACAAGTGTAGGAAACAGCGCAAGTGCCAACAATTCCTGTCATGCTACTGGGGGGGGGTGGGTGGGGAAAGACTCTGTATTTGGCAGCCATGAAGGCTGTTGGGATACAGTCCAGGAATTGGGATAAATACAAAGAAATGAGCCCCTGAGCACCAGACAGTTTTTGAGAAAGGAAGAATAAATTCTTACATAACCAGTGCACAAAGGGAATTTTGTTATGGGGTGGTTGGTTTATTTTTGGTTTGGTTTGGGTTTGTTCTTTCTTTTGCACCTGCTCTGACAGCGGTGTTGGGGGCCAAACAAGAATGCATAAATGTACATCGGTGCGTAGGGAGCAACGGCTGCAGCATTTACATCCTGACTCTAAGGTTTAATTCTGCCTGGGACACCTTCAGTTCCTTGCAGCTGGTTTTTGAATTGCAGCATAACTTTTTCCTACTGGTGGCCAAGATTTAAGCCATGCTTGATCCCAAAGTATTAGTACAATATTAAACAAGTTAAAAAAAACCAAAAAACAAAACCAAAACAACCCCAAACAAACAAACAACCCCCCCCAAACCCCAAAAACCTTGTTCCAGTGCTGTGGGAAGGATTTGCAGAAGTTCCTGTATGACTCCAGTGTGTCAGGCTTGTGTTCTTCTGAAGTCTCTTCCAGACTCCCCTAACCCATGAGCTGGGCTTTCCCATCTTATCCATCTCGTGTTGTAACAGAAGAATGAGCTGTGTGCTCTGGTGGTGGCTACCCCTGGGGCAGACCGTGCTGAGCACTGCTGAGGTGCAATGCACCTGCGGGGATGCTGCGTATCCCTGGGCAGCCAGTCTTGGCTGGAGTGTCATTGCCTTCTGACTCATCTCTCTGTGCTCTGAGTCTGCATCATCTTATGTCTATTTTGGAAGCTATTTGATACAGAAGCTCCAGTCTTTGGGGATGACAGGACCTGCTTTGTACCTGGCTCCTTCTGCAGAGTAGGGTTTGTGAGTCTGTCCTGGCTTCTGTCAGTCCTTTATCAGCTCTGTTTTCCTTCTGCATCCTGCTGAACTCCTCCTTAAAGTGCCTTTGTCTGGGATTGACATCTTTTCCTCTTAAATCTCCTTGATGCTGTCTTGATAAAGTAGTAGTCATGAGAACTTGCAGGTCTTAGTTTAGTATGGTTTGTTCTCAGATTCTTTCCAAACCTGCCTTGAAAACTGGCAGATAACTACTCTTTTGATGCCTTTTCTGCTCTCAGTATTCATCTCAGATTGGAAATCTCTTGATCTTGTTTATCTGCTGTATTTTCATGCAGAAGGATACAACGGATAAAGAGACACTTAGGCAAGAGTGTCTATTAGACACTTTACAAATCATAATAGTCTCTGAAAGGACATCTGGTGATTTGCATTTGCTTTTTGGCAGGAAGGCTGTTGCCTTTGGAAGTCAGCAGGTGTCCCTCCAATGGTGCCACAGTTGCTGAAAATTTCATCTTGCTTTTGTCCAAACTGAAACCTGCTCCTGCCTCTCCTCAAAGACCTAAGCCAGGGCTGTGAAGGGTAGTGTTTCAGTGCCTTACCCCAGAATGTCATCTACTGTGACATTGTCCTGCCAGCCTGGCATGCAGCTGGCAGTCCATTCTTCCACTTGCATTTTAACTCAGGGTTGTGACTCTACATCTGGCTGGTGGAGAAGGAAAATGTCACATGAAGGATTGAGAATGGCTGATGGGCTGTGCCTTGGTGGTGGAGGGGCTGCTTTTCCAATTTACTCTGTTCCCTCCCTTATTTTTAGTTCCAATGGGCACATCCTGCACTGTATGAACCATTCGTTTCTTTTTATTGGTACCACTTCTGTAAGACTGCCCCTCCTGGAAATCCATCTTGGGTATTTTACTTTGTATTAGTAGAGGTGTATCACAACACATTACTTGCATTAGGGCCTTCCTTGTGTTTTTCTTCTGCCTATAATGTACAAAGACTTTCTCTGAGGTTTGGTGGCACTGGATTTGTGAGCTGGTAGTATTGCCTGCACTAACCAAAGTCTCCAACTGCATTGCTTCCCATGGTATTGTGGGAACTTCCACCCTGCAGCTTGTGCTGTGGTTGTGCCAGCATAGACATTTCAGTGTGGCTTTGCCTGCTTGGGCTGTGCTGTCTCCATTTCCAGAGCACTGAAGAGATTTCTATTCACTCACAAATCCCCTGATGTCCCAGTGCCATTTTGACACCGAGTTTGAGGTTGATCTGCACACAGCTGCCTTGCTTTGACTTGGCTAGTCTGGGCATTCATTTCTCTGTAAATTTGCACTACCTGCAATGTCACCCATGGGCATAATCTGAAACCTTCAGTCATGGCTTTGACAAGGTGGCTCTTTCCCTTGCTTTTCTGCTCTGCAAGCTTTAGGATAACAATTTCTCTTGCCATGGTGACTGTACAGGAACCATATGCACGTCATTTTCCATTGTCATGTTTTTCTCTGCACCACCCACAGACCTTTCTTTGCAGTTATCTTTCTCTTCTGCTTTTTATCTCTGCATATTCTCTTGTATGTGTTTTGCTTTTTTCTCTCTTATTTCTTTTGCTGGGCTGTGGAATATTGCTGAGCCTGCTTCACTCACCCAGCAAGCCTGCCCCTAGGTGCCCTTTCTCAGACAAACTCCCTCTCCCCATTCTGTAGTGAACAAACACAGCTCTGAGGCTGGATTATCTTACAGGTCAGGTGCTTTGTGAACTTCAGCCAGAAACAAATCTGTTGTTTTCCAGGCTCACAACTGGATGTTTTGTGCCTGGATCACAACTGTTGATAAGTTGCTGCTCACCAATGCTGATTTCTAGCAGTCACAAAGCCTTTCTCATGCCTGCCTGTCACTTCTGCAGGTGGGATGCTGCAGGGGTTTTCCAGAGCTGCTAGCAGCATATGCACATAGCAGCCTTTGCCCGTTGTTCCTTGTAACACTGCTGCTCTGGCTTCACGACCCTCTCCCAGCCAGCCTTGCTACAGTTTGGCTGTTTCCCTGTTGTACTTTGAAGAATGCCCAATTGCTAAACACTTCCCTTCTCATGTCAAAAGGCTTGGCGTCTGGAAGCTGGTGTGCTGCTATGCGTGTTGTTTTCTGGGTGCCGTTTGTTTGTTTTCTGTTTGCCTTGCTGGATTTCTTGGCTCTGATTGCCTGTGCGAGCCAGCTTGTCTCTGTGCCCCCATTGGTGCTTCAGCCAAAGAAACAGGGAAGCAGCATGGCACGGCTGTG
This sequence comes from Pelecanus crispus, assembly GCF_030463565.1. NCBI lineage: Eukaryota > Metazoa > Chordata > Aves > Pelecaniformes > Pelecanidae > Pelecanus > Pelecanus crispus. The sequence continues at coordinate 12,677,183 of NC_134650.1, read as the reverse complement.
GGCGCTCCTCTCCATGCTTTTAGCCAGCTCTGCTCTTGGGATGATGTGACTGCATGCATGTGGCCCTGGACCCACTCACTAAGCCCTGCTGAGATGCAGAAGCTGTTGCTTGTCTATGGGTGCCAGGCTGAGACGGTCTCCCTGCCTATGCCTGGTGCTTGCCGCAGCAAGCTTGTGGTGGCCCATGGTGCAAACCCATGCTTGCCTCCTGCGCCAGGTCTTCCAATGCTGCCTGGAAGTACTAGCGCCTGCCAGCCTCTACAGTCCAGGTATTACCTTTATTGCTTGAGCATCCAAACGGCCCATGGGGTAGCTGCCAGCACGCTGTTGGCAAGCTTCAGTGCTCAGTGCAGGGTAAGGCACCGAGGAAGCTGCAGGTGCTGTTTCCTATTCCCCAGTCACATATCTACCACATGTATGCTACTGCGGGGGCCTGGATTTGCTTGATTTGGCAATCTGAAATGGCCAGTACCTGGGTTTTCCCAGGGCTGCAGGAGGCTTGGAGGTTATGGTGCTGGGCACCAGCAGCCAAGAGCAGGGTGAAGCACTGCTCTGATCCCTCACCAGCCTCCTGCTGTTCTGGAACACATGTCCAAAGCAAAGGACACTGTGTAAATACCCATTCCCTGGACATTGTGTTTCTCCAAGGGGACTGCACTGTCTGAACTACAGGGAAGGAGAAGCGTTCATAGCTTGTCTGAAGAGGACAAGGAGATGAAGATGCTCAGATGGCAGGTGAACAGGTGGGAAATGATGGGAGGTGGGTCTGGGAGATTTGGTCCTCAGGGGGGAGAGAAAATAGCAAAGAGCAATACACATTTTTGGATGGTTGAGATGTTGCCAACACCCCCTTGCCCATCCCCATGTGAGTGCATGTGTGCAGGGTGTATGAGAGAGAGAGAGAGAAGCTCAAGAATAATTAGCAGCTCATTATTTCCTGCTCTCCAGGCTAAAGGCCATTACCTCCGGCAGCCTCACAGACACAGCTCTGCTCTCAGGCATCCTGAACCCATCCCCTGCCAAACCACAGCTGCCATTCCTGTGTGATTGAGGGAAATGAGCCCTTTCCTTTTCCTTGCCTTCAAACAAGGGTGAGAGGCCTTGGCTGATGCAAAAAATAAACATGAACCATGATCAGGACAAAGGTGAGTTGCTGGGCCAGCTGCTGTTGTAAACAGTGCCTCTCCTCCCTTCCCCAGGCACCAGCCTTTCCTGGAGGTCCCCTCCAGCCCCTGCTAGCCTGGATGTTCTCCCTGCATCTGGCTTCTCTGCCTTGTTTTGGTGTCACTTTCCAAAAAGCTCACAGCTGGACTGATGTGCAGAGTAGTGCTGTCTGGTATCTGTGGGAGAGGAAGAGGATGAAGGCAGCAGAGAAGGGGAACTGGAGTCACTCTTAGCTCCTGGGAGCTGTGGAGATTTGAAGTGTTGCTCTGGCATTCATCAGTCTGCTACCGCAGCCCTTCCTGGACGCCCCGCTCTCCAGGTCTGGGAGCAAAGCCCATCTGTACTTGTTATTGCGGTAAACTGCCCGGGTGGTGTACGCTGAGCTGCTCACTCACTGGTAGCCCATTTGCACTGGGCTTTGGAGCCCATAATGTTCCTGCTCTGTCCCAGCTTGCTCACAAGCAGCAGAAGAGGAGGAAGGGATGGTATGTGGAGAGAGATGCTGGCCTGAAATCAAGTGCAAGCAAGATGGAACATCTTTAGTGGGGAGATGTTTTGCAGCCCTCCTTCGGTATGAAGGATCCCTTGGTGCTTCAGTGGAGAAAAGATACAGCACAAGCCACTTCCAGAAGGCTGCAGGTAGCTGTCCTCAGTGTCACCCTGTGTCTGGGTGTTGGCACCTGCCTAGGATAGGGGGTGAGCTGGCAAGCACGCTGCCAGCATGGTGAATGACAGGAGACAGAGCTGTAGGTGACCACCTCATCACCCAGGGCTTCTTGTGGTGAGACAAGTCGGCTGATCCCCACCCACAGTGGCCTGTAGTTGCAGAGATGAGCTAACATTCAACTCACTTGGGAATGTGGCACACAGCCAGCCTTGTCTCTTTCTCTTCTAAGAAACATTAATTAAGCTGGATTTGCTCAGCTAAGGGACGCCTTGAGTCAAGACATGTCCAGGGCAACTGTTTATGCATTGCTGCTTGTACAATTAGACAGCAATAAATGATAATCATTATCAGGTTCTGACACTGATATTGTGTAAACACTTAAATTACCCTTCTGGACCTCAAAAGGCTGTCCAGCCAGGCCTGGGGAGCTCCTCTGCTCCCACCAAGCCCAGACACTTGTGTCCTTGCCCACGGTGAGCAGCTGGCAGCTCCTGATGGCAGGAGGCCGGTTGGAGGGGCTCTGCGTCCCTGCCCACCCTCCCACAGGGTACACCTCCAAGGTGTTAAGCAGCTTAGAGCCTCACCCTGTGAGCAAGCAAGGGCCAGCCTCAATGGACTGCAATGTGTGCTGGGATGCACGCTGTAATTTATGCATGTTTGTGTGCTATTAGCAATAGAGATGGGCTTTGTTACAGATCTGAAAGCAGCAGGCACCGAACTGCAGCCCAAAACAAAGTACAGCTGCTTCAGGAGATGTTCTTCAGGCTGGCAGGTTCCGATCTGTCGCGGACACAGCATGTGCAGACTGTGCATCACACTGTGACTGATCTACAGTGTTTCCCTGCCACAAGGTGGAGTTTTCAAAGGTCTGGAAAGCCGGTGGTGCTCCAACAGCCAGTGGATTACAGCCTCAGCTACTTCCCTCATAGCACCTTTTAAAATCCCAAATATTTTCTCTTCATTCAAGTTTTTATCAATATTAATTCTGAAAGTTATCATTCTGGGCTCCCTAGGACACTAACACATGTTCCCCTATTGGCCCTACATCTCCTGGTTTAGCCTTTTAGGAAGACATTGAGTCCTGATTTTCAAAGCCTGCAAGTAAAGTGAATCACTCCATCCCTGTGCATGATGTTCTGCTATTTAATTACTTAGCCTGCTTCCTATTCTGAATTTGTCTAATTTCAATTTCCAGGCTCTGGATCTGCTACTCAGTTGAAGACCTTCTTATCATCACAAAGCTTTTTCCAAGCTGGCATTTATAGTCTGTAATCAAGTTACCCATCTGTCTTCTCGTTTTCAAAGAAAATAGATTAAGTTTCTTTAATCTGTTACCGCAAGTCCAGGCTGCCAGACCCTTTTTATTTTCTTATACGTAGAGTGCACCTTGGCATAGGTTGTAAGTGTCGTATATGTGCCAAGGGAGCTTTTTAAGGAGAGGTGAGAGAACTTCTCTCCAAAACTGGCTTAATTTTGCAGTTCAGATTGGCATTGCACTTGCTGGTTTTGATGCCGCTTCCATGTATTAAGAAATGTGTTTAATATTCAGTTCCACAGATTAATAAACATGACCCTTTTCTGGCTGCCTTTAGTTAAGCAAGATGATGTGTTTATAATGCAAAACTCAGCCCCTGTCCTGAAGCTTTTGCAATGTGATGTGAGGCAAGGTATGCCATTCACACAGGCAGATGAAAAAGCACTAGGAGAAGCGGCAAGAGGGACTCCTGGGTACAAACGTCTGCTTTGTGCTTACAAAGATGGCTAAAGCCACTTCACATTTTTAGAGAATGGAAATAAGTGCTGACATGAGGGAAGCATCAGCCATAGGCACATTCAGACAGCCAAGGAGCAACGCAAGTCTGGGTGCAGTAGGTGAATCTGCGCGTGGAACTGCGGCTGGGAGCTGGCCCAGGTCTCTCCTGGGGCGGGCAGCCAGTGCCTCCTTCAGCTGCTCTCTGTGGGTGGCTGTGTTCCTCCGTGTGCTGGGAAGAGCTGGCTGAGGATGTTGGGCTGGGGGTACAGGGGTGGCAGTGGAGGAGGAACAGGACACAGAGGGAGAATTGCTGGTGGGGCTGTGCATGGGGATGGTTTCAGAGGACGAAGGACAGTCTGCACACCAGTTTCTTGGCTCTTGTTCTGGGACAGATTGGCCACACCAGGCTCATAAGGCTGCAATCGCAGCTCCTAGAGATGTGCCATGGGTAGCCACAAACTCGTCATCATTGCTCAGTGACCTGTGAACAAGCCTGGCCATGACTATACTTCCTGCCCCTGCAGATTTATCAGCTGTCAGCAGTTTGAGACCACCAAAGAAATAACAAAATAGATTTTAAACCCCATCTGGGAAGTTTGAGTCTGTGGGAGGAGATTTCCCATAGCCCTTCAGTCGGCCTGTCTGCTGCTGGAGCAGCGCCGCGGTGTCCGTGCCTAGGCCACCTCCACCTGGATCTGCCTCTCTCCCACCGTGCTGGATGGGGGCAGCGGGTGCAGCATGAATGGTAGCGGGGCATTGGCTTACTTGGTTCACTGTGAAACAAAGCATTCAGACAGGCGGCTCCTGGGATAGCCCTCTGTCTGCTTAATTTGTTCTCTTCCACAAGAGCAATACAGAAAGCTTCGCTCTGAAGAGGTTCTTCTGCATTTTCTGCATTTTTTTTTTAGGGTGCAGGCAGGCTTTCATGGGAAGGCTGGGGTCTGCACCCTGTGGGTTGGCCCAGAGGATGGGCTTGCGAGTGACAGTGTCTAAAACTCAGAGGCTGCCTGAGAAAAACATGAGCCATGGCTGGCAGGTGGAAAGGTGGCATGTGGCCAGGCAGAAAGGGGTTACCATGGCAAGGAGCACCTCTGCTCCAAAGCAGGGCTGTGCTGGGTTGCCCTGGACCTCTTCCAGAGAGAAGCCCAAGCTGGAGCCTGTAGAAATCATCGCCACCCACCAGAGCTGCTTTACATACAGGCATACATCAGCTGAATTTGTTCGTTCAGTTTCAGTAAGACAATAATTGCCTGTTTATAAAAAACCAACAGATTTCAAAAAATTACTGATACTTGGTGACTGCCCAGGAGACATGGATTAATTTCCTGCTTGTCAGCCAATCTTTAATTATTATTATGCATCATTGTATTTAGTTTCATAAACAAAAGGCAATGAAAACCAAAGAGATTAACATTAGATACCTATAACTTAATTTACACGTAATAGCTTTATTAGCTCAAAGCCTGGAACATTCCGGGAGAGTTTTAACCCATGTCCTTGAGCTACGAGTGCTCATGATAGCTCTACAGCGGCTTTAACAGAGTATGTGTCACGCTGCCTTGAGCAGAGGCAGGCTCCCAGAAAAGCCAGCGATCTTCTCCCACCCCTCCTGCCAACGTCTGCAGCACCGAGTGCTCGGGGAGGTAAGAGCACCCAGGGGTTCAAGGGCCTTGAGTGTCTATCGAGGCATGCATTATTCTCACTTTAAAAAGCGCTCACATTTCAATGTATATTAGCACATTATGTCGGAAAGCTTGCCCCATGCCCGCTGCTTCGCAGGGTGCCCGAGGGGAATGCCACACTGGAGTACTCGGTGGCCCTGTCATTTCTTGTGCATGTCATAGCTTCATCAGATGTCTTGTTAGTTAATTAGAGGACAGAAGAGCAAGTGGTGGAAGTCAGAGAAGCCCTACAAAACATGTGTGAAAATGTCAAATGAGCTCAGAAAGCTAAACCCAAAGTGCTGCCCTTTGTGAAAGCCACACTTTGGGCATCTTGTTCCTGTCATTCAGGATGAACACAGAGCGCAGGCGGATGCTTGTGCCACGCCAGGACAGCTCCACTAGTGGAAAAATACACTTAGCGCAGCACCTCGCTGCTGCACCGTGCCCAGAGGGTGTCCAAGGGTGGCCATCAGCAGCATGCCATGGCCCCGGCTTTCCGCAGGGACTCTCCCCACTGCAGAGCAGGGGGAAGGGAGCATCTCCAGGGAGTGTCCCGTGCTGGTACACTCTGGCTGCCTGGGGGCTATCCTCCAGCTTTGGAGGATGATTTCCAGCGTTGTATCATTTTTACAGCACTGGAGCTGGGTTACGCTGCCCTGGGGAAGCCAAGATGCCAGTTAGTCATGCGGTGGGTGATGACTGCTCTGCTCCTGTTTGCTGTGAGCCCTCTGCCAGCCTGATCTCTTCTGTTAATTTATTTACCAAACAAACGGCATTTCCCCAGCTCTGCAGTGATGCACGTTCTCAGCTCTGTCCCACAACCAGCCAGGGAACTGCCGACTCGTGGCCCCACCAGCGCCAGAGGAGGACACGAGGAGGTCCACAGCCTCTGCACAAGAGGAAGAGCAGGCAGCGCTGAATTTGCCTCTGCCCAAACCAATCTGAAAAGTGAAAGACCTTACTGTAGAAGTTCTACCAGTTCTTTCCTTCTGCAGCCCGCACCACGGGCAGTGCGTACATCAGCGCTGTCCCAGGCTCGTGGGGCAAACAGGAAGGCAGGAATAAGTCCTCCATTGCAAAATACATACAGTACTTTCTGGAATTTGCTTTGCCATGTGGCCTGCAATATTGATTATTTTTTTTAAACCCCTCTGCTGGTTATTTAGTTCTGAAATTGAGCCGTGTGTCTGTAAGCTCTAAATTTTAGGGAGTATATTGTACCTGACTAATTTTATGGTCTGCATTGCCTTTTATCTTGGCTTGCTATTAATTTAACAGCAAATCTCTGTGTTTGTCAGTTTTGATTCCTGGGGTACCATATAATTTCGTTTGTAAATTGATTTGTGCTTTCTGATACTTCAATAAACCCATTTGGTATAAACACAGCTCTTCATTTCCCTGCGAGTACGTGGTGAACAAGCAGAAACTGAGCACAAAAATAGACATTTATTTAACCAATAAGTATAACAAGGGGAAGGCAGCAGGAAAGGGGCAGTCGGACCAGCAATCTGCTGACAGCCTTTAAACAAGGTGCAGAATACAGTGCAAACTAACAGGAGTTTTATCTTCTGGCAGGACCTACTGAATGCAATATCCTGCTTATTCACTGTCTGCTGTGTGCAGATGAGAGGTTTTTGGGCACCCCCAGCTCTCCAGGTGCACTTTGCCTGAGGTGCTCTGGTGTTTCCCAGCCCTGGCACATCTCTGGGTGTGCAACATGCTAGAGAGGGTGAGAGTGGGTGGTTGATAAGGGACCAAGGGAAACCAAGCCAAAACGGGGAGTGGGCTGAGTCCCTCGCCTCACCCAGGCTCCCTGCTCCTTCTCCCCACCGCATGTGTCCCTCTTTGCCGTGCTTATTGTCTCCATCCTCTTCTTGTGCCTGATTTCTTACCAGCCTCACTGGCTGTGTGTTGAGACCCCAGGTGGCACTGCCAATGCAGCACAAGAGGACAGGCATGGTTAATTTTAATTTCTTTTCTGCAAGCAACTTTTCCCCTGTGTTATCCTGCATGATGCCAAGGCTGCAGCATGGAGAGTTTGTCGTTCTCACCCTGCCCACATTTCTCACAGGGAGACGGGCTGCAGGTTGAGGCTCAGCCAGATGGCTGTGCAGCCACTGCGGCATGTTCAGTGCACAAATGGCTCTTGAAAGCCTGCAGTAACTACTAATTAAATTAATTTGATAGCTGACATCCCAGCTCTAGGTGGTGGGTCATTCACAACAGGGGTCTTGTTAGCAGTATTGGCTCAGAAACATTCTTCAGGCTGGGCACCATGTGAAATGCTGATGAGCACAGAGGAGACACATAGCATTCTCAGCCAGGAGAGGGGCTCTGCCAAGGGCCGTGCCTACACACTGGGGTACCTGCCTAGCGTCCTGGCAGGAGAAGGGGATGGAGCAGAGCACTGTGTGATGGACAGATCTCAGGCTGAATCCCTGGGCCAGAACCACTGCCCACAGGCAGCCAGTGCCCACCGCGGGACCCAGAGAACCCCAGGCAACATGGACCAGCTGCTGCAAAGCTGGGGTCACTGGGGCTGACCACCCTGGTGGGCCAACACACCACCACCTTCCTGGGAAAGACCAGGAGGAGGTGGACAACCATTCTGGAGGCTTTTAGCACCAAAGACATTGTCATTCACACGTGTTTATCTTCTACGCTGTCTGTGCAAAGGAAGTTGCAAGGGGAGCATCAGGTTTTGCTGACTGCATTCCTAAAGACTTTGGTATATGGGATGCAACATACAGCCTGCATGAGCAGCGCCTGCAGCAAAAGCAGGGCAACATCCTAACCAGGGCACCGAGGGCCAGGAGAAAACATGCCAAAAGCTGTGAAGATAGGGGAGACATGGGGAAATGCCCTGATATACAGGACTGCACTGCATCCATGCAGTAAGGTCAGCAGAGGAGAGGAAAGTTGCAGAATACCAAACTACAGGCAATGGAAACCACCGTTATAAGCTTCTTTTTAGTGTGCTAAATTGATAGACCTCCTTTTGTTTCTGTAAAGTGAGCCTGTAACTTCTCCCTCAACAATCAGCAAAATGCAGTTTTTGCAAATGTTCTCCTTTTGTCACTTCTTTTCTTTTATAACCCATAAGCCAGTATAGAGGCACACACTTTGATTACTCAATTCACTTTTTCTTTGAAGCTGTATGTTTTATTTCTTTTTTCCCCCAGTTAATGAAACTTACCTGTATGATTGCAGATTGTGAGATTAGAGAACTAGAAAAGTTTTGTTTCAAATAGCTGCCAACTGTCATTTAGACTTTTGTTATTTTTTTTGTCCTCCCAGATCAATACTGTTCTTAACTATTTCAGAGTGGAGAAAAGCCATCAAAGTATTCTATTTTCACAAAAGATACATGATTAGACCACTAGCTGAAAGTCACCAATCATTTTTATGTTAATGATTTGTCCAAAGGCAGTTTCTTTTTCATTTCTGATACCTTTTTTCAGAAACAGAAACACCAGGAAGTGCCAGCTACATTCAAACTTGACTTCTTGTATTGTAACATGTTGGTTAATTTGGGGAGGTAAAGCATTTGGAAAAAATATGGATAAAGAATTTGAAAACCAGTGTAAAAGGTGAGCCCATTTCAATCCTCAGAAATAAACCAACATGTTTTCCCAGGGTTTTTTTGCACAAATGCATCTTCGCTCTCTGCTGCAGGCACTGACAGCAGCTGGCTGGGAGATGTCTGTGTGGGAGAATGAAATTGCCCAAGTTGCGCCAAGTTAACGATGTTGAGTAAGATTTTTTTTATTTATTCATTTTACTCTTTCATCAGGCAACATGTTTTTTTGGTTTTTTTCCCCTCCAAGTCTGAAATGCTGAGGGGAAGGAACTGTGCAGAGAAAAGGAAATCAAAGAAATTATAGAAGTTGGGACAGAAAAAGGTTGGCTCCAATCCCCATATGCTGCGAGGCAGCAGGGCAACACCATAGCCATGCACCTTATTAGAGAGGGAAGGGATTTGGGGACTGTGGTGGAAAACTCTTGGAAGTCACCAGCAGCTCTGAACCGCTCACATCAGAACGTGGTACCCGGCACAGCCATGGCAGCCAATATCTGCGTCTGTGGCAGGGAGCACTGCCGGTTGGGCAGAGAACAGCCTCCTACATATTTTCAGTGCCTTTTATCTCCCCTTTGGTTATCCCATAGCTGAACCTTCTCCCACCAGTGCAACCACCTCCCTATGGACGGCAGGCGATGCTTCAGCCCCGGGAGAGATGGCAATGATGCCTGACATGCTCTGCCAGCAGGGTCACGGCTCGAGGGGAGGCTGCTGCTGGAGAGCACCGAGCCGCACGTTCCTTCTAGTAGCACTGAGGTGAGCTCTAGATCTCGGCAGTCACCCACATCTGCCCTCTGTTGAGGCATCTCTTTGTCTGTTTACGTGTATTTCCAAAAAACCTTCACAAAAGCTGCCCCATGGGAAGGAGGACCTGGCAGATGGCACCGTGGCAGTAACAACAGCCGTTCCCCTGCAAAGCCCACGTGGAAATTGGAGGGCTCTTCTGCTCCCCCCATCAACACCCTTCGAATTAGATACCGAAGCTGTAAGGCACAGGGAAGGTGAAGAGAAGCTGAACAGAGAAGGAAGCTCAAGTGGCTGCTTTAACAAAACGGCTCATTTTTCTTTGAAATTAATTGGCTGAATCCTGACAGAACCTGTTATTAAAAGAGCACCCTTGCCTTTTTAATCATCTGAGTTGTTTGTAAAGTGCTCCCAGAAACTGGAAATCATACCCTCTCCTCCGGCTCTTTTGTTCATTTCCATCTGGGGGAAATTCATGAGAATTCATTAAAAAAATTATTGGCACCCCAGAGCCAAAGGCAACAGGCCTCTCAAAATGTCCAAATAAAAACCGCTCTAACGAATAATCACTGTCAAATGGCCAGGCAAAAAGGGAAAATAGCACAGCAAACAAAACTAAACAAAAACTTCAGCAGTTGCCTATTAAGCGGGGGCTGCAATTATGTGTTCTGTGATTCACACACCAACACCCACCCACCACTGTGCTCTCTACCAAATGATTCAAGGCAGATAGCGTCACTCTAATGCCCTGGGACTTTCTTTTTGTCAGTGAAAAGATAGGGCTGAAGGCAGTTGGGACACTCTAAACCTACAAATGCAACTTAAATTGTGAGAGCAAACTTGTCATCTTGCTCATTGCACAGTCCCATCAGGACAAATCAGCAGGTCAAATGCTGCCTTGAGTTATCTCCTTGCCATCATGAGGTGGGCAGCGGTAACTGCCTGATCTTGGGAGCTGAGCCTGCATGGGAATAAAGAGCATCATTTGGTCCTGGATGGTGGTGTGAACATGACGTCCTTTATCAGCTAGACCAGCAGTGGGAAGAGGAATGGAAAACAACCTGTGTTGGGTTCTCCTACATCATGGCACAGCCTGGGTCTACACTGAACAGAGAACAGCCTCCTACGTATTTTCAGTGCATTTTTTCTCCCTGCATTCAGCTAACAGGCTGAGGGGACCCTGCCCGGCAGCCCACGTCCTCTGCCACCACCCCAGTGTATGGGCCATGGCAGGAGCGGGCTTTGCGGCATTTGGGCTGCACTTGCAATGGCTGCACCAGTATTCATCTCTTTGTAAACATAAACTGCCCCTGGTGCTTAAAGTCACTTCAGATTATTCATATCGATTCAGCACTGTTAATGATTAAATACAATGTTCTTCAAAGCCTGCATTTAACAGGAAAGCCTGATTGGATTTACCTTTTTGAGGTTGGGTGGGTTGTTTTCAGTTACATTGCTGGTCTTTTTCCCTTTTTTTTCTTCCTTGTGGAACATCGTGTCATTTTGCAAATGAAGAATTACCCTCTTGTCTTTTAATAAAAACTTCCATCTCTGAAGGATTCACATCCTCCTGCTTGATCAGACAACGGATATATTGCATGCTCCACCATCATCTCTGGGCCCCTCTCCCTCACAGCCATCACAAGCAGAGCAGCTCCTGCAGGTCCAGCGAGCTAAGCCAACCGTGCCCAGAAGCCACAGGCTGGAGGACAGGGGACAGCACAGGTCCCAGTGAAGGCAGACGATCACAAGGCACCTATCTGTGGATGGCATCCCTAGGGCTCCCTCAGGTAAGGAGAATAACAATTACAAAACCCTAGTGTTTGTCCTGGAGTCCCAGCCCCCATAGGAAATGTCCAGTCTTAAATCTGAAGGAGGAACAGGTTTGCATGTAGGACCAGCAGGATGCAATCGCTGCACACATCTGGGGCAATAGCTACAGGGCATAGTTTTACTGAGAGCTGTCATTTGTATTTATTTCTTAAGTGAGACAGCATGTGATGGCTCGACTACAAAAGTTAAGAAAGGAAAAACAAAGAGAGAACACAACAGTGAAATTGCCGAGCTGCTACTAGTTAGTGGCAGTTTAAAAAGAAGATGTGAAATCAAAGATTCAGGAAAAGAATCCCTGACCTGACAAAGCACAGAAATCCTATGAGAAGCAGCAGAGGGAAGACAGATTGCAACTCAGCAAGATCGGTCCATCGCAGGCAGCAGCAGAGACCAGCATTTCCTGGGGCTGCCTGATCAGGAGGGACTGGCAGCGTGCCTGCGTTGGGATGGGGACACACCCCACGCTTGCCCCAGCCCAGCGCTACTGCTAATGCAGTAGAATGATTGCTGCATATGCATGGGCACAGGCATGTTTCTGCTCTCAAGTCTCTGCACCTGATAGAAGATGGACAAATAAAAGTGACCCAGAGGTCTGGGGTTACATCTGGTTAGACTCAATGAGATGAAATCCATTTCAGGATCTCTAATGGCCCTCGCTTGGCAGTGTCACACTGGAGCCAGGATATCAAGGGCACCTGTCAGGGCTATTTTAGGAAGCAGAGGCCTCCTGCCTGATGCCCGCCTCCGCTCTGCACTGAGCTCACATCGTGTCAAATGAGGTCTCCTGGAACAGGGTACACAAAAAGTTGTGGGTTTAGTGAAAAGCCTGGATGAGAAAATGGATTTCTGAGCCCCATTATCACACATAACTCCAGCCTGGACTCTGCAGGTTTATTTTTGACAGCCTCTGTGCAACCTCCACCTGCAGGTTTTGGACCCAGCTGCACACCTTGTGCTTTGCCCGTCCCCAGGGACAGGAGGAGGGTTAGAGCTTCTCCTGGAGAGCTGCCTTGTAAAGCTGAGCTGTTATCTTCTGCCATGGGGAGAGCCAGCCAGGGTGAGAAGGGAAATGAGTTCAGTGTCTACCCACAGAGACTTCTCTCAATGCAATGAAATAGCTTGTGTGATGGTTATACACAAATAGGCCAAAGCAGCTGGGTTCTGACTTGCCAAAGTGCGATGCTGTGAGTTTCAGATACAGGTCTTGATGTCAAGCCCGCTGAGATGCTGAAACACCTAAGCCTTCATATGCTGGGGGTGTCTAGCCTGGCTCTGACCCATTATGCCAGGATAAAGGCAGCAATGATTGGGTTTGCTCTTCCATGAGAGCTATTTCTGGAACACTTTTTCTCTTCTTAATTACTACCATAGGTTACAGTTCCCCTAGTTTTGAACAGCATGAGTTAAGCTGACATTAGGCACCTCTACATGGGCAGTTGGGCTTTGGATCCAGCAAAGCCTGACCCTACAGAGCCAGTGGTGGTTGGGAGCATTGCAGATGCATTGTGCTTTGCTTGATCCAGGATAACATGGGGAAAAAACACGTGAGAGAGGAACAGAGTGTGTTTTAAAACAGGGACTACAAGGCAAATGCATTAAGTGCTCCGTATGTAAAAGCAGGAGGAATCCTTCCAGCTCAAGAAAGATCCTTGCTGTGATTTGCATGTGAAATGAACTCTTGGTGAAGGAAAGTAGGTGTACAATTTCTCATCAAATGAGTGGATCAGGCAGCCAAGAACACACTTTTCAAGATTATGTTGCAACTGATTTGATTTAATGTCAGAGCCTCTTTTTTGGTCTTGTCCCATTATCTCCTCCAAGGCTTCATCAGACTCAAACTTTCTCTTTAGAAATTCTGCTTCCCAGCACAGTGGAAGTCACCACTTCATTTAGAAGATGCCTGACCAGCTCAGTTAACCCTGAATACTGTCACAGCCATGACATGAGCTGGGTTTGGATATATTATCCACCTTTTGCTTTAAGCCTCTATCATTGTAATTGCAAATTCAGGTTTTTTCTTCTCTCAGACTAGATACAGGGAGGATGCTCCAGGGAGCTTTGTATGCCAAGGAATGGGATTTTTCAAAACTACTGGTTTTGGATAGGGAGCTCAAGACCATAGCCAGTCACACACTGATAATTCAGTAACAAAGCTACTCCCAGAGATGGTTTGATTGACAAGGGGTCTGATGGAGTCCTGCCTACCAGAAAGCACACCTTCAGCCACCTAGTATGGTGCTTCTGAACCTGGTTTTCAGCTCTCTTTAAAGGCATCTGGAGATGAGCAGGCAATGAAAGCACCCAGAAATCCCAGGGAGGGGGGAAATCTAATTTTCTTCTAAACAATTAACTCTCATATTGCCAGCAGTGAAATCCTCCCAGTTTCTCCCACCCTACTTTCTTTCCCTTCTCCAAGCTCACCTTCTCTGAAGGACTGAGGAATGCCAGAACAACCACCACAGCCAGCATGAGCTCCACAAATGTCAGCAGTAGGAACATTTCTATAACATCCCCTATTCCAGACATGCAAGAAGCAAAGACACATCCTTGCATCTCAGATCATCTTCTCCCTATCCCTACAGCATTTCCCTCCCTCAAGCCTTTGCTTCTGAGGTGGATTTAAGAGCTCCTCCATTAGCACTTCTCTTTTACCCACCTGCAGAGCTACTTTAGACAGAGCACCAGCTGCTATTTCCTCCACAGCATACCCACAACCCACAAAACTTAGAGCTGTAGATTAAGGCTAGCTGTAGAGAATTTAAAGCCTCATCTGTGCATGAGTGGCTGCTGGCAAGAATAGAGGGAAGGCAGTGCTGGCTGTCCAGGTATAAAGCCTTGGTTTGCTTCTAATGTTGCTTGGCTGGGGTGCTCCTCAATGACCTAAGCTGTAGGGTTATAGCTGAGGAAGTTTGTTCTTCTCTATATTTTGTCAGAGCTGCTTGCATCTGCCTCTCTGCTAGGTATTCCTGATGACCCACGTGTTCCTCCCATGCTGCTAGTGACTCTGTGCTCTTGGGGAGCTGCTCTCTAACCAGCTGGCTGCAAGCAGGACCAAGGCTGAGCCCTGTGGCCAGGGTGCTTGCTGTATTCTGCAAACAGTATTGCTTAGCCAGGCAGGGAGCGCTGGCTCTCCTCTGACCCTTCTTCTGAGTTTCATATGCCAACCTGATCATTAGGGTATCTCTGTGGCTGGTGTTGCTTCAGGAATGAGTCCCTCCTGAGACTTCTACTTGGAGAGGTCTGTCCCCATCCCAGCTGCTTTGGAGGAGCCCTCAGTGAGCCCCTGTCATGGGAAGAATGACCACTTATATCGACTTGATTTAGTATGGGGAGGGTTGAAAGACCTGCGGTTCAGTTCCTAATGTAGTAAATGATACTCTTGCTTATAAATTCTGTTGCATCAGCAGAAGGATTTTTTGTTGCTGAAGGCAACACTAATCACTAAAAGACAGAAATATATCTTCCATTGAAATTTATTCCTGCACTTGAGCAGGGAATACAGATACGTCTCAACCGTCTGCATCCAGGGCTAGAAGGAATTTCCTACTTGGAACTCCTGTTGGTTTTCCTTGCTTTGGCTTTGAAACTGTTGGTGGTGGAGGGAAATGGAAGAAAACAGGGAGATCCATATGGGTGAAGCTTGAGCTTTGTCAGTCTGTTTCTGGCAGAGAGCAGCAGGGCTCTTTGGTGGGTCTTCTGTCCCTTTGCGGTCACCACCTGAGCTGTGTGTGGGCTGGGGAGGATGAGCACCTCTGCCCATGCTGCTGCTGTTCCTCTCTGGGCTGTAACCCCCTGCTACCTGCCCCAGGCACAGGATGGACCAAGTTGTGGCAGATGAAGGTTACAGGCAGGCGTGAAGGGCACTTCTGTCATCAGACAGACATCTGCCCACAGCGGGAAAGAGTCAGGGAGCCTCCTCCAGCAGGCACTGCCCTAGAGAGATTAACCCTGAAAAGGGGATGGAAAAACAGCCCTGACATGAACCTGCATTCCCTGCTAGCGAGTCTGGAGGAAAATTCAGACACAGGTGCAGGACCTGTTGAGTCAGGCTCCTTTTTCTCCCCTCTAATAATACTACCCTAAGAAGGGTCCCCGGGAGCTGGGACTGGGTTACATGAGGTCATGGGGGAGCCTGAGCAGGGGAGGTTTCCAGGAAAAAGGAGAGCTTTAGGAACTCTGGAGGGCCTGGCTGTGTCTCAGCCCTGTGGGGGCTGGAGTGATGTTGGATTTACACCTGTGTAAATGAGAGGTGAGATCAAGTTTGGATGCATGTATATACATATGGGTACAGCATCCCTAAAAAAGGCGCTCTTCCAGCCTGCAGAGCTCCTGCAGAAGTCCCCACATCAGAGTTTTTCCTCTTCCAGAAGAAGACAAGCCAGGCAATAAGTATTGGAAAAAGCTGTGAAGGATAAACTGCTGTTGCAGAAAGAAATCCCTTCAGCTTGGCAGAAGCTCTATTTATCTCCCAAAGACTTTAGTCTCAGTCTCTCCCAGGGAATATTAATGGATATTGTTAGGAGCTCCCATGACAAACAAACCTTTGTCACACACCAAGAGGACAGGCAAGTCTGCCAGTTCCCTGGTCCCCTCCTAGAAACATGAGGGGATGCTTCATGCTGTAAATACCATGCCAGGGGAAAATGTGACAGTGCCACTGAGAGACCTGGCTGCATAGGGGCTCTACAGCAGTGCTGCTAGTGAAGATAAGACTGCTACCCCTTGAGGTGCCATGGGCTTGCCACCCACCTCCCTGTCTGAGGAACAGGGAGGAGATGGAGATGGCAGCCATGCTCCCAGGGCTCCATCTGTGCCCTGCATCCACAGGAGGGACCATGGGTCTGTGCTGATGCTGGTGCGTTTGTCTTGTCCTCACCTCGTTACTCACCTTGCTGCTATGGATGGTCCCCAACTTTGAGTTGAGCTAATCTCAATGCCCACTTTATGGAGTTGCCTTTGATGAAGACCTGGACCAACAGCTGCCACTTGTCCTGTCAGGCCTGGTCCTGCTCGCTTGCCCACTTGGCACTACTGTTCATGGGAGACTGTCTTTCTGTGGTCATGTTCTCATCAGGTTAAGTTACTCAGCTATTGACTACATTCATTAGTCAGCTATTGACACATCATGCTGAAGAAAATGAGGAGGACTGCTACAGTGACTGCTTTATTGCTCAGTCTGTTAAAAGAAAGCTGCTCCCCGTTTGCTTCTCCCCAAAAAGCTGAATATTCAAAAGGTCAGAAGGATGTCTCAGCATGAATCAGCCAGGAGACATATATCTAAGATCAAAAGGATTGTCAATCCAATTAACAGCCTGGGTTCCAGCAGTGGCAGGCGTTTTACGTATAAAATATACTCTATTCAATGTTTCATCTCCAAGTCTAGGTCTCTCTGAAAGTCTGTCTTCTCAAATCTTTTTTCCCATCTCCCTGCTGTCCCAGACATCCCTCAACTGGTAGGAACAGTTCTGTAACCAAGAGTGTAAATTCTCTTTTTTCTCTCCCTCCCCAGAGATACTGTCTGTCTTTTTTTTCAGGTTAATTAAAGCTACCTCATTTTCACATTGCAGCTGCCTGCCCAGATCAGAGGGAGGAAGCTCAGCATGTCAGGCTGTAGCAGAGAGCCAGACCCTGGGTTTCAGACTATAAACAGGGCATGAGCTGAGCAACCAGGGATGAACCTCCCTTCCTCTGCCTGGAAATGGGGATCTGCGTTGTTGGCTATACTCAGCGCTGCTCTGCAGAGCAATGCTTGCCTGGGAAGGTGTGATAGCAGATTTTTGCCTGACTGCACATAAAGATGCCATGGGTTGATTTAAGCAAAGCAGGGGAATTAGTGCTGGGGAAGCTGGAAGAGATGGGGAAATGTTTTTGGATGTGTACAGGGGGATGTACAAACCCCATCTTTGGGACTCTCCATCAGGCAACTGCTGCTCCAGGAGTGAGCAGTGCCAGCATGCCCACAGTCCCCTCTGTGCCAGGCTCCCCACGGGACCACAGCGCTCTGCCCTGCTGCAGCCGGTCTCTACTGTCAGCAGAAAGAAAACGCAGCCCGGAAAAAGAGCTTGCTCAGAGCGGGTTAAAGTCAGTGTGCACCACGTGTAACAACTTCTCAGTGGAAATGAAGATGGGCTATTAACACTCTGCATCAGTGCTGGTTCCTCAGGGCACCCACATTAATACCCTATCAGCACATTAGGATTCATGTGGGCACAAGAAAATCTGCACCGAAGGAATGAATAGTGATGAGGCCATTATTTTATTGGACTTTCTGGAAATGCCGACATTCCCCGTGCAGCATTAGCATAGCCAGCAGCAGTGTTGCAGGCAGGCCAGGAGGACTCAATGAGCTGCTGGGACCTCCAAGTGCCCAAACCTCTGTGGATATAGGCTCCTACGGACAGAATCCCTGCCTGACTGGAGGTAGGAAACCACTCTGGTGCTGCTGTGGTATTGCATGGAGGCTCCTCTCTGGACAAAGATGGCTTGTAGGACAGGAGGACTTGACACTACCTTTGCATTGAAGCCAATATCCTGTCCCTGATAGTGGCACCTGATGTCCCAGAGGAAGATGGGGAATATGCAAAGCAAGCAAGCCCTGGCCAAATGCACAAGGTTTGCCTGCTCCTCAGCTGAGTTAATAATAGAGCAGGATTCAAACCCAGAGAGCCACGTTGTATTTTAAGCTGATACCAATTTATTCAGGGGAGCCATTAGACTGCACACAACAGGCTGGTTACCCGGCCACGGGAAGGTGGGAAGGCTGCACGAAGGCTGTGCTGGTGGAGGAAAGCCCCTGCTTGCATTGCTCTCTGATACCCTCGTCTGGCTGAATCCGGAAGCTCCACCTCCCAATGGACAGGACAAATCAACCCCAAATGGGTCCTCTTCAGCTTTTAGGACAAATGTGTGGAGTTTGGGAACAGGATTGCCTAAGCTGTCATTGGATGGGCAGGAGGGAACATGAAAAGTCCTGGAAGACGAGCCCATGGATAGACGGAGACTCTTTCTTCTCACCAGTCACGTAGAAGACTGCAGGGATCAGCGCTGAGCTGGAAGGCTCCTTCTGCAGCCTGTGGCAAAGAAATGGAGGTGTGGGTGGGCTTTGAAGAAATACATCCCCCACTAGAAGGAGAAGAGCAAGAAGACAAAAAAAAGGGAGGTACTGCTCAGGCAGTTGCTCCATCAGGCAGCTATAGAGTGCTGAGCTAAGGGGAATTCACAGCAAAGAAAAAAACAGACTTTAAAAACATGTTTGCTTCCTTCAAAGTTATCCAGCAAGTGGTTTCCTATTAAAAGTAACCTTGGAGATGCAGCCGCCAAGTTGACACGGCATTGCCCCGGTCGGCTCCGCAGTCCCCAGCTGTGCCGTGGCGATGCTGCTCTGGTACATTCTGTAATTGTTAATCAGCACTATACAGCGCGCAACCACCACAGGAATCGATGCTTAAATAAGCACAGGGAAGTCTTAGCTAATGAAATGGGCGTTCATTTCTATTCTGGGGACAGGCTTGTTCTCTTGTTCCTGAGAAGTATCCTGGATTTCTCCATGTGCTGAGTTGAAGCATGGCAGTTGTGACTCCCCAGCTCTGCATCTGCTGAAGTCTTTCCCATGACACATTTGCACCGGCATCTTGGAAATAAACCTGGCTGCTTCTATCACCCCACCAGCACTGCATTGCTTCAGAGCTATGGGGCTCAGGGGTAGCAGCGGTGTTGGCCACTGTTTTTTCTGGGTGCACATCCACTACCCAAGTATGTCTTATGAATCAGTTACAAAGAGGAAGAAAATAGGGGCAAAACCAGAGCCATGGGTTTCTCCTGAGGTTGCAGGGCATTTGCCTCAGGAGAGCTGCTTTGCTTTCAGCCTCCCTGTCCCTACTTTATCTCCTTTGCCCAACCCCACTGCCTTTATTCATCTCGCTGGTGCCATGTTTTTTCCATCCCTTTTTGAGCAATCCTTTTGGCTGGGAGAAACACACCTCAGCTGCTGGGGGGCCAAGAGGTGGAGATTGCCCTATCCATGTGGAAAGAAGCACTGATGAGGCTTCAGGACTCGGCATAAGCATCTTATAGGCTAATGGTCCCCTCTCCCTGCAGGACCCAAAAAGAGAGGGGAGGCTGCAGGCAGAGTCAGGGCTCCAGGTGGCAGAAGAAGTGGCACGTTTGTTTGCAACAGGATGAAAATGATGCACTTTGAAAGCTTGCCAGGGACTTGCCCTGCCAGTGTATCTTTATTAAGGGTGTCAGTTTTGGAGCTCCTCTGGCATCCATGGGTGCTACCACATGATCTGGCTCCTATCAACAAGAAAATCCTTTCCTGTAAAGTTCCTCTGTTGGTTTTTCTGATCTGTGCAATGACTGTCCCTTTTCAGTCAACCTCCCTGATCCTAGAAAAAGCATCTCTTCCTCCTGCTTCCCTCCTTCAAGCCCCCATCTAGGGGCTGTGTCTCATATCCCAGCCTGGTGTAGCTGCAGGACACTTTGCTGAGCACTGTGTGGGTAGAGAAGCTTTGGTCTCTGGCTGGCCATCCCAGGATTTCTGCAAACTTGCCATTATTGTCCCCATTGCTGTCAGTGGTGAGTTCTGAGCATCTTGCTCTGGACCTGCTCCCTCCATGCCCGAGGAAGTCCAGGTTAGCCCTTCCTGCCCCCAGCTGGGGCAGACCTTGTGGCTGAGCAAATCTGAGCCCTCCCTGATCATAACAAGCCTGGCTCTTCTGCATTTGGGGTATGCTAATCCTCCCTGCCCTCAAGCATGCTCCAAAAATAGCACCGAGTGCAGCCTCAACAGCAACAGGTGCCGTCCTGGAGCCGCCATGGCTGACTGGGCTGCTCAGAGCCCAGCAAGCCCCCAGCCGCCAGCAAACATGGTGTAATTTCTCGTGCTGTTATCCCATGGTTCACTGCCAGGCACACCTGGGATGCATCAGAGGCTGAGGCGCAGGTGGCAGCACAGGAGGGCAAGCAAGGGCTCCCCCTCTTCCACATGTTCTGCCAAAAATCAGGCTGTGCCTGGCTTCCCGCAGGGTGCAGGATGTCTGTGTGGCATGAGGGCTCGATCGCCAAGTGGGATTCTTAGGCTGTTTACCAAAACCACCCGGAGTTTGTACAAGGACCAGTGTGAAGTACTCGACTACAGCTGCAGGATGG
Organism: Pelecanus crispus; assembly: GCF_030463565.1. Lineage (NCBI taxonomy): Eukaryota > Metazoa > Chordata > Aves > Pelecaniformes > Pelecanidae > Pelecanus > Pelecanus crispus. Next base: position 12,656,628 of record NC_134650.1, on the reverse strand, counting down.
AGAGCTGGAAGTGCCATTTATCTCTGGTTAGCCACAATTTGGGGATCTAAGAGTCAGATTCCATCAAAACCACCTTTTTCTCAAAAAAAAAGTAATTTCTGATTACACTTTCATAGGGGGATCTCTGAAACATAGCAAACTTCATTTTAGATTGACGCATTCATTTTGCTTTGGTTTTGATGATAAAAGAAAACTGAAAAATTTAATTTCCTCTTCATTTGCTTTGTCCCTGAATGCACTTGTCTAGATGATGCGGAGGGTGTTCTCATTTTTCCCTTCCCCCTCCTTTGTTGTTTAAAAAAAAAAATCACAAAACTTCTCCAGCTGAAGGAGTGTAGAAGAAAGTGGAACCATCCATGGGTCAGTGCTCTCCACTTAGCATTAGAAAGGGGAAGGGGAAGAATGTGGCAATGGCGATGTGACTTATTTGTTTTTTAAAAAGAAACATCTGAAATGATTTTTCAAAGATGATAATTATTCCCTTTAAAAAAAACAGAGCCTTCCCAAAAATCTGCTTTTGCAAGCTTGGTGCTCATTGTGCAATTGCTTTCTGCTTCTACAATTTTTGCACATTCCTTGCAAGAAGCAGCAGCTGATGCTCCTGCCAGGCTTGCACAGCAGTCAGGCATGTGTGGGGATGCAAACAGGAATGTGCACTTCCCCAAAGCAGGCACTGCTGTATTCCCTGCCCTGGGAAGGCTGGCACCAGGGGCAAAATACACCTCTGCCATAGAGCCAGGTGCCCATTACTGTACCAATGCAGGGCCATTGAAAAGGCTGCGGAGAGCAGAGCAAATGGCCAGGATTTGTCCACATTTGTTCACATTTGCAGATGTGTCCAGCTGAGCTACTTCAAAGTGCTTTTGTAATCTTGGTTGAAAAATAGCCCGTCTAGAGAGGCGGTTTATCCCTAACATAGGATACTCATAATTTCCTTACGTTTAGCTGACCTCTGCTTAACCAGGGTATACAATTAGATGCTGTTTGCTACCTCTGGGATGTCTCCTCTGCCGGTCTTTTATTCTCCTACTTCCCCCCTCTTGCCTATTTAGATCTTGAGCTTTGCAAGACCAGACCCTTTCCTACATGGCTGGTGTGATATCCAGAGCCGTGGAGCTCCCTGCTTCGGTTGCCTGGTTGCTATTGCCATTGCAAACACAGTTAATAGTCATTTGCACCCCTGGACGCCCGTACAGCCTTTCCATTGGCTTGGGTGGGCTTTGAATGAGGATTAACTCTTAAAAACACAGGCTCCCCATGCAGGCTGCAGTCAAGACTAGCAGCAAAATAGTTAATGGTTAACAACAGCATTAGATATTTCTCTACTTTTTCAGATTCCAGTCACAACAGTCTTTAGAAAAGCAGCATCGATAAACCAGTCTGGTGTTTGTAATGCCTGGATACATTTTGCTGTTATTTTTTGTGTTTTAATTACCATAATTTTGATTTCTGTAACACCCCTTCTTCCTGTTTTTCGTTTCCTGCTGTCAGATGACAGCCTGCTCTGTGCAGATTCACATTTTCATTATGAATTTCAGTGACAGACACATACAAAAAGAAAAGCAGACAAATAACCCAGCCCCCATCACTTCCCAGCTGATGAGGCAAACCCATTCCCCTCAGCATCAGGATTCTGCAATCAAAAGGTGACCCCTTTATCAATTTCCATGGAAACCAATACAGAGCATCTGGGATTTAAATATCCTCCCATAATAATCAAAATTATGGTAAATTACCAGCACGAAGTTATTTAATCCAACATTTACTGGGATTTGTGCCTACAGAATTGAAAGCAAATTGTGTTTGGGAGACCCAGAAGTCAGCTTCTGCTTCGGGAAGGCAGAGTGGTGGCAGCCCCAGGTGGTGGGGCCGTCAGGAGAGGCTCAGGAATAATATCATTGCTGTGGCAGCAGCACCCTTCGGGGTGGTGTCAGGCCAGGGGAGCATGACCAGGGAAAGGGACTGTCCTGGTTTTGGCTGGGATAGAGTTAATTTTCTTCCTAGTAGCTGGCGTAGTGCTGTGGTTTGGATTTAGTAGGAGAAGAATGCTGATAACACATTGATGTTTTAGTTGGTGCTAAGTACTGCTTATGCTAGTCAAGGACTTTTCAGCTTCCCATGCTCTGCCAGGTGCACAAGAAACTGGGAGGGGGCACAGCCAGAATAGTTGATCCAAACTGCCCAAAGGGCTATTCCATACCATATGATGTCATGCTTAGTATATAAACTGGGGGCAGTTGGCCGGGGAGCAGCGATCGCTGCTCGGGGACTGGCTGGGTATCAGTCGGCGGGTGGTGAGCAATTGCATTGTGCATCACTTGCTTTGTATATTATTATTATATTTTTATTATTACTACTACTATTTTACTTTATTTTATTTCAATTATTAAACTGTTCTTATCTCAACCCAGGAGTTTTTCTCATTCTTACTCTTCCGATTCTCTACCCCATCCCATCGGGGTAGGGGGAATGAGGAAGCGGCTGCGTGGTGCTTAGTTGCTGGCTGGGGCTAAACCACAACAGGGACACATCCTCCAGAAGGCACATAAGGCAGGGAAAGTACCTGCTGCTTATGCCCAGCTGTGTGATTTTTAAAAGGATGCTAAGAAATGGAGAACCATTGAATGAGGGGATGTGGCTGCGGCAGGGAGGGACCATGGCTCTTGGGTCAGTGTGGGAACTGAGCCACCCTTGAGGACATGGTCCCCCCAGTCCTCCTCCATCTTCTGGGAAAATCCATGCCCAGAACCAACAGGGACACTGCAGGAAAGCATCCTACAAGGGTTGCTGGGGACTGGGAGTGCTGCTTGCATGGCAGCTAACAAAACGACCCTAAAACTTGTAGCTGGAGCAAGCAAACATTTCTTTTCCTCCTGTTTTGCTGCTGGCTGCACATGAAAAGCCCCTGACTTCTCTGTAGCCTCTTCTATTTGCCAGGTAGTGTGAAAGCTAGCCGGATGTGGAGTTTTTTATTAACCTGTTTACATTTGCAAGTTATGAGGCATCTCATCTGCTGCAAGAGGTGATGGTGCCAGAGCCTTGAAAGAACAAACAGGTCAGAAAACAAGGAGCAAAGAGTGAATCTACTGCATGGTAAGGGTGGAAAGGGGTCGTTTGATTCCTGGAAGGATTAAACTGACTCGTAAATAGCCTCATTCAGACAGCAGCATTTGTGAGCGCTGATATCTTAGCTTAACGAGGCTCTTTACCAGCCATTTGAGAAAGCAATTTTACATGCTGCTCTCAAGAGGTTTAAGTTGCCATAATTCATGTTCATACCTCTAACCATGAAAGGATGAAGAAAAGGTTTATTGCAGTTATGTGCTGCAATAATCTCACAGCTCTTTTCTCCGGATTGCTTTCAAGCTTTAGGAACTTTAGAAAGATATTTGGACACATCCTGGGATGTCTGAAGGCAGTGGGGTTGTGTGTGCTCCTGGCAAATAAGGCTCACAATTTATCCAGTCCCAAAACCCAGGGCTGACCCCAGAGCTCAGTAAATCCAGATACAAAGTCTGGGAGATGGAGAAAATCCACCCTGTTAGCTTGCTGGAGGCCTGCAGAGGTTAGACAAGCCTCTTTAATGGGGATGGGTAGGTACTTGGGTCTGCACATGGCTGGCACGTAAGAGTCTGAGCCATAACTGAATTTGGAAATGTCTTTAGAAAGGAGGGATGAGATGCTGGGGTCTTGTGGTTCGCAGTCATATTGAAAAGTGGAGGTATGGCACCATGGAGACCTGCATACAGTTATGCAACAGTTCAAGGCTGTCTCTGTTCCTTGGCAAAAGACATACCAAATTCCCCTGGCCGCTCCGCATGCAGGTCCCGCCAGAGGACTGGTCCCCAGGCTGTGTGGACCTGCAGTGTGCATGCTGCCTAAAGCCCCATGCTCACTGGCAGCCAGAGAACAGGCTGCTGACAGACGTAGCACAACCACTGCCTTGAACATCTTTATGTATTAGGGCACTCCAAGCCCTCCAATGTTTTAAATTGGGATGATTAATTGCCTAATCATGAATTCTGTTGGAAATGTGTCATTTTGATTCTTTCATTGTTTGGGGACCAAATTCTTCCCCTGACAATTGCTTCTGAAAAGCTCTAATGTTGTCACTGCCACCCTGCCCCATGTCACTGGGGAGAACAGCTGGGGATTGAGATGAGGAATTAAGGAGCCTTCTGCTCTACCACTGATCTGAAGTTTGGGCAAAGAACCAGCCCTTGGGACCACGCACTGCCACGTAGGAGACTCCAGATTCCTCTGTTGTCATCCTGTGAAACCCTTGGGAGACTCAGCACCCTCCTTCATCTGTCTTTCTCCTCCTTGGTTTCTTTGCCCTGTCCTCCTCCTGCTCTGCTCCACAGCACCTGCAGGACTGGTACCTACACAGCCTGCCTTGCTGTTGCTCAGCTCCTCTCTAGCCTTGTCCCACAGCCCCATTCCCACAGTGCCTGGAGATATTGCAAACTGTTACCCATCAGCATCAGCAAGCTTTGTGGAAAGGTCCTGCAACCTGCTCTGGTGCACTTTGTGTTGTGACTTATTCTGCCTGCATTCAACCTCTCCCCCAGCTAGCCCCAGCATCTCCCCACGAGCTGCCCTGGCATCTGCAGGAGCACAGCAACCTTCTGCTCCCACCATCCAGGTGCAGACCCTTCCTCTTGCGCCGCTCAGTCAATAGCGTAAAAAAGAAGAGTGGGAAGAGGAGGACTTTTCATTCTTTATTTGTAGGAACAATTTGTTCGGTGAGAAGAACAGAGCTCTTACAATCACAATGGTGCTCCAGCCGAGTGCTGTACACAAAGACTCCCCAAGCAAGCGCTCCACGTGCACCGAGCGTGCTGAGCCCCCGCGCTGCTCACGGGGTGCGGGGCTCCCTCTGTGCAGAGCTGCGGCTCCAGCTCATGCATACCATTTCCAGGCAGGACAGACCACAGCTCCCTGCCACAGCACAGACCTCTGCCGCCCACTGATCCCCGGTACGGCTGTACAGGCAATACTGGAGCATCACCCACCTCCATTGTTCAGCGTGGGCTTTGCTGAGATGGAGACATTGTTGTGTACTGTCGCTAGCCGGCATTGGCTCCCCACAGGATATGAGTGCTCACTGCCAACGCTGGTCCACTTTCGGACACATCTCTGTGTCTGCCCCCTTCCTGCGCCCCACGTGCTTTGCAATGAGGGAGAGAGCAGCTCCACAGCCACTGGGGAGACCGGGCATTGCCAGAGGTCCCGGCTGCTCTGCTGGTGGGTACAGATCCCTGACAAACTCTGCACAGCTGAATTAACAGGCTCATTCTGTGCTGAACTATGGGAAGGACAGGGAGCAGCAGCGATCAAGGAGCCAGAGAGGTTCTTGGAGGAGGAAAGAGGAGTGCAGGTCAAGTGGTAGAGCCTGACTGGGACATAATGAGCAGCAGGTATTTGAAAAGCATCACTAGGAATAATGGAATGAAGTTTTCAGGAGGAAATGCAGATGGAATACTAATAGTAGCTCCTGACTTGGACTACAGAGCAATCTCCCAAAGGACAGCACAATAACCCTGGTGTCAGGGCATTTAAAAATAGACCCAGCACACCACTGGTAAATGTAATACATGGAACAAGCCTTAACGGTCATAGGCAGATGGATTTGTAATGCATCTCTTCTACCTCCAACTCTTACAACTCTGCAAGGAAGCAATCAGCAATAAGCTGGTCACTGCTTTTGGGCCATGCTGGCCAAATTATCAGAACAAGTGTATCCATTTCACTTACTGCAACCTGCTCTTGCACATGAGAGGACTTGTGAGAAAAAGAACTACAATGATCCCATGCGTGCCTCTAACCTGAAAACTAATCCCAAGGGCAGTGTTTCCGGTACATAATAGGTGACCAGAGCCAGCCAGGAGTCTTCTGAGGAACAGGTTTTGGTTGGGAAATATTTCCATGCAGCAGCCACACAGCTTTGGACAAAGCCTTGGTGGGGCATCTCAGAGGGAAGGGTATGGGAGAAGCCAGGCTCCCCTGGAGCAGCCGGGAGCCCTGCCAAGGGATGCCCATGTGCCCTGGCTCCCTCCTGAGCGTGGGAGCTGTGGGAGAGCAGCAGGGCATGAGAGAGTGCCCCTCTCCCAGAGAAACAGTTCCCCTCTGCACTGGGACATACGGACTTTCCATAAAATGGGATACCTGACCACGAGCAGATGCTGCTGGTGTAACAGCCAAGGCTGAGCATGAACCATTACAGCACAGCTACGGCATTGTCTAGAGAGGCTCAGGTCTGCCAGTCTCAAAGTGGCTGTGTTAAATGCGTCTGTACATGGGTATCTCTTTTGGACGGAGCAGAAAAGGCTGCCAGGTACTAAAGCTCTGTGAGCACACTGGTGGGAACTTGCGTGGCTGGGGATATGGCCCCCTGTGAGTGTCCAAAGCCAAGATATACACGTAGTAAGTTTGCTTCATTACAGCTGGGAGCGCTGGTAGGACATGATCTGGGCAAGCAACTTGCACAGAGACGCATACCCTGCACAAGCACAGCTGTGCAGAGAAAATCTGGCTAGAGGGGCACTGCAGAGCTTATGCAGCCTACAGCTGGCCTGCTGTCCTTCCCAACAAAGGTTTGTCCAGCCTGTTCTCAATTCTTGAAAATTGCACACTCACCCCAGGAAAAGTATTTCTGGTTTAACTGCAGTCTTTTCCTCCTGCCTCATATGCACGCCTCGTGTGCATGCCCAGATCTGGCCCGCTCAAGGCATACACCCCCGCCTTTGCCCGCTCCCGTCGCACAGACACCCAGCACGCACTCCCTCTCTCTGTCCTCTCTCAGCTGTGGATGTTTGTGGGGAGGGTGCTCTGTTAGCAGCTTTGCATCAAGCAGCAAGAAAATAAATAAATAAATACAATTGCACACAAGGGAAGGGGTTTGCAGCTGGAAGCCCGAGAGAGAAGGTCTGAGATGGGGCTCCTGGCACAGTTCAGTACCAGCATGTTTCGCCCAGGCCTCTGGGAGCAGCTTGGTGAACAGACACCTGCAGCCACCCAGCTGGGCATGACAGTCTGCAGCTGGGACACCACCTGCAATTAAGAAGTGCACATTTTCCTATGGTTTTGAATCAGTTTTTCCTATTATTTTCTGCCTGAGCCCCTGTCACTCCCTCCGTCTCTGTCTCTTTCTCTGCTTAATCAGTTTTTTACAATCCAAGATGCAGGAGCTGAGTGTGCAGCCTGCCAGCATGCTCATTTCCACAGCTACAGGAGAGGGACGGATGCTCTATAATGTTTTGGGGCTTGGGTGTTAAAACTTGGCTCCCAACTGTGGCTGGTCGTGCTAGCATGTGACTGCTTGCAAGTAAAAGGATTCTCAGGTTCAAGCCCCTCTCCTGTGTGAAGTCCAGGCATTACAGTTGCAGATTTGTTGGCATAAGGAGCAAACAAAGGCCATGCACCATCTGCACTGTGCAATATCAGCCCCATCTAGCAACACCGCTGCACTGGGCAGCACAGTCGTGCACTGGGCAGGATTTGCCCTGTGCTAATACTTCTGCTTGTTTGTGAGTGTCTGGGCTCCACATGCAGTACACATAGGCCTAGAGAGAAAATGAGGTAGACAGAGAAGACACCAGAAGGAGAAAAAAGCACAGAATAAGTCAAAGCAATCTTCCACGCTCCTTCTCTCTCAGTCTTGGTCAGATTCCTGTTTCGTCTGGAGCCCCAGCCAGCACGTGGACAGGCAGCTGTCAGCACGTCCTGCCGGTCTCTGACCTGACCGTAAGGCAGTGACCTTGCTGTGCCTCTTCAAACCAGCCACTGGAGATGGCCACGTGGTCCCGTTACCCTCTTCCCTTTTGAAAGTGCTTTCAAAGGATGCTGTGCCAGGGAAACCCCTCTGCACCTTTTGTGGTGATTTGGACATTCACCTCCTTCAGTTCACAGGGCTCCTGTAGCTTCTTTCCAGAGCCGGTTTCATATGCAGTGACTCCTGCGAAGTGCCTCTCAGTGCCGGTCCCCCATCTGTGTCCTCTGAGGCTAGTAGAGCCTTTCCTGGTCCTCTGGTTATCCTTCATCAGCTTCTCCTTCAGGTGATGCATGATGGGCTATGGGTTGGGATGAAGATATTTGCCACGATGCCAATCACTTCCCGCAGCATGCCCAGGCTCAGAGAAGCAAGGCCATGCTCCCACTCAATCTCTTCAGAGCCCTCATGAGCTCAGGATGGTGAGGAAGAGAGGTCAGCCCATTCAGCTCTCCACCATTCCTGGACACCCAGGGATCTCTGTGAGACAGAGAAAGAACGAGAAAAGCATCAGTTTAGCATGGTAGAGGTTGGGGTAGAGGAGGGATTCAGACGCTGAAGCCAGGGGAGAGATTACAGTTCCCCAGGACCCACTGGTCCTGCCTGGTGTACACCATGTCTACTGGCTCTATCTTAGCCTTCAGACACCCTCCCCAGCTGCTGTTGAACACCCCCCGCGGAGCCAGCGGATGAACGAGCACCAGGAGCAGCCCACCCTCTCCATACCCAGCAGTGCCCTGCCCATACATGCCACCACATGCCAGTGCTGCACCTCCTCAAGGGGGGTGAGCTTCTGCGCCCGTGTTTTGCAGTGACGCTTCTACAGTACTGTTGCACTCCTGAGCTGTGTGAGAGGGATGATTGACCAAGGCAGTCAGCAGGGGTTGCACCCCCTGGACAGCTGGGTGCTTTAGTACCCGAGCGATGATTTTCCCACAGTAGCTACCAAAAAGCAAAGCTTCTTTGCATGAAATAATTGGAATAAAGAGACGCATCGCTACATATACACTCAGGTCAGCTGCCCAGCAGATGTGAACACATTTCCTTCTGGTTTTAATATCTGTGTATCTACAAAAGGGAAGAAACAGGGCTTTTTCTTGATTGCGGAGATACCCGAATGGCAGACACATTAGATGGAAAAAAGGGAAATTAATCTTGAGATAGAGAAAGGAACAAGTACTGGATATTCCTGTGCTTTTATTTATTTGAAAGTGATATTTTAATAAGTACATGTCAAAGATTATGGTCTGTACGTGTGTGTGGAGAAAGCAACATTTAAAACCAGAATGGATCTGCAGAAAGGAAAAAAAACATATCTGTTCTTTGGGAACACAATGCCTCTCTCAGAAGAATTCTGGGTGTCCAAAATGAAGTTGTATTTCTTGTGCAAATCAGAGAAGAAATTTCAATGTGAAAGAGATGATTTGCAAGTGTCAGTTGCCAGCATCTCTTTAAAAAGACTACTCACACTCTATCTGCCCTGCAAAGTGTGTCTGTCCTTCCTTCTTTCCTTGCCTTTCCTTGCCTTTCCTTGTCATTCCTTGCCTTGCCTTGCCTTGCCTTGCCTTGCCTTGCCTTGCCTTGCCTTGCCTTGCCTTGCCTTGCCTTGCCTTGCCTTGCCTTCCCTTCCCTTCCCTTCCCTTCCCTTCCCTTCCCTTCCCTTCCCTTCCCTTCCTTCCTTCCTTCCTTCCTTCATTCCTTCATTCCTTCCTTTCCTTCCTTCCAAAACACACACAGCCCCAGTCTGTACCGCAACTTACTGCCAAAGAAGGATTCTACTTTGCACAAAAGAAGGAAGAAAAGTCTTTCACGTTTTGTTTCCTCCTCCTAAAAAAACCCCCTGTGGACTGCAATTACTTCTGCTGGTGCAGTCTGTGCAGTGAAGTGTGAGCTGGGGCTGGTAAACATTAAACACCAAGCTAAGGACAACCTGATTTGCTAAATCAGCTGGATTTAGATGGTTTGGACATGTTGATCACCACTGTTTAGTTTTGTACATGGGGCACTGTGGACTATCAGAACCTAAAGGCAACACAACTGTAGCCCAGAAATCTTGCCAATCAGGAGCTCTTTCAAAAATCCCTGAGATTTCCCAGGTGGAATAATAGCAGCTCCACAACTCCAGCAATTTCCACAGGCAACAGCCCCACAGTCATGCAGCATGGGACCAAGGACTGACAGTTTAACCAGGGAGGAAAGCTATACCCAAATATGAAGTAACGACAATGAAATCAGTGACTTTCTGCAATGCAGTATGCTAAGCATGCCGGGGTTTTTCCAGAACAAAACTGGAATCTTTGAGTGAAGCTTCTCTGCCCTTTTTTATCAGCTTGAAGCCAAAGGGCTCTTCATCGACTATCCTATAGATGGAGCTTGTAAGCTTACAAGGAAACTTGAACCACGCTGTAAGCTCCCAGGGCAAAGCCACTGTTTTAGAGTTCAAATGGGAAGGAGGAGGGAATTCTCTAAACAGATTGCACGTCTGCATTCAAGAAAGAGAGCCATGAAGCAGAGCAAAGTTATGTTTCTGACTCTGCATCCCTCAGTCACTGTGTTTAATTGCCTCCTTTCCTAGTTGGAAAGAGCTTTGCTCTTTGCAGTGGTGCTACTAACCACCCTCATCCCTCACACGCCAGTCCCTAAGGTCCTGACTTTGTTCTTCCTAGGATCCCAAAAGAAGTCAATGTTTCTTGATATCTGGATATTTTATGACATGATTATTATAATAGTGACTTTCTGGTATTCCAAATCCAAGCCACGCACATGAGTTTTGATAGGAGACAGAAGTCCAATGTCCTCCTCCTGCTGCCCCATTGGATGAGCTTCACATTCAAGCTCCAGTTTCTATGGCAATAATCACAGTTTTGTTTCACGACTGGTAAACTCAGCTGCTCCGCACCAGCGAATGCATCAGCTGAGTTATTCAACGCTAGTGAGAACAAAACGGGTGGGAAAATTAGGGCCGTGTTCCCTTAGCTCTCATTTCATCTCCATGGGGCCACCTTCCAGCCAAGTGCGCAGACAAGGAGGTGAGTGTGAGCGAGGTACCTCCGAGCTGCCGTGGGTCACAGGTCCAGCCTGAGCTGCTGAAACCCACGTCTGGAGCTCAGAGCAGCCACCCATCCCCATGGCTGTACAGCATTGATGTTGGAACCATTTTGTGCACCCACCTGGGGTTCCTTGGGGCTGGGAGCATGGAGAACCGTTTTATTTCTCCTGTCTGTCGATGATAGCTGTGGCTGGACCCTTAGATAAGAAGTGGAAAGGGAAGAACTGCAGTTCTTCTCTGGTTTCTGAGGTTCTCCTGCTGCCTCCCACCTCTGCCAGCACAGGGGAGACTGAGAGATGGGTAAAGCATGGCCTCAGCTTTTTTAAAAAAAGAAAGAAGGCGAGGGCTTAGTTCCCTGGGACACCCATGGCCCCGTCCTGCTCTGTGGCACCTCCAGGCTACCTGGTGGTTCACATGGACCCCATTTTGACTCACTGGCTTTAAAGCAGTTACGCCACACATGGCTGCATTTCACTGTGTGAAAACCGAGCCACTCAGAGCAAATGTGTGCTATTAAAAAAGAAACTCACTTATGAACAATTAAGAGATTGGCCAGATGCCAACAGAAAAGGGGTGTAAATCAACTTGTCTCCGCTGGCTTTAATGGAGCAAGGCTGATGGACTTGCTCAAGTGCTTGCTCAAGCAAGGCAACCACTGGGCTCGCTAACTTCCCAAAAAGCAGCCACCAGAAATCCAGGCCCTCCTTGCCTGGATTTAAACAGCAAGGTTGTTTGGGAAGCCCTACAGCTTCAAGCGGAAATATCCACTTCTTGTCTCTTTCTGCTTAAATCCGCAGTCTGCCAGCTGAAGCCACAGCAGAGCAGAGAGAGGGGCCAGCACCCCTTTTACAGCCAGGCTTTCACTTCTAGCCCTTTAGAGACAAGGTGGGAAAATCTAGAGAAACAAGTGAGTAAGGATTAACACCCTGAATGCTGCCAGCACAGAATGCCTACAACAACTGCTTGTGTCCTCTTGGAGGAAAAAAGTGCAGCCAGAATTCCCACCACTCCAGATTAGCTCTTAGCACTGGTTGCAAGGGCAGCTCCTCCACGTACTCCTCTGTCTTCAGCTAGCACCGCCAGTTCCTCCATGGACACCTGCCTGGTGTCCATCAAGATATGAGGGTGCTGCTGCCTTGCTCTCCATCATCATCATCATCACAACACAAGCCAAATTGTCAGATTCATCCCTATATGTCTCTCCTGGAATAGTGACAGGCAATGGGACTAATCACCTTGCACAGGAGCATTGGTTTATCCTTTCTTTTCATGAATACCTACTATATGGAGTTCTTTGGGACCCAAACTGTGGTGAAGGTACAACTCATTTCCATCCACTTAATGCCAGGGAAATCCATGGAGTTGGTCTCCATCCTCACTACTGTATCTCAGAGCGAACCCTGGCCTGCTGTTCAGTAACACAGTGCTAGGACATGCTGAGCCCAACTACTTTTGCTCTTGTTCTGGTGTAAATCAGCAGCGACATTCTGAAGTCAAGGGAGTCTAACTTTCCTTTACACTGCCATTATGGCACTGACATCGGAGCGATTTCAGATTTATGCTAGTGTCATTGAGAAAGGAATTAGACCTAATTGATTTACACCACTGTAAAACTGATGTGCAAGGGGAACTGAGTTTGCAGCACACAGCCCTGTCCAGGCACTGATGGAAGACAGGGCTAGCTACCCAAATAACAGCATATTCTGAAGAATCCTTATTTATGATCTCCGAATGTGTGTGCGCACGTAGGAAGGAGGTTTGGAAGATGGCAATTAAAATAAACAGCAGATCACTTATCCTAAACATCTGCCTCATAAAAGCAGAAAATCAGATGTTGCCCTGGAACGCGTGCTATTTGCTGCTCCAAGTAACACAGAGGGAGCACAGCTCGCCTGACCTCTTCCAACATTTCCTCTGCCCTGAGATCCGAATTCCTCAGGGTTCAAAAGTCAAAACATAATATTCAAAACAGAAGTTGGCTGAAGAAACCTTGCAGCCTTTGTTCTTGACCGGTGCCCGTTCACCTGCGGGAAGCTTGGATTTGCTCACCAGACAAATACGATGAGAAGGATGGACCACCCGCATCCTGCAAAGCAAGGGATGTGTGGAGACAGGCCACATGTATTCATCTTGCTAACTATGTAGCCAACTGGATATCACTAATTTACATTCCCTTATTTTGTTTCAGTCCAGCCCTAGAAGAGGTGGAAGACTAATGATGAAATAACTTTTGGTCATTAGTCATAATACATCCCAGGCTCAAGGGCAGCCATTCTGCAGGGTGAAGATCTCATGAGAAAGTAAAAATCACCTTTTCAGTCAATGGGAATTGACTATTGCCCACATAGTCACAGTGGGACTCTGAAATGACCCCTAAGGGACATTTCCCAAGGGGTCAAGGAAAGGATGAAGAGGGAAAAAATTCTCTCCCTGGCCCTAGGCTGTAGATTGGCAGTCAATTGTCTTAGTGGTTTGTTAAGTAGTTTTGCAAATCTTAGATGATTTGCATCACTTAATTTGAGAGATGTACACTGTGGAAATCTCCATCTGAGCTAGTTGTCCAAACAAATGGGCTCCGCTAGGAGCCCGGTCCTCAGGCTAATGTAGCTATCCACAAGGCAGCTGAGCAGCTCTGCTCCTAAGCATCAACCAGATTCAGGGTGGAGTGAGGGCAGAGCAAAATGGGGTTTCACTCTATAGCCTTCCTGCCCTTCAGGCAAACAAAACAATGTGTCAGCCTTGTTTTGCACAGTCTCTACATCTAAACAAGGCTCTTCCAACCTAGTAAAGATTGGCACAGACTGTCTACAGATTCTCCCTTCTTTCCTTTCCTGCCTCTTCAATCTCTCATTGGAAACTCTTGCTATTTTGTCATGTTTCAGCAACCTGTCATCTACCATTTGCCAACAATTCTTCCTATAATCTTTAAATAGCATATGTTAAAAGTGCAGGGTGTAAAAAGAATCTTAGGGTACAACAACATGAAATGAACCATCAGTTGCTTCTTCACAGATCAAGGTAAAAGAAGAACCAGTTAATGTGTGATAAGAAGCCCAGGTGTAACATAAGGGCACAAAGAACCCCAGAGTGTACCAATCCCAGAGGTAGGCTACTTTATGACCATACTTACTTAAGAAAGGAAAAAATTACATCTCAGTCCTTTTAGGTTGCTGTAACCCAAACCTGTGCTTTAGGACATCTCTGTACTTGGCTGTATGAGTTGATGTTCTGGGTGACACATGGTGATGTTACTTGTTTTGTTGCAGGGCTCTGACACAGCATCTTTCCTCCACAGAGCTCATCCATGACTCCTAGGCACAAGTCACAGCCTTGGGAATGCCTGGCAGTGCCTCTGAACACCTTATAATGCATCTGTCAGCTCAGAGGTAGTATTTCTTCCCTGTCATTCTCCCCTGCACCAGTTGGTACTTATTTTATACTCCTTCCCCATGAGCTCTCCTATGGGACAGGGATCCAGAAGCCAATGCAACAAAGCCAAACTTTGACACAACTTCCCAGTTAGTGTCAGTTCTTAGCACATGTCCAGCTTGCTCCCCACTAGCCAAGCCCCAGCTTAACTTTACACCTCCACTTGTTGGTTGTGGTATCAAACTTCTCTGAAGACCTAAGTCCTCTTTGTCCTTTATCACCAGTTGAAGAACACAGATCTCCCACCACTAGGATATCACTCGAATCTTCCAGGGTCTTGGTGAAGATCAGTGGCTCTTAAATTGATGCAGATGGCAGTTCCATCACTAAATCCTAAACCTGGATCTTCATTTACTTTGCTGAGAAATAATGTCCTCATCAAATTCTAGGTTTGAAGGACTTCTTTTTTTCCTGTGAGAGGATCATCAGAGCAACTCTGGGAAGTAGCCAGAATGTGAACAGCTGCAAAGCAACAGGCTTTTAAAAGCTGTGTTATCTTATTTCTCTCATTTGCTTGCCCCAGCTTTTCTGAGGGGGTTGTTTGTTTCTTTTTTTGAATTTTGGGGAAGTGGCAAGGACATTGTTTGCTTTGCTTTTTTTTAATCATTGAACAGATTGAAGGTGGTTCCCAACAGAGCAACAATTCTCTTTGAAACTATTAAATCAAACTGTAAAATCCTGCAATCCCCCAGCAGGAGCTCTTGACTGTTGGAGAGTTGGGAGTCTTGTGTAATGCTTTTCTGGGGTTTTATGTTTTTTGGCAAATAATGATTTTCCTCCCCGTGTTTTCCTGATAATAGTGCAATGTGCTAGGGCATGTGCTGCTATTGTGCACTCAACTCTTTGCAGTTGATAGACTTCACTCAAATGTTGTAGCTGTGACTAACTATCAGGGCAAGTGGGAGGACTGTAGAAAGGAAAGATACTTGCTGAAGCCTTAATGGAAGAGATTTACTCTGAAACATGAGCTATTGCATGTACACATGATGTAAGTGTAAAATACCCTGTATGTGGGATCTCACTATGCTCTCCAGGTTCAGAAACACGATTACATAACTACACAAACCCCCACATCCTTTCGATGCTCTGCAAAACTGAAATTATGACAGAGATAAGTGTGCTGTTATAACCAAAGCCCTGCATGCCAGATAATGCAGGCAATGCTTTTGCCTTGGTTTGTGGCACACTGTAATTTTCTTTCCTTGGTGTGATGCCAACATAGAGTAGACTTGTCCTTAAGCTGGGCTTACACCCAGTTTCCTATGCAGTTGTTTCAACTAATACAGACTTAAAACCAAACCAAACAAGTTAACAATGAGCAGAACATCCTTCTCCCTGTAGGAACAACAGAACACCCAAACAGCACCCTCGTGCCTCCTCTGTACTCCACACCCTATTGAAGGAAGGTGCTGGGATGGGATTTCATCTCCCCTCCTGCCACAATCAAAGGACACAGCTCTGAGCATCCTGCTCTCAATGACCCTGCTTTGACCAGGGCAGGGGATTTGGACTGGATGATCTCCAGAGGTCCCTGCCAGCCCCAACTATTCTGCAGTCCTGTGAAATACAGCAGGTAGGAGCACTGCTGTGTGCCAGGCTCAGAAGGTCATGCAACATGAAAAAGGATATACATGAAGATACCACCATCTCTTCTTTCCTGCCAGCCATCTGTGAAAGTAGCAGACTACCTCCTAATTTTCCTGTGAAATGTCCGGTTTCTGCCCTCTAGGCAGGACACTGAGCTTGCGGGGCTGTAGAAATACATTCTATGATTAGCTCCCAGGCTGGCGCAAAGGGGCCTTCCAGTGGCAGTTTACCTAAGGGCTCTTGAGGCTCCCAGTGAATTGCAATAGTGAGGACCCTTAGTTAAGTGTCACTGGCATTTGAGTGGCAAGGTGGTGGTGATTTGGGCACTCCCAGCTCAAGTAAAGACCACTGACTTCTTTACAACTGTGTTTTTCCCCATTAATTCATTAGTTCTACATTTTCCTGCTACACTGTGATTTGTTGCTGAGTAGGCTACTTAAAAATAAACAATCAAAAGAACCAGCCTTTGATGGAAGGTGCTAAGCTGAAAGCAGAGGTGGACCACCATCAAGAGAACCAAATTTAAGGGCCATTATGACAGAGATTAAGCCCAGGTACCTTCCCTGCCCTGCTTTTAGATGCAAATCCATATATGAGAACAGCAAACGATGGTCATCTGGATGAGAAAGGGCCAGGGATCTGACAAATGTGACAGAAGTGGCATGTCAGCAGGTCATTCAGTGCTTGCCTGTGAATGCCTGGAGGGGCTTCACACTAAAAAAGTTTTAAGAAAGAAACATTTGTGGACATTTGGCTTCAAGTGATGAAAATCCTTTTCCAGACTTAGCATCACCACTTGTGGAGTTCAAGTCTGAACTCTGATTTCCTCCAGTTGCTTCAAACACTCCAAGGATTTCTGGGAAACCTTGTAAATGGATTTTGGGTGGTCTTTTTTAATTGTTTTATGCAAAATAACCCGGGGTCAGGGGAAAATGCAAAAGAATTTTTATTTTAGAAAGTCCAATAGTGTCATGGGGCAGCTCTCTAGTAACACACCAAGTGCTCAGCCAGGGTTTTGTTGTCTACCACAAAAAAGCAGGGATATCCTCTCCATACTGCCTTGTGACATGGGGAGACACTTAGTCGAGAGGATCCTTCTCAGCTCTGTTGAGGGACTCCATGAGTTGGCAGCAGCCACCACAATGCTCCAGTGCTAAATTTTTCTTAAAGGTCTCATTTGAAAGAGCAAACACAGGGAATTAGGAGTAAAGCTGTCAAGGCCAGGTGCCATCATGCCATCAGATAACGGAAGCCATCACAGCATTCCTCAAAGCTACATGAAGCCATCGCAGTGTCCCTCAAGGCTACCTCCGTGCTGTATTGGTGCAAGGGTCTAACAGGTAACAAGCAGAAGAAAATCTGCTTTTCCCTGTAAAAGGCTTCCTTTTTACTGAATAAAGTGGGAAGAGTGAGCTTTTCCCATGCCTAGCATATCATTGCTAGTAAAGAGGGACTGAGCCAGATTCAGAGACCCAATCCACAACCATCAAGCTGACTGGAGGTAAGGGAATGGTGAGGAAGGTCTAGATCTCTGCTTCCGATTCACTGGCAAACATCTAAAACAGCTGTCCCATGGTTGTTCACAGCAGAAAATCTCTCTTTTCAGAGGAATTTGGTGCATTTCCTACATGCATACACCCATAACTGACAGTCACAGCTACCCAGATTGTTCTAACCTAAATTCTACCTCCTTGAACCGAGCATTTCCAGGATGGCTGTCAGCCTTGAACAAGGGACAGGACACAAGTGGAATTCAGGCCAGGTGAAATTGGGCACTACCATCTCCCCCTTCGGAAACACAGAGACTTAACATCCCCGTTTGTGCTTTGCTGTGAGTTTTTGTGATGCTGCTGTGGTTCCCTTGAGAGGCGGCAAGAGAGTGCAAGACACAGAGGACGTCCTCCCTCTGTCTCTCATGCAACTCTGCGGCTGTCTCTCTCGCAGGCACTGTTCCCATGCAAGGCTCCAGTGCGGATGATCTCTGATCCCAAGGGCATGAGTGGAACGGCCTTGGATGTGGGAAATGGTTTATAACCAAGTCCCTTATCCTCAAGCAGCCTACGAACCCTGCGCTAGCCCCAGGGGCTAGGCAGAGTGCAGGGAGGCTGAATGAGACACTTCCACCACACTTACTAATTGCCGTGCCCTGCTGAGCCGCCACAGCCCGCTCCATACACCGGGAGCTGGTGGCCGCTGGGGTTTCCTTTCCTGCCAGGGAGGAGCAGAGCTTGGCGGAGCCTCGCCGGGGAAGGACACAGGTGGTTTGTGTCCGTCCACCTCCAATGCTCCTGCCGTCCAGCTCACCTCCACGCCGCTCTTCTCCTTCCTTGATTAAAGCCAGAGTGTGACATGCATTGGGTGCTGACCCCGTGTGATGCCAGGAAGGGTCTGAAGGGAGGCTAGACAGAGGAAATGGCTCTTGTGACCCTCCCTGAGAAGGAAGGAGGTGCTCCTGCCTGCAGCCCCAGGCGTCGTGGTGTGCAGCCAGCGGCTGGTGTTGGAGCGTGGTCCTGCCAGCGGCCGGGAGGAAGGAGGAAGGGAAGGCATTTGCCTGTTTATGTCAAGAAAAAAGTATTTCCCTCATTTTCAAAATGGTGTGTTTCATCTCCTGATCTCGTAGCCATTGGGAAAGAAGCGCTATCTCTCCCACCCAGCAGATAAGGGGTTAGAACCTGACCAAGGTCACTTAGCAAGCCAGAGCCACGAGTGACATAAGCCTGGTTTCCAAATCTCCAATCTTCAACCAGCTCTCTGCGCAGCTCTGACATCCCCTGATGAATGTGTGAGCTAACACTAATGCTAGTTTATGACTAGCATCACTAATGAGGTAGTGCGGATACTAGTTTAGACTCAGAGACATAGGAGCTGCCATTTCACCCACAAATGAAATTCTTTATTCAAATAAATCCCTTCCTTTCCCTTAGAAGAACTTATTCTCCAAAACTGTGTATTACCCACCTGCTTGACTTCTTGGGATTGGGACGTGGCAAAGAGGACAAGGGACAGGGCAACAGCTGCCTGTGAGAGATGATGATGGGAGAAATTCAGTTCTTGCCATTTCAAATCACTCCATCATGTTACGCACATTCGTGTCTGGCGAGAGGATCCAGGCCATGGGACAGCTCAAAAGCAACTGTTCCTAAATATGACTTTGGTGATGTATTTTTAAGCATCACTGCTTGGGAAGAAAGGAGGAAGAAGTCACCAGTTTCTGTTCTGCCCCCGTCCTCCTGCTTGAGGGGGACCGCACCCAGAGATGTGGAAATATGTCAGGGGCTGCCCTGGACAGATTGGGTTTGTTCAGGGGCTCGGTCTGCCTTTTAGCCAGACTGCAGCAGGTGCACAGGGTGAAAGGGAAGCTTCCCTGATGAATGGGAATGAAAGTAGAAACTGGGGAAATGTTAATGCTGTAGCAGGGCAGGAAGCGCGCTCTCTTCTCAGGAGTGGTTACAGGGCTCATAAAGGTCAGGGTTTCTTTTTTAGAGGCTTAAATTTTGACATTTGACCTGGCAAGGTATTGCTGCTGCCACTGGGAAGTAAGAAATATGCTGGTGCCCCTTGGGACAGTCAATGGCAGCTCAAAAACTTGACGCTGGCACAAACATGAACGGCTCAGAAGGGAGCAGGCAAAGAGAACAGGGGAAAGCAAATGAAAGAGGGAGAAGAAAGAAAAGCCACAGGTTTCTGAGGCTTTCTTAAGGCAGACTTTGCGGGCCCGTACGGTTTGCTAACGCCTGGGGAAAGGCAGTTACGTAAGTGTAAGTGATTCAGCACGAAGAAACCGTCTGGAGACAGCGAGTCCTTCCCCTCCAGTGGCAGTGGTGACTGACACAGGGTGTGTAAATAACACAAAAGCAGTACAAATAGCACGGCCATCCCCGTCACAGCCTTTCTCCATAGCCATGCTGCACAGTGACTGTCCCTGTCCCGCAGGACACATGTGGCTCTGGGGAGGACGGAGGTGGCATTAACCCTCTCTTAACTGGCATCCCCCCCGCGCACATCCCTAGCTGGCACAGGGCACAGCATAAAGCAGCTCTCCCCTACGCTGGGTGCTCTCAGCCTGTTTTCTCCACAGCAGCAGTTTCTCACCTCTGTTTCCTAAGATTAAAGAAAGGCTGGAGACTCCTGAGCACCAATGCAAGTGGCCTGCTCTCGTCCAGCCAGAGAGCAATGAGGCATCAGAAAAGGATGTGAATGTGGCAGAGCTGTGCAGAACTGCAGAGCACAGCACTGAAACTGGACCTGAGACTAGTGGGTCCCTGCATGACGCTGTCTCCCACTTAAGAACAAGAAAGCAAGTCTTATTTTGAAGACTGAGCCGCATGTTATGCCCCTCAGACATTCTCCCCGTAGACTATTTCTGAACTGTCCGCATACGTGGCTTCAGTGCACAGCATCTATCGGCACTCCTTCCCATACCCTCCTCACGGTACTTAATCTAATAAAGAACAAACCTATTTTTTACCTTACCCAAGTGTAAGCTAAAAGCAAACACATTAATTTCACCCTGTGTATGCTGGAGTCACACAAAACAACTTGAAGGAGAGTCTAAGTGGCAATTATCTGCAATCGTGGTTATATCATTGGTGTTTGGAGGACACTGCTCCTGGGGAAGTCCCGCAGCTCTATCATCCCATTAAATCAGTGACAACCATATTAGAAATACATAACTGTGTGGGTAGGCAGAGAGATGGAGCACTGGTCATCCTTTATTTCTATCTTGTGCAGCAAATCTCCAGTGACTTTTTCAAAAGTGGCTCTGGAGCTTAAGTCCCGTTTTCAAAATTGCCTTTGGTGTTCATTCCCCCGAAGATGAGTAGATGTTACTTGATGAGAGTAAGTCCGATTCTTTTTCCCTTATCCCACTCACCCACATCAAAGGGTGGAGCACAGAGGTTTGTGCCAGGGCTGATAAATACTCCCCGCGTTTACAGGGCTAAACCTGTGCAGAAAATGCTCAGCCTCACCACGGCTGAGTTCACACTATGCTTTGGCTTCCTTCATCAAAGCAAAGCGACAGCCGTCCGAGCAGCAGCTGGCACACTGAGATGCTGCACACAGCTGATGGTATCGCAGGCAGACACAACACAGCCCTGCAGCAGGCAGCAACCCAGTTCTGCAGCGCAAACAGCATGAAGGCAATGGCCAGGAATCCATGGGTGGAGCGGGCATCACACCTGGGTAAATAGAACCGCAGCAAGAAGGCCTGTTTTCCCAGGGCCCAGCTTGGAGCTGGTAATTGCACCACAGCAGCCCTCAGGGGCTTTTCTGCTTTGCTCTCTGGCAAGCACCTTCTTCAGTGAGTGAGCAAATGGTTGGCATCTGCCACAGAGATATAAAAAGATGTCCCTGTGAGGTGGAGCTTGGCTTGTTGATGATCTCATGGTTTCAGTCATGGTGACCTGCTGCACTTGATGGATGCACCCCTTCCTCCAGTGTCCCTGCCCTTGCCCTCCTTCATCAGCAGTTACTTCTGTCTTCAGCCGAGTTTTCACCTAAGCCATCCTTCCCAGCGCAAGTCTCAGCTGCACACAAAGCAACAGCAAGACCTGTCCTCCTGGCCCCCAGAAAGGGGGCTGGAAGTGAGACAACCCTTGCGGAAGTTAACCAAAGGAGAGGAAAAGCCCAGCAAAACCTCTCCAGGAACATGCAGAAATGTCAGGGGCAGAATGTTAAAGGGACAGCAGGTTCTCATTTCAGTGATATATTTACTGTAATTTCCCTGCTCTTTAGGAAGGGCCAAATCTTACCTCACAGCATCATGACCCTGCAGCAACCGCAGGCTGTGCTGTGAAGCCCAGCTGTAACCTGAAACCCTATTTAAAAATGGATGGTCCCTCTGCAGGAATGACAGCCCTGGTATTTATGAGGGGTTCAAGCAGCTCATCTACAGCCCTCTGATGGTCTGATATGGAAGGGCTTTCAAGTTTACTATGTTTTAAATCAGTTGCATAGTTATGACAGCATCGAAATTTGAAGGCCTCCAACTTCTTATAGAGAATGACCAGCAGCTGTGTAACGTTGTCTGATTTCTCCACATTTGACCCTGCGATACAAGAGCTCACTGAGATGGCAAGAGGACAGAGCAGGGCTCAGGATCACAGGAGTTTCCAACTGCGTGCCAAAATGGCCAATAAAGAACCCGTGATGTGCAATGAAAGAGTGGTTTCTGTGGCACAGAAATCCATCCAGAGGGAGTCCGCGTGGAAATCGTAACTGAGCTTTTAATAAATTACTGGAAGTCAAACGTTAACAACTTCCATGTAAGGAAGATAAAAGGTGGAGCGGGTGAGATGTACACATATATTCAGCTCCATTATTCTTGCCTCAAAAACCAGTCCAGCCAGCCCTTTAATCACTCAGCAGCTCATCTCTAAATTGCCTCTATTATTAACAATAAAGTGCTTGTTATTTGCACTGCCATCCTTTGTAGGAGCTATGGATGGGGATGAGGATGCCTGCAGTGAGAGGTACGGCACAGCACGTGCACGGGACGAGCAGTGCAGGCAGGGTCCCAGCGTGCCTCTGCTGCCCTCCTTGAACAAAGATGCTCAGGAGGAAGGATTGAAACAGAACAACTGTGAGCAAAAGGGTAAAACAGAGGGGGGACAGGCTTAGGAAACCGTGTGCCTCTGGGGTGTCCCAGACTCTTCTGTCCAGGGAGGAGGTGGGCACCCCATCGTCCCGTACAGGGCAAACACAGCATGAAAAACTTGCGGGTGACTTCTGAGCACAATATACCCATCCCTATGTTTACACTATAGTAGAGGAATCCTCCAGAAATGCACAAGATGACCTAACAGGTCTCGTTTCTATTAGTCATTTACTTGTAACAAACAGTAATTGGAACTCCTGGCTAAAATCGCTGGGGATTTCCTCAGGCAAAGCCATAGCTTGGACCTGGCTTCGCTGATGCTATAATTAGCATGTGTACAGAAAAGTACCCATTAGCATCCACCGACTTCTCTGGCCCGGTTTGCATTTATGTTTGTGATGCAGTTGCCTCCTTAGCGCTGGGTTCTTGCTTCTTGTATCACAGACAGAAGAATCTGGCATCCCTGGATGAATCATTAAAGATTCATGAAAGAAGCAGGGGGGGAAGGAAGAAAGTTCTTTGCAAACACAACCTTTTCTTGTCATCAGCTGAAGGTAAGAAATTTAACGTGTAATTAGGGTTAATGAAAACAGGAAGCTTTTGCAGGGGATGCAGTCACTTTTAGATTAGGCAGGATGACTCAAGACTAACTGGTAAATATAACACAAAATGGCTTCCTACTGCCACTAGGCAAGGGTTGCCCTCTTGGTGCAAAGGGTTGCGTTTTATCCTTCGGGGATCTAGCCTGGTTCTCTCACGCTCTGGTGCTGAGGTGTAATGACCTGGTGGCAGTTGTCTTACAGACATCCTCGCAGCACTCTAGGTAAGCTCTGGCAAAGTAACAAAAGGGTTTAATCGTTAAGTGAAACTGGATCAGGCTGAGGTTCAGATTCCTGCTGCGGAAGCCAGGAAATGACAATATCTGGCAGTTGTGAAGCATCTTCTCTCCAAACTCCAGGACACCGCTCGCAGAGACACTGCCCTTCCAGGCAGCGTGCACCTGGCAGGCTCCACTTGGCAGGCAAGCGCCGAGGCACCGAGGTGTGACATGAGTCACTGCAGCGGAGCGCAGACCTCAGCGCGCTCGGTTTCTAATCTGGGTCCTGCATCGTAGATGTTTGTTACTGACGAACAGGGTGATATTTTCACGCTGTATTTCTTCCTGCGACTCAACAAGCACCTCACATAAAAGCCTTTCTGTTTCAGAGAGGATTGAGGTCTTGAGGAATTATGCACAAAGCCTGAACAAACATTTTGGCACTACTGAGTCGCATGTACTTCAGTAATAGCACAATCTCTACCCAGTGGCAATACAACCCAGACTGCTTTTCAGGGACAGCTACACACACTGGAGACTGGGGGCATCTCCAAGTTACTCCAAAGGTGCCTTGCACAGCAGGACAACTCCAGCCTGGATCTGGACCATGGACACCCCTAATATGGCCAGGGTCCTGCCAGGTCCCACTCCTGCTGGGCTCCCACCTCCCCGCAGGAGGTCTAACTGTCCTTGGGGCACGGCGTAGCTGCGGTCCTCTCCACACGTCCCCTGGAGCTGCTCATGGCAAAATCATCTCTGCAAAGCGGTGTTGACAGTAGCCACACAGCACGCGCTCGTGTTACCACAGGCTCTGGAAATAGCATGGCCACAGCAACGCAGGCCTGTTTGCCGTGCTGACAAGTGTGCACGATGGACATGCCAGGAGAGGCGAGCGACGCTGACCTGTTCCTCCCAAACCACAGCTGCTGGCTGGCATGTCTTGCATTGTGGAGACACCCCAAGATGATAAACAAAAAGAAAACTACGAGCAAAACTCCTGGGAGCAATGCTGATGCCAAAGCCCAAACAGCATCCCTGGTGCCACCCAGGTACCCAACCTCTTCCTGCAGCTCTTCTCCCAGGAAAACCCCATCTCCCCACTCGCACCTCACAGCTGCATCTCCTGCTTATTGCCAAGGCCATTGCCGTGCTGGGACAGGGAGATGGCTGTCCTGATTTGTCTCCATACCTGTCAGACACACTCACTGCAAAGGTACGTGTGCTTGCAGAATGACAGAAACGCCTGCTCCACGCCCTCCCTAATCACACCTTGGCAGGCAGCAGAGCGGCCTCTGAGAAGGAAGCAAGCTTGCTGTTAATTTTAGAGGAAACTATTGCTCTACACAAAGCTTCAACAACTCGGGAAGGAACCTGGGGACTGAGAGGAAATTGTGAATTATTGCTTTATATAATCCTGCTTTGTGCCAAGGATTGGGAGGGGACTTTCCAGACGCACAGGCCTGTCTTGGTATCTTCTACAAGGAAGAGGAGGAAAAAGATGCTTCAGGAAAGAACCTGGTTGCAGGACTCAAATGCCTCAGGTCCACAAGGGGAGGGATGGAAAATAAGGGAAATAAAGATGTTGTATTAAGGTATGGACATCAGGCTGTCTTCATCTGTTGTCCATGACTGTTTTTTTGTGGGCACCTCTATCCACAGGTGGAGACTCCTAATAGAAAACACATTAAAAAATGCTTTTTCAAAGCCCCCTTCTAATTCTGTCATCATTCATGGACATCATAAGTTAAAAACCCCAGCTAATGCCAGCCAGAGAACAAGCAGGTACTACCCAAGCATGTCTGCCCCAGTTTCCAAATCAAGATGCTGTCCTCCCCAGCTATGCCTTTTATTTAAAAAGCAACACATTTGGCATGGGCTCTTCTTGGCCATTTGATTTGTGGCTGTTTTAGGGATGCTCACAAGAATTTCATGCCATCCATAGGAGCTCTTTCTTAAAAAAATGCAAGGAGAGATTGCCACATTTTTCACTTGACTCCAGCAGAAGTCTGCTGGGAAACTCTAATTTTGCCATGAAATAACTCAGGCCTGGGCTCCTGGGTGCTGGATGAAGCCCTGTGAGCTTCACTTCATTCCTATACAGCATACAGAGTTGTGTGGGTGCCGTGGTATCTGATGGGAGTGCCTGACTCTGGAACCTCCAGAGGTTTTTTGTCCCTGCAGTCCTGAGCAGAGCTAAAGAGCTGCAGCAGGCTGCTGGAGATGGCTCTTTGCTCTGGCTACATGGCTGAAACTGGGTCTGTCCCCTTTCAACCATCAGAGCACTTGCTTGGATCAAAGAAACACTTTCCTGACACAGTGGGAGAGTTTGGAAAGGCATTTCACCAACAGCAAAGACTGCTTCTATGCTCAGAGGTTTTATTGCCAGCATAGGAAAGGTAATGTATTCCGGTCCACCAGCCATGCAGGCTCCCATGCAGGCATCATGTTGGCAAAACACAGCACCTATGCCAAGACTTCCCTCTGCGGTCACTGTTTGGACCAGCAGCTGCCAGCTCCTGGCTCCCCACCTCCAGCTCCGCATGAGCTCCAGCGCTGATCCCAGCGGAGTGAGTGTGATGTGTGGCTCTCTGCTCCCAGACGGGGCAGCCCTGCCAGCACGGGTCCTTGGGGGTCTCCCACTGCCCCAAGGAGATGGAGGAAAAGTCTTGGTGGATGCCAGAGGCAGCTGAGGACAGAGGAGAGGAGTGGATGAAAGGTTTCCCCTTTCCCAGCTGCGATGGCAGGAAAGGAAGGGCTGATGGGCACGTTGGAGGGGTCACAGACAGGGATGCCAGAGGTGCAAGTCCTGTGCAATAGAGAGTAAGATACAGATACAGGTACCAAAGTACAAACAGAAGAAAGCACCTGGGAGCAGCCGGTGGCTCAGGGATGGTGCTGGGCACCAGCATTATGGCTCAGCTCTGGAGCTGGGAAATCCTGCAGACTGCAGGGCAGGGCCGGCGTGCAGAGGCACAGCCACCACCCCCAAGGAGACACAAGGCAAGGCAACGCCCACCTGGGATGATTTCATGTCAACTTCGCTTGCTTGTTTGGTTAAAACCAAACCACAGAATTTTGTGCTGTTTGTGAGCTGTGACAGCATAGTCACTGCAGCGATTCACATGAAACCCACTGCAATTAAAATGACAGTGAGGTCCTGACTGCATCTGCAGCTATTTGGCTTATATAGTCATCTTCCTCTCTCTCTATCGTACACACCCACACAGCTTGTCCCAGTGCTCTAGCAGGGTTAGGTAACCCAAGGTCAGCTTTAGGCCACCTCATGACTAGCATTGCATTTGCACTGGCTGGAAGGAGAGACAGGAGAGAGAAATATTAGCAGCAAGAGTGTAATATGCAGTACAGAGCAGGGACACCTCCATTTGAAACCAAGGCACAGGACAGTCTGATCCTGCAGGCGATGCTGGAGTGAGGAGCACCTCACCAGGGACATCCCTGCTCCTGCCCTGCTCCCACGGTGCGGGGACACCACCATGGTGCTCTGCAGTGCCCCGTCAGTCGAGATGTGGCACTTTTCCCACACTGAAGGAAAACAAACACTAAAGACAGAAACAATCCAGCTGGTTTTGGAGCATCTCAGGTTTGCAGTAGGAGTTTCCTCCCATGACAAAATCCCTGGCTTTTCTTCCCACTCCAGCAGTGCGAAGGAGCCATAAAGTTGCTGTAATGAGCCTGCTGAAAGTTTTGGCTGGCAGGGGAGAATACCTGAGCAGCACAGCACGGGTATGACATGCTCTGTGCCTTCTCCAGTGTCGGGCTAGGATGGGACGTGACTAGGGACTGGCTTGATACTGCTGTCTTGTGACCCCTGGCCCTGAGACTGGCAGAGTGAAAAGGTGACACCCAGGGCCAGGATTTGTTGGATTTTTACTGGACAGGAGGATCAGTTGTCTCCTTTTCATTCCTCTCCAGTGGAAACCCCCTCCACATCCTTTCATTAGGTCTGAGTGCACTATCTCAGCTGATTTACTCAGTCATCAGCAGGGACAGGGCCCTGCTCACTAGCATAATTTGAACACCTAACTTGGGCCACTTAAATCCTTACTTGAGTTCGCAGATACAGAGAGCTTTTCCTTGCATACCAGTTGCTTGTAATGAGCCAGCTCTTTCTCAGCATCTCCCATCCCCAGGAGAAACCAAACCCTGCACAGGGCTTTGGTGACAAGGGAAAGGCGAGTCCGCCAAGCAGCCTGCCTTCCCTCTGAAATGCTCAGCTGAGGCAGTGCTCAAACACCACCTCCCTTTGTCGCTCGCTAGCCCTCTCAGTGACTCGGGTGCGTGTTCTGCCTCAGGTGGAAAAATCTGAGCTCCAATTTGTCAACAGTTCCCTGATGCAGTCCCACTGCACGACCACCTGGCTCAGCTGTTAGGGTCTGAAGCTACCTGGCACAGTGCGCTCTCACTGTGCTCATTGCTCGGGTGATTTGGGTTTAAACATCACCCCACTGCTCTGTGCCAAGACCTGCCCCATCACCTGCCTGCTGCCTGCCTGGGTCATCTTCCCAAGGTGCTTGCTTGCGGGGCCAGGGCCTGGCTCTGTCAGGCAGGAGGGAAGAGTAATGATTTAAGACAAAAATATTTGATGCTATTTACAGGTAAAAGCAGAATCTTTTAGTTTGGTTGAGGTTATTTTTCCTCTGTTCTTTCTGAAACTGGAAGCTTACTGCAAGAGGTGGCGTGGTGCAAGGCAGAGGAGACCGTCTTTAAAAATAAAGCAACGCTCACCTTCCCTGCTCTGGGAGCATAAATTAGGCTGGCCACTTGCCCTGGACAACTCCCCCGACACTGGGAACAAACTGTGCATGCGTTGCCTCTCTAATGGCCATCCTCTCTCACCCACGGCTCCCCAGCATTTCTGTATCGCTGAGAAACTGTCCCTTCTCCCTTTGTCCTACTGCCTTCCTCCTGCCAGATCTGCTAAATCAAACTCATACGGGCTGAAAGCAGACAAAGAAACTACTAACGTAGGAGGGAAGAGGCACCAGTCAAGCTGCCTGCACTGAAATGCAGATCCTGCTGTCATGGCATTTTCCAGCCGTTTCTTCTCCTTCTGTAATCCCTTTCCAGTTTCTCCCTCCTCTTCCACATGAGCCTCTTGCTTTCCACCTTGAGTTTTCTGCTGGTACTTGAGTCATTGTCCCTCCCAGGACCCATTTCTCATCTCCATTTGTTTCTTCATCATCTTTTTACACTCTCCTTGGTCTATATTTCACCCTGCCCCTCTCTCTGCCTCCTCCTGCCCCTGCCAGCCCGGCGTGGTGGCAGCCACTCTGTCATCACCTCCTGCCCTGGGAGAGATGCCTGCAACTGCCCCTTACAGTCTGCTAGCAAATGTCAGCCGGGTGCCTGCGAAGGAGGGGCTGGGGTTGCTGGAGGAACAGCCTGTACATCGCTCTGCTGCCAGGGATGGGGAGATGTTCATTCAGGGCTGGATGACTCTCCTGGAGGGGTTTCCATGCTATAAATAGGTACCCTGAGGATCCCCTTTTAAGAAGGGTCTTTTTCTGCAGCAGGGAGCCCTGGCGGGACGGGGAACCACACAGCCAGCTTTTAAATGAGCTCAACAAATCATGCTATACAGTTATTGAGGAATGGCCTTCTTGCTCTGAATTACAAAATGTCTTTCTGTGGTTCTGCTCCCCCTTTTTCCTCCCATGTGTCTCCTCCTTTACAGCTCCCCGTTGCCTCAGCTGCTGTGCTGAAGTGATATGAATTAACTCCGATAGCTGGGGATTGTGCCCCCAGTTTAGTGCCTTCCCTGCTTCCGTATCTATAACTGTATATACTTGTACTCTGTATCTCTATATTTGTATCTCAGCTGGAGACAGCAGGACCTCCAGGTTTGGGTGGGACTTGCCTTCATTGCCTCTCCACCGCCACCACCACTGACGTAGCTCAGGGCCCCATCTCCCACAGCAGGGAGTGCACTAACATCTCAGTTGTGCAAAACCCTGGCAAGTTCACAAATGACCCCACTTTCATGAAGCCAAAAAGAAGAAAAGGACAACCTGTGCTTGCCAGAAGACAAGGGGAGGGGTGTCTCTGAGCCACAGCACTTCAAAGGGCTGGTCCTGGTGAAAGGCAAGTCCCTACCAGCACCCATCGCAACCCATCCGAAATGCCATCCAGGGTAAGACACTGCTCTGATGTCTGTGATAGAAAATATTGTCATGCTGAGTAACACCTACCCTCTCCCAAGCCCAACCGTGAAAGCATCTCTCTTCCCCTCCCACCTTCCACACCAAAGATGTCTGTAAACAGACACTGGCCCTGCTACAAGCAGGCTTTCAACATAACGCAGAGTGTTGACTGAGTCCCTGTCATGATGATCTCATGAGTTACCTTCCAGCTTACACCACTGCATCTGACACTGCAGTCTGGCTCAACGAGAGCACAGGAACAGAGTAACACACATCCCAACGGAAAACCTGTGACCTGATGGTTTACAGCACAGACGTCTTTCATATACGGCAAGCTGGATGGAAAGAGGTCCTGCTTGAACTGGGCTAACTCACACAGAGTCTAGCAAGGCACCTGGGAAGGTGCAGGGGCAGGAAGGGCATCACAGGGCCCAGCACAGCAAATCCCCCTGGGAGACCATCCTAAAACTCAGCCTAGAAAGTCAACATCTCTCCATATTGAATTGCTGGGCTGCTACGAGGGTGTTTCTCATCTGAGCACAAGGGAACTGTTTCTTTCTCCTCTTCTTTAGCTACAAACCTGTTCGTACAGCCGTTCACACTCAGCAGCTCTGCACTCCACCTTTTGAGCCTAACTTGCCTCTATAAAGAAGGTCCCATGCTCAGCCAGACTCGTGCCAAGGCACAGTATCACAGCAGTATCTGGGTTACAATGAGATATTACAGTACAGACAGTACAGTTAAGGATGATACAGATTTATCTCAGCATCGTTCTCTTGTGCAAGGCTGGCCACCGTGCTGACATGCTTCCTCTCTGAAACCACCAACAGCAACATTCTTATTTTGGTGAAACACCGACCTTGGCCAAGACCCCAACCAGAGGGCTGGAAGAGGGGGGTGACAGCCTGTGCCTGATCCCACCCATTCCCAAGCAGGACAGCCAGGTGAGGTGAATGGAGAGTAAGAAAACATCTGAACGTTGAGAAGAGATTCCCCAGTGAACAGGTACCCACGCAGCTCCTCCACCCTGCTCCCTTGCACATCGATGTATCAGGGTTTCCACTACCTCTGCTACATGCAGACACACTTCCTTTCTCTATGAAGAGTGTATTGGAAAACCAGCATCTCTCTCACCAAGCCATCTGCTTCCAGGGCCAGGCCTACTGAAACTTATCCAGGGCTTCTGCTCCAGTTTTTCTCAGGAAAAACTGCCACTCATTGCCAGATGTGAGACCAATACAACAGGATGGGAATTTCAGGCTTTGGAGCAGGGACCCTGCAACCCCATGGATATTTTGCACTGTTTTTGAAGGCTTCTTCAAGGCTGACTAACCAATTGGCTGTCCACACGCTGCAGCCCATGGAACCTCCATCCAACAGCCACTAAGGAGTGTAACAGCCTGACAGACACCCATCATGCTAGGCATCATTTGATCTGATGCAAGCGGGTTTGGGAGGCAGGAAGAGCAGTACAGTGAGAAATGGGGGCGTTAAGAAATTTTTCAGCAGTGTGGTTCTTGCTTAGGCTGATGGCTGCAAAATATCAAGACGAGGGCAGTCCCCACCCAGGGATGAACAAGCATTTTCTTCAGCCAGAGAGAAAAAAAGGTTAAGGAGGGATTTTTCACATTCACACTTAAGAGGAAAAAATATTTACATGAGGGAGAAAGGACTTGGCAGGGGTTTCCCAGAGGCTGTTTATGCTGTTTATGCATTTCTCAGGACTGGGCTGAGGCTGCGGAGTTCAGTGGTGGAGCCTGAACCCCCCCCAAGCTACCGAAGAGGTGGTGCGAGTGGGGAGCTGCATTCAGGCTGTCTCTAGGGCTGATGAGAGATCCTCTCGCCGTTGCTCCTGTTGCCTACGCCTGCAATGAAGTCATGTCTGCAAGACTGCAGGTAGCTCTGGCAGCAGACGCCGTGGTTTCCTAATGCCTTTCCTTTGGCATTGCTGGAGGACCAGAGCCAGGAGGGGCTGCTGGGAGCCTCAGGGCAAACACCAAAAGGTGCTGTGAAGTAGGGACTGGGGTCTAAGCACCTCTTAGGATCAAGCACCTTTCTGTAAGATGGGATATGAAACATTCTCTGGTCTGAACATCCCGTTTTAACTGGGGTGGGGGGAGCCGGATGGCAGCTGAGGCTCCCCCCCACCCCAGATGCTGAAGGTCTGACTGATTCCCTCTGCAGGACCCCTGCAGTCAGCAACAGCTTGTATTTCTAGCTGGGGCTCTCTATCCCTTGAATGCACAAAGTTACAAACCCATAAATTATTATAAATTGGGCATATGCCGTGTTTTGGAAGTGCCTGGTGTAATCCCTCCCTGTCCAAGCTCACACAACGACTCCCTGATGTTGTTTCTGGAAAGGAGAAGCCTCAAAACGTGCAGGGCACACACTGGCCTCTGCTGCCAAGACTTTCATCATGGTCTTAAGTGGCATAAAGAATGCAAACTACTTGTCATTGCAACATGCTGGGCTGGGATCCTGCT
This sequence comes from Pelecanus crispus, assembly GCF_030463565.1. Taxonomy (NCBI): domain Eukaryota; kingdom Metazoa; phylum Chordata; class Aves; order Pelecaniformes; family Pelecanidae; genus Pelecanus; species Pelecanus crispus. The sequence goes on along the minus strand of NC_134650.1, from coordinate 12,624,730 downwards.
TGACATGAACCATGCTCTTTCTTCACCCCCACCTGAAGCAATAAGAGCACCAGGACAACAGGGCTGGGCAACAGGTAACAGAGAACAGGCCAGGAGACTCTGAGACTTTTCCAAAGATCCCCCCCCCCGCAGAAGATTTTCCAGTCCTAATTAGGAGATAAAGCCACCTGGGACAGACAGACGTGACCTACCACACTGTGCTCCTGTCACCCCGGTTCCTGCAGGGCATTACTCCTGCTTCCAGCCCAACCTCCAAACCAGCACAGCTGGAGAAGCTGCAGCACAGTGTTTGCACTGTGCTGAGCCAGGGCTAAGGAGCCCTGCTGAGGCGCGAGGTGAGACCTTGCTCAGACAGCTGAGAGGGAGCAGAGTCATTGCTCTGCTGGGGGGGGACTCGCTTCTGGGCCGGAGCAGAGCAGAGACAGCACCGGGCTTTACTGACAAGCCATGCATACATTTTGCACTGTCCCACCTTTCCCTTGTCTCTGCACTGGACATGTGTTTCCTCCCAGTCCCAGGGAACGCTGGCACTGGTGACCAGCAACAGAGGATTAAGGCTCCCAGCTGTACTGGTCCATGCTCCTGCAGGTGCCACAGGAGCACAGGAGCCATTCAAGACTGCCACTGTTTAAAGTGCAAACAGGCAAGAGAACAGGGGGATTTTTAAAAACCACTTTGCCTGCGAACCCTGAAATAAGAGGTGAAAACCAGAGAAGCCCTTTTACGGCGAGGTGCTGAGCACCCACAACTTCCTCACTGTTTCTAGGGCTCAAAGCTCAGCATAAACTAATGAAATTCTCATCCACTCAAGGAGGCTGCGTGTGCCTCCCAGCCAGCACAAGGCTATTCAGGTGTTGTTTTTTCTAAATGAGCTCTGAAGGATTCACTGGAAGAGTCTTGGAGAGTATGGGGGGAAATGTAGCCAGCAAAACAGCTTTAAGCAAGGACACTTGACTACAAGCATACCATAAATACTTTTTATTTAAACACAATGTCAATCAATAGGACCTGCAATAAATATGCAAACAGACTTTTGAACATACAGATCTTCATCCATGTATCTACCTAGCACAACAAAACACCTTTACATTTCCTTGTTTATATACATATCTATATATCCCTGTATATAGACAATGGAGATATATATACACACGTATACATACATATATCTAAATATATATGCACTTGTGCAAAAATAACCTTGCCAAGGACAGTAAACAAGTAAATATTTCCCAATCCCCTCTCACTGGCACTGGCAATATTGCACTGACATTAAGTTGTATGCTCCTGCCATTGGGAGGGTGAGAAAACAGGAGAAAAACTGAAAATGCATGCATGGAGAAGCAGCAAATCCACTTTTTTCATGATGAAGAGCATTTGTAGAGACTCAATGCCCCCTGAAATACTCTTCTTGATTCATCCCCCTTACACACAGCAGTTCCAGCAGATACCTACTGCCAAATCCAGGTGAATCAGGGTTGTGTCCTGCTCTTACAACACTTACCAGGAGAGATAACCTCCCCCAAGTTCTGTGTAAACTCCAGTTTCGAGCATGCACTGCTCTGTCTGGACTCAGGCTGTGTCACTAAAACCCCAGGGGAGCGCCTGTGCTCCCACCAAGCTGGCTGTACTTTGTTCTGTGGCAGGAAAACATGAGCCTCAGTTCTTCTTTAGGACGAGAGGAAATGGCCTCAAGCTGCATCAGGGAAGGTTTAGATTGGATATTAGGAAAAAATTCTTCACAGAAAGAGTAGTCAAGCATCGGAATAGGCTGCCCAGAGAGGTGGTGGAGTCACCATCCCTGGAAGTGTTCAAAAAATGGGTAGATGTGGCAGTGTGGGATATGGTTTAGTGGGCATGGTGGTGTTGGGTTGATGGTTGGACTGATGATCTTAGAGATCCTTTCCAACCTTAATGATTCCTAGTTTTTACTTTCATTAAAAAATAATCCAGCCACCAAGCCAGGAAACATGACATTATTACTCTACCCTTAACTGGTTTAGTGGTGGACTTGGTAATGTTAGGTTAATGGTTAGACTGGATGATCTTAAAGGTCTTTTCCAACCTAAACAATTCTATGATTCTATGATTCTATGATTCTGCCAAGGGTACAAGAGAGAGCGGTTGTGCCACAGGGTCTGCCCGTGCCACCAGCTGCAGCTTGGGCTCTTGAGGAAAAGCTGTAGTGCATTTCCTACGAGGCAGCGCTGGGTGAAATATTGCTGCCCTGCTCTATAATATGACAAAAAGCACCTACAGGTGCCCATGGGTGCCCCGTGCAGCTGGTCACACTGCAGGAATGTCTCTGATAAGAGGGTGTAGCTACCCCAGCTGCCAAATGACAGTGTCCTCACAGCCTGGGATGTGTGTTCATTGCAAAATGTTCTCTTTGCCCCTAGGAAGAAAGGTTAGGACTAATGTTTGCTTTCAAAACAGCTCCAAGAAAAGAATAACAAGGGGAAGAAATACTCAGGCTGCTGGGTTCAAGTCTCAGAAAGAGCTAAGCTTTCACACTGAAAGAGACTTTGTTGCACAGGGAGGAGATGCCAAGGAGTGGTCCTACTCACAGACCTGAGAAACCAAGCACAAGTGTAAAAACAGTGATGAAAGGAACCTTAATCCTTGCAAAACACTAGTCCCGGGGGACACCACCTCTTTGCTGAGAACAACATCCAAGGCCAGGGTGGCTCTTCAAAAGAGCCCTTGCTCATCTGAACCTGAAGAACCACCCTGGGTACCGTGGACACTGCAAACCTGAAGCGCAGGCACTGATGCCGTCTTACGAGTTAGCAAAAGCTGTGGGTCAGCCGAGGTACGAGGGGCTTCACCAGGGCTGGACAGTTCTGCAGGGGCAACTGGGGGAGGGGGAAGACTGGGGTGATGCTGGTGAGCAGACCAGCAGGCACCTTCCCCAGCTCCCCCTTTCCCTCCTCACTGCCCAGGGACACAGCCAGGCACCGCCGCGCTCAGTCAGGAAACCTTTACTTTCCTGCTGCTTTTAGATGGATGGCACTTTCTATGTGCTGACAGAAAGCAGAGAAGGGAACATGCAAGATAGGACATCCTCCCTCCTGCCAGGGCAATGAACACGCTCATAAACCCATCTCCTTGGTAAATGGATTCATCATACCAGTGAAAACAAACACTCAGAGGCAGAGGACTGGCAAAGGGAGGGGGACAAAAGCCCTTCCCTTAGCCAGCGTGGGTGTTGGAGACTCCTGGCAGCAGAAGCATCGTAATACCAGAAGGGCAAGAGATGCTGGGAGATAGATCGCAGCCTGCTGTTTACTCCTAGCCAGCCCTGTCAATATCCGCCCCTCTATGGCATAAACATGTCCCTTATAGTAAATAAATACATAAATAATCCCTTTGAAAAGCCCAGCGGCGGTGACGTGGGAGAGCTGAAGAGCACGCCGTGTGCCTGCTCACACATCTGCTCCCTCTCCAGAGAAGCGGGGCTCTCCTTTCTACGCTACTAATCCCTGGCCTATTTTCAAACATTTGGGTGCCTTTGGTAACTTAAGTCTCTTCCCTCCCTCTCCACCGTACCCACTGCCTTGGCAGTGTCCTTAGGCTAGGGTCCCACCTCCACCGGAACCACAGGGCAGGCTACCAGCTGTGGACCCGGCTCCACAGGCGAGGCCAAGCTCCGTGTGCCCCCCCCGACACCCCATGGCAATGCGATATGCGCTGACAGGCAGTGCTGTGCATTAGGAATTGCTGAACAATTTGGGATATGAGGTGCTTTGAGAACAGCCAGTCTTCAAGAGATGCTCAAGTTGAGCTCCCAGCGGGGATCTGCACCCAGACCCCATCCCCTCCACCAGCGCCCCTTGCACTTCCACACCTCCCCAGTGCCAGGGCAAGCAGCAGGTTATATTTCAAGGCCTGGGCTTCCCAGAAAGCAAAAGCTCTCCAGGAATGCTCCCAAGAGGCAAAGGACTGACATAACTCAGCAGCTCTCGATACTCTGCCTGTTTTGGAGGACAAAGCAAAGACAGCCCCTGATGTGGAAACTACAGCTGCCTGAATCACAAGCAGGGCCTAGGGTGAGGACAGTATTTTCTAACAACACAAAAGCTGCGTTTGTGACGCTCATCTTGATTAAGACTTTAAAAACAATAACAATCTGTTTGGCCAAAGTGGCTAAAAGCAGTGAATGTACCACAAAGCTCCAGTTAGCTGTACACCCTGACACCCGGGGGTGGACAGTATCCCACCCGTGCTCTATCCACCTTTGCAGCAGTGGCATGAGGAGCAAACCAGCAGCACAGAAGGTAGCCTGCTCTGTTTGCAAGAATTTGGTATTTTGTCACACTGATTTTCCTTAAATGAAGTCACCACTGTGTGTTTTATCAGATGTATTTAACCTGAGCCAACTCTCTGCTAGTGTAAAATCCTAAGTACCCTAAAGCAAATTTATGTCAATGCTCCATTTTTTCATGCCTAGCATGTATCTATAAAACTATCTTTTTATTATAAAATATTTTAACAGGCCAAAGGATTCCTTTACACAGCCTTTCTTTTTCAATCATGGAACAGGAAAGGTTTGTCACGTTCAGCTTTGGTGGTGCCATAATATTTTTTCCTCCGATATTTCTCTCTTTCAATTCCAGATGCACTCAGAACCGTGCAGTTTGTATTTCACCAGTTTTACTAATGTTGCCTTAGAGGAAGGAAATTAGTTCTTCAACACTCAGACTTCATTGCAAGCCTGAGGTTTCCTAACACTGTAGCTGAGCATCGGAGTACTGAGGTCAACTGCCCACTGCAAACAGCTCAACGTCCCGTCCCTTTCACATCCATGCGCGCTGGATGCTGCAGCGGTCCTGCAATTAGCCACTTGCTTGTCTCAGCTTTGGCTATGTACATCCACAACATCTGAAGTATGAACATAGCCAGCCAGACAAATAGAGCAATTATTTGGACAACAAAGTCCTGGTCCACAACACGTGCTACTGAAATGCAAATAATTCGTCATAGTAAAAATACAGAGAGCAACTGAAATGCGGACACTGGATTTCTTTGTGCTGGAGGCTCCTGCCCCAAAGCCAGTAGAGTTTGGCTGCTGAGCCTGCTGGAGGCTGGCCTGACCCCCAGTCAGGAGCTGGCTGTCACTGTGGGACACCTCCTCCCTCTGTGCCCTTGCTACCTGCTAACCTGTGCTGCCCCTGGACATTGCAAAATATGGCAAGTGACTGGCAAGATTAAAAACACAGGAGATATAACAACACGGGAGATACTGACCGCTACAATCAAGAGCTTAATTTTCACTCCCCCCGAATGCTACATAATAAAGGCTCGCACCAAGCTCAAGTGCATCTCTAGCCCAAGCGCGTGTACCTACACCGACTCCACAGCACACTGGCCTCTCGCATTTCAATCCTTGTATAGTATGAAGCAAACAGCACCTGACTGCTGGTCCTGATCCCATGCTGGGTCTCCCCCTGCTAGGACAGCCTGTTAATGTTTATCTGAGGAGCAAACGTTTTTGCTGACCTGGGGCCTCACACACCACACCATGTCATCACACCTCTCCTCTGCTCAGGTTGCTCACGCTCGAAGGACTTCGGGCACTGCCAACAGCCCCACCAAGGCAGCGGGTGAGGGCACTGACAGGCGCAGGCATCAAAGCAGACAGCGAGAGGCAGGAGGGAAGGGCTGCATTCCCTGCTGTAGTGCTGAGCTGGAAAGGCGGCAAGTGGAGCTGAGCCAGCACCCGCCACAGGGCTAGAGGAGGACAGTGCTCTTACAGCTGTTCCCCCTTCCCAGCACCCCTTTCCAAGCAGGATCAGGTCCATTTTGGGAAAGAAAGAAAGAAGCACTAGGAGTTTCCATAGCCCAGCCCCACAAAAGCCAGGTGGGGCTTTACCATGTGGGGTGTGACAGCTCGAGGAAGAGTTGCTCGCTGCCCTACGCCTTGCAGCAGCCGCAGCAGCGACCAGCACCAATCCCCCCAGCACTGCTGTTCCAGGGGGGATTCCCCTCCAGCGCTCCCTGGGGCTGCCCCTTTCGGTACCAGCGCTTGGAGCAAGTCCTTCTCAGAGCAGCCAAGAGAGTCAGGGCCACATGGGGACTGCAAAGATGTGTCGGCAGCCAGAAACCCTGCTCCATTCTCCCTCCCAGCCTCCGACCTCCCCAGCTTCCTTGCGCTGCTGCCCCAAACCCCCTCTGCCGCCTGCAGCGGGGCGGTACCAGCCCTAGGGGACTGAGCTCCGGGGCACCCCGAGTAGCTGGCACCCCACTGATCTGCAAAGCCAGCTCTGCCGGGGACGCACCGATCCCCAAACTGGCCACGACAAGCCCCCAGCAACAGCGCAAGCAAAACCCCCGAGGTGCAGGGCAGGCGCCTGGAGCTGCGTGGGGGGAAGAGCGCGCACACACGCGGTGCCCGAGCATTCCCCGCGGGACACCACGGCCCCACGGAGCGCCGATGGGTCCCGTGAGCACCCTTTCCCCCCACCTCTCCGAGTGTTTCTGAAAAGACCCCGCACTTGCGCATCCTCCCGCCCCGCTGGTCCACCCTTTCACACAGCAGCCGCAGGTGAAGGCAATGGGGGGGGGGAGCTCCATTCCCACCCCGACCGCCTCTCCCCTCCAGCCAGGGGCTTTCGGAGAGCAAGCCCTCGGCAGCAGTGCCGTCGCCGTCGCTGTCGCCGTCCCCGTCCCCATCCGTGGCGTCCCGCAGCCCACACCTGCCCGCCCGTGTCTGCCGCCCCCTGACAGCCCTGCGCGCCCGCCGCCAACTCTGGCAACCCGGGCACAAAATGCAAAGCCTGCCGCGAGGGGAAAAAACCCTCAGCAAGCCGACCGACCGACCGACCGACCGACAGCCGGCCCGCGGCCAGAGCTGTGCTCCCCGTCTGCCACAGAAAAGAAAACATCTCCTCGCTCCCCAGCTCCTCGGGCTCCCTGTCATTTCAGACTTGAAGTTAAACAAACCGGGCAGTTTAAATGCTTTGGTTGGAGCCTCAACAAAAGGATGGTCTGCGGTTGTAGCAGCATTTCACCCAACTTCCCAGTACCACATTCCTGAGTCCCACAGTCACAGCCCCACATTCTGGTCAAACAGGCCATTTATTTCTGTTACTATTATTTCAGCAGTAAGTCCTACAGCACTTGGCAAAAAAGAGCATTCGTTGTTTCTGGGCGTTGTTTAAACTGGCCCACGGACGGCAAGAGCCGCGGATCCGGCACAGCCCCGCCGAGCCGCGCTCGCCTCCGCTCCTCGCATCCCCTCCGCGGGGATTTTGCCATCTCCGCGCGGTCCCCTGGGCTGGGCAACCCTGGCACCACCGCCCGAGGCTGCCCTCCCGGCCGGGCAGGGCTCCCGCGGCCCCCGGCTCGGTTACGAGAAGGGAACGGGGAAGACCCCCGCGGGGCGCCGGGGCGGGGGCTGCAGCCCCGGCCCCGCTCCCGCTCCCGCCGCCCCGCACGGCGCTGCCGCCGCAGCCGCCAGCAGCAAGGTCATGAGGTAGTTCAACACCGGCCGCGGCCAGGAAGTTCCTCCGGCGACGAGCTTTCTGCACAGCCTGACATTCCCCCCCACCCCCCCCCGCTCAAGGGACCCCTGGTCGCGCCGCCGAACAGGTAGACTGCAGGCAGCCCGCCCGACCCTGCCCGGGGCAAACCCCGCCCCCCCCCCCCCCCCCGTTTGCAGAAGGTTTGCTGAGTTTTGGGTTTCTTGCAGCCATTAGATTTCAGGCGCGCTCTAGAAGAGGATCATTATTATTATTACTGGGGGGTTTGCTTCTCCTTAGAGAGAAAGGCTCCTCCTTATCACCGATGTGTGCCGCGCCAGAGCCTGTCGCGTCTCGAAGCTACCCGCTAGGCACAGTACCTTTGCAGTGCAAAAAGTCCTCGGGCTGAGAGAAGGAGCCCTCTTCGCAGAGCAACTCGCAGGTCTTGTCCGATGCCAGAGGGTAGCCGTTGTCCTCCTCGTTGTAGTCGCTCTTGCCGTTGCTGTTTGAGTAGCCATTGGCATACATCTTCAGGGCGGACCTGCGGAGGCACAGGAGCTCCTGGAAGGCATACCTGAAGTCCGGGCTCCGGCAGTAGATCAAAGGGTTGAAGGCAGAGTTGACATAGCCTAGCCAGTTCAAGAGGATGTACACGTACTTGGGTATGACATCGTCCTGGATGACGTGCACAATGTTGACGATGAAGAAGGGCAGCCAGCACAGCGTGAAGGTGCCCATGATGATGCCCAGGGTCTTGAGGGCCTTGTGCTCCTTCAAGAAGAACTTGGAGGAACGGCGGTGCCCAGCTCCCCCTTTCTGCTCCTGCTCCTTGTTCTGGGTGTGAAACCTCCCCTCGCTCTTGTCTATCTTCTGCAACTGCTTCTTGGCCACCTGGAAGACCCTGGCGTACACGAATACCATGACCACGAGCGGCAGGTAGAAGGAGATGATGGAGGAGGCAATGGCATAGGCTTGGTTGGTGAAGAAGTCACAACACGTGTCCTCCTCATAGCACATGATGGCCTCGTGATGATCTGCCCGGTACCAGTGCATCTGGATGGGCAAGAAGGAGGTGAGGGCTGAGACCACCCACACCACGAGGATGACCACGCGTGCCTTGCTCTTGGTCAGCAGGCTCTGGTACTTAAAAGGGGAGGTGATGGCGAAGTACCGGTCCACGGCAATGACGCAGAGGGTCTCGATGCTGGCTGTGACGCAGAGCACGTCCAGGGAGGTCCAGAAGTCACACCAGAAGTTCCCGAACTTCCACATATCCATGATGATGTGGCTGGCGCCGAAGGGCACCACGGCCAGCCCCATCACCAGGTCAGCGCAGGCCAGCGAGGTGATGAAGCAGTTGGTGACCGTCTGCAGGCGCTGGAACCGGGCGATGGCGGTGATCACCAGCACGTTGCCGAAGACGATGGCCAGCACGATGACCGACATGAGGATCCCCATGCCCACCATCCACACATCCCGTGACAGCGTGGGGTCGGCGGCGCTCTGGTTGGCGCTGACGTTGCCGCCGGGCAGCTCGGCGCCCGCCACCCCCATGGCCCTCCCCCCCCCTCCCCCCAGCAGCCCCCCGGGCAGGCGGCGGGGGCTTGGCTTTGCCTAAGGCTCCTCCGCGGCAGCGCTGCACCGGGCGCCGCGCATACGGGACGGCAGGTGCGGGGCGGGCTGGGCGCGGGGGCGCTCCCGCTGTGCCTGCCTGGGACCGCACCGCACCGGACCGGACCGCACCGCACCGGAGCAGACGGGACCGCTTGGGACCGGACCGGACCGTCTCGTCCCGCACTGTCCTGTCCTGTCCTGTCCTGTCCTGTCCTGTCCTGTCCCGTCCCGTCCCGTCCCGTCCCGTCCCGCACCGTCCCGCGCGCGGCCACCGCGCGCCCGCCCCACTACCCCAGCCCGTTAGGCGCCGCGGAGCTTATAGCAACACCCGCTTGTGACATCAGCCCGCCACAGCCAATGGCAGCCCGCGCCGCGCCCCGCGCGCACCTCGCCCCCCCCCCCCGCGCCCCCCTCGCCCCGACCGCCTGCCCCACGCGTGTCCCCGCCCCGCGCGCTCCCCCCCGCCCACGCGTGCCGCAGCCCCGCCGTGCCCCCGCGCCCCACGCCCGCTCCCCCCCCCCCCCGTGGTCTCCCCCCGCTCCAAGCGTACGCCCCCCCCCGCGGGGTGCCTGCGCGCGCGCCCCCCCCCGCCCACGCGTGTCCCCGCCCCAGGGTGTCCCTGTGCTTTCCACCCTACATGCGTCCCCACGCGCTGCCTGCCCTTCAGTGTCCCCACACCTTCCACCTACGAGTGCCACACACGCGCTCCCTGCCCCAAGGGTGTCCCCGCACCCCTTGCCCCAAACGTACCCCCACACCCCGCGTGCCCTCCCTGCCTCGGGGTGTCCCCACACCTCCCACCCCACCCACGCACCCTGCGCGCTCCCTGCCCCAGACCCCGCACCCTGTGCGTCCCGTGTCCAGGACACGCGGCACCAGGAAAACCCTGAGGACGCTGGCGCTCACACTTTGTCCCTGGCTGGACACTGGGCTTTGGCTTTCCTGAGAGCCCCCACCCTCACTGGTGACACTTTGCGCCAGGAGGTCACCCACTCTGCCCCTCCTGGCCCCCAGCCCAGCACCATTGCTGCAGCTTCACCCCCAGCCCAGCGCCCCGGTGGGCACCCGCGCAGCCAGGGAGGTGGGGTGCATCCGAGTGCTGGAGCCGCAGCCCAACCCCAGAAATCCCGGAGCCGGTCAAGGGCACAGGCACCCCTCAGCTGTCCCGGGAGTTGCGCGACTGCTGCGCGACCGCCACGCACTGCCACGCTGCAGCCAGGCGTGTGGTTAGCCCCGGACACTGTCACAAGTATTTCCCTCCAAAGCAAACAAATTTGCTCAATAAGGACTAAGGAATCCTGCAAACTTCCTTTTCACCTAACGGGAGATAACGCTGCTGCTGGAGTTTCATTTCTGCCCATTGCTCTGTACTGACGCTGTCCAGCCTCGTGATGCCCTCCCGCAGAGATACCTCACGCTGCCTGCGGGCCCGGGGGGGCTTGCGGAGGTGACAGCGAAGCCTGAAGGCTGTGGTTCTAAAATTGCCTTATGCTGCAGAAAGGGAGAATAGAAAGAGTTGCTTTTGCCCGGCATCTCGTTGGGTGCTGCACCATGGCCCTCCTGCGGCAGAGGCAGTGGAGGACTCCTGCCTTCATTAGCAATTAAGCAGTTGCTAATGTTAAATCTTGTTTGAAACACGCCAGCTGCCAGAGTCTGATGGGGCTTCATGATTCTGCCCCATTTCTCCCGGATGGCAAGGCCGTGCCGCGGTGCCGAGGGCCGGGCACCGGCTGCCGTGGCGGGGCTGCAGCGGGGAGCAGCCTTCACCCTGCCAGCCCCACGCTGCAGCCTGCCAGGCGTCTGTGTCGCACCCCGTCTGTGCCCGGGCTATTTATAGGAGCACGGAGAGGAAGCTTTATGGTTTAAAACACAGGGGCAAATGAGGTGCTGGAATCAGGAAATACGATGAAAAGCAGTTTCAGTGATACGAGGTTTCTGTCTAGGCAGGGATCTTCCTTAACTAGTGGCTTCCCTGCGCTGTTTCCACACTCCACATCCGCATCCAGAAAATCAGCAAGCCCAGCTTACATCTAAATATTTTGCCTTTGTTGTACTACATTCAAAGAATCCTGAGCCTCTGCTTTGGTTAACAGGATGTGGTGGAGGAAGCAGAGAAAGGCTGATTTTTCTTCCTTGACTCTGCAGCTCTTGCTTGTGTTGGCAATCTTTGTTCACCTGTGTGAGGTGTGTCGGTGTGGGCCCATGGCTTGAGCAGATTTCTGCCCTTGGCTATGCAGCCATGACCCACACCAAGTGGGACGAGTGACCACAGGTTCAAAATAAAGGCGGGACTTTACCCCACATAAAAATAAACTTCATCACCCAAAGTCTGAGTTGCTTTCGAGGTTTGCATGCCTTTATCTGTGCTTTTGAGTAGTTATTAGCTCTCCAGCATATTCAAGGCTTCTTATTTAAGCAAATATAATACCAAACCTCAGAGGAGAGGTTAGGAAGGCAGTAAAGTTTGCACTTCTTACGCTGCCTAAAGTGCTGGGGAGAGCCCCAGCCCACCCCAAAATGCCTCGCTCTGGGTTCCTTGGGCTTAGAGGGTGTCAAAACCAGGCACGTCTCACTTGTTTCGTGCAGCACATCTGCACCACTGACCACGCTGCTTTGTCATCACGCTAATCTTTTCTCTTTTTATACCTGGATGTGTGCTCCCTCCTTGCTGGGTGACATTTGAAGAACGGCCTGTGGGATCAATGAGAAAGGCAGGGCTGGTGGAAAGAGGTAATCACTTTTATTAGCTCCACTGACATAATTGGAAAAAACAGCCAGGCTTTCAGGCATGCAAGACCTTCCTCAGGACTGTGACTAGCTGGGATGCTGGCCTTAACCCTGCCTGCCCAGATGCTTATCACAAGCTGGAAAGCACGAAGCACTCTGATATTAAGCAGCTGGCCAGATCAGGCCCTTGGCAAGCGCTCGGAAGTAACAGTCTTCAACAGTGTTTGGCAGGAGAGGAATCTGTAAAATTCTCTTCTTGCAGAGAACTGATAAGTAACAGTATTTGTCTGGTACGCCACTGCGGGGAGGACTGTAGAGCAGCAGAAGCAGCATGCAAATGGCATGGAAGCATTCTTCTTCCCGTGGCTGCTGAGTAGCACCAGCCCCTGCTGCAGGTGAGCAGCCCAGGCACCCTTCGGACAATCTGGCAGCACCTGCTCGGAGGGCGTTCATTCTGCTTTTCCCCTTTTTTCTGCTGCATTCGTGTGCGTGGGCCTGGCTTTGGCCGTCAGTGGGCACTCGGCAGTGCTGCAGCAGGGTGCTGTGCCGGGGCAGCTCACCAGCTCACGGGAAGAGAGACGGGGACACTTTCTGTGGGTCACCCCTGCCTTCCTCTGGGGGCTTTTGGCTTCCTCATTCTCCTGCTTCAAAGCAGCTTGGCAGGGCTCAGGGACCTTTCGGCAGGTTGGCTGTGGTAGCAGCAGTGCAGCCTCCTGGCTCTTGATTTGTCTTCTTCTCTTGCTTTATAAACCATGAGGGGGAGCCACCCCTGACTTACAGCTCCCCGTTAATCTCTCATTTATCCTTGTTTGGAACAACAGTGCAATTTGAAATTAGGGTTCAAGTGAGAAAGTGATTTTTTTTTTTGTTTGCTTGTTTCTCTCTTGGAGCAACCTGGTGGGAGCCCTGGGGTGTCTCCTTGCTCCATGAGCCCACAGCTGTGAGGAGAAGGGCTCTCTTTGGCACCAGCCTGCAGCAGGGAGGACACCAGAAGGGATAGAAACACTCCTGCTTCTTTTCCACGGGGGAGATGCTGCCACCTCCACCCTCGGGCAGCTGTCCCCAGCCCCAGCACCCTGTAGGACCATGCCCACCCCGCGCTGCACAGGGGGACGGGGTGGTGGAGGGGCTCTCCTCCGCTCTGGGGGCTGCAGGATGGCGTGAAGCGCCTGAGACAGCAGTGGTCTGATGTGGGAGTATCCCTAATGCTTTCACAGGTGCCACGGCTGTTAAAGAGTGCCCATCCCCACATCCTCCCCTGTGAGGGTGCCGTGGAGGTGTGAAGGGAAACTATACACATGGGGATATCATTCATCTTGCACCAAGATGGGCAAGAGCCTCTGGTCCTCTCTATGCATCTCCAAGGCATCTGCTGAGTGTGGGAGATCATGGCTATTAACCTCTGAAGCGCTGGCATTTGTAGGGAAGCAGTTATTGTCCTTTTTTTTTTTTTTTCTAGACTAGACCAAGTTAAAAGGAAACTGCTGAATATGAGCAATGACCGCAGTGAAAACTGAGGTGCTTTATATGGAACATGACACTGGCTGGAACAGCTGAACACCAGAGATTCATTGTCTCTGGGCCAAGTACTGAACTGCTTGCCTGTAAATCAATACTGATGGTGAATACAGGTTACAAAATGACACAACACGAGGGCAGCAGAGGAAACAGAAGAGAGCATCAGAATAATAGTTAGAGATAAAAGATTGTTATCAAGACTTTTTTTCTTCTCATTACTGTTTTTCCTATAATTGAACATCATTTTCATAAAGAGAGGAGATCACTCTCTCTAACTTGCACCTCCCTCTCGACTTGTCCCTGGCAATGACCTCTGAGCCCATGCTGCCAAGCAGTCTTTTCTTGTCCACTCCCCAGTATCTTATTACCCGACATGGTGCAAAGCTGTGGTGTGAGGCTGCAGCAGGGGACTTTGCCACACAGTGGAGGTTTTTTGAGTGCAAAATGCACCCCATCCTTCAGGCATAATCAGCACCGAGGTGGCTTCTGCTCCATTACCCCCACCCAGCAGGTCAGAGGACACACCAGTCAGGTGCAATAGGCACCGGGAGCCACAGAGCAGATGAGGCAACATAAATGTAACCATAATTTCATGGGAGCCTGGGCTGGAGCCACGCTGAGTTGCCCACTCATAGTGTGAGGCAGACAAGTCTGATTCAAACACAAATGCACCGAGTTGTGGCCACACTGAGGTGCCTTGCTTCTCACTTCCAGCCTCTTTCCCACCCTCACCCTTGCAAGGCGGTCTGAGCTCCTCAGACAATGCTCAGTGTCATTAGGCAGGAGGCAAGTTGTATGGCACCTACACTGACCCAATGTAAACCTCTGACTGACATAAGTAATGGGCATGTATTTAGGAGGCACAGCAGGGAAGCAACACAGAAAGCACAGGGCCCTCTGCCCTCTTCACCTCTCCACCATCAATGAGGGTCTACTGTACCCCTCAGATGAATCCTGGTTTTGGGGAGAGAGATCCCTGCTTGCAGTGGGGCCAGAGCTTCACCTCTCATTCCTAATTTTAGAAAGCTACTTCATGATCTTATAGGAAAGGGAACTCTGTGTGCTGGAATATATGCCCAGTTCTACTGAATCCAAGAGGAAATTTGTTTTTTCCTGAGAGCTTTCTTATCAAATCTGCTGCATATCAAACCCAAAATAGCTTGCGTGGCTACTGGTCAGACCAAGCCTTCCCTCAGCTCTGAGGGATCATTTAAGAGCTAGAGGAGGATTTGCTAATGCACTGCTGCAGGGTGGCATGGCCATGGTGGGTTCTGAGTGCACAATCTTCATCTGGTGCAAACCCAAGGGATTTTAATTCAGTTTAATCACCTTTTCTACTGCGGGCCAGGCCCTTGGTATGGTCTGAAAGCAGGTACACTGACATGTGCTGGGGCCAAGCCAACAGCTGGTGCCTGGGTGCCCTGTACCTGGCAGGACAGAGCCAGCTGGGGAGCTGAGGTGTACATAAGGAGATGGCCAGGTGGAGATGGGGTTGAGCTCTAACCATAGCTCTGCGTGGCCAGAAGGACCAACAGCAGTAGTAGGAGTGCAGGAGGAAGGGCTTCAGCAATGCCAAGATCCTGGACAGATTTGAACAGCCCATGCTGGAGCTTATGGCACCCTGGCTAGTTACAGTATGGGTAGGTCAAGTCTGCCATGCCCACACTGCCAGCAGATGCCTGGCCATCCTGTGGACATCCTTCAAAAGCTTTTCAATCTCTGCGGAGCTACAAGGTCTTCTGAACCCTTGGGCGAGTGCTTCCCATTTGCATAGGTGGCTCCAGACCTGGAGTGTCAATACACACAAGGAGAAAAGACTATAGTCCTTGGCATTTGGTTCCTAGATCACCTAGACCTTTTCAGTCACTGTGCCCTTAGTTTTCTGTTTTCCCTTAGTGAGGCAGAATTAATTAATGCTTATCCCTCCAGGCATCTGAAGAGGACATCCACTAATGTCTGTCAGGTCTTTTGGAGCAGACTTCACAAGGTAGTGCTAAAAAGGTTGTTTTTCTCTGTGGTTACAACATATATGGTCCCATCCTTTCCTTAAATACCTTGCTGGAAAAAGGAAATCACGATTCAGAAGTAGCTTAAGGTAAGCCCAGGCATGTCTCATTTCTTTGTAATGCCTCAGTCTGACTGTAGTCATCAGTCTTCCTGTTTTATGCAGAGGCTGGACATTTGCACTGGGAATTGTCATGGAGCTTTTGTTCTTGACATGGAAGTGAATCCATGCCCTAAAAGAAAGGCAGTAGCTGTGTTATGCAAGATTTGGGGGACAGGAGGATCCTTTAGAAGTGAATGCATTTGAGGAAAATTAACACACTAAGAGTCCTGGACACAAATATCTCCAGAACATGCAAAAATACTTATTTTGCTAGTCACCATCAACAAATTTGCCTAATTGGGGATCCTGTCTAGCAGCAAGAAGGATGGTAAGCACTAAGATACCAAGGTGAGAGGTACAACAGAAGAAGATACGCAGTGCTCAGTCTCCATAGCTCACACATCGCTCGCCCCTTCTCAGCCTGGTCATGACATCTGATGCGAACCCTGTTTAATTTATTCCCTAGCTCTTGGAGAAATTTGCAGCACATTTCCAGCTCATATCGCGTATCCCACCTACTATACATCAGTGAGTCCTCATTTTCTCTGCTCATTAATGAACTCAGGCTAAATTCTGAGCAGCACATGAAAGTGAAAGGCACTGTGTCTCATGACCACCCAGACTCTTTACCCACCCCAGCCCGCTCTGGAATGTCAGAACAAACACTGTGTGGAACTCTTTGAACAATGTAAGTAATCGCTTTTAGATGGGATATTGTGTTGTGTGGCATTCATCTAGGAGATGGTATCTGTGAATGGTGTTTTGTGTGTTAGTGCATATAATAGCATGTGAGATTACATCTCTGGCTGCTGTTTTTATTTGCTATAGTATGATAATTGGGTGATTTTAATCTGTGGTTGATTTTTTTTTAAATGTAGCTAGCCCTGAGGGAAATGGCGTAAGGCTGTCTCTTACTAAAATTAGCCTTGGCAAACTCAAAGTCGCCCCTTCCGCCAGCTCACAGCAGAACACTTAGGATAAAATATGGTTGCAAGTCTGACCAGCTAAATAAATAGAGAACCTGAAAGCTTGAATTTTCCCTCCTACTCAGGCTATTAACCTCTTCAATGGAGGTACAGACTCAATGTTTTGAGAACCCTGTATCCTCCAGAATTCCTCCCCATTCCTCAGAGAACAGGCAAGCTCTCCCTCACTTCACCAGGAAACTATTAAAGGCTCAGCTTTTTGCATCAAAAAAAGGTTGTGCATGATGCCTGAGGGCTTTTTTGATTGCATCCCTGGAGATGCTGCTGCAGCAACGGTCCAGCCCTGGCAGTCAGGACAGAAAGCAGGGTAGCTCTCCAGGAACCCAACCTCTGTGCCTGCACTCCTATCACGCAATCACCTGTGTCCAGCTCTTTGAGTCCGCAGGGACCTCTGTGCCACCAGCTGCCCCTGGGAGGAGTTTTCTCCACTTCTGTTTCCAGTTCTAAAAACATTTTTCCCCCAAAAGTCTCTGACTTCTGCACCACAGCTGAGCTGCTCCCCAGGGCACAGCAGAAGGCCAGGGCAGGTAAACCAAGAGTCATAATAAAGATCTTAATTTATGAATTGAGCATAACACAGGCTGGCTCCTTGCCTTCTCCCCAGAATGAAATAAATTAATACAATGTTCCTGATGTGCCTGTGCATATTTCTGCAGTGAATTGAGCCCTGCCCAGCCATTGATTTCCCACTTCAAAGGTCAAAGCCATTTTGTTTCATAATCACTTATGTAAACCTCTGATGGAAATGGAAAGCAAGGATAGGTGTCCCAGAGACCTGCAGGGGTAGCTGGCGCAAGGAGGAGAACCTGCATTCCCGAAATGCAGACCTAGATGTAAACATAGATCTGGTGTGAGGATTAGGGAGGGGAGAAGGCAGAAAAGCCCTTGCCCTCTTGTTGGGCAGAGGTCTTCCCACCAGGCCACCATGGTTTCATCTACAGGGTTTCTAGCAGCCCACCAGGCTCCTCTGCTGAGATGCTCATTATCTTGAAAATCATGCTGAGCTCTTCTCCCTGATGCTGCCAGGTCCCTCTGAGTCAGGATTTGAAGGCTCTTGCCAAAAGGTCGTGCTTGTGGCTGGCAGTTCTGCTGCACAGCCAAATGGGAGCAGCATGCATGAACCTTGTGGAGCTGTACATTTTTGCGGGATGCTATAAACAGGGATGCAGTCAAATGAATTGACTTGACTCTTAAAATAAAACAGTCTTGGGGATCTGGCAGCTAGAAGGGCTTGTGTGCTTTCCTCCAGCATACCTTAATGCCAGCAGAGAGCTAGTGTGCTGTGTTGTCTTTGTCCCACCTCCTTTGCTCCGGATGAACCAATGTGTTTCCCAGCAGAAGGACAAGGGAGTTTTAGTCCAGTTTTTGACCTCTCTGTGAGTCACCACGGTTCCCCACTCTCTCTGTTGTCCCTGTCATTGATGAATTCATTAGTCATCACTGTTTCATTTGTAATGTAACCACAGGCAAACAGCTGGATGTGTGTGCACTGTGGGTAAAAAGCCCACAGGGAGAGACCTGTGTGCATCCATGTCGGCACCAGCAGCTCCCTCCGTGCAAGACTGGCCAGAAGGGCAGTGGAGCAGGACCGTGTGGACTTCCCAGCTCCCTGTCAGTGCGTGAGCTCTGCCTGCTTAGGGCACACGGGGAAGGTGGCTGTCCCTTTGCCAGCACAGCAGCTGCTTTTGCCTCTCAAGACTGGAGTGTGGTACAGGACCAGTGTTCACATCCCAGACCTGACAACACAGAGCTGTGCACATCGGAGTGGATGTACGTTGGTCCAGAAACAGGAACTTTTGCCTGTCACCTCTTTATAAAACCCTTGTTTCTCACCAGGTATTTGCAATAGATCCTTAGTTTCAACTCCTAAACTACTCTTGTGCTGCTGAAAGAAACAGACTGAGGAGATAACAGCAACCCAAGCACAATGTCCCCATTAGGACTGGGGGCACAACTTTTGTGGATGGCTTTGACACTCAGCTGCAGACTAAGGTGAGTCAGGAGCTGTCGCCACCACCAGCTGAATGTAGCACATGGCTTTCTCCCACAAAAACACGATAGGTGATTGAGGTGAAGGCTTGCATTCAAGAGTAATTCACTCCTTTAAACAGTTTCCATAACAACTTAACTAGCTTCCAAAGAGACTGTCTAAAATTAAAAGACCACAGGTGATTTTACAGGCAAAGCAGAGGTGTGGAGAAGACCTGGTGGTTCGCCGTGTCTGATGTCCACCGTACCAGCTATAACTGTCCCATTTAATCTCGAAAAAAGCCTTGTCCCTTTCCAGATTTAGAGTTTCAGGGTGACTGTGGTTAATAGACCCTGATAAGACAGAAACATTTTATAGAAAGGTATGCATTCCCTTTCCTTGTAAATCTCAGCTCGTTCCTACTGCGTGAGTTAAGGCAGCTGCCGAGTCCAAGTGGGTGCAGTTTTGAAAGAGAAAATCTGCTTGAAGTCCAAAATAAATAATAATGAATATAGCCATGTGAAAAGTAATTACA
Source organism: Pelecanus crispus (assembly GCF_030463565.1). Lineage (NCBI taxonomy): Eukaryota > Metazoa > Chordata > Aves > Pelecaniformes > Pelecanidae > Pelecanus > Pelecanus crispus. Next base: position 12,605,814 of record NC_134650.1, on the reverse strand, counting down.
AGGCTTTAAATAAACGAAACTAAAATAAACAGCACCCCTGTGCTTCACCTGCTAGCGACTTGACTTCTGCAATTGTATTTCCCAACCAGGGTGGATGTGGATGGTTTATTGAAGCAGGTAAAGCAGTTCAGAGCATACAGAGCAGCTGCTTTTTGCAGCTCTGGTGCCAAGAGTAACAACCTTCCCCTTCAGACTGAGTGTGGGACCAGAAGGTTGTGGATCCTGGCTCCATCACTCACTTCGCCAGCCAAGTCACTGAACCTTTCTTTTCCCCCAAGAATTTGAAGCTCATTAACTAAACAACCCCCACAGTCTGTGTTATTATTATCATTATGAGTGAAGTCAGCAGCTTTTGTGGGAGAGGTGGGAGACCCTGGTTCACAGGAGTGTCACTGTGAAGGGAGGAACGAAGGCGTCTGGCCCAGCCCCATGAGACCCAGCTCTTGGCTCTTTCATGCCTGGTTGCTGCTTCTCTGAAGCTAAAATCCTTCAAAGGGGAGCCCACATCAGGAAGCAGATGCCTCACATTGAATCCCAAAAAGGCAAAACAGCAGGCAAAAGTGCAGCTGAGCACAGAGTCTGAAGCCCCTCCACCCTCCACCAGTCCTTTACATGGCTGCAGCATCTCATTCATAGCCACTTCTCAGGCTCCTCTCCTGCATGTTCAAGTCCATTATTAGGACTACAGCAGAGTCCTACTGAGGTCTGGATTTCTTCAAATTTCTTTCTTTTCCTGGAGCATTGTTTCAAATCGCACTTTACATTGACGTCCTTAGATTAGACTCAAGAATATACTGCTACCATGTGACCTCCAAAACACCTTCAAACAATTTTCACTCCATGTGCAGTGTCTTCTGTATCCTATAAAGGCAAAATCTTCATTTTACTCACCTACTCACTGACATAATTAATTACTCGGCAAAATAAAAAGTACATGATAGCTGTTTAGCACTGGCCTTGATCCTAAATGAAAAACAAGCTCGTTGCTTAGCTATTCATTATGCAAATACTAATTAAAATTAAATAGTCCAACCCTTTAAGAAAAAAAGGTAGCTGAGCAGCAAGGATGGCCACGCAGTGTGTCTGGGTGAGCCCTGGCTGGGGGAGTGGGAAGGCTGGGATGTGTCCGTGTGGATGTGCTGAGTCCCAGCACTGGAGCAAGGTCAGGAGAGGCTGTGCCGCAGAGCAGATCCTGCGTGCTAAACCCAGAAACCATGCAGGGCTTGGCGGTGGGGGACTTAACACACTGCCTGTGCCCAGGATGAAGAAGGGCAGCCACAAGGGAGGGCAAGAAACAAAATATTTCTGACAGAAGACCTCTGTCAGACAGCCGTCATAACCAGTGCTGGGAAATGGAATAGGACAGGAACTTCGTTATGAGCCCTTCACCAACCACAGGGGAAACACCTTGTTAGTAGCTCTGGCTTGCAGGAGGGTTATCCGATCTGTGTGATGTGCACGTGATTATCCCCTTCACAAGAAATGTTCCTATTAATCCCCAGCTTCCTACTCCTCTGCCACTGACTGTGACTTCAAAGCTGGTATCAGTGCACAGCCTAACACACAGCCAGGGCACCGAGAGAGCCATGGAGCACGGGCAGAAAAAAGGACTGAAAGGCACCACTGCCATCAGTTATGCAGCAGCAGAATAGGGAAAATCCTGGTATACTCGAAAGCTACCTTCTAGGCAGAGGGTTCCCTGCCTGTTTTGGACTTTCCCTGAACTCATGCTGAATTGATTTTCAGCAAAGCTGGAGAAGGAAAGAGCATCTTCACCTCCTTCTTCCAGGATAGCCTTGGAGACCAAGGCGCCTCTGCCTGGCAGTGGTATCAAGCAAGGGGGCACCAACCCCTCAGCCCTCAGGACACATTATCAGCCCTGCAGCACAGCAGCAGCCATGGTCTTGCACCTACCCACCTATCTCCCATTTGCCCATGTCACAAAATTCCCTGGAACTCAAGTCTCTGGCAGAGCTGCAGGGTGAGAAGCTGCAAAGGGCAGTGTCTGCCTGCCAGCAATGCAGCTGAGCAAGAGTGAGGAGCAATGGGCTCATCCTGCAACAAGCCACATGCACCATTTAAAATAAAAAATGCCCCTGACTTCAGTGATGATAGTGCCACTGCAAATGTTTGAGGCAGAGGCTCAGTAATCCAAACTCCTTGTTGCTCTGAGCAGCTGTAATACCTGGTAGGCATCTGCCATGATCAACGGTGGACTGGGACCTGTGACCTTGCTTAGAAACCCACACACTCAAGACTGGAAATAAATGGCACATATTTAATGCGTCTGCTATATAGTTTCCTCCATCCTACTGGTGGAAGCACTACTCTTGTCTTGGTTGTCAGTGGAGCCAAATCATCTGTTCTTCTATAAAGGGTCTGTTCATTTCTGGAGCCTCCTATCTCTGCTATTACCGAATAATTGATAGTAGGTACCCACTCCTGCTTCTAGGATGGTGGCTAGGGAAGTGGATGCTTTATATGGTTATTATAGTTAATAGCACATCTCAAATATGGCTAGCCATCTGCCATGTAACATATTGATTTGGAATAAGGAATGCAGGAGCCTTATGGGGTTTTTTTACCACCGTGTCCATCACTGTTTTCTTGTCCACATCTGTATATACACCACTGATAAAGCTCAAAGGATTTAACTGGATGCAAATGTACTTCATCTGGGAATAGGACAAAGCACTTCAGAGAGTGGAGCCTTGCGTCAGTCACTTTTGGACCACTCCCCAACAAATGTTGCTGCTGATAAGGACACAGCATTGTTAGCTTTGGAACCTTCACCCAAGAGGAAAAAAATGAGCATGTAGCTCCTGTTGCAAATTATAAATCATGGGTTTCTTAAAGGCCTGTTGGCAGCCAGGGTTCCTCGATGGTCTGAGATGTTGCTGACAGCTCCCATTTGTGCAGTTGTTCAACTAAAGATGATTGCTTGTTCTGCTCCATCCGGGGGACTCTCCTGGGAAAACAAGCAAAGAAAAAGATCTAGCCACAACTACAGAGCTGAATCATCACTATCTCAGCCCATTGCTGCTGGCTGACAGTGGAAGGTAACAAGCCTGATTTGCTTCTCTCAAAGGCTGCTTTCACATGGTGGGATGGCCTTTAGTTTCAGCAAGACTCGTCTGACACACAGTGAGGAGACACTAAGAGGCAGTCATGGGGAGAAGGGCATGCTGGCAGTGTCCTTCACCTCTGCAAAGCACAAGGTCTGGTAGCACCCAAGGAAACCTCGGCTTTGGACACCTCTCTCCATCTCACTTTCACCTGGCACAGCTGTTTGTAAAGCCAGGGGAGGAGTTAAAGCCCTTTTCGTGTCACTGTGACCACCGCTTGTCAGCTCGTGGCCCAAAGAGCGGAGATGACAACTGTGCAAGGTACCGTCTCTGCAGGGAGTGACACCCAGGGACCATCCCCAGGCTCCTGGGAGGCCGTGGCAAAGCACAGTCCCAAGTCTCTGAGCTGGCTCCTCATGCTGCGCCGTGCAAAACAGAGAGGTTTCTAAACATCATACTGTTGGCTAGGAGAAAAATAGGATGCATGGAGATGTCTAAGGAGTTCCTCATGCATTTTAAAGAATGTTTTTAAGTTCTGCCAAGACAGAAGGATTAGGGAGGGATTTTTTTTATCTGTTTTTCAAAGATTGCTTTTAGTCGTGGTTTGGCACAACAGCATTGTAGGTCTTTCAGGGGTGGAATTGAGTAGGTCAGTGTCCTTCATAAATATGCTGTCATGAGCTGGGACTAAGGTCTGGTACAGCAGGGAAAGGACAGAGACAAAGGGCAAAGGCATGTAAATGTGATGGGTGTTTCAGTCTTGTGCTGAAGCCACTTCAGCATGGGGTTTGCCTGGATCAGGATGAGAGGAAAACAGATGGTTTTGGTGAAGGCTACTATGAATCTGTAGTACTGCTGAAGGGATTTCCTGAATTCTTGCTCCCCAGCCTTTTTCCCCAGGAAGAAATGTTTTCTTCTGTGCTTCCTCCATCTGCTGCTTGCCTACCACCTTGCGAGGGACATGCGTTGGGGGTGCTGTTGCCTCACTCACACAGACAGGTTTCATTGTCAGATGACAAAGGAAAAATCCTGATAAAAAAGGAAGGGCAGCAGGAATGGAGAGCCCCAGACCAACAACCAGGGCTCTCTCCCAGTTCACTCATCCATCACTTCTTCATGCCTCAGTGCCTTAATGTAAGCAAATACGTATCTGCCTGCACCCAAATTGACATGCAACACTTTATTGTCTGGTTGCTGCTCCCCGCACCTCTTTTCACACCATGTTTAGCATAGCTGGGAGATATTGATTAAAACCCCTTTTGCTCATGTAGTTCAGGATGGCAGAGGAGAACTAAAGGAAGCAGTCAGTTGCCCTAAAGGGCCTTTATTGGAAGTAATGGGTTTCAGAGTAGCCAGGATCTGGAATGTAAAGAGACAAGATTTAGGAAAATGAGGAATCTACCCAAGGGTGAGCACTAGTTTTATTAATGTAGAGTTCCAGTAATTTGATCTGAAGAAGCAAATCAAATGATTGAGGGTGTTAAGCACCACAGCCTGGGTGACTGGACTGGAGTAGCTGCTGTATATGCTAATGAACCTCCTCTGTTCAACAAGGAAAACCTCTGTGTGTGGAGATGACTCAGAACTGCTGATGTGAAGTAAAATTGTAATGCACTCTCTAGTAGCAGCATAGGGAGGAAAGATATTTTATTATTCCTGGAGAGAAGGGAAGTGCTTGTAAAATTGGCCTTTGCATGGTCCAGAGACCCTCTACTGAGTCCCTTCTAGAGTCTTGCTGACATGCTGTCAACAGGCTATTGAATATTGTAATTAACTTTAAAACATGCTAGTGGAGTAGACAAAGAAAGAGGAAGGAAACTAAATAGCTGCTGAAGAAATGTTTTCACTTAATTCCAAGATAGGAGCACCTCCTTCTTTATTTTTGGGGGGAGAGTTTCTTCCTCTCACACTGAAGGTTCATTTATTTTCCTCCACACGGTCACAGGTTCCATCATTTGCCTCTGTCTCTAAATGAACGCAAGCCAGACCGGGGACCCAGTGAACTGAAGACACATGTCACCATGGAGGACACATACAGCACAGCATGGATGCAAGCCAAAACTTTGGGAGCTCACAAATCACACACCGGTATTTACCAGGCAGGCTCTGGACATGCTGGAGGGGTGTGCATGTGCCTGTGCATAATCTCGATGCCACAGTGTGAAAATATAGTTGTGCTTGATGACTTGTTTTAAAAATGATGTTTGTTTGCCTACAGCTTTTCTTCCTAATGCTCTGTGACTGACATAAACTTCTTTGGACGAGGCTGCTTGGTGCAGAGCTACCACATAAACGATGCAAACAAACTGCAGTGCCACACGTTTGGGCACACCCAAGTTGCAGTGGGCAGTTACAGCAGCAGCAGGGCCTCTGTGCTGGAACAAGCACGTCCTTTGCTGGTGCCCTCATCTCAGCTTTGATCTGATTCTTCTTCAGTGCTTGAAGCCAAAGCAGATGCAGGCAGAGGAAAAGGTGGAATGAGAGGAAAGAAGCAATGTGCAATTAGAGGGAATTTTTGCAGTGTTGACAAGCCAGGGTTGTCTAATAATTAGATTAATTTGTTAGTGCCCAGTCAACACCTAAAATTATAAGCCATTCAAGCTTCTGTTTGCCTGTTCCACAGCTCATGCTCTTGGTATTTCATACGGATGAACCTTGTGTTCTGTCTGCCTTGGTAAAGGTTATCCATGTTGGATCCTATTACAGCTTCTTGTCATACAGTATGAAAAGATGTCTTTCTAGTTAGTCTCCTAGGGATATTCATAAAACCTCACATTACAGTGGAGCTCAACTTGGCTCTACACTCAGTATAATTCAGAGCCGGATTTGAAACTCCTGAGGGTAGAGGGACTGAAATTCAACTCATCCTTTTGGATTTCCATACTGTAATCCATCTTCAAGGGATGGAATACACTGCAACAGAGGAACGATTAGGACATTAGCTGGCAGTGCTCCTAGTAGTGAATTGTCTTCATATCTGACCATATAGGGTATCAAGTTCCACAGTCCAAAACTGTTTTAATAAGAAAACAACATGAAATCTATATTCTGCATCCAGTGAAACTTCGTATTTGCAAGCACTGAAATGAATTTGTGGCTGTGCAGTGTACTGATGAATTTCTCCTTGCATTTTAAATCTTAGAATGGAGTAACCTGTGGAAATGCTAACTGGGCTCTGTGGTTACAGGTAATGAGGACAACTGTGTATTGCAAAATGCAAGGAAAGGACCTTTCAGATCCATCCCTACTGTTCCTGAAGAATACAAAGCACTTAAAAGAAAAGAAAAAACTCAGTTATGGTAGGGATGATATCACTTCTTTGCAGCAAGAAAAGCAAAACTGAATGGGTTTCTAAGTGCCAGGAGCAATATTTCATAATCTGAAAGGTAAATCCATAAAAATTGGGTACTTCCTACTTTAGACACAAACCCAGGAAAGGTTAAAACTGGAGCACTAACATAAGGTGTATTCTGTATGGCAAGAATAGGTTTGTTTTCTATGTAAAGGTAAGATTAAGAAGGCATTACTGATACCTGGTTATGATAAGACTGTGTCTGACTGACATGAACATGAAGATTATTAGTGCTGGCCTCCTTTGTCCAAAGTCCATATTAAAGAAGATGGAAACAGCTTTGTGAACAAAGCACAGAAACAAGATTGTGTCCTCCTGTTTCAGGTATGCAGTGCACATGAAATAAGTTTCATATTGTATGTGGAGGTAAAAGTTTGTTCAGCTATATGAATGCCTCCTTGACATCCTTCTTCAAGTGCCTCCAGAGAATATTCTTTCTGCTGAGAGGTGCTTGCTGGATTTTTCTTTTTTTTTTTTTTCTGACAGAAGGCAAATTAGAAGAATAGCAAGATAAGACTTTGTAACTATTCAGATTATAAGAAAATAAATTAAAGTGTCAGTTCAGTGTCAAGGACCTTTATACATCATAGTTGTGCTTTTTCTTTTCCGGACTAAGGAAAGGTGAGAACACGGATCAGTGGTTATGACAACAGCTGCAACAGGGTTATTAAGACTGAAGCCACAGAGACAAACAAGGAGCTTCTGCAGGTTTTCTCCTCTGTTATTTGGTGGTGACACCTGGGAATACATGATGAACTCCTCCTCGTGCAGAATGGATGTTCCACTGATGTTGTAGGAGATCATCCCTAGGATAGTGCCTGTTTCCATGTCTCCTAGATTTTGAACATTTTAAACTAGTGTGGATACGGTGTGAACGTGCAGAAAACTCCACGGTTTGTACAGTATATTTGGCCAGGACACTGGACAATATTAGCCTCATCCCGGGATTCTGTTGCAAGTTTCCCAGCCTGGTGCAGAAAGTCTGCAGATTCTTTAAAGTTTGTACATGCTGACATTAACAGAGCCCCTTGCTGTGGAAATAAAACTAAAGAGAATTTCTGGCACAATTCAGAATGATACATAGTTTTGTGGTGACCTCTCCATGGCAAATGCAAAGCTCTATCTCTTTGCTTGGCACCATGTAAAATGTTTGACATGAATTTGAATTGATGTCTCTCTACAGGACTTAAAAGGCCCTGTGGGCCAAAGCATATAAGTCACCTCTCAAGGTCCTTGTCCTCACTGCTCCTTGCAGAAGCAGAGAAACGGTATCAATACTGTTTTTTTAATCCAAGAGAAGATGAAATATGGAAAGGTTAAGTGAGTTGCTCAGGGACATGCAGGAAATCCGTAGCAGAGCCTCCCTGAGTCCCACTTCCCAGATGCTCTGTGTGTGCCCTTAAAGAAGGTTTTCTCGCACTGCTGAGGGCGTCATTTCTCCCACATGGCCTGGAGCACCCATTGATAGTGGGGAAGCTACCGTCCACTCCAGCCCCACATCGAATCTGCATCTCTTCCAACTGCAGGTCTGCCCTGTTGTTTCAATTTGTTTCCCAGCCTAGAGAAGAAAGAAAATGCTGTAATTTAGCAGCAGCCTGACAGCAGTTGACCTTTACATGACAAACAGTATTCCTCACCAGCGTGCATCAGACATTTGCTTTGGTTTACATTTATTTTGTTCAGCTTCATCTCTTGTAGGCATCCGAAGTGAAGCCAATTGGCTTAGGCAGGCAGGATCTCTCAGCATCTTGAAGTAATCTGTAAGGAACCAGCAGCATGATAGTCATTAGGCAGCAGTTGCTGCAAACAGCTTTGGGGAATTTGTCTCCATTAAAGAGAATTCTCGTGTCAGAGGAAGGATTGGGAAAGCCTCGGCAAACAGGGTTTTGTTTGTCTTGGAAGAACTTCGGGGAATCACAGGGAAAGTTGGAAGTGACTGGTGGAAATGACCCCATCCAGCTTTTTACATGAGCCCCTTGGAAGCTGTCGCTCTTCCAGCTTCCCTGTATCTCTTTTAACTAACCCTTTGCTAAAAAGCAAAGTCATAGCTCCATCCCTGCTACATTTATCACAGCACAAAGCATGTTTCTTGCTGTAAAAATCATAAAATTCCACCAAAATCAGAGCACAATCTAGGCACAGGCATACAACTCAAAAGCTTTATCAGGGTGTTTTGCACATGTACATTGACTTGTTCAGACAGGGACCACTAAATTGTCTTAAAAAGTCCTTGAAAGTGAATCATCCAGGTTGCAGACCTTCATATGCTATATTTCACTTCGGGAGTGGGATTTTCCAAGAGTTTTGGCCTTACACTGCTGGCACTGCAGCCAGTGGCAAAGCCAAGTCTATTCAGGAATCAGTGTTTAGCAGTCTTCCTGACCCTGCGATGGTCCCAGCACTTCCCTGGAGGCTGGCAGCTTTGCAAACTCCAGCAGTGCCACATACCAACAGCTCAGCAAGACAGTCGGCTGCAAGGAATACTCAGGACTTGAGAGCTGCTGGGCAGGCTTGAAATAAAACTGTTCTATAGCTAGAGCTTGGCAAGGATGATTAATTTTGAGAGTTAAAGAAAAGGAAAAAGAGACCAAATTACAATATTTTAATTTTCAAAGACTTTCTTTGCATTGGCAAGGAATTGCTGCACACCGAATTGCTCAGCCCAGCTGAGGTTATTCTGACTTTTTATTGTGCATGTGGTCAGTCAGAGCCTGTGGGCATCCTGGACTTTGGAAACAGCACTTTTATAAGCAGCTGAGAGGAGGCACTGATGGGTCAGGCTGCTTCTTGCTCTGGTCTGTTCTCTGTGAAAAACCCAATAAATCCCGTCTTAGCTGCTCCTGAATGCTCGATGAGTTCAGCTCAAATGTGTCTGTAAGGGAGGACAACATGCCACAGGTAGGCCCAGAACTGGGAATGAGAAATTAATTCCCAAAACCAGGCACCAAAACAATCGCAGAAAGTTGTCCTGGCCCAGAGTGTTTTCCCAGTGTTTGGGTTAAAAATCCAAGACTGACTCCAAGACTAGGATGTACTTCCAAATTTTGCCCATCCCTGAAAGACAGCTTCCATTCACATACACCTGTATGACCACAGCTTGCTCTTTGGTTGATAGAGGTCCTGGCTTCATGCTCCACTGCTGCTGGATTGCTGCAGGGTGCCTCTGCAGTGCCTGTGCTCCTGGAAAACCTGCATGTGTGGCACTCAGGCTTCTTCTGACAGGACCCCTGGGGACATGCTCAGAGCATGCTTGGGCTCCCACAGTTTCAGAGGGTCAGAAAGGTGTGTCAGACCTGGTCTTGGAGCATGAAACATCATGGAGGGACTTGAGGAAGTTTGGAAAGTTTTGGGATATGGGGCTTGGAATATCCTCACCCTCATCCACTGTATGAGGTCTGTTCTTCGACTGCTCCCTGTTGGCATGACCTTTTCTACAGAGCTTTTCCCAAAAAGAGCCAATACACATGGAGGCATGTTGGTACAGAGCAGGAACGGGAGCCGAAGCTCCAGCCCTGATGCATGCCCAGATGGGGTGCTAGTGACAGTGCGCTGGAGAGATCTGCACTCCCAGGCAGATACAAAGAGGCACTAGCATTGCACTGAGTCTTGGCCCAGCCTTATCAGCTTCTTCACCAAGATGACTCAAAGGAAAAACCAGCAGGCTTTGAAGCTGCTGAACCAGGCAGAGAACACCATTCCAGTCCCAGCAGGAAAAGAGAAAGAGCACTCCACCACACCCAGGGTAACACACTCTTCCAGGCATTAGCCTTTGCATTTGTTTTCATTTGCTGCTGTCAGAGCAGGACAGCAGGATCTGGCGATTTGTCAGAGATGTTGGCCATGCTTTATGAGATTGCAGGCTTTTTCCTGACCTCAGGAATCTGTCATGCAATGATTTGGTTCCATGGGGGAACCTCCAAAGAGAGTCAGTTCATCATCACAGTCTCCTGGCTTATCAACACACTGTCCAGGTGGGAGAACTGGCTCAGGAGAATAGTTTTGAGTGGATTGCTTAAGAGTAGTATCACTGCCAGGAACAGAACCAGAACACTTCATTGCCACGTTACCACTTGTATGTCTGGTGCAACAGTGAATAATGTACTCTGGGAATGTCAGGAAGACATTCTTTCACGTCTTAAAAGCAGAAACTTGTGTAGATCCTGGAGACCCAATAATGCAGTGATGAAACAGAAAAATGTTTGTATTTTTTTTATTTCAAATGGGTTGGGCAGTATCCAGTGGTTTTTGGCATTAAAAGGAGAATTAACAGAAAGACCATGCAAATAAAATTTGGCTTGGCAGGGTTTTTTGGTGGAGATCTGATTTAGAACTCACTAATTAGAATCAGAATATGATATGCATGTGTGTTGGCATTAAATGTTAAATGATACCAAGGCAATATCAGCATGTGTATGCCATCAGCTACAGGTAGACATGCACTCAGGTTCCTATTCATGACCATATCACATGGATATCCACACCAGAAACGTCTGTATTCACATGCCAGTCTAGCCCAAGCCTGCAAGTTCTGATAATTTGCTGGGTGTTTTCCCACGTCAGCCGCTATCCACAAGATCAGCATCCCCTGTATTGCAACACACCTGTAAACTGGAGTCCTGGAGTACAAGTGGTCCCTCTACTCTCTTCCCCCACACTCTAACACCATTTCCCCAGCTCATGAGCCTTCCAGTCTCTCCATCCATCCTCTCCCATGTGAAGTTAATTCCCTCCTTGCAGTTTTCCCCACTCTGGTAACACAGTTCATATTGATCTCGACTGGCTGTCAGTCCATCCCCTTGAATTTCTGCTTGTGTTCCTACTATGAAACAATTTTGCACGTAAGCACTGAGCCGCCTTTGACCTGATGAGGCTGAACTGCTGTGAACCCGAAAGCGTATGAAGCAGCTCTGGAAAAGAGCAAACCAGTTTTTACTACGTGAAGCAGGATGCAGTACTTAGAGTTTCAAGCAATAAAGCCGTCATCTCCCCTGCCCTGCTCCCACAACAGGGAGCTCCTACTTGCTTTCCAAGAAGAAGAGGAACAGTGGGCGGTGGCAGGGCAGTCACAGAGGACAAGGACGGGCAGGGCATTTCAGGCTGTGGAGTAGGCAAGCATCCACCAAACTGCCCCTTGGGATGTCCCATTCAGCTGTGACCCCACAGGCTTCCCACAGCAGAAGATACCAAGGGCTGACTATCAACGTTCCACAGATATGTAGAGCAGGATAGAGGTCACCCCTGGAGCTCAGTAGTTGCAATGCTGGATTATTTTTTGCTTCCCTCTGAGCTCAGTTGTCTTCCCTTTATCTGGAGGCCTCCCAAGGCATTTGTACAGAGGGGGTCTCAGTGTGCCTCCCACCTCATTCCTAACCAGACACTTGCCAATATGGTAAATGAAGGGCTAAAGACAACATGCTAAGTGAGAGAGGTCTTAGCATCTCTGTTGTGATGGAAGCCACCATAATATGGGGACGTAATTCCCACTGAGCAGGTTCGCCACCAGCAGAAGTGAATCCGTGACCATTGACACACTGGATGGCAAATCCCAGAGGTTTTTGTCCTCCCTGCCCTGTGGGCACTCAGCAGTGGGAGGGTGGCTGGGTCACAGGCCCACTGCAAACAAGCTGTTGCTTCTGCAGCCTCATCATGCTCTTCTTGATCCTCATTTATCCCTAAGGTGAAACTTGCCAGTTCTCAGAGCAGGAATTCAAGAGGGCTGGACAAGTGTGTCAGTGAGGAAAACTTTGCTGACTAAAGCTCAGCATTAGTTGATAAAATAGTTACAGCTGGGCAAGCCATGAGACCTTTGAGACTTTGAGAAGTTCCTCATACCTTTCAGGAATGGACCTTTCACCCTTGAGATCCCCTCTGCTTCCTCACCGCCCCAGCTGCATGGCCTCCCCTCGTCCTCAATACATGGCCTATCTCAAAAGAAAAAATCCAGGCTCTGCCTTTTCAAACAGCCTCTGCCTGGTCTCACTAAGAGACAAATTTTCCCCTGTGGGAAATTAAACATCTCTTAGGAAAACACAAGAAAAGCTGAACTGCTCAGAGCAAAAGTCCAGCTTGACCAGTATTCTGCCTCCAGCTGTGACCAACTGGGGATGATCAGGGAGAGATAATAAGCAGCAGAACAAAACTTGCACAAACCCTTCCCTGAGAGGCACTCCCAGTTCTGGCAATCAGCAGCTGAAGGTCTTCCCAAGCCAGAGGTTGCATCCAAATCACAGACATGAGCAGAGGGGACACAACAGAAGTAATAAGATCTCCAGACTTCACTTATAAAGTAGGATCATTGCAGAGAAGAACTAGCTGTTCCCAAAGGAAACAAAGACAGACCTCTCTGGACAGCCCATCAGAGGGGGAGTCAGACCCCTGCCATTTGGTGTCTCCCCATACGTGCTGGGGATCAGGCAGATGCTTGCTTGATAACCTGTGTCTAGAGGCAGGAGACACGTTTGCATGAGCTCCATGCTATTGTGTGTTTTGCTCTGCTTTTCAACTTTGGTTTTGCACCATTCAGGTCTCCTGCTGGCAGAAAAAACTGACCATGCTCCTGCCACACATTTTGTATGTGCAGATTTAATGAAGATTCATTTTTGTTGAACGGGCTATTACTGCTTATGTGATTACAAAATAATGGGAAGCCATGGCAGAGGGCTTTATCTGAACATGAATAGCTAACAAGTGATGTATTCACCATCAGCCATGAAGCACAGGATAGCTGATATACCACCTGTGCTTAACTAGCCCACTCTTGATCCAGGGGTGTAAAAGGAAATATAACTGACATTGCCAAGTCTAGAACAGGCTAGAAGTTGCAGCATGTAACTATTCAGGCACTTAGTTATTGTAGTGCCATGAGTGTCAGTACATACAGCAAATCCACATTTCCCTTCTATTCACTGACCTCCTGCCCTGCGATGTATTTCATCAGGTGGTTACAGAGTCCATCAGTACCAAAGTTCAACTCCATGCAAAACCTTCATCCCTGAAGACATCGGGAGCCTCATGTAGCCCTGTAGCTGTAAGGCATGAGGAATGTCAGCACCTCCATGAGTCTGTAAGCAGCACCATCTTGTTTTCAGCTCTTCAGTGCTGAGTGCTGGAAAAAAACTATCACATGCTCTTTGTTCCCAGGGCAGACTCTTGTTTTTATTAGAACATCTTGGACAGAATCTCGTCTCAGTTACATTGATAAAAATCTGGTTATGCTACTACAGACAACTGAAGTATTTCAGACATCTCTTGGTGTGGCTAGAGCAGAGTGTGTCCCTGTACTCACAAGGGACTCCTCAAGGAAATTGATAAACAGCATCTGGAAACACAGGAATCCACACTTTGGATAAAGTACTGTGCACAAGTATCATATGTCAAGCCATTCACATCGCACAGTTAACAGATGATGACAAGATTAGGCAGACCTTTTCCAGTTCATGTTTGTGTTTATCTTGCTGTTGAAATGCAGTGTTTTGGCTGGGGAACCATGACATAAAATTATAGGGGATTCCAAGCTGAAAATAACTGAGCAGCCACATATTCAAGCTCTGGCCAGAGTCCAGCATTGGTAAAGTAGGTTCATCACTGTGACTTGAATTCATTTTTAGAGGAAGTAACAGAGGCAAAGCAGCTAAAGGTTCATGTAGTTCCCAGGCTGGACTACTGGAGCTCAGAAAACTATAGCATGAGTGCTGCTACCACCACTTTCATCTTTTCCTGAGGGAAACCAGATGAAAACTGAGGAATAGGCCATAACTCAACGTAGGCTGCAATCTTAACCTAAATTTCATTGCAAGGTCAGGGAGGCTGAAACACTCAGGAGTTGAGAGGCCACTGGCAGCCCATTCAGTACTTTGACCCTTGTCTCTGTGATCTGTAGGAGGCAGGAACAGCGATACCCTAAGCTGCTCTTGCTGCCACTGTGTCATGCAATCATGGCTTAGCTGAGACATGGTGACTGCGTGCCTCACAAGACACTGTCAAAGAGATCAGTGAGAGCCTGAAGGTAACTTTTAGATATGGCTACGCTTTGCTGTCATGACACCACAGATTCAAGAGCTAAATGCAGTTTTAGGGTATTTGACCAGGTTTAAGACCCTATAGCCTCACGCTGCAGATCCCTGAACTGGCACAGATCGGCGCTACCAACCTAAGTTTGTTCCCAATGCTGAGAAATGGGGGTATGTTTGTCCTGGTAAACTCTCTGCTCTATCAGTTATCATCTGTCCTCCCTCAGCTGGCACAAATGCCGTGTCTTGCGCTCTGGGTAGTTCAGCAGCAGCACACTCGGACGCAGCCTGGTCCCACTCCAAGCTCAGCATCGCGCTGAGCTGGTGGCTGATGACCGCACAACCACAGGCTGCCCCGGGCAAGACTCCTAGGGATCCCTCTCCATGCTTTCTTGAGGATCATGCACACACGGTACTGAGACTCAGCTGTGAAAGTGAAGAACTGTCATCTTGCTGAGGACACAGTACACGGAGATTGAACTAAAACGTAAAAGCATTTGAAGGCAAAAATAGTAGGCTGCAAATTTAGCATTTATTTTGCTTTTCATGACTGCGTGCCAGCAGATAGGGCCATGTGATTTTTTAACAGATACACACAATTATGGTAACAGAGCAGCTGGACAGATAGTCCAGCCAGCTGTTTCTCTGGTACTGGTGCCCACATGAGACCTGAAAATCTGTCCCTTGATGACTCCAGCGAGACCTTTCCAGGAACAGTGCTTCCAGCCACAGATACAATACCAGGAAGGTTGTGGCTCAGGGAGAAAGGAGGGGAGAAGGAATTTGAAATAACCAGCGTTTCAGAGATGGGAAGCAAGGATTTCTGAGACAAGGCCAAAGATGGGTCCTTGCAGCTCTGTGCAGGGAGGCACATGTGCCAGCACCTGCAGCTCTCTTGGGCTGTCCCTCTGCTGAACAGCTTCTTTTGCTGCAAATGAAATGCACTAGTGGTAACTGAAGCAACAGATTCACAGAAGTCCTGTGTCAATGGTGTACAAAGCACAGAGAGGGACAAGCCAGCACTGTCCCACAGCCTTGGCCATAGTCGGGGAGGTCTTCATCCTCCAGGGCACTGCTGCAGGGAACACAGCCCTTGCCTCCAGATTCCCTTACGCTAATGAATCAATGGATCCGACTATATCTCTATATTAGCTGAATTTAGGACAAGAGGAAGGAGCAGGCCACAATTCATCACCTGGGACCCCTGGTTGGAAGTGCCATTTCTATGACAGTAGAGGTGGACAATCCTTGGCCAAATCACCGCAGCTGCTCCCAGGGGGAAGCCTGAAGAGTTGACTGGTTTAGGCAGAACAGTCTGTTGAAAGATCAGTTGGGCAGATAACCTACTTCCTGCTGAAGGGCTGTTTGGTCTGCTCTGCAAGTGTGTTTGTGAAGGGATTTAGGTTTATTCTTGGCTATCAAGATGGGACACACTACAGATTTCAAGAGGACAGAAAGTTCAAGGCCATGTAAGCATAGCGACCTGTCATTTACTAAGGGCTCAGCTCTTTGGTGAGCTCAGCGTAGCCCTTATCCACTGTAGTGAAAAAACATGCCCAGACGGGGGGTGACATGGCACAGAGACACGAACAGAGGTGGGTCAAGTGCTGAGCACTGGTGTTGAGTGCCAAGAATATTTTTATCCAGGGCACAAGATGTTGAACAGACATCTGTCACGTGCCATTCACTAGCAATTTGCCACAGGCAGAGGCTCATTTTTGAATGGGTGATCCAAGAAACACAGAAATCTTTCTCAGCCAAGCAGGTGGCAATGATATGTAGTGTTGTGTGGTTGCTGTCGCTGAGTGAGTAGTATCTAATATAGCCCTGCGCAGTCTCCACATGGCTGATCTCTTAACGCATTCTGAAATGACTCGGGATTTAGAAGTACAAAAAGATCTGTAGAAAGGCCAGAGCTTTCTTCCTTTTTTTAATGCTCTGTATTCTACTAATGTAAATTACTTTCACCTAAAGTCTTTGTAGCTGTCTTACCTGTGCTATTGAGTTAGTAGCATGCAAAAAGGGATCTCATTGTGACATCCTCCCAATCTCAGTCAAAGTCTCTTGCTCCATCAGTGTAATATTTCTCATTTGTAACTTATGAGATTTGTGACTCATTTATACCCCCAAGTTATGCCTTTTCTATTCAAAACTCAATTTAAATTTTACAATGTTACGCCATAAATCAGTGACATCGGAAACAACAAATCTAAACTCTGAGGTTATAAGAAAGTTACTCTGCATTAAAAATGTGTATAATAACAGAAAAGCAGTTTGAAGGATGTGGCAGGAACTACAGTTGAAGGTCAGAAGGAGGTCCACATCCACCATTGGGTTAGTGGTCTTTTTCTGTTTCTGCCCTGGCTGATTGGAAAACTTTAACCTTTCCAAAGAAGTTATGCAGCTACCAAACGAGTCAACAACATCTAATCTGGGAAAAACAGCCAAATGTTAAGTAACACTAATTGCCTCTTTCTATGACATGTGGTGAACAGAGCAAAGTTCACCAGAGTGTGGTGGGAATTATTCCCGGGTAATTGTCAAAGCACCCTGTGTGTGCCTGTGCTCACACACACCTTCCCAAGAGAGCCTCTCTTGTCACTGCTGATTTATATCTCCACTTTGGCAGCATTGGGAAATTCATGGTGCTTTGTAAACCGGTCCTATGGAACAGTGACACCTCTGTATGTGCCTGTTGCATCAAGAGGGCTTTGGAAGGTACCCAATTTATCGTTATAAGTCCGGTCGTGTGAACTATCATGATTACGGATGCACCAATAACGTAGGCACCTTTCATCTAGTTGTGTTGCATGAACTACCATGGCCACACTTAAAGCATCTGGTTGCATTCAATGAGAACTATCACGGCTAGACCAATGAATCAAAGCAATTTATTAAAGCAACAGACACACAGGTTCTTTGGATTACCGGAGATAAATTCACTGACTGCAAGGCACACACAAATACCAAAGCATGGATAACAACAAATGCATCAAAAGATATAAAGCGACTCTATATAGAGGTTTCTAAGTTTCCCGGGGAGGCACTTGGTATAACCAAGTGTTCAAATCTTACCCAAAGGCGTCCCGATGTGGGGGAAGAGAGGCTCAGCCCGTCGACTGATCCCAGAAGTCGGAGTGGTACGTGATGGTATCTTCCCTAACATCCCCTCTCTCTTAGGCTAATTTATACTATTTTTTACCTTTCAGGGGGAGCTTGAGTGACTCTAGTCATACATACTTTGTTATGACTGGTGTAAAACTTTCTTGCTTTGCTTTAAAGGTATAGGCTAGGAAAAATTCAAAGCGCAAGCTCAGTGAGGAGTGGTCGCATGTTAGAGGTGAGTAGGTTTTGGGATGGAGGTGTGTTTTGGTATTATAATGATATTATAATGGCCAAAGTTTACCAAAGGGCAGCATTTTGTCAAAAACATGACAGGTTGTTGGCCCAGGGTCTCATATTATACCCTTTCCTATTGTCCTTCTTCATTCATCCATCGTACATCTACAATAAATTTTTTGCCATGTTCTGGCACAGTCAGGACTATACAGGGACTAAAAGCAGCAGCAATAAGGCAACAAATGCTTCATCTTTTCATGTCCGTAGATAGACCAAGTCTCCGGGCTTGACAGAGTGTACTGGGGAATCCAAGGGCACAGGAGCTGCCGCGGCTGGACAGAATGCTTCACAGCAGTCCCATCTGGGGTGCCACACTGTCCTGGTTTCGGCTGGGATAGAGTTAATTTTCTTCCTAACAGCAGGCATAGTGCTGTGTTTTGGATTTAGTAGGAGAAGAATGTTGATAACAGGCTGATGTTTTTAGTTGTTGCTGAGTACTGCTTATGCTAGTCAAGGACTTTTTCAGCTTCCCATGCTCTGCCAGGCGCACAAGAAACTGGGAGGGGGCACAGCCAGAAGAGTTGATCCAAACTGACCAAAGGGCTATTCCATACCATATGACGTCATGCTCAGTATATAAACTGGGGGGGGGTTGGCCGGGGAGCAGCGATCGCTGCTCGGGAACTGTCTGGGTATCGGTCGGCGGGTGGTGAGCAATTGCATTGTGCATCACTTGCTTCGTGTATCATTATTATTATTATCATTATTATACTGTTACTATTAGCATTACTATTTTACTTTATTTCAATTATTAAACTGTTCTTATCTCAGCCCAGGAGTGTTTCTCACTCTTACTCCTCCAATTCTCTCCCCCATCCCATCGGGGTAGGGGGAGTGAGCGAGCGGCTGCGTGGTGCTTAGTTGCTGGCTGGGGCTAAACCACGACAGTCCTTTTTGGCGCCCGAACAGGGACTTGAGATAACAACAGATTAATCAGACTGTATTAAGGAGTCTGTTAACAGTTGCCGGTCACGATATTAGTTCTTCTGATCTGCACCATGTTCTTTTTTTTGCAGCACGCGTTAAAGCTTGCTGTCAGTTTGTGTAGTGTGCTATGCTCTGCAGTGATTCATGATCTTTTGCTTGGGAGGCTCCTTATCAAAGCCCTGACCTTGAGCATTCTTTGGTATTTGGGTTTCATACAGAAGTCACTATTGTACTTCGGGTACTACCTCATAGAGAGAGTTAGCAATTATACTTCTTACTCTGAGAGGCTTGTTGTGGAGGAAATACAGAATGGCACCTTTGCTGCTTTCTTCTATGATGTTTCCTCCTTCATTACAACAACTTTCCAGTATCTTGAACACCCCTGGGCAGTTAAGATACTTCTATTGATAATTCTTGGGAATGTTGTTTCCATTTTGATAAAGGTCAGTAAGCAGTTTAAAAATACCATCCAGAGATCTACCCCAAGGCTGGATAGTTATGAGTGGCAGGGTGTGTGGGATCGTATGCGCAAGTACCTAGGGCAGTGGGGACCTCCAGTGTTTTGGAACTTCACCCCTGAACAAGTGCAGAATCCTGAAGAATTAGTAAAGTATTTGGAAGAAGTATGTTGTCACCCTGGTAGCTCCAGAGAGACACAAATCATTGCAACATGCTGGGGACTGGCCCATGCCTATCGAGCCGTGGTCAACGCTAATCAGTACCCTCAAAAGAAAGAGAAGGTCTCTGGATCTGATGACAAAACAACAAGCACTGTGGCTACTCAAACCCCCACTACAGGCCCTGCGGCTACTCCAACCCCCACTACAGGCCTTGCAGCTACTCAAACCCCTGCCCCAGGCATTGTGGCTACTCCAGCCACAGCCATGAGCACTGCGGCTACTCAAACCCCAGTGACAGACACTGTGGCTAAACCAGAGAACCAACCTGCGCCGGTATCAGTTGCCCCTATACAGAAGAAGAAATACACGAGGAAATCAGTTCGTTTAGTAAGGGATGAAGATGAACCAGGGCCATCACGAGAACCAGAGGAGGAAGAACCCATAAATGAGATGGTGACCACCCGATCCCTATCCCTGAGTGAGCTGCGAGATATGCGAAAAGATTTTGGTCGTCATCCAGGCGAGCACATCATCACCTGGCTGCTCCGATGCTGGGATAACGGGGCCAGTAGCCTGGATTTAGAGGGTAGGGAAGCCAAGCAGCTGGGATCCCTTTCCAGGGAAGGGGGCATTGACAAAGCAATTGGAAAAGGGGCAAAACCGCTCAGCCTCTGGAGGCGACTTCTGTCAAGCGTGAAGGAAAGGTATCCCTTCAAGGAGGATGTTTTATACCGCCCAAGCAAATGGACCACCGTAGAGAAAGGTATCCAGTACCTGAGGGAATTAGGCGTGCTGGAGGTGATTTACAGTGACCTGAATGATGAGCGGTTAACCAAAGACCCAGATGAAGTCAGGTGCACACAATCCATGTGGCGGAAGGTGGTACGGAGCGCACCAGCATCGTATTCCAACTCGTTGGCAATACTAGCCTGGAAAGACGACGAGGCACCAACGGTGGATGAAGTGGCTAGACAACTCCGGGACTACGAAGAAAAGCTCTCTTCCTCCCTACGGGCCTGTGTCTCGGCTGTGGAAAAACTGTCTGAAAAAATATGCCAAGAGTTCCAACAACTCAGAGAGGATCTGTCCTACTCCCCACCTGCACGGACCAGTGTCTCAGCCATTAGGAGTCAACGTCCCTATGCTCAAGAGAGAGGATATAGAGGATACACACCACGGGGCACCCTGTGGTTTTACCTGCGTGATTATGGAGAGGACATGAGAAAGTGGGATGGAAAACCCACCTCAACCTTAGAGGCACGGGTGCGTGAATTGCAAGGAAAAACTATTAGAAAAGGCGGTTCTCCCAGGAAAATTGCAGCTCCAGTTTCCAGTGAGCAGTTCCCGAGACAGAGTAAGAGGGCTAATTTTACTTCTGACCTTGATCAGGGAACTTTTGATTCACATTTACAGGAAGTGAACAACGAATACTGTGACCAGTGTTAGAGGGGCCCTGCCTCCAGCCAGGTGGAGGAAAGGGACAACCGGGTTTACTGGACTGTGTGGATTCGATGGCCTGGAACGTCAGACCCACAGGAGTATAAGGCTCTAGTGGACACTGGTGCACAGTGCACGCTAATGCCATCAAACTATAGAGGGGCAGAACCCATTTGTATTTCTGGAGTGACAGGGGGATCCCAACAGCTAACTGTACTGGAAGCTGAAGTGAGCCTAACTGGGAATGAGTGGCAAAAGCACCCCATTGTGACTGGCCCAGATGCTCCGTGCATCCTTGGCATAGACTACCTCAGGAGAGGGTATTTCAAGGACCCAAAAGGGTACCGGTGGGCTTTTGGTATAGCTGCTTTGGAGACAGAGGAAATTAAACAGTTGTCCACCTTGCCCGGTCTCTCAGAGGACCCTTCGATTGTAGGGTTGCTGAAGGTTGAGGAACAACAGGTGCCGATCGCTACCACAACTGTGCACAGGCGGCAATATCGCACCAACCGAGACTCCCTGATTCCCATCCATAACCTGATTCATCGACTGGAGAGCCAGGGAGTGATCAGCAAGACTCGCTCACCCTTTAACAGTCCCATATGGCCAGTGCGAAAGTCTAATGGGGAGTGGAGACTAACAGTGGACTATCGTGGCCTGAACGAAGTTACACCGCCGCTGAGTGCTGCCGTGCCAGACATGCTAGAACTTCAATATGAACTGGAGTCAAAGGCAGCTAAGTGGTATGCCACAATTGATATTGCTAATGCAT
Source organism: Pelecanus crispus (assembly GCF_030463565.1). Classification (NCBI taxonomy): domain Eukaryota; kingdom Metazoa; phylum Chordata; class Aves; order Pelecaniformes; family Pelecanidae; genus Pelecanus; species Pelecanus crispus. The sequence continues at coordinate 12,584,233 of NC_134650.1, read as the reverse complement.
TTTTCTCCATCCCTTTGGCAGCAGAGTGCAGGCCCCAGTTTGCTTTTACCTGGAGGGGTGTTCAGTACACCTGGAACCGACTGCCCCAGGGGTGGAAGCACAGCCCCACCATTTGCCATGGACTGATCCAGACAGCACTGGAACAGGGTGAAGCTCCAGAACATCTGCAGTACATTGATGACATCATTGTGTGGGGCAATACAGCAGAAGAAGTTTTTGAGAAGGGAAAGAGAATAGTCCAAATCCTTCTGAAGGCTGGTTTTGCCATAAAACAGAGTAAGGTCAAGGGGCCTGCACAGGAGATCCAGTTTTTAGGAATAAAATGGCAAGATGGACGTCGTCAGATCCCAATGGATGTGATCAACAAAATAACAGCTATGTCCCCACCAACTAGCAAAAAGGAAACACAAGCTTTCTTAGGCGTTGTGGGGTTTTGGAGAATGCATATTCCAAATTACAGCCAGATCGTAAGCCCTCTCTATCAAGTGACCCGGAAGAAGAACGAATTCAAATGGGGCCCTGAGCAACAACAAGCCTTTGAACAAATTAAACGTGAGATAGTTCATGCAGTAGCCCTTGGGCCAGTCCGGGCAGGGCAGGATATTAAAAATGTGCTCTACACCGCAGCCGGGGAGAATGGCCCTACCTGGAGCCTCTGGCAGAAAGCACCAGGGGAGACTCGAGGTCGACCCCTAGGGTTTTGGAGTCGGGGATACAGAGGATCCGAAGCCCGCTATACTCCAACCGAGAAAGAGATACTGGCAGCATATGAAGGGGTTCGAGCTGCTTCAGAAGTAGTTGGTACTGAAGCACAGCTCCTGCTGGCACCCCGACTGCCGGTGTTGGGCTGGATGTTCAAAGGGAGGGTCCCCTCTACACATCATGCAACTGATGCTACATGGAGTAAGTGGGTTGCATTGATCACACAACGGGCTCGAATAGGAAACCCCAGTCGCCCAGGAATCTTGGAAGTGATCATGGACTGGCCAGAAGGAAAAAACATTAGAATATCACCAGAGGAGGAGGTGACACGTGCTGAAGAGGCCCCACTGTATAATAAATTGCCAGAAAATGAAAAGCAATATGCCCTGTTCACTGATGGGTCCTGTCGTCTCGTGGGAAAGCATCGGAGGTGGAAAGCTGCTGTATGGAGTCCTATACGACAAGTCGCAGAAACTGCTGAAGGAGAAGGGGAGTCGAGTCAGTTTGCAGAGGTGAAAGCCATCCAGCTGGCTTTAGATATTGCTGAAAGAGAAAAGTGGCCAGTCCTTTATCTCTATACTGACTCATGGATGGTGGCAAATGCCCTGTGGGGGTGGCTGCAGCAATGGAAGCAGAGCAACTGGCAGCGCAGAGGCAAACCAATCTGGGCTGCCGCATTGTGGCAAGATATTGCTGCCCGGGTAGAGAACCTGGTTGTAAAAGTTCGTCATGTAGATGCTCATGTACCTAAGAGTCGGGCCACTGAAGAACATCAAAACAACCAGCAAGTAGATCAGGCTGCTAAGATTGAAGTGGCTCAGGTGGATTTGGACTGGCAACATAAGGGTGAATTATTTATAGCTCGGTGGGCCCATGACGCCTCAGGCCATCAAGGAAGGGATGCAACGTATAAATGGGCTCGTGATCGAGGGGTGGACTTAACTATGGACAGTATTGCACAGGTTATTCATGAGTGTGAAACATGCGCTGCAATCAAGCAAGCCAAGCGGTTCAAGCCCCTTGGGTATAGTGAACGATGGCTAAAATATAAATATGGGGAGGCCTGGCAGATTGATTACATCACGCTCCCACAGACCCGCCAAGGCAAGCGCTATGTGCTCACCATGGTGGAAGCAACCACTGGATGGCTGGAAACATATCCCGTGCCCCATGCCACCGCCCGCAACACCATCCTGGGCCTTGAAAAGCAAGTCCTGTGGCGACATGGCACCCCAGAAAGAATTGAGTCAGACAACGGGACTCATTTCCGAAACAACCTCATAGACACCTGGGCCAAAGAGCACGGCATTGAGTGGGTATATCACATCCCTTACCATGCACCAGCCTCCGGGAAAATTGAGCGATACAATGGATTGTTAAAGACTACCCTGAGAGCAATGGGTGGTGGGACGTTTAAACATTGGGATACGCATTTAGCAAAAGCCACCTGGTTAGTCAACACCAGAGGATCTGCCAATCGAGCTGGCCCTGCCCAATCAAAACTTTTACGTACTGTAGAAGGAGATAAAGTTCCTGTAGTGCACATGAAAAATATGCTGGGGAAGACAGTCTGGGTTACTTCCCCCTCTGGCAAAGGCAAACCCATTCGTGGGATTGCTTTTGCTCAAGGACCTGGGTGCACTTGGTGGGTGATGCGAAAGGATGGGGAAGCCCAATGTGTACCTCAAGGGAATTTGATTTTGGGTGAAAATAGCCAATGAACTGAATTGTATAATATTAATTGCTTTATAATACTGTATGTTATCTCTTAACTATATGTTATCTCTTAACTGCATGTTAATATAATAATATAGTAGGTTAATATTAAGTATATAATACTATATATTATGATTGCTATATGCCGCATCAATGGTATTGCAGTAAGAATTGCCCAGCCTAAGGAAAATGAACTTTGATGAAACCATGTTGGAATGAGAACTGACTTCAGCATGCAACAGTCCAACACTGCACACCACCTCTCCTGCTCTGAAAGACTGTGATGACAGATGGAACCCAAAGTCATGGGCTAAATAAACTCAATGGACATTTTAGAGGGATGGGCCATAGACGAAGGGAATGATATCTGTGTGTATATCAAGATAGGGAAAGGGGTGGTGATTAATTGGAACACATTGGAAAGGGGAGGGCCTGTGCATGACGTAGATGGTATAGAATAAGGGGTGGATACTGTCCTGGTTTCGGCTGGGATAGAGTTAATTTTCTTCCTAACAGCAGGCATAGTGCTGTGTTTTGGATTTAGTAGGAGAAGAATGTTGATAACAGGCTGATGTTTTTAGTTGTTGCTGAGTACTGCTTATGCTAGTCAAGGACTTTTTCAGCTTCCCATGCTCTGCCAGGCGCACAAGAAACTGGGAGGGGGCACAGCCAGAAGAGTTGATCCAAACTGACCAAAGGGCTATTCCATACCATATGACGTCATGCTCAGTATATAAACTGGGGGGGGGGTTGGCCGGGGAGCAGCGATCGCTGCTCGGGAACTGTCTGGGTATCGGTCGGCGGGTGGTGAGCAATTGCATTGTGCATCACTTGCTTCGTGTATCATTATTATTATTATCATTATTATACTGTTACTATTAGCATTACTATTTTACTTTATTTCAATTATTAAACTGTTCTTATCTCAGCCCAGGAGTGTTTCTCACTCTTACTCCTCCAATTCTCTCCCCCATCCCATCGGGGTAGGGGGAGTGAGCGAGCGGCTGCGTGGTGCTTAGTTGCTGGCTGGGGCTAAACCACGACACACACAAAGCCTGGCTGTGGTGTCTCCACACCGCTCCACCCTCTGGGCAGTTCCTCTTAGAGCCAACACACCAAGTTCCCCTGGTATTGCCGATGTCTAAGGTCGCAGGCCCAGGGAACTTACGTGAAATGGATTCCTTGCATGCCAGCTGCACTCCACCCTGGAGGCTTCTTCAGTGCTGTGCCTTTCCTAAAATTGTGAATCTAAGTTTAATTTCTAAATTACCTCCAGCAATTACCCCACAGTGCCTCTCAGACATTTCTCAGTCAACCTTTACCACTGCTCCGAAGTCACCGTAGGGATTTAAACATCCCATAGACAGCTGTATTCAGCAGACTGGGAGGGAATTTCCATTCAGGGACACAGTCCATCTTCTCCTTCCTGCACCAAGATTTCAAAACAATACAAGAAATCTTTCAGAAATTGTGATGTGTGACACATTGGCTGTACAGCAGGGAAAGCAAGGAGCAGGATGGGCTGAATTTTCAGGGAAGTTTCCTGCCGGTGTGATCTGCTAGATGGAGGAGCAGTCTCCCGAAAGGGGGAACTACTGGCAAGCTTTAGAAACCAGCAAAGACTTGCAGAGCACTCCTGTGTTTGTCACGGGATGAAAGGGAAGATCTAATAGGTGGTGTTTATCTCTTGATATCAAGCATTCAGGTAGCACAAGCATCATTGTTTCCTCCTGTTTTTTTTTTCCTGATTTCGACCCTTTTGACACATATATGGAAGAAACTGTGATGAACGCTCTCCTTTAACAACCAGCTCCCAATGCTTCTCCACACCGTCCCTTCGCCTAACAGGGGCACCGCATGGAGCCAGGCAGGGATGACCACTCTCCTCAAACAGTTTTCCTAAGAGCTGTAGCCCTAAAGTTCAGCCCTTCTCAAGAGGTGGAGAAAATCCAAGATCAACAGAAACTCCGTGTGCTGGGCTGCCTTTGTTTATTACCAATTATGTTACTATCTTCCCCCAGAGCTTAGAATTTCACAATAGCAAGTTTTGCCAAGAGACCATCTCTTTTCCTGTTCCTATGGCACACTTTTCTTGCCAGGGCTAGGCAGTACTGCCAGCACCACAGGGGATATTGAGAAAGGAATGGCAAGCAGAGGTCAGCTCCAAAGGGCACCCTCAGAGCTGGAAAACACCAAACCATCCCTCCCAGACGGGCAATAGCTTCTTAAAGCGGCAATTTAAGAGATCAAGATGGCACTGATCACAGCAGTAAATGAATCAGAAAATGAATGTGCCTTCCAGGCTGGACCATAAAGATAAAATAATGATTTGAAGTTGTTTAACTTTTTGCTCAACTTCAAGAGAAGGAAAGGTTCAAGGCAAATACACTCAATCAGTGTTTGAGATCTTTCAGTTGCTGTTTTATGGAACCAAAGGTCTGTGTCTGATCAGGGGTTTCAAGAAACTAAGGATTCCTGTGGCTGAGTGGATATTTAACTGTGTTTTATAGACATTAACATGATTTTTGCTTTGAAAACAACTGTGACAAGATCAGACGCTCCGGTGGAACCGGCTCTGGAGCTGGTCTATTGCCAGGTCAATGGCAGGTTCAGACCTTGAGTGTTTGATCCAGGTTTGAACAGCTCAGGAAATCACATTTCCATTCTTCTTACGATCTTGTTCCAACAGCCCTGCGCAGTTCACAGTTTGGAATTATTTCCTGACATTCAGCTTGCATTTTCCTTCAATTAGTCATTCTATTTCTCTTAACTATACCCCTAATGTTCTCCTAATTGCTTTCCTTTTCTTGTTGGTGTGTACACCCTTCTCGTGTTTGCAGACGGGTACAGTGCCCTATTAGTCACTGGTTAATTTGTACCGCTTCCATTTTCCTTCATATGTCAACAGCTTGAGGCTTTCCATTTATTGTGTTTCTCTGGCTTTCTTCTCACTGGAGAAAGCAGGCATGCTCCCCGGCACAGAACAGTTACACCACATCAAAAGACAGCTGAGCAAAAAGCACTAACATCTCTGGCCTGAGCCTAAGGATATTCCCCATCTCACATCAGCTCATAGTTTTCGCGTTGTTTCACTTGTGATGCTGCTCTCCATGCTGGCAAGGGATGTAAGAGACACTGCCATCTCCCTTTCAGCAAAGCTGGGGATGTTATTTGCTCATGAAATATTTGAGGGTAAAGGGACAAAAGCTCCAAAGCTTTAATGTGGTCAGATGACTTGGGTCATCATCAGCTTTCCATTGGGCTCTGTGGCCCCAGAACAGGATGTTGCAAAGCAAAGCAGCATCCCTGGCCACTGAGGGATACACTGCAAAGGCACTGAGGGGCTGCACCACGTCAGGAGGGGGTGGTTTGCACTTGCAATGTAAAAACTGAGGCCTGCTTGAGCACTTGCCCTCAAGATAAAGGCCTGATGGTGCCCTCGTCTCATGCCGTTTGTTCTGCTGCACAAGACCAGCTAGCTTGGGTGATGACACAGTGGGGAGGTTGTGAAACCTCTGTGATCTTAAAGTAATGACTGTTAGCAGTGACACACATAGAGGTGATCCCACAGTAAGGTTGGAAGTGGATCATAAATCCTCTTGAGGACTCAAGCAGCAAAATTTACCCAGAAATTGCGAATTATCTCCTAGGGAGTCCCCTCTGAACTACGGTACTGCTGGGCATGGATGATAAAGACATGCTAGTGACCCAACCCAGCAGTGACTGCAGTTCACCAATAGTGAAGGACATCTATGGTTTGACATCCTCAGGCACTTGGTACATTTGCAGGAAGCCTTGTAGTTCTGGCTGCAAGTGCTCTGTCCACAGGAACCTAAAAAGTTTGCCTCTTGCGTGTCATTACACCCAGTATTTGACACTTCAAAGCCAATCATGAAAGACAGAGCATGCTATCTTAAAGTCCCCAGGCCATAGCCTGTAAAGGACCCATTGGATGCAGGACTTTCATCTGTTTGATCATGACTATGGGAAAAAAAATTAAAATTTAGGCTGACAGGGAGAACAAAGCCTGATGCTGCCTGCAGTGCACACTCACTGGGTGCTGTTCCCAGGGTAGTGAAAGACAATGGCCACAGCCTGAAACAATGAAAACCCCTCCTGGATAGGTGAGATACACCTTTAAACAAGCTGAAAATGATCCATATCTCAGTGAGCATGACATGTCCAGGAGCAAACAAACGCAGACAGAAAGACCATATGGGTGGAGGAAGAAATAAAGCATCTCATAAATCACCACTGCAGCCTCAGCTCATTGGTGTAAGAAAAACAGACAGCAGACTTCTCACCCCTCTAGTCTTTCTTTAAATAGCCCAGCTGAAAAAAAACAATTCTCCTGTTCATGCTGGCTCTTTGGACAGCGGCTGTTGAAAGGAAACGTTGAGCATACACCCACAAAAGGCCTGAAGGAAGACTTCCAAGGCAGCAAGATAAATTACGGCTTCAGCACCCTCAGCACTGGCCTGTCTCTTATCCCACTGTCAACACAGGCTCAGTGACACCCAGAAGTGGCACTTCCCACCCTGCAGTGCTCTCCCACGACCTCAGATAAAGACAGCACAGGTGGTCCCAAGACCATTTCCATGCCCTACTTGGGGTAAAAAATGAGAGCAATTGGTCTAGTTGATGCAAACTAGGGATGGTCCCAGGTAGCTGGCGGCTAGCAATACAGCTGCAATTCACCCTGGCTGGACAATTTTGCTTTCGGCGACTAGCGCAGCATTACAGCTGGGCAGGGAAATGAGGTGTGATCATTTCTGAAGGGATGGTGAAGCTGTCTGGCTGAGTCACTCCCAGACAGTTCTCACAGGTACCATTCACAGAAACAGCTCCCCGACGCCCCAGAGTCAGCCGCTGGAGCTGATCTCAGCTAATCCCTAAATCCAGCTACACCCAGATACCAATGCACTGTATTCTGCCATGTCCTTGCACCGTTGACTGGTTTCTGCAAGGCTGGATTTATCTTGGAGATTCCTCAGTCTTGCTTTTGAGAAGTTTAATGAGTGAGGACTTCATAACACTTCACTCTGGAAGCTGGCAAAGAGCTCTCATCACTCCTGCGGGGATTTGCACTGGTGCATAAATATGAATTCAAGCCCAGCCTGGGCACCAGACACACACAGCCGCTCTTGGGGGGACACTAGGAGCTTAAACACACTTTTTGAACTAGCTTTTAACCCTGGGATGTTCCTGAACCTGTTGCTGATGAGGTGCCAGGGCTCAGCACAGCACACAGGGGAGGGAGGCTTGTCACACAGGCAAGACCCCTTGTTTTAGAGATGCAGCAGAAGGTGGGTTGGGACTGCCACAGCCAGTGTTTTTCCAGGAAGGGTTGTTTCTGATGCTCTCTGCATCGCCTCTTGCTCCCACTCCACTTCTGTTGCAAGCAACCTGTTGTTGTGAGCAACCTGATCTAGTTAAAGCTGTCCCTGCTCACTGCAGGGGGGTTGGGCTAGATGACCTCTAAAGGTCCCTTCCAACCCAAAGCATTCTGTGATTCTGTGATTCTGTTTTGCACAGTGTTTTCCCTTGATCCCATAGTAATCTGCCTCTGAAGTCCAGTACCATTTAAAGACATGTGTCCTTGTCCCATTTTCCCGGGGTGCAAATAAATACCCTCCTCCACCCATGACCAGAGGCAATGCGGAGGCTGGCATGCTGCAGTGACCAATGCAGTTGGGCCACTGCCAGCTGCAGGCTAATTGCAGATACAGCACAGTTTGCTGCTCTGAGCATTAAGTCTTCTTCCCTCTCTGTGAGGAGAGCTAAGAACTGGGGGAAAGGTAAACAAATTTGGACACAGAAGCCTGAATATTTAGCTAAGACCTATATAGCCTTTTCCTCTGAAGAAGATGGTGCCATTATTATTTCAGAACTGTTCACCTGCTTTTCTTCTTGCAAGTCCCCCCAGAGCTCTTCCTTCCTCCCTTGCTTGCTAAGCAAAGTATGCAAGTGCAGGCACACCATGCAAAAAAGCACATATTCCCATCAAGAAAATTATCTATATTCACTCCACCCAGATTTGTACCATGGACAAAGCTGCAGAATAAGAGAGGTGTGAAAGAGAGGTAGCAAGCACATGGGCAAATTAATTCCTTGGCTGTTGCTCATACTGTATTCTACTCATTTAGATTTTATTTAAAAAAAAATCATCTCCTAAGCGTGTGAAAGAGGGAGTGTTTCCATTAGAGGAGCTCTGCTCACAGAGTGTTTTCACATTTACTCACACCTCTGACTCATGAGCTCTCGAAGCATTAGCTGTGCTGATTCAAGCGGTTACCACCTCCCCTCGAGAACCTGCAGGCGTGAACACCTTGTGGTGATGTTTAAACCTCCTCAGCTAAAACTGGCAGAGCGGTGAGTCAGAGCCCCCAGCAGCCGCCTTCCCTGAACCCCGCATACACATACCGCCGCTCTGGGGTGATATGTTGGCCAGGGGCTGGTCCAAGGAGGCTGCCATCCTTGGCTGCATTCGAGGCTGGGCCGTTTGGGCTTTCCCAGCTCAGCTGTCTCAGGGGGTGTTGAGTGGCAATGGCTGGAGAGATGATGGATGGTGCACAGAGCAGGGCAAGCATGAACAGCCCCTCCATGGGGCTGCGCCAATCCCATGCTGCCATTCGAGGAGCTTCAGCATTGAAAGATATTTTGTTTTAGTGTTTAACCTTTTCTTTTTCATGTGCTTATTTAAATTACCACAAGCACAATCTTCAGACCAACCATTTCTTAATTTACAGGAGGAGAGAGCAGTGTCCAGAAATAAATAATTAGGAATAGCTGGAGTGCAATTCTCATGTAAGGCTCTTGGGACAAGAGATGGTATTTCAGAGGCAACAAGATGCTTAGCACCTCCTTGGCTATCAGAGGGGTGAAAACAGGAAGAGAAAACAATCTGGAGTTGTCATTTTAACACAGTTTGTACCAGCCTGCAGCCAGCAGGTCCTGCCTTCCCTGGGGCCAAATGAGGATGAACCTGACAGTAACCAGCACTGGACTGTGCAACCTTTACTTACTCCACAAAGAAGTTTCTCCTGCAGTCAGCCCCAGCAAGGCCAACAAGGGACTTACCCCACTCCCATGAACCTGAGTTTTTTTAGCTGCATGTGTGCATGGGCTCAGCACAGAGCACACAGCCTGGGGCTCGCTGGCTGGCCGCCTGCAAGCTCTGCCCTTACCCTCCCAGGCACAGGCTTTGGCCAGGAGCGTGCAGTCAGGTGACAGCCACCCCTGCGCTAACAGTAACACACGGCGCATGAGATGTGAGATAATGTAGAGCAAATGCAACCTGGCACACAGGTTGAGCTCACTGCCCAGGTGTTTTCTGTGGCTTCCCTGGCCGGTTGCCACAGCTGGGAGTGAGATCCTTGCTGCGGGCGCCTGCGGCGGCAGCGCCGGAGGAGGCACTGTGCTCAGGTGGTACCCGGTCACTCATCAGCCCCGCTCGCATGAGCACACATTTGAGAGTGCAGACAGACAGACCCTCTGCAAACATCCATCTAACTTCCTATTAGCCTGGCTTACACCGCCTTAAATCAGTTAAGAACAATTTAAGCTGAAACCCAAGCAAGGTTTGAAGGCTCTGATTCTCTGGTTCTGGCAATCCCCACCGCAGAGAGCAGAGGTGTCTGCGACCAGGGGTGAGTGCCCGGCAGCGGGGAGGCAGAGCCAGCCCCATGCTGCCCAAGCTGCCGCGGTCCCTGCACCAGCAGACATAACATCAAGCTGCAGTTAATGCCCAGGTGATGAATCACAGCTGAAAGAGGAGGCTCGCCATCCTTTCTGCAGCCCCAGACCAAACAGGGGTGGACAGAGAGCTGGGAACAGTTACATCTTTCATTGCTCCCACATGAGCAGCCCAAACCGATGATTCAAAAACCCTCTGGCACATGGGCAAGTCACTGCAGCTCAACAAGTTGCTGCGCATCAGCTGGGCCGTGGTAACCCGTTGTGAAAACACAGGTAGCAAATTCTGTGGCAGTGGCAAAAAGCACTGGCTTCAGCCTCTGTGAAAGCCATGCTTTGCTTCTTCGCTGTTTGATTTAAACACTGCAGGCAGCAGTTCCTGAATGCCAATCCGTAGGCACGGATTTTGAGAAAATGAATAATTTATGCTACCATTAAGAAACTTTTGAGATCAGTGCACATTTCCCTGTGGCTACCACCAAGACCCCTGGGAATAGTGTCAGCCTAAGAATGGCAGCAGTTTAATTTTATTAATTTGTGAACATGAGTCAGGCTTTTTTTTTAAATATTCAACAAAGTCTGTACTCCTAATTTCTCTTCCAACAAATCCATTCTGTAAGTGCACCTTTTCAACTGTTATCCTCCAAACTATCCTTCTCTGTGTTCAGCTCCAGTGAAACTGCAGAATGGCTTTGAGGTACCATTTTCTGAGATGTATCAGCATTCTGGGAGCTTGCAGCTCAGAATTTTAATGTATTTGGGGGCTGCTGCACTAAGTGCTCACATCTAGGTGACTTGATTACTTTCTGAAACGTGATGTGGAAAACAAAGTTTCGTGTAGGTCAGCTTTTAAAGTGGACTCATGCCCCTAAGAGATGTTGATGCATTTGGAAACTCACTTCTCTGAATCTTTCCCCTCTCTACAGACTCCAGCTTTTCAGGTGCTCTCTTTGCAGCACTGACATAGGTTTTCAGCACAACAATATAATGCAGTTTTTCCCTTCTTAATTCTCGGACCTGGCTCTTAGCCACCACAAATACAGCAACAAACAGCACTGGGCGTAGCACAGAGCTTTGAAGTTCAGAATCCCAATGACGGAGACATAGCAAGGGGAACCCTCCCTCTTTCTTTATGCAAAAGGTGCGTTTCCTTTTGTGCCTTTAGTGGGTTGCTTGGCGTCTTCCTGCAAGGCAGTGCAATGCCCTTCACCCCGCAGGTGGGGACAGCAGGTTACATACCCTCCCTTCACTCCCTATGAATATGGTAGATCCCAGGACTGCTCCTTACCACAGTCAACACACTCAAAGGCAGTCTGCTGGCATTATACATCTTTAGGCTGCTGCCATTCCTAGTCACATTCTTGTTGATTATAACAATGTCCAAGGGGACTTAGGGTTAGATGCTTCATTTCTCCCCCAGGCTATCCCTTCTTGCTCTTGCTCTTCCACCCTTCCATTGAGCACATTGTTCACCTGGTCCCAGCTCTGCACCTTCCCTTCTTCCCCACTGTTCGTTATAGTCTTTTTTCCTGACTGATCCTCTCTCCTGCTTACCACCATGTTCCCTCTTAAGCCCTCCACTTGTAACGAGCCCATGCCAAGCATCTCCCCTCTAATCTTTCAAATCCTTCCTGTGCAGATTCCCATGCAGACTGTCCTCCCATTGCTAGCCTCTGCTAACAGTTTTCAGGCTCCTGCTGTCACCCCCTGGGTTCGCATCAGCCTGGGCTCCTTGGGATGTAGCCATAGTGTTGGGGTGCCACACCAGCTGGAAAACCACCATGTGTGTTTGCAGTGCTAGTTATGAAGATCGAAAGTCCCCGCAGCATTATAGAGCACAGCCTATATAAGTATTTTACGTCTATCTGGCAGCAAGGGAAGTCTCCTAAAGTGGGAATTCCTCTGTCTTATTAGGAGGGCTTCTGAGAGCCCTGCTTTCTCTCTGTTCATACAGATCAGGCCTTTCATTCTCACGTGAAGTGGGATACTAAATAGTGCCATCTGTTCTCATGCCAGAAGCCAAAACACTCCTCTTTACATCTCCCTGTTATTTTATAGCCAGGCAGCTGTACATGCTCTGGGAACATTGGGCTCCAGGGAGAAGTTTATGTCAGTCCAAGGTACTTTGCAAACAAATTATCAGGAAGTATTTCCCCCTGCTTCACCGCCCCGCAGTTTTTGGGATGTATGTGTGTGTGATAGAGGCCTTAAAAAGAAGCCCTCCTCCTTGATAATCCCTTTCTTAGTGCTCCAGTGAAAAAAATTATGCTGGTGCTGGCTGGAATTTGCAGGAAGCTGAGCTCTCACAAAATACTTCTGATTGCCCCTGCCTGTTTTCCTTTAAAACAAGCCTCTTGCCCTCTCCTCTCCCTGGGCAGGGTCTATAAATAGCCTTGAATGTCTGGCTCCTAGAGTGACGTCCATATCTCAGGGAAGGTGTATATAGTTACTGTGTTCAACTTGACCTCTTAAATTAGCTCAGCCATGAGAAGGTACAAAAGAACAACAGAAGTTATGTGACTGTTGATGTTTATCCTGGGGAAATAGGAAGGAGGGGTGTTTCGTAAGCTGTTCATGTTCTTTAGTGCTGGTGGAAATGATGCTTTGACATTAGCAAGTGGAAGATGACTGAATCATAGCTACAGCAATACAAACCAACCCAGTCTGCCGCAAACCCAGTCCAGGGCACATACAGACCTCCTCACCCTTTGTCAGTGCTCCGCAGCCCCAATATCAGCCTGTCGTTATTCCACATGGCCCTGGCATTGGACCTGCAGCCCTACATGGGGAGTCACCAGCTCTCACCATTTCCCAAATGCACATCAGCCTGGCATAAAATGCCTTGACTTTCTCCTTGCATAGCTAATGGATTTCATCAAAATAAAGTGGCAGTGATAAGTAGGAAGATATCGGGCAGCTTCCTTCCACTGGCTGTTTTCCAGCAAGCATCTCTTCTCCCATGTGGAATCAGCCTCTTATCTAAGCAATCCTAGCCTGATCCCCAGCAGTCTTTTCCCAGCAGAATCTGTCTACTCTCCCAGTGGAGTAGGGTAACAGCAAGCCCCATGAATTAAGGGCCACCAAGGGCCACCTAGATTGCTCACATATCTAATCTCCAAGAAAGACCATGGTGTTTGCTTTAGGAGAGCATATTTTGGTAGATAAGGGCTCCCTGCTGTGCTACAGGGCATTTTCCAAAGCCCATTAGAGTCAATGGAAAAGCTCCTGCTGGTTTTGATAGATGTAGCAGGAGGCCTTATTAGAAGGGATTTCACAGTGAATCCTTAAAGTTTTGCATATGCATCTGTCTCTCCAGGCAAACTCAAGTCCTTTTAAGTATACTGTGTCTTACACTCTTAAGTCATGTACCTTTGTTTTTCAGGGACAGAAAAAATTGAAGGCTGAAGATTAGCCTACAACATGAACACCTGTATCTAAAAATGAACCCAGGAAGGAGCAGTAAGTGAATTAGCCTGCTGAAATAGCTTTGACACTGAGACTCCAAATACCTGCACAGTATTTCCAATTGGCAGTCCCTTTTTCTTCCACCAGCTACTGATGAAGCATGCATTAACTGTAAGCTCCAGTTAAATTGCTCAGTCATGCACTTTATGGCTTCCTGAGTCTCTCCTGAAAGTTTTAGATGCAACAATGAATTAACTTCCTTCAAAACTGTCAAGAATTTAGCAAAATCCTTGGAAGTAGTCTGCTAGTTCCAGAAACTTCCTGAAGAGTCAAGGCCTCGGGGACTCCTATATATCCATCACAGATGTCACAAAAATACATTCAGATCATAATCTCATTTCTAATCACCCAAGACTGATTTATTTGACTCCTGAGCACGTGGATTTGGTGTAAATGCATTTGTTCCCTGAATAGTCCATGAATAATCAGCTGGATTTCAGTGGGTTTTTGGACTGGCATGAATAACTTGAACCCACATATACACTAAGTGGATGGCAGTCACAAACTAACCTGCTGCTTTTGTGGAATTTTCTGCAAACAAGCGAGATGTTTGCTAGACAGCAGCTGAGGCTGTGAACCAATTCCTGGCTGGTTTCACTAATGGTCTGGCAGGCTCCAATTATTTGGAGAGTTCTTAGGGAAGGCCAGAGCCTTGCATGGTTTTGCTGCAGAGAGGGAAGTAGCAGTCAGAAATCATCCGTGTTTGACGGACTTTCTGTTGGCTACGTAATGGCACATGAAGGTTTTGGGCCAGGTCCCAGTAATGACACCTCGCAAATCCATCCATGCAACAGACCCAGGGACTGAAAGAACCCATGTCTTGAAAAGAAGACTTGGAAGACTAAACTCGGGATGTTGTTCCTCCAGATGGGCAAGGCTCAGCTTATGCTGGACTTAGATGAAAAAGAAACACAGCCTCGAGACTGGCAGGTTGGGAATTTTTATCAACACTATATTTTAACCACAAGCGACTGAAAAATGCACCTGACATTAAATAACCCAGAACAGAAAATGACAACTTTAAAATCAAAAGGTTTTCTTTTTGCCTGTTATTGAGCTAGCACCAAAACCAGGTGGAAAGATTTTTGCACCCCCTGGCCTGGGTTTCTATACTATTTGCCTCTCAAACAATGTCACTTTGCATCACATCCCAGTTGAGGATTTAGCCCCAAATGACTGAGTGTGTTTGGGGCAGAGTGTGCTCCATGCTAGCATTCCAGGAAGGCTGCATCTTGGTGCATGTCTGGCTTCTCTGCATTTGTCTTCTCAGAATAATATATTCTCCATGCACCCATGTGTCTTTCTGAAGCTCTCCATCCTTCAGAAGAAAAAATCCTTTCTACCAATGTAAGGCTCAATTTCTTGCTTCTGCTTTCCCAGGGAAATGGTGATGTGGCTCAGTTCTTCTTGACCACTGCCCTGGCCTCTCACAGCACCCTGGAGGTTGTCCCTCCACCAGCTCCTGTCTCAAGGTGAGCTCAATGATCCCTTAACATGGAGACAGAGCCTAGAAATCACAGCCTGTCTTGTTTAACCCCATGGCTCCAAAACAGAGACCTGAACACTCAAGTGGATCTAAATCCCTTACTGGAGGCTTGGGAGCCAGTAGCGAAATGTGGCTGGGCAATGGGGCTGTATCAATCAGCTGGACAGAGGACCAAATGTCTCCAGGCCAAAAAGCCAAAGACATGTTTAGTCATGTCCATGACTGCCAAAAGGGTTATTCTGTGTGCTAGCTTCTCTCTTTCCTGATTTTCTTCCCCAAATCACCTTTTTTTCCCTCACATATTTTCTCTGAAGGGGCTGGAGGAGAGGTGGGAAGAAGGAAAAGAAGGTCCTGGTTTAATATTAAAATCATTGGTTTTGCCTTGCCTTGCATGGCTGCAATTCCTCACTCAGTCCCAAAGGGCCACCAACATCTCCAGGACCCAGACTGCATACAGGATGGTGGGAAAACAGAAGCAAGCACAGCACACAAAATACTGCAGAGTATTTCACATACTCTTCCACAAGCAGTAACATGAGCTTGTTCTTCCCTTTATAGGACTCGCTGCAGGTGTCTGCTAGAAAGCTGGCATGGGTTTGTGGCCCATACCCTCAGCACCTCTGTGCAGCTCTCAGCTGTACAGTGACTCATAAGACTTCTCCTCTCTTCACATGTCTGAAAGCTGTTGTTATTATTATTTTCTATTTGTGCTACAATAATGCCTAGGGGCCCTAGACAGGATCAGGATCTTGCTTGTGCTAGGTGTTACACATTACAAGGGACGGTGCTTGTCCAAATATTTTGCAATCTAAATAGTTGAGAAAACAAACAATGGGAGAAAATCCGAGAGATTTGGAAGAGAGGATCAGCACTCCCAGGGATGGAAGCTTGGGAGAGGAGGATGTCCTGCTGTTACCGACGGACAAGGGAGGTGAATGAAATGGACCCCAGGCAAGCTTAAAACTCTTCCAGTTTTTGCTATTTTTATCACATTCGAGGAGTGTTTCATCAAAGACCAGTCATGTCAGAAAGCTAAGGAAAATTGTAGCAATAACCATACGGGCAAAGCAACCTTGCCAAGACATGCATGGAGCAAATTTTTGGCTGTGAGGAACAGTCCTGTGTTTGAAGCAAATCATTCTGAGGCCAATTCCTGCCTTGGCTTTGGGGTGAAAATGAGTGTAGTGGGTCCATCTATTTATCCACTTTACAAAACTTGCGTATTCATTGTAGCTGTTGGTCCAGAAATGCACAACATTTGACTAAAGGGCAGTATCTCAGTCAGAGGAGACTTTTATGTCTCCTGTGCTGTATGGCCCCGGGGCTGCCCGAGTTGTCTTACGGAGCATGTTTTGTGCTCTCCAGGGTATTCCTCAGGCTGCTCAGACACTGAAGTCAACAGAAAATTTTGGAGGATGAAGGGGTAAAGTAAAAGGCTGACTCATTTGCTGTGCCATAATAAAAAGGAATATAAACCAAGAGTAGAGATTTTGGGCGAGCACAGGGCAGCTGCTCCCCAGTTATTGCTGGTGCTGAACTCTGGGGCAGGAGAGGGTCTCAGCACCAGGTATAGCCTGCGCCAAGGAAAACCCACTCTGCAGGCAGGGAGTTTGCACTTCTTTCCCACAGCAATTCCAGGGAGCAGCTGAGCCCTATTTAAAGCCGGTGGAAGGTATTGCTGGCAGCAGGCTCTTCACAGAGCTTCCCAAGCAAAGAAAATTCAGAATGCCAGGAAAGAAAGAAAAAGCCCCATAAAATGAAAAGGGTCTCTGACGGGGGCTCCCAAGAAGCATACAATGAGTCTCAGTTGCTCTGTAGCAATCTTCCTTTCCACTTGCAGGCGGGCAGCTCACATTGGTGCCAGGACACTTCTGTTCCCTATTCAGAAAGTGCTGGTTGGAGTCCCAGGACTTGGAGCCATCTGCACTTGCTCCAAAGATACAAATGAGGGCATGTCCTTAGCTACTGACTGCATAAACAGCCCTTTACCATGAGACTTCCCCTGCAGTTGGACACTTGTCTGTGTTGTGTGCTCCAGAACATCCTCCAAAAGCTTTGGGCTACTACAAGCAGGGAGGTGGAGGATAGAAATGGCCAAATATCCTCAGCTGCTGGAAATCTGTTTCCATTATACTCTGGTCATGACTCAAAGTGGTGGCTGTGGGCTCTGGAAACTGGTGGAGGTAGGTGGCATCCTGTTCCCCTGGGCCCTGCAGCACCATCTGCCTCTCCAGGCTCCCATTGCCTCTAGATTTCATTTTTAAACTCCTGTTACAACACAGCATTCTCTATCCCTCCCCTGCTGAAATGCCTAGTCACTGGACGAGAGGTAGGTCCCTGGCACGTCCCACCTAGGACACCTCAACAGCAATTCCTGTTTTGCAGAGGCTGGAGGTTGGAGCTGTTTCTGAGAACATCCCGGACGTCAGCGGGGCCGTTCAGCTGCCGGCTGGCACTGCCACTTCACTGCGGGAGGAAGGGGAATGGACATGGTGAATCACTGCACAAAGGACAACATGCCACTTCTAGCAAAAAGAATGTAATGGAAACTTAATTTTAAAAATATTTGCCTTGTCCTGAGAACATTTGGGCCATACAGCTATGGTTTTAATCAAGGGACACAGGAACAAATTGGGTGCCTTAAAGAAAAGTCAATTAGTGCTCACTAAAAAGCAGTGTTATCTTAAAGACCCTTGGGAAATTACTTTGTTTATCCAATATAAAATAATAACACATGGTCTATCCAGCCACTGCCAGCTCAGGATCCTGCAGCTCTGCAGCCAGCAGCCAGCTCATTTTCACAATACCCTCAAGCAGAAGCTAATATTTCTGTTTCCCCTTCTCCAGATGAGAATAGTGAAGCAAAGTGAGGGGAAATGACTTGCTTGGTGTTATCAAAGAACCGTGTCCTAGCTCCCTGGGTCCTGGGAAGAGCCAAGGACAAGTGCCCTGAAATGCAACATAAAAGGAGACTCAAACCTGCAACTTTGTCTTGTTTTTTGCACACAAGTAATCAGATCTCATATTTGATATGCATATCTCCACCCATTGCACAGGCATCTGAAGTGGCTGAATGTCTAGCCTGCACCACATTCTTGTATTCAGACAATACCATGAGGACACCTTTGATTGATGACTGCCACGTGCCCAGCAGACACTAGCCATCTGCCACTGCACTCTCAGTGTGGTGAGGTGGCCCTGGCCCTCTGCTCCCTGAAAAGACAGCAGCTCTGGGACCGATTTTATGCTGAGAAAAACAGAAAGACAAAATAGCTCCTAGTTGGAATGAAGCTAGTTATCACAGCAAAAAAGGAAGAAAAAGAACAATTTTTTCATTGAAATAATTTTGAGGGGACATTTAAGGTACTCAGTGGTTTTATGCAAAATTGACTTGAAATTGTTGGCAGGGAAAATTGTGTGGCGGGTTACATAAATGCACAGTATTTTGCAGTATAAAAAAGGTGAAAATTATTAAATAGACCCAACTCTGGTACTTTCAGAGAATGCAATGGCAGAGTTCGCATTCTCAGAGAGTCTTGCATGGTAGTGCATTCATCAGAGGGACAAAGGTCAAGACTTGCAATCAGGAAAACCTAAGTCACCTTTTTTACCATAAAAGCCAAGTTTCCAAACAAAATGCTCAACATTTAACCAGCCAGACCCCACATGCCAAGATCAGAAGAGAAACACTGGGCTTCAGAGTGGTAATTTGATGTACCTGAGCAAAGAAGAAGGGTTTCCTCCCAGTCATCCCTTTTCAAGGGATGCCCATCAGTCTGTAATTGTGGAGCTGAGCGAGGCACAGAACTTTGCATATAACTCAGACTTCTGCCTATGTGATCTCTGCAATTTAGGGAGGAGAGAGGGTGTTGGGTGTTTCCACACCTCTCAACAGAGGCCATTAGGTTACAGGAAAATCCTGGAGAACTTCCAAAGAGATGATGAGGTCCCGCACCCTTCATGTGGCTTTTATCCCCAGCAAGAAGGGAGCACAGTTTGCTCCTGGAGAGTGACAGCACCGGGGCCTTTGCTCTGTTGTTCTCTTTTTTTTTCATTTCTTCATTATGCTGGTTTTCCCACTGAAGTCCCATTTTCCAGCTCCTTGAAATCCTCATGACACCTTCATCTCCAAAACATGGAGAATGGCGGGAAAGGTTGAGTCTTCCTGTTTACGAGCAAAGAAAAGCCCTTCCTGGCCAACTCCTGTTCCACCTCCTGGTCAACACAATTAACATTCATAATTGTTTTTCCAGGCAGAAATGTAAAGAAAACATTTTTCCTACTGCTGAAGACATGAAAGGCAGGATACAGAATATGAAAAAATGTTTGGAACTGCTCCACTGCTTCAGACATAAATTGTCTGTATCTACGTATATCACTATGTACAGGGTCAGTTTCCAGGCTTTTCCCCAATCCTATTCATGGTGCAGAAACAAATAAAGTAGCAGCTGCCCCTTCTTCCAGCAACAGAGATGGGAAAACAGAGACAGTGATGCAGTCTTTTCTGGCAGCCCCATCGGACAATAAACCTGGCAAAACAGCTCCTGCTTTCCACTCTGAGCCTAGGAAAAAAGATCCTTATGAAGAAATTTTGTGAGTGGTTGCTTTCCCTTGACACATTGTGAGCAACCACAGGAGCCACCACGAGCTTGCCATCTAGTTCTTTGCTCTTGCAAAATACCAGAGATGATGGAGAGAGCTGAACAAGCTTAAATCTGGCTGGGGTGGAGAACATGCAGGCCCTGTGCAAAATATTCCTGCAGAGCTTTGCCAAACCATCCCATCCTTGGCCTCCTGCCCCCAGACTATGAGCTCTGCCAGTGCTTTTCAAACCCCGCTGATACTCTGGTCCTCATGGACCTCTCTCAGCCTGGCAGTCTGCTAAGTTGCCCAGTGACTTCAGAGCCCAGAGAGGACTCAGGCTGACACAAGGGCTTGGGCTGACACAACACAACATGTCAGACTATCCCCTCCTGCTCCATGGTGAAAGGCTGGGGTATGGACACAGCCCACCATTATCCTGCGACCCCTTCATACCTGCCGGGTCAACACACAACCTGCTGTCTGAGCACCCTGCATCCTGCAGCCAGCTGCACCCTCCTGCCAGGGCATCGGCTCCAGCATGTGTTGTGTTGCTTTGACTTCTGGCCATGCTGGGAATCGACTAGATGAGTGAGGATCTTTTACCTCTCTGCTGCCTTTCTGCACATCAGCTGCTCAAGGCTTTTGGGCTGGCTAGAGGTATGGGACCAGGCAGCCACTTTTGACCGGGTCTCAGGACACTTATTCTGTTCTTTGCACAGGCTGCAGCTTTCAGCAGTCACCAGGACACAGCTGTGAAAGCATGATGATGAACAGACACAAAAGTCAGTTTGGCAACAGCTTCCTGCATTTCCAGAGGTCCCAAACACCAGAAGACTCTCCTGATACTAGCACTAGTGTCTGGACTACTTGGTGAGGGTGGCCTTCAATGTCAGAGATTCTCCATGCTCATCCTTTGGCTGCCTCCAGGACTACCTGAAGCCAAACAAACTCCCAAGCATGGGGCCCAGCGGTGCAGAAGCTGTGCTTGCAGACACAATCTTCATATACAAGGGGAACCTCATCTGGAGGGCAGTCAGAGCAGCTGCTCACGGATGCACTGGAGATCTGGAGCTGAACTCCTTCCTTCCAGCACTTGTGCTTGAAAACATGCCTCTGAATCCTCCTGGGTTTTGTTATCATGGACTATAAACAGAGCTAATAGATGAAAGCGTTAAGTGTCAGTGATGTAACAGGCTGGAGTAAGTGAAAGTTATTCTCTAACAGCAAGACCCTCACACACACACACACACACACACACACACACACAGCCTTTATCTCTGAGGTTCACTGCAGTGTAGCTTATCATTTAAAATGCTTCCAAGTGAAACCAGCTTCCAATGTGAAAGTTAGCTTGATATCTTTTTTTATAGCTCCTCTCTGGTATTCTTTGAAGGTACCCATCCAGATAGTCCTCATTATTCAAAGAGGACTGAGCAGAATCAGAATTACATTCCCCCTCTGGGAAGATCTGCCCTGGGGTATTTTCCTTCCAATGCAATCACTGAATTATTTCCAAGAATTTTGCAACTGGCTCAGCCACACATTTTCATTTGTTAACTAGCTCTCTGCTGATTAAACAATACATTATGGCTCACAGGACTTTTTATTTATTTTTTAAATAAATTGAATACTGATGAAGGAATAGAAGTAGTTTCAACACCAACACACCCTCCCACACACACATACCACAAGAGCCAAGCTTACAGCTTCTCTGCAGCATAGGCAGAACTGGATATTAGCTTCCCAAGGATGATGAGTTGAGGGCTGGTCAGGATTAGGCCATTCCTTCCCAAGAAAGGTGAGAAAGGGAAGGAACAGAGCTTGGCAGAAATCTGGAGGAGATGGGCTGGCTGGTCCCACTGCCACACCTGGGATGGGAGAGAGAAGAAATAGCTGTTGCTGGAGGGAAGGGTTACTGTGCGATGTGCACATATCCCCATGCTGCTGTTGGGAGCAGCAGCAGCTAGTTTGGCTTTCCAGGGCCCTGCTGTAGGCAGAGCAGCAGTCAGGGCTCTTTTCCCCTCCTAGGAAGCTGCTGAGCAAGGTCTATGCCTCCTCTCCTCTGCCTCGGGCTGGACGTGCAAACACTCCCAGAGGACACTGACGCTGAGCTGAGTGCCTCTGCGGTTTACTTGTCCGGCACACAGTGCATTTTCAGGCAATCCCCAATTAGAGGAACACATATTGTGTTCTCCCTCACCCAATACTCAGTCTTTAGTGGTGATTTCTGTGAAGTTGGCTGGGCAAACCTGACTGCAGACAACAAAGCAGGGTCAGGCCCAAGCACTGAAGCTGCATGGGTGGGTTTGCTTACAGCCCTCAGGACTTGTGGTTCAGGCTTTGGGTTTCAGAGACTGGGACTCTGCATATGCCCAGGCCCAGCCATGACCCATTTTTATAATGTTTGGACCAGGGTAAAGGAAAATCCACTATTTTCTGAAATTCCTCTTCCTCTTGCTGACATGCGACTGTGACAGATCTGTCTCTCTCTGCTGGGACAGATGCTCATGCTAGATCTCACCCATGTTGAAACTGAAGCAATTTGAGTTTCAGAAAGGGGAGATTCAGGGAGTGGGACAACAAAGTCATGCTTTGGGGTTATTTCCCGACGCAAATCTCAGTCTGACTCAGCTGGAGCCCTGGAGCAGCCCTGCACGGGGTGAGCCAGCAGGGAGAGAGGAAGGAATTGGGTAGGGAGGGGACAGGCATCCTGATAGACACTTGCTCATGATTAAATAGTTCCTATACTTGATTACACGTTGTGCAGTGACTTTTCTCTTCTTTTCCTTCTGCTCTAAGATACTTCAGAGAAGGTCTGCCTGAGAAAGGACTCATTGCACTGTCAGGGGAATAGGGAGAAGACAGCATGGCAGAGGTGGTCATATAGGTGAGGGAAGAGAAAACTGAGGAATGAGCTGATGGGTGAGGAAGAGCCAGAGAGAGGGAGGGAAACAGATTCTGGTTATTTTTCTCGGAATTGCATTTCCAGTTCTCTGAGGCTTGGCCCACCACTGAGGATTGCTTCCCATGGACAGATCTGCAATTGTATTATTAGTTGCACAGCATAAAGAATATTCACCTATCTCAGCAGCTGATAGAAACAGCTTTTGAGGTCCTCAACTGCTGCTTATCTCTCTGTGTGTTTTTACTGTCCGATTCTTTTTTTGGTGTGTTTTCAGTTAGAATTTACCCTTAGAGTTGATTATGGAAATGTGGTAAAACAATCCGCTGTCTGGCTCCTAGACTAAACCTTCTGCCCTCCACCAACTTCTTGGCATTTGGTTTTGTTCATTATACGAATTTAAGCACTTCTTCAGATCTCTGTGCTTCACACTTGCCACCCTGGAAGGGCTGGGAGAGGACTCCAGAAACACTGCACCCTCTCTGCCTCCTTCTTGAAACGTCTTATCTTCACTAGACAATGTTCCTGAGGATTATGAAGCTTTACCAAATCAGTGATATTTACTGCATGCTAGTTAGGGACTCTTTCACTTCTTTAACAAGACTCAACTATCATTCCCAAACAATCCTGCCAGCGTGCCTGGCAGGACCATGGCAGCCCATGGCTTTTTGCTGAATCATCACAGTTGTCCAGCCTTTGGCTGCACAACTTTAATGAAAGGCTCAGAATGTTATAGCTTGTTTTTTTGAGGCTCACATGACTTCTGGTTAAAATGTTTAGCTATATGTTCTGTTCACAAGCACCATCAGGGATGAGCTTAGTAGAGGCACCTTAATCAAAGTAAAGGGGTTTTTTACTTTACTGTCTTCAGTGAAGAATTTCACAAAAAGTCTACAACACAGATCATCAAACAGATTCTCCGCTAAGACTTTCCTTCACTCTTGTGGAACTGAAGAGCGCTAAAGTCACAGAGGATAAAATGCAGGAGCCTGCTGATACCACCTCTGACCCGTCTCTCAGGAGTGTATGAAGGGAAATGAAAGAAAGGAAAAGCAAACCTGCACAAGGAACAGCTGGCAGAGAAGCACTTAGCAGTGACGGACTCCAAGAGCTCCTGACGAATTGCAGGCTGAGTCCAAAGAGCCATGTCTACCCCTTAGAGTATCACATCCCAAATTATGCAACTCATAAGAAATAAAACTCATTTATGGAGACAGATTAAGGCCTGATTCTCCTCAATTGCCAGTGATGTGAAGAGCAGAGTGTACCGAGTCCCGTAGATCACAGAAATAAGCAACAGGCTATTAAGGTGTCATCACAATATCTACACAAACAGAGCATTTCATATTGGCAGTAGAAACAGTTTTAAATTCTATTTTTTGGCTGGCAATTAATCTCTTGGGAGAGATAACTTTCAAAATATTTGTTTTGGTTCTCATGAAACAGAGGGAGTGCTAGCCCTGGCTTGAGATATTCATGATTACGTTCAGGCTCTCCAGCCCATCTCCTCTGTGCTGCCCAGACCTGGCAATTCTCTGCAACATGGGTCAACAGAAGTGAGGTGCACTGGCCAGGAGATAGGGGAGATGTGCACAGCCCAGCTCAGGTCCCTTCCAGCACTCACTGCAGCAGCTCTGCAGGTCCAGACTAGATGTCCCCTTGAAAAAGGAGAGATTTTCTTGTTGTGCTGTACAGGGGTTAGACTTGGTCCATACAGACCGAGCCAAAACTCCAGTTCACCTGTGAGCGAAAGAAGCTTCCACATTTGAAATACAAAAAGATGCCACTGGCTCAATATGAATCCTCAGATCTTTGATATTTGTATATTTTTAAATACAATGTTGCATGATTGCCAACTAATTAAAGAAATCAGTCAGGCTGCCTTCATAAAAACACTGTTGGCAAAGAAACACTAATTCTCAATTACTAGGGAAAATACTGGATATATGAAAAGTTATCTGTATATGCTAATGCTACAGCTAAACGCTGCTGGGGAAAATTTATGCCCATAGTTGATTGCAGGCATAAAATTAGAGCCTATTTATTTTTTGTAAGAAGATTAATGCTGTCCATAAATTTCAAGATCCAAAGTTGAAAAGGTAGATAAATATACAGATAGAAAACTCCCAGTGACAGGACAACAGGCTGGCAAACTGGTTTTACAGACTGGCATTCTGCTATGATCACTGGTGATGTCATTTTCCAGCAGGCTGGCTGCTGGCAACCAGGAGCACTGAAATGCCAAGAGTAATTAAAAAATCTGATTTCCTCCAATGTCTCAGATTATACTTGCTGGGACATGTTTCTTGCCATGTGAATGTCTCACCAAGTTGAGCTAAAGCCAGAAGCGTATGAGATTTGCTGGCTGCCTCAATTTCAAAAAGTGCTTATAGGAAACATTTTATATTATCTAAAGCATTAAAAGTTTTTTAAATGTCTAAAGACTGCTCTAACACCCAAGAATTGACCAGGGAGGTGTTTGGGTTTATTTGGGCATCATGTTGTTGGCTTAAAAAATTCCTCTATAGCCAATTGATGCTTTACACACTGGGTCCCAGTTCTGGCCAGGATCTCCCAAACCTTTTAACACACATAACAGTGTGTGTGCAGCATTAAACCTTGTCTTACTACTACAAACTGCTTCACTTGTTTACATGATGCCCTGGAAAACTGTAATGCTTTCTGTCTGTTACTGTGCCATAGTCTCCTTGCGTCTTCTCTTGAAATTCCCTCAACCATCCTCCAAACAGCAGGGAATACCACAGCCGTCTTAAATAACATCATCACCTACAATCAAACAAGCTGGATGTTAGGGCTAGGGGACAAGTAATCAAAAGCCTCCCCTGTGCTACAGTTGTTCAGGCCATAGCATCAGAGAGAATATAATTGATGTTTGCATGGGGACAAGTCACAGGCACATCCTTTTAAATGGTTTTGAAGCCTCAGTGATTAGTAACAGATTATAGAATATCTCTCCAGGGAGCCTGTGCTGCATATCTCCGTCAAGCACAAATGGGCTTGAATTGCATGCAGACGGGAGGCATTAATTAGTGATTTACACCCTGTTTCTCTTGGGGACAGCCTGATTGCCACACGCCTGGGAATCAGAAAAAAAGGATGGGGAGAAAGCCTGGCTTGCTGGAGCCCGGTCACGGCTCCGTTAGCACCACAGTGTAGCTGCAGCAGTGCCTTCTGCCGCCGGTGAAAGCCACCTTCTGTGCTACGCCAGATGTGGGCAGGGCTCGCAACCAACCCTGCCTCTCTTCATGGGGTGTTCTCTCTTGGCAAAAGCTGTCAAGCCAACTTGCCATCTGCCCTTTCATCTCTGGATGCCTCTGCGAAGAGCCGAAGCGCCCTTAGCAAACCTTTAAGACAGTAAGGGAATACCGGTATCACTAACAATTTTGCTGCTTAGGGTAACACACCCATAGGATGCAACTGAGGTTTATGCAAGTTATTGTAGAGCATTAGGTGGTTCCCCAAAATAGCCATAATTAAAGGCTTAACCAGTGGCTTTGCCAGGCATTCTCCATCAGTCAGACATAGAATCATAGAATCATTTAGGTTGGAAAAGACCTTTAAGATCATTGAGTCCAACTTTCAGGTGTATAATATTATACTGCTGCCTGAAACATGCAATAAAACTTCTCTGACTAGCGCTGCTCCTCACTGGTGTGGGAGATGAGGAGCTGCGAGGGTTTCCAAGGTCACTTCAGATGGCAGCAGGAGGAACAAGGTGTGGACACTTCGCAGCCTTCCCACCCTCCACAGCAGTCATGGCCTGCGGATGTTCTTTTTTTTAAATATAATTTTCTGGGTGAAGAAGAAAGACAGTCTTGTTGAGAAACTCTGGTTGCGACTACACTGTAGACTGCCTCATGTGATATATATCAGCAGGATACACACAAGGAAGAGCCTGCAGCACAGTGCTCCTTCCTCAGTTTTACATTTTACTTGCTTTGGTTGCCTTAGGAATGCCAGCAATATTTTGTTATATCTTTTTCTACTTAACTGAGCAGCCCTCGCTGTGTAATTTTTCTCTTGCAGTTAATGGTAGACCATGGTCATGTCACAACTTCAGCCACTCTTTCAAACACTGTGTAGGCAGCTCACCAGCTGCAGCGGGAGTCTTGGTGGAGGGAGATCTGGGTGAACCCAGACCAGGGTTTTTCACAGCCCATTCTGAAGCAACAATGACGCTATCACTTGGGGATGCTTTCCCCAAATTTTAATGTATAGAATACCATCCATTCCATCTCCCACTCCCTCTTTCCTCACGCTTTGCTGTTGTTTCTCTCTGCTTTCTCCAGATTCTACAAACCAGTGAAGTATAACACCACTGATTTACAATGCAAGAAATGCGCTTACTACTTTCAGTTTACCACCTCCATCCTCACTGAATGGAGGATAAACCCAGCTTGCTCCAAGCACGGCTGCTTCAGAAGGGTGGTTCACACTCCCCCTCCATGCAGCAGCCTGGTGAGATTTACCAACACTGAGTCTATGCAGAGAAAAAAAAGTTCCCGAATTGCTTTTCCCTTCAGAGAATTGATCTTTTCCTGGCTCATAGCTCTTCCTCATCCCCCATAGCCACAAACCATTTCTCTCCTAGCTCCAAAAAACATTTATTCAAACAGTCAGCTTTAGACATCCATGTTTCAAATTATATCTTTCATAATTTACCTTTTCCCCCCATTTTCTCATCCCTGCTGAGTATTGAGCCTGCTTGTGCAAGTGTTCGGTGTGTGTATTCTGACAGCTGGAGGATGTAAGGAACCATACAGGTCTCCAAATTAGTCATTGCTCCTGCAGCTGTTAACCTTTACTGGAGGACGGAGTGTTTGCCAGGTGATCAAGAAGTGCAGTGAGCAACATCTGACTGGAAGTGATGCTGAACAGCAAATTGCCCCAAGTTAGGAACTGGATTCTCCAGCTCAATGTTTGCTTTTTTTCAAAGAGTACTTAAGAGAAATGGGAGCAGCTGAGGAAATTAAGAAAGGTGGGAAGCCCTGACGAGGAATTAATTACTCATTGCTTTCAAAGCCCTACAGCTACATCAGGGGGCCTCTGGAATTGTTACCGGAGTTCTGTCTCATCCAGAGGCAAGAGCAAGCACGATTCCCCCAGGACATGCAGGCAGTTATGGGTGAATCCAGTGCAGAAAAGAGGCAGGCAGGGCTGAGCAAGCCACTTGCTCTACTGGGCTCCAGGCCCATCCCCTTGTCCAGCAACCACGTTCAGTTCAAACACAGTTTAGGGAACACAGTCTTCCTGGGAAGCAGAAGAAACAGTGGGAGAATGGATCCGGCAGAAAACCGGGGCAAATGTTGATTTCTAAATGACACAGACGTGTTGCTGTTCTGGTTTTGCCTACACTGGCTACCCTTAGGCAGGAGCGGGAGACACAGCTGGCGATGCCATTGTGCAGTCCTGGCATTCCTACTGGGAGAAGCGAGAAAAGCCAACTGAACTTGAATGCTGCCCTATCCAGCTCCATAAAGGACTGTGAATATGTTTTTATGGCGAATACAATTGCAAACATACTAATCCACTTGAACTCATGCTGCCATCCCTAATACAAGCATGTGAGCCTGCTGCTGTGTTGAGGAGTGGGAAGTGATCCTATTTGACATGTTATTATTGGCAAAATGGAGGTGGCCACATTACTGGCCCAAGCTACAGTAAATCACTTCTTGCTGTCCCAAAAAGCACGTTATGCAATCCTCAGCAATCAGTCTGTAATACCCCTTCCAGCCATGCTCAGCCCACAGAAAGTTATCCTCTTGAATCCAAACTAAAAATGGTACCAAATGAGGAGGGGGTTTATTTTTCTTTTTTAGAAAGATAACACTACTCTTCCAAAGGAAAGGCTGGAGGAGACAAGTCTGAAATCTCTTAGCCTCATTCCTGCTCCACTCCCTGCTTGCTGTTTCCAGGGTGGTACCTTCAAAGCAGCCTTCAGTTTTCCCCCAGGGGCCCAAATTTACCAAGCGTATGGTTGTACAAATTAACATTGTCCCCTAAAAGTAAGTAGGTAGATCGACATTTGCCCTCTCCAAATGCTGAGCTCACCAGGACAACCTCACCGGTCAAATATAAGTTTCTCTCTCCTGCTGGTGCCAGGGTTTGAATCACACATCCCACATCTCATCTGTCTCTGTATGCCTCCATCATCCCTTCATGCTCTGTGCAGGGATGAAGAGCTCCGGGCACTGCTTTCACCCTTCACACAAGTGCTTGCCCTGAAGCAGGACCTGGTGGCCTGGCCACAAGTGGCACATGTCAGCATGGCCTGACCCGCCCCGCAGATGGAGGTGTCAGCTGGATCCATCCTGCTCCAAAACATTTAGTTTTTTGCTGCTTCCCTTCACAAATTCCTTTTCAGCCACGGTTTCCAAAGTAAGGCAAACAGACCTTGCACTGGGATGTCTTCCAATGCAAAGACGAGACATGTTGCTTTTCTTTAATTGGTTTGTTTAAGATATAGAAGCCAGTTCCACAGTGGGACTGGGCCCAGCTAGGCAAGCAGGCCAAGTTCCCTTCCCCTAATAAATCATAGGCTGACTTGTAAGACTGTTTGCGAAGCGCTGCTGCAAAAAACCATTAGCCCGGGGACACACTTCTGTCTCCCAGGACCTTTACCCAGCAGCACCCCTGTGCCTTGAAGCAACGGCCACTCCACGAACCTACAGATGCTCATTGAGGATCCCCTGTTACACCCAGGCAGGCACAATGATAGCACCCACTCCCTGGTGCTCCAGCCCCTTAAATGAAAGAGCATCTAGCTAAAACAGAAGCTGGAGGTACTGCCAAGTCTCCAACATGCTCCTGTGCTATATATCGCATGGAGGTTTGCTTCCAGCCTCACTGCAGCCTCCTGGGGTACCTCCCTGTAGTGCCAGGGGAGTACCTGGAAGGAAAGTGGTTAGATAAACTCATGCATATCCCATACTAAAGGAAGGTGCAAAGTTTCCTCCCCTCCAATGCAGAACTATGTCGTACAGAACCTTATGGTACGGACCTGGACAGCAAGAATACAGCCCTAACACTGTGAGATGCAATACAGGGAAGAGATGTGCTTGTCTCACCTGTTCTCAGATGAAATATGCCTTAGATATCACCCAGCTGACAACACTGAAGTATCAAAAAGGTCCTGGCCTTTCCCTGTTTTTGAATCTCTTTCCCTTCCTCCCACAGGTGAAGGCCTCCAAACTACCAGCATCCATGTCATCTGCTCAGGTCTCTGGATATGCAACACTCTGGGGAAAATTATTTTAAGCATCATTTCCACCAGATGATGGAAACTTTCTGTCGTTTGCATAAACATAAAATGATTCTGGCCAACGCCCAAACATTTCTGGCTTCTTTTGAACTGTATTCTCATCACCAGCTCCTACAGCTTTAGTATCTCTTTTAACTGTCTGCTCCTTCAAAACAGTCAGCAGCAAGGGAGAGCATTTCACTGCCTGTGGTTAGAAACAGAAAGTGCAAGAGAAGTCTCAATGCTCTGCTGAGAAAGTTCAAGACAGAAAGTGGGAAGACAAAAGTGTCCTTGAAGGTCAATGCTCAATACCGGGAAGGATGCACACACCCTGCATGCACCTTCTTAAAAGAGGATGCAGATGATGGGGCCAGGGGAGAAGCTTTGCCACAATCTAGAGAAACTGGGCAATATTACTGGGTAACAGGCAGCCTAAGCCCTATAACAAATATGTCAGATACATACCATGCCATGTAAGAAGTTTTGCCACCCTGAATGTGGTGGCGTTTGTTCTTTTTACTTTCAAGATAGTTTATTTCAAAAGGTTTTGCTTTAGAAGTCCATTTAAGATAGCCTCATTGAGAAATTACTCTGGAGTATTTATTCACACTGATAACACAGAGCATTTGGCTTCAAGCCTAACAACACACTAGTTGTGAATTAATTCAGTGATAATCTTTATCAGTCTGTGGTATATAAACAGCACTAAACCTCCACTGCGAATAGACTAATAACTGGAGTGACGGTGAGGCATTAAATCAACCTCAAAAAGCTGTTTATTGCGGGTATCCTACCCTGCAGCAAGGCTTACGGAGCCTGGGCAACACACCTCCAGAAAAGGAGAGCTGAGTTGGGAACCTGGGATTTGAAGCTCCTGATGTAAAAGCAGCACGGGCAATGGTGTTGGGCTTAGTGCTGCGCCGTTACGGAGGCTCAGCAGCCAGCTGCTTCCCAAGGGACTGGCTGCTGCTGGCCAGGCAGCTCTGCAGCTCATCCCTGGAAATGAATCGGAGCACATCCTTGTAACAGCAGATAGTGAAATACTTCTTCCCTCTTCAAACACGGTGCACTTCCGATGGGGACCCTGAAGCTCTAATAAATGCTGAGGTACAGCCCCTGCAAACAGGCACCGATTCCTGACATGGTTCAGAAGCAGCTCGGGGAGCTGGTGTGAGGTCGGATCCAAGGAAAGCAGCCAGACCTGCTGGGTTTACAGAAGGCAGGCTGGGCTGAGACATAGGCGGGAGCTCTGCAATCCCCGCCAGGCTGGGCAGTTGTACAGACAGCATCTCATCATGTTGGTTTTTTTTTTTTTCTTGTTGCTTTGGGGGTTTTTATGCACTGTATAGCTCGGTTTTCCAAACTTGGCATTTAGGTGGCTGAAAGGTTTAGGTACTTCCACAGAGTCGCTAAGAAAGGCAAGCCTGCGGCCAGCAGAGTTCCTATCACAGCAATATCACAGTCAATTAAGGATGATATGGAGATTGCCGTTAGCAAAACTGTGAAGGTTGTTCATTTCTTTTAGCTATCTAAGATCTGGAAGTTCCTATTTTTAATTTTCCTCCTTTCTCCTAATTGCAGAGTATTTCGGAACTGTAGAAAACAGTGTTTCTGGCTGGAAAGTGGTTACTTGACATAAAAGTCAACATTCCAGCTTGTGAGGCCGGCAGGGTAACTGGGAGCCCCCAGTCTTGTCTGTGGAGAAAAAAACACCCTGAAGGACCAGCAACTCCCATTGCCCAAAAGCCATAACAAAAGCACCTTTTTTGCCTTACAAATACCTGAGGCTGAGAAGATGCATTTCCATGAGTGTGCTTCAGCTTGGCTGTTGGCTTTAGCAATCAGTTCCTTGAGCCTTGGCATTGGTTATGGACAAATAATGAGCACCTTTACAGGCAGGATGTGTTGTTCATCCTGAGCCAAACTGACCCGTTCTGCTGCTCTGGAGCTTGCACTGGACCGGGACTAGGAGTGTGCCCTCCTTTCCAAAGTAGGACACTTTGTCCTAGGGAATAAAATACATGCTGCTGCTTCTGATCAAGCAAATTAGGAGCCCATTTATTTTAATATCTGTCTTATTTTTTTTTCTTTTTTTTTCCAGAACACCAAGAACTTACAGAACAATTATCTGGGGCCAGAATGTTTTGTTTCCTAAGTGGACTGTCTATGCTAATGACTTGCAACTTGTCAACAGGAACCAAATTCCCATGGTGTATAAAGGGAGAAACCATGGCATTTTTGGCGTATTTCACCCAGCTCAAATCAACCACCTCTGAGAATAATACCGTGGGAGAAAGACTGGTTGAATAAAATAGTTGGAAAAAACAGAATTTATTCCCTGTTTCCTTTCCCCTCCAGCCACAGTGTACATAACTGCAACACTTGTATAAATTGTTTAGGGAAGAGGCTCATCCTCCCATGTACATAGGGGTTTGGGTCTCAGTTCAGATGGACCAGTAATTAGGTCCTTTATGTCATATATTTACAGTGGGTCTCTTGGGACTTCTTTATGACTTGGACACATTTACAGTGGAAGAAGAGATATTGGCCCCTATTGCTTTTTTCATCTATTTTTATTTTTTAGAACAAAATATCATATAATTAAATATAATAGTAGCATGATCACATTAAAAAAGCATCTTCTGCCAGTCACATGTACAATAATATAATAGCACAGTAATGCAGTGGTGGATTATACTCAGTAAGAGAATAATGTGAATTTTGGCATGTTTTCACCAGATAACTTTTCCCTAAAAATTTTGTTCAGGCTGTAGCCAATTTAATTCATCAGCCAAGGGGTGGTCAAATGGAGGCTGCACATTTTGTATCTGATAATGTTGGCACAAATTTTTCGTTATTCCATCTACTTTTGTTAATGTTGACAACGGTTGCCATCAATAAGGCAATATTTACTGACCATTACCATCCAGGTGCTCTTTATATATACACTGGAAAATAACTTTCCAGATACAGTTGTGTCCTAGTTAAGTCCACCCCTTGATCACGAACCCATCCATATGTTACATCTCTTCCTTGATGGCCTGAGGTGTCACAGGCCCACAAGCTATAAATAATTCACCCTTATGTTGCCAGTCCAGATCCAGCCTGATCCACCTGCTGGTTGTTTTGATGTTCTTCAGTGGCCTGACTCTTGGGTATGTGAGCATCTATGTGATGTACTTTTACAACCAGGTTCTCTACCCGGGCAGCAATATCTTGCTGCAATGAGGCGGTCCAGATGGGTTTGCCTCTGCCAGTTGCTCTGCTTCCATTGCTGCAACCACCCCCACAGGGCATTTGCCACCATCCATGAGTCAGTATAGAGCTAAAGGGCTGGCCACTTGTCTCGTTCAGCAATATCTAAAGCCAGCTGGATGGCTTTCACCTCTGCAAACTGACTCAACACCCCTTCTCCTTCAGCAGTTTCTGCGACTTGTCCTATAGGACTCCATACAGCAGCTTTCCACCTCCGATGCTTTCCCACAAGACGACAGCACCCATCAGTGAACAGGGCATGTTGCTTCTCATTTTCTGGCAGTTTATTATACAGTGGGACCTCCTCAGCACGTGTCACCTCCTCCTCTGGTGATATTCCAAAATCTTTGCCTTCTGGCCAGTCCATGATCACTTCCAAGATTCCTGGGTGACTGGGGTTTCCTATTTGAGCCCATTGTGTGATCAGTGCAACCCACTTATTCCACGTAGCATCAGTTGCATGATGTGTAGAGGGGACCCTCCCTTTGAACATCCAGCCCAGCACCAGCAGTCGGGGTGCCAGCAGGAGCTGTGCTTCAGTACCAACCACTTCCAAAGCAGCTCAAACCCCTTCATATGCTGCCAATATCTCCTTCTCAGTTTGAGTATAGCGGGTCTCCAATCCTCTGTATCCCCAACTCCAAAACCTTAGGGACAACCTCGAGTCTCCCCTGGTGCTTTCTGCCAGAGGCTCCAGGTAGGGCCATTCTCCCCGGCTGCGGTGTAGAGCACATTTTTTACATCCTGCCCTGCCTGGACTGGTCCAAGGGCTCCTGCATGAACTATCTCCTGTTTAATTTGTTCAAAAGCTTGTTGTTGCTCAGGGCCCCATTTGAAATCATCCTTCTTCTGGGTCACTTGATAGAGAGGGCTTATGATCAGACTGTAATTTGGATATGCATTCTCCAAAACCCCAGAACACCTAAGAAAGTTTGTGTTTCTTTCTTGCTAGTTGATGGGGACATAGCTGTTATTTTGTTGATCACATCCATTGGGATCTGACGACGTCCATCTTGTCATTTTATTCTTAAGAACCGGATCTCCTGTGCAGGTCCTTTGACCTTACTTTGTTTTATGGCAAAACCAGCCTTCCGAAGGATTTGGGCTATCTTCTTTCCCTTCTCAAAAACTTCTTCTGCTGTATTGCCCCACATGATGATGTCATCAATGTAGTGCAGATGTTCTGGACCTTCACCGTGTTCCAGTGCCATCTGGATCAGTCCATGGCAAATGGTGGGGCTGTGCTTCCACCCCTGGGGCAGTCGGTTCCAAGTGTGCTGAACACCCCTCCAAGTGAAAGCAAACTGTGGCCTGCGCTCTGCTGCCAAAGGGATTGAGAAAAACGCATTAGCGATGTCAATTGTGGCAAGTCCATCTTGGAGCTGGCTGGCATTGGCTCTATCTGACATAGGGGAAGCTTCTAGCAGCTTCTCACAGAAGCCACCCCTGTAGCCCCCCCGCTACCAAAACCTTGCCACGCAAACCCAAGACATTCCACCCCTTGCCTCTGTGAATCACATATTTAAGAATTATCATTAAAACCCATATACGTTACACAGTCCACCCCTCATCCCTTCACCACAATTATAACAACCAAAATTACCCATGAACATTCTGTTGTCTAAGATTGTTCAGTCTGTGTTTTGCCTGTTACCTCTCCCAATTACTGTTGTTATCTCAAATTGCTCATGTCCCGTGTTGGGCGCCAAAAAGGACTGTCGTGGTTCAACCCCAGTCAGCAACTAAGCACCATGCAGCCGCTTGCTCACCCCCCACTCCCTGGTGGGATGGGGGAGAGAATCAGGGGAAAAAAAAGGTAAAACCCATGGGTTGAGATAAAGGCAGTTTAATAGGACAGCAAAGAAAGAGAAAATAATAATAAAAACAATAAAGGAATATACAAAACAAGTGATGCACAATGCAATTGCTCACCACCCTCTGACTGATGTCCAGTCAGTCTCCCCGAGCAGCGATCGCTGCCCCCCGGCCAACTGCCCCCAGCTTATAGACTGAGCATGACATCACATGGTATGGAATAGCCCTTTGGTCAGTTTGGGTCAGCTGTCCTGGCTGTGCCCCCTCCCAGCTTCTTGTGCACCTGGCAGAACATGGGAAGCTTAAAAAGTCCTTAACCAGTGTAAGCACTGCCTAGCAACAACTAAAATATCAGTGTGTTATCAGGATTATTCTCATCCTAAATCCAAACCACAGCACTATGCCAGCTACTAGGAAGAAAACTAACTCTATCCCAGCCAAAACCAGGACAAATGTGGGCTCTACTGGCAGATGTTGATTTTTTTTTTATGTATCATGTGCTATATATAAAATATCAAAAAATTAATGGATAATCTAAGACCTTAAATAACTTGGGCCATACTTATATATATTCATTCTGCTCACTGTTCACATCGAAGCATCATTATCTGCCAATTTAACAATGTTACCCAACCATTTTTCAAGTTCCTGAAGGTTTTTGTCTTTCTACCAGACCTGCTAGTATGGAGTTTGCTTTGGAAAAGATTGTTCTTTCCAAACTTTGTGTTATCTTTAACAAACATCTAATAGCTATTAGGACAAATATGCATGTCTCCAGTGTAATATGAACCCGCAAGCATTCTTTTTCTTAAAAAAAAATAATTCCTGTATTTGATACAATTTCCTATCTCAGCTCCAGGACTTGAAGTTAAACTTCAGTGTAAGCTGATTATAAGTGAAGTCCCGATCCTTTTTACACAGTGCTCCAAATGGTCCCTAGGCTATTCACTGCTGAGTGAGTTGAAACTTTAGATTGTTATAAGATTTCAATATTTTCCACTTAAGATTACCTGTAATTTTTTATAGCATAGAGGATTCCCAAATCAGTTTTCCATCATTTTATTTATAAGACTCCTATGACCTCTGCTTAGTAGATGGTAAGCTCATAAATCTTCCCTTGCCTGCAGAAAAGAGATTAGTGACATTACAGATGTTTAACTCTTCAGATTGGTCCTGGCTGCTGGATATTTTTTTTCTTACAGAGTGACGACAAAGGTTTTCATGCACAGGTGTACAGGTGTTGCACTAGTACCACTCACTTCCCGCACTGGATCAACAGTCCAGCTTTGCTTCTGTGTGTCAATAACTGAATGTGCAGAAGTCGTTAACAATTCCCCAGTGTGGTGCTAAATGGCATTCTTTAATTCTCAGGTCAGCCAGTTTGCTGAGGGATGGCTAGTGAAAGGGCATTTTCTTGGCAAAACTTTATGCACCTCTGAAGGAGACTGAACTCCCTGCTACGAAGAGTGGAGAGGGGTACTGAGTCACAGTGGCAGGAGTGGGAGACAGATGTCTGCTGCTGGACACAGAAATGTGAGTCCAATCTGACCTGAATATCAGTTACTGTGAGTAGTCAGTTTTTGGTGAAGACCGTCATTAGCCAAGCAAGAAATTAGGCATTTATTCCTTTATCAGGCAATAAATTATTATTTGCATAGGCTGTTGGCTTCAGCAACCTAAGTGAGATGTTTTGCTGCTATCTCAGACTGAAACCTGATCTGCACTTTATATGCTGAACTCCTGGATTACCAGCGTGGACAGCAGTTTCTGAGATGTACTTGTCCCTGGGAAATAGGATTGAGATTCAGAGAAGTTCCTCGGAGAAGCTGGTTAATCACCCAAAATGGACCCACAGTAAAAACACATTGGTGAAGTGGCTGGTGTCCTCCAGCTTAGGAGAACTGTTGTCAGCTCAGCCTGATAACATGAGGCCACCTTTTCTCATGAGGTGAACAGCACTCCTGTATAGGTGAGAGATCTCTAGAAAAAAGCCCTAATAATTCTTGAATGGGAAAACACTTAGTTCTCATGGGAGCTGGATCTTCACTGTGTCACATCCAGCTACCTCCAGCCACGTGGCTATACGGGCGAAGGCAACACTTTCTCCCTCTTCCTCTGACCTTTATGCCTGGATTGGTCTGGCTGGGTCAGCCCAGGCTCAACCAGCTTCATGCACAGAGGTAAGGAGGAGCAATAATGCTCTCACTGAAGGCATTTTCACTCAAATCATTCCAAATCAAACTGTAACTACTGACTTGTCTTGCAGGGAGCTGTGTAGAAAAAGACCTTCCGTTTCTTTGACTTGAGACAAGACAACCTCCCTCCAGAAGTTCCTTCAAACCTGAGTTATTCCATCTTTCTAACCAACCCAGAGCAGTGAAGGAAACCAGAGCAGTGAGGGCAGCAAACTAGAATTCAAGTCATTATTTTGTGCCAAGGACTCATGTATTGCATTAATTCCTTATAATTCAAGCATCACTCAGCATTACAGATCAGATAAAGTGGTGATCTGGCTTTTCTCTCAATTTTCCTAAAAGCCCCAAAGGGGACTGAGACTTTGCTGCTTTCAGTGAAGTGTTTCTTCTTCGCCAACACCTATGTTCCTGCTTTGATTGCGATTGTTTGTTAACTGATGGAAAACACTCTTAATGTGGTGGCATTTTTCACTTTCCTGGTATTTAATGAGACAAAACAGTGGGAGCAGAGGAAGAACTAGCTCCCTATTTAGTCGGTATCTAATGCAATGAAAGAAAATTTTTTTAAAAAAAAGGTGTCTTGGCACTAGCTTATTTTTCCTTTTCTGCCCAGACAAAAGTACTTGAGAGATGATACCTGCTACGCAAGTGAGCATCTTTACCTCTTAGAGACTTTTAAATTTTTACTAAAATGTGAGAAATGTAAGATTCAGAATATTCTTCTTGAAATAACAGGGACAATTTCCTGTTCCTGGTAGTCTCATTGCTGGCCACTGGATTATGTCCAGGATAAGTTCAGTCCATCATTTTCATTCCAACAACAAAACATAAA
Organism: Pelecanus crispus; assembly: GCF_030463565.1. Classification (NCBI taxonomy): domain Eukaryota; kingdom Metazoa; phylum Chordata; class Aves; order Pelecaniformes; family Pelecanidae; genus Pelecanus; species Pelecanus crispus. Next base: position 12,546,325 of record NC_134650.1, on the reverse strand, counting down.
TCTAACAGCAGTACCTATGCTTGAGGGCCATTAGTATGCCTGGAGCATTTTGCATAGGGGAAACATGAATTATCTTTCCACAGCAAAGCTATCGCATGAATTAATATTCCTTCTTCATTTCCCCCAAGCAGTAATTTCACACTTGAGGGATAAAGCTTCCCTGGTGCGAGGGAGCTTTCCCCACTCTGGAGCCCAGCAGGCTCCTGAATTTAGGGCAAATCAGTGCCCCAGTAGAGCTGACAATTGATAGCAAATGGACCCGGTACTGTGGGACGGTCTGTGCCAGCATCACCTTTTTCCCTCTGTGGACAGCCTACTGCCAACTGCTCTCCAGGCTCCGAGACAGTGATGTGTCATCATTAACCATCTCAATGGCTGAGTTAATTACAACAGAGGCACAGCTCTGAGACAGAGGCCTGCAGGCAGCATTCACAGCACCGAAACTTTCTGAGGATGCTCAGAGATACTAGTCTATCAGAGATACTAGCAAGGCAAGAAAATTATAAACCTGCCCTAAAGCCTAGAATTCCTGGAAATTTATTCCCCTTGCAAACAGAGCCAAATTATACCATACTCACCAGCTCTGGAGTAAAAACCCTGGACAAGCTCCTCACCTACTCTGAGTGTGGGGCAGTGTAAGAGAGAAGGGGTTTCTGCTTCTTTCATGCTGCCTTTTCCCAGGCTGCAGCAGGATGCAACGAAGAGAGTAAACCTTTTCAGCACTGGCACATAAGAAATCTTGGCTTCTGGGAAGCAACTCGTTTCTATGTACTAAAACATTAAGTTCTAATTTAAGGCAGTTGCATGGTTTCCTCCCTGCAACTATGGAAGAGACTGTGAGAGTTAAATGTAACAGCACTTGTCTCAGAGCTCACACTTCATGCGAGCATCACAGCTTTCCCCAGAAGTTCCAGGGGTCTCACCCAGTGTTTTGCACCAGTACATCTCAACCCACTTTACAAAGGAGATTAGTTCCATTATCCCCATTTTTCAGATGGGGAAACTGAGGTGCACAGAAAGGCAATAGCTGCTGGCTACCTAGCAAGCCCAGGAAGCCAGTGCATGTGCAATCCACCAAGCCTGCTACAGGCTGGGCTTAGCTCTTCTTACACAGCTCTTCTTACCATATAGTAAATACTATGCCTGGCTGCATCCTGGGAGAGGGAGCTGGCTTATTGCATCTGGAGTTTCTATCAGCTGTCAGCCATCAGATGTGCAAGAATACAACCTGGATTGTCCTGCCTATTTTTCGTTTCCTGCACGGCTCCTCTCCTCACCCATAGCCCTGAATTCTCCTGGGTGGAAACATGGACCCAGGAGTCTGAGCAGACCCAACCCCCTGTGTAGCCTCATCACCCATGTTTAGGGCTGGGAAGCCAGGTGTAACCCCACAGGAACCGAGTCCCTCTTACAAAGGGCTTTTTCTTAGCTAAAGGATGAGCATCTCGCATTGGCGAAGCAAAATGAGTCTTAAAGGGACATGCTCAAGTAGAAATCCTGATTGTTAAAAATATTTCCTTTATCAGTGCCCATTAATAGCAATGCTCATACATGGAAAGACTTCTGAAAATCGAATTCACCTTCCCCTGTTTCCTCTCTCTGCTTACTTTTAGTAGTGGCCTGAGCAGTGAGACTGGGCAGGTTCCCTCTGCTTTCTGGTCCATCTCCCTTTTTGGCTCAAGCTTTGTGGAGACAGCAAATACAACAGGGAAAAGACTGATTAAAATAACTATATCAAATGAGTGTCTTTAAGAAAATAAAAAAGACTTATACAACAGCACTGCCGACATCAGTTTGAAATGCGGGGCTGAAGCCAAGACTAGCTCCTCTCCCCATAATAACTGAGGTCTGGGCAAAGAGTCGGTGTCACGTTGTGATGTTCAGGCAGGACACGGCAAGGCGGGGAAGATACCATCTCCTGGTGCCACACCTGGAAAGACACTGGAATATGCCATGAGACCAGGGTGCTGGCACTGCTGAGACGGTGATATCATGCGTGGTGTCAACCACCACACCCTGCAATAATGCAGGTCTTTTATTCAACTCTTTTTGGAAGAAGAAAGAGAAAAGCTACTACCTATCATCACGGATGTCTCAGGCTGAAGGTATGGACTCCTGTGAACATCAGCTTCTTTACGACTGAGACAGCCATTAAAAAACCAACAGGCCTGTCATTAACATATTAATACACATTAATTTCCTTCTCCATCCTTCTTGCACATGAAAAAAAAAGGCATTTGTAGTACCATTCTGCCACGTGCATTTTGGTGAGCTAAGTCTCCTGGCCAGGCTTAGATGCAGCTGGGATTTTGCTGGGAGAGAAGAGGGAAGGAGACACCTGGGAAGTTTTCCACCACGTAGGACATGCCAATGGCACTAGCTTCTTCATTCCTCTAAGTAACCACACACACACACAAAGCTGCATTCAACAGGACATGCAGCGCTGGGGGTGAAGAAACTCCCACTCTAGGGTGCCATCCCTAACAACGTTTCCTATAATGCATCTGGTCAGGGACAGGATAATGCAGGGGCTATGTCCTCCCAAAAGCCAGCCTCATTTTGCAGAAAGTTTGACCTCTGATCATTATGTTTTCTCAGTTACTTCCCTTGTGCTGGCTGCTGGCTTGCCAGTAAAACAGTTCATCAACAAGGAATTTTTTTCTTTCTATTTACAGCCCAGAAATAGAGTTCTTGATGGCTTTTCTAATGAGAAAGAGATACAATCCATCTTGGACAGACATCAAAAGGATGTCAGTCTGATTTAGGCTAATAAAGAGCATCATTGAGCTAATGAGATTAAGGCTGACTTGTTTATGCTGTCCCTGCTGGAAATGGTGCTCCAGGATAGGGGCTGTGATGTTCCTGGGACCTGGGGAATTACAGAAGAATTTTGCTGTGGCCCAAAAGCACTGACCTGATTCCTCTGCCCTCCCACACCCAGCACTTTACTGGTTCATTGGGAAAGATTAAGATAATGAACCGTTCCCTCCTCATTTTCCCATACCTAGACAGAAACAGACAGAAATCCTCAGGCCAGCGATAAGACACTGCATTTATCTTGTCCCTGGAGAGACCTATCGGGCATGTTCCCAAGCGTGGGAGCTGAAACTATGAGCTGGTGGAGAGGAAGAGAACACCACATAGGTGAGAGGGACCTGTTCTCCACCTTTGCTGGTCCATTGCCAGTAACACATCTACTTGCAATATCTACCTGCATGTTATCCAGGGAAGGTAGGGCACGGCTTGCTAAGCCATCTCCATTTACCAAGGCCCTCTGATGCATCACCAGTTGCAAGTAACTGAAAGCTCCCATGAGTTCAATGTCCCAACAGTTAAAGGAAGTCATGGCTGAGTCCAAATAACAGTGGAAAGGACTCAGTTATTCCAGGCTTTCTGTGAAATTGCTCTCAAATCCACTCAGTGATTTAGGAAAAAGAAAAGTGTTCCTTTGGGAGGTGGTTTGAGAGTGTGAATGTCCTCTGGGAGGATGCACAAACACTTACTGCATTTTTGGGGAGGCTGGCAGAGCCCTGGGAAGTACAGGCAGTACGGGAAGAGGCACACGGTCCTGTCCTAGAGCCGGACACTGGCTGTGGCTCTGGAGATGGGTCAGCAGCCGCTGCGTTGGGCTGCGGTGCGAAGCCCGCCTTCTGGCACTGGAACTCTGAGCTAGACAGGGGGAGGCTGTCCCCTCCACCTGAAGCACATCCCCCTGCCCGGCCCACAGACACTCCGTCACAGGCACCAGCAGGGAAGTGTGGTGGGTCTTGTGGTGGCTGCCATCCCTAGGCAGGGTCCTGCAGCACCCTGGGGTTAGCGGCGCCGGGTGGGATGGGATGGGCGCCTCTGGCTTGGCAGGTAACCACAGGAAGCATTGTACTACTGAGCTCATTTCCACCAGGACCAAGAGTTCATTAGGAGTAAAAACAACGCTGGAAAAACAGAGACAAAGCCCTGTCATGGAGTCCCTCAGTTGCTCAGGCTGTTTCTTGATCAGCCCAAGCCAACCCAAGGTCCCTCCCTTCCGCCCTGCCTGCACAGTCCATTACTTCTTTTGCACCCATGAGCATGATGATATTACCAGGACCACAGAAACCATCTTTGGTGCTTCAGATGGTTTATATTGCCCTGTTCAAGCCTGCTTCTTAACAAGCAGTCTTTGCCATTTCTAAATCACGGGCATTGTGTTCCTCTTTTGCAAAAGGTGGAATTTTACACTGAAGAACAAAACAAATGCTTCTAAACAAAATGCTGTCCCCTGGTGCTATTCCTCCTGAGATCCCTTCGATATTTCTTACAGTCTTACTGTTTGAATAAGAAGCTTTTCCTGCTCATTTGCAAATAGAGCTGTAGAAACAGATGATTTTTCAGTTTCGTTGGTGAACAAAGAAATCAGAGAAAATGTATTAGCTCAGCCCAAGCAGAACTGCATTTCCCCCCGACTTGTTTTGCAAAACAACAATGACAAAGATGATGAACTAGACCCAAAACAAGAGACTTATTTTGTTTGGGGAGTACTGCTTCTTCTTTTTCACTCTTTTTGTCAAAAAATGGGTCATGTTTCAAAAGAAAAAAAAGCTGTGATTCTGAAAGATCAGCCTGAAAGGCTTCTTTCAAAATGTCAAAAAGAAAAACTTCAGCACCTTTGGGGGAATCTTGGAGGGGGGGATTTTTCACAAAACTTGACCCAAAATGTGTGAATAATTTCCTTCTCCCATGAACTGCATTTTTCCCAAAATTTTTAATCCACTGAGGACATACCCAATTTTACAGTTAAGTGTCCTGTGCAGCACTACCCTGGAGTAAGAGATGAATCTGAACAGAGGAGAAAGCCCTTGCTATAAAGACATGGAGATCCAGGGATAAAGAGTGCATCCAAGAACAAGGCATGGAAAAACTCATGGCAAGAAATAAGGTTCCTTCTATGTCAGGCATTACTGAACTTTATGCCACAGCCAATATCCTTTGATAAGGGTCCAGGAGTCAGTGATAAGCGTGGAGGGTTATTTCTCTGCTTCTAAGTTTCTGATAAGCAATGTTCGCATGCTCCCCCCAGAGGAATTAAAACATAAGAAACCCAAATCTGGCAGAGCTTAGTTCCACTCTGTTGTGTACAGGAAAAATGAAACAATTGAGCTCAGTCTATATCTAGCAATTTATTAGGTACTGCATAATTAATAAGAAGTGACATGTGTTACATGTGTTTTCTAATACGATCACATTTCCTGTGGATGAAATCACAAGTGGACTGTACATTGCTAGTTCTTCTGGCTCACATGAAATATTAAATACTCATGGAAATACTAACTTTGCAGAGAAAAGGCAGGGTTCTTCACAATGAAATAATGTTTTAAAGCATAAGTGCCCCACTACCCTCCAGGAAACCTTATAAAATAGATGACTCGGTTCTCCAGAAGTATCTTTGTTAGCTAGCTCATGTTCTTCACTCAGGATGAAGAAAAACCTCAATGTCCTCATTTCCCTTATACCCAACATCCCCCAAATCTTCATGCTTTCACAGTAACCATCCTAAGTATTTTCTGGAAGGAGGAACTCAGAGTTCCTAAGTCACAAATATTATCAGAAATCTATCAAAGCTGAGGACAGTATTTCAAAGCTGAAAAATGGTGATTGGCTTTCTATAGCTTTCATTTCTTGCTGACACAGTGGATCCTTTGGAGCAAGTGCCTTAAATGTGGTGTAGAATTTAAGGGTTCTCAAATAAAAATTATTATGCAATACATTGAAGGAAAAGTCTTGGTCTGACCACCTCCTCCATCGAGAAGATCAGTTGGTCCTAATTTCTGCAGCAATACCCATCTGATCATCAGCAGCAGAGTTTGCTTGCCGTGGCCCAAGGCTGTGAGGCCCTTCATATCCAAGCCAGTCTGTCAGCCTTTTCCCACCGGGTTGGCCAAGTTTCAGCTATGTGGACTTCTTATTACTGGGGATATTGTTTACCCATTCAGGCTTTACCCTCAGCCAGCTGCACTGCCAACAAGCAGTGTTTTTGTACCACACCAGGTGAAGTTCCCAGCACAGTCATCCCTGGTAATTAATGGCTATGTAGTGCAGGCTGTCAGGAGGAGCCCAGGACAACCTTCAGATCCCCCTCCGAGCCTTGACAAAGTTAAAGAAAAGACAGGGAGAAATAAGTCAAACAGCAAAAAAAAAAACTTCCCTGGCATAGAGCTGGGGGAGGATCCTGATGCAGGTCTGTTGCCTACTACTTTTAAAAAATTTCATCAGCTCCATCATGCCACTGTAGGACCAAAGTGCAAGTCACCTCAAAGGCTGTGACCAGTGACCAGTCCCCTCCCCAACTGTCCTCCAGATTGACACAGAGTTTTTTGGTAGTTTACACAGAAAGGACCTCAGCAGCAACGGATGGTGATCCACCTCAACGTGGTCCAGGGCACATTTCTCAGAAACAGGGTCAGAAGAAGGCCTTTCCCCCTCTCAAATTCAGTATTGACCACCAGGGTGTGAAAGTTTCATGTGAGGTCTTTCTGGAGCTGCAGTTCTGCAGTCATTCATGCCCTAATAGTGAGGAGCAAAAGGTCTCCTTTGGGAAGAAGGGACCAGTGCCAGGAACCCTGAGCTGCAATGCCACTGCAGTCAGGTGCAGCGTAGGGATGGGACTGTAATGAAACCCAGTGCCAGAGCTCAGGCTGGTCTTACAAGCCTTTCTGTTACACAATGGGAAGAGAAGCTCAAATTAATTATTCTCCGGGCAATTAAACTTTGCAAAGGCAGATCAAAGTAGAAGTAGTAGCATTGCAAAGGAGATAAATGTGTTGCAGAGCTGAGAAAAAAATCAAGGCCATGTGAAGAGCAGAGTGAAAGTTAGCCCAGCTCTTAGAAGTTGCTTATCAAAACCAGAGAAAAAGCAAGTGGGTCTGGGTCATAGCAGCAGCAGCTTCATTGCAACAATCGTACTATAGCTTGTAGTTCCTTTGAAGCCCACTTTTCATCAGATCAGCAATTGGCTATCACAACGGAAAACACTTCAACAAGTGCATGAAATTTCAATATACAATGAAAAATGCACACACTTGCTGAAATATTTTCCACTGAAAAAATGGATATTTGGCTAAAATAAATGTTGTCAGTTTTCCAAAGTGAAAGGTGCATTTTTATCTATTGGAAATATTTACAGGAAGATTGGGGAAAAAAACAAATTAACATTTTTGATCAATAACTTTCAATTTGGAGAATGAAATTATGATGTTTTCCACAGCAAACTTCAGCAAGATCACGCCTTATTTTCTTTTCTTTCATCAACATTACGTGCAGGAGTGAACACCAGTTTTACCAAAGCTCATACACACCAACATGCAGCCACATAAGCAAATTCAGGACAGCAGTGACCCTTCCACACCTCAGATGTTGCTATCCATTACAGGCTCTGCTGTGCCCACAGCAGCACCGTTCACCAGCCCTCGCAGCAGCATCTTCCAGTGAGTGCATGGATGCACATGACCTGAGGAGCACAGACAAAATGACCAGCAAGAACCATCAAGCCTCAGCAACACTGTGGGTGTTCAGATTGGGCTGATGCTCATCCAGCAGTGAAGCCAAACTGTATCAGCCTGAAAGCTTGCAGGGCAGGGCAGGGGGAACATGCTGAAACGGGAGCAGGGGACTGGAAGCACATCTCTTAGTGGGGAGAGGAACTCCCTTCCCCTCCCACAACAGCCCAGGGCTACTGTAGAGGGTGTTGGGAAAGGATGTGACATTTTGTAGAGCACATCCGAGCAGGGGAGCTTTAATATTCCATAACAGCTACAGCCTGAAGGCAGATTAAGTTGTCCCAGGGACATAGCTGATCTCTGCAGTCTTCCTGCCAATGCTTTGTCAAGGCAGGGTTGGATTTAATGAGGTGGTTATCCTGGTCTGACAAATGGCAATAAAATAATAGGGCCACAAACATGTTTGAATACATCTGCATCAGCCAAGCAAGGACTCATGCATCCCTGAGGTGGGGTTGCTCCTTGGAATGGCTCTCCAAAGAGCAATCCTGGAGCATGGAGCTGGCATAGAGGCACAGGACAGCTTTAAATAGGAGCCACTGGGGTGTTGTAGCACATGGATCCAGCTCATGGAGGCACTGGGCTTGGCACCTGCCATGACACAAGCATCGCTGGTTTCCCAATGTGGCCATGGTCATACCATTCCCTGAGCTACATCCTGAGGGCCAGAGCTTTTTCACACAAACTTGAATCAGAAAGGCCTCACCTTCCCCACCAGGCCATTTGCCAGCTGGTCCGGAGAGGCCATCTGCCACCTCCCCACCTCCGCCCACCCCACCATATGTCCTTTGCCGGCCAGGGCAATGACTCAGCCCATCAGCAGCACCAGCCTCCCATCCCTAGAAAAAAAGCATCCCCATGTTTGCTGTTTGTGCTCTGCAGACTTGTTTTTCTACCTTTTGCTTCCAGAAGCCATTTGTAATGCCAGGGAAAAAAAAAAAAAAAGTAAGCACGATCCTGTCTGCTTGGGATATTTCCATCTTTCTTCAGCCACCTCCTGTCACTGCTCAGAGGTGTCCATGAGGGTGACTTGTGCTCTGCAGGGGGAAGGAAGAGTTGACTCCAAAGTGGTGCAGCTCTTGGCCCTTAATTCCTTTGATGAAAGCCCCCAAAACCCCAAAATTGCAGTTACAGGGGACACAGGTAACAAGTCTGGCACATTCCCCAACTAAAATGACACTCAAACGGTAACCATGGCCTCTAGCAGTCCCTTTGTTACCCTGACACATTTTCTTTATGTTTTATCAACTACTACAGACTTACTGTGCTACCTACATCTTTGCCCTTACCCTGTGTGGCTGTCCTGTTTCTATATAATCAACAGGGGGCACAGAGGTGACCCAAACCATGCCCGAGTATTTGGACAGCAGTGGGCATGGCTGTGGGACACCCCCAGCCCATCAAGGCTTGGGCTCACTACGCCTCTATCCCTGTGTGCAAGAGAACCAGCTCCCCCCTGAAAAGTCCACTGCAACAACCAGCGGTAGTGGCCCCAAACACCCACTCACCCACCAACAGGACAACACAGAAAGCAGGTGACTGCAGCCGCCATGGGGACAGTTCTTGGTTGTGCAGGTTCCGGGACTGGAGCCTATTTTGGGCTTCAGCTGTGCTATGTCTTTCACTGAGTGTTTAAGAGCTGGAGAATGGCTCGCCAAAGGTGTGCTGCACATCTGCCTGTGTCTCTAACAGCCAACAAGCAGAAAGAGAGAAAGAGAGCAAGAAACTGGCCATGGGTCATTCCTCTAATATCCCATCCAGCCTCTGGCAACCAGCAGTTCAGGAGTTTCCTGAGCTGAAGGAGGTGAGCTTTGAACCTTCATGTTTAATTACCAGTAGTTGAGCTTTTTTGTGATTTTTGTCTATCTCCCTGTTGAACCCACTTGCACCTTGGGCCTGTGCTGGAGGTGGGGTGCTCAGGGCTGCACACAGCACCCCCCAGATTTATATAGCACATTATTTTTACTTTGTTCTCAGTTGCTTTCCTGAATATGTGACCTAAACAAATATGTCCACTATGGCAACAGAGCTCTTGAATTTGGCTGCTTATCAGAGACAAGGAGTCATAGCACCGAGCAGGACTTTTACCCCTGGGACTGACAAAGCATCATCCTTGCAAGGCCAGTGGCATCAAAGCAGTTTCATCTGCCTTTGCCTTCTTCCACAAACAGCAGGTGAGCTGAGGACTCAGCTGCTGTGCTACACAACCCTTCCTCGCTCTCCTGCTCACTGCTAAATCTCATCAGGGATCTCAGAAAAGCTCAGGCTGTCTGTGGGGGAGCTTGTAGCGTTCACAGTGTTCGCAATTCTAGAATGTTTCACTAAGATAAACAGTTACCGTGACATTTTCCTAATTATGGAGAAGAGTTTCCTAAAGGGGACTGAACTCACTGCTCTGAACTGATGGGAAAAATAACTGACATTGTTTCAGTATTTTTCATCCCATAAGATCCAAAAGCATGCTACAAACATAATTTATGAGCAGGGATTACTTTACTCATCACTGAAACACAACAACTTTGTTAAGTAAGAAGGAGCAGGGTATGGAAGGAGTGCTTTGCAGGTTTAGGTCAGTAAGTGGGAGGTTTCGTGTCCGAAGAGGGGACACTACAGTTTGGGGGAAGAAGAACATATTTGATCTAAGTGGAATTCAAGCAGGTTGGGGCCCAGTGTCCTTATGAGAAATGCAGAGCTGTTTGATGAATGCTGCTCGTTCGGACCATGGTTTTTGCCTCTCTGGCAAACCATTACAGTTCTTCCAAAATGATCTAGCAGTGTCCTTTCCAAATCTCTCTGTAAATTCCCCTTGGGGATTAGAAACACAGTCGTTGGGAATGTTGTCGCTCAGAAATGGTCTAGTGCAGTGACTGATTCTCCCATAGTTCAGCAAAACAATCTTCTTCACGTATACGCTGCATCCAGGCCATGGAAGAGAAACTCAAAGCCAGCCAGGAAAGCCCCCCCGAGCCTGTGCACAGATGTCCAGCACCTGCCTGTGCTGTGCTCCAGGAGCCGCTAGAACCAGGCAAGAGCTGCAAACAAACAAAGCCTGGGAAGGAATCCCAGCCCAGCTTTTTGGGGTGGGTTTTATGCGACTCAGGTTACATAGACCAGAGCTACAGATGTCACCATTTATCACTTAATCTCCAAGGGGATAAATATTGTCTGACTGGGTCCCAGCACATGGAATAAGGGTGTGCAGAGCAGAGCATTTCACTGCAAACAGGACTCGCTCCAGAAACCTCCCTGCTCAGGTCACGCATGTGGCCCTGGCCACGCACCCCTCATCCCTGCCTCTCAGCCCAGTCTAGGCTCAGCACTTACTGTCTTTCCCTAGTGCATTCACTGTTTCGGGACACGGAGAGTGACACGCTCAGGGGTGGCTTGGCCACTTCACACCTGCCTCGGATCACTGAGCTGGGACTGCACGTGTCCTGCCTGTGGGGTGAGCTCTCTGGCGCTGTGATAGAGGCCAGAGGCATCCAGGCTCTAAGTGGAAGTGGGAAGTAAGATAAAATGTTGGCAAAACGTTGTAGGCCCTTCCAAGCTTGGACTTCACTCCTACTAAAGATGACACATTCCTCTCTTATGAGGATGGCTGTTCAGGGCAAACCGTAAGGGTTTGACTTTCTGGCAAGGGATGCTGGGGATGTGTGCGAACACCATGCTAAGCCCCACCATCAAACCGAAGGGAAAGCAGAAGCGCGACCCGGCATCTGAACATCGCCCTCTTGCACAACACCTCTCCCCAGCTGGACGTGACTCCATGCTCACTCACGGTGGCTGTCCCCCTGCATGGGCAGGCAGTGACAGGGACGTCCCCTGCTCCATCTGGGCTATTTTCCCCAGCTCTCACCCTTTCCCCAATTCTAGCCCAGAGGGTTGCACTACTGAGAGGCTGTGTTTTTCAGGAACGAAACATAAACATATCTCTGAGGCACACTGATGACTGTTTATTTGCCTTGTGCTATTGCCTCCTTTCTTGGTTACGGTTGCAAGAAAACATTTTTTTTATAACTTCAATGGAAAAACAAATTAATAGCTTCCTCCAGCCACTCTCTGCTGGCCAGCAAGAGCAGCTGTCATGTGCAAAGGGGGGCACTTGTGACCCTGAAAATATTGGCAACAGGTCCCTGGGCTTTGAGAGATCTCACTACACTGGAATCAAACACAAGGGATTTCTGCTGCTCCTCAGCCTGGCGCTCCCAGCAAGGATGGTGTGTTGATTAAAACTCGTCTTGCTCTTCCAAAACACATTTTCCCCCTGTCACTGCCCAAACTTGGCTGATGGCAGAGGTTATTTTTTTCTGTATGACCTGCCTTTGTGTCCTCACTGTGAATGTGTCCCTGGGTCTGTCAGGCTGAAACAAGAGCTCTGGCCCCTCTTTTGTTTCAGAGCACCCCTTTAGATGAACCTGTGGGATCCTCACCAGGTACGGCTGGCAGCAGCTTGGCACCACCCCACCACTTGGGCAAAGCAAAGTGAAGCAGTACAGGTTTCTGACAGTGGTGCAGCAAAACTCGATCGCTCCTTGCTGTGCTGTTTGTTGAGCTAAAGATGCTGGGAAGCCACAGAATGACATCTCCTCTTTGAGCACATCCCCAAGGAGGGCATATCCACCTCTCTTTTGGCAGCTGCCATCCCAAGAGCTTTGCAATGCTGACCCTCAGGGACAGGCGGCTTGACACCAAGCCTTGGTCCAGCGAGGCTCATTTAGTGAAGTCACCATGACCCCTAGAGGGGAGAGGCACATTGCTTTCTGAGGCTGATGCACTCTCACTTTGCCTGCCTGGGCTCTTGCAAACCCTCCTCCTCCTCCTTCCCGAGCCCAGTTTCCACTCCTACCAAGCCTGGACCTGGCCACGCTGGGACAAGCTTCACTTGAACCTTGAGAGGTATTTTTCTGACATCTGCACATCTCACCAAAGTTCAGAGACCTTTCGCTCCTGTAAATTAAAGTTTTGTGGATTTTGTTTTTCCAAGAATGAGTCAGTATTTGGTTTGCAATTGTTTTTCTAGCTAGAAGAAAGCCTATGTTATGTGGTCCAAATGTGGCCTGCCTACAGTTTGCCCTGTATACAAAACAGTTTTCATGGGAACTCTCTCTCTGCTCCATTTTCCAGGGTTTTTTTGGATCCGTTTTTCACTTTGCCCTATTTTCCATGTGTACTCACTGGAGATATTTTCTTCTTTCTTCCTCTGCTGACATCTTATTGTTCATTTGTGTTTTCCCTCTGTTTTGCTCCCTCTTTTCCTGTCCTGTATGGAGTGGCACGGTGAGTCTGAGCCACCAGGGCTTAAACCTCAAAGCCTCGAAGGTCAGCTCCCACCGAGCAAGCCCTGGCAATGCTCTGGGAGCCAGTAACTCATGGGAGGTTCAGAGCCTCAAATGCTCCTTCAACTCTCTAGGTCTGAAAGGCAATTCAGGATGGCAAAAAGTCTCATGCCCTGGGTTAAACTCTACAGCAGAGGGAAGAGCCATGGAGAGTGCCAAGATACGGCCCCGCTCCTGGGGTGGATGTATCAGAGTTAGGCACAATTAGGAGAAGCATGGCGGTGCTTTTGCCACCTCAGCTTCTGGTGCCTCAGGACCAGACCTTACACAGCCCCAATGCTATGTATTCCCCAGAGACTGGACAGGAGTTACATTTGGTGGAAGTCTCAGTGAGATTCATGGTGCACATCCCCAGTATGACCAGTTTGGAGCACATCCACAGCATGTCAGTCCAGTGCATCTCCAGTGTGGCTGCACATCCAGGAGTGCCACCTTCTGGTACTTGCTCTGGGACCATCCCCCAGGGATGGGCACACATGATCTCACTCTGTGCAAAAGGAGGAACACACTCCAGGCAATGCTCCTCCAGATCTTCCTGAGATGTCCACCTTGGGGCTCCTCTCCTCCAGCTGCTTTCCCTCTGCAGGCTCCAGGATTGCTGGGTTTCCTGGCCTATTTCTGCAGGCTGCCAGTATTTAATGTCTTTTCTTCTGTCATCACTGCACCTCTCTTTCCTGTATCTTCATTCCTGTCTCATACTGGGAGAATAAGTTCTTCCTGGCTGCTGTCCTAGCTGGGAGCTGCAGAGTGAGAGTGAACGCAGTGGCCTGAGCTCAGTGCCCCGAACCACTTCCCATGGACAGAGGTTCCCTGGCTGTCCCTGTCTGCTTACCTCTGGCTGGGGCCAGCAGCACCCATCCACTCCCTCATGCTCACAGCTGAGAGCCGGGTACATGCCAAGTGGAAAACCACTGGATCAGGAGCAGACATCGAATCTGTTTGCAGGAGGGAGAGGCTTCCTCACTGCCTGTGCAGCATGCAATCACCCCCCATTACCCAGCACCATACAATGCAGACAGCTAACTAGTCTTCTCAGCTTCATTTTTCAACCCATAGGTTTCATTTACTCTGGCCCCTCTTCAGTGCTCTGGGCTGGGGAAAGTGCTGCCTCAGCTCTTCGTGTGTACAACCCCGGCACACTGCCCATCTCCGTCTGTGTCATCACCTTGATTTCTTTGGTTTCCTTCAGTTATTGTTTTTCCCACAATGCGATGGGGAAGAAAGAGGGCAGAAAGCCTTGTATTCTGCTGGGGCAAATAAAAAAACAGACCCAGAAGGTCTCTCTTGGACTGCCAGTCTGGAGCTTTGGGATATTTAATAACAAAGCGTTCAAGCTGATAGAAAGGAGGAGCTGTTTTGAGGCTTGCCCACATCTGTGGGTGCTGGTTGAATCACTCAGGTTCTGCAGCAGGTACAAGAAGCCATTCAGCCTCCTCCATCCCTTCCCCCGTTTGCAGGATAATAACTTCAGCGATTAATAATACTGAGGATACAGTTCTTCAGAGCAGTAAGAACTTGTAGTGTCAGTGCCTGTATTCAAAAACTCAGGGTACTCAACTGGAAGAATGTGGAGATTAAAACTGGAGATAGGAAAATTAGCTGCCAGGCCAGGATCCAGAAGGACATCTGAGAAATCAGGCAATTATATTCCAAAGGCATATCTTTTTGTGCTCTCACAGCTACAAATATAGCACACAGAACAGGGTCTTGTCTGGCAGCACTTGTCTATTTTGCTCATCAGAATAGTAGCCAACCAGAGGATAAAGATCTTTGCTATCAACCCTTTTAGCTAAGAAATAAAGCTTGAATGAACCTTTTACAGACAAACATCTGGAGGAGGGTGGATTGAAGTGAAACTGTGAGCAGTGTGTTGTGAGTTAACTCCAGCACTTCAGCAATTCCCTTTCTCTCTCCAAGCTTTCACAACCCTCTTGCTCTTCTTCAGGGTTGACTCTTTACCATCTCTTCCCTGAATTTCCCCCAAGGACACCTGAAAAATTGCTCCGAACCCAGGAGATGGCTTCAGAATTCAGGTACATCCTACAGAGACCCAGGGATGCTAATGCAACAGCTCCTTTAAACACCAGATCCATATACCATATACCAGTACACCATAAACCTCTTCTCAGACTTTATGCCTGTAGCATGTTCACAACAAGCTCTTTACAGTCACAGAGCTGGCTTTATCCTGTCCCTAAACGTTGCTTTGCTCTTATGCTGCCTCAGCACTCATCCACGGACATGTTACATAAAGACCTTGGTCAGGCTGGAAGCTGTTCAGAAAAGTTCCCAGTTTGAGAGGGCTTTATGCATGGTATATTTATAGAGAAAACAGATAAACAAAGTGGAGATATGCAATTCCAAGGCTGCATTTAGATGTTCTAGACAGTGGCACATTTCAAATGTATAAACAGTCACTACTTTTACTGCTCTGTCTGCAGAAGGATGTCACAACAGATAGTGCATGAACGGCTGATTGATGCTTGGCCTTTCAGTTCATGCTGGTGGGGAGCTCCCGGTACAAGAGCTGGCACTTTCTTGGTGTGCCACTCTCCT
Organism: Pelecanus crispus; assembly: GCF_030463565.1. Classification (NCBI taxonomy): domain Eukaryota; kingdom Metazoa; phylum Chordata; class Aves; order Pelecaniformes; family Pelecanidae; genus Pelecanus; species Pelecanus crispus. The sequence continues at coordinate 12,530,901 of NC_134650.1, read as the reverse complement.
AGGCCTAGGAAGTTAACCAGGAAGATAAATTGTCTGGCAAACAGCAAAGGTCTAGTTAATCCTAATCAAAGGGAGGCTGGCTGGCAGAGCAGATACATGGCAAAAGTGTCTCAGGTGAGAAAAGACGCAAACGGTGCCTTCCTTTCTGATCTGTGCTCCAAGCCTTGAGTACCCATGGCTTGAATTACACTGCAAATTACACTGAATTACACTGCAAATGCCATCGCATGTTTGGGACCAGAGTTTCAGTACTTTCAAGATCATCACATGCATGTCAGAATTAGGCCAGTTGTAAAATGTTCCCCAGGTCAAACCATCAGTGTTTTAATACAGTATGGAAGTTTTGAAGAGACCTGATTTTTCATCCTTCTTGGCCCCTGTGATATATTGCAACAGTGAGTTCCACAGATTAACTGTGAACTGTCATATAAAAAGCCTATTATCAATGTAAAATACATTGCTCTGACTCTGTTGATTCCTCTCTTGCCTTGTATCTATAGAAAAGATAAATTAGCTTGCTTACCAGTATACCTCTACTGCATTCCTTTTTAGCTCTTTGTTTTCCTAAATCCAAGGCCTATTGGTGCATGCAGAGCCCTGACAAACAGTCCCAACCTTCTCAGTTTGTTTTCACAAGGAGGTTTCCTCAGCCTCTGAACATTTTCAGATGTGCTTCCTCCTGGCGTGTGCCTTTCTGGGACAGGATAATCAGAGCTAAGCAAGGTTAGAGAGGTCAGGGCTCCATCAGGTTATACAGTAGCAGCCCAATATTTCCTACCCCAAGCTTTAGGCATGCTAACATTTTGTTTACTCGTCAGACTAGTGCTGCACAGGGAGCCTTGCCCTTTATTTAGCTGTGTGCATATGCCCAGATCCATTCCCTTTATGGGTACCGTTAATTTAGAGTGCAGCAATGCTCTAACAAAGTGTTCAATCCATTCCTTCCAATCTGACCTAGTATTAGGCATAAGATATGACATTGTGCTGCTTATTCATCTGAGTGACTGATACCCTCTAGAAATTTATCACTAACTTTCCTGGACTGACAAATTTAAATTAATTTTTGAAATCCAAAGGATTTATCTTTCTCCAGTATCTATACTTTTATCATCATAGTCAAATAATTATGGTAGAAGAGCATGAACTTCCTTTATAGAAATCAAAATTGTTTTTCCTTCTCATGCCATATCTATTTAGGGGCTATAAAACTTCATAAAATCAAAAATATGTAAAAGTATATATAACTTCATAAAGCAAACATGTATAACTTCATAACACCAAAAAGCATTGATAGTTCTAATCCTCAGCTTCATCGCAGGCAACTCATAGGGCCAAAGACAGGCGCTTTGCCACCATGTGGCCTTCTGAGATAGTGACAGTCCTTCCATGTCTGCCTTGGCTACTACACCCTTTATAGCTACAAAGAAAATTATCCATTTTTGGCCTTTAGCTTAAACTTTGATGTCTTTCCAAGTGCTTTTTGTCTGTTTTCATTTATGGAGAGCTAAAAATTTCACAGTGAAGACAGAGACTTTTTTATCAATTTCACATATCTGGTTTGCTGCGAAGAATGTGTGAAGCTGCCTTCCTTAGTAACCTTTTGTAGGCTCCAGTTATCTGCAGACCTCAGCCTGAAAACTTCTTCTGCAGTGTAACCAGAGCATAAGGGAACAAAATTGAAAGTGTCATGTGAAACTTCATACCTTACACTAAAACCCAAATGATAATCACGGTTTCTTCTGGCTTTAAAGTCTGTAAAATTGTGAGCTGATGTAACATCCCATGAACATCTGGGGAAATAGTCTCTGCTCATAAGAGTAATCCAGTTTGTCCAGTCCATGGGAGCTCTCACATTGCTTGGAGTCCTACACTGAACCAAGGCATGAACCCCAAATAGCACTTCTTTCTTTGGTCACTTCAATTTTAGACAATTTCCTTATCTTTATTACTTGAAAAGAATATCCTGAAAGGTGTGATTTGGTGCCAACTAAACAATCTCATTTTGAGTTGCCAATGCGATTTCCTTAGAGCTGGCTGTGCTTGGGCTGGATTTTCATGTTTTGAGTGATACTTATTTGACTTTAATAGATTCTTAAACCTTGCCAGCTTTTCACTGTTTTTTGTTATTTGCTTTTTTCCCTCTTGCCTCCCATCTCCCCATGAGACTGAATGTTACAAGGTGCTACAGTGCTTGCCAACACCCTGTGTTCTGCAGTTGGACTTTCGGGAGCTCCTCCCCTACCCCTTCATCTTTGTGATCTCTCCTTTTGAAGCCAGGACACAGTGTTATTCTAGGGGAGCAACCCGTTTTACAAAGATGCTGAATTTTATCATGTGCTGTGATGAGCAGCCAGCTATATCAAACATCACAACCATTTCTCATTGTCTGGGGCCAGTAAGACACTGAAGAGACCAACAAACTTTTCAGTTATTAAGGAAAGGTGAGACTGAGTTTATATTTATGCTGAGAAAGGGCTTTGCTGGGCAGCTTTATCAGGCAGTTTGCCTCCCTCTAAGGGGCAGAGCCTCTTGGCACGCTGGTGCATGTGTAGAAAGGCTCATGTTTCATATTCCTAGAGCCCTCCTCGCATAGTAACCTTTTTCTTATTTACCTGTGTTTTTCCTCTCTTGCTTGAGCGGCCCTGGCTATGTTCTGCTGTTTAGACCAGTCCTACTAATGCCTCTCACACACAAAGGATGACACCCAGCTGGAGCTCAGATCTGGATTTGGCTATTTCTTTCTCACCAGAGCCATTCAAGGGGGACAGACAGACTGCAAGCTTGGCCCAAGGCTTATAGTTTCCTAGCAGGCAGTAGTCTCAGGTGGCTGAAGGAAAATGCTCTGGCATGGTATTTTGCCTTGCCTGTGTCAAAGCTACTTTAGCTGTCTTGTTTTCCACCAGGCCTGCTAGGTAGCAGGGACAACATATATAAGATGAGATCGTCTCCAGAGATCCTTGTAAAGGAGGCTCCGGTATACAGGTCTCAGGGAGCTCAGCTTTGGTCCACAGACCTAGCTGCAGTTTGGCAAGCGTACACAAGCCCAAACAGGGGGGGCAAGTCCAGACTGCAGCACAAGCCATTCCTCACCCAGGGCTGTCTCCAGTGAGTAAGTGCCCAGGACACCACATCTGCAAGGACTTCACCTTAATCCATTCCCTGGGGCTCACAGCTGAAAGCTGGAGGTCATATGGTCCTAGATGGGGACAGAGACTTCAGGGTGGAGGCTTCCAAAGGGCTGGCATGACTGGGCTGCACGTGTGTCATGTTGTGCCTCAGCCCCAGGTCAATGCAGAAGTGCCCACAACGCTGCAGCCAGGCGAGGTGCAATGAGTTGCACCAGAGCAGAGTGTGCAGGGCTCAGCCTAGTGCTGGGTTTCCCAGAAAGAGGTCTTCCTCATGACAAAATACTTCCTTACCCTCCGCATTGCTTCTGTGGCTGAGAAGGGTGAGAAAAAACATTCGCTATCAGTTAGAAAAATAAACTTGGGCACAAGGTCCTGGGTGAAGAAGAGCAAAAATGCTGCGAGCGTGTGAGGAACGTGCATGCAGAGCCAGCTCCAGCCCGCAAAGGAAGCTGTAGCTGCTGGCATATGTGTGGGCAAGAGAGTCCAAGGGCTTCCCAAAACACCAGGCTGTGGTCTGCCCTTCCCCAGGTCATAGCAAGCCCTGGTGCTTTTACCAACAGGGAAAGTGAAGTTGAGTTTTGAGGTACAAGAGCAATCGTTGGCCAGGCAAGGTTAGGGGCTGGGAACAAGGAAGAGAGCAACCTGTGAAGCTAACACGGGGCATAGGAAGACTCAGAAATTGTTCTGATGTATAAATAATGTACTTGGCAGAGTGCTTTAAGGTGAATATGCAGGGACTCTATTAGCCTTCAGCTTCTGTCTCACTGATTAGGCACATAATGGTATAAATCTCTTTGTCCTAAATTTGATCTTCTTTCCACCACTGACAGCAAGTCTGCCAGGTGAAGGGGATCTTTGTAATCGCAAGAGTCCTCAAGGAGTCAGAAGAGTCTTCCAGAATCCTCCAGGAACAAACAGCACAATGGTGGGCGTCCCACTTCCAAACCACTCTCCTTAAAAGCACTTGTAACACCAAAATGCTGTGAGGCCTGCACGCCTAGAGACCTGTACAACGGGTGTAGCCTGAGCAAAAGCCAAGCATCTGAGGGTCAAAATGAAAAGGAAGGGTTTCAGAAAAAGCAGAGGTCTTAATAAAGGTCAGCTCAAAAAAAAAAAAAAAACCCACACCTCTGCAACTCATCTCTTCACAGACCCTCTGAAACCCTCTCAGCAATGTCTTACAGACCTCCCTCACACACTCAGACATAGTGGTCCACATGGGAGCTTGCTGTCCCTAGGTAACAGGTCACCTGGTCTTCAAGGCAGGCCTCTGCTTTCCAATGCTGTAGCTGATGCACTGCCCTCCTCTGCCGTCCCCCCGGGCCCCAGCGCAGGCTGCACGGGGGCAGACAGGCTGATCAGCCAGACTTCAGTACCACCGCTCACCCTGCTCCCCATGTACCCACCTCCCTGTCGTGGTTTAGCCCCAGCCAGCAGCTCAGCACCACGCAGCCGCTCGCTCACTCCCCCTACCCCGATGGGATGGGGGAGAGAATCGGAGGAGTAAGAGTGAGAAACACTCCTGGGTTGAGATAAGAACAGTTTAATAATGGAAATAAAGTAAAACAGTAATGATAATAATAACAACATAATAATGATAATAACAATAATAATATACAAAGCAAGTGATGCACAATGCAATTGCTCACCACCCGACGACTGATACCCAGACAGCTCCCGAGCAGCGATCGCTGCTCCCCGGCCAACCCCCCCCAGTTTATATACTGAGCATGACGTCATATGGTATGGAATAGCCCTTTGGGCAGTTTGGATCAACTATTCTGGCTGTGCTCCCTCCCAGTTTCTTGTGCACCTGGCAGAGCATGGGAAGCTGAAAAGTCCTTGACTAGTGTAAGCAGTACTTAGCACCAACTAAAACATCAGTGTGTTATCAACATTCTTCTCATCCTAAATCCAAAACACAGCACTATGCCTGCTACTAGGAAGAAAATTAACTCTATCCCAGCCGAAACCAGGACAGTCTCCTTTAAAGGGGTCCTGAGCACCCATGCTAATCGGGATGGTGGACGTCGTGGAATGGGCAGGCGCAAGAGCAGGCGCTGCGCTCTGCCATAAAAGCACGCAGCGGGGTGGCCCCTGGGCCTTAGACCGGGGCTGGTGATGGGTGGCGGTGCCTGTGTTCCTCATCCTGCGCTTTCTCCTTTGGTCTGCACACTGAAGAGACCAGTTAATCCGGCCATCAGCCCCGCACAGGTTCCCATAATTTTGTGAGCCTTTGCTGTTGTGCTTGGACAGCGCTTGCGAGGCCCCTGGCAAGCCTGCAGGCTGCTCACCCGACTAGCCAACTGCTGCAGTTCCATCAGCCAGACGTAATTGGAATTTCAGAGCAGGAATGTCAGCCAAACCTATAACCCAAAACTCCAGCAAGAAAGGGATTGTGACGTAATACAGAAAGTCCAAAATCTGCATGAATGGTACTCATCAGAGTGATTAATCGCCAACAACTACATCCAATACCGTCTAACAACAGGCTGAGGTTGCTTCATTTTGCTTTTTCTCTTTTGTTTGCAGATGACACCAAACTGGGTGGGAGTGTCGATCTGCTGGAGGGTAGGATGGCCCTGCAGAGGGACCTGGACAGGCTGGATTGATGGGCTGAGGCCAACTGTATGAGGTTTAACAAGGCCAAGTGTCGGGTCCTGCACTTCAGTCACAACAACCCCATGCAACGCTACAGGCTTGGGGAAGAGTGGCTGGAAAGCTGCCTGGCTGAAAAGGACCTGGGGGTGCTGGTAGACAGCCGGCTGAACATGAGCCAGCAGTGTGCCCAGGTGGCCAAGAAGGCCAACAGCATCCTGGCTTGTGTCAGGAATAGTGTGGCCAGCAGGAGCAGGGAAGTGATTGCCCCCCTGTACTTGGCACTGGTGGGGCCACACCTGGAATACTGTGTCCAGTTTTGGGCCCCTCAATACAAGAAAGACATTGAAGTGCTGGAGCGTGTTCAGAGAAGGGTAATGAAGCTGGTGAAGGGTCCAGAGCACAGGCCTTATGAGGAGCGGCTGAGGGAACTGGGGTTGTTTAGCCTGGAGAAGAGGAGGCTGAGGGGAGACCTTATCGCTCTCTACAACTACCTGAAAGGAGGCTGTAGTGAGGTGGCTGTTGGTCTCTTCTCCCAAGTAGTTAGCGATAGGACGAGAGGAAATGGGCTTAAGCTGCGCCAGGGGAGGTTTAGGTTGGAAATTAGGAAAAATTTCTTTACGGAAAGGGTGGTCAAGAATTGGAACAGGCTGCCCAGAGAGGTGGTGGAGTCGCCATCCCTGGAAGTGTTCAAAAAACGGGTAGATGTGGCACTTCAGGACATGGTTTAGTCTAGTCTACCTTGATTGGCTTAGAGTAGACTTGGTAGTGTAGGTTAATGGTTGGACTGGATGATCTTAAAGGTCTTTTCCAACCTAAACGATTCTATGATTCTATGATTCTATGAAGTAGTCCCTTGCAGTTGAGTGGAGGAGTAGACCTGCAGGGCAGCCAAAGGAATTGGACTTAGGCCTAAATCCAGACGGGCTTTGCCAGCAGTATATCCTCTTCAAAGCCCCACTGTTCTCACCAGCGGCTGGCTGTGCCGCACATGCTCCTCCGCAGAGCCCGCAGAGTGGGCTGTGCGGGTGCTGCTTGGCTGCTGCCGTGCAGGGCTGATTTAAACCAGCCTGGGAGGCTGGTTTAGCCCTCCGGAGAGGGTGGGGTGCTCGTCTGCTCCTTTTGAGGCCCCCGTGAGGGTGTGAGCCACCAGCAGGGCGGTGAAAACACACAGGTAACAGCTCTCATTCAACTACAGCAACTGCAGAGGCACAGCCGTTCCCAGCCACTGTTTCTTGCGAAGGAGGCGGATGTCAAGTGTTGAGAAAAGCTTCCTGGCTAAAAAGGTAGCAGGAATAATCAGACTGCTTTAAGAGGCACTGGAGAGATTTAAAGACACTGTTTACTTGCCTGTGATTTCCTTGCTGTTTAGGGATTATGGCCTCAGTTACAGTGATAGAAAAGTTGCATCAGGACCTCAGCTTTCTTGGGGGAAAATAAGGTTCCAGGCATTTGCAAAGCTTAAAAATTCAAAGCATGCAAATACTGAAAATCAGGTATGAAGGGAGGCCTCAAAGCCTCTGAAAAAATTCTTTTTTGCAGGAAGAAAGAAGGAAGGACAGAACAGAAGCAGACCTGTACGTCTGGATACCTGGGGTTAGTGATATGGAAAAAATTCCAAGGAGACGTGCCTCTCTGCCCCACTCCACACTTGTCTGAGGGCTTCTACATCTTCATCCTCATGCTTTATTTCTCCAGTTCTCATCCTTTCCTTCCCCACACTTGCGTATCTGGGCCTCCTTTCTCCAGCCCAGTTCCCCCTGACGAGAGCCGAGTGCTCTGAGCATCCCACTTTTGTCCCTGCAGTGCAGGAGCTCGTTCCACAACAGACTTTGGGCTGTAAGTGTTCAGAAGGGGGGCAGGAGAAGTAATGTGGCAGCAGAGGCTGATTGTCAGCAGATGAAATCACCATGGACCATTTTTTATCGAGAACGTTAAAAATAAAAGCACCAGGTTTTTAGTTCTGAGAACCCAAACGTTAACCACATTTCCTTCCTGTTGGTGCTATTTATTAGCCCTATGCAAACATCCCCAGTGCTACAAATTCAGAGAACAGCCCCCGTGGGGCCCAGATCCTCAGCAGTGTGAAGCATTACAGTGGTGCTGCCTCAGGTTTGCTGATGCTGCTTTACACCTGATGCAGACTGGCTGTTTTTCAAATCTTTGTTTTATTTATAGCTGGAGATTTTGGTCTTACTTTTCTCAGTGCCAGATGCCTTCCGTTTCCTCTGCATAATACAGACTAAGAGTTGCTCTGAACCCTGAGTCTGGAGGCAGGAGGAGCAGGGTGGTGTGTCCCCACTGCAGTAGGGGTTCAGCTGAAACTGGCTTCATGTGGGAGCTCACTGAGTAGAAGCTGCTTGTGGGACCACAGGGCTTTAATATCTCTGCTTTGGCCCATCTGAGCTCACATAATGGGGTCTGGCAGTCACAGACTAAAAGCCATTTCCAGCTCTCTAATCCCTGATGGGTGACACCCTCATTACAGCTCCTTCTGTTCCTTGGTGGCTGGCAGCACCTTGTGGAGCTGTGATTAAATATTCCTGCATTTTTCTTGTGTGTGCTTTTTGAGTCCCAGAGCTCCTTGTCCACCCCTGGTTCCTTGCAGATTGCACGTCCTCCCTGTCTGTTCTGCATGACTAGCCCTCCTCTTGGCATTCATCACTCAGGGTGACTTGGGGAGCTGCTGGGCTCTGGCAAACTCATCTGAAAGAGCCAATGAATGCAGCCCACACTGCAGGACTTGATTGAGCTTTTGATGTGCTGGAAATGAGGGCACAGCAAGGAAACAGCACAGGTTAATAGTATTCAGCACTGGGTGAACACCTTCCATGAGCTCAAATGGCTCAGAACAGCAATGGAAGGCACTCACAGACTCCTAAGAGCCAGCCCAGTGGGTCCCCTCTCTTCTTAGAAGTCAGACTACGCTTGCCCAAGCTTACATACAAGCTCCTATAGTTCTGCAGAAGACCCTGGACCATACACTATTTCCTGTATGTCCCAGACCTCTGCTATGTCCCAGATATCTCTGGTTGGTATTTGAGGAGCAATGGGACAGCACAGAAACAGAGAGCAGTGAAGTATTGCATTGGTGTCCATGTCCAACACAGGCACAGCAAAATCTTCTTTGAGTTCTGACAAACTGACCTGTGGAAAGCCTTAACCCGCCTTGTTCCTTGTTACACTGGGGCCTGCAGTTGCTATGAGTTGTCCTGCCTCCACATCAGATGAGATATGTTCCCCCTGTGCCAGCTCTGGCTTCCCCCCAAGCCTCCTGCTAACCCAGGGAGCATAAGCCACTCTAGTTTTTTTATATAATTGCAGATGCTTGTTACGTCCTGCAAACCCCACAGAGCTAGTGGCCCACCCTTGTCAGAAACCATCTCTCCTCTTCTTTACAAGACCAAGGGGTGTCACCCTCGGGCAAGCCCCCAGGCTTGCAGGTGTCAGGATCTGCACCCCAGCCCTTTGCACCATTATCGGCAAGCTCTAGGCAGGGCCATCCCATTTGGAATCATGTGTTTTGGGGTCTGTAGAGCCTGGGAAGCACTTTTGCCCTTGCATTGCCCCATGTCTGTGTAAGCAGCTTTTTGTCACACTCGCTAAAGCCAGTGGGAGTTGAAGGGTGGCCGTGACTCGCAGGATGAGGCACTGCAGTGAAAAAATTCAACTCCTGTGCACCTTCCACCACCCTTTTCCAGCCCTGGAGAGGCAGGGAAGAGGGTGTTCCAACCAGCAGCTCTAGTTCACTCCTGAAAGCTGCCCCCAGCCCCATGAGCCGAGCCCCACACAGCACTGCCTTTTGCTGCCTGCTGGGAGCACGGCTCAGGCACATCACACCTCACTTGCTGGGGCAGAGCCGTGGTTTTGTGTAATGCCAGGGACGCTGCAAGCTGCTGAGAAGAGGCAGCTTCTTTCTGAGCCAGTCATTTCTGACTAATACAGTCCCTTTCAACTGCCCTTAAATTTTGCCACCGTAGAAATGGGAAGGACCTGGGGAGCTGACAGTGACTTCAGTTCAGTGGAAATTCAGACATTTGCAAACAACCTCCTTGCATCCTCTCCCTGCTGTGTCACAGAGGCCCGTTTCTTGCACCACTCTTAGCTTGATTTACCATGGCCCAGGTGCTTCTTTGTATTCATTTAATGGAGCAGAAAAATTGCAGAGCACCATTTTTTATCCCACCAAAGCTGCTGACAGCTCCACTGACTTTTGCTTTGAACTGGAACTGCCACATTCAGCCCAAAGCAATACGACGCTGCCACTCACAGTTCAGCCCTGTCAGCTGAGTTGTCATCACTGTGTTGCCTTTTGCTCTGCAGAATTAATTCACACTTAAGCCTTGTGGCATTTATTTGTTTTCCTGTATTCTTTGCCCATGAATTCATGCACTAGTGCGGCAAAGTCATCCTGTCTCCTGAATGCGGATGTCACGCAGGACCTTGTACCAGTACGGGAGTAGGGATGGCCCCCTCGCTCCACAGCCACTCTTCCAGGTCTGCCCTGGCCTTCCTGCACCGTTTGAGTTTTCCAGCCTCATCCCACCAGAGGAACAGCTGATCCAATTATGTTCAGGCCATTCTCATATCTTTGGCTTATGCTGAACAAAGGAGCAAATTGGCAGACTTTGGCTGAGCTGACCTGCTTGGCAGCAGCTGCTGGCTGTGCTGAGAAGTGCCAAGATTTCTCATTGTGCTCTGTGTGGGCATCTCTTCTGCACGGCCCTTCAGGGCCTCGGTTCATGCTGCACCCTGGGATTCAGGCTTGAAGAGGATGAATCCAGCTGGGATCAGGGAGGAGGAAGGATTCCTGATGATCTGCTCTGTGTATAGTGAAATGCTACTGTTGTTAAAAAGCACAGCTTTTCACAGAAAGGTTCAACAGACATGAAGCAAGCCCCAGTCTGTCATTCCACAGGGATAAACAGTCTTATATGTCCCCTTTTAAGAGCAGGGTTGAATTCTTGAAAGCTCAGGACCTTTTATAGGATGGGAAAGCTATTTGCTGCTCAGCTGTCCCTGTGGTTTGGCTTCTTGGGGTTAAATACCACCAAACCAGCACAGGAGAGAGAGAAAAAAATTGCACAGCTAGCTCCTGTCCAGGGTGGACCACCAAATGGAAGCACTCCCACACATCCCAGCTTAGATATACTCATTGAGGAGAGCAGCTCCAGGTTTTGGGGCTGAGGGTGATGTGTTTGACCACCTGATGTTTTATCTTCGGTAAATCCATCTTTATTCCACCTCCTCCTTCTTCTCAAGCCTTTGTGTGTATCTTCAGACCTCAGAGGCAACGCTGCTCTGTACCCAGATCAAACTCAGCCTGGTGGCAAGGGTCCAGAGGTGGAGAGCAGGAGAGAGCCAGCTCACCAGTGCTCCTGAGAGAAAGGTCACTGCAGTTCCCAGGACACTCTCCTGCAGAGGGAACGTCTGACATTTCACCTACTTCATCCGTCAGGAGCCCAGCAGGATGGCACCTTGTGCCTCACTGCTGGCTAGCGCTGGAAGCTCCACTGCTCATGCTGACTCCCAGCCTGCAGCCCCTCCACGTCCTGCGGACACACAGATGTAACCCTCTGGCCACTCCTTCTGGATGTGCATAAAGAGGAGGACACAAAACTTGGGCCCCTCAATACAAGAAAGACATTGAAGTGCTGGAGCGTGTTCAGAGAAGGGCAACAAGGCTGGTGAAGGGTCCGGAGCACAGGTCTTATGAGGAGCGGCTGAGGGAACTGGTGTTGTTTAGTCTGGAGAAGAGGAGGCTGAGGGGAGACCTTATCGCTCTCTACAACTACCTGAAAGGAGGCTGTAGTGAGGTGGCTGTTGGTCTCTTCTCCCAAGTAGTTAGCGATAGGACGAGAGGAAATGGGCTTAAGCTGCGCCAGGGGAGGTTTAGGCTGGAAATTAGGAAAAATTTCTTTACGGAAAGGGTGGTCAAGAATTGGAACAGGCTGCCCAGAGAGGTGGTGGAGTCACCATCCCTGGAAGTGTTCAAAAAACGGGTAGATGTGGCACTTCGGGACATGGTTTAGTCCAGTCTACCCTTGATTGGCTTAGAGTAGACTTGGTAGTGTAGGTTAATGGTTGGACTGGATGATCTTAAAGCTCTTTTCCAACCTAAAAGATTCTATGATGCTATGATTCTATGAAAACATTCTGGCAGCAAATCATAGCACATCTGAGATTGCTTAAGCCCTATAGAATTTGGTGAGAACACTTCGCTCTGCATTTCCATTCATCTGCCAAATAAAGCCCAAATCCCTTTCTCTACCTTTAATCACAGCATTTCAAAAGAATTTCCTAATGAATACACACAACCACGTATTGGCTCTGTGTCTTCTTCTCAGTTGGAGTTAATTCTGAGAATAATGGAGGAGCGTTATCTATTAATTAAAACTAATGACTTTATGAAATTGCAGATGTGTTAAACTTCGAAAGACTTGCATTGGAGACCAATAGGAACAGGCAATTTGCAAGCTTGAATAATAAAGGAAATTGCCTTGAAATGGATATATCCTGCTAGATTAAACCCTCTCCAGCTACTAGAAATTGCAGAGAGAATTAATTGTGGCTGTTAGTCCTTAGATTACCATGTTTACCACCCTGTTTCAGAGGTGTGTCTGGGAATACTTCCCTTGTACCATGCAAAACTGGGGAAGGGCATTTTTCCCCTTCAAGGTAAAAGCAGATACAAGCCATTGCAATGATTCCCATTTGTTTTCTTTCAAATTGTTTCCAGATTGAGCCTACTCATTTTGCAAACGTAAGGAGTCCATCTGGATGCTTCATGCTCATCACATCCCTACCAGCAATAAAAGCTCTGCTACCTTTAATGTCACAGCAGAGAACAGCACTGAGCCCAGCAAAGAAATAGGTGGCCACTCAGAGAGCAGTCAGGAATGATTACACACGTTCTCCCCAGGACTTTGGTGATGGGGCAGGTACGCAGTCCCAAGAACATGTTTGGGGAGGTGTACCAAACTGCTCAACAATTTGCCAGACCCTTTTCAGGTTGGAGACACAGGCAAGAACAAGAGCTACTGCCAGCCATCTGGGTGTGAAAGGGAGCCATTGCTGGCACCTCCTGCCAGGGGGACAGCAGCTCTGCAGCATTGCTCTTCCTCCATGGGGCAAATAGTAGACGCTCACATGGTTGGGGTTTTGGAGGGACAGCAGAGCTGCACTGGGCAGAGATCTCATTGCTGGCTGGCTTATATGGCATTCAAGGGCCACCCCACTTCCAAGGACAACCAAACATCCCACCACCTCCTCCCAGTTCTCCTCTCTGTCCTGCCTGCTAGTGGCTGAATGGGGTGACGCTGAGCTGCTGCACTTGCAGGCCATTCCCAAGGACCCATTCAAGACTGACTTGGGCAGAGCAAGGAGAAGACAAACCTGGTATCCTCTGACAGCAAGAAAGGATCCCCAAGTGTCAATTGTCCCCTCATTGCAGCTGCTGTGGGTGTGCCCAAACAACCCACAGCAGCACAGGAAATCACGGCAGCAACACAGAGGGAGAAAAGCCTCTGCAAAGGGGGGGAAAAAAGCCACATAGATGTATGCGAATTTCCTTGTGGATTTTCCAGTGCACATAGACTAAAGAGCGCAGATTAGCTAGGATCTACTTTCCTGAAAGATACAGCCCAAATCCCATCTGCAGGCTGTACTCACCCAGATGTTTCTTGAAGCTGTATGCTGGCCAGCCTGCTGCCTGCCTTCGCCAGATGTGCAGCCCCCTCCTGTGCTGCCAAATGTTTTGCCTGCAGAGCGTGTTTCCTTGGCTGGAGTTGGATTTTCCTAATTACCAGCCTGCTCTGTGTTCCAGCCTTTCAGAAATTATTTATTCCTGCCAGCCGCTAAATCCAATGGTTGTAGGAGATTGTTTACATGGGAATAAAAATGGCAGGCTGACAAGTCTCCGGTGGCAAAGGTTTCTCTCATGGACCTTTCACACTGAAACAGGGGAAGATGAAGAGGGTTAGGATGAGAGCCAGCCCTCCAACTGGTGTACTGAAAGTTAGCTGGGCTTCTCCTTCCTGTGCAGTGGCTGTTAAGCATGAAGTTAGCACAGTGTCAAGTGCAGATTTCATGGTCTCGGCTAGTATTCACCCTGGGCTGAGGGGCTGATGGAGAGAGCCTGAGAGCCTGGCAGCACTCAGGGAAGGGGTATGGGCTTACTGCTGCGGCTCCAGCCCTTACTCTGGAGCCAGAACTGTGTGGGGAAGCAGTTCAAGCAAAAGGAGGATTTCTAAGAAAATTGGCCTGTTTTGTTATTTAGAGAGATTGTAGATTTTAATGTCTTTAATGAAAGTTGTGCAATTTTTATTGTGGTAGGAGAGTCCTTGTGACTGGGGGCATGGAGATGCCTTAGGGTCTGTTTCCTTTAGCCTAGCTGCCTTTCTGCATAAAAATCAGATGATCAAAATGGGGATTCCTGACCAAATTCCTGACATCAGGCCAAAGAAGATACACTGGAGTCCACATGTTGCTTTGCTATGTGAACAGAAGCATGTCTTGCTTTCAGAAATGCAAAGATCAGTGAAGCAGGCTGCAGCAGAAATCCATCCTGATTTCCCACCCCATCTCACCCTGGGAAGGCTGTGAGCCCCCCGGGCAGCCTGCAGAACCCTGCACAGTGCACCCACTGGCAGCCTGGACTCTGCCCTCCACGTCCTGCCCCGCTAACCCTCCTCAGGTGGGCTGCAAACAGGGAGAGATGCCCTGACGGGTTTCCTGTCCATATACCCTGCACACAAATGCATGTACATTAGGTGGCATTTCATCCACAGGGAATTATGTACTGTGTTTGCCAAAACCACCAGTGAAGGCAGATGACATGTTGTCCATTAAGAATTTGGCACTGAACCTCTCCCAGGGTCTCAGAGTCATTTGGATGTCTCACTCACTGACTTTTCTTCTTTTGCTTCTCCAAGCCCACTGTATTTCCTATCTCTTGACAGCCATGTGCAGTTTCTCTTCTCATTTCTTGCCATGGGTGACACCTGTTGCTGTTTTGTCACCTTCTCGCTGCCACCTATTTATCACTCTCCCTCATTAAGAGAGAAGCATTTACATGGACTAGTCAAGGAAGCATCTCTGGGTGAGATGCTTTCTTAACACTACCAAACACAAGATGTGGTAAATACTGGCTCTTCTTCCTGTTAACTTGTCAAGCCTCCAGCAGCATGGGAGACAAATGCTGGCTGTGCTGCTGAGGCTGATGATTGCAGGAGCAATAACCTGAACTGCCCTGTGGCTCAGGTTTGTGTATGGGAGGACACACAGTATTTACAGCTCCTGGCTTCTGTGTCTTTTCTCAGAGCTGCCCCAAACATGTCCCCAGGTGCCCATGGACCTCTCCCGAATTGCCAAGTGACTGTGGGTGCAGGGCTCCGTGGCAGCTGCTGGATGCCTGTGAAGAGCTGGCTGGCAACGCGGTGCTGGCTCTCCTCCTTGTTTCCAGCTGCTACTTCAATTAAAAGTAGCTAAAAATACACAAATGCTCCCCCGGTACTATTTTCCATGTAAGAAAGAGGAGAGGGATGCTATGCAGGCATGAATGAGAGGTGTACTAGCTTGTCCTCATTTGGGGAGTGAGGGGTGGAAAAGTCTGGATAAGGTGAATTTCTTCCCAGACACAGTCCCTGCAATGATGACTTCAGAAAACTCTTTGATGAACAGACAGCCCTTTTCTGCATAGTCAGCTGGGGAAGTGTCAGGTGTCCAGGCAAATAAATAGAAGAGCATGGGGGACCCCAGCCAGGCCCTGCCTCCAAAACTGCTAGTGATGCTAGTATGGCACAGGAGCTTGGCTAGTATGGTGGAGCAATGCCTAGCTCCTCAGATCTGCATGTTTCTCCCTCCTGACAGCTTTACAACACACAAACTCACATAAATTTCCTAAAAAAGTCAGGTGGTGTTTGCTAGGTCATCTCCATCTCCTTACTTTCACTCATGATTATAGGAGTGCGAGTTAACAGCAATGAGGATCAAGTCTAGTGATGGGAGCCAGCTCAGACAAAAGCACCAAGATCTTTGCAAGCGTGTCAAACTGGGGATCAGCCTAGTGTACAGGTTGCCAAAAGAAACATTCAGGCACCTCCCACACTTCTGCAGGGAGGCACCTTTCTCCTCTCCTTCGAGAAAGCTATATCTGTCTGAAGAGGTTTATTCCAGACTTGCCAAGCAGCGTTGTCCTACTGCTTCTAAATTAAGGGCTTTTGCACTGGATGCCTGCATTGAGCAGGGCTCATCCTGCCTTGCAACTGCCTGGCAGTGATGGGCAGGGAAAAGTTTATAGAGAAGATCCAGCTAGAGAGTCCCCCCAAGATTTGCGGCAGGTTACCTACACCACCTTTGTATCAGCCCTACTATGAAACCCATGTTCTCCACTTAGCAATCCCAGGCCAGACTCACTGGGTGATACAAACATGTTTCCATGATTTAGGTGTATGTTGACTTTGTGTGTGATTTGGTGTGTGAACAGAATAGATGTTCAAAGTACTTTCTCCTTCTGAGAGCAAACATTTTTTAAAAAGCCATAGACATTGGGTGGAAATAGAAGGTACAAGAATTCCTTCCTAGACAGCTTCACAGAAAACCAGCAGTTCAAAATAGAAATGCAGAAATCTTGCTCTTCGAATGTGGAAGCTGTGCATGAAAGTTACTGGCCCTACAGGTTGTATCTGAGAAAACCCCATGCAGATGGTAAATATTCTGGTACCTGCCAGCCTCAGCCTCCCAACATGTAGGCACATGACAAAGAGAGACCATCAACCCTCTCAGAGCCCCCACAGTCCAGCCGTTGGTCATGCACCATTCCAATCCAGTGACATTGGGGCTGATGCAGTGATTTGGGAAGTTTGTTTGTGTCCCACCCTGGAGGAGGGGAGACAGCCCCTTCAAGAATGGTTAGGGAATGGAAAGATATCAAATGCTCCCCCCAAAATAGCAGCTATTCCACAGCACAGAGTGTGGAGGTACTGTCCTGATAAAAGCAGAAGGCAACAGCAGCATATGGTGAATTGCCTGATGCCAAGTGGAATTTTTCCAGCCATGTTCGAGGAACTCAGGTCCAAGTGCTGCTCTGAAGGCCTCAGCTCAGAGCCTATATATAACCATGCTGAATTTGCTGGCAGTCAGGGTGGGGTGGGCGGTACCCAGCACCTCTCTGACACATCACCCCTCTCCCAGAAAAGAGTCTTTAAAGGGCTGAAAGGGCATTTGGGCGCAAGAGACAGTAAGAAAAAAGCAAGGAAGGCGCAGTTTGGTGCAGGCCAAATGTGCTTTCCTTCTTACAGTGGATGTCACACCCATTGGCACCAAGAAAGTGCATGGGAGCTAGAGGTGCCTCCAAGCACCTATCCCAGACATCCTCAGGCTTCGATAGCCTGAAATGTATTTTCTTTTTTTTTTGTCTTAGAGCCCTTCCACAGCACCAGGCATGTCCAGATAGAGAGCACAGCCCTGTCTGCTTACCTCCAGTTCTGGCTGGAAGAGGACTGGCTTGTCTAGCAAGCATCCCTGCGCAAGCACTTCTGGTCCTGAGTATCACAGTCCAATCCCAGCCCTACACAAAACCTTTTGTATTTCCCCCTGGCCTGACATCAAGCTTTAAGATGTATAGACAGCCACACATTGGGATGTAAAGGGCTGGCTGGATTACTCGGGCTTTGAGCACCATCTCCTCTCATGTTGGCTCAGCTCCATCCGGGTACAGGAGCAAACTGCCCGCGTCCAAGAAGCAACACACTGTGCTGCAGCAGATACACTGGGGCTGCAGCTGCTGGCCTTGTTCCACAAACCTCCAAGCAGAAACACGTCTTTCATGGAGCAGTATCATCATTTCCAGGTCTGGGTATATAGCGCTCTGGATTTCTTAGTGCCAATTTCAGAGCCTCTTAACACGGTGGTTAAGTGAGACTGGGGATGGTGGGGAGGCAGATTTAACTCCAGAGTTTACAACGTATTGAGAGCCAGTTCACTTCTCCCAGCTTTGAAGTTTTATCATGTCTTTACTTTAAAGGAGGTCTCTACTGTTTTCCTTTGAGGACTTTGTAATTATTCAGTCTCCTGGGAGCTCCGGCATTTATCACATTAGTAACAGCTTCAGCACGGAGGCATTTTCCCGGAGCTAAATGCTACTTGACTGTAACAGGACACTCAGCTTTGACGGGGGTCAGATTTGACGTCAATGACACACATTGGCTTCTATCCTGGGTGATATTGATGCACAAGTACCCTTCTGCCCTCACTTTCCCCTTCGTCCTCCGATCCCCAGGAAGGAGGAGAGACCTCCGTTCAGGACCATATGCCAGCTGCCAGTACCCTGGGTCATGATCAGTCTCCTCAGAGACATCCAATCCACCAGCTGGTGACTATGCCCAACTTCACATCCCCTCCCACTCCATACCAGTCGCAGCAGTTCCCTTGGACCTGTCTCCAAGGGGCTGTAGGTACTAACAAAAGTGTTCCAAGTGACTCAGCTTCTACCACTCTGACCAAACCCACACAAGGCTTGGAGGCTCCTCTTCCCCCACCAAAAGCCCAAACAGACTCTGTCCCTCTGGGTCCACCTCAATGCGTGGCAGCAACCACAGAACTGGAACCACAAAGCTGCTGATCCCAATCAAAATGGGAGAGAGCATAGCTGGGGTGCAGCTGGCCCCCCGCCATAAAAGACAGCAAGGCCCACCTGCATCACGTCAGCCTTCGTCTGGCGTGTTGCTCACACGAACATGTGCGTGCATGTGTATGGAAGCTCAGCACAGCCACCACTCACACCAGCAATCATGGTGCCATCCAAAAGGGCCTGCAAAGCCTACTCCTCCTTGGGGCTGGGATGAGAGAGCCGCTGTTGATGTTGGTGTTTGGAGTTGGAAGGACACTTGGGAAGTGCTTGGGAACCCTGTCAGCTGGAGGAGAGCGGAGAAGCCAAACTGACAAGCTGCTGGACGGTGGGACACCGTGGTGTCTCAGGTTGGACACACACACGGTGAGCTGCTGAGCTGCTGGCTCGCAGAGGCACTAGTGCTATGGCCAGCTGCTGAGAGCTCTGGTCCTGCAGAGCACAGGGGCAGAGACCCAGAAAGCATTCCAGAAGCATCAGCTGAAATTAAGATAACCCTGGGAGCTTTCTCACTTTTTCTTTTAGGCATGGCATCTCCAGAACACCCACATATTTTTCTCCTCTGGCCAGCTCTCACTGTATAGGACTCACGGTAGGAGATTTTTATTTTCCATCATTCTCTGTAGCCAAGTGGGAAAAAGTGGTTAAAAGCCTGGTTTGGGAGAAGGGCTGGAGCCAAAGCGGAGTGTGGGCAGTGTGCTGTGACGCCCCTGCTTCCCACGGGGTGTCAGGGTGGCCCTGGGCAGCCCTGCAGGCAGGGGTGGCTGCAGCCCAGCCCCGGCACCGAGCCTGGCCAGGCCAGAGACCCCCACGCTGCTGAACCAGCATCTAAAGGGAAATGAAATGGTGGAGCTGGCAGTTGGTAGACAGGGCCACATACATACTCCCTGGCCATGTTTCACTCCTTTTTTAGGAGGACAGCTCTGAATCTGGATTCCAGCACTGCCCATGCACAGAAGTTGGCTGCATCGTTCTGCATGGAGCTCCTGGCCTTTAGACCCAAAGCTTGCTCCTACCTCTGGGTCCCTGAGGCACTGGAGTTCCGAGGAGGTGTCCCCCTTTACCTTGTGTCACATCTTCAGTTGAGTGTAAAGCCAAATGACCCCTGCATACTTGTACCCACACAATCCTGATGCAGCAAACTCCAGCTTGGCACAAATCAAAGCATCACACAGCTCCAGCAGCCCTTGCATCATCTTGCGCCCCTTCTACCCTGAACCCAGAGATATAGGTGCTGCTCTGCAGAAAAGCAGGGTTGCAGACTCCCACCCCACAGGTGACACTTTATGTGATAATAAAGGGACAGACACATATTATTATGTGATAATAAAGGTCACAGAAGTGACCCAGCAAGTCCTCCCCTTCTGCCAGCATTGCCCGGATGGGCTCACTGCAGAGCTGATGAGAGCAGAGGCAGAGGGGAGGCTGTGCTGCATGGAAAAAGGATGAATGTTAAAAACTGCAGAAAGAGAAATAGCACCAAAAAAGGTCTCACAGACTTTATCTATTAAAGAAACATGTATTGCGAGCTCTCCAGATCCAGACTGTCTGTAGCTTAGAGGATTTTCAGAGAATAGCAGCTCTGCTAGTAAAAAAAGACTTATTTACTCAAGTGTATTGCCCGATGCTGGCAAGGAGAGGAAGAGGTTAACCCAGATGGAGGGTTTGCTCCCTGAACATTGTAGGATGCCGCATACTGTCACTTGTGCCATTTACAATTTATGCCTTTGCTAAGGGTGGGTGGATTGCACAAGCATGGGGTGAAGATGAGAATCATTTTCACACTAATAGCAGCAAATTGTAGATTACGGACAGAATCACAGAAAGGGACAAAAAAAGATCTGCAAGAAATAAATAACATCATGAAAAATAGAGCTGGAAGAGACTGCAGGAGGCCAGCTAGGCTTTTCCCCTGCTCCAAGGCAGGTTCAGTTTTTCCTGAAGCAGTCCCAAGGGATGCTCGCTGCCCAGGCTTCCCAGCCACCCCTCCCGGCTCGTCACAGCCTCCCCCCAGTGCACGAGCATGCAAACTAAGCCACCCCCTTGTGAGCACAGAAGCACAATTACAAATGTGGATATGAGACTGGCCCAGGATTGCTCCTCGAAGAGGAAGGCACAGAGGAGATAAAGGCATGAGGATGGCAAAGGGCCTCACCTGAAGCTCCTGGTGGACTTTGATGCCTCACTCAAAGGGGGAAATGGGGCTTGCAGGTTGTCTTGCTCTTTTGTGTTTGTTAGTCTTCATTTTGCTTCTCTCTGAGAAGAGCTGAGAATGTCAAAGCATTTGGGACCTGCTAGCCCTGGGACAAAAAGATGGATAACTTCTAACATTTCCTTTATTCATTTTAGTGCTTCCAGTACATCTCTGATACTCTCATTCTCCACATAGAAAAAACTTGTCCCATGGTGCTTTTACAAGATCACAACTTGCTAAGACAATGAAGTTACTTTGCTTCTGGTGATCTGTTTTCAAACCCCCCAGACTGGTAATAATGTTGTAATTGTGCCTACAGTTATAAACAGTCTTGTCCTTTTTTCCCATAAATATTTCTCCACCTTGTACAACAGTATGAAAGCTGGCACAGTTTGGTGATTTTCTGCAGGGAACACAGAGCTGAAACACATCGATGGGATGTGTTGGGAAACATACGGTCCCTGGAGAAGCCCGCTCTAATCCTGGGGCTAACCACTTAGCAGTGCTATAAATTAAGCCAAAATTGTTATTGTTTTTAATTAAGAAAACCAATTCACATAGCAAATTATTTAGCGTGGTCATAATTGCATAATCAGGCCTAAAATTATATATTCTAAAGAGAAATGTAAAGGGTAATGATGATCATTACTGGAAAAAATAGCAGCACATGCTTGGGGAGCTAAAGCAAGGAAAAACACAGAGCCCCCAAAATAGCATCTGTGAACCAGGTTATATTTTTAGCTTTCTGCAAGTCAGAGGTGGGGGACAGGAGCCAGAGACACGCAGGATCTGCACTTGAGCAAGTCTGTGCTGCAGACCCTCCCTCACAACAGCACAAGAAGAGCCCTTGAATGGCAGCAGATGTTGTCCATATCACAGATGCTGAGCCAGCAAAAGATCTCTCTTGTCAGTATACCTCTGTTTACTGCCCGGCTTTACAGGCACAGCAAGTCAAGCCAGCTGGGTCAGCAGGATGGGACAGAGGACACTTGGTCTAAGACAGAGAAAAAAGGCAAGAAATATGATCCAGTGATTTTCCACCCCCTCTTGTTTTGGAAATGCCGTGTGATTCTTAATGTTCTATACAATCACAAAGTGTTTCACTCCGAACATGAAACCTCTTACAAAAGAAGCAACGATCTTGACTAAGGTTTCCAGAATCCCTGCGGTGCAGTAATAAACAAGTTGTGTGCAGGGACCTGGGATCTTGGCGTGTAACTGCTGAGTCTGGATGCCAAAGTGCAGATATCTTGATTGCCTTAGGGCAGGCAGGCAATGCCCTTGGTTCTGGTGTACGGGCAACCCTATAGAAACAAAGGAGCAGCACTGTTGCCCTGAAAGCCAGGCAGCATCAACACCAATGTAGAGAAAGATCTTTAAAACTCCATCAGTTCTAACCAAAAGCTAGGACCTGCCCACACAAGTCTCCTGGGTGCGACAGATAAAAACATATCTTATTGATCACCAGAGGTACAAAGAAATCCAGGGACCATTCTTGTTAACATTCTGCTTTAAAGGCAAGGAAAAGGCATTGCAGATCTGTAGCACTGTGGAACTGAGGCTAAGTGATATAAAATACGCCCATGAAATCTAACAACACTGCAAGGGAGGAACAGAGTTAGAAACTCAGCTGTGCTGTTGGCAGACAGCAGGGGAAATATGTTTCAGTACATTGGGGCATCACTGGCCACGTAAATCCACACTTTTAAAACCGTGCCTGGTTTCTGGGATGGCTTGTTTGCTTCTGAAGCGCGTCAGCTCTGCCTCTTCAGCCCTGCCAGCTCTGTAGCCTCTCTCACACTGCCCTCTGTACGCAGCACGGGTCGAGGAACCTTGTGCACACTCATTTCTGGGTTCCAGAGAACGCGCAAGGCAGCTTGTCCACAGAATAAATACAGCCCTGAACTGATAGGTTTTCCCAAGCAGTTCACTTTGTGCAACGAATTAAGGATCAGACCTTTTAGTTTTACTCACTAGTATCCATCCATTTGATGAATTCAGAGAGGGGAACCTGCTCAGTGATGGACAGTGAGTTACAAAAGCCTACATCCGAACAGACACCTGAAGGTGTTCTCAAGGTCCAAAATGTGTCTTAGCACATCTGTTCTGTAAAAGTCTTTTGCTTACTTAAAATTTCTTTCAAGTCTACAGCTTGATTTCTGGAGCTCTGGAAACACTGAACCAGAGCTGGACCACAAAACTGTGTGTACAGTGTACCCCAGACTCCAAGCCTGAACTTGAACATTCCCTGGTCATGCTTGCTCCAAAGGCAGTCCTAAGAGTCAAACAGGTAAACCTTGACCAAAATGACCCATATTCTCCCAAGTCCCCAGTCAATTCCAGAGGCTTTCCAGAACTCTGCCAGCATCCACAACCAACCTGTTTGTAGCTTTGCATCCTCTGACAACACTTTGCTCTTATTCACCTACTCGGAGTGAAGCGTTTCCAGCCCAGGGATAGATGTGTCAGGTTGCTGATGGCTAATGGAGTTTCACTCCCATTAAGCTGGGAAGTTAATCTGCCAAGGGTCACCAGAAAGAGCAGGGACTCTCTGCCTTCATAAGCTAAGAGCCTACTAGCACGCGTCCCACTCCCTGAGGTGTGCACACAGGCAATTGCCTCCAAGAAAGCCTCCAGCATGCAGGAACAGATGGCTCTGATAAGAAGTGGAGGGATGGATAAGCATTGCATAGTTGGTCAAAGAAGGGGTCTCCTGGAGTGGCACTGCTGTCAGCCTGAAGGACAGGCAGGGAAAGGGGCTGTCAGCAAAGACCAAGGTGCAAAAAGCCAGAAGCACCTCGGCTTGCCCTGCCTTTGTGTCATTGGGGCTGAGTCTCCCTGCACGGGGCACCATGGAGCATGCCTGGGAGACCAGCCTTGCTGGAGGACTGGAATTGCTGATGTCTAATAAGACACAAGCTCCTACCAGCAACTCCACTGCTGGAGACTTTCCTACATCTCATGCCCATGCCAGTCCTCCATGACCTCAGAAAGGTTGTGCTGATGCTGCAACCTCTTCCTTAGAGAGGATATTGATAGATTTGCTTTCTGCTGTTCAGACATTGTTTTTCACAATATTTTTAGGAATTTCATTCTCTTTGGCACCTGTGTCTCTCTGTTAAGTTTGGTGGAATTTAACCAGCCAGTTCAAAGTTGTTAGGGGGATGAGGAGAGACAGTGAAAAACCATGTAAGTCTTGTTCCCTTAAAACACGAGACAAAAAAGCTCTTTCTGTGTTGTTTATCCCCCGGTCTGAAATTAGTGGGTATATTTATTACAGCTGCATTCAGCTGACAATGAGGAATAGCCTGAGGCCATGCTGAGTGTCACTCTGGCCCCTCACAGGTGGGTCCTGAACCTCTCCTGGGTACCCAGAAAGGTGATGCCAGCCCCTTTCCAGGCACTTGCCTGACCGGTGAGATGTACCCGGGCACACACTGTCTCTTCTTGGCCTTAAAATAAAAGTCTAACTATCTCCACATGCGTCCTTCCTGGAAAGGAGCGAACCAGTCTCAGAGGAGGGCATTCAGACCAAAGCAGGACCAACGCCAGCACTAATCCTGGCAACAAAACAAGGAGTCCTTCCTGTGATGGATGGAAAAGCAGGAAGATCAACGTGGAATAAAAGAGCTTTCCAGTCCCCGGTCCTGGTGGCAAACATCCAGCCCTGGTACACTGGGTGGTTTGTTTAATGCCTGGTGTGGAAGCTGGGAGAGTGAATCACACTGTCAACTGACACAGTCAACCAGGAGCCTGGTTCCCCAGCTGCTCAGTGTGGGTATTTGGGGTATGAAAGTGAGAAACCCTGCCTGCCCACTGCCTGGCAAGACCTGGCCCCACAGGAGGCAGGATTTGTTGTGATAGTTGGATAATCACTGTGGCACAAGGGGCTCTGCCCCAACATCCATCACCAAGATAGCAGCTGGAGTAACCTCCCCTAATGAAAGGCCCTTGCTTAGACCCAGGGATCAGCTCCACGTCACTCACAAGTCGAATCCCTCTCTCATTTCACATTTAGGTGCTGTAATGAATTAATAATGGCAGTATATTAAATGCCATGCTGTTTTCTGTGGTTCCAGCCTCGTTTGCCCTCACCCTGCTGCTTACATTGACTGCAGCATCTGGCACACAGCTCAAAACCCTGAAAGATAAAATACAGGCACAGTCAGGGTCTGTCTGTCCCATGCCCAGTGCTTGGTTAATGTGCTTGGCCCCAATACCAACCTTCCAAGGCCCTGTGCCTGTGATGCTCTTGGCTTCTTGTCCAATCCAAGAACACTGTGTGGCCACCAAAAAGTAAGGACATGGCAAACAACTAGGTATTGCAGCACCCTTCACATCCTGTGTTGTCTCCTACTGAATTACAGACTATCATCTTCCATATTTTCTGATAGGAAAGTGTCTGTCCCAGCTCTGCCACACTGCCTTTCCACTCTGCAGCACCTGATGAGGGCAGCTATCTCAGCAGCACTTGCTTAACAAGATTTATTTACCCCAGAGATACTTGTGTTGAAAGCACTTCACAAGCATTTCTCTGTAACTGTTGATGGAGCTAATGGACAAAAATAATAGGCAACAAACAACTTGCCAAGCGTCCATATTTGGCTATCAGAATTGCACCAAGAAATCAGGCTTTCCTAGCTCTTAATCTGCCCTTGTTTCAATACCTCTGCTCACTGCTGTCAGTGTCAGAAAGACAGGAGAATACAGTAGTTGATTGCACAGCTCTTAAAACACTTCAGCCCTGCCCATATCTTGGCTGTTCCAATTGGTGTGTGGCTGGACGTAACTCCAACCCCAGGACAGAGGGAATCCAGCCACCTGCAGGTAATATGCTCCAGCACAGATAGCCTGGCACAGGCTGGGACGATGCCTTTGCCTTTTCTGCTTTGGAGATGCCTGCCTGCTTAATATCTCACCAAACACAAACTTCATAGTTTTCATCTGCTGAGGGCTGCAGTCCCTTGGTTACAACAGCTTTGGGGAAAGAGGCATGAGGCAGTAAAGGATACATGGAAATAGGATACTAATCCCAAGGCTGGCTTACGTATAGATGTGGGACAGCATGAGGAAAGCCTTGCTGCATCCCTGCTTATTGATCCCACCCCGCTGCGTTACCTGCCTGGGGCATACCCTTCCCTGAAGGTAGTAAAACATTTCATGAGCTAGAAAAATGAGGAAAGTTTATGAAGAGCTGCTGGCACTATATTCACAAGCACACAGAGGGAACAGAGCAATTTTTATTTTCCACCACGCTTAGATTATTGTTATAAAGCTCCCTCAGGTGCCTGACACTGGGGGATACAGCAGCAGGAAGGCTGGCTGGAGAACATTGTTACAGGGCAAGCAGCATCTTGCGAGGTCCGTGATAAATGGCTCAGCAAGCAATTGGGAGTGATTCCCTGTGGAACAGGCTGGGCAAAAAGTACACTTTTTTAATCCGTACCAAAAGTTGTGGAAGATTTTGGGGCCTTTTTTACTCAGCATTTGCATTTACCACAGCTGCACACTTGGGCTCAGAGTGGCACC
Source organism: Pelecanus crispus (assembly GCF_030463565.1). Lineage (NCBI taxonomy): Eukaryota > Metazoa > Chordata > Aves > Pelecaniformes > Pelecanidae > Pelecanus > Pelecanus crispus. The sequence goes on along the minus strand of NC_134650.1, from coordinate 12,504,824 downwards.
ACGCTGTACGTCCCTCCATCACCCGGGGCGGTAGCTTCTCTTCCGAGGGGAAAAAGCTGTTTTCCCCTTCACCCTCTGAAAAAGCTGTTTTCCACATTCACAGACTGCTTTGCTAATATGCAATCACCACCCCTTTGCTCCGTAGCAAAAGGGTACTGACAGGCAAAGCAAACATCTCTCTTTCATATATGCTGTGCTGAAAAGCACATCTTAGGATATGAAATCTAATGTCACAATATATGTTTCAAACATGATTGAAGAAACAATGCTCAGTCCAACCTGGTGCCTGCACTGCTTCGTCTAAATTAACAAACTTTGAAGTCAGATCCATTATCTAGTTATTCCAGTAAACACTGGACAGAGTCCTAGCTTGCCGTACTGGGAGAACGGCCGGGCAGGACCTGGAGGGATTCCAACCCACCATGATGCTGCTGCTGCCCAACCTCCAGCTCCCTCCTGGGCAGCGCCTTGGGGCAACACAAGGCATTGTGATCCAGGCTGGGGCTTGAAGCAGACATCTCCCACTCCCTGAGCCTGCTAAAGAGCCACCCAGCAAATCCCAGTGGCCCAGCCTGCTGGAAAAGCATCTAAAAACTTATTAAGCTGTCCAGTTTGGTGTCGATAAGGAGAGAGAGAACTGTGATGGTAAATCCCGCTCACCTGTGTTTGCCCGCACACCACTTTTTTTACTACCCAAGAGCAAAATGCCTGTCCTGCTGCTCTGGGCTCCCTACCTGCACAGGCTGCAACTGGGGAAGTGACTCGGGAGCCAAAGCTGCAAAACCAGTCATTTCTTTCTCCCACTGACATCCCTCAAGCCACCCTCCTGCTGCCTCCTCCAGTGAGCTGAACAGATTTGGCAGTACTTGGCTGAAAAGGGGGATGTTGGGTGTAGAGGGGTTTGCAGGGCAATGCTGAAGGATGTGCACCAGGTGCATCCCGGTGAGCCGTGACATGCTGTTTCAGACACAGGACCCCCAGGTTGCCTTTCCTGCAGCACCACGGGAAGTTTCCACCTGTCGCACGCTCTGCAGAACAGATCCTTTTGCCAGGGCCTCCCCCGGCTCTGAGCCCAGCATACCACCCAAAGCCACCAAAAGGTGTTGGACTATGAAACAGAGCATCCCAGGTCCAGGCAAATCCTTTGTCCCTCTGCTGCAGCACTCACCCATCGTGGAAAGGTAGCAGTGATCAGCAGGAAGCAGCCACATCCACAGCACTAATGCAATGGCGCCGCAAATGCACGTTTGTGCCCCCGCTTATCTGTCTGCGTAATGCTGCACAATCATCAAAGCCCCAGGAGAGCAAACACGGCCAGCCTGCCCCACGATACCACCAACTAAACCCAGACCCTGGGAAACCTCTCATTGGGGTGGTCAGGAATGATCTATAAGGCTCCACATCCCAAGACTGCATCTGGGGTAAGAGTAAATAGGAAAATCAGCTTTTAATTTGTAGTTGGAGAAAAAGACTATCTGCCATGGCTTAGAGAATGAACAAAAAACCCTGCAGTGTTAATTTACACAGTCACCCTCCTCCTCTCCTGGTGAGCTGCGATGATAGGAGCTTAATGATCCTTTTTCAAACTGTAAGAATTTATTTTATACAGTCCATGTAGTCTCCAGAGCAGAGGAATACGCACCATGGAGTCTCAAAGGGACTTTGAGACTAACTGGGTAGGAACAGCCCTTCCAAATCTGTTGTTGTTTCAAATGCTTTAAAAGAGACAGCTCTTGGTAATGTAGTATCTCCTCAGCCAAACTCAAATCCAAACTGTCTGCATGCACAGTGGCTTTAAATGAGCAATCCGGCAACCGCAAATAATATATGGTGAGAAACAGCTGGTCGATTAGCAATCCTCCTCCTCCCCGTGTCCCGGAGGAAGCATGTGCAGGACAGAACGTTCATTTATTGGCACAGCCACGCTGTTTCCCTTTCATTTCATCTCACTTTTGTAAACAGCCCCATTTCTGGGTCACTGAGGACTGAGGATGTCATACAGCCTCCAGGTTCCCCCCAACATGCCATCATAATTCATTAAAAAACAAGTGGAAGAATAAGGAGCCAGGCTGCTAATTCCATTGGTGTCATTGGGGTGAGGGGTCTCTCATTTCCACAGGAGCCAGCCTTTGCACCGAGTGAAAATGAAATATTGGGCTCTTGGGGTCATTTATTTTGTAGCTTTGGCAGTTGCCAATAAAGTCGCCTGCTCCTGCTTTCTGCAGGGCAGGTCATGTTCAGAGGCACATGAAGGGCTAAGGAGGTGCGCTGCTTTGATCCCTCTCTCCTTTCAAGGTATGTTTAAGGCACCATAAGAGTGTCTATAGAGATGACGTTCTCCCTCTTAATTGCCTCTGCCTCTGATACCCATTGAGAATATAGCCGGGCTCCAAAATTAAATAAGGGTAGAGAAATAAAACTTTTTTTTTTTAAAAGTAGAGGCAGATAGGAAAATACTAAACTGTGCTATGCTGTGGTTAGATTCAGGCACTGCACGTCAAGACTCTTAAGTTTTAAGCTTAGCTCTATTATTAATTTGACACTAATATGCAGGCTTGGCCAGGTTTCCTGACTGCTCTCTATCCATTTTCTCATCAGTAACAGCAGAATAACAGCGTGGAGCACTAAGGAGTAGTTTGTTACTATCTGTAGACCATTTTGAGATCCATTTTTAATTCTTGTTTATGGACTCAGAGGAGCTCCAGCAGTGATTTCAGAGCACGCTGTGGATTTGAGGTGCCTCCTAAGAAATGGATTTGTCCTCTGTTCCTTTGTTCTGCTCTCTTGGTCAGCTCCTCTGTGCCAAGGAGAGTGGCAATTGTGGTGGGTTGACCTTGGCTGGAGGCCAGGTGCCACCAAGCCGCTCTATCACTCCCCTCCTCAGTAGGACAGGTGGGGAGAAAATGAAATGGAAAAAAACCCCTCACCAACATGGGCTCCAGAGCTCCGCCTTGAGAGAAGGAGCTTTGGGATTTGCCCCTCTGCTTTGCTGTTGCGTTCAGATCTCGCCAACCTGAGCAGGTTCTTTGGCATCTGAAGCACCAGCAGTGACCTTTAGACACACTTGTTCTGCTGCCAGTTGCTTTCCCATCCATACACATCCTACATACAGATGGCCAAACTGAGCATCCCGACTTTGTCCCCTACCAGTTCAAGTGATGAAAATAATTGTATTAGGAGAGCTGTGATGAAAACTAACATGCGCACAGATGAAAGGAGAGGATCTGAGCAGGAAAAATGCAGTTTTGTACTCTGCATGCAGGCGGTGCCCATCGATACATTTGCTTTGCAGATGTGTGACGGTGATGGTGTTAATCTGCACCTCTCAGAAGAAAGCAGTGCTTCGCAGCTGACAGCAGCAAGGCTGGTGAGGAATGATCTATTACAAAACAGCCTGTGTAGTTCACCATGTAATTGGGACCTGCTGCTGAGCTCCGTTCTGTGGAAGGGTGTTTCTAAAGCATTTCTTATCACGATTAATAGGAGTCTGCCGAAGCATGCCTCCCCTCCCCGTCCTGCAAACCACTCTGACAGAAGAGTTACCATTTTTGCCAGTTGATGCCATTTGTAACCACCCCTGCGCTAACAAAAGTGTATTCATCCCATAAATTCACTATAAACTAAATATAGCTGAGGGCAGAAATTGAAAGTCTTCTTACTGAACAGAGAGGGTTTTTTTTATAAAAGAGCTTTCTGAAAATGAAACCTGACGTGATCCAGCCTCAAGAAGAGAAAGCAAATATTTATCAACAGTGGGGAACGTGAAGAGAGGAAGGCAACTGGTAGTAACTGAGCCTGGGCTGTGCAGGGAGTCATTCATGTCACTAGAACCAACACAACACGGCAAAGAGGGTTCCTCTCTTGCCCTCCTTCCTCGTAAGTCCCGTTTCTTCAGGAGGACCCTTATGGCCTTTGAAATACTTTAAAAGGTCAAACTACACAGCAGGAAGAACTGCAGAGGGGAGGGGTGGAAGCAGCAGAGAGAAAAGCCATCAGTGGAAACCCACTGAGAAGAGAATATTGGCTAGATAAATAATATCATATTAAGCAGAATTCAAGAGCCAGACCTGCCATGCTCCGCTACCAGAGAGTGAATAATTACGGGAGGGGTTAGGAGGTGAAAGTCTGTCTCCTGTAGGGGATGAGGATAATAAGCTTAGCAAACTCACAGAGGCAGCCAAGGAAATCTGACCCCTTACCACACAGTTATCTGTAGAGCAGTAGATTAGATTAGGCCCATAATGGGATTGGTGGCACATGAAGCTTTGCATTTCTGACGTTGCGAGGAGGTTACTGACACCAATCCCTGCTAATTTATTGAATTGCCACAATAAAAATGCCTTCCCTACTGAAAATAGCAGAGAGTAACTGAATAAACCTCTTGAGTAAAAGGGCCTGAAGAGGATTTGCAGAGCACTGCAGTTATTGAGTTAGAAGATTCAGAGGCAGCCGACTGCCCTCGGGAGGGCTTGAACCGAACTGTGATGCTTTCCCTGGCCATCCCGCTTCTCATCCTCGGGCCTGCAGGGAGCTGTGCTCAGACTCCCTATTTCAGAAGGAAGGGAAGCAACTTGTTCAACATCATGCAGTGAGTGGGGGTTGGGGGATTGCCATCACCTTTGTGCCAAGCCAGCGCAGGATTCAGGATAGGAGCAGGTCCCTGTGCTCCCACCTGTTTCCCGGGACCAGGGTGCCTGTGAGGCTAACCCTAACCTGGATATGGCCATGATGGCTGGGATTACCTTGACTGTTCCTTCTTCCTCCTCATCTGCTCCTGGCAGAGCTTCCCCATCACCCCTGCACCCTGGAGGGACCATGGGCAGTGGAGGGTCCTCAAGGCTGGGAAGCAGGTTCTCTGATGGACCAACAGCAGGGTGGACTGCCCCCACTTCTTTGGTGACACTTCCCCTCCTCCGACCTTTGAATCTTCTTTTCAGGGCCTTTTGTTCCCTTGGAAGGAACTTTTGGATGGTTGATTTTTCTCCCAACAGTTTGTGAGCTTCTCAGCATCTGTGTGGTCCAAACACATTAGTATCCTGGGAACTCATGACAGCTATTGACAGAAAATACTGTTTAAGCAGTGGCTACTGATAAAGCACAGATGGAAATGGGTAGAAGTTGGCTGTAAACAATTATTGTGTGAAAAGCATGTGATTACAGTAGCATTTGAGAGTGAGTCAGCTAAGACTAGCTAAAGATTAAGAAACTTGGGGATAATGCTATGGGAATTGTTTCTCAGGGAACAACCGATTTACAACCCTTTCCCCCAAAAAAGGCTGAATTCTCTGAATCCTTCCAGACACAAAAGTTGAGGTGGAAGAAAAAAGCATTTTGATAAAGTCAAAACATATTGTTTCAACATTTTTAAAATCAGATGGTCTAAAGGGCTAAAAACAAAGTATTTAAATTTTAATTTTGAAATACCCTTTGTTTTCAAATTTGACCTGTTCTTTGAAAAATATAAAGCAAAATTGGAGGTTTGAAAGTGTTAAATTATCCAAAAATGAAACAAAATGAAATGTTTTGAGTTGAGCCAGAATAATTTTTTTTTTTTTTTTTTTTTTCATTTCAGAAGGAAATAAAAATGTTTTGATTCTGTGCCGGCTAAAATTTTTATTAGATTTTTCTATTCAGGCATCAATCAAAAAAGCCATCTTTTTTCCTCTGTACTAATTAAGACTATTTTTGGCAGGAGGCAGAGCAGAGTGGACACAGCCCCAAGAATCAGCTTTTCATTTGTGCTTCATCATGTCACACCGAGAATAATCCTTCCACTCAACCAAACCATAACTTGGCATGTTCAGCACATTCCTCCCAGAGGAAACTGGGATGGTGCGGGAGGGCCAAGAGAGAAGCGCTTTGACAGAGCGGTGTGGGCAAGCAAGGACCACAACGGCGGCGCTGGGACATGCTGGTGAGGACACAGGGATGCTGCAGGCAAAGATCTCCTGCCCTGTATGGAGGCAAGCAGCAGATAGGGCTATTTTCCCCTCTCTTATACTGCATTCACTTTAACTCATTGGCATTTCTGTACTGATTTAGGGATATATTTAAGGGATAGTTTCAGCTCCATAATCCTCCAGCCTGGGAAAGGCCAGCAAGCATTACAAACAAAGCCTTCCAGATGACAAATAGAGATGGGCTTATTCCTTGCAGAGGATTTTCTTGTTCACATTGCTGAGAAGACGAATGGACAAATGGATAAATGAAGCAGCTGTTCCCACAGGGATGATGCTACAGGCACACAGAGTTCAGCTCTTGGCTCCCATGGGAGCCTTCAGGTTTAAGTCTTTTTGTCTGTAGCATGAAACTTGTTTTAAATCCCCAAATACAACGCTGACATGGAATAATTTAAACGTGGCAGTGTGAGCTGGAGTGAAGGAGGGGTACAAACACAGAGGGAGTGAGGGGCTGAGTCATGTTACTCAGCCAAATGGCAAATCTGGAGAGCAGAAGGTGAAGTGTGTAGTACAGAGTGAATCCTGCAGGACACACATGCTCTTTTTCTCTTGGAAACACTGGATATTTTACACTGACAATATCTCAGAAGAGTACTTGACCCCTCCATCAGTTCATTGAAGAAGCAGTCTTCCCTGACACCAGTAACTGTTGGCATGAACTGTTATGAAACTCTTATCCTTGCTCTTCTTAGTAACAGGATTTTCCAAAACAACCTCAAACACATTTAACCAGAAGAGGGTTCTAGCCTACAAAATAATCCTGCAACCAAGTGTAAACTTAACTCTCAGTCCAAAGCACCAGCTAGCCCTCCAACATCACAGGCTTAATGCCATATTCTCTCCTGCAAGAGGCAAGACCAAGGAGCAGGAGTAGGCTGAAGACTTGGCCTCCAAGGGGAAACTGTCCAGGCTGCAATCTCCTTGCTCCCAGAGTCAGCATCTCACTTGTTTGGAACGAGAGTGAGATGTTACCATTTTGATGTACTTGCTTCTTGCAGTCGTTTTCCACGGGTATGAAAGATGACCCACAGGGAAAAAAGCAATGAAGAATGCAGCCCTCCCTTCCCCCTTCCCTCCTGTCATGTAGTCCCCTCCATTTCTTTCTAGCCACTTAATTGGAAAGCATATTTGCTTGTGACGCACTCCAGATATCATGTTCCCTCCTGATTGTTTCCACTTTGTTTGCCTATATATTAATTCTTACAGCTCACTGCCTGTCTCTACAAAGAAGGTCTCTGCCTGAGAAGACAACCCCTCTGCCAGCCACCCATGTCACGTACCATTTGAGGCCATCCAGATTTCTCACCACATGGTGAAAGAACACCTTGTTTGGGGTGGCGGGTTGGGTTTCCATGCCAGGATGGAGGCAGTCACAGGGCTTCACAGAAGGGATGACAGACATGTCTGTAACAGAAAAATAGGATGACTGTTATTCCTGGTGGTAACAGATCCCTGCAGCCCCAGAAAGAAGGCTTCCAGAACCAGGACATCTTGTCCCTCTTCCTGGGCAGGAAGGTGATGTTCTTTCTGGTGTGTCTGGTAAATGGGCCAGGGAATTCCTCAGCCCTGGAAAAATGGGGAGCAAACAGTAGCAAGGTTTCATCCTTCCCCTGCAGCAGGAAGGAGGGACACAGGGTGCTAGGGAGGCAAATAGAGGGAACACCCTGTCCCTGCACTCAGGTAGCTCCTTCCCAGACTGGGGAGTTCTGCTTTAAGCATCAGTGCCCCTGATCCGTTATAAACATGCTCTCAAAGCCCGGAGCTGGCCTTTGTCTTGCAGTGACCAACAACCTTATCTGGATCAAGCATCACTCAGAGATTCAACTCTTTGCTTTATTTAGAGTTTACTCTGCTCTGGCCCATATCATTGCCTGTGTTTTCCTTGCATCTTATTTATCAGCCTGTGTTAGGCACACCCTGATTTTTCCCTTCCTTAGCCTCCTTGCTACACTGCAGGTTCCCAGGGCCACTCCACTGCTCCGTTCCTGGCAGCCCAGTGCCACGTAATGGTGCAGGAGACATCTGACCGTTTCCTGACATCTTCCTCTTCCTCACATGGGTTTTGGACAGACCTCGATGTACTGATGTTGTTCCTTTCACAGGACCCACCTCCGAAACAGGTGGCACCCTGTGTTAACAATTTTGCTCGGCTGTCTGGAAGGAAAAAGAGATTTTTTTTTTTTCCTGGTCTTCTCTCTCATGTTTTGAAAGGTTTCCTCTAGAGGGGATGGGAAAACTCCTGAGCCTGGTGCAGAGACCACGGCTGAGACAGGGCTCTTCCTCGCTGCCCTGGCTGTCAGAGCAGTGCAGAGCAGTGCACAATCCTGCCCTGCTCTGTGGGGCCAGCCCCACCGGGACTTTTGGCTGCACCCATTCCTCATTCCTCGGTGCATGCCAGCAGCGTCCTCCATCCTTCACAAGGTCAGGAGGGCCTCACACGGTGGCGGGACTGTCACAAGATCTTCCAGGTGCGCCTGCAAAGTCTGTTTCTTATTTAGGTGGCAAATTGCACACAGTAAGGCTTGTCCCTCCCTGTGCTCTACAGACTTCTGGCACTCAGTTATTGTAGCGTAATTGTACTTCCTATCAGCTCTGTAAGCAGTAATAAAGCCTTGCAGCATAAAAGGCAGTCTGGATTAGCAGTTTATCAGTCCAGATGAGCAATGGAAAGGAATGCAGGGAACAAATGCAGGAAGAGTTTAAGGTTAGAACCGATTCCCATTTATTTAGCTTCCCACTGCAGCCCAGCAATGCCAGTGCAAAGCAGTGCAAGCACTTAGGTCTGATAACACAACACCATGCCCATAATTTCATGGTATTACTTTTTCTCTATTGCTTTACCTTCCTAAATTTTCATAAATGAAAACTGTGAGTTTGCTGAGGAAAACCAGGAAATGGCAAGATAACAGAGCTATTTCCCAGATGAAAATTTTGCCTGGGGGAGGATCGTAGAATCATTTAGGTTGGAAAAGACCTTTAAGATCATCAAGTCCAACTGTAAAACTAACACTGCCAAGTCCACCACTAAACTATGTTCCTAAGCACCACATCTACACGTTTTTTAAATACCTGCAGGGATGGTGAGTCAACCACTTCCTTGGGGAGCCTGTTCCAATGCTTGATAACCCTTTTGGTGAAGACATTTTTCCTAATATCCAATCTAAATCTCCCCTGGCGCAACTTGAGGCCATTTCCTCTCATCCTATCACTTGTTACTTGGGAAAAGAGACCAACACCCACCTCACTACACCCTCCTTTCAGGTAGCTGTAGAGAGTGATAAGGTCTCCCCTGAGAGCAGGGAGGGAAGGCATCATTCCTCTGCAGATTTAATTTCGTGCACCCCGGCAAAATCTGAGAGTGAGCAAACGAGCCTTCAGCCTTTTGCCAAGGTACTCGGTCAGCACACGCCTGCGTGTGTACACAGGCACTAACACACACACACATGCACACACAGACACGCTCGTGGTGGTCCTGAGGTGCCTTACGCTCTGGGGTCCCAGGCTGCAATCCCGGCCATGCTTTGCCGCAGACCATCCCTGGGTGGGGTTTGGCCAGCACTACCTCCACAATCCTTTGCAAGCTTGGTGAAAGGACACCAAACGTGTGAGCCAGCACGTACAGAAGATGGACCATTGCCCTGCAGCCTTCAGGGTGCTGCACATTGCTGCACACACACAGAGCACCCCTCTGCATCTTCAGGTTGGCTTCCTTGTCTTGAAGGAGCTACTGGCTCTCTGCTTGACTCCAGCAGACTGCCTGGGCTGAAGTCATTCTGCAGCTCTCCAGAGGCAGGATGGAGAGCTGAGCTGAGTTATTCCCTCCTCATGTGCAGTCTCCAAAACCTGAAAAGCTAATGCACATATGGAATGCTCTGCAGTCCCCTCCCTGCTCCCTCAGAAGGACCTCTGAGCTGCAGTGCCTGTGAACGGTGCGGTAGAAAGCCCACTCTCTGCCCTGACACTTGTGCACATCATCCTAAGCAAACCCAAACTTTCCCCACGCTGGTACCCGAAGGATGCAGTGGTGCAGCACTATCAGGAATAGCGTGTGTGTTTATACAGCACCACCCTGCTGGGAGGGCCTGCTGCTCCAGGAAAGGTGCTCCAAGAAAGCAGTGACTCCAGACTGCTTGATTTCAGTGAGCGGTGGCCATGTGTGGACTTAAGAGCTCAGCATAGGAGACTCTGATCTCCCCATCAGCAGTGCCTGGCAGCCAGTGAGTACCAGGAGAGAGTCCATGTGGCTGCATGCCCCCGTGATCACCTCCCAGCTGCGTCTGCCCCAGCTTTGGCTGGAAAACAGAGAACATAGCACATCAGAGAGGCAAGAAGGATGCGACTGCCAGACACGTACACCCCATCCTTCTCCACTGGAAGGACTAGAGTGAACAGAAACATGGAGCATTTTGGAGCCAGAAAAAGATAGCTCCTTCTTTACTTTTTCTGGCTTTGCACTGGGGGGAAATTATTATTTTGCAGCTGGTGAGAAAAAAAACTTTTTCTGCCAACCCCCCGCCGGGTGAACAGATGCATGATGTGCGGCAGCATAAGTGGTGCAAGGCCTTCGCTGAGGATGTTTTTGTTCTGCTCATTTTGGTTTGCTCATACCAGGGCCTGAACAGAGATAGAGCTACTTTGTCGAGGCATCATCTCAGTGAGTTTGGGAGCACTTCAGAAACTCCTCTGTGGCTTCTGGGAAAGGAACAGAATGAGCTGATTGACCCTCAGATGTTTCTGTGTTTGGAGAAAAGAAAGAGTGTATTATTTTTAAATGCTTGAAATCACCACTCTGCTCTATAAGGCTGCAGTTCCCACCCAGCTGAGGAGGGGGAATGACGGCCACCTGCTTTGTGGGAAGAAGAGGAGAGGAAAATTGCTGTGTGGAGGAGTCTCTACTGCACTTGATGGATCTTGCCATGTGGTTAGCATCTGCACTGTTCTGACAGCTCATGCCCACTGGTCTTGGGGGCACCTCTCCCCTGATTTGTCTCTCCCATGCCCCCCTGCAGCTTCCTGTCATTGCAGTCTGGTCCTTCACCCCAGCACGTCCCTTTGCATGCACATCAGGATGCTCCTGCATCCCAGCCTGCTCTCACTGAGTAACACTGGCCCTTTTCTGTAGAGAGATGATGGGGTGATACCTCGTCCTGTGGTATGAACAGAATAACTCACATCAATCTGCTTTGGACTGCCATGACAGTCATCCGATGTTGGTGCCAAGTTCGGCGTTGTTTTCTCTTCAGAAGCAAAAAGCAGCAGTTGAGGTCAACATTTCAAACCCACCTTCCCATGGGCAGCCCAGCAGTGCCCTTCACTGCAAGTCCTAATGCACGGCAGGGGTTTGCTGACGGCCGTAATCAGGCCAGCACAGTGATTTTCTCCTTTCCAGGACATCCTACTCCTTCTGCAAGCCTTCATAAGTTTCTTGGTTGCTAGACCAAAACCACTCAGTGCTTCTCCAGGCTGTTCCAATATATAGATGTATACCCAAGTGGGTGCACAGCTGCAGACACAAATATCAAAATATACCTGTGTATATCATTGGCCTTTAGATGTGTGAGTTAAAACTCTGTTAGCTGCACAGGGTTATGGCTTGTATTTGGGCAGTTTCAAGTATACCGGGGAGAAGGTACATGCTGCATGTACCCCGTGGTCACGGTGCTGCTCACAGATAGACACTCATACAAATCTGGCCATACAAATGAATATGCAAAAACGCACAGACACCCCCTTCCTTTATCTGCTGGTTCTTCCTGACTATTTCTGTATACACCACAGGAGCTTTTGGCCCAAATATCTCTCAAAGAGGGGAGGCAATGAAGAGGATCCCATAGGATACCATTGCAGCCTGTTCATGAAGCCTCGTGTTCATTAAGCCTTCCTGTTTCTTTCTTTGATACTGTGTTTACAGCGTGTGCTTTTTAACACTATGATACCCAACAAAGTATTTTTCCCTGAAAGAGTTAATGGGAAACAGAAACAGTGCCCTGGAGTGGGAACAGCCTTCCCAGCCACTGGGATTAGGAAGGCTTCTCTCTTGATATTTCAGAGCTTACAATGGAAGCTACAAAGTTTGTAAACATTCCCACTTGGCAGCCTTTTCATATTTGCTTAGACTGTGATTTATAAAGTGAATCGCAAACTCTTTTTCCAAGATGAGCTCTTTGCTGTATCAATAAGTATGCGCATGGGGATCAGCTGTGTATACGGGGCTCCCAGCATAATTCTTCTAAGTGCAGGCTACAGCGCTCTGTGTCATCTCATACCCTGTTTCCTATCGTCTCATGCATTTTTCCCTCAGCCCACATTAGTAGATAGACGTAGCCCCAGTGGGCTGTGGAGGTTTCTTAACACTGACTTCACTCCAGAACTACTTGACCCAGAACCACTTGACAGACACCCCCCCCAGCATGCAGCACCGGCCCCACTGTCTGTGCAGCGCTGTCTCATGCTGGGTCTGGATGGAATTGCTTGGGTATTTCTCACTGGACACCCAGGAGCAGGTGGCTTGTCACCTGGTTTTTGAGGACCAATGACAATCTGTCGGCTAGAATTAAAACTGCGCAAGTGTCGGCCACGGTCCTCATATCGATGTGGCACTTGGGGACATGGTTTAGTGGTGGACTTGGCAGTGCTACATTAATGGTTCGACATGATGATCTTAAAGGTCTTTTCCAACCTAAAAGATTCTATTATTCTATTCTATTATTATCACTTGAAATAGCCTTTCTGTGGCCCAAGTGGCTGCTTGTGCCAACTCAGACCACATGGATATTTTGCGACACAGATGGACACCTGGACTGAAGAGGGCTCCTGTGAGTAATAGGCGGAGTTTACTCAGTGGGGTACACAAGTTGGGCTGCCTCGAAAGGTGGGCTTACCACAGCCAGTGTACACAAGTCATGAGGAACACCATCTCCAGTGCAGAGGAGCCCTCAGACAGGACTGTGATGGGGCCCACCTTGGGACCCGAATGCACATCTTTTGCCATCCCCCCAACCAAACCCAGTGTATGGCCCCGAGGGCAGGAATCTGCTCTTTTGGGGTTTTTTGAGGGGTTGGGGTTTTTTGCAATTGTTTTCACTGGCCAGTAAACAAGGTAAGGGAAATGTTCTGCATCCAGGGCTTCCTCATGCAGCAGAGAGACAAAGTCACTCCCTCCTGCTTTTAAACAGAATGTCTCCAGCTATTGAACAGGAATAAACCCCTTCTGGTCAGCAGAGCCCTTCCCCAGTGAACGTCTCCCCTGGACCTGCTCTGTTAAGCCCTTGGGAGCTTGGAAACACTTCAGGTGTAAAAACAGCACCTTCAAAGTCAGCAACCAAGCCCTGCTCCTGGACAAGGTGTACGGTGGGGGACGGGTTCACGCGTCATTTACTTTCCAAAATCAGTTCCAAGCCCTGTTGAAGAAAGCAGGGACTTTCCCTGGCCATCTCAGGGTACGAAATACTGAACAATATTCCACCTGAGCCTGACCTCCTGCTGCAGGGAGGAAACCACAAAAATAGATTTCCTGGTAACTTGAGCTCCTATCCGCTCATTGCCAAAATGTCTCTAACAGCAGAGGTGCCAAGGAAGTGCAGAGTCCTCAGCAAAGCTCCTGCCCTCGAAGCCAGCCACAGGACCTCCCCAAAAAACCCCTTCTCATCCCTGCTCTGCCCAGGAGGCTCCTTGGTGACCCCATTTTCTGTGCTGTTTTCAAGATAAAGCAAGGTGGCTGTTCTCAGAAATAGAGGTGAGAGGGAGGTTTTTCCATTATGGAAAACACTTCCAGGTTTCCCAGCAGTCCTTTTTGCTCACTGTCAGGGCACTGCAGGAAAGGAGGAGGCTGGTGGGCAGCAGGGCTCTCAGTAGGGAAGGCTAAAATTCATGAATGCCTATCTGGGATGGATGTAATCAGCAAATCCCTTAGAGGATCCTCTCTTTCAGCATTCCTAGCTCAAAACCTGAGGTTTAGCAATGCTTCAAAGTACCCCCTTTAGAACCTTTCCCACAAAAAGTTCCCATTTGAGAAAATTGGCATTTTCTGGGGAAAAAAAGCTATTTCCGAAGAACAATTTCAGAAAATTCTCTGTTGTCTCAGCCACTAATAGCCTGTACAAGTTGAAAGCCCTCAGGACATCTTACTGTGTTATGTTCCTGGCATCACTTGCAACTTGCTTGCCCAGCTCTGCCTTGAACAGATCAGGGGCAATTTGGGCTATTGCAGCACAGGAAAACAATAGTGCAGTGTGTCCTTTTCTGCTACTTCAGAGTTGTTCAACCAGAAAATAATGAAGAGAGAATTGTTTTTCTTTGGCTATGCAGTGTAAGTTATTGGTGAATAAATAAGCCCAAAGGCCAAAAGATGAAGTATTTATTGATTTTTGCAGTGTTTATTTCTTATATAATTTGCAACCCACATAAAGAGAGAAAGAAATCACTGAAAATATAACATGTATTTTATATTGTATGTATTACAAAAAGGGTTTCAGTAAAAAGATTATTGCATCTTTCTATGGGGTGTTCACTGGGTTTGGATGTTTTCACTTCTGACAGTATCATTTGACCAAATCTTATCAGTTGCAAGGCAGACCCACATGAATTTCATAATTTGCTTTAAAGCGCACAGATGCCATTTTGTAAAGCTAAAATTAAGGAGACACGGAGATGTAACCAGTGCATTATCTCAACTCCCTCTGAGACCACCTAATAGTCCCTTCTACCCATGTATAGATGTCTGGATGGGATTTCTGTACGTACAGCAAGCTCACAATGCCATCTCTTTCTCAAATTTTCAGTAATGCAGAGATGACAAGACTTAATACAGGAGACTGCTATGCTCCAACAACTCCATCCAACTGTACCATCTGCCAGAGGTCCCCGGCTAATTAACTATTGATCTAAACTTTTGGGGGTTTTATTAGAATCTCATAGGTGTCACATTATTATTAATAGGGCTTTAGCATATAGTGGAGAGAGAAGATGACATGTTGAATATGAAATGTCGAAAATGGTCATTTCTCAAGAAGCATGTGTGTGCAAGGCAGGCTGTGAGTGCAGATGTGCTATTTCAGTGCGTGTTTGCAGTAAGCACCGACTGGTTCTGCGACTTCATAGGATCCCCAAGATGCTACAGGACCCTGCTTCTGGGTGTTAAAGTTTTTGGACCCAGTATGTTTTAAGACCTTTCATCGCCTCTAAGCTAGCCAGCAGCTCACTAGATGAATCCCATGAGTATAAGCATCACAGAGCAGCAGAGAGGAGTGGGGGGAGCAACAGGCTGGGTTTCCTGTAGCGCACACAGAGGCTCAGCAGAAGATCTCAGCAAGCATCTACCCTGCTGAGGCTGCATGTGCCAGCCCCGTTCTTCTCTGGCATGGAGCAGGAATACAAATGGGGAAGAGAGACACTAAACATCTGATCACCAAGGGGAACAGGCTGGCCTCAGCACAAGGCATTTTGAGCAGATCCTTCAGCCTGTTTCCCAGACTGAATAATTAAAGCTCCCTGCTGGTTTAAAAGAAAGAACATGTTGTATGGTGAGCTACCGTTCCCATGTCAACAACCCAAAAGCATCAGAAAGGACACTTCCTCTCCTGTCCAGGTCACACTTCTTAACACTTCTTTGCTAAGCACTGTTGTTGGTGATGAAGACACGGGGTTGTGTGTTCCTGCTGAACAGAAATCAGCCAGCATTTCTGAGGCAGATTCCAAGTGAGAGATGCTGGAATCTATTAAATAAATACAGAAAAACAGGTTTAAACAAGCACAGCTGAAGTGGCACCATCCATCTAGCTTCCTGTCAGGGCCTTATCTAAGTTAGCCTTTCTATTTTTGTTTCTTTGCTGTAGCATGTTTTCTTTATTTGTATTGTACTTTTTGGCAGTAGCTCTCTAGCTTCGACTCCAGCTCCCTTCCTAAAGGTGCTTTAATACACCAAGAGATGATGCCCCTCATCGCTGCAGCCTGAGCTTTTTTCTTTACATCAAAAAGTAACATTCTGTGAGGATGAAATTCAAAGTCCTGTGCCCTGGACACTTGCCTGCAGAAAGGGAGACAGTGGGGAGTCTTGATGTCTCAGTTCTTCTCTGACACAAGGGCTGGGACAGGCAACACTGTAATGTGCCTCAGAGAATTAGGCATGGTCTGTCCTTACAGGAGCTTTCCAAAGTGCCCCACGAAGCTTTTCTGCACTAAGCACTGCCATGCTGCTGTTCTGGGTCCAAGACTGCTGGAAAGCTTCCTCATCTTTCCGCCACAAAAAAAGCCCATTATATGAAGAGGCATGGGCCAGAGTGGAGGGAAATATATACAGTCCCTGCCATTATCTGCTGCTTCTCTCTTGGTTGTTCTCTGCCCTGGCTGCCCGCACTTAGGCTGGCAGCAGCACTGGATTTACCTGGCGTCGGCATAGTGCCCTCCCGGAGGAGTCCCGATCTCATGAGGGTTTCTTGGCAATGGAAGAATAACAACAACAATAATAGCTGTGTTTGTTACCCTGATATCTTAGTGCACACAGCGTGCTTCAAAAGTTCATAGTCCAGCAATGCTATTAAAGCCCTAATCAGTCTAATTGTAGTATTAATTCTGAGCTGAAATAGCACATCATCTACATCATGGGGAAAGTATGCAGGAAAATGCTGCCTGTCTCTCAGACTCCTGGGGTACTCTGGATATACAGAGGCCATTTACATTCAGGTAGGCAGAAAGCTGGTTTGTGGAATTTTATGCCTCATTTTTACCTGGGCATGACAGCTGAGCCCCGACATGTATCACTGTCTTGAATACCACAGTGTGAACGGGGAGAATAGTAAACAAGAAGGTGCTGGCAGAGACTCAGTACTTAAAAGTTGGGGCTTTTAATGATGAGCCTCTTGAGCCAGAAGGGTTGGAGGAACGGATTTACTTCAGAGGTTTAAAACTGTGGTATTTAAAGTGTTGGATACGGAGGCAACCATGTGTCCTCTGAGATCACTTCATGGTCTGAGTATAGGGTGAGTGCACAGTAACACCAAGCTTCAAATACCACCCCTGCACAGCTCAGCCCAGCCCCACCGCATGGGCTGCAAGGAGGGGAGGCGGGTATTTAATTAGTTGTTTGAACTTGGAAAACCTAAATCTGTGTGGAGCTTGGGTCCTGCATGAGGAAGGACATAGAGCACCCCATCAGACCAGAGCCCAGCCTCCTCCCAGCCCAGTGGCTCTGACCTCAGGCACCACTTGCAAAGTATTGCAAAATAAATGAAATCTACAGGGTCCTCTCCCAGTGGCTTCCTCACAGCAGGGTGATGGGTCAGGGGGCTGCAGGAAGCTGTGGTGGCTTTCTCACTTCTCTGCGTTGGCCTTGTTGACTCAGTTGCATTCATCATTTATTCGCTGCATGTGACTGGAAGGATGCTCTTGGCCTTGGCAAACTTGTAGCATGTCGCACTTCACTAGCACTTTGTGCTTGTTTTGCTACTCTGCAGCAGGGAAACAGTGGAAACTCATTGTGGCTTATTGCTCATATTGCAGCAAACGTAGCAGAATCCTTTGTCTGGACTTTCCTGAAAAAGTCCCCTCCCACTTTAGCCCTATTCTTTAGGCCAAAAAGGAGTATGTGAATGATTCTAATGGTAGTAAACACTGGGGTTGTCTTCATTATCTGCAAGGAGCATCCCCAAAGCCATGCTTATGCCCAGCCATGCTGCTATGGCCAGAGAGGTCCTTCTCCAGCAGCAGAGGAGAAGCAGTGGAGATGGCAGTGGCATAAGAGAGATCACACCACTCTTCAGACCACTCAGAAAACCTCACTTTCAAAGTGGGATGAATGCAATTTGTGGGTTAAAGTAGTATTTTGCTGGGGGTGAACCACTGAAGAGCCTGCCTGGCTGAAGCCACATCCAGAGCTGCATCGCCACCTTCTCAGAGCTGTCCCTTTTGCTGGTGAGATGGGTTTCAAGAGCTAACATATATACAGACATGAGGAGTGAATCTCTCCAGCCTGTGTTCATTATTCTTGTGTAAATCAACGTGTTTTACCATAGCAACTACCAAAGAAGGAATCAACAGCTTTTGAGCAAATAAACACTTATTAAAGCACCCTTCTGAAATATTTATGCTTTGCTCCCAAAAGCCCACTAAGTGCATTGACAGAGCGGTGCAGCACGGTGCTGTGTGGCACCAGGAGCGTCAGGAGACCCTTTTCTCCTCTGCCTGGCAAAGTGAAAAAAACATTCTTCAGCAGTCTGTTTATCAGCCTGGGATTTTAACCATCTCCACACAATGTGATTGAAAAACTGGGAGATGGAAGTGACTCCATCAGAGAGCAGGACAGCCTCAATCCTTCCTTCAGTCTCACCTCTGTGCCTGGCAAGACAATGAAGCAGATCCTCCTGGAAACTGTGCTAAGGCACATGGAAAATAAGGAGGTGATTGGTGACAGCCAGCATGGCTTCACTAAGGGCAAATTGTGCCTGGCAAATTTGGTGGCCTTCTACGATGGGGTTACAGCATTGGTGGATAAGGGAAGAGCAACTGACATCATCTACCTGGACTCGTGCAAAGCATTTGACACTGTCCCGCACAACATCCTTGTCTCTAAATTGGAGAAACATGGATTTGATGGATGGACCACTCAGTGGATAAGGAATTGGCTGGATGGTCACACTCAAAGAGTTGCAGTCAACAGCTCAATGTCCAAGTGGACACCAGTGACAAGCGGTGTTCCTCAGGGGTGGGCATTGGGACTGACGCTGTTTAACACCTTTGTCAGCAACATGGACAGTGGGATTGAGTGCACCCTCAGCAAGTTTGCTGACGACACCAAGCTGTGCGGTGCGGTTGACACGCTGGAGGAAAGGGATGCCATCCAGAGGGACCCTGACAGGCTTGAGAGGTGGGCCCATGAGAGCCTCATGAAGTTCAACAGGGCCAAGTGCAAGGTCCTGCACATGGGTCAGGGCAATCCCAAGCACAAATACAGGCTGGGCGGAGAATGGATTGAGAGCAGCCCTGAGGAGAAGGACTTGGGTATGTTGGTTGATGAGAAACTCAACATGACCCAGCAATGAGCGCTTGCAGCCCAGGAAGCCAACTGTATCCTGGGCTGCATCAAAAGAAGCATGACCAGCAGGTCAAGGGAGGTGATCCTCCCCCTCTACTCTGCTCTCATGAGACCCCAACTAGAGTACTGCATTCAGCTCTGGGGCCCCCAACATAAGAAGGACATGGACCTGTTGGAGTAAGTCCAGAGGAGGGGCACGGAGATTAATCAGACAGCCAGAGCACCTCTCCTATGAAGACAGGCTGAGAGAGTTGGGGTTCTTCAGCCTGGAGAAGGCTCTGGGGAGACCTTATAGCAGCCTTCCAGTACCTGAAGGGGGCCTACAGGAAAGCTGGAGAGGGACTTTTTACAAGGGCATGTAGTGATAGGACAAGGGGTAACAGCTTTCAACTGAAAGAGTGTAGATTTAGATTAGGTATAAGGAAGAAATTCTTCACTATGAGGGTGGTGAGGCACTGGAACACATTGCCCAGAGAAGTTGTGGATGTCCCATCCCTGGAAGTGTTCAAGGCCAAGTTGGATGGGGCTTTGAGCAACCTGGTCTAGTGGAAGGTGTCCCTGCCCATGGCAGGGGGTTGGAACTAGATGATCTTTAAGGTCCCTTCCAACCCAAACCATTCTATGATTCTATGATTCAGTCTCAGGCCAGCCTTGAAGAGTGGCTCCAAATTACAAATTGTCTGTTTTCTCAAACGCCCCTGAGGAATTCGCTCCAAAGTCTAATGAAACAGGTTTTGTCAAAATTATTTCTGTGCTGATGTTTATAATGAATGAAAGGAGATAAGAAATGCAAGAGGAGTTTGTGGGGTGGGAACTGGAAGGTGTTCAAGAAAGGAAACACAAACTTGCACAGAAAAATAGGAAAAAGACCTAAGGAGATCAAGGATGTCATGACATAAACACTCCCTTCAGCAGTGAAGGCACCTGTGGAGGTACTTGTCCACCTCTCCCTTTGGTCCACTTTGCTGTCACCTCAATGCTGCAGATGCAACATGGAGGCTGTTCTGGGAGCACTGAAAGTGCCTGGGATGGGGAGCAGCCTCCTGCAGACAGGACCCAGGAATGGAGGTGGGGAGCATGAAGGGAAGGAAAGACCTTTTAAATGGATTTTACTGCTGTGTAACAGCAATCTGAGAGATGTGTGCTCCAGAGGGCAATTTGTATCTCTCATTATTCGTAGTTCATCATCCAGGACCCACAGAATGGCCCTGTGGCCTCTTGTTGTCCAAGAAGGCCAAACACTGATGATTTTATGGGTGTCTGCTCTTCTGGTGTGTGATTCCCACCCTCAGGAAGCAAATCAGATGGCTTGCTCTTGAAAATAGGTTCCCCAAAAGCTCACTGTTACAGGCGTGTGCTGGTATTTAACATGTCCTGTGTTTGTCATCTTGTGCCAATTTTCGCTTCCTTGACAATGATGGAGCTGTTCAAAGCCAGGGCCATAAAACAGAACAAAATGGCTCTGCTGAAGAAAAGTTGTTTATGATCACGCTTTCCTGGAGTTGTCAGCCAGCTCTTATGAGTAAACATTGTTTTACAAGTAAAAAACTTGCATGGGCCTGCTGTTATTCTGGTTTTTTCCTGGGGTGAGTTTTCTACATAAATCAAGTTAGTAACAAAATTGTGTACCATTACACTGACAGAAAGGTTAAAAACACTTGAGATGTTTAAATTGAACTGTGGGTCTTGTCAGAAACGCCAAAAACTGTAACAAGAATAAGGTTGTACCAGCTGCCCTCTGCTGAGGTTTATCCATTTGCAGCTTCCAGGACCACCACGAGCTAGACTTGGAGATGGCCACGCAAGAAGATTAGTGCATATTTTTACTTTATCTCATTTGGTAGTTGGTGGATCTGTGGGGTGTTGGATATGGAGGAAAATGTGTCCATTTCCCCCAGTATTTTCCTTTGAAAAGAAGCAACACAATTAAACTCTTAAGCAGCATGTGCCAGAGCACTCCAGGAGAAGGGGCTGCTGAAAGCAGCACTGGGCATTGCTCACAAACACAGTGAGGGATTGGGTACAACCAACCAAGCAAATATCTTGGAGGACATCAGCCTCACTGGTGGGATCTACGTCAGTCCAGGCAGGCAGACTGGAAAGATACAGAGATGACTGTTCCCTTTGTGCAAAGATGATGTACACATGGTCAAAGTATGTCAAACATCCTCTACCATGGGAAGCAAGGGAATAAGAAGCAACATAAGCAGAGGAATCAAAATCAGGCCATACTTTGATATGCATTTAAATTGGCACTGCCATCAAAGTCCCATCGTTCTTCATCCTGGATTCATTCACTTGCACGCACCGTCCAGTGATGCCTCCTGTACTCTGCAGGCACAAATATCCATGTACCCATGGAAAGAATCACAACAAGGTCTCTCTAAGTGGAGGTTTACAGTGGTTCGATCCAGCTGGCTGTTTACCTTTCCTTCATGCTGGGTTACCTGGGCACGTTCACAGACACAGAGCAGAGGGGGTGGCATGGTGGCTGTAGTGAATGGCCAGGCTGCGGGGAGGCAGTCACTGCTTTCCACAGCCACAGTGCCAGCTTAAACACAAAGCCAACATAAAGAGCTCATTTTGCTGTTAGTGCACATCTCCCCTCCACCGCTCATTTGCTGTGCGTAGATACATGAGCAGGATATATCTTCTGAGCAGAATGTCATGGGATATATGAGTTAACTCTGGCTATGTTAATGTAGCTACATAGCCTCTTGGACAAGCAAATTTCTTTAGAATGAGTTTGCTAATCTCCATCCTGAATTGCAGTGTGCTCTGAAGACACATGAGACATAGATAGAAAATATGGCTATGAGGCAAGATTCCCTTAAGATTTATTTCAATGTGATGGAGAGTCTCAGTCCTTTCAATCCCCACTGTCACAAAATAGCAGAAAAGGGTTTGGAATCCCAACTCCTAAAATTGCTTGAAATCTCTCAATTTGCAAACCTAAGAGCTCTGCTATTCAGCTATGAACTGGATGCTTACAGCACAGGGGATGAGTCAAGCAGAGAAAACATGCAGCAGTGCACAGTCCACCAAGTACCTGCCTAAACCAGAGGCTTCCACTATCATTTCTCCTGGTAACAGGAGCCAGCACCTGCACAGAAAGGAGTCTCCAAGCTCTGTTTGACTATAGCAAAGCAGTGATTTTTGAGTCAAGCTTCAGAAAAGAAAGGCAATCACTGAACTAGTTCAGCCACCCCAGGGTCTAGACAAAAAAACCATTAACAAGGACATGCCACTGCCAGGGGAGATCTTCAAGAGCTGGAGTACTGTCGCACAGTATCCATGGGCTCAACCTGCTCTGAGATAATAGACCACATCTTCTGCAGTTTGTTCAGGGCAGTAAAACCCCCTGAAGGGCTATTCAGTGACTGACATCAATGAACGTAGGGGATAAATAATAGCAAACTGCAGCTTTGTTTTCTGGTGTTGGAAGAACATGAAGAGGGAGAATTATGTGACCATTTAACGTAAATGATGCCCAGCTGACTGTGCTAGCCTGTGGAGCCCTGTTTGTTTATCCAGTGATGCTATACACAAGTATTTGGCAGGCTTTTTTCAAACTACTTCAAGAAGTTTTTCCTTAAATAAGAGAGCCCCACTGTCCTTTGCAATGTTCTCTATTGCAAGCATTCATAGATTTTCTGCACTGAAGGTTATTCCAAATCACCCAGACACCCAGCATGGAAAAATGAGGCAGAAGGGGCACTGTTTTACTTCATGTATTTTTATTGCTGCGTATTTGTTGCTGCTACCTTTTTCCATGAAATAAGGCAGGCAGATGTCTAAGGAGAGTCTAGCTGTCTTTCAAAAGCAGCTGGTCGGATGCAGCCCTAATGTCAGCAGGGGACAAAGCCCCCAACACTCATTGCCACAGTAAGTCACACACCCATGCTGGGTCACAAAACAGGGGACAGCCCCCAGGGAGCACATGCTCACACCACACACATATGTATCACATCACACAGCGTAGGGGCCAGGAGGTGGCTAAGGGGGAGAACGTATCTCTCTCTCTCATTTACACACACATGCAGCCCACAAGGCTCTTTCCAGCAGCTCTGGAAGGTCCAGGGAGGAGCCGTGGTCCTGCCGAGCAGCTGGGAATGCAGAGGTAGAGGTGCACCACCCAACCTTTCTCTCCACTTGTCCTGCTGATTAAGTTAAACTTAGAGCCACCGATCTCAGTCTGTATAAAGCATGAAGTTTGCTCTTTCTCTTCCAGACTTCCACTGTGCATCCAAGAGTTCATCTGACTTCCCTTCCATGTGATATCAATCTAATAAAAATTATTTTTTTTTGCCAACTTTGTCTCACTCATACCCTTAGATCACCAATGTTACTTATACAGACTTTACTATTAAGCGTTCATGCCTTGAACTTCTTAGTACCACTGAGTATTTATTTCCCAAACTTGAATTAACACAGTTTATCCTGCCAGTGGACAAGGCTGATTCTTTATTAGGGGACTGCCAGCCATGTGCTTGTACTGGCCAAAGGCAGGCTATATAAGTTCTGGCTCAGTGTCAACTCAATGCCATAATGCAAGTCCCAAATTGGAGCTGGCTTACAGCTGGATGGCTCAGACTGCGGGCAAACCAGGCTCCTTACACCAGCCACAAAAACATGGCCTTACAAGGGGCAGTTCACTCCAAATCTAAACTGAAATATTCCTCATTTCCTCTTCACATTAATCCCTCTAGCACAGCACTTCGTATCCACTCCAGACTGAGATGACAAAGGGGACACTTTGGTGGGTAGACTTTTTGCCCTTGCACAAGTTAGGCAACATTAACTTTGCTTAGTTAAGAGCTGTGTTAAAACCTTTTAAAAGATTTTTTTTTTTTTTTCTGGCAGAGTTGCATATGAGATTAGAGAGCTCCCCAGACACAGAATGAAATTTAGCACCTTGAGAGTCCCAGGACAAGAAATGGGTGATGTTAGGCAGCCAATGTGCCTTATGCACAAAGAGGGCAGAATTTCCAAGGCATTTGCGGGAGCCATTTCAACCGTTCATCACAGGTGGAGAAGGACTTTCAAGGGACATATGCTGCCCCTTGGCCCACAGGACGAGGGGAATGGTGAAGTACCTTAGTCCTGAGATGATGGCCATGAGCTCTAATCACACATTTTGACTTATTTGACCTGAATCTCATGATCTGATGTGTCATTTCCATTTCGTGCTACGCAACAGTTGGCATTGGCTATAGTCTGGCTCACCCTAGTGGTCTGAAGCTTAATGAGATGTATGTAATGCTTGTAATTGCTTTGGGTGACTTAAGTATTAACAAAAAGTCATCCAGTCACTTTTGAGCAGTTAAATTAAAAGCAAACTGGATTTTGCTAACTATGGTGTGTTTCCAGGTGATAAATGCTTTTTAACAAATCTCCTAAAACCTCTTTCTGTTGCACTGAATGTAATTTGGATTTCTATGGTTCTTTTAATAGTTCCTCAAATAATTTCATCAGCATAAAGTCTCCTCCTGGACAGAAATTTAATAAAAAGCTGAATTATTGTGAAAGGTATGAGCATGATCTAATCTTACCCACTCTTATTGCCAGACCTTGTAAATGTATTCGTAACAGTCTGAGAGTTAATAATTAATAAATGAAATAAATTACTTGGAAATTTCAAGCTTACACTGTGCTCTCCCTACCTGCCTGGTCAATGATAATTAACACTTTCATGTTTAAGTTAGATGCCCCAATGCCTCTGTGGTCCAGTGTAACCAGCTGCACTACCCAAATAAAGATGTGGAGCGTCCCATGCATTCATATCATCATGACTGTGCCTGTGCCTTTGGCACCAGTGGGGTCTCTCGTATTTGTAAAGCTGCACTAGTGTGAGTTTGCTGGGTTCCGACCTGGGCAAAAATGCACCCAAATAAAGATGCAGAAGATGCCTGGTCCTTCTTGCAGGTCATGAAATGGCAAAACAACAGCCCAAGGACATGAGCTATCATCTGGACCATGACTGAATCAGCAAGAGAAGAGTACCAAATCCCCAATGCAGCAGATGGTCTGTGCTCTGATACTCCAATTCCTTTTCAAAGTTACAGCTGCAATTTCAAAACTGCCAGAAATCCTTGAATGCGTCTGCATCCTTCCCTGGGTCATAGGTGTCCTCACAGACCAGTTTGGGTATATAACTAACATTTTAGAGAGTTTCACACTATATATTATAATTCAGTAGCCTTACAATAGTGTTCTGCAGCTCAGAGGAGCAAACACATGATCAGGAAATATTCTCTGTTTGGTAGCATGAGTTTTAGAGATAATTGCTGCAAAACCACAGTCTTACTTTCTCTGCAGATCTGTGTGAGAGGCACCATTTGTTGAAATGAGCAGGTATGGGTAAAGCAGCTCAGAGGTTCATTATGATCGGCCAGACCATGTCTGTGCTGTGGAGGCCAGGACTTCCCAGCTCCCTGCCTGGCCACTTGTCTATCTGCATCTGGGCTCCATTTCGGAGAGATGCTCCTTTGCTCCATCATGATGTCCTCCCTCACACAAAGCAACACCTGGTGCATGGGCTAGAAAGGAGCTGTACATGCAGGCTAGAATAAGGGAAGAGCACATGTGGAAGTGTGTGGATGTCCTTAAGTCAGCAGAGCTAATGGAATTCATCCCAGAGCACTTGTGAACCAGCCAAGGAAATTTCTAAAGCATTAGTGAGTATCTCTGAGAAGCAATGGTGGCAGGCCCCAGGGGACAGGGCAAACGAACAGTGACCTAGCTTTAAAAAGGAGAAAAAGAGGCCCCAGGAGTTATCCACCAGCCTGCCTAACTCTATTTCTTGGAAAGACACTGGAACAAATTATTAAATAATCGATATAAACACCTAGAAGATAATAAAATGACAAGAAAGAGCCAGCATGGATTTCTCAAGAACAAATCACATCAAATCAATCTAATTTTCTCCTCTGACAGAATAACAGGCCTGGTGGACAAGGGAGAAGCAGATGAGATATATCCTGACTGTAAAAAGACTGTGTACTCAGAGTTACATGACAGTCTCATGAGCTAATTAGGGGCATGTGAGCAAAATAGGAACAGAACCAAAATCACCATAATTTGGGTGCATAAGCAGGAGAAAAAAACACTTCCCAAACAGGCCATTTCAAGTGGGGACAGAGGAGCCTGGTTTGTTCATCATGTCCATTAATAACTGATTTGTATGATAGCAAAGATAATACAGTTCTATAAGCTGGAAGGTATTGTAAACAATACGGAGGACAGGATCTGAATTCAGATTGATCTAGATAACAGGACAAAATCTGTAAGCTGAAACTCAATGAGGACAAATGCAAAATACCGTTCTTAGGCAGGAAAAAACAAATGTATGAATACGAAATGAGAAATAACTAACAAAGCATCGCTGAAAGGACAATGATACCAATTACTTTATCACTTCCATCTGTGAGCAGGGCATTTATTTTCTGATTATAGTGGTTAACCTAGAATTTACTGCTGTGTGCAGATACTGTTGACATTGACAGAGCTAGTGGAAGTTCACACTTTTTTATTTTTGGCAAAGAAAATTTATTTTTCCAAGGTTTGTCCACCCATGAGCCCCCAAGCCCTGGACTCTCCACACCTGAAGGACAGAGCTCACCATACTCATCCAGTTCAGCTTCTGTACCTAGCACTGCATACTGGTTAAGCCAAAAGACAAAGGAAACCTCAGAAATGCTCACTTATCAGTTACCATTCCCCAAAAGGTGTTTCCTGATAGATCCAGCAGCAAGAGTCCTGAAGCACAAGTTTAAGAGTTCCTTATGTTTCCATACCCAGTAATATGATGCTCCCATTTAGTAATATCAATATTTAAACATTTTTCCATCTCTTCAGGTTTTTCCTATCACAAGTATCTTTGGTCAGCAGATTGCAGGGGTGACATGAGGTGACATGAATCCAGGCTGCAGTGTTAATCATAAGACAAGGGAGGATGTTTCCTGGTAGAAACACTGGAGATCACTCCTTAGCACCAATTCTGCTGAACTGGCTTTCTTCGAGATTTCCAGCCCTGCCAGATTTGCTCTAATCCCTGTGTCCCTTCAGTTTAAATTGCTGGAAATGGTTCACAGAAGAGTGCAGAGTGCTGAAGTGGAAATTAGAGCAACACTTACTTATCTGAATTAATGGATTTTTAAACTCGGCTCTATGTGTCCCTCACTGGGTTTCTCACATACACTGGAGGCCACGTCTCCACCAGGACAGGCCGAGGAGGGTCACTTACACCGTGCTCAGTCTCACACAGACATGTTATTTTCCTCGATTCATACAAAGACTATCTAATAATGCAGGAGGAGAAACTGCCTCTTTGTTTATTGGAAATATAACAATAGGATCCTATTCTAAATCCCAAGGCAGTGTACAGCATGGGGGACAAACAACAGTCGTCATGAGCCAAGATCTTTTGTTGTCGTTACTGGGTTTTTTAATATCGTCATCAAAAGTTCAAAACAGATTTTCAGCCAAGTTTATCATCCCTGATACAATTCCACCAACTCAACAGAGTTACAGTATATATGAAAGAAGCTTCTCCTCAGAGACAATAGTGATAAGAAGGACAAGCTTTTGATATACATCCAGGCAAAAACATCCAACAATTCAGTGTGAACGTATCCTGCCACGCTGGGGATCTTGTTCAGGTTTTTTTTTCCCCCTTTCCATGCAAAGCTTAGTCATATAACAGAGAACAAAGTATTTCACCTCTGAATACTACATGTCACTATTAGGAACTAAGAGCTGGCAAGAATCTGGGAGCGGAGAAGTTGTATCATTCCTCTTCTTGGTAGCATCTGGCCAGCGATAGCTACCATTGTCACTGTCATGATTTCTGGTTTTCTCCATATAGAAATGAACAGGTCTGGGGCTTATGCTCACTCACCCCTCACCCTTTTCCTCTCCCTCCCCTCTGCTGCTGCAGGGATGGTGTGGGAGGTCCCGATCCCCATCGCGGTGGCCCGTGGCGCCTCTCCTCCGGATGTCCTGCCAACCTGCGGAACGGGGAGCAACTGGCAGTGCCGGTGTCCCTGACCTGCCCCACGTGTGCAGTGAGCCCTTGTCCCTTTCCCTGTCTCCATTTCCCTTCTGGGCAAGCACCTGCCCAGACACACACGCTGCTGTGACATGCTCCCGGCACTCAGTGGGGAGAGCAAAGCAATAGCTTGGCCAGATGTTTCCTACAGCTGAGGAGAGCGGAGGAGGAATATCCCACCGGAGTACAACTGCAGTCAAAGCCAACAATTCCTGAGCACATGCAACTTTTTCCAGCTCCACAGCCCATGAGAATGCTCAAGATACAAATCTCAAATATTTGGAATATTAACATCTATCAGTTTCACACATTCCTTAAAGTAGCATATTTCTTGCATGACTGATCCTGCCGTATGGTAGCATTAGCCTGTACCATTACCATCTGGCTCAGCTTTAATTTTATCAAAAGCATTTTGACAGGAGGTAGCATCTTTCCTTTTCCACCCCTCCTTCTCCTCCCGCCAAAAACTGTATGATTCCTCCTCAAATGAACCCAATTTTTGGCCCTGTGTGAGAAGGTTGTCTGTATATTCTGTCTAGGAAATGGCTCTTTGATTTCAAATGCTTTGCACTTGGGAAGCAGAGCTAAATATCAAGGAACAAGGGAACTCTCAAACTTCTTTCCCAAAGGAACTTTCGGTGTTCATTAGTGCTAAGCCAAGAGAGAAGCAATGGGTCATGAATCAGCCACTGCAAAGCTTCTCCTCATCCTCTCCTTCCTCCCCACCTCTGCTCGGTAGCGAGCACAGCTTTACCTACACTCCTGCTAGCTTGCAACTCTGCCAGTAACATGCTTTCTTCCTGACACGGAGAAGACCCCTCTGTAGATGGATTAACAGAGCAAGCAATTAGGCTGTGTTGCACCTGGGGTCTCTCTCATTCTAGCATCCACCTTTCAGCACCAGCCACATCCTTGGGAGGTGCAGGCAACCCTGCAGCAGGAGTAGATGAGCCAGGCCACCCCCAAGGTGTCTCCAGTTCCAGGTATGGACCTCTGTGAGTTTTGCAGAGTCCTGGGTGTTATGCATTTCTTCCACTCTTTATTCAGTTACACGCTCCATGAAAAAAGTTGTTCCTTAATCAGGTCTGACTTACCCTGTTACCATTGCTAGTATATGCCTTCATTCTTGCATGACAAAAAAGGAAAAAAAGGAAACTGAAATCTCTTGCCCTGTTTCCTCTCACTTATTCATGACCACAGATATTTTTATCGTGCCCTCTGTGTTCTCTTTCTATAGTAAACCACATCCTACATCCTCATGTCTTCCCTTTGAAACCTCAGTGCCCTTTCAGGTAGAGACACAGGATCCTGAGTGAGTCCTCCTGATACTAATACAATATTGATAATAGTAGCAAATGCAGAAACGGTAATGACATAACCCATTGTGTGGCCTGTCCTGTGCTGGCTCAGTGACCCAGCAGTCTTGTAAACCAGCTCCTGCTGCATCAGAGCAGTTTGCAGGGATGCTTGGGACCTTCATCCGCTTGCTCTCTGTCCCACTGTCACTAATCCACTTCATTATTTAGCACACCGATACATAACACTCCCGCACCCACCCAGGCAGAGAATCAATTCAAATGCAGCTGAAAGAGGAGAACGTGTCCACAAACAGCAGGTTGTAATGAGATAACGTTCTCACTATCACAGTCCATTAGCAAGAGCTGGCACTTCCCGTTCAGCTTTGAAAGAAAACTTAAATCCAGCGCTGTAACAATAACAGCAGGACGTGAATGACTGCTTGGCTGCAGATTAGCAAGAAAGAGATAGTCTTCAAATGTCATCAGAATAATAATAATAAAAAAATCACTTAAACTGTGCAATTTATTTTGTCTATACAGTGTTTTCGTGTGCAATCAGGAAGGTCACCACAGGAGGGAAGCAGTGTTTCACTTATGTTTCCTTAGTATGCAAGGCTATTTTTTTTTTTAATGTCTGTTTTGACCATTAGAAAAACCTCTCTGATATCACGAAGGAATACATATCTCTTATTCAGAGAATTTAAGTTGACAGGAGCTGGTTGGGATGGTGGGTTAAAAAACCCGTGCTTTCAGAACAGCTTGCAGAATTCAGTATTTATTAAAAATGAGAAGCATGTTTAAAGGGAGAAGCAGCAATAAAGCTGTCATGACACAGAAAATGAAAGTGGACAGCTCACTTGTCAGCTGCCTTCATGCGTGTGGGTCACGATGGTACCTGCTGGCCAACAGCTAATATTTTAAGATATATGGTCCCTCCACCCAGTTAAAAAAATTGGTTTGTAAGTTCGTGATTTCCAGTGGAGACAAGAAATGGAACTTGCAGTGGAATTGCTTATATACCTATAGGCTGAAGTTAGAGCAACTCTCTTCCTGCAGAAATTAAGTATTTGACAAACATAACTTCACAAAGTTCTGGTTTTAAAGACATGAATGAGGATAGAAATATCTGATTAAACTCTGGGCTGATTCATTTATCCATTTTCAAGGTTTTCAGGCTAAAAAGCAAAATATTTCCATGGTCCCTGTAAAATAACATCGGTGCTGAAATGCACAACAAAAAATGAGCCTTTCCTCAGCAGACAGTCTGGTGGCAGAGGGTAGTGCCACTGGTGTGTTCTGGGCAAAGCAAAACTGCCAGCAAGGAATATATGGGGGAATTTTGTGGGTTTCTGCAGTAGAATTCACCACCCCTGGAGATTCCTGTCATCATCTCTGATGCTGCACATTAAATAGTGATTTTTTAGCCTTTCCAGTGACCCCTTTTCTACATCTATCAAGGATAGAAACCACAGAGCTTTGCAGAAATGTATAAAAGAAAGCTGTAACATCACAATTCCTTCTATTATTAACAGAGAAGACAGAAAGAGCCTGCAAAAGTAGTTCATAGGAGTAGGAGTTGGTCTTGACAGAGGTCAGAAGAGAAATGTAACCCGCTCTTCACAGCAATACACTCTCCAATCGATGGAAGTTCCCTCAGAAGCTCAAACTGCCCATCCCAGCATTTCCTGCAGCAAGGTGTGTGCCAAGGCATTCAGTGATGTGTTTGTGCTCCTGGAGATGTGCTGAAGGACGTGTACTACCGGGAGGCACAGGCAGGACTAGGCAGACATTCACTCTGTTTATACTCAGCCAGCTCTGGATGTCCTGATGTCTGATGGGGTTCCTCAGCCACAGGGACCGCGCTGTGCAGTAGTTTTCTTTCCCTTGGTCATTCCAGGAAAACTCTGCCTGGTTTAACATCGTTTTGACACAGCTTTGTAGTCTCTAGGTGGTGGAGATTGATACCAGTCACTTTCGTATGGCTCTCTAAGGGACGGATTATTTTAGCTTGGAGTCAACCTAAAAATCGCTGGTGGGAATTTTGGAATGGGAGCCAGCGTTCCTCAAAATCACATCTAAATGTAAATGTTGTGCATCATATGGGGGTAGGGAAACTTCCATCACGTTGCCTGTGAAAATGAGGCTACAGCCTCATTAGCTTTCAGGAAGAGCGCCATGTGGAAGTAAATCTGAAAATAGCAACTTGCTAAATTTTTTCAGACTCTCTGAGGAGGAAGACAGGCTCAGCATCACATGGCGGTTGGACTCCACGGTTCTTTCCTGCTTCTGCTTCCTGTGGGACCTTTGGCAAATAACCTCATCGCTCGTGTCTCCCTTTCCCATCTGTCAAAGGAGGATGAAAGAGATCTGGGTAGACTTTCACTTACAGTGATAAGACTTTGATACTACAGTCCTGGGTAGCACTGATAAAAATCAAAATGTTGATGCCTGATACAGAAGTTTCAGCGCTGGTGCAGTTTGTCAGCATCTCATACTTGTTCCCACGCAAAGCTGAATCATCAGAGAACAGGGATTTATCATACTGTATCATCGTGTGATAGCAAAACCCACCACCACTGACTGCGAGCAAACAGTGAGATCCCAGTCGGAGAGAAAAACTGGTGATGTATACAAAATATTTTAATATATAGGAATATATAGGAAATAACCCTGACAATTCGTATGTAGATCCACTCAATGCTTTTCTGCATGATGCATTCCTTGGCCACAAACCCCATTGCTCTGGCCCTCGTGGTACAACATGCAGTCCAGTAGCATCTTGTGCCAAAAGAAAATCCTTTAGCTGTTAGCACTGTAGGGTTTATCACCCACAAAGAATCACTTCCAACCATATAGGGTAGTTGTACCTATATGGAATAGTCAATTCATTACACCATTTAATTTGTGAAATGACACTTCTGATCTTCAAAGTGTTTTACTTCCCACACATTGCAGGCAGTTAACAAGTAATAAAGAGTAAGAATTAATTAATCCTAGCCATACCCCCAAGAGATATGTAGACAAACATTAATCTACTGATAGAAATAGAGCAACCGAGGTTATGTGACTTGTCGAAGGCCACAGTGGGTATCTAGGGCAGAGCCAAGATTAGAGTGCAGAAACTCTGATTGCAAAGCTCAGTCCTTGCCTCTCATGAAACTTATTTTGAGGAGGAATATAATCTTCAAAATACATCATCCGTTTAGAAAAAGTCTCGGTTTGTCCTCTGTACTTTACTAGTGCATTGCAAATACATCCTGATACATGGGGTCAGGCTGTAAATACTGACTTTGGCCCATCTTGAGTGTTTATATACACACAAATACATATATATGTATCATATACAGTGTGTATGTGAGAACAACAAGGTGTCTAATGAAAGAGTTTAGCACCAAGTATGCAGAATAAATGTCGATGTGTTACTGCAAAGCTCCTCAAGCAGACTGCTGTCTCAGTGTGGACGTACTTTCCCACATCAGCTCGTGGTCCTGCAGCCACTCCCTTATGGAACAGAGTCATATTGTATTTAACTCCCCTCAGCCTCACCGACGGGCATTTTTGGGATCTCACTGGGCAGGATGATATCCAGAGGCAGAAGCCCTCCCAGTACGCATCCCGAGTGCCTCACCGCAATCCATGCTTTCTCTGCAGAATTACCATACTCTGATGATGATATACCCACATCAACACCTACTGTCATGAAAATTTGCAAACATCCTTAACTTTCTTCCGTATTCCTACAATTTTGAACAAATTACGTTCAATCCAAAATAAAAAAAATATACCCGACATACCTTCGATTATACCTGTGTATGTTCAGGCAAACCCCCGTGTAGCCCTCAGATACAACCTGAAAAGAAAACTGGAGCAACTGAGCTCTATGTGTCTCCTTTTTCTGGTTTAAATGTCTGCACCGACAAGGAATTTTTGCTTTCCTTGTCATTAGTGTGCATGTGTTCAGACTCTAATAATCTTACCTTAGGTTTTCTTACCAGTCCTGACCTTCCTATTTGGACCCATAAAGCAGACCAGCTCTACTTCTTTCTGTTCTCAGATGATAAAGTGCTCGGCATTTGGCACTCAGCTGATCTCATACATTTGGGATTTTAATTATCGACACAAGTGCCTTCCCAAAGGCTGGCTGGTCTTTTGGTATGAAGATTATGTAGGAAAATTAATGGTAGAAAAACGGATTTGTCTATCTGTTCCTTTCCCTGTGGTGACTATGAGCTCTGCAAACAGCTATGCTATTTTCATTCTAAAAATACATTTGCAATGTCATCTTTAAGGAGGTAAAATATGCTCAGCATGAGTTTTGTTTTCTGCTATTTTGTGTATCAGAACATGAAGCTGCCATGTATAGCAGCGCGTGTGGGGAACCCAGAGCAGTCTGTTACCATACTTTATTTTTGCACTGTCTGCTTCCATTTTTCAATGTTCTGACTTATTGCCGGTTGTTTCAAAGAGCTACAGTGCATCTGATAGCGTATGAACCGTTAACTCCACGAACCCACGGCGAGATTGCTATTGAAGTAAGATAACCCCTCTAGGCATTAAGCACACAGAAGTCAAAACTTTTCTTCTCAGAGGATTGAAGTCAGGTGCTGATTGACCAAGAAGCACTGATTTTGCTTAGTTTTTATTTTAACAGGCAGTCCGTTAACAGAGGTGGTTGGATGATTAGCGGTAGGCAGATTTATCCCTGAGTGTGCGCGTACTTTTTCTTCACGTGCAGACATAAATAACATAGGAAAGCACCGGAAAGCCCCAGATGGCACAGTAAGAAAAATAAATACATCTTGCCACCGAAGGCCCCGGCGACCCAGCCGGCCCAGCCAGGCGGGCCCTGCTCGCCCGGCCCCTGCACCCTCCGAGCCTGGAAGCCGCCGGGGCCGCCCCGCAGCTCTGCCCGCAGCCGGGGGCGCTGGCCCCGCACCCCCCGGGCAAAGCCCGCGGCCCTCGACCTCCTCCCCGGTCCGCGCTGCGCCCGGGCCTGCGGCCCGGCCCGGCCCCCGCGGCGGGGCCGATCGCGGCGCCCCGGGGCCGCCCGCCAACTTCCACCGGGGCTTCGCCCTGCCCCGCGGGGTCGCCGCCCGCCGTCCCCGCCGCCGTCGCCCGGGGGGCGAGGGGCGGCCTTGGGCTCGGTGGCGCCGGGCCGCGGCCAGGCCCCTCCCGGCCTGCGGGCCCCCGCCGCGACAGCCCAGGCGAGGCGGC
Organism: Pelecanus crispus; assembly: GCF_030463565.1. Classification (NCBI taxonomy): domain Eukaryota; kingdom Metazoa; phylum Chordata; class Aves; order Pelecaniformes; family Pelecanidae; genus Pelecanus; species Pelecanus crispus. Next base: position 12,470,276 of record NC_134650.1, on the reverse strand, counting down.
AGGCCGGGCCGGGCCGGGCCGGGCCGGGCCGAGCCGAGCCAGGACCGGGGCCGGGGCAAGCCCGGGGCCGGGGCGGGCACCGGCGGGCCGGAGGCGGAGCCGGGCGGCGGGAGGAGGCCGCGCCTCGGGGGCGGTGTTGCAGAGCGAGGAGGCGGCTCCGGAGCCACCGCGCCTGCCCGGCCGGCGGCGGAGCTCGGCTACAGGGGGAGGGGGGTGGGGGGGCGGCTCGGCGGCGGGTCTGCGGGCCGGGCGGGCCCCATGGGCGGGTGTGTGGGCTCCCACCACGACTCCTCGGGCAGCCTCAACGAGAACTCGGACGGCACCGGAGGTGAGCGCCGGGCCCCGGGCTGGGCGGGGGGGCGGGCGGGCGGGACGCCCCCGGCGCCGCGGGGGGACCCCGGGGCGGGCGCTGCGGGCCGGGGCCTATGGCGGGGACGGGCCCGGGGCCGGCGCCGGGCGAGGGAGCTGCGCTGTCCTCGCCGGCCTCGGGGCGCCGCGCCCGGCTTCCCCCCCCGCCCCCCCCCCCCGCCCGGCCCCGACGCGGCCGCCCGGGCCGCAACTTTCCCGGGGCGGCGGGGGTGTGCGGGGGCCGTGCTGGGCGCCCCCGGCCGGCTTACGGCCCCCGGGAGTTCGGCGGGGTGCCCGGGCGGGCGCACCCCCGGCGGGCAGAGCCCCCTCGACCCGCGGACGCGGCCCCGGCGTGGCGGGGGACTCCGCGGCGCGGCCCCTCCGCCGGCCCGGCGCGGCCCGGGGGCAGGCGGCTGATGAAATACAGACAGGCTGGGGAAAGGGCCTGCCTGGGGCTCCCAAACTTTGTTTTCCTTGGGCTCAGCTCCCTGTGGTGTGCGGAAAATAATTCTTCAGATAACTTAGATCCTGGCACTGCTGCGGGTTTGGGTTTTATTTTTCTTTTTATTCTCTCCAAGAAAGATGGATGCTTTCCTCCAGCCTAAATCCCCCATGCTAAATAATCAATTTCCAGCGACTTCAGATGCTGGAGCAGCGTTGTTCTCACTCGTGTGCAAGTGCACACCTACTTAGTGAGCGCAGCTTCTGTGGAAACGTTGCTGCAGCGTAAGCACCCTTTACCCTTATGTTTTTCTCTACCTAAATGTCTGAATGATTGCTTTTTCAACGTTCTTAGGTTTGTGGACCCCTGATGTTCTCCAGCTGAGCTGTGTATGCTTTATAGTCATTTAAAATCAGCCTACCAACATGACACTTGACTTATAAGCAGTCCTCACGCGTGCAGGATCCACAGACTTCAGGCCCAGAATTGCTGACCTAGGTCTATATTTTCCCCTGTGCCTTATGCAACATTATTTATCAGTCTGGTTTTATTTCGGATGCCCTAGCTAATGGGTATTCTGTCGTATCAGTGACTTTGCTGTCATTCCATAATGTAAAAAAATGCAGCACTTACAATTATATCTGAAGCAGCCACCTGCTGATTAATGCCAGATACATAGTTCATAGAAATACCAGAAAGTCCAGCTGCTAAGAACTGTGTAGGATTTAATCAAATCATTGTCATTAAAAGGCATTTTATAGCTTTGTCTAGTACGAGTCTTCCTTGCTCTTCTTCTCTATTTAAAAAAAAAATAAAATAAATGGGGGGGAAGAAGTGAGTTATCCAAAATGCATCTGTACTAAGCAGACTTCCAACTGGTAAAAAATGCAAGGGAGTCAGTGCGGAAAGGACCAGAGCATACTAAAAGTCAAAGAAAAAGAATGGCAGGAATCATCACATACCCCAAAAGTCTTGACCGAAAATAGCATTAAAAGCTAGGTTGACGTTTATTCTGAGACCTGCTTCAGTAGGTAGGTGTTATGAGGTGAGATCATGTCACAGAAATAGGCTCGGTTTAATTTCCTCACTCTTATCTTGCCCGTGGTGTTGAATGAATGAGATAGGAGGGAAAAAAATGATCAGAGTTTGGCTGATACTGTAAAATAGTCTTATTACATGCCCAGTAGCAGCACGAGGTGGGTACTTTCCATCCAAGTTGTCTACAGATTGCTGTCCTGGATGGACTGACTGGGAGCATGTTTCTGCTTGGTGTTTACACGGCATGACACACTGCTGCTGTAGGGTTAAATAACCTATTGTGCTTGGTGCGTTAGAACAGCAGCTGGGTTTTTCAAGATGTAAGAGATGCGAAATGCATGTCAGCTGGCTTGTGTTGATTCATGCTCTAAGGATAATGTTCCTTAAGGTTGTCTCGCTGAAGTGAGAAGTGATGAAATTTCAGTTGAATTATGGGTTTCTTAGAACTGTCTTAAACAATCAGCTACAGCGTGCAATAGCCTGTTTTGTAATGTTACGTATCTGTTCTTGCCTCTGAACAAGAAAAAAAGGGGGTGTAGGTTAAGCTGAAAGAACCTCAGAGTATCTTTTATAAATCTAACTCCTGAGATGTCAAAGTCCAGCCTGTACTAATTCTTAGCTTTACAAATTCTGCAAACGTGCCCATGCCAAGTATGAAATCTGACTTGCTCTCTCGAGGGAGCTTATGTCTTGAGGCATCAGCAAGCAAACCAGCTGAAGCACAAGTGAATGCTATTTGGAGACTAGACCTGTGCAGAAAGGCCACTTATTCCTGTTTCCCATATAAGGCTCATTTCCTCTGGCTCCTGGGCTGTGACCTAGTCTGGTGTATCTGCTTTCAGATTGCTGTCAGCGAGCAGGGCCACATCATTTATAAATCTCAGGAAGGTATTTTGGAACAGAAGCATCTCGGTTCTAACCAGAGCATTGCCAGTGATGGACTTACTTTGAGGAGGCTTTGTCTTTTCCCCCCGAATGGTGAAGTTTCTTGGAGAATTACGAGTGGTCAAGAGATTGATTAGATGGTAATAGCAGCGCTTGACGCTGCATAAAAGTGGGAGCCAGATCTCAAGTCTAATTCATACTGGTCTTGGTCTATTAGAGTGCTGTGTAGAGCTGGTGAAATCTTGCTCGATTGTATCACTGGAGTTGAGATGAGGATTTGCCACATCCCCATATTCTCCTTGGTCCTTTTGTCAATCACTGGCACTTCCCGTTACTTCTCTGCTGCTCAGCAAAGCTGACAGCATGCCCTGACCGCGTGAGCTTCCTTTGTCTTTTACTATTGGTATTTTTCAAGGTCAAAATGCTTGCATGTATCCAGAGAGCTGTTGCATATACTCAGGTGTGTCTCCGTGTGTAAGACTGAGTTAATCAAAAATACCAGCTCTCCTACGTGTGTACCAGCTTATTGCACGTTTCTGTTCGCATTGACCGAAGCGGGAGGAGTCTGTTCCATAAAAAGAATTAAACAGATGCTGCTCTGCCTATCCTGCTGGAAATGAAATGGTCTTTGCAGATTGGTACCAGCTGTTTCATTATCACTGCTCTTTTTAGCAAGTTTTCATTTCAACAGAACATTGCTTGTCATATTTAGGAAAAAGTTCCTGTCTCGATGCTTGGTGCGTTGTAGTCCAACTACTGCTTGTATTGAGGTAGGTGGGTGTCCTGGATGGTGAGATGGATTTATTGGTGAGACTAAAGGAGGTACAAAGAAGAATAAATGATGATCGTTAAGTCATTTATAGACACAGGGTTTGGTGTGTCGTCCCCCCCCCACCATCCCTTTAGCTCACCTGTCTCCCATCAGATGCTCCAAGCTTTCAGGAGCTGAGCACTACATTTCTTCTTGCTGTGTCTTCTCAAAGGTAACTGAGTTTCCGCAAGACAGTGAGATGGGGAGAAATAGCTGTTCTCTGGCCACTTACAGGTTATGTGACTTCTTCAGTGGTGTGTTCAGAAGAGCATTAGGTTTGGAGTTAACTGCTGGAAAACTCTGCATTTGTGCCTGTAAGTAAGGTTTCATAGCTTATCAGGTATGTTTGGTTTAGCACAAACAGGAGAACTTGCATTGCCAACTTGCCATCCCCACAGGCAAGTCCTTTTTGGAGGGCTCTTCTTAAATTTCTTTTCTTTTCTTTGGAGGGGAGCAGTGGGAAGGAAAAGGAGAAACAGGAATCCGTTCATTTTCTTCTGGCGAACTCCTAATGCAATTAGAAGTTGCACATTACTTTGTCTTACTTGGTAAAGTTCAGTGAGACAGTTACTTGTGTGGAATAACGAAAGGGCAGGAAATCTAGTGTCTAGAAGTACGGGCATGACAAGTCATTACAGATTAAGCCTTTTGGCTGCAGCTGTCTGATTGCTGCTGTGTTCTCCTTGACATGATGTTCGCCTGCCTGCTGGAGTTCTTATCTCCCTTCTTTGTTATAGAAGACGGTGATTCTGTTTGAAATTTGTCGTCTTTACTGCTGCCCCTATCACCCAGCAGTGATAATAGGGACAAGTGGAAATAGGGCTGCACATTTGACTGACATGCTAGAATAGGCGATTATTAAAGATATAAATTCCTCCTGCGGTATTTGATGCAATGCTAGAGCTTCATTAACTTCTAGAAAGCCAAATATTGTGCTCAACCTCTGTTTTTGATAACTGGACAACAGTTTCTTAAATATTTTCTTTAGAGTGCTGTGCAGTGCTGCATATCACATGTCTAATTTGAAGTTACAATAACTGCTTTCATGGTGCTTCTATGGAAGACTGACCAAGGGAATTTGCATATTAAGTAGTTAGATTTGTTGCTCACAATTGGACTAATACAGTAGGGCTATGCGTGGCTTGCACGGCGGGGTTAAACAAGCATCTCATGACTGAGCAGTTAATAGCATTTGGTGCCTACCCCTTGTATTGGAGCATACAAAGAATCTCCCACTTCCAGATTGCATTTTGCAGCGCGTTACAGCTGTTGGTTGCAAGCTGTGATAGTGTGTGCCTGCACACAGCTGCTTCCTGGGGTTTCATTGCCATCTAAAGGAGGTAGCTCTAGACTTCAGGTAGTTCCTGCTGCTTTGTAATGCAACCCTGAAATACAGTGCTGGATATGTTTTTGCGAAAGTAATAGTAAATCAGAGCTGGCATTAGCTGTTAGGTCTTACTGTGGCTTTAAAAAAAAAAAAAAGGAATAATAAGAAAAGCTTAGCATGGCTCTTACAACTTGCTCTAAATCTCTCATGATGTCCACAAGAGTACGTGTGGTTTTTATCAGGGCTTTGTAATAAAAGTAGCCTTTAATGACTCGGTTTCCTGAGGGCTGGGCACCCACAGCCTTCTTGAGATTATTAGGGTCTGTGGATCTTGTGCGGAGAATGCCTGATAATTCAGTCCCAAGTATTTTTCTACTGGAATATCACTTTGATGGTGTGACACTTTTAATTTGTAAACTAATAGACTTTGTTTTGTTTTTCAGGTGATAACAAAACAAATAACTCTTAGAAAATGAAATAAGGTGTTATTTTTACTGTTAATAAGGGCTGACAAACACAGCTGTTCGGTTTCCTTTTTGGCATTGTTCCTCCATGTAATTGTTTGTTTGGTTTCTAGATGAAGTGATTTGTTTTAATTTCTCTATTTGGGATTTCAGTGATGAAAGCAGCAATGTCCTCTTTTGCTGAGTATTAAATATAATAAATTGAACATTCATTGTGCTTTGGACGTTTTTGATAAATGGAAAGTATTATTAGTTGCCTGTTTGAATAAACTCTAAAAAAGCAGTGATCCACTCTTATTGCAGCAGGGAATATGATAGCTATTATTTTTCATGTGAATGTTGAATAATATAATTTATGAGTCACAAATTATAATACAGTTGAAGCCAGAAAGAAAGATTTGCCTTATAGTTAAGTCTTGCCAATTCCTGCAAGTCGTCTTGCAGGTACAAAGAAGGATCAAGCTGGCCACAGCTGGTCTGAAAAAAAGAAAGAAAATAAATATCTGAAAAACTTCTGACCAGATGACTGTGTTTGAGAAATTAATACAACTGCTCCTTTGCTGTTTTATAAGCAAAAAAGGACTGTGATATTTACAGGGTTTGATGTGAAAAGTGCTTTCACTCTGTCTTGTAGACAAATGCCGTGTATAAAAGTCAGTTACATTTTTAGGCAGTTGTTTCCAGTTTGCTACCTCTGCTTCACTGCCTTAAAATTCAGACTCCTTTGATGCAAATACTTCAGGATTTTTTTTTTCCCCTCTTAGTCCTTAATTTTTTAATTTTTTTTTTTTTTCCCCCCAAATTGCTTATGCCTGCTACAGGAAAGAACAGTGTACTGTCCGGTAGGTGCTTAATGATCCTCCCAGTTCCTTCTCGCCAGATTCAAAATGACTTTTTGAGCGTGGCTGGTGCAATATGTCCTCCTCTCCTGCAGAGAAGCCAGATCCCAGTGCATCTGTGGCCATGCAGCATGGCTCTCCCAAGTACTGCTGAAAGAAAATGTAAGAGGGCCTTGGTTTTCCTTCCCATGGGGTGTTCCCTGAGAAGAGGCACAGCTGGGTGTGCAGCCACAAGCTTTCCCTTCCCGGAGCTGGTGGCGTTCCTGTCTCAGGAACGGAAGAGCATTTCTGTGGGGGAGTTCTGCCACACAGCAGCCAGGATGAAGCAGGGAAGTCTGCGTGTGGCATCTCTTGGGCGCATAGTGCCTAGGCGGCAGCTTAAAGGCAGGAGCCATTGGTCCACCTTCATCTTTTGTATGTGTGGGTGCTTCAGGTGAAGTTTGTGGGGTTTATTTTTCTTCCAGCTGGAAGCTCTGTAGGACTCATCTTTCTTTTGCAAAAGTTGCATTATGAAACTAAGCCTTTCTAAATCTTCCTAATTCTGCTTTTAAAAGCTGCTCCATTTAGACAGCTGTAGTCATCACTATTGCAGTAAAAATAGAGTTAGCAGGAGGATGAGGTGGTCCTCAGGGATGTCTTGCCAGTTTGGGATGCTGAATTTCAACATGTGGAAAGGTGCTGACCTTGGGTGGATGCCAGGGCGATGCGAGTGTTGCATGTGTACAGTGGGTTTTCAGAGGCATCTGCTTGATTTGTTTACTGAAAAGCTGTGGGGTCTGTTTGCTCACAGCAATGCTAAGCCTTTGGCGTTTGTATTGTGACTTGGCAGCGCGGGTGAATCCGCACGTTGGGAGCGAGCACGTGGGGTGCATCGGATCCACTGGCTGGGGAAGCGCCTGTGCCACGGCTGGTGGGAGGCTGGTGCCTTGCATCACTCGGCATGGGAGCGTGATGAGAGCGACAAGGCTCAATTACCCAAAATCAGCAGGGAAAGGCTATGAAGTGACCTGTTCTGTGAAGCAGGTGGAGTACAAGGAAGAATAAAAAAGCTGAAGTCAGTAACCTGGTTTCTGGCTGTTGAATGAAACACTTTACTTGCACTCTGAGGTTTTCAGCTAGAGCTTAATCTGCTGCCTATATGTTGTCTGGCTGGAATCTAAGATTTGAAGAAAGAGAAATGCTTCACTACTTGGGAACCAAAGAAGTGCAGGGTTTGGTTTTTTAAGGGGGGGGAAAGCTTTTCCCTCACATTGTGATTGTGTTTCTAATGTGACAAGAAAAATCTAATTCGATGTTTCATACCAAGTTACCAATACCAGCGAAAGAATGATGCATCCAAAATCAGCACGAGTGCTCATTGCACTGCTTGTACAGTCGATGGAAAACACCTATAGCATAGTATGTAACTTGATATTTTACTGTCTTGACCTGTGCGCAGTAAAATATGCAGGATGTCTAACGTGGTTTATTTAAGGTTCAGCTGGAACCTGAATTTTGCATTTGCTGCTTTCTGCTGACCCTGGGCTGATCTCACTGCTATTAGCCAGGCAGTAGATTTCTCTCCTGGCATGCTTAGATTAGGTTTGTGCAAATGAGAGATGGACAAAAGATGGGGCAGTGCAAACTGTGTAAAGGGTTTTTGTTCTGTTTCCCACCTTTGAAGTAAAATAAATGCTGCATGGAGCTGGAGTTTCTTAGGCTACCTTGAATATTTAAAATGACATAGGTAGCCTGTCATCCTGAGACTTCCCAGTACTGAGAGATGCAGGGGCACTGCAGGTTCTGAAGGTAGTAAGTGCATGAGCCATTAATACATGCTAGCAATTTGCAGGAGCTGTTCTACATCCAGTTGACCTATTAGGGCCTAATGTAAAGCATTTGAAAATTGTACTTCATAAAGTAGAAATACTGGTGGAGATGGGGATCCTTGCTGCTGTGCTTGCGTATTAGATCGCTTTAACAGCTCTTCCATCCTTCTCTCAATGGCCTTTTCTCTTCCCATCTCCCCACGTCCTTAGCAAACATGATTTAAAAGGAAAAATTCAAAGCCCTGCTTGAAAGCCATTTGTGGGAGGAGATGGGCACAGTTTTGAAGAAATGATTTTTCACTTCTGTAGAAACTCAGATGAGCTGAAGGGTTTTTTTTATATATATATGTGTGTATATATATAAAAAGACATCCTTGTGCTGAAGATTAGGTAGAAGGAAGGGGGGTTGGGGAGTTTCTGATCTATCGTGTGGTTTTCCCACATTCTCAAACATGAAAGAAAAGGCACTTTACAAATGGTAGTGAAGAGTGCTTTAGTAGTTTTCAGTGAGAACAGGTGCTGCCCGAGGGAAAAAGATTAGAGTCTGAAATGTGAAAATGTATCATACAATGCTGTAGATTGCATGTTATCTTTACACATGTTTAATAGGGGAAAATTTACCCTTAAAATATTCAAGCTACTGTTATTGACACTTTTTAATAAATAACTAAAATACTTTTTCATAAAATGAAATTAGAAACATTTAATAGTTTATAAAATATTATGGTTTATAATAATTTATAATAAATGTAGCAACTATAAATAATTCTCCTGGTTCAGACAACATATGATGTAGGAAAGCATTTTTCACCTTTTCCCAGTAGAGATGCGTGTTCTTTGAGAACAGTCTCAGGGCCTGAGATGGCATTGGGAGCAGAGTACAGTAGTTTGGGGTTGGAAGCTTGTTACCTTTGTATTTTTAAAATTCAGTAGTGATGCTCAATTTCTGCTCTCACGCTGTGATCAAGGGCACTCTGGATTCATGAGAAGGATCTCTCATGGCTTTTACTTTGTCGCTTTATTTTTCCGCCACAGAACTATCATCTCCTGTGATTTCTTGTCTGTATGGGTAAATACAGTCTTTTTGTAAAAGAGTACCTACGAAATAGTGGATAGTACCTGCAGCTGGTGAATGCCATTTTCTCCTGCCAGTTTTTTTTTTGGCAACATGCTGCTGCTTGAGCGTCTGAGCCTGCTGTAGAGCATTGGCAATTGCAGGATAATGGCTGACAGGTGAAAAGGTAATGATTTTAGTAAAAATTGCTAATTCACACGCTTCATATGTACTGCACAAAGTATTTCTTGGCAAAGCTATAGCAAAGCATTGTGTATGTCATATGCTGGACTTATTAATGCCTTCAGAGTGTTTTCAGGTGCATTTGCTTCATCTCTGGTGCAAGTAAAAGCTGTGTATATCAAAGTAATGCCTTTAATTCAGGATGCTTAGCCTTCAGTTGGGCTCTCACCCCCCAAGTGCTTCTGAACCTCTCTTGCATGAGTCATTTCATTGCGTCCCTGTCCCCCTAGGGGACAAGAAGGACCTGTGGAGCCATGCTGGAAGTGAGGAGAGGACACTCAATGACTCTGAACATGGAACCACGTTTTAGATACTTTTTTGGTGCAGGACCATACTGCAGGTAAAAGTCCCAGTTCTACTAATCGCAAGCTCTAGTTGCTCCAAGCTTGTTAACACACAGACTGAAGCGAGGGTGGGAAGACATGGGCAATAAGCAGTTTGGAAGTGTTAATGGGAAGCAAAGTGTAGCATATGTGTTAAATAGTTTGGAAACCATAAACGTTATCTGAAGGTTGGACTAACAATTTCTCTAACTCTTGCTGGATGTATTCGCGAGGAGGCTATATTTGGTGGCAACAGTAGTTAAACATACGTTCAGATGAAGCTTAGCACTCCAGTCCTTCACACCTCTAAGTAGCATCATCCTTCGCTGTTCCCGGATTTGGTCTGGAAGCCTGTTCGGGACGTGATGCGAATGCCCTGCTTGCTGAGGGTGAGCGGATCTCTTCCTTTGCCTGTGCATTACGTACATCCAGTGCATGTAATGAGCAAACCTGCTGAACGGGTGGTAAATCACAGGTCCCAGCTGAGGGTTAGCACTTTGAGGGGTGAGGAAGGGGAAAGCTGTCAAATATCTATTTAAACTTTTTTTGTAAGGAGTTGGAACTCACTTGTGAATTGCATGTTGATGACTTGGCTCAGTAAATACATAACAGACTGATTTTTTTTTTAAAACTTTTTTTTTGCTATGTGCCTACAGAAGTACATTAAAAGAACATGGGTTGCTATAAATACAAGCAATAAATAAAATTATGTTCTGTAAAGTGCTTATATCGGATATTATTCTAAGGTTTAAATGCTCATTTGAGATAAGGTCTCTTACTCGTGTGTGTTTTTTTCACATCTGTAGATCTCCATTGTATCTTTATCCAAATCTAAAACTAGTTCTGGTGCCAAAATAACTTGAATTGCAACAGAAAACCACGAGTATTGAAATCACATTGCTCGATTAAAATCACATGCTTTGAATCAGTCACGTATTGTATAGCCTCATGCTGATGTTACTTAATGCAATGTCCCATTGCTGCCTTAATGCAACCGAAACAAGCGCATTCGTTGTACGTATCCACGACACTCCAGCTGCTGCACTGATATTACAGCACAAAAATGGCTCAAAAAATACTCCAGGCTCAGTTTTTGGCTTTAACTGAAACTCCTTCGGAATGGAACAGGAGGGAATACACAATTTTAGTCTCTCCTCTGGGAGAAAAAAGGAGCAGCAGCATTGTCAGAACAAGTGAGCGTGGATATTGCAGTTTGGTACTGCAAGGCAACACCAGAATGAGAGTCCTTTAGGTGTAAATAATCTTCTAGTTCTTGAACTCTGGCTCGTGATAGAGACTTTCTAAACCAGTGTGCTTTCTCTCAAAATGAGAAAAAACAATCCAGTGTACAGAAAGATTATTTTCTTGTAAACCTCTTAAAACAGTTTAACGGTATTTGGGGTATCTTTTCTCTTCTAAATGGCATGAACCCTTAGCAAACACACCAGCTGCTTCTCAACTGTGATAGAGCTGCCTGGGCCACCACCGCCTTGGGAAGATCATGATGTACATAATGCAGCGTGTCCAGATACAGATTTCCAAAAGCTTTTCTACCTTTTGTTTACAGAGAGAAACACTACCAAAAATAGAGTTTTTAGTTAAAGGAAAACTCCAGCGTTTCATGGAGTGTATCCTTCATGGATCTTGTACAGCTGGTCTCTTCTTAAAATCACGTTTCTCTGGGGGCAATGCGCTTACAGCTGGAATCGTGCTGTTCCTGAGTACAGGTCATAGTCTGGGTCTCTGTTGGGCTAGCTCATGAATACTGAATAAATTGAACCAAAGGAACAATACTGGCCCCACAGAGTTTACAGTCCGATAACTGGCCATCACAGGTTTGGTGGAAGCAACTTCTGCATTTTCTGAACTGTCCTTGTCCATTTTTTTGGTCGAGTAAGCTTGACCAGAAGGGAATTCTTGATTCCTAACCCTACCATCTTGCAGCTGTTTTTAGCAGTAATTAATGCTTCGAGGTACCCATGTTTTATAAGGTACCATCTCACTTCTAGACCTTCACCCACCAAAAGTCCAGTAAGGCGTTAGCAGAGGTGAATCTCAAGACTTGTGTGTGCTTTGCGTCCCTGGGAAGTTTCATGCCCTTTCTAGCAGAAGGACTGGTCTGTTGTGCACCTAATTCCCCTAAATACTATTCTTCTAGTAATTAAGTTTAAGTTGGGGAGGACAAGAAGTCATGCCTTGTGATTTAAATTACCACTCTAGCTTTTTAGGCTGCTTGAAAAGGGAAATACTCCACTGGTTTTTGAAGAGGCAGTGCCCAGCAGCAGGGAAAACACGGTGACCCCATTTGAAAAAAGAGGAATTTGGGTTCCTTGTTTGTCTTTAACATAGCAGGTGTCACTTAGTGCTGCTGGTGGAGACTTCTAAGTGTTTTTGACACAAGTCGGTTATGTGGAGACTGCTTACCAAACCAACTGGGAGTAGAAATTTGCGGGTGCATTATTTGATGAACCCCAAATGAAACACCCCCTTTGTACCGATCCTATTGATGGGGTCTAGCTAACTGTTTCACCTTGGAGTAGCGATTACACATACAGAATGGGTGGGCTGTTTTAACACTCCCCATTCCCAGCCTTCATCTGTCCCAGGACATGATCAGTCATGATCAGTTCCCAGGGAGCAACTTTTTCTCAAGAATTTATAAGAAATCATATTTAAAGCAGTGCTTACCACAGTTTCCTCAGCATATTGCATCAGAAAATAAACAAGTATTTCTTTTGCATTTTATATAACTGTTCACTTACAGAATTCACTTTTTTCTGGCTTTATCCATCCCAAAGAAGACAGGTGTTTTATCTTAGGAATGCAGGTGCAATTTTTTTACTCCAATTATGTTCTTTCTGATGATTATATTCAGCGATAATGCTATGCTGCAGGACTATGGAAGAAACGACATTAGCATTTTATCTTATTGTGGAGGGAAACTTATTACCAAGAGTTAATAATTTGCTTTGAGCTCCACATTAGTTAGGAAAATATTATAGATACTTGGGGGTAGGGGAGGAAGCATTTCAATTCCTGCCAGTGTCCTACCTTGTTAACATCTCTTGGCAGGCTACATCCAGAGATATGCTGAGAGCGCTGCTATCTGATCATCAACCCTATTAATAAAACAGTTTTGCAACACTTGTGCAAAGTCTGAGATGGCAGTGCCGGCAAAGGCTTCTCTATTTCCTAGTTCAGTGCTGTGTCAAACAGAATATTTTGTCTTAAAAATTCTACCAACTGATCTAATCTTGTCTTAAAACTCTTTCCAGGTTTGTCTGCTCAAGTATACTGTTGCTATCTGATTGCTCTGCCTGCCAAACTTCCAAGCTGAATTCATCTTCCATTGATAAAGTGCACTTCTAGCTGCTCAGTGCAGTCACCCTTCCTTCTTTCATGTTTCATTTCGTTATCATAAATCAATATGAGGTTTTTTTCCAGCTGAAGGAATTCTTGCCATGCAATTCAGACTTGGGTATCTGCACCATTTCTTTTCTTGTTCTTATTTTGAAACTTTCCAACTTTCACTTGTTTATGTTGCAGGTTAATGAATAAGGAACCCTTTTTCTCACAAAACAAATATTTTTCTATCAAGATATTTCAGTACAGATTATTATGTGTTAAAGTCAATTTTGATGCTAAATAATGAGCCCCTTTGAATGAGATCTTTTCAGCTGGGGAAGCTGGGGTAAGTGCTACTCAGACATGAACATTTTCTGGTGCATTTTTCTCATGCTCATCCTTAGCTTTTACATAGGTCAGAACCTTTGGATTACAGAGCTTCCCCGCCCCCTTCCTCTGTGGCTAATACTACAGCCTGCTCTTCCTGTGGAAATGCAGTTGAGGCTGATTAACTGAGCACCGGGTACTTTATTGACCAGTCTTTAAATGTTCCTAGGACTAGCTTTTCCAAACAGTGTGATTGCTAAAAACATACATTATTTCAATGGTCCTCTTGGAGTGGCAATTTGGATTGAGAACTTGGGACAGTTTGGATCAGCTCCTGCTGTTCCAGGTGTAGGTATCTAACAAAGTGGAAGACACAGGCTCTTCTGTGATAGCCAAGAGGAAATGCTGTGCTTCAGGGAGGGGAAATTACAGCATGCTCATAGAAACAGGGGTTGGTCCGGAATACGAGAGATCAAACTTCCAGGTTTAGTATGAAGAGAACGTACAAAGAGGATTATTCTTCCTACTTGATTTTTCCAACCGTCTCTAAGTAGTTGGTATTCATCTTGGACGTACCCCAGCAAAGATTACTCTTGCCACAGCAAAGGAGTCTCTTGTTTCTAATTGCATTTCTGATTGTTATTTTTAATAGCCTCTGTTGCTAGTAGTGCCTAAATATTGCTGTAATAGGGAGGGTCCTGAACACTGGCCATAGTTTTATGAACCAAAGCTACAGCTTAAAAAGTAAGCAGCAGAGAAACTACTGTTGGAAGAAATCACTGCCTGGGGCCTGGCCTGAGCTGAACAGAGCTGCTTGGTCTGCTAGAGTCCCAGCTGTATGCTTTCCATCCCTAGTTTTGATACAGGCTTTTAAAAGCAAGGAAACGTAAATACTTTCTTTGTGTACGTATGCTATTCGCTGGGGATCTGAATTGGGTTTCTTTCATGTTTATGATTTGATTGCTACTGTGATGGAGTCTGAAATGCAGCCCCAGTTCTGCTGGGTCCTGGGTTTGAGACGCCCTCGGTCAGAGCCGCAGAAGCGGCACTTCGTGGTCATGGTTTGCTCATGAGAACACAGTAATTAGTACAGCAAGCTGGGTGAGTCTGGAATGTACTTGCATCCAGCCATTTTTGTGAATTCTTCTTTTAACTGCTATAGCCAGCAGTCAGTGGTTTGGGTTTGGTTTTTTTTTTTTTCCAATGCTTTCAGAAGTCCCTCCACCTAAACAAAATAATTTTACCTGCACAACAATGTATGAAAAACCATGGGAGATCTGGGCTCTTATTTTCAAATGGCTGAAACAAGAATCTCTTTTTGCTAATTCATTCTCACTCATTACCAGTCAAAGTTCTCATCCTTAAATTTGAAATTAGGCTTATTTTTGCTTCAAGTAAGGGGGGAAGGGGTGAGAAGAGGGTCTGTCTAATACTGTAGAGTTCTGCTGTAACTCAGAACCAAAGACTTTTCCTACAGAAACTTAACTCTCAAGTCCAGAATCAACATACACTTATTTTAATCTATTTTAAGCTATTACAGCACTCATGTCTTAAATTATGTGAAAAAAGTAGGAAAAGTGCATCTGTCCTGACAAATGATACTGCTTTTGCTTATGAGTAGATGATGACACTGGAGAAATAAGCTCCTTCAAGCATTATGGTGAGTACCTTTTTAGAAAAGACAAGTGTAGCCTATGGCCAAGACCTACTTCAGGTATTACTGGATACATAACAGCCGATACCAGTGCCAACATAATCATTGCACTGTCATTTTTTAGCTTGCTCTGAGTTGTTGAGAATGAAATGCATTTTTAAATCAAATTATGGTCTGTAGTGATCCCTTTGGAAGGAAGGAAGAGGAGTTACTTAAGGGATGTGCTGTTGTGTCCGTTGGAAACGCTGCCCTTCAGTACAGAACAAGCATTGTTCAGTCCATTAATAGAGCTAAAGACTTCTGTGCTCAGGGACTTCTGAAAGAGATCAAATGAATTTGCTAAAGGTGGAAGGGCTCTGGCTACTTTAATCTACCTTCATTTGAGCAATTTAAATGAAGAGGACAGTTTCCCATGCCTACTCCAGTCCCTCCATCTCATGGAGAGTATCAGGCTCCTGCAGAAGGAGTTTCACAGCAGAAGCTGACGTCTGTGCTCAGCATTGCTTGGGGGAGGCTGCCTTGTTTGTGCTCCTAATTCAGGCACCTTCGGTTAAATGCTGAAAGTTGGATTGCATCAATAATCCTTGACCATAAGCTATAGCAGGTCTGTTTTTTAAAGGCTTTTTAATATCCAGCCTGTACTGTAAACTATATCAGTATTAATCTGAACAACACTGAGAAGTAACTAAACTTGTAGAATATGCCCAACTTGTCCTCTGCTAAAAAAACCCAACCAAACAAAAAACCACCCCAAACCCTTGAAGGCAGAGTTCGTGTTCACATCATCCTCATGTGCTTCTGGTTCTTGCAATCTCTCATTATACACAAGGAGTGCATGAAAGAGGAAATTCTCTGCATTTCCTGTCAGAAGGATTATTCAAAGGTAATTGTGCTAATTAATGATGTAATTATTATCATTAAACTATTGTTACTTATTAAAGTATGTAACAAAACAGTATAGAAAGTAAGTCCTTGATCTGATTACAGAAGAATAGTTAGCGGAAATTTTTCTTTTTTTTTTTTAATTCTTGGTTATGATTTGTTTCCCTTCCTTTATAAGTATTGGAAAACAAACAGGAGCTTTGTTCAACCTGTGTGATGAACCTTCTGCTTCTGTGTGACACTTGTTCTCTCCCTAAAATCTTTTACCTTGGAGATTGCAGTTGAAAACAAGTTTTAACTATGAAAACTCAACTTATGGCGTGTTTTAGCCTTTCTTCCAAGGTCTGCATAATTAACTGTCTATGGAAACCAGAGGCAAGAGGATGGATGTCACCCTGTCAGTGTAGAGTAGCAGTCTGCAGAAGAGATGTGGCACCTTACGGCACGGAGAGGAACTGCGTACACCATGAGACATGCTGTGGGATGCATGGATAGGTGGTGGGGAAATTATTCAACTTTGCTTTTACTCAGAAAAAGGTAGTCTTTCCTGTTTCCATGCTCTCAGGTGATCCTAATATTGAGCTTCTCTCTCTCTCTGAACTGCTCTGCTTTCAGGGTTTAGTTTTTGTTTTCCTCCTGTGTTTTGTAATCTCCAGCATCTTCAGCTGGAGAAGAGAGCTGTCAGTCAATTGCTATAACCTGCTCCTGGGTCCTCACAGCTCTTGTAACTGCTTTCATTTTATCACTTAATGCAGTCACTTAAGCAGATTCCAGTGCCCGCTTTAGATTCTGTGGCTCCTTTACACATTGTTTTAAGGCAAATTGCTATCCTTCACATGGGGTGAAAATCACATGTAGGGTTGGACCCACCAGAGTTTTTGGCAGGAGTTAATTTTCAAGCAGATAGTTCCAAATTTATCTTCAGTTGTTCTTTACCATATGTTCTAACCTCTGGTGGGGGTGTGGGGAGCAGTAGGCTTTCTCAGCATCCCAAGACAACTGCTGATCACTCCATATCACTCTTGTCTGAGAAGCCCAAGTGTTGCACCTTTGAGCCAGTGATGCTGCTTGGCCTTTACACCCATTTGTAGACCTTCCAGCTGCCGAGCTTTCTCCAGTCTTGGGTGCTGGAGTTTCTTGGAGAATGATTGTCCAGAAGAACAGACAGAAGTTTAGTTTCAAAATTGCTTATTTAAAAGTCTAACTTGTGTCATCGTTTTTCCTTAGCTGTTTTTTTCCCCACTTGTTTTATATGACATGTTGAACTCAAGGCTAGAGTTTGCTTAGGCCGTGAGCATATGTACTTCCATGAATAAATTTTTGAGCTCATTAACTGGATTGTGGATCCAGAAAGTATTGACTATAGAAGAGAACTAAATGAATGGTTTTGGTTTTCACTGGGGGGTTAAGCCACCAGTCTGTCAGACTTCTGCCCTGCAGAAGTTCAGTGTGCACAGTCAAATGTAGGAACATTAAAATGGACCTAGTTCTTTTGGTACCTCACTGTTTGGGAGCACCTGGAGGCTCAGTGGTGTGGTCATTTAGCTTCTGTGGTCATACTGATTTGTTAATGTTGTGATGAATTGCTTTTTAGTGATGGGAAACATGGGACAGTAGGGGAGGAGGATGAGTCCTGCTAGTTGAAATATTGTAGCATGTAGAAACCTGCTCTGTGGATGAAAAGCCTTTTGTGCTAAGGGCAGCTGAAATATAGAGGGTTTTTTGTTAGGTTGGGGTTTGTTTTTTTTTTTTTTTGTTGTTTGGTTTTAATCGACCTGCTGCAGAAATGAAGTCTCACCCTTGCAAGGCCTTGGGGTTTTTCTTATCCTATGGCTGTAAACTTGCCAGGAAGGACAAATATTTCAAAAAGATGGGCTTGGTGGTAGATGGAAAACCAGGTCCATGTTCTGGGGGAGTCTTGAGTAATGCCATGGTGTCATGACTTGTGCTGTGTGCCCTTAAAGGATAAACATCAAGTGGGGTACTCGATTTCCTGCTCCTAAATCACTGGTGTGCTGGTGCTGTGTATGGCAGGACTGACTTGACAGCTATTAAAGAAGACATTACCACCTACTGTTAAGAGCTGGTTGAGAGATTACTTTGCAGAAAGAAGCTTGACATCTGAGGAGCATCAAGAGTGTATTATCCCACTGTTACATATCTGTCTGCAGCTGCAGGTGTTTAGCACAGCTGTGTGACCGCAGGTCTGCATTGTTCAGCTTGCACTGGTGGACGCACTTCTCAGAAATTACCACGGCATAGTCCTGAGAAAATGAGTGGTAAGTTTTAGTTAGACACTAAGATAAAACACTTCCAAGTGTTTTAAGCAAGTTGAAACAGTCTAAACCATCTGAACCAAGTTGAAAGCATCTAAAAATAAGTAATTTGTAATGAGTGTGAAACTAATTTCATCATGAAAAACTACCATGTAAAATAGAGCTTAGTAAAGCAGCAAGTATTATTCTAAGAAATGCATTTTCTTAGATTAAATCTTTTAAATGCTTGCTTATGTGTCTTTCACCTGTTCCTTAAACTGAGCAATTGCCTTTTAGTTTTCTGAATGGCACCTGTGGAACGTCATACGGAACTGTAAAATTAAATCGTTAAGATAATGTATGTTTGGTATGCATGTCAGGTAAGGTTCCTATTTTCAGCTTATACTGAGCTCTTAATTAACTGATGAGTTTAAGTAGCTGAGATACAGTAATAGTGCATTTAGTTAATTGGCTAATGTGAAACTCTATCCCTGCCAGTAACTGTGACACTGGAATAAATTCCAGACATGGTGTTAGATCCTGTAACTAAGCTAATTTAATCATTGGTCATTGTAAAAACAGTTACCAACTTGTAGGCTTTTTTGTTCACTCCCTTCTGGAATTTGTGACTGTTGTGCTTGGCAGAAGTGACATGGCAAGCAATGCTGTGTTCACCTAAGTATTCATTAGGAACAGTAAATTGGCCATCTGTCTTGTGCATTATACCTTCTATTACACAGACAGTGTTAAATTTCAAATTTTGGTGGAAGGGTTTAATGCAACGTAGCCCGATGCAAATTAACACTGCAGTGAGGTGGGATCTGAAAATTGTGCTGACTTCAGCTCCTCCTAAGCAATTTTACTTCAGGGGAACCCTATGGATTTCTAGGATCTCTGTTGGTTTTAAAATTTTCCTAGGTAGCACTGAGCCGTAGTGGTGACCTAAAAAGGTTTAAATTATGTTGAAACTGTTTCTGACTCTCTGTGGTGCTGGCAGAGCTTGTTTCTGTTAGGGCACTGACATGCCCCAGCTCTTCCCTTGCTGTCCTTCCTCCTGACCCAGTGAATGGGCTAAGAGCTGCACAAGTCTGGGTTTACTTGTTGTAATTAAGTAAATTCACTGGTGGCATCATCCAGAAAGTCTTCAGAAGTTGCAGCATCATGTGTACACACACTGCACAGGGGGCTGCTCAGGAGGGTGTGCCAGCTGGCTTTCAGCACAGTTGCACCTAATCAGGGTGGAGCCGGCTGCATTGTTTAAAGAAAATTATCAGCTTAATATTTTTTATAATTCTGGCAGGATGAAAGATAAGGTGGCCCTTGATTTTTTTTTTTTTTTTTTTTTTTAATTGTGCTAGTGTTGGAAGTACTCATGGTGTGTTAAACGCAGACCAGATGTACAGCAGATGTCCCTGTCTGTCACTTACTGAACTCGGAGAATTTATGATGACCTTGTGTGGAAGGTCTGTGGCTGTGTGACAGAGGCTGGCATGGTCTGCGCTGCTCCCATGACTTAGGCCAGCATAAAAGCAAAGCTTTGGTTTAAATGCCACTGAGCCAGACCCTGATTTGTGCCTTGCTCAAAGCGTGCAGAACTTGGCTGTTTGTGTGTGGAAAGCCACTTGCAGCACTTCCAATTGTTAAGTTATTTTGACTTAAGGAGGGATGTCAGCCTTCAGTAAACGTCTTTAAACCTTTCCCTAGTAGTTCATATAGATGCTTATTATGCAGTGGTCAGAGCAAGAACATTATCAAGGAAGAAGGGGGCTTCTGAGCCAGGACAATGTTCATTTGCAGCTGGGAACACTAGATCTTTGCTTGTATTCAATCCAGGCTAGCAGATGAGACTGGTCTGTGCTGCTGGTGCAGCAGCAGGCAGGTGCCCGTGTCCCGGCAATACACTGGCATGGAGTTGACCAGTCAGAGGAATTTGCCACTTTACAGTTTTATCTGATGTGTCTGAAGTTTCCCTGTTAACTGAATCAAGGGGAAGATACAGAAGGGTTTTAGTACTTTAAAAGTGAAGTTGCTGAGTTGCATTCTTCCTCGTGATGGGAGACAGAAAGCACTGGGGGTTTTGGGGTTTTTTGTTTGTTTTTTTTTTTTTTTTTTAGGTAAGCTCTGTGCAGCTTCCCACTGCATTCCCACAACTGTTTCCAGCTCTCCTGTGCTGTGTACTGTGCTTATTTTGTTTTGCATGTGAGAGGCTGCGTTGATGCCAAACTCTCAGCTGTGATTGAGTTTTAACTGAAGCTATGCTTTGCAGAAGTCAAAAGAAACGTGTACTTTATGCAGCCTATCTCAACTAGAATATTTTTCATGTTGCTGACAGCTTCCTTAATGGTTCTTGGCATAGGTTTCCAGAAAGATAGTCTAGTTGTGCACTGTAGATGATCCCGATTAAAGGTCTTGGTGCTTGCATGCTGTGAGATTTGGGAACGGGTAAATCTTTATCTTGTTCTGGATCCAGCTGAAATCATGCATCTACCAGAGGCAGGAGTAGTTTAAAATTCTAGTGTAAACAGTGCTGACAGGTAATTGCATTGATAATGTCTGTCCCTCAAAGCTGTTCCACAGTAGTGCTACTAGAGCTTCACTGGGAGGCTGAAGCTAATGCTGAACAGCCAGTATAGCTACTGCTGTTCTTCCTACTGGCTGCAGAAGCAGAATTTTTGGCTCCAAGATTCCTCTGGTGAGGTGTGATAGAGACAGATGGGCATCATCTGGCCTTTGCCCTGCCTGGCGGTGTTCCTGCTTCATCTGTGGTCATCCCTTGACCCGAGACACTAAGGATTTGGGGTGGCGACTCTACGAAGGTGTTCGCTCCCCTAGACATGTTTATCTGTCAGGAGAAGAGGTGTTGCATCATGAGCTTAATCAAAGTGATGGAGAAATATTCTGCTTGGGCTTCCAGCAGGAAGCTGGGTGGGCAGGCAGGGCTCAGGAGTAACCACAAAGCTTTTGTAAACTAATAATAAAGCCATAGAATTAACGCTATGAAATAGTGCTGAGCTTTTGGTGGGAGACCAATGCGAAAAATTTCCTTTCAAAAATGTTTGTTTGAAATGTTGAGGCAAATAACAGTAGACAACTTCACAGTGGCTTTGTTTGCGTTATTGCTCTATCGAGCACCACTTATCCAGAGCGTTTGTAACCACTGGGGTTTGCTGTCCTGCTCTTGCAGCTCTGGGAGCAGAGGAATTGTCCTGAGAAAACCTGCATGAACAGACAGGAGGCTGAAGTTCACCTCTTGCCAGCTGGCTCTCGGCTGTGAATTGCACTTCACGTTAGACAAAATACACTGATACGGTTTAAATTTCTGTGAAAGGCAACCTATGTTATTGCAGCATGTCCCAGCGCAAAGCGTGCATCAAGGCTGTCGGTAATCTGAATAGATCCTGCATGTGTTGGCATGAGGTGGGATGTTTGGATCTGGTATACCATCAGGGAGCAGATCTCAGAAGTTTGAAGCTTTTATTTCTCGCTGCAGTACTGCTGGCTTCTTTGAAATGTGAGGGGTGATGAGTGATGAGCTGCCTGGAAATACCAAGCGCTCTTGATTTCTTCTGCAGTTCCTGTTGAAAATGATGGGAGAAATGGAAAATACAGTGTAGTAGCTGGTAATTAAAGTGAATTTTTCTCTTTGTCCGGCACATTCATACGCCCTCATCCTCTCGTGTTTTATATCTCATGCTGTGAAGCCTCTGGATTGACTCGGCGAAGATTTAGTGCCTTGTGTGTGCGGAGAGGCAGGGAAGCATTGTGCATGTATGACTTGTCCAAATCTGCCTGTAATTACTGATGTAACTTGCATTTTATTCGCTACAGTTTCTTCTGTGCAATTAACTCCGTTTGGAGGAAGGTGTTAGGTGAGAGTTGAAGAGAGACCTGGAGTAACAGGGAAGGTACATTCCCTGCTCCTGCTCTGAGCAATGCTTTGCGACATCCGTAGTGCTGGCACAGGCGAGCAGCTGTCTGGGGGACACAGCGCTGTTTGCCTGGTTGGCTTTGAGCGTAGGGGTGGCACGAGTGATTGATGGCACCCCTCTCCCCAGAGGGACCACATGCATCATTTAGCACCAGCACCTGTCCTGTCTGGCAGGCGGCTCACGTAGGAGTGCAAGCCTGGCTTTAAGCGATGGTGATCAGTCCGCTGTCCCCTGCTGGTTCTTCCCCTTCTCCATCTAAATTTTTTTTTTTCTTCTTTTTTCTTCCCTCCTTCACCCCTCTCAGGTAGGAGAAAGGGGAAATAGCCCCTGAGGCTGGTTGGTGGGTTTACTTCTTGTGTGCAGATTCGTCTTTGCTAGGTTTGCTGTTCTAAAAAGCTTCACACCACAAGTTTACTTCTTGTCTGGCTCAAAATTAACTGGTTTGCCTAACACCTTTGTAACATGGATTTGAGTCTGTAGCCTAGTGTTTTATTACACATCTGTTTAAAGACATAAACTACATTTCCTGGTAGAAATTCAGGTTTTCTTGTAGTATTCATTTCACCCTCCCCAGTCTCCCTTCATGAAAAAGCCTAAAACTTAACTTAGTTTCAAGCATTGTCTTTATATCCATCTATCTATCTGCGTACAGCATTTGGAAAGCTCATGTCTTTCTCAGTCCCACAGGGTCCCCAGAAACATTACACTCCTCTGAATACTCTCGGGACTGTACTAACAGATATTTCCTTTAGCTTTCATATGAAGTTTTGGTGCTCCCTCATTTCCTTGTTAAGAAAATTTAATTGTTCAGTGAAATATTTCATTTGTAAGTCTGAAAGTCTTTTACTACTGTCTGGGACACTTCCTTTCAAAATACTGTTCTTGTCTTGCAAAAATGTAACCTCCTTCAGAAATAAAAATGCTGAAAACTAGCAATAAACAGATAAGATTCTGCCATTTTCCTGTTATTGTGTAAACCTGTGCTACTTAATGTAATTTAAATTGTGTAAGCCTATGCTACTTAATGTAATTCAAATTGTCTGCTTCTTAGGTGTGATACATTTCTCCCTGCTCCCTCCCCAGTTTCACTGTTTTTCTGCACCTCTCCTTTGTACTGACTCTTCCTCCAAACACTATTGTAATTCAACTACTGAAAGGATTACACTAGAGAACGATGTAAAGAAAATTACTAGGATGAACTGTATCTAGATATTGATACCAAATTACAAGATGCCTTGTGAGGAAATTGAGAAAAATAGATTTAAAATGAGGCTCATTTGGTAAAGCTCACTGATTGTGGGGAGGGAAACCCTTGGGACTATTACTAAAAGAAACTTTATGGGTAATAAACTGTTACTTTGCATTTCATTTGTCTTAGAAAAATACTTTGTTGGCAACTGATCCTCCACAGGGAAGCAATTTTGTAAAGAAAATATTTTTGATCATTAGCTCAATTTGTATAATATTTAGTTAGCTTCTCCTGACTGTCTTCAAATAATTACCTATTGCTGTTTCTCAAATTGCGTGTCCCTGGGAGGATACAGCTTCCCCTGTTGAAGCTGTGCATGCCTACAGTTTAAGCAAACAGAACAGTAACTGCATGCCACGTTCTCCTGGCTGGCCTCAGCCTCTGCAAGTCTTGGCCTGTGTTGCTCCCTTGACAGCTTATCATTCCGTCCTCCTCCCATGGAACTTGACACTCATCAAATCCCATCTTTTCCACTGACATCCATTTCTGAACATTTGTCTTATCTTTCCCATTCAGATAGATGGTTTTGGTGATTTTCTGTCCTTCCTTCAGCACTTCTGTTGGGCGCTCTTGCTCCTTTCCTCAAAGTTCATTCAAAATCTTTTTAATCACTCAACACTTAAGCAGTTATTGTCATCTTTTAGATATTCTCCTAAACAAAACAAAGAAAAAAACCCAATCAAAAATATTGCCAGATTCTCCTGATACTTGTGTCACTGCAACACTTTGATGTTATCTTCTAACACTTGCCTGTATCTGCTCTTAACTCATGCTCCACAGGTTGAGGGTCCCTCCATGTCAGCCTTCCTCAGAAACTCTTGTGTGTCGGTCTTCGTACACGTCTGCAGAGATGCGGAAGCACTGAAAGGCCCTGTTCTGGCAGCTCTGGCACATAGCTGCTGGTGGATGCATAGAGATCAACAGCTTTGGGCCTCCAATCCTAAAATAGGGCATGTCCGGTCCAAATGTCTCCTTCTGGGAACCGCACTGCCAGGCTCTCCATGCCCTGGGTGTGTTGTGTGTGCACGGAGACTTTTCCAACACATGCTTTAGCCAAATTGGGACAGTTTCTCCTGCCTCTTACAAGAGCAGCGAAAGACTAATGCTACAAGCAACATATGCTTCTGTTTCAAAGGAAAAGGAAGAAATTAACTGTGGAACGCTTGCATGAATTCAACATGCCAAATGTTATTCCTAACATTATTTTAAAAAACAGGTGAAAGTTACTTGAAGAAACGGGGCGGGAGGGAAAAGGTAAGGCTGGCTCACAGCAAAGGAGACGTTTCCTCAAACACTTAAGTTTTAGCTCAGCTGCTGGAGGTAACTCTGGGCTGTAACAGGGGACCAAATCCTGTGGCCTCTTTTACAGGGTTACCTGCGTGGTCAATAACTGGGAAGGAGGAAAATCTAATTCACGATTGAAGCAGAGGTCTACCTGTCCTTCTCCAGAGGCTATAAGCTGTCTGATGTCTCATTCAGCTGTTGCATTTGCGTTATTTGATTTGACAGTAAGCCCTTGGGGGCAGAAATATTATCCAATTTGATTATCGAGTGCTACAGTTCATGGGTGTATAAACTAGGAATTATCAATGCTTTAGCTGGATATTGGCTTTTAGTATGAGACTCTTCCGTTACCAGCTGCTCCTACTCATCTGGTCTGCTTTGGAGGAGGCGGCAATACTGTGATCCACAGTGATAGCGACATAACAAACACAACAGCTGTTTAAAAAAAAAAAAAAAAAGTTCTACATAGACATTTTTTGACATTCTGTTAAGAAACTGATTTAAATATCTGGATTTATCTGCATAAGCTCACTCAAAATGTAGATAACCTTACTGATTCCATTGCTTTGATGGGAAGCTGCAGGGAAAGGAAACAAGCCTTCATAATTCAGGTTATAAAATAGTCTGCAAGGACTGGAGAAATACATCTTTACTTTTGAAAAATAAGACTTTGTAGTTTGCGAGGAGCTAAGGTTAGTGGGACAGACAGTATTAGCTACCTTGAGGATCCTGGAGTACTCACTTAGCTGTGAAGGGAAAACACATTATATGCCGCTAAATCCTACTGATGGGACAGAAACAGCCAACTGCTTGTCAGCCACTGTTTTTAGGTTGCTTTGAGGTATTAAACAGTCTAATAAGGGATGCTTGACTAGGAAAGGGGGCTTGAGCAGTGCTTAGATTTTGCATGTGTAGGGACACCTGCATGGCAGACATGCCGGATGGGCGGATGCTGAGTTCAGATGAGACTTGCTTCTCCCAGCCCGCTGCATGTTATTGCGATCCCCTCTCCTGCCCCAGCCTCGCGCTGTATCCCAGAGTGCCCAACTAGATAGGTTTGGGTTTCTTCTGTTAAGCATGTTGAGCTTAAAAGTTGGTCAGCAGGTTGTCACCAACATCTTACCCCTCTTCTGGGATGCACAGCACCACCTGAATATCTGAGCTATTGGAGCAAGAACAGCCTAAATTATTTTGAAGTGTTACTAATGTGCCGATCTTTTTCTTTTTGAAAAGTAGACTGTTAATGGTCTTCAGTTTTTATTCTAAATAGATCTCTTGCCAAAAATATCAACCATTGCCATCTATTGAGATGCGCAGCTTCCAGTATTGCTTCAGAGAGAACATGCCTTTTTGGCATTTATAAAACTATTCATATTTTCAAGCAGGATATTAATAATTTCTTACTTATGTTGAAGTGATGTAAGATGAAAAATTAATGTGGATGTTACTTTCTCTTCCAGATCTTCCAAGTTGGTTGTTCCTCTGATGTGCATGGCCTTAAATGAAGTAAACATTTTCTTTTGAGTTCTAGTTTACTTCCGATGTGGGGAATATAAAACTGACACTGTAAATACCTGACAAAGCGTTTTTCAGAGTGCTGGTGTTTGTTTCATTGCCTGTTCTGTCTAGTTTTTATCAGCCTTATTACAGAAAAGGGAAAGTCCTTTGATGTGGTCCGAAACTTTGACTGTAGAAATTCATGTAGTGTTGTTTCTCTTTAGTGACTAAACCACTCTCCCACAGCGAGAGATTTGGGCCCTTTAACACATTAGGTTTTTTACATGTCTTAAGTTTCTTGTATCCCTTCTGCTCTATCTATCCACACAGCTAGAGAGAGATTAATATTTCTTTGGGATGGAGGGCATAAAGCTTTTAGGGGACTCTTGAAACACTTCTAATAAATGGTAAACATGCTAAAGACCTTTCTGAATACTGGCTTGCAAAGACAAGTTGTGTTTAAAGGCTTGGTACAGGGATGGATGGCTTGTCAGAGCGCATTTGGCTTTAGAGGCATTCGTAGAGTCACTTTCTTCCACTAGCCTTCTTCCCAACTTGAAAAAAGAAATTATCACTGGGTTTATCATCACTACCATCTCTGTAAGAAGGATTGTATCTCCAGGGGGAAGTTATCTGAGACTGTTAGGATCTCTGTCTCTTCAGTCTCTCCCCTGCTATTCTTGTCTAGTGAAGAGCAATATATTCAGATGCTGTCTTAGGCAAAGGGGGAAGCAAGGGAGAGAAGTGGCCTGTTGCAGTTTCTGCGGTGGTGCTGGATAACGGGCGGGCAGGGCTGTGTGCAGGAAGCGCCGCCGTGCTCAGGGACTGCGGGAAGTGCCTTTAACCTGCTTTCATAATTAATGTTTGGGGAGAAGGAGAGGGTCCTGTGGGATACATTAGCATTCGTTGAATTTATATGCAAACACGTTAGCCAAAGTAGAATGGAAGAAAAGATGCCCATTGACCCAAATTTCTTACAGCGTCCTGTTCAGTCTGTCTGCAATTTTCATGCTCTGACTTACAAGCCTTAATAAAGAAACAATTCCTTGTTTAAATGTTTTACCACGTATGTTTTTACAATGTCATAATATACTGTTTAATGCATGCAGTCCATCTTGTCTGGGCTGCCTCCTTCACCACTGTTCTAGGCTGGACCATCATCTGCTCCCAGCTTGCGTGTGCTCAGCTGACACTTGGACTAGTAAGGGCTGGGCTTTGCCAGGAAACTTGGTGTTTTGTAAACACTTGGGTTTGCTGTTCTGAAATCTGTTAAATGGTCAGCACTTCTTTGAAAAGCAAATGGAAGCAATCTCATGGAAGCAATCCCATGGAAACAAAAAAGCAAGAAATGTTTGTGGTCACTTGAAAGGATTCAGAAGTTTATTATTGTTTGTTTCTGCATGGGATACAGAGTAACAGCTGGAGTCATTGCATGTGTGCCATGCAATTGTCATTTGCTACTTTAATTATGATCTGACTTTGTTTCCATGCATATATATCCTCTGCTGTGTTTTTTTAATCTGAAGAAGGCTCATGCCTTCACATAATTGGCAATGTCACCTTACCATCAGGAGTTCTTTTAAATATCCTATTTTCAATGACTTAAGTCTCAGCTTCTTAAGTGTGAATGTCATTCTGACAGCTTCTTAAGTGTGGATGTCATTCTGAGTTATGAACTGAAGTAGGTAGTTCTTTGGTCATAGAAAGTCAGACTGTGTAAGGGCACGAGGTTTAACCTCACGTATGTGTTTTGGTCTCCTTAAAGCCTGTGTGAAGTTGATATGCCTGCTGCAACACCAGGCACTGATGGTCAGCCCTGAGACCCAATGCTTGTTGTCAAGTGCTGTTCTGAAAACAGCTGAGTGTATCTGTGGCAGAAAAAAAAAATCAAGGAGGGAGAAGGAATATTTGAATTAAATACTATTTTTGTAAAATGTTACAGCTTACCTAAAATTAGTATTTCCGATATATTAATACTTAGTATTCTCAGTCATGCCCCTCACCCCCCACACACACTCTTCGCTGTAAATATGGTTTATAGTTAACTGTAGAGATACAGTGTAACTCTAGACTAAGAACTATGAAGAATATTTAGACATTACACTATTCTTCCATTGAAAAGTGAATGCTGGAGTAAGATTGAGGAGAGATATAAGGGGTTTTGTCAGCTATTGTCAACTTTCTGCCAGAAAAATAAGAGGGTCTGGAGAAAGGAAATGTTTCGTGTTATCTCTAAGGACGTATGTGGGATACAGAATGCTAAATGTAAACCCTTGTGTTTGTCCTGGTGCTCTCCCATCCTTGCAGTCTAGCCAGGAGCACCTGATAAGCAGCAGCTTTCTTCCGCAGGCTTTGATATCACAGCAGCTGTGGTGTCTCGTTCTTGTAAGAGATATTTTGGCCTTGGTAACATGGATGTGGGGTGACAGACTGCATCTCTTCATGCTTCCCTGGCCTGACAACAGCTGGGGTTCCTCTGCTCTCTTGGGATGGCAAGGGCTCTTTACGGAGAGGGTAGGAGGGGATGGCTCTCCAGCATCATATGTGGTGGGATCCTTAATTGACTTCAGTCCCATGTAGATTACCTGTCTTTCAAGAGCCTTCAGTATTCATGTTTCTATGACCTGTCCCATGGAGGTGCTGCTTATTTTCAGCTACAAACACAAATTTAGTTTAACTGTTGAAGGACACTTCATTTCCTCTGGGAGACATTTAAACTGTATTCAAGGTTTTGCAGTACTGAGCCATGGTGAGAACTGTTTTCGTGGTTTGTCGCTGCTCTCTTCCCTGTAGTGTTCTCACTGCCAGGAGGGGGCTGAAGGAAATGGGGTTTTAACTCTTGCAGGGAGAAATTCTTCCTGGTGTGCACTGAAGTTTGCTCCCTTCTGTCTCCTTTTCCTTTCAACAGAAGTTGAAATAACCCCTTACACAAATGGAAGAGAAGGGTTTAGCATGGTCTTAGCAGTGCTGTAATTTAAAGTAAGCAGGTAGTTTTAATCCACCAACGTTATACCGGTGTGATTATCTTAACTGGCTATTACACAAAAATAGCTGTAGTTAAAATGAAGCAAATGCTTTCATGTTTATTGTGAATGAGGTAACCACTTCTTAAAGCTTGATGGATTCCTGGATTATTCTTTAGAGATTTCTGTCTCTGACAATTCTAGACTTTGTGCATCTTATTTGCTTTTCTACATATACTTACTCTGAATTAAAACTGTTTAAAAGGACATGATGGGGAAAAAAAAATCTTTAGCCTCTTAAAACTCTTGCAGTAACAGTATCACATTTGTTGAGCAGAAAGCATTGCTAGCAGCGTAGGGCGGAGATCCAGATGCAGTGTGGTCTCACTTGCACCCCAGTGCTGCGATAAAGGACGTCTTGCTGTACTGCTGCTACAGCCTTTGGAAGATGTCTGTGTCGGGTGTGAGTCTCGCAGCCACGCATGCACGGCACAAGCGGAGGGATGCGGAGTTATTGGGGAGATTGGGGAGAAGTTGTGGGGTGATCAGGGGTCCAGGTGAAATCAGCAAGCAGGAGGCAGCTCCTCAATTTTTCTAAGAAGTAAAACCAACTTGGAGCCCAGGGGAAGGGAGCTGATGCCTTGAGGAGATGGAAAAAAAGGATCAGGATTGCCCAAAAGTAAACTTTAGCTCCGTAGATCTTAAACAGAATAACCAAAGGGCACTTCAGTAATTTTGTGCTATTACCTTTTTTTAATTTCCCTTCCTCTTTCTCCTCCACAGTTGCTCTTGGTCGTAATCAGCCCTTGAAAAAAGAGAAACCGAAATGGAAAAGTGATTACCCCATGACAGACGGACAGTTGCGCAGTAAGAGAGACGAGTTTTGGGACACAGCACCAGCTTTCGAAGGTCGCAAAGAGATTTGGGATGCCCTCAAGGCTGCTGCACATGCTTTCGAGAGCAATGATCACGAACTGGCACAAGCAATCATTGATGGTGCAAATATAACACTACCACATGGTAGGTTCATCTAAGATGGGTGTGGCCAAAGTGTACCAGTAGGTTAAGGCAAATGTTTTTTTAACCTGAAAATCAATTGAGACATGTGTGCAGTAGTTTTAAATACTTGTATTTCAGTATGCACAATGTCCTCCTATTTGTTGTTTCAAAGCAAAATTACATTAGTGTGTAGAGGGACCAAGAAAAATGACCTTACTATTGTTACCTAAATTTGAATGTAATTTACTTTCTGTAACCTCTTGAAACACCTGCATGCTCGAAGGTAGTTTTCTTAATTTTTTTCCAGCCTCCCTTTATAAGGGAGTAGATTTTTTTTTTTTTTTTTTTTTTGATCTTATGGGTTTCTTTGGCACTTGAATTGTTTTGGGTTTGGTTGGTTTTTAATACATTTTCTGAATATGAAAAACTTTCCCCAAAACTTGGTGCTGGCAGTTTGCTGTAAGATGTCGTACAAGATAAACTGTGAGCACTTATTTCAGGTGCTTTCCCTTTCACCCTGTTGTTCTGAATTCTGATTTTTTTCAAGTTCTGTTCTCCCTCACTCCACCCTCTGAAATGAATCACTCCCCTTTATTCCCAACAGAAATACAGTTCAAGTTCTGCTTTCAAAAAAAAAAATTTTTTTTTGAATTGGATTTGTAGCTTCAGTAACCTGAAAGAATCAGGATGAAATAAAACAAACAAACAAACAAAAAACCAAACCAAAAACACCAAAACCCCCACAACCAAAACAACCCACACCAAGAAACCCCCACCACCAACCCATAACAAAACCCACTGAACTGAAGCTGGCGTGTCTGGTTGGTGTCCTCTCTTCCAGAAGGGGCATGAAGAGGCTTGCACCAAATAATGAACTTGTTCCAGACACATGGAGCTGAATGCTGTATAAAAGACATTATATATGTGCTGAATAGGGTCTCCCAGGAAGAGAAAAAGGATGATGTGGAAGATTGCCTACCTTGCTTTCCAGGGTAACTAGTGTTCATGAGATTGACTACTCATACTACCTTTTTTTTTTTTTTTTTTGTTCCCCCCCCACTTTTATTGGTGGTGTTTAGGACCTCAGTTTCTTTAAGGAGTCACAGTTGGTCATGTATTTAGCTTGGAAGGGGTGGATTTGGGGATCTGTCTGTCTTTTCCCATACTAAAGTGTGAAATGTTCACATTGTTGGGGCTCAGCTGTTGTTTTCCCCTCTCCTGTTCAGCACTCAGCATCTCTGCAGCTATTGCTGAGAGGTGGAAACTTACAGTGCTGCAACACAACCTGGCTTTTCCATAATTCATGGGAGATCTTTTGTGGTCCTCCAGATCACTGTTTCTTTTCAAGGAGGTTTGTGTTTGGCTGGTTTGACTGATCATGAGTGAGCTTTTGTCAAGGGCAGTTATGCCTACAGAAATTACTTCCTCAGTAGCTGTAGTTTTAAACAGAAATTTGTCAGTTATTTCCAGAACCTGCCAATGCCAAAGAGATCTCGGGTCTCCTCTTTGACAGACCTGTTAGAAGTGTACATTCTAGGCCCAGTCCATTGGAGAGAGAAAAATAATTCCCCTACTATAAGCTAGTGTGGTTTTCAAAAGACAGAGAAAGGAATCAGGTTGTCTGGCATGGAACTGGTATCAGAAAACCTCTTTCTTCCTGTGCTTGTCATACCATGTTTCTTCCCTTGCACTAGTTCATAAAAGGGTCAGAATCTGGAAATCCTAAATTACCTATCAGGCTTCTTGATTTTATATATCAATAATGTATTTTAAATAGCATATTTATTCTGTGTCCAGAAAACAACAGAATATTCTTCTTCTAAATTGATAGTGTTGCTGGATTTTTGTCCTTCCAAAACATCTGCGTTGCTGAAAATATCCCAGAAGCTGGATGTTTAGGCACCTTGTGAGCTGGAGAGAATTGTATAGGTGAGAGGGGTCTGGCAAAATTGGTAACAGAAGTTACAGATAATTTTAAGTCCCCATTCAGATAAATGGAAGTAATTAATATCTCGGAGATTGAGTATTTGCATACCCAAGGTAGTTGCTGCATTGTTTTGCTTAGTTGCTAAAATAAAAATAGTAGAGGTCAGGAAAACTCAATGTTATATGGGGGGCAGGTTTAACAAAATATAGCTTACCTTCCAGTCCCTTACTGCTTATGTGAGTTGCTCTCCAGATCAGACTTTAGCTTAGTGTAAAGAATTTTCTCTTAGTGTGTGAATGCTCACTCCCTGCAGTGAGGGTCTGAGTCTGCTTGTGACCATACACAGAAGACTGATAGAAACATAAATCTTTTAGTAAATGAAAATTTGAATCACGAGCATGCTTTTGTAGTGAGGCATATTATTTGTACAATGTGGTTGTGGAATTTGATGAGACCCCAGTAATGAACTATTTTGACAGCGTTAGAATTATGTATTCAGTTTAAATGTTGCACAAGTGTACATATGAACAGCACTTCGGGGGAAATGTTAAATTTACAGCATCAGGTCGTGCAAAGAAGCCGTTTGACATGTTAAGTATCTGCTTCCTCTCGTTAGAGTGGCATAACAACTTGTAATTGTGGAGGAGGATTTTATTCAAGTGGGAAAGTTTGCCTGGAAGAGTGTGTCTTTAGGTTCTGAGATGGAGTCGCTTGTGTGTCCATGCTCCTCGCTTACAAGAAGAGAGGGTGGGTGATGTATAGTTTTGACACGCACAAATTTGAAAATAGCATTTCTTAGTTTCTTGAATAACTGCTTAATAAGCTTATTCAGAGTTTAAGGCTTTAAGTCCCAGCAGTTTCCGGTTGCAAGCAAAAATCTGAAACTGGGCAGATAATTCACATTTCTTCTCCTTGGGCGGTCTGAGGAATGTAGGATGGATGGTATGCCCTGGAAATTACCTCTTTTAATGTCATTGAATGTAGTACTTAAGGGGGAAGAAATATGTGAACTCTTAAATTTGGCTTTTCAGCAGGCAATTTGCTTGGGGTCCTGCCTACTACTGGCAGACTGTAGTCTGCTTTCTAAGGCCCACGTGCAGAATATTCAGAATATTTCAGAAATAAGTCAGGAATCAAACTTGTATCAGAGGCTCTGTTGCCCAAGCCAGGCCTGGCCTGAGGCTGGATTCCAAATACAGAGAATATTTTGAATATTTATCCAGGATCTTGACTTTAGTAGTGATTTTTGTACCCACAAAATTGCATTACTTGCTTTTTATCCAACTTTCTGCCGGTGACACTTGGTTTGTGCATCAGCTGCTTGCAATGTGACCTTTCCACTACAGAGAAAGCTACCTCTTTTAGAAATTCAAGTATTTCTTAGTCATCAAGCATTGTTAGTGCCATGTATGAATAGATTATGAATAAAAGCCTGCCATTTATGGGCTCAGTAATGCCTGTTATCAGCAAACTGAGCTTATCTCCAGGCAGGTAGAACAAACAAACTGTCCTTGTTCTGAGTGACACCAAAAACCTCCATGTTTTTGTTTACAAAAACTCACTTTGTGCAAAATCTAAAAAGAAGGGAAAATAGCTGCTAAGAAATCCAGCTGCTGCATATGCATTAACTACCCAGACCTGTGCTTACCTGACTTATACTACCACCTAGATTTGCCCATGTAATTGCTGAGCAGTGCTGTGCCCCACGCGGAGTGGTCTGTGCTCCCACCCTGCCCTGGGCTCTCTATGGGGACCCAGACCTGTGTTATCTCTGAAATTTGTATTTTATACCCTTTTTATTGTCTGTAGCTGTTTAACTGGCCAGGCAGCACATACACATCCAGTTCAGGCTGTATGTTCTGTAACAAAGTTAGGAGGAGACTTAAAATGCTTGCAGAGCCTCCTGAAATAACACCTAAATGCCTGTGTACAGTTTTGTCTCCTGGTCCACCAGAAACCCTGGTAGGAACTGCTCGGGAGTGCTAGCATGCCTCCTTAGAGTTCAGGCTTTGTTTCTTCAAAGGGGAGGAAAAGGGAAGATTTGCTGCTCTGTAACACTCTGTATTTCCTCAAAGAAAGCAACCATTTAGGAAGATGACATATAGAAAGCAAGTCAAGATTTCTTCTTCCGAAGTAAATAATTTGACAGGGTAGCTCTGGCATTTTTGTACATGAAAACTTGTATTTGTGATGGGACAGACAAGGATGGGACATTCTTCCTTTCATTTCTTAGCTCACCAAAGAATCTTGATTCCTAAGGAAAACCAGCATAACTAAGATAAATTCCTTTAACTCTACTGAAAAAATGGAAAAAAATTTAATTTTTTCTTCTCCCAAAGGAATAGGGCTTCTGCAGAATGATGCAATACTATGAGACTATGGCATTTCCTCTCTTTTCTGTGTGCACAACTGAGGCTTAAAAAAACCTAAACCAAACCCATACATCTCCATTTTAACTGTCCCTATGTGGTAAGCATGTTGTGCACATATTCAAACCCTGTATTAGTTACAAAATTAAACCTTGTGGGAAGTGGAGGAGTGGGAAGAGGGGGCTGGGGAGTGAGTAGGGACTGACCGAGGTTTGCAGATACAAGTTCTGGCCTAGCTGATGCTGCAAAAATAAAATTGCTTTTTTATTCCAGAAACCTATAGGAAAGTGAGGGGGAAAAAACCCCATCTCTTCTTAACGCTGCATTCAGCCAGATGCCTCACTTGTCTAACCCGTGTGAGGAAAACTCTAACCAATATAATTTTTCTAATGGATGCCTTTTGCTGTCTTCTGTGGTTAAAAATAGCACATAAGAAGTATTAAATAAATAAATAAGCTTGTGGGGTGGGCTTAGCACTTCTCATCTATCTTGGGTGCCTCTGTGGGATGTATTTAAAAATAGAAATAACATTATCACCGATTTATACATTATTTTTTTTCTGATGTCTTAAAGTAGCACATCCTCAATATTTTATTAATGAGTCCATTTAAATTTAATGAAGAACACTTTTACATACTTCTCAGCTATCAAAAAGAAAATGTTTGATAGAGTGTGTAGTATTTTATTAGGGTCTGCACCAAATGTTAGCATTGAGCTGAACTTGTCCTGAAAGTAGTTAATATTAATTGGAATCTGTCTGGGGTTAAGTGGAGTTTTTAAATTTCAGGATGGACACTTAATCCGCTGTAGCATAGTTACCCGTATATTGGATTTAACTCCTTTAATACTATTTGAACGATAAAAGGACCTCTCTGTTAAGCCCAGTGGCTTTATGCTCAGGAGCAGTCAACTTCTCTGTGCCTTAAAATACAGCTCCTGTAGCTCACAGCATGCTTTTTCCATGAGCAGTCTTGCAGTGCTGGCTCTTTGTGTGCAAGCAGAACTGTCACATTTACTCTGTGTAACACTTGAGATCATGAAAAGTGGGGATGTGAGTATTTAACTTAAAAGCTGGGGAAAAGTAGGTGAAATTACTGAAATGTTCTTGCCGTGAATAGAGCATTTTCTTCCCCTTTGGGTGAAATATTCAACAGAAAACCATAAACACCCCCCCCAAAAAAAAAAAAAAAAAACCAAAAAAAAACAAACCGCCAAAGCCAACAGCAGTAGTGTAGAGGAAAGCATGCTTCACCTCTGCTGTTTACCCCACCCCAGTCCAAACACAAATTCCTAATTCCAGCAAAACACTTTTTTCCCTATTGAGCTGTAACTATGCATCATACTGTGATATTTGCTGCCTTTGGGCCTGATGGTTCCCTGCACTAAAGAGCAGCTTTTAATGGCTGTGCCTGCAGTCCTGCATCCCTCTGTGCACTGCCTCCCCTTTGTGTGCACTGGGGTTTTGGAGACTGTCGCTGTCTGAAAGGACTCATTATGTCACTTCATGTACTTGCCGTCCTTCAGTGCTCAGCTGCGTCTCGGTGCAGTGCTGTGGTTCCATAGGCCATCAGGATGCACATGCTCCTTACTGAGCAGGCAGGGGTTGTTTTTTTAGTACTTAGCTAGTACTATGTGAGCACTTCCTAGTTCTACTCGATAAAGAAAGTTACTCTGGGTTCTGTTGAAAACTCCACTTTTGTTTGTAAATGAAGGATTTCACGCTGTTCCTCAAGACCTTGGGAGTGCAAGGGGAAGGAGAGAGGGGCCAATAGCTAAAGCTGATCGAACGGTATGATTTGGGGTAAACGGGAGAGCAGCCCATAGCACGGGTGCATTTGGCAAGATGTCAGTGTTGCTTTTAGTGTTGATTGCATTCATTGTGCAAGAAGTCCTGAGAAGGTTTTTATACTGCTTAAGTAAATCATTGGGAGCGTTGGAAGACTTCTGCTCCCTGCAGAATACCTCCCTGGTATTTCACCTTCTCTCACTGGTCTCGAAGTAAATCAGATTTATTGACGCTTTTTTGGAAGTGAAAGCTGTGCCTGTGCTCAGGAGTGTTGGACAGGCACACGGGTTATTGATGGTGGGCATCAGTGTGCTTTATTGCTGCCTAGCACTGTTGGACTGTTCATATGTTACTTTTATTACGATGGTGTTTTGTTAACTTCGTTCAGTGGATGCTATTACCTTGTTTCCATCCTTACTGAGAGTATTCTGATATTTGGGGAAATTTCAGGCTGACAGGTTTTGCCTTTGTCTAACTTCTTTTCTGCAATAGTTTTATGAAAAGTTTACATAGCAAGATCATGCTGGTGCAAGAAATACGGGATTTGCCCAAAGCAGTTGTCCCAGTGTTTGAGACTGGATGGACAACACAGTCTGTACTGGTGGTGGAGGCAAACCATAAGCAAAATACCATTTTCTTCTTCCTTGCAGGGCTGAGGAAGACAATAATGATGGGAAAGCTGAGCAGTATATGCCATTGACGTAAGTTAGTCATCCCAGCCAGCTTCATCGTTGCTTACAAGGGGAGAGGAGGGTGTACAGACCCTCCTTTGCACAACAAAACCACCCGAGGTTGCATATGACTTGGAGTGAGGGAAAGAAGGTGTGATCGTGGTAGCTTATTTTTTTTAGAAACAGTAACTAAGGATGAAAATAGCATTCAATGCTTTTACTGAAAAGGAACGAGACAGTTCTCTGTCCTGGAGAGGGAAAGTTAGCACCCAAGTGCCAGCAGTCCTTTTAAGGCTGTATCAGCTGTTAATGGCTGTGCCACTTCATATTAATTTAATGAAAGGTACTATATATCACAGGCATATAAACTGGTTTGTATTAAAGCCAGATCCTGTATCAGAAGAGAGTTTCTTTATATCATCCAGGAGTGAAATCAGACTTACTTTTTCTAAGTCAAGTTGAAGCATGGTCTCTAGGTATTAATTTTACTCTGTTGCAGACTTTGTGCATCACCTTTTAGAAAATACATCTGCTGCGGTGTTTTTACCTATTAAATGGGAATACCTGCCAAACCCTGCTCCTTCATGAATGTTAAGGCTCCTCATGTCACATGCCTGACCTTTATTAACATCTAAGAGGTGCCACATGTGTATGCCAGTGGTGGGATGCTGCTGTAAATGAGCTTTCTGCAACGGGCCCTGTGTATCCATCTCCTATACTGATTTTCCAGGCTCCCAAAACAGTAATCGCTAAAAGTGAGCTGCGAGATGTAGATGGGAAAGGAAGCAGTGGAAGGTAGTCGACAGGCTCTCAGGAGTTAGTCTTTAAATTTGTGCAATAATTCGGAAATATCTACAACAAAATTATGTAGTGGATGTTTAACACTGACCATTTAATATACATTTCCCTTAAAATAAGTAGCTCAAGAAGTGGAGCTCTGTAGTTTTTGCAGTGCTTTTTGTGTGATGGCTATGTTTGAGTTAGCTGTTGTATTGATGAATCTGTGGTTGAGAGAATCTGTACAGTAAATTTTGCCATGGCATGTTTAGTGTTTTAAATTGAATCTGCTTCTGTAAACTGCTGCCCATTAAGCCACAAGATCCTTGTGTTTTTTCTCCCACCCTTGCCTGCAAGCTACTGTACCCATTGCTTAGCCTTTGCTAAGGGGGTAAGGCCGTAAGAATTGCTTTCTCAGTAGCTCATTTGTCTGAAAAGACTTTTTAATTGTCATTGACAAAATAATTTTTCTATAATGTATTGCACTGTCTACACACATGTGAAACATTGTTGAACAATGTGGGTTTGTATGTTATATTCTGACTAACAGAATGCTCGGTCAGGTTTTTCTGATGTCTCTTTGAAACAACAGTGAATGGTATTTTGGTGACTGGCTGTCTAATTTTAGATTTCAGCAGAGTTATGAAAGCTTTGGGAGGTCTGACTATCAAAGCATTATCTGTCAATATGATCAGCAGTAGTACTGAGATGAGCATGCAGGCCGTAAAAGTTAAGGAAATTCCTGCAAAGCAGTGGGGGAGACAAACTCATCTTCAAAATGCATTTCATGGAGCAACTTTGTTCATGCTCCTTCTGTCCTCTCTGTCCTCAGAAAGTACCTCCTGCTGATGAGAAACCTCTGAAATGCTCTGGCTGTTTCACTTCTGCTCAGGCACAGTAATTGCTTTTTTGCTAGAAGCCATCATCTAAATTAGGGATCTTCAACCAGTGGCCCCCAGGCTGTGTGCTCCCTGCTCGGACACCAAATTCAACCTGTTTCAATCCCCTTCCTGGTGGCTGCTTGGAGGCAGCTGACAGAGTGGCAGCTTCTCCTCCTCTGCCGTCTCTTGCCTCTGTGCTTCTCAGCATTTTCTCTGTCTGTCGTTGAACCGGCATGCCTGGAACGATCGCTTATCGCTCTTGGGAAATGCCTTTTTCCAAGGAGGCACACGTGCACGCAGTGCTGGGGAACGGCGGATGCACTGCTGCCCTGCTGCATGAGCAAAGTCCTTACAAATGTTACACTGAAATCAAAAAAGGTCCCTTTGCTCTGTAGTTGCTGCAGTTGAAGACTGGCCAGATACTTAGAAGGTCTAGCAAGTTGTCTGGTAAAAGGAAGAGAATTGTTTCATTTTTGCTTTTGATCCATGTGAAATTAGAAAAAAAAAGAAGTCAATTACTACACCAATTACTTCAGCTTTTACTGTCCTTTGAAAAAAGAATTGAGGATTCAAAATGTAGATGCAAACTGCAAAATGTTTAAATCTTTTCTAAAGCCTTGTTTTACATTCTCTTTTACCACTTTCTGTTGTTTGGTTCGACAGCACTGTCCAGTCTGTAAAGCCTCATCACATGACTGTTGCACCTTTGGCAGCTTTAGCTGCATTTTTCTTTTTAAACTGGAACTTCAAGGAGGAGATACTCAGTTTATAAATATGAGTGAGAAAACAGCACTTCCTGGCTGAAAATATAGCATGTTATTTCAGTTCCTGGATGCTTAAAGCAATCCATTTACCTTCACGCTGAAAAAGGACAAGTTTGCAGCATTAATTTATAGACTATAGTGCAGTAGAAACACCTTCTTCCATAGTAACCACTTCAGAGCTGGGAGTTGAAAGCTTTCGAGAAATCTTTGATTTGATTTTTATGTTTAAGTGGAGTTGTGAATGCTTATGCTCTTGAGTACTTTCTGCATTTCGCTTTTGAAAGCCTTCTAGGGGAGAGGGACAGGGAGTTAATGTGAATAATCCCATGCTGCATTGACCTGGAGTCTCGCAGCCAGTTGTTTTTGCTCTTCGGTGTGTTTTCTCCTGTCTTTGCTCCATTTTTTACTCCAAAAGGACCCATGCAAAGCAGAGTGTTACTGGAAGGTGCCTATGAAGCACAAGATAAACTGAGGAAGAGTAACCCTTGTTTTCATATGGAGTGGTGTAAAAGGTTGCTTTCCTAAATAGCTGAGCTAGCTATTGTTGGTTACTTTCATTTGATACAATTCCTTGGGTTGTTTTCTCTTGAGTCAGAGGAGGGATGCAAGGGAGCAGGGAGGCAATGCTCTACAGCAGGATGGGGCTGCTGCTTTGCCAAGTCCCCTTCTTCAGAGCTGTTGACACTTTGAGGGGAGAGTGTGCGTCCTAGCAGGGGAAGTACTGAGAACTAATGACTTTGGCTGGGTGTGTGGGTGCGTTCAGCGTTTCTTTCAGGTATGAGAGGCAGCGTGGAAGAAAGCAGAATGTGTATTCTCAGTTTGAGAGAGCAGTGGTAATGTAGAGTTGGCTTCCCAATACTGACCAGGGCTGTGGACCCTGAACACTTGAAGCTGCGGAGCAACACTGAGCAGGTTGCCTGCTTCTCTTTTTACACAACCTCCTTGTTTCCCCTGCACATCTCTGGGGCCGCAGGATGCTGAGCAGGGTCAGTGTATGTCTTTGGGTTTAAGATGCCCTTTGCCACAATGTTGGGTTGCTTTTGACGTTCATCAGTTCCCCTGTCCAGTTTATAAGACAGCTGCAAGCACCTATAGCAGGGCGATTTGATGGGTATTGTAACAGCAGGAATGAGTAGGAGCTGGGAGTCGGGCAACTGCTAGGATGGTTTTGCTGCTCAGAAGAATATCCGTGCCTCCACAGCCTCAGAAGTGGTGGGAAGGGACCATTTATGAAGGACCTTTACTTTCACAACCAGTGGCTTGCATGCATTTTAGAAAGAGAAGGATGTAAACCAGCAGTGATTCTAAAACACAACGCACTGCAGAGGAACCCTTGTCTACCATGTAATAAAGTGATTCTTAACAGCACCATCAAATGGGTCATTCATTTCCGTCCCCTCTGCTGGAGAGTTGTGGGCTGGGTGTGACTCCAGGTTTCTGAAGAGCACTGGGGTGTAGCCCCTGTGTCCTGGGAGGACTCTGCTCCACTGGCATGTGGTTAGAAGTGAGAGGTAGAGATGCTTGGAGTATCACCCATCGCCAGGCTGTCACCATGCAGCTTGTGGTTGAATTAAAACCGTGTGCGTGTATGGTATTTTGTTTCATTAGAGAAATGCTTCTTGCAAAAGTGAGCCATTAAAGAGATGCCCTGACTTAAAATTAAAGAAATGCCAATAAATTCTTTTTTAATTGGTGAATTCCACGTGAGAAGGCTGCATCTGCAGCGCCTACCAGGCAGTGCTCCACAGGGTTGATGTTTCCCTTGTTCTCAAGGAAGCAAATAACAACCAGGCTAACGTTTGGCCAATATTCCTGTTCCTTCTGCATTGCAACCGCTGTGCATAGCATGTGGTGGAAAGCTGAGCACAGAGATTTGTGAGTAGAGAATGAGGGGAAATGACAATAGCTAATTAATGAGGCAGTTAAAGATAATTGTTGGAATTGGGTTAGCGTATCACTACTGGAGGTGCTTTTATTCTAATGGTGCACCCCTTTCTGTTGTTTTAATTTCATTTTCCATCCTCTTCAAAATTCCAGATCATTATGGGGGATCTCTTACTCTTTCTGCCCCTGCGCTTAAAGCTAACATGCTTGGGCCAGTTACCCGGACACTGAGGAGTAAGTACATTCATTCACAATGTAAAATGCACCTTGTGCTGCTTTCAAGCAAAGCCGGTGAGAAGACCCATCCCTCTTTGGGAATTGCTTTATTTTTCTTACCGTAGCCTTCAGCAGTGCTTGCAGCACTGGGATGTGTGTGATTCTGCAGCTGCTGTCTCATGCGTTGTGTGTTTTCCATAGGAATGGTACAAGCTCTCTCTGCTGTCCCGGGTGCAGCATGTTGGTGCTAGTGAAGGACAGGTTATGCTGTTGTGCTTCTCCAGACTCCTCCTAACCTTGAAACAGTCTATTTTCTCAAAAGCCTCTTCAGTACAGAGCTACAATTAAGATGATGCTTTCTGTCATTTCTGCTGTGTTTAATATTTTTAAAATAGATACACAACATCCTTTCTGAGGAATGCTGGATTTCCATGTTTTCTTCAAATGGAGCATTGAATCAAATCACTGGGATGTAAAGCAGTTGTGGCTGGCTGAAATATTTATATATCTAAGTGCAGGTTAGAAACTATCAGCCCTTCAAATAAAAACCCACTTATGGCTATATCCTACAGTTGTTTTCCTTAAATATTTTTAACTTCTGCTCTTGTTATTTTGAAAGGTATTTTGAGGAGCTTCATCAACATAATTGCTTGGACTCTTCTCAAGTCTCTTCCCCTGGTAGCATATGCCCGTCTGTTTCCTGTCTTTGGTTTCAATTTGCCTTTTCTGCTGTGGTGAGGATGACTCTACAACACGGTTTTCAGAACTGCTTTTTTTTTTTTTTTTTTTTTTTTTTTTAAACCATTAATGTGTGACCAGGAAAGTGCAGCTAACTCCTTCAAGGAAAAATAAAAAAAAAAAAAAAGACTGACTCTACATGATGGCCATTTAATGCTCAAAATAAATCTGGACTCATGACAAAAGAACATCTCAAATTCTTCTTAGAAGCAGCTGTATACTGCTTGTTGATCTGTGTGTTGCAGATCTTCCAGGCAGAAGTAAGTCCATCTTAAGTGAATAATATTCCTCTGGTATCTTGATAGTGGTCAGGACATGATGTCTTGTTTATTAGATACTTCACAGAAGTGGACATTTACTGCATCATTGGCTGCTTACAGCGGTGAAACTGGGTATCTGCTTCATCTGCCTTGCTCTCTGCTAGCAAAATGAGAAAAAGAAATATGAAGTGTTTAAAATGTATTCCTCATTGAAAATTTCAGTGTAAGCCAATGAGAGCTCCCTAGATGTTGTCTTCTGTGTGAAAAGGTGATCTTCAGAGGTAGTATTGCTTGCTTCTGTAATTGACACAGAGCGTTTTGCCCTGAAATTCGTGTTTCTGAAGGAATTGGTGTCCTTCAAAGTGCCTCAGCTCAGTAAATGAGGGGCTCAGCCAGACCTTGGGTGTCTCACTTGCTCCTTGCCCGTGGATGCACCCTGCTCCTCCTCCACGATCTCCAGTTTAGAGCAGCCATGACATTTGTCATCCTTCCCTGTTTTGGCATCAGGTATTTAAATAATAGGAAGATGGTAACTTTTCTCCAAGACCAAAGCAAGATAGTTATGGTCAGAAGTGTCCGAGTTGCAGGAGAAGGCTTCTCCCTAGCACAACTTTGTAGGGCGAGGTGATGGCTGAGGAAAGTCCTACCTGGGGTGTGCTTCAGAGAGGCCAGGCAGTACTTGCTAGCCTGGTAGTGAGCCAAAAGGAGGTACTTTAGTACTTTAAATCTTCCACAACCTCTTTCAATAAGTACCTTGGGATGGTAACTTCGTCATTACTGGGCTTCAGTGAGTATGTTACAGAACAGATTCACCTCTGGAAATGGAGGAGAAAACTCCTGAGTATCTTCAGGACTTAGCAGACTGATCAGGGTGTATTGGAGCCTGATGAAAGCATGTGATAGACACTGGCTTCATCTGGTGAAATCCAGATTTGCCAGGAAGGGGAAAAATACTAATTTCTAAGAAATTCAGGTTTTTTCTTAGTGCTAGCATGCCTTGTGATAGTATAGCTTGGAAAGGTTAAAATAATAAGGGACTTCTAAATCATAATTTGAAAGAGGCTGAGTTTGTTCAGACCTAGAGCTGGTAATTGCTTTTTGCTGACAGTTATCACTGAGCAGCGGAGTGGGCTTTGCTTTTTTGCTGATACACGTCTGAACCTAACACAGAGCCTAGTACGGAGTAAGCAGTGTTTGTTTTGTAGCGTTATTGCAAAGAAAACTTGCAACAAAATAAAGTGTGTGGTTTCCATATACATTTTGACTATTAGTCATTATACAGAAATAATGAAATCTCAGAGCTGCCTTTATTTGTTCCATAGCAATCAAGCAAGTTTTTTTGTAGAAGGTCATAGCTGCAGCAAGGCCTTGAATTTTTAACCTGTCTGGGCTCTCACCATCTGTGCAGATCCCCAAAGCCTCTGCTAGGTGCACGTTTAGGGTGTGATGCAGCTCTGACTAACATGCAATCTTCTACATTTATGCTTAATCAATACATTTTTTCTTTTTTATTATAAATAAGGTAACTCTGAAGGAACAGCATCCTATAGGCAAAGAGCACACTACATGGGATAAAGCAATACTGCAGGCTTCTGTTGTTTCACATCTTTCCTGCAACCTTCTGTAATCCCCTCTGTCCCCACCTTTTTAAACAGCCTTGTGTTGTAGGGTTTTTTTAGGATGTAGGTATTAATGTGGGATTGTGTCAGTTTGCTTGACCTCCCTGGAGACTTTAACATTTTTACTGGTTATCCTTGGAGACTGAGCATGCAAATGAATGTCTTCCATGCTCATTAACAGGTCTTTGAATGTCAACACAGGGATGCAGGTAAGTTTGGGAGCAGTGAGAGAAAAATCATCAGGGCAAACTTTTGTCTAGGTCATTCTGTGCTTTCTTTTATCCCCTGTTGCATGTAGGTAGGTTGAGGGGAGGGTTGTTGTTTAGTCACAGAAAGTAGGAGTTTTCCGCATCCTTCTCTCATTGCAAACTGATGTGGGACTTCTCCACACTCCGTAAAAGCCAACATTTGCTTTTGTGTTCGGTGTAAGGGGTTGTCTCCACTGCTGTGTTAGCTGAAGCTATAAGTGCTGTCTCAAGCCAAATTTCCAACCATATCCACTTCTAACTCAGATTAAACTAAGTCTCAAATATCATT
This sequence comes from Pelecanus crispus, assembly GCF_030463565.1. Lineage (NCBI taxonomy): Eukaryota > Metazoa > Chordata > Aves > Pelecaniformes > Pelecanidae > Pelecanus > Pelecanus crispus. Next base: position 12,425,881 of record NC_134650.1, on the reverse strand, counting down.
TTGCTGCCCAGAGAGGGTATTGTGGCAGGCAGGCAGGGAATTGTTTGAAGGTTAAGTCTGCTGGCACTGGTCATGCAATGGAGATGAAGCAGCTCAAGGTACTGCATTCAGTAGTTGCTAATTGAACCTCCCTGCGTAGGGCAGGACTTCTTAGTGTGGTCATACTGTGCCTTCTCCACCTGAGAAGCAAAAGGACATGCTTTTTCTTGAAGTGGCTACAAGAGTCAGTCCAAGGTAGAACAAGCAGGTAAGGACAAGTGGATTGTACTTAATGAGATTAGTCTCCAGAAAAGGTACAGTTATCTTTGCCTTTTGTCTTATTTGGAAAGGAGTGCAGTAGGCTCTGGCATATTTGTTGGATGATGTAGTGGTCCATGGTGTTGATCACTAGTGTCCTGCTGATCTTAGCTAAAGGAAAATCTTAAAGTAAAATGCAAATAGCATAGCAGTTACTTTGTCTTCCAAAAGTAACTGGAAGTAGCAAAGTAGTTTGTCATATTAGGAAAGTAAGACTGAATAGTTATATTTTGTATATGGTTACTATGTAAAAAGTCCTATTGTAATGGACAAAGACTTCTTTCTCTGCACACTGAAAACAGTGCTCACAAAGCGTGCTGCTTTTCATGGGATGATGGAGTCTTCGTAAGCTTTTAGGGGTCTAGTTTAGGATTAACAGAACTTCTGCAGTCCAAATGGCATCTTCTCATCTCCTGTTTTGTGAAAGAATGAAGCGTTTGTACCTCAAAAGCCAGTATGCTATGTTTTCTGATAGCCTTTCTGCAACATCGTAGCCAAACATCCATGACTTCTGCATCAGAAGGAGACTTTTACAAATCTGTTTTAGGAGAGCAGAGGAAAAGCTTTGTAGACTTCCAAAGAAAGCAAAACCTGCTTAAGTCTCTGTGGTTGGCAAGAAAAAGGAAAATCTCCATCAGTTGTATAAAATGCTATAGTTAACCTCCCATTTGGTTTTCCATTTTAACCATGTTAGTAATAGCATTTTGGATGTTGAGTGCTAGGTATTCACTCTGGGTTTATGGGAACAACAGACTAGTTAAAAATTCAGTGGTAACAAAGACAGTGACAACTTCTGTAAATCTGAATTCAGCTTCTGTGCATCCTCACACTGAACAGATAACCAGGTCACTTTAAACGTTGCCAAGTTAGCTGTCCATGGAGGTATATGATGCAGGCTCAGATGACTGTGATACTATGCTTTCTTTTTTTCTCCAAATCCTCCCACCCCCTTTAAGAAGATGGATAATGGAGAACAGCAAATGTAAATGAAGAGGGTATACAGAGAAGCTCTTTTACCAACCATTTTTTTTTAAAAATTTTTATCTAAGAAGCCTGTCTAGACAGGCATCTATTTTAATGACATGCAAAGCAGAATAGTACATGAATAGTTCATTAGTAAAAAGACTTGTCATCTTTGAACCCTGATGTAATGTTTCTTGGAAGCTGTTACCTTCTTGAAATATCAGATTCAAGTTTTACAGACTGATATAGAAGTGGCAGTACATATGGTATTGCTAACACGACAACTACCCAGCATTAATACATAATTGACTTTCTCTGTCAAACCTCATTTAGATAAAGAATGACTCACTGATGAATTGGTCTTTTCTAGAGTTTGCATCGTGGCAAAAGCCTGCAAGGAAGGGGAAGAGAAAACGTTGTAAAGGATGCCGTGACTGGGTGACTGGTTAATCAGCCTCTGAACCCATGGTTGTGGTTAAAATTCACTATCTTCTTGCATTGTTTAGTTCATAGTTGTTATTCATATCCTGGTCTAGTAACTGGCAGTCCTTAGCCATGTTGTGGATTACAGGTGTGTACCAGCCCAAGGGGTGTCTTAGTTGTTTGTCACAAACAGAGCAGAAGAAACGCCAACGAACTGCATAGTCTGTAGGTATTTGCTCTATATTAAGGAAGAATTAGCTCTATTCTGTAAGTTACACCGCTGTGAAGTTTTGAGCTTTCTGGTATAGGTCCCCTCTTCTCTGGCTTCCCCTCTTTCTCTGGCAGACGAGCACAGTAGGTGGGGCTGCAGATCCCAGTTCTTCTGACAGGATTGCCACTGTGTTGTTGACATTAGTGAGGATTTTTAAGAGCAATTTTGAGGGAATTGGTTCAGGGCCCTGAGCCCCCCTTTCCCATAGGCATTCTCCTTCCCAAATCATTCTCCGTCCCCACGGGTCCCTCCTCCCATGGCAGCTAATCCCTCTCCTCTCCCTGCCCTGCTCTCCCCCCTCCAGCACAACAGGGGACAGTAAGGGATGCACACCTACTAACTGTGGCTAAAATTGGAAGAAAAGTGGCTTGCTTATCTAGTGCAGAAATTTCTGTCTTTCAGAAGACTGTGTTAATCTTAATTATCTTTCACCTTCAGCCTAGTTAATTAGTGCTAATGAATTAACTGATGCTGGTGCTCTGCTGTGATAAACGGAGAGGATCAACGTGCCCACTGATGCACCTTGCATATCTGCACCAGCCTTTTCCCAAAATAAACACACCCTGCTCCTTCCCTGCTCCCCCTCCCCAAAATCTAACCCAAAATAAAAGGGTTTCTGACAAACATAGGTAGCAATGGCATGCAGGCAGATTGGCTTTCAGTTACGACACATGGATGAGACATACCTTAGACTGGGTGATGATGGCACATCCCTCTTAGCCACTAATCTGTGCAGAAGGAGCGGCACAAACCCCTTGTCTCGCTTCGCTGTTCAGATGCATCTCGGTTTCTTTGGCAGGTGAGCATTCAGGCAATGCCATCTTGGAGTGCAAGCTTCGCTCTCTGCGGTGCTGCTGCCCTCTGGTTTCAATAGCTGCTGGGTGCCGCTGATTCAGTGATAGCGGTTTGGGTTTTCCTCCCTTGTGTCAGCATGCAGGCGTGAGTTGCAAAACTGGTTTTAAGAATGGTTTACTCATGAGATTGCCAGCTTGGTTCACAAACCTGCCCCGCACTAGGGTAAGGTGTGCTCAGTTTGAAGCAGGGTGACTTAGATACACATGGAGGATCTTTGGCTCTATACTCTGACGGATCTGCTCTTCAAAGTATTATTACAGCAAAAGCAACTAGTTAGGATCATTCAGGTTGGAAGGGACCTCAGGAGGCTGTCTAGTCCAACCCTCTGCTGCAAGTAAGTGTGTCTCAGGTTATTGCCTTGCAGAGTCTTTTCAGACAGCTGAATGTACATTATTTTATCAGCGATCTTGGAGCCCGGGTGAGCGGGGTTTTCTGAAGAACATCCAAGCGTGGAGACGAGCATGAGCAGTGCAATAGCTGATTCAGTGAACCAGCTACAAGCTAGTTCTGCCAAAGAACAGGGTGGGAGGATTACAAAGGCAGTAGCAGAGTGTCTTAATTTTCTCCTCCTTTGCTTTGTTGTAATGCACTAAGCACAAGTCCAGTCTGTCTTGTGCCAGTTGCCAAAAGCGGGGAGTGAGCTGGTCCCTGCTTACCAAGCAGCTCCTGAAGCACTGGGATCTCCTGCTGGCTCTGGGAGTTGCTCTCCTTTGTGAAATGGAGCCAGGCTGATAATGTTCATGTACTGGAAGAGCTGTTTTTCAGTGAATTTGAAATGAGAATTATTAAATGCTTAACACTTATTATCTACAAAACCCATTCTTTAAGGAGCTGGAGTAAGTTCTGTATTATAAAGGGAGGCTGAAGATGAGAGCAAAGCTGTGTTGTGTAAGCAGTTGTGCTGTGGCTTAGGAGACAAAGCTTGTACCTTTATAAAGGCTTTGTACAGTAGCTTTATGGTAGTTTAAATTTGCATAGCCCATGGAAGTTTAGTGTGGAAGAAGCATGGGAGGGGGCTTATATATGTGGTTTGTTATCAAGTGCTTCATCCACACCATTAATGATTATAGCTGGTTTATTGTTCTCCATATGTGGTGCAAGGCACAGGCTTGCACGAGTACTCCCACACATTGCCCTCCAGAAAATGGGAGAGCTACAGTTAACTGCAGCATTAAGCCATTTCAGTCATTATTAACTTATATGGGGTTTAATGTGAGAGAGCTTTTTTTTTCTTTTAACTCCTCGCAGTTTGTGATGGTTGTAGGTGAGCTGGAACAAAGCACTGCATGTTTTCACTTGTTTGTCTCAATCCTGTTCACATACTGAGCAAAGTCACCCTTCACCACTCTCGCATGCTGTTGACGTCAGTGCACATTTTTTTTCTTGTAAGATCCTGTGTTTCCCAGCTGTGACCTGGAATCAGTGACTAATAAAGATGAAGAGATAGTTCAGCTTTTCTGCCTCAGCCATTGCTCTCTAGGAATTGTTGTACTGTAGGACCCAGAAGAAGACCCACTTGTTCTCTGATGCTCATAATGAGTTTCAGGCATTAGTGACCTATATTGGATTCAAACCAATAGTCTACAGGTGAAAGCTCTACTATTGCCAATTTATTCAGCAATCCAGGCTTAGCTTGGGTTTGGAATTGAGCTTTTCAGTAAGAAAAACAAACGAACCAGCTGTTCCTTAGGCAAATGTGTTATACACAGACACTTAAGCTCCTTAAATTAGCTAGTCTCATTGCAATGCTAGATTTTTCTTTTTGTGTCGTCTTAATTTTTCTTCCTGCAGCAAGTCTGTCTGGGGGAAGGGAAGAAGAGATGGAAATCTGCTCAGTTTTTAAGTTCTGGGCGTTTCTGACCGATCCTTCTCAAAACTGCTCACAATCTTAAAGAAATAGAAGGCACATCATGAACAGAAAACAAGAAATTTACTGCTTTTTCTGAAGAGAAGGGTATGCAGCTTTAAAGAAATGCCAAAATGCCATTAAAATGCATTAAAATTTTTTTATGTTTTTGGACGAGTGTGCTCGTATATGCCTGATTTCAATTAACTTCTGCAAAAGTTTACCTTTGTCATTTAGGTCTCTTAAATTGCTAGTGCTTTCATGTGCAGAAGGACAAGTTAAGTCCAAACTCTGAACTGCTTAGGGGTGGAAGCAGTATCTCAACCAGTCCTTTTTTAGTGTTTTCCCTTACCAATCCAGAGAAATAATCTCCATCCTAATAATCTCAGTAAACCGAAGTTTTATCACCTGCAGGGCAATTAATTTCAAAATGTTCCAATTCTGTATGCTTGATGATCACATCTGCTTATTTTTCTGCTCAGAGCTCTCAAGCTGTCTCCTACCTAACAACCAAGAAGAAGCTCTGCTTTGCGGCTCCTTCCAGAATTCCCCAGTCTCTGAGTCGATACTACTTTTGAAATATTAAAATAATCCCATCTGCTGTGGTTCTAGCTTTGTATCTTGTGTTCTGTCTGACTTGAATCAAGCCTATAAAGTTAACTCCATTAACTGTGTTGCAGCATCAATACTGAATGACTCTAGAGCTTGCCTGATGGTGTAAGTCTTTAACTGGAAAATTCTCAGAGTAATGAGTCAGTCAATGAGATCCTCAAAGCACTCCTTAGATCACATGCCATGCACCTTAATTCTGAATGATAGAAAGTTGGAGAAGAATAAGGTTTGGGTGGGCTGGTTGGTTGGTTGGTTTGTTGGTTGTGTCATTGGCTTTTCTCAAAGGCAGTTCTTCATGTTGCTACCAGGATGTTTTGTGTCCGAGTTTATTAAAGTCATGTCAACATCTAGAGGAGTATTTAAATACACAAAGAATACTCAAGCATATGAAGTATTGACGAGCTTAATTTGTCCTATCCTCGATATTGTTGTAAGATCTTTTTGTAACATCTTGATCTTTCATGTCCAGTACAAAATCTTCCACCTAGACCTGCATGCCTGCCACCCATCCTCTCTGCTGCTTTCTTCCTGAAATCTGCCCCTTTTACGTGGTTTCTTTTTATGATCCAGCAGTGAAAATTCGAAGTACTGACTCGCCCTCTAGGCTTTGGCATCTGAACCTGGTCTGGCTGCCTGATGGAGCATCCAGCTGCAGCATCTGGAGGAAGGAAGGGGAAGCAGGGAAGGGGAAACCTGTCAAAGTGGGGCTGCAGCACGGCTGTCCTCGTGCAGCTCCGAGCACCCTGCCCGCTGGTGGAATGTGGCGCTGGCAGGGAAGGACGCAGGGCTGCCTGCCTGAACTGTGAAACCTGTTTGTGTTGCTTTTTTCTTCTCCGGTTTACAGGAGGCTGCATCCTTCCTGTGCCGTAACTGGCTGGTGAGGACCCTTGTTGCCTAGGTAACAGGGAAACCAAAAAAAAAAAAAGATAATTTATTTTTCTTTTTTCTCCGTGTTTTCTCATAAAAGCTTGACATTCTTTTAGTGCCCCTTCCTGCTGAATAACTTTCGTAGTCCAAGCTGATGTATCTTGCAGGATCAGAAACATGGTTTTCAATTACAACAGCAAAATTATGAAGGGTTTTGTAGTTCGGATGTTTAATTTCCTGCGTGCTTTGCACTGTGTAAGGGACGCTGCAGTGAGTGCCTCGGTGAAGAGCTGCCATCTGGCTGGTGAGATAGGCCTTGCTGTGGTGGCTGCGGGTAATTCAACCACTTTCTCTCTTCCCCTCTGATAACTTGCATTTTTCTGCATCGCTTAAAATAGCTCCCAACTTACGTGCCTTTGGTTAATGCATTCAGCCATTGTTTCGCTTTTGAACTCCAGCCAACGTGACACCCTTCACACTCTGCCTTTGAGTTTGTTGCTATTTACGACATCTTGAAGGTTGTAGCAGAGACTGACCCTCTCCAAAGATCACTTAACCGAAAGCCTCGTAAAGCCCAGCGGGAATTAGCTGGCTGAAGAGGACTGGGCTGTGTGTGCAGAGCTCCGTGTCTCTTTGGAGGCGAGGACCAACACCTCCTCATCTCCGCCCTGGAGCTCCTGCTTGGCCTTCAGCAGGAAAGATAAAAGTTTAGCTGCTCTTGCTAAATTTAAAGGCTGTTGAAGTCTGGATTTTTCTTTTTTTTTTAGCAGCAAACTACATTGACTGGTTTCTATGAACTGTGATCCAGAATTTAGTACTGTGACATTTACTAAATAGGTCAGGCATACAGAAGGAGGTGAACACTGTAAAACAAAACTGAAGTATGGGAACTTCAGGCCTTGGTCTGTAAATCACAGACAAAGTACCATGAAAGGTATGGATCCATACAGTTTTGATGAAAGCTGGTTTGCTCTGAGATTCATAAATGATACAAGCCTGTAATGAGTGGTATAACTCTATTTTCTGGATTTCCTTTTTTTTGTTCTGTTTTCTCAATAAATCTCAGGGCAAAGCAGCCTCGGCGCTACCTGTATAAACAGAAAAGCCGCCAAACACAGCTGCACCTGAAACATTGATCTTTTAGCCAAAGATTTCCTCTGTGTGTTTTCATCAACACAGATTATCCTTAAAAAAGAGGGGCTTTGTCTAAAAGAAAGAAGATTGCCAGCACAAGATGTTGCTGTCACAGTGGGCCGAGTGACACAGTACGTCCCCAAGTTAAATTTATATTGCAGTAATTTTGCTGATAAACAGCAAAGTTTAAGACAACTCACTGTCAGCATGAAAAAGCCTCCAACTAAAAAAACACCTTTAGTTTCTAACAAGGAGCAGTCGGGTGTTGTGTGCAGAACTGCCGAGTCAAAGAGTTTTTAAAATATTCTGTAGCTCAAGGACTTGGCTCTTCTTCAAACATTTCCAGCTACAAAAGGATGGGTAAACTTGCAAGTGAATGTGCCCCCTCTAGGGGCAAAAATGTGGAAATTTGTTATAGCAGGTAAATTCAGAACAGGGGAGAAGCATTTGCTTGGAGTGTGAATGTCTGGGGGGTTTTTAACCACAGTGAGAAGGGATTTCTGCTGTGATTTAGGATGCAGCTTGCTCTGCATCTCCGTTTCCCGGCTCGCTGCAAGAGGTGACATGCACTGTATGCAGCAGGGCTCTCCTTTCAGCCTTCTCTTACTTTACTCTTAACACATTATGAAAAATGTGCTGCCGTTTTTCCAGGGTAGTTCTTGAAATATCTTTATAAAGTGTGGCTCATACTGTGAAAAGTCAGCTTGTATTTGTTAGTTCAATGTTGTAATTCTTGAGCTGTTTTGTGCACATGTGCCATTTCGGTAAGAAGGAATACCGTATGCAAGGCAGCGCACCACTGCCCGGTTGTCATTAACACCCCAGGAATCTCTCAGGAGTCTGGGGAAATAAAAATCCCTCCTGAAACTTCAGGGCTTTGCGTATGGGAGTTACAGACGCTGTGCAAATGTAAAGTACGTGCCGGGTGTCATTGCTCTGGCGGTGACACCGCGCTCCATACAGAGCCACAGAGCTGTCTGACTTGGGTGGTCGTGTTTGTTCTGGCAGTGCTCGCTAAAACATGAATCCTATATGAAACCATTTCAGCAATTTTTGAATGTTTGAGAAGTTAGAAAATCTTTCTTTCACAGTGGTCTTTTGCCTTTGGTCTTTGCCATTTTGCCTTTTCAGAGCTCGGGTTCAGAGCAGGGATGAATCGTGTAATTCATCCAAGTAGCATTTTCTGGATGCATGGGTACCCTGAACCTCAGGCTGTGCTGCTGGTGAAATACTCCTTTTTTAAACAACACAGGGGGAGAACATCATCCTCCCTCATCTCTTCCTTCCTGCTGCTTTTGAAGTTTATCCTGGTTTATCTGGAGGGAGGGCTGCATTTGACTTTTAAGGGGTGCTTTTAAGTCAACCCAAAGTTTCCATATGAAAACAAGGTGAACCAATTTTTAATGACAACTCAGATTGTTTTGTATCCATCCTTTAAAGCCTGAATTCAGACCTCATTGTTCAGATGGTTTAACAGTGGGGTCAGCACTTCTGAGCGTGACTCCTTCAATGTTAAATGTGAAATGTATTCATATTCTTTTTTTTTTCCCTTCTTACCTCCTGAAGGTGCTCTTACAGAGTGTTACGATGAACTGGGCAACCGGTACCAGCTTCCCGTCTACTGCCTTGCCCCACCTATCAACATGATAGAGGAGAAGGGCGACCTGGAGACTCTGGATATTCCTGATCCCCCACCCAATTCAGGGCACGAATGCCAGCTTCGTTTGCGCCTGTCCACAGGCAAAGACCTCAAACTCATGGTCCGCAGCATGGACACGGTGTACCACATGAAGAGGCGGCTGCACGCGGTGGAGGGAGTGGAGCCGGGCAGCCAGCGCTGGTTCTTCTCGGGCAGGCCTCTGGCAGACAAAATGAAACTGGAGGAGCTGAAAATCCCAAAGGACTATGTGGTGCAAGTCATCGTGAGCCAGCCCTTAGCAAATCCCACCCCGGTGGAAAACTGATTTCTGCTTGTTTATTGATTCTTCTTTCCTCCGTCTCTGTCATGGGGTTTGTTTCCGCTGCCCTCTCTTCTTTCGGTTTGTCCTGCTAATGGATTGGTTCCAAGAAATGACCAGCAAAAATTCCATCTGTGATGGAGAGCTGCAAAAACAAATGATAAAAATGTAAACTGGCCTTTGGGGTTTGCCTGATCTCACATTTAACACAACAGCAAGCAGCACAGGGCAAGGGCAAGGGAAGGAGCGGGAAGGGGAAGGGAAAAGGGAGGAGGTACAAGGAAGGAGGGAAGAGATTGTAGTTCACTTAAAACAAAAGCTTAATGATTCTTAAAACTGTAGGTGGTGTCATGATCCATGGAGCCAGAGCAACAGAGAGCACTTTTATTTAAAATAAATAATCCGTTTATAAAATTTCATATCAGCACCACATACAGTTTGTGCAAGAATCGCAGCTGCTCTGGGTAGGTCCCGCACTGCGTGTTTGCGGGGATCCTTTCTGGTTTGACCTAACTCACATGCTGCCCAGGCACTGCCGAGGCACAGCTGACCACGCGCAGCAGAGCTGGGCTGGGGACTCGGTCTCCGTCCCGCGCAGGCAGCTCCTGGCAATGCTCCGACCAAGCAATTGTACATTCCAAGATGGCAATGCAGTCCTGTGCCATTGCTGGCTCCCGAGCTGGGAATGCAGCCCGCCGGAGCATTAGGCAATAACTTAGTCAATGTATAGTCTCACATACTGTACTGTAAACTTACTTGCTACAAGAGTGACTTAGCCTGAAGTTTACTGGCTCACCAGCATGTGAGTACGTGCCTGCTGAATTACTGTATATCACTCAGATCATTAAAACAAGTTTTTACCAGGCTAGCTAAGGTGAGTGATGTGCTGGTCGGCGCTTAAGCATTAGGTGCATCACCTTTGTCAAATGGCACCGGTGTTACAGGTCCAGGTTAAACTGCAGTTACACCCAGATGCAATGGATTGCAGCTTCACCTGCTCAATTCCTAGAGGGCACAAAGCATGGAAAATGGTAAGGAGGACACAACAGCACACGGTCTTCAGCTGCTCGTGTGAGTGTCATTTGAAGCAGCAGCCAGTCTTCTAGCTCTGGTGACTGACTCTCCAGCGAGGACAACTGGAGATATCCTCACCAACATGCACCCACAGCCCAGAGCGTGACGGTGGTGTTTCACAGCCAGTGCTTTCCCTTCAGAATGTAAGAGGAGCCCTTTTGGCAAAAGACAAATCCTTTTGTAGCCTCAAAAAGAATCGGAGCATATTTGGGGGGAGGGGAGGATAATCTAATTGCTTGTTCCCTCAGTTAGCGATGCTCTCTGTTCCTTTGGCTGCTCTGCATCCCTGTCTGGTAATGCCTTTGGTTGAGATCAAATGCCCTGCTCCTTTTAAATGTGATTTCTAGTTTGCTTGTTTTTTCAGCCATCATTGAAATGACTCCACTTCTTCCAAAGTTGAATGTGCTATTCAGGTATGAATAGCATATTTTTATTGGTTTCTGTCTTCCCTCTCTGAATCAATGGTCTAAAGCCACAGTTGTCCCAGCTCTTTCTTGTCTGCTAGTGAAACTGGTGGGATACATTGGCAATTTTAAACTTGTTTGCTCCTTCATTAATTCCACAGAACTCAGTTTCTTGGACTCAAAGGGAGTTCTTCCTCCATGAGCATCAGCATAGAGCCAGAACAAGCAGAGGTCACTTATACAACATCATGAGTCTTTCCCAGCAGGTGGAAGCAGGCGCAGAATTTACATTGATAGTTGGAAAACAGATCCACAGCTTATATGCATTTCCCACCCTACCCCAAATAAATACAGCTTTCTTTTTGGTCCTCATGTTGCATTAAGTCTATGGTTTTCTGACAGCTCTGCTAGCCCCGATTTGGTACAGGATGACTGAAGTGCAGTGGCAGAGCTGTGTAAAGGAAAATTAGTTTCCTGTTCTCATAAACACCAAAGTGACTTGGTTTTCTTGTTTCTTTTTTTCTTTTTAAAGATGAAATCAAAGCTGATAACTACTAATCTATAGCAAAAGTTTTCTATTGTGGATTTTTTTTAAGACAAATATGATTTACTATACTGTGTTTTTGCAGCCAGATCTTTTGCATTCCGGAGGGGAAAAAATATTTGATATATAAACAACTAAAAAAATCTCATGGATTTTCACTGGCAAAGGATGGTTTCATGCCAGGAAAACACTACTTGCCTCGTAAGGCATAACTTACATTTCTGTATAAATAGTCTTTACGATGTCATTTCCCTGCAAGTCCTTTCTGGAAGGGGGGAAATCGTGATAGATTAGAGGAACAAACCGGGGTGACAGTTCTGTAACTGTGAACACTAAAGCACTACTTTTTTTTGTAGGCTACATTTTGTTGAATTTTTTTTTCTTCTATTTTCATTCAGGCAGTTGTCACCATGTACTGTTTTTGAGATGACAGCATGTAGGGGGCTGGGAGACCTCCTTCTTCCCCTTTCCAACCTCTTAGTTGGAAAAGGTTCAGTTTTATTATGTCGTAATAGATGTCCATGTTTTATATTAATTGCTTTTATGTTGGGGAGCAAGGTGATGATCTGAAGGCCATGCTGTGAGTGGACTTTGAGTACAACAGAGAACTGGTTCATGAAAATACTCTTTTCTCTAACAGCCTCTCCCCCTCTCCTGTCCCTTAAGTATATACCTAAAACTGAAAAAATTCAATGGTAAAAGGCTTTTTTAGTGAAAGTGAAGACTTTTCAACCTCTTCTGTATAAAATGACAGATGTGCTAAGCACATACCCTGCTGGAAACGAATTTTACAAGATTTGTATTAGGAAAGAATTCCAAGTTTCAAAATATATATATTGAAAAATACCAGTAATGAAGGCATGCAGGCATACAGCATGTTGACTACCATATCCCATGTATATAACTGGAGGTTGCAATATACATTGAGAGAACAGTCGTTTCTGTCTCTGAAATGCCTTGGTTTTGTCCTACGTGATGGTCTTTGGTGCAAATACTAGTGCAGGAAGCCAGGCTGGGGCTCCCATGGGACTCATGGGGGTTCCCGGGGCAGAGCAGGGCTCTGCGTGTGCCTGGACGAGGGAGAGAGGGAGGGAAGGCTGGCTTCACTGCAGAGCAGAGTAGGCATGGCTGAAGTGAGAATAATAAAGTGCTAAACAGCTGCGTAGCTGGCAGCCCCGGTGGGAAGACAGGACCGGTGCAGGTCTGCGTGGCCAACACCAGTGGCTGCTCACGGGGAAGATGGATAGAAGGAGCACGCTGGTGCTCTTCATTTTGCAGCGTGGATGTACGTTGAGCTGCACACCACCGGCAACACGGCCTGGGCTGGGTTTTGGCATGCTGGTTGGTGTGCTGCCCAGCGCTGTGCAGTGTCTTCGTTAGAATCAAAGTAGTGCAGTCGGTTTTGTAATGCATGCAGCCGTGAACTGCAATGCCAAGTGCAGACGAGTGGGGAGTAATAGGATATTTTTTATTTGTTAGACCCATCAGCCCTTTGTGTCGTTTCTCATTAGCTCTGGCTATGAACTGATGCCAGTAGATGACATTTTTTACCATGTTAGTGACAGATCTGTTTGACGTTCAAATTTTTATACTCTTTATTGTTGCTTCTGCCTGACCCAGAAGTAATAACCTAGTGAAAGTCCACACTCCTGAACAGCTTGAAAGGCAGAGAGGCATGAACACACGTGGTCTGCTGGGGCGAGGGACCTCCAGAAAAGCTGTGGGTGCTGTAGGTATGTTGCTCGGTGCGCTACAGAAGGATGCTCAGGGTCATCTTCCACAACCAAGTGACAGCTGCTCCATGTGAGCACCCAGCTCCCAAAAGTTTCATTGACTACCTTGGCTCTTTGTGCATCGCAGTTTATTGGTGTTCTCCGCAGAAAACACAGCGTGGAATAGCTGCACTGCAAGAACTTTTTTTAGTTTTCTGAAAGCCTTTACTTCTCTGAATCTGGGAAATATTTTGGAAAACTAGATGATGCGAGTCAGCAGCGTAATAAGCTGGTTTTTTTAATAGACCCCCCCAACACTAAAAACGGGAGTAGCAACAACAAAACAAACCTCACCCCAGGAGCAACCAGACAAAACCCCAGCTCCTCTTTGCCTTTCACAGAAAGTTCCTAAGTTGCTTTGGGGAAGAGAGGAAGGAGGGGTTCATTGAAGCAACAAGGCAACACATGGCAATGTGCATAACCTTTGGTAAAGCAGATGGCTGATTGATAAAATATTGCTGTAGTATGACATGCTTCTGCATATATATCCATTGTTAGTAAATAATGTAAAAACTTTTGAAAAACTATTAAAAAAACCCTTAGTTTGTTACAATGGTGGGATGCTTTTAGCCATGGAGTTTTGAAAGCATTTTAGCCGTGTAAGCGTTGACGAATTGAGTGCTGTACGTTTCTCCATTTCTGTCTTCTTCAGAAGCGTAAGTGGTAGCTACATTTCTGACTCTTGATCTGTATTTTACAAACTCTTTTCTATGTCACTGTAAATACATCCAAGACCCTGCACCTTATGCAGAGAATGTTTACATTTTTAAAGGAAAAAAAAAAGATTTTTGTTGGCTTTTTCACTGCGCTGCTCAGATCCTGTTATGTTGAAATGAAAGTAGTCTCTGTTAGAAAAAGGGGCTTTTTTTTTTTCCTTTGCCCTTCACCACTTCCCCTGTAATTCTGACTCCCTCCTGGGTGATGGCTGGCAGCTCTTGGACAGCTTGCGCTCTCCTGGAGTAGGATGTAGAGGTATTTGAGAAAGGCGTTTTCCAAAACTTGCTTTGGGTGGGGGGGATGAGCTTCATATGTTCTGCAACATTCTTGGAAAAAGGAAAAAAATCTGCTTCGATCCCACTAGATGTTGGTGGTCTGCCTTGCAAGTTAACTGATCTAGGAAACCTTTGAGTTAAACTTTCCAGCAACTGTGCTTCTGTCTTCTCCCAAAGAAGATGAATGTCCTGCTATTATATCTGCAACTACAAACACTTCTGTTGGTTAATGACTGTATATACAAGTCTGCCTGCTTTAAGACTTTTCCCTTTCATAAAGTGTTTTTGATTGCTCTGTTCTGCAAATGGCTCTCCTCTTCCATATTTCATCCGCTTAGATACTCCGTAGCCGCATGTGTGTTGCTCTTGTTCATAGGAGATGGAGCTATAACTCTCCTTCCAAGGGAGATACATGTCACTGAGCCTACAAAAGTCAAATAGTTGGAAGATGAGATGTTCTAACGAGTGGGCATCTTACCGTGGACTTTAAGACTTTTAATAAATGTGTCCACTGGACTCTCCGTGAAGAATTATGTTCCTGCCCTCCAAGCAGGACCACTTGGGTATTTATCCAGTAGAATGCTGTATTTGTGTATCTTACAGATGAAGACCATTTGATCAGAGCCATGGGGCAAATAGAGAACTTAAAATCCTGACTCCTGCCTTAAAACTTTCAGTTCATCTTGAGCTCCAAAAATTCTGCACCTGCCCATTCCCAAGTCCCTTTTTCCTTTAGGAAATTTGAATCCAGTCAAAGGCTGGAGACAATTTAAGGAAATTTAAAATAAAATAAATTTTAGCTGATGGCTTTATTAAAATAACTAACTGGTCTTGTATTAAAAACCCTATTTGTGCCTCTCTTAAGTCCAGGGAATGTTTAAAAAGTGGAGGTGGCTTTTGAGCAATGATTGAAATGACTGCATTAGCTGGCAATTTGTAAGACACTTGCTTTCATATGCTCTGAGCAAGAGACTTCGGTTTGTGTCCTCTCTGCCTCATGGTAATGGCTTTCAAAGATGGCTGGTACCATCAAATTTGTACTTCTTGAATAAATATCTTCATTTTTATGGTAAAACTTTTTGTATGCGGTTTGTTTGCGCGTGCCATGTAACAAACATTCGTATTACACAGGATATGGTGCTAGATTTGGTACTGACACAGAAAATACACAGCTCCAACATGCAGTGAAACAAGGACAAAGGGATTCCAGTGACATGATCTTTTTTCCCCCTGTAACTTTTTAGAAAGTAACTTTTAGAATCAAATATGCCAGTTGTGTAAAACATGCTTTTAAACTTTTTTCCCATCCCTGGCTCCTTCAGTCAATGAAGAATTCTAAGCCAATATAAAGATGCTGTGAACACCAGGTAACTTTTAAAATGCATTATGTATTTTTATGTTGTACCTCTGTTTCTTGGTTAACATATCGCAGTAGTGTGTGCACATATTTTTAATCAACTGCAAAGCACAAGCAGGTTGTCTTTAGACTGTTAAATTATGTGGGGGTTTTTTTTGTTTTTTTTTTTTTTTTAAACCTAGGGAAGATCTTTTACCATGGAGAGCAAACCATCATGAACTTCTATCGGAAATGCTGTACAAAGAAACTTTTCCCCCCCCTGCATTTAAAAAATAAAAGTAATCCTGGAAATGCCATGCCTCAAGAAATAAATTCAGTGTGGTTTTTCTTTTTAAATTTCTTCAGTAGGGCTTTTAATTCTGAGCTGGAGCAATACAACTTTTTCATTATTTGTCTGACACCCTAGAGACACGTTTTGGTAATAATTTTGGTGTGTGACGATGCGTTATCTCGCAAATAAGGTGTGCAGTCCGTGGCGAATGCAGGGCCTGAAGATGCGCTCAGACATGCGGCGTGAACCTCCTCTGTTCCCAGCTCCCGCTGTCTGCAGATGTGCTTCTGGCTCCTTGGTGAACAGCGCAAAATAATGGGTCTGTGTAATTGTCCTATAATTACATTAACTGACATGTTGTCTTAATTCAGGTCACCACTTTTATAGTCTTGATTAACTACCTAATGTATCAGAGGAGTAGGAGTAATTTTTTTGTAGGCCACTTTAGCTGTGATAACATTAGACCAAACAGTTCAATTATTTTTTTTAATCTTACGATAATTTCATAGTAGAATTTATGATGTGAGTTATAAACAAGTGTGATTTTCCTGGACCTTTTAAACTTTTTCCTATATATATTTTTTTTTTTCCTTTTATATGTGTGAGTATATATAATCTCTTTTATATATACATATTCCCTTTTGTGTGTGCGTGTGTGTGTGTATATATATGTAAAATAACAGGTGCAAAGCCTTGTTTGTAGCCATTTGTTCTGACCCCTGAGACAACCCTGCTTCCACCTCCCCCAGCACAGACAGAGAAGTTCTCAGAGCTGATGTCCTCAAACACCGGGATTATAAAACCGTGTGATCTTTCTTTACCCATCTTCTAGGTCGTTTGTCAGATAGTCAGAGGGATGTCCGCCTCGTGGTGTTCCATGTGTGCATACCCACGCCACGCCGAGCTGTCCTTAGCGCGCAGCTGTAGCACATTTTGGTGTATGAAATGGGCTGGGGAACTCCGGGCTGACTGTTGACCTAAGTAAAACCCCAAGTGGATGTAGATTCTGTGTTAAAAGTGCACAAGAGCTGAAATTTTCTCAATCACTCCTGCAAGCAGGGAGATCAGGTGCTGCTTCACACCCCACAACATACAAGGTTAGGGGAGAATATGTATGGCTTATAGCGCTATGCTATATAGACTGCCTTGTTTCCATTCCTAATTAACATAGAACATAATTAATGTTTGTACTGTGCCTATATTCATATTTCATTGAGCTGTATCTCACTATATGAACTTGCATAATGTGCTACCGCTAGCGTGGGGTTTCTGCCCTATAGTGGATATTGCTCCCTTGCTCCTGGCCACGTAACAAACGCTACTTGCTTTCTGCTGGCTAAAGCTGCATCCCAGTTTGGCTGATGTGCCCCTCCTGCTCAGTCTGTGCTCCTGCGGACCAGTGCTGTGTTAATACCTGGTGCTCGGCTCCGAAGGCAGCACTAAGGGAAATGATCTTCAACTGCGTGCCCAATTTTGCTGCCTCTTACGCTGGGATAACAGCCCTGGCCAGTGCAGAAACTCCAGAGTGACTCTGGACATTGTTGGAAGCATCTGGCTGAAAGCTGGGAGTGGCCGATCTCTCCGAATCTGGGCTAAAAATATCAAGGTAACTTACGGAAAAGGCGCTGAGCTCTGCAAAGAGTGGTTCGTTGTGTTCTCTCCTTCTCCGAATAATACCAGAAAGTTGGGATTTCAGCTGCGTAGTTTATTTTCTCTGGACTCAGAGCAGTTGCAGAGGTCTGAGAGGTGGGATGCTGCCTTACAGGCGTGCCGAAACCTCACTTCATGGGAGGTCAGTGGCGGCGCTTGGAGACTGGAATTTTCTATTCTAATTAGTCCCTTATGCTGTAGCCATGCTGCTTTGTTAGGGACGCTCTCTAACGGCAGTAAGTTTGGAGG
Organism: Pelecanus crispus; assembly: GCF_030463565.1. NCBI lineage: Eukaryota > Metazoa > Chordata > Aves > Pelecaniformes > Pelecanidae > Pelecanus > Pelecanus crispus. The sequence goes on along the minus strand of NC_134650.1, from coordinate 12,408,342 downwards.
AGGCTCAATGGTCTGATGCCCTGTGTGTAAGGTGAGAGGGGGAAAATAAAGTCACCGGATTGCTGTGCCCAAGGGGTAAACAGTCAATATTTAGCAAGAGAAACTAAACTGCCTCTCTTGCTTTCTCGCCACATGGACTTAATTAGGTGGTTTCGTTAACAAAGCAAACAGCGTTTCCTGTTGGTGGGCTGTTCCTCACAAGCGCAGCAGCATGGATGTGGGGAGCTGCTCGAGCCTGGAGCACGCAGGCAGGGATGCAGAGCAGAAGGCGCGGGAGCGGGAAGCTGCCAGCGTGAGTGGCTCCGTGTTGAGAGACCTGTCTGCCCCATTTCAAACCAGCCTTGCCTCGAGTGCATCTGAACGTGGCAAAATGGCAGCGCTGGGGAGGAGGGCGCTTGCTAAACCAGCGACTAACGTAGGGGACAGGAAGACGTTGTCTCTAAAATCCCAAAACGCACCTATTGCAGTACATGGGGGAACATAACGCTAAAGCTTAGTCCTGGGGAGAGTTGGGAGGCACAAGGCTGAAGTCCAAACTGCATCAGTCCTTCCTGCTCCTCGGATACCAGTCTCTGGTGCTCACCTTGGCAGAGCAGTGGTGATGTGCAACGGAGAAAATAGAACAGGCAATTGCTTTACTGCAGCACTTTGATTTATTCACTTTCTACAAGTTTGGTACGTCTATCTGGCGGTTGTAAGCTGAGCCCAGGGCGATGGAGAAGTGAGGCTGCGTTATTCCCAGCTGGGTAAAGCGTTCTTGTTCAGGCTGTTAGGAGCTCACTGATCTAGCTGGGAGGCTATTCATGATCCCCTTTCTCTTTTTGTTGTTGTTTGTCAATACAGAAGACTGCACATATCTTGAATTCCCTGTAGTTCAGTTGCTAGTTTTGGAGAGGAGATAGATCCCTAGCTTAGCAAGGCAGCCTTGCCCAATGTAAAGAGTTATTTCAGGGGAACACCCCAAGTCCAGGCTCTCATCCCCTTCTCCAACTTGCTCTAGTTTTCTGACTGACTCAGGAGAAATTGGTTTCAACTGATTGCCTCCAGCTCATCCCAAACATGTTACAGGCTAATAGGGCACCTCCCTGGCACATGGCTGTTTCCCTACCATTTGTAATGACTTGCAGATGTTGGAATGATTCATAACAGCTGGGGTTACAGTGTGGCTGGGTGGAAGTGGGGAGCCTTCATGGCTGTATCACAGCCATGCTGCTCCTGCTTAAAGTGGCCTCTTCATCAGGCAGCCTCAGGATGAAAGGACAGGATCGATGCAACTTGGGGCTGAAACAGCTTTTTCTGGGAGACAAGTCCGAGGTCATTAGAGAAGTATCCACAGGCCCCAAGCAGGACTGAGGCTTTGATACCTTGCTGCGCTGCTAAACCACACAGGAAACAGGCTGCAAGCCCTGCAGGGCTTGCAGGAGAGATGCAACAACTGCCTGTAACAAATAATTGAAGAGGATACTGGTGGTGGAACATAGAGGAGGAGAATTATCAATAAAAACAATAAGCCAGGAACCTAGCAGCAGAAAGGAGGAGAAAGAGAAGGGATCTCCCTCAGTCACTAATGGCTGTCTTACTAAACGTGCTCCTGGTGCATGCTGAAGTCAGGAGGATGGTGTGCAGCTGTGACAGAGATAAGAGATGTCTACAGTCTATTAATGACCAATTCCCTACCAGTGTAGCTGCAGGTGGTCATTAATCAGAGAGTACTTCAGAGCAGGGAGGGATTTGAAAGAGGTCCGGTGACCAGACAGAGACAAAGGTGAGCTGGTGGCAAAAGCAAACCGGGAAGGGATGTGTGCATGCACCTCCGTAAGGAGGCCTGTGTAAATGCAGAGCTGGAGGGGAGGTGCTGTTGCCAGCTGTCCTGGTTTCGGCTGGGATAGAGTTAATTTTCTTCCTAGTAGCTGGCATAGTGCTGTGTTTTGGATTTAGCATGAGAATAATGCTGATAACACACTGATGTTTTAGTTGTTGCTAAGTAGTACTGACACTGGTCAAGGACTTTTTCAGCTTCCCATGCTCTGCCAGGTGCACAAGAAGCTGGGAGGGGGCACAGCCAAGACAGTTGATCCAAACTGGCCCAAGGGCTATTCCATACCATATGACATCATGCTCCATATATAAACTGGGGGGGGAGTTGGCTGGGGGGCAGCAATCGCTGCTCAGGGACTGGCTGGGCATCGTTTGGCAGGTGGTGAGTGGCTGCATCACTTGGTTGTTCCCCCCGCCCTGGGTTTTGTTTCTGTCTCCCGTTGTTCTCCTTCTCATTACAATTTTATATATATATATGTATTATTTTTATTTTATTACAATTATTAAACTGTTCTTATGTGAACCCACAAGTTTTCTTAATTTTGCCTTTCCGATTCTCTCCCCCACCCCACCGGGGGGAGGCTGAGTGAGCGGCTGTGTGGTGCTTGGTTGCCAACAGGCGCTAAGCCATGACAGCATCTTTGCTCCCTTTCTGGTTGCAGGGAGCTGCTCCCTGCCATGGGGCAGGCATGGGTGAGATCCCTACAGCCTCTCCTTGGAACCTGGAGCTGGTTTAAGGTCAAAAAGAGGGATCCATTGGAGAAAAGAGGTTCCCCTGTGGCTCTTATCTGGCATTGGCATCTCTGTGGCACGGGCAGAAGTCAAGGTACGGCACTCGTAATGTTTCTAGGAGTTTCAAGTCCCAGTGTACCCCACCAAGGTACCCCCCTGGCCAGCAGCTCTGCGAATGGACTGCAGAGATCTTGGAAAATTATGAGAAGCCACAAGTGAACTCAGAACAAAATGGCTTAAATAAAGGCACTTCTGCCAGTCCTGCACACCTCATCCCATTAGAGTCTTCTCAGACAGAGGAATATGCCTGGTTTACCCACCCCCCAAACTATTTCTTCCTGTTGCTATCTTACTGTTAAAACATTTTCAGTTCAGACTGTGTGGTAACTCACCAAAGACCTGCTCCTGAAGTCAACAGGAAGAAAATTCAGGCTTGAGTAAGAAGCAGCTGTGGCCTGCAGTGCAAAAATAATCCCAAGGATTAATTTTGAATTTAGGGGCATTTTCATGGCCTATCTTTTGACTGTAATTTCTCTAATTTTACTTCCTCTCCAGAAATATCAAAGTCCTTGAATATCTTAAGTTCTTCTTTCTGGATGTCGAAGAGAAACCCTGTGGCTTCAAAATCATTAAAATCAATCATATTATCCCCACCTACATCCAGCACTTAAAAGGCAGGTCCTGCGTGCTGGTGGACGAACTGCTTTTCAAGATGGTTCTGTTTTGGGGCAGAAAAGTCTAGAGACAGATGATAAGCACCGATTTCCTGCTTGGAAAGAATACGTGGAATACCAACCAGTGCTTGCGTCCAGAGAATAAAGGTGACCTCCCGCTAGTTGCACCCGCAGGAAATACCAAAATCCTGGTGCTTCCTGCTGCGGAGCCATGTGGGAGCACACAGCTGCTGCCGGCTGGGTTCGGGCTGTGGGCTGTGCCGGGGAGAGCTACCAACAGCCAGCCAAGCTCCAAGGCTGCTTTGCGAGGTCCTTTCCCATCCCTCCCATGTGCTGAATGACTTGCAGGGCTACGTCCCGCGGTTGGCTCCTCTCCTTCCTCCCCGAGTCCTGCAGGCAGCAGCCCCGAGTGCTGGCCCCCAGCCGAGCGTCTGGCCCAGAGCGAAGCTGCAGGACGTGTCCAGCAGCAAGGCTGAGCTCTGGGGGTAACCCTGGCTTTACCACCCCTCTCCCTCACCGCAGCCTGCTGTCCTCGCGGCTTTTCCCGGAAAAGGCACCGGTCTCTCCCCAGCCTGGGCTGTAGGTGATGCCACCGAAGAAAGGTGTCAGCACATGCTGCACCTACAAGCTGGCAAGAACCGATGGGTGAAAACAGATGCTCTGCTCTCTTCCCCACACGTAGACGCAGCTGAGGGCTTGTTTTTTGAGGACTAAGATGGACAGCCTGAGCTGGGTGGAGCGTTTAGATGGTTCCTATCTCACAGAAGGTTCAGGGATGGATTTATCCCAGAGGAGCAAGGTTGATATTAACAGGGGGACCGCTCATTTCCCTGCTTTCCTTTTCTATGCAGCAGCATAGATGCAGGGACCATCTCCATTCCTTGTATGCCATGAGTAAAGATCAGCTCTAGTGAGCCGATTCCCTTTACGGGGGTGTTGGATGGTGCAGATGTCCCATACCGACTCCAGGACCTGCAGGGTACGCCCCTCATGGGACAGGAGGATGTATGCCACCATGTAGAACTCATTAAAGCAAATCCTCCCCCTCGCGTTTTGGTCCAGCAAGTTGAACAGCAGCGTGAGCTGGTCCTTATTCAGGTTGGTCACATAATGGAGAAAGCAATAAAACTGCAGATCTGGAAAACAGGGAGCTCTCAGCATTGTCTGCACAAAGCCGAGAGCAATAATTAGGAGGATTTATTTTGTTTTAAATGCCCACTGCCCCCAGACAGGTTGCACAGGCAATTAAAACACAGGGGCAGACAAGAGATACCGTTCAGAATTAATAGAACAGTATTAATAAGATGGCCTGATTTATGAAAGGGGCATATGTGATTTCTGCACAGAAGGCAATGTTAAAGTACTCATAATTTTCTGTCTGTCTTCTCTTCTACCCGCTCTCCCCCCTGCCCCGCCCCCAAGGAAAAAAGGACATTCCAACAAACCAGAAACACGGGAATAGGCCAAAGAACTGCAAGTGAGAGGTGGGGAAGCTGTGAACCAGTAGACAGGGGGTTGACAAACAGCCTCATGTGGAGGACACTATTGGCAAGAAACCCACCTGCTTCCTAACCTGGAGCACGATCAGTTTATGGAAAGGATTACATGATGAGGTTGCTGCAGTACTAAGGAATTAGCTTCAGTGAGCCAGAAATCCCCTCTTGCCCGTGTTCCTGGCATCTCGCTTGCAGAGCTGTAGAGATCTCCTTTATGGCTGGCCTGGGTTTTTCCTATGTGAATTATCTGCTTGTTGGGCCAGGACCTGGTTATCATGTTTGTACAGTACTAGCAAGCCTGTGGCTTTGCGTGCTGCTGGGATGCAGAGGATGATAATACCATAAAATCAAACAGGTTTCGTAGGCTCTTGGACATTTTTCTGTCTCACAAACAGGGAAGGAGGCAATGGAAGGGAGAAGGAGAAAGGAATACCTTCGATGCATACGTGAAAATGCGTCTCAGTGGCTCTGCACAGTCCCCTGAGCTGTACATATTTCACAAGCTGATGCAGGAGTAGCCAGGCCATGTAACCTCCCAGAACAGCCAGGGCATGACAGAGCAGGGAGAACATGGTGATATATGCTGTATCTGAAAGCTTTTTGGGGTATTGCCAAGCACTTGTATTAACCAAGCTGCTAGTTAATTAGTATTACAGAGTGCCGCATTTGTTGTAACATCTGAAGTGCAATATTTGTAATGTCTGTGATCTGTGATTTTAAATCCTAAGCGATGTAGCATTCCGTGTATCTCTTTTCCAAACATTACACAGGGCCTGTAATTTTAGAGTATTAATGCCAATCTCATTTTTATAAGTACTTACTGCTCAGGTAATTCTTTCGATGAACATTCAGGAGCTGGAAATACTCTGCCGGTGCTGCAGTACTTCTCACTGACAACAAGCAGTATACTTCATCCAAACACAGATGCTGCAGAAAACACCCAGATTTCAGCTTCATCTCAGTTGGCCGTGGAAGCTCAATGAAACAGAATTAGCGCCATCACAATGACACCTCACAGAAGGAAAATTCTGCCCTAGAACCAGATGCAACCTTCATCCCACGACTTCAATGCTTTTCCCACATTTTCAAGAATTCCCCTCTGATGTGGAGGCAAAGGCTCCCCTCCCATTCAGCATTAAGGGATAATACGTACTAAAATCAAGTAACAGAAATTATCCTTACAATGCTCAAGAGCATTAAATCTGATTAAAATGTGCAAGATAGCACAGACTTCAAGATTTATTTTAGACTGTAATGCAAATCTCAACCTCAGACGAGTGGTACCCCAAAATCTGTTGGTCCATGCTGAGGAGGTCCTGTGTAGCTGCCACTGCAGGGCTTTGCTTTTCCTCTTAGCCAGGGCTTTGATGTTTCTAGTTTCCAGTACCTGACGGTGTCCTGTGCAAAGTGTCTGGGAGCTATAGCTCAGAGATGGTTGCTTTTGAATGCCCAATTTCTTGTTCAAGTTAGCTCTTAGAAAGCTGAACCGCTCTTATATTTACATAAAGTGTTTATCACTCACTCCTCTTCCAACCCAGCACAAGTCCAATCCAGCACAGCAATAATCATTGAAAGTGCTCTTTATTCCTTACCCCTAATGTATACCAGGAATAATACTAATAAAATCAAACTCCACTGGCTTACTTTGGTTGAGAGACCCTCTGTAACCCAACACTTCAAATGCAGAGCTATATGTAGTCTTGCAGTCAGGTCAGCAGTTTCTCCTCCTTGGGTCGTAATGCTAAGCAAGAGCTCAGCTCTGCTATCGCATGCTGCTGAGGTCTGTGCTGACTCTGAGCGGTTGTAGTTAACGCAATGCTGATGCTCGTGACCGTCTGCCCATAGGATCGGGGTGCTCCCAGTAGCTTGGGGTGGATTTGCAAAGTTTTTTTGCATTTGTGGAGTTTATATTCTCTTTCTCTTATTTATCACTTGAGAAATAGTAAGAAGTAATTAATCAATAATTAACCTGCTTGCTGGCTTGGTTTGACACCAGTGAGCTTTCTGCAAGAAATGGGCAGAAAGAATTTAAATGGCTGATTCCCTATGGGGCCAAGAGATAGCAAATCTGCTTATAAGGTATCAAGTGCTGGATAAAAAATGCCACAGCCCTCAAAATGCTGTGCTGAATCAGTTGCTCAGAAACTTTCGAGGGGGTAACTTGAATTTGCAAAATATATGCCAGCAGAGAAATCACCTCTCTGAGCCCTGATCTGATCAGCCTACCCTCAGTCTACAGGGCATCTACCTACACTGCAAGCCCTTTGGCGTAGGATTTATCTTGGATTCCATATCTTTACAGTGCCTGATAGGGACAGATATCCCCAATACGTGCCCACAGCTCTTGTAGGGGCAATTACAAAGATGACGGAGTCAAACACTTATCAGGGAGGCAAATGACAGAACAAGGGGCAATGACCACAGGTAGCAGCTTGGGAGGTCCAGTGGGATGTTAGGAAAAACCCTCCCCCAGGATGGTGGTGCGCCCTGGAGCAGGTAACCCCGGGAGGTCACGTCTGCTCCATCCTGGGAGGTTTTTCAACACTCAGCCGGACAGGTTGCTGTCTGACCTGGTCCAGTGCTGCTCCAAGCAGGAAGCTGGCATAGATGATCTCTGGGGGTTCCATTCAAGCAGCGTTTCACTGGGTGTATACAATGTCCAGGTCCTCTAGTACAATAAAGTGAAAATGCTACTGTTAATAAGAATGATAACTTTTAAAAAAATTGATAGCTAAAACACTGGGAAAACTGAGATTAAAAATATGAAATTTTGAAAGTAGTTGCTCTGATTCTGTTCTGTTCTGTTCTTACTCCAGTATTGCCAAATCCACACATTGTATCAGATCAGCTCCAAAACCCATGAAGTTAGGTGAAAAAAAGCGCTCAAGTATTTTCAGCTTCTTTCGGTTTCAGGGATATACTTGGGTTGCATTTTCAGCTTGTTTTTCCTACAGCTCACTCGGGAGAAGGGAAGAAGGAGGGGAACCCGAAACCTTCTTCAAAAAAGGCAGCTGAAATTCTCATACAGCCACAAATTTCCAGGAACCAGAGCTTTAAATGGTATTTCAAGCATCAGTATCGGGATATTCCCAATAGAAATGTGAGGGCTGATCATACCAGGATAAACCCATTTTTTTTCTTAACAGCAAAGACAAGAAGAGGCGACGATCAGCCCCCGTGCTCTGGGGTATAATGTATCAGGGAACTAATGAGAAATCAGCAAGCCCAGATGTTCTCAAAGCGAGAGCCTGTGCTGAGTTTCGCCTGCATTACGCATCGGGATGGAGCGTGCAAACGCACCCCTCCCGTCCCTCCACCCTCGGCTCGTTAATGGGACACGCATCCGGGGCAAAATACGCACGCTCCTGGGAGCGGGGTTGGTACCGCTGAGGTTTGCCCAGCCAGCCATTTACCGCTAAGCCCTCTGTTAAAAACAGAGATGTTGTCAAGCATGGCTGCACCGTCGGGTATTTCCCCTAGATGTCCCCATTTAATACTCGATTTCAAGTCAGCTTTTCAGAGGATTTGAAGTTTTGCCAGGGAGAGGATGCAAACCTTCACACTTGACACCAGTTGGGTCACATCTTCTCTAAAACAAATTCATGGCGGGTGCCTGCAGTGCTGATACACTCGAATTGCTGCTACTGGGAGTTTTTTAAATATTTGTGTTCGGCTGTTTTCACACGAGATGAACTGGGGGAAGAAGGAAACATCCCTCTGTTGCCAAGGCAGTTTAAGATTATGTTTTTACGCTCGGAGATGTGTCTCTTCGCTCGGCCTGCAGCAGTGCAGCCCATGCTGTTGGCTCGCCACGCTCCCTGCGCCGGGCTGAGCAGGCAGGAACACCCCAGCAGCCGCTGAGGAGCTTCAGACCTTTCCTTCCAGGTCTTCAAAGTTGTCTGTATTTAGCATCGTCCTCTGATGCTCCGGCCTCCTCCTGCTGTGCTGGGACCGGGGGTGGCGGGGACGCAGGCGACTCCCTGCCTCGCTCGGGGACACGGCTTGCCGGCGGGGCCGAGCTGAGCCGGGCTGTGGCGTGCCACATAGAATCACAGAATCATTTAGGTTGGAAAAGACCTGTAAGATCATCCAGTCCAACCATTAACCTAACACTGCTAAGTCCACTGCTAAACCAATTAAGGGTAGAGTAATAATTTCACATTTCCTGGCTTGGTGGCTGCATTATTTCTGAATGAAAGTACAAACTAGGAATCATTAAGGTTGGAAAGGGCCTCTAAGATCACCAGTCCAACCATCAACCCAACACCACCGTGCCTACTAAACCATGTCCCAAAGTGCCATGTCTACCCGTTTGAGCCGTGCTGTGCCACGCCGTGCGGTGCCGTGCCCTGGCTGAGCCGTGCCCTGGCAGTGCCTGAGCCGTGCCACGCCGTGCCACACCGTGCCCTGGCCGTGCCTGCGCTGTGTCACACCGTGCCCTGGCTGTGCCGAGCCGTGCCATACCGAGCCGTGCCCTGGCCATGCCTGCGCTGTGTCACACTGTGCCCTGGCCGTGCTGAACCGAGCCGTGCCATGCTGTGCCACACCGAGCCGTGCCGTGCCATGCCGTGCCATGCCGTGCCTGCGCTGTGTCACACCGTGCCCTGGCCGTGCCGAGCCGTGCCACGCTGTGCCACACTGAGTCGTGCCATGCCACACCGTGGCACACCGAGCCATGCCGTGCCTGCGCTGTGTCACACCGTGCCCTGGCCGTGCTGAGCCGTGCCACGCCGTGCCACACCGAGCCGTGCCATGCTGTACCTGCACTGTGTCACACCGTGCCCTGGCCATGCCGAGCCGAGCCGTGCCACGCCGAGCCGTGCCGTGCCACGCCATGGCACACTGTGCCCTGACTGTGCTGAGCCGTGCCACACCAAGCCGTGCCGTGCCGTACCTGCACTGTGTCACACCGTGCCCTCGCTGTGCTGAGCCATGCCATGCCATGCCACACCGAGCCATGCTGTGCCTGCGCCGAGCCGAGCCGTGCCACGCCGAGCCGTGCCGTGCCGTACCTGCACTGTGTCACACCGTGCCCTCGCTGTGCCGAGCCATGCCACGCCATGCCACACCGAGCCATGCTGTGCCTGCGCCGTGGCACACCGTGCCCTGGCCGTGCCGAGCCGTGCCATGCCATGGCACACCGAGCCGTGCCGTGCCACGCCATGGCACACTGTGCCCTGACTGTGCTGAGCCGTGCCACACCAAGCCATGCCGTGCCGTGCCTGCGCTGTGTCACACCGTGCCCTCACCGTGCTGAGCCATGCCACGCCGTGCCACACCGAGCCGTGCTGTGCCACACCGTGGCACACCGAGCCATGCCGTGCCTGCACCATGTCACACCGTGCCCTGGCCGTGCTGAGCCATGCCACACCGTGCCACGCCGAGCCATGCCACGCCGTGCCACACCAAGCCATGCCGTGCCTGCACCGTGTCACACCGTGCCCTGGCCGTGCCGAGCCGTGCCATGCCATGGCACACCGAGCCGTGCCGTGCCATGCCGTGGCACACTGTGCCCTGACTGTGCCGAGCCGTGCCACACCAAGCCGTGCCGTGCCGTGCCGTGCCGTGCCTGCGCTGTGCCACACCGTGCCCTGGCCGTGCCGAGCCGTGCCACGCCGTGCCACACCGAGCCGTGCCGAGCCGTGCCGAGCCATGCCACACCGAGCCGTGCCGAGCCGTGCCGAGCCATGCCACACCGAGCCGTGCCGTGCCGTGCCGTGCCGAGCCGTGCCGTGCCGTGCCTGCGCTGTGCCACACCGTGCCCTGGCCGTGCCAGGCCGTGCCGTGCCGTGCCGTGCCGAGCCGCGGCGGGCGGGGCGGCGGCGGGCGGGCCAGCAGGTGGAGCGGCGCCGGCTCCGTGTGCGCGGCTGGAGGCGGCCCCGCTCCCCGCCTCGCCGCTCCCCCGGGCGCGCAGCGGCTCCGTCCTCCCCCGGGGCCGGGCGCGGGAGAGCGGCTGCCGGCAGCTCCCCGCAGCTCCCCGGCCGGGCCGCGGCTCCCCGGCAGCCCCGCACCGCTCCGGCATGGCTTTCGCCAATTTCCGCCGCATCCTGCGCCTCTCCACCTTCGAGAAGCGGCGGCCCAAGGAGTACGAGCACGTCCGCCGCGACCTGGACCCCGGCGAGGTGTGGGAGGTGGTGGGGGAGCTGGGCGACGGCGCCTTCGGCAAGGTCTACAAGGTGGGTCGGCGGCGGGGGGCCAGGCACCTGCGACCCGCGGGGGCGGCGTGCCCGCTCCCGCAGCCTGGGGGCTCCTTTGCGGGCGCCCCGCTTGCTGAGCAAAGCTGGAAGCCGTCTGCGGTGCTGCCGGGGGGGGGAAAAAAAAACAAACACAAAAAACCCCAACAAAACTCTTGCGGGACCCGGGGCCGGCTCCGCGCATCCCGTTAGCTGCGCCGCTGGGAGCGGGAGAACGGGAGGGACGGGGGGCACAGGCAGCGAGACAGCTGGGGGGGGGGGGGGGGGTGCAACGCTTTGCTTGGGGCAGGGGAAGGAGGGAGAGAAGCTTCCCCCCCCCAGTTGCCTGTTCTCAGAGCGATGCTTTTGTAAGGCGACGAGGTGTTCCTTGCCAAGCCTGTCGGTGCAATGAATGGGGGGAGATTTCTTGGAAGTCAGCAGTCTCGGGGCTGCCTCCAACTTTTGCAAGCCTCCAGGGGTGACATTATTTGTATTCCTGTGGTCCTCACCGGCAGGACGCTGCGAGGAGCCCAGCTCCTTAAGACTGGGGACGTGTCCAGTGCTGTGAATGTTTAACCTTTATGTTAAAGAACCGGGGTTTATAAAGGCCAAATACTCGCTGTACTTTGCACTCCAAAGCAACAGCGCTCTTGCTGTTACTGCCTCCGAAATCCTCCGGTCTCCTGTGCAACAGTTGAGAGAGGAAACTTTTGCTTGGAGCGGGCTGGGGACCCAGCCTCCCCGGGAGACCTGTGCTACAAAAGTAATTCAGCTGTTTGACAGCTGGATTTTGGTGGTCTCGTTAGATCATTTAGCAAGGTGTTGCCTTTTCAGAATTGAGAAATAAGTAGTACCTAAAGGGAAGGCCAGGAAGGGAGCTGGTTGGTTGCAGGTCAGGACGGAGGTGTTGTACCACAGTGTCCTGGGATTTGTTGTATCTGTTTGTTGTCTCTATCATGTTAATTTGATAGAAGCTCTCTAAAAAAATTGGGCCCTAAGTATCCATTGAGTGCAAGTTTTTGGTGAAGGATCCTTTCTTCTAATATAATGCAATTCCTAAAAATCATATTTAAATGCGCAATATATTTATCCTTCCGAAAGGAGCACCAGTAGTAACCAGTGGTTCTGTTACCGGTTTACTTGGTGTTGTGCATTGGAAACCCATTTGTATATAGCAACGTTCACTCTTCTCTTGGGTAATTATTTGCTTAGGTTTCTCATGCAATGATAGGAATGAGGTAAACATTGTAAAACAAGTTAATAGGCTTCCGAGACAAACGAAAACTTCGGAGAATAACTGAGTTAAATGCTCTCTATTTAAAATGTGTATAATATAGCCAAAATACATAACTTTTCAGGATAAAACTACTTTATAAGTGGCTGGTTTGGTTTTTTAAAGCCGTTGTCATACCTGAATGCCTCTGCTATTTATTCCAGCCTCAAACCAATACTAAAATCGTCAGAGTAACTATGTGTTGAAGGCTAAGGATGTCAGCTGTCAGAGAGTAACATCTTGTCATCTCCAGCTACTTCCATCTCTGCTGATCCTCATTTTGACCCAAATGAGAATGTGGATTATAGTAAATGACACAATGCAGGCCATGTGTTTATAACCAGAAGTTAACTTCATCTGCAACTAGTACATGTAGACAGCTGTCTGCTTTTCAGATGTTTTTAACATGGTTGATCAGGGGGTGGGGGTTAAGGTCATGACAGAAATCAAAGGGCGGCTATTTTATTCTTCTTAGTAAAGTTTTAATTCTCCATCGTCTTTGCTCTCTTCTCTGCCTGTTCTCCATCCTGGTTGGTGAATGGACATGGTTGGTTTTTGAAGAGTTCTCACACAAGATTTTGTTTGTTTGTTTGTTTAAGAATCCCAAATTATTTGGGTGCCATGTACTATAAAGCCTTATTTTAGATAATAGCCAGTAGCGTTATTGCAGAGAAGTAGTTTCCTGCCATGCTAAGATTTAACTTGCATATTGTCTTTCTTTGTCTTTCTAAATCTGGGTTACTACCCCAGGTGGTGATGCATGTGGGGTGGAGATGTGAACGTAGAGGCTTGCCCTCTCGTTCCACTCAGCTGCTAAAAAAGCCCCAAACAAACCAACCAACCTGCTTGTGTGCAAGGAGAACGTAGGTGGCTGTCCTGGTTTTGGCTGGGATAGAGTTAATTTTCTTCCTAGTAGCTGGCATAGTGCTGTGTTTTGGATTTAGTATGAGAATAATGACAGCGGCCAAGACGCAATGAACAATTTTAATCATTCTCTTGAAGTCACTTTAAAGTCAATTTGCTCTTCACATAAAAGCGATCATTTAAAGCAAGTCAGAGTGTTTGTATGGCCATGAGAGTTTCAGGATGTTTGAATGAAGTTCCTGCCTGTCTTCCGCCCCTTTTCCACACATGGAAGCGCAGGGAGATGATACAATCCGCCTGTGCCTGCATCCTGCCCTATTCACCATATGTTGTACTCTCTCCGAAGAGCCTGTCATCCCAGAGCAGTGCAAAAAGACAGGATTTGTACACTGAGTAGTCTGACCTGGGAGAAATTTAGATGTGGACAGAAGAAAAAATGTGCTTGGTTTTTTTTGGTTTTGTTCTTATGACACCAGGTTTTAGCAGGAGGAAGGAGGGCTTGGCTGTATAATGGTTTTATTGGTGAGTGTTGCTGTCCTGCAGAACACTGCCAGGGAGCTGTGTCTCGGACTCCCCATGCACTCAGCTGAGCAAACTTGAACTGGTTTGACACAGCGTTTACAAAAGTAGGACAGGCTTGATTTAAATATATATTAATTAAAAAGAATCAAATCTATAGTGGAGCCTGAAATGTATACAACAGACCTTAAGAAACCTGCAGCCAGTGGAAACTACTGGGATTTCCCTATTTTTATACAAAGACTTTTTTTTAGCAAAAGAGGACGTGATTGTATGAGGAAACGGTGAAGTGAGTTGCAGAGGGTAATGAAGCTGAAAAGTAGGAAGGGTGGGGAGAAACTGTTTCTTTCTAGCTCTCTTTCTATTAATGTCTTGTTTTTGGTAAGTCCAGCGGGTATGATAAGGAAGCGATAGTCAGCCCATACATAGCAACGCACTGCATGCCAAATATGCTTTGTTACCCACCTCATCCAAAGCTCATTAAATCGATGATCTTAAATCAGTCATTAGGGCAGCAGCTGGGAGCTGTGATCAGTGTGTGCTAGCCTGGGAAGTCTGCAGCACCGGTAGGGTTGTGGGCATATAAAAATACAAGCTCCTAACTCAGACCCTTTCCAAACAGCCTTAAAAAAGGCAGTTATTTTTCTTCAAAAACACCTAAGGTACAATTCATAAAATGTATGGCTGTGGCTTTATTTGTTCAACGTCGACATCTATTTGCGTGTGCAGGGAGGGAGAAGTGGTAGCAGCACCCCCATAAGCTGCTTTGCTGGAGCAAAGCTGTGCTGAGCTCGGGGCCTTGCAGATGCTCAGAGTGAAGCCAGCAGTGCAGGCTGCTGCGGGCTGAATGCTTGGAGCTGCTGCATCGCATCTCAGTCCTGCAAAACCCACTGGTTGGTGCAGTACTTACCGTTGCAGGTAGTTGTATTCATGTCAGCGGGAACAGATATGCAAGGGCTCTTCGGTGCATTGAGAACTCATGAGCTAGCAGGGGATGGACTTGATCTTACAAAAGCGTGGGCTCTGCTGGAAGAAGCCCTGGGACTCGCTGCCTTTCTCATGGTGGGATCGTTTTGCTGCGCTCATGCCTCTTGTGAAACGCTATCTCTGCTCCCCAGCGCATGCTGATGGGGATGCTGGCTCCCTGATAAGGCTTCCTCCTCGCAGGGTGGGGACAGGCTGTCCCCTGCGGGAGCGTGGGCTGCCATGCTGCCCGCAGCCCCCAGCGTGGTGGAAAAGGGGTTTGTTCACTTGAACTTGCCTTCAAACAGCTGTCCATGCCAGCTCCCAGAGAGGTAATGCTGAGCCCCATGGCACAGCAAGTCTCATAAGCACGCCTTTTATGTTGTTGTTGTCCTTTCTTCTTAAGATACGGCTTAAAAAGCTGAATTTGGGTTATCTGATCTATTACGGTGGTATTAGTGCTGTATACGCTATGGACTATAAATGCTCTGTTTTGAAATTTGAGTAATAAAAGACTAATTGTTAAATGTTGTGCAGCTGCCTTATAAGCCCGGCTTTCACAGCGATGGGCCCGTTCAAGGTCATGAGGCCATCCCTGTCACTTGCAGACCTCTCTCTGCTCACCAGCCGAATCTACATCGCTCTGGTTTTGCATGAGTTGGCTCAAGTGACTGGGGCTCAGCTCTTGTCGGTTTCATTCATGAGGGACTTAACATGTAATTCCTGAAAAGGGTGTCATGGAAAGATGCTAGTCTACTGGGTTAGTGTAAAAAAAACCAAAAAAACCCCCCCAAAAAAAACCCCAAAAAAGAGGGGAAGGAAAATAAAAGGCAGGGCGAAGCTTAAGTTGATTGTAACTATGCCACAAAAAAAATTAAAAACCAATGGTAGGATCAAATCATGGCCTTCTCCCTTAGAATAGCTGAAGGGTTTTCTTAAAATGTTTCAGCTGGGGAGAGAAGAGGAAGCGGAAGATACCACTCCTTTACATATAGAGCAGTGGCCCAACAATATTAAACCTGCTTGAACTTTAAACTTGATGTTCACTTTAAACTCACTGAAACGTGTGGTGCTCCATCCCTGCTGAAGTCCAAGTGAAGCTTGTCCTGCACTCTGCGGAGCCACGGCTGTATCTGTGTGGCAGGGAAGAGGGATAGCTCTCCATGGCCTAAATATTTTGATAATGACTCAGTGTCATGGCACAGAGCTTGGCAATGCTGCTGACAGTGGGAGCTGTGGGCAGCTGTGTGGAAGAGAAAGCTTAGATGAAGGCTTTGAGCCTTTCACCCTCAAGCACGTGGCAATCATTGTCCCTTAGAAAAATCCCTGCCCAGCACGTCTCATGGTTTTTTTAAAGATTTTTTTCTTGAGTGTGCAGTTTCCTTGGAAAAAAATGTTCTTTTTCTCATCCTTGGGGTGCTGCTGTCTGTAAATCTGGGGTTCTTGCCATGGGTCTCAGGTCAAGCCCACCCTCACTGCCACACCATGCAGTCGGGGGTCCTCGGGGGGCTCTGCCTGTGTGCAGTGGGTGGCTGCGCTGTCCTCCCATCCAGCAGCACTGCCAGCCTTGCTCAGCCTGAAATCCTGGGTGAAAAAGAATTCAGCTAGGAAGAGCAAAGTCACTTAAAAATTCTTTAAAATAATGAAATAACAGCTAAATTTTTAATAAACTTGCCTCTTGAAGGTGGTAGGGAGCGGTGGGACGTCTGTGGCGTGCCAGGGTTAAGCACTGCAAAACATGGGCACGGTGAACTGCTGCCTTGCTCCCTGTAGCCCATCTGGTTCAGCGGCTGGGCCCGAGCATCACCCAGTTGCTGGAGCTGCTTTGCTCCCGTTGAAGAGGGAAGAGCGCAGCTGTATTTAGGAGCAGCGTCTGTGCATGCTGCCTCCGGGACACGGGGTTGGAAGGGGCAGCGTGCCCCGCGTGAAGAGCAGAGTGATGGCACTAGTGCTGCTGGAGTTGGATTAACTGGCTTCTGTCTCCTGTGGGTTTTGTTGACTTGGCTATAGAAAAACACCACACTTCCACCCTCTGAATGCCCACTCTTCAAAACAGAATGCTCTTCCCTTCCAACACATGGAAAGCTTCCTGACATTTTCCCTTCTCGTGCAATTCCCTGACACCTACCTGTACTCCTGTCCTTATGGCTCGTGTTCTTATTTAACCAACCAAAATGTTTGTGTGTTACTTCAGTAGGCAGGAGAGACAGTGAAGGAAGCTGTGCCCCAGCAAAACCAGCCGATGTTGGTGGGCCTCAGTGCTTGCACCCGTTGGCATTGCTGAGTTGCTGCCTGCCCTGCATTTCTCTCGTTGACAGTCGTGGGCAATCGCAGGCATGCTGCTGGGGTGTCCTCCCTGGGCAGGCTTGCGCTACGGAGATAGCAAAGGTTTGATCAGTTTTTTAGTTTTCTACAAAGGCCTTGCTTATCCAATGCTTTTCTAGCACCGTGTGAAAGGGCTGACAGACGTGCATACTACCACTGCCCATCTAAGCCCCGTTCCCTGGCTCTCAGGCATAGTAGCCATTCAGCCCACTGCTTGGCCCTTAGCTCTCTATGTACCAAATTTGTTGCAGAAAGTTGCTAGGAAACTCAGAAGAGGTTGCGTGGCTTTTCTTTCCCCCATTTTAATTTATTTTTCAATGTCATGGCATTGACTGAGCGAAGACCAGGGCAGGAGTGCTTCACTTGGAGCACTGTGCTCTTCCAGGGGACCAGTGGTTTGAAGGATGTCTCATGCTTTCAAGCTGTAGGTCTATGTAGGCTGTAGATGTTGGATCCATGTAGATTTTTCCTTTCTTCAAACCTTGCATGGATTTTTGTTCATCTCTCGCTCGTGCCAGGACCATGAGGTCAGCTCAGTTTCTGTAGGTGGGTTATAGTGTGGCATACCAGCAAAGGAGCCTCTTGTCTGCTGCTGTGTTTGGGTGCAAAGTCTGAAGCTTTCTGTGGAGCTTTTCTGCTCCTTGACTAACGTACTGCTGTTTGGGCTTGTTATCTCTCACCCACTTCTGCTGGGCCGTTGCTGAGCTTTTAAGGCAAGAAAAGGTGTGTGTGCCATGCTTTGGTTATGCTTTTTTTGGCATGTTTACATAGAAGAGAAGTCCTTGGCCATAGCTTGAGCTCTCTGGCGATGTTACTTTCCCTTGCCTCTACCTTGTAAAGCCAGAGGAAGGCGTTTTTGGCTTTTTTTTTTTAAAAAAAAAAAAACTAACACTTTTTGCCTTGTTTCGCAAGCCACTTCCACTTCCCCCTAGCCCTTGCAAAAGCGTTGCCACAGCTGCCAGGGTGGTACCAAAGGGTGAATTCAGCACTTCCAAAAAAAAAAACCGAAACAGGCTTCATTTTATGGTGATAAACTGAAGTAGCTCTTGGGTGCTTGTTGGGCATGGAACTCATTTCAGCTCCCATTGATTATTTCACAATAGTATGAGCACTGACTCGAGCCTGTCTATCCTGTTTGTTTATTGATGCAGACAGCTCAGGCAAAGTTCATCGGAAGGCAGTTAATCATTACGTAATTCCTGAGAAATATCTAAGCGAGTAGTTGCTTGCATACAAAGACACACTATAGGAATATGGTGCATGGTGGGGGGAAGTCAGAACTATCAACCCGCAAATACAGCATCCACTGAAAGCACCATGCTTTTTACTCCTGGTTCTCTAACTCAGCGATATCTCAAGCATCAGCTCTCCTGACATGGAGAAAAGGCTTACAAGGATGGGAAGAGTAGCTCACACCAAAAATGTGGTGGCATGGTGTGGCAGACCAGCTTAAAAAGGATCATCCCTTTGCTTGGGAAGATACTGTGAGCACGCAAGCCTAGACGAAGCAATCCAGGCGCTCTCAGTACGAGCTCTGTTCTTTCTACTAGTGAGTGAGAGTTCACGCAGGGTTTTCCTCTGCCTCACCGAGAAACTGGCCGTGCCTTCGGTGGCAGTCCTGCCCGAGGAAGGACTGAACAATCCAGCCTTCCGGTAATGTGTTCTTTAAAGGCTTAAAATAGTTCCTGCGTTTGTCACAAATCTGGATTTCACAATGGCTCAGAGGGCGAGTCACAGGCAAAGGCCAAACAGCCTCTTCTGTTACCTGAACAGGCACCTCTCGCCCCTTAAATCCATAAGCTGAGCAGTAGCTTGTCCATGCCTCTGCCTTCTAAGAGTACTCCTACTCATCCCCTATTTCCTGGTATTCCCGGTGTGTTTGGCAGTAGCATGTCCAGCATCCATCTTGCTCCAGAGGACGCTGGCAAGATCCTTTGCTCTATATCCTGCTTGGCTACTGGCGTGGCTTTCTGGAAGTGGTTTACTGGATAACTTTTATTTGATAAGTTTTCTTTTGTGGAATGCACGTTCCATTCCTGTTTCTGCATAGACCTGTCCGCCGTGGTCTGTGCGGTGCATTGATTTGCACAAAGGCTGGTAGTGGCCATAAGGGCTTCTCAGTTTTTAAATGCCAAGACTGTAATGAATCTAACTGTAGTTCAGCAGCACATTCTAGGCACTATGCTGGCAGCTGTCTGCTCTTTTTTTTTTGGTGCTAATTAGCACTCCAGGGACAAATTATCCATGGCATTAAAATGCCCAGGAGTGGAGGAGCTAAAAGATGGAACTAGATGCATGCTTTTGACTGACCAGCCATAGGCCATAGAGTGGCATCGAACAGCTTCTGTTCTTGGGATCTTACCATCTGGGTGATTCTTTCACTTCTGTCCAGAAATTTCACTGGAAAAAATAGGAAACACCATGAATTCCTCAAAGGCTGCGCATTTGGGGGTGTTCTACCTGAGAACAGAAGCTCTCTCTCCATCTCTGCATTCTCTAAATGGACTTTTGCTGGGTTGGAGACGCTGTAATTAGGCTGGGGTTTGCAGAAGATTTTGGATTTGTAGTTCAAGCTGCGTATTTTGCAGGACTGCATTTCAAATGATGTGGCTGTCTAACGAATTCACTATTGGTGAGTCAACCTAGGGTGCTTTCTTGATAGTTCTTGGTTTTCTTCTTTCCTCCATATCATTGTTTCTTCCTTTTTTGGGGATTTAAAGATAAACAAAACACCCACCATGAGAGAAGTTTTAATTTCCCTTGCTGCAAGGTGAGGGCAAGACCCCCAGTGAAGCTCAAGGTAGAGGTAAAGCTGCAGAGAGGCTGGTGGCAAGCTTTTTCTTCCCTCCCACAGCTCTTGGAGAGTGAGCAGCAGATGCTGCTGCTTCTCAGCCTGGTGCTCCGTGTCCTCTTGCCGTGAGGGGTATCATCCAAGGCCTGCAGGTTACAGACTTGGAAATGCTGGTTCCTTCTGCCTAATTGCTAGCTTGGCTTTTTGGGCTCAGAGTGGGCTGTATTTTGCCTTGTGCTAATGTCTTGGGGCAGATTCTGATCTATTGTACAAAGATAAGCAGAAATCAGGAAAAGGCTTTAAACCCTAAAGCATCATCTCATGCCTGGGATGTCTGAAACAGCCTCCCAGGGCTGGCAACATAAGCATTTGGTCTATTTAGGATCCACACAAACCTTCCTGGAAGAATATGTCTGTTGTAATACATTGTATGCAGGAAAATACCGGCAGAGAAGCTGAAGGAAATTGCCAGACGTGAGTTGCAGAGAGACCGCCTGGCGTACTTGGCCAAAATCTGATGCTGCTTGTACAAATCTGGCTTGCTGTGAGCAGCTTTCAGAGCTGGCTGGCTGCTGCAAGGGGCTGTGATGCAGCCATCTGCCTGATGGCAGGCAGCTGCTGTTCCCAGGGAGGCTGCTGGGAATGTGGCTGTAGCCTGGTGTCAGGGCTGGAGGACAAGCAGATGGAGAGAAAGAGAAGGTGGAGAAGTGGGCAGAAGCTCCTTGGATTTCCAAAGCTCCTGCAATGACAAACACGACTTGCTGAGCTCAGTTCAGGAGTGCCCACACCAGCTGGCATGCATCTTCCTCCATCTTGTATGGTAGAAACACTACAGACCAGGTTTGGGCTCAGAGGTGCCGTGGACAACTCAGGAGGGGATGAGGTGTCGAGCCTGTACGAGTGTTGGTCCTCTCAAAGGCAGCTGTGTGGGGCAACCGATCTCCTCTCCGCACTACAGTGGGCCATGCCAGAGGAGATTAATTTTCCAAAATCTCCTACTGACCTCATGGTCTCAGGTGGTCTCTTCTGCCATCCCTCACGGCAGTGGGGCATTTTAGTCCCTTCTGGGAAGTGCCGTGAGTGCACTCAGTTGTAACGGTGACGTTATCACAGGGCCACAGGGGAAGTACAGGGTTCGTGCACACACCGTCCGCATGGCATCCCTGCCCATGTGAGCCTGCTGTTTCAAAAGCTCAGTCTTCTTGCATCATGAGTTTGTGATGTCCTGAGCTGACTTCTCCTTGGAGATGGTGGTCTCTCTTCCACTGGTGTGACCAAGTGGTGTGACCTCCCTGTGCCGGCTGGCCTCGGGGGACGTGGGACAGTGCAGTGCTCCTCTCCCTTTGGGGTGGAAGCCCACCTCATGCAGCTCATGGGATCACCTCCCTCCCCAAGCTGTGTCCCCTCCTAGAATGGATGAGGAAATGGAGATGGCTGGGTGAACACTCTCATTCAGGACAGTCCAAAGTGGTGGAGAAAGGCAGCAGCTAATTCTGTTACAGACATCTTTAAAGACTGAATGTCAGGCAGGGTGTACACGGGCTCATATCTAGAAAGGAAGTGATCGCTGGGGGTTGCTGGGTTGCTCACCCATTAGTTGTAGGAGTAACGACGAACGCGGTCAGGCTGCCACAGTGAACACGTGGGCTGCGGTTGTTCCCCCACCCACAGCTTGCAGCCCAGTTTGCAATACCTCTGGCTCGGCATCCAGCACCCCTGCATGCCTTAGCAAGCCTGGGAGGGGATGAGAGGTGGCAGCATGGCTGCTGGGGTGGCTCCCACGAGGCTTGGGGGTGAGGGCAGGTTGGTTCAGACCTCTCGGTGGGAGATGATGCTGTGGGGGACTGGAGCACTCTCTGCTCCTGTTTTTTTTCAGGTGCCTGCAGGGCCCCAGCATCCTGGAAAGGCTGAGCTGGCCAGGACCCTGCCAGTGGGAAGCGTGTGATGGCTGACCTCCAAGGGAAGCCCCACCTCTTCTCACAATATTTACTTCCCCTCCTTGGACCTCTCCCAACGCCGTAAGTGCAGAGCAAACACAGTGGGGCACTTCTTGCTCCGATTTGGAAGTGCGGTGCTTTTCCCCATGCTTGCTCTGCTCCACATCTTCCCCTGCCCCGCTCTGCGTGCCCACCTCTGGGCATCCGGTGGCAACTTGGTAAGAAACAAATCAACCTGAGCAAAAGAAACCCCCTAATTTCTTCTGAAACCAGCATGAGCTGCTGTCTGGCATTTGGGCAGCGAGCCCAGATGGAAGTGGATTTGTCCCCTGTGGTAAAGACACAGCTGTCCATGCCAGCTCATGCGAATGCAGCAGGTCTTCAAAACCCAGCAGAGACTCAGGGGTCCCTTATTTTCCTCCCTCCATTCTATGTTTTTTCCTTTATTCCTTCCCCCTCTCCCCAGCCTGTTCTTTGATACACAGTTATATTATTACCTAAGCCATATAAAACTGTTCAGCGGGGCTTGTGGTGTTTATACTAGAAATTAATCCTCCTGTAAGCTCCCGTGTAGGTTTTCCAAACACAGATATGTACACTACAGAGCGGTAAGAAAGGTCACAACCAGAGCTTGCCCAGCTCCTCTGGTGATAACATCCACAGTGGGACTTTCTCCCCTGGGGGAGAGGCAGCCTGGAGTGGGTGTGATGGAAGGAAAATGGGTAATGAACAGGAATCATGCCAGGGGGGCTCTGCTGCGTCAGTGGGGAGCAGAGCGGGTGAGCTGTAGGGATTTCTCTTGTCCCTTGATCTGCTGATTCAATGCACTTCTGGGAATGGTGGGGAGCTCCTGAGTCAACAGCTCCCCTCTCGCCCCCTCTCCTAGCATGTGACACATCTCACAGTGAAGAAGCCCTGTGTGCAGACTGTCTCACAAATGCCCCCTTTGGTGTTTTGTTGCAAACGTCTAGTTTCTGCAACAATTCATGCAAATTGCATTTGCAAAATGCAGACTTGCCCTGGCGGTTTTGGGAGAAGCCAACAGACAGTGCTGGGTGGATGGTGCTCAAACAGTCCTCCATGGGAGCAGCGCTGAGGCTCACCTGGTGCTGCCTGCTTACAGACGCCTGCTGTTAGCCAAGCCTTCCATCAGCTGCCTTTTCCCCATGTGGGATGGGGGCACAAGAGGAGTAAGGTGGTAAGAAATCTGTCTGCATATGCTTCCAGTCCAGCATTAATAGCCTTTTGCTGGTGTGTGGCACCTCGAAGCAGAGCAGCCCCTGTGCAGCTATCGGTGACCCCTTCCTAGACAGGGGGGGGGAAGGAGGTCAGCAAGCTGCTAACCCAAGGGCACACTCCTGTGGTGGTGTGAGAAATGGGAAGGGAAAGTCAGTAAAAGTTTTCCAACCGCTAGGACAAAGAGGTTTTGATGTTTTTCTAGTTATTTGGTGAGTAAGCTGGTTAAAGGGACTATATAAAATGGAGGGGGCAGCTGGGAGAGCACGTGCAGTATTTTTCTTACTGTGATCTGAAGAGCTCACTAATATGCAACACCAGGAATACCGGCTGGTCCTGGGAAATCAAAACGCACCTTTCTTGTTGCTTTACCTGCCAAGGAGGTGATCCCTATGTTTCCCTCGTGTGTTATGAAAACTGCCTTGGTGAGCGTCCTGGTGAGGAAGGGGAACGGCAGGGGAGTTCAGGGTGGAGATGGTTCACAGCTGTACTGTGAATTTGGTTGGATTGTCTGTGTACTCTGTCCTTCTAGTAAATGGAGCTATCACCTATGCTGTTATCACAGACCCTCTATACTCTGAGATTTTTCTTGCCTCTGTCATCTTTCTTCTCGTGCTACAACCAATAGGATGCACCTCCTTTTCTAAAAGCCTCTTTCTCCCCATGATGGGAAGTGGTGTGGGCATTAGAGACTGGAGGGAGGAAGGAGGATGCTTTGGCTCTGATGCAGCATTCATCCCCTCTGCGAAGCTACGGGCAGGTTTAGGAGGCAGAAATGCATCTGCAAGTTTCCATGCTTGTGCTCTGGCTGGTACCAAGAGTGTGAATTGAAGGAGTGGGAATTGTGCAAGTACCATGTGCTCCTGGCTCTCCTCACCTTTCTACTCATGCTGGTTTTGTCTTGCAGGCTAAGAATAAGGAAACTGGTGCTTTAGCAGCTGCCAAAGTCATTGAAACAAAGAGTGAAGATGAACTGGAGGATTACATGGTGGAGATTGAAATACTGGCGACCTGCGATCACCGGCACATCGTCAAGCTCCTGGGAGCGTTTTATTGGGATGGCAAGCTCTGGGTAAGAGGCTGTTGCTGTGAGTGACCCGTACAGCTGTGCATTTCTCACTCTGCAGAGGGGAAACGGCTAATGTATGGTGAAGCAGTACCTCTGGAGCAGCTTGAAGCATTAGTGTGAGTCAGAAATGACTCACAAGCTGGGCTCTACTCACTGTGTGATCAGTGCCTGGATTTTCCCCACTTTCTTTGATGAGCTAACTGTCTTCTCACTAAAGTCGCTTATAAATAGTCCAGTGAAGATCAACAGATCTTCACCGTGAAGTGAAAACTGGAGTTGGTTCCCCCCCCCCTCCCCCCCCCCACATTCGGAGTTTGTAAAGGTAGAAAATGCAGCACCAATAAGGGCATCTCTTCCACCACTTCACTCTCTTTTGTGCAAGATCAGATGGAACGGTAACCCTGTTTTTTTGATTTGTGTCTTATTTCTGCCTCAGCATCTTTAATGCAGAGGCAACTGATAGCAAGAGCGCCGTTCCCCATGGCTGTGGAAGCACAGGGACATAAAATGTAATCCAGCGGGTTAGTGCAACGACTACTTGTGCTGTGGCTAGAACAGCAGGTTTCTGCATCTCTTTCCCCTAGCCTTGCAGGTTTTTTTTTGGGGGGGTTGGTTTTTTTTCCCCTTGCCTGCTGTTTTCTCTGAGTCCCTGGCAGCAGAGGAAGGTGAGCATGAAAGGCACCTTCCTGCATGCTTCCATGCGAAAGGTGCAGGGGGCTGGAGAGGGCGAGGGCGTGAAGCCTTGTATACTTGCCCCGTGCTAGACTTGAGTAACTCTGTGCCTGTGTACATGGAGATGTGCCTGTGTCAAGGTAGTGGAAATTGGGTGAATATGAGGATTTTCAAAGCCATCTTCTCGGCCAGTTCATCTGCTCCTTCTTGTAACTACTGGCAAGTCAGGGGAGTCTCAAAGGGTGCATTCAGCAGCTCTGTTACTTATTGCTTCCTCTTTTTAATGCTTTGGATACCTTTGTGGCCTCCCAGGGTAATCTTACTAGAGTTTAAAAAAAGAGATCTCAGCTTTTGAGACTTGCACTTGTGTGAGCTGAGCCATCAGAGCCATCGGTCCCTGCCTGTCATGCTGGGGGAGCTGAGGCCAGAGTGTGGGATGAGCCATGGGGCTGTCACTGGAAGAACGCAATCCATGTCTAGTTCATGCCTCGGTTAAGCAATGCTGGAGAGGTACTGTTTTACTGGGCAATGTGCGCACCTTTTGCAATGTCAGCATGGGTCAGTGTCCCTTCTTAATTAAAAATCCATCGGTGAAGCCCCCAACTTCTCTGTGACGCTCCGCTCAGAGGGCTGCAGTACCCAGCGCTGAGCGCTTCCTTCTGTGCATCTTCGTGCTTCGAGGGAGCTGGGCTGCAAGTTGTCCAGAGATTTGGTATTTGGATGGCTGCTAATCGTGATGCTGAGCCCTGGGCATGTTAAAGAACAAAGTAAATATGTACCCTTCTAAGGAAGTTAAAGGCAAACATCTCTTCTAGGAGGGGACTCGGGGTTTGGACAGATTGCAACTGCAGCAAAACTAATCTCAACAAAATTAAAAGGCAAACATACAACAAGCTTGGGTGAGAGATGGGGCCAGTTTGTATTCCACGGTTCTGCTGTTTTTACCTCCATGCTCTGCGCCTGGTCTGCCTGAATTTTATACATTGGCCTTGTTCTCTCTAAAATGTCAGCCCCCTCCCCTTTCCCCTTCCACCTCCTCCCTGCAATAGGAAGCTTTGCCTTCCTTCCTGTAGGGAAAATGGATTGCAGATCTCAGCTCTGCTTTTGTCTGAGAAGTGCTTTGTAATGTCATATGCTTGCCAACCTACTAAAATTAAACACCCTCTTTGAAGCTACTGGAACAAGAGCCTCCTGTATGAGACTTTCCCGTGAGGGTAGACTTTACAGCCCTGTCCATTGTTTTGGGAGGAGGATCGTTCTCTTTATTTAATTATTTGAGTGGCATTTGCATTTCATCGCTCAGGCTGTTCTTATTAATGCTGTAGTGTTTTGCTGGCTTTGAAGGAAGTAAATAAGCCAGGCTGTTATACTTCTGGAAGGCTTCTAGTCGCTACCAGGTTTTCCCTAAAGTCAAAGGCTTCCGCTTCTCGGTCACCAACACTGCTGGGGAAAATTTGCATCCAAATATAAACACCAGCTTTCATTGTCTTGTCCATATCCCATCCCCATTTCTGTCTGTGTGGTTATTTTAGCCAGCATTTTCCTGGACCATTTGCAAATGGCGTGTTTGCAGGATGGGTGCACGGACTCTGCTGTGCTTTTAGCTTCAAGTGGCTCAGGCTTTGGGTAAAACTGCTGCGGGTGCGTGTCTGGGTGGCAATCTGCTGTGGTTTCCTTGTCCTCGCAGCCCAGCGTGGAAAGACAATGTTCAAAGTGAGAATGGGGCAGGAGTGGGAGCACGCAGACAAGCTGGCAAGGGGTCCAGACGTGCCCAGCCTCCTGGATGGCAGGAGCTCTTTGGCTCTGAATAATTTATGGCTTGGTCTGTGCCACAAGCAGTCTCAGCCGACGGTGCTGAGAGGGGCTCAGTGCTGAGAAGGGCTCTTGCTAAATCAGTCTGTTGACTGTTCTCCGACTCTTGAACTAACAAGGAAAATATGTGAGGAAACCTGGACTTTGGTGGTGGCTGCTGCTGCAGAGGCTTCCTTGTCCCTCCGAGCTGCGTTAGGTCCCCGTGGCTTCTCTCTGCCAGGGTTTGGCTTTGCACTTCAGTAACCAGAAGGTGACATGGAATATTTATGGAGCAAAAAAACTTTCTGTGCAAAGGGAAGTGGCTTATTCTACAGCAGCTGCTTTGAAATCCGTAGCACTGAAATGAAAGCATAAACCAGCAAATTCCTCTTGCCTGATCGGCATCAAGCTGAAGGAGAGCTCCGGTTCTCGCACATGACAGAGCAGAAGCCCACTGTGAGCCACAGGCAAGGGCTTGGAGGACCCCAGTGAGTCCCCAGGAATATAACTGGTGAGATGACAGCATTCAGCATGAACTTCCTTGGCATATAAATACATTGCAGAGATGCTGTGCCCTCACCAGCTATCTTGTTCCATTCCCCCCCATCTTTTCTTTGCTCGTGGCAGAGGCCAAGCAGTCTTGTGCCAGTTGAAGACAGCCCAGGGAGGCTTGCAAAACTGCAGTGGTGGGAGTTTTCATGATTTTATTTTATTTTTATTATAAGCCCTGTGGCATTTGATGTTCTTTTGCATAAATCCCAGTTGCTGGAAATGGGGGCACCAAATGAAAGCTGAGAATCTCGTGCTATTAAAAAAAAAAAAGTCTCGTTTGAGTCCTTGTGGCTGGGCCACATTTTAAAGTATTTTTTTTTTCTGAAGTGCGATGTAGGACTTGGAAACACAAAGGCAAATCCCCCACGCCCAATATACATGCAACTTTAAAACCGGACTCTTTAAAGCTATTTTGTGACTGAGGAATTGGACTGAAGTATGGGTTTTGAATGTTTGGAATCGCTGGTGCTGAATTTGCGCTGATAATTATGAGTAGTGGGAAAGAAAAACAACAGACCTTGTGTGTTGTCCCCCTCTTGAGGGCTATGTGCTTGGTTTTTTTTTTTTTTCCCCTTCCAAAACAACACAAAAACACTGAGACCTCAAAGGAAGGGAGGAACTTTTGATTTCCTGCTTCTGAATATCTCTGCTGCTTCTGAGTGTCTCCACTCACAGACAGAGGAGCGATAAGATGACCAGGGAGGAGAGTCTTGTTTGGAGTGATGAACTCCAACTTTCCTGCGGGAGATCTCTGCTCCCAGGGGATGGTGGCCATCTCTGCTGGACAACCCAACATGCTCTGGCAGCCGGTCCGCAGGCAGGGCAGGAAACCTGGGCTCCCTCCTGCAGCAGCCTGTCAAGATGCTTCAGCATTGAGTCTGTAGGGTTCTCTGGAAAGTGGTTGAAATGTGATTTGGCCCCCGGTATTTAGTTGCAGGACTCTGCCAGTGGTGGTACAACTTTTCTAGAGAAGCACCAGAGAATTCTCTTCCCCCTCCCTCCTTTTCTATAAACTGTGGTTGCTATAGCAAATGGGCTTTTGAATAAACAGACGTTTCCTGGAGATCAAAGCAAAAATCGCTGTACCGTGCAGGTAACCCTGCCTTGCTGGAGCATTTTGGGGATGGTTAATTTAATCAGCTTAAAGCTTCTTCTCACTGGCCTGCTGTGTGGGTATGTAACTCATAGCTTGCAGAGAGACACCAGCTTTGTAGCTAGTCTTTGTACTTCCCTTAAAAAAGCATTTTGCATTTTCTGTGGGCAGGCCCTGACATGTTTAGCCAGGGACTTTTTGGGTTGCTACCCCTTTGATATGGATGTTGACTGGAGATTTGGGCATTCTTGAAAATCCTGTATCATAAAGAAATGTTCATTATCCCATGCACTAGACTGCTGGGCTATGTAAAGCATCTGCACCTTTTAATTCTCTTAAGTTGGAAATACCTTTTGTTTAAAACAAACAAAAAAGCAAGCTGATAACAGTATCAGATTCCCTAAGGTTCTCCTTAGTGAAGGGAGGTTATTGCAACTTGCAAGGATGTCTCGCAGGGTGAGCAGCCTGAGCTGTGGCTGGATGCCTGCAGGGGACCCCTTCACACGAATGCTGTACCAGATTGGGCTCTCCAGGCTTCTCAGTCATCTGTCCCCAAGGAATCCGAGGGCTATTCGTGTGCCTGGAAAATTTCACTTGGCAGGAGAGTTGCAGTCTAAACTGGCCCTTCCTGCTTGGCCTTGTGCTCCTGAAGCTTTTTACCAAACATCCCTGCAGAGTGCTTGAACAGCAGCTCACGAGCGCTGAACTATGCGTAGTATTGGAGCGTAGCGGAGGAGAGACCTTGAAAAACAAAGTGATCCCAAACCTGCAAACTTTGTTTAACAGCTGGCCAACCTCCTAGAGGAGCAAGCCTTTCCTTTCTCTTCCTCCTTTCCCCCAGCTTCAGAAACTTAAATCCGTGCCAGATTTGGCTGCACCCTGAGAGCCCCAGAGAGCACCCAGCACTGTGCTGCCAGCACGGCCGTGCTCTGGTACCCAGGAGCTGCTGCAGGATGAGGCCCGCTGGGCAAATGAGCGTGGGGGTGGTGTTTGCTGGACCGGTTTCTAAATTCCTACCAGTCCAGAATTTGGGCAGAACTGCAAAACAACCCCAGTAACTTCTGCAGGGTGGGTAGGTGAGGAGCAGATGCGGGCAGATATCTGCACACATCAGGACAGGGCATTGCCATGCCCCAGGAGGCTGGGAGTGCTGCAAGGACATCACTGTGTCCCCTCCTTGTCCTTAGAGTCAGCTGGATGCACGTCATCTTCGCCAGGGCTGGAAACTGGAAAAAGCAATGTGTCCCAGTGTTTTTTCTGATGCTTCCCTGGGCTTCCAGGGTCAAGCAATTTGCTGTTCAGAGTAGTGTAATTGACCTGAGTGGGTGATCACTTCTGCTCCAACCTTGGCACTGTGTCTTCGCTAGCCGGGAGGCTGCGGAGCGGGTGTCTGGGTGGCATCCTCCCTCCCCTCCCTGCCACCCACTGCCTGCCTGCAAAGCAGTAAGGCTTCTCTCTGCCTCACCCACATGCAGGTTGTTTACTGCCTTTCCCAAAGACATGGAGGTCTAAGTCTTCTACCCTCCTCTCTGCTGTAAAGCTGGGCAGCGGGTTGCGTGGGACCAAAATATCTGCTCTGTCTTGCGAACGTGAACTTTCAGACTCCTGGGAAGTCGCTGGAAATCCTGTTCTGGGTAAAACTGGGGCTTTCCCTTAAAGCAGGGATGGAAACGGAGTGATTTTGATCAATCACCAAGAACGACTTACGCAGCAGGCAAATTACCATAGCCCAGCCAAGTTCAAGAGCGCTTCTATAGGTAGCAACAGGACAACACAAACTAGAATAGAAGCCTTTGTCTACCATCCTTTATACACGCTAACGTTACAAGAAAAGGTTATTGAAGCAATAATAATGCCTTGTGATTACATACCCTTGTCATCTATACACCGTGGAATGCTGTTATAAAAGACACCTGGTGTCATTATCCCGGTTATTAGAAGGGGGAGCTGAGGCACAGACAAGAATTTGCCTAAAGTTTACCCAGCAGGTAAATGGTACTTGGGAATAAGTCTTATGTGCTGAATCCCAGTCCAAGCTTATAACCATAAGGCCATAGTTTTATGAAAAGAAAGCAGCAGACAAGAAACCTATAGGCAAATTGGTTTTCAAAGCACTTTAAAACTTTGTTTAGAAATGAACTGCAATAAGCCACGTTCCCACTTGGCTGGCTTACCAAGGGAAATGCTAAGGAGCAATGTTTGCATGTAAATGAATAATTATGAACTACCTCAGTATAGGAGACAGTGCCTTGAAACCTAGCTTCAGCATATGCCCTGGAACGAGTGATAGATTGCAGTTTTAGACTTCTTTATTTCAGATACAGCCTGAAAGTTGTCATTTGGGAGGGATGGATGGTCTTTTGCAGACCTTATGGCTTTGGGAGGTTTCCATTGACTTCAAAGCCTTCACTGAAACAGTTAAATACCAATGCTCTTGTCTTGTGTGATGGATCCAGGCACCTTGTGTTGTGAACTTGGGGATGATCAGAACAAATAATTGTTTCTAGGGAGATGTCAGGCAGCAGTGGAAAACTTGTAAAGTCCTTTGCCACCCCTTCAATGAGTTGTCCTCCTGGCCAGGCAAGGCTTTGAGGCTGCATTGGAGCTGCTGGCTGTTAATAAAAGACACCACGAAAGACCCAGACCAGAGTCCTGGGTCAAACTCTAGCTCTCACAGTGAGCTCTGGCCTTCTGAAGTGCATCGTCTATTTTAGGTGCTGGCACAAACATGGGGTGCTTGAAGTTGGTGAGTCTTCCCACTGAAGAAGCAACTTGTTCCTTTTAGCTATTTATATTTGAAAGGATTTTCTGCATTTTGCTGCCCATCCAGTAACAAATGCTTTTAGTGAACTGAGTGGCCTCTAAATGCTGACTAACTTCTTGTGAGAAGGGAGATCCCAGTCACAGCCCTCAAAGCAGCAAAGGCTTTGCCCCATGCCCCGGCAGAGAGCCATTCCCTCGGTGTTTTTCTTGTTTCTATAGCAAACAAGAACACTGGCCTTCCTCCTGCCATGAGGGCGATGATGCGCTTGGAGCGGGTGCTGGTCTGGTCCCTGAAGGGAGAGCTCATGAGCCCGTGCATGTTGCAATTAACCCCTCCCGCAGTCCTCGGCATCCCAGGCACCGCAACCTGGTCGCGGCCATGCTGACCCTCTCTGCTCTGCATCTTGTAGCTGTTTGCATTCAGTGGCTATGGGTGTTCTTGGATTCTCATCCCTCTGGGAGGCTGGTTAGCAAGTCAGGATGGTGAATTCAAAGGGGCCGGATACCAGCCCTTGTTAAAAGAAACTAAACGCCCTGTGTGATTCTAGCAAGGGGAAGGATGCTTTTTGCAACATCAAAACCATTTGGTTAGCCTAAAAGTAGTTTTGATTTGTTCTGCCAAAATTTCAGTAGGAATGGGAGTATTTCTGCCAACCTGTTGGGGGGGATAGTTCAAGGAAATATTTTGTCATCTCAGAATGATTTACATGTGAAAAACTCATCCCCGGTCTCCCTGTGATCAGCAGGGAGCTCTGCGTTTCGAGAGGAGTATGCAGTGTTATCTGACTTTGCTCTTGATAAAACTTTCCTGCTCTGAAATTCCATAAGCCTTGGGTTTCTTCACTAGCTGCCCTGCATCTTCCCTCACTGGTTATGGGGCAGACTTTTTTTTTTTTTAATTTCAAATGTTTTTCTCTGTGGATTATTTTGTTCAGAAAAGGGGGGAAGGGGGGGAGAAAAGGTTTATTATGTTTAAAGTCTCTGAATAGTGTCCTTGTCTGTAAGGGAAAATTGGCAAGCTTGGAGCACTCTCTTACAGAGAGCTAATTATTTCTCTTCCACCTACAGCATACTTGCCATGTCAGACAAGCTGTTGACATTTGTGCTCTGCTGTGGCAGCAAAGAGGCTTCTAGTGGCTTCTGTATTGTTTTATGGCCTCTGCAGTGTGTGCTGAGGGCCTGTGGCAGCCGGGGGGAGTGCGGAGCTGGTGGCTTTTGCAGGTGCTGGTGGTCCTTCGGGTGTTCATCCCCCCTTGTGTTGGTGGCATGCTGGCCTCGTGGGGCTCTAGAAATGAGGTTGGGAAGGACGGCGTGTGACCTCAGTGCCTAGGAGGCTGCTGTAGCGGCTTGCCCTGTCTTCAGCCCCCAGCAAATAGCTGGAGCAGCTCAGCCTTGCTTTGAATCAGCCCATCTGGCTTATGAGCAACACCAGCATAATCTGTTCCCCCGCTTTCTTCTAGCCCTTTGGCATGTGCCGAGTGAAAAGTTTTGGGCAGGAAGGTGCCAGGGAAAGTGCCAAGTTAAGCGGGCATAGGAATGTGATCCACCTCCTCCCTCCACTCTGTAATGTCAACTTAATCCTTGGACTTCAGTTTGAGCAGGGCAGGCTGGCTGAGATAATGGGAAGACTCAACATGCTTGCAAACAAAACTTCACCAGTCAGCACAGCCCTTGATTTTTTTAAAGAAGAGAGTAGATCTGACCAAATGGCATTTAAAAACCAAGGTGGTGCTCCCCAAACACAGCCCCTGTGGTCCTGCCGCCCATGTGCTGTGGGGGGGAAGAGGGAAGCCGCTCCTGGGAGGGCTGATCCGGCATTGCTCGTCTTGCCTCCTCCTGCAGCCGGCAGGACAGCATAGCTTTGCCATTAGCCACCAGGACTTGAGTTCAGATGTCAGGCAGATGGAGTAAAGGACGTGCCCCTTGACCGTGACTAAATGTGGTTTCTGTGCCTAAATATATTACTGCGTTCTTTCCACCAGCGAGGAACAGCTCTGTCCTCTGGGGTTTGTGTCACTCAGAAGCTGAAGCCCCTTTCTCAGTCCTCAGAGGTAGAAGTGTGTCCAGTTTTTGCTGGAGCCGTGAGGATGGGCTCAGCCCGTCAGCCCCAGGGATGTGATGGGCTTGGAGGGACAGGGGACAGAGCCACGAGGGTGGCTCCCCACCCTGTGCTTGGGTGTTCAGAGGCACCGGCTGTGGGCAGAAGCCCCAACAGATAAGTGGGGCTGGGTACAAGATGTTCATGGGGGGAGCATCAGCCTCCCCATGTGTCCAGGCCATAGCTGGGCTGTGGAGGCAGTGCTGGTGTCTCAGAATACGCATGGAGGTTGCTGTCTGTGTCCCCACTGGCCGTTCCACGTGCGGGACTGGACTTTGCCCACGTGCCTCTGGCATGGAGTGGTCTCAAGATGGTACTTGAGGTCCAGATCTGTCATTTACCTGGGCAGCTTTTGGACAAATGGCCATCTGCGTTCTTTGTGCTGCACTTGGTATTCACTGCAGCCAGCATTTCTGGGCTGGGGGCATCCCCTCCACAGGTTTTGTGCAGATCTCGGTCCCCCCTCCAGATGCTCCTGACCTTGTTTGAGTTCTCTCAGTGCTACAGTAACATGCAGAGTTTGAGAACAGAGCTAGCTGTTGCCTCTATCCCTTATTTTCCACAGTGTGTGTCTTACAGGGCTGAGCAATAGTGTGGGATGGCCACCAGCAAGCTGCTGTGTGACCCGGTATTGGAGAACTGGATGGGAAAGCTGGCGTTCAGCAGCTGATGAATGACTGTCACTGGCAATGGGGCAGGAAACTTTCTGCTCCTCTAGAACAAGGACTGAGGGCTGCAGGAAGATGCTTTCTGGCCTTGCTCAGTCTCCTTTGCCTCTGAGTCGAGACCAAAAGCCCTAGAGACTGTCTGTGCTCTCAGCTTCCCAGCGCTGCTGCAGGCCTTGGGAAGGAGCATGTCTCGCCCACGGTGCATGATCCAAATGCTGGGAGGAGAGACCTGCCTTGCTGTGACTCCTCTGTACCCTGTTGCAGGTGGGGAGGTCTAGACCATTTCCTCCCAGCCCTCCTGCCTTCCCCCTGCCGCCTGCGGTGCTAGGGGAGTCATCCTGTGCTATGGGTGCCGTGGTGCCAGTGCGGGCTGTGTGAGGGGCCTCCGGGAACCCCGGTCCTGCCCTGGGCTTGGCGCGCTGAAGGGGAGACTCCATCCCACACCAAAGCAGGAGAAGTTTTGGGTGGGTTGGGGGGCGCGCACAGGGGTGCTGTTCCCAAGGTGGGCTCCTCCTGCGCTGCCCGGGGGGGGCGAGGTCTCGCGTGCCACCGGCGCCCCGGGACCCCTGCCCGCGTGTTTGCTCTGCAGGGGTAGAGGAGGGGGAGGAAGGCACCACAGGCTGCAACTCCCTTTCTGACGGCAGAAGGGCGGCAACAGGCTTCGTGGCCAAAGCCCTCACCCTTGGCGGCGGCGGTGCAGGGTCAGTGAGCCACCCAAATGAGTGGGGCTGGGGGCTCGGCAGGAGGGACTGACCTGCTGCATGTCCCCTGCCTGTGCCCCGCTGGAGGGGCAGCAGCGGAGGCTGGCGGGGAGAGAGGGGAAGGGCTCTGCAGCTGCAGAGGCAGTGGCTGTTTCTCAATGCAGCCGTTTGTTGAAATTCAGGCAGTGGTACATGCCTTGTGGTTTTTGCCCGAGGTGATGCTGCCTCGAGAGTGCCGCCTCAGCTGCCTTCTCACCTCCCAGTCACCAGTTTTGCTGCAGTGGGAGGAGGATCCAGACTTCCCCCTTTGGGCAGTTCCCTTACAGAAAAGCAGGGCCTGCTCTCTCTTGCTGTAGCCTAAAAAGCAGCTTTGTAAAAGTCACCATAAGGGGGTTTCTTTCCCCCTTCCCTCCTGTACCCCGGCATGAGCGGGGTCCTCTCGCTCCTCTGCGCTGGGGCTTGTCATGGGGCTGAGCAAGCTGGTGGCTCCCACATGAGGCATCTTCAGAAGTGGTGTCCATTGCCTGGATGTGCTGGGAGGAAAGGCAGGCTTCAGCTCACAGCGTCACTGACCGGGCAGATGGGCCCAGCAGGCAGGGTGACTGCAGTGGCAGCAGCACTGGGGATGCTGACACAGTGCCTGGGGGCATCGAGGTTTTGTAACTGGGAGTCCCTGTTAACTGTTCTGCACTGTCCTCCCCACCCGCCCTTCTCATCGAGCTGCTCACGTCTCTCTGCAGCACCAGGAGAGCCCCGAGGCAGCCAGGGCCCCCGACTCACTCTGGCTCTTTCTCTTTTCTCTTTCCCTTTGTTGCATTTTTGCTGAACGCGAAGGATTTCTGCCCTCCACCCCCCCGGCCACACTGCCTCTGAATCACGAGAGTGGTTGCTGTTTGCTGCGTTTCTTCCACTTTTCCTGTAAGTGGGTGGGCGATGCCAGGAAAGCCCTGCTTTCCTCGCTGCGGTACCCACACAGCCACATCTGCCCCCAGCTCCTTCCTCCTGCCTCTCCCTCCCGGGTCTGCACATTAGGGACAGCCCAGGGGCCCACCGCCCTCCTCCCACTGCGGTCTCCCTGCAATGGCCGCTCTGCATGGAGAAGGACCGAAACCTCCGATGGTGAGCATGGCGCTGAGGCCAGCTGTGGCACACCCTGCTCCTTCTCCGTGCCCTGCTTGAACTTGGAGAACACAGAGATGGAAGTGACTGCTGCTAATGGCAGGACCCCACCAGGAGCTTTGTGCCAAGTCGGCATCCTGGAGAGAGGGGAAATGGAGTGGGTGTGATGGCTGGCAAGGAGGCAACCTAGAAAGCATTTCCTTTCACCAGCTCGGTCTGTAAATGGAACACAGTTTACTTTACCCCATTTACTTTTCTTATCTCCCCAGTCCCTCTGTGCCAATACAAGGCAGGAGAGCCGGTGGCTGTGCTGGAGGGTGCTTTCTGCTGTGGCTGACAAGGACTTCTCTAAGTTGCCCCAAGAACGTGGCAGAGCCATGAGGCTGCGCGTGGGCGATGGAGGCTGCCGCGGCAGCAGGATGCTGCGGGTTACCTTCTCACTGGTGGTGGGCAGCTGCTTACACAAACAAAATAAAGCCCTCTGCTGCAGATCAGGAGAGGAAATTGCTGAAGTACTTCAGTTCTGAAGCAGTTTCTGGGCCAGGTAGGGTGGATCTGGGGCCAGATGGATCCTGGGGATGCGGGCAACCTCCTGTGCCCACTGGTGCTGAAGCTCAGGGTTCTGTGGGAAGGGAGGTGGCCGCGTGGTTACAGTGCTTAGCATGGCGTGCACCCGTGTAGTAATGGCTTGGGTGCTCTGGAGCACCACTATGACTCCAAAGCAGTTGGGCAACTGAACGTGCAACTGCAAAAGCAGCAAAGTCACAGGAAAAGCCTGCAGGTGCCTGCCACCTCCAGAGACTTGGGAGTGACTGGGCTGCCAGCCAAGGGCTCCTCCATCCTAAGGGGACCTGGTAGCCTCCCTGCATAGCCTGCTGCGCTCGTGGGAAATGCCTTGCTGCCCGTGACCACCACTGCCAAGATGAGCTGCCCCCAACTTTCTCAGCTGATGGCTTCCCCCCTGCCACCCTCCTGACTGGAAGAGGCATTTCTCCAGTGCTGCTACAGAGGGAACAGTTCATGGGCCTCTTGCCCTCTGACATGCCAATCAGATGAGTCACGCTTGGCTGAGGGTGTGTCCTCTCCTCTTCATTTGGCTTCAATTGCAAACCTCAGTTCAGGGACATCAGCTGTTCCACCCTTGGCGACTGTGCAGTGTTTGGTAAAAATACCTTTCAAGATAAGCTTTTTCAATTCTTCTTTTTTTTTTTTTTAAAATGTTGTAGAAACTTCTAGGGTTCAAACACACCCAAGAGGCAGGACCAGTCCTGCCCAGGGTGGGAGGAACAAGCAGGCTCTTGGTCCTGCCTGGGAGGACTTTGGTACCTGGGCAGGAGATGCTGTTCCTGGTTTGTCAGACCCAGAAACTGCACTGGGCTCTAAACCATCCTAGGTTTGTTTTCTGGGTTGGTGTCCCTCCAGCCCTCACCTGGTGTAAGGTGCTGGAGGGATTCTCCTGGCACAGTGTCCACTCTTGCTGTCTTGAACTGCAAAGTCATATAATGCTTTTTCATAAAGTGTGGTGCCCCCTCACTCAGGTACAACTTGAAGACCTGCATCTTTAAGAGCACTTGATTTAAGCCATAGCTGTTTCATACATATGTACATATATTTATTCTCCTGCGCACCCCCAGGCTCACTGGATCCTGCTTCCTCTCTTCTCAGGCAGTCACTTATTACTCGAGCAGCCCAGAAAATGGCCCCAGCCCCTCTGCGTGCCCTGCTCCCACCTGCGCTTACAAAATGCTTCCAGGTCCTGCTGTGCCTAAAGGCAGGATTAGGATGAGCCACCGGAAAAATCAAGGTCACCAGCAAAGCCATTTAACTTGTGTTGGACTTTCACTTTCAAATTTAAGTTTAAATTTAATTTAGCCTGTGCAGAAGGTTCTTGAAAAGGAAAGATTATGTGGCTTCTGCATGCAGACTTCTTCATTCATGCTGTTTCACTAAAGGTATAGGAGAAAAGGGCCCATTTTACTTGGAAACAGCAGCACTCAAACTGTGGTATGAAGGTTGGAGAGGTAGCAAAAGCAGGTTACTTACTATGTCTATAAACCGGCTGCCCAAATCTGTTCCTGTGCACGCAGCTTGTGTGTCCGTGTGGAGCTGCGAAGGAGCCCGGCGCGGTGGCTGGCTTTCTTGGTGTGGTGTGGGAGCTGAGAGCACAGGGCGCTGGCTGCACTCTGAAGGCAGCCATCAGTTGTGTTGCTCAGATAGCTGAAGTGATGAGGGCTAGGGGCGAATTTTGCATGTGCCTGCAAGGTGTAGTTGCAACTGCCTATGGACTGAAAACTAAAATGGCGATAGCGTGTAATCCCCAGGATTTATAATGGCTTTGAGGTGGCAGCAGGAGGGAGAGCTGCTGTTGCTGCTGCATGTCCCCCCTGGGAGCCCAGCGCAGCAGAAGGGCTGGGCAGCCTTCGGCAAGGAAGTCCCTGGATTTCTCGTGCAGAGGAAATCGTTATAAACAGGATGTTTGCTCCAGCCCCGTTCCAGGCTGCTTGCGGCAGACCCCACAACGGGTGCTCAGACCCCACTCGCCTGGACCCTGGGCAGGGGGAGGAGGAGGTGGGGGGGCTCCCCCCAGCTGGAATTAGTGTGGAGCCGCTTTCAGGATGTCAGCATCAGGGCAGAGGCCCCCACGGGTCTCATATCTCTGGTTCATGAGACTGCAGGAGCTTTTTTGGGACTGGCTGTGTAAAAACTGTTTTGCGGTGCTGCTGTGGTTCTGCAGGGAGCCCCATGGTGGGTCCCAGGTCTTGCAGGTCACAGGGGCATTGCTGGCAGTGGCCGAGCGCAGTGCAGGCAGCAGCCCCATGCAGCATTAAGAGGCAAAGCGCAGCACTGAGGTTGGCACTGTCACTAGAGCGGTTACTCCTCTAGCTGTGGCTTGGGACAGCCCATGTATCAAAGCACATGGAAACAGTCCTAAGGAAACAGTTAAACTCTGTGCAGCTCTTGGGTAAATCACCAGCCTCCTGGCTGCACAGATGCACAGGCTCTTCTCAATAATCTCTTTGAAGATCCTCACAACTCATTCCTCATCACGGCCAGAGCAGCAGGCTGCGCACCCCGGGGTGTCAGGGGCCGCCCAGCTGTCCCCCTCCCCTCTGTGGGTCTGGGAGGGTGCCCGCACAGCCTCCCCTCCCCTCCCCGCGAGCTTCCTGCGTCCCCCAGCTCGCACACAGACAGCCACGTGCTGCTGCCACCAGGCCTGCCTTCCTACCTGCTTCAGTGGTAAAACATTTTTCAGGCTGGTCCTGCTCCTGGAAGGAAGTGTGTATGGTGTATGAGCTATAGGATTGCCAGTTGCATTTATTTAAATCAGGTTTTCTGGGCTGAAACAAGCCCATTAGGTTTTTGGATGTTCAGACTATCTGGACACACCCATAATTATTCTTTGGCATTTCTGCCCTTGTTGAAAATGCATATTTATAAATTTTCCATATTTCCCATATTCCCAGCGCCTGGCTTGCAGCCTGCTGTGCCTGCATAAACATACACGGTCATGCTGATTCAGATGGACTGATTTCCCTAATTTTCTCATTGCTAGACTGCAAATCCGAATGCAACTTTGTGAGGTGAAATGCATCCCACACAGATCCAGAGTAGGGCGCTTTGTGCCTGGCCCTTCCCCATTTAAAAGCTCAGTGTGTGTGACCAGAGCACGTTTCAGCTGTGCCAGCCGTGCCCCTGGTAGTAAACCTCAGTACAGCACCTGCCCTCGGGGGGCTGCCTTGGGGTGCCGGGGGCTCTGCTGGCCAGGGTGGCTGTGGCTGTGGCTGTCACCTAACCAGCTACCTTCTGTCTGTCCCCCCCCCGGCTCAAAATTAAAATTACATTTCTTAATGTGGAGGCTCTGTAAGAGGAGCTGTGTGAGATGCCAAGGGACTTCATTTAGTTGGGACACCTGAAGAGGCAGAAGCTGTAAAGATGCTTGCTGAGCATTAGCAATGAAAGCACCCAGGTCACCTGGATGGCAAAGGCCACATTAGCAGCTGATTTGCGCTGGGTTGCTTGAAGTTTGGGGAGTGTTTAGGTTCAAGAGCTGAGCCTGGTAGCACAGACGAGCTTCTCACCAGGCCTTCTCTACTGATTGAACATCAGGGTGGCTGTTGCTTGAACCTGGAGACCCCCTGTTTGGGCAGGTGAGTTCCCGAGGTGCCTGGATTGGCAGGAGCAGGAAAGGATTGCTCATGTGAGACGAATGAAACCCTGGGCTGTGATTCAGTGATGAGACAGGATCATTTGTACAGGCAGGTTTTCTACCAGCCATAGCAGCGCAAAGATGCGATACTCAGGCTTATATGGGATCAAGGTCTGTGCTGTCCTTCTGCAGCTGCTGCACACCCTGCCCATGGGCTCGAGTAATGCATCCAGCAGTCGCTCGCTCTTGGCTGGTCTGGGCTAGTGGCAGGTTGGATGGTCTGGCAGAGGGCAGGTCCCACGGGCAGGATTGTGGTACCATTGTGAGGAGGTGCCGTCACCAGGCTGGCTGTGCCAGCAGAGCCCCGTGCATCCCCTCAGCCTCCCAGAGCAAGGGAAAGCTCCTGTCCTCTCAGTTGGCAGGTTGGCGTTGGTGTGGGGCTGTTTGGGGTTTGCTTCTGGCACTTTGGGCTCTGTGGAGCCCAGGAAGGGCTGGCATCCAGTGGTGGTCT
This sequence comes from Pelecanus crispus, assembly GCF_030463565.1. Taxonomy (NCBI): domain Eukaryota; kingdom Metazoa; phylum Chordata; class Aves; order Pelecaniformes; family Pelecanidae; genus Pelecanus; species Pelecanus crispus. Next base: position 12,368,357 of record NC_134650.1, on the reverse strand, counting down.
TAGTCTGCTCTGATGAACACTATAAAAATAATTGGTTGAAATGAGCTGCGTTGGGGTGATGATGGGGTACAGGGATGCAGCGGGGATCTCTGTGCCTGGTGACACCATGGCAGGAGGCAATTCTTGCCTTTCCATTTGCTGGTGAAGCTGCTGATGCTCTGGTTGAAGGTATAAAGTCAAGCAAGAAAAAGTGTGTTGACAAGGCCCATCTGCATGAGGGCTCTGCTGGCCCGCTGGCTTCCTCTCTGCCAGGCTCCTGCTCAGCTCCGAGTCAGCACAGATTTGTTCTTCTGTTTTGCAAATGTCTTCCCAATGGCTTCTCTCCATCTGCCTGCCTCAAATGCTTCCCCAGCCCTGGCCCCTGGTTATTCTTCTCCGCTTCCTCCAACGGTGCCTGTGTCGCGCCACCCACCTTGCCTGGGTTTCTTTTCTCAGGACTCTTGGTCCTGGGCCAATGCTTGCAGAGCAATTCAAGGTTTGCTGCATCCCAGCACCTGATCCTGCTCCTCCTTCTCCTCCAAAACAAAGCAGTTGCGTCATCCACCACAGTCCAGGTCGATAATAGTGTTTCCTATGTCCATGTGTAGGAGCGGCAGGACAAAAGGGCGGGATGTGGCTCACCTGGAGCTGCAGGATTAGACCATGGGAAAGAGGGAGCTTGAACCTTCTCCCCTTGGCTCCTGGTCCAGTCCTTAGAGCTCTGTTGAATACATGACCTCCACTTGAAGGGCTTAGAGAGCTGTGCTGGTAAACACTGCCTTCGGTTTGTTCAGTTGTCCTCAAAATAAACTTTGGCATTTCACCTCTCCGGTATGTTGCCCTGTGTCGCCTCGAGAAGGAGAAGAAGAGCTTGTCGGGGAGGTGAAGCATCTCTTGTCCCTTGTAACCCATGGCTGCTTGGAGTTTTAATCTGTTTATCTGAGCAGCCTCGTCTGCCCCAAAGGGGAGCGGGGATCTGGGGCTGGCACCGAGCCCTTCGCTGGGAACAGCTCTGGCTGAGTTTGTGCAGAGGTGAGGGGGAAGAGGACCTGCATCCCCGAGCTGCTGGGGACGTGCCCACCCAGTGGGTGCTGCCCGCTCTGTGGGGGGACAGCAGGGGCCAGGCAGGCAGGTGGGGGGGACTGGCAGGACTCTGCGCACATCCCTGCGAGAGAAACAGCAACATTCTGGTGGATGTACTTGACCTCTTTATTGGCATATTTTTCTCTCAAACTCCTCAAAATCAAGAGTGCAATGAACTACTGGACAGTAGGGGAGGGAAAAAAAATGTTAAAAAAAAAAAAAAATTAAAGACCCGACAGCCCCCCCCCATCTCTCATTTCCCAAAGAAAATGCTGCATGATTTCTGCTGGCCACGTCAGCTCCCGGCTATGACAGCTATCTCATCCTGTTGGCAAGGCCACTCTCTGGAGCAGCCCTTGCTCCAAAATGCAGTGGGAAAAGATGTAAACAGAGAGGAAGCTGGAGCTGAAGCTGGCTGCTCGGGGTGGGTGTCCAGGTACGGGGCCAGGCACGACTGCCGGCGGTGTCCATGAGCCTGGCGATGGGGACGGTCCCTCCGAGATGGCTGCTGCGGGCGGTGTGCAGGGTCTGCCCCTGAAGCTTGGGTGGTCGTTTATGCTGGGGATGCCTGCGGGATGTGTCCTGGGGAGCACCAAAACCTCTGCATCCCGGTGTGGGGAGAAGGGGCAGCTTTGCCATGCAGAGAAGCAAAACCCAACGCTTTTGTCTCTTCCCTACCTGGTAGACTTTGCTCAGTGAGACAGACCTGACTTAATTCCTCTCTCTTTGTTTCCCAGATCATGATTGAGTTCTGCCCAGGCGGGGCGGTGGATGCCACCATGCTGGGTGAGTGCAGCGTGCGGTGCTGGCCTATTCTCCATGCTCGGGGCGATGCCTGCAAGGCGTTTCCAGCCTTCTGGCACGCTTTCAGGGGCAACCTTCGGACAGACGGCAGATGCGGGTGCCCTATAGCTTCTCCAGCTACCATTTCTCTCCCATGAGTTTGCCTATTTTCGTAACCAGAGCAGAAGGTGTGGCAGCCCTGGGGCATTTCTTGAACTACTTTTAAGTCCTTTTGTGATTTAAATGTTGCTGGGATCAGCAGATCACAAGGCATGAGGTGAAGGGAGAGTCTGGCTGGAGGGGAAAGATGGCTTTAAATATTTCTCTGCCGGAGGCACTGGGTGCTTGGGATCCCGTTCCCACAGCTTCCCAGGAAGGGCAGTGAGGCTGAGATGTTTAATCTGGGCGCCGGTCGTGATGAATCTCCCAGGATCTCCTTGCTGACTTCTCTGTGTGGTATCAGTCATCTGGTGAAGCAGCACGAGCATTCAAATAAACTGCAGTTTGCAGTAATTCCAGGAATCTTCCCATTTTTAACTCCTCCCTTGCACATAGAGCTGCTGGGACTGGGAGTGTGTGGGTGTTCCCCAAAAATGCCCTGGCTGGTGCCACGGGCCCTCTGTACCAGGGCTGTACAGACCCAGGGGAGGTGATGTCCCCTCCACGAAGCGAACACGGTGTTCTGACATCTGCTTGCCTGGAGCCCCTGGGGCAGAGCCATGTCTCCACGGGGGTTACTCCCTTTCAGCCCTGATATTTCCAAAGGCCTCAATTTCTTTTTATTTCCAGGAAGAGTATGGACCTAAACTTGTCATCTTTGATTAAGCCCCTAAAACTTGTGCCTCCATTAGGGATCTTCTTTAAAGCAGGTCCAAATCACTGCAAGTAAAAGTGCCTTTGCTGAATTGCTGGAGAAAATGATGTCTTACCCTGGAAAACCTCAACAGGGGTCCCCTGTCTCTTGGGACACTAAACCCCACCCTGAGCATTCATGGGTCCATGTTCATGGCAGTCAGTCTCTGGAGGACATGGGAGCTGGAGTGGGAAGGGGGTGCTTAGAAAATCATGAGCAAGTGGCCTGGCTGTAGTGCCATTACCCCCTGAATGAGGGGCAGGAGGAGCTGGGGGTTGGAGCTCAGGAGTGCTCCTGGCATTAGTAAATTCAGAGTTGCCGGATGCTGCCTGTTCCACCTCCCCATCCCCACCAGCAACTGGCATTTGCCTTTGAAATCTTTTGTACAAAACCTGTGGCTTGCTGCACCTCACTATCGCCACAGGCTCCAGGGAGAGAGAAAATCATCACCTTTCCCCAGAGCAATGGAGATCTCGGTGAGGAAGAGGAGGAGAAACAGAGTGGCTGACCCAGCATCCCTGAGCCTGTGGCTAAGATCCTTGCTCTGAAGCAGCATCTGTCCCAGTTGCTGGGGTCCATCCATCGGTCCCCATCCTGGCCATGCAGTTTGGGCAGTTGGAGTTGACTAAGGCTTGGTCTGGTCTCCACGTGCTCTGCTGTGCTGGAGGGGGGATCTGTGCTGCAAGGGGCTTGCAGAGGGAGAGAGAGAGAAGTTCAGATGATGTTAACCGTCTGGAGGTTTGATAGTTTGCAGAACCATTGCCTTGGAAAGTGGTCTTGGACAGTGAAGGTGGCTGGGCAGAGCTCAGCAGGGAGGTCGTGCCAGTGGTTGTGTGTCCCCACAAGCTTCAGAAATAGGGACAGACAGCACGGTATGAGCTGGTGTTCTGGTACCTGGTGCTACCTGAAAAAGCAGCTCAGAGTAATGGGTAGGGATAACACTGATGAGTATTTTATTGCTTGTTGCTTTGGGAGGTGGCGTGTCCCTCCTGATGTCCAGGGGGGTACACTGCATCTCTGCAGCAGGGGTAGCTCCCTGGGGGATGAGAGCACGGGCTGCATACGGAGCTGCCAAGTGTTCATGCCTGCGTTTGACCCTGCTGCCGCCTGCAGCCGAGTTCAGCTCCCTCCTCTCTGCAGCATCGTCGCTGCACCAGGTGAGACCCGGCTTGCCTGCACGGACCCGTTTCCCAAATCGGCAGAGAACAGACAGCTCAGAACCCCCTTGCAGGCGTGCCTGGCTCCCCCTCCTCATCCCCCTCATCTGCTGTTCCTGGGCCAGTCGGCTCAGCCATGCATCCCCGGGAGGGAGCTATAAACCAGCAGCTCCAAGCAGGTAGGCGTTGCACTACAACTGCTGGCTAAGGAAATAAATTACTTTAACAAGCTGATTTGCATTGGTCTCCTGCTGCTTTGACACATGGACAGTGGTTTTTAAATGGTCCATTGGGTAGCCCGTGCCTTTCTGCTGCTCAGGTGGAGCATATCTCCAATCCCCGCCCTGTTTAATGGTTCTCTCCCTTCCCGCAGAGCTGGACCGAGGCCTGACCGAGCCCCAAATTCAAGTGATTTGTCGCCAGATGTTGGAAGCCCTGCATTACCTCCACAGCAAAAAGATCATCCACCGTGACCTGAAGGCAGGAAACGTGCTCCTCACCCAGGATGGGGACATCAAGCTTGGTGAGCCACCTGGCACAGGAGCACAGCGGGTGCTCGCTCGGCCAAGCTTGTTGCGAGAGCAGGCGTGGGCGATGGTGCTGCTTGGGACCATTTCACAGTACGCTAACGACAGGCGTGTGCTGCTTGGGAGCTGGATCGTAGTGTTCGGCTGTGCCTGAGCATGGCGGGGGATTGAGGGATGCTCTCTGCCTTCTGCCCTGCCTCCGGGACATCAGATGCTTGTCTGCTGGCTGATGAGCTCAGGCAGGAGAAGGTGAGGGAAAACTGTGTTATTTCATGGGAGGCCAAATCTACCACTGAACTGTGTGCTCTGCTTAGCGCCCAGCCGGCACCGAGACTCCCTGAGCTGCAGCCATTCTCAGGCCCTTGATGGACTTTTCCTTTCGTGAATTTGTTTAATTGCTCTTTGAACTTGATTTTTATGCTTTTTGGCCTGCTGAGCATCCTGTGCAGGGTGCCAGTTGGCACGGCTGGGAGCTGGAAGAATTCGTCTTATCTCCAGAGCAGGTCTGGTGGTGACAGGGCGAGTTTTGCCAAAGGGTTGCTTTGCCAACTTGCTGTGGGCTTGAGTTAAATTGGCATCCACCTACCTGCTGGAGGATGAGAAGCTTTCTCTGTAGGGTCTGGTCAGAAAGGTGCAAATCTCTGGATTCTGGATCTCTGGAATCTGCAGATTCTGGACCCTGATGAGGGGTGCCAGCAGCTGTGGGGCATTCTTGGCATGTGTCTTGGGATGATGGAGACCAACTAGCCTGGGAAGATGGAAACCTTCCCGTGACCATGCGTTCTGTTCTGATGTAAGAAATGCTCTGCTGGCTTGGGCCAAGGATGACCCATGGTCAGGGGCACCCTGAGCCTGGGGTGCAGATGGATAACAGCTCTTCCAGAGGTCTTCAGGGCCATCTCAGAGAGCAAACTGACCTGGAGTGGGCTCGGTACCCTCTGCAGGTCTTACCAATTCAGGTTGGGTTGGGTTGGGTTGCTTCAGCAGCTCTCTATAGAAGGGACAAAATCAGGGAAAGGCATCACGCTGTGCATGGGGCTGAAGGGAAGAGAAAGAATGCAACAGCACTTTGGTTTTTCTGGTGTAAAATTAGACTTTTTGCTATGAAATAGCAGTCCTGAAAGTAATCTGCCACAGAGCTGCTTTTGTTTGTGGAAAAGATCCTACTTCCCTCTAGATGTGTAGGGTTGGGTTACAGCAGGGGTGGCTTGTTATGCCCCTGTCTTATAGTACATGGGAGGGGAGGTCCCTGGTGGTTGTGTACCCAAAAGCAAATTTAATTTCTGATGCTCAGTTTAGAGGAAACAAGCACGTTGTATCATGTTCTTGCCTTCAATGTGTGTTTGCTTTTAAATCTGCGTTTCAGCCAAGTGTGCTAATTCAGAAGGGTCGTTCAGTTTTCCTACAGCATCTAATGTTACTGCTCTTTGCAGCTGACTTTGGAGTGTCTGCCAAAAACATGAAAACCTTGCAGAAGCGAGACTCCTTCATTGGGACCCCTTACTGGTGAGTGACTTGCTTGCTAAGAAATCCCATGTTCATGAGGGGCTTTGCTCTTCTGAAAATCCGGCTTGCTCAGAAATGGGGAGCTGATGGCCTTTGGGATGTGTCGGACCATAGCGCCTTACCGAGCGTGGGTGGGAGGATTTTAACAAGGAGTCTTGGCCAGTGTCCACATGTGCAAGGGTTTCCCTTGCCTGAAGGGAGCTGTGAGCAGCCTCGGTGGTGCAGGAGCATTGCCCCGTGTCACGGTGCCCTGAGCAGGCTGAGGGGCCACCATGCTCCAGGCTTGGAGGAGCGAGGGACACACATGTGCTCGCGTGTGTGCGCTTGCCGCTCCCCCCGGCCCGGGGGGGTGGAGTGGGCTTTGAAGCAGCTCCAAGCACATGGGAACGACTCCTCGCTCCAGAAACGCAATCTCTAAATCACCCGACTTGCTGAAGGAACGGAATCGGCGAGGATTAATTTATTGTCTGAAGCAACATCCGCGCCAGATGTCAATGGCCTGGGGGTTTCCACGGGCTGCCTGTGGAAACCAACTGTCTCGGTTAGGTTGCAGAAGGGGGGATTGGACCCCTTAGAAAAGATGCGCTTCTTCTGAAACCCAGAGCTGGGTGGAAAGGCCCTTTTTTGTGCAATGTTGTGGATTATTTAAAGCATTTAATCGCTGCTGCAAGGCTCACATGCATGGCAGTGGTGTCATCGCTCCCTATCCCTGCTCCTTGCTCTGCCCCTTGCAGGATGGCCCCGGAGGTGGTGATGTGCGAGACCATGAAGGACACTCCGTACGACTACAAAGCGGACATCTGGTCCCTGGGAATCACGCTGATCGAAATGGCCCAGATCGAGCCACCCCATCATGAGCTCAACCCCATGAGAGTCCTACTGAAGATTGCCAAGTCCGATCCCCCCACACTCAGCTGCCCTTCCAAATGGTGAGGGCTGCTGGGCAGCAGAATACATGTCTCCCAACTTACGCAGTATTTCAAGAGAGAAGTAGTCGTCTTTTATAGCAGTATTGTTTAATTTGAGAACCTAATGTAGGATTCTAGCTGTATTCTAGGTCCAGCTGTGTGCTAGGGGCCTCAGCGCTGCCTGCGCTGTGACCGTGCTGCCGGTGTGCAGGCAGCACAGCAGGTGTTGCTGCCCACCCGCAGCCCTGCTGACGCGAAGGTGATCCCATGGCTGTTTTCAGAACATCCCAGTTTTGTATGAAAGGCAGATTTTTCTCTAAACCTGGAGATGGCTGAGAGCTCCAGAATTCTTTCCTAGAGTCTGGAAGGCCTCTTCTGCATTTAAAAAAATCCAATCAGTTAATTTTTTTTTTTTTTTAATGGTGACAAAACCCATTGCATTATAGCCAGCAGCATATTATTGTGAGAGCACTGGAGTCAAAAGCATTGTTACCACAGTTCAGGTAGCAGGCAGGAGCCCACCGCTAAAACCTGGCAGGCAGGGTGGGAGCACTTCCCCTGGAGCTGCTTAGAAGGCAGAATTGGATCAGGAACGCACTCTGTATCTCAGAGCTGTGCTTTGCAGGCTGAGGGTGCCCTCCTATGGGGTTCCTGGTCCTTCACAGCCATCCTTTCACACTGTGGCTGTGGGGATGGGTCCTGGAGCTTCCTCATCCACAAGCAGCTCCACCCATGGGCTCCTTTGGAGGATAACTGCTGGCATCCTCTCCTATCTCTGCCTCGGCCCTGGGGCACAGTGGCTGGCACTCAGTCCTGCCGTCTGTTGCCATCACAGGTAAGGCAAAATCTAGTCCCTCACTTGGCCACATTGCTGCTTCTCTTACAAATAATCAGAATAACTGAGCACAGGATTTCCCGTGCTGGGAGTGAAATGGTGACTGTGGCCAGGTGCCAACTGGGACGCAACCTGCAAAGGGATCGAGCAGACCCCTGTGGCATTCGAGGCCTTTCCTTCTTCTGAGCTTCTTGCCAACGACTGTGTTTTAAGGTCCCTGGAGTTTAGAGACTTCCTGAAGACGGCGCTGGACAAGAACCCGGAGACCCGGCCCAGTGCTGCCCAGTTGCTGGAGGTAGGGACCAGCACCAGCCCCCGGGCTGGGTGTGCAGCTGGTGTCTGGGTCTGCGAGTGTCTGAACCACTGCATCTGTACAGCCTGATTCTCTTTAAGGAAGGAAGCAAAAAAAAGTGTTGATGGGTCCTAGACTGGTTTCAGGTTATTTTTCCCTTGTTTAGAAAGTTCATAGTATTTTTCAGCCATTAAAATGCTCCAAAAAAACCAGCGATGTTTTTCCCTTTGGAGCAAACTGCAGAGCCCCTAGGGACACCAGCTGGAATAGAAATGGCTCCCGTTGCCTAAAAATGCCCCCATAGCAGCCAGCTTGGATTATATCTGATTATCCCAGATTTAAAATAATCTCCTTTCCTTTCCTCCTGTCCCCTTCCAAAATAATAGCAAAAACGTGGAAGGTGTTTTTCCCCACTGCCTGCAAACGCTCTTGCTCTGCAGCACTGGCATGCTGGCTGCACGCTTCCCGTCCTGCACTGGAGGAAGGTTCCTCAGCAGGAGGAAGCGTGCAATGTGCTCTGCAAACCTGAGGGACTCGCCAGCCTTTTGCTGAAGCTCAACACAAACGCCCCACTGTGTGCACTGAGTGATTTGAGCCTGGTTTCAGTTAAACCTTCCCCCACACTCTACTTGCAGACTAGCTCTTGCCCCGCTGCCAGTGGTACCTCACGAGCTCCAACCTGCACCCCGGAGCTGAGCCCACCCGTGGTGAGGTGGGGGTGTCTCCCCTGTGGCGAGAGCCCCTTGTTTAAATGCAGCTGGTGCTCTTGTTTGGGGGATGTTGACATAAAGCAGCTTTGCAGAGCACCATGCTTTAAACATCTGTGTGCAGAGCTGGCACTTAACCTTGGCATTGTGTTCTCTTTTGTTCTTTCTCATACATGCAGCACGTATCTGTAAATTCATTTGGGGGGTTAAGCCTGGTGACACTGGCAAGAACCATGTTCTTAGGTCTTTGCAGTTGTTCAAAAGCAAGAAGTGGTCCTCACCATTGCCCTCCCTGTGTGCTCACTCAGCCATGAGGTCTGGTTTTTGGCCACCTCACACTTGTGCGTTGTTCTCGGCTTTTCAGCATCCTTTCGTCAGCAAGGTGACCAGCAACCGGGCCCTGCGTGAGCTGGTGGCTGAGGCCAAGGCTGAGGTGATGGAAGAGATAGAGGACAGTCGGGACGAAGCGGAAGAAGATGATTCATCGGAGTCTGCCTCGGTGAGCACTCCTGTCCCGGCACTGGCAAGTTTGCTGGTGCGGCTGTGATGGGGGAAAGAGCCTGGCAACTTTTCTTGGCTCCAAAAGGCTGCTTCATGGCGATTCTGGGCCCCAACAGGTGGAGGGGGAAGCGGTTGCTTGGGCAGGGAAGGACTGTTTTTCGGTGGCTGTCAAGGGCACGGAGAAGCAGTGATGCTGGTGGGTGGCCCAGCCGCCTGCTCACAGGAGGGGCTTACAAAAAGTTTTTCTTAAAAAAAAAAAAAAAGTGAAAAATAGGCCCTGGTACAGGCTCAGAAGCTGGAGTGGAAGCAACACCAGCAGCATGGGGTGCAGCAGTGAGGCACCACCAGCCCTAGGAGGGAGCCAGGCAAACCTGCCCCGAGCTGGGCTCTTTGAAGGGGACAGCATGGGGCTGCCTGGGCAGCTTTGGTGGGGGAGATGCCCCGACCTCCCTCATCTGTGGAAAAGGACAGTGATTAATCCATGATGGAGTTAGCCACGGGAAAAGGGGTTCAATATGCAAACTCCTAGGCTACCTCTTAAGAATTTGCAGGTCCTGGAGCTGTTTTCTTCCAGTACTGACTGTATCCACAGCCCTTGGGACCACACACCTGGAGAAAGATGGGCGGATGTCCTAAAAGGGAACATTTCCTCCCAGTAACTCTTTAGTTGTGGGTGACTTTGCTCTGAAGCGTGGGGACTTGCAGCTCTTGCAGTTGTGTTAAAGCAGTGGTGCAAAACCCAACACCTCTTCACTGTCTTTCCAGCCCCCCGGTAAGCACAAGCGGGACCCCTCTGAGGCGAGTCAGCTGAGTTTTGATGGGGAGAAGCCTCCTGACTCTTCCTTGCCCAAGGCAGTGAACGGGGCTGTGGGGACTGGCAAGGAGACCACAGATGGACAAAGCGATCGAGTCTCAGATGAAGGGATAAGTAGTGACAGTGACAAACAGAGCAACCACTCCACAAAACCCCTTGCCAGCTCTGCCTCCTCTGGCCCAGAGGATGGGAGAGCCACCGCGGGCACCCAGGGCAAGCCAGACATCATCTCGCAGCCCGGACAGCTGGGTAACTCACCGGGGGGGAACAAGCAGCCTGCGCCAGGCGGCAAGGAGCGGAAGAGCTTTGGGGAGCGACCAGAGAGCAGCTACCTGGAGAACTTCACGGAGGAGAAGCTTGCCAACGGGAGCTTGGATCCCCCAGCACTGTTCCCTGGCAGCCGGTCCAAAGGGGATTCAGATTCTGGCAGCACTTCAGCCTCCGAAAGCATGGACCTCACCATCTCCCTGTCTGCTGACCTGTCCCTCAACAGAGAGAGTGGCTCCATCTCCCTGAAGGTGAGAGTGGTGGGCAGAGAGTGTGGAGAAGGAAGAGCAGCAAACTCCTATTAAGAAGTGCTGAGGTTTTTTTTCCTTTTTTAGCCAAGTCCCTGAAATTCAGATCCTTTCTTTGAGAGGCTGTGCACATGCATGCATCAGCCATAGCCCCTTAAAATCCTTCCTGAGAACACAGCGTGCTGTACTCTGGATGGGGTTGATCTTTGAGTATAGGAGGAGAAAGTGAGTTGCACCTAGTCTGCCCTGTGCCTGAAGGTGGGGAGCAGAGGCTGGATGAAGACAGAGGGTCCGTGAATCTTGCTTTAGCAAGATGCTAAAGACCACCCAGGTGCCACTCCAGTGCTGTTTGGTGAGGTAGCTGGAAAGGCTGGCCATGGCACTTGCGATGTGAGCTTCCAGGCTTGGAGCTCTGCAAATAAATACAGAGCCAGCAAGGAGGGAGGAAGCCCATCTCCAGGCAAAGCCTCTGATGGTTTGTATTCCCTGTCTGTGGGACACCTGTCCCAGCTGGGCTCAGGGCAGCACAGCACACGGTGCTGGGTTAAGCTGTGCCATGGGGACATGGCATGTCCTCAAGTGAAGGAGAAGCTCTTGGTGGAGCTGCTGCAAATACATGTGTCCTCTGCTGTCCCAGGCCACTGGAATCTAATGGAAGTCTGATGTTTTGTAGCTATTTTGGGTCCCTGAGAAGTGTGGAGTAACCGTGCCACTCGCCTGACTTGTGCGGTTGTACACAGTCAGAGCAGGGACAAGTACGAAACCTAAAATGTGTTTTCCTAAACTTTATCCGTTGTCCATCACTCTGCTGCTTTCCTAGAACACCTAGCCCAAGGAGAAAGCTTATTTGGGTGGTGCCTCTCTCAATTTTTCCAACCTGCCATACATCTGGTCTGGCTTGTGTCAGCAGTGGCTTGCACAAAGACCTCCCAGGCTTCTTGGCTTTTGCTAAGGCTTTCTGGAGGCTGGGAATGCTTATGAGCCAGTGCTGGCCAGGTCAGCATGGCTTAGAGGAAGAGGCAAAATAACCGGAATGATATTTGCTGAGCTTCAGAAGAAGACATGTGTGTGTCTTGAGGGGGCAGAGTGATGTGTTGCACAAGATCTTTATCCAGTTGCCTGCATGAGTGATAGCTTCCCAGCACAGAAATGTGCCCGAAAACTATTCTCGGCAAAACTTTCCTCCCCTCCTGTCTCCTGCTGTGAGCATGAGAGCCAGCATCCCCCGCAGGAGCCTGCAATCAGTGTAGATCCCTAATGAGGGAAGTGTGATGCTCTTGCATAGCAATGTACCCCTCCTCACTGCTTTTCCTATGACACCTGGTCTCCTTGAGGCTAGCCAAAGATGAATATGATGCCACATGTGTAATTGCTCTCCCCAGTTGGTCCCCTAGAAGGGGAAAGGAGCTTTTCGGGTTTTACAGGGAGTAAGTCTCAAAGAGATGATCATGTTGGATCACAGTTTGAATGGCCCCAGCCAGAGGCAATGCTCAGAACAAACTAAATGGCATCTCTCCAAGCAAGGCGTTCCAGCAGAGCTGTTCTCCAGGAGTGATGCTGCTGGAGGGCCCTGGGACAGATGCCCTGCTGACGCTTCTGCTTTGCACAATGAGCTGGGAGTGTGTGTGGGGGGGTACCAGGCTGTGCTGCTCCCTCCTCACCCAGGCTCCTTGCCCAGCCTTAGCGTCATGGGGTTAAACTCCCCTGCTCTGCCCTTGCTTGTGTTCCTGGTGTTGCTGGATTGCATGCACAGGGTGCCAGGCAGGTTGCAGCAAAAGAAGGGGCACCAAAGAGTTAAACCATTCCTGGTTGTAAACATTAACTATTACATGCTTTTTGTCACAGGCTAAACTGCAAAGTTAAGGTGACTCTTTTATTACTAGACTCTGTCCAGTTGTTTATAGTTTAGTCAAAAAAAAAAGTATTGGCAAAAAGTATCCAGGTCTTTTCTCTTTTTTCAGAAAGGTTAGGGATAAGAAATCTACAGGTGAGTTTGGGAGTTTCTCTGGCTCCTCCATTGCAGCAAGCTCTCCAGCGGCTTGCTTTGGGCCTTGCGGGCTCATGTGAAGCTCTTCTGCCATCTTTTATATCTGTAATGGTCATCACAGTAAGAGCAAGAAGACTTCAGGGAGCCTTTGCTCATTCCACCACTGTGCTTTCCTTGTAGGACTGCATGATTCAAGTTGTTCATATCTTTTTTTTTTCCCCCCAAGAAACTGAGTCCCTGGATGCAGTCCTTCAGCGAGGCTTGCACTGCTGACGCTGCAGAGGGATGCTGACCTGCTGTGGCACTGCTGGGAGAGGACGTGGTGCTCCTGGCACTTGTCCCTATCTATGCTAATGAAAGTGAACCAGGGCTGTGCTTTGTGGAGGTCACTGTAAGGGGCTCAGAGCTGGTTGTGATTAGCAAAGTGCTGTAATGAGGGCCAGAGGGACACGAGAAGTGAGCCTTGGGGCAGGGCTGGCTTGTTTCCTTCCCCGTGGCTCCATCCATAATCGCAGCCTGATGCGGGGGCCTTGCTGGCCTCGCACCTGCAGGCGTGCGGGGGGTGCCTGTGGGTCGGATGGCCCAGCAGCTTTAAAACACTGCAAGCTTCACGTTGTGTGGATTCCTTGGCACTGCAGTTCAGCAGGGTTCCAGCATCCCCCATCAGGCTTTGCTTTAGTTGGACATGGAGAGTAAGGGTCTTCAAGGTGGTAGGTTGTCTCTCCTCCAGGTCAGGTTTCTGCAGGGTGGAAATCACACTGTACTGCAGCGTGGTAGCAAAGGCTGCGTGGCTTGAATGGCAGCTCCAAATCTGCCAGTGATAAATTGTTTTGTTTTATTTTTCCCTCGGTGTGGTTTCCTTGCTTATGTTCTTCATTAACAACAGCATCAAAATTGCTCTGAGGCTTCCAGCTGCAGCACCCCATGCAGCAAGCCGGGGAGCTGCTTCATGGCCGCCTCCTTTCCTCTCCTGCCGAACTCAGGATTCCCGGATGCACAAGAAGACACTGAAACGCACCCGCAAGTTTGTGGTGGATGGAGTAGAGGTGAGCGTCACCACCTCAAAGATCATCAGTGAGGATGAAAAGAAGGATGAAGAGATGAGATTTCTCAGGCAAGTGGGTCGCGGATGGAGGGAGGGCAGGGCACCCAGCTGGGGCAGGGTTTTCTTCTCTGCAAGCAAATCCAGGAGTGACCTAAAGTCCTCTCATTTTCTGTCTCGGTCCCACTTGGATAGGACAACTGTCCAGTGTGGGCATCACTTCTTTTGGCCTTTCCTTGGCTGACAGAGGGCTTGCTGTACTGCGTAAGCTGAGCTCTGTTTGCATGCAGGGGAACAAGGGATGCATCTCAGGGATAAGATGCAGCAAGGCTGTGAAAAGGAAAGCTTGTGCTGTGGCTGGCTCTGTCCTCTGGGGATGACTGAACGTGTCTGCAGGGCTGTAGATGTGCTGGCTCAGTGGAAATAAGCACAGAAATCTTTTCAAGATGCTCCTCTTCCTTTTGTCCTTATATCTCCTCAGACTTCATTAACAGAAAGGCCAAGGGAATTGTAAACTCCTTGAGCATCACTTAATATTCAGGGGTGTATCCTCTCTGCTTAAGCCTGTATGACTCCTTTGCAGATCTTATAATTTTCAAACCTCCATGACCTATTCTCAGGGAGGGAAACTGCTGTTTCTAGCTTTGATACTATCAGTAGCAGCACTGAAATGAAAAGGCCCATAAAATAATTAAAATACAAATTGTTTTGCTTGATGCCCTGTTCTAGACTCTCTTGTGCTGCTCTGAGGAACTCCCTGAGAATATAATCTGTCCCAAGGACCTTGTGTCCCTGTGGCAGCCCTATTTGTAGGCCCTAATATCAGATATGTGCAGAAGCTCATTAGCTACTCAGTTTCATGTGAGAAGTGCATATAACCCCAATATAACATGGGCAGCACATGTACTAGCGTACAGGGAATTTGCAGCCACAGAGGCTTTTTCCTGGTCCTCTCAGGTGTGGTGGCATCCCTGAAAAGAGGCTCCTTTTTAATTTTTAAATAGTGCCTGCTCCATCTGGGAGGTGGGAGAAGGGACGGAGAGGCTTGGGTTGGAAAGCATCAAGTCCCTGAACACCTTTTGGGAGAATTTGGTTATTCCCTTGGGACTAGCTAATAGACACAATCAACTCTCCTGGCATCTTGATTTGCACTTAAGGGGCTTGTTTCTTGCATTTTGGAACACACCAAGGTATTGATCTGAAGGCTAGCTTAGAAGAGAGCACATCATATTGGGCCAGTTGATATAATGGGGCTCGAGTTGGTTTTGAAAGAAGAAAGCGTTCCAAAGTGCTTTTCCCAGGAGGGCCCCCAGAGAGGGTTGTACTCGGTGTGTAAGGCTAATGCACAGCAGCGGAGGTCACAGTGGGGACCCTGCACGGGGAAACTGCTGCTGCTGGTCCTTTTGCATGGTACATCAGTGATTTCCAGCTCGGTCGGGCACAAACATGGCAAATGGGCTCAAACGCAACCATCTGAGCAGAGGCTTCCTTTTACTGGATGAGAAGCTGGATGAGGGGAGTGATGCAGTGTCATGGTACATAAGTCAGAATTTGGGAAAAGTGCCCTTTCTACCACCAGGGCATGAGCAGGAAGGGATGCGGAGCGCCAGGGCCCGGCCAGGGCAGCACCAGCTTGGTCTGAGGTGTGTTTTGAAGACCAGTGTGCGCTAGCCAAGCTGGCAGAACGGGTATTTTGGGTGATGACTGGGAGAGCGTTGCCTGCAGCATCACCTTAGAAACTTTGACAGGGCTTGTTTGAGAAGCTGTGAATGCTAATAGGCCTTACTTGTGAAAACTGACAGTTTGCCAACAGTTAGCGTAAATTAGCATCCTGCTTCCTCGCAGTGCTTCGGTCACAGAGCCCGAGAGCGCATCAGTCAGTTGGCATTTACCTCCTGCCTGTGCTCGGAGCACATGGCAGGGTGCTACGGGACGGCTGTGTGGCTTTCATTCCCTGCTGAAATGATCTGGTTGTTGATGCTGCCATCTCTGCTCAGGCACGTGGCCCTGAACTCGTCTGACTCTCCATTTCTCTCTCCCCCTCCATTCTAACCCTCTGCAGGCGCCAGGAATTGCGGGAGCTGCGTCTCCTTCAGAAGGAGGAGCACCGAAACCAGGCCCAGCTCAACAGCAAACACCAGCTGCAGCTGGAGCAAATGCTCAGGCGCTTCGAGCAAGAAATGGTGGTACGTGAGCAGGGAAGGGGAAGCTCCTGGTACGTGCTGGTTTGACTTCCCCCCTGCAGATGCCCTGCAGACCCTCGCGCAGGGTGATGCTCTCTGGGTTGCAGCAGTCCTGGGGCATCATGTCTGGAGGGAGCAGGACCACAGAGGAACGAACCCCTTTGGGATTTGAGGGATGGGATGTGTTTGTGGAGGACAGAGCCTTTTGTGGGCATTAAGCACATGCAGCCTGCAGCTTGGGAGGCACTGACTGCCGTTGCCTGACCTGGTGTAGCAGGGGAAGGGTTGCTCTGGATTTTCCCTCTTCAACGATCTTTTCTTGTATGTCTGTTCATGGCTACTGTGAGAAACAGTTTATAGGGCTGTTGTATTTCAAAGGAAAAAAAGCCCTTTAAATAAGAAGGCAGTGTGGACAGAATGTGAGAGCAGGAAAACTAACAAGTTTGAGTATAAATTGAATAAAGAGAAGCTAGGCTTACATACCTAGTCCCTCTGTGGGCAGCTTATGTTGAAGTAAAAATAATTTTGTAGGTAAGTCCCGTTAAAGCTTTCGCGAGCCATCTTTTAAATACCCCTTTATTAATTCACCTAGTATGTGCGCCTGGTAACCCCATCCCCTTGCGGCAGGCTGGGAGCCATCACTTATTTGTGTGTTCTGTTATATTTCTACAGTCTTGACATGCCACGGCTGTGAATTCCCATCTTAGCAAGTCACTTCTCATTTGTGAGATTTATTCACCGTGCAGTACAATGTGCAAAGGCCCCCAAACCTGCTTCCTTTGCCCTTCCCCTGGGGCAGTTTGCAAGCTGCTCCCATTGATACCCATGTGCTCCTTCCCCCTTGCTCGCAGGGAGGGAGAGATCGGACACAAGGGTGCTATTGGAGCACAGTGCCTTCAAACTTGGAAGTCCTGGTCTGCGGAGAAAGAACTGTTATGTTTGAGCTTCACTGCCTGCTAATACTTGCCCAGGGCCATGGGTCCCAGGGGGATGCTGTAGATCAGGATGTAAGCAAGGAGAAACAGTTGAAGTGCTCTAGGACAAATTAAAAAATGCTTTGGGCTCATGCTAGAGCTGACTCTGCCATGTGAGCTTCATGGGGCATTATTTGGAAATTTCTTTCCTCTGTGTTTAGTAAAGAGGCTCAATTCATGCAAGGACAATCCCCATCCTTTTTTTTTTCTTCTTCTTTTTTTTCTTCTTTTTTTTTTTTCTTTTTTTTTTCCCTTCTTTTTTTTTTTCTTTTAAATTTTTGGAAGGAAACAATGCACAGAGGAGGCTGAGGTTGACCTCTGTTCCCTTCCCATACAGACAAAGAAGAAGTTCTATGACACAGAACTGGAAAACCTCGAACGGCAGCAGAAGCAGCAGATTGAGAAGATGGAACAAGATCACTCGCTGCACCGGCGGGAGGAGGCCAAGCGCATTCGCCTGGAGCAGGAGCGGGACCATGTCAAATTCCTGGAGCAGCTGAAGCAGATGAAGAAGGAGGTGAAAATGAGGATAGGGTGGAGGAAAGCTCGTTTCCTGCATCTGTTTCTTCCAGGAAAACTTCAGCATTTCTCCATAGCAGAACTTGAGAGGGAAGCAGTTGTTGGTGTTTTAGCAGGAAGTTCTTGCTCTTCTTTGGTATATTTGGGTGTTTCCTGAGGTCCAGTCTGTTTAGCAATATTAGGTGGGGTTGTTCTTGGCCTAAAGTTACCTGTTGATAAATCTCATTTCACTCCCCAAAGGTCAAGAATGAGGTTGAGAAGCTGCCACGGCAACAGCGCAAAGGGAACATGAAGGTGAAGATGGATGACTTCGCCCAGAAAAAACAAACCATGGTAGGGCTGAGAGAAGATTGCCACAAATCCAGGGTTGGGAAATGCATAGACAGAAGCATCCTTCCTCCTTGAGGGATTGGCAGTTTCTAAAATACTACCAGATGCTTTTCAAGTTGAAGCAGAAGGAGGGCTCATGGTAGTACTGCTGTTTTCTTCCAGGAACAGGAGTTTTTGGCCAAGCAGAAGGAGGACCTGGAGCTAGCCATGAAGAATATAACCGCCCAGAACAAAAAAGAGATCTGTGACAAGGAACGCGAGTGCCTGAACAAAAAGCAGCAGCTCATGAGAGGTGGGTGGTAAAGGCTGAAAAGGAGGAAGGCAAATGCTGTAACGATGGGTTTATCCAACACTGGCTCTTCCCACGCAACAGATGCTGTGACGGAGTTGCAAGCTGGTAGGATAGGATTTAGAAAAAACAGTCTTTCCAGATCCTGTCTAAATGTTTAACAATAATAATACTTAGTGCTCTAATCTTCAAAGCGCTTTACAAATACGAACCAATTAGGCTTCATAATTGCAAGAAATGATTCTCTGATATGGTTTGCAACCAATTTCTCTTGGAAAACAGGAAGTGAACGATCACCCTCCACATCTGCTGTACTGCTCCCGCGTGTAGCGATTGCTTGTGCTTGGGATGCTGAGTGCGATCAAGCTGGGGGGCCAGGGTGGGTTGTCTCCTGACCCTTCTCCCTTCCTCAGACCGGGAGGCGTGCATCTGGGATCTCGAAGAGCATCAGCAACAGGAGAAACACCAGCTTGTCAAGCAGCAGCTAAAGGACCAGTATTTCCTCCAGAGGCACGAGTTGCTCCGGAAGCATGAGAAGGTGAAGAGTTAGCACCTTCCTACACCGGTGCTGGGTGCTGGTCGGCCGGGTGGCTGGGTTTCCCCAAAAGGGATGTTTCCCTTCCAGGCTGCAAGTGGGGGGTGGAGGGTGGGTTAGGAGTTAAGGGATTTGGTCATTATTAGTAAAAAGGGACCAGAATAACACTTGGATCATCCTGCTTGCTTGGGATGTACATTCTGTGCTGCATGCATTTAACATACAAGAAGCAGTTGTGAATTTTGGGGGCTTTTCTGGAAATCTGTCACTGTCCGGTATGTGGGATAGTGGATCCCCAGAGCAGTGAGTGAAGACTGGCACATCTCACGATCATTTCTGCTTCCTTCCAACCCCCTTTTCTGCTTTCACAGCATGTTCAGTAGCTGCTCTCACTTCTTTTTCCCCTTGGAGTTGTCTGTCACCAGCCACCTCTGTGCAACTCCCAAGTCTGCTCTCCAGCTCTCTTTGGTCTCCTCAGCGCTTTCTTGTTGGCCTGAGGTGTCTCTCCTCCTCTGATACCTGTCCCTCTGCCATTGCAGGAAAGGGAGCAAATGCAGCGATACAACCAGCGCATGTTAGAGCAGCTGAAAATTCGGCAGCAGCAGGAGAAAGCCCGGCTCCCCAAAATCCAGCGGAGCGAAGGGAAGACACGCATGGCCATGTACAAGAAGAGCCTTCACATCCACTCCAGCGGGACTGCATCCGAGCAGCGGGAGAAAATAAAACAGGTCAGGTCCTGCAAAGGGCACCAGGGCTGAGGCTTGGCTTGGGGGTGAAGTACTTTGCTGGCCTACTGGCAGAAGGGAAGTCGGAAAAAAGCAAGTGATCCCGAATTTCTAACCCATGGCAGGGAGTCAGAGGTCTTTGCTTTTGTGGCACCAAGTGTGGTTTTCAGCGCTGCTTCCACCATGACTAGGGCTGGGAAGCATCCTCAGGGCTCTGTTAACCAGCTTCGGAGAGCAGAGCAATGCTGCCTACATAGGCACCTGCTTTTCTCTCTTCCAGTTTGCTCAGCAGGAAGAGAAGAGGCAAAAAGCAGAGCGGCTGCACCAGCAGCAGAAGCATGAGACGCAGATGAAGGACATGCAGGCCCAGTGCACGAGCAACATGAACGAGCTCCAGCAGCTGCAGGTACCCATCCCTCATGTCTCAGCCTCTTGGAGCTGCCTGTGCACTGTTTCTGCTCCAGCACAAGGAGCATGTCGTAAGAATTGGCTGCAGAGGAGTGTCAGTGAGCTAGAACTGATGTCCCCCTGCTCTGCCTTGAGAGGTTTTTGTGGCCATGTCTAAACATGCCCTGGAGCTCAGAGCTCTGAATGCCTCTGGCAGATGCAAGTCCTGTTCGACCACAGGATTTACAGTCCCAGCTGCTTAATGGGCATTCTGTTTTGTGATCTGTGTTTAGAATGAAAAGTGTCACCTCTTAATTGAGCATGAAACCCAGAAGCTCAAGTCCCTGGATGAGAACCACAACCAGCACATGAAGGAGTGGCGGGACAAGCTGAGGCCACGGAAGAAGGTAGTTCCTCCTTGGCAAGAGCAGGGTGTCCTGCTTGGCTGGTTGGAGGGGACACTGTCCATAGCTACAGTACAATCTCAAATACATCTCTGTGTATTTGTGCGTGTTTCCTTCTGCTTAAGGCCCTGGAAGACGAGCTGAACCAGAAGAAGCGTGAGCAGGAGATGTTCTTCAAGCTGAGTGAGGAGGCAGATGGACAGACTCCGGCATCCCCAACCAAGCACGCCAAGTTTGTCCTCTTCAGCTCCGCAGAGAGCTCATAACACCTCGCGGCTGGCAGGCCACCAGCTGGTACTTGCTGTGTCCTCCTGGGCTGCAGGTGGGCAACCTGGACTTGGAAGACCCTCTCGGCAGCCTCTTCTCACAACAGCACCCTCCTGTCCCCTTGGTCTGTCTGGGATAAATGTGGCCTCTGTACTACACTGGAGGATGCTGACTGGAAGTTTTGGTGGCTTTTCCGGGAACTGGCCTGCTCAGCACAGCTCCACATTGGGAAGCCGGGCAGGACCCTTCTTGCGATCGTACTTACACTGTTAGCTGGATGCGTCGCCTCTCGTGAGCCTGGTGCTCACCGAGCTTGTCAACTTAGACTGAAGCAATAACTGCTCTGAACAGGGAAAAACAGGCAGTGGCTCCTGCCTCCTGCACAGGGGTTACCAGCCTCTCTCTCCACTGTGGCTGCTCCTCCTCACGGTCCTCTGTAAGGACTAGTCTGGGGCAGAGCAGCTTTGGCATTGTCTTAGGCTAACCTTGGCCTTGTGGCCCCCCAACACTTGCCTTAGATTTATTTCTATTTACTGTGGCCTTTTCTTGCTCAAGGGAGACAGTGATTTGGCTTGTTTTTGCCTCTGAGGAGGAAGGGTTGCGTTTCTTCTTTCCTCTTCCTCCCTATACAGACTATGCAGAAAGGGGACCGGCTGGATGCCCTTCCAAAGATGCTTCTGCTTCTTCATTTGCTGTGATTGCTGGCACCACAGTCCCTCTGGCACCTAGCTAACACTGTCTTATCAGAGACTGGACTATGGCGTAATTAAACTGTTCAGCTGGCTGCAGGCTTTTGTCTCTTAAAGAAGTGTATGTGCAGAGGGGGAGGTTTGTAACAGTGCTCCGTCCTGTGGTGAAACAGTGAGGTATTGGTCACGGTCATGTGCCTTATGGTCAGGACAAGTGAGGGGCAGAAGGGTATTATTGCCAGAACTCTCATGATCACACATGTGCTTGAGAGTTTTGTTTTGGTTTTTTTAAGTGCTATATATGTGTTGGCCATGTGGGTCAGCCAGCCTGGCCACTCTGCAGCGAGGGTTGTAGGCTGCAAAGCATCATTTGGAAGGAATAAGGGAGTCTTGAAACAAGGGATGCTAGGGAAGAGGAGATGCGGAGACAGGTCACGGTGGCTTGTTACTCTCAGCATCACTTTTTCCGCGGATGTGTCATCTCCTTATGATGTGCCACGGTTTCTTGGATGATTCTCCTGGCTTTCAGCTTGGGCTCGTGCTGCAGAGTGGCAGAGCAGCGGCAGGTCCAGCCCTCTGTTCCTTCTGCTCCATGGTGATGTGTCTGGCTTGGGCTGCCTTCCTCCACCTGCACAAGGCAGTCCTTGGCTGAGCTGCTGGGTAGGACCCAGAGCACAGACCTGGGTAGGGCGACAGAGACCTCACTGGGCAGCACCTTCCTCTTTACACAACCAAAAGGTGTAAGGTAGCACTTAAGTTTTTCTCTCTGTTGATCTCTGGACAACGTTGTTTGTTTTAGGCCTGCTTCTCGAGCAAGAAAAAACCACTGCTTAAGAAAAAAAAAAAAGTTGTTATTTTAAAGTCTCGTGTTGATTTAGAAACATACTGGCATTTCAGGAAAAGGTGGTATGTGATGTGCTACACTTCTAGGTACCTAGGTGAAGGAGCCAGCCCCCAGGTCTTTAACACCTTTTTTATCTGAGGTGTGCATTTACATTTACTACCCATTTAGAGTTCATAACACATATTTATAAGCTTCCTGCAAACTAGCAAGACTACATCTATTTGGGCCATTCCAAGTTTCTTCTGAATCCACTCCATTGATGTCTTTATTAACGAATATAGCCTAGATGGAGATCTTAAGGGCAGCAGACTGCATAGCAGCTTTTCAGTAACTAGCCTGTCCTCCTAGGAAGTCCGCCTGTCCCATCTCCAAAAGCATTGACTGTGCCTTTCAGGTATGATAGCACCAGGTTGGGTGCTGATGTAAAATGAATGAATGCAGGGGGTTGTTCCTGAGCAATGTGCTGGTTTGAGCCTTTTAATTGCATTAGAATGTGTGCTGGCAGCCCCAGCGTTTTTGTTCCTGGTCCCACTGGGGTCAGGCTGGACGTATTCTATAAAATGGTTGTTGTCACAGAAATCAGTACCCGGTGCCTGTCCTTCCACGTGTTACACGTGACTTGCAGAAGGATGTCCTGCAGCACACTGTTTGTAACATACCTCCTCCAGCTGAAGGGCATTGCTGCCTCTGACTGCCACCTTGGCACCAGCTCTCCCTGGATATTGTGCAGCCATGAGGAAGGAGACTATTTCTGGGGACTTTTAAAGAGCTGATGTGATGCCCTTATGGGTAAATCAGTTGTCCCTTTCTCCAGTCCAGCTTATTTGCAGTCTGGAGCTAGCAACAGTTTTGATTTTGCTAATTAGAGGGAGGGAATGGTTTTGTCCCCTGCCCTTTCCCTACTCTCTGTTCCCTCTCCGGGTGTGTGGGGGCTCTAGTACTATGTCCCTCTCCTAGAAGAGGGCAGGAGAGCACATCTTCTGATTTTCATGTTTACAGGGTGGTTATATTTTTTTTCCCCTTTCAAAAGAGGATGTTTTTGTTGTTTCCTGTTCAGAAGGAACCACGAATAAACCCAGCTTGGTTTTGAGGGGGGATGGGACACCATTTTTTAAAATGGAGCTTTACAAAATATTAAAAAAAACGTTTTATACAAAGTGTCTTCAGTGGGGTCACCACTGTGATGTAAAGACCTTTGTAATAAAGTTAACAGACTGAGAAACCTGGGCATGTGTCTGATTTCCTGCATCATCACCTGGTGGGTCCTCAGAGCAGCTTTGTTTCTAGTCTGCGTTTTGCTGACTTACAGAAACTTCCAGAGCCAGTTCTGGCATGTGAACCTTGCAAGGCTGAACTTCCAGTTCTTTAAAATAGAGCTAGTTGCTTCAGAAGCACTTCTGCTGCATGCCGCGGCTCAGCGGCAATAACATCTTTGCTAAGAAGGTGAAACTCTGGTAGATGGAAGTGCAGCAGCAGTTGTGTCGATGGCTTCGTTGTGTGTTAAAATAAGTGCTTGGCTGACCCTGCTTGGTGAAGAGGAGTATTGCATCCTGTCGTCTGAAGAGAGCAAACCATGTATGCATGGCTTTTTCTTCCTTTTTTATCAGCTTGTCTGGCCGTAACAGAAGATACCACTCAAACGCCTCGGCTCCCTTGCTTTTTTGGGACAAGGTCCTAGAGATGCCCCCTGTCTCCCCTCTGCCCTCAGCTGAGGAGCGCTTGGATCCTAGAAATGCATTATGAGGCCAAGATACAGATCACATCTTCCCCTGTCAGTGCAGAGGGAGACCTCTGCTTGCTCCCCCGGGCTGCTCAGAAAAGCTCTCACTACCTCTGTAACCAACCACAGGGCCTGTGTGGTCTTCATTTTGTGCTTGGAGTCTTCTACCTGCCGGTTTAGTTATGATTTCTTTCATCCAGATTCCCTACACCAAGCAAGGACACGCGGTATGCAAGGCCAGCTTTGACATGACCCCAGGGAGTTGGTAGGGGTTTTCCCCTTGTTTTTTGGAAGGTTGCTCCAGAGCCTGCCAACTTCTACCTTGGGTTTCATGTGGGAAATTATCTTGCTACCTGTGTCCACCCTGGTTAGGTAACGTCGCAGGCTGTGAGTTCAGATGTGAGGTGGTGAAAGACAGGAGCTGTTACTGTTAAGTTGGTGGTGGTGGGGGGTCTACATGAGCAGCCCAGTGGTGAGAGAAGGACAAGAGCAAAGCATTTGGGTGCCTGTCTCCTTGCTCCGTGAGATAGTAAGAAATTAAGTAGCTGAGGACACATAATTAGCCATCTCCTTCATTTGCGTGTACCAGGACTGCACTGTCCCCTGGGACACGCTGGTCAAAAATGGCTTCACTCAGTGTATCCCAGTGAAGCAGAGGATCTCAGGGGAGTATTTAACTTCATCTGCATGTCCTTGGGAGTGCCTGGGGGGAGCTTCAACTGTGAGGATACTTATATTTATAAATACATGGAAAGTACTGTGTATTCCAGAAATAACTGTTATCTACCATTCTGCCCTGGTGCAATGCTGAAAACAGAGCAAAAGCAAAAATCTTTCTTAATTTTTAAAAATAGAGGTGACAGCCCTGAAAAACTTACTGATGCTGCAGCAGCTGTAGCATTCTCAGCTCCTCTCATTATTTCCTCTGCGCTTTGTGTCCTGTCACGTCTGGGCTCCAAGCTCCTCCAAGCTGCCCAAAGGATTTTTGCAGCATTCCTGCTATGATGGGGATGATGAAACTCTCTGGGGGAAGAAAAAGCAGGGCAGGCAGGGAGAGTCATGGAGTTGGGGCTCGTACCTAACTGCATTCCTTCCTCCTGTGGTTGCATCTGCTCTCCCTCCCTTGCTGCAGGAGGACAGCCAGAGGCAAGCACTGCCGTAGGTACTTCCTTCAAAAGTCATCTGCACCCTGTTAAGCCAAATGCTGTTGCATGTTCTCCTGCTGCATTGGCCACTGGTTTAATTCTCCAAATGCCAAACTACCCAGGGCTTGAGCAAGCCAAGCCTCTCCAGAGGCTGGTGGCTCTGCATTGCTGATGAGGTTTGTTGTTGCCCCCCTCGTGGGTGGGATGGAACTAGGTGGCTGGGACATGTCACCCTGGCACCCCACCTGCCCTCACAAGCACCCACTGGTTCTCCCCTGGGCCTGGTTTCCAGGCTTTCAAGGGCAGCAGGGGTGATGTTTGCTCTTCTTTCTTGTGTTCACTAGATGGCACGCACACTGAAACAGTGGCTCTGGAGCCCAGCTGCTGCCTGCACAAGCGCAGAGCTGGGGCTGAGCTGTCCCCTTGCACTGAAATGTTTGCTCACTCTTCTTCCTGGATTTGTCATTTGCTATGGCACACCTTTCACTGGATCTCTGCTTCTCAGCAGTGCATCAGTATTTTGTTTCCCACTCTAGCATTGTCCTCAGGAGTTTTCCAGGGTTCCCCTGCCCACTAGCACATGTGCTAGGACAGCCTCCCCTTCTTTGAGGACTGAGCAGCCCCTCCACGGGGTCTGCTTCTCCCTGCTGCCATACTTCCGTGCAGGATGGGTGCAATCTACTGCCAGGCTGACTGTGATGGGTATCATCCATGCCACACAGCTAAACCTAATAATACTGGGGTTGAAACAGTGGAAAATCATTCCAGGTGGTGGCTAAGAATCTGTGCAATCCAGCCCTGGTGATACGGTGAGTAACCACTGCTCTGCTGGGCTTCAGCTGCAAAGATTTACCCTCTGTTGTAGTAGGAGCATCATTTTTGACTAATCTTTGTGACGGAGCTCAGGGAAGACAGATGCATTTGTTCTGTGCTCTGGGGAGGACCGGAAACATTTGGCCACCTGGCACACACTCTTAATTCTTAAATTAAAAAAGCAAGCAGAAGTAGTGGACTCTGTGCCAGAAGGACTGCAGGTACTGTTTCCTCTGCAGTTCAGGACTCATGGTGGGGCACTGCTTTCTCATTCCATTGTATCTCTGACACCTGACAGACCTCAGGGATGGCCCAGCTATGCCCAAACAGCTGGAGCCTGCTTACAGCCAAGCAGAAACCTATTTGCACATCCGAGCTGATAGCTGGCTTTTCAGAAGTAATTTGTCCTGTTGCTTTAAATTGCTCGGCTGATCCTGACAGAGAGAAGGGAGAGTGCACGTGGGTCAAGGAGATCTTGACTCTTCATAGGTGGTGAGCTCACCTGTGTAGTTATTTTTTTTTTTGGCTTAACAATACTTCAACCTTTGATTAGGGCAGCAGGAGATGACTTGTTTATTCCAAAGCTCCCCTCAGTACTGTACCCTTGTACCACCTAACCTCATCATAGGAAGTGCTGCTGCCAGATCTCTTCTGCTCCTGTGGCCACACCACCAGAAGTGTGGGCCAAGCATGGGACTCCCAGGTCAATCACAAAACCCTCATTTGGGCTCCCTTAGCAAATGCTTGGCAGTTTCCTTGATAAATTACCAAGGTGCAATAAAGACCAAGCCAGGCTGTACATCTCCACAGCCAGCTTCCCAGCGTGCCTCCCTTGGGAGGCAATCAGGTCAGTGTGCAAAGCCCCGCTCCGCTCCTCTCAACAGCTCTCGTCAGACTCATTAATTAAACACAGGAACCATTTTGCAACGTTAGCTGCGATTGTCTCCAACCTCTGCTTGTTCCTCGGTGCTCATAAGCTGTCAGGTTGCAGCTGGTCCCCAGTGCTGTCAGGATCCAAGAGCAATGGAGTCACTTCAGCAGGTTACGTTGCTGGGGAAGCAAGGCCAATGCCTAAGTGCTTCTGATTGATTTTGTGCAGTCGCTTGGCTCCCTGCCAGAGTTCGTAGGCCTGGAGTGGGTTTACGCTGGAAGACATGGGATAAAGTAACCCCCTGTGTGTAACAAGCTGGCTGTCTGGTACACCTGATTTACACCAGATATAAAGGAATGGCCCGACGGTCCAGCAGCATGTGCCATGGGGCTGCATCCACGGCAGTACACACAAAGGAGCTGGAAGGGTGATGGCAGGAAACCAGGGTCTGGTCCCTGGAGCGGGTAGGTCCAAGGTGCTGTGAGAGCTCATTCATACATTCTCCTTTTGCTTTCAATGTCATACATCTCCAGGGGGGGCCCTTGTGGCACAGGGAAAAGGATTTATCAGCAAGGGAATACCCAAAGGTTTTGTGCACCCCTGAGAAGGGGAGCCGGGCACAAAGCTTCCCCAAGCAAAGCACCATCTGTATCCCTCTGGGCTGCTTCAAGCTCAGGAGTGAGGTGTCCTTCACAGTGTCACTGTGTGGCATTCATTCTGTCTCTTGTGGGTTCCCAACTGTGACAGTGGAGCCAGGATTAAAGGAAAGGGGGAGGCCAGCATGAAGGTCGCTGGTGAAGGTGCACAATGGTACGGTGCTCCATAGCAGCTGGGCCCTGTGGAAGGGGAGGGCAGGGAACAGGCATTGTGGCTGTAAAAATGGGCAGAACTTGCCGCCCCCCCCCCCCCCCCCCCCCCCCCGCCCCAAATCCACCATCTGCCTCCATATGCTAAAGTGACAGTCTGGAGATAGGATTTCTGTCCCCTCGAGTCTGACCAGCACAAGATGACAGAAGCATGAGTAGGGATACAGCTCCTTTTCAGAACCATCTCATAGACTTCTCTGCTTGCTTCTGCTGTGGGTCCTTACTGTGCCAGCCATCGGGACAGCTTTCCTGCCCTGCTTGCATGCTGTGCAGGGTCCTGCATGCGGCGGGTGTTCCAGCTGGTGGCACCTGGGACTCCGGCTGTTCATCGGCTGCTTGCCCAGCACTCCTTGCTGTCCTACACCATCTCTGCTGCAACTATCATTGCTTCTAAAGCTAGACCAGACAAATCTAGCAAAAACCCCCCAGTTTAGCCTCTTCATGGATGCTGCACCTATAGGTCAAAATGCTCTCTGAATTACATGTTCTCGATTTGCTCTTCCCAGCTGGGTTTTTAAATTTTTTTCCCCCACAAACTGATCCTAGGGTTCATGAGTAGTGAGTCCAAGGTGTCTGGATGGTGGACTTTGTGTTAATGTACAGATGGACTGGGTAGCAAGATGATCAATCTGGCTATGTTGTTCTCAGTGCATGAGAGATGTAGGGTCAGTCTGTGCACTCCTGTAAAACCAAATTACCACACTGCATCAGACCAGCTCTGCATATACGTGACCAGCACAGTCACCCTCTCCCCGGATGCCTGGCAGTCCCGCAGTCGCTGCTAACTAGAACAAACTAGCACCTGAAGCAGGAGGGACAGCTGTAGCATTTGTAACTCAGTTGCCTTACTTAATTCCCCTCACCTTGCACCTTGTTTAGCATGTTTCTGTGCTTGTTTTTGTGGTTTACGTATCCAGTTGCCTGCTTCTGTTATCCCTTCTGTGACCCCCTTGCCTGGCCTTTCAATCCTCAGCTCTTCAGGTTACATCCTCTGCGTTGCTCAATTGCAGTGCCCTCAGCTGCTCTCTATCCTGGTTTCTCCTTTCAACACGTGAAGACCAATAATCGTTTCATTTCTCTCTTAATCCCCCTTTCTCCAGTGTTCCACTGGAGTATACATTTCTCCTCAGTGTACATTTCTTCTCTTACCAACATGATGCCCAGCTGCTTTGGATGTTTTCCTGACCATCCTTTGGAGGATTCATGCATCTTTCAGGACTTTTAAAACCAGTAAAACTCTATCTGCCCAAACCTGGGCACTCCACACAACATCAAAAGCTGCAGTTCTGCTGTCTCTTGGTGCTTTCCCAGGCTTTCACTACTGATTAGCACTTCAAGGTCCAGCCCTAGCCATGTCAGGGCTCTCCTGGTGGACGAAGGAAGGGAGGGCTCTTGGGGCCTCTCTATGGCCTCCTGCCCACCTACCTTCAGCACGTGGCTGACTGAGGAGTGACAGCAGGGCTGGGACAGGGAGGGGAGCAATGTGCAGCTGGTCCACAAGTAAACGAGCCCTGTGGTGGCATGCCAGCAGGCGTCAGAGAAGTCACCGGTAGCACGGTGTCCCCTTCAGAAAACCTAGCATCCTTCCTGCAACCGTCTCTACAGGGGCTCTACGGTCTTGGGCTTAGCTGAGGGGGAGGAGGATGAAGATGAGCCCTTTGGGAGGGCAATAAAGACCTGGCAACCTGCCTGTGCCTCCATTAATTCTCTGGGGTGGTTGTAGCAAAGTTAACAGTGTAAAAAGGAGCCACATTTAAGGAGCTGCTAAAGAGTGAGATGAGTTGTTTATGATTAAATTAAATTCATATGAAAGCTAATGACCTGCCGGTGGGTAACTTTATAATGTAATTAAAAGCCCAATGGGGAAGAGAGCTGCGGTTGTGCCACGTGTTGAGGAGCTGCTGGGAATTCGGAGGCCGTGGGTGGCACTGATGTAGAGAAGCGCCCCGTCTCTGCCTCGTCCCCTCCACTGCCCCAAGGGCAGAGCTGGGCACAGAGCATGGCATGTGGGAGTGGGCTGCCGGGGAGGAGAGGTGGGGTGCAGTGGCTCAGCCCCCAGGGGCATGGGGGTTGTCCTGGGTAAGGCAGTTCTGGTGATGTGACGGTACCAGCAGCCAACAAAGCCACCTTGGTACCAGCAGCCAACAAAGCCACCTTTTTCTGCTCCGTTCAGTTCCCGGATCCTTTAGGGATGCGGCTGTTGGTGATCACATCAGCCTTGCCTTGGGGGCCGTTGTTAGGGGCCGAGAGCAGGGGGGAGAATCAAAACCTGGTGATGGAGCCCACGCACAGGCCCACCATGGCGGGCAAGGCGGGCGAGCCCGGACCCCTCCAGCCCCGCAGCCACCTCCCAGCGAAGGGCAAACAGCCAGCTGCACCCTCCCAAAAAGCCTGCCGTCCCCGCAGACACGGCCGAGTTTTCTTCCCCTCCCCACCTCGGGGTGGAGGGGACCGCGGGGCCGCGCACCCCCGCCAGCAGCCGCGCGCGGGGCGGACACGCGTGGGGCGGGCGGTGCCGGTCGCCCCTTTAAGCGGGCGGCGGCGGGGCCGCCCCGCCGGCCGGGATAGGCCGGGGCGGGCCGGGGCCGCCTCCCGCGCCTCGGCAGCGAGCGGGCGGGCGGGCGGCTCGGCTCGGCGCGGCGCTGCAGGCTCCGGTCCCGGCTGCGTGCGCCAGTGCCTCCCCCAGCGCCGCCGCCGCTCCCCGCTTCGCCGCCGGCGCCGGGCTGCGAGGGGCAGAGGCATGCCCAGGCGGAGCATCGCGGAGGTGAAGGTGCTGGACGTGCAGAAGCGGCGCATCCCCAACAAGCACTATGTGAGTGGCGCGGCGCGGCTCGGCCCGGCCCGGCCCGGCCCGGCCCGGCCCTGCCCGGGGTGCCCCGCTCCGCTCCGCTCCGCCGCGCCCGGCCCTGGGCAAACAAAGGCCGGGCGCGGGCGGCTCCGCTCCCCCACGGCCGCCGAGCCCCGGCCCAGGGGAGGGGGAGGAGGAGGAGGAGGGGGGCAGCGCTGCCGGCTCTGCCGCTCCCACCCCCGGCGTCTCCCGTGGGGGTCACGCCGTGCCCTGCCTGCCAGCGGGGGGACGCGCTGCGGGTCCCCCCCGGAGCCCTGCTCGCGGGGGAGGCGGCCGGGGCAGCGCCGGTGGGGACCCTGCGCGGGAGCCGGCGGGGGGGGCGCCGGGAGGTGCCCGGGAGGAGCTGCGGGCGGGATTTTGCTGGAGGGGCTTCTGGGGCAGCACGCACCCGGGAGGAGGAGGCGTCTCCGGGGCACCACCGGGAAGTGCCTCTGCTTTCCTGCGGGAGCAGCGTTTGGCAGAGGGGCTCTGAAACCTGTTGGCTGCAGAGTCCCGGGGCGAGGGACCGCCCGGCTCCTTCCTTGTGAGCCGCTCCGAGTGCTGCCGTCCCTGTGAGGTGTTCCCTCGTGTCCCCTGCACCCCTTCTGCGTGAGCTGCCCAGGGAGCGTGTTCCTGCATGCTCCAGGGCATCTTCCAAACTGTTGTGGGATTGTCTGTCTTTGAAGGGGTTGGGTTTTTTCTTTTTCTTTTTTTTTTTTTTTTAATTTTTTTAAACTTTGGTGTGATTCCAGGCATCCACGGAGACCTTGTGGGTGAATCCTGGCAACAACCATAAAACAAAGACTAAAATGTTCTCCCCTCCCTGTTTGCCTTAGACCGGGGTGACCCAGTGACACACTATGCGTGGCACATTTGGGTTGTGAGGATGTGGTGTGTGCCCTGGCTGGAGTGTGTTGTGTCAGTGGAGCCGGGCACCCTGAGCTCTTGGGAGATCAGGGGCTTCTCCAGGTCACCCCGGCTAGTTTGTGGCAGTGAGCAAGTCAGATAAAAGCAGAGGGCAGGCCAGCTCTAGCCAGGATGGAGGGGAGGGTAAAGGGGGGCTGTTACCTCCTCCTTGCATCCAGGGATGTGATGTGGCTGCTGCCGCCCAACCCCTCATCACCGCTTCTTCCTCTTCCTCTCCTGCCCTGCCTGTGGCTTTATCAGCCCTGGCTGAGCCTGGCCCCAGCTCCCAACGTGCCCCCCTTCCTGCCGCGTCCGTCCCAGACTTACTCATCATAGCTGGGTTATGCATCTGATCTGGAGGAGCATGTACGTGAGGAGGTTTGCTGAGCTGCATACACTTCTGTTTGTCTTGGCAGATCTGTTGCACCGCAGTCGGGCCCTGTAATGGGGCTCAGGCAGGGTCACCTGCGGCTGCTCCTCTGCTCTCCCTTCTGGGCCTTCCGATTCCCTTGCTGGGGCTGGAGGCTCCTCACACCCATCCAGACCTGTGTCCCCACGACTGGGATATGCACCCCAAGAGCCAGACATGATCTTTTTTGGGCACCATCCCTGCTCACCCTCCACCCACGTGGGCAAGGCGGGTGGAGTTGGGCATAGCGCAAATAATCTCTTTGAGGCTGGAAATCTGGGAAGAGGTGTTATCTGAAAGGAGAGACATACGGTGGGGTGGCTGGGTGGGGGCACTGGAGCAGAAGCTCCTGGGGTGGTGGGAGAAGGTGGCTGCACACAGCTCATGACAGCCAGCTGTGCAGCTCAGCTGCCTGCTCCCTCCTCAACCGGTGGCTTGAGTCCTCTGCCTCTAACCTTTCCCTGTACTTGTCTTGGACCAAAACCTGGCAGTGTGAGCCAGCGTGGCTCGCAGCGGGGCTGAGCCCAGGGAGGGGCGGGCAGCTTGCAAGCAGCAGCCTCCCCAGGGCAGTGCTGGAGTGAATGCGAGCGCTTGCCTTGTTTGAGGGGATCGATAGGAACTAGGCAGATTCACAAAGCCAGTTAATTATATGGAATCAAACCCCTCTTTTCTTTTTTCTTCTTCCTCCTCCTGTAAAGAGGGGGAGAGGAGGGACAGCAAATCACGGCCGAGTCATCTTACTTGCATCTGCTGGCATGCTGCAAATCCAAGTCAACCACAAAGTGTACATGTTAAACCTTTGCTCTCTGGCTTCTCATTGCGGAGCCTAAATGTGTTCTCTATCCCGTGGGGCAGCCGCTTGCTGTCCCCAGGGAGGCTGGAGGAGCATGCCAGCTCTTCCTCCCATTGCTTCTGTGCTGGTCTGACCAGTGAGTGACCTGTACCGCTCAGGCTCGGGCTGCTCTCTGCATCGGCGAGAGGCTTTTCTTTGCTGGACAAAGGTCCAGTTGTGTTGGCTGTAGTGAGGCCACAGCAGAAAGTCAGGAATTCCAGTTTCCCAGAAAAGTGAGATCAAACCACTGTTTCAAAGTCCTTATTGACGCCTGCGGTGGGGAGGGGCTGTAGGAAAGGCCAGCTCTATTCAGGCCAGCGTAGTTCACCCATCACCTTGGTAATCGACACAAAAAGAGTTGTGTTGCCCGAGACAAAAACTTGTGGTTTTCTGCAGCTCTGATTTGAAGCAGGAGACACAATATTCCCCCAAACTGGGTTTCTCGGGCTGGGTGAGGCCCCAGCAAGGTGCTGGGAAGGGTTTAGGTAGCTGGGTGCCAGCTCAAATGTGTGCTGAGCTATGTTGGGATTTAACTGGGGACCCAAACACAGCCCCATGCTCTCAAACATTTGCATGCCTGTGAACGGCACTGGCTCAAATCCTGGTGCAAGAGAGCATCAGTCTGGTGTGCTGCTCTCTTGCTGCCCCTGACAGGGTGTCTGAAGGCCGTGCTCCTCTGGAAGGATATGCTGGGACAACACTGCACTTATTCCATCTCCTGTCTGTCCTCCTTACCCTGGTGACAGCCCAGTACCTGATCTGAGGGCAGGAGGAGCTGGGTGGGCTGTTCAAAGGAAGCCCAGGCATGTTTCAAGCCATTTGGGGGATAGGGGAAATGGGAACAGCCTCGTGATTGCTTTTCTCCTCAGTGAGGTGTTAAACCCTTTGGTGGATACTGCTGGCAGGGGTCAGGCTAAATTGTAATTAGCGGAGGAGGAGCTCTCCCCTTGTGTGCTTTTCTCCTTGCAGTCAGCCTTGTGCTCCTGGAAGGTTTTTGCTGCTGTGATGTTGGCAGGGTGCGAGGCTGACACATCTGCTCCCATTCTTGTCAAACCAACTCCACTCACACGCATGGAAGGTCCAAGAGGGGAAGGATAACCGAGCTTCTTGCTCCGAGTGGTAGGGGCCTTGAATTTGCTCTGCTGGCTGTGAAACCATATCATGCTGTATTGCAGTGACACCTCTCCTGGTCTGCTAGCCCCAGCTGCTTCAACTGCACTTGTGCCTTTAAGCTTTTTCCATGGGCAGTACCTGGAAGGGGCAGCGAGAAATGATCCTTTTGCAGGTGTTTATTGCAGGATGCACTGCTCCGATCCTGTCGAGAGACAACAACCAAGCTTGGGATCTCGGCAGCCCCCCATCCAAGTGAAGAGGGGAACTCCCGTCCTTCAGGCAGCGGCTGGAGGGTCACCCTGCAGTGACATTTCCCATACGATCCTATGTTAAGTCATTACAGCTCGTGCCCCTTGGGGATGCTGCTGGCAAGGGCTCCAGGGCCATACTGCAAATCTGAAAAGGCAAAGTCCAAGAGCAAAGTTTAAAAATAATCATTCTGGGCGACAGAGTAACAGACTGTCATTTCTATGGTCTGGCCAAGTCTCAAATTCTGATAAATGAATGTTTATTCAGAAAAGATCCAAAACAAAGCCATAGTTGAAACGGACTAAATTGTCCTTTAAAGGACTTCACGTGGGATCTTTTTATAGTTTGTGTTTGTTATTCTCTAGTAGAAGTCCCTAAAATAAAGCTTTTCCCTGCTAAATCCAGATTTTGGTTGGGGTTTTTTTGCCCTTAAGCAAGCTTCAGGACCTTTCATTTTAATACAGCTGCAATTTGTGTATTTTGTTATATGTGTTAATAGCAATGTAATTGAATTGCATCTTTATTTCTACCATCCTGTCCACCAAGAACACTTCCATAGTTCATATAGTTTTAAATGGTTGCTCCAGAGCACAAATCAAAAAAAAAAAAACCCCAACAACATATATATATATATATATACACACACACACACACCCCCGACAGGAAAGAACAAGTAGCATGCTCTTTGGTTGTGTTAGTTTATTGGAAAATCTGGACTATGCTCCTGCAGGACTTCCTTTCCTGGCCTCCATGCACACATGTATCGCTTTGAAAAAGGGAAATTTAAACAAAGCGTGCAGCATACATTTATCTTGGAAGCTCAGTTGACAAGATTGCAAACTTTAAACAAGGTGAATACCCCATGCATATTGAACCACCTCATTTGTGGCAGCTGCCTTGTGAAAGTAATTAACAGTGCATGTTGGAATCTGGTGCCTAGATGATAGCATCTATAGATATTTTAAAACAAGCTTGATGAAAAACACATTCAAAAAGTGAATGTGTTATATTTTTGATGTGGAATTTGTGATGTGATGGTAGGCGTCTTCTCTGCTCCTGTTCCTTGTAGTGGTGAGGCCATTGGTGGTTTCAGTTGTTATCCAGCCCAACCCCATTGCTTATCTGGAATTGCTTATGGAGCATTCAGAGAAGAGTGCTTGAATGGCAAGACAAGGAGGAGGGCTGCTGATCTATAGATTCAGTCATTCTTTGGTGCCTTGTACCTACAGAGCAGAAGATGTCTTCTGAAGAACATGTGTCCCATGGACCTGTGTGATATGGTCCCTTGGCCGTGACTTGCCCAGCGGAAGCAGAGCTCTGTGGGGACCTGGTGCACTATCATCTTGTACAGCTGCGTTATTTCTGCCACTGTGAATCATGCTGGTTGCTTGGCTTAAGAAGGGCATTGGGCGATGACTCCCCCTGTGCCATGCTCTCTGGGGAGCATGACTGTGCTCTTTGTATGGTGGGAATGTCCTGTGGGGAACCGAAGGAGCTGGGTGAGTTTAGACTGAGGGAGCAGGAGGTTAAAATGAATAGTGTGAAATCTATCCAAGGGCTGTTAACTAAACTAGGAATGAAAGAGAGCAAAAGTGAAACCAGAACGTATGAAGTAAGGCTGAATCCAGGAAGATGGAGTCTCTGCCACGGCAAAGAGTTTCTCAGCATTGGTGGCCCCCAGAGGTTTGAGGGCTTTCTCAGCATCCTCAGCAGTGTTTTGCTGCCGTATCCTGCGGTTCTGCTGTATCTTATCTTGTTTCCTGTCAGGTGGCCGATGCTCTCCTGCTTGAGGCAGGCCACAGGCAGGGCATTTAGAGCCTGTAGCTGGTAGAAATTTGGACCGGTCCTTGTGCCTAGGTCTGCTCTGCTGCACAGCATTACAGAGGCGATCAAAGTTCCTTCCCCCTCACCTCTCAAAAGAGTTGGGGCTTAAGGGAGTGCTCTTGGCTTTGTGGATGAAAACCAACACTCAAACGCAAACTCTCCTTTGTTTTTCTTCCCTAGTCACGTTACTTAAGGCTGTTGAAAACCTTGAATGTCGCAGTTCAGTGCAAGGGCCAAATCTTGCCTGGCAGATGGCCACTGATGGCCTGGCAGCTCTGTGTGGAAAGCTGGTGCTCGTACACGATTCCAGCAGTGAACTGCGATGTAGGGGCCATCCATCGCCTCTGCCCTCTTGGAGGTCTGGTGACCTTGATCCCTCTCAGCTTTGCTTTGGAGGGTATCTCTATCTTCCGGCTGTTTCATGTAGCGGTGGGAAATAGGAAACAAATGAATCCATATGTTTGACCTTCAGTGTGACTCAGAGCAAACAAGCGGGTGCATATGTTGTACGGCTGAGGGGTCTGCACCGTGGCTGGGTGGGGCTCGATGCGTTGTCCTTGGGGTCCCCATGCTTGGTGTAACCCCATGTGCGTGCGCTTCATCCCAGCAGCTTTGGCTGTGTGCTCAGGCAACGCTGTGCCCTGGTGAGCTGTACAACAGCAGAGCGGGAAGAGCTGTTCCTTGCTGGGGTTTTAGGAACGGTACAAAGGGATGAATCAGAGCGAGGGGAGGTGGCTGCTTTGTAGTCCTGGGTGCGTGGGCAGATCAGCTTGGGTTACTTGCCGCAGCAGTGAGGATATGCCTGTCCTCGTGCTGCCTGCACCCCCATTACCTAGCTCCTCCCTGCAGCTCTGACTTGTTGCTTCTGCCTGTCTCCTCTGCTAGAGCAGAGGGACCACAGCAGCATCCCTGATGCCCTGCGGTTACCGCCAGGATCGCTTCTCCATGCCTTTCCCAGTGCTGTCTGAACCAGCACAACCCTTCTCCCGGCTCTCCCTGTCCACAGAGCGGGAGCGAGGGGGTGACAAGGTGTCCGGGGATGGAGGAGGGGGCTGGCTGTCCATCTCCCATTCTGAGCTTCAGTGTCCCACAGCACAAGAGCCTCCGCGCTCCCCTCCCCAGCCCCGCACGCCTGTGGCGGTGAAGGCTGATGGAGAGGGGCCAAGCACAGCAGCTTGCCGCCAAGAACTTTCTTTGTTTCCAGTCACCTCCCTCCTTTTTTTTCTTTTCCTCTTACAATTTCCCACTCCCTTTTCTATATTAAACCCTGCTCTGGTTTGGCTCGATCCCTTAGCTGGTCTGGTTTCTCTGCCCCTTTGAATTTCTGCATGCTCCTTTCTCGTGGCAGCGGCCGAAGCCAGGGGACGAGGCTTTCGCATCGCTTCCCCATGTTTCGGGGTTGGGGGGGAGCGCGGGTGGAATAGAGAGACTGATGCTTTTTCCCCTCTGCTGGCTAAAGATGCTTTAAATATGTGGAGTTTTCCACAGAGAGGTTTATTGTACATAGTCTCCCTGGACCTGAGACCACACAGACTCAAACCCATTGGAAACAGCTCTGCAGACAGCTCTGACTCTGCTGGAGGCTGTTATGTCTGGCTTTGCTGTAGGAGCTCTGCTGAGTGGCTGGGGACCTGTGCTGATGTCCGTCGGTGGCGGGTGGGCAGAGCTGCATGTCCCTGCAGCCCCATGGATGTGTCTTTCAAGTGACCGTGGCATTGCTTTCTGCCCTGCCGTTACTCATGTGCCTCTGGTGCGGCTGGCATTGAAACAGGAGAGTCTCGGTCTGCGGGAGCTCTGGGCATGGGGATTTGGGAGATAAGCTCAGGGATTGCTGCAGAGCCACCCAGGGAGGGCTGTGCTGTGCCAGGGAGGGCTGCTGGCGGGTTGTTGGCTCGCAGAGCTGTGTCAGTATGGGTGTGCTGCTCCTGCGCTTGAGCGGGTGTAGCTGGGTGGTGCTGAGCTCAGGGTGGACTTGCTGCCTTGTTCAGCCATGTGCTGGGTGCCAGGCAGAGAGCTCGCAGGCCTGCCAGCAGCTGCCCTCTCCCCAAAACCTTATTTGTGGGCTTTGTGTGCCCCCCCCCCCCCCCCCCCCCCCCCAGCCAGGATGCCTCGCAACTCTCCTTGGAAAACTCCTCCTTGAAAACTCTCCTTCAGAGATAAGCCGAAACTGTAGCTCTAGGTTTTCCTGCAACTACAGTCTGCCTTTTTCCTACTCAAATTTAAGCCCAGGCTGCCTCCCAGGTTGTGTTTTGTGCATGTCCGTAGCATGTTTATGCAAAAAGTCCAGAAGTGATTCTTCTAGGTGGTCACATGGCCTCATGTTTCAAGAATGGGAAACTGTTTCTGTTATGTGTTTTTAGTATCTTCTTAATTCCATTGCCTCAAGTCAGCTGCTTGAATCATCTTCTCTCTCTAGCCACATTGTTGTATGGGACAACGTGCCTCTTGGGGAAGGTGCAAGACTGAGGGCTTGTGAAGGACTCCGGAGTCCTCGGTCCCTTTGAGCGGTGGCAGTCACCAGGAGCCATGGCTATCTGCAGCACTGAGGCCCTTTATTAATCCATGGAAAAATACTTCTGGGGTCTGACAGTTCTCAGGGCTTATGCTTGCTACTTTGTTTCTTCAAGAGGAAAAAAAAAAAAGAAAATAAAATTAAATCTCTGGCTGCCCTTTCAGATGGAGATAATTAGCGCTGGCTTCTCGTTCCCTCTGTTCTTGCGCTCTAATCCCTGTGACTCCAGCTGCTCTGGATGTTGGCTCCTTCAGCTTCCCTGCTCTTCTGGTGATGCCTGACATGGGAGCTTGCGCCCTGCCCGGGGTGCTGTCCTGCCCGGGAGGGATGTCCTGGATCTCCCCACAGCGTGCACCCGCTGCGGGTTGCCTGCATGTTTCCCCCAGGGCTGCGGAGCCCTTGCTGCCATGCGAGCTGACTGGCAGCTCTCGTTGACAGCTCTGTTATGGTTGGCCATGTGCCATTTGCATTTCTTTTAGCAACCTGCCATTTTTTGACAGTTCCCTTATGAAGGTTTTCAGTCCTGCTTTCCACTGGCCTGTTCTCCCTCTGAGCTGCTTCTCCAGAGATGCTGGGGAGGGGAGAGTGGCAGCAGGGATGCCATGGGGACTGAGCTCATGATGCCCGGCAGGGTGGGCTGCAAGATCCCCAGGGCCTTTCTTTCTGTCTTTATATCTCTGTTTATGACACTCACTTTCAAACATGACCAAGGAGAATCCTAGGCAATGGAGGTCCTGATGGTAAACTTCTTGATCGGTAATTTTTAAGTAGTTGGTATGTGGCCAGTTACTTCTCATGTAGGGAGTTTGAGGAACCCGGGAGTGTGGCAGCCAAATCCCCACAATGTCTGTCGGAGTTCAGCATTTTGCATCTGTAGAGTTCCATTTTCTGTGAAGGATCTGATCTGCTTCTGCCCTCCAAGGGACAGGAGCATGAGGAGCGTTTGGCGTTAATGTGAAGTGCTCCTCTCCTCTGGCATTAAACAACATCCACCTGCACCCCCAAAACTGTCCCAGAGCCTCTGCACACCCCATGAAAAGCCCCCTGGGAGTGGAGGGCAGGTCTTGTTTCCTTGCTTTGGTCTTCGCTGAAGCTCTGGCGAGGTTGTCCCACCGGGAACTCTTCCTTGCTCCATAACTCAGCTTGCTGCAGCGTGGGCCTGGGGTTTCAAGGCACGAGGGCAGGGCAGCTGGTGGCTGGGAGAGGAGTGATGGGGGGGTGAGGGTGCATGCATAAGGCTTGCTTAATCCTGAAAGCAGAATTTTGAGTGTATTTGAGTGACCCTGAAAGCTCTGTACCTCTCTTCTGCGCCTTGCTCTAATAGGACAAATGTTGTGAGCTGCATCTCAAGGATTTCAGAAGCATGGGTATGAATTTCAGCTATGCTCCCCTGGCCTGTGGCTGAAATGAAGCTAAGGAGGCTTGAGCCCCAGAGATTCCTGCCCATTCCAAAGCTCTGCCTGGCTCGTTACCTTCAGGCATCAGGCCTAGCTGCGGGGTGTGACATGACACGTGTGCAGCAATGTAGGCTGGAGCCAATGTAGGCTGGAGCGGAGCAAGGGATGGAGGCTCTCAGGTTGGGAGTGGGGCAGGGTAAGGCATCCTTTCCAGAGGGAGGGAGGGGAGCCGAGCCACTGGTTCCTGGGTTTCACCAAGTCAGCTAGTTCCCTCCACCGTGCAGACCCTGCCGCTGGCCTGGGAAGGACTGTAAATATTTAGCTAGCTCTGCCTGTTGCTTTTGGCCATGGCCCATGCCACGTGATGGGGTTGCAGAGCCCCCCTCCTGAATCTGGCTGCCCGCCGCCTCCCTGCCATCTGCTTGGCTCTCCCCATCCCTCGAGGAAACAGCGGAGTGGGATCTGAGCGGTGGCAGCAGCCCCCCCATTCCCAGCAGTGCTCCCCATGGGTGCATGTCCCCAAGGCAGCACCAGCTGCAGCCCTGGGAGATCCCCTCACCATTTCCATGGAAAGGGGCCTGCTGGTGGTTCCTCTGTGTTATTTCTTTGAAGGACCGTAGAAATCAGAGCTGGAGAAGGCCCATGAAATAACTGTTTCCATATGCCCTCACCCACACAGCTGGGCTGGGAAGAAGTCTGTCCTCAGAGAAGCTTCTGCAGGACCAAGGGTTGTGGGAGCACGTGATGGGGTGACTCCTACTGGGACAAAGTTGGGTTTGTTCGGGCTGCTGCTCCATGGTGGGTGCTCCTGGCAGGACACGGTGCAGTGCCAGGCCAGGAGGGGAAGCATCAGACCAAGTGCAATGTTTTCAAAACTGGTTTGATCATTGAAAGCATCTTCCAAAAGCACCTGAGAAAGGGATGTGTGGGTGCTTGTGGTAGCTTGGTGCCTCATCATCTCCAGACCCTGTGAAAACCGTCCCTGGGTGGCCGACTGCACTGTTCGTCCCTTTGAAAATCTGCACTTTTGTTGTCAGTTGAGGAGAGCACCTGAGTTATGTTTTCTGGTGTCTTTTTTGTCCCTAGGACAGCAGGGACTGGATTAGGTATTGGCAGAGACCAAGATCTGTGATGGTTTTGGCCAACAGAATACCCCGCTGGGATGGGGCTGTCAGAGTGAAAGATGGGGGATATTCACAGGGAGAGAGGAAGCCAGCTTTATTGAGACAGTGTTTTTATAGATACTGAGGAGTTCCTGTCCCTGTGGGCTTCCCCATCTTTTCTGCTTTCCACAAGTAGGTGAGGAGATTCCCCTGGAGACCTTTCTGTTGTTCAAATGGGATGCGCAAGAAACGGTTATCCGGACTCCAGGGAGATCTGCATTTCAGTAAAATAGGAGTGAGCTCATCGGCTGGGAGAAATGCTCCTTCCCTCAGTTGCAAAGGGTATAATAAAACGTGGTGTGCCCTCAAATCTCATGGCTTTATTACCCTTAAGAGCTTTGAATTCATTTTGGCTTGAGCAAATCCACATCCTGATTAAAATCCCAGTCTAATAAGCTGTTGACTCCAAATAAAGGCAGGATAGGAATAAACAATGAAGAAAAGTTGGCTCTTCCTCCTGCCCCAGTGGAAGGCTCTCTCCAGGCAGGCAGCCAGCAGTGATATAACCCCATAAAGTGCTGTAGACTGGTAAGAAGGCTGGGATATCAGCTGAGCTTCCAACCAAAATGAGCTCATGCTGGCCTGCCGGCAAGTCCTGGGGTGAGGGTAAAGGCAACTTGGCCACTTTCTTAGCGTCAAGTTAACGCTTAGTTTGCTGATGGTATGGTGGTGACTGTATGGATGCTGTCAGATACTTCAGAGGCCATGTCATGCAACCTGACCAGTTTTCATTGCAAACTGTGGTCAGCCAAGTTGTCCCTCACCTGTTGAGGTCTAGAAGCATGTTCTTGAATAGGTATTGTGCCTGACCCGATGCAGAGTACTTGTCAAGCCACATTTGGTGATAAGTAAGCACAGTGTCTTGGCCTTCCTTGTAGCCAGTCATGGTCCATCCAGGTCTCCACAGCTGCTACAGATGCTGTCTTGCAGGAGCCCTCTGTCTTCCTTGTGTTAATATGCAGAAAGCACAGGTACTTCAGCTCAAAAAAATAATTTCTGAATGAAAGGAGAGGATTGTGGTTAGCTGAATAAGGCCTGTGAGGTGATGCTGAGTGATTCGGATTTTGTCTGGGAGAGGGTGGTGGTGCCTGTGACACCCAGCCAGCTCACGGCAAGTCAGCAAAGCAGTCGCAGCTGTGTTTGGGCTGATCATCTGGTTTAAGAAAAGTGGTCATTGAATTACTGGGTTGAAAGTACTGAAGTTCTTTATTTTAGCAGTATGAACTTGCTTCATCTTGCTGCCTCTTTTCCCATCTTAATTTGGAAGCGATTCCACTGGGAAGAGTTTGTGGTTCCTCAGGAGTCTCCTCACCTTGGTAGGTCATGCTGCATCAGCCCTCTGATCAGCAGAGCGACCTTTCGATTAGATTTTTAGTACAGCATTCGAGTAGATTTGATGAGCTCAAATAATGTAGCGTTGTGCTATCCATTTGAATCTCCTGGTGTTTGAGTTTGCATACTGGGCTGGGATGTTGGTTACATTCCAGCATCTGGAAAAATGTGTGTCTCTGTGGGAAACCTTGTGAAAACTCTTGAGGGATTCTGTTTTAAATACCAAAACATCAGCATCTTAAGAGCCTTCACGCTTCATTATGTTAACTGGAGTTCTAGCAGGTCTGTTCATCTGAGCTTCTGAATGTTTTGTTCCTGCTTCAGTGAATTGATACTTGAATTTGTGGTGGAAATAAGCAGGACGTGAAAGTTAGAAGAAAAAATGAACATGCCCTTGTTCTGCTTAGTCAATCTGTTATTAATTAGTGAAGGCTGAAGTTTGCATCACTTGAGTGTTACGCTGGCATCTTTTCAAGGGTCATCTTTGGTTTCTGCGAGTAACAAGCAAGGACGTTAGTTAAGTAATTGCCCAATTCTGTTATTTGCTTGTTGTCTTTCATAGAAGAAAAAAAAACTGGGTTGGGTTTGTTTTTTTTTTTACATTCATCACCAGTAAATGCCTGGTCATAAGGTCTGTGAATAACCTGCAATTACTAGGATTGATTGTGTAGCATTTTAAGGAACAGGAGGGTAATTTGTACCCCAGCAAATTTAAGTAAACAAAATCCCAGAGCTGCTTACGGAAGAACAGATGGAGTTTCGAACCTTGTGGGTTTGAGTTCTTGCAAGCCCCAGCCCCAGGGCCCAGGCTGGTGGTGGTGCGTGGTGCGGCACACTGCAGGCTGCAGGTTTGGGATCTTGACATCAAACTTGATGCTGCAGCCATAGATGGGATGGCCAAGGCATAGTTACTAACTCTTAATGTGTCTGTGTCTCGAGAGACTTTAACTGTGTTTTTACACAGAAGTGCCCTTTCACGTTTGATGCATGCCCCTATTTAGGGATAAGGAGCTGTCTTAGTTCACAACTATCAATAAGCATTTAGTAGTTAAACTGCAGCAGTGGAGCTTAATTTAATCTTACATATTTTCTAGTATTGCTGAAATGACTTTAAGTGGTCCCATGAACTTCCCTGATTGATGCCCAGCTGTGGGGGCTACATTGGCAGCTTTAGCAGCGTTTGGGTTGTGGTGCGAGTTGTTGGTTCACTCCTCTCTGATTTCTTTCTCTGTTCCCTACAGGTGTACATTATCAAAGTCACCTGGTCCAATGGATCCACAGAAGTCATATACCGACGGTACAGCAAGTTCTTTGACCTGCAGGTAAGCATTTCGCCAGTTCTTGGGTTTTTGACTTCAGAGGATCGAAAGCTGTGGTCACTTGAGAAGCATCGCTTCTGCCTTACACTAAGCATACCTTTTGTAATCTGCCAGAAAATGTTTTGATGTGAGAAAACTTAAATGCAAATCCTTGAAAAAAGCAAGAACAAGACAACCTCAAAAGCTGGACTCTTCGCTCCAGTGCCTCTTGCACATGGGTGGGGACACCCTGGGGCTTTTGCATGTCCCAGTGTTAAAGTTCTGCTGTCTGGACTAAATGCATACAGAGCTGCATAGGTGTGTTTGAATTCCTGCAACAGAAATCTGTGCAAGTGGTGGGGTTTTTGTTGGGGTTTTTTTGTTTGCTTTTGGGAGGGGTTTGTTAAAGTTAAGCCCAAATTCCATTTCTGCGGAGCTAATACCATGCCTTTCCCAGCTGCTATCGCAGAAAAACAGGGCTGCTGCTGAAAAGCGCTGATTCCCTGGGTCCGTGTCCCACTGGCTGGTGTTTCGGGGAACAGGCGCTGGGGAAATGCCTGCTGCCCGGTGCAGTGCAGTGCACTGCCAGCCTGGAGGGCAGCTTACAGCAGCTGCTTTAGCGATTACCTCCTGGTGCAGGGGGGAGCTGGGAGGGAGGGAGGAGGCTGGAAAGACAATTGGGACAGGCTGGGTTGCAGAAAACCGAAGCTGGTGTTCTGGGCGAGCAGGCAAAGGGTGTTTTCCACCCTGTCCGTGGTGGAGATGAGCCAAGGGGTCTGGCTGAGCTTTATGAGCCAAAACACAAACTGAGCTGCTGGAACAGGCTCTGTGCAGATGAGAGAGAAAAATGTATGAAGTGATCTACGGACCGGCAGCAGCTGCCAGAAGAGTCACTGGCGTGTCCCTCCTGGCCTGTGCGTGGGACTGGGAGAGTTGCTGGGCACCCTCTGCCTCCAGTGACCTGCTGACGTGAAGTTGCGCATTGCTATGTGCTTGATTTGAAAGGGTGCTGTGGATGCCCAGGAATGAGGATGCCTTTCCTGAAATCCCTGCATCCAGATACAAATACGCTGCTAAAATTACAGTTCATCTGGGCCTGCCCAGCAAAGCAAGCCCATGGGAATCCAGATGGCTTTCCCAGGTTGAGCTGGTCAGCTGGCTTCGGGTCAGCCTGCAAAGCCTGGGGTTGTGTGAGATGGCTGCTCACGTTGAT
Organism: Pelecanus crispus; assembly: GCF_030463565.1. NCBI lineage: Eukaryota > Metazoa > Chordata > Aves > Pelecaniformes > Pelecanidae > Pelecanus > Pelecanus crispus. The sequence continues at coordinate 12,324,232 of NC_134650.1, read as the reverse complement.
GGTGCCCCGTCCCCTGCCCAGCAAGACACCTTCTGCAGACCTGTGGACATGGCCATTAGGGTGACCATGCTGAGTAAGCCCTGGCCAGCCAGCAAGAGCCAGGCTTTGGCAAGACCCTGGGTGTCCTTACCCTACCCTGTGCTGCTGTCCTGCAGCATCATGCCAGGCAAGGTAAGGTAGGGTGGCATGGGCGGCTGCTGGTGCAGGCAGGAGTTAAGCTGTGTGCAGCTGCTTGTGTAACCAAGGAAATATTAAAGTAAATAAACAGGGAACAGCTGTTGGGTAGCAGCCAGGGCTGGAAGGAAATGGAGCTCAGTGCTTCCTCCTCTGCAACATCTTGTCTTCGCTGGTGCTCCAAGTTGGTGGCCAAGCTCATGCCATCATTTGGGGGTGCAGTCTTTTGGGGTTTATATGTGATAAACCAGTGCCTCCAGCTATGCTGTTTCCCTGGGCTGCCTTGCTCCCTGTGGGAAGGACATATAGGGAAATAGTGGCCGACCTTCCTCTCTTCCTCCCCTTCCATCTTGGCTGGAGCTGTGCCAGAGTCTGAAACTGGCTGTGCAGAACACCCTGGAGCACCTTTAGATGCAGAGATGCTTTATACATATATCATGATGCAGATGGGAAAGTTTAAAGCAAACGTCTCCCCCCTTCCCTGTTCCCTGCAGCTTTTTCTTTAAAAAAAAAAAAAGAAAAAAAGTAACCACTCCTTTTTGGCTCTCTTGAAAGAATGAATGAAATTGTGGTTTCTCCCTTCCTTCCCCCTTATCGCACATGCTTCCTGATGTCCTTATTTTAAACTTGTGGTGCAGTACAGTGGAAATTGGATTGAAAGGCGGGGAGTGAAACAGATTCTCTTAGCACAGTGGAAAAAAATGCTCCAGGTAGCTTGGTAGCACTGACTGTTGCTGTTGCTGGAGGCCTTTATTATATGACTGTTGGATGATTCTATGCCAATTTTAGCTCTTCAGGCAGAAATTTTCCATGGTGGAAATTATTCATGCCTCTGGTTATTTAAAAAAAAAAACAAAAAAAAACCAAAACCAAAAAGCCCCACAAGATAACTGCTTGGCTAAAATGGTTCGGCTGCTTTTGAAAACATAGTAAGAGATCCAGTTCTGATGATCTTTTTGATGCGTTGGAGGAAGAATTGGAAACTTGAGTCACAGGTGATCCCTATGTCAAGAATCTGTCTTTCATGATATCCAGTGAAAATCCGTCCAAATTTATTCATACTTATAGCCTTGAGCAATTACAGTACATGCATGTTTGGGTAGAGATATTTGTTAATTTAATATCTTCGTTCCCAGTGATTCTGGCTGCACTTTCCATGCTTCTGCCAGAAGCTGAGCAGGGTTTTGTTTTTTCAATAGCAGCTCTGGCCACATCTGGGTGAAGGTTGGTGCACCCCCTTTTGCTGTCAGTGACCCTCCTGCTAAGCCCAGGCAGGAGGACAAGGAACCATTTGATCCAAGTAGGAGAGAGAAGAACTTTGGGGCAGGAGTGAGGGCTGGTGGGGGCTGACCCCCGGGCTGATGTGATGCTGCTGTTCAGAGCAGCCCAGGCACAGATGTGTGCGTGGTTGGGGATTTTCTCCTGGAATTCCCTGTGGGGCCACAGCTTTATTGCTTGTCACCTTCCATTGTGGCCAAACAATTATTTTAGGAGTAGGGCCAAGTAAAACACATGCACACTTACTACTGACAGCCTTGCCAGCTAGCCTGCTCCCACTGCAACCGGAGGGCAGAGTGTTCTACCCTCCCCAGCCAGGCAGGAATGACACTCAAAACACAAACTGCCAGCTCAGCAGAAACAGGCGTGAAGCCTGGAGTTTGCCCAGTGCTGGTCTCTGCCTTCGTCTGCATGCAGAGATATCAGACCAGCCGCATTCCCTGTACTGGAATGGGGAAAGTTGAAAGCCACCTTGCTGGTCACAGTAATGCCGCAGGCTGTGCTGTTATCAGCTGGGAGCGTTCAAGGTTTTGTCTGAATGCTGTGAACTTCAAGAGCTCTTCCCTTTGGCTGTCATCAGTAGCCAAGGCTGGTCCTCTTCTGTGAAAGTCCTGGTTTGCAGCTTATTGCTGTAGCAGCCTTTCCAAGCACCACCCTGCTTTTCTCTTCCAAGGGTGGCAAGACCTCCTCTTTCTGCCTAGTTACCTGTTTTCATTCCGTTGACCACACCATGGGCCATCCGCTGTCATGCAGGAGATTGTCACCTCCTGTCTAAGGGCTGGTGACCGACGTCACCAATTCAGACGTCACCAATGCAGAACCGATGTTCTGCAATTCAGCTTGTGTGTCCCAGCACAAGGCACAGGCTGCTTCTTCCTGGTCCCGGTCCAGCGTTTTGAGCAGATGAAGTGGTGGCCCTCATCCCTTGGGAAGCGTGCAGGACGTACTGTTTCCTGCTCTGGGGTCACCACAGGAAGGCTCAGCGTACCATGCCAGGTGGTGAAATTGGGAAGGGAATGCCTAAGCAGAGGAATACCTCTACCTCCTATGCACTGCTCGTTGCAGGATGAAACCTTCAGCAACCTGGGCAGTGCTCAGGAGAGTTTTTGCTGTGTAGATCCTCTGCGCTCAGGTTCCTACCACCTCTCCTCCTTCCTTTCTCCACAAATGTTTTCCATCACATGGCGATTTATGTAAGACAATCTTTTAGGGATTAAAAAACAAACCCTAGATGAGATTGTAATTCTAAAGTTTGAAACCTCAGGTAACTATGATTTGTAGTAAATCTGTAACTACAAATACTAAACTCAGTTCTGCATGAATCTCTTGGCTGGAGGAATAATTTCCTTCAATTAGGATTGAGGCTCTTTTGTAAGACTCAGTGTGCCAGATGTGAGCTATTGGGAGCAGATGGATACTGTTCCTAAGAAATAAAGGCAATAAGATTGATGCTTGCATGGATGCCAGTTGTGTTCTGGACACTGATTGGGGCTGGCAGGTACGCTAGAAATGTTAGCTGGCATGGAAGTTGGTAATCAGATATGTGAGCGGCTGTCTCTGGCTGACAGAGATAGAGGATCAGGGTCTTGTGTGCCTGAAAGATGCTTCCAGCCCTGCCGGTGTGGGAAGAGCTGTGCAATGACTGCAGGGCTCTGTTGGATCATGATGGGTGCATCACTCATGCAGTTAACCAGGGAGGTTAACAAGTCTCTTGGAAGGATCCTCTTGAAACCATTTGGTGTAAGGAGCAACACTGTTGGTTAGAGAACAGATACTGGCTTGTATTTTGTGTTTTTTATGGAAACCCCCAAAACCAAACATTTTTTTCCCACTCTGTAATTATGAGCTCATCAGCCACAATGGTAGTTGTTTCAAGTCTTCATGTGACCAAGAGCCACTGTTGTCTCACTATGCTCCTAAAATGTCCTTACACCCAAACCCAACCCTTTTACACCTTTCCCACTATTACCAGATTCCCATGCTTTCCCTGGGCAGGAGTCGTGCTCCATGTCCTTGGCTTCCTCTGCCTTTCAGCTGCAGCCATCCTCTCCTTGACTAGGAGTCTTTGCCTAGCTCTTTTCAGTCCTGTCTTGTTTTGCATCCTGGACAGCAAGGCTTGTGTCTCTGCAGTTGGGTGTGGATCCAATCGGTCACAAAGTCAGCTGCTTGTGAGCTGTGATGGAGCTGGGTCTCAAACCTCTCCCTTGGAGCAGGCTTTGCCGTTCGTGCCATGTCATGCCTTCTCACCACCGAAGCAGTATCTTCTCTGGCAGGCAGCTGCAAGCCCTTAAAAATCAAATTGCCATTCAGGGGCACCCTCCTTGGGGACAGGTTACCCCAGGGCTTTTCCCCTTGCAGTCAGAAACCTTTCCTTCAGTCCTTGTCCCAGCTGAAGGCTGTAGGAGAGGGTGATGCTTCATGGCTGCTCCTCTGCACAGAGGTTTAATTTTGAGCCAAGGGATAGAGACATGACATAGGCTGGAGTAAGTGTGCTTGCTGCGCGATTCAGAGACAGAAAAATTGAGAATTTCAAGCAACCTTAAAAATGGCTCTGGCTCTCTCCCCTACTCCTTTCTGCATGCGCATTGAGCGTGTTTCCCAGTCCTCTCGTTTGTCCATATGTTTAACAAATCCTTCAGGTTCTTAGCTGGAAACTTTCAGTTTGACCCACCTGGAGCAATGTCATCTTGGAGAGAGTCCTGCAGCCCTCAGGCCAACAGCTTTGTGTATAACACAAAAAAACCCCAGGCTGTTGAAGTGGTGCCTACTTTTATGAGAAAACTGGCAAAAGGCAATGGTTTGTGCATGTCATCTCAACGTGGAAGCCAGATTAGCCCTTCTGGAGGGGGTTCTTCACCTGTTATGCATGTGCAGCTACCAGGCAAAGATGGGGAGGGGGGAAAAGTCAGTATCTTAGTAATTCAGGCTGTTTTTAAATAAAACACTATGTTAAAACGGGCTCAGAAGACACTAGCTGGCACACAGAGAAGAATTGTTCTCATCGGCCTGTTTCAGGCAGTTGGACTCTTGAAAAATTAAAATGAGCCTCATGTGTTGCTTCCAGTACTGCAAGCCCTGTGCTGGCCTTCCTCCACCTGCACTCCTCCTCCTCTTCCTCTGCTCTTTAACATGGGCTCCTGGCAGGACACACGGTTCACAGAGGTGAAGTAAGTGTTATCTTAATTCTCCAGATCTGGAAAGCAAGGGGCAGGTGTGCGGAGTAATGTGTCCCAAACAGCACAAGGCTCCTTCAGGTGGGAACACAAGCTGAGGTACCACTTGGATTTCACCGCTCTTCTAGATTGTGCCTCATTCTGGCAACCTCTTCGATGAAAAAGCCCTAACGCAGCTTGGCCATGCTGTGGCTGTGGGAGATGGATGTCTTTTTGTGTCCAGGGATTGTAAACAGGGCTCTTTCGATAGCTATTTCGTAACAGGAATCTTATTTCAACACTTAGGGGATTTCTTTTTTCTCCAGGGTTTATGGAGTTCTGCAAAATTCTGCACAATTGCGTGAGCAATGTACTTCATGGTTTCACCCCACCACAAAAATAAATCACCAGGATCTCGCTTTTAGACAGCTGGAAAGACAGGTCCTTGCATGACCAAGGACAAGACAAAACCCACAGCTTCCTATGGTGAAGTTCCTGCTACAAAGCACCAAGGACCATTTTTTCCTCTGTGCCCAGACTGCACTGAGAGCCACAAGCTTAAGCACCATGTGCAGAAGTATAGAAATAGTGAATTGCCATAATCGAACTCTAGAGAAGAAGAAACACTTTCCATTAAATAAGAACTCCGTCTGTCTGTAGAAGAAACAGCCAGTATTTTTCCAGCAGTGCATCAAAGATCTTCATTCTCCTCCTCTCTCCCTCCGCAAAGAACATGTACAGTCCAATGCACTTCAGCCTAGTTAAAAGTTGGCTCCTTAATTTTTTCTCTCTCCAAATGTCTCCCATTTATAGCTTTCCAGCATTTGGCAGCCGAGAGCCAGTGCATTCCCGTGTGTGCTAGCGCCAAGGCAGGTCAGTGGAGTTATAATTGGCTCTAGCTGGCACCCTGACGAGCTGCTGCATTCTATGCCTGGCAGCCGAGTGGGGCTGTGAGCTGCTGAAAGCTGTGCCTGCCTCTGGGAAATGGCAGCCTGTCCTCCCCGAGAGTTGGTGTTAGATAAAAGTTCCCAGGGCCAGCATACACCTGGGGTGAGCGCGGCAGCACTGGGCAGCGCGTGTCTGCAGCAGAAATAATTTTCAATTCTTATAGCTAAAGCATTTCTCAAGCAGCTGCTGGGAGCAGCGCTTGATTTTTGCTTTATTCCAAGCTGATGGCCAGCATTTGCCCTTTCCTTTTGCTCCAAGCGTGCAGCTCCTCAGGCTGTGTCTGCACCCCCGCCAGGTTTCTGCAATCCTCCCTCTTGCCTCTGGAGCAATTTTGCTTCTTGCTGGTTTGCTGTGAGCCCTGAGGGCTCCTGCTCACCTCCTGGCTCTCAACTCCGCCTGCTCCCATCAGATGGTTCCTTCTTGTTCCCAGGCTCATCCCTTGGCACTGCCGTGTGGCCCTGTGGTGTAGGAGGGATGGCTCCTGAGCCCGTGCTCTGTTCATTCATCCCTGTTGACACCCCCTGGTCTCCTTCCCTCTGGAAACCTGACAGAGCAGCTGGAGGAGGCAGCGTTCGCAGCCTTTGCTTCCCAGCCCTGGGGGAAGTACGTCCCACGCCAAGCAGCGCTTGGTGGGTGCGATCCGGAGGGGAGCCTGTGCTGAGTGTAACCTGTGGAGGGGTGAGGCAGAAAGATGGGGTGGTTAAAATAGTTTCAACTCCACGGGGACAGAGCTAAGATCTCTTGCTGGCAATCCGGTGTGATTTGATTTGGTGAGGCTTTTGGTAATGTGGTGTTTAAAAGTTGTTCTGTAACACGAAGCGAGGGGTTACACCCCTCTCCCTGTCTCAGGGGTGAGCTAAGGCCCTTCCACTCCCCAGCTACTTAATGAAAAAGCCCTGGAAACTCAGCTGCCCTGTTCCTGGGAGGGCTGAGCAGGATCCCCGGGAGGGCAGGAGCTCACTGGTGGCCCCTCTCCTGCCTGCTGCCCCTGGGGTCGGTGCTGCGGGTGCCTGCCTGGAGCCAGTTGTGGCTGGGGGTTTTGATGAGGTTTGCGTGGGCCTGGGCTGACGTGAGCCCCAGCATCTCCGCCATGCTCTTAATCAATCTAACACAGCTCAGTTTTCTGGTGGAAAGACCTGCAATTTACATCATGTGGCAGCAGCCCTGGATCCAAAACAAACCAGTTTCAAGCTGACTGATGCTGCCTGGGGAGGAGCTGAGGATGGATAGCAGTAAATCAGTGCAAAGGAGTCTGTATCTCAGAGTGCTGAATTTTTACTAAAATGGCCAGGACCCATTTATATTGCTAACCCATATGATATAGTATGGACTGTAGCATGCACCACACACATATCGTGGGCATCTAAGAGGTGGAAGCATCTGTGCAGTTTTATGGTGAGTGGGAGATGGAAATAGGAGCTGGGACAGACAGAGGGAGATGGTGGTTCTGGGCTTGTCCTGCACTTGCAGAGGGAGGTGATAAAGCTGAAGGGACAACGTGTTTTTCCGCGGTCTTGATTTCTCACTTCTTTTCTGTGCCTTTCATTTGATTACATCAGGCTGTCGCAGGTCTACTGTGGTACTGTAAATCAGCGCTCCCACACTGGCTGTGGAAGGCGCTTTTGGTGAAGGACGTCTTGCAGTCTTGGAGTCCCCTTGCGAAGCAAGGTGTGGACCTCTGCAATGATCTCCCTGGGGTACCAGTGGGCCTGGGGACAAGAATTTAACCTCCTGCTCTCCCTTCCCAGCGCTCTGCTCCATCTGAGAAGTGATGCTCCTTTCCTCTTACTTTCCTTGCATGTTTTTTTTTTCCTTCTCCTATATGCTCTCTGCCCCGAGGCTTGCCTGGCTCCTCGTTCCCATCCCTGGGATCCAGCACAGACTTTTCCTGGGCATGTGGCAGGCATCCTACGGGAGGGATGAGGAAGGCACGTCTGTGCCAGCTGCAGCGAGGCCGCTCCATCAGCTGGACTAGGGGAGACCTTGCGGGGAGAGAAAGATGGGTGTGCAGGATCTGCCCTTCCTCTGTGATTCATGCCTTCCAGCCGGCCGGCAGCGGGGAGGGGGACCTCGTTAACCAGAAAATGGAGAGGGGAAAACATGATGTAGTGCCAGCTGGTTGATGCTGTAGGGCTCCGGCAGCCAGCCCGTCCCCTCCGCGGTGCCGTGGCGACTCGGTGGTTTTCCTGCCAGCGGCTGAGGCTTTGCTTCTCCACCGCCGCGGGGGTGTTGCAATGCTGCTGGATGCATGGCACCCCTTCTGCTTGTCTTTCCATCACCTCGTGGCTCCCACACATCCCTGGGCTGCAGGATGCTGTTCTATACCCTGTTCTATGGCAACTTTTATATTCTGGTGTTATCTAGGATTGCAATGTGAGCATCAACCTACATGAAAAATGGTCTCCCTTGTGATCTGGCGATACGAGGAGGGCCAGTGTTTTCCCTGTCTTAATTCCACCTCCCTGAGCCTTTCTGCCTTACTGGTACCATATCTTGAGGCTGTTGCAATGGGCATGAGTCACTGAGCAGTGAATTACAAATTATGTTTATGGCTGTCTTTACCTGGCAGTGTGGAAATTAGATATTGGAGATTAAGTTTGGGAGGTTTAATTAAGGTTGGTGGATTTATTGTTTTAATACTGCCTTTGATAGAATATTTAGGGTTTGGGCAAGAAAAACCTTTCCTTCGAATGCCATTTTTCAGTGCTGATACCATATTAAATTAGCCAAACCAGGTATCTTTTAATATGCAAGGTGCTGTAGTACACCTTACAGAGAATTCCTTGTGCTTCTGTTTTCCTCTGCAAGCTTGGCTTGCTGATCATTTACCATGAGCCGTGGTCTGATACTTGACCTTTTCGGAGAGGAAGAAGATATTTTGCCATAGCAGACTTTGAGAAATGCCTCCCTTGGCGAGCAGTTTGGGTGCAAAGAGGTTTGGGACCCCTCTGGGGCTGATCCTCGCTCCCCAAAACTGGCAGCAAACCAGCCCATGTCCCTGCAAGCTTGGAGTGGCTCTGGGAGGGCCAGGAATGAGAAGGAGGAACAGGGTGGAGGTGAGACCTCTCCTTGGCTTGTGCTGCAGGCGAAAGTTCTGTTGGTTCAACTATGTTGTGCAACTTAACTCTCGGGTAGGTGGACAGCTTGCCCCAGGCACTGCAGAGCCATCCCAAAGGCCACCGGTGGGGGCTGGCCGAGTTGTTCAGCCTTGCAGAGTGCAGCTGCCATTTTTTTCTGGGGGGGGTTGGTGGGGGGGGTGGGTTAGGAAAAAATATTGCTGAAAAATGGAGGAAATATTGTTTTTTAGAAAATTAAGTTGTGGGTCTTCCTCTCTATCTGAGACTTTCTGCCTGTAGAGCTGCTGCTGGCAGCGGGCATTGCCTCTCTCCTGCCCTGGGGAGCACTGTGGTGTGGAAACTATCAGCACCTCTGGTAGGGACCCAAAATCTTGAAGCTCTCATGCAATCTCAGTCAACAGAAAGTTGCAATCCTGTATTTTTTAACTGCATGCACAGAACTGCAGAAAATGGCTGATGAAATGGCCACTGAAGAAGGCTTTGTGTTCGGCCATGCAGAGTGCCAAGCCAGCTGGGAAGCTGTGCAGCTTTTCAGAATGGTGAGGTTTCCTCGTCCTAAGTTGGGAGGAAAGTTGGTGTTTAAATTTTGGCAAAGAAAGAAACTCAGTTCAGTATGTGTAAAATGTTCTCTTGTTTTTTCACTATTAATTTTTTTGAAAAAAGCTTTTCCCTTGATGAGTCACTTAAAACATAAAAATTCCTTTTCATTTTAGTGCTTAGGTTTTACCGTTCAAATTGAAACATTAATTGAAATGGATACTGGTCTGCTGATCTTTCTTCTTGGCAAATCAGCATTTTCCAGTTACCCTCCTCTCCCCCTCCCACCCCTCTGCCCACCTTCAGGAAATAAGAAAGTCTCGTTGGAAAGTTCCCAGGGAGCTCTGAGGTTTCCATTTGGGGGGTGACTGTTTTCCACCTGCCAACAGGTGGCTGCTTTAAACCCCAAAACCGTGGGGGTTTTTTCACCAGTCAGTGAATTTGGCCAGAGGCTTTTCAGGTTTTCTCTCCTCGTACCTCTGTGATGAGATTACACTTAAAGAAGAGCTCCAAGATTAGGGTGCTGTCAAGGTTCGTGCTCCTTAGAGGTTTAGTTATGCTGGAAAACCTTGGCATTGCTTGATCTCCCTCTATCCTGGTTGGATCTAAAAAAAGCAGGTGCAGTTCAAGGTATGTGGCTTGGGCTGAATTTTGTGTGAAATCTTCTTTCTGGTGTTTAAATGCACAGAAAGCAATAGGGTTGCTGCACTTCGTCTGCTGCTGGGGCTCCTCCACGGTGCCTCTGTGTTTGCTGGCTCTGAGCCCTGGCAAAGGGCGAACATCCTGGGTTAGGATGGCATTCCCCCTGGAGTTGCATTGTGTCTTGCTTTATGCAGTCCCAAAGGCTCTGCATGGGGCTCCCCATACCCCAGCTCCGCTGCTTGGTGCTCGCTCAACCCTTCCCTGTTAAGTGCATTAACTCCGCCATAAGCCGCGAGGGCCAGTCTCCTCCATCAGACATCGCTTAACAGCAGCATTCTGGTTTTGCAATAAGTGGAGTTTCTTGGCGAGCTCTAGCCCTCTGGCAACGACTGCCTGAACTCAGAAGTGCTGCGAGTCCTCTCCTGCCATCATGCGTGTGGTGGCAGTGCCAGGCTCCTGTGCCCACCCCGGTGCTTTGCTGCAGCAGCTGTGGGTATGCGCTGTCTGCAGAGGCTTCCTGCCCAGCTTGTGTTTTTGGGCACTACTGAACTTGGCATCTTTAAATCCCACCTTTTCTGTAAATGGAGGAATACAAGGGCAGCATGCTCTGTGAGGGAGACATGCTGCTGGTGCAGAGGTGGGGTGGGGATGCTGGTGGGGACGCTGATAGGTTCACGCAAGAGCTGGGCTGGTTCATGCTGTCCGTGGGGCTGTCCCCCCAGGCTCCAGGGTTCCATTAGCTTCTGTCTCTGCTAGACAGAAAGTTTTATTGTCAGGTGGGAGAGAGTGGAAAGGAGCACAGTCATGCCTACTAAGGTATATCTGTTTCATATGGAGTCCCTGGTTTTGGCAGTTAAACCTCAGCGGTCTGCAGTGTCTTCTTTTCCAACTGTGTAATTGCACTGGCTGCCGTGGAGCTGCTTTTGATGGACACCAGCATGAACCCAAGCAGAATGAAATCCTCCCTCGCATGGAGACAAAAAATCTCTCCACATTGGCCTTTCTGCTGACTGTGCTCGCTTGGAAGATGGGGTTTGTGTTTAGGGAAGGAACAGCAGGGAAAAGAAACTGTTAGCAAGAAGTCTGATGCAAGAGGAGGGTCATGGGGCTGGTGTTTCAGACCAGCAGTGCTGTCCCACGTGGTAGGACTGCAGCTTTTGCAGCCCTGCCTGTAGCTCAAATGCCTCTTCCTTTGCCTCATCACGTTTGGGCCTGCCACAGATTTAAAACTGTGTGTTCATTTCAGGGAAAGAATGTATGCTGGTCTGCTTCCCCTCATCTGGAGTGAGGAAGGTTGTTGTAGCTCAGATCATGAGCTATTCAGGGGAGAAGGTAGGGACGAGGTTTTGGCAAGTGTGCAGCTCAGAGTGGGGCGGCATGCGTGTAAAGTCTCTCTGTGACCCATCGCTGAAATGCTTGACTGAAGGTTGCCTCTTGGTGTGAAGCACCATGTTAGATGTGAAACCAGATCTGGTTGGAGTATTTGAGCACAGCCTTCCCCTTTGCTGTGCCTCAGCTGCTCAACACATGAAACAGGGCAAATGTGTTGGTGTTTCTCCACCGTTGTTTCCATTTCCACAGCAGAAACTAAATCTCATGACTTCCCAGTTTTCTGGGCGTGTCTACTTTGGGATGCTAGAGAGGAGGACGTGGGTGAACATGAATCGTCTTTGCAGCCTTCCCTACAGCTGCTGCTGCTGTGACAGCTCCAGCGATGGTTGCGGTGGTGGTTCTGTGGTCTTTGGCACTAGGCTGGGGCAGGTGGCACAGCTCTTCCCTGCTCGTGTTCCAAGGCTCCTTTCAGGGTTATTTCCCGGTGTGACACAGCCCCGGCTGTGCTGGAGCAACGTTCCCATGGACGGGATGGGGAAGAGGAAGCGGCGCAGACCAGCATCACCCCTGGGTATTGCTGCTCTGTTCCCAAGCACGTCTGCTGGCAAAGAGTCATTTCCCATGGCTGGGTTGCTGTGGTGAATTATGGATGCTGTACTGGTTGTTTGGTGGCGTTAATGCTCTGCTGCTGGTGCCTGCTTGGAGTGCTGTAGCTTTCAGTGCTCATTTGTGCAGTCTGGGACCTGCCTACCTGGCCTAATGCCATCTAGAGGCTGTAATTATCAGAAATTAGGTGGAAAATGGATTAGTAAAGCACTGTGAAGAGAATGATGACTTCCAGGATTCAGCACCAATGAATCAAACATAAAAAGTGATATATTTTAGTCACCCAAGAAGCAGAGATAGGGATCAGCAGCTCTGTGAGGAGGCTTTGTTGGTGGAGATTGCTTGGTACTCTTCTCCAAATTTGAAGGTTTCTTTTTCTTTTTTCCCTAAGTCTCTCCCAAATATATTCTTGACAGGCTTACAAAAGGAGGGAAACCAGGCAGTGTTCTTCAGGAGTTGTTTGGGCCATCCAAAAATGGGTGGTGATTCTGGATCCCACCATCTTGGTGTGTTTCACCTGATGACTGACTTGCTAGAGCTGGGTTTGGGGAACGTGAAGCTTTGTCTGCCCTCTGGTTCCTTTCTGGGTGCTTCTGACTGGGCACCTGGAGCTACTTGTTGCTTTTGAAAACATATAGACTTTAAATGTCTTAAAATAGGATTTTTTAAAATGCTCTTGGAAATGCACTTTGTAGATGAGCACAGAACAGACACAAAGCTCTGCGGGGAGCAGGGCCTGGCTTGACCCGAGAGAGACGTATCTGGAGATGAGGATATTTCTCTTTCTCCTTCCTCAATTCTCTCTTTCACCCATCTGCTGCACTTAACACATGGCGTTGGTTGCGATGGTGATATTGGCGACTAGAAACTCCCATCCTCTCATCACTAATAAGCAAACATGACAATCTTTGAGTGATTTCTGGGGGTTTAAGTTTCAAGGCTGGATTATAAAACAGGAGGCTCCTTACACTGCGGTTAATAGAGGCTTTTAGGGGTTAGATGCTTGGGGCTGAGTCCCTCCTTTGCTGGGAATCCTGGCAGCCCTGGTGAGCATGCAGTGCGCATCATGGTCTCAATTGCTTAAGCTGGAGCTGTGCACCGCTGAGGTTTCCACTTGGAGAATCAGCGGGTGCTCTAGCTAGAAATGCCTCCTGTCCTGGGCAGTGGAAGCTTTTTGCCTGGTTGCTTTTGGAGGACCATTGGACTCGAACCAAACCTGTGGACATGAAGCTGCCACATCCTCCAAGCCCCCGCGTGCTGGCAGAGCCCACCAGCTCCCCAGGTTTGGTCTGTGTAGTTTATGGGTGAGCACCCGGGGTAGCACAGACCTGGTGGTGGCTCAGTCCTGGGGCTGGGGGGGCAGCACAGGCAGAGGAACACATCCTGCCCAGCCCCGTGCCCGCTGCCCTCTCCATGCCAGTGAGCTATTCACAGGCACCAATGTCTCCCTCTGTCTAATGCTTCCTGTGATTTCATAGGAAATTCCTCTGGCAGTGGCAGCTGCTGCCAATTTGTGTAGCCCTTTTTTTCTCTGACCTCAAGTTAATTCTTTTTGTCTATTGCTGAGCGATGCTTAAAGTTTTCCATCAGGTTTTCACAATCCAGCCTCTGTAATGCCATTTCCATTAGTGCTGAGGAGATCAGGATTGCCTCTGCCTGGTAATGTGTAAAATGCCCTTGAACTCATCCGCTGCACCAGAAAAGCAGGGACTGGGGAGAAACTGGGGGCATCAAGAAGCCATTCAGTTGTGCTGCCCTTCAGCTCCCGTTACTGCCTTTGAACAACCTGCTTGCTTTGGCCATTGAACGGACATTATGTGGTGCCACACCAGTAGAGTGAGTCCTTCCCCAGGTTTGACCTCCTGAGCTTAGTATCGCCACACTTGGGATCTGAGCTTGCGCCGCCTTGGTCCTTCTGTTTTCTGGGCTGTTGTGTTTTCACCCTGTTTCCTCATAGACAGTCCACGTGGGTGCAGGGGAGGATCACGAAGAGACTGAACATCAGTAGCCTGTGAGCCACTGCCAGATGTCGTTCTCCTTCCCAGACTATCTGCTTGGCAGATGTTCCCCGAACCAGCTGGCTCCAGGGCACGAGGGTGCTTTGATCTGCAGGAGCCCATTTGCAGCGTCTCCGGTTCTCAGCGCACAGCCGCGTCCCTCATCACGTTCCCGTGCGGCTGGGGTGCTGCCGTGACGGTAGGCGGTTGCTAGACCTGCGTCCCTTACCCATTGCATTTGGAGATCAGTGGGATGCTGACCCTCTTCTTCCCATAAGAGGAGACCTGACTAATGCCCTGCTCAGCACATTGGAGGTCAGGGTGAGCAGCGCATGTGAACATCCCTGTCTGGAGTTTGCTGCCACGGGGACAGCAGGGCACGCAGTGTGTCCGGTTGCCTGCAGCATTTCCCCTCTCACAAGGGACGGGGCTGATGGGGAGTTTTGGAGTGTGGGATGAGAGCAGGCTTGGCTCGGACCCATCTTTCCCCCATGGCAAGCTGCTGCCTTCTCTCAGTGGGGAGGCTGTTGCTCTCACAAAGAGTCTCCTGTGATTCTGCCGCCACACACTCAGTCAGACTCTGAAGCCTTTTGTTGAACTTTTTTTTTTTTTTTTCTTTTCCCCTCGGGTGGTGTCAAAAGCTGACTTCTCTGCTCTGGATAACAGACGTGTCTGGTGGAGGCATGGGTTAGGTCAGCTCTCGCTTGCTAGACCAAGAAGGAGGAATGTGATTTTATCCTGAACCTCCATCACGCAGCCAAAGCAAATTCTGTTGATAAGAGAAGGGGGAACTTCCCTCGCTCTGTGCCTGCGATTACGGCTCACGGCCTGGCTCCAACATCGGCTCCTGGTGTTGTGCAAGAGTGGAAGAGTTTGTTCTCCTCGCCTGGGTTTTCATCACTCCCCAGCCCGTGCTGGTATATCTTGCTGTTAGTGACGTGAACCACCATCCCCTCCATAAGTTGGCAAAGACTTGCTTTTTCTTCTGCAGCCCTGGTACGTGCCACGCAAGCCCTAACACCCACTAATGGAGAGACTGGGTTTTATTGCAGCTTGACAAAAGCAAGTCCCACAGCCCCTCGGCTGCAGAGGACTTGCTGCAAGAGTAATCCCATGCCCTTCTGGTTCATCGTTACTGGGGGAATGCAGGACCTCTGTGTTTACCATTTCACCCTGACATTTTTCTTTCCACCAGATCAGATTTAAATGAAAAAAATTTTTTTTTCTTTTTTTTCACCTTTACATTTTAGAGGGGAAGACTTTTCCACTTCATTGTGGAAGGCCGAGGAGAAGCAGCAAAGTGATGACACACCTTAACACACCTTATTACCTACTGGCACTTGGCTTGAGGTTTTGGGGTTTGGGTTTTGGTTTTTTTTTTTGCAGACACTTCTCAGAGTTTGATTCTGTCCGGGAAGCAATAGGGCCTGCTCACAGGCTGTTAGACCTGGGGCCCTGCTCCTCCAGCAGACATATCCCTCTGGCATTACACCATCAGGTCTCATTTGGGCAAAGCCCTTCCTGAATGCTCTGCTTCCTGGGAATAGTGCTGAGCACATACATTCCCCCTCTCCCTAGGATCCCCTGCAGCCCGCAACATTCTTAATTGATTCGATTAGGATATTATCTTTTGAGTTTCCTGTTAATGAAGAAGCTGTCTGCCAATGCGTTAGCTGTTGATACAAAGCTGCTTTTGAAAGTCTCCCTCTCCCCGGGTGGCCCTGCCAGCCTTATCTCCTGCCCTGGTAATGGACAGCTCGGCCATGGGGACAGCGTGCTCCCGTGATGTGCATAGAACTTCAGCCATGGCTCACTCCAGAAAGGCTCACTGCCCAGACATTTCTGGGTTAATAAGAAAACCAGCTAATTCATAAGGTAATTTGTGGTGGAGAAATAGCAGGATGAACGTGGCTCTGTGCCCTATCCTGATGTGTGGTTGGGGGGAGCCCTGCTGCGGGTCAGATATGCTGCTGGGGCATCTGTGCCCTAGTCCTGGCTTAGGGAGCCAGAGCCCAGCAGCCATGTGATCACTCTCCCGTCCAGCATTACTGCAAAGGAATTGGTGAAAAGTGTGAGACAGCAGCTTCCTGCATAATAAAAGCACACCAAAATGCTTTAAACTGCATCCACTCCAATTTTATTTTTTTAAGATTCTGTCACAAATACTTTAAAATAAACTTGGAAGGGGAGAAACAATAGGGTTATTGTTTCTTTTTTCCCTTTGTTTTTTCCCCTGACCTGGCTGAGTGCATTGTTGAGAGCCAGACTGGCTCTTGGCCTCTCTGTGCTCTCCCGTGCTCGGCAGGGATAGCTGTGTTCCGAAGGGCTGTGTGTCTGTCTGCCTCTCGCCTGCCCATTCTCCCCCTCTCCCTGGGATCTTGGATGGCCAGGCAAGCCCTCCCTTCTGGGAGTGTGATGTGAGCAGTCTTATTTGGAGCTTGGATGGAAACCCTTGCTGCTGAGATGATTTGTGGGAGTCTCCCCATGCCGACTGCCTCCCTTCCACAATTCCGTGCTTCAGCGAGGAGCGTGTTTCCCTGCCGAGGCCAGGGAGAAAGGTGCTCTCCCAGGAAGCCTGCCCTGGCCTGCCTTGTTGCTGGCGTGCCTCCGTTTCTGCAGACCATCTTCTGATGCTTGTCTGTGCATCCCTCCCCCAGGGCTTGTGGGCTTGCTGCACTTTTACCCTTTTTCCATGCCTTTTCCAGGGCTGTGCCTGCTCTCCTTGGTTTTCCTGGGGAAGAGCACTGTAAGAACCTGTGCCGTAGTCACTGTCCTGCAAAATCAGCAGAAGCAAGATGGGCCAGAAGGGGTAGGGGGAGCCTCAAAACCTAGAGACCTGCCAGCTGGCTTCCTCCGGGTCTCTGGAGCATCTCTCAGCTCTGGAGCTGACATTTTCCCATCGCTGCTCTGTGCTTTTCCTCACTGCAACTTTATGGTGTGTAGTGCTACGGAAGAACCGTCAGCCCGTGACCCACAGACTGGATTTCTGCAGACGTGTGCTCTTGTATCTTGCAAACGCAGACTGCCTGCCGTGGTTAGAGCTTGCACTGGGGTTGTTTTCTTTGGAGTAGGTTTTTAGCTGTTCTTCAACTACAGGCTCATGCCTAGTAAAACTGATGAACTAGTATTTGCTGCTGCCGTCTCTGGAGCTGCGTGATGTGGCAGCCAGGCTGGGTGGGATCCATGGGACTGACCCCTCTGCCTTGCTCCTTCCCCACCTTCTCCTCTTTTTTGTGCGTGCCAGAGGGTGCTCCAGGCACCTTGCAATCTTTTTTCCTCCCTCCAGCAAGAGAAAAATAGCAGCTTGTGAGTGCACAGGCATAATGGTGCCAACCCACGGCAGGCGGTGCAGGGTCTGCTCGGGCTGGGGTGATGCTGGTGGCTCTGGGCTGGGCTGGAGGGGATTAGGGTGGCTGCAGGGAGAAGGTCCCCACACTGCCTCCTGCTCACTGAGCAGCCACTGGAGGAGGCACTTTCAGTCAGGAAAAAGGAAATGGGGAACTTCTGGGCTGAAGTTCTGGCTGGGTTTGGTGGGGTCACATGGTTGGGAGCAGATCTGGCCAGAGGCACAGCCCAGGCACGTGCATATGGGAGAAAACACAGCTTGCACTGTTTGTGCCTTGGAGGCTCTCAGTGCTCCCGGGAGCGAGAGATCCTCAGCTTGCGTTCAAAAATGAGAGGAGGGGAAAGCTTCCAATGACTCAAGTATTGCATTGCTTAACAGCAATCAGATGTGCAGCGCTTGCGACTTGTTTTGCTCACCCTTCACCAGTCACAAGCTTTCCCAAGCTCTTCCCCACAGGAGGAACAGGGCCAGAGGCACCTCTCTGCTGTGGCACAACACAGGTGTTTTGCAGGGGAATGGGGATGTGTTGTCATCCTTTATTTTCATGGATTGAGGGAAGAGCAGGAGGCATTTGCGTGCCCAGGGAGGCTGGGGAAGTGGTGCTGCACTGGAAGCTGCAGTGCCTTAGGGCGGGAGTAACTATGTTACTGAGTAGTAACTGAGGCGAGTCCTCCCTCAGCCGCACTCGGGCTTGCTTTGTGGCGGCTGGTAACACCACCACAGTCCCCAGTTATTGCCGAGTCCGGAGTCGTTTTCTTTGTTGTAAACCCTTTAAAATTTTTTTGGAGAAGAAGTTGTAAACAGGGTCCGTTTGTGCTTAGTGTCATCCTGGTTCTCAGATGTCTTGTTTTCATTCTGAAAAGAATATTTGAGAGCTTCTTTTGGTTTTCCTGTTGTCTTTGGGAACGTTGGGGGAGATTTTTATTTCTTATCAAAATGTAGGAAAAATACTTCCTTCCTTCTGCCCCCTCTCCACCAAACCTCAATAATTTTATCCCAGTGTATTTGAGATCCAAGAAAAAAAAAAATGCAAGTATTGCATGTGCAGGGGTGTGGAGGGCTATATTGACAAAAAGGGCTTAGCTTTAGCATTACAGCACTTTAAACAAGCTCATGCCTAGTAGTAGAGGAGTCCACAGCCCTTAGCTAGGAGCAGAGATCTCCTGTAAAAAGCATGTGGAAAAATAAGTGCCAAAGAACAAGCGCTATGAAAACCAGGGAGCCAGGTGGGACACATCCCCAAGGGGTGTTGGGACGCCCGAGTTTGGCCCTGCACGGATTCTCCATAGTGAAGGGGCTCCTGACGTTACATGGCGGAGCAGCAGACAGGAGGGAGCATGGCTTGTGCGTCTGGCTGCTCAGTGGTGCCCATCCTTCTGCCAGGCTGGGCGAAGGCTGCCTGCAGATGCCTCTCGTGGGATGAATGGCTCGGTCTCTCTGGTTGCATAGTTTTCTCTTTGCATGAAATACTTTAAATATTAATTGTGCCAGAGGAGAATGGCTGTTTAGACATCATAGGTGCTCAGGACACTTCCTGGGCAGGTGTCTCCAGTGCTTCCATAAGTGCCTAATTACTTATGCAGAGTGCGATAGCTCCAACAGGAGAGGGCAAGACCCATTTCAAATACCCTGGGGGCCAGGGAGCTCTTCAGATGATGGGAAACAGAGCTCAGATCCATGCCCCGGAGAAAACAAGGGAGAGTTTATATCTCCCTCCCCTTCCTTCCAAAGGAGGGAGTATCTGCGTGGTTGGATGGATGGCTGAGCAGGCTCTTTCTCCTCTTCTGTTCTGTGTAAAGTGCAAAGCCCAGTCCAAATGGTGTTTTCCAGCAAGACCAAGTAAAGGAAAAACGCTGAGGACGTGGATCCTGCCAGGGTATTGGTATTAAGCATCATAGCAACTGCAAGGAAGTTGTGTGCATGTGCTGAAGCACCGCTGCAGGCACCCAGCGAGAGCAAGGGCTGGTTATCGCCTCTCTTTGCTGACTAAACGTTCTAAGTGCAGCTGCATCAGTCAGGAAATTATTTGTTTAATGCTGAAGATCTCATAAAACTTTCATCCCTCAGAGCCTGTGTAGCACAAAGCGTTCCCCAAACTTGACGTATAACTTTATGGCCTTTTGCAGGCAAACATGAGTTGGTGCTGTGAGTCCAAGTCAGCTGTAGTCCAGGAACTGTGTCAGTGCTGAGCTATGCTTGAGCTAATAAGCTTAAAATATGCCTTTTTTGAGGAGCTTCTGAGATCTAGTGACTGAGGTCCATGAGGATGAAACTTAATAGTTGCAGAAATGCAGGTTACATAAATCACCCGTGGTGAGCAAAATGATAGTGATGAGCAATATCAGTGGTGAGAAATGTCTTGAAAATAGTGGAGACGACGCTAAGATCTTGTGCTTCTGGCACTGCTTTGGATGTCCTTCCCTTGGTGCTGCAGGTCACTGTACCCTGGCTGATGGTGCTGTGAATGATGTCTAGGACACTGCTGGTTTGGAGAATGGGCTTCACCTCCTCCTGGGGAGAGTGGCCTTGTGTGTGCAAGTTAATCACTGACTTTAATCACCTCTCTTGCATTTCTTTTTCTAGATGCAAATGCTGGACAAGTTTCCTATGGAAGGAGGGCAGAAGGACCCCAAGCAAAGGATCATTCCCTTTCTGCCAGGTAGGCGAGTGGGCCCCGGCAAAAACCATGCTGGGTTTGGAATGGCAGGAGCTTTTTCCCAGTACATGTGTGAGCATACACATGCTTTAGCTCTTATCTCCTGAACCATCTGAGCAATAGCAAGTTCTTAGCCTGCACTGTGTCCATTAAAACATCTGTATTTGTTAGCAATGAGCCCAGCAAGTGTTAAACCCTTCAGTCATTCTCTCTCCCTCCAGAAGGCATTAGTGGGGGACTTCAGCTAAGCAACCCCGCTTGCGTGGCTTCTGCCAGGAGCAACCCCACAGCAGCCTGCTGGGTTTTGGAAGGTGTCTAGCCAGCACAGCACAGGGCTGAGGGTGGTGTGAGGCTCCCCAGGAACTGCTCCTACGCTGTTTTTCCTGACCCACACAACTCAAAAGGCCATCAAGAAAGAAGGAAATAATTAAATTCCACACGTTAAATCAAGCTGATTGACAGCCTCAGCTTCCTCCCGTGATGTTCAGGACTGGTTGCCTAAAGACAGGGTTTCTGTGGCATGATGTGTGCCCTGCCAGCCCAACATGCATCTGAGCATTTGTGGGCCCAAGGAGCAGATGCAATGGTCCGTGCAAACTTTGTGGTGCGGGGGATTGCTTGTGGCTGCGCTTTGGTGCTGCTGCTACCAGGGAAAAAAAGAACCCTAATGTGCCTTGCAAAAATAGTCAGCCTGAGGGGGCCCTGGGAGTCTTTCATGCACCCATAGCTAATGGCTTTGACCACAGAGTTGTCTTTACCCCCACCGCCAAGTAGCTAATGGGCATATTTAGAAATGTCACAGTACCATAATCACTTCCAGTGGCTGTCAGGTCCATTTAGGGCAGCCCTTTGTGCTGTGCTCTGCCTCCTGGCTTTTCTAGAACACATAAAGGCGCTTAAGTGGGCTTTGCTTTTCACTGACTGGCACGAAGGAAATAATTTACACCCCCTTCTGAGCAAGAGAATCTTGTCTGGGTTTCCCATAGAGGGATTTCTGATTCTGGCTTGTCCTTGCATTGTAACGTCGGCAAAAGCAAAGCACACCTGATATTAATACAGCAGAAAAGCCTTTGCTGTACAAGTACTTCTGCCAGCAAGGAGTGGGGAGGAAAAATGGAAGCCAAATTGGCAAAGGGCGTAACTTGGAAAAATTGGACATACGCTTTGGCCATGCTGCACTTGCAGAAAATTCCCACCAAAATGCTGCTATTTTTGGAAGGCAGCAATCGGGTTCGGGAAGCCTGGTTGGAGCGCTGCTTCTCACAGCACACTCATCAATATTTGTTTCTTCTTCTTGGTGTTGAAATAGTTTCCCTTCTCTAAGAGGCATGTCACTGGGATTTCCGTTGGAGGAAAAAGGGGGTTGAAGTTGCTGGAAAATAAAGTCTGGCTCTTGTGTAAGAAAGCAGTTTTGGGGAGTTAGGATGACCATCCTGTAGAGGAGCTTGTGCATTTGCGTGTGTCCTCTGCAAAGACATTTGCCCTTTTGCTCTGGTCCCCTTTTTGCAACAGGATGAAATAATACTGTTTTCAGAGGTAGTCACACATTGACTTGGAAAACCGCTAGTCCATGCTTCTCCCAGAAATTTTTCTTGAGATTTCATTTCTGCAGTGGCTTGCGATAGCTAAGAAGAGAGAGGGTGTTGATGCCTAACAGCTGGCACCTACAGCTTTACCACTTGTACTTTCAGGTGCCAGCACAGGGCAAGGGGTGGGGTGGTGAGAAGATGTCAGCACAGGATGGTGTCCTAGCTCCAAGCAGGAGGTAGCCACTGGAAGGACAGATAATCTTGCATCTGCCTGTCCTCATGGGGCAGTTTCAGAAGTCCTCTTGCTTCAGGGAAGTTGTGTTGTTAAGAAGTGTGAATCATGTTGCCTTTGCCGCACATCACAGAGCGGTCAGGAGCTGGTGGATTTCTCTGGAGCAGGACGATGAGCCACACCTCCCTAGTGAGATGGCTTGCAAGCTGTGTCTGCTCTGAAAGAGGACTTCACTTTGGGGCAAGGGAAGGCTCTTTTAATAGTTGTTGGCTGTGCTAGAGGATGGTTCCTTTCTGGAGCAGTTCTTGGCCTTCCCAGTTTGGGATGGCAATGGGTTTTGTTACTTACAGCTGAACCCAGACTTCGTCTCTCTCTGCCTAGGGGTGCCATCCAGGTGAGGTCAGTGCAAATAGCCTGGGTCTCTTTCTTTGCAAAACGTGGCTCTAGTATGCTTAGACTTGCTAGGGTTTTGATTATGTTCAGCTTCTGTGAGTACTGTAGTTTGCTCCCAGTCCCATTTTGAGCATCATTTTTAGCATCTGAATTTCATTACCAGTGGAGATTTGGCTCCAGTGGTTTACTGAAAGTACGCTGCTTTCTGGGAAGTCCGTTGTAGAGTAACATTAGACATTGTGGCCACTGCAGTTCTCAAAAATGTCTCCTGCGACCCTGTGCCTCCTGCAGCTCTGGCTTTCTTAGCAAACCCCTAAGTGTCCCAAACTCAGGGTCACCACCATGACCTGAGAAGGTGCCATCTGGGTTTGTCTGGCTGGCTGGTTTCCCAGAATGGTAAGAGAGTTCCATCATTAGTCTGTAGTTACAACATCCAGCCCACAGGAACTCTGTGTGCTTTGTGTTGCTTCGTTTTGTTAGTTTGCTTCAAGGATTTGACTTCTTGGAAATTTCTAGAGACTTTGGGTCTTTTGAACTAGGTCTCTGATGGTATCAGAAAATGCTTTCATAAGTGCAAGTCCTTCAGCCCACTCAGCTCTTTTGAAGTGGAGTCATAAAGCTGGGTCCTCCAAAGCAGGGCAGAGCAATTACAGTTGAGGTCTGGGGCCACGGGTTGTCCCTTCCTGGGTGTTGGCACCATGGTCGTTCTGTAGCACAGCTTGGTGGGGTCCAGTTTGGCCTGGCAGGACATTGCAGTGCTCCTGCACCATGTCTGAAAAGCCTCTGCCGCCATATAGGGAAATTTGAAGTGGACTCTTGGCTACTTTTGCTGGCTTTGAGCCACCGGCACAGCCTGCCCAGCTTCATGTGGTGCTGAGGATGGCCCGTCGAAACAGCTCTGGCAGCACCCAGCCCATGCATGGCATTGACTGCGGTCCCTGGAGCAGAGTCAGGAGCAGCTGGCAAGAGAGAAGAAACCTGTCACTGCCCAGCCTGGGGGGTGTCGTGCTGGGCAGCTCCATCCTCACCTGCAGGAGTCCACACTAAGGGTTACACGCTTGCTGGCTGGGAGATGGTGTGGAGACCCCAGGAAAGAATGAACTAAGAAAACAAATGAGCTCAGTTGGGCCCGCTGTGTAAGGGCTGTGCCAGATCTTTCAGGAAACAACTTTCATAAGGAGAGCAGAGTCTTCCAAACTTCGTACAGCCCGAGTGGCCTGGAGCAGATCCTGGCCAGTCTGCTTCACTGGAAACGTGAGCCTCAGCAAGGAGGGGTTGCCTGACGCTGAGCTAACTTTGGCTGTAAAATTGCTTTTTAGGAAGCTTTAACTACAGACAATAGTGAACTCCCAAGAAGGGAGGAGGAGAAAGGGGGTTCAGTGAGATCGTTTTCAAAAGCAGAATGATGCCTCCTTTCTACTCCCTTCCCAGCCTGCTAACCTGCTTGGCATGGGCATCAATGCTGCCCACATAGTTTGGGGCTTTTCTCCCAGAACAACTGTGGGGATGCTAATAGCTCCCCACAAAGGCCCTGTGAAGGAGGTGGAGGACAACTCATCCCTTTTCCAGCTACAGTACCTAACTTTCCGCAGTCCCATTGCATCTTCATCAGAGCTGGAGATGGGGCAAGGGTCCTAGTTACCATTTTCTGCTCTAGCAAGATGGGCATCTCTGCTGTAGCACTGTTGTGTGGACGATCCCAGGCTAGCTTGCGGACCATAGTCAGCACAGTTGCCTTTTCCATAGGTTTTCAGCTAACCCTGCTGACCTGCAGATAGTATTACCCCTGGCAGAGTGCTGCACTGAAGCAGTTGCTCTGCTTCTGACCTTTGAGCTGTCTTTAAACAAACTACCTTATGTTTTTCTCCATTGCATGCCACTATAGGCCATAGAAGCAGTGGCCTGGGTAACATTTCGCTCCTGCTCCAGCAGGATCTCAAACCATGGGAGTGGAAGGGGCTGTCTTGATAGGGGCACTGTTTAATTTGGCTTCATTTCACAATGTATGGGACTCCATGCTTATGCTATACCCAGGGCAGCCCCAGAGGCACTTTCCTGGTCCCCCTCTTTTTTGCCAGGATATGTGCACGGCGTGGGACTTTGCCAAACAGATGCTAAGAGCAGGGCTCCTGGAAACGCCATCTCCCACGCCTGCTTCCCCATCCTAGGAATAGCCCACGTAGCCGGCTGCTCTGTGGGCTGGGATTAATTATGTGTACATTTGGGGCTGCCTTTTTTTGAAGCGAGTTTGGAACATGTGCCAGGGAAAATCTGGATGTGATTTGAAAGGTGCAGAGAAGTGAATTCTTTCCGAGGCTGTGGGGTGAGGGGGGAGTGGGGGGAGTCCTTCAGGGTAAAGCAAGAGGTACAGACCGTTTTCCGTTCTTGAAATATCTGGCTTGGTTCATGGCTGTGATCGGCAGGGTGATCATTTCAGGTTCTCTGCCCCTCCAACTTGCTGGAGATCCAGTAACAGCCTTTGGCTCAAGAGGAGCCTCAACCATTTTGCTGGTTGAAATGCCTGCCTTGGTTTTTTCAGCTCCTTACTCCTCAGTATAACTTCAGCTCTGCCTGGAGAATTCCCACAGGAGGGAATAATTTGCAGAGCCCTAGCTGTTTGTTTGGAGAGATTAACCCCTCTTGTGGCCTGCCTGCTCTGTCTCATATTGCTGGAGACCTGAATTCCTTATCAGCCCTTTCCCCAAGCTCTCCTCTGACACTTTGCAGTCCTTGATGAATGGCTGAGGCAGCAGGGGCCATGTTGCATCCATCGCTTTGCACCCGCCCCTCCGGAGCTGCTGCAGCACCCTTTACTCTCGGTCAATCGGACAAAGCAAAGCAGCCTTGATAAGCCGCAAAGGGGATTTCTTCCAGTCCTGGGAGAGCAGAAGCTTTCTGGCACCAGAGGAAGGTGGGCAGACAGAGCATCTTCAGTAGAGCTTCTCTGGCTGGCACCAGCTCCACTGCATGGGAGACAGAGCTCATGCTCCCCGGGGATGACTTTCAAGTGGGTGGTGGGCACCAACCTCTTCCTCCTGCCCAGTTGGGTATGAGGCAGCACACTAATGTTATTTCTGCTGTTGAAGCCCTGAGCCCAGTGATGTGGAGCTTAAATGCAGAAGGGCAACCTCTGCTCCAGCGAGTTCATTGCTGGATAGGACGTAAAAGCCAGCAGATTGGCCCTTCTGTGTCCTGGCTGGACTGTATCAGTGGAAGGACCATCACATTGGGGAAAGGAGTGCAGAGATTGTGGCAAAGGAAGATTTTAAGGAGTGATTTGAAGGAAACCATGCCAGTGGTTTACAGGAAAACTCTACCTACAGTGGGACAGTTGGGATAACAGCTATTGTGGGACAGCGCTGGCTGGCATGAGGTTCACAGGGACGCACCGGATGGATTTGCTGCTTATCCGTTATGTTGGATGAACTGCTGCTAATGTGTGGTGGGCCTCTGGGCCACAGTGGGTGGAAATGAGTAGCAGTGGTAGAGAAAGAGGAGTGTCCCCACAAAAGAAGGAAAGAAAGGAGGAGCATGGTTGCGTTGGTGGGACATAGAGCTTTCTAACTGGGCAGCACCACATCCCAGGAGGTTGTGAGCTCTATCCACGGACTGATGGAGTCTTGAAAGAGCATCAAGGGCACTGTGGTTTTCCAGGCTTCCCTCCCAGCAGGGTGAAGAACACTGCTGGCTCCCTGCCGTCAGCGCAGTGCTCAGGGCATTGAAAGGGAGGAAATGGAAGCGCTGGGACAATTTGAGTGCCAGAGTTGAGCGGATGGTGCCAGCAGGTCAAAAGGGGAGGGAGGGAGGAAGGGGTCAGGCAGGGGAAGGGAAAAGCAGGCCTAAGCGCCCATAGCCATGCTGTTTGCAAGGTCTCCCCCCTCTGCCCTGTCACTGCCCAGCTGGGGAGACAAGGCGCTTGCTTCCAACTCAGAAGTCCTTCAGATGTGGCCAGAGGTTGGCTTTATGGTAGGCTGGGATCTTTTTGTTAGGTTTCCCCCTCCCCAGTCCCCCTCTGAGAACCACCCGGTGCCCCCAGTGCTGAAGCGCCTGTCAAAACCACCTTGACAAAACAAGTAAACAAATGCTCGAGTCGGCAAGGGGAGCCGGAGACGTGGCTTCTGCTGCTGTGTTACTCTTGAATTCATCTTTTCTCTGGGTAGGTAAAAGCTTCAATTGCTTGGAAGCAGTCTCTGAAGAGCATAGCTGGCTTTGGCTGCAGCCCAGGCATCAGCTCAGCGCCGTCTACGGCACGGGAAAGGCACGGCGCTTCTCCTTCAGGAGGTTGGAGGGGCCTAGGGAAGAGCAGCAGGGTGAGAATTAGCATTGCTTGCCCTTGGGATATCCTCCCTGAGGTGAATTCTCGGCTGAGGGCTGCCGCTTATGCCCTGCCCCTTTCCTGAGGTGTTCGTGGGGACAGGGGATGGCTGGGGTCTTCTGGACAGCACTACAGCAGAGGTCCTCCACCTGCCCCAGCTGCTTTCATGTTATGTTTTAAAGCTGTCCCTGCTCACTGCAGGGGGATTGGGCTGGATGACCTCTAAAGGTCCCTTCCAACCCAAAGCATTCTGTGATTCTGTGATTCTATGTATAAAGCACCCAGTGATTTCTGGAAAGCACTGCGTAAAAGGCTGGATATTTTTATTATTTTGGGTGGTGAAATTCGATTCTGACCCTGACATCCAGTTGATGTAAATATTTATGGTGGCTTGCTTTTTTCTAAATGAAACTAATCCTTGTTACTCCAAAGCAACCCTACAATAATAAACTGCTCTGCATTGCTTAATTCCCCTCAGCAGCTGGAACCAGCCAATAAGTGTATGAAACATGGTATCAGGTATAGCTGGAGACATGTAGACAGGGAACATCCTCCCACTTTTGCAATGAAGACCAGTCCAGAGAGACTTCATTTGCTTTGATTTTTAAGGAGTTGCATATATTCCAGCTCTCTCCCTTTTGGTTTTATTCCCTCTATCTTTAAAGGATGGGTTGTGTTGGTCAGATTTCTCCAGTCAAAATGCTGATGGAGAATAATAATAATATTGCCAGCTTACCCTTAAAGAGCAGATGCATTCAAAACACCTAACTTCTGCTGGGAAAGGGTGGTAACAAATGTATAGCAAGCAAAGCACACACAATGCTTTGGTGCATCTACAGTTATATTAATGTAATGTACAATAAATATATTCACTGGAAGGACGTGTTGTATATTCTACTGAAGAAAGAACACTTTCTAAATTGTAACTTGTAGACACAGTGTCTTCAGAGCCATTGTCCTTCTTAGAGGCACCACTTTTTCCCTGTAGGTATTAACAGGGAAAGCAGGCAGCATGTCCTGGAATCTGGGTGCTTCTTGCACAGGGAGACTTGCCAGGGCAGCCACTCCATAGTGGTGCCTTATCTCTGTCTTCTTTTTCCAAAATCAACTTACTTGACGCATTCCCAGGTGGTAAATGTTCGGTCTACTCATAGCTTTGCTTCTGTGTATGAAGGACAGTGTATTTTACCGTACTTCCTTGTGCAGCGTCTTTCTTGTGCTAGCAGGGAGCGAGGCTCATTGCTCTGATTGCTCATGCATAACATTATGTATGTAAATAAGAATATCTAATAATCTTTGAGTGCTTGAGTTGTGGCAAGAGTGAGAAGCTGGTAAAGTGGAGCCTGCAGCAGCAGTGACCTTACCAGCCAATGGAAAATGCCACTAATCAGTGAGATGTGCAGAATTGCCTTCCTTCACACGTCTTTCCCTCTGTATTCCTCACACTGACATTGAGGGCAGGAGCACTGCTATGAGGATGTTTGGAGTAAAGTGAGTCGCACCAAAGGATGTTCTTAACAAAAAGTAGAGCTGGTAGTTATTTTTCTCATATTGGAGCAAATTTTGCTGAGTTTGCAGGCATCCAGGAGTCAAGGATCCGAACTGCATCAAGGGTGTCCTTGCTCTTGCTTGATACCACGAAGGCAGCTGAGATTGCTCCCCTTTCCTGTCCCTCTGCATCTCTCACGCTGCGGATTTACTGAGTGAACAGTTCAGCCAACTGGGAAATTTCACCGTGGAAAATCAAACCCCAGAGACCTTCCCCTCTTTTCTGCTGGCATCTTTTTGTGCAGACATTTCTGCATGGCTTGCCTTTGCCTGGAGCTAGGTTACACTATGCCAAAGCCAGGCCAGCGATTGAGCCCTTCTCTGCACTGTACCTGTATGTCAGGCTGCTCATTGGAAGAGGCCAGAACAGCAGTTACCCAACGCAGCCATCAGACTTAACTTCCCTCTTGCCTTGGCCCATCTGCCCATTTCTTTGCCATCTGTTTCCTTTAGGATCTAGAGGAGCTGATCCTGAGGCCTCTCCTCCCCTTCAGCATGAAGGAGTATCTGCTGTGGGCAGAAGGAAGAGAGTCCACCTGGACAATTAGCAGGGCAGTAACCCAGTACCAGGCTGAGAGTCGTTACAAGCTCCTGGAGGCAGCCAAAAAAAGCAGAAAGCAAAAAATGCATAGAACAAGATGTGGGTGATGGGCACCATTGCCTTTGCTGTGTCCCCTGGAGCTATGGCAATGAGGGGTGCAGACGTGAGATGAATAATGTCATGCGTTTCTCTTGCATTATATGGTCTTTGGCCATATGAAAAGCCCCAGTGGGCAGCACTGTTACTCCCATTTTGCAGATATGGTCTAAGGAAAATGTGCCAAGGAAAATGTTGCATCTCATTGACTCAGCAAGTTGCCCATCTTTCCCTTCCAGGAGGGAAGTGGTTTCCTGCTCTCTCTTGCCTTTCAAATCAAGGATTTATATAGCTGTATTTGGCAGCACTGAAGGGTCCACAGTCATGTTAATTAGGCATTTTGATTAAAAAGCAGCTTTTTGTTAGAAAAGAAACGTCCTTGTTGAAAAATACTAGATCTAGAGCAAATCAAGAGAGGAGTTGGATTTCCTGCTGGTTCATATGCTCTGTGCCTGGGCTAATTTAAGATCACTTCAGTTGCTGTGATGTATTTATTCACCAAAACTATATTCTTTTTATTATTATTCACTAGCATCTGTTTGTTAAACATTTAAATATTCCCACACCCAGAACTTATTATTTCAGACATTTATAATGTACCCACCCATCAGTGATTTCATTTTGGCAGACATAAAACAAAACCAGCTATTCCTTACAATTGCCAACAAAATTATTGTGATCCATTCATCTTTTTAAAAATCATCATTCAAATAGAAACCTGTGCAACAAATACACCATGATTGCTGGTGAGAAGGGAAAACTGTTGATCATTTGCTTGTCTGCTGGAAAACAATTGCTATAGGCAAGGAAAGGAGCTCCGATCTGGTTGTCGCTCCCTTTCCCTCCCAGTCTTTCCAGACAACTTCTGTGTTCCCAGGCTATTCACCCTCAAAATCTAAAAGGCAGATTGACTAGAGGGGTATTTTTTCTCACTATATCATAAAGACTGCCAGACTTGGCTCTGGCGGGCTGTGAGAAGGAATGCATTTCAGAGCAGAGCATTTCCCACCATGAATGTCTCAGCCCCTCACTGTCAGCAGGACATAAATGAGAAGCAATCCTTCTGGTATGAGCTGGCCTGACCCTTTGCATTTCACTGGAGAACAAGTATAGAGCTAGTAATGTGATTTCTGTGTGCTCTCTTGGGCAGTCCAGTTTCGAAGGCATTCTCCATTAACTGAGCCTAGCAGGAGGTTTGGCTCCTCTGTGAAGTTCTGATTCATGCTGCTTGCAAGCTGAAGTTGGGTTGGCTTAGTGCATCTCTGCTTAAAAAATGCATTGGCAGGCTGCACAATTTGTGCATGTTCCAGATCTTGGACCAGTCGGGGAGAAGCAGGGGGGTGACCCAGCCGTGGTTTTAAAATTGTGATGTGTGTGGCCATTTTAACAGGTCCTGTTCATGAGTAGCTTGGTAGCATCCAGCCTCTGGTTCCAGCAATGCTGCAGCTTCTGTGAATGCTTGCTGTAGGAGTTGAAGCTAGTTGCGGTGCAGCAAAGGGCTGTGTGACTCCCCAGAGTGCATTTCCCTGTTCTCATGTTGCTTGCAAAGATGGTGTGTTGGTGTTTGGTTTTGAGGGGAGTTTGGCTTCTGAGTTGCCCCATGGTCACCTCTTTGAAGAGTGAAGGGGTTTCATTGACAGACACATCAGTTGCTCTCCGTGGGTTTGGTGGTGGGATTGGAAGCCCAAGTAGGGACAAAAAGACACAAGACTTTCCTGTCGTATGGGAGATGTCAGAAGGAACTTGAGGGAACTTCATTACCACCCACCCCAACCCCCCAAAACACGATTTTCCAGGTGATCATATTGCAAAGCAGTGCCAGTTCCTGGTGCTTTGGGAAGTGAGGGTCTGAAATCCTAGCAGTACCAGTCCTTTTGATCACTGAGTCTCTATGTGTATCTGTTTCACTGTCTGCTAATGGCTTTTGTCTCGTTAAATGCCGGAGAAGCTGTTCTCTGTAAAGGCAGCTTGAAGCATTTAGGACTCATTAGACTTCAAAGGAAAGAGGCCTGTACCACAAGCCAGAGGGGAAGGAAATGGAGTGGCAAGAGGATCCCATTAATGGAGAACACAAATAAGCCCCAGACAGGAAGGAAAATCCTATAGGTCTGACTCAGAGCTGTAGTCCCAACACTGTGGCTTCAAGGACCAGTTTGACACAGGAGTTGCACAGAGAGAAACCCTCTGGCTTGGCTTCTGCCCACACTAGACTCAGATGCCCTGAGCAAGCCTGGAGCCTGCAACAAGGGTCCCACCTGCACCAGCAGTCACGGGGACATCCGCTTCTCTGGCGAGTGCTGGCATTTGCCAGTGGACTTCTACACCTAGGACTCACATGCCAGCAGACTAAGGTATCAGGCATGTGCTTTGGCAGGGGCTGCTCCTCTGTCATCGCCACGTTGGTGAGAGAAGATGGGATGCAGTTTGCTGGTAATTGTTTCCTCTTTTCTCTCCTTGAACATGCTTGCCACTTTAAATGTGCTTTATTTCTGGGCGTTGTGCTGACCTGCTCTTCTCTCTCCATCTCTCCTGTTTCAGGGAAGATCCTCTTCCGCCGGAGTCACATCCGCGATGTTGCAGTCAAGCGCCTGATACCTATTGACGAATACTGCAAGGTAAGGGGAGGTTTCTAGCATGAACTAAAGATGAAACCACATATTAGATGAAGCTCCACACCAGCTTGCACCCTGCTACTGTGCTTTCCCTTTCTCTTCTCCTTTCTCAAGCTGCAAACCAGAACCAGCTTTCCAGATGGGCTGGAAAGGACCTGGCTGCCTGGCCGTGTCCTGTCTAGTAGGCAGTTTGGAGTGAAATGGTTGTGTGCAGTACTAGGCTTGAAGGACTCAATTTCTCAGGGAGCCTTTCCTTTCCCATCTGTTGGGAACAAACCTGCTGTTTTACGTAGAAGACAGCACTTTCTTGGTGGGATGGTCCCAAACTGGCACATAAACTCCTCTTACTGGTTATGTAAAACTGTTATTTGCACAGGAGTAAGATGACTTGTACCTGCAGAAAATTATTGGAAGCCAACAGAGATAAGGCTGAGATTACTTGCCCCATACTCTTGAAGATTATAAGACTGTACTCAAGTATAAGGCAAATTATGATGTTAGGGCATTTTTCAAGGGACACACACACACACAAAATACTAAAGTCCACAAAAAAATATTTTCACACAAATAAAGTATGCCACATCTCGTCATGTCAAAGAAGTGCGCTAGTACTTGCAACAGCCATGAAATGGTCTGGAGGTAGGACTGGTACCTCCAAAATCCAGTCTGAATGCTGTTGAAAACATATACAAAGACCACAAAACCCAAGGGAAAAGGTGGGGAAGTGGTGAAATATCCATCACATTCCTTAGGTGTGGGAGGTGTAGCAGCGACTGTGGCCTAGGACTTTGCATGGTGGGAGAGACTGAGGGTTTTGGGACTCAGTCAGACCTATGGAAAAGATGTCGTGGCTGGAATAACAAATAAAAGGATAAAGGTGAATTGGTAAATGCATCTTGACAGCTCTGCAGTGGGATTGCGGGTGAAAACCACTGTGGGCTAGGATAGCAGATGAGAGCAGAGTGATGGAGATGTAGTGCAAGGTGTGCTTGGACCCGTGTACTCCATACAGCGTGGGGGAAGCTGATGGTGCAAGTAACTGCTTGGCTCCAGCTGGGCATGATCAGCCCCTTGTCTTCCGAGTCACTAAAATGTGCCAGCTACATACAGACACACACAACCGTAAATGTAATTTTTGGGAAGAAAAAGTCTCTAAGTGATAAGATGCTGCAGCTGTCTCTTTCAGAATGATGCCATTAATGGCATAAAATATAATGAATCCATTTGACTTAACAACTGGAACATAATGGCTGATGTTATATGACCCACTTAGAGAGATGCTCTCTCCTCCTCCCGTTAATGCATTACTGAGTAATAACACTGTGCCTGGCCTTCCAATTGCTGCTACTTAACCGTAAAGCTGCTGAGCTGAAGGTGGGTGTGGGACCGAATGCTGCAGAGATGTGGAATGAGCAAGGAGTCAGTGGGAGCAGAGAGATGTCCCTCCTGGGCATGTCGTGCTGCAGCTTGCAGCCGCAGGGTCCCAGCACACTCTTACTGCTGTGTTTATCGTTGGAGGTGGACGTTGCACATGCTTGGAGGGCAGTGGTGCGGAACAGAAACACCAAATATCTCCTCCAGCTTGTCCCTGCTGAGTGAGAATTGAAGGTTAGGTGAATATGTCGTGAACAAGTTCCCACAGAAAACTGTGTAAGAAGGTTTTTGCTTTCTTGCCATCTCCTGTGAGAGAAGTAGGGTGTTTTCATTCTCTGGGAGAGCCCTGGAAAGAAGGTGGGTGAGATTTCGGGTGGAAGTAGGTGAGAGGAGCAAGGGAGGGAACCACTGCTTTTGCAAGGCAGTGCTCTTGCTGAAGGGCTCTGTTCCAGGTCTCACCGTACTGAAAAATGTGGCAATTTAAGGTAAGGTGCAAGAAAAGCAGCAAAAGAATCAGAGCAACTGGTAAGGGGCAACCAGTTGCCAAATGAGACTTCAAACGACCATAAGAATGACAAGGAGGGGGAGCAGACGCCTGAAATTTCTTCTCATTTTCCCAGTTTATTCTCTTTGTGTTCTGCATCTGTTGGTCTTTCCCCTGGTATCGGAACTGTCTTCCTCCTGTCTAAGGGATTTTGAGAAAGTGTTAGTTGGAGGGTTGATGAAGGAGTTGCAATGCTGTGATGCTCTACCCCAACGAGACAGGGTGGACCACTAAAAAAATAGTTGCTAGAGAATAATCCTTTCTTACTCCCTGGAAAATGGATTTAAATGCAATAAGGCTTGTCTGTCTTTGGTAAATGACCTTTCTCCTCAGGCTTGCAGGCAGCAGGGTGGGTAAGGTGACTTGCTGTGGTTCCAACACCATGGGCTGAAGCTGTGTTCTGAAGGCCCTCTCCAGTTCACTCCTTTGGATGGCAGAGCCAGAGGTCGGACAGATGTCATACTATTTGTGCCACCATTTTTTATTTGGTGGCCATAGCTGCTGTAGACTATGGCCAGCTAGACTGCAGTGTGGCCTGCTTGACTTTGGCCACTGCTGTGCCAGCTGCCTCAGCTCTAGGTGGGCTTCCTTCAAGATGTCCTGAGAAATTAGCTGTGGGTCTCACCTTTCATCCTTCCAGCACAGGGTGTTTTCTGTGATCATCCCCTGCTATCACGGAGCCTTCTCCAGGCCACAAAATCAGAGTGATTTTGGCATGGGGGAACTTGTGTAGATCATGGTATGCCTGGAACTGGGGAGTGGTACCCACATAGGAATGGCATCCATGCAAAACTTGGTCTTTGAATAGCCCTTCCCTGGACCCAAAAGCCATGGAGTGAGTAGTTCTCTCTTTCCTGTCTCTCACATGATCTTGATCACAGCTGGCCTGTGATTAGTGGTCTGACTGTCTGCTGTGCTGGCAGTGAATGTGTGCTGAATGGCTGGAAGGGCTTTTGGGGGCCAGCAATTAGGTCAATATGGAGCTACATCTGATCTGTGTGGTAACCCCAGGGCTTTGCAGATGTGGCTTTGTCTCTGGTACAGAAATGAGTGGAGGTTCGGTTCGCCCACACTGCTGTCATGAGACTGCTGTGACAGCAAATGGAGGGGAGAGGGAATTATATGGAAAATTGGTTAAACATCTGCTCCAGGTCAGGCTGCAGCACTGCTCCCTGATTTCAGATTGTCCCTTTTTCAATTGCATGGGTTTTTTTTTTAACTTTTTGCAGTCACCATTGTCTGTGACTCCGTTCCCTCCCAGGAGCAGAGAGCAGGGCAGGGCTCTCTGCCAGGCAGCTACCCATCCTGCCTTCCCTGCCCAGCCCTCGCTGCAGCCCACGTTGGAAAGGACCTACAAGAGCTCTGGCCCAAGGCGGATGTTGCTGTCCCAGACTCTGCCCCCAGCTCCCACAGACATCCACACTCTCACCCTGCAAATCCCACTGTTGAAGCCTGTCTTTTTGCAACAGGCTTCCTCGAAGGGAAAGGAGAAAAGCAGAGGCAGCTTATAGCTTCTGCCATTCGACAGCATGCATAGCAGCCTTCCAGTCCTTGCCCTGATGAGCTGGTGTCCCTGCTTTTGCCTCCTGTTGCTTCTCTCCCGGCCTCTTCCCGAGCTGCCGTTGCCCAGCGGAGCATTTTTGGGATGTGCTGATCAGGGCTGACGGCACTGAGAGTCTGCCACGTGTAAACTGCCCAGCCTGTCGCAAGGATGACGGTCTATGCCCACAGCATGGCTGGGAAACTGAGCCCTGCTGTGGCCAGGAGGCTGGATGCTGGGATGGACATCCCCGTGGCTCTTACCTTGCGAGGTCACATCTGTCCAAAAGGCTGGAGCTGGGCTAAGCATGGCCTGGGCAGTCTCTGCTTATTCTCCTTTAATCTTCAGCTGCAGCTGGGGTGGTGTCGTGTGTGTAACTGGGGGCTGTCTGGGTCTTGCTCCACTCCTGTGTGTGTTCGCAGTAGCTCTCCCCAGCCTGGCTCTGTGCTCCTGTGTGCTGGGAACCACATGGGTGCTGAGCCAGTCCCCTGCGCTCTGAGGGCCTGTCCTCACTCAGATCCTTGCTCAGTGTTGATGTTTCCCATCACTGGTGTCTCTGTTTCGTCCGCAGGCTCTGATCCAGCTGCCTCCCTACATCTCCCAGTGCGAGGAGGTTCTCCAGTTCTTTGAGACACGACCTGACGACTTGACGCCCCCCAAAGAGTAAGTTGGTTGGGTGGCTGCTGCCGTTGGGATGGTGATGAAACACAAACTGCCTTGAACGTGCTGGTATCTGTAAGAGTCTGAAGTTCATCAGTGGCTCCCCCTGCAAGTCACAGATCTGGGATTTGGAGGTATTCCTGGAGGGAATGGGGGCTGTGCAGCTTGAGGTGGACAAGCCAACTCCTGGCATAGCTTTCTCCAGCGGGGAAGTGGAAACATTTCTCTGGGACCCCATAAAGTGTTGGTCTCCTCCCAAGCCACTTTCTACTCACAGATGCTGGTTTCAGAAACACGGCCAGTCTGAAAAGCCTCATTTCACATGGTTACTAACGACTTCTGCCTTGTTTGAAAGGCTCTTTCCCTTAGCCGTGTCCATGAGCCCCATCCGTAACAACGCTCCAGAGTCTTTCCATGCAAAACAAGGAATGTTTGCAAGGAATTTTGCGTGCCTTACGCAATTCTGTGTGGTTATAAGTCTTGTGACTATGAGCTACTTTGGCCAGGAGCCACTCATCTCTTACTAATCACAAGCAGCATAAATCTGAGCAGCCGCCTCCATCTCCTGCTATGCTGCTCTCTCTTTTTATGCTGCATGTGACATGATGCGCAGCTCTACCAAAGGTTGAGCAATGGAGGAGGCTTGATTAATTATGAGAGGAAAGGCAGTAAATTGATTTGACTTCATTCTGTATTGGAAGGGTGTGGAGGTAGATGAAGGGATTTTGTTTTTCTCCTCTGAGCAGCAACACTGAGTCTTTCAGGTCTCCAGCTAAGTATTATGCTTCTGTGGACTATATATTCTCCCTGGGTTTTTGATTTTTTTCATTCCCTCTCTTAATTCCCCCTTCCCCCCATTCCTGCTTTGCTCCTTTGGCTCCTGTCTCTATTTGCTTGGCCTGTCATCATTCCTCCTGCAGCTCATGGTCACTTGATGAGATTGGTCTGAGGGCCCCGCAGCCCATTAACTAATTGCTTGCTGTTGGCTGGCTCTCTCATCCGTCTTGCCCAGCTATTGCTCACCACTTAACCTGCCACGCCGGCAGCCATCCCCCAGTGAAGGCAGCAGCTCAGGGGCAAGCAAGAGACACAAGGAAAAGACAAGCTTGCAAAGACATTGGGTGGGGGTTTATCCCAGGGGTTAACAGCCCCTGGGGCTGTTTTGGGACGTGGGGGGCTTCCTGTGCATGAGTCTTGGAGCCCTTCATGAGAGGGTGGTGAGCTGCATTGCAAAGGAAGTCACTTATTGAGCCCGTCTGTAGCTGAGGCACTGTCACACATGGTAGATTGAAGGGCAGCTTCAGTCTTGCATCCAGTTTCTTCATTTTTATTTTGTTTTGTAGGCTGAGCCAGAAATCAGGCGGAGTGGGGACTGTGGCCAGAATAAGGAGCAGATTCAGATGTGGAGACCTTTGGGTGCTGAGCGTCAGCCCCAGAGTGGTACAGCTTTTCTGTGTTTGAAGCTGTAGCTCCTGCCTGTCCAGCCAAGCAGTGATCAGTGCCATGTCCCTTGTTGTCTCCCTGGTTTGGGTCCAACAGACAAGGGGAGTGGAGGTGCCAGCCCAAAGTCTAGTCCCAAGCATATGCTTGTGTTGTGGGGTCCATCCTCAGGTACATCCCGCAGTGTCCTGCAGGACTGCTGAACAGCTCCTGGGTGCAAAATTACACTCACTGAAAAATTGCCATGTGTTTGTGAGAGTTTGGCCATTGCAGTGCTGGATGGGCGCAGGTGACGCACCACTGAATCTGTCAGTCATGCTCCGTCCTGCTGCGTGCTCCTCTCCAGGGAGGAGAGGTGAGCTTGCAGCATGCAGAAGGACTTAGCAGGTGACTCTTGTCCATTTGCCTCCAGCAGCAAAATGCTACAGCATCTCAAGGACATCTCTGTTGTGTTTCCTATCCCAGCCTGAATGCCAGAGGGGTATTTATTAGCTACAATTCAAAATGCTAATTAATAAAAGTCCTTGACTCTCTCCTCTGGAGACATTGGTGGGAGCCCTTTCCCGAGCCCCGAGTGCTGGCAGGCTGCCAGCTTACCAATAACGAGATGAGAGCTGTGATAGACGGCTGGGCTGGATCAGACGTGATGGTGTGTCTGGGGTTTGGCCGGATGTCATCATTCATCCAGCAGATAAATACTTTTCTCCGGGAACTTGAAAGGGAGCCAGGCCATGAATGGAGTGAAAAAAAAAAACAGGCAGCTTTTTGTGCTGGGTGGCTGAAAGGCAGGAATGAGGGAGGGAAAAAGAACTGGTCAGCATGCTTGGTGCCAAGCCAAGCAGCCGCTCTCGCAGCACCATGGCTGGGACCCTTCCTGCTCCCTGCCCCTCACCTCGGCTTCCCCAGCTGACACCTCAGGTCGCAGCTCACCCATGGGAGTGGCGGCTGGTGGCAGTGAAGGGGATGTGCCTTTGGGTGCTGTTGGATGCACCCTCTGCTTGATTTTTTTCTGGGGCACAGATCCACCTAACTCTCATCACCCCAAAATGTGAAACCACTTTCAGGGGCCACAGTTGACTGCAGTCTGTGGAGCTCTGAGTTTAACTGCAAAGGATGAACTTAGTCCTTGGATCTGGCAGTGTTTGAGAATGGAAAGAGGAGGTTGGACAGCCCATGCATCTATCCCTGGGCCCCTGTGGTGTCTGCTTTCCCCAGCGCTGGTGCTCTTCCTGGGCTGAGCCAGGACTTGCCTTCTGCTTTCCTGCAGCGCAGGTCCCTTCAGTGCCCCTTGGCCAGTGTTGGGAGCACCAACGAAAACAGGTTGCTGCTGGCTACCAGGCCTGCAGCCCGAGTTTCTCAGCCCTTCTCCATCTTTCGTCTGCTCTACAAGCCCCAGCCCTGCCGCTGGCATGCACAAATGGAGATCAAGTGGATGAGGACTGAGCGGAGAGGGAAAGAGTCAAAAGCTGACTTTCTGCGTCCTTTTTCCCCCATCGCTTCCAGTTGGGCAGTAGATCACAGCTGAAAGTGGAGCCGAGTCATGAGTCTCCAGCACTCGGGGGGTGGAAGAGGGAGGTGAAGCCCTTTGTCCATCTCCTCCGTGCGCACCTGCCAACTTTCCAGTGTCCTCCTGCCCAGAGGGACCACTTCAAACAAGAGAGCAGATTGAGGTTGTGGAGTTTCCACTGGCAGTGACGATTGGTGGCTTTCGTGACGTGGATCCCTGTCCAGCAAGCTCTGGACTGGGATAACTCAACTGCTTCCACCTTGGAGGGCTGCCTGGTGGTGGGTCGGAGTGGGGCTGTAATCTGGAAGGGTTGGTTACATTTGGGAAGCGGTGACTCCACAGAGCAGTGGTGGGAGGCGGAGGGAGAAGAGAAATGGTTATGGAAAGAGAAATCCTCTGGAAACTTAGCAATCTGTGGGGATGTGGGATTTTTCTCCCTGGTGTTGGATGGAAGCCCTATGAAAACCGTAGTTTCAAAGGAGAGAAATCATCAAATTCCTGCTCCCCGCGTATCTCAGCAGGTCTGACCAGCAGCAGGATGCTTGGGTGTTGAGGTGGGAAGTTGCTGTGTGCACCCCCCTTACCTCCCATCCATCCTTTTTCAATTTAAAGCTGTTTTTAGCCACAACAGATAGTTTCTGGAATAAGGCTGGGGAACTCTGAACAGCTGGGCACAAAGCCACTGCTGAGTCAAGGCTTTCAGCTGCTAACTCGCCTTGCCAGCTGAATTTCGGCTCTGTGACATGCGGGAGCCCAGGTTAACTCCATAGTGAAGCAAGATCCTAAGTGGTTATTTAATAACTGTCCACAATGTACAAGCAGGGTGTGCCGGGGAAGGAACCGTCATCGTGCTGCTTCCCAGGGGCTGCGGAGCTGCTGTCCTCTGTCCAGGAGGTACCCCTAGCCATGAGAAGCCTCCTTCATTGAAAGCATCTTTCATTGTTTTCTTTTTGGTAGCTGAGCGTCCAATCATATATAAGACACTTAAAGTTGTTGTTTTGAACCTTTTAGCTTATGAACCCAGTTTTGGGGTTTTTTTCCAGTGGGGGCACAGGTACCTGTAGAGCAAATTTACTTTTTCTTAACATGCTTAAAAGACATCCTTAAGCACCCTGCTTCGCTCCCTCTGGGGGCTGTGGATTCACAGTTTGAAAGCTACGGGCTTCAGGAAGTTCGGAAGTTCTGATGCCCTCTCTGCAAAGGGAGGGCAGGGCTGCAAGGCTGGTGTGGGCTGCCTGGACATCATGTGGAGGCTTAGCACAGGATTGAGATGGGCAGCAGTCCCAGTACCAGGACTCTCTGAAGGCTTGTTAAAGGCTCATGACCTCTACAAGACCAGATGATAGCGGAGATGGAGCCCATCTCTCAGCAGAGGCTGCGGCACCTGGGATTACATCTGTGCCTGTCCTGTCTTTGGAGACCCCAGCTGGGGGTTTGGCTGGTGAACTTCAGCTGCTGCTCCTCCCTGCTCACTGAGGTTACTTGGCTTTCCTGGCCACTACCACCCAAATAGGAGTACTGGGAGCTGTGCTTTCTGCCTGCTGGGTGGGCTGTGGAGTGGTGGGAACCAGAGAAACCCCACATCTGACTTGCCTAGTCTGCAGATGGATGAGAAACCTCCTCCTGCTGCAGCTAAGCAAACATCCTCCAGGAAAAGCATTTTGCACATTGCTTGGTCTGCTGCTTCCCAGTTGAGCTGAACTTCAAAGCTGTTTGTGTGAAGGGAGGGCAGGTGCCTTTCCCTGCCCGCTGTCTCAGCCAGTGGCGTTGCTGCGGGACTGTGCTCCGCTTTAGAAGGTGGCCGCTGGGGCTTGGTCCTCTCCTGGGAGGAAGGCAGCCCAGGCAGGTGGGAAGGGTGTCCATCTGTCCTTGATCTGCTAACGCAGATCCTGCTCACAGCAGTGGGTACCTGCCCCAGATTCCCAGCACTCCTGGGCCTTGGTGGCTGCAGCTTCTGCTGCCACACTTTATGGTTATACACCCCAAAGACATTGAAAACGGAGAGAGGAAGCACTGAAGAACTACATTTTCATTCCAGTGATGTCTTCCAGCTCTGGTACTGAGCTGTAGGCAGGTGTGAAGCCTCCCTGAGGATTTTGATCCAAGGTACTGGTCTGTGCTTTGCTTCTGCCTGCTGGGAAGCATGAGCAGCACTCAGGGCCAGGGTCCCCCCATGGTGGCCTGGAGCCCACCTGGCGTTTGCCACCACATGGCAAGAGCTGGAGAGATTTGTTTTCACTCAACAAAAGTTTCACTGCAGTTTCCATACCCCTGGCAGAGGGGCTGCCTCTTCTCCCCTCCTTCTCCCAGCTTACTGGAAAATGGCACCTTTTCTCCATCCTCCCACAAACCTGGCATGCTGGAGCTCTTTGTTCCCTTGGGCACCAGCAAAACGTCGCTGTCACTTTGGCTGCCACGTGCAGCTGCAGCATTGCACCTCTTCTGGGCAAACACATCCCGGGCAAACTCCACTTGCAGCAGGGCCGCTGACAGCAGCCACAGTCTGGCACAGCTTTTAAAAATTATTTTCTTCCCTCTTTATGTACGTGCAGGCACCCTCTGAACTCAAATCCCCAGCTTGCATTCCTGCTATTTCTCCCAAACAGCCCGTGGCTAAAGGGAGAGGATTTTGGTGTGTTTCGAGGACAGTTCAGCTCTGCTGCTGTGGATATTTTTCTTGCTGGGGTGGAGGACTGAGTGCAGAGGGAGTAACCCCACTCTTCCCTGCTGCATGCCAGAGGAAGCATCACAGGCAGGAGAAGGGGGACGGGCAGGACCCAGGTCCCACGTGTGGGCTGAATCCCAGCTCTGCTGAGTCAGCAAAGGGCTGTGATGGCTGGGGGCTGCCTGTGCTGTCTGGGCTGGAAGGTGCATGGTAATGAGCTGGGACCTAACCAGATGAGGAAGCATATGCTGCTAACGAGGTTATGCCTGTAGCAACTTCAGCAGCCCGTCGTTATTCTATTAATACCGAAGCCCTGGTGATGTGCGGTTAGGTGGGGGTGGCACTGGCAGTCGCGGTAATGGATTGCTTCCCACATGCAGACTGACAGGGACTCCAGGCAAGCACCATCCCCAATAAATCAGAGAAGGGAGGACTGGGCTAAAATGAGAATCAACCCTGATGTGATCTGACTGTGCCAGCTTGTCTCCTGTATGGGCTAATTGAAAGGTCCTGCTTAGGGCCATGGTGCTGGCAGCCATCAGTGGGTAAAAGATTTCTGATTGGTCCAAAGCACCAGAAGAAGACGCTGGGCAGAAACATGTTTCCATCATTGCAGAAGGGACCAAATCTGTTCCTTTCCCTTGTTTCCATAAATTGGAAGTGCAAACTCGCAGCCAGTGTCTTCCAGAAGCACATCTCTTCTCTTCCTGCTTCCCTGTAGCTTTTTGTGTGCTTACCTTTCCTCGTAGCTGAGCTGTGCCAGGAGCACATGTTTTCCTTGTCACCCTTGAGTGGTATTTGGGGGGTAATAGGGGCATGAACTCCTGGGCCAGGTGACAGGGGATTTAATAGAAAAAGGGGAGGCTTAGGTCCCTGCTCCAAGATGGAGTGGCCGCCCCATCTAGGATGCCATTCCAGGAGCTTTTGCTGATAAACTAGAGATCCCTGAGTTGATGGATGTTGGTTTGGATTAAGGGTGCTTGCTGGATTGTGGCTTTTGAGCCATGTCCCGCTATCCAGAAAAATTACAGCTTGTATAATGAATTGTTTGTTTTGCAGCTCTGCTGGTGCCTACGTGCAGATTCACCAGGAGCTCAGGCTAGATCTCAGCTCCAAAATAGTGGTCTCCTTTACTCTCTGCCGAGAACTCTCTTTCCTAGATGACAGCAGACAGAAATATCAGAGTGGTTGAATCCACTCTGCAAAAATACGCTTTGTGCCAGCCCCTTGCATGGACAGAGTACTTGATTTTCTGTGCTAACAGGGCAGCTTTCTGAGCCCTAAGGTTCAGCTTGGCCAACTCTCCAGTGGTTAAACACAGGGGTAGTACCGGCACTGCAGTGTGGGGTACAGGGGCTTCATTCAGTGCTCAGTGGAGCATGTGCTAAACATCAGTTCCCCCAAACAAGAGCTCTGTTGTACCCTAGTTCTCAGTCTCTCTTGCCTGCATAAACTTTGCTAACATCTCCAACCTTGTTGAATACTTACAAGATGAACTACCTCCTGATAGCTGTTTTGATGGCATTGCTGTATTATGGAAGGATTTTTTTTCAAGAGCTAGATTTTTTTATGTGGGAGATGTTTTCTTGGAATGGTGACCTCAGATCCATCTCATCTTGCATGTTGATTGTGGCCTCTGTGTGGTTGGCTTTGCAGCAGCTGGAGTTGTCTTCCTTGCATTGGTGCTCCACTGTCCCTCTCCAGCTCCATGAGCTGGCTGTGGTCAGGGCTGCGGGGCAGTAGGAATGGTGCTGAGGTCCCCGAGCCACATGTCGGGACACCTTCCTCCCACAAGTCCCACTGCAAGGTGAACTCTGCTGCGTGGCAACCTCAGAGCCACCTCCTTGCAGCACACTGTGGTCTGCCTAGCTTAGCAGCCACCAAGTGTGAGTGCCTTAGGAAAGAGTTTAAAGTCAAGCAAGCTTGTAACAGTTCTTCTCTAGACACTGTCCTAGCTTTTAGGGTTTTCCGGGTTTTATAATTAATGGTTTTTAATTAACATTTCTTTCCTGAATTATGACCCTGTAAGCCCATGAAGACTTTCAGTGTCTGCAATATCCTGCAGTTTATCCTGAGTTTAACAGCTCACCTACATATTGCTGAAGAACAGCCAGCTTTTGTTTGTTCTGAACCTACCTCCCAAGCTGTTAGCTTTGCCTCATTCCCTTGCCGCAGCCTTGTGCACCCCATCTCACTCCTTCCCATGGCTGGATCCAGAGGAACGCTGTCTGATACACTGGAGAAGATGCTTGAGAAACCTGACTCCTAACCGGTCCTGAGTTTTACCACCTGGGGAGATTTGTAGGGCTGGTTGGTGGCACACAGTCATAGCTGTGTATCGGTGCCTTGTAATTGTGCTGTGACTGCCTGGTTCATCTGCACAGCCTGGCTGTTGTGGGAGTGAGAGCTAAATGAGTTTCACAGTGGAAGGCAGAGTGGTCTTTCCCTCTTCTCTTCTTCTGGAGCCACCGGTTTCCAGGAAGCCGTGCATGCAGGCTCTGCTGCGTGCCTTTCTCTGGTCCATGGGGAACAGAGGAGGATGATGGGAGTTTATTGCTGTTTCCTGTCTTGTCTGAGCTCTTGTCCCCTCTGAGGTGGTGGGCTGGGGCTGCTGGTCTTCAGACCTGCAGCACTTTGTATCCATGCCAGGAACAACCCAGCAGCAAAGTGAAATTGCAGCTCCTTCCTTGCCCCCTCACTTAGACGGAGTAACCGGTGAAAGGAAACAGGGGGATGAGTTACAGTAATACGTTTAGCAGATGGCAGGGGAAAAACAACAGTTATTTCCATCAGCACCCTCCTGTCAGCACAAAGGTGCCATGCCCACCTGCTGATCTCCAGTGTGCTCATCTGGCGTTGCTTCGCCTCCCTTCCCTGCCATCCCACTGAGCTGGGGTAAATTTAATGTGGCTTATTGATAAACTCTGATTTAGCTCTGCAGTGCGGTCTCTGTTTAGAAGAGTCTTTGGGATGCTTTGTCCAGTAGATTCCTCCATTGCTCTCTGCACCTGGGACGTGGTATTCAGGTCTTTGCACAGTTCTGTGGTCTCTGACCTCAACAGATAGTCTCCACTTTCTAGATAACAATGTCCCATTTGTTTCTAGTCCATCTTTGTTGCATTTCATTTAATTTTATTGATAGCTCCATGGATGGGTACCAGAG
Source organism: Pelecanus crispus (assembly GCF_030463565.1). Taxonomy (NCBI): domain Eukaryota; kingdom Metazoa; phylum Chordata; class Aves; order Pelecaniformes; family Pelecanidae; genus Pelecanus; species Pelecanus crispus. Next base: position 12,280,328 of record NC_134650.1, on the reverse strand, counting down.
GTTTAAGGTGCAAAGGGAAGAGGGGACTGGGAGGATAAGGTGTTGCTAGCAAAATGCATTGCTAGGATGGGTGGACAGTCTTTGAAGGCAGCCAAGTCCCGGCATCACCCCATCACTCTAGGGCAAAAAAATGGTCTGAAAATGCAGATAAGCTTGAAAGAGAACAAAGTAAAGCCTAGTTCTGACTGGATTTCTTGCTGAGCATGGAGGGATTTCTCTGCTTGGCCTGGAAACAAAGGGGAGGCAGGGGAAAAGGTTGTTTTGCCAGTGGACTTGATAAGCAGATGAAGGGGTTCCTGGTGTCCATCTGGGCTGGTCCAGCTGCCTTTCCAAGCAGCAGTCAGGCAGCTCAAAGCCTCAGGAGGTTCCCCTTACCACCAGGTGAATGTTTTCCTCCTTGGAAGCTCCAGTGCCTCCTCTGTGCTTGTTACTCTTCCTGGAAGTAGCAAGGATCGATGCATGTCTCCTGGTACCTGAGTATTTCTTCTTGGCCAGATGGTCTTGATCTGTCACACATGTGAGTCTGAGGAGTGGGGAAAGCAGTCTTCTCCGTAAATAAACAGGGAGCAGGTTACCATCACCCCACACTACTGTAGCATTTCAAGGCCACAGCAGTGAATTATGTGAAAGTGTTGAGAGCCCTTTTGTAACAACATGGACCGCTGTGGCTGGGCTGGGGACAGAGCTGGTGCATTTGTTTGGGTTTCAGGCTGGTTGAGTGTCTTGGTTTGCTATGTGTTAATTTTTGAGGCTTTTCTGGGCCCGTATTTTCTTTGGTTTGGTTATAATCATGAAATGCCCGAGATTTCATTGTGCCTGAAGAGGGTTGTGCTTGTGCCCTGGGTTTGAGGCAGCAACCATGTTTCTTGGCAACACTCAGATAAGAGAAGGGACCCAGGACCTGTGGTTTCTAACCCATCTCATCAGCGGTGTGGCCAGTGCTGGCCATAGCAAGAGGACATGGGCTGAAGCTACCTCATTGCCTCCTCATAACCACCAATAGCTCCTGCTTGCTCTGTCCTGGAGGCACTTTTTCTGCTGCACAGCCCTCGTGTTCATCCTCTCTACAACACTTCAATGACGTGTTCTGTTTTGGGGTATAAATGTTTGCCCCTTCCCCAACCACTCCCCATCCTTGTCCCTGAGAGAGGTGCGGGACATGGAGGAACTTCCATATTTCCCTCTTTGTCTGTCTTCAGAGTGGTGCCCACTTCTGTGGGAGCTGTGGTCTGTGCTGGGAGCAGTTCTGGGGGTTTGGCTGTCCCCAGCTCCTGACTCTGCTGCCAGATCATCCCAATCCACCCACCTTCACCAAGTGACATGATGGGAGTTGTGGCTGTCAGACCAAGCCACCGAGGAGCTCAGGCCAGCAACCGAGCCTCACCCTGGGAAAGATGAAAGCATTAAATGACTAAATGAGGGGGAGAGAGACAGGCTGTTTGCAAGGCGGGTGATGCCCCATGTCACGTGTGGGGACATGAGTTGGTTGAGGGAGGTCAGTGGCCCCACCAGGGCCAGCACTGCTGTGCTTTCCTGCATGGGTTTGTTGTTTGGCCAGCAACCAACCCAACTACCCCATCCCTCTGCTGACGCTCTTCCTTCTCTTTTTCAGGGAGCCCATTGGAAAGAAGAGGTCTGGTAAGGACTCCTTTCCCCTCTGCCGGTTCCACCAGCTTCTCCTTTCACCCACAGCCGTGGTCTCCTGGAGCGGGATGAGGGTCTGGCCCCATGGCGGACCAACCCCTGGCTATGCTTCCCTGTGGGGCCTGGGCCTCCCCAACACAGTGTGCCCCCTCTGTCCACCCAGCGTTTCACTGCAGCCTCCAAGTCCCGGTCTCACGCCCCCTCTGCGCCTCCCGTGGCGCTCCCAAAGGTGGGATGGACGCCCGCAGCTCTCCACGCTGCGCTGGCCTCCCCATTTACTTGTTAATCAAGTCATTGCCATGTTGCTGCCACCCCCGTGTTCGTTTCCCTCCCCGCCTCATGCCTTGTCTCCCGTCATTTTGTTCCTTCATCAGGGTTTATCCAGAGAACGGCCTCTTTCCTGCAGAGAGGTAGTAACAGCCGCTCGCTACCTGGCCCTTGCTCTCGCTTTGCCTTTTGCCGGGGGGACACCTGCTCGGGCTGGGTGGGCAAGCCCCTTGCAAGAAGCTGTCACATCCCCCGTAGCTTTCTGTAGTGGCTGGTGGACACAGGGCAGTAGTGGAGAGGAGGTACGGCAGGTTCAGGACTGGCACTTGACCGTCAGTACAGCTCCACATGCAGGGGCTGTGTCGCAGGTCTTGGGTCAGGGGCAGGGCTTGGTCTGCAGCCAGGAGGATGGGGATGCAAAATTTCCCAAGTCCAAAGGAGGGTCTGAGTTGCGTGGCGGTCACTGTGAGGTTGAAAGTCTCCTGATGCAGTGGTGTGTTCTGCTTGGTGATTGCACCAGCTGGGACCCTTTGGGTGGACAGTTGGATCTGGGATGCTCTATCCCTGCTCCTCAAGAGAGGGGAACATCTCTGCAAGACCGCCTAGCTGGTGTGTTTTAGCAGTTATCTGAGCTTCCCAGAAAGAAGAGAAGGAGAGAAGAAGCGAAGAGCCTTCAGTCTGTGGATTAGGGAGGGCATCTTTTAGCTACTGGAGCCACAGAAGGTATAAAAATAGCACGAGGGTCCTTGGGAAGGAAGGTCTGAGTCTTGGCTGGATGGAGATTCTGCTGAAATAGGTTGTGGAAAAGTTTTTGGCCTGAGAGTTGGCACTGCCATAAGCTGCATAAGCAAATTCACTTGTAGATGAGGGGATTCCTCTCAGAGGAGAGAGAAAAGGTACAGGAGAGAGTCAAAGACCTAATTCCACTTTCCTTTCTTTTGTACTGGATCTGCAGGGCACCCCTCCCTCAAGAACTGATGGTGTCCCAGCCTCTTACCTGAGACTAGTTGTAGGATGCATATGAAAAGTTCAGATGTCTGCTTGAACAGTGACTCCTGGTTTTGCTCTATTCTCATGGGCAGGTCATAACTGGGTGCTCTCCTGATTGATTAGCATGGGTTTATGAGTATAGTTAAAACCTTCAGACAACATTTTCTCCTCAAACTCTGACTCCTGCAAGGTGTGTCTGTGAAAGCTGGACCTTGGGATGGTCATTTTATAGCTCTCATGAACTATTTGCAAGCACAGACTGCAGTTTTTGTACTAGCTTTCTTGTGCTGAAGTGGTGGGTCTTCAACTAGCTTTGGAGGCACAGCGAAGTCTCTGGCTCTGGGTGGAGACAAAAATGACTGCAATTTTTTTACTTCTCCTCTCTTTTGATAAAACAGAGGTAAAATAAAGATACAATCTATCTCGTCTTGAAAACTTCTCTTGTGTGTTGGCTCAGCAGGAACATTTGGTGAATAAGGGAAAGGTGTTATGTTTCCCTATGAGATCAGTGTGTGTTTAGATCACTTTGAACCCAGTCTACTTATGTTAGGCAAGAGAAAAGACGACCTCTTTAGGGTTGAGGAGAAGATGAAGAAAATTTCTGCTGCATAACTCAGTTCTTTGAGGGCAGAATTCAATTTAAGGATGCTGACTGCTAGAGAAGCAGGAGCTTTTCTCCTCTGTGTACACAGCTTTGTCCTGCCTTCCCACTGCAGGTTTATGGGCAGTTTCATTCTGCCATCCTGTTGGCATGGCAGGTTTATACCTGACACAGGGATGTTGCTGAGGTCAAAGAGAAAATGCTCTTTGGGATACTGTTTGCTTGGTACCATTGAGAGGGAGGGAGCAGGGACAGTTTGGGTAACATCCAAGCCAGAGTCTGCCCCAGCAGGGCAGGATGTGATGTTTTGCCCATGGCACCTGGCATATGTGCAGTAGCCATCAGGGAAAGATGTTTGCATGCAGTAGGGTTACAAAGGGCAGATGCCTTGTGCCAGATGTGTTCAGAGACTCCTCTCACTGTCTTGCATTTTCTGGCAGCGGAAACAGAGTTTGGTTCTGCTGCTGTCCCCCTGAATCCTCTTCTACCTTGTAGAAGTCCCTGATTGTTGATCAGTTCCTTAAGCCAGGCCTGCTTTGAGGTAGCAAATATGCAGCAAGACACAAAAAAAAGCTCTTTTGGTAGGGGATCTCCCTGAGGAGGGGGCAAGCAATAGCTGTTCAGAAGCAAAACCAGTGAGAATTGTTTCCCAATTGCTTATTTCTCGCAGCATTGCCAGAGAGGGGGTGAGCTGCTCTTCAGGAGAGTGCTGGAAAGAGCTCCCGAACTCCTGGCACAGCAAGCCCTGTTTTGAAATGGGATTTAAGCAAACACTGGGATGCAAAGTGGGTTAAAGTGCTTTCTGCCCTGTCTCCTGTGGTGACCAAGACACTCAACTGACATTTGCTGTTGGAAGGAGGGCCCGCTGTTAGTGAGCATTGGAAATAAAATCTGCTTCCTCTGCTGAGTTTTTTTACCAGTGTTTGTAATCCCACATGTCTGTAAGCCTCAGGCATGGGCCCAGGTTCTGTACAGCCTGCAACTTGCAGGGGGGTAGATTATTCCCCGGACTCTGAAGACTGACTTGGCCGCTGATTTAGGTACATCTAAAAGTAGTCATCATATCAGTCCCCAAGACTTGTTTTGAGCGTTTCTATTCACTCCTCCTCTCGCAGTTCAACAGAAAGCACAGATGGAGAGTCATGGGTTGCAGCACTGACTTAGTGCAGGGGAACCTGAAACTGTCTACAGAGTGTATATTTGGTGGAGCTGCCCAAGGAGGCTGGAAGAGAGCTCCAATATCCCCCTGCCAGTTTTATTTTAGATGCTTTCTTGTGTGGCCACATCCCTTTTGCTGTGCTATGTACTGTGCCTGCAATGGCGTAGAGACCCCAAACCGCAATATCCAGTCTAATGAGAGACAGTGAAGACACAGCTGTCATATCCTACAGCAGCCATAGGGAGGACCTTTCTAAAACACTGCTGGTGAATGGTATTTCCATGTGATTATTTTCCAGTTCTGGGAAAATCCCTGGAGAGATGAGAGGGCTTGCAAAGAGTACAGTGCAACATCTAGTGCCCATTTCATGTGAGAGCAGGAAGAAACTCACTGTTGCAGTACCGATCTTCACAAACTCTTCAGGTCTGGGAGAGGAGGGGTTGTCCTGAGAGCATTGGACAGATTAGCACAGGCCAGAGGACTAGGAGGAAGAAACATTATCCAAAGCTGGATAAAGCATGACATTTTTGGAAGGTGCATTAGGCAAGGCCTAGAGTCTACAGCAAGGGCAGCCTTCAAAAACCTGCACCCCCTCTTTTATTTCGGTCCTGAGCTCTTTGCTTCCCTCTGGAGGTATCAGCATCCAAGCCCCATAAGAAAGTCCTCACTTTTGGCACTCATACTGCAAAGCATGAAATAGGAAAGGGTGGAAATGTTGCAAGCAACCCTATATCTGTGAGATTTCCTACCTAGTTTTATACATCTCAACACTTTGGGTGAATGGCCAAGTTCCTGGTCAAACAAAACCTGCAAAGATTTATGGGCTGACCCATCACTCGTATGTGATGTGTCTTGAGACCAAGGTCATTGCGCTGAGCAATCCTTGGGTTGATAACTGGGATGTGCACTGCCTGGAGGTAGCTTCTGCCTGGCCTTGCCTGCAGAGCTGAATGCATCTCCCCGGCAGCTCTCCTGCCTCCATGGCAAACATCAGTTCTGCAAGTCCAGTCCAAGGACCTCAGTGGTCTCTTGACTCAATGTACATCCCTTCTCTAGGCCACATCTGTGTCAGTCTCACAAATGAAGGGTGTTCAGGATACACAGTCTGTGCTCCTGCCTACAGCTGTCTGCAAAACTCGCTCTCATGTGGGCTCCGGACTGTAGTAACGCTTCCTCCCCTCCCCAGCTGTAGGGGTTTAGTACTGTCTCTCATCTTAGATGGTAAGGTTTACACCATTGCTATTTTTAAGAGACTAAGTCTGCCCATAAATAGGATGTTTTGTTGTTAACTTGAGTGTGTGGTTTTGTGGTTGAGGATGATTATGCCAGGTGAAGATGCTCCTGAAATTAACTCCTACTTCTTCCTCCAAGCTCAGTTTACCACTTCTGTTCCTGGTTTAATAGGTACATTGGAGGATCCAGAATTGCCTGCTGAAACTACAAATAGCCTCACAGCAATGGGTGTAATTATAGCGAGGGAGGCAGAAAGGACAGTACTTCTCTCTTCCTATAGCTGTTATTCTTCTCTCAGGGGCTGGGTAGATCCTCTGATCACTTTAAGCACAAACCTTTAATTGAGCTAGTAGAACAGATAGTCCTAGCATCCACCGTTCACTTTAGAGGGCTATTTTTAATTCTGTCTGGTGCCCCACCTCTGGGTTTTGGCATGGAGGAAGCTTTCATTAGTGGTAACAGATCTTCTGCACTTGGCCAGCTCACCTGGAGCTCTGCAGAGTGCTGTTTATAGCAGAATAACACGGACATTTTGCCTCCTCTTCCTTTAAATCAGGCCGTCCTGAAGATACGTTGTTCATTTAAATCTTTGCTGTGGTCTTTCTTTCTCAGAACCAGTTTGAGAGGTTGTGACCTTGGGCACAGGAGAACGTCTCTGTGGGGGAGCAGAGCATCCTAGGATTGGTGAAGACCTGCTAGATCTTGTCCATCTGTACTCATCTCTCTTGTTCCGCTCATTGCAGGATTGTGCCCTAAAATAGGTTCCCCCATAGGAAAGATCTTTTGTCAGGCTGAGACCTCTCACGTGATAGAGGAGCCGTTGCAGTTTAGGTGTACTTGCCCATAGAAACTTCTTCCTGATACGTAGCCTGAATTTGTCTTTGCTGCATTTTGCCTTTACATCCCAAGAGACCATCACTCTCCATGTCATTTCTTTCTGACACCCTTTAGAGATTGGGAGGTAATTGTCCTGCATATCTGCCACGCCACAGCAGCTAGAGGGCTGGGCCAGATGTGATTTCTGCCCTGACCCAAAACTTGAGGCTCCCTGCTCAGAGTACATGCACAGCCCCTGTAAATTCAACTTAAAACCCATGATCAGGTGTGTGATTCTTTTGTATCACTCAGGCTATAATAATTAACACTATCCTATTTCCAAAGCACTGGGCAAATATTAATTAATTCTTACCGCACCTGTGGAGAGCGAGATAATATAATAGCATCCTCATCTGACAGGTTGCGAAGCCAGAAGGCAAAGCGTTGGGTGGGAGGCCAGAGCCAGGGCTCAGGGTGGAGGGGAGTCATGGGCAGGAGTTTCTTACACATTTTTGCTTTTTGGAGGCAGACGGGGCAAATGCTGCTGGTGCTCTGGGTAATGTAACACCTCGTGGCTGGTTTAGTGGGAGGCTGAGCCCGAGCGAACGCCCTGCTCGGTGGGGCTGAATAGACTGGGCTCGGCACTGAGCACACACAGTGTCTGCTCATGTGGGCCTGCAAAGCCCTGGGTTGCTTCGTGGTCTCCCTGCAGACAGCAAGCCTCTGCGCACGTCTGGGAAAAGGGTGGCTTTGCTTGGTGTATCGGGACAACCCTGGGGCCGTGTTTCAAAAGCAGACAGGTGCGAGCGGAAACCTCTGCTGAAGCGCTACCACAGCAAGCAACGCCAAGCGAAGGGGGTGCGTCTATATCCAGAGCGCTCTCCTACATGAAAATGTGCTGGGAAAATACGAGCCAGCCTTGCCCTGCTGTGCCTGGCTGCTGGTCCCCTGGCAGAGGAGGGGTTTGGCAGCGCAGCCGGGTGTCCCCTGCCCTTAGCCCGCAGTGCCACCTGCAGCCTGCCCGGGCTCCGCGCGGCCGCTGCCGCAGCACCCAGCTCTCCACCGGCTGTCGGGCCCCTTTCTGGCCAAAGGAAGGCCTTGCTCCCGGTGAATCCTGCCTGTTTGCTCCTCCTTGGGGTATTTTTTTTCATTTCTGACATGATATTGGGATCTCCAGCAGGAGGAGCAGCAGGAGTTGCTGAACAGAGTTAATGGAGCAAATAGCAGAGAGAGCAAACAGTACTGGCAAGTTGTGAGAAGGCGGATGAAATACATAAAGGCATTGATGGCAGGGGGATGCTGCTCTGTCCTACAAATGTCCCTCCACCTGGCTGTCCAGGCTTTTTAGTCAGGACCGGCAAAACTCACTGTCGGTTGTGTGTACTGAGCTGGGGTCTGAGCTGGTCTGTGTGCTGGGGCAGCTGATGCCAGTGCACAGGAGACTGCCCTGAGCCCCCCTCGGCCTCCCACAGCAGGGACCAGGCTGCTGTGCACATCTGTGGCGGTGGTGGGTTTGCTTGGATGGCTCTGTCTGTGAGCAGGAAGGTGGGTAGCAAGTAAAAGGCCTCACCTGGCTGTACCCATCTCACCTGGCTGCTGGTTTGGTCTCTCTCCTCCTCACTCTGCCCAAGTTTCTGGCTCACGTCTCTCACGCTGGGGTCCCCAGGGTGTCCTGGAGCTGCTCGCAGGCCAGCAGGTGCTTGGGAGTGGTGGCCCGCGCTCTCAGGAGCTGGCGCTGACACTGGCACACAGGTCGGTTCTTGTCCCCCCTGTGCAGGAGCTGACTCTGCGTCGGTCGACCCCTTGGTGCTGGAGCAGTATGTCGTGGTGGCGGACTACCAGAAGCAGGAGAGCTCCGAGATCAGCTTGTGCGTGGGCCAGTTGGTGGATATCATTGAGAAGAACGAATCAGGTACAGAGAGTTCGGCTTGGCAGAGGGTTTCAGGTCTGCTCTGCGTTGCAGAGCAGGGGCAGGAATAGCAATCCTGTATTATCAGTGTTTTCCTAATAGGACCTTAAGCAAAACAGCCTCCAGGCACCTCACAGGGATGTCCTTGGATGGTCAGCTGAGGTGGGATGTGGAGGAAGTAGCTTCAGTCTGCAGGCTGTCTGTATGAGCATGGACAAGACTTCAGGGCTGTCTCTAAAGGAAGGGTCTGATTACCCGTGTGCTGAGCACCAGGCACCCTCCATCTTTTACAGTCTCTATGCTTCTTCATGCTCAAACACTTGGCCGATGGGTCCTGAGGACAAAAGCCTTTCCCGGAATTGGCAGGCTTGTTTTATTGACAGTGGGGGACCCTCTCATGGTGCCCATGAAAGCCCCCATTGTGCATTCACAATTCCTGCCTCCAAACACAATGAAGCACCCGGCTGTGGAGCGGGACAGGCAGCTGAGCCATTTGCTTGCTTCAAAACTTAAGCTTTCTCTTAACCTCTGCAAAGGGATTGAGTCATGTCATGGGCCCAACTTCTGGAGTTTGCTGAAAAGGGGAATTTATTCCCTTAAGTTAATAGAAGTCACTCAGGGGGTTTTAAAGATAAATTCTGAAAATAGATTTTAAAATTCCGGAAACCTGGTCCCCAGAGGATTAGTTGCACCAGCAGCTGTTTGAGAATGGGGAAAATAAAAGCAACCCTGAAGCAAGTGAAACCTATCAGCACAGCCAGTTCAAAAGATATGGCAAATAATTTATTTATCAAATGTCAGCCCTAGTTTTCCCTTCCATGCAGGTAGGTGCTGATTCCCTCCCTGACAATCTAGTTGTCTTGCTAAATGACTCACTGGTGAGGTTCTGAGGATATTGCTTGGTCTTTAATTTTTTTTCTCCTAAAGACACAAATAGATTGTGCTTTTAATAACTGAGGAGCACATGTTTATTTTGATTGGCCACCCAGGGTGGCCCAGAATTGCTCATGGCCGCTATGGAGCTGGCTAGGTTTCTGCTGGGAGAGCTCATGTTTTAACCCTGTGTTTGCTCTTAGCTTTTAAAATTTGCTATTTCCACAAATGTAAAGAAGGTGAGAGTGCAGCAGGAGTCGGCTGTCGATTTGCAGACAGTGTATTCATCTCTGCTAATTGGCCTGGGCTTGCTGACCCAGACTGAGGGAAAGTGAACCATGAAAGGAAAAAAAAAAAAAGGAAAGCAAACGCAGTGGCTGGAGCCATTCCATTCTGAGAGTCTCTCCCATTGTTCATGGGGAGGGAACCGTACATTTAGATAGCATTCAGCTGCGATTCTCCCATGCTGCTGTCTGTGCTCCCTTTCACATAGTGCTTGGCTCTGTTGCTTTGGGGTCACTCCAGCCTCCAGGTGGCAAGGAGGGGGAAAGCCCCCCAGGCTCGTGGTTTGGAGGGAGGGAGGGAGTTTTTGGCTGGTGGGAGCCCTTGACTGAGCCGCCTGCTGTTTTCTTCTCAGGATGGTGGTTTGTGAGCACATCGGAGGAGCAAGGCTGGGTGCCAGCGACCTGCCTGGAGGCCCAGGATGGTGTCCAGGATGAGTTTGCAATGCAGCCGGATGAAGGTAAGAAGCTGCTGGAGACATCTGCTCCAGCTTCTTCGTGCTGAACTGCACTGAGCTGCTCGCAGGACTGCTTAGCCCTCCCTGACTTAGGCAGGGCAACAGCCCAGGGAAGGACAAACCCACATGTGCTGTTCAGTCATGTCTGCCCATAATGGTCCTGCCTGCCCAGCACTCTGCTCCAGTGCTGTAGCAATAGTGGGGCAGGTGGATACTAGTGGTGTAACTGCTGGCCTTTCTGCTCCCTCACAGAGGGGCTGAAGGTACCACCTCTAGGGAACACCCAGTTCTGCCATCCCAATGCCTCCTATAGACCCCAGGGAGCTGTATTACCTGCAGTGGAGGAGGAACAAAGCTCAGGTCCTAGGACAATTCCCTTGTCTTCTAGACCCATGCAGAACAAAGAGTATGCATGAGCTCACATTATGCTTAGACCATATCTGAAATATTTTTGCTTAGAGCAGATCTGAAACGCCCCTGGAGAATGCATCCTTCCCATTGACCACTGTATGCTTCAAAGCAGTGCTGTAGCTGGCTCAGTCCCTTGCTTGGGGAGATGGAGGTGGGAGGCGGGGCTCAGACGGGGGAGAGCCCCCAGAGGGCTCCAGGCAAGTACAGTCTCTGTGCCACTCTCTGGCTGGTGTCAGCCCTGTCTCCTCTTGGACCTGAAATGCCACCTCCTTACATCCTTTCTTGTCCTTCTCCTGCTTCCCCAACATGCTCTTCCCAGTCCCATGGAGATACTGGTCTCTGCCCAGGCACGTTGGCCGCCGTCGGACTCTTGGGGACTTGTACACCAGTGGATGGGGTCAAGGTGGACTTCATAGAGACTTGTTCGGCTGCCCATGTTTTGTGCTTGGACCATTGTTGTCTGCATGTTTGTTCGCTTTGCATGCGATGGACCCTGCTTGTGTCAGTCCTCTGTGTGTGCCATACGTGCTCCTCAGCCTTCCATTAGGCCCACTCATGTCAAACTCTCTTTCCTCTATCAGCTGTTCCTTCTAACTTTTTGAGGCTTGTTTTGTGTACAGAGGCTGGAGTTTCTGCTTTCCCCCAACACATGTATGCAGACTTCTTGCAGCTGCTGCCTTAGTTCCTGTAAGAGTAACTCCTCTGAGCCATAGCCCTGGGATTGGTAGCTCAGATGGGGTCAGGAAGAGAAGAGCCAGCTTGGTTTTGCCAGACGTGATGGCATTTTCTGCTTTGACTCATTTGCATGAAGGGAGTGGGAAATCGGGCCCTTCAAGGGCTGTGCTCCTCCAGGAAGACAAAGCCGAGAAACATGCATGGTGGGGATATATGAACGTCCAGAGGTGTGGGGTTTGGAGGCAGACTTTTCGCAAACGGGCCTTCACCCTATTGTGGCACTGCTTAAGCACAGGCAATTGCTTTCCTGCCTTTCCTCCAGAGAGGACAGGACAAGGTGAGGGAGAGGGGTGTTTGTCTGACATGTTGTCAGCATGGCTGTTAGGATGTTTCCCCTTCCTCTTGAAGGGAAGAGCATCCGTGTTCCTGCTTATCATTGTTTGGTCTAGTGGACAGGACATCAGACTCTTCTCCAGGACTACATGGCTTTGACCAATGTCTTGGGGGACCCAACTGTTGAACAGGGAAGTTCATGTAGACCTGCGGTTTGAGAGCTGTGCATGAGAGCACATCTCTGTGTGGAGGGTTATCCCCTGATGTCTGTGGGATTTCTTTCCCTCTATAGAGGACAGTTCTTCTTTAAAGGCTCTGAGAAAGAAATTTGAACTGAAATGGATGCATGGAAGGGCTTCTGTGAAGAGCAGGTGAAAGGAGAGCTGTCATATAAAAGATAGTCTTTAGTCCTAAGGGAGAGGAGGAACTGTTTTCAACAACTTCTCCTTGGACCAGACTAGCTCACCAAAGCTTACATTTCAAAGTGCAGCTGGGTTTGTTTTGAAATACATTTCACTGGCATTTCTTTTATGAATGGTTGTCTATGTGTGTTTGCACCTGTATTACAACAGGAATTATCATTATATAAAACACTTAACCGTTGTTGTTTGACTGAGTCCAGGTTTCTGTAAAACAGTATCTCTGTGAAACCGCACTTTCTTTCCAACAGAGGAGAAGTACACCGTTATTTACCCTTATACTGCAAGGGACCAGGATGAAATGAACCTGGACAAAGGGGCTGTGGTGGAGGTGATCCAGAAGAACCTGGAGGGCTGGTGGAAAATCAGGTACTGTCCCTACCTCTTCCTCTTCCCTGGCACTGCAGCTGGGGCTGTGCAAAGCAGAGACCTGATGCATGTGGGATGTACGGTCCAAAGGCATGTCCAGCGTATTGGGAAGGGCAGAGTACCAGAACTCATTTCTCTCCATCCCTACAAACTAAGGCTAGCTGATGTTCAGGGCTTCAGCCAAGCATAGCTGTGGTTAAACATCTTTAAAATCCCCCGATTTCCTGTGCTGGGAGGTGGACTACATCACAGCATCACATGCCCCAGCAGTGCAGAGGGAACCAGTGTGAGAGCATTAGTGTTACGTCATGTGCTGCTGATAGGAAAACCAGTGAGCATCCTGGAGGCAGGCTGGATCCTCTGGCTGTGTTAGGAGGCTCTTGGGGAGAAGTGCCGTTGTCCGGGCCAGGTCTGCTGTGTGCAGGGTGTGCTGAGGCCAAAGACTCCAGATCGTCCTGAGCTGATACTTGTTTTCTCCTGGAAGCTCATTTTCTCTTGTCTGTGGTCTAGCAAACAGCCGGACATGAGTAGGGTGGGAGCACATGCTGCAATTTTCTTAACCTTACATTGAACCTCTGGTCTTGGCAGCAGCAAAGCTCCAGAAAAACGTACATCGACTTTCTAAGCAGAGGAGAGCTGCCACAAGAGCTCTAAAGGCAATTACAAGCTCAGCAGCTGGTGCCATCTGAGCGTAGTGGCTGCAGCCCGGCCAGCGGGGAGAGTCTCTGACGCTGGCGCAGGACCCTCCAGCATGGCAGAGAGACTCTGCGGATGTGGTTTCTTAATCAGATCGCAGGGCTGGTTTCCCTCTTAAACAGTGCAGATTTAGAGCAGGGAAGGGATCCAGACTGCAAGCGCTCAGGCAAAGGGCTTGTGCTTTCTCCAAAGACCAGGTACATCAATCCTAGCAGCAGCGCTCTGTTTTTCCCCTCTGCTTCCCCTGTCAGTGAGCTTCATTCCTGAACTGGTGCCATTGCTGAGGTGAAAAGGAAACCGGGCTTCATGCCGTTCCCAGCCCTCGGCCCGCTGGCTGCAGCCGGCTTGCACGGGAGCATTAGTCATGGCTGGAGCTCTCCAGGTGCCCACGTGCCATGGGGCAGGACAGCGGGCAAGCTCCTTTTGCCCAGATCTTGCAGTACCTTCAGTCAATGCATGTCCTGAGCTCTGGCTCTGGGGACGTCCGATGGCTCAACACCACTTGAGCACAGTGAGTTGCTCCTCTGGGAAGGGCTCGCAGCCCTGGTGCAGCGCAGGGGCTCTGCACAGTGACGCTGCCGTTGTTGCCACCACAGGTACCAGGGCCAAGAAGGCTGGGCCCCTGCCTCCTACCTTAAAAAGGGGAATGGAGAGATGTTCTCGCAGAAGCTGGGGTCAGGCTCCTCCGCTCATTCGTGTGCCTTGGATCTGGATGGCATCTCCCGGCAGCAGGTCGTGGCAAGCCGAGAGAAGGATGGGCTCACTGGCCAAAGGGATGGGAAATTCGACAGCCGTCCCCTGCCCAATGCTGACATCCGACGCAGTAAGTGGCCAGTCGGGAGGAGGCCGGTAGTGGCTGGGGTGGCAGCACAGCCTTTCCTGCAGGCTTTTGGGCTACATAACGGGGTGTGAGGGAGGTAGAAGGCTTGCAGCCACTGTGAGCTCTGCATCAAGGTCTGGAGGTGACATTGCACAGGCAGATGGGGCAGGAACACCTGCTGAGGATCAGCAAATATGATAAAAGCCTCCCCTTCCCAGACTGGAGATGCTTCTCCAGAAGCTGGGGCATTTTAACCCCCTGCAGGCCAAGTCTTCTGGGTCAGACCTGCAATGAAAAAGCAATTTCATGTGGTGACCTCAGCTGCATTTCCCAGCAGCACCTGATGGTGCAAAGCTGGTTCCTCTTCTAGTGGAATGGTCTCAAAACCTGGGTACCAGGCAGACAGGTTCCTCCTTTGGCTTCCTTTCCTCATGGGACAGGCTTGGTCCTTGCCTTTCTGTTTTCTCTTTTACTTGTCTTTTGTGTGACCAAAAGCCAGAAACTCAACAGTATCTGAAATTCTTCCTCCACAGAGTCACCAAAGATGAGGCAGAGACCCCCTCCTCGCCGAGATCTCACCATAGTAAGTGCCTGCTGATGTAGGAGAGCAGCAATGGCAAAGGGAGTTGGAGAGGAGCACTGAAAGGATGTCTGGGCACTGGTTATTCTTTGCCTGGGATCTTGCCCCTGTACCATGGGCTCTGCTCTTGGTCAAGGCAAGATGGGCTTAAGCTGCGCCAAGCTTAAGCATGGGCTTAAGCTGCTCTTGGTCAAGGCAAGATGGGCTTAAGCTGCGCCAGGGGAGGTTTAGGTTGGAAATTAGGAAAAATTTCTTTACGGAAAGGGTGGTCAAGAATTGGAATAGGCTGCCCAGAGAGGTGGTAGAGTCACCATCCCTGGAAGTGTTCAAAAAACGGGTAGATGTGGCACTTTGGGACATGGTTTAGTCCAGTCTACCCTTGATTGGCTTAGAGTAGACTTGGTAGTGTAGGTTAATGGTTGGACTGGATGATCTTAAAGGTCTTTTCCAACCTAAACGATTCTATGATTCTGTGATTCTATAAGGCTGGAGAATGCATGTCGCCCCCCTGCTGTCTTAAGACTCTTCTCTTTGTGTGTCGTCTTTAGATGAACTTTTGGCCAGTCTGTCCCACAAGGCTGGGTTGCCAGTGGGAGGCTGCAGACTGGCTCCCTCCTTCTGGGGAGGGTAACTCTGCTGTCAGCAAGGGCTCTGGCACTGAGTAATTTTCTGCTCAGACTGGAAATCATTTGCTGGTTTGTATTGGTGAGGGTGCTGCATGGGCACAGCTGATCTCCCTGGCCTGGCCATGCTGATTTGTGTGTCTGCAGGCTGATGGTCTGTGTGGATGTTGTGTCGCACCTTCTGTAGAAACGTGCTGATGGGTTTCTTTTTCCTTGTCATAGCCACGTGGTTTGAACCTGCCTAAACCTCCTGTCCCTCCTCAAGTGGAAGAAGAATATTACACCATCGCTGACTTCCAGACCACCATCCCTGATGGCATCAGCTTCCAGGCAGGAATGAAAGTAGAGGTAAGACTGTCATCTTCCCTTCTCACATCTTCACATCAGTGCAGTGCTCCTGACTCCCATTGCCCTGCGACCTGTTTCAGGCAGGAGCTCCCTTTCCAGGCAGGGAAGATCTGCTCACCACGGCATTCTGGGTGGAAACCAGGCATGTGATTGCCTCTGTGGACTGTTGACATCCCAGGGCTCTTCTAGAGTGGGAGAGAAACCTTTATGAGCTCATGAGACTTTGGAGTCCCTGGTGCTTTTGGTGGCCTCCTGTCCCCCAAGTATGTGGGTGCTGTGTTGTCTGAGTTAGTGGAAATTAAAACCACATCACGAATCGGGGTAGAGATGGTGTTTTTTTCTTAGTTAAGCCAGGTGTAAAGTTAGAAGCCCTTCCAGAACTGCTTTCCTGGCACACCCGCTTTCACCGGCAGAATCTCTCTTGCAGATGTGATTTTGCTTTTCAAAATGTAAGCTGTGCCTCTCTAAGAGGATTTTTCTTTTACAGCTGCCGCTGTCAGCTCCTCCCAGGTCCCAGCCCCACTTCTGGAGCACTCAGAGGCCGGATGGCTACTGATCCGTGCGGTATCGCTGCCGGCTGATCGCTCCAACAGTGCCGCGCAGTGGCCACCGCCAGTAACCAGCATCCCGGTCCTGCCTCCGGGGCGGGATGGTGACAGCTCAGCTGCAGCTCCTTGACATGGCTCTGTCGTTCCTCGGTCCCATAGCACGCAGGTCCCCTTCCCTGGCAGAGGTTGTAGGCAGGTTCCCCTCCTGCTAGGATACCAGTCCTGTGATTACACGGCTTCTGGTTACCAGGACAGGGAGGCACCGAGGCCATGTACCACCCTGATATCATTTCAGAGACACCCAGCATCCCCTCTTGTGCAGAGAGGGCTCCTGCATGGATGTCTAAAGTTTCCTTTCCCCTCGGCAGGTTATTGAGAAGAACCTGAGCAGCTGGTGGTACATTCAGATTGAGGAGAAGGAAGGCTGGGCCCCCGCCACATTCATTGATAAGTACAAGAAAACCAGCAATGCATCCAGGCCGAATTTCCTGGCTCCGCTACCCAACGAGATGGCCCAGCTCCGGCTTGGTGACACTGTGGCCGACAGCAGCGCCAGCGAGGAAGTGACGGGACCGTGCCGTCCTCTGCCGGAGGCTCCTCCTAACGGTATGGACTGTGGTGGGAAGTGGGCCAAAGACTGGAAGGGGAAGGAGGTTCCTGAGAGTGGAGACCTAGCCTTTGCCGGTGGCTATGAGGAGATCTCAGACCGTGACACAGAGGAAAAGCCCAGCCTGCCGCCCAGGAAGGAGTCCATCATTAAATCAGAAGGCGAGTTACTGGAGAGGCAGAGGCCTCCCCCCAAGCCCCCGGGCATGATTTTGCCCATGATCCCACCCAAGCAGTCAGCAGCCCCAAAGGACAGCAAGAAGCCTGAGCTGAAACCAGAGAAGGGCAAACTGTTCCAGCTGAAAAATGAAATGGGACTCGAATGTGGACACAAGGTGTCAGCCAAGGAAGTGAAGAAGCCAAACCTCCGGCCCATTGTCAAGCCAACCAAGCCAAAAGCTGAGCCCATGGAGGACAAGCCTGAGTCCATCACCCAGAATCCATTCTTGAAGTCAAGACCTCAGATCAGGCCAAAACCCGCTGCAGCCCCCCGGACTGACCCACCTCCAGCTGATGATAAACTGGATATTTGCAGCCTGCGGAGCAAGCTTAGACCTGCAAAGTGCCCAGAGAAACCCTCCGAGCAGGACACCACTGCCAGTGAAAGCTCCTTCAATAATGCCGTGGTCTCTTCAGAGGCTTCTGGAAGGTTTCAGGAGCGACCAAGCGTGGAGAGCAAACCCCTGCCCAAGCTGGACAGCCACACTGCGAAAGAGGCACTGCCCAAATCTCCCCTGGGCCCAGCAAACACCCCGGCTGCCAGGGAGCCCCCGCCGCAGCGTCCTGTTGTACCACCCCGCAGACCACCCCCACCCAAGAAAACAGGGGGTCCTGCCTCCGGCCCCACAGCAGAGCTCAGGGCCCCGGCACGGGAGGCACCTGAAATCAGGTCGTCCCCGGTGCCAGGGAGGCCCATGCTGGTTCCTCCAAAAGCCAAGCCATTCCTCTCTGCCTCCGTCCAAGATGAAGCCAAAGTGAAAAGCAACGTAAGCCCAAAGGTCATATCCAAGCCAGTGGAGAGAGGGGAAGCCAAGGAGAGGACCTCAGCCCCTGTCTCCAGTCCAGACATCTCCAGGGAAGCTCTCTATGTGGCAGTGGCAGATTTTGAAGGCGACGAGGAGACCAACAGCTTTAAAGAAGGGACTTTGTTTGAAGTTCGTGAGAAGAACAGCAGCGGCTGGTGGTTTTGCAAGGTCCTGACTGGGGGGCCGTGCTGGGAGGGCTGGATCCCTTCCAATTACCTGCGGAAGAAGCCATAGCCACTCTTCTGCTTGCACGGCTGGAGGTTCCCTGGTCTCTCACCTGAGTATTTAATTAGCAGATTAATTTATAGTTTTCTGTGAGGCTGGCTTTAAAAAAAAAGATAATAATTGAGATCCTACACATCCCAGCTGGTGCCTGCTGGCGGCAGCATGGAGGAAGCAGCTCGGCCTCCCCTCCCCACTCGTGTGCTCCCACCCGCCCTCCTCCCCGTGTTCCCCCGAGCACTATGCTCCCATGGCCACGCCGGCAGCCCAGCCGTGCAGCCGGAGCTGCTCTGGCCAACCTTCGTGTCATACGATGGCTACCATGGTTCTCCATGCTGGGGAGATGGACCTTGACGGACATTTTTGCCACCTGTATGGGGAATTAAAAAAGAAATACAGAAGTAGCCAGGGAGAGAAGTGAAGTGTGGAATGGTACCAACGAAGGAAATCTGGCTGCATAAAAGGATTTGCCTTTCCCTGAGGCTCAGGGTCACGGTCAAATGTTGTAGGTCATGTTGCTTAGTCCAGGTGTGTAGCAGAGCCATAGGGAACATGGGAAAAAGGAGGAATTATTGCTGAGAATGGGGTCCCTGTAGCTCTGCGTGCACGTGCAGGCACAGGTGTTGCACTCTGGTTAAGGGCTGTGCCTTGCTCCCAACCTGCACATGCCATGGGACCGTCCCTTGGTCCTTCCCTGCTCTACAATGACAAGTGTTAACTTCAACATCCTCCTGGTGGAAAAACAAATGTAAAAAAATACACACGCACACAGACATATATAACAGGTCCTCTCTGTACTGATCCAGGACGCTATGCAGGCTTCTCCCTTGCAGTATTGCAACCAAACAACAAGAGGTGTTTTGCTTCGGTAGCTGAAGAATACTATGCAAGGCACAGAGGACCAAAATGACCCCAAAAGCCCTGGAAAGAGGAAGGATGCTTTGCTTTCCTTCCCACACAGACTGCCCTGCCTGTTGGACTAATAGGGGACCACCTGTTCCCACGACCCACAGAGCTTCCCCGGGCTGGCGGGCAGCAGCCAGGAGGTGGGTCCTTCAGTAGGTGCTGATATTATCAAGTGCAATCCAGAATGTGGGAGTTCAGCTCCTCATCACAACCAGTTGCGAGGTGTGTCTGGTGCTCAGGGGCTCCCTGCCTTGTTTGTCACCCCTTCTGCCTGTCTTCCAGGTACTTTCATTTCATCTTGCTTAGTGGGCTGTTTGGGGGGCTCCAGGTCAAGCAAGAGCGTGGGGTTTTTCTGTGCTGACGTTCCTGCCTGCCAAGCCTACTCTTGCCTGCAGTGTTGCTTATCACAGCAGGAGGATGAGCATGGATGGGCTGTCATTCCCCAGTGCTGTTTTCTTCCCTTCTGTACTTGGCTACTTGCAGATTCAGGGCCACATTTCTCTCCGGAAGAGCTTTAAATCCTGCGCTTCCGCGGGTTTCTTTCTGACCAAGCCCCTTTGCCCTTTGTAGTGTAATTGCAAGTGTAAGCACTGCAGCTGCAGCTCCGCAGCCGCATTGTTTTGCTGCTGAAAAAAATAGTTTTCCCTCTAATTTGAAGCTGGCAGAACTGAAGGAGTGTTCTCCATTCCCCCAAGCACTCACTTCCTTCTCTGTCCTGTGTTTTCTACCCTGGAAACGTGGAGTTGAAGATATCTCTGTCTGCATACAGAATGAAAATGGTGGTGCCTCAGGCCAGGGTCGTTCTGGGAGGGTGATGGGGCAGTTTGTCCCAGCCCTGGTTTGATCTGATAGAGAAGTCCTCACCATCCCAGTCCAGCCTCATATCCAGAAGCCCCAAGGTTCATTTTTAGCCGTGGGAATGCATGCACCCCGATCTCTGGCTGATTCCTCTCCCTCCCACCTACAGTTTTCTCTGGTGGCACATCAGCCTCTGATCAGGCTGACTCACCTGCGCTGGCAATAAGCAATACATCTGCAACCCAATCCAATAACAAGTTCCTTGCGTGGCACGTTGCGAGGTGTTGATGTGCTCCCAGGAGATTTGCAGGGTGGGTTGGGGGAACAATGCTGCCTTGTCTCTACACATCTCTTGCTCCAGTAAATCCCTTTTGCGTTGGAAAGGAATGGGGACAGGATGAGAGAGAGCTGCCCAGTGGCCAAATCCAGCCCCCACCGTATCTGGGGAGGGGGCTGGGCCCGTGTCCCCGTCTGCTCTGGCAGTTTCACGCAGGAGGTGGAAGGGCTGTGTGCCCTTTCCCTGTGGCACTGTGTCCTTGCTCTCGCTTTGCTGAATGGCCTTTTAATTGCAGAAGTGGCTCTCCTTTCTCTGTCTCAGCGACCTCACTGCCCCCGGCTTTCCTTAGAGGGGACAATGCTATTTCTGTTGCCTCCGTACTAAATGAGGGCTATTTCTGCTTTCCTCCGAGACTGAACCTCAGAACTGGTAGTGCTTCATTTTGCTGACATAAGTACTGTATTTGGCTCATTGAGCACATGACAGGATCGCTCCCTTGTTCCCAAAGAACTTCCAGGAAGGTAGGGTGAATGCCCAAAGTAGGAGTTTACCCTCAGTAGGGTGCCGACACCTGCAGCCTTACCCCTTCCCTACCGCTTTTCCATCTGCGAAGGGACCGCAGGCTGGACAACAGCTCCTATTGGGAAGATGCTGAGAGCCATTGGGCTGGCAGGGCTTTGCCCCCCCCCCCACCATCCAACACGCAGCCACGCACGCCTTCTGCCAGGCTGCGCCTCCTCTCTGTACCTCGTACATCAAACGCGGCCAAGCTCCCCGACTACCTCGTGAGGAGGAGGAGGGTGGCCGGGAAGCTCGGTTCCCTGGGCTTGGCTGCAAGGCGCATCACCCCATCAGCCAAAGACCAACTTCCCTCCTTGCCCACCACCAGCGCAGCCCCGAGGCTGGGGCTTGCGGCAAAGGGGGGGGCATCACCGCAGCTTGGGACGGAAGAGCCGGGTGGCGGGGGAGTCCCACGGCTCGGCACATCCCTCACAGGCTGGAGGCCCCGCTGCGCCCCGCTCCTTCCCGCAGGCTCTCGAAGCCCATTTGTCTGTCCATGTCTCGCTATATTATGTAAGCGCATATAAATCTACATTAATGTGGGCGGGGGGGGGGGGGGGGGGGGGGTCAGCAGAAGATAGATGTAGCTGTGTAAATGCCGTATCTATACTTTCACCATTAGGGAACTGTTTTTTTTTTTTTTTTTAAATTCAGTGGGGTTTTTTGGTGGGGTTTTTTTGTTGGTTTTTTCTTTTTTTTAAGAAATAAAAAGAAACTGCTTGACTGGTTTCAAGCACCCTTGTGAACCTGTGTCTGGCTGGCATATGTCTGGGGTGCTGCACAGCAGTTGTCTCGGGAGGTGTGCTGCTCTTCTGCCCAGAGTGACGGCAGCTCTGCCGGGAGCTGGTTCGGGCTCTGGCACGTGCCGTTTGTTGCTCCAGCAGTGGTACCAGCAAGGAGCCCTGAGCCATTGAAATGCACTCCCTCGTGCTGCAGAGGAGCTGTTCCCAGGTGAAGCATTTCTCTGTCTTCGGGTGCTTTTGAATGCTGGGAGATAACGGGGTGGTGCTGTGTTGCCTGGTTTCACGGGGGCTTGCGGCAAGGGCTGTGACATCCCTTGGAACAGGGCTGGAGTAGGTCACAACACTCGGACTTTTGACTTATGGTTTCTGGCCAGGAATAGCCCAGCTCCTCCATCACTGCTGTGCCCCAGTTCACCTCATGGCTGTCCCGTGCTGGAGGCACTGCAGGAGCAGAGTTCAGGTATGGGTATGTGTGTAGTGCCTGTGCTCTGCTCTGGCTGTTTCTCCTGTGCAGCTGTGGTTGGGGGGGGCTGCCATACTCCCCATGTGGGGGTTTAGCCTGGTCCCCACTTGCACTGTGTGTACCCCAGTGCTCATGAGAAGGAGAAATGTCATTGCTAGGTTAAACAGTGCTCAGCAAAGCTTTGCTTTTCTTCCCATACCTCTGACCCAGTAGACAGAGGGGCGTTGCACAGCGGACCCTCCCAGCCCTGTGTCGGTGGGTCGTGCCATCCGTCCGTCTGTCTGGGCAGCCTTGGCTATGCTCCCTGTCACACACAGCAGTGCCTGGGAGTGCCAAGGGCCACAGGAACCCACACAGTTCCTTGAGTCTCGCCTTTGTGCCCAAGCCCAGGTTGGTGACCCAGCAAATGGGGCAGTGCAAGTGTAGCAATTGTGTTACTTTGAGCTCAAGCCAGCAGG
Organism: Pelecanus crispus; assembly: GCF_030463565.1. Taxonomy (NCBI): domain Eukaryota; kingdom Metazoa; phylum Chordata; class Aves; order Pelecaniformes; family Pelecanidae; genus Pelecanus; species Pelecanus crispus. The sequence goes on along the minus strand of NC_134650.1, from coordinate 12,258,216 downwards.
CTGAGCCTGGTGATTTTTTTTTTTCAGGGGGTGGGCGACAGGAGGGGAACAACTTGCCCATCCTGAGGGGCTTTTGGGGATTCAGGCTGGCACAGTCTAGGGCTACATTAATTGAAAAGGCTCACGCAAAAGTAAGGATTGGACCCCAGAGCCCAGGTACCTTCTGGCAGAGGGCTGTGGTATTGCACACATGCAGTGCTTGGTAAGGGGCAGGAGAGAAGGAGGGAAAAAAAGACGTGCAAGAGCGTCTTCCACTGGCCCAGCTCACTGCCTGCCAGCTTGGGACATGCAAGCCTTGCCCATGCTCACTCCCTGGCTTCCAGGTGGCCAAAACCCACCTAGCCCGCACAGGGCTGCAAGGACCATATGCAGGGCTGTGCAGGCAGCAAGTAACAGCCTGCTGTCAGGTGTTGGACATAGCATCGGGGCCCGTCTTGCTTCCCCCGACAGCCGCTGTTCACTCACCTGCCTGCAGCACGTGCCTCATGCCAGAAGCGAGCATCTGCCCGCCCACGCTCTGTGCAGGGCTTGCACATCAGCAGCCCAGCACACAGCATCCGCCCTGAGGCTGCCACTTGCCACCCAGCAGCAGATGAGTGCACCAGGGAGAAATTTGGGGCATGTGACATAACCTGGAGTATTGCACCAGTGTGGCCACGCGGGGCCCGTCCCACCTCAAGCAGCCACTTGCAGCTGGCACAGTGCCGTGCCACGTCCCCATGGGCACGCTGCTCCTGGTGCTGAGCGATGCCAGCTGCTGCCCAAATCTCCAGCACTTGTGTGGCTGCACCGCAAGCAGAGCTGGCAGAGCGCTAATGAGAGTTGGGCTTTGGCCATGGGAGGCTCAGTTTGGGCTGGTACGTGCGTCATGGCACCCAGGCTGGCAGAGGGGAGGAGAGCAGCAGGGGGCTGTGGGCGCAGGTGATGGGAGCAGGCAGTGGTCTTCCACAGCATCCCCAGGTCTCGGGCCAGCAGTGGCTGGAGCAGGTGCATCACACTAATGCCAAGCATGGTGCAGTCGCTCCATGGCCTTAGACCAGCAGCATTAGTCTGTTGGCAGCCCACAAGGCTCAGCATTCTGGATAAAGGGGCAGCAGCATTTATAAGAAGGCATTTTGGCATAACTAGCCGTTGTCGGGCTCCTTCGCCACCTGCAACTCATGAGGCTTTTCATGCAAACACTTAACTATGGCTGTGTTCTTGCCAGGGCAGAGTTATGAATGAATTCTTCCACTCTGCTTTAAACCACATCTGAGGCTGCTCAACTGGTGTCTGGCTTCAGCGGGCCACATTTTGGGATATAAACAGTTTACAGAGCAGCCTTCTGTTGGCCTGTGCTTGTGAAATAAAAAGCCAGGCATTGCTACAAAACAAAACAACACAACAACAAAAAAAAAAAAAAAAAAAAAGGAAAAAAGGAAAAAAAGAAAAACAAAATAAAAACAAACAAAAAAAAGCAGCCCTCCTGCCTGTGTCTGCATCACCCCCTCCCAGGGCCAGCCAGCACGGTCCCCAGGCTGCCACAGCCCCAGCGCGGGCACAGGAGCGGGGCCAGGCTGGCAGCTGCTGTGCTTGAGATGGTGCACGTTGGATGAGGAATTTCAGGCACTTGGAGAGGGCATTTGCCACAGGACACCCCCCACCACCACCTCTGTAGCCCTAAAATACACCCTGCTTTTACTGCAGTGGCTGGCCAAACTTTCAAGGGTTTGCAAGGTTAAATGAGCCACGAATGCCCCCTGCCCATCAAGAGACTGAGTAGCCACTGTGCAGTGACCTCCCAGGAGCAAAGCAAAGCTCATGCAAGGTATTTAAAGTGCCTAACTTTTTTTTTTTGGAAGCAGAAGCACCTGAGCTGAATGGAGGTGTCCTGCCTCTATGTATTAGTATTGCCACGCTTTGGAAATAAAGGATTTGCTCACCCTCTAGGTCAAACACTTTTAAACATCTAGGAGCACTCTTTACAAGCCAAAGTTTTATTTGTTTCATAAACAAGTAAAATTATATTAATGTAAAACAGGTAAATGGACAAAAGTAAAACACAGCACCGAACACAACGCTATAGAGCACTGACATGTAGAAGTGCAGTTCCCTCCCTCGTGCGATGCCCCCCCCCCCCCCCCAGGCCCCCCCAAATGATTTGCTTGAAAAGCCTAATACAGAGGTCCAAAATCTGATTCAGTTTAAACATGATGTACAGGTCACAGTACTGAATCATAAAGGTAACAATAAGAGAGTAACTGTCTTGGAAACGGGGAAGGTAAAAGAGTTCCCCCATCTATTCTTTTTCTTTTTTCTTTCTTCCTATTTTTTTAATTTTTAAACAAATAGGTTAGGAGGAGAGGGAGGAAAATCCATGGAAATAAACACTTTTTTCACTCCAATATATATATAAAAAAAAGCAGGGTTCTCAGTGAACACAAAATTCTATAAAACTACCATTGATCTGTGTTGTTTTCTCCCCATTTTTTTTTTCTTTTTAAAAGTTGCTTTAAAAAGGATAAAAAGTGCACAGACACCCTTATAAGGCACAAACAGATCTTCTGTACAAATCATATATCATCGGACTGTTTAAAAAAAATAGCAATACAAGTACTAACAATTAAATTTGTAAGAGGCTACCTTTTCCTGGAAATCTCTTATGAGAGGCCTATTTTGGAAAATTCCTGTTGCTCTTGGATAGGCAGGGCGACACATCCACTGCTCCCACATCCCGCTTGCTGCACGGCTGCACTCCAGACTCTTGACTCCTGTCACTCCACTGACTGAGCTGGCTCCCTCGCTGGCCCTGCTGGATGCTGTCATTCTGGAAACTGGTCTCGGCTGCTACAGGAAAAATTCAACCTGTGCAATGTGTCCTGAACAGCTCAGACACAGCCTGGGGTGGATTTGGTATTTCTCCTTGCTGGCTTACAAAAAAAAAAAAAAAAAAGCTACACCAAAAAAACCACTCCACCCCAGGTATGCAATTAGCCCCGCTCATCGACCTGAGGTGTCAGCCAAGCAAACAGGCTCTGCTGTGCTCACGTGTGTAGCTGTGTGCAGCCACCGAAAGGGACTGGGCACCCCTGAAACCAGGACAGCAGCCCCAGGGATGGCTGCTGGCGTTTGCTAGCCCAGACCTGATCCAAGCTAACAGCGCTCGCTGTGGATTTGGACAACTTTCCTTGAATTCCTCATCATGCGAAGGCTTACCAATGCAGCCCGTTCACCAGACAGGCGCTAACCCCCCTGGCCTTTCATCCCATGCTCACATACTGTGCCATCATTGTGCTCTTAGTGCTGTGACCACTGACCATAGCCGGACCCTAACCTGCAAAACACAGGACCAGGGAGGTGTCTCCGAAGGCAATGTCTGTGGTCCCAGGGCGGAGGGCAGCCTGGAGGTCTGGGCAAGGCTCCAGCTGCTGGAAAGGTGCCCTCACTGCCTCCTTTTGCAAAGGTTAAGTGAACTCGTGCCGCAGTTGCAGTGCCGGTGGCTCTGCTGAGGGCTGAGCACGCTTGGTGGCGACGCAGCCAGTGGCACGAGTGGAATTTCCAAAAAGGGCTCTGCAAAGCCAGCAGGTTCTTATGCCGATACAGCAGCCTCGCATGCCGATGCAGCAGCCTCTCATTTATACACTTAATTAAAATGTTAATTAGCTCTTCAAGGAAAAAAAAACAGGTTTTCTCCATGCCCTGTGAGCTGGCAGTGGGAGGAGGGTGAGCTGCTCCCCTGGGTGTGCTCTCCCTGATGGCAGAGTGGGGCTGGGATGGGGCTGAGTGACGGTCGGTAACCAAGCGTAGCACCGCCGGCACCGCCAAACCACCACCCAGGCAGCAGCGCCGCGAGAGGTGGCAGTGCACCCACAGCTACCGGCGCCTCGGAGGAGAGTAAATGGCGAGGCAAGGTGACAGACACCAACAGCATCAGGCTGCCCCTCTGTGCCCAGAAGCCCTGAAATGTACAGGGGTTCCTATTCTTTTTTTTTTTTTTTGGACTAAAACGTGGTAATTGCACCTTTCTGAAGAAAGCTGTTCTTACGCACTTGGTGGCACATGGTCACTGAGCTAGAATGACACCAGCCCCTCTCTCAACCTCCCATTTGCATCCTCTCTCTTCCCCTATTTATGAACCTGGACCAGCTGGAAACTGGCCAGGCTCAGGCTGAAGGACTGGACAGGAGCCATGCAAGTGGGCAGAGGATGGAGAATGGAGGGCAGCTTCTGCAGGAAGAGCAGGGAGAAGGACACCAAGCTCCTCACACCAGCCCCAGTGCTGCATGCTCAGATGCTGCCCAGCTCATCCAGGTTGCTGCTGCTTGGAACTGTCTAATATCACAGCTGAAATCCATTTACCTTTTAAGTCCCAACATCTAATAATAGCCCCAGAGCCTTTTTCTTTCCTCCTCCCAAGTAAAGTCAAGTGAGATAGATCCCTGCTCATGCTCATCTCAACAAGTTTTCATCTACTGTTGGGAGCCAGTGTCCGGGCAGCTGGGAGCTGTGCCGGGAAACCTGGAAAGGCAGGAGAAAAAGCAGGTAAAATCAGCACATACACAGTCCCCAGAAAAAAAGGTGAGCCAGCTGGGACTGGGTCAGAAATCAATTTCTCCCCACAGGCTCCAAGAAGTCTCTGTGGTGGGGCGGGAGGAAGGCTGAGCCCTGCTGCGGCGGCTGGCTGCCGGGGAAGGGCTAGGAGAGGCGAGCCAGGCAGGACGGTGTGGACGGCAGCTGCGCCGCCTGCGAAGAGGAGCAGAGCAAAACGCAGGCCTGTGTGCCTGGAGGTGACAAACACCATCACTGCAGAGGTAGCCCCCATGCTTGTTCTAAGCCAGGACTGCAGTGTGCCCATCCAAACGCCCCTCTCATCCACAGGCAGCAATTCATGGCTTCAGCCGCCAGAGATACGGGCAGCGCCTGAACAGCCCAGCGCTGCTGCCCGCTGCTCCATTGCTGCTGCAGCAGTAGGGGTTGGCTGGGGCTCTCAGCGGGCTCATGCTCCTCACTGCTACCCTGTGGTTGCTCCCTGGGGTCTCAGCCTCCCTGGCCAAAAGTCCCTGCTCTGCCACAGAAAGCAAAAGCTGCTTTATCTTAGTCCAGGCCAGCTTCTCTATGTGCCCCAGAAGCCCGTTCAGGGGGGCAAAGCCCAAACAATCTGGCTGTGCTACTATTTTGGCCTTAGCTAGTTCCCCTTACACGGATGAACGTGACAATTCCAGATCAGTTTTGTCCACTTTGAACCCTCCCACTGGGCCTTGTCCTAATTTTGTTCCACCACAGCGCAAGCACCCGGCAGCAGCCCAGAGCTGTCAGGGTTTCAGGGTTGGGAAGCCCAGTGTCACCCGGCACTGACCAAGTGGCAACCTCCCCTTCCCAATCCGCACCACAGCGAGCCTCCTCCAGAGGAGGATGAAAAAAAAGAGCCTTTGCACGGGAAATTTCTCATTTGCAGCTGGGTCAGCTCCAGACTGCGATTCCCCGGATTTGCCCATGGGCACACAGCCTGGCCGGCACGGCAGCCGTGCCTTTGGGCCCCACATGATCCTCAGCTCAGTTTTATCCCTGAATTGTGCCCTACCAGTCAAATAAGGAAACACAGATAACGAGCCACTTGATAACGACTGACCAGCACGATAACCCATAAGCAGGGACGGAAAGGCATGGTTACTGCTAGCGGCGTTCCCCCTTCCTACAGCCCGAGCCGGGCGCTAAGGGCGGTATATTTTAATAACATCTTTGATGACCCGTCGGCAGATTGGGCAGCAGGCATTGAGCTGCTTCTTCAGCTTAAGACCGCAGGTGTTGCAGAGGCACATGTGTCCGCAGGTGTAGATCACCGTGTCCACCTCGCTGTCAAAGCAGACGGTGCATTCCCCATTCTTGCTGCTTGATGGCTCTGGAGGGGGGAAGACAGGAGAGATGGGGGGGCTCAGAGGGGAGCTGGGAGCAGTCACTGCAAAAGAGGAGGAATGAGATGATTTAGTCACCAGGGTGGTGCAAACGTGACACTGTACAACACACACACTCAAGTAAATTTTTAAGGCTCTTCCTTCCTTAGTCATTGCCTGGTCCATTTGGCCAAACAAACCCCAGAGTATTCTAATTGGTGGCACAGGTACAGCTCTGAGCAGGGCCTGCCATCCCTCTTCTACATGGGGGCAAGCACAGCTCACCTGGGCTTCCCCAAGCAGGGCTGTGATTTCGTGCGCCAGTTTCACAGTGTGGGCGTGCAGAGCCCCGCTCTCCCCAAAGGAGCCGCGTTCCACGCAGGGTGCTCCTGCGTCTCACTGGCCGTGCCAGGCAGCTGCAGCACGGCGCAAGGGCAGCACGTGCCGGGGACGGTAGCAGGCAGGGCGCTCAGGGCTGCCTGCCTGAGACCCGAACACCAGCACGTGAGCAGTTATGCGGGCATCCCTCTGGCAGTGGAGCCCTGGCAGCGCAGAGAGCAGTGGTCTGGGTGGTGTAAGACCCCCAGACATGATACCGCACCCCTACTATTGCAGCACTGCTGCTGCAGCAAGGGCAGCCCCACAGAGGCCACCTTCATTAGACAGACTGACAAAGTGGGAAGCAACATGCATCCCTTCTTCAGGCCGTGAACACCTTCCCACTGCTTCGTGTTTTCTTCCAATTATTTCTGTTGGCCTCGCAGGAGATGTAACATCTCCTCCCTAGCCTTCCCCTGCTGCCTTGCACAGCCCCAGCATCGCCTATCGGCCCAGATTCCTCCCGGCATAGCCGGCACAGCTGGATGCTGAGGGCTGGGCTCTCCTTACCGAGCGATGACTCTGAAGCAGATGATGACCTGTTGACGCTGAAGGCCATGTCTGAGTCGCTGTCATACTGCGAGCCGCCCGGGGATCCTGAGGGAGAGACGGTCACTGGGCTGGACTGCACAGTGCCTGCAAACACAGGAGAGAGCTGAGCCCGCCGCGGGGCTGACGGACACCCAAACCCCAGGTACATGCCCCTCAGCCCGGTGAGTCGCTCCCACCCCATGTGCGCAGGGTGCTTTAGGGTAAAGTCCAGCTGCTGCGTTAAGTGCTGCCCCTTAGTAACAATATAGATGTACGATTTGGGATGCGACCTCCAGGGCCTGGACCTCACTATGCTATTGTATAATTTCTGTTCAGTGCTTCAGCAAGGTGAGCACCAGGTTATCTGACAGCCATCATCTGGGGTGTAAAGTCACTTCCCGCAGCCCCAGTCTCTCCAGCAGCAGAGGCCTCAAGCTACCAGTGTCTTACTGTCAGGTCGGGGGCAGCTGGGAAAGGGCATCGCTTTAAATAAGAAAAACCCGCTTTACAAAGCCATCAACATGTGCTTTTCTGACAGAATCCTTAACAAGAGGAAAGGAGAAGCACTGTAACTGATCACCAGCAACAGATCAAAAGTGACATCTGATACCCGAGCTGTGGCAGTGTTTGGGGAGCGATTACTGTCCATCAGCAACACACAGGCTTAAACCAGAGCTGCACTCACAAAAATCGTCGCTCTCACCAAGGCAGGAGTTTAATACCCATTGGCTGGAACAGTGGGTTTATAAAGAATCCCTTTTAAAAACAAACCCTCTGAAAACCAGCTGTCCCCCACCCCAGCCATCCCTGCCTCCCTACCTGCTGCTTGTTTTCTCTCTCAAGTCTCATCCTTTTCTGGGGGACTTATATAGGCTGCATACATCTATATGACAGCTACCATGTCTCGCTCACTCTTGTTTGCAAACACCTTTGCAAACACAAGATCAGGAGCTGCTTCCTCACATCAGTGACCACCTGCTAAAGGCAACACCGCACATGCAAACCCGTAGCTCCCGTTCTGGCCCAGGAAACGTCACCAGCCAGGTGCTCCCATTATCATTTCTTTTGGCTGCACTTACCCAGTATTTTGAGCTGGTTGATTACACCGTGGATTGTAAAAAACACCCAGAGAGACTGTGAGGTGTCCACACACATTAGCATTCCTCGGCTGGCTCCATTCACCCCGTGGTGCACCTCTCCGTTCGGCAAGACCATGAAACTGAGAATGTCGCCGCTGTTGAGGACCGGGAATGCTCGGTAAACCACCCAGTACTCCTTCCGGTCCAAGAGAAAGTCTGGATCTGCTGGGAGCTCATTTGTCCGTAAAGTACTCGGATCACAGGAAGTGATGCCAAATGAAAGGGCTCCATAGTATGGCAACCCAAGATGTCCTACTTCCACAAAGAGGCTTTCACCGATGTGCAAAGGCCGGTCAGAAAACACCAAAGTCCTATTGCTTTCTTGCCAGTTGGTGCATGCAACCATCCGGTCCTGAGAAAAGGTGATATCAGGTCCACGGGTGGGATGGAATCGCAGGTCTGTGTCCAGGAAGGCTGGGACCCCCTGAGCACGCTGCCGTCGGTTTGGGCAACAGGGGATGATGTGGTTGTCTGTCGCAAGTCCTGGAACCCGACTTAGGTTTAGGTTTGCAATTTTGGCCACCACTTGGTTATTCTCCAGTTCGTTGTTATTGAAATTGGCTGAATCATGGCTGCTCTGTGGAAGGCAAGTGCTGAGACGGGCAGTGCTGAGACGGGCAGTGGTCATGGTCTCTGCAAACATGCTATCTGTGAGATAAGCCCAGTGATAAGGGACATTAGAGTCAAGACACAATCGCCTACTTTTACAAATACAATTGTTATTATTTCAGCCTACAGATTATCTGGATTCTGTTCCTCTGAATGGAAAAACAATGGAAAAATTAGCCAGAGGTCAACCACTAATGAAAGGCTAGTGGTGGAAAGTCTCATGTGGAGCAGGCAGAGAAATGGCTGCATCTTGGCACTAGCTGAGGAAAAACAAGTGTTATGAAGTACCCACGTAATCTGGGAGCTCCTTGCACTGGTGAACTGGGAAAAGCTGTAAACCAGTGTGGTCCTACAGCTTTCTCAGTAGAGGGGACTAATAGCTTTGAGGGTGCTCTGTAAAAGAAGGAAGCGTCTCAGTATCTTGCTGTCCAAAGGTGTTGTGCAAGCCAAATCTGCAACATGGTGATGGGTGAAGGAGCACAAGCATGAACAGATATTCCTTTCATGCTCCTTGTCATTGCCTTACAGCAGTAAGGTGTCTGGGTACAGGTGTGTCCGAGAGAGGTCATTTTACAAGATTTCAAGCCTCGTATCTCAGGGGTGTTCACACCACTGCAGAGATTTTGAATTGAGGGCTTGTCACAAAAGCTACTTGCTGCAGGTTTTTAGAGTTAGAGAGTTATTTTCCCCTTTTACAGCAAAGGGAAAGTCAGGATGCTGACTCTTATTTCACTCCCTAGATTTTCACCTGGGCCATGCCAGGCTGGGGGGGGGATTAAAGGTGTGGGGAGGTTCGGGAGTGCCCTTCCTTCTGCCTCCAGCACTGCCTGGGGTGGCTTGGACCCTTCACGCCAAAGATAAGGCATTAACCAGCTGAGCAAAGGCGAAGCATATGGATGTTAAGAGTGTGTGTGAATGAAGCAAACTCCCGGTCTTCCCAAAGGTGCAGAGGGGAGAAGCAACCCAGCACCAACACTGCCTGCTCCTTGGAGAAAAAAATCACCAGGCTTTTACCAAAGAAGGTAAAACACCCAAATCCATCCAGCAGCTGCAAAGCAGAGGCTGCCTTCACTCAGAAGCCCATGCAGGAGAGGCCACCAGTGCAGGCTGATGGCTGGACCAGCTGCTTCTAGCAAGCATGGGGTATCTGGCAAAAAATGCTGCCACAGAGAAGTAAGACACATCCAAGCTTCATGATGCTGAAAGATGCATTTTGTGCATCTGTATTTGGGCTACATTTCACAGCTTTCTCAACTTGCAAAATTTTGGGAGGAGAAGTCAGAGAGACAAACATGTCCGCTATGACACCACATCTGTAGCAAAGAGGCTGGGTCCCCTGGTGCCCCAGATGGTTGAGCATCGCCCTGATTCCTGGGGTACCTTGTGGGACTTGGTACTTTGATCAAAAAAAAAAAAAAAATCAGAGTGCAAGTGCCCTCAAGCCGAGTCTTTCACTCTGCACACTTGGATGCCATGGGCAGGCCTGAGGAGTCGGGGGCAGAAATAAACTGTATTTTATTTTTCTAACTATAATCTAATGAGGAAGAAGGACTGCTCTGGTGAAGCAACTGCACTGGCCAATACAGCAAATGCTCCTTCACCTCTGTGATGAGCACCAGAGGCTGGAGTGCGTCGCAATTGCAATTATAGGATAAGCTACTGGTAAGGTTTAATTACACATTTGAGGCAGAGCAGGCAGGGCAAAGTGTTGTTTATGTGTAGCCTTCTCAGCTGTAAAATAATTGGTACCATTCAGAAGAATATGTGATGGAGCTGCCTGCCCACTGGACTCACCATTTCACACCTTATCACTGGTGTCTGTTCAGTGTGAGGATGGAGGCACCATCCCCTCGAGCAGGTGCAGCTTAGCTTGGCTGTTAAAACTAAATCAGCTCCTAGGAGCCTCCAGGAAAGGGCAACACTCTTGTATTTTAAAAGGATTCCCTGTGGTGTAGACCAGTTCAAAACACTCCATCTTACACTGAATTCATTTGAAATTTCAATGCCGTAAAAGTGACAAAAGGGAATCCATTCCATGGCAATCGGCTCAGCTTACTAACGGGAACAAATTCATCCCCTCTTGCAGCCCTCCCCAAGGATGATGCTTGTAAATCAGCCAGGCACCACCTGAACGCAGCGATCTGCTTAGGGATGAGGGGAGATATGGCATGCGGTGGCAAGCATCCCAAATCACACAGGAGCTCGCACTACATTTTCTCACCACTCTTCAGCTGGCAGGCTGCATCCTGCGCTGCAGCCGACATACAGTGATGCCCATTTATAAGGGAAGGGTAACTGGGGTTACATCTGCAAGCACAGCTTGTTAAACTGCCAGTCTAGGTGGGGACCAAGGCCAGGAGCCGAGAGAGGGGCTAGGGAAGGGTGCCAGGAAATTTTTGGGAATGGGTCGTAGTTTTCCAGTGGACTGGCAGTAACTGATAGCTGGGAAAGAAGAGGGGAAGCCAGAGCTGGTCACCTTTGTCTCCTCAGTCCCTGGGATCTTGCACCATGTTTTTCCACGCCATAGCAACACATCTAGCTCAGAAAAAGCTGGGTAAAGTTACATGTAAAGGTTTCCTTTAATTTCCTACATGTAAAGCCCTTCATATGGCTGCTATAATGCACAGCCTTAGGACTTTCCATCACTGACATCTCTGAAATGTATCGCTTTCTGGATCCCTACTGCTGGAAGAAGAAAAATGGTTAATCTGAAGTACAAAATCAACAGCAAATTAGTTTTCTTAAGTATCTCATAGAAATGGTCAACCAGATAAGATCACGCACCTTTTCTCCATGATCGTGCCTTTGTGGAAAGAGCAACCAGCAGAGCAAGCCATGGGCCAAAATACACACTTACCTAATATTTGCACTTCATGCGTAATTCCATAGACGTCTATCAGTGCCCAGAGAGGACCGGAAACTTTAATACCACAGTGAAACAATATTGGCTCCTCATCATTAATACTGTAGAAGACTCTCCCATGACGGTCAACCCAGAAGGCCAAGATATTGTCTCTCACAGCAAACCTCTCTGGCAAAGCTTTGGCCCAGTATCCAGGTCGGGTCACTAGGTCCGGACAGGCGTACTTTGGTATCTCGTCAGAGCTCATCTGCGATGGGTCGTGAATGGTGAAGCCAAAGCGCAGGGCCCCGCTCCAACCATGGTGCACGGCCACCAGCTTCAGCCTGACTTTCTCGTAGAGGTGGATGGGCCGGTTGGTGAAGGTGACCCCGTTGCAGAAACTGTTCCTCCGTGTGGCCTTGCGGGAGTGAGCGTCCAGACGCACGTTCTTGCCTTTGGCTTGGGAGTGGAAACGCGGCGGCTCCGTGATAGCGAGGACCGAGCGTCGCTCATGGCTGCTGTTGGGCAAACTGTAATAGGGGCGGCTGGAGACGGAGCGGGTCTGGTGGCTTGTGTCTGCGAAAGGAGAAACCAGCAGCTCCGTCAGCAATGCTTGACCTGAGCCATGTGTTAGCGCAGCCCGGGCAACTGCAACTGGCTTGCCACATGTGCCCTGCATTACTCGCTGGGAACCGCGCTATTTAATCTTAAAATGCTGTGCTTGGCCACAATCTGCTCTTTGTCGCACCAATTGGGCCCTCAGCTTTATACAAATAAAAGGCAAATGTGCCCTTGGGGCAAAGGTTACGCAGCTTCCCTTCTACGCCCTGCAAAGCTGGATGAAAACGAACATCCTTTTGTTCCCATCAGATGCATCCTACTGCACTCGGAAAGGCCTAACACTTGTGACTGTGGCCCCGAGTTTCCTATTTACAAGTCACGTGCTGTTAAATCACCGGCTGGTGGCCAGAGTCACACCATCTCTGGGAGCTGTGACTGCTAAGATCAGAGGTGCTCAAGATGGAAGTGGATGTAGGATACCGATTTTCTGGGGACACACAGCCATTGGTTTCTCTGTCCCTTAATTTTGCAACGATGAACAGGAGCTTTTGAACAACACAAATAAACCAAGACATCTAGCAGCTGGGGCACTACCTCTGCATCACCAGACTGTTCTTCCAAAACTTTCAACCCAGCCCCTGGTTCAGATACCAGATGCAACTGGCACATTAAGGAACATTTCATCCCACAAAGCCTCGCCTTTACACAGAACCTCCCATTTGAGCTCAAAGCACTTTATAAATGATGATTGTTTTCAGCTTCACAGCACCACAGATGGCACAGAAATCCTGCCATCCTCATTTTACAGATGGGATAAGGAGAATTTATGGGTAAGATCTTGCAGCATTTAAAGTCAATAGCAATTTCAAGACCAATTTCAAGAAACGCAGATTTGAGGCCTAAAGTGAAGTTCACACAAGCGTGAAGCAGAAATGAGAAAAGCCCAACTTTTAATCTTAAGCCTTAGCTGTAAGTTCCCTGAGGTGGAGACAATCTCTTTTGCATATCCCTGAACACATGGGGTTCTGCTCCGGGATCAGGGGTCCCACGACCACCACCACCGTGTTACAGACACTTTGATCTCCCCATTTCCCACCCACCCCACCTCTCCTCCTCCTTGCACCTGGCTTTGTAGATTTTTAAAGCAAAAATGGAAGGCGTCTTGGGTGCTCAAAGTCATCCTGTTAAATATAAAACTGATCATATGCACACATTTATTTTGAAATTTTGCCATGTTTGTAGCTTTAGAAGCCGCCTGCCTAGCCCTTCCTTCAAGCTGCTTCCTCCCTGTGTGTAACCCCTGGCTTTGCTTCGTGACAAGGGAAGGATTTTCTGACGCTCTCCTCTCTTGGAGAGAAACACCAGAAGACGCTGGGAGCTGAGCTAGGAAAGCTGGCAGGAGAGCTGCAGCTGTGACACCTTTTTTGCAAGCAAAACCGTACCAGGTAGGGCAGCGAGAGCCTGGGACTTGCATTCATGTCTGAACTAAGAGAGGCTCTAAGCAACTGCTGCCTTTGCAAATGCAGGAGAAGGCAGGGGGAGTCACAGGCAAGCTCTGAACACAGGATTAGCCCTTGACATCAGGCATCTGCAACAGGAGTCAGAGAGCTACAAAGGCAAAAAGCTCCTCTTTGCATCAAGAAAAAAAGGTCAGTCCTAAATTACGATAGGCAAATGCAGTGGCTAAATAAAAGGTCTTTTGTATCTCTTCATTGGTACTGCACGTGACAGTCGCTGCATAGCACAAGGTAATGGTTAATCCTGTCGTGCACTAGTGTAAATAAATACATCCTTGCCCTTACACCAGTGGGGCATTTTCCATTTCCATGCCAGGGCCACGAAGGCAGAGTCCTGGGGGAGACAGGGAGGAGAGAAGCCCCCCCCAGGTATTAAATCCCCTCCGGGCAGTCCCCCTGTCCAGCACAGCCCCTCCCCTCGCAGCAATGCTGGGGACCAGGCTTCCCCGGGGTTTCCCAGTGCAGGAGGGGGTCCCCTGGGTCTGCAGGGTCAGCCCTGGCCATGCTTGCAAGAGGTGTGGGTATTTCTCTTGGGTATTCCCAGGAGAAATCTCATTTTTTCCCTTCCGAAGAGCTAAAATGCAGAAGATGGCTGCTGTCAGCACAGACCCACCCGCGGCTCACGTGGGTGCTGCTCCATGTGTCTGCCTGCAAATGTTCCTGACAAATGATGCTGCTGCACAGGAAATACGGTTTGGGGTTTCCTTAGCAGAGAGAGGCATGGTGGCATGAACCCAGCCAGCACGTAGTGCTGGGCAAGTGACCCCGAGCAGCGACAGGTGAATCCTCTCCCAGCCACGCTTTCCCACACTGGCTCCCCCTTTTTCATCTGGATTCACAGAGCCTTTGTGCCATTCAGCTGGGATGGGGGTTAAGTAAAACCACCGATGGGTGCTGCCTGAGGGGCTCCTGCAGGACGTGGTGGGCTCAGTGCTGCTCTTTCACATCACACCGCACCTTGCTGGGCACCAGCCTCCCCGTGTAGAGAAATCCTCGGTTTATAATCCATTGAGCTGCATTTTTTTCTATAATGGCTAAAAATAACTCCCCTGTGAAAGCAAGTGCCCTGGCCTCAATGTCCTTGTGTTGGCCAGGAGGAGGAAGGAGGGAAGAGAGCGTTTGTTCCCCTGTCCTCTCTGCTAGCACAAGAATCCCCTGCTTTCCATCCCTGTGCAGCACCAGCCTTCCTCCCACATCGACCTGCCCGAGAAAAGACACGCAAAAAGACCAAGCGCAGCAGGAGGCGATGCCCTCCAGCACAGCTCCCGGGCAGGTACTTCTCATGCCGCTTTTGGAAAGCATGGAGGACCGAGGCGGGAGTGACAGCGACAGCAGCACGACGGACGGAAGAGCAATGACATGGGCACCCACTTCAAACGCAGCTTTGGGTCCACCCTGCCAGAGAGGAACTGGGGGAGAGGGTTTGGCTTTTTTTTGTTTTTTTAAAAACAGGAAAGCATATTGTGGCTAAACAATAGGAAAGTCTCTAGAAGGAAATGAATGGATAATTTATTTATAATGCTGTTCCCCCTCGCATGAACACCTGCTGGCTGCCACCAGGAATAAAGCCTGACATAACCCAAGGCAGGGGAGGCAGAGCTTTCCCACTGAAACACGCCTGAAGCTGGGCTTGGGCATGTGCTTTACTCATTATGTACTGAAGAGGACTAGGCAAGCTCAACAGGATGTTTGTGCCTTTGAATTGCCCTAATTTGCAGCTCAGCTTCCATAGCTTGGATCACATTTCAGTCCCTCTGCTGTTTCTCCAAGCCCTCTCCTCTCCTGTCTGTGCTTTCCCACCCAAAAGCCCGTCAGTGGGATAAGTAACATCCAAGCTTGTGGCAGAAACGCCGCCCTACCCAAGGGTGCCTGATGCCGTGACAGGCAGCTAAGAGCTATGCCAACTCTTTTTTTCAGCTATGAGATTCCTACAATGCTTTGAGCAAGTAATTTCTTCTCTTTATGCCTCACTTCCCTGTCTAACAGAGAGTAATAGTATTCCTCCACCTCGCAGGAAGCTAAAAGGATTAAAAAAATGTAAGGTTCTCAAATACTTCAATCCCTGAGTCCTGTAAGCATGTCAGTGGGCTGGCTAGATCATCAAATGGGACACAAACCCACTCAGTCCCCCTGGGTGATGTTTTGAGGTCCCATTCAGCATTTTGCTGCTTCTCATTCTGGAGTTTTCCATTTTTCATCCCTACTCTCGCCAACTGCAAACATGATGCTCACAGCATGAGTCCCTCAAATGCACAAGCGGGGCTTCAGCAAACATGAAGTAAGCCAGGAAAATGGAAGAAAAAGCTGAACTGAAGGATTAAGAATGGTGTAGGGCTCCTCACTGAAACCTGCAAAAGAAACCCTGGCTGGAAGGCAGCATTTCCATCCACATGGGCTGCACTGAAATAGATTTGGGTTATGGGGACCCATGCTCTCAACAGCAAGTAGCTATCGCACATCTGAAACTTCACCTCCTTTCCAAAAGGCCAGCACATTTATTTCTTAGGTTATGCTGACCTTTGGAGAGGTATTTTAACAAACATGCACTTTGCATTTCAAAAAGGTACAGCAGGCAGACCCTGGACAAATTCCACATATTTATCATGGTTCCAGTTCTAAAAATAAACATTTTTTTTCACCCATTTGTTCACAGCACCGGGTTTGCTGGGGCACTGTAATCCCACTGACAGCAGCAGACAAAATTCAGAACAAGAGCTCTCTCCAAGGCTGCTGCTCTCCGGGACGCAGGGCAGAGGAGGCTGCTTAGCTGGGGAGTTGACCTTAAGCTAGATTCATCCTGTCTTCACTTGCCCTGACAAGCCAGGCAGGAATAATACCACAGAAAGCCCTAAAATGAGGGAGAAGAGAATAACGTTCAAGGAGACCAGAGCTACAGCAGAGAGCTACGATGAGGGCAGCCTGAGAGCTGGAGGAGGAGGAGGGCACTGCCTTCCTGATGCGCCATGGGTAAATTCACGGTCTGCATTAACTCTACAACCACTGCATCAAAAGACATTCCCTGGCTCCCACATCCCTTTCCTGAGACCCCCTCCAAGTAAATCCATGACAAAAGACGTGCGGGATCACAAGGCAAGCAAATTACGGGGCAGCCAGGTTCCAAACAGGGATGCACACTTGATAAAGCAAGGATGTCAAGGGAACAGAAATTACTGGGACCACTACCCTGTGGGCGAACAGCTCATAGGAGATACAGCTCATCAGCATGCAGCTGGAGTGTGGTCTCCCTGTGTTGCTCAGGGAAAAGGCTGAAAGGTAGCAGCATGCAGCCTGAAATCTATCTATTAACGTTCACAGCACAGGCGAAAGGGAATCCACCTAACAAGCCCGCATCTTATCTTTATGGCCGCTGCTTTATCAGTAACATTAGAACTTTTTCCTATTACAGTAGATAGTTAGGTCGCTGCTGCTGCAACAACCCTGTTGAACATTAAACAAAGCGTCTGGAGAGAGGGGGCAGGTGGCTTTTGCTTTGAAACAGGAAAATCCCAACAGGTGGGGAGAAACGTGGTCAAGTTTACTGCATGATTGCAAGCTTGTAGAAACAGCCCTCGTGGACTGAAAGTCAATCACAGTGCAGTCCAGTAAAAGCACGGTCCTTGCCATGCTCGTACCACTGCATCTTTACTGCTGGAGACCGTGGCCGCACGGGCTGGAGCCTTGCCGGAGGCTGGAAGAAGCAGGCTAGGCTGCTACTGCAGATAACAAACATTAACAGTAACACGAAACAGGATTCTGCTCCGATGTGATCTTATCTTCTGAGAACAAGAGATAAAAATCTGTTCACATATAAATTTAGTGCGCTGCCTAGACATTGGGGTTTTTTAAGTCCAGAAAATGTGTCAGGGAGCTCTGCGGGAAGCACTGGTGTTGCCTATTCCACGCTCACCAGTGTGAATTTGTAACGTTAGGCTACCAAATCCACTATAAGGCTTCTACAAAAAAGTGGCCTCATTTCCGAACTTCCTGCTGGCTCAAACACTGGAAAACTCAACTGGACAATCAATAAATATCCCCCATTTAAATTCCTGTGGTTTGCATGACCAGTCCAGAGCCTCACTTTGATGTAAAGTTCTCCCTGCCCAGTCCTCTAACCTGAGACAAATTTCCAGGGAGTTAAAAACCCACACATGGTTCACTTGCAATAGAGTGATACAGAAATTGAGGCATTAAGGGGAGATTGAAGAGCCTGTAGCAGATTGCAGGAAGTGTGACCTTTTTGAAGAGAATAATTTGGGAAGGAGGGGAGGAGGAAAGACAGTTGTTTTTTCATTAAAAGAAGGTGTGTTGTGGCACTGAGGTAACTCTCAACGCAAGTATCTAATGGACAGATAACATTTTTCATTGCAAAGCAGTCCAGAAAAATCCCTGGTAGAGAACAGGGATTGACTTTAACTCACAAAATCAAGTTGCACCTGCCTCCATGAGGATTTTCAAGCAAGAAAACCCTCTTGCTTCTGTGGCTAATGCTTGAAACCAAACATTTTATGGGGGATTTTTTTTTTTAAATGCTAAAATCCATTGTTTTCTAGGCAGAGGCTAATGACACATTTATTCTCGTCTTCTAGGCATTCCTCCATGAAAGCAGAGAGGTATTTGCCAACAGCTTTAGGCAAAATCCTTTTGTTCTGATCCTTTTTCTCAAACCAGCAAACATGGGCAATTCTAGCAGGACCTTGCAGTATTTTCCAGGCTGCTCCATCCCATGTCTCCCACCATGTCCTCAGGAAACAAGCTCCTCCTTGCTCCTTTCAAATTAAGGAGCTCAGTGGGGAGCTCATATGAACGCAAAGTTCAACCACATCATTTAAAAGCACGGTTGCCTTGACAGGAAAGCCAACGCCAGGGCTTAGCTCTGCTGGTTAACCAAATGTCACATCATGACACCACCATCAGAGCCAAAAGATGGCAAGTGCAGTTGAATCTCCAAGATCCACCAGCTGCCTTGAAGCAGAAAATAAACCATGACAGAAGGCCTGCTCCAAGGATGAAAAGTGCCAATAGCAAATTTTCCATGACCTAGAAGTGATCACAGAGCCCCAAAGACTGGGAGAGCCAGCACTCTCCCAGATCAGGCACCCACTTCCAGACCTTCTGCTTCACTTTGCTTTTTGGTGGTAAAAGAAATCAAACTTGACACAAAGAAAGCCAGTGCATGACTTTGACGGTGTGGCATTTTCAGAGCAAAGTGGGGAGCCCTGAGCTAAACCAGTATGGTCTTGTGGATCAGGCTGTAGAAGCAGGGTCTGCAATCAAAAAATCTACTGCTGGGTCTGCAAGTATAGGTAAGTCCACCTACACTCACCTCCGTCTCCCTATTCCCCCGTCTCTCTCCTGTTGTGCCTCTCACTGCATGCATGCATGAATTTTGCTGCAGAGTTGGCCCCATCTTTATTACAGGTTTTTAGTTCTCCCGCATATAAATAGCACTAAGAATACACAGAAGCCAGCGATTAAGCACGGGAAAAAATCTCCTCTCCCCCGTATTATTAGCGAATCTGGGTCAATGAGTCTGCAACTCTAGTAACAAATTCTTAGACTTGGTTAATGAGAGACAGAGCGAGAGCGAGCAGGAGAGGGATGGAGAAAAGGCAGGGTTCATGCCATAATCCCTGCTTAAGTCTTTCGGTGCGAGTGATGAAAGCAGCTGCATGATAGACGAGGAGCCTCGGAAATGGCACAGCTTATTGTAATCCGCTACATGGCCTCGACACCAAGGTCCACTGGCTTGTGTCAGTCAGAAGGCCATGCTCATGAGCCAAAGAGCTTTGAAAGATGTCAGGGATTTGAAAGTCATAAAATACAGGATGCAAAACCACATGAAACTTTTGGCTACTGGCTAAAGATAAAAACATCTTGTTCAAAAATAATCAGTCAGCCAGTCTTACTATAGCTCTTACTGGGAATTTTTGGACCATGTTCTCACTAATATGCTGCATATGCAACGCATATGATTTCACACACCAGGAGAGCAAACCTCTGCCTCTTACTTGATGTATCGTATTTTTGCAAAATTGTTATGTTCTGTAGAAAGTTAAGTTTAACTTGGGGAGAGCAGAGGGCTGCTCAGCTCACTTTACCTTCTAGTCCTAAACTCAGAGTCCATAGCACAGTTTTGGGAGGTGATCAAAAGCAATGAGATTTAAGCAGTTGATGTCTGTTTAAGCAACTCCACAAATGGTTTCTGAGGACTGCTAGGTTGGGAGACTAAATATTGTCCAAATCTAAATGCTCAGCTTGTCAGTCAGTGATTAAAATACGTATTTTTGTGATTTATTATTTTCATTGTTTTCTACAAACAGACAATAAAGTGCACCATAAAGCAGAGAGCACTAAAAGATGTAACACTTCAGGCTGGGAAAACTGGTCTGGAGGAATGAACTCAGCTGGAGACCCAAAGATGGGAGGAGAGGAGCAGAGATCTGGACAAAAAACCGCATGTTCTCTGGGGCAGTTGGGTTCCGCTTTGATTTACTAAATTCATACAGAAATGGGGTCCCATTTCCATGGATTGATAATGCTAAACTATTTTTTTTTCAATGGCTGCTACTTCAGGCAGGTCTGAAGCCCACTCCCACCTTCTTATGCATCAGTTTTGTTAAATCAAGTGCATTGTGCTCACTTCAAGTTAAACCCAGCTTAGAAGGCCAACATCCAAGGATCCCATTTCAACAGTGGTTTTGCTGTTATGTCAAGCACCATTTTCCCTGTGCATTCCCTTTTTCCACAGCCTGACTCAAGGACAGTCCCATGGCATGTGTGTCAGGGCGTCTTTTTCTCTGATGACTATTCCTACAGTCATTAGAGGAGAAGGACTTTGTCTTCAGTAGTTTCAGTGCTCTACAGCATAGCTCAAATATGTATTTTCATGGCATCAAGACAGACACAGAGATATTCTTAATTTTATAGGATATTGTGCCACTGGGGTCTGTCTCAGAGATCGCTTCCCCTCCCTCCCTGCTCCAGGCCAGCAG
Organism: Pelecanus crispus; assembly: GCF_030463565.1. Lineage (NCBI taxonomy): Eukaryota > Metazoa > Chordata > Aves > Pelecaniformes > Pelecanidae > Pelecanus > Pelecanus crispus. Next base: position 12,237,777 of record NC_134650.1, on the reverse strand, counting down.
CATTCACTGCTGGAGCAGAGACCGCAGGCATAGCCTAAGAGCAACCCGAGAGACCCAAAAAACCTGCGGTATTAGTGAGTGCTGCTGGTCCCTCGAGGCTTGGGGCCACCACGTGGCTCTCACTTTGAGGCAGGGAGGGACCCCGTTGTTGTGTCTGCGAGAGACCCATCATATGTTCCTGATTAATCACACTGCACAGAAAAGATCTTAGTTAGAGTATTTTTCACAGATTAAAAAATCAATCTGGGCTTGCCTCCTTGCCCCCAGTTCCTCTCCATTCATTAGTTCTTCACTACCAAGACAACTTTTCCCCTACAGACAGTATAAACGGCTCAGAACTGTTTTTCAGAGCAACGCTTTGTATTTAAAAAGCATTGTTCTGAACCGGTGTTTTCTTTCTCCAATCATGACCGTGATTTGTTGAAGAGTTACAAGAACACGAGTGGCCTAATCACCGACACTGAAACGGTCCATGCCCTTACCCTCTCCCCTCGCGCCAGAGGAGCACAACACGACCATTAATGCAAAGAGACTCCCTGTTTCCATTGAACCTCTTTTCTTCTGACCGGCTGTACCAAGTCATCCCTACTGGGGATTTATAAATAGTGACCGTGTCATTCCAATGTTAATGGCTTTTAATGAAATCGGAGAATGAAATGCATTCCCTTTTAATATCCTCAGAGCAGCAATTTTATTCCATCCCATGGTTTCAATACAGGGCTTATGGAAAGAGTGCTGGAGCTTGGCACATCCTTCCCATCAGCCCGTCAACGTGTTGCTTCCAGCACAGACAGGAACAAAAAGAGGGAAAGAATTTTGTTGTCTCCCTGATGCAGGAAACCCACCCATCCCCTACAGACAGGCAGCGTCACAGCACTGCACCAGGAGGGCAGCTTGTGTAACAGGGAGAAAAAAAGATTTGAAAAGTAGTAGTGGTAATTTAGCCTGGCTTTCAATGCATTGTTCTCTGAAAACACCCTAAAAACCGGTGTTTACATTGTCTTCATCCCTCTGAATTTGGACTGTATACAATTGATACTCATGCCCTTCCCACTTCCAAAAAGCATGTTTGGAGAAAGGCCAGTACATATGATGTGCTGTCAGAACCCTGCCCGGGTCTGCGTGTGTACCATACTGTACCACGCTACGGTTGAGCTGCGCTGTGGGCGACTCAGGTGGGGTGCGTGGTGCTCGAGCCAAGAAGCGTTACGAGCTGAGCCTGTTTTCCACGTTCAGTAAAAACACAAGAAAACTTCCCCATAAGCATGAGAATTGTCCAGCAACAGGGCTACAGACGAAGAAAAACAGCAGATGAAGGGCAAGAGCAGCACTCAGAGGGATGCTACAGGGGAAGAAAGGAGAGCCTGGCCATTCATTTCCACCTTCAACTCTTTCCAAGAAAACCTTATGATAAAAGGAACCAACCTGCTATTTTTCTTCGCGTTACATTTGTTACAGAAGCCTCTTTCATCTTTATCTCCTCTCTTCATAGTGGTTCTAAGGGTCTCTTTTTTTTTTTTTTCCTCCTAATTACAACTTCTCTATACTCAGAGGACAGGAAAGAATTCAGTTTAAAAGAAAAAACAGTGGAACTATTTCAGTCCAAACAGGGATGGATAACCAGAGAGCCATTAGACTTAACGGCGGTACCCATACAGGGCTTTTGATCTGTCCTAAGGGAGCTGCAAAACCACAGAAAAAGAGGAAAAAAGGCCTCTAGGAAGATGTTCTTTCCAACAAGCCCTGCTCCCAACATGGTGCAGCATTTTTAAATGTTGTCCACAGTTCCTTTTATATTTACACACAGTTTAAACAGTGATCTGGCAGCGAGAGGGGAAAATGCTTTGGGAGGAACGCATGGCTGAGGAAGCTAAATAAAGAAGTGGCCAGGTCTTCAATCATCCTATATTTTATATACACAAAGGCTGCAACTTCACTAAGCTTTTCCGAAACAATATGTAAAGAATCCAAAACAGGGCAAAGGATGGGAATAACTGGTTATAATTAAATCGGGGGGAAAAGCACAGCTCTTCCACTCCACCAGGCTCATTTCCCTGAAGGCACTGCAAAGCACAAAGGGATTTGTGGTGGTGGCAACTCTTATAGGTAACTGCACAGGGGCTGAGTCCAGCCTGCGCTGGGTGGGCTGGTGCCCAAGGCCAACGCCCTCCCAGCAGGGAAATTTTAAATAAATTTAATACTGGCCAAACTCTCACTCCAAGTGATCTGAAGGCCTGGTGATTTCATTCAACTCACATACAGTCCAACCTGTACAATAATATCACATATTTTGTTGGCTGTTCTAGTTAATGTTCAGACAAATAGGCTATAGCTTTTCTAAATACAGTACATCTTCAGAAAGCAAGCCACAAATCTTTAAAAGAAAAAAAAGAAAGAAAGAAAGAAAGAAAGAAAAAAAAAAAAGAGGAGAGTTCTTTGCTGGTCCAGAAACAGAGGAAAATGTTCCACTAAAAAAAGATGCATCCTTTTCTCCTTGGTTGAAATTTTTTTACATGCAGTTTTCTGCTAAGCTATGAAGCCAGTCCGAGAGGCAGGTGGTTGTGCAAGACTTGGCTGCTGCATGGCTGACCTGTGAGATCCTTTTCCATTATATTTACAAGAATTAATAAGAGGAAACAAGAGCCACTTCAAGAGTTTAAACTGTCCAAACAAAAGAAAATACAGTCATACCATTACTGGACACACAATGACCTCAGCCCCTTTCTTCATCTCAAATGTCTTCAATTATTTCAACACAAAAAGGATTTGAGCAAGAGAGGTTTATTTTTAAGCCTCCATGTCAATCTTCTTAACGCCAGTGGGATTTGATCCCAGCCCACCTAAGTCAACATCAACATTATTCTCCCTTTACTCTTCCTTTGTGGTACCACAGCCAAGAGATGATAAAGGCAGGTGAACCAAAGAAATCTGGAGATGAGAGACAATTCTTTGCATTGTTGAAGATAAATGCCAGGTGGTTTTGGCCAGAAAAAGGCCAGAGCCTTTTTTTGCTCCCTCCACCAGAGGAAGGAATCGCTCCCAAGAGATGGAGCGAATGTGTGAATTATACAGCAAACAGCACTGCAACCTCAACAGTGATCACCTGTGGACGTCTGCCTGCCAGGGGAGGTCCAGCCAATAGAAAGTACTGGGTTTCATTATATTTTCCCACCTTTTAAGGTAGAGCTTGGACCATCGTTCAGCAGAGCACCCTTGGTCAATGCCTTCAAAACAGTTTACCGCGGAGGTGCAAGCTGTTGTTATTTGTATAGCTGTCTTACATTTTTTTTTTTTTTATTCTTCATAGATCATAGAATCATAGAATTGTTTAGGTTGGAAAAGACCTTTAAGATCATCCAGTCCAACCATTAACCTAACACTACCAAGTCCACCACTAAACCAATTAAGGGTAGAGTCATAATGTCATGTTTCCTGGCTTGGTGGCTGGATTATTTTTTAATGAAAGTAAAATCTAGGAATCATTCAGGTTGGAAAGGATCTCTAAGATCATCAGTCCAACCATCAACCCAACACCACCATGCCCACTAAACCATGTCACAAAGTGCCATGTCTACCTGTTTTTTAAATACATCCAAGGATGGTGACTCCACCACCTTTCTGGGCAGCCTGTTCCAATGCTTGACTACCCTTTCCATGAAGAAATTTTTCCTAATATCCAATCGAAACCTCCCCTGGCGCAGCTTGAGCTCATTTCCTCTTGTCCTATCGCTAACTACTTGGGAGAAGAGACCAACACCCACCTCACTACAACCTCCTTTCAGGTAGTTGTAGAGGGCAATAAGGTCTCCCCTCAGCCTCCTCTTCTCCAGGCTAAACAACCCCAGTTCCCTCAGCCACTCCTCACCACACTTGCTCTCTAGACCCTTCACCAGCCTTGTTGCCCTTCTCTGGACACGCTCCAGCACCTCAATGTCTTTCTTGTATTGAGGGGCCCAAAACTGGACACAGTATTCCAGGTGCGGCCTCACCAGCGCCGAGTACAGGGGGACAATCACCTCCCTGCTCCTGCTGGCCACAGCATTCCTGATACAAGCCAGGATGCTGTTGGCCGCCTTGGCCACCTGGGCACACTGCTGGCTCATGTTCAGCTGGCTGTCGAACAACACCCCCAGGTCCTTTTCCACCAGGCAGCTTTCCAGCCACTCTTCCCCAAGAAGACGATTCCTTGCATTTACACCTATAAAATCCCACCGTATGGTCAAACAGCACACTCCTTAGCAACTATGGAATTACAAATTTTAGAAATCCCACAAGACACAGTATAAACAGCTGTCTAAAACCTCTCATTTCCACCCAGATGGCTCGTTTCAATTAACCAAATCAAACTTTAATTCACTCACTGGCCTTGTTTGGATTTACTTGGAAAAACACACCTATAAATCACGTATGAAAAACTGTGGAGAGAAAGAATTTGTTTCTCTTTGGGTGGTTCTTTTGGTTCTTTCTTTTTTCTTTTTCTTTGGTAGAACAAAATTTTACTACCAGACAAAAAAATATACAATTACATGTTGACAGCTTAGAGCCTCTGGTGGTTCTGGCCACAATAAAACACAGGCAGTGGCACGACTACACGCTGTCCCTCCACTTGTTCGAAATAGATGGCACTGTGTGTCTCCCATGCTGCACGCGCCACTCACATCATGTCGCAGGGACTTCTGAGCTGGAAACGTGCTGAAAAAGAGATGCCAAATGTACGGAAAGCCTGAAGTCAGTAAAACAGACCCACACAGGGGCTTCCTCCCGGTCCCAAATCCACGGGACACTGGGCGTTATAGGTACCACTGCTCACAGAGCACCTTCTTGAAATACCAAACCTGAGCAGGCACTTGAAGAGCTGCAGGAAAGCCCTCGCCTAAGCAACTCATTCATCGCAGCGATCTGCTGCTGGCAGAACAGGAGAGGCTCAGCTTCCCCGAAACCTCCCTGCATCCCACAGAAAGGCACGTTCCCCTGGGCAGTCATGCTCCCGTCCACCCAACCCCTCGTGTGCCAGCACATTGAGGAATTGGCTTCAGCTGAAGTGAATTGTACTCAAGATGTCTAAAAATAACACTGAAAATCATCCGAACGGCAGTGGCCAACGTCCCCCCTGGCACAGCTCTGCCGGCTCAGGTCCATGGAGGACTTCCAGCACTGACGTGCTGCGTGTGTCACAGCAAGGTGTGCACGCACTTTGGTACATGTCTGAACTTTCCCTGACAGACAGGCAGACCAGAGCACCCACCAAAGACAAACTCATCACCCTTTGCTGGAGAAACCAGCCTGCTGCTTGCAAGAGCTACTCGTGGCAGATACTAGGAGGGAAAGGGGCCGGGAAGCAGCACAGCCTGTCCTCAGCATCACCCTGGGATGTACACCATGCCCAAACTCCTGCCCAGATCTAGCCCTTCCCTTTCCACACTTTTGTGCATGGTGATATGCTTAAAAGCACTGGTTCCCAATGAGAAAGCCCCCTCATTAGCACCACAGGACATGGGACTAGCAAACCTTCTGCCTGTCAACAGCCCCAGGGCAGAGCAGGTGCCTGCCTGACCACAGCAAATTCGGGGATGCTTTCCAGCTCAGCTTCCTACACACGCAGAGCTCAGTGAGAGAGAAGCATGTCCTAGGTTTTTCTAGGCCACCCTAGTCAAGTAGGATCAACAGCAGGAACGTTTCATGCTGTTGCTAAACCACCAGGAGCCCTCACCGGCACACAAGCAGTGCCATGTGGTCATGTATTAATGGCATATAAAACCTCTCTGACTGCAACGCTTCCTTTGCTCGGAGAACACAAGATGCTGCAAAAGTGTCTTATTAGTTTGAGGCGACACCTAATAAGGAGGAGCTGCTGGTGGGGCAATACCAGCAGACCCTCCCCAGAGCGGACCCAGCCAAGCCACTGAACCTCTCCAAGCCAGCGAGGCAGCACCAGGAGCCTCCCCCAGCATGGGAACAGCGTTCGTCGAGTGTTGCACAAAGCATAGGTCTGTGTCTAAATGCCCTGCCCGTTGCTCCCGTCTTTCCCATCTGCCTCACCCTGCTGCCTCACTTCTCATAGCACTAACTGATGAATTTGAATTTTTTCTGCAGCTCCCCTCCTGTGACAGCAGGGCACGTCCACAGCGTTTTGGACAGGGAGGTTTCTTCTTCCTCTTTGTTGGATTTAAATGCTCCTATCAGGCAAAGCCCCGGTGCAGCACATGCACCCAGGCTGCACGGGGCCACCAGAAGGAGCTCAGCTGGCATGTCTGCCTCATTCATCCCCCACCGCCACAGTCCCAGGGTTGCTCCCCAGTGTGGATCCCAGGCAGTGCTGCGTCTGCACCCCAAACGCCCCCTTTGCCACCCACCATGCCTTGCCTGAACACCTCTTCAGGGAAATGGTCACTTCCCCAGAGAAAAAATATTTCAGGTCCCAAACCCCACCCCCCCTCCAAGGCAGCAGAGTGGTGAGCTATAAGGCAGCATCACTCCCTTCAGCTACTCTTTCACTGCCACAGAGAGAGGCAAGTCACAACTAGTGCCCCCAGCACCGCTGTTAGCTCTGGGGAAAAAGATTATGAAAAAGACAGGGAGAGCTTTGGAAGAACATTGACTTGGTAGGGCAGAGATCCGAGATGATGAGTCTGCGGTGATGAATGACGTCTGGAGATGCACAACAGCAACCACTCCAAAGTGATGCCCTGGCTCAGTACAGGAATACAGGCACAGAAAGGGAAAACACAGGAATATGAGCACAGAAAGGTCCTCAGCACCGACCTAACATTTCTGCCCGTCACCTTTAGTCCACTGGAAAGGAGGAAACAAGGACTGCTTGATGCAGGGCTGTGTTCAAGATACAAGAGGCAGGGAGCAAATCGGGGAGGGGGAAAACATGTTCAAGACCCAGAGGCACACAAGGAAAGCTTCTCCCTCCTTCTGGGACTGTCTCATGAGGTTGTACCATTAATCTCATCTCAAAGGAAAAACTGAGTGACTAGCTGAGGGCTGCTCGATGTGGTTTGGTGATTGATTCTACTGGCGTGCCCATAGATTTCAGTATTTACAGGAGTGCAGGTTTTTTGCACGGGTGTATAAACATTTACTAAATAGGAATGCATACAAAAAGATGGCTTGAAAATAGTTTGTTTTAAAATGAGAAGTGGTTTTGACCTCTCTGGGAGGAATGTACCTCTGCCCTCTGCTCAGAGATGGTCAGCTGAATGCTTGAAGAGGGTGGGAGAAATAGTAAACATGTTCAGGGAGCTGGGAAGCAATTTTTTATTTTTGTTTTGCTGCCAAATCTAGCTTTTAATATTTCTAAGAGCAGGAGGCATTTCAAAAGAAACACGATCCCTTGAAACTCAATTTTGAAAAGGGGCTAATTTTTAATCAAAATAAATCTTAAAGGAGAAAAATGAGAACACTTCTATTAAGTGATAAACTCCAGCTGTTGCACGTGGGGCTGGCATTTCAGGAAGGAAGGGCTTCGCAAAGCATGTTACTAACTAAGCCTCACCGTGCCTTCGTGAAGCAGACGAGTTGGCAGCAGAGCCAGGAACTCTGAGCCGCAGGGGACCCCCACCCTGGGCTCCCCACCCTAGCATCCAGAGAGGGGAAATAATCTGCACTGCTATTAGGTGGTGCTGAAAACCATCACATTTCTTGTTTGAGGGAGGAAAGGACTGTTTTAACCAATTCATTAATTATGAATATTAAACAAATCAGGTTTTGAAGTTCAGTTCGTAACCACTCAAACTTTCGCTATTGTTCTGCTCGGTAAAATCAGACTCTCCAGACAGCATCTGTCAATCTGATTATTATGTAGTTAAATGAGGGAGAAAAAAAATTGTTCTCTCTCACCTGCAAAAAGCTATCTGTGCCTTGTAATTATTTGCCTTGATAAATTTAATTTACCTGAGTCTTCCTTCCTAGATTTGGCTGGTCAAGTTAAACCATAAACATTATTCATGGAAAAGCAACCACAGTTGGTTACTAGGATACAAAAAATCACTTAGTACGTTCCTCCAATGAATAATCCCAGCAGAACACACACAAATTCAATAAATTACGAATTTCTCTTTCTCTCTTACATAAACATTGGGGTTGCAGAGGCATTTCTTGGAACCCTTTAAAATAAATTAGTGTCTTAATTACTATGCAATAGCAAAACAAACAGAAGGTATAGCCGAGCCTTGCAGGTGAGCTGCATCCTTTGTCTAGACATGAAAGTTATTTTGGAACAAGGCAGGGTGCAAATGGACAGCAGATTCATTATTGCCAGTATCTATGTGCAGACACTGGTTTTTGGCATGCTCACATGCCTTTTCAAAGCAGATAACGTAAGCAGTAGACCAAGCTAATTTGGAAGAAGGCATTCTTATTTCAGAAAAAAATCTCTCTTCCTGCACAATTCCATGTATACAAAAGGTCTTACATAAAAGCACGTGTTGCCAGATCTCTGAACCTACAAGGTGAAGCGAGAGATAAGTTTTCCTACATAGAGACACAGCTGCCAAGCCAGTCCATACGAGGCCAGCATCCACAGCGCAGCACAACTGCTGCTGCTGATGGACAAAACAAACTGCAATCAGACTAAGTCTGCCCTGAGCCATTCAGACATTTTTGGAAACAAGACCCAGACTCAGAAGATTCATTTTGGATACTGAACAGCATTTGGTCTTTATGTGTGTGTGTGTGTGTGTGTGTGGTTGTATCTTGCTCTGTCTTTTGCTAGCCCTCATAATATCCCCTAATAACAGCAATCCCCAGGCATGACTCAGTACAGACTGTTCAAGGCTGTGGTATTTAAAGACATGCTATAGGGTCTGCTAGCTAAGATCAGTTTTTATAAACTTTAACCGAGATGGATTTCCTTGAAATTCTGACTTGTGAAGCATCTGTCCTTCTCACCCTCTCCCTTTGATCACATCGGCAGCACAAGCAGTGCTGTTCTGCTGCTGGCAAATCACCCAGTAATTGCTATTTAAGACTTACAAATCAGATGCCAGTGTGAAGATCTGCCTCATACTCTTCAGAGGACATCTCCCTTCCAGGAGAGATCAACCAAAATGTCTGGCATACTGAAATATCTGCAAGCCTTCTTCCATGCAAGTGCAGGGAAGCTGCGCTGGCATCGAGCTTTCCCTCTCTGCACACATGTTCTCGATGTTCAACTTTTATTTTTCAGCCCTCTCTGCTGACAAGGCTCTCGTGAAGACCAGGTCCCACGTCCCCATGTCCCCACAGGCTTGTCCCCAGCCCATCCTGCACAGGGCTATGTTCGCTGGCCAGCCGCGGAGCCCCACGGGGCACCGTGCTCCAGAGCAAATCCAACGCTGATCATCAGATAAAAGGCAGGCCACGTAAACACTCTTTCCATTGTGTAGTTTGTCCCCGTGAACCATCATATGAAAGTTATCTCTGTTTTATAAGCCAGCACCATGGCCACCGCACAATATACAGCTAATGCTCTTTATCACTAGAAGCAAAGCAATAGTCAGCTAGTAAAATATTTCTGGTTTCATCCTAGAGACCCCTTCACTTTGCAGGACAAAGTAATCAAGAGTTTTTGACGGCATCCCAAAGCAAGCACTGCCAAAGAACAGCCCCTTAAAGAGACATTTCTTGGGAACTCCTCTTCGGCAGGAGCCTGCAGGGATTGTCTAGCCCACCTTTACCCTCTGATGGGACCAGCTCTACCAATGCCATTCCTAGATGATGAATAACAAACTTCTTCTTTAAGACCTCCAGTGATATAGATATTCCAATTTACTGTACTCTACCAAGGCTTCAGTGTTAACCTGCCTGGCTGCCTTCTGGAGAGCACGTGCTTAGAGGCCCTGTCTTCTCCCCAAAATCCTGTAATTCCCTGCAGCCTCTTAGCTGCTCCTCTTAGCAGCAATTTGGGCCACCATCAGGACGCTAGACTAGACAGATCTCAAGCACCAAGTGTTTTCTGTTACCAAAAAAACACCTCTATCCAACCATGTCAAGTTCAAGACCTCAAGAAATAGCCATTTCCCCTCATTAGGAATTATGCTTTCAACCTTAGCATCACACTGAGGAGATAACTTTTGAACTGCACTCTGTAAATTACAGAACGTGTTAAGCTGAGAAGCTGGTGCCCCAATGAGACCAAAACAGATAACAGGCTGAGAAAAGCTGTTGCCACAGTTCTAGTTATCGCTGAGGAAAGAGAGATAAACCTGAACGAAATTATTTCATTTCTGCTGCCAAATGGGATATTCTATCTTTTATCTTTGGTTTGTCAAAGCAGGGCTTGGCAGATTTAACATTCGAGTTATGGAGGAGGGCAAAAATCAAACAACTTTTTTCCCTGACATTTGGAAACCTGATGGAAAACTTTCGCTCAGGGAAATTCTCTCTTGACTGACTGTCTTCCCTGTGTTGCTACACGGGCAATGAAAAATAGAGATTTGCTTTTATGTGGTCTGTTTATTTCTCCCACATAGCCGTAAGACATTATGCCATCGGGAGTGCAATCACAAGAAACCTGGAGTCACAGACAAATGGATGGTTAAAATAGGAGAATTCCTAAAGTACAAAAGTCTCATTATTATGTAAATATCCACAGTGAAACAAGAAAACTGAGAAAATGAAACCTGTTATATGCAACTATCTAGCCGACAGCTCTATAAACACAGCTCCATCCATTTTTCTCCCTTCAAAGTGCAGTAGCTCTTGAAAAAAATCCTAAATATGATTTCCCTGCTGCACTGAAAAGCTTTGAAATGCAGTTAAATGGTTTTTCTTTAAAGAATCTTCCTGTGTAATTCCAGCAGCAAGCAAGAAGTCATTTCTTATCTTCTGGTTTGGTTTCTTTATGCCAGTCCTGTTGGTGTAGAAAGGAAAAAAAGACATGGTTTTGCTGGAGTCAGGGAAAGGAATGGGTCCTGATCCTCTCAGTAGGAGATCTCTGAGCTGCTCCACTGCCAGAGGTCTGAAAGAACTGAGAGAGAAAAAACTCCTGGGTGGAAAGCAAGCTCTGCTTACACAAAGCAGAGGAAGATATCTCCCTGGACACAGAGGAAAAAACAAATTAACAAGCAAGAAATCACTTTCCCCTCCCTCATTCCTCCCCAAAGCCCCACTTCAACTGTTCAGACACCAGGAATTTAATGTTCCAGCTCTCAGTAATTGAGACAACAGGGCATCCAGGTCTGAAGGAAAAAGCTGGCACAGGTATGCTGAGATACAGCTTTCAACCAGACATCTCAGTGCCAGTGATTCATGCTTTTTAACATATAGAGAGGAAAAAAAAAAAAATACAGCCATCACCAAGATATGGAACAACCCTGAGTAAACAGCATCTCCCTCCCGCCAAGCATGTCCTCCCATGGGCACACATCTTAGAGCTAAGGGACCACTGGGAAGGGACTGCCCCAGCTAATGCCTCTGGGCAGTCCTGCTGTATTTGCAGCAGGCAAGAAGGTGGGATGGGGAGGTCTTCAGAGAGGTGGTAGGACCTCACAACCTAAAGGCACTGGGGCCATCAAACAGACATATGGACCACTGACGCAGGGTGAGTCCCCTCCAGGACACAGCACATTAGTGATGCCAAAGGCAAGGGTGGAGAAGCTGCCTAAATGAGAAGACAGAACAAAGTATGGAAATGCTTTTATAGCAAAATTTCCTTCAGCTGCTGCAGACAGAAAAGCTGTGACATGGAACCACGTCCCTTCCAACAGCCCTTCGGGCTCCCACCTCTTTCTGCGCTTGTTGGTAAGCGAGCCCACATCCGCCCTCTGGGTAAAGTCTAAAGAATGGTTCACCAGCCAAGCTCTATTTTGATGCCAGGAAGCCCCAAATGAGCCTGTGGCCGAGGAGCTCATTAGGAGCAGGGAAGGTGCATGTCGTGAGTCAGCCGTGCGGTTTGGCTGCTGTGGCAAGAAGCGGCAGCAGGCGTGGGATGCCAAACTGCTCCGGGCACAAGAAAGGAGACAAACAAAGGAGATAAGACAGATGGAAATACAAAGAGAAGAGATGGAGGAGATTGCACAGATCATCTCCATAAGGAAACTCAGATGGGATTTGACACGTGTTTCAGGGGATCACACCTGGCCTCGTCCCATCTTGCAGTCTGTGAAGCCACACCAGCAAGCAAGCCCCTGCTCCTAGGCTCTCGCTAGCTCTCCCCTGCCTGGATCAGCAGATTTGCTTCCCTGCTTCTCTCCTGAACCCACCACATCCACCACAGCGACATGCACACTCGACCTTAGGAAAGCCTGCTCTTATTTTAGCTACAAACCTGAGCAGATAGGCTCTGTAAACAGTGGGATGATGATGAGAAAGAAAATGTTTCCTTTCAAAGCAAACTGTGCAGCAGGACACTGACTGTCCAAAAGTGCGACTCCAAAACTCAATGAACTTGAATGCTAAATCCACTGGAGCTAATGAGGACCAAGGTACTTATCTGCATCCCTAATCGAAAAGCCATTGAATGCGATATACAAGGAGGATCCTTACTAGAATGGGAAGAGAAGCATGGCATAAGCTTCAAGGTGACTCATCCTTTTCATGTCAAGTAAACATTAATGCCTGCACATTCAAACTTGACTGCCTAAAGTTAAACACCTTAAACATACTTAAGCACCTCCATAGGTTGTCAAATTATAATGTGCCAGGAAGCAGCAATTTCCTTTGCCTGCGGTGAGGGCTCTCTAAGAGTTTTGCCTACACAAACAGACTTAGGGGTGTGATTTTAAGCATCTACAGTAGGGTCAGATGGTGACACACAGGTCCTTCCGACCTGCAGCAATTATCTAGAGGAATAAGAGGGAAAAAGTGCTGTTTGCCAGATATCCTACCTCTTAGTAAAGCAATTCCCCTCTAGAGCATAAACAATAAAATAGAAGAGAGGGCACCTGCCCAGCACTATCCAGTGCGAGAGTGGAGAGTAACAAAAAGCTCTTGCTTTAATGACACACTTGGCAATGCGCTGTGTGCGTCTGACAGCACACTGGCCATGGGGCATGACACACAGCTCCACTTAGCACCGTCTTGATAGGCGACGCCTTCCTGGATTGAAGTGCAGTTGTTTCTCCAGTCTCAACAGCCGAGATGCCAATGGTAGCACTGAATTAATCATGCCAGTTGGCTGCAGCACATTTTTGGGTATGTGCTGTGTGAGGCTGGTTAAAGATAGTCCTCAGTATACGATCAACCTGTTCCAGCTCTAAATCACAGTGCAGTTTCACAGGTTTCCTTTTGCAGAGTGGAAAAGCAGAAAGCTACAAAAGCAGCAGCAAATTAATCTATTTTTTCGCACTTCTATGACCTTCTTCCTGGAGATGCTTCATGCTTGCATGTTAATTAATTAACTCTTGTATACCCATACGAGCCAAACAGTGTTTTGTACCTCCCTTCCTTACACACAAAGCAAGACTATGATAAAGCCACTTGCTCAAAGGTCACCCAGGGAGTCAGCAGCAAAATCAATGACAGACTCTAGAAACCTCAACTCCTGGACTAGAAGAGGCAGGAAAACAGGCAAAATAGGGCTGTTATTGAGCCAGGATTAACACCTGTAATCACAGAGTTGAACCAAACCCAAACCAAAAACTGGCCTGAACAGGTACCTTTTTCACTCAAACCAGAACAACCTGAAGTGTTATTTTGTAGTTTTGTTGAAGTCAGACTGGAACCAAACCAAACAATTTACAGAATTAACTCCCTGATCACAGTACCGTGAACTCCTCCTACAGTGTATCACTAGCCACTAAAGGGGGAGGAGGGACCAGAGAACAAATCTACACAAAAATGCTCCTTGAAGCTGAGATTTTAGCCCCTGGAAAAGGCAGAGATATCTCTTCCCACTACATGGTCTTTGCTACTCACTTCTTACAAAAGAAGTGTGTATGTTATGATAACAGGCATCAGTATTTTAAAAAGGATACACAGAAACATCATCTTTCACCCACAAGCTATAAATTCCTGCTGCCCTACTGTAACCGGGACCCTCTGACCATCACTGTTTTGCAAAAGACTGGCAGATGGGAGCATCAGCCCAGTGAAGGTCTAAGCTTGGGACTTCTAGCTTGCTGAGAAAGGGTTAATTATTAAAAGCCTTTTTCTTAAGAATACAAAGTAATTTCTTGAAAATAAGAAATTGAAGTCACTTCTGCCAGAACAAGCCCCATTCTCCCTTGTGTTTACCAGACACAAATGCCACTCATACTTGGTATTCCTCGCAGTTGTGAGGAAGGCTGTGGGAGAAGCACTGCAATCAGATCCCAGCCAGATTCTTAAAAGGGAATTTGGCCCCTTTGTTAAATACCAATGACCCTATTTGGGCCAGGATCAACAACTGGATCCCAACTGGAAAGTCCTTTTACTTGTGCTTTGGCCAGCGAGTGCCTCCTGCCTGCCCTGCCCGCCCTGCCCGCCTGCAGCAGCAGCTGTCCGCGCTCACCCCACCATGACGAGCCGCTGTGCGCTCCAAGGACGCTTGCTGCCTGCCCGACTCTCCTAGACGTTGTTCCTCGCTATTTCCCGCACCTTGCAGCTCCATGTAAGGGCTTTGCTGGGTCAGGGGAATTTTAACCTCTCCCAGCCTGCCAAAGCCTCAGGTACCGCTGGGCTCCCTGCATCTTCAGGGGAGGCTTCATGCTCCCATCTGGCTACTAACCATTTTCTAAGCCCTATTCAAAGTGTCTGCCAAGGAAAGCAAATAGCACGAAGAAATCAGCACCATCCACGACGTTGGGGTGCGGACGTGCACTGCTTGCTGCCTTGCTCACCAGTGAGCTAACTCCGGAGAGCAACTCCTCTGCGGAGCAGCGCAGCTAAGAGCAGCGACAAAGCCATAAAGCCCGATGTCGGTATGCGACCCATCCACCACCAACATCCGCACAGCCTCCCAGCCCACTGTGCAGGTCAGGACAAGTTCCGCCTACCAGCTGCAATGCTGCACACCTAGTTTATCACCTGTAGGAGACAGAAAAACGGCGTGCCTCAATAATAAAGAATTTACTCTTGCCTAACCACCTATCCGCAAATCGTCTCGAACAATGGGCAGTGGTAAGGGGAGGGAGGCAAGAAAATATCAACATCCGCGTGTAAATTCCCGCACTGCACTGGAGATGCAGCGGGACGTTCTCCCACTGGAGATGCAGGAAGGGTCGGCAAAGGGCTAGCACCGAGCAGCGGCGGCTGGCACCACGGAGGAGCCCGAAGGCGAGGAGGTCCCGCTCAGCCCTCCGAGGTCAGGCCAGCCGCAGGAGGCAACCATCCTGCTGGAGGAATGTGTCATGTATCATTTAGCTGTCATCTAGATAAGAGCGATTTCCACCACCACCTCAGGACCGTTGTTAAGCGTATCTGACACATCTCAGCTCTTTTCCATTCAAATGCCTCCTCAACCAGCTCAAATATAGAAGCTGCCTTTCATTAGCCCTAGCCTATTACTCATTTCGATACCACTCTGGTTACAAACCTCGCTGTTAATTTGACAAAGCCTTCATCCTTTGTGTGTTAACCATCAGATACTTGGCAAAAACAAGTTTCCCAAGCTCCCAATACAAATTTCGCCGGCACCGATAGCGTGTGCTCTTGTGTCATTGCATGGAAATGTGGAGAGAAAGGGTGAGGCTGTGCAAGGATTTAAAGATGCAACAAGCACAGAAAACATATTTGAACAAATTTAGGTATAAAAATGAGTTGAACCGTGTTCAATAGAATTTAAAATTGAATTCCACTATTTGAGAAGAGTATTTCCACTTCTGTATAAAACCTGAATTGTTGATTGTTTGGCTTTTCCAGGAGCCAAATGATGAAGGTTCCTCCACATTTCCTCTAGATTTTATCAGAATGGAAAGGTATTTTCCACCTTCAGCTACTGATGGCGAATGAAATGACAAAAGGGGAACCACCTCTGTAGGCTTCCACAGTTAATCGATTTAATACAACAGGTAGGCAAATTTGAGTTTGGGGGTGTTTTGGTTTCTTTTATTTTTTTTACTAAATAAACTACTTCAGCCCGTGGGACAGGGGAGAGCAGTTCCTCTGTCAGTTGCAACAAGAGTGGAAGTGCATTGCTTAGTCTGCCAGGATGAAGAAAGAGGTGCATTTTCGACAGAGGAGGAAAGACTTAATTCTGATCGATTATCTTTGACTAATTCTAAACAGTCACAGCATTTATAAAGAGGATTTCATCCAATGACGCAGTCTTCCAGAAAAAATTTATAATTTTCAAAAGGACTGTTCCAAGAACAGTCCTAAACCTGCTTCCCTCTGTAATGCCGTTTGGATAATGAAAGACAAACAACGCATCTGAGCACATCAATATGAAAAATTGCTGAATTGTGTCCAACGTGACAAAATACATTTTTAAACTTCCAAATTGCAAACATCCAAAATCTCTTCTGCAGCTACAGGTTAACAGCTTCTTTTGAGCATCGTTACGCTGTAAAAACTGAACACAGCTGAATTTGGAGAAAAGACGCATTTTCAGCATCTTCCAGCATATTAGCAAACGGCGTTCAAGTGTCCTGCCCATTTCTGCCTTGTGCAATTTGACAAATGTTTGCAAATGGACTATCCCCAGCAAAGCAATCTCTACAGACGGCCTCCACCTGGCAGGACAGGACGGAGATTTGTTAGGCCACCAGAACAATGTTAGAGTTGGGAGGTCTACATAAATCAAGTCTTCAGTTTTTTCCATCAAACTTTTCCTCTTTCTTAACAACTTCGTTTAAAAACACCACTAGGAACTCTTTAATCACAGAACTGCGGTACAACTGATGTCATCCCTTTTTTTAAATTCACGTGTGTAAGGCTGTACATACGAAGGCTGCTCAGGAGAGACTGTTCTAGCAATAGGCAGAACGGCTGATACAACTCTCAGCCTTCTGGAACAGACCTCACAGCTAGATCCCACGTCCCAGCAGGTACAGATATTTTTTCTTTGGGACATTCTAGCCTCACTGAGGTAACCCTCCCCTGACCCAAGGATATTTCCCTGGCTCTCCCAGGTTTTTTGCATGCACCCCCTGATGTTGCCTCTAGCTGAAAAGCCGACCCACAAAATGAATTTTCGCCAAGGTCATGCACTCCTTACAATGCCTTTATTTGCCAGCTGGTGAGATATTTAAAAAAAAATGAAAACTTCCTTATTGTGAAAGGAGCTAATTTCCCATTTAAATGTAATAGAGAATGAGAGGAGATGCAACTAGAAATCTAATCACAGGTTCATAGCTAAACCACAACCCTCGCAGCTTTCTTTTGTGCCCTGAAGGTCCCAAGCACCCTCTCTTTGCAAAGACAATATATGGCACATCCAAATGCAAATCTATTCCTCTCTTTATTTCTATATTCAGCTCCCTGGCTGATTACAGGGGAGCATGTGTGTGTGTGTGCGTGTTCAATAGGTCCTCCTGCTTCTTTAAGTAAGTTTTATAATACCCTTTTTATTTATGGGAGCCCAAAGTACAAAGGATGCAGCGCAGGAGCTCTGCAAGAGCAGAAAAGAAAAGAAAAGCAAACTAGCTGAAGATACAGACTGGCAAGGGCTCAGTAATTCAAGACTGTTGATTCTGTAGAGACCAACTGCTTTTATTATGCACCCCGTTCTCTGAGGAGGAAAAAGCCCCACAATCATGAACTTGCAAAGGAAAAGAATGTGTACATCTCCTGTGTAAGAGCTGAATTTGCTAAAAAGGCAGTTTAAAACCAGGGCAGTCTACCAAACATTTCGGACCTGCTTTCAAATAGTTTTCCTCTGGCGACTCTGCACGACTAACCTCTCTCCACATTAAGAGGTTGCTTTTTTGTAAAAAAAAAAAAAAAAAAAAAAGAAGGGGAAATGAAAAAGCAAGCCCTAAGAGGATTCGGCGGAAAGGCTGAGGATCACCGCTCCAGCTGCGCGAACAGCTCCGCTTCTGCCGCTCCCACATGGGCGAAGCTGCGCCCCGCTGAAGCATCACCGCCTCGCTGCCCGCCGCGGCGGGCACCGTTAAAAATCACAGTAACGAGAAACACTTGTTTTTTAAAATATTCGGTTTATCCCGGGCCGCTCCGCGGCGGCGCGGGGCTCGGGCCCGGGGGCGGCAGAGCCGTCCCGCCCCGCCCCGGCCCCCCCCCCCCCCCCCCCCCCCCCCCCCCCCCGCCGCGCCCGGCTCGCCCCCAGCATCTCCCGGGACGGGACGCGCCCCCCCGCCCGCAGCCCCAGCGCGGCCCCCGCGCCCGCCCGGTACCTGCCAGGGTCTTGTGCACGGTGTTGCCCATCGCTCCGCTCGGCGGCGCGGCGGAGCCCGGGGCGGCCCGGCGCTCCGCAGGGCCATGGACAGCGCCCCGCCTCCCGCTGCCGCGCTCCGCTCCGCGCCCCGCCGCGCCGCCCCCCGCGCCCCGCCCCGGCCCGCCCCCGCAGCCCGGCCTCGCCCGCCCCCGGCCGAGCCGCCGCCGAGCCCGGGACGCCCGCTGCCCGCCTCGCCGCGCCGCCCCCCGCCGCCTCCCCGGGACGTGTGGGGCTGCGGGGCCGCCGAGCCCGCCCCGGCCCGGCCCCGGCCCCGGCCCCGGCCCCCGGCCCCGGCCCCGCTCCGCCCTGCGCGGGGTCGTAACGGGGGAGCGAAACTACGGCGAAAACCCGCCGGCATCTGCTGCAGGGGCTGCCAGCCGGGGCTGGGGGTAAACACGGGCCTGGCTCTTTCCGAAAGGGTCCGCCGACCCCAGGAAGCCACTTCTTCCCTCTCTCCCCTCGAAAAAAAAATCTCTTCCTTAGAAAAGCAATGGCTTGGAGAGCAGGAGGGCACTGCTGGCAATTCCAGCTTCATCCCCAGGACAGCCCTTTCTATCAGCAAAACCTTCCCACAGGGTACCAGCTGCATTAGGAAGCGCTGGGAGCCGATAAACCCAAGCTCTTTTCCCGATAAACCCAAGCTCTTTGCCCCTCCGTGCCATTTGCTTGCGAGGTGACCTTGGATAAGCCACTTTGCATCTCAGTGACACGGCTTCCCCATCTGGGAATTGAGGGTATTAGCAGGAGTGTTGTGTTGGCAAATTCGTTATTAGTTTGAAGCACACCGATACCATGGCGACGAAGGACACCTCAGCCGACAGCCTGAAGTGCAGTATTGACAAGATTTGCCTCACAATTTCTCTCTCTCCCCCATCTCAGACGTAAAAGCACGTTTATAGCCCTGTTAAAGAAGAGCAAGGGCTTCCTTTTTCTTCTAGTCATGCTCGTGCTGCTGAGGGGTGATGCCCCCGAGCCTCTCTTCTCTGAGGCTGTTTTCTTAGTTTTAAGAATGGAGAAACAGGAGGATTGGAGCTACAAGACGTGCTGCAACCAACACATTGGGCTGATGCAAAGGTGCAGAGTGTTTGGGAAAATCCACCGTGTCCCTTAGCAGAAGTCACATCTGTGCACCATCACAGGTCCTGGGACACAAAAAAAATTGGAAAGAGGGGGAGAGCCAAGTGCCAGTAGCTCAATGGCCTGGCAGAGATCAGGCTCTGATCTATTGTAGGGAAGCTAAAATAACAAGCCTTTAATCCCTAGATCATGTTGAAACGGGTCAAGTATGGCTCAGAAGATGAGAGGGGACAGAAAAACCTAATTTCCAGTATTTTTTGCCATCATATGGATTTGTTAAAAATGGGATTATCAAATGAGACACCAGCAGCTGTTCTTAAAAGCGCTTGCACCCATCTGCTGCCTTCTTAGGTTAGCATATGTCTCCCACTGTCTTTGGTGCCCTGAGCTGTAAACCACACGCAGGAGCTGTCGGTGGGCAGGAGCGAGCGCACTGAAGCCCAGTGCCCCCCTTCAGGGAGAAGGGGAGGGGAGCAAAGTCATCCTATTTACACAGAGGGGAAAGTCCTTGTTTCACTAGACGGTGGGGAATGGGAGGCTTTGGCTAATCCCGGCTGGTTTCCCTCAGCAGGGAGTGGTAGTTGTTATTTTAGGGCTTAAATGAGCCTTAAACAGCCAGAGGCGGCAGAGGGGTTCTCTGCAGCTGGGTCTCTGCGGCTGCCTGGGGGCTGCCAGGGCCGCTCATGTGCGTGCCACGTGTGGGCTGCGTGCCACCTCCCCAGGGGCTGCCCGGGAGGCGCACTGTGACCCTCCTTCCGCACCCCGACCACACCAGCCCCGAGACGGTCACTGCCTTTCCCAAGGGTGTTCCAGCCCTTCCTCCTCCCCAAAAAGGAGGTAAAAATAGAAGACAATAAAATGGAAATGCACATCCTTAGGACACGGAGGCAGCCTCCAGGAATGCAATCAACGCTCCTACTTCTTGGCATTGTAGAAATGTAGAGTTTGTTAAAATAAGCCACTTGACACAACGCAAAACAATAAGCATGAGAAATAGTTGAGCGAGGATGACTTCACCCTCTCCAGAAACCACACTGAGAAAGTACGAGAGAACCAGAAAACGACACTGAGCGGGGACTGAAAGGCAATGCAAAGTCACAGCTCAGCCTGGAGAAATGCAGAAAGAAAACCAACTGTCCCAAGCAAGGAACCACAAATGGAAGCTCATTAGCATGGTAAAATCCTTTCCGCCCCAGCAAGTTTTGATAAGTATTGATAACACACTTCAGTAATTTCTTCTGTAAGCTTGACAGATGGCTGCTCCTCTGAAGAAATCCCCTTCTCTCTCTCACCCTGATTTTGATCAAGGGACAGGATGACCTGCATGCGCGTGTCATTTGCTTTGGTATCTGCATTTTCATTTATAGCTATAAAATAGTAATATCACCTAAGCTCCTTCCTAGTATTTTTTATTACTAGATCTTAAACCATTTTGCAGACAAAGTGAGTGACATTATCCTTATTTTACAGGTGATGAAACCGAGGTACAAGGAACCCAGGAGACACGAACAAGGTCACCCTGTCGGCCATCAGCAGACTCGGGAGCAGAGCTGTGGAGCAGAGGAGCCACAAAACACTTACTGCGCTGGATCCAGCTCACAGGACTGGACACTTTTAGCCCTGCACACTGTACTGCTGCTTCTCCCTCTGCGTTTTCTGTGCCCCCGCCCCCCCCAATAACAAATTCTTCTCAGTGGCATCAGTGGAGTAAGATCAGGGTAATACCATGCAAGGGAAAAAGTCTCTGAAAGGTGTTCTGTATTACACTGATGTCAGACATCTGCTTCCCAGCTCACTTCAACCACCTCTAAATCTTACTCTGCGTGGACATGTATCCAGGCCTTTAAAATATGGCACAAAAAAGAAAAGAGAGGCGAATTTCTTTCCGAATCAAAAATGTGATGAATTCCACCTGAGGTTTGTCACAGACAAGGATATGATGCAACCCTCCTATACCCATGTGCACGGGCCAGACCTCGCAGGAGAGGGCATGGGCTGGACTGACTGTTAGCCGTCACATAAACACACTCGTAGAAATGTAATGTTTCCAGAGGTGCAAATAGCTTACAAAGAACAGCTAAATTTCCACTGATTGATACCAGCCTGAGGTGTAACTCTTCTTATGGCATCAAATGGGTTGCACTGTCTTTGTAAATCCCTTGCGGGCTCAAGTTTTGGGGATGAAAGACGTTATGAGATGTAAGGTATCACCATTAGCAGCTGCCATTCTTGTCTATCTCACAGATGGCAGTAAATAATGACAGACTCATCTCTTTCAGCAACAGTGAGATAAAACACTGGAAAATCTGTCTGTCTTTCCCCTTTAGGGCAGCAAGCCCTCCTGCGCTTGAGCGGAGCAATGTCCCCCCATGCCTGATTACAGCTGCCCCGTGGGGTGCACCTTCCCTGGCCCGCAGAGCAAGGCTGCAGTCGCCCCGGCTGCTGGCTGCTTCCCAGCAAGCACCAGTTTTCCTCTTCTACTCTCAAACCGGCCAGTTCTGTCTTGCTCACAGCTGAGCTCCACTGAAAACCTGTGGACCTCCCTAAATCTCTGTCTTTTGCCAAAGGCCAGATTGCTGCCTGCAGACGTTTCCCTCCGGAGCTGTGCATAACCCTGCTCCACAGCCCCAGGGCTGTCAGCTCTCGCTCCGGTTTCACACCCCTGCACCTTCAGTTCTTTTTTTTTTTTTTTTTCTCTTCCCTGTGACTCTCAATCTGGCTTGGAGCATCCATTTCTCTTTCAGTCCCATCTGTCTGGAGCTCTGAGACTGTCCGAACCACTTCCACTTCCATCACATCTCACCTTGAAACCGCCCTTTCCCTCCCCTACTTAGCAGGAGCTCCCTGGGAATTCTCAGAGACTGCAGACAAAAAGTACCCTGGAAAAATACGTGAGTCGACTGTACGAGCCTACAAGGCTCTTCCAGCATGCAAATACCACCATGTCTAAAAGAGTACAGTTACCCTGGCATGTGCATCAGTGACATATAATACATCTTCAACAAGTTCCTATCCACCACGGATGCACCAAGCAGTATCATAGAAATAATTCCTTCCTACTGACACATGTACAGCAAAAAGCTCATTTCTGTAGCTCTGCTGAATGGTGTGATGTGCTTCCCCCCATAGAAGTCACGGTCCCGCCAGCACCTTGTGTTTCCTTTCCTCATCCTACTGGCTGAAGTGACTGTCCAGGAGAGAGCAGATTTGACTGATAAAAGCAAATGTTACTCATCTCACAACCTCCCAGCCTCCGCACCTTACCAATGGAAGGAGAGTAGTAATAAGCCTTGCTCCTACTTGGAACAGAGGAAAAAAAAAACCCAAAAGCTGTTCCCTGAATTCCCATAATACACATTTAAAGAGGTATTTGTTTAGGAGGGATGCGTGTACCGAGCGTCCTCCGGCACCACGCAAAGCCATCCTGCCACCCACGCCTTCCAGCTGCTGAAAGCAATTACTTTCCTCCCCTGCTCTCAGCACTAGCACAGGATGCGCCGGGTCTCCACAGGTCACACACAGAAACTGGTTTTTACTTTCTTTTTTTTTTTTTTTCCTGTAAGAAATCAAGGGAAGCAGGAGCTGCGAGCGCAACAGTAGGAAAATCTTCCAAAGAGCTTCTTGAACTGGCCTTGACTGCACAGCAATTGAAGCTGTTTCCTGATCCGAGTCCTTACTGCCTGCTAGAGATTTGGCTGCTGTGAGGCTTATTTACCCAAAGCTGGGGAGATTAAACCACATTTTTTGGGAGATAGGGCGGAATGGCATTGGGCCGGAGGTGACCCATGGGATCTGACGAGGACAGGGAAATGCAACCCACAGAGATGGACCGGTCCCATGGTCAAGCAAGACTTTTGTGGCTCCAAAAGAAGCAGTGACCATCTGCCCTGACCACACTTCTATATTCAAACTGCAGCAAGTGGCTATGACATGCGCCAGCCATGCAGTGTATGGAAAAGTAATCTCTGATGAGATGCCAAAGCAACTCTCAGCCCGAGAATGTGTGGGCATTCCTGGCAAAAAGGACTCCGTGATGGATTCCTCAGCTGCAGGAATTACAGCCCAGGCAGAAAGAGGAAAAGGAAACAGTGAAACCACAGTGCGGCAGAACACAGTTTGGTGTTAATCTCACAAGCCACATCCCAAATGGCTTCGGTAAGTATAATAGCACAGTCCCCAAACGGCAGCAGAGGCAGTCACAAAGGGCAGAAGCCGGGGCTGCAGCGAGGATGACAAGGCTGTGGGGAGGAGCGAGGAGAGTGGAGCCAGCAGAGAGGAGGCATCAACAGGGAGACTCGGTGAGAGCATCTTTTTCTGGGAAGAGTGCGCTTGGGCTGATTGTTCTGCCATGTTATTAACTGCTTTACATAAACAGCGCTTTCTCTCCAGAGAACCCAAAAGCACCACCTTGGGTCATTCCCCACCCTTTCTGTAGCGCACGGGGAGAAGAGGGGCTTCTGGCAATGACCGAACATAGGTCCCACCCTGCAGCCCCAGCGGCACCAGCACCGCTGGGAGATGCTCCGTCTGCAAGTCCCAGGCAAATACCCTTTCCTTCGGTGGGGGTGGAGGGTGGGTTGGGCCCATGTAAGGGAGAATTTCCAATTTAGAAACAAACAGAGGCAGTTCCTATTATCGTTAGTGGAATGTCAGCATCTCTGGTCCCAAGCACCACTGTCAACAAACAGGCTCACAAATGCTCCTTCAGCATCAGCCAAAATAAAATCCATGAAAGCATCTATAACTCAGCATTCACTACACACATAACAAGCTCTCCTTTTTCTTTTTAAATCCAGTCTTGTCCATGTAATTTTAACATAAAGGAACTGGTTGTGGGCTGTGTTATCAAATGAGTCATCATTTTATGTGACAGTGTAATAGGATTTAGAGAATTCTTGGCACAGCAGTATGGATTATGCATTATAATCTCTTAATTTGGACTGTTAGTGCTGTGCAGCAGTGACTGGAGCGGGAGGGAAGGAGCAGGTTATCTGAATTACCGTCCTAGTCCTGCTGCTTTGCTGTGTGACCTTCGCAAATTAGTTACCTTCCTTCTGCCTTACTTTCTTCATCTGCAAAGCAGAAACATGCCTGTGTCTTACAGCAGGGTTAGCTAATGTTCACCCAGGAGATCTGAAGAACATTACATAAGTGCAAATTATTTTTAATAAGGGAAGAAAAGCAGAAGGGCTTTATTTTGGATGCAACAGGCTGATCTTGGGAAGTACTATCAGAAATACCAGGATACAGTCTCTGGGTGCTGTATACCAGTCACAAGCTAATTGAAGATAATGACTGATTCTCAGAAACACGAGGGATAGGAAGTGCTAACAGGAATCCCAGAGATTTGGAATTTGGGACTGTTCAGAAAATGAGCATGATTTCTGATAAACATTGATATGCAGAAGATAAGTAAGAACCCTTGAGGAAATCCCCTTCCCATCCCCCAAATATTGCATGGTAATGTAGTCTTGACAAGCAGCGTTGGGTCAACAGCCCTGGAACTGAGATTAGCCATCATTTGCTGATGGAGGAACCCAGGCAGGGGCAGCTGAAGGAGGACCTGCCACCTCCAGGGGCAGGAGCCGCGTTTAGCAGGTAGGGTGATGAGTGATTAGGATGATGAGCAGCCATCCTGGAGGAAATGGAAGTGCGTGTGAATCGGGAGCTGTGGACACTCGTCCGCTTCAGGCTGGACTAAAAGTACCAGAGTCCGTTCACCCAGTCCCACTCATCAGAGCGGAAAAGTTTGGGATCAGAGTGTGCTCGGGAGATCCAAACAAACAAACCCAGAGCCTAACATCTGCAACTGACCCCCCTAAGCTTTCCATTCCCTCTGCTTTTAGTAAATATAAACTGGCCTGTATTTAGCAAAGGGTCACTAGGCAGGGAGGAGACTGGGTACCCATTTCCAAAGCTATCCCTTTCCCTTCAGCTGGCTGCCTTCTGAGTCCGTGAAGTCTGGCTTTGTCTGCACCATTCAGTGCAGCCCCTGGTCTGGTATTAGCAGGGAGCAGTATTTCTGCAGGCAAGGAGCATGCATTTTATGAGACACACGAATACCACATGAAGAATTTTGGGAGACTGAGAAATCTCCCCAGAAAGAAAAAGAAACCCATCCAGAAGAAATGAAAAAAACACAATCTACATTTGCTGGCAGGAGGGTTTCTTCTGAGCTTTTTGAAGAGCAGCATGCTGCTGCCAAGGCCAATCTGTCAGAATTGGGACACATCTGGGGTAGATAACTGGCCTTTCCTGGTGCTAAGTTTTTCCTAGTAAAGGAAGAGAGGACGCTGTGACAGACGAAGCAGGCAGACGGCAATGGGTGGCCCCTGGGAGCTCTTTGGGGAAGGGGTGACAAGCGAGAAACACAAACACAGGACGTCTGCCCGTGCTTTCAGCTCTCTCACCTGTTACTCATTTCCCCAGACAGGGCAATGACTGAACGGACACTTTCAAATGCAGTAGCTATTTTACATCTTAGGAGCTGATGGGAAAAAAACCAAACTAAACCAAACCCAATATATACTACCTCTAACGCCTTCTAAACATGGGACCAACTTCTTAAGTCTCTATTTGGGAATTATTCTCTTGAAATTAAATAGGAAGAGGGGGAAAAGGGATGGAGAGATACTGGATAGCGCAGAAAACTATCAAGGAAAAAACATCTCTCACTTCTTGCTCGACCTTCCCAATATTTTCACACGTATTGTAGCAAAAGGGAGCTGACCCTTGATGGCTCGTAGTTAATTTATAAGCGGGAAGCTCTATGCCCAGGGGATGCTCATGCTGCTGTACCAGCTATCCAGCCACACAGCTGTTGCCTGACGGGCTGCAGGAGAGCTCTGCACAGGCTAGAGGCAGAGCACAGCCCACCAAAACTCTGCACCTCTGCTCGGCTGGACCTGCTGGGCCAGGGCCGCACAGGGGACTGTGTGTGGCCATCCAACAGCACATCATCTCAGAGGAAAAACGCGCTCAGGGGCCAGCACAGTAGATAGAGTATCCACGTAGAAATGAGCAAAGCCTTTTGTTCTGCACACCTCCCGCGTTTCATTCAGCCCACCCGGCACAGGCGACGCGAGAGATGAGTCAAAGTTCTCCCGCCGGATGCGCCTCTCCAAGGGCTCAGCTGCGATGCTCCTGGTTACGGTGAGATCAGCACCTGCCTCAGCACTGCGGCTCTGCGCCGTGCCGCCCACGCGCTCCCCCCGCTGCCTGCGCACCGTGCGCAGCGAAGGAGCCCACATCCCACTGCCCATGCCTCCTTCACCCGGAACTGCCAGGGGGACGGAGTCACTGTGATGTTTGTCTGGGATTGCAGAGCCACCCATGGGGATTTCTGGAGAGAACCCGCACCAGCGTGAGAGCAGGCTCAGGATGTCCCACCGCCACAGTGCTGCTCCTGGCCTAGGGTTCACACTGGCTCGCATGGGTACCATAAGGATTGCCATGTGGTCTAACAGCTCTTTTCTGGGGGCTCTCCTAGAGCAGAAGACCTCCAGGCAGCAGCCTCACCTAGCAGAAAACACATCTTTGGCTGAGGGATTCAGGTTCGCCCTTCCTGTGGGCTCCTCCTCCTAGCTCACCTTGAGGAGGGGGCCATGCAGAGCGTAGTTTCTGCTGGTACCCCAGTGCTGCACAAAGGCCACTGGCTTGGGCAGTGGGAGAGCTCTCTGGAGGACAAACATGGTAGCTCCCCAGGGCAGCCAGCTACTGAACCGTCCCCCCTTGGGCTTCGGCCTCCCCTCCCTGCTCAGAGCATCTCTCAGAGCACCCCTGGGCAAGACACAGGTGCTCCCTGCGCTTGCAGGGTCCTTCTGTTTCAGCCCCAAGGTTGGTGCCAATTCCTTGGAAGGTCTCCCACCATCAACACCCCTCCCCCAAGACCCAGCAGTGCCAAAGCGGAGCAAAGTCTATCAAAAAGTCCAGCCAAATCAGCACAAACACAGCAGAGCATCTCTGAGCAGAAGGGCAGGAAGAGGCAGCAATGGACACGGTGGGACAAGGACCAGGATGGACAGCAATAGCTTACAGCAGCATTGCCCCAAATACCCGGTGGTTTCAAACCAGAACCCGTGCATTGCTTGTGTTAAAAAGCCCATTGGTGTAAAAGAGAACCCAAATGAGAGAAACTCACCGGACTTTCCCTTAACTGTGAACACATCAGAGCAGCGTGAATGTTGTTACTCCCTTTGTGAGCTCTAGCTCTAGCACTCACAATAAATGTTATCTCCTGTTTTCCACAGATTGTCCTGCTGGAGCTGCGGCATCAAATCCTGACCCCATGTGTGAAACACTGCTGCCTTTATCCCTAGCCCCGAGAACATGAAATCAAATGACAAAGAATCCAATCTCAGCTGTCCTCTTCAGGGCAGAACAAGACATGATTTATAGATTTATATACACACATGCCCATCTATTCATCCTCTTCGCAAACAGTTCATGAAGTGCGCCTTAAGCCTTTCTGAATCGGGCAATTCTCTGCTTAGACAATCAATCCCTAACTGAGAGTCTGCAGGGAAAGACATCATGTTGTAGGAATGCTGCAGAAGCTGTTGCATATACTGTTCCCTTTGTTGAGAATAGCATCTTTGCCTTGGATATATTTTCTTTTTCCTCCTTAGCCATTTAATTTCATGAAACGGGGCCCAGTTCCAGCAGGCAAGAAGAACATAGCTAGAATTTGCTTCTCCTTTCCTGAAAGGCTGAGAAACCAGATTTAAAAAATGTGCTTAGTGGGCGTTTGGTGGGACGAATTCTCTCCCATAGTTCGGCATTTTTGAGATAGAGAGCAATAGTTACATTGCATATGGTGCCTGGTTTTTCTTCTGTAGCAGGTAGCCTAGAGAGTTGTCACTTCCCCTGCCATGAAAAAAATCATAGTAGCTGTTTTAATTAAAAAAAAAATCTGCAAGAGGCTTCACATTAGACCTTTTGTCAAAAAGGCTCAATGCAGAAATTTGTAGAAATTTATCCAGTGCTTGTGTGTAATGAAAAGCAAATTATACCTTGACAGCAACCTAAAAGGCGGGTAGCTCTCTGGGGCATGGCCTGTCTTATTCTCTGCAGTCCAACACCAAACACAACGGGGATTCCCAGTACATGGCTGGGCCTATTGCGCAGTCGCCTATAACCATAGTAAAAGTAATAACCCTTCTAAAAAACATCTGATTCATCTCTCATAAGGACTTTAAAACCATATGTAGCTCCCTTGGGCATAACATGGGTGACAGCAGCTTCAAAGTTGCTACACACATTCAAGGCTAAAGGCATCATTCAGCATTACTATCCTGGCAGAAAGGACAAATGAGCAACAGGGCAACTTTCAATTCTTCCTTGTCCTCTGATGCCACCCATGGCAGTGATGGCCCCAGCAACTGTCCAGCCAAGCCTTTCTTCTGCATCCCCATTATAGGGAAAAGGTGCTGGGGCTTGGGTGGAAAGACCATAAAACCCAAAAGTGATTCCACTGTAACCAGTGATCTTAAACCATTGTAGAATGACCAGTGTGAAGACCTGGCTGACTTACCATACCAGGCACTTGCACGCTCAGTTTGCAGGAACAGGTGGAGATCTCCATGTACCATTGCAACAGGGTTAGGAGACCTTGTAAGGAAGGAACAGACAAAAGGAATAAACCAGAAAAATGCCTAATGAATGACATTCCTGTTTCCATGCATTCTTATCAGCAAAATAAAAAGCAGAGAAAAGAATTGTCAAGATGTGTTTCATCTGTAGAATTGTCTCCAAACTAAATGCACATCCGTGTTCTATAAAGCATCAGTAATTCTTAAGAACAACTGATTTTTTTTAGCTGACAATTTCAGAGACTTCCCAGGAGATTCTGTCCTAAACCTGCTATCTCAGCTATTAAATAAAGAGACAAGATATTTTATTTAAAAAAAGAAACACCCCCATGAGACTTAGCAACTTGGGCTGAAGGTAACAGCCCCTTTCCACCAGCCGGCTGCGAAAATCCATCCTTTTAACCAATGCATACCTCTGCTTTGCCCAACTTGCTGCTCTGCTTCCATGTGGGTCATTGCAGCTGCTGGCACAGGGCACCCGACAACATGGGCAGTGAGTGTATTGTCCCAACTCAGCTCATAGCACAGAAATCAGTCAAGAGCAGTGCCAGGCCTCCTGAAGATCAGCAATAATGCTGGGGTAGCTGTACAATAAGCCTGGCAATTGTTTTTTCCCCCTGAACTCAGTGACCTGATTTAAGGCTATTTACCTACGTTTTAATTTTTAACAGTTTCTAGTCATGAACCCCAAGCCTGAGACTAACTGTGAGAGCAGGGGAGTTCCCCAGAGCCAGTTTCTGATGGCAGTGCATGCACCCACATCTGTGCAGGTGCGTGCAGAAGGGGACCTGCCTGCCGGTTCAGGTTCCCCGTGGGTACCGTCGGGAGGACCGTCTGCTCAGGCTGCGCTTCACTCAGAGGGCCACGTCCCAGCGGGCACTCAAGACAGTGAGTTTGCACCAGTTCAGACCCTACACCTGCTTCTGGTCGTTTTTTCTCCCATATACAAGGCTGGGATCTGAATCTTCATGGCTTGTCCTCTGTGACGTGGAGCAGGATACAGGCTTTCTCTCTTCCTTTGAGAGGCACTTTAACATAGGCAGCTGAAAGACAGCTACTACAGCGCCACGTGGATGTGGGGTTGTTTACAAAACTGCAGAAATCAGAGCTGTCTAATAGAGAGAGAACGCTGAATTCATTATACCCCCAGACTGGGTTTGGGCTCAAAGAAATTTCAGATGACGGGGATGTTACAAAGCTTAAAAGGATGTTAAAGCCTTTCAGCCTTTGGCTTGACATGCAACCCTTCCCTTTGAAAAGCCTGAGCCCCGTCCCTGGCTTTGCACGGTCACAAATGGGGACCACGCTGGCGAGTCACTTAGCACGTCTGCGCCTGTGAGGCACACACCAAAGCCAGCACGGGGGTGAGAGGTAAGGTAGTGGTCTGGCTTTTCCGAAGCAGCCAGCACCAACTTGTGCCCAAGCTGACGTGCGCTCCTGGCAGCTGACATTCCCAGGAGAAGGGCTCAGCAATGTCTGGAAAACAGCTCTTTCCAAAGCATCTCACACAGAGTTCTGAGAAAAATGAGGCCTCCCCAAGCAGCAATATCTACAAAACATTTCTGTAAGTTTTTTTATAGGTTTTCCCATTTCAGTGCCCAGGCAGGACATCCAGAGCAGTGAGGTGAGCCACAGCTCCCCGAGGAGGCCGGTGACATTGGCCAGGGAGGGACACAGACTCAGGGCATGGCTTCCTGGGCTGACCTGTGAGGTGATGCTGGGATACCTCACTGTGTGCACATGAGCTGGGGTGGATCCAGGAGAGCTGCTGCTGGCCCTGGATGTGCTAAGGGATGGGGACGCACATGCAAGTGAACTGAACCACACGCTGGCACAGGGCTGTGCAGGGCTCTCTGGACCACCTTGGCCAGCTCAGAGATCTCTGCAGCTATCGACTTCAGCAGCTTCTTGAAGGAAAGCTGTGTTGATAGGCATAACATGGGAGAGGCATGCAATCCCTGTATCTTCCAGCTAGTTCAGCTCTTTTCCCCTTGGACCAGCTTCACACTGACAAGCAGATGTGTGGCTCTGAGTGCCTTGGTTGTGGCAGACAGCATTCTTCATCATGCACCTATTCTAGCTCATCTCACCGGTAAGATCCTTTGGCCTGGACTGGGTTTGCTCAGGGTAAGAACTGCTCTGAGTTTTGAGATTAAATAGACAGAAAATCTGTCACTGATTTGCCTATGGCCATGAATTCACTCTGTGTATTTTAAAGCCACATCTATTCTGAACAGAAGGACCCATTCTTGCAGCGCACTTTGTTACTGAAGGGTTTTATTTAAAGAAAAGAGGAAGCAGAATCTATTATATATCTCTGTGCAGTGAAAAGGAGGCAATGTCTCACAATACTTGTGATACCTCTAGGTATTAAAGACAACAGTTTGCAAGACATCATCTCCACTGTCTGGCAAGGACTGAGCCTGCTGCCTTGACTATGCTCTTGGCTTACAGTGGCCCATCCATCACCTGCCTTTTTAACTGGCAATGATGAGGAAATTATGCACGCGAGCAGCCATGTGCACCACAGGGTGTAATTCCTAACGTCCCATAGCAAACATTTTTCCTGGTGCTAGCAGGTGTTTCAATCCTTCATCTGGACTTTTATGAACAGTGCTGCTGGGTATCTCCTTCCAGCTGCTCCCACTATCTAGCTGTCAGCTGGGTGCCAGCTGGAGAAAAAAAAAAAAAAGGAAGGTTTCTGGGGCATCTGCAGCAGCTCGATGGGCACTGCCATCACCCTGCAGCTTGGCCTTAAAGGCTGGTAGAGGAAGAAGGCATGAGGGTGGTAACGAGACCAGCTGCTGGCTCCTCATGTTCCCTCGGACTCTGGGGTTGTGTTTGTGCTGCAGCAGCCAGCACAGCACGGAGCAACTCATCATGGCCAGGCCTGTGCCACAAAGCCATAGGGAGGGGTGGAAGAGAACTGGACAAGCAGGTCACTCAGCTACTGTCCCCCCAAGTTCATACTGGTCTAAGCTCTACCCAAATACCAAGACAGCAGTCCCCCCTTCTTCCTGCTTCCAAGCAAAGCTGCCCACAGCAAGTAACATCATACACAAGGCTTGTCCCTGCAGCTCAAAGAAATAGAAGTCACAAGTGCTCAGGCTCTGCCTTCTCAGGAGGGGTTTTCATGATACGTTTTTCCCACACATCTCAGCGCTTCATAAAATACAAACGAGCCTCAGAGCACTCTGAGGAGGTGGTGGCTGTTGTATTGCATTTCTACACCGAGAAACCAAGGCACAGAGATGTCACAGAGCGGGTCGCAGCCCACTGAAGTCACTAGGAAAGTCTCCTACTGCTTCAGTGGGAACGCGCGTTGGGGCCTCCAGCCTTCTCCAGGCAGGGAAGCCCCTGGCACAGCTAAGCAACATTTGGTATTGTACAACCAGGGGAATGGCACCCTGATGAGCAGCTCTCCTGGGGTGCAAGAGGACTCCACGTTCGGAAGGACCAGGACTGAAGCTGGCTCCCCACAGAAGCACCACTTCACATGACATGCGTTCTGCATCACGGCACGAGAGGGATGGCCAAGGCCCCATCCATTCGCCATCTGCATCCAGCCTGGTAGAAGATATTTATTCCTAGAATCGGTGGGGCTTTATCAGCGGACTTTGACCTACAGCATCTCCCCGCATATTTCTGGGCCACACACAGCCCTGCTCAGCCTGGAGCTGCAGCACTCTCCTACCCTGGTCCTGGAAAGGACTCAGGGTTGCATTGTGTAAGGAAAGGGCTCTGGGCTGCTGGCAAGCTTCACATCGGGCTCCAAAATGACTCTCATCTCTGAGCCGTGTCAGTCCCAGAAGCCAGCTCTCCAAAAACCAAAAGGTCAGACCACATAGTGCGTTCAGCAACACTCTCATCACAGAAGTCTGTAGTGGATGGTATTTCTGGGTCTGCAGCCATTTAAAGTCCCCAGCAATTAGAGAGCAGAGTCCCGAGTCTCTCTGGAACAAGGCAAATTGCTGATTAACAAGAAATGGAATAAGGAAAAACAGGACATGGGTTTACTTTCCTTCTTTCTTTTGCTGTAATTGTTCCAGATTTGTCCAAGGAAAGCATCCCTCAGGGCTTATCAGAGCAGCCACCGCAAAGGAGAACAAAGGAAACACCAATCATTTCCAGTAAATCAAAAAATGACAAGCTTTAACCTTCAGAGTAGAGCAGATTCCTGCAAAGGGTTTGGCTGCTCTGTCTTTGAGTTTCCTTTTCCCCAGTCCCAGTTTCCTAGCAAAAGTTTCCTCAAACAATAGAGATTAGCATCAAAAGAAGAAAGAAAAAACATTAAAACAGCCCTCCTTTCACAAATAGGCTTAAAATGGAAAGACAGGGCTCGTCACTTGGGAGCAATTGGTTACTCTTTGCAGTGTGGCAGCACTGAGGATTCAGGTTAAGCACCACAGCCCTGCTGTGTGGGTGCTGTACTGTCACACAGGGCAAAAAGATGCTTCTTGGCTCCCTCCCCCTCCCTTTCTATGAGTAGGAGAGATGTTAGGGGACTGGGAAGTGGCTACTCATATCACAGAGCTATTGCAGAGCATAATTGCACACCACAGCAGCCCGCCATGAGGCTGGTGAGCCGCCAGCAGAGTCCACGAAGGGTAAATGCAGCCCAGGCATCACGTACCGGGTGCTCAAAGGAGGGCGCAGCCTTCCTCAGACACATACTGCAGCCAGGCACAAGCTCAGAGAGGATGGGGTGGCCCACGCATAGCTCTGGGAACTGGACACAACCTAACCCTGCTCCTCTCTGGCACTAATTCCCTCTGCCATTTTGCCCAGCTCGTGCACTTGTGTCCTCAGGTGTAAAACACACTTGTCTCCAGAGACAAAACCAGCTAAGTATGGATATTCTGGCAATAAGGGATTGGCTCAGACACCATGCTGACCCTCCTCTCCTTTCAAAAAAACACATGATGCTGAGCAGGACATGCTTGTTATCCAGCAGGATTCAATGGGAATTCAGTCCAACCTGAGGATGCGCTGGTTTAAAAGACAGTATCATGTAAATCCGGAGGAGTAAATAAACCACACACCTCCTCACACACCTGTGACTGTCAGGAAAGACAACGTGCATGCGTAAGGAACCAAGAGATTCCTTGAGAGCTTCAGATGTTAGATACAACTGTACAGGTGGCCAAGAAGGCCAACAGCATCCTGGCTTGTATCAGGAATAGTGTGGCCAGCAGGAGCAGGGAGGTGATTGTCCCCCTGTACTCGGCGCTGGTGAGGCCGCACCTGGAATACTGTGTCCAGTTTTGGGCCCCTCAATACAAGAACAACACTGAGGTGCTGGAGCGTGTCCAGAGAAGGGCAACAAGGCTGGTGAAGGGTCTGGAGCACAGGTCTTATGAGGAGCGGCTGAGGGAACTGGGGTTCTTTAGCCTGGAGAAGAGGAGGCTGAGGGGAGACCTTATCGCTCTCTACAGCTACCTGAAAGGAGGCTGTAGTGAGGTGGGTGTTGGTCTCTTCTCCCATGTAGTTAGTGATAAGACGAGAGGAAATGGGCTCAAGCTGCGCCAGGGGGGGTTTAGATTGGATATTAGGAAAAATTTCTTCATGGAAAGGGTAGTCAAGAATTGGAACAGGCTGCCCAGAGAGGTGGTGGAGTCCCCATCCCTGGAAGTGTTCAAAAAACGGGTAGATGTGGCACTTTGGGACATGGTTTACTCTAGTCCACCCTTGATTGGCTTAGAGTAGACTTGGTAGTGTTAGGTTAATGGTTGGAGTGGATGATCTTAAAGGTCTTTTCCTACCTAAACGATTCTATGATTCTATGAATTGCTTGGGCTGCTGTAAATCTAAACTCAAGGGCCTCCCTTTCATGGAGGATGCTTTTCAAAACCCCACAGGGAACAAAGAAATCCTTCCTATTTTACCCATACATCTTTCCTCACCTAGGAAGAAAACAGGTATCTTAAAACCTTCTTTTATGGGGAATGAGATGGCACCATAGAGTCACATCCATGGAGAGGGCAGGTGTGTGACAGGTTGGTGACACGTACTGGCTGCTGCGGATGACCATGCCTCCTGGCACACCCAGCCCTGGCTAAGCACGCAGGGGCTGCAGCACAGCCCCTTCCTGCCCCATGGCCCTCCAACTCTGTGTAGCGAATCAGCCCAGGCCAACTGGCTGCATCTAAGCACCTGCCAGAAACAAGCTTAGCCCTGGAAGACACAGCAGACATCCACTGGAGCTGATGAAGAGTGTGTACGATGGCCCATGACACTGGTGTCTGCGTGCATTCACCCAGACCTGCTCCGGTGCAGCAGCTGCCTTTACCCCACGGCTGCTGCTGCTGGAGCTTGTCTGCTGCCCTGAACGGTCACCATTCCTGGGCCATGCAGTGGGTCACCACGGCTGGGGCGAGCTCTGGACAGACTCACACCATGCATGTGGCTCTACCTTCCTCTTGTCCCAACTCAGACCCCATTGTTTTACCATCTTTTAATCTAACTGGGCAGTTAATGATAGGAAAGATTTGTTCACTGGGGAAAATGCCATAGTAGACTACAGCTGAAGCAAGAGCTATAAAAGGGTAAGTTGCTGCTCCCAGGAATGTGCACCAACCTGAATAACGGGCTGTGCAGAAGACTCTGCTTAGACCTTTGCTGGAGCCAGAATTTGAGCAGCATGGACGGCTTGGGCACTGCATAGGCAGAGACTCTCAGCAGCACATATGAACGACTGCTCTGGTCCAGTGCAAAAACCCACGTGCCTCAGACAGGGGACAATTGCTCACTCTTAAAAAGATAAAATCAAGGTGATTATAGCAAAGTGGAACTTCTGGTATTTTTCCAGTTACCAGAAATCTTCCTTCAAGGGTTTATTTAGCAGAGGGGAGAACTGGTTTGCTGAAGTGGAAGCAGGTCATTACAAGGTAACAGAAAATCATCAAGAGAACACCTCAACCACAAATGCTCCTGCTGAACTGAATTGCTACCAGGGTGAAAGAGGCAAGGACATCAAAGGCTCATTTTGGCTTTCCCAGTAAGGCCGGGGCCATGTCCTGACGGTGGCTGTGGGTTTTCCTAGGAGAATATGAAGGCACTAACATTGCCTTATAAATAATCATGCATTTGCCCTCCTTCAGTGAGCTAGGCCATCATAATTATGACATCCTGAGCAGCGATGAGGCCTTGTGCAGCCTGTTTCGCCAGTTCTGTGTTTGAGAAGTGACTCATGAGCACACTATCAGCTGACTGCATCGTGGCTGCTGCAGCCATCACACCTGCCAAACACCGGGGGAGAAAACTTTCCCTGCTGCTCTGGCATGGGCCCTTCCAGCATACATGGAGGTGTTTTCAGAATGTTTTTTCTTTAGAGAGGAAAAGATTACGGTTTTACGGCTGTGCCATGCTCATTGCAGCCATAGGGTAGATTGGGAGAATGAGGACAAAGCATAGTTCGGGTCATGCTCCATCGGTTCTGTAGGAGCACCTCCTTCTCCCCCCACATCTCCAGGAGGAAAGAATTCAAGGACAGCTTACATTTACCCAGCATGATGCTTTGAGGGATGGTTTCCAAAGATGCCTGAGCTTCCCTGACCCATTTTCCACCTGTGTTGACAGTTGACTGCTAGGCTCAAACTGCTTAAAGGTCATTTCTGTGCTGTGGAGATTGCCCATTATCAGAATGATCCACCCCACCAACTTCCCCATAGATGGGGGACAGTGACCCCTTCGTTAATACCACATTTCCAGGAGGTCCAACAGCTCCAGACAAAAGCTGTTCCCAGTGTTATAGGTACTGCAGCAAGTCACAGGTTGTCTGCAGGAGGGTAGGAAAGACCGTGAAAGGAACTCGGGCTTCCTTTGGGTGATTGACCTGAACACAGCACCCATATCTCTGGAGTCTGCTCCGACAACAGTCTCCCAGATCCTGCCCCCTGAAACCCAGCTACAAGAAGAAAATGTCATGCAAAGGAACAAAGCTCTCATCCTTTGCTTTGCAGATTTTCCAAGTACCAAATTTAAACTGCCCATCCTTCAAACTCCATCATCCCCAAAATCTACCACACACCCAGTATCTTCTGCTCAGAGGCTCTGGATCCACAACCCTGAACCCTTAATAAAGTCTCGCTGGAATGACATTACCTATGTGAATCAATGCTACTCACTGAGCAAAGCGTGCAACAGCGGGCTGCCAAATCTGTTCTACCCTCGTCTCCTTATTCAAGCAAGGTCCTCAGTGGAGTTCGTGCCTGGGGTCAGTGTGGAATTAAACTAACTGTAGTGAAATAAAATCTCAGGAATAACTCAGGCTTATATAGATCATTTGTTAAAGCACTAAACCAAAGAGGCACTTGCTCAGTACACGCTTTGGTTTTTTCTCAATAATTATGCTGGAGTTAGCCATGCTCCTTTACCTAGCCCTGTCTCTGTGCTTCAGTGAGTTCTCAGTGAGAAAATGCTGACTTTTTCCCTGCCAAAAAATTAATGAAAATTAGGTGAATTCTCTGTCAAAATGTTCAACTACAAGAAAAAAACATCCCACAACAATAACAAAGTTTTTGTTCAAAAAATGAGAACCATCACAGAAAGGAAAGGCTTTTCTTCAGCGTTTCACATGCTCTGATACCAGCTTCGCTGTTGTAAAATCACTTCTGCTTTGAAAATGGTCAACTTGCTGATGTTTCATTTGACTCAAAGCAGAGTTAATTATGCTAATGAGACACCAGGGTACATGAAGAAGCCTTTTCATCAGGTCCACACTGAAAATCTGTGCAGCTTTGAGTTTTTGCACTACGTGCTTGCCCTGCCATTCCATCAGCTGTTTAATTAATTAGGACAACTTCAAAAAAACCACAAAGAGAGAGAACAACACAAACCCCTTTGATTACGGAGCCTCCAGGTACGTGCATCACTTGGCTAACACTCCCATGAGCGCTGACCCAAGGTCATGAGGCTGCAGCTCTCGTGAACATTCATAGTTGGTCTAAACCAACAACACTGGTGAAATTAATTCATTGTTCTTTTAATCTCACCTTTCTTTCCCTCCATGTTAGCTGTAATCCAGGTCACTTATCTAATCAGTTACACACACACACATAAGAGGAGCCGGCTTGAGGGAAGGCAAGATTGCATCTTCCCATGAAGTGGTGGCTTTTGCCCCTCAAAGTGTACGTAAAACCCTGCCCTTAGGTGTTTTCTGTGCCAGCAAAGGCATCTAGTGTAAGCAGTGCGAGAGTGAAAAGTAACCACTTCCATCATACTACTCCTTCTCTGTATGGATCACACCCTGCACAGTTTTGGATAGCAAGAAAATAAATAGTAATTTTTAAAATTAGCTGATTTTTTTTTTTCTCCAAACGGGACAAATGCCCAGTGAATGTAGATCCAAAGTGATGCCCCTGAAGTGACAGCACCACATTTTCCTTTGCCTCTGGCCCCTGTGTATGAAGCATGTGGACAGGTTCAAGGCCATGGATACGCACTTTCTCCAGGTTCCCAGTGGCATAAGTTGGAGCAGGACACAGCCTGCAGCTACCCCAGCCCACCCTGCCCACAGTGCTTCAAAACCTGCTTTTGCAGGACAGCAGCCATCCACCTTGCAGCAGCCATCGCTAGCAAAGGACACGAGGGGCTGAGGCCCAAATGCGGGTTGTTCCCGGTGGGAGCTCACATGGCCATGCTCCTCACAGTGCCTGGAGCACTGGGGACCAACCTGCCTCCCTGCCAGGGCTTCAACACACCCTGCACAGCTAAAATGACTAATATACCCCCCATTTAACTTAGTTTCCTTCAAGACCCAAAAGGGACCTTTAGAAACTAGCCTGCCTGTGTTTTGAGCCATCACCCAAGGCTTTGGTCAGTGTCCTGGACTCTCTTGCCTCTGCCCATTTGCATCTGGATGCAGAAGATGGGATGAGAAGGTAAGTCACTCCTCTAGCAGCCATTGTCTCATTCTTAATCTTTAAAAGGGCTGGTGTGGAGAAAGGATCCCTATTAAGCGAATGCTAATGGGGTTGAACCAAAAAGACTCTTCTTAAAATTATAAACAAAAAAAATAGGAAGAGAAAGAGCACAGCTGTCATTTTATATAGATGGAGCTCTGGGCTGCAGGAGTCTTTGAAATCCCACCCATAGAACTACTAGTTCTACAACCTAATTTCTCCTATCCATGTTATTCACATGCTAATGCTGTTCCCTATGATTTATCCTAGCCTGACTTTATTTTTCAAATATTCCCTTTTAAAGATGCAAGGCCACGTGATGCAGTAAAAAGTGACTGAGCAGCAAGAGCAGAAGCTGTAAGTAGCTCAATGCATGAGGACAGGACACTTGTGTCCTCAATAGAGAGCAGACCCTTTGGGAGCATGTGTTGGCTCCTTTGACATGCCATAAGCATTTCAGATAGGGTCACATCCAAGAAGAGAGGGCTAGGGTAGCTGCCAGGTTTATGATTTCTAGGATGAGGATAGTCTCCAAGAATAGTCCCCTTGTTCTCCAAAGACCGTCAGATGAAGTCATAGAATGGGAGGGGGAAGGGGAGAAACAGGACAACACACAGAATATTTGTATGTATTTAAAGGCCCTGAAAGATGTGCT
Organism: Pelecanus crispus; assembly: GCF_030463565.1. Classification (NCBI taxonomy): domain Eukaryota; kingdom Metazoa; phylum Chordata; class Aves; order Pelecaniformes; family Pelecanidae; genus Pelecanus; species Pelecanus crispus. Next base: position 12,198,315 of record NC_134650.1, on the reverse strand, counting down.
CAAGCCTCTGTTCATGACTTCAGGGAAGGGCAGAAAGTTTGACATCTGGTTATTTGTTTTGTGCTTGCCACGCACTTCAGAATGAAAACTGCCTGGAATTGATGGGCTGACAGCCATCGGTCAGAGACATCAAAGAGCTCTCCTAATGGCAAAGGAGAAAGCTGCAGACTAACCTGTTCCCCCTCTCCCGGCCAAGGGCTTTCTGCCATTTGCTCACCTTGCCACCGAGAAGGAAAACTAAGATGGCATTTAACCCACCTACTAATTAGGTATGATTGTCTTCCATGCTCCTCATCTCTGATGCCTTTAATTACAAGGTGGGGCCCTTAGCTCTGCTTGTCTCCTCACAGGGTAAGGAAAAGTTGGAGAGAGTTAAAACATCTCACCTGGGACAGGTTTCCCATTTCCCTGAGCCACGCTTTGTGTGACTGAGTACTGTATGGACAACAGACAAAATACAAATCTGTATCTCCGTGCCTGACAATTATGGTGTGTGCATTGGCGTGTCTGCGCACGTGCTCTTGCCTGCATACCAGACCTGGGTCAACTTTGCTCCAGTTTGCCCCTTTTGGGACAACGATGCAGCTGGTATGCAAGGACTGGAGACAAACAGCAGCGCTGGTATGTGGCATCATCCAGCCTCTGCTTCCCTCTCCAGCTCTCTGCTCTCGCCCCTGCGTCTGGGCTCCTGGGCACAGGATACAAAGCATTCAGCAGCAGTGCAAGGTTCAGATGCCTGCAGCCCTTGCTGCTCATTCCCACCCTTGTGCCCTGCCAAAACATGCCTATGCCCCCTTCCCCACTTGTTTCAATAAAACTGCCCTGGGAGTCCTGTGAACCAGAGAAAGAAAACTGGTCCAGCTTGCAGAGAAGAAGCCTCTACTCCAATTCACAGCGCAGGTGCAGTCAAGTAAGCCTTGGCACAGGACTAGGGATAATACGGTGCTTCCAGCAAACCCTTTATGATATAAATCTATTGCTTTAAATACGATCTGCAGGGCAGCTCATAGTGTCTGAGCATGATTTGCATAGGGACTAAAGAAAATGCTGCCAGTGCCAGAGAGACACTGCGCGCAGGCTGTCCTAGCCTGGCATCACCAGCCCTTGAAATAAAAATCCCTAACCAGAGCACCTGCGCTACAGTCCCTGGACAGTTCAAGAAAAAGACAGTTCCAACCCAAAACCTAAAGATAGAACGGACACACTTGGAAAAGGGAGCCCTAAATGTATCCTTCTGTGGTAGGCAGGATGTGGACATAACCCACAATTGTCAGTCCTTGTTCTTCTTAACACAAGGCATCCATGCAGCTCTCTCTCACAAACCTGGGAGCAGGCATGCGCTTCCTCCATGCTTCTTTTCTGTCCAACTTCCAACTGCAGAACAGGGGTTTAGAAGAGGATTAACTGCTACGTCCTACAAAGTTCAGTGGGAAAGCTGAGGGTAAGGCCAAGTTCTCACCTTTGAATTAGGCCTAGAAAGGGCCCTTGCCATAGGGTAAGATCTGTGCCTACCACTGGGGTTCAGGAGAGTCGGAGGTAAAAGAGGAGGATGTATTGCCTCACTCTAAAGAGGTCTGTGTTCATGGCACATGCTTCCAGAGCTCTGTTGCCTTTTGCAGGTAAGCTTAGAATGGGTCCTTGGTATTAAACTTAAGTCTGTGCATACTGTTAGGGTTAAGACAAGACCAGCGACCATGCCAGATCTTGATTTTATCATATTGAAAATTAAACACATGTAATTATCCTATTCTTAACCAAATACTAAACTGAGCAGACTGGCTGCTCTTGTTCTGAGCGCTAAGCGTGGATGTAACCCTAACTCAAAGACAGATTAATATGGGTAGCAGGCAGCAGAAGTTGGTGTTTCTAGGCAGTCAGGTATTTTCCAGAAAACAGCGTTGCCCTCATCTGCGTGAGACTTAAGTTGGATAACAGAGTTAACTTTATATACCTATTTATTGCACATTCTCAGGCTACAGATATGAATTCCTGTGAAGCACCAGTGACATGGCTCCTGCAACAAAGGGGTTTTCCCCCAAAGCATCCCATTTTTAGTTTTTAGTTTTAGACCATCTCCTCAGCCAGTTCAACCCATCCCAGCCTGGGAAGTCCGACACCGAGCAGATCAGTGGTGAATATTGCCCATTCCTCAGATGATCAGGCCTGTTTGTGCTGAGCAAAAAGGAGCAGGGCAGCGCTGCTCTGAGCAGAGCTGGTGCCAGACAAGAGCAGCTTGGTGGGGAGAAGAGACTTGGTGCTTCTATGCATATGGCTCGTCATTTTGCAGAGCTGCTTTTCAGACTTGCTAAAGGTACAAAGTTAAGGTAGTCAGAAATTCAAAAGATGGATGGATGAGCTAAAATGTGTGAAAAAAAAAAAATGATTGCTGCTCTCATTTCTGAAAACAAGACACCTCACATTTGGCAAGAATATGCACCTAGTGTCTTGGATGTTTTCCCAATGGCCATACCTGCTTACAAAAACATCCATGCTGGCTGCAGAGTTTTAGTCTTCCCTCTAGAAAAGAGCCACCAACTCACTACAAAAAAAAATCCCATACCACATAATCTTTGTTTCATGTTGCTTTTCCTGTTCGCAGACAGAGAAGTTTCCATCTGCCACTCCTAATAAACCCCAACATACCTTCTCCAAGGCATACTAAAAGCTAATACAAGTATCTTTGATCTTACCCTTTCCATACGCTATTCAAGCCTTGGCATCGACCAGCAAACAAAACTGTCTTCTGGATGCCTTGACCATCTTTGCCCTTTAGGAGATCTATCAGAACCAAGAAGCAGCAGCTTACGAGGGACACATCCGCACAGCTGTGAGATGGCAAGAGCGCAGAGATCACTCAACTTCAGCCATAGGTGAGGGTCTACTGGAAGTCATGTGTATCGGGGTATAAGCTCCACCGAAGTTCACAACTCTTCACATAATGGCAAGAAGTAGCTATGTGATACTGAAATAGTGTAACTATCTGGGTTTTCAACAGGAAATCTATTTTGAGACCTAGGAGGAGCACTCCTTAACCTTCAACTTTGGAAAGAATTGTTGATGATCTCACTGCATGGCTATCAGTGTCCTGGGCCAAATACTCCTTATGCTCTTGGACTTCTGATCAGCTAACAAAGCAGATGCATGAACTAATTAAAGAAGCAGAGCCTGTGTTTTCTGCTTCTTACAGCTCTATATTCAGTAGCTGGTACATGACACCTCGTGAGCTGATGCTTGTCTGTCTGTGATCTAAGATGAAAGAAACGTTCACCAAATAATCCAGGGGGATGGGAGACTGAACACTCTTTGCTAGGGCTGTTTCCAACATATGGAGAAACAAAATCAATTGCAGAATCCCAGATTCATAGGCAGTAGTTCTCAGGAATTAGCTATTGGGAAAATAAGCTCATCCCTTCTGGCTGGCAGTATTTCATACCTGAGATAACATCACCTGGAATCTGTAATCCGATTTTGCAAGAGGACAGACTCTGTGACCGAGTTCCATAGGCCTTTTCAATCTTTAATTACAATAGCATATTTAATCCTATAACATATTTCATAGGAGGCAAGCGACTAAAACAATGTTGCCTTGGCTTAACACAGAAAAAAGAGCGCAAGTGATTTCAATACCACTAGCCTGTTGCTGTTTGACTTACGCTTTCAAGAAATTTTATAAGGTATATGTGAGGAACATCATTAAAAATAAAGCAAACTAACTTGTAATTTAGAAAAAAAAAAAAAAAAAACTTCTCTTCCCCGAGTTATTTATTACCCAGTTAAGAATCTGTCAAGGCCCTCTTAACTATTAGCAAACAATTGTTGAGATCAGGACAGAATCCCAGACCAAACTGCACGATTTAATGACGTGAGTGTCTGAAATTTATTGCTCTCCTTGTACAAACAATGATCTGCAGCTGCACACAACCACCTATCCCCCAAATCTCCAAGAGGAGGTCAGAGCTTGGGGTCCTGCTCTCTACAAATACTGCTGCAGGGGCTATTCCCAACACACCAAGGTGATACAGGAATAAGAAGGCCACAGAAACTTTGGGCAGACAACCACCCAATGAGAATGACATTCCCATACACCCAGTAGTGAGAAACATATTTGACTGAGAAAGATGTATGCTATTGCCCATTTTAACATAGAAAATATACCACTTATCTAGCAGGAAACCAACAGAAATGACATGCATGGTAGAGCAAGAGTTAGGAGAAACAATGACCAGGAAACCAAACCTCTCAGCCTTAAATGGTCACACGGTTGGGGATGAAAAATAACAAATGGCAACTGAGAGCAGTGACTAGCCCATGCCAGGTGTGCAGCCACCTTCTCCATCACAGCTCTGCTCTCCAATCTGCATGGGAGCAGCAAGTTTTCCACGACTGCTTCAGAGGCTGGAAAAAAAGGATTGCCTAAAGCAGACTTTGAGGGTGTCATGTCATGAGCAGTGTTGGATAAAATATAGCCAGTCTACAAGAAAAGCAAGCATGGGAGTTTGTATCACAGCTTCTGGAGAGGTGGGTGCTCCTGCTTGTCCTTGGCACCCTGCAGAAGCTTTTGAACCTGGTGCCTCATTTCTTTTCATATTCTATAGACATCCCTCACATCAGGATACTGGAGTCTTTAGGAGAAGCCCACTCCTGGGTACACGTATCTTGCTAAATTTTCCCTGTGGCTGCAATTTGAATGTTAAGTAAAAGTCATGTCACAAATAACGAGAGCACACCTGATGTGGGTCCACAACCGACAAGGTCCAAAACCACCCCACAGGTCCTCAACTGACCAGGTCCAAAACCATCCCACAGAAATGGTGCCTGCACAGACTGCTTTACGCAAGGGTTGAAACGGGGAAGAGCGCGCTAAGGCTCCCCATGGAGCTGCCTTCTGCCAGCTGCAGTGCCACACCATTTGCTCATGAATGAGGACCACTTTGACACCAGCCCGTTTCCACCAGAGCTCACTGCCACTGCAGAATGATGGATATACATCAGGGAGAAAAACCAGCACCTCCCTGCTGCTCATGGGCTTGGCTTCTTACCCTCCATCACATCCTCCCCGCACCTGGAAGAGTCTCTCCCTGCCAGCCTGCCGAGACATCTGCCCGCTGCTCCAGCCTCTTCCCCAGCCCTCCCTGCCCCGGTCCTCCTGACATCCCTCCACTCTCCTTTGCCACAAATCACTGCAGGCCATTGCTCTGTCTTACTGCTTCCCCCTCTAAAGGACATTGCAACTAGAGTTTAACTCCACTTATAGGTGAGACACTGGGTCCATTTAAGAAGTTATATGGATGAATCTTTGTAGCCACCTGGAGCTCTTTATGCAAAGACTTCAGAGACGGTGGGGGTTAAACTCCTGTACTAAAGCTTGATGTTAATACTTCTCAGGAGGTGCCCAGCTGTGCTCTGGGGTAAATCCCTGTGGGCAGCATCTGCAGAGGGGGAAGAATCTGAGAACCTGACAATGCAATTAATTGGCCCAGTTTCATGTCATGTACAATAATTGCTTGCATGAGTGGAAAGAAAAACTAAGTGCAATTTGTTTATCCCCAAATACATCTCTATAAAATGAAGGGACTCAGTTCAATACAAGGCTCCTTTGGGCAAGGACATGGCATTTAAGTTATGTCTGTGGGCACAAAGCACATGTCTGATGTACCATAAAAATAAAGATGTTCTCTTAAACATTATCTACAAAATGCAAAAGAATCAGCATTGCTGGAAAGCTATGTTTTAACATTTCCTTCCCCCTACCTCTCTCATGGGTATCCTTTGGGCTGGTCCCAAATTAAATCTGAAAAACATTCTCTGCTTCTTCCCTTTTCACCCTCATCTTAGGATTTGGAAGTTTTTGTCCTCCCTGTGGGGCATAAATGATCTTTGATATGCACATCCTCTTCAAAGCCTGCATTATCGCAAGGCTAGCTATCAGGCTGACTGGTAGAAATCTGATTTACTTTGTTTTGTCCCTAGAAATCTGAAGCAATGCTATATTTTGGTCACTGAGAATGCCTGTAGTAGAAAGCTGAATTTTCACACAGATCCAGCTGTATCTGAAAACTAATGACAACAATCTAGCAGAAAACCTTGCTGCAAGCATTACTGGAAGGATCTCAGGCAAACTAGATCTTTCAACACAATAAAAACAAGCCAACTCCCAGCTGCAGGTGGGGATCAGATAAGGAAAAAATATTCTGAGTAGAGAAAGCCTTTACATCATCATTATATTTTTAGTATGGTTATGTTAGGTTTCACCTCCAAGTGGACATAATCAATTATGTCTAATTTCAGGATCCTTCAGCTGAAAAATGCCCAGCCACACTCCTCTTGGAAAATGGGTTTTCCTCCCCACCGTCTGGAACGTGCTCTTCTGAACTAGGAAGAATTACTCTTTTCCCCATTGATTTCTTCCCTTTCCACTTGAAAAATATCAGCTTGTGTGACTTCCTCTCTTTCTTAGGGGCCACATGCCAAAACAGCTCTGCCTTGTTCATCTCCTTTTCCAAGAGCAGCATCAATACTTCCCATCAACACTAACGACACCCTGGAAACATGACTTCTTAATTAGCAAGGCATGCTCTGCTCTGTCACAGAAGAGAGCACAAATCCTGCAGGGTCCCAGCAACACCTTTTTGGACTGCTGTGATGGTCAGGAGAGAGTGCACCAGGTCAGGATGCTCTCCTTGCCTGTTCTAATTACAGATCCTATAAACTGCTGAAATCACCCAGTCATATTTTTCCTGCATCTTGTTTGTCCCTGGAATAGAGAGTCAGTGATTGGGACTTAGTAGTTGTGGAGGCATGAGGTGATATGAAATCCAGCTGACAATTTTTCTTAGTTTGGTAAGCACATGCAATGTGTCAACCCAGAAGAAAGGAGGGGAGCTACTGAGTAACAAAGCAGTTGTTTTTACAGTCAGTTTCTTAACAGTTGCCACATCTTCCATGTGCAGTTTCCTCCAGGCTCTTTTTTACTCTGCTCTAAGTGATTGTTGCTCCCTGGTTGCTGCCATCTCTCACAAAAGTACCCACATGAGAACACTTTTCTACCTTAACATCTCCTTCATAAATGCCTTCAAAAAACAAATTTCTTTTTCACTTACATTTTGCTTATGGGTAGTCAGAGACATTTATCTTACGCTCCTACTTCTCAGCAGCTGTAGTTGTGCCTGGGGCAGCTGGTGGATGTTGCATTCAGGTTTGTCCAGCATCACTCACTCTCCCGCGTGGAGCCCACCTACTCCTTACTACAGGAAAGCACGTGGGTACAGGTGAGGCAGCACGGCCCATCACCAGCCACACTGGACAGCAGATGGTGTTTGGGGTGTAACTGCTTGAGAAAAGGGAGCAGAGGGCAGGAGCTCCTTAGCAGAGACCCAGTTTCTTCCCCAAATGCTTTAGAAGAAAGTGCCAATGTGCCCACCTTTGCCACCTACTTAACTGTTCAGTGTCCTCATCCCATCTCAGAGGAGACGGCAGCTACCACCACCCCACTGTGTAATTAGCTGATGACCTTAAGTACTTGGAGAGGTATTTTAGCTACCATAACTGTGATGCTGCTCTTGGGGCAAAATCGGACCTCAGCTACATCTGTGCAACTTTGGAGATGGCAGCACAGTGTGGATTTACAAACCATAAAATCCTAATTTGTGGAATATATTTCAGAAGACAGTTTCACTTTCCTTTTTCCTTTCTAACTTTTACCTCAGCTTCCTCAGGTGCACTCATGTTCTCTGTATATGAGACATACCTGTTCCTAGGGCTTCAGACCACCTTCTCCAGGTGAGATCAGACATTTTTTTCTAGGATGCCCTTTATTTTATTTAATTCCGGTTTTGCAAAATAATGGTCAATTTTGTTTCCTTAACTGAAAATGCATTTAATAGCCATTGCCTTTCAGCCTTCCGGTGGGCAATGTTGAACGATCCTGAACTGGGTGTGGTTTGTCCCAACATTGTTGAATTGAAGCCCCTCAGTTGAAACACTCTTCCTCAAAAGAGAACTCATCATTACATTCAGTGAAATAAATTGTCCCATTGACTCCAGGGTGCCTACACATGCTATGTATCTGGACACTATCTGCTAGCTAGAAATATGGACGGACAGGTAAAAGGCACGTGACTCCAAGGCATATTGACAATAGCCGTCAACTTGTATGGCTCTTCTCCTTCACTCAAGTTCCTTTGCCTCGTGGTCATAAGTGTCAAAAACTTCATCTTCCTCTACATAAAGTCTTTGGGAAATGAGGATGTTAATGGAACAAAGATAGAAAGGCCAAAGTTTCAATTGCCAAAGTCTCACAGTTCCTAAGGACAGAGTCTAAAACCACCCACATCCTGCTCCCATTCCATCAGGATTAACCCTGAGAGCTGTTCCGGTCACTGGAATTACTTTCTTTTTTTTCTTTTTCTTTTTTTTTTTTTTTAAACAGCAGGAAAAATGAAAAGCAGGACCACTGTCGGTGAATTTCCGCTATTTTCCTGGATGCTGTTAGAGGTTAACTCATGGATGTGGGATTCAAGAATACCAGATCAATCACAGATACAATCTGCAGGGTGAGATTGGAAGAGAAGGTCTAATTTACAAAGATGGCTGCCTCTGGGATCTGACCTCCCATTTGTTGGATATCTGCTAGCTACGTTGGAGGGTAGCAGACTGGGCTTTTCCTTGGTCTGATATCACAGTGAGTAAGTACTAAGGCAAAGAAAGCTCACAGCTATTGTGACAGAGAAGGAAGAATCTGGAAAAGCAAGAAATCTTCCCCCCACACCCTCATCCAAAAGGACTTCGTGCTCATTAAGTCAGATTTTGCTGACAATTTCCAAAAGCATGGGGTTACCTGGGGGACACTAGGCAGAGATACTAATCACCTTGCTGTCTTAGTCACATCTTACACTGCTCATGACCATAGGCTTTTACAAGGCAATGAGAGCTAGTGCTAGATGATCTCAGACCATTCCTGATTTCTTCACTAAGACAAATTTTTTTGTGATGTTACTGATATCCCTGACTCATCCCCCTATACAGAATGTTTGAATGGCTGTGCAGCCCCATGAAAGGCTGACCCTACCTTCTCTTTTCATGAGCCTTAGTCACTTTATTGTAACACAAGAATTCCTGGTTCAGCTCATGGATCTATACAATTGTGCAAAGCAGTCAGAAAGGTTTGCTTGAAACTATGTAATTGTCAGGTGCATGATGCAATATTACCATCCACCAAGCACCTGGAGCAATGATGTTCAGATTGTAGCCCTACAAACACCTGTACATCCAGTTGCAACCCCAGTTTGTCTGTTGTTGCATAGAGATACTTTCTGTTATTTGAGAGTAGGTCTAGATCTCAGTGATCCTGATATTTTTATGCCCCTCTCTGCCTGGTACACCATAAACGTCTGGCCCTATACATATCTTGCTGTATGCACTTCACAACAGTAGCCTGTTATTGAGACTTTTCCCACCTCACTGCACTCCAACCTGCTCCATATTTGATTCTGCACTGCAGCTTTCAAGGTGTTCAAGCCAGGTTTGGGTTGGAAACCACCAAACAAGAAGCTCTGGTCAGGAAACCTACTTCAAATCACCTTAAAGCACTAATCACATGGAAAAAAACTATTCTCTCTCAAAAGCAAACTAATAGCAATGAAACCATCAAGGCCCATACGTACAATTAACTTGCATTTAACATACACGTGCATTTGCCAGAATCACACAGCCATGCAAAGCTGACATACCTTTTAGACCCTTTGTTGAGGGTCTAAAAATCCAGACCTAAATTCAGAGAGCAGTTTGCAGATTGCAGACTATTCTCTGTGTTATTTTTACTTGCTTTCTATTAAGAGAGATCTTCATCCATTCAAAGGAAACCCCATTTCTGCACATATTTATCCCTAATCTCCTGCCAGGACTTCAGAAAGCATTGCTGTGGAGACCAACAAATGGTCATGAGCTCCGGCATGGCACAAAGAAAAGGACTAAGGTTGTGCTGGCCACCACTCTGGCTGCTGTGCCACTGCAGGGTGTAAAGACCTGCCTGCTGGGAAGGAGGTTCCGGGCTGATAGGTGGCATCTGGGACAGAGCAGCAAGGACAGCTACCTCTGACGCAGCTGGGCAGAAAGGGTTGCTCTGAGATGGCCCCATCAGAAGCCCAGGGCTGATAGTGGGATAAAACTTGCACAGCTGCAGACCAGAGGTCTGAGCTAACACCCCTTGAAGTTAATGCCAGGCTTTACACTGGCTTCACTGTGCTTTGAATGAGAGCAAAAGGCAGATCTTCTCCTTCACTCCAGTGCTTTGAATTACCAGATTCTGTCTGAGGGGAAGAAGAAACCTGATTAAATTCCCTGTTAGGAAAGAGACCAAAGAAAACACGGGTTCTGAAACCCTCTCAGTCTTTTGGGTAAAGGTGCACATCTTTACCTCCGTGATGGTGTTCAGATCTGGAAAAGGAAAGGGAGGAAAAAAAGATCTTTTAAAGATAAATTTCAAATCGAGACCCATGATCTTGTTACCTAATCCTAGGTATTTAGGATGTTAAAAAAGACAGACTTCTGTGGGTGGAAATGAGCAAAAAGATCAACTGAGACTCCAGTTCCGTGTAGCTGTCTTCAGCAGAATATAGCATGAGAGGCAAAAAATTCCCCATGCAAGAAATACAGCAGATGAAAGCAATCTGGCTAGGGAAGAGAATGACCCTGACACCAGAAGATCATCTGCTCCTTAACAGTAGGCTGAAGGCTGTACAACTTCTTTTTAGGAATTGCCATAGACTAGGAAGTATCTCAAATGACCTAAAAAGATATATAAGTATATATGCATATAAAATATATAGATATACATATATATATACACATAGAGAGAAGCTATATATAAGGACAGATCCCTGCAGCCTTTAAGGCTTAGAGCCAATTCATTTCCTGCTGTGTTCAGTCATTGAAGCTCCCCAGTACTTAGGACTCCAGACTTGCTAAAATTGGGTAGCTCCAGATCAACATTTTAACTAAATCCTATTTTCTGAAGAAGCAGAATGCATCTGGGACCTCAGCTGAAGAGACGCCTCTTCTCTTGGCACACAAGAGTAGCTCATGGGAACCACGGGATCCATCTTGGATGCTCCTAGATAAAGGATGCACTGTACAAAATGGGATCTGTTGCTTAGGTGAAATTCAATTTCACATTAAAAGCAGAGACAGCTGTCTTCTACTCTGTATCATAGGAGCAACCTGTGAGCCCCCTGCAAGCTATCTGATGCAGCCCTGCCTCGCGTGGGTTTGGGATGTCCCTAGCTGAGATCAGGGACATGTTTCAGGACTCGGGCAGCATAGCCACCAGGCTGCATCCTGAGGCAGATGCAAAAGGCCAAAACATTAATAGGTCAACACACGTGCAGTCACAGACTCATTTTCAATGATGGGCCTGCTGTTTCATTGGTCATTGCAAACCCCAGCTCCTTAAAGTCCGAACTGTTGTGATGGAGCCAAAACTGTGCTATTCACAAGCCCAGTGGAAGACTATATCAAGTTCTTCCATGCTTATTAATGACACTGGGTCCAAGCAAGGGCTACTGATGACATTTAGTTCATCGACATGAGATTTAGTGAGACAATGGTGCCTTTCTGCAGCCTTATCAGAGTGCTACTGTCAACAGCAAGGGTAGGCAGAGGGGTAGAGAAAGAAGCCTTGCAACCACCTGAGACATTTCTTTATCAGCTCTGCCCTTCAGAAATGCTGGTCCTTTCTTCTCCAGCACAACCCTATCCCACCCAACTCTATTCCACCGGGAGCAGAGGGCTCTTTTTCTTCCTCACCCATCTGTAATCTTCATGTACAGTCTCCCTTCCTCTGCATTTATCACTCAGGTGCGACTGCTCCAGACACATAGGGATCCTATTGCCTGTGTGAGACGCTGTGATTCCTCCCTCTGACAGTAGAGCTGTCGTGGAGCTGAGAGGGGATCTCTCCAAGCAAGCAAGCCAACACCTCCACCCGGCCCGAGTCTCTTCCTCAGCAAAACCAGGCAGCTACATCCCTGCATGCCTCTGTACTGCACGGCAGCGTATTTGCAAGGGCATGGCCCCACCGCTGCTCTCCACAGAGCATGAAGCCAATTTTTTCAGCTCTGAGGGACATCCCCTCCTCACCCCCAAGGATATGCCACAACAAAGAGTGAGAACTAGGGAAGACACATGAAGGAGACGACAACCTCATTGGTTTTCAACCTGCAAGTTCTGCAATCCCCAGGTCTGACAGGAAGGAGAGTCTCTTGTTTCCTCAGTTCCCAGCATGACAATAACACTGACATATCTTCCTGCCTATATTTAGTAGCCACATTATCTGGCACTAACATGTGCTGTCAGGAGTAGCTCTGTTAGGTGACAGAACAGTGGGTACGTCAAGTTCTCCTCCGTTTGTTTTGGGTTGGGTTTTTTTTTCCCCCTCTTCCCTTCTCCCCAAAACACTCACACAATTTCTTGCAAAATAATCTTATCTCCCTCCTGGGCAATGCTATCAGCTATCATCCAGCATCATGGGCTTCTGCCTTCACTGGATCGCTTACACACCCCACACCACTTTCCCCAGGTCTGTCACAGTTATTAAAACCTTGTAACAAGCTGCTTTGCATTTAATCTCATCTGTCATCAGATCCTGTTTAAACACCAAGAATTACCACTTTAATGCAACTGCTTCCTAAGACATGACAGCTTTCTTCCATTGATCTCAAAGCATTCTGCAAGAGAAGCTGAACATCCCTGGGCCCCTTTCTCTGTGTGATAATTGATACACAGTGAAACAGGGCAGCCCTAGCAAAACCAACAACCCAATGCCAGGAGACACAAGAGACCCAGGTGAGATATCCCAGCCTTGACTTGTAACTATTATATCGGGCTGCCTACAGCATGCAAGAGCACCTCTCTGTTTCCATACAGTAGGATGCAGGCAAGATAATAGCACATAAAATCTGGAAACACTACAGGTCAAAGTTTGAATGCATGCACCAGTGAGAAGAACACGCCCTTTTCATGTCCCCAGAGAAGTGATGTTAGCCCACACAAGCACTCCCATACTGCTAGAGAGTCTGCAGTAGCTAAGCCCATTCAGGACCCCTGGCCCTGGGGCAGTGCATGGGGCAGGTTGCTGAAGAAGCTAACAGCACATTCTTTTCTAAGAGTGGATTAAAAAAAAAAAAAAAGGGGGGGGGGGAACTGCATTTGTTATTATTCATTAAATGTACTGGAGCTGCCTTATGTGCTAAATGTTCTTACCCTGATGATCTTACCAGCTAATCTGATGATCTTACGAGCTAATTAAAGATGACTGATGAAGTATGATAGAAGCAATGTATTAGTACATTCAAACTACAAATGGAAAATTGAGGCAAAGACAGCATACGTATATATTACCTACATGAAATACAGACAGCGCATGAAGTTCTGTAGGAAAGCCAGCCCCGTTCCTTCAGATCAAAACATTCCTTCCTCTCTTTGAAACCCTGCGCTGGAATGACACATTAGCGATGTCCTCCTTGCCAAACTAATTACCTGCGTTGCAATGCAGGCCAACAGATTTGAGGAGTCCAAGATTACTCATCAGTGAAACTGGTATCTGGTAAGTACTAAAGCTGGGAAAGTTTTGCCAGAAATACAGTAGAAATTGTCCCAACAGAAATGCTGGCCTGGGGCCGCTTTTGGAATTGAACTTGAATCAAGCCTTCTGGAAGGGCTTATTTATACTTACATGGGACGATGACACCAAACACTGGGATACCACAAGAGAGCTGGTTCTCATGGAGTTTTCCATCCTACATTTAGGACGTTCAGACTGTCCAATGGTCCAAAGACCTTTGAAGGAAATCCAACTCTGTACCTTTTGGGTTTCCTCCAGCAATCAGCAGGAGAAATAGGAAGAGCTCAAGTTACAACTCCAGTTCCCAATACTCCATCCAGATGAAAATGTCCCAGTTATGTACTTCAAAGACTAAGTCAGAACCTGTGTATCATAACTTCAGCCAAGGAAAGGAGTTCAGATTCATGCTTGGCTGTTCAGTCCCTACCCTACTTATGTATTATGTGTATTAATTACTATGCATACTCAAAATGCTAGGCACGTAAGTGTTAGATACTACTTCAATGAAATCCTTGGCATCCGTACCACTGGCCATAAATCTTGTGAACAAATTCCTTGCTATTTAGCTCCTACTTCCAGTCAGACTGGAATTCCCACAAGACAGTGTCTGTCAGGAGCTTAACATCAGAAATTGCAGATGGTTATGAAAATGGAAACAACTTAAAGAAAAGCCAACCTAGTTGGGTTTGGGGTTTCTTTGCTTGTTTGTTTTTTTTTTTTTTTATTAAGACTTCTCAAGAGATTCAGGTCAAGGCTGATTCATAGTTCTGGGCTGGTTCCTACTTTATCCAAATCTGCTTGCCCTAAGCATGGCAAAAGGGCCACCTCTTGGTTTCACTGACTTCAAAAGAAGGAAGATCAAGCCACATAATCACATTAAAAACCACAAAACATGTTAGATCTTTGGATTCTGGTTCATCAAGCTACATCCTAAACGAGACTCCATCCAGCTTCAACAATGTTAGGACAAGCCGAATCACAGTTTGATATTTAATCAAACTATTTGATGGTTCAACAGCAAAGCTCCTCTGATTGCAAGCAATGCCAAGTTGCCAAGTTTTAAACAAAAAAGCGCGGTGTACAACCCATCTAATGCAGAGATAGGACAGGACACAACCTGTTCCTCACCATGCAGCCTTTTGCACTGCAACATCAAGCTCGTGGGATCTTTCCCTGCGGAGGGAACAACCCTCTCCCCTACCAAAAGGTGGGGAATGAGGTGACACCAAGCCAGGAGAAGGGTTTGGTGGAGTGGCTGTGGGGCAGGTTCAACTAGCTTGATGCTGAAAGACAGGTAGAAATACAACCAGCTGGCAAGCGTGCTTAGGTGGGGAGAGTCATGTCCGAGTTTGCCAAAGGGGCAGAGTTCCCCACACGTTCCTGTGTCTCGGTGGAAGGGGAAGTTCCCAGAAGCTTGCCTTACCTCTGTTTCTATTCTTAACCCTTCTCTGGCACCCTCACAAGTCTGGGTATTGGTAGGGGAGCTGCTCTGCAGAAAAACAATTCAGAAAAAACAGCCCTCCCCAGCCTGGCAGCAAGCAGGCCCTTTTTGTCTCTCCAACACCAGAAGGGTGATAGCCAAAATGGTTTTCCCAGAATGACGCCTATGGACTGGCCCCAAAAACCTTGTTTATAGAGAAATGAGCTTGAGAAGTAAACAAGTCACAAGTGCTTTCAGAGCAGGGTCCTCGCCTTGGCCAGAGCTGGAAGAAGCTCTCTCCCCTCCATGACCCAGCTAATGCTCCAGTTGCCGGTCCCCAGCTCAGCGAGCTATCTCATGCATCGCAAAGACCAATACAGTGTTTCAGAGAATGGAAAGACTCAGATAAATATTTACAAAACCAAAGGAAGGTTCAATGGCTCCGCACTTCATCTAATCCAGTGCAGCATTGTTAAACGGAAGATGTTAAACTGTGCGCAGCAGTGTAAGAAACCTTGTGTGTGAAGTTATATCCATCCCCTGGTCACAACTACTGTCTGTAGATATCTAAAGGTCTGATTAAATGTGTCCATGTCCAAAAAGTCATTCTGGCAGCAAGGATCCCATTTCTCATCACGCTTATTCCTCTGTCCCCTGGGCTGGGGCAGCTTTTATCCCATAAGCACAGCTCTTGCTGACCTGGCTTTAAGCAGAGGTAGGACTTGAAGGTCTCCAGAGGTCTGCAAAGCTTGGCAACCCCCTGCTACTGTGAATCACCTCCAGGTACTGACTTGCATCAGTGCTAGAGGGATGTAAACCCTCAGGTATGAGGTAAAAAAAAAAAAAAAAAAATCCTAAAACCCGTTTAAAATTCCCAGGGCAAGAAAGACGTTTTCAAAGCAACAGACTTGAAAGGGATTTTAAAAGATTTTTTCTTCCCCTCGCCCCCCTCACGGAAAACAAAAATTCTTCACTCTCTGCTTTCCTCTGCATCATTCCCAGGTCAGTGCTGTGAGATACTGTTGTGACAGTGAATTTGACCACAAGGGCTGGCACAGTCTGTGCTCTACTCCACCTCGTGTTTGGGACAAGATGTAAATCTGGAGCAGAGACAAGAGATCATCACTCTTTCCTAAATACCCAGTCGCAGTGATCAATGAAGCTAAGAAAAAGTCATGGCAGGATTGAAGGGAAAACTTCACCCTACCTTGGAGGGTAATTTGTATAGGAGCCAGACTGGCCTTTGGGGGCTGCGATCTTTCAGTCTCCGGGTTAATCCCAGCTTCTTTTTCAAATTGAATGGAAGTTTCCAGCATTTGTCATTCCAGCTTGGAAAATGTAAACTGATCCCTGGGTTGGTTTCTTCTAAAAAGCTTGGAAGACTTCAGCTTCCTGCAAATCAGCTAGCAAAGCTGGGAGGGACAGGAAGATTGAGATGACAGATTGGGGCACTGTTAAAAAGTTAACAAATACAAAAACCCTTTTCATCTCTAGACCCAAAGGAAGTTTACAACGGATTCTCTTCCTCCACTACAGATGGAAAGCAAGGAAAACCTGGCAGTGCATGGAGGACGGCCAAGCAAGGCGCTGGAAGAGCAAGAAGGGGACCCATGCCCATTCCTCTCACTCCCTGTGTGCATTGCCCAAAGCCTCACCAGACCTAAGGAAGGAGCAGGAGGAGGCCAACAAACCGGATCGCCATGGACTTGAAAACTATCTCAGAGGGAGCTGGAAGAAACAGAAGTGGATAGATTGAGGATAGGTTAAATAGTGACCTCTCATTCCCCCAGCACAACAAAAAAAAGCCGTGGCAACCCAGCAAGGCCATGCAAAGGAGCAGGCAACGTCTGGTGTGCCTGTGCTCATCCTGCTTGGGGGTGAGCATGGCTGAGAGGAAGAAAAAAACAAGGTACCGAGGAGGGTACAATTCTCTCCAGGTTCACACGTAGCAACAGTGCAAGTTTCTATAGCAACACCAGAATTATTTTTAGCATTAGTCATATTTTAACAGTAGCAACCCAACATGGAGCTGGGGTGGAGGGCTGCATTTCACCCCCTCTACTGCTTTTTCTTTCCTCCCAGTGATGCAGAAGCACACCCTGACAACTGTTTAAGTGCATATACACAAACCAACCATGCCTACAAATAAAGTCTATTTGTAGGGGAGGGTGTGAGGCAGAAAAGCTCTTTTTTTTCCCCATGAGGTTCCTTTGTTGATGTCCCTTCAGTGGGGGCTCAAAGCCCTGGTGAGCTGCAGCCCCCAGTGACAGTGGGGCCAGACACCCAGCCCACATAGGACATTTTCAGGGTGTTCTTGCAGCTCCTTTCAGTCTTCATGCATTCTACAAACATACAGGAGAGAAGAGAGCAACCACGTGTCTTTTTTGCTGCAGTGTGCCATGGCAGCAGCATAGGGGCTGAATGATGGCTATTATAGATGGGCTGTGTTCAGAGGGGTGCTTCTCCATCACATTGGCTGCAGGCATTTGTGGCAGGAGGGGCTGAAGGCATCTCCTAGGCACAGGAGGGTGCAGAGTGAAAGAAAAGGTGTAGAGCATCTTCCCCAGCACTGGGACCATGGGGAAAAAATGCCCACACTGCTGAAGTGCCCAGGTGTGCTGCCTTGGAGAGGGAGAACAATGGGATCAAGTATGACCTGCAGCTAATACCTTCGACAGTGCAGATATACAGAAGACCAGACAGATACAGCTTTTCAGCTCTATAAATGAGCAAACTTTTTTTTTTTTTTTAGGTTGGAAAAGACCTTTAAGATCATCCAGTCCAACCACTAACCTAACATTACCAAGTCCGCACTAAACCAATTAAGGGTAGACTAGACTAAACCATGTCCCATGATGCCAATCCCTGCGGCTGTCACCAGGTGACCAACTCCTTAGGCAAGTTTGGAAATTCTCTTTCTTGTTCTACAAATCCCAGCGCAGCACAAATGACAGTCTTGCTTAACTGTTACAGGAGCCAGCAACACACTGAGCAGATCCATGATAGTCTTGGCCAAGCGAAAGCAGGAATACAAATTATAACATCTCATAAGTATCTGTTATCCACCCACAGACAGTTCCTATTGCCACTCAGAACAACCCAGATCATTAGCAATAAAAATGTGTGCAGTGATAATTAACAATTTCCTTTACATGCAGTTTCTTTCATGCAAAGAAAAGATATTTGGGGCTTCACAATTCATATTGCCACTGAATTGCAAGCAGCTTTTCATGGGTTTTAGCCCCCCCTTCTAGCCATACATGCATACCCACAGGAACCAAGGCAAATAGCTCAAGTGTCCAGCTATGGGAATGGAGTAGGAGGAGTCCTGCTGGGATATGACCAGTAAGAGTCCTCAAGCCTTAGTTTCCTGACCTGAGGAATCTTCCCGCAAGCAGGGTGGTAATAAGAAAGGATGTGAGAAAAGGCAAGTGGGTTGACAAAATTATGTCATCCCTGTAAGTGACCACAAGAATTAGCCCACATGCTAATTCCCACCACGCTGCTGAGACTCTGCTAACACTACCAGGAGCAGTGGGTGTCTGCCCATACCCCAAAAACATCCTGATCACTTCAAGACACCTGCTTGTCCCAGGGCCTCCAGGCAGGACCCATCTGGGCTGCCTCAGACAGCCGAAAGCACAGTGGTACAAGGCACTGGTGGACATCTGCAGCACTGCCCTTCTTGGAGGTGTGCTGTGTTTGCTGGACATCTGCCTGCGGTCAAGTAAAAAAAAAAAGGAATGGAATCTTTCCCTTTCTATGGGTCTTGACATACCTTAATTTATCACGTAAGTATTTTATTACACTGTCACTTCCAGGAGGAGGCAAGTCTGGACTGCCCTTCAGACTGGGAGCAGATAGCGTGGTTCCCAGGCTGCCTCTTAGCAGTGTAATAACATCCTTTATGGAAACAGCTGCTGAAGAGACAATGGTGCATTGGGCTTCCCATCTTCCTAGCTGCCTGCCTGCCTCCTCATACTGCCAGCCAGTGGCTTTTTTTTCCATGTCCCCTGGAGCCTCACCTATCCACAGAGTAAAAAAAAAGAAAATCACCTATTCTACAGCAGCTTACATATTTAGTAGGATTCACTAAAGGGAATACCTCCACTAGCAATGTTTAAGAATACACAAACTAAACCAGGTTTTAAACCCCCATCAAGTGAGCCAGATTCTGATCACATCCATGGAAAGCAATCTCTGTTTGTTCTCATCTTGAGAAGACTCACTTCTGCTCTCTCCTGAGCCTTACCAAATGAGGTTCACCACGGAGCCCTGCTCGCAAGAGCACAGAACCACGCCTGGAAACAACCACATTAGCCAGCTGGGGCAGGAAGCAAGATTTCCACCTTTATTTTCCGTGATGAATACAATGTCTGCCACACCATCTACATCACTCCATTCAAATGGCCACCTTGCTAGCTAACAAGATGGGACCACCACTCATGGTCCCCAACACCACTAAACAACCTGATTGTCCCTGGCATCTCATCCAGAGGAGCACAATGCCCAGAAGGACTGGAGAAGTCGGCCCTTTTTTGCCCGCTGGCTTATGCAATCTGTGGATCCCCCGCATATTCTGGAACAGGCAGCAAGTACAAATGCCCTTGGGGAAAGGCCAAGTTTGTGTTGCGAGTTAATTGCCCATATCCACGGCACCCAAAAAACCACAGAAGCTCCTTAGAGACAAGCCTGCTGCCTTGTGAAATTACGGATGCTGTTTTACCACTTCAGTAAGTACTTGGTGTAGCCCAAAAAAGGGAAGGTTGATTAAAACAATTTGGTCTTCAGCCTTCGTCCATCTGCTAAAACACACTGATCTTTCCCCAAGAACACTTCAGCACAAGCCAAGTCAACAGGAGCAGAAAAGATGGGAAAAGCTCAGATAATTGGGCTGTCACTGCCATAAGGGAACTGTATGAGCCAGGAGAGGGGGAAAAAAAAAAAAAAAAAAAAAAGAAGAGGCCTTATGGCTGCCTGCCAGGAGGGTTGTCATACCCACAGGTGAGCTAATATTAGACTCTGGGAATGGAGTCAGAATACGTGGTTTGGTCTGCTCCTACACTGGCTTCCGCACGGCTCTCAACACTGGCTCACAGTACTCAGCCCTGCGCATTGCTTCGTATTGGGAGTGTGTTATCCGGGAGCTATTTTCAGACTGTGGCAATGAAAAGCAGAAAGACCTGTGATGCCCCAGCTGAGTGGCAGCCAGAGGAGCTGCTGTCCTCACCGTTTGAAATCCTCAGCACCTGTCACCTCTGGATTTGGCATCCCTCCCCCAGGCTCCCTACCAGGATGATAATATCTGCTTTTCTGACTGTATTTTGACATCTACCTGACACTGAGTTATGTAAAACCTCATGATAAAGAAAACTTCAGCAGGACCCATAGAATTTAAGGATGCTCCTGCTCTGGAAAACAGGGATCACTACCTTTGAGCGCCTGCCTTTGGATGTCATTCCTCATCATGGCTCTGGCTGCTGGTCTCCAATCTCAGCATAGCAGGAGGCAGACCCAACCTCATCCATGTTTGGCAAGCACTGCGAGCTCTCTAGTTGGAAACCACTGGAGAAAGACCAGACCTCCTGGTATTGAACCTTGACTTTCCTTGACTTCCCCAGGTCACCACAGCTGGAAGGGCTGCGCATAAGAAGAAATTTGCATTTTCTCCCTGTTAGCCCAGGACAAGTAGGGGCTTCTGGGGGAGGCTACAGATGCACAGGGCAGCAATGATGTTACACCAGCACTCCACAGTTCTTGCTGAAGGTTTATGCTTGGGTTTAGTGTCATGGTGGTTTTTTTCATTAAGTACTCGGAACTTTTTAAAGTGGTGAAGGCCATTTGAAAAGTATTTAATTTTCAGACTTAGACAAAGATTTAAGCTTTAAAGGCATACTCTAGTGGCCGGTGCTTAATAGGAATTAGTCTGGACTCAGGTCAAAGAGATAGCTCTCACTTTCAGCCTGGCAGCTGAGACAGAGGTATGTCACTGAGCTGCCTGGGATTTCCAGGTAAGAAGAAATACCCTGGCTGAGGAGTGTTATAGAGTACTACCCACATAATCTGATGAAAAGCAATAGTTTGTTTTAGCAAGTGTGTTCAGGTCCTGTAGTATACTGTCCCAACATTCAGATCTTGCTACTGGAGTATTGCAGAGGCCAAGTTTCTCTGGTGCTGACTCTGGACAAAGTCAAGTGCTGCATTTCTGGGACTGGCTCTGAGCTATAGAAATGGCAAGAGAGAGACTTCTCATGGCCAAAGCTGTCCAGGGGAAATGCAGGAGAGCAATACCAAACATACTCAGTGGGGCTGGCAACAACAGACTGAGCCCGAATTTCAATCTCAAAGACATCACTTTTGAGGGTTTAGAAGATCCTTGCAAGGTTACAGCAGAGCTAGTATCTGAGGAAAAAGAAAATGAATCAGTGCAAGGTTGCAGCATGATTATTCCTATAAGATGAGTGGGTTTTTTGAATAAAGGACATTATACATGCTGGCCTGAGCTGCTACTTGTGGAAAGGACCTCCAAGTACCAGAGTGACTAGCATTTAGTTTGTCTACTCTAGGGCTCAGCAAGTATGTTAACCAAGGAAATTAATTTTTATTGTTCTTTATTCAGTCCTCAAGTATTTTACACACACTTAGCATAAGGAGCTTTCTCATGAGCCTGACAGAATAAAAGCCATTTTCTAAAATGAAAATCTACCTCTTGTTCAAACCAGGACAACCAGGGAAGGAGATCCTGTGGGCTGCAAGGCATCTGACTGGAATCCAAGGTGCTACCTCAAAAATACACAAATTCAGCATAAGCTCCCCAGTCTCCAGTCCTGCCCCAGAGAACAGAGGGCAAAAAAACCCAAGAAACAGCCTGCATCTCCGGAGAGCTCTGCTCTCCCATGCTGCATTTCCACAGGGATGCCGTGCCGGGCTGATGAAGCACAGCGTGCCTGCCCTGCCCTCAGTTACAGTACATTTTGCCCTTCCCCAAGGAAACAGAATTTTTCTAATTAAGCATTGAAGTGATTCAATTATGAGGAATGCTCTCTTGTTGAGCTAAAATCCATCCTAGACAAGAGTACAGCAAGGCTTTGGACAATTCTGGAGAGGTTTTGCTGACTGAGGGGGGTCAAGAAACATCACATCTCAGAAATGGGATTTTTTTTTTTTTCCCTCCCTTTATGAAAAGCACTGAATTGTGCTTTCTGCAAGTGCAAAAGACAGTGGAAAAACAAGAGAAAACAATACAGACAAAAAAATGAGAGACACAGACAGGCTTCTTGAGCTGCAGAAGAGGGGCCAAGCAGAAGCATACACCCAGTATTGCAGGCTGCTGGGGCTCTTAGTGGGGGTGCGGCCCCAGTACCTTCCAATCTGGCATGGACAGGAGGGGGTTGAGTTTTGGGCAACTAAACAGGATTGCTTTTGCCAACACAGTCCTCACAACCAATCTCAAAACCCTTGATGAAACTTGCTAATTGGCACATCAAACCACTATGACTGACAGCTGTCAAGTCAACACAGCCCAGTGTCAGCTCTGTGAGGCAGCTGAAGTGAAAAACATTCCACATCCCATGTAAGGCACATAATTATTTTCGTCTTGAAAACAAACAGTCCCCCTACCCACTGGGCTGCCGTCTCTGACATGTGCCAGCTCTACGGTGGTTGCAGCCCTGCCTGGCCACAGCGCTCAGTCCAGCCCCAGGCGGGGCTGCTGGTCCCAGCCGGGGCCAGGCTGCAAAAGGGCTGCTCCAGAGGCCCCTGCCCTCCTGCCCTCCTGCCCCAGAGCATGGGGGGGCTGTTCGCCCAGGTCCCTGACAGCACTCAGGAACCACCACTGAAAGACGCAGGCTCGATGCAGATGCATGTTCCTGCAGGACAGAGCACAAGGGCAGGGAAAGCCTCCAAAGAAAGGACAGAAACCAAGGAGAAGGAGAGAAAGAAAAGCTGCGAAAGCACTTTGTCTGCACAGCTGAAATACAAGCAACTGTGTATCTTGGGTTTAGGGGTAATAACCCTTTAACCTCTTCCCAAGTAGGACTCAGCCCATATCCGCTCCTCTTCAGCCTCACCAAAGGCAAGGGAGGAGCAGGGAGAAGTCTCTCAGGGCTGCCCTGGGAGATCAGGGTGTGAGCCAAGGCTGCACTGACAACCCAGAGAACACACTTTGATTTGTAATGTCCCATTGGGCCCATATTGGGCTAGGCTTTGGGAGAAAAAGAAATAATAATTAAAAAAGTTACAGACACTGTCTAGACAAACGTAGCTACCTTCCAGGCCTCCCTTCCCTCCCATCTACTCCATTTGTCTTCACATACTCTGCTGGCCTGTCCAACATCCCCTCCTTGTCTGCTGCTCTGTGCTAATGATGTCCCCGTTTGTTTAAGTGTTCAGGGAACTCCTTCCAAGCCAACACACCATGCACTCACAGGGACAGCTGCAGAGCAGTCAATCAGCAACACAACTGCAGCTCATGGAGACATGTCTGAGCTAGCTTTATACTGACTGGAGAGGTTATTGGTAAGAGTGGAGCTGTGGCAGGTTGGAGCTCAGTGCAAAATCTGGGCAAGAAACTGAATAAATATTCATGCAGGCAGCATGCCACGAGCTGCCTGCTGCTGCTGTATTGCTAGCAGCACAGCTACATACTGCAATGTGGACAAGACCCTGCGACATGAATCTCTGGCCCCATGTCAGATCCAGGCTCTGCAGAATACAAAAATTAATTTACCCGATTGAGCCACAGTGTTTTGAGAGCATCTTCCTAAAGGGGCTGAAAGCTGGGTGAGAGCTGAGGTACACAAACAAGCCTCCATCAAAGGTGAGCTCTGAGATGAGGGAGGTCATTGCTGAGAACCAGAGTTGGACACAAAGCTGCTTCCATGTGAGCAGCCACCTGAAGGGCTGGATGTCATCTCCTCTCTGCTGAGCAGTGATGAACACTGCAGCAGCAATAAGTTGCATTCAACAGAAAAGCTTCATGAACCCTTTGTTAACATAAGCATCCAGTGATCAAGGAATATATATATATATATATATGGACTTGCTTTTCCGTGCCAGCCAGCAAACTGCCCTTGATACTTAAAGGGGGCTTATGAGAAAGATGAGAACAGACTTTTTAGTAGGACCTGTTGCAATAGAACAAGGGGTAATGGTTTTAAACTAAAAGAGGATAGATTTAGACTAGATATAAGGAAGAAATTTTTTTTTACAATGAGGGTGGTGAAATACTGGAACAGGTTGCCCAGAGAGGTGGTAGATGCCCCATCCCTGGAAACATTCAAGGTCAGGTTGGACGGGGCTCTGAGCAACCTGATCTAGTTGAAAAAGTCCCTGCTTGTTGTAAGGGGGTTGGACTAGATGACCTTTAAAGGTCCCTTCCAACTCAAACTATCCTATGATTCTTGAAACAGCTTGGCCTTCTCAGCAGACATGGTTGGATACAGCAAGCTCAAACCAAGAGCCAGCACCACAACGGATGCCCTTCCCAAACTCTTCTTCCACTGTTTCAGTGAAGCTCAATGAGCCTTTTTTTTTTTTTTCCCCACTTTTCCAAACTATTTTGGGGAAATGGATTTCAGTCCTGGGTGGTGGGCTGATGCAGAGTGTCCTATGTTCCCACAGCTTCAGGACGCAAACTCTGATGGAAGCAGAGCACAGAGGGCTGTGAAATAAGTCTATAGCAGTAGGTGACCTTCCACGACCCAGGTAATTTGTGCCCTGCTTTACTTAATCCCTGGAAATCCTGGACCATAACCTTAGGACCTGCCTGCAGCACACTGCTAAAATTAAACCAAACTTTTTCCAATGAGACTTGCAGACCTCAGGCATGTATTTTTTTTCCTCAGAAGCTTTGCAATTTAACTGTTTCTAGCCCAGAAAGGTGAGCTGTGGATGGACCTGGACAAGGATACAAGAACCATCTCTGTGGGGTAGGGGTCTGTGGCAGCATCGATGTTGCCTGGTTGAACTGTAAGAGTTTAAGGCCTCAGTTCTGCCACCTGCAAATGGAGATGATGATCCCCATCTTCACAAAGCATCTCACATACCCCAAAAGAAAGTGTGAGGAAATGTCTAAGGATTATTTTTCTGAAGTATAATTACCATTGAAAAATTTGAGGACAGAAAAGACTCCTAACTGTCACTTGGGAATAAGCAGAGATCATTGCTGATACATCATCTCGCCTAATTCTCTTTGTGCCCATAGATATCTCTTGGCTCGCTGCTCCAAATTTGTGCCTTTGTGGCCCCTAGGCCAGGACAGAGACTGTTTTTCCATACAGCTGGAGAAAATCTGCTGACCAAGAAGCGCCCGTTCTCTTACCCCCACCAGGAAGCAGATGCCACGTTCTCAGGCAGGAAGACACGTCCTCAAAGGGATGAAGCATATCAAATGAATAGTTAGACACAATTTGGCCCAGGTTCAGCTGACCTAAATTCTGCCTAATTCCCCAGCCTAGTGCGGTCCATGGGAATACCCATAGCTTTCAGCAGCATCTGCCAATAGCAAACATCAGACAAAGGTGGAAATTAGGGCATCTGAATCCAGGCCAGTGCTCTTCAGTCCTGAGATCCCATCCTTCGTTGTGGTCCTGTCCCTGCTGCTGGGATGGGAGGCCAGCAGCCCAGGCATTTGCCATCCCAAGGATTTGGGCTGACTATTATTTTGCTTCTAATACCAGACTGACAGCAAGAAATGGAGCGGTGCAAGAGCAACCTTTGTGCAGGAGATAAAAGGAAAGGGAGCCCATCAATCCCAGGAAAATGACACCAAAAACTTGGTGTAAGAGAAGATGAAAGTCTGAAACCTCGTTCACTCACACTTTGTTAATCAACAACCTTCTGCCATGATATTTAATCCAGGCTATGGTCCCAGCTGCAAAGCTGCTTACATCCATAGCTGCTGCAGTTGTGCAAGTGCATCAGTGCATGTGCAAACATGCAGCAAAAGGTACAGTGAGGAGAGGTGATCAACCAGCCAGCCAGCACGATGCATGCATCACTAACGCTGCCTGGGCGCAGGCTTCATGACTGTGCTCATCTCCTCTCCCCGTGTGTTACAAAGCCAGGCCAGCGTGTGATGGGGACCTGGAACTTCAGCTGAAAATCAGGGGCTACAATTCACAAGCAAACTACTTCCCCATTCATTATTCATCCATTTCAAGCAGTGCATGCTACTTTTCCTGCCACTGCCACATTTCAATCATTTGCAGTAAAGCAAATCAATCATTTACATGACTTACTATTTGGCTCAACCTACACACAGCTAAAAAAGACAAGGGCTCTCCTTGAATGAGGACAGCACGTTACTCAAATGAGGCTGACAAGAACAGGATCTCTTTGGCTCATCTCCTGCCACTCACTGACAGCATTTCAGAAAGGTCTGTTTGACAGTAATTTCCTCTTTACATTCTTTTTCTGCCTGACTGTAAAACTACCAGTGCGGAAACAAAACCGTTCAGAAAAAGACAATCAACCATTTGAATCAGGTGCCTCTCTATTTACCATCTGAGATTTTGAATAATTTTTGAGTAAAAGCAGGGAAGACTACAGGCTCCACGGCATGCTTGCAAAACAGGTCATGCCTCCTGGGCATCCTCCCCCTCTTCCCAGGGATGCTGTGACTTCTAAACATACTGCACAGCCATGATGTCCCTCCTGCTTGGGGGGTACTGACAGCACCAGAAAGCCACATGGATGGTTTGCACAGCTTGTTCTGGGGCATGCTCCACTTATTGGGCCAACTGCTCAGAGCACTCTCAGCCCTGGGCTCAGTTACATGGAAGGGGCTGATTTTTGGAGCCTGACACATATTCCACAGATGCATCTCCTTGCTACAGAGTCTTTCTGGTGCTTTATTATTCTTGAGATCTCACCTCTTGCAATCTTTTACCCAGGCACTAAGCCACTTTGCTGCTGAGCTGCCAGAGGATTTACCTATACATGTCTTCTCCTTGGAACAGCCCTAAAATCCACGTCAGTCATGATCACATTCAAATTCCACATCAGGCAGCTTTCCTCACCTGCTTGGAAATGTTACTATTTTAGCCTGCTGCCACAAAGAGACAGATTGGTATCAGTTTTATATCAAGCTGTTTAAAACATCCAGTCCTCCTTTTCAAATCTAACTAACTGCAGGCCACACACACCCCCTCAAGATGCCCGAACTGTTGGTGCACACACATCATGGGCATAAAACCCACATGCTCTACCGATTGCACCTACAGAAATGAAGGACTGTGTGTAAAAACTTAGCCCTTGAGTTGTGATGTTTCAACAAGGAGAAGAATTACAGCAAGGGACAGAGATGGCTAAGATGTCCAGAAAGAATATAAAATCAAAGATCAGATGGCAGGACAGGAAGCCTTGCAAGAGGTCAGCTACCTAACAGACGTGCTGCCAAAGGAGTGCATGCACTCTTTGAATGCAGATAAGATGAAGCATGAACACGACTTGGCAAGCCGGTCTGTTCTAACACAGATGAGATAGAGGCGAGCAAGAAATCCCTTCCTAGTATGCAAGAAATCATCTTCATCACAGTTCTGGCTGTGCCTGTGTAGCCCAGCATATACTCAATTACTTACACATACTAATGAACACATGCTCCCCACTGGAGGGAGAGAGTCCTTCAACAAAGTCACGAGAGCCTTTACTGCATCTTTTGTGATACACCTGGGAGTGAAAATCCCTTCTCCTCTGCCTACGCCCCACAACAAGCAGCTTTATCAGACATCTCTCATCTATAGCTGCAGAAGTTGTGAGATTAATCCTAGCCCTTTTCAAAAATCCACCCACTGTATTTTACCCTTAGAGACTTGTGTGTCTGCAAATATTCTGTGTGGCTGTGAGTACACATCCTTGAAATGCAAGCTGCAAAGGGGAGAGGCATTGCAGGCCTGATCACACCACTGACACCACGTTACCTGTGCAGTATATCAGCATGAGGGAGAGGTCAGGGGCCTTCCCTTTGGCTGTCGTGTCTCATGTCCCCACTGTTGCCAGAAAATTTGTTGGAGGTCCAGAAAGAATCGATGGGGATGAGATGAACAACAGGAGACTCAGCAACGAGGAGGAGAAAGTACCCTTAACACACACGCACACCCAGAAGGAAGATGGAAGAGTGCAGGGGATGCTTTCCTCACTTGCTTAACTTCAAGACAGATAGTCAGGCTAAAGAGATTTCGTATTCAATCTTCTTTGCCCTTTTCAATGAAAATATTCTGGTTCACTTCTGACATTCTCCTCAGAGTGCAGAGAATCAGGAGTACAACCATACCGGTTTGTCTTCCCTACTCAGGAAAAGCAAACATGGAAGAAAAGCTTCAAAACACATGCACATTTTCAGACTTCCTTTATACACTGTGAAGAAGGGCACAAGGGTCAGTGCCACTACTCTTTCCCCATTCACCTTCAACATGAAGCACACAGCACGCTGTAGGGTTCAATCCCAACTCTTGCATTCACTAGAGGAAAACAACTGATTTATGGGACTGTAGCATTGCTTCTAGGCCAAACACAACTGGAGCCTCAGCACTGAAATGCCTCGTAAAGCATTAGCCTGGCTTTCTTTTCTGCCGGCCTTCTGTTTATGCAGGCAGGAGGCACTTCCTCTGTGCTTTGCTGTGCTTGGCAGCATCTTGGGAATGCTAAGTCAGGCAGATTGCCTTTCAGGCATGGGAAGATCTCAGTTGAAACCATAAATAGATTGTGCATCTTCATCCGCTGCTTACACTGATCTTATCAGCACATAAACAAAATGAGAGAAAGCGCAACACATCACCCACACTCTGAAAGAAGCTCTTCTGTAGGACCTGCACCAGCCCGTGTGAAACGTGGACCACCCAGCTGCTTCCACAGAGCGAGGCACCGCACAAGCCACAAGCTGTGCAAACCACAAGCTGTAGCACCCAGCAAGGAAGGGCCGATCTCTCCAAGTCCAGCAAAAGCACTAATATATCCACTAGTATATGATTAGCTTTGCAAAGGACAGTGCTGGTTAAGACCCCCAAGGGCTAACTTTACTTCCTGATAAATTTTATGTACTTGATGCATCCATTTTCCTTGGCAGCATGGGGAGCCTGGAGAGCTTAAATATCCAAGAGCATTCGTGCATGTGCACTGTTTCTAAAGGCATTTACTATCCTCAGATCCAGGCATGAAGGCAAGGCTATTTATTTTTGACTCCTTGAGTAACAAATTACTACCCATGCATTCCTCCCTGCTGACAGCTCAACCTGACTTTCTGCATATATGGTACATGGTATATCACCCATCTCCCATGTCACCTTCTCAGGCCCAGTTGAGCTGTTGGGATCCCACAGTTCATTGCAAGCCAAGCATTTACCAACAGACTATTTCTCTGCTACAACGACAGCTTCTAAATCTAAGAGTTTATTAAGTGCTTCTGAGAGGAGCTTCATGTTGAGAGGGACCCAATGGTTCTCCCAAAAGCAATGATGAGGAGGTGGGAGATGAACAGAAGAGACTACACAGAGCACGTAGAGGCTGAACACTGCAGATGCACAGCCATGGCAGGGAGTCACCAGAGGCAGCAAACTCCCTTCCTCAAAGTATTCTTAACCTTTCTGCTTCTTTCCCTGGTCTCATCTACCAGCTCCTTGCATCCAAGTCATGTTTCTCTTTTCCTTGCCTGGTGTTACATGTTGCTCCTCCAGCTTTGCCCAGCTCTTCCCTCCAAACATTCGTCACAGACATCCTTTTCCCCTTCAGAAGCCATTAGGAAAACACATGAGGGAAAGCAGAGAAACCAAGTCTAAACAAAAAACAGGGCATCGCAATCTGAACTTGAGATCACTGACGCTTTGCCATTAGTCTTTCCAGCCTCCACGCTTTCAACTGAATGCTTCCATTTCAGCCTTAAACTCTTTGGGGCAACAACCTCTTTTTTATTCTGCCCTTGATGCATTCTTTGGGAAGTGTTTAAAATCTGAAGTGGGCAGGAACACAGACTTTTTGGAGTACACAAAAGCCAAACATCTCCTTCTCTCATACTCCATAGGAGACTTTGTGAATGGTTGCATATGAAACACCAGGAGCAAGATCTTGAGCTGAGCAACTGCTAACTCGGGGCATGGCAGCTCACACACACCACCTGGAGCAAATCATAACAGTTTGGAGCTGAAAAGTGCCAAATAGCACAAGCTTAGACCCAACCCCGAAAGCCACAAGCGCAGCACTCTCAATGAAGACCAGGCAGTTAGGGAAACTCCCTTGGCTTGAGCTGGATGCTCTTGGAAAATGGATCTGCTGCAACAGGGAGCCAGTGGGGCTGTTCACATGCTCCACTCTAAACCCCAGCAAGGGTTGCTCAGCTCAAAGGTTCCAGCAAACACCATCATTTCACCTCCTGTCAAGGAACCACCTCCTGTCTTTTGCTGAGAGATGTTTGAAAGCAAGTGTGAAGTGCCAAGAGTCCTCTGTTTAAGTGGCAGGTGAAAGGCTTTCAGGTTGTCTCATGGAAGCTTGTCTTAATGCCATAGGGGCATATGCACAAGAAACTCTCACAAGTCCTTCCTTACTCATAAGCAGTCCCCATTGTCATGCCTTCAGTGGGCTGAAGGGGCAGAAGAAGGGGAGATGAGGACACATGGCATAGACTGCATGTGGTGGAGGGGGGGGCATCCAAGGTTTGAAGCAGCTACGGACAAGGGACAAGTTATATGATAGCAGATTGATCTGCCTACAGGTAGAGCCATGAGCCTGCCCAGAGCACGAGTTTGCTGGCCAGGCTGTAGTCAGCCCTGGCTCTGGACCACAGCCAGAACCTCCTCCTCATTTTCCTCTGCTCTATCCCCCACCCCAGCCTCCAATTTTCTCCTTCTTTTCAGCCTGCTGCCCTTCCTCTTCCAGTGTGTGTCCAAGCACACTCACACCCCTCACACACACCATAGGCACAGCAAAATACATGGATCCACTGACACAGAGCAGCCCCACGCAGACCAGCTCCCACCTCTCCTTTCCTCTCCAGCTGATATCAGACCCAGCACAACCCCAGAAAGCCTATTGCAAACACAAACGTTCTATGGGCAGACCTGTGAGTTAGCTTTGGGGCACTAACACACAGATGTGTGTGCCCCTGGGCACTCCTCCACTGCCTCAGAGATGATTCCCAGATATCCCAGTAACCATGGCATCTCAGAGTTGGTAGCACTAGGAGCCCTGGGAAGGGAAGGGACCTTTGCATCCCAGCCTGATGCTGAAATCCCAGGGCTAGCACCACTGGGAATCTAGCAATAAACAAACTGGAGTGCAAGGCTGTCCTGTGGCTGCAGCCAAGCATGAACTCCCCTGAAGGCATACACATGCTCTTTGTAGGGTGCTTGATGCCTATGGATTATTTGCGGAAGGTCAGCTATGTAACGCAGCAAATTAAAGTGGCTGAAGAGAGTAAATAAATGTATTGCTGCTGTCAGCGAAGCCCCATTTAACAGATACAGCTCTGCTCTAATAACGAGCATCCTCACCAGCTCACACACAACCAGTACTAAGCTTCAGCAGCTCCACCAGCCTGTCATAGCTCCCACCTGCCCTGTGAACTCCCCACAAAGGCCCTGCAAAACCCTCTCAAACCCGCCTTCTGTTGGCAAGTTCAACATTTCCTCCTCCCAGAGCAGCCTCAGTTTTACATGCCACTTGAGTTTGTATAGCTTTCACATTGTAAATCAGTCATGTATGTCTCCATCTCTCCTGTAAAGCCCAGCAGAGCAGTGCTGTCACTCAGGGAGCCGTCCATCCCCACAGCCTCCCTCTTCCCACCCTGGGCAAACTGAGCCCTGGCGCCATTGATGTGCAACCACAACACTACCATAGCGTTGTCCTCAGCCTGTCACTTTGACCATGTCACTCCTCTCCCACCACCTCCCCACTGGGTTCCCTCTGACATGAGACATCAGCTATCCATCCTCTCATTCAGGTCCCTGTAGCAGCTCTCATCTCTCTCAGTTCTGATCTGCAATATGCTCTGCCATCACTTCTCCCCTGTTCCTTTTCCCTGGCACTTGGACAAAACACCTCACTGTTGACTTGTAACATTTTTTTGTTTTATTCCTTCCTAGGAGGACTGCCAGTCATGTTGCACTGACCCACATCATGCAGTTATTTCTGTCAGGCAGAAGTGTCCTTTTCAAGAAACAAATGCTATTTTCCCCTGCGATCTCAAAATTGATGGGAGTCCAGGTCCTTCCTGGGTGATATCAACTTTATGAGTTACTTACACAACCTCCCTGGTATGTCAGATGGGAAAAAAAAAAAAAAAAAAAAAACCACAGAAGAGAAAAAAATCTAGTATTCAAGTAGCAAAAAATCCCCAGCCCACAGTAAAGCTGCTCTTCCCACTGCGGGACTGTACCAGCTCTGCCCTGTGTGCTACAAAGGGTGACCAAGCACCAGCAAGTGCAACATGGACCCGTTCCAGATCTCAACATGACAAATTATAAACTTAATGAGGGGGCCAGAAGACAATAGTGAACTTGTGACATGCCAGATCCTAACCAGCTTTGACAGGACAATAGAAAAATTCATAAATAGAAAAGCAGAATGACTGGACTGCTTTCAGTTTGCGAGAAAGTGACAGAAGATTTTGAGTGACCTGACCCAAAAGAGACGAAATCTAGATCAAGGAGAAGCTTTAAAAGGACTTCCTAGAAGAAGATAGCCCAGGTCTTCTGATACAGCTCCAGCCTCAGCTTGTGTGGAGCATCTGCCTGAAGCGCTTTATGGTGAGCAGTCACCACTTTGGTGTGAAGGATGGTTGGGAATCCCATCTCAGATACATTGTGGCATCAGAATGCTCTTTCTTTGTACTGGTTTTGTAAGATTCAGAAACAGGCAAACTACTCCAGAAACCTCATCCTAAAGAAAAGAATATACCCATCCTCGTTCCCCTGCAAAAACTCACACAAGCTCTTAGTTTTCCCAGAGAAGCTACATGCTTAGTGCCACTGTTTACGTCATTTTGCCTGTAAAGCCAAGATGATCAAGAAGTATTTGAATCCAGATCTGTTGGAGAGAAAAAAAAATTCATAAATGTCTATAAAAATCCAAACCAAAATAGATCCCACATAGAGGATGTTTTCAAGTTTAACTTCTAGTACTCAGTCAGAGAAAACTGCCATGCCCAGTTAACAAAGGGAGATTCCTGGGTGGAATAAAGCACCCAACTTGACCAAAAAAAAAAAAAAACACAAAAAACCACCACCCAAAACCAACCAACCCCAAACAAAAAAAAAAAAAACAAAAACCCACAACCCCCAAAAAACCAACACCAAACAAACAAAAAAAACCACCAAAACAAAAAAACTAACAGGTCTGACATTTATCCTACACGTTAGGTTAAATTTGTCCTTTGCATTAGGTTCAATTTGACATCCAGGAAAACCTCAAACACCCAAAACCAAGTGCCTGAAAGTATTTATCCCTGCCATGGCAACAAAGAAAAAGCTGTAAAACACCTTCAGTCTGAGGCACACCCACTAGCTGGAACCAAGCATCAGGACTGTGATGAATTCAGTCATTTTGAGTAAGCAAATTAATATGCTGTGGATGTCATAGCGAGGTGGTCTAAATTTGGAGAGTTAAATACACACTGCAATACATCTTGTGTTCACCTCCACATTAAATTAGAGGCCAATAATTCTTGATCTATGGCTTCGTATTCAATTTGCTCAGTTAATTTTGTAGCTCAAAAGGCTATTGAATGCCTTGGAGAAAGAAAACTACACAGACAAATAGAATCTCATCAGATCCTCTGCCTGCTGGCTGCAACTGAAGCTTTAGCACAGCCAGTTCGGCTATTCCTACTGCGAAGTAAGCTCAGAGTGGGTTAACCAAGCAAAGAGCTCTGTTGTATACAGCCCCACCAGTCAAACTTAAAAAAACTTTACTCTTTGTTCACACCTACCTCACCCTTTTGCTAAGCAGCATCCTCCTAAGGGAAGCTCTGAAATACCTGCTGCAGAGAGACAGGTTTATAAAATCTGACACCTACATTGCTGTGCTTTTAGGCATCACCAAGCTGAGATACCAAAAAGCTGCTCAGGATGAGTAGGCTCCAGCATCCTGTGCAGACATCTAGCACAGAGGTTTCCATAACACACTCTTATTGTCTCCAATATCCTGGGCACCACCAGCAGCTCCCATCCAGGGAGCAATACAGGACTTACTGGACCAGTACCAGCAATTCCAGCAGGGAGCTGGGCACCTACACCTTAGCAAACCTACACAGCTTCCCTGTGGCCATCCACAGTCTCTTGCACAGCAAGAAACTAGCCCCAGCTCTTGTGAGTGCACATGAGTGCTTTACCTACAGGGCCACCATTTCTTTTCAGGAAATGCTAGGCATATTTCCCAACTAAGTAAACTTGAACCCTTAGCACAAGGGAAAGAAAGAGGCAGCTCCCACCGGGCTTGGGGTGAATTCTTGGCAGTGGTTGTGTTTCTCATCGCCAATGCAGCCACAACTAATGTTTCATTTAGTGAGTTATCTTTACAGCCAGGAAGTGGGTCTTTCCATCTGGACAGCGTCAGTCTCTTGGCTGATTCTGCCTAAATGTTAACAAATCCCTGCTGCTGCCTTTATTTCCCCTCCTCAGGGATACTTGGAATTTTTATTTTTCTTCATAACCACTGAGTCCCGTGGTCTTGTAAAAGGATTAACAGAGAAAGAAAGTCACACTGGGTCTCAAGGTTATCTGTTTAGCCTAAAAAAAAAAAAAAGGCATAATGCAAAACACAAAGACAGAGGTTGCATAAGAAATTTGCAGGGCCTTAGGGGACGAAAGAGTAATTTACCAAATGGATTTCACAGAGATATCCCACAAGAAAAAAATAGACTAGATATAAACATATTGGCACAAACAATGTGAAGGTCCTGATGTGAATGGATATTTATACAGTTTGCAGAAAGTAAGATGGAGAGAGGCTTATGGACAAAAATAAGAACCATGGCTGAGCTGTCTTGATAGAGTAAAAACCACACCAACCTCAGAAGAACTCAGGCAGAGGCTTCACCCCTCTGCTTTACCTATGGGCAGCACAGAGGAGCCACCATGGGATGAACAACTCTGGGTCTCCACAGCCTCTGCAAATACCACCCATCACGTTTTACAAAAAGAGATGGCTGAGTGAAGCAATGCACTGCTCAGTCAAGGACTATATCCCTCCCTATCACCGCTCACACAACTCAGAGATAGGAATGTCTTCTCCACAAACAAAAGATGCTTAGTCTCATCACAAGTGCGTAAAGCATGGGGACACCCAACACCTTCCATAGTTCAAGCACTTCGGATCTCCTGTGGCAAGAAAAGTTCATCCCATTTTACCCCACTGCAGTTCTCAACACCCATTCTCTTCTCCTCAATATGGGCATGGATCCAGAAGGGCAAGGATGGAAGCACAGATGCATCGTGCTCCTCCTGGCAGGACTGGGACAGTGGGAGTGAAGCACTGTAGGACCAAGCTGCTGGTAGCACCGCAGCTCCTTTGGGTTTGGGAGGAGAAGCACCTGTGCTTGAAAGCTACAAGTGATCACACTAATTAGGGATGTGCAAACTGCCTTCACTGTCAGCCACAACTCAGCTCCTTCAGAGCAGGGGACTGAGTATTTACACCCACAGCCCATCACTGCAGCTATTTCTTTCCTACTCTGGAGGACCTGAGGTGCAAACTGAGAAGGTCATACAAAGGCAGAAGAGCCAAACTTTGTTTTAAAGTTGAGAAAAACTGCTCTGGTATAACTCACATCAGGTGCTAGCCTTTGCCATGAGCATCTGTGAGAAGTTTTCATCTCCCCCACATCAGCTGTTATTTAGCCAAATTATTCTCATCAGCCTCCTTTTAATTCTTCCACCCCTGCTGCCTCCTTCCACTGGTGTCCCTCCATATTCAGAAGATAGCCTCCACCCCCCACCTCTCCTAAGCCAAGTGGAGACAGCGGCCCTCCAAAGGGAGGTTTAACAGGACTCCAAAGTATCCTCTGGTTACAAGGCACTCAAAGACCACGACGCCCCTTTTGCCTTGGTCTTTCCTACTCTGTCCATGTCTTTTAAAATAGGGCTGTGCAAATCAATAGTGCTTTGCTCTGGCTCCTGCAAACAGGGCCAGGAGAGAACAAATTTTTAAGCAGTATAATTTCAGAGTGACACAAAAGTATTTTATTTTCTGCTCCTTGCTGGACTGAAAAACAGGAACTGTTAATCTGGCTCAGATAAAATGTTTTGTTTGTCCCTGAGCAAAACACTTGGGGAACTTTGGCAAAGGCAAGCAAAGGATTAGGCTCCAAAGGATCAGACTCCTCCAGAACAGCGGGAGGAGAAGTTTCTCTTTTATCTCCCAACCCAGTGGTTAAAGAGCTCACCTGAGAGATGGTCCCATACAAACACATACATGTTTCACATCAGGTGGAACCATTCACAGGATCCCCTCCCATGGGATCCCTGTCAAAGCAACTTTTACTCTGGGGGCAAGGAAACATCCTTTGGGCAAAAGAGGATACTGTAAAAATGCATTGTCCTCGATGCCACAGGCAAGTCCTCAAACCTCTGGATGAGAGCTGAACATCACTCAGTCCAGCCCTTAGTCTTAGTCCAGCTGTCCCAAACCAAAACATTTTAGAAATGTCAAGAAATGTCCATTGTCAGATCAAATTTGTTAGAAGTTTAGTCATACTCCAACTACATATTTTTCCAGTGAAAAATGACTCAATAGGGGCAAAATATCTATTTTTAAGTCAAGTTCATCTTCTCCACAAAAAATATGCGGTTCAAGACAGGACCTAAGAGGGTAGGTAGTTGCTATGCAACTCAACAGAAGATGGCAAGTCAGAAGGGTGCTTTCACAGAATGAAGATCTTTACAAAGTCAAACCAATCTCATAAAGCGTTATTTTCACTGTTTCATGTTCTATTTAATAATTATAAAAATCTGGCAAATAAACCCAAATAACGAAGGGAGGATGTTTCTTGGAGCAGATGAGCCAGGATGTTTAACTAAGGAAATTCTGTCTTTATGGAGAAATATCTACATTTTCACAAGATAAGAACTGTGCCTTTCTAAAGGAAAAAATACTAGATGGCCAAGAGGACTTTCTTGCCAAGCTGGAGCGCTTTACAAACCCACTCCAAGCATAGGGCAGTCTTCGCTGCTCACTTGCTGTCAGCCAGTATAGTTCGTGGATAAATAACCCTAAAAAAACATGTTCCTATTGCACTGATGTTACTGAAAGCACTCTGGGTCATTTTTGTGAGTGGAAGCTGCTAGCCCAGCCAGACTTCAACATCAAGGAACATAAAATACCCAGACACAGTTCAGTAGAAACAGAGCTTTTGGTCATGGTATGCTTTTATATCCTAATGGGTTTGCTCAGTAAAGTAGCTGCCGTCTTCCCTGTAGGGCAGGATACTCATCAGTGGTAAGGCAATTCTTCTGCCTGCATAGAGCACCATGAAGTTTTTACATACAACTTATGTCATGCCTCCCCCTTTCAGGGAGCTTGTGTTGCCCAAGCCTGCCTGTCGCTTCCCCGCTTCACATGACCCTGCTTTGCAGAGCTTTCAGGCAAGGTTACAGTAGAGCGCTGTATACTGCACCTTCACCTAACAAACCCTCAGGGAACCCATAAAGACTGGCACAGAGACTAATAGGCAGCTGCTGATGAGAACCAGAGGTATCTCTCCCAAAGCCTGTTAAGAGGAATATGTGTGGCTAAAAAGAACCCAAAAAAACCCACACCAAAGCAAAACAAAACCAAAAAAACCAACCAAACAAAAAATAATCAAAGAGCGGATAGTGAGATGTCAGTGAGGGGCAACTCTCCAAATGGCTGAGAATCAGTCACTGGCACATAAATATTCCCCCAGATTTACTCCAACTAGGTGCCTGGACTAATCCTGGGCCATTCTGCACAAGCAATGATGGACAGACATTGGACAGTCATTGCTGTGCGGTGGAAATGGAATCACAGAAGATCTGCAGCAATTGGGCACTGTTCTGAATCCAAGCTGCCCTGTAGGGCAAGGTCTTTCCATGCAGATTACTCTCATTTTAGGGTCAAAACTATGTTTACTCATGTCTGGGCATTTCTGTGGTATCTCTATGCAGAGTTCAAGCACTTGACTATAATCGCTTTTCTTCTTCCCTTCCATGAATCACAGATATCTCTTCTCTGTCATTTCAGCAGAAAGCACAACGTGGCAGCTGTAGACATGACAGTTACTAGCAGGAATTCAGACCAATTTCGGGACAGGCTGACCCATATTATTCATATCCTGAAGCTACATAACCCCCCCTCAGGAAATGCTGTCGGGGAAGGAGAAAATAATGCCAGCTACAGCTTTTTAGCTCTCCAAGAAGCGTACCCACATTGATCCTAACAACAATCTGTGAATAGATCAGTCACTAATGGGCAGTGAGAAAGCTGTTAACGGTATGCAAAATGGCTCAAAATATGCAGAAACTTTTGGTATTATCACTCCATAAGACACTGCGATTGTGCCACTTCTGCAGGTAGTGGGCAGGTGCTTTCAGCCAGGTAGGAGGGTTGCTCATCTGATGCAGAGATGCCTAACCCCATAGCTCAAACAGCCTGTGTCAGGAAAGGAGAGGTTTGCCGGTTTCTAACCATCCTCCAAGACAGACTAATGCACTATTCCTATCAGTCCATCCTGATGGAGCAAGTCAAAAGCCCCAGCCAGGTCCCACCCAAGCCAGGAGTTGTTGTTCTCCAGCTCTGAACAATGCGAGCCCTTTGCCAGCTTCCTCCTCCAACACAAAGAAAGGCAAGAAGGTCCCAACGCAAACACGGCTGGAACCAGCCGCGCTGTCTGGCCAGCAGCAGACAAAATCCCCTCCACCGTACCACCTGCAGTACAATTGCGTGCCTTATCAGGGGTTTCCCCCCCAACTCCGATACACAGAGTCGCATATGCACACTTGCCAAAAATACCAGCTGTGTTTTAAATAACGGCCAAACCCACGGCATCCTGGAGGTGCACATCACAAGCAGCAAGGGAGAGCGAGTCTGAAGTCCGAGTGCCAATCTGAAGACGCAAAGCGCTTTCCAAGGGAAAACACAAGCGCACCTCCCAATCCAGCCCACCAGGGATTGCTGGGATTTTTCTTTACCGGTCTGACACTGGTCCCTGAACAATGCGACCAAGTGGCCTCTCTTGTTACTTGGTTGATGGTGACTAAGCTTTTGTGCCAGACATTGGAGACACACCCTCTGCTCCAGAGTCTGCCATAAACAAGTATTTGGACCAAGAATGCAGTTCCCCCCTGCCCCGCCCCGCAATCTTGGAAAAAAAAAAAAAATAGGGAAAAAAATTGGTTAGGAGTGCAAACAGGGAGACACGGTTCTTTTCTTTTGTTCAGTGTTTCCCCAGAAGTTCCCAGCAGAATCAGCAACTGAGTCAGCCCAGCACCACCACAAGCCTGTCGCGCTTTTTTGGCGTCTCTGGGAGAAGGTGCAGCATTAGAAGTGCAGAGACTGGGGAGAATAGGAGAGCGCTCTCTGCAGAATACAAAAGAAGCCAACCCACAAATCTGTGCATCAGCAGCAAAGAAAACCACCACATACAATTATGGCAGGTAATCCTATTTTCAAATTTGAAATAATTTGTTCTGGGATGGAAGAGGAGAACCACAACAACCTACCCAGTAAACCACATACAGCATGGAATGGCTGCGGGGATGGAAGGGAGGCTATAATAATCTTATTTCTATTCAGCAAACCATACCACTCACATACTAATATTCCCACAGACTTCAGGATGTCGATGCAGGGGAGTTGCACGTTTTTAAGGTCCTCAGAGGAGAAAACACAGAGGAAAGCAAGAAGACTCAGCCCAGCCTGGAATACAGCTCTGATAGCTGCTCCCAGATGGGTTCCCAAACCTCCCAACAGGATACTGTTGTGCATTATCAGCAAGGCACAACTTTCCATGTACATTAATGAGAAACACTGCTGTGCTACCAATTTGTCTGGCTTGGTCTTGGCAGTATTTCTAGGTTGGAAATACCATAGTTCACATAACTGGTCTATTCACCCCGCTGTTTAATCTGTCTTCACTTGAGGAGATGAACTCCATATATAAACATGCAATACTGTATATAAACAGCCCTGTATATAAACAACCCCCAGGCCCACAGACGGCAAGAATTAAGCATTGCTCCGCGCGTATATGTGTAGATGCGTATGTGTGTGTCTGGGAAAGAGGCTGTTATTTCCTTGTTTATTATAGTATTCTAAATTGTAAATGCAAAGTTATCCAAACCTCAGGCCAGGCTCCAACCTCAGAGATAAGCCCTGACCAGAGAAGGGCTGACAGGGGTAGACTCACAGGCAACAGGATACTCCGCTGTTTGTTGTGGTTGGCAGGTGAGTAGAGATTTCACTCTTTCTAAAACAAATTAGGGAGAAAACAGCTAAAACCGTCCTGATTTCTGGAACAGAATATTAAGAGGTGCATGGACTGCAGGAGACTGCATTGGCTAGTGGGGCAGAGGATGAACCAGCATCCCGCGAGACCAAGACTCAGCCTGCTCCCGGGGTCCCAATCTGCCTTGGACCCAGGGAACTCAGCTCCTTGGTGCTGAGCCCCCCCCCGAAAACACACATCCCCCACACACGCCCCATGGCATGCCCCGCTCATGGGGCCCAGGCTGTTTCTTATAAAGAAATGACAACAGGGAAGATCATGTTTTCCGGCTCATTCTTTACAGAATTTGCTAACTTAAATGAAAACAAGTCTCCTCTGATTCCTTGAGATTTTTCTCATGCTTTTTGGTTGGTGGTTTAATGCTTTTCACAGTGCTAACACTGGCTTCTCTCAAAAATGTCAGAAACTACCAATAAAGGGAAAAAAAAAAAAAACCACTACAAAAAACCCGAAAAACCTTAAAAGGGGGGAGGAATTCCCACATGCATCACTGAGCAAAATCACCTGAGTTCTCGGGCAGTAAGCGTGGCTGGCTGAGCAATCCTGCTGGCGGACAGCAGCAGGCTGGCTGGCCGAGGGATGGTGCGTGTACCAGCAGCGGGTCTGCTTTGTGCCGAAGGAGCAGAGCACACCGTGAGCCTGCCACACGCACAGACACTGTGAACACCGCGGCCTTCGTGGTGCAAAGGTCAGGCCCCTGAAATAAGAAATGACTGAGGCAAGCGTGGGACTTGAGGCCCAAATGGCCGATGCTCTGCACAACTCCTGGCACTTCTCCTCCAGCTCACGTTGACTCGGGGTAGGAGGAGAGCTCAGAGGCAGAGGTTCCCAGACAGTGCCCTCTGAGACTCGCCCACATCTCACTTTTTTCCTGAATAAAGTTTGGAGGGGGGGGGAAATGAAAGGAATGAGAAACTCCAAATTTGGCTCTTTTAAATACTCCATATTTTGGAGGAGGAGTTATCATAGGCAGCATCCACTATACCAACATAACTCCTCCAAGAAAAGCAGTGGGTAGACAACTCTGATCTCCAGCTGATTACTATTCTGGGGACAGAAAAGAACAAAACAAAAAAAAATTGGAAGAAAGAAAAAAAAAAATGTGATGCCTGGGTGGGCAAGCAAAGATTTTAAATTCACAGCCTACCCCGTATCATTGCATGTTGCATCTCCCTGGTCTCAGCCCCTGCTGGCTGCAACCAGGTAATGAATTCACCAAAAAGAAATAAATTTAGTTGGAGATAATATGTTTATCCTGCATCCAGGCTAATCACTGAGTGCACGGCGTGTACTGTGCTCTTACTGATTTGTTCCCAAGTGTCTCCAAACAGCATTCAACAAAACAAGAAGGGAATAAAGAGAACGCAGGGAGATGACAGAATGAATAAATTAGACACACGCGGCCTCCTGTATTCATCTCCCTGTTTCTTCCTGAAAGGAAGAGAAGCTGTGCTGTTACCTAAGCCCATACCCACAACAACGAGACGTATGGTTGGAGCAGGTGCCTGCAGGCTTTGGGCGTGCTGCGGGAGGTGCGCAGCGAGCAGAGTGCCTCGAACCTCTCTCTGAAATGCAGACAGCTGGCCTACCTCCAAGTGTATCATTGCATCGTTAGAAGAGCTGCTTTTGTAAGCGTGCGGTCTAAAACCCAAGCACTGGTTCTGTGTGCATGCACACCACAAACCCTCGTGAAGTGGAAGGAGCTGTGCCCTGCGCCTGGGCTTTGGCACACGATGCCCAACGCCTCTGCAGTCCCTGTGCCTTCTCCCCCCTGCCGCTACAGTGGAAACCACCATCGGCTACAGAAAAGCTGCAACAATTAATCCTGGAAATCATGTCCTTGGGCAGATGCTCCTAAAACAAGGACTTTTGCTTTCAAAGAGAGTTTTTGGAGGAGGTCACCAGTCTTGCAGTCAAAAGGAAATTCCCACACATTACAGTTCTGCATATGGAGACAGGTGCAAGAGTTTGTTATCAATTTGAAGGGCACGCTTTTGTTGGTGATTCAGGGGCTGGTAGAAGCACTCAGCTGAGGGAAGCAGCATTTTTTTCTTCAGAATTTGAGCTTTCTTAACAGAGCTTACTGTCCCAAATTTGAAAGGGATTTCTTTTATGCTCTTCTGCAGACAGAAGCCTACAAAAGCGCTCCAGGAAGGATACGCTCACCATCGCAGCAGAAGTGCACGTGGTTTCTCTTAATCTAGGAACAGTGGGGGGAATAAAGTTTGACTGCTTTGTGAATCACATTTTAACGGCCTGGAAGGCAGAGAATTTCAGAAACCGCACGTGTCTATCTCCTTTTGCACAGCCCATGACAAGGCACTGGACCAACGCTTGTTCGTCACTTTTACAGTTGCTATATCTTACCACAAAACTCAGTATAAATCATGAAGATTAAGTGCCCTAACCAATGAACCATGGCCCTGCTGCATTCTCTTCAAGTTTCTTACCATGTCCATCACCTGAAAGCCAGTAAGGCTCTTCTGCAGCAGGATGCTTATCAGGAGGAGGGATATGAAAATTGCTGAAATCAATCACAATCAATTCATTCCCAAGTATCTCCAAACAGCCTTCAACAAAACACAAATGGAGTAAAGGGAACCTGGAGATGACAGAGCAAAGAAACGGGACGTGAGTGGCCTCCTGCATTCATCTCCCTGCTCCGTCCCCAGGGATGGGGAGGCGGCACCCCTAACTGCATGTACCCGCTTCCTAAGTGACAAGAAGACGCACAGTTAGAGCTGGTGCCTGCAGGCTTTGGATGCATTGTGGGTGATACATGGCAAAACCAGAGGGCCCTGAACCTCTCAGAAATGCAAATATCTGACCTGACCAGGACATACTACAGGAAATTCTCTTGGTCCTAAGAAAGCATGGAGTAACAGACATACTGCAAAGACAAACTGGGCTTGGTTTTTTTTAAGCTGTACTTACTAAGACAAGATCTAAGCATCAGCAATTTCCTTGCAGGAGCCCAAAACATGCTGGAGAAGTTGAAGAGCAAGTAGCTGGGCCCAGAGACCACAGTCTGACAAAATACCACTTCATTTACTAGGAAGCAGACTCAGCTTAAGAAGCTGGCCCTGGTCCAGAAAGCATCCTGCTTGGAGCTAGACCTTTCCACGACTTGCAGCGCAGCCAGAGCCCAGAGCAGTGTTGGGGGAGGAGAGCAGGCAAAAGCAGCCCAGGCTTCCAGCAGAAGCCAAAAATCACGTGCTCCAACCTTGCCAGCCCAACCAGTGGGGGAAAGTGCAGTTTTTGCCCCAAGGACTGATAGTACTTAGAAAGGAGGGTCTAGAAATAAAGCAACCCAAATCAAGAGAGCCACATAACCAGCTCATGTAAACCTAGGCAGCTCCACTGCAGTCAGCTGAGGTGCATCAGCCTACTAGAAGGGATTTAATGAAGATTCGTTACTCAGCTTCGGGTGCAGCACATCCTATCTGGAACGTAAACAGTGACTTGTACAGTCTGTCTCGCCCCTTTCATCACAGAAGATTTTACGCTTTGGAAGGATTGTTTTACCCCCCCCCCCCCCTCCCCAGCACAAGGCAGTTGCTACCAGAGCAGAAGGCATCAGCGGCTTTAGCAGCACACAGGCCAACTGCAAATAGAGAAAGCTGTAAAAGCAGGAGAAACTGCACAGTTTTTCTCTCCAGACACAAAAAAAGTCACTAAAATTTGTCCAGAACACCAAGGCCTTACAGCTACCATGAGAAAAGATGCCAGGGGTTTTAAGTACCTTTTTGTAATTGTTATCTGACTGTTCTGTACCTTCTTTTACATGGATTGCACGTATTCCCAACACAAC
The DNA here is from genome assembly GCF_030463565.1 of Pelecanus crispus. Classification (NCBI taxonomy): domain Eukaryota; kingdom Metazoa; phylum Chordata; class Aves; order Pelecaniformes; family Pelecanidae; genus Pelecanus; species Pelecanus crispus. The sequence continues at coordinate 12,154,016 of NC_134650.1, read as the reverse complement.
GGATAACCACTCTGCCAAACACCTGGATGCGTTAATTATGGAATTTTAGGGCAGATTTGGCATTCCTACCTCGCAAGCTGCTGTACTTCCCTCTCTTTGCTTCGCTCCTCAGAGACATCGTGCCATACATGCCCAGATACCTTCCTCGGTTGCTTATCGCCAAAGGGCTGCTTCCATCACAGAAGCTGAGAAATCCCCCCGCGCTCTCGCGCCCACTCTCCAAGGAGCAGTTCAGACCCCGGCAGCGGGTCCTGGCTGTGGTTTCAGCTGTCGGACACTGAAACGCCTTCCCAGGGGCTGAGCAGGCAGCGCTCCTGCGCCTGTGTCTCAGCCTCCCGCGGGGAAACCCAACACCAGGAGCAAGAACAGGATCGCATCCCTGATGGAAAGCCGCGGCACCTGCCTGCCATGTGGGCATGGAGGGATTAATTACAACTGCGCCAGGTGACTGAGTATTCATAACCCAAGCCAGGACACTGGTGAGCAGATCTCTGCACCGGAGGGATCGTCAATTATGCAAAGAGGTACATAGTTAGTGTAGCTTGACCCCACCATGGGGTTATTAATTCTTCATCTCATTAACTCCAGCTGAAGGTCTGCCGATAGCTAATTCATATCCTTTGAGATCCCTCTTCTGAGCTCCTTTTCATCTGTTTATCTAAAAACATTTGGCAAGTATTATGAGATTTAGAGAAGTAGAACTTCCATTTTACGAGTGGGGAAATGGAGGCATCTTTTTTCCACAAGCAGCTTCCACTTATTCACAAAAAACCCCACAGAAACCAGGATCTAAGGCAAGCAGTGTCAGGCTCTGTGACCACGCTCCGCTCGCTGGACGACACGGGCTTGGCACACCTCAGTAGGCAGGAATAGAGAAGCCAGTTGCGAACCATGCAGCAGTTCTGGAGTGAACCACCTTTAAACCATCACCACAAGAGAGAATTCATCCCCATACTGTATCAGCTGAACATCTCTAATAATTAATAGGGAAGAGGAGATGCAGGTGTTTTTCAGTGCAAGAGAACATCTAACACAGCAACCTTAGAAATGAAGGTTTCCTCCTTACAGTGTTTTTCCTCCAGAGGGTATAAAGACCCCAGAAGTTCATACTGACAGCATCCAAGCCAGATGTCCACCCTATGTCCTGTGTTATTTTGTTGAGGGTATTGGCCAGGAGGCCAGCAAGGGGCTTTTGGGACCAGGCAAGAGCAGAGACATTTCACGCAGGCAACCATACAGTTACCCAGTGGAGTTTCATTTGAGGTTACCCAAGTCTCATTGGAGCTGTCTAGAACTAGGAAGCTCTAATTCAATTTCCCAGTACAAATACATATCTACCTCAGAGGAGGGGTTTGCAACAGCCATTAGAGCATTTCATTAGAACTTATTATTCTTAAGAGTGAACAAATAGATGCTGTTTCTGCAACGGCTGTGCTGTGAATAGTTCGGTTGTTTGTTTGGTTTTTTTTTTTTTTAAATACAAACCAACTCTCCAGATGTACTTAGAGACATTTCTCAAGAACCAGACTTCATACTGCCTCAGGAGGACTGGATCCAATCCCAGCTCCAGCACGAATTCCCTCTGACCTGAGGCAGTTCACCTAACTTGCTGCTGCTCACAGCAAGACCTTTACAGTTCTCAGTGGTGCCGTGAAGGTTAATTATCCGAGGCCATATACATTCAGAAAGACATCTACATATGAAGTGTTAAGCACAACAAGATTGTTTAGACATCAGCTTTTAAGAACAACTTTAGAAGTTACTATCATGTCAGTGAAAAATATTCTGCGCATTTTTTTTTAAAAAAAAAATCTTAATGGAGATATTTATAAGCATAACTCATTTTTCTCTAATTCATATGGACATACTTAGCAGGCAGATAAGCAGCAATGCAAAGAAACTGAAAAGGAAAAGCAACAGACACATAGTGAATAAGGCAGACATCAAAAAAAAAAAAAGCCCCAAAACCCCCAAAAACCACAAAAACTTATGCAGAGGTGGCTGCAGCATTCCAGAAACATTGTGTCTGCCTTATATCCTACTCCAGGAACAATGGTCCTGCTGCTGCTTCTTTACAGCCTCTGCTCAGAGGCAGTGGGAGCATTGCTATTGATTTCAGTGGGTCGAGAAAGTCCTACAGATTGGCAACTGCTTGCTAGTCAAGTCATGTACTTTGATAAATGAACATCCTGCAGAAATAAGTCTGTGCAGGCCCATTCAGCTCCAAACAGGCAAAAGACTACATGTCCCCAAAAATGAGCATCATAATTAATAACTAGATTACTTGGGCTGCAGTCTCAGAGCTTTTGCTCCTTGGAGTAGTACTTCAGACTGAAAGAAATGGCTTGGCTTTTCTGTATGCGTATGGCACTCCAGCACCTCTTGTGAAACCTATGCTAGAGCAAACCACAATGACAGACCACTGTCCAGGACAGCCAAACTGTGCATTGCTTAATTGCGTATTCCAATAACGAGAATTACAGAGATGTCACAGCTAAAATGTGATCAGTCTACCAAAGTAAGGAAAAAAGAAAATATGTGTGCATTTCTGCTCTAATCCCACCATTTCACGCAACTGTACAGCCAAGGCAAGAGCTGGGCTCCTGCTTGGCAGCTCCTGGTCTCAGGGCATGACCGCACGCAGTCATGTCCTAAGCCATGCCCTACGGTAGGTGCCAACATCTTTTCTCAGGCCAGGTATTGCTAGCAAATATTCGTCTCCCCTCCCTTCCTTCCCTCACCCTCCACCCTGCCCACCTAATCACCAGCAAGGCTTTTCATCCTCTCTTAATTTTCTGTTTTGCTTCATACCACCCTGTCAGTTTTGTGCTTCTTCCCTATGTGGGACTGAGGCAGGAATCCAGGCCAGAATCTCACAGAAATATGTAATTAATTGCAACTACTCTCACAGAGGCTACAATTTGGGCTGTTCAGCCAGACACATACACTCTGCAAATAACAGTTCCAAATCACTACTCCTATTTAGCAAGCTGTCAAGGTCCTGGCTGTTCTTTAGCACATTAAAGCTGAGAGCGTAACATGGTTTTTAAATCAGTCTATGAAGCATACTATGGGTTTGTACAGCATGTAATACTTTATCTAGAGCAACACAACCCAGAAGGGCTTTTCACTTTAGAATTGTAAGCCAATATTGCTTGAGCAGGAGAATTAAACCCATTAGAGCTGACTCAGAGGCAGGTCCTTATCCAGAATGCCAACCACCCACTAGTAAAGACATGATCTCTATATATTTAGCATGTGTAGGTAGAACAGGGAGTGTGGCTGACTGAGGCTGATCACAATACATTCTCCTGCTACTACACAGAATACAACTTAATTAAAATGGTACCCCCAAAAAATCAAAATAATTTCAGTAATTTAGGGACTTGAACCCCATTTATTTTCAAGGTAGATTTAGGATGCTAAGATACTTCTGAGAGCAGTATTGTGGTTCTTCTCAGCGTTTATCCTCCAGATAAACAAATAAATACAAGCCAGGTCACAGCCAGACTTCCAATATCTAGAGCTCCAAGGCACAGTGAGTGATCCAAGAGAATATATTCCTTTGAAAGAGTCTCATCGGTCCTCACAGTTACGGATTAAAACCTCATTCCAATAATATCACCACCAAGACAGAGCAATACTTTTATCTATAGCAAATATCCATATCAATAGATATACTACTTATGGAATTATGCCAAGGCTGGCTAGTAACTTATGTTTTTCATCTCATACAATTTCAAAGTACCCTACAAAAGCCGATAAGAACTACCAGAATTAGTATTCTCTGGAAGAAATTCAGTTGCAAGGGGCATATGACTTGCCCAAATTCACATACTAAGTAACTAGCAGATCTAGATTGTAAACTGTAAAAAAAAAAAAAAAACCCACTTTTATTTTATGTGTGCTAGACAACCTTACCAGTAAGCCCTCGAGATTAATTAGCTACAGCTGCTAATAATTTATAACTACTTGGAGAAACTTATCTTAAGAGACATCACATGCCTAATGCTTGCATGCAAGAAACAGAAAAAAATGCCCAATTCCTGTATCCTTAGGAGAACTAATTTTGAGAAGCACAACTGCCCGAAACCCTTGCTGGCTGATGACCCAGCTGGACAAAACACACCGTCGCAGAGACCCACTTTAAGAATCACAGTTTCTCAACAATTATTTATTTTTCAAGTAGGAGGAGTATTTTGTTGAGGGGGGAAATGGCATTGTTGTTGGTGAGGACGAGCAGTTCTTCTTTTTCAGTGCATATTTTACAGAGGCAATTTGCTTTTCTAAATCGTAAGGATAAGACTTGGAAGCAATATCTTTTCAAGGAAAAGGTCCAGATCTCATGTACGCAGGTAAGAGGCTGGAGTTAGTGCAGTAGCTTCCCTGGGAGAAAGCAGCGGAAAGGACCACGCAGCACTGAGGAGGTTAGGAGTTCCTGGGAAAGCGATAGTAAGAAGAGCTGGAGCTTTCACTTCATTTTGCATCACCACTATTACTAGAACAGTGATAACATTGTGCATTAAACAATTAGTGACTTCCGACCATGCATTCCCAGCACTAGCTCAGTATCAACCAGCCCCTCAAGCTGAAGTGGGCAGCTGATAAGAAACTCCACTTGGGATGTAGACTGGGTGAGTTCACTGCCTTGTACAGCATCTGGGCAAGGAGCAAAGTTTTAACTCATACCTCAGGGGTCTAAGGTTTTGCCTAGAAAAGGCAGATCAGAGTGAGGTGGAGCACCAGTGCTTAGCATGGCCCTTTGGCTGGCCATCCGGAGACCTCAGTTGGTCTGCTCAGGTCAGAGGCAAAATAAGTTCAGCAGTCTCATTCTTCCCAAAAGCAGCCGGTACAATATGACACAACTGAGTACGATTTATAGTTCTCCTGGGCCAAAGCCCAGAGCCGAGAGCGAGAGCAGACAGAATGCAGGTGACTATCGCAACGTACTTGAGGAGCTGGTAGAAAGCCCATGGCCAGAGCAGATACACCAGCTGAGCTCAGGGAGACAGCTTTTTCTTTTGAATTAAGAGTTGAGATTTCTGGAAGGAGATCGAATCTTCCAGAGTCTTTGAGGGTGCTCTGAACTGAGGGTCTGGGATTTTTCCTTCAAAGATATAGCTACATCCGAGGTTATGAACACTCTCCAACTACGTACAACACATCTTTCCAACAAGTGCTTTTCCCAGTCCCCTATCAGAGGGAAAGAAACACCCACCGGTTTTATGGCTGTGCAGTGAGGTTTTGGGGAGTCACCATGAAGAGCTGCAGGAAATACAGCAGAAGACACAGAGATATTCAGAGAATGTAACTTGAACCTAGGCAGGTGGAAGAGTCACACTTTCTGCTTCTGAAAAGCAGAAACAAACAGGAAAAACAAGAAGAGGCTGAGCAAGAGCAGTTCCATTCCCTATTTTTCATATATTAAATATCACCAAAAAAATAAAATTAAACGATACCTTACTTGTGACCTGTTATATCTGTGTCTCTCATTAAATGTGTCTGGATTTTCCCACATCTCTAAATAAGCCTTGTCTCATGCTTAAGCTTATTATTGCTGGATTATTCTGGGATAGCCACACTGCAACACCAGCCTTGCCTGATGACACTGACAAAGAAGATAAAGCTGAGGCCACCAGTGTGTATCCCTGGTGATATGCAGGTGATGGTATGTGCCCCTTCACCCCACGTGGTACTTGTCCTAGTGGGGTCACTGCTAGGGTCACAAAAGGGCATCGACAGATCAGCAGCTCAAAACAAGTCATGGATATAATTATGTCTCAAAAGAGGTTGTACTGCAGCTATTTTACAGGTAGGAAAAATGGGGCACAGGTGCCTAGCTGGGTGCTCCAGCTCCCCGTTTAATCGATGACAAACCCCTATCAGCTCTGACAGGAGCCGGCTCTAAATGAAAGGGCACGTGGCACACCAACAGAGGCACTCGGTGCAGGTCTCACTGCTGCTCACCCCTACCCATGGACAGGGGCTGCCATTTCTTTCCTGCACCACCATTACCCATTCCCAGTCTGGGGATAAACAGGAATGTGCTTTACTGTCCTGCCTTAGGAAAAGACACTTATGCAAAAACTACTCCTGCTGTGCTGAAGTCTCTTTTTGTTAGCAGACCTAAGGGTGCCGTGTGTCCAGACATCCAAAAGAACTAAACAACTGAGCAATTTTTAGGAAGGGAGAGGTATTATCCCCCATTTTACAAATGGGGAGAACAATGTCAGAAGAGGTTAAGGGAGTTACCCAAGACGGAGCTGCACCAGGGTCTGCATTTCTGTTACTGTCCAGAGCACTCTCCAATTGCGCCAGCCCTGCAGGTGGGGCGCGCGCCCCAGCTGCTCAGCGTCCTCTGCGTCGCCTCCACTGAACCCTAAGGCAGGGACTCAGGTGTCCCCACACCGGGCCAGGGAATACAACATCCTGCAGGGCAGCACTCCATTTCCCCAAGTACTCAAAGCTGGGAGTCTGCACATTTATCTATGGACCAGGTTCAAGCTTGATGCAAAACTCATCGTCAATAGAGCATCATCAGGAAATAACCCTGCTTCTCCACTTCCACTGCCTCCCGTTGCTGAGGAGAGAGAAGGCCTGAGCATTTGAAACCTTATTTGTTTCACACTAATGCCAAAGTGGCTGGGGCAGGCACAGTTTTATTAATGGATGAGACCTTTCTAAACCTCCCCACCCCTCCCAAAAAAGAGGCAGGGGAAGAAGAGGAGACAAAGGCAAAAGGAATGGAGGTGGAAGAGGGTTGAAAGGAAACGTCCATTTCACAGAGTTCACATCAGAGCATAAAGCTGAGCTGCAAAGGGGACAAAAAGCAGATATGAAAAGTCATCAAAGCCTATTCATGAGCATGACCGTCTCTCCCCGGGTCTCTTCCTCAGTCTGCCTCTGACTTTCCCTGGGGAATGCAAGAACAGATCCCAGACTGCACAGCAATTGCACTAGGGCTTTGGGGTTATTTTTAAGATAGTCATTATGGCTTTTGTGACTCACTGACTTGTAATGATGGAAGTATGTTGTTTGATCTGCACAGACACAGGCATCCAAAAAAAAGGGATCCTGGGGGAAAAAAAAAAAAAGGGGGAGGGAAAAAAAAAAAAAAAAAAAAGATGTTCCACAGAAAATAGCAAGACAAAAGGAAGATGGTTCAATGGAGCAGGGTCTCATGCTGACTCACAAGCATAGTGCCAGTTCTACCTCTTGTCCCTCAAATCACATTTTTAACAGCTCCTCACCCTTGCTGTCCATGGCCTCCCAGGGCCCATTGCAGGGCTGGTCTAAGCTGGTTACTGGATAGCAGCGTACCAGAGGTTGTACAGGGATTGGGATAGATTGGGACAGTCTAAATAGAAAATAAACCAGACTGAGACCAACCTCTGAAACACACTCCCTCCTTACCCCCCAGGGCCTTCTGTGAACCCAGTTGGTCCTGGTTCTCCTTCACAGTTCTTTTTCCATGGATGGTCTTGGGCTGGTTTTCCTGGACAGAAATGGTAATGGGAGACAGCTGGCAAGAAGGACACCCAGAGAGAGGCCCGAGGATGCTGCTGGGTGTGCAAACGCCAAGGCAGGATGAAAGTATTGCTTATTTGATAACCTCCAAGTGACATTCCTAAATTAGAAGCGGCAGTGGCACCAGATGCATTTCAACCACAGCATGACTTGAAGGCTGATTTTCTAACACAGGCATGAAGAAGCCGCTCCAGTGACTTAAGAGACCACAACAGTGCTTTTTCTCTGATGCTACAGAAGCATCCAGAGCTAAGCCTAGCACAGGGATTGTCACTGGTCTTTCACTCTTCTTCACTTACATAAAGCAGCAAAGCAGAGCTGCCCTGGTTTCTGCTCCATATAAATCATATGGCCAGGGAGTGAGGATCATTTTGACAATGAACTAATATTTCTGGGTTGCTATTTCTGTTCCTTTGTTTGCCCAGACACAAAGACTCAGCCCTTTGTAGTTCCCAGATGACAATGTCTATGTTGCATGAGATCATGTTTGTGTTTTTGGACACATCTTTTTTTCAACAGCGCCTATTGAATTCCCTCAACTCAGCACTTTCCTTCCTCTTGCTCTCAATTGATCAAACAATATCAAATGGAGCCCAGGAGCCATGCACATACATATCCTGTGTTTTTAATAAGGCTGGAGAAGATGGTTTGCTCTGTTTGGTAACTTTTTGGGGGGTGAAGTGGAGGAGAGAGGTAGTACCTGACAAATAAGAGGCAACTGGAGCAGAGGTGGCCACAGCAGGAGCTGATGAACAGAGCAGCAGGAGCAGAAAGAGGTGACAATAACAGTAGGGACAAGTGGGGCTAAGACTCCATCTAGGCAAAGACAATTAAGTCCTCGCTTTGTACATCACCATCTCCCCAGGGATGACACCAGACAAGGGATAACGTCACCAGGTTGGGAATACAGAGCAGAAGCAGCTCAAACTTTTAAACAGAAATAATTTGCTTCCAGGTAACTATGGAAGAAGGGCACAGGGATACTGGGAGCACACAGGCGGTGCTGGCACACCCTCGGTGCTCGGCACACCAACCCTGGTGCCCACGGGGTGAGGAGAGGAGATCCGAGCCTGGAGGGACTCTGACTGGAGGATTTCTGCATGTTCACCTCCACCCTCTTGAAACCACAGGACAGCTAAATACGCCAGAGACCCCAGACTCAGAGGCTGCCAACTGTTTGCGATGGCCTCTTACTGCAGCGGGAGGCTCTCCCAGTGCTGACACTGCAGAGGTGCAAGGCAGCAAGCCAAAATAATACTTAGGGTGCAGCAAAACTTACAGAGAAACAGATTTTAGAGAGACAGACACTAATTCACTCAGTCAGAAACAAATCTCCAATTTCCTGGTCTCCCCACAGCTGGAATTTTCAAGAAGAAAGAGGGTCATAAAGCTCTGAAGGAACAGAAATCTCCTCTCCCCATGCCAGCTCACATCCTCCCCATAGGACCATAAATACCATATCCCCCAAACACGCTGGATGCAAACAGGAAAACATTCAATCACAAGAGCTAATTAGCAGTCTCTGTCCAGTGTGTTCTTTATGAAGAGGGACTCCCTCAAGTCCACTTCTCTCATCAGCATCTCTCCCCTTTATAACGAGCAGGGGAGGCATGAGCCGCCCAACACGATGGTCCCAGCAGTGGGGCAGGGTCCTGCACAGGGGCTGCCACCAACTGCTGTGGCACACGGGTCCAGATCAGCTGTCCCACAGCAACAAGGACTGTCTATAAAAAGAGCTGACAAGATTTTAAACAACTGCTACCAATAACCTTGCCTCACTCCGGATTTTCCACTGACAGACATCTTCAGTTTGTTTTCATTTCTTTAACTGATATCTTATTAAATTCCCTATAAATAGAGCTAGCGAGCGAAGAACATCATGCAAGCAGGTCAGAAGACCAGTGCTAGAAGCAAGATGCCCAAAGGGAGGAAAGACAAGGAGCTCACAAATTCACAGGGGAAATGAGTCATCTCCAGCTTTCCACGGAGACCAAGCCAGCCTGGCATGGGGACCAGTGGTGCTACACAAGACCTTCTTACCCTGAATTTGCACCAATGTCACCAGTTCAGCCTCGGGCCATATTTGTGCTGCAATGCCGTAAGAGCCAAGCTACCGTCTTTCAGACTGCATGGACAAGTCCCACAGCACTCGTCTGCGGGAGGATTTTGGCCTCTTCTACGCACACGTCACTCATGTTGGCAGAACTCCAACTGACCTTGATGGACGGGGGACACAAAACATCTGCACCCAACACAACAGTTTCCAGCAAATGTTTTCTTCTTAAGAAAAAAGGCAAGGCTGAGTTGCCCTGTGTTCCCATGCCGGTCACCAGTGTACAGGGCTGTGGTGAGAACATGGCCAGGAGGCATCGTGTTGGGCTGCCCTCTCCAAAATAACCAGCCACTCCAATTAGTTCATAACACTTATCCCACCTTGCTGTCACTGCACCACCTCCCAAAAACCTTGTCACATCAGCTCCATGCTCTGGACAGGCCACTCACAAGGAGCCAGTTGGATGCAGAGTGGGACAAGAGAGACTTCATTTCATCTACACCTTCTTCTTGTCTAAGACACATCTATGGGGCTGATCTCTGAATTTAAGTGTGTAAAGCTGGCAACTGCTTTATTCCCATTTTTGAATGGGAAAGCAGAGTGGGAATAAGTGATCCAACTAAGTTCCCACTGGAAGCAGGAGGCAGAGAAGAGGCAGTCCCTTAATGGAGCAAGCATCCTTCCTCTGCCACTGCAAAATGGCTGGCAAGTAAATGCAAGGGAGACCCCTAAGCAATGCACCAGGTGTACAGCTTTCCAAAGGAGTCGATAACTGCAAGGACAGCACAAGGGATGTGTCTGAAGTGCTGATCAGGTGTCAACATCCCTGCCTGAAAACCTGCCCAGGTGTTTGCTCAGCACCTATACGCTGTACTCTGCTCCCTACAGTGCCAGGCACAATCCCCACAGGCCACTGCAAGAGCTTCCCATCAGCTTCCCATCCTCAGCAAGAGTGTGTTAAGAAAAATAAGACATAAATAAATAAAAAGGGATTTTTCTTTGTTACTTTGCAAGCGCAACGGTTGTGACAGTGATGCCCAGCCCCACAAGTAGAGCCAGGGAGGGCTGCAGGGCACAACCCCTCAGGCAGAAAAACTGCAATGTTAACATATTGCAGCAACAACAGTTGCTTTCTCCCAGTAACTAGTCACAAAGTTTATGCTACTTCTCACAAGACAGTCAGAAAGCTACCCATAAATAATCACATGGAACATTAACCAACTGCAAATTACTTTTATTCTCACTAACCATTGTTACGGCCTTTGTTAGTTTAGATCCAGTAGAGGGCTGGGTTTTTTACAGTCATTATCTGATAACCATATGGAAAACTTGAGAGTATTTTCCCAAATAATACTCTGTGAAGTACTCACTGTAAATTAACATTTCCATTGAAGTTGCACTCAAAATTAAAACTGAGAAATAAATTAACATTGTGCCAATTTGAGGTGGAGAACTGCAGCACAGCAGGAAGCTGAGTGACCTGACCAAAAGACACACAGTAAATCAGCGTCAATGCAAAGAATGCAGTAAGTCTGCTCTCAGCTGTACAGAACTAATTCAACTGCACAAAACTAAGCAGTGCCTGTATTAACAAAATACCCAATGATAGAACTGTGCTTAAAAAAAAACCCAAAACCACAACAAATTACTGACCATCCGGTGCCCCAGAGCATTTTGGACAAGGTGGAACCTCTTGTGCCATCCCTACCATTGGCAACCCCCCCAGTGCAACGCAGGCGTCAAGCCCACTGAGCCATCTACCTCGCAGCACAGACACGTATTGTCACTCCATCAAAGGAAGAAGCTAAAACAGACAGGGACCAGTTGCTGCCCCAAAAATCACACTAGGAATCTCTCTCAAAGCCAAACACAACAAACGGAGCCCCCGATGCTGTGCTCAGACATCCCCTGACCTCCTACTGCTGCTTCTATATGATAAATTCCATAGCTTTGTGGTTTGTTATTTTTTTCAGAATGAAAATAATCCTTGCACAGATATACAGGGATCACAATGCCATGTCCAAACAAACACTCCACTTGCTGGCAAGGAGTTTTGTTAACACAACTAAACGTGCTGAATTATGCACACAGTTTGCCTCAACACGCGTTGAAGTTGCAGAGATTGCCTGGAGCCCTCGATCCATTTTTAAGCCAGGCTCTTTGCAGGCTGCATTCAAACCATCCCAGCCAGCAGCGCCGAGTGTTGCAAGGGGCACCTCTAGCAACCGCACAACAAAAAGGCCCATTTGCCAGCCAGCAGCTCCGGGGAGCCCGGCTGCTCCGCTCCGAGCCCTGCCAGCCAGCACTCGCAAGGGGACCCGCGCCCGGCATAGCGCAAGGGGATCTCTTGGATTGCCCTGGTGCAGTTGCTGATGAAGGAAAAAAAGGGGGGGGGGGGGGGGGGGAAGAAGGAATCATGAAAAAAGCTTTGATCAAAGGATTTTCCTCCAGCCTGCAGTCTTAATGGTCCCTAAACTCCTTGTACTAAAACCCGCCAGCTCCTGAGCTCTGGCTCCATCTTACACCAGAGCACAGAGAAGAATCGGAGACCCCTGAGCATAGCTGGGGAAGTCACTCTGTGTCTGTGGGCAAGTAATTTAAGTTTTCTCTGACCCTCTTTTCTCCATCCATAGTCAGCACAATACTTACCTCCTGCACAGAGAGGGGTACACTATTCCAACTCACTTATCTGCCAATTTTAATTTTCAATCATATGTCTTCCAGCATTCCCAAACTGTTATCCTGTGTTTCTTGCCTAACACATTGTAAAAATAACCCAGACTGCAAAGCTTGCTTGATGTTTATAGGACACCATGGAAGTTTACAGCTCAAGGTAATTAACTTTAAATAAAATGTTAATCTACAATAAATACAAAATAGAGGACAAAATTGGGGAAATGCTCTGAAATCCACTGGTGGAAGTCAGTGCACTGTAGGTACAAATTAGTAACGTCTATTAATGGGAGAATCTTGGTGGATTAGGCTAACAAAAGTAATAATAATTAACAACATTAGTCACATAAAACACAATTGACTTCCAATTGCTTCTAACATTATTTTTTCTAATGAAGTTGCTGGAAGCTAATCAGAGCTGGCTGGATAGCTTATCAGGGGACAGCCACAGTCAGCAGGATTAGCTGCTTAGCGCCGGAGCGTGATTCACCCTGAGGAAGAACCAATCGTCCTTCCCAACATCAGGAAGGAAATTTTCAGCAGTTGACTCTTCGCTGCTCTTTCATCCCCTCCCCAGACACCGGCAGCTCAGCCTGGGGCAGGCAGGACACTCGAGGGACCCGCACATGAAGCTGCCTACCAGGAACTGGTTGCCCTTTTTATAGCTCCATGTTGATTTGCTTGTGGTCACGGGCAAGGGCCTTACCTCCCTATTTTGTTTTTTTCCTGTCCTAAAATGATGCCTACCTTTGATGTCTACAGAGAAAAGCTTAACTTTGCCGCCCTCGCACATGAAGATGTACATGCTGTCCACTCAAAGCTGACTGCTCTGCAAACCAGACCTCTTCCCCTAAGTGCCTTTTCCACAAAACCTTTCTGTAAATAGCAACTTATTTCACATTTTGCAAGATGGCTTGTCAAACTCTGAAGACAGTCTAATATTGCTACCACTCTGCAACATCAGCCATGCTTCTTGATGGGAAGAGAGGAAAAGGGTACTACAGAAACCTCCCCTTTCTATCCATTGAAGCTAAGGGTAGTCACAGGCAGAGACTGAAAACAAATTTCTAGACAAAGTGAACTTCACTTTTGCAGCAGTCTTTCCCAAGCCTGAACATGCCACTATCCCACCAGCTCCCTGGCTCCTATCACCCCCCAGTATATCTGTCCCTGCTGACCCATCCAAAATGCATCTACTGGTGTCCACAGCGCTTCGTTAGCCCCCAGGGATCCCACTCGCTCATTTGCTAGAGCATCCCTTTCCCCAGCAGGGAGATAGGACCATTCCTTTCAATTCCCCCACGCCCAGATGCTGCCTGAAAAACCACATCACCTCGCATCACCCTGACCATGCTCTTCTCAGCCCAAAGTGAAACAAAGCAAACACGCTCAACCCACACCCAGGCCGGTAGCAGAGGTTGCTCGGCCATGCCCGGGCTGTTCCGTGCCTGCCTGACACACCAGGCGAGGTCGGCACAGAGCTGCCACCGCCACGAGGCCACCCAGGAGCCACCCCCGGCGGATGCTGCGCCATTGCCTCCAGCGACAGTGCCAGCGGGATCTGTTCCCAGTGACTGCCGGGGGACCATCAGCTGGAATAATGAGGATGACATAGATCATCATCTGTCCCTCCCTGAGGAACAATACAGCTTTTCAGCCATAACAGTTAATTGAGAATTAATATCCTCAACATAGCACAGTGTCACATGCCCCCGTCCCCCCGCCTGGTTGATGGCCTTCATCTGACATCACCATTTTTTCCCCGCTCAGCAGCAGTCAATCAGCTATAACAGCAGTGGCCCTCATCAACACCTCCCAGGAGAATTTGGGGAGGACGTTCCCACCCACCTGTGCCTCTCCACAAACTGCCCCTCATCATCCTCAGGGACTGGGAGGCTTGGACTTTCCAGTCATTGCAAAAATCCCGTTCACATTGACTCAGAGAGCCTCCGGGAGAGCAGACAAGTTTGTTATGGAGAATCCAGATCATATTTTTCCACCCTGAGCACTATCTTGTTTGTGCCCTCTCCACCCGCCTGTCCCTTCCTCCCTCCCAGCCAAGCTGGCAGGAAGCTCCACAGGTTTGGTTTTTTTTTTTCCCCGACCAGATGTTTCATCTGCTTTTGTTGCTACAAGACGCACCGGTCAAGTCCTGGCAACACGCAGCAAATCCTGAGCTGTGCAGCTAATGACTAGCATCTGCATCCAAGATTAATCAAGGAGGTGGGAAAAGACACATCCAACAAGAAAGCACAAATCCCCATTTCTAATTGTTTTGCGCTAGCAGCAAAACATTTATTTCCCAGGATTTCCGAGAGGCGGAAGAGGTGAGTGGATTGCTCGGCGCCTCCTGTTTACCGGGCTGAGAGGGGAGTAGGGTTAACAGAGAATTTCTTGTTCCACGCCAAAGCATTACGTTCTGGAAGAGATCCAGAGAGAGATTCTTTGTCTTCAAGAACAAAAGGGACGGCTCCCTGTTTTGGGGGAAGCTCTGCACACTGCGACATGACTATGCTGGCAGCATCACCACACAGTGATGTGATGCTTCCCAGGCACTTGCCTGCAGGTGATGGAGCTTCCTGCCACTCATTTCACCCCACTGCCCGCCCCACTTTTGTTGTGGCTGTGCCGTGGACCATGTGCCACACTCCCTTCCAGCCTGTCTTCTCCATCTCCAGCGCTGCCCCTGCACTGCTCCAGCCACCCTGCTGCAACACGCTCCCTCGTCCCCTTCCAGCCCTCTTGGCACTGTCATTTTGATGATCTGCAGCTCGAAAGTGCTGCATCTTAGAGCAGCCTTGGCAGTTTGAGAGGCAGCCGACGTGCCTCCATGCAGCCCACGCTGCTCTGAAGTCTGTGAGCCACCAGGAGGGACCGAAGCCAGCCTGTCTCATCCAGGCTCTACAGCTTCCTGGTGTGGATCTCCAGAGATGACAAAACCTCTGAGAAAAAGCCTGCTCAGCTGTCCACAGAGAACTCTGCGATGGCAGCCGAACCCACAGGCATCTTGTTCAGTCCTCGCCCGCCTGCAATGTATCCTGTGTCTGGAGACCCGTGCACAGAGCTGAGGATACTTTGGGCTTTCCACTGACCTCTTGCTATTTCTTCTTCCCCACCTCATGCTCCTGGGTAGCCCCAGAGATGAATCTCATGCCATTTTTGGGGACAAGACTCATAAAAGTGGCCCTACACAGACAGAAGGGGAAGGCACCTTAGAGAGCTCGCAGCCAGCTGGCTCCCATGGGAGATCCATTCCCAAAGACAACATCTGGAGCCTTACCGGCAGCTGGTCTGCTCCCTCCTGATGGTCTGACGAGGTCTGGAAGTATTTAACACCAAAAACTCAGGTCTTGTCTACCCTGCCCTTTTTCCTCGAAGTCTCTGCAGACAACAGGGAATTTAGTACAAGGATATTTGAAGCAGCAAGTCCAGAGCAACTGCTGACTGTTGCTAACTCTCTGCTTTGCTTCCACCCCCCCCAAGTTCTCATTTTACACTCATGTCCATTGTTTTCCTCATGGAGAATAAATGATCTGTTGACATCCTCAAGGCAGAGAAAGTTCCCAACGGGCAGCTCTTCCTAAGAGACTGCAACAAAACCAACCTGACATGGCACATTTAATATCTGTAAGGTTGAAAAAAAAGGAAGTGTGGAGAGAAAAGAAGCAGCAGTACTTAAAAAAAAAAAAAAACAAAAAACAAACACACACACCCCCCAAAAAAAAAAACCCACCAAACAGTAACTTTCAGGTTTCATGACAAAGCAGAACACCAGGCACAAGTTACCCCACAAGTCACCTTTAGGCTCCAGCCATCTATTTTTAATGACAAGACTCAAATAAATTATTTATTACTGTTGTCTTAGTGTAACCATCAGATTACAAAGCCTCCTGGAAATAAGAGGCAAGAGGGAGCAGGAGGAGATCCCAGTTGCCCAGGATAACATGTGTCCCATGCAGGCTGCTGCTACGAGGTGCCCATGCTGGGTGACTTCCAGCCCTTCCCCAGGCACTGGAGATCCCCGCAGGGCTCCCAGATTCATAGGGATGGTTTGTAATGGCACGAGCATCCAGCCCAGCTCCCGCTGATCTCACAGGATTAGCGTTACTTCCCTGCCTCTGCGGGACAACTCCATCCGTGAATGTCTGCAGAGCGCCAAGCATGGAAAGTTCATTATACCTGCGCTGAGTGGGGAGAGGAGACCCCTGCCAAAAACGATTGCCTATCTGGGCTGTCTTCCTTCCTACCACAGCAGTCCAGGGCTAGTTCACATGTTTCCCAGGATGGAGGCTCCCACACAGTCATGCTTCCGCCTCGTGTCCCCACCAGGGACCCCAAACTCCCCTGTACTCTCCCATGCTTTCTTCTGCCTGAGCTACACATGCTGGCCCAGGCGGGCGTCCCCGAAGCCATGGACAGGGCTGTCATCTCCAAAGTCTCTTAAGGAGATGTCCGCTTCCTGCCTCTCAATTTTCTTTATTTACAGCCACTAAAAAAATTCACTTCTTCATGGAGCTGGGCCAAAATCAGCAATCTACTGCTCCTTCCCCCTCCTGAGGACCCAGAGCCCAGCACATAGAGAAGGCATTACAACTATGTAACCTGGGGTCACATTTCACCCTGGACTCAATTAGCAAGGGTTAAAAATGGAACAAGCCTTTACTTTCCCATAGGAAAGTTGTTCTCCATTGCCCACTGCCTCCAGTGGCCTTTTGACACTTCTATAGAAGAGAGCAGCATCCTCAGTTATGGTTCATAGGGATTTTCCACAGAGCGCCTTCTACGCTGGCTGCTCTCTGGTAGACAGCCCCTCTCCGAGCCACCACATCCTGCTTGTGCAGAGCATCCCTGGGCTGCAGGGGGAAGCACCCGTCAGCCTTCATGGCAAATACAGCAAACTCACAGTCCTCAATCCCCTCTCATACAAATGGGTCCAATAAGGAGGACGGAGATGACTTTCAGGAAAAATGCCTATACAAGGGCATCACTGAGGCCAGCAGTTTGGGCACTGCGGCCACATCAAAAACCCTCTGCTGAGAGGCTCTAGTATCTTGCACCACATTTTACTCTTCCCGGTCCCACCAAGACTCATCCACCTGAGGAAAGGACAACAAATAACACCAGAAACCATGGCAGATCTACTGAGGAGGCCCTTGTCCCAGCACCAGCTCATGGGACCAGAGGACCTGTGACTCTGCAAGGTCACATCTGGAAATGCACAGGGAAACTAAGACCACCTATGGGCCACAGCAGCTCTGCCATTTACTGCCCATATTGGCCCCAGCCTGTTTCTTCTCCCCTTTCTGTCCTTACTCTGGGACAGAGTTTCATGCAACATGACCACAGTTTCTGCTTCCCACAGTTACCCTCCTGTCACTTGGCTGATTACACCACTTGTCCTGTGTCCCCTGCTGGTCTGGGGCAACCCACTGGCCAAGCAAATGCTGTCCAAAATGCTCTCCCTTTAACAAAGCATAGAGATAACCTGCCAGGCAATCAAGAGTGTGAGAAAGGCGTAATCTTCCCAAATCTCACCTGCAGAATCCCACAATCACAGCACATGAGTTGCTGTGGGAGAAAATTCAAAAGACAACAAAAAACCTCAGGGTAGCCAACACACAGAGGGACCGAAACACCCTTCAGCCCTTGCTTCTGCCCAAAGCAGGACGCACCAGAAGGTGCCGAGAGGGCACATGCAGCCACAGCCAAGTCCAGCTCCTGCAAGAGCAGCATGGGGGGAATTTTAAAACCCACAACTTGAATATAAGCAGAGGAAGCCCAGAGCATGCTGACGGACAGCAACATGCATGCAGAAAAGGAGAGGCGAAACCACGTCTGTACATACAGCTGCCTCATCACATCAAGCCTCTTGGGACAGTCATCTGTTGAGCAAGAACTGAGCAGCTGGCGACCTCCTCTCCACTTCCCCGAATACCCAGCAGGCCCTTAGCTCCCAGGAACACTGTGATCACAAGCAGCAGCAGCACATCCAGCTACCTGCTAATGTTCAAAACCCTCCCAAGCCATGCCAAGCAGAGGTAACTATCCCAGAGGGAGCACGGGCTGGAAATCAGGAGACCTAGCAATAACTGCCACCTCACATGGATTCGCTGCCTGGGCTCAGGGCAGCCGCCCAGTCCCTCAGCATCAGCTCCACGAGGAGCCGGAGTGGTGCACAACGTGTCCAGAGGGTGGCAAGGGCCAGAGGCAGAGCTCCGAGACAACTGCAAACTGCTGCTGGCATCCTGGCCAGCGGGGACATGAAAATCACCCCCCTTAGAGCACAGACAGCATCTTCATCCAGCACCAAACCCTTTGCAGCTGTCTTCAACCCCAGTGCAGATGTGGATCATGCAAAGCTGCATGTCCCAGAACACTACATCCACACCAACACACTGAAGCACAAGTGCATTGGGTTTTCTATACATGGCACCACTCATTTACCCCCTGCTGCTGCTCTTTCTGCATCAGCCAGGTCTCCCCTAAAAGCTTCAAGCAACGTGACGTGCATCAGAAGAAAAATGAGAGAAATGTTTTAATAGCACAGTCATTGGAAGCAGAGTGAGAAAATACAGCAGCCCTCAGACTGGAAGGGCTGTGCCACAGTTTGGGAGATATCCCAGCTGGGCTGGGGGACTCTGGAGCAGCTCATGCATGATGTCTGGGCAGAAAGGATTACCTGCAGTTAGGCAGGAGGAGGAAGAGCTCAATCCACAGACACATGGTGATGAGCCTTGTTTAGAGACTCTGCTGCTATCTTTGTCAGTTCCCATTTAGCCCGTTAGCTCATGCAGCTATGTTGCTGCGTGGAGCTGAGGGAGCTCCCCTTGTGCCTCTCACAGCCCACCCGCAGGCTGCAAAGCAGCTTTGCCCCATGCCCGCTCTCCCCTATAGCAGAGCCCTTTTAGCGACTCAGATGCTCTCCTGCTGGTCAGGGCTGGCACAGTCCATCATTGCAGAGGTGCTCAGATGCCCTCGCTGTCACCTAGGCAGTGCAGAGGAAAAAAGGGGCAGCACGGGGCTCCAGCACCTGGTGCTTCACCTGGGGAGGGAGCACAGGTCCCTCCTTGCTCGCATGGGCAGGATGGGGGCCAGGTCTGCAGAAGGTTCATGCTCACCGCAAGGGTCAGGTTTCTAAGAGCCCTCGCTGGGACACATCTCTGAAGAGCTCAGCACCCCGCACAGGAGGGATTTCAGAAAGCCGGGCCGCCAGGGTGCAAATCCCTCAATCCAGAATGCTTCAGAAAAATACACACAGCAACGTATATTCTCTCTCCCCCACACACTGCAGTATATATAATTTCCACCGCAGCAAGGGAAGAGATACACATCAATGATCCTCTTTCATTTTTCTTGCTGAAAGCTGCTAGCTACAGAATTTGGCAGCCAGGGAGCTGGTGGTACAGCTCACACAGCCGCTCCGAAGGGGATGCATCAGCTCCACACGCAGTCCCATCCCCTGGCCTCTGCCCTGTAGCAGACCAGGCTCATTTCTATAGCTCATTAAAGAGGGATAAAAGTAACCTTTAAAGGTTGCTTTCATGTGAAACAAGTCTAAAACCAAACAATGACTTGGCAAAGAGTGAATTGGATTTTTAAAAGCAATGCATTTCACTGGAAATCTTATTTATTTCTTCTTTTTTTTTTTTTCCTTCTTCTTTGGAGCCTGATGGTGGATTATTTTTCCTTGACACAATCCCGCCTCCGCTGTGATAGATGACGGCACATTTAGCAGTGTTCAGCCAAAACTTTTTATCTCCATATGGAAGATGGATGGATGAGGACTCTGAAGCCTGCATCAGTTCCTTCAAGAACAAACAAGGATCCAGCCCAGACCCCCTCCTAGGTTTGTTTAAAATACACAGAGCATAGGGCAGAGGATGTGATCCTATAAAGTCCCATCTGGCACCATTTGCAGTGTTTATGAAGCAAAATGGAACAAGCACTGCACCCAAGACCTCCAGCCATCTCCCTGGAAAGCACGAAGGACAGCTGTAGCTTGGATGGGCTTTGTGCCGGGGGCCAGGACTGCCTGCGCCTTCCTGTGCCAGACATGCTATGTCAAGCACTGCTGTGTGCAGCAGGGTGGAAGGCCTGAGGAGGCACCCCCAGCTATCTGAGCAGGGATCACACACAGCTTCTTGAGGGCAGAGGCTGGAAGAAGCCAAATGGCTCTTGTAAAAAATAACAGGCACTGCATCACTGCAGCAGTCCTCACTAGGAACAGGCAGCACAGGAGAGTCATCCTGGATAAGCAAAGCAGAAAAGGAGATGAGACCCGGGAGCAGCTCTGGGCTTCGAAAGGTTGCTCACCAGCATGGGTGACTTCCTTGCATCAGTCCAGGCCAGACATTTGCTGAGGCAAGGGAGCAAGCAGGTGATACTCAGGACTCCTAGCAAGGGAAACAGAGGAAATCCATCGTGCATCACAGCTCCTTCTTTCTTGTCTTTACATACCACAAGAGATGGGCCACAAGCCTTCAAGGAACTCCTCTGAATGCAGCTGAGCTACAAGCTCAGGAGTGGCACGTCCCACAAGACCGGCTCCCAACCCCAATTGCACTCATAGTGCCCCTTCCCGCCAACACCGAGAAGTACAAAGAGCAGAGGTTACGGGCAAATTTTCCTCCCTGCAAGATGTTAGTAAAACTCCAGAGAAAACTTGCTGGAGGAGCACTAACCTGAAGCAGGTACGGTAGAAAGAACAGCACAGGTTGGACACAAGACATGAAGGGGGCTGAAAGTTGTATACCTGTAGGAAAATGTTATGACTACATCCTCGCACAGGGTGCCGCAGCAACAGCCGTTACATGAAACACACGCACCATAGCACACACACACCTCATTAATAATGTCTAGACCTCCTAATGCAACGTGCCAGAGAAGTTACCTAACCAGCAATAAAAACTTCTTTGGCCCTGTCTCAGGTACAAAAGCCAACACTCTTCATCTCGTAAAATGCAAAAAGCCCCCAGATGTTTATAAAACTCCATTGGGCAGCTCAGCGCAAATGTTGTTTATCATCAAAGCACAAGGAATCAAAACCAACCATCCGGCTGACGGGAGCTTTGTAGCTGCAGTCATGGAGCAGCAGCGTGATCCTCTCCAGCTTCCTTCGGCACCAGAGCGGTGTGCCCTCAAGCCCACCACCTCCTGTTGCTCCAACCCATCGAACACATCTGCTTTCAGTGCAATGCCAACACCTACTATCCAGCAAGGGTAGCAGGCAGAAACTGCATACACACACGTGCATGCACATATGGACATATGTATATGCAGGTAAGTGGAAGACGCTGTCCACATGCACCACATCCAGACTTCATGGGAAGACAAGACCTGGGCATGCTGCATCCGCATGGCTCCTGCTGTTTCCTGGGGACTCTTTCAGAGAACGGAGTGCGTGTGGGTGCCCTGCAGCACACACCTGCAGGACTGAGCGCAAAGGCTGCCTGGCACTGCTCTGTGCCGCGGCTGGTCAGGTAGGGTAGCCAGGGCAGCACATGATGAGGCATTACGTGGAGGAGCTCCACAGGGATCTCCCAGCAACAAATACCATCCCAGCTCAATGGCTAAGACCAGGCCAAGTAAACACAGAGTATATTTATTGCTCCTAGGAAATGCGTTCATTTCCCCCCCTCCACGTTCACTTCAAGATAGCAGCAGTGAGCTACGAAACACTCCCTCCATGTGGTGCTGTGAACCATGGGAAGTGAACATACTAGCTTGGACAGATCATTATCCCTTCATGCACGGGGCTGAGGAAGGGGGTGGTAGTCTATGATGACGCTAATTAAGTCCTTAAGTGTCTTGGTGAAAAGCAGGTAAGACTTGAGCACAAGGTAGAATATTCCATTAGGGCAGGCTTCACTGTAGACACAATGCTGCATAATGGGATCCTGTAATTATGCCTGCACTGCAGAGACTTTTAAAAAAAAGGAACCCTGTTTTACATTCTCTAATGCAAACAGCATGAAATGATGTTGCTTAGAAACCTTTACACTCCTACAGGGTGTGCAAAAAAGTTATTCCAGACATCTGTATTTAAAATAAAATTTAAAAACAATCCTACTGCACACACTCACATGGATCTTGGCTTCACGTTGAGTGATGAAGCCTATGAAATGTCAGAGGAAATTTAATTTTTAAAAAAAAAAGAAAAAAAAAAAGACGACACATGCATTTAAAAACTTCAGCAGCTTGTTAAGTCATTTCAGGTTATGTCTGGTAGTGTTCCACCTCACCCCTTCACACAGGGCTCTATCTCAGTGGATTGATGGTGCCATTCGTACCAGTCCAGACTTAGAGGCTCCTAATCGTTTCCCCAGTCATGCTGACCTCAAACACCTGGAAAAGAATTTCTTTTCCAGAGAAGCCACCTGAGGTTTTACTCCAGAATTGGCACACACAGAGCAGAGCACTGTCCAGGTCCCAGAATCACAGGAAAACCCCCACAGTAAAGCCGATATGACAATTTTATGCACAAGTCACAGTGCAGGGCACAAGACCCAAACCCCCACTGCTGGTGACCTCTGCTCAGTGGTTCACGTCAGGTTGAGCAGGGTGGAGGGGCCCTGAAATTTGCTACACCAAAGGCAATACAGTCAGATCTGCAGCAGCCCATAAATAGCATTTTACCAAGCACCATCCTGATACTTCCTCCCCTAATTCGGGCATCGCATCCCACAGAGATGGCAGGCCCCACCGGGGAAAGCTTCGTCTCCATCCAAGTAGGCAGGCAGGGATGGGGCTTTCTGCACCCACGAAATCAAGCAAAGTAGGGAGGGACTGTCAGCTTCGCTCCGAGCATCCAAACCCCCAGTCCTGACCTGAACCCCCCCACATAGCACAGCGCCGGGAGCCCCATCCAGGGCTGCCACTGCCTCCCACCTACCCATCGCTCTCCCCGCCATCTCCTCCTCCTCTCCGAAAAGGTCACCCCTCTTTGCCTGGCAACGGGAACAAGCACTCGGCAGCAGGCACGGCTGATCGATGCGTCACAGCTGCCACCATGCTGTCACGCTGCCGTGCAAAGGCCAGCACTTCGTACAATAGGGATGTGACACACCTCAGATGCAGGGACGCGACCCAGCTGGCTGCGCTGGGTTTGGCACGATGCAAAACACTGAGCCAATGCGTTGCCCCCTTTTCCCTTCCCAAACTCCACAGCTTACAGGTTTGTGGTTTTCTTTTTGCTATTCTCTGCTTGCAGAGGGGGATGGAGATAAGAGATTGAGCCTGTGTGCCTTCATCAACAGAGAAACGTGAATATCCTGAGGGATGGACAGAGGTGGAATCTCATCCTTGTCCTATCAGGAAAATCTTCACTGATGGGAGACTGGGGAATCAGCTGCTGTGCCTCTGATGCAAAGGCCAGATGCGGCGAGGTCATCTGAACTGTGCTAATGAGACCCCTGCACAAGGCAACTTTTTTCTTCAGCTCTGCTGGTACCTGCTCTCTCAATACTCTCCCAAGACTCCCTAGATCCTCAAGACTATAGTGGCCAGAAGTCATTTGACTTAATCTCCCTTCAGAAACACCGCTTTTCCCTCTGTCTGCTGCAAAGAACCTCCTCATAAGAGCACGTTAGCTGTTATGGCATTTTAAATGGCAGAAAAAGCAATTTCTCTGCACATGCTTTTCTGCTGATACCTGGAAAAGTCCTTAGGCAGCAACATGGGTGAGCTCCTGCTCAGACACATGGCACCTGCAGGTGTTTCAGCCTCCTGCCAGGGACCTCTTACTGGTGGTGCAGGTATCTACAAGCTTGCCTCTTCCCCACAAGCTGCTTCACCCACAGATGCTGAGGATCCATCTGAGGAGCCTCACTCTTCCTGTCCCCAGGCTTTGCAAATTCATTGCATCGCTCTGAGGCAGGATTTTGCCTCTTTGATCAACAGCCCTTCACACCCCACATGGGTTACCTTAGCTGGTTATTGCAAGCAGTGAGGAGCCAGACCACAAGCAAAGGAATAAAACAGAAGTGTTGAACTTTCTGGTTTTCTGCTGCTGTTACAAGCCCTGCTGCAATCACAGGGTATGGATGCGTCTGGAGGCCAGAAACACACAAAACATTAAGTCACAAGACTTCAACTCCCCGGCTTGTCCCCAGGAAGCAGCTTTGCCTTTATCACCTCTGGCTATCACAGAATTGCCATCACCAGCATGGAAGTAAGGCTGAAGGATCAGCATCTGCACTGAGCAATCAGCTCCCTGCAAGAGAGCCCAAGGTTGGTCAGAGAAGAAGACAGAAGGTGGCAGGAGGGAAAGCCCTACAGTGGAAGTGCACAGACCATCTGTGACCCCAGGCAAAGGGCTGTGTCCTGGGCAGGCGAGAGCTCTCAGCTGTAAGACAGCACCAGGAGCATCAGGAGCTCATGGAGGGGTCAGAGAGGAGCTCACAGCAAAGGTACAGGGATAGCCACCATCCACAGACCCTCATGGCCATCGGTATCTGCTCTCTGTGCCTCTCATCACCCCCACTGGCACATAGAGTGTGACAAAAGTGCTCTCACCTGGATGCGACAAAGTTAAATCGAGGACTAAGATGCTTTAAAACCTTCTGATAAAATAGGCATGAAAATTATTATCAAGTTGTGAGAATTTTTACATCATCCAGAAGACAGATGTTGGCCAGCTGCTGAAGACAGAGGGTTGGCAAATTCCCCACTGCACACTGCTCTTCTCCAACTGGAGCAAACGGCAGAAAATACATCCTTCCTGGGGGAACGCACACAGAGCGACGGGCCTGGGCAGCTCTCCCTCTGCTGGCTGCTCTCCTCCCACTGAGACAGGAGACAACCGCCGTGTAGGCACGTTCTTCTTTTATCTTTGATTGTTGCTAAAAATAATCGATAAGAGCTACGTGGCTCAGGCTGTTCTCACCATTGTTCATTGTGGGGTGAAGTCCAGATCAGATCGAATGTAATTCCATGTGCAGAGTGCTGCTGGCCCCCCAGGGCATGCACCGTGTGGGAGCGCCGTCAGTATCTGTCCTGTCCATTGGAGACACGCAGTGCTAACTGTGCACACCGATACGATGTGCCGACTGGGCCACCAGCAACTGGGAGATGAGAGGTCATGCATAGAAATGGAAAATGGAGATAAGGAGCTGGGTCTCCCCATGTACATGCAAGCAAGAAGCTAGAAATCCTGTGATCTTTGAAATAATAAGAGAATATTCAACCCATTATACCCATACAACACCAGTCATCTCCACTCTGGTACCTGTACAGCCACCTGAAAATTCCATGTATGCTCCCTGAATCTTCCGCTCATTATCAAAGCTCAAGTGTAAACCACAGCAACTACATAGTTATTTTTTTCCAAATCCTAGTATGGTGAGACCAAACAATTAAAGAACAAGCCCAAAGTCTGAAAGATAACACTGCAAAATACAGCGTACAGGTAACTTTTGCACATGCCCCAGAACAAACCTCAAAACAGCAAGGAGGTCCCATTCCTGTGTGCACTTCCACTTTGGAGGGGCCCAGAGGACATCTGACTTCTTATGGATAATTAAGCACGGTACAGGTTTCATCTGGCTGTCCTCTGCATGAATAATGGGTATTTTGCAGGGGGTGGGTGAATGGCCAAGAGAAATAAAGTGAAAGGCTGAAATTGCTATTAGAGATCAGAAGCCAGATTAGCAGCACCTGCAGAGTCCACAGGATCGCTTCACCTCCTGCCCCAAGAAATCAAGACTGTAATGCTACTTCGGGCTATTTCTTTTGCACTGTATTTACGAGCCAGTTCAAAAAACTTGATTCAATGCCCACAGCAATGTAGAACATTTCCCAGCCAGCTCCAGCAAAGAGTTAAACACATGCAACCTGTTGATTAATTTGCAGGCAACAAGCTGCACTAATAAAGCCCCAGGGACCTTAATCAAGCTGTTTGCTGGATGCCAGACCAAAGCAGGAAGATGGGCAGAGCTGTCAGGATGGATTAGTGTTTGCCCACTGGCAATATTTCTCCTGAATGAAAGAAAGCTGGGGCACGGGGAGGGGGGAAGAAACACACACACATGTATGCAGCCACAGAGCATGGAGGGGAAATGATGTGCCTGGTGCTAGCCCGCAGCGGGGCCCAAGGCCAGATGGCTGCAGGAGCTCAGCAGCCTACACAGGGGAGTTAATCGCAGATGATTTTGCATCTTGGGTTTTACATTCACCTCCATTGTTTGCAATTCCTTCCAAGAAGCTGAGAAGGAGCGATTTCTTCTTTTTTCTTTTTAAAAAGATCTCGTCCTTTTCCATTCAATAAATGTTCCTGGCCACCATTCTCCTCCTATTCCATGGAGAGTTGAATGAAATAAAGTTGTTTATAACTGACCCCATTTTGAAGGGTTTTGGTGACACACATTGGGGCAGGACATTTTGCAAATTCAGCTTAAGTTCAAAAAGGATGATTTCCTTTCGTTATTACAAGGCTTGACTGGGGTGCCTTTTTCTTCCTGCAGCATTTACTGTTCTGACACAGCACCACTGGGTTAATGCAGCCGAATCCAAACAAATCCTCTGCCTTCCCATCCTTTAGCCAACTGCAGGGAACCCAATTGGAATCAGTGCCGGAATAAGCAAGAATTACAGATCTGAACTCCATTTCCGGTTACACGCAGGAAAACTTTTCATCTTTTAAGCTGCTAAACTTTATTTAACCTGGCAATCCTTTTCATCAGAAGTATGCCCCTATGTGCTGCCAGGGTGCATCTGTCTTGGGTACCAGTTTAACAGGCTGCTGTGTGTCCAAGTGGATGTACAGAGCTTGTAAAACACCTGACTATGCAGTAATAAGCATAGAAGCCCAAAAGATTTGGGGGCGGGGGGGGCTAAACCTTAACAGACCAAAACAGAAGAGCAGAAAATTGCTCAGCTGTCAGGTATGGTTGAAGAAGGCCATTTTCCCCACCAGCTTTCTGCTGTTTCAGCCAGCAGGAATGAAATGTCCTGCAGGCATGTCTGCAGCTGGTGTAAATTGCTATAGATTCACTCATATCAGCACAGCTTTGATAATTTACACCAGCCAAAGATCATCATCTCCTGTGTTTACAGCTCCACTGAGCATCACAAGGGACACAAGCAGGATGTTGACACCTTCTGGTTTGTACCCATGGATGAAGGGGATGGTAAGCGCTAAGCAAATGCAAATGCAGCTGAGGATTAGCAAAAGCAGTTATGAAAAACAAGTAGTGGAAATAATGATTCATGAGGCATTGAATCAGATGTTGGGCCCAGTCCTGCACTCAGTGGATTTGGTGACGGCAGTGAGGATGCTAGCCTTATAGAGATAATTCTTAAAGCTATTTAAATGCAAAAAAATGCCTGATGCTAATTTTGCAACACCACCTTTTTGTCTACCCTAACTATCTTTCAGACAGCTCAGGACCTTGGCAAGTGTCTGTGGCATCCTTCTCACCCCACAGATGCCTCTCTCCCTACCAAAACTTTGAGTCAAGAAGAAACACTGCATGACATGTAAGCCTCATAGGAAAAGCTGTGTGAAACTAAGGCTTGCATCAAGCCAGAGGCCAGGCTGAGTGCTAACAGTCCCTCTGAACCAAAATACCATAAATATACCTGCATACATTATTTCTCAGCATTTTCAATATGCTTTAGAAAACATTGGCAATGTCAGTGGTATCGCCATTAATGGCTGGAAAACATGGAGACACAAAAATGCAGACAACCTTGTTCAAGGTCATGTACTCCAGCAAGGCCACTGGATGCTCTCAGCCACCGCCTCCTCCACCTGCAGGAAGCGTACCAGGCATTACGCCAAGCAAAACCCCAGCAGCCAAACGCCATGTCAGCTTTAGCCTGTGCTAGAACGATGTCCTCTTCAGCTAGAGAAGATCAACAACAGGCATGCTCTGTACCTTGATCTAGAGAGCACCCGATAAACACCCTCTCATGAGGCAATACGTTGATTGCTTTCACTGGGAATAGGATCAGATCTGAAGCTAGGGAAGGGCTGGCACAGAAACCTGACAAGGACTACGGACTATCAAACCCTGGCTTAGATCTCTTCACACCAATTGAGCAAAATGACCTTGGCTCCATTAGTATCAGTTCTCCATCTGCAAAGTTTCATGTTAAAACGTCACAATGAAAGAATAAAGTCAAATGTCAAGTGAGTCACTAACATAAAGATGAAATAAGAAAGCTCTGCTTGAATCCCTCCACCCCATTCCAGTGTCAGCAGCCAAGACATTCCCCATCAGCTGCAAACTTCCTGGATTGCCAGTGAAATCACAAGCAA
Source organism: Pelecanus crispus (assembly GCF_030463565.1). Taxonomy (NCBI): domain Eukaryota; kingdom Metazoa; phylum Chordata; class Aves; order Pelecaniformes; family Pelecanidae; genus Pelecanus; species Pelecanus crispus. Next base: position 12,125,505 of record NC_134650.1, on the reverse strand, counting down.
AAAGCCAATATAGCTTCCCCCCGCCAATGTTCAAAGCATGTGCAGCAGTTTGATTCCCAGAGGCTGTAAATCCACCACCCCTTAGATAACACAAACCTCTGCCAGAAATACATTAACACCACACTGACATACCACATCTGCCTGGTTGGTTCAGCTCTGCCGAGACCCTTGCTAAGGGGCCGTGCTAGCTTGTGTACTGGGAATAATTCATGTTGCTCTCCCTTGAGTTAGGAGAGCTGGCAAGGAAGGGTTGGTCATATGGGCTCATTTTTTTTTGCCTACCAACAGATCAGGCGGAGGCTGGTGAGCCTCCCCAAGGGCAAAACCTGGGCCTAAGTATGAGGGAGGCATGAGCTTTCATGTAGCGAAGACACTGGTGAGGTTATACTGCTGAGCGAACTACATGGGAACACCAGAAAATGGGCTCCCTGGGGCTCCCTCACCTCCTTATATTTCCTGTGATGGAGCCACTTCCAGGATCTAACCCATGTTTGCAGCCCCCTGGCTGCCAAGCTGCATGGGAGAACCTCTGGGAAGGAGAAGAAAGAATATCCTTCAGGATATTCAGGCCCTTAGGAGAAGAACCTGACAGGATATTCAGGCCCTTAGGAGAAGAACCTGGTACCATGCCAGACAGGCACGGACCATCCAGCAGTTTCAGTATCAGAGTCCACAGTAAAGTGGCCACCGAGACCCCCAGCATCTGAGCTCCCAGTGCAACCAGTGCAGCAGAGTCCATGCTGCAGCCAGACAGGTTGCAGTCACTGATGAAAAGCAAGCTTTGCTCATAGCTTACCTCAGCCCTGAGCTTCACTTATCAGTCCCCTCTCATGGTCAAATTATTTGTTGGTCACCAAGGCACAGCATCCCCAGAGCTGTGGGTAGGCCATGGGAAAGACAACTGCTGTTCCTGTTCCAGCTCCAATCCTATTTAACAGTCCCGAGGGTCACAGTAATTCCGGAACAAAACCCCAGGCAACACTCTGCCATCAAAGAGGAGAAAAAGCCCAGCTAACCAAGAGTAAATCAATGGCAACAATTGAAATGCCATTTCCCAGCAAAATGAGAATATAAAGATTACAGAAGGAATCCATCATAAGAAAGATAAAGATGATTCAGGGGAGACAAAATCAGTAGGGAAAGGGGTGGGGGAAAATCCAATATTCAGAGCTTGGATCACACAAAAAAGTAAATAGACAAAATACCCATATTTTTTCTTCACTTACTGTAGCAGAAAAATGATATAAAAATATAGAATATAATCTTACTGAAGCCAGTGGAGCATGGCAATAAATTGTTTTCAGCTGCTTGTCAGCTATAAAGTCAAACCAGGAGATCATTTGCAGGAGAATTTCAGATGACTCTGTGGGTCACCTCGATCTCCAGCAGTTATGGAAGAAAAGGAGTGTACAGAGGAACTGAATTATTTATGTCAGTCAAGCCTGTCACAGGGCTACACCTTTCCTAACATAGCGCATTTCTGGGGATTAATGATCAGGCAGTGTCTGGAACTGGGCATAAGAAGAAGAAAAGCTGAAGTGATTTGGTTATTTGGAAAAAAACGATGCATCAGCCAGCTCAGCTAACAAACACTGAATTTCAGAGGAATATCTTCCTGAACCACAGAAAAGATGCACTTTGTGATAACTAAAGAACTGAAGCATTACAGGATGGCAAGAACGACATCTCTACTGAAAAGTGCATCCAGGAACAACTCAGTTAGTGTGGTGCCAATGCCTGATAAACTAATCAAGATGCTAATTAAAAGCAAAGCACTTTCCCATCTGGGTCTCACAGTAGAGACAGGGTATACCCAGGACAAGTCTCACCAGGGAAAGGGGATGGGTGAATAAAGGAGGCAATGCAAGAGCACTGATTGACAACACAGTTAGATTTTCGTGCTGTCTTTGATAAGACCCTTCACAGGAGGCTGTTAAAGAAACCATGTAGTCATGGGAAATGGCAAAGAAGCAAATGAGTTAAGGGAGGGGATAAGAAGGAGCAATAAGCAGGCAGTTTCCTTAGGGCAATTTCCTCACCTTAAAGACCAGCTCCCCATGCCGATCACTGGTTTATCAGCCTAGAAAACAGCCTGAGTGAAGAGGGGTTAAAATCCCCTCTCTCTCTCCCAAATTATTCCCAAAGGAAAGCTGAGAAATCTTCAGAGGAGCAAGACAACAGCAGCTATTGGGTAGCAGTGGCTACTGCCAACCTGACAAAAGTGGAAGGAAAAAAAAAAAAAAAAAAAAATCACATTTGTTCACCCACCAGCACGGTTAACACCAGTGCAGGAAGGGGTCTGGGCAGCTCAAGGACAGCCAGTGCCCAAAAATGGGTGAGAGCAACCTGGAAATAAAACAACTTAGCGATGTGCCCCATGTGGAATAAGGCTTGCGAGCCCAGCCTGTCCCCATAGACACCAGCCTCAAAGGGATAAAGATAAAGCATTCATCTTAAAAAGGCAGAGCAAGTAGGTGGCAGAATGAGTCCTAACTACCCCTTTCTTGTCTCCAACAAATTCACGGATTAAAAAGTATACCAAGACTGTGAAATGAAGGATCTGAAAGTCAATAATTGCTAAAATTTATGCTGGTAATCTTAACTCAGCCTTCCTGGATGCTCATCCTGTCCAGGGAACAGAGCAGGTGTCTGTAAGGAGGGGGAGAAAGAATGTATTTAAGGGTAACCTTTGTGTGTTTATCTTCGCAGTCTTTCAAAATGTTTATTTTTGTTTGGGTGTGGACAGACTTGTTAGAGGAAGTGATTTAGAAGACACCACATAGTTGCACAAAAGCACATTGTGTTTCATTGCAATAATCCTCCCATGAAATACATCACTCAATGAGCCATCACCACAGGTCTCCCACAAAAAGCCTTCAGTGTGACCCACAAAGGCCCAGCCCAACCTGCGCAGTCACCCCAGTGCTGGTTGTCACCTCACTCATGATAGCATTGAGGGCAGCTTGGCTTATCATGGATCCCATGCAACCAGCTCACCCCCAGACAGTGACAGGAAAGCTCGCTCAGACCATGCGTGGCACCAGTTGTGGTCACATCTTCCTCAAGATCGTCAGCAGAGCTAAATGTGTGCGTTAGCTGGTAGCAGGAGAGCGCCACCGGCCCAGAAAAAGGTCTTGCAAAAGAAAAGAGTCGGTAGCAGTTGAGGTGGGTACGGGCTACCTTGGATGGCTCTTCTCCCCCCTTCCCTTCCCAGGGTTGGGGAGCCACGCAGTGCCCCAGGCGCCGAGATGCAAGTACCAGCAGCCCCAAATGGGGCAGGAAGGGCACCCAGGGACCCTCTGTTCTCACCATCAGCCCAGGCACAACAGGTCCTTCAGCACATCTGAAGAGCCTGGCAAAGCTGATAACATAGTATCGTTCTTCATGGCCAGCGATCAGTGAGGCAGACTCAAAGGGAACAGACGGCACAATTATCTAAGTAGCCGGATGATCCGGCATTATAAAAGATGCTGATAATGAGATTTTTCTAAGTACTTCTAGGGCATGTTACTAGTGCCCTTAAGATAGTCTCGATAGGATTCAAATGACAGTTTGAGGGTCAGGGGTGCATTATTCCACCTGGATTTTTACCAGGGTCCCATTCACCATCCCCTGAAGCATCTGAGACCAGTTATGTTTTGGAGAGGACTCTGCTGGTCCATGAGAAAGGATCCCTGCAGCAGTCCACCAGTGCCTAAGAAAAGCTCCCTCCCAGCAAACTGCTATACTGTGAAAAAGGTGGGTGGAGGGGGAAAGCAAAGGGTCATTTTTGGTTTCCACTGGCACCAGTTATGCTTCTGGCACATCTATATAATTTTTTTCCATAATCAAGATAGTGAGGTTAGGCTTTTTTTTTTTTTAAATAAACAAAGGCCTATAATGGGTAGTCTGTGCTGTGCCATGTCTGGAGCCTCCAGCTTATCTGAGCCATCACGGGACACAGAATTTTTGTTCATTTTATCTGGAAAAAAAAAAGTCACTGAAGCCCACAGACCCAGCCCACAGGGGTGCAAGGGAGGTCCCCCTTATCGCCAGCAGATACTGGATTTAGCATGTCATCTTTGACGGAAGGCGACAAGGGGGCAGAGACACAGCAATTAGAAACCAAACAGCTTCTGCTGCCACCCTGAGCTCTGCCAGGAGACTCAAGCACTGGCTAGCAATTAAAAGTGCAGAGGGAAGCCAGCAATACCCATCTCCAGCTGCACATTTCTAGTCCTGAGAATGTAGTTTCCCCAAAGATGTGGCCCAGAGGGGTTTCTCTGTGTCTCTCCCTCACTCTTTCATATCCTTGGCCAGCTTAACACTCAGCCTGGGACTCTCTGGAGACGATCTGTTGTTTCCCATGGTCGGATCTGATGACGACCGAGCCCCAGGCATCCAGCGACAAGCTGGCTGGGGGTCTATGCAGTCCTCTCCCCTTGGAGGGGCTGGGACCAGGGAAGGACGCAGGAGGGCCGCTGGCAGAGGAGGGCAGCCCGGGCTCCGTCAGGACTTGCCTCTCCCAGCCTCGCTCTCCCCATTTATACATTATTGGTGGAGCGAAGGTACTTCACAGCTGCAAAAAAAGCAGATAATTCTGTCTGCTGTGGCTCTGTTTACACAAAAGCCACTGGTTTATGAGGAACAGCTTAGTCAACGCACACAAAGAAACACCCTGCAATGTATTTTGAAGGGGGGTTTTTTATTGCTTTGAGAAGCAAAAGGTTAGCTACAGAAATACAGAGAATGAGGCAGCTTAACAGAACAACTGCTTCTTGTTTCTTATTCTGCATCTCCTCTCCCATCCTCTCAGAAACCCCGTTTGCCTTCAGCTCCCATCCCAGGTGCTCTCTGCATCTAGTGCCCAGGGACCTTCCCGAGGCAGTCACACTCTCAGCATGACAGACCCAGCAAGGAGCACCCAGCACCTGCAAAAACATGCAACTGGGGAAGGGGAAAAGCCCCACATTGCACTTGTCACCGCATGGCCAGGACAGCTCGGTTTGTATTTGTTTCTCTGCATCAGTGTGATGGAAACAAGAGAAGTGAGAGATTCTCCTTCCTCCTCCTCGCACTCTCCAGCCTTTTCCATTACCCAGGCTGCTCCCCCTGCCCACGCTCCTCCTGCCACGTGCAAGCTTCACCGGCTTCAGCAGCTGCATGGCACAGGTCCTGGCCTGATCCTGCCACGGTTTATGGCACAGATGCTTTTCCCCGCCTTGCTCTGTGCTCATGCAGGTATGGATATGAACTAAACCTGGAGTTAGCATCCCTGGTATCAGCAGGAGCCCTGAAGCATCTTAAAATCACTGTTGAGTGCACTGTTCATGATGGAGAGACTAACAGCATCCAGCTGTCTAGTCCGCAGCCAGAGCGAGAGGTCCAGTTAGTCCTTGGTGAGTTGTGCTCAGTATCCCCCTGCCACCAGTACGCTCCAAACCTGAGGGACTGTGACAGCTCAGTGCTGAGTTTTCACAAGGCCAGGGGTGGCTGCAACAATCCAAGCCATTCCCAAGGGACAGGGACCGGGCAGCACCCCCGGTCATGGCCCAGAGCAGGAAGTACTCAGGTTATTGTTACTCTGTTGCATTTAAGAAGGTTGTTTGTCTCAGCCCAGTTAGAATTGAGCAAATTACAAATAAAGAACAAAAAATTATAAAGAAAGAGTAGCAGCTCACGGGCTCTGACCAACCTGCTTTACCAGTTTGCAATACAGACTTCCGTTTCCCAAGAGACAAACCACATTATCCTGCTCCGGGTGAGGTAAGAAACAGCTCCTGTCCCTACAGCGTCCCACTGCCTTTGGCTCCCCTCTGCAAGGCACAAGCAGAGGGAAGGGAGTGCTCCATGTCTCCCAAAAGAAAAAACACTTTTCTGCCCAGCTGGAAGGTGTTGAAGCCTTTCCTCACTCTCACTGTCAAGATCATGTATGGCTCGAATGGGGAACTGTGCTGGTTTGAACCCCAGCACACAGGGAGGTCTCTGAGCTGGGGTCCAGAGCCACCCCTGCATCTGAAATGCAGAGGGCTGTGTTTCTTCAGAGGGTTTTGCAGGTTGAAGGTTTGAATTTATTGGCACGGGAGTGCCACATGCAGGAGGAAAGACGCACACACATTTCTGGGAGTTGGATTCTCCCGCTTGTAAGGCTCAAGCGAAAAACAAAACAGGTTTGACAGTGAACAGATTAATTCAGCATGAAGAATTTCTAAAAAAAAAATTATCTTTGACACACGAAAAATAGATAAATCCTTGCAGAAGATTACTTTAGCAAGGCCAAAAATCTATCACAATGCTGACAAAAGGAGGCACAGATAAGGCTTTAAAATGTATGTGATGTTTTTATACCCCTAGGCATTGGGAAGGCAGCACAGTTCAGAGGTGACAGCAGGGATCCTAGCTAGGAATCCTACAGTCTCCCAAGCTTTGGGAGATTGCTGCAACCAGCATAATAGAAGCCCTCTACCCACAGAAGGTATTATAAACTGCGACAGATAAGTTGTATCATCTCATATGCCTTAATTTCCCTTTTAGATAATTCAGACAAAAGGACAACCCCACTGTTGTGGATTTTCTTAAGATTTTGTCATGTAATGCAACACTAAAGTTTGGATGAGTGCTGTGTGTGCCCTGAAAATGTAATGTTTGAAGCAGCCACTGTGATCTGGAGCGTAGCACACGTCATTCCCATCTCCAGCTTTTCTGAGCTCAGTGTTGGGTTTTAGATCCTCTCTCTGGCATTCCTTCTTACTGGGAATACAGCCCCATGGCCCTACATCCAAACACCATGGATCTCTCCCCAGTAACTAAGCAACCCTCCTTTGTCATGCTCTGCCTTCTTGGCTTTGCTGGTCTAGGGTTTCATCCTTGAGGGACACACAAGAGCTACTTTTCGTCGTGCTGAGGTTCTTTTGTAACTTCTTAAATACACACACACACACACTTAGAAAAGCACAGAGGCACATGTACCTGTACCCCCCCTCCAAAAAAACCAACTCTGCCCCATCTCTTTTTTTTTTTTTTTTTAAATGAACTCCTTCAGGATCCAAAAATCTTACTCAATTTTCAGGCTGTCCCTCCACCTTGCAGCAGGCTCTCTCCAACTTGGGCAGGTCCAGTATTCAGACAGGTTCTCCCCGCTCCCACCAGGGCAGCACAGCCCTGCTAGCTGTAATCTCCAGCACATCCCTCTGTGCTCACCTTTTCTCCCAGAGAATTTCCAGCCTCCCTCCCATGTCCCATCCTCTCAAACAACCTGTGACAACCGGTTCCTTTCAGCACAGCCTTTAGCAAGTCCTTTTATTGTATTCATCCTATTGCCAGAACAAAGACGTTCCAGGTTAACAGCCTCTGTGATAGTTTTGTAGCTGCTTTCAAGCCAGGCACATGTTGTGACATTTCACATTTATATTTATGGATCTCAAAACATTTTACGTGTATACTCCCAACCTCATTATACAACCAAGGACACTGAAGGGTACCACCAGTATAAAAGACTCATCCAAGATTCGAACAGCAAGACAGAGCAGACCCATGAGTGGAAGATAAAGCCTCAACTTCAGACCCAAAAAGAGCACCCAGGAACAGGCTGCACAGGTTATTCTACTGTATAAGCTGTAGTATATTGTGTAAACTGCATCTAAGTACTCTTCCATTGTCCGTTTATACTACTCCTCCTCGCATTACAGAAATCCAAGTTAACTTGCATTAGCCCAAAGCCTCCATCTCCCCAAACCCAAGCATGCACCACATCTGACCTTTGCATGCATTCTAAATTTGTACTTAGAAGTGCACATTGTATTTCGCTAGCCTCTTGTATGTGTTTTCCATAGACACAATGACACAAAAGAAGCAGAGTCTGTGAGCCAAGCCCTGGAAAGACTGTAGCTTTAAATAGCCTCTTTGTCTTGCTTTTCCTTGCTGAAATATTGCACATTATTTAGAATTGAGTTTTAGTTTTATCAGAGACCCAGAAATAGAGACAATAGAGGGCTGGGTGAATTTTAGCATCATTTTAGGACCTAAAATTTCTCATTCCTTTCTACCCTTGCCCAATCTCACCCTCCAGTGCAGGATTTGTACCTGCATCCCAGGAGCCACCAGTACACACTCCTCGATGGGCTCTCAGACCCACAGGAGTCATCTCTGCTGGAAAGGGAAGAGGTGCACAGAGAAAGCGGTACACGTGTGAGAAACTTCACCTCCGCAAATTGAGGGCAGGATAGTAAAACCAAAGATGTTGTCCTTGATGGGGAAAAAGTCTGCAACTTTAACAGACTTCCAGGCTGGTACCCAAATGAAGTCAGAAATGGAAGGGTTTCTCAACGCTAAATTAATGGGAAAACTGTCAAGAGAGTAACAGAAGTGATAAACATTTATGTTCCAGTTCAAGGCAGGAGCAGGCATTTATAACTGTGTTATTTGAATGCCAGACTCTTTGAAAAGTGGAGTCCTTTCTAGTCAGGGCATATGGATGCTGCTTTTTAGGTATGTGTAGCAGCCTGTGGAGAAGATAAGATGTTTGCCCCCAGCGAAGAGCCCCACATAGGGGTGTAACAGGGTGATACAATGGGAACACACCCATAAGGGGATTCCTGTCCCCTCTCAGGGCTGTAATTAGTCACTTCATCTACGCCCTAACACACTTTGTCCATGTTTTGTAAAGCAAATAGATTTTACGTTCCTTTCATTTTCTAATTTCCCGAAAAGCAGCTGCAGAAGTCAGGGCAATTTGTGGAGGGGAGAACTGTGCAGACATTTAACCCAAGGACACAGCCTGCAGCGGTGGCTTTGCAGCCAGAACGATGCTGGGAAGAAAAAGGCTGTTACGGAGGCTGAGCCACATTACAGTGCGCAAGAAGAGAAAAAGCAAGCAAAAGGGAAAGGCCTTACAAACAGCACCCATAACCTGTATTTCAGAGCCATGCAGAAATAACAAGTGTTATCAGTCCCTCAAGTTTTTCCTCCTTAAAGGGAAAGACCTCTCACTTGCCTTTGTTCACTAGGCTGCTAAGCCACAGGTGAACTACAGCAAGGTGCCACTGTGTTGTGTCCCCCACTCCTCAGGGCAGTCCCCTGCCCTGACCACTGCTGCAGAGTGGACCAGCCCGCCGGGCACTTAGTGTTTGTCCCAGAGCAATGCAAAGGCACCTGCCAGCAAACATCAGAACAAGGATTAATCTAGATCTGCAAAAAGACAGCACTACTCGGCATCAGCCTGTCCCGAATTCACGCGGCAGGAGTCACACAGCTCAGTGCAGCCGCAGGAGATGGGGCTGCAGGGGATCCCACAGGCCCAAACTTCTGGGCTGATCTGAAGCAGCACCATGCATTGAAGAGAAAACGCAACATGTACCTGTGTGATAAATCCACATAAACATGTTCATTTATCAGTAAAAAAAATCCACCTAAGGCTATCATGTATGGTACAGTCCCAAGATGCTAAGCGAGCTGAACTTGGCACAGCCTACAGCATTTTGTAGTGTGCTAAACTGCAGTTCTGCAGAAGCGATTTGTTAATAAGAAAACAGGCTCTATGGTGTGAAATGAAAGTGTCTTCGAGTAAACCATGCTTAACATGAAGAGAACGCGCTACTTTCCCCACAGCTAACTGAGCCCACCTAGAGCCTAATGTGTGCACGTTAACTCAGATATGTAACTACTGTTAATCCATGCGTGACAGGCAATGCATGCAAACACAATTCACGAGGGAATTTACTGTGGTACAGAATATTTTGGCAGCTGGGTACAGTGACTCGGAGTAAGAAGCACAGCGGTAAGGACAAAACACACCTAAGCTCCCAGCTGCGTGAATTGCAAGCTACCAGCCGAACATTACGCTTAAATCCGTAAAAATGGAGCTAGCTTCACTGCTGCTCGGCATCTGCATAAGCCACATCGGTACGGGACGGGCTGAGGGCAGGCCTGCTGCTCCGGAGGCTGAGAGCGGGGAGCAGCTGGCCAAGAGCTGAGCCCCTGTTCCACGGCGGAGCGAAGCCCAGGGCGGCGGGGGCCCAGGAGCTGCTTTCCTGAGGGTTTGGTGCCACCTGAGCGCGGCAGCGGCCTCATTCACCCTTCCTGCTTCACTTGGAGCAGAGGGAAAACAAAACCGTTCGATAACGAAATCCTCTCGCTTCTACAGTACCAGAACCTTCCACAGAAGAAGAAATCTGGGAGCTAAGACAGAAGGCCAGGAAAGACACTTCTAGAGAAACCCAAGCACTGAAGTAAGGTCAGACCCACCAAAGAGCTGGGGGACTTCAGAAAGGTTGTGTAGGGGGGCCTTTTCCTTCAACTGCCCAGATCCCAATAACTCTCTTGCCACGTATCAGGGAATTCTTCAGTATTTGCTCATCACTATCCAGTTGAAAACTGGGTCCAGGAAAGATTCTCACAAATTTGAAGTTCAACTGTCCCAAAGTTGCAGGAAGACCACCTCGGGATGGGCAACCAGTGCCCCCAAAAGCCCTTGCAGGATGGTCATGGGGCTCAAAAACAAGTCTCTCAAAGACCTGATGAGCCACAAGGTCGGGTTCAGAGAGGTAGTCTCCTGGAGTTACTCACTGGCAGACCACACACACTGACAACAAATACTGCAGTGGACAAGACAACACTTGCAAGCTGGAGAGACAGAAGCATGGAGATGCAGGGTTAGAGGGGCCTCATCACTGAAGGATCATAGAATCATAAAATCGTTTAGGTTGGAAAAGACCTTTAAGATCATCCAGTCCAACCATTAACCTACACTACCAAGCCTACTCTAAGCCAATCAAGGGTAGACTAGACTAAACCATGTCCCAAAGTGCCACATCTACCCATTTTTTGAACACTTCCAGGGATGGTGACTCCACCACCTCTCTGGGATGGGGAAGGAAGGACAGAAGCTGCATTCATCAGGCACTGCTGCTGTGGAGCAGCTGCTGACCAAGTGGAGAAAGACTAAGCATGACAAAAGGGATGTACACACCTGCCAACATTTGCAATAATTTTTGTGATCTGCCCATAAATACATGAATACAAGCAACACATCCAGCACTCCAGCCCGACTGATGCCTAACTGGAGTTTTCAGACCAACAGCCAAAAAGTAACTCAGCACAGAGGCCTGTGTACTCTGTGCTGACCTGTAATGCTCCTTAGCATTGCAATTTTGTTTTACACTCAAAGACCATTAACAGAGTTCAGTCAGGGAATGATTGTCCAATACAGACATAAGCAAACTCGTATTATGCAAAGAAAACTTTCAGTGACTTTCGACCTTGTTGAGCTGCACAAGATGCAAATAATTCAAACCTCCTGCCACACTGAGATACTTCCTGCTGTTCAGAAGGATGCACATTGCTCCTGGAGGGGACTGCATTGGGTCAGTTGTTCTGAAGGAAGATTTTGGCCAAAAAAAAAGGAATAAAAAAAAAGGTGACATAGTGGAGCCAGAAGCTCTCCTTAGACTCTCACTGAAAGGAGGACTTATCTGGATCAAAAGATAATTACTCCTTGGAAACTTGCCTGTCCATTGCAAACTTTTTCAGAAGCTAAAACAGACCCTGGGATTTCCAGCTATCCTGTACAGATCTCGGGCAAACTGTCAACCAAAAGGTCTCATTCAGGCATCAGCCCCCAGCCACATCCACCTGAAACCATCCCAGGCATGTCAGCCCGTCATGACGCCAAGGAAGGCACCCACACTCTGAGCAGAACAGCATCCATCCAGATATAACAAGTGCTTATGCTATGAGCGCAGCTAAAGCATCACAAGCCATCAGCCTGTACCAGATCTCTAAGGGAAAGGAGCTCGCCTTCCCCCTTCCACAGGGGCACGTGCACATATGGACATTCAAGGAGTAAGAACCCAGTCTGAGCTGTGTCCTCCTCAGCTACCAGGAGAGATTTGCTCTCCTGGGGATCAGCTGCTGCATGGTTATTTGCTCTTCTTTTGACCAGGTTCAATCCCTTAAACAACCGACTTTGCAGTGTCCTTTTCCTGGCTTTTTTTTTTTTTTTTTTTTGGTGCAGTTATGGAGTAGCAGCAACTGACTTCTTTTAATCGCGGCTGCCCTCTAGTGACAGATGCCCATCCCCGGTGCCTCACTGCCCACCAAGGGCCCTCCTGGCCAGGACCAGGGCACCTGGGGACAGCCGCATCCTGCACAGCTTACCTTGCTACAGAGCCTGAGCCCAAGCCCCAGCTCTACTGCTCTGTATAAAAGACACACAAAGCAGTATTTCTAAACTGAGAACCCTCGTACCTCAGTGACAGCTCCAGCTTTTAAGCATTTACTGATTTTTTTTTTTTTTTTTTTTTTTTTTTTTTAAATCCCACATTCCTACTCTCTGCCCAAACACTGGTATCTCAAACATAGCTAAGAGGAAAAAAAGTTCTTGGTCCCCTGCTCCAGCAGAACCAGAAATGCACAGCCATGGGTGGAAGTCAATAGTTAAACATTTCCCCCACATCCCCCATATCTTAGGACCAATGCAGGCTTTGGCCCTGGCGTAAGAATACTTTACTCAAGTCACTTTAGTGAAGGCTACAGATGAGCAAAGTTCCTAGCCACAGCAGTAACACACTTGCTATTAGAGACATTATAGATTCCCTTTCTCATCCCAGAGAGGTTAGCCCTTCCAGTGGGGATTACTCGACATCAGAAATACAGCAAATCAAATATTGCCACCAACACACCAAACTCCAAGTCCTACTGCAGCTGGAGCATAGCCCAGCTGTTGGCCAGAGTATCTCTTTGCACACTTTAGTGCAGATTGAGAACAGTGCCAGCAGCATAGGATCCCAGCAAAAGGGGTGCTCAGCAGCTTGGATTTGTTCACATTGGATAATCCCCGAAATCTCACTATCCTGAACAGAGATGAGGCTGCAGCATGCAGCCCCATGGAAGCTGTATCAGAGAAGGTGGGTGCCTTGAGCATGGGAAGGGCACACACCTGAAACTTCAGCAATAGGAAATATATAGAAATCAGCTTGAGTTTTTGGAATCAGGACACAGGTAGTGCTACTGGCTTTGGAAAGTGATTTCTCTGACTTCTGATGACTATACTGTGCAAATGAAGAAATTACTTCATATTGAGAGCAGGCTGAGATTTATATATATTCTTTTTCAGTCCTTGACAATTAATTCCATCTTGGTTCAAATCCTTGTATCCATATACATATACAATACCGGAAGCATCACCAAATGCATTTATTTACCTTCTCTGTTGAACAAACAGGAGTGCAGCAGTAACCACTGACATAATGTGTTATTGAGGTCCAACTTGTCTGGTGGTGCCTTAACTTTAAAAATGTTATCTCCGGTACTGTGTTGCAGAACTGGCTTTATAATCAAAGACTTGATGTTTGGATTCCAAAACAAAAAACAACATTAAGGAGCACAGTTATGCATCAGTTAGAAATAATCTTCCATTACATAGCCAACATGTAAATCTGATGGTGACTGACTACCCCAAAACCAAACACAGCATTAGCAGCTCCCAGGAGGAAGAAATACAAGAAACGTGAGAACCCGCTACGGCGGAATATTACCTGCACCCAAAGCGTTCATTCATTAGGAACACAATCAACCCTTAACCCACTGGCGCTGGCAACACCCTGCAGAATAAAAGAGGCCCTCCCTTAATGCACATACCCTCCTGAACTCAATATTGCGCCACACACCTTAGAGCAATAGCCAGTCGGAAACAGGCTTTTTGTTTTGTTTCTTGTTCTGCTCTCTGCCAGCAATCACCCTTTTCCTGAAGTGAGAAGCCTTTATACTGCAGATGTAGGCACCCAGGTCACACTCTGCATTGCTCTATACCCCTTCTTCTTCTGCAGTAGGTGGCACTCGGCATCAGTGCGAACCTGCTTGACGTGGGACAACTGGATGTCTGCAAACGCATTTGCCATTCAGGAGAGAGGAGGGCAACGCAACCTCATGCTCCAAAGGTTCCTGGCACAGCCTCAGAGTGACCTTTCCCTCCCCTCCGTACCACACACACCTCTTCAGAGGCTCAGGCAGGAGCACCTAGCCGGGCAGCTTCACAGATTACCCTGCGGCATGTCACGCTCCTGAACTTACGCATTAAGTAAATGACAACACTGTCATACTTCCAGTAGCAAAATATTTTGGGTTTCTCCAGAGGAAGAGAAACCAAAACTAAGTACTTAAAGCTTTTTGAATAGAAGTCATTAAATCGGATCAAGCTACAAATGCCTGAAAAATTGATCAAATTTCTAACATTGCCATTAAGAATCATGTATGAATGACAGCGTTTTGTTTAAAAACGAAGCAGGTCACACGCATCTGAGAAACAGTATGTGGATCCCAAAGGCGTGAAGCCAAGGAGAGGTTAACAAGAAACAAGTTCAGTCTTGTTGAAACTCACTACTATATAGCAATAGTAGTAACGATGACGATGCTTCATTTTAGCTTAGATGTTACCCAAGACTTCTTTTATTCCCACCCGGGATTATTTATATTCTGGAGCACTGGCACCTCGTACCGGTTGGCTGAGTTCAGTTATCAGCTCCCTTCAAATCCAGCCAACCAGGCTGCCGACTGTTGGACTTTTTGGACATGCACAAACACATAAAAGGCAACAAGAACCTGACACCCGGCTGCACGGCCAGCGCAAACCCATTTGTTTTCCCAGGTCGAGCTGGGATTGGCAGGCAATTTTGGAGTGAGGGACTTTGAATTACAGCGGGTGGATTTGGCAGGACTGCTGCCCGGGCAGTAACTGCAAAGGATGAAGGTGCATTTATTTATTGCCACAGTTCTTGCCGGGGGTGGGGGGAAGAAAATCCACACGCTGTGATCTCCGGAGCTCGGTAACAAGCAGAGATGAACGCAGGGGCTCAGACCACCGTACCTGTCCTCGCTGCAGCAGGACCGCAGCTCACCCGACCCAAGCACGGGCATTTCACCTGCCGCCTCCCTGCACGCCACTTCGTGTGTCACTCGCGTGTCACCGATGCCACTGCCACATCCTCCCCGCCCTGAGGGACACCGCAGGGCAGCCCCTTCGGCTTTTCTGTCAAGCCCACAGCACGGCGATGCGCTCCCCGATTGCGGCAGCTCCAGCGCTGGGGGAGCGCCCGGGCCGGGTCCGTCGCGTCCCGGAGGGGCGCGGGGAGAAGCGGGGAGAAGCGGGGAGAAGGGACGCGACGCGACGCCCCGCACTTACCGGTACCGGCGGTGCCGCGCAGGACGGACTCGGCGTTCCCCATGGCCGGGCGGAGCGGGGCGCGGAGCGGAGCGGGGCGCTGGGAGGCGGCCGGGCAACACCGCGCTCCCGCCGCGCCGCCGATTCGAAGCTGCCGCCCGCCCCGCCCCGCGCCGACACCGCCAACCGCGGACCGCGGGCGGGGCCGCACGGGCGGCGCGGCTCGGCTCGGCTCGGCTCGGCTCGGCTCGGCACGGCTCGGCTCGGCTCGGCTCGGCTCGGCTCGGCTCGGCACGGCTCGGCTCGGCGGCGGGGTCCCCGGCTCCTCTCCCGAAGGAGGGGCGGTGTCCGCGTCCCCCTGCGCCCCTCTCCGCCCGCAACGGAGAGGTGTCTGCGCCGGTGTCAGCCCGCAAAGGGAGGTGCCTGCACCCGAGCACCCATGTCAGCTCTAAAGGGAGGTGCCTGCACCCATGCCAGCCTGCAGAAAGAGGTGCCTGCACCCATACTCCCGTGTTAGCCTGCAGAGAGAAGCACCTGCACCCATACTCCCATGCCAGCCTGCAGACAGAAGTGCCTGCACGCGTGCTCCCATGTCAGCCTGCAGACAGAAGTGCCTGCACCCATGCCAGCCTGCAGACAGAAGTGCCTGCACCCGTGCTCCCATGCCAGCCTGCAGACAGAAGTGCCTGCACCCATGTCAGCCTGCAGACAGAAGTGCCTGCACCCGTGCTCCCATGCCAGCCTGCAGAAAGAGGTGCCTGCACCCATACTCCCATGTCAGCCTGCAGAGAGAAGTGCCTGCACCCATGCCAGCCTGCAGACAGAAGTGCCTGCACGCGTGCTCCCATGTCAGCCTGCAGACAGAAGTGCCTGCACCCATGCCAGCCTGCAGACAGAAGTGCCTGCACCCGTGCTCCCATGCCAGCCTGCAGACAGAAGTGCCTGCACGCGTGCTCCCATGTCAGCCTGCAGACAGAAGTGCCTGCACCCGTGCTCCCATGCCAGCCTGCAGAAAGAGGTGCCTGCACCCATACTCCCATGTCAGCCTGCACAGAGAAGTGCCTGCACCCATGCCAGCCTGCAGACAGAAGTGCCTGCACGCGTGCTCCCATATCAGCCTGCAGAGAGAAGTGCCTGCACCCGTGCCAGCCTGCAAAGGGAGGTACTGCACCCATGCACTCCTGCCACTTGGTAAAGCCCCGGTGTCCGTGGCCATGTGGACCGATACAGGCAGTTGTTTTCATACCTACACCCACACCAATCTATACAGACTAGTTGTCGGCACCCATGCCAGCCCAGCGGTACTCTCGCATGCCTTGACGTTTTGAATTAACAGACTACAGGCACAAGGCAACAGGAAAGGCTTCTCCATGGTCCCCACACAATGCTGATAAAAGTAATATACTAGAACTGCTTCCTCTTCTGAAAAGACTTTAAAAACAAAACAAAACAAAAAAAACCCCAAAAGACGGTACTAGTGCAGACTAGTGGTCCACTTGCAGTAGTCTTCACCAGTGCACAGCTGTGCTCTTGAGGCACAGCTGCTTCTAGGAAAGGGCCAAGAGCAGGAAAAGGCCACTTTCACATAACAGCGCGGAGATTTCTCCCCTATCTCAGATAGCACATGGTCTTCTTGTGCCACTGTCCTGGTTTCGGCTGGGATAGAGTTAATTTTCTTCCTAACAGCAGGCATAGTGCTGTGTTTTGGATTTAGTAGGAGAAGAATGTTGATAACAGGCTGATGTTTTTAGTTGTTGCTGAGTACTGCTTATGCTAGTCAAGGACTTTTTCAGCTTCCCATGCTCTGCCAGGCGCACAAGAAACTGGGAGGGGGCACAGCCAGAATAGTTGATCCAAACTGACCAAAGGGCTATTCCATACCATATGACGTCATGCTCAGTATATAAACTGGGGGGGGTTGGCCGGGGAGGGGCGATCGCTGCTCGGGAACTGTCTGGGTATCGGTCGGCGGGTGGTGAGCAATTGCATTGTGCATCACTTGCTTCGTGTATCATTATTATTATTATCATTATTATACTGTTACTATTAGCATTACTATTTTACTTTATTTCAATTATTAAACTGTTCTTATCTCAGCCCAGGAGTGTTTCTCACTCTTACTCCTCCAATTCTCTCCCCCATCCCATCGGGGTAGGGGGAGTGAGCGAGCGGCTGCGTGGTGCTTAGTTGCTGGCTGGGGCTAAACCACGACAGCCACAAAGCTGGGAAATTTATAACAGGGGTGAGTCCCCCTGCCCCGGGACACTCTGTTCCCCATTATCTCATTTGCTGTTACATTTTGCACCAGACTGATGTGGACTTCAAAGGAAGTAAAAGAGCAAAATAGAAGGCTTGAGATTCCTGAATGTTTCTACTGCCACAGCAGCCCAGCCACCCCTGGGAATGACAGAGAGAATGAAGGAAAATGACAGGGAGGCCACCATTTATCCCAGCGCCGATTTCCTCTTCCACAGCTGCACCCAGAACATCCTTACTGGGTGCCAGCAGCTTTGAATTGCTTAGATGCAGATTAAGACACATCCTGCCCTGAAAACCATAGGCAAAATAATGGGAACATGATGTGCAGACAAGTGTGTTGCTGCTTCGAGCCTGGGAACAGGCCAAGTCAGGGAGAAAAACAACAGCGATGGCTTTGCAGGAGTGCTGCTGCCTTCCCTCCTCCCCACCATCCCAGTGCCCCTTATCAGACACCACGGTTATGCGCTGAGAGCCTGGCTGAGGAAGGGAGAATGTCTTGCTTGAGTGTGAGCAGGGGACTGACTGTGACGTGCGGATACTCCTTATCTAGCTGCTAATGCATTTTTTATCTTCTCTGTTAGGTGCGAGCAATATGGCAAGGTCTCTAGTACTAGAGCAACCCTCGAAGTGGCCTCCTGAGTTGATGGTGCTATCCTCACACACGGCAGTTTATAGTCACCTCATCACCAGGTTTGGGGTCATTAGTGTAGCTTGGGTTTCTAATAATAACCCTTGTAACAACAATAGTAACAGCAGCAAAATGCAGAAGAATTGCTGAGTGTTCACAGTAGATCCTGAGCAAGTTGGGACTGGCGGCAGGACGTGAGCTGCAGCCCTCAGTAACGCCAGCCGTCACAACAAAAGGGCACTGATTTCTCAGACTTTCTCAAAGCAAAAGGGAGGAGACGTCTTGTTCTGTTTGTTCCCAGAAAACACTTAGACATACTCTCATTCCTGAGGAGGGTGAGTAGCACACAGAGCAGCTTTCCCAGCCCTCTAATAACAGGGAAATTGCTTCCACCTGAGCAGGTGCAATGGGAACCTGACTGCAGAGGCAGCATGTGCAGAATTGCCTACTGCCAGGTAATCACCCCAGCGCCAGGGAAAGGGGCCCCGGAGCCAGGCGGCTGGCACGCTCAGCACACAGCAATACTCAACCATCTCATTTTCTGCAGTTGGGCCAGGATCACAGCGCCTGCCATCCCAGCAAGAATTTCCCAACCGATATGAGCAGCCTCCTTTTATCTAAATCTTCTCTCACCCCTGCTCCCGCGGCCGCCGGGCTGTCCCCAGGAGGAGGAGGAACCCCAGACAGGTCACACCGTGTCACTCAGCCAGACACTTGCTGGCACTCAGAGGAGGCTGAAGGGAGCCTGACACCTCTGCTCCGAGGGGCAGAGATTTTCTATCTCTGAGATAGAGGAGATCCTGAGAGGAGGATACAGGGAGGTTGTGTGGCTCCTTCCCATTTACCTCCCACTGATCACTGCCCAGCCCCTCCGGGACAGGGCTCTCAGGAGGCATTGCTCCATCTGCTAGTCATGGCACAGAGCTGAGGTTTGGAAGATGATGTTCTGACAGAGGTTGTCTGTTTTCTTTGGGCAGCTGTTGTCAAATTGTTTTAATCCCTCCATGCAGCTTCCCCCCATAAAGGAGGGATAATGCGGCTGGGGGGGGGGGGGGGGGCAGGTTGCATGGTTGGTGTTTAAAACTGGCCTGTAATGTTCGATAGTGTCTCGAGCAGGCAAAAGGCTATCTAGCATCACATTGCCCAAAATAGCCCCTGCATAATCCTGTACTGTTCCTGTGTCAGTGTTGTGCTCTGGACAAAGGCCTGATTAAGCTAAATTTTCATAATGTTTTTCCACAGTTGCAATATCACGAAGAGCACAGATTTCCCAAGCAGATTTGGAGCCAAAATGCATCGATCCTGACCTGAAGAAAGTCTTTTTTATTCTTCCGTGCTTATTCAAGCTATGAACCTTCTCCTCTTGCCAAGAAGCAGTCTGGCTAGCAATGGCCGTAGTAATGATTTTTTTAAAACACGAACATCGGTCTCCACTGGGAGCCAAGCTGAGGTTCACCAGCTCATTTCATGCCAAGACCACCAAGCAGCTGTCAGGCAGCGCTAACCCTCAGCATGTGTTATTGGACTGGAACCAAAAGCCTTCAGCAAAGAAAGCTTTAGCTCCCATAAACTCTCACACCTCAGCTCTAGGGACACAGCATCTGCACCGCGAGTTGGCCGGCCAGCACAGCTGCGGGGTGCAGCCCACAGCTTTCCCAGCAAGAAGTGAGGAGGAAGACACTGCTTTGGAGTCCAGCCCCATGCACACACCCTTAATCATTTCTGCAGGGGTAGGTGCAGTTGGGGCTGGGTCAGCCTTGGCTTCACTGCTGCAGAAGCATATAGGAGGATGTCATCCGTAACTCAAAAGCTAAGCACTGGTCTAGGCACAGACATCAGAGAGACATTACATGAGGCCACATCCCCTCAGCAACAGGACAGTGAATTACTTCAGTTAGTAACAAAACATGCCCTTTGCATTCCCCTCCTCTCCCCATAATCCCTCGCTCTGGAAGCACTGGAAGAATAACTCAATACGACAAACAAACAGAAATGAGAGCAGCCCTTCCACAAGCAGAGCACTGGAGCTGTTGCCCAGGGCACATCTGGGCTCAGCCCCGTCCCAGCAGTTGCATACAGTGCAGTTGCATTGCCAGTCCTTGGGTGCCCATGCACTGCCAGGCAGTTATGGAGAAACCCTCGGGATTCTCTGTCCCCGTGTGCTGCCAGAGAGATGCTTGCCCAGCAGCTGGGAAACATGGGTGCAGAAGACACCCCGGCTTGAGTAGCATGTAGTAGCAAGGATCAGGCCCTCGCTAACACAGTGATATTTTTGGTTCTGTTACAGTATGATCCTGGAAAAAACATATTTTCCTTTCTGAAAATCTGATAATTGCAGTAATAGTAATAATGCTTAGCTGCTTTTGTAACAATTTTATCTAGCAGATCTCAAAGCACTCCACAAACCTTGGTCCCCAAACTGAAGAGAATCCCGTCCCCAGGGAACAGGAGGAATAATATTTTCATTGCAGTCGCTCAGTGGCAGTCCTGGTGCAAACCCCCACGTTTCCCAATACTCAGACTGGGTTTGTATCCTGCGGCATTAGGGTGTGCTGTTGCTCAAAACTTGGACGCTTCTGAGTGCCACCCCCCCCTCCCCCGCACTGAAAATGCTATTGAAAAACAAAGAGTTTACATTTAGTCACTTTATATTTTTCAACGTATAACTCCGTTAAGGGCCACTTGCAAAATGACGAAACTTTGCTCTTTCTGTGAAGAACAGCTGAGTGGTGTGACAGATCAGCACAGCTGATTCCAGCGATGCTCCCTCCAGCACCGCTTGAATCCTGACCTCGGATGACTTCACCAGGCAAGGTCCTTCCCCGTTTTTTCTGCATTTTCTCCCTCTGTAAAAAGCAGATAACAACAATATGGAATTCTCTCCTCAGGATGCTGTGGGTATTAAACTGCCACTTACTGTTCAGAAAATAGAGGGAAGATTAAAAATGCTCTGAAAACACAGTTCTAAGAACTGGATAGCTCAATTACATCATTATTGTTGTTCTCGTTACAGACAATATAATCAGTTATGGACCGCCTTGTGCTGGTTGTGTATAGATATGCAGTAAATGCCTCTGCTTTTAATTTTTTACACCTCCTCTGGCCCGGGTTGTGCTCGGTGCCTGGCACTGCTGGGATCACCCACTAGAGGGGAGCTTTTCCCTACAAACCACCCATCCAACTATTGCAGCAGGAAAAACTTTTCCAAGTATAAACTGAGAGAGGGATTTGCAGGGATAGATGTGCACCAACAACGCTCCCGGCCAGCATTCTCAGTCGAGTGGAAGAGTTTCTCCCTCGGTTTAGCTTGTGTCACTCGGGAATGGGCTTGTTGCGTCTGCTGGTGGACGCATGCACACCCACAGCTCCGCTCGCACTTCATGTTTACCTCTGGAAGTAAACATTGGCACTCTGGATGCACAAAAAGGATGTCAAGCCAGCCAGCAACAGCTGAAGAAGGATTACATCCTTCCAGTGAGCTAGGCCAGGGTCCTCCCCAGACAAAGCTGAACACTTTCATTTTGTAACAGTGTTTTGCAAGATGTCAAAAAGTCGGGGAAAGATTTCAGTATGGGGTAGCTCTCTGGAGTAACCACAGACCCCACAGGAGGAGGAAAGGGGGATGATATCACACAGCCATCCCTTCCCTTCCACTGCTGCCTTCTGCAAACAATCTTCCCAAGGACAGGAGTGGGCAGGAAGGAAAGAGATGTCCTTGCTGAAGCCACAGCAGATTTTTCAGACGTCTCTGGCAGGTCATGCATCAACACACACCTAAATGTCATCTGATAAGAGCATGGAAAAAAACAAAACAAAACAAAAAAAAAAAAAAAAACCCACGTGGCTGCATGCCACATGAAATGAAGTCACTGGCAGTTCCCCACCCGGGTCCCAGGGCTTTGTCCTCCAGAGAGCAGCCAAGCCAGCGCCTGCCAGCCGCCGGGAGCCATCCTATCTTATGCCTCAAAGCCCAGCAGATGGCAGAAAGACATACAGCAACAGAGAAGAACATGCCATTAATTACAGACGCGGTTATTACTTGTGGAGCAGTACCTGATACCTCCCAATCACAGCTCCAAGTTTTACTGGGCTGAGCATGACAGGATGGTATTTCTGTGGCACTTTTCACCCTAGAGATATTTCAAGGCTGAACATGCCCATTTCTGGCCTGGTGTATATATAGTGAAATAAATGCTTTTTTTGTTCAGTGGACACAGACAAGTGTACGTGCACTGCCCCGAGGGCTCCTGTGCGCTCTGTGCAGCCTGTCCGTAGTGAGAGCCGCTCCTTGGACCCATTCGTCCTGTCCCCTCATCCACAGGAAACCTCTCTGGCAGCTCCCAGCTGCCCGCAGCCTGCTCGGGTAAACACTGTTCTGGCCTCCCGATATCCAGGAATCACAGATGAGTGTCCCAGCTCCTTAAATTCAGCCTGGAAAAAGATTTCTATGTAGGAAAGAAGATACTTCTAGAGAACGCGATGAGCAAGGTAGCCTTATTTAAACTCCTGGCAGTTATCTATTTATTCATTTTGCCGTAGCTATTTTAAGTTATTGTCATATGAGAAGCAGACTTAAAAAAAACCCCTCTCAGCTAATGTGTCAGCAAAGCTGGACAAGATTAATCTCTCTGAAGGTGGGATTGTGTCTTCTGTGGGTGTGCTGGCTTACGCCTACCTCTCTGGGATGAGCAGCGGTTTGACAGTGACAGCAGTCTAAGGCAGGAGATGAAAAACCACAAGTCAAATCGCATTTGTTAGCGTTCTCACATACCTTTCTACCAGACTGAAAATCAGGGAATGACATTTTCTCATCACACCTTTAAGATAGGTTGTTTACTACTGCTGATACATCTCTCAATGCCGTGTAATAGTGGGGTAGTGTTGCAGGTTTCAGAGCAAACCTGAGAAGTGTCAGCAACAGTTTGACATGGGGCTGGAAGTCCAGATGTGTAAGGTGTCTGACAGCAACTTCTGCTTTGGCTTAGCATGAGTCACTCCGTCACTCCCGTAAGTCATAGGATATAATGGCCTCTCCTTTCAAATGGAAAGAAATGGTGGAGAATGTGCTGAGGAGTATTTCAAAGTGAGTGGAAGCTGATAAAAGCACTGGCAGTGCCTGAGACCTAGCAGAGGTACTCAAGAGACCTGAGCCCCATTTCTCTCTCTCTCTCTCTCCCCCGCCCCCCTTCATTGACTTTCTGGATGATTTTTAACCAGTTACTCCATGACTCAGTGACCTCTCTCTTCTGTGTAAAGATGATGGAGACTCACCTCCTTGATAAAGCACATCAGGTTCTACAGTTGATGTGACTACTGTCTGAATAAGAGCTTGAGATCACTGAAACCCGTCATACCTCTGTGGTGGTCACTGTGCTGATGCAATGTCTAACTGAGCGGCAAAGTGTTTGCTGACAAACCAGGTACATCCACTGGTCGCTCAGCAGTGCCTTTCTGGGTTGACACTGTTGGGCTGGGGACCTGCCTCCCAGACAGAGGTCATTCACATGCGCAGAGCAGAGGTTTCCTCCAGGTTGCAGAATTTTGGTTGAAGAGAGGCACCAGGGGAGTTTTTTTGCTTCATTAACAGGCTCCAGGTGGCCTTTTAATGTCCCATCACGGCTCTGGAGGTGCAGGTCAGTGAGCCCCAACCTGCTTTTCTCCTCCCTAGTTCTCTCTGCAGTCTAGATTTGCTTCTAGGTTTCCACTGTGAAAGCCTTGAGTTGTCTGAGCACACGTTGGAACACGCAGCTCTAAGAGCACACAGAGCAGAGCTCTTCGGTGACACAAGTGACACAACAACAGCACAGCTGGGACAAACCTCTCCCAGGGCTGAGAGCACATGCAGGGAGGGGCCTCGCTTCACCCAGCAAACGCCAGTAAAGTCCAGAAAAAAGATCAAGCAGAAAATAAAAATAGCACTGTGGGCTGCGCTTACCCTGCCAAGAGAGCTTATTTAGTGTGGGAAGGGGAAGTGCTGGAGGTAGCATGACCAAGGTATGTGGGAGGAGGCAGAGAAGGAAAGCTGATCCGTCCGACTCCTTTGTGCTGCTTCAAAATATGAGACCCAGCAGTCAGAGGTGGAGACTATAAATGGCTGGTCAACTGAGGAGCAGTAAAAGGACACACTGCGTCCTGCAGCACTTAGCAAGCCTGAGAATATATAGCCAGAAGGGTCAAGAGAGCAGAATTGTGCAAGCGGATTTTTAAAGGACTGTCTGTTTTTTTCCTAACTACTAATAGCATTTGAAGTTATGATAGCATTAACCTCAGCTCCTGCTGCAGGGCATCAGCTGGTCCATCAGGACTCCCTCTACCTCCCTCCACCTCCCTCCCTGCCCAGCACCGTTAGAGCTGGCCATGTTGTTTCCATCTATGTGAGAGGCAGGACACTGATCGGAGCAGAGGACATGACCAAGTCCGAGGGCTGCCTTTCCTGACATGCCCAATCTGCACCTACTCTCTCATCTCCCAGTTTTCTCTGCCACCCAAAACACTGCCCAGGTTCCTCCTAGAAGCACATCGTACAGAGGATGACTGGCTTCCCATGGGCCCAGCCTGCATGGAGCCAGGGACCTCTCCTGCACCTCTGATCCCGGTTTCCATGCACTGGAAGGAGCGCTGGTATCTCTGGGGTGGCAGGGACCAGCATGAGGTGCAAGGCAATGTCCTACCCAGGAAGGCTGCAGGGTTGGGGGTGGGGGATTAAGAGAGAGGTCATCTACTTGCACAAGTAGATGCACATCTACTTGTCTTTCTCTCTTAGATGTGGGTCTGGAGCCCCCCTTCTGAACTCCCTCAGTTCAGGATGGTCAGACACAGAAGACTGCTTGGGCCTACTATGGAGGCAGGTGGCAGATGTGACACAGATGTGGATTCACATTTCCCTGGAACTCCCTGCAACTTTGCCCCCCTCTCCTGAAGTGGATCCCAGGACTCAGGAACCCTCTGGATCCGAGATCTAAGAAGGACCTTCTCCTGGGGCAGTAACTGACCCCCTCACTACTCCCCCTGATCCTCTGAAGGCTTGAGGGGGACAGCAGATGCCTTGCACATGTAGCAACGCTGTGACCAGAGGCTCCAAGCCGTGCCCAAATGGCAGCGAACGGGAGGCCAGTGCGAGCAGGCAGCGCAGGAGGCAGAGCAGAACAGGCGGCACTAAGGCTCCTGTCCACTGCGTGCCCTGCCCAGGCCTGCCTGCACAGCCAGCTTCAGGGAAAAGCAGGGCCAGTCCCTGACTGCTAGGACCAGAGCAGCATTGCCTACAACACTCCTGTTGAAAGGGGTGCGAGCTTTCAGAGCATCCAGACTAGTCCCTCCATAGGCCCACATCCATTTCCTGGAAGCTTTACCTTTTTCTGTGCTGTGAAGCCCAGGCGAGCCTGAAAAACCAGTTTGGTTTTGTTTTATGTTGATTTTTTTATTATTTTTTTCTCTTTGAGCGGGTGCCAGCGCTGCTGTGCCGTTGCTATGTTTTTTGGTGGTTAAGCACGGCACGGTTCTCATTTCAGGCGCTGACGTGAACCCTGCAAATCTGGAACGAGTTAAACCGGCCCCGCAGCACTGCGGGGAGAGTGTGGTGGCCACCCCTGCCCCACAGCCCTCTCCTTGCACCCCCACAGAGAGGCCGGGAGAGGAGAAACACAGCGGCAGCTCTACACTGCAAAGAGCTTCAAAACTTCTCGGGGAAGGCTGTGGCTGACGATGGGCCTGAAAGAGCTGGACCTTGGCTTGAAACCTTCCTGAGGACAGCGAGTTTTCAGACCCTCCAAGCTGAGGTTGGGATGAGGATGCTGGCAGCACCACAGGTGGAGAGCATTCCCAGGGCAATGCTGTTCCCAGGGTGGGTCCCTGGATCTGACACCCCGTGGGGACTTCACCCAAAGCGTTCAGAGCTGCGTTTCCTGTTTCTCAAGGCAGACGCACAATACAAGCCCCCATACCACTTGGGACCGATGCAAAGGAGGGTGCTGTGCCATCCCCACCATACCCTCATCACCCCACTCCCACCTCTGGGGCTCGCCCCGTTGTGGGGCACACAGGGCAGGCGGAAGGGGCTGGGGTGCATTTCAGCTCTGCGCTCCCCCCGCCAGCTCCCTCTGCGTCAGGAGAAGCGCAGGGCTGCTGCTGGGATTGCAAAACACTCGCCTATGCTGTGTTTGAGGCTGGTTTTCGCCAACGTTACTAGGGTACGGGAGTGACTAATTCTCTCCGAACTTTCAGTTTCAGCCTCAAGCACTACATTTCAGAGGGACCTGGTGTCTGTTGTGTGGGTAAAAAACCCCGAGACAGCTCAGCGCTGTGGCTATCTAGAGCAGAAATATCCATATACAGAGATCAGCCTCATCACCGCCGGTGCTGCGCTGAGCTGGCAGGACCAAGCCTGGGCCCAGAAAGCAGATGGGGCAGGGACGAGAACATGCTCCTCTCTCTGTAACTTTCCTACAGCTGCTGAAGTACTGCTGGCCAAAAAAAATCATTTGCATTCTTGTAAGGCAAATGAAAGTACTGCTGCAAAAAGAAGAATGTTTGCAAGCAGAGAAGTGAGCAAAATGCAGTGAACAACAGACCTTTCACATAACTTCTATTCTCAAAGGAATCTTTGGACACTAGTTAGACCTTATTCAGCAAATAAGGAGCAATAAAAGGGGTGAAGGGCACAAAGATACAGATGCCTTTACCCATGGGGAATCTGAATTCAAGCATCAGCCCAAGCATCCCTCCTGCCTGCTTTCCAGGAGCCCTCAACAAACCCACAGGGCTCCCTCCTGCCCAGCAGACGCAACAACGCTCTGTTCACACTGGAAAAGTACAGCCCCTGCGAGAAGTCTCTAGATGAAGACTTCGGGGTGGGGAAGGGGCGTTTGCTTCCACCCTGGCATGCGAGAAGAAATACAGGTCTGGAAAGGTGCCACGGCAATGGGTTTCAATAATAGCTGCTGGAGACGGGCTCGTGCGCCGGGGGGGCTGCAGCGGGGATGGGGGCCGTGGCGGCCCCACGCAGCTATGGCAGGAATGTCCCCTCAGGAACTCGCTGTTCCTTCCTGCGGAGCCAACGTCACTGTGCGGTGCAGGAGCCAGGCAGGAAGGCTCACACAGCTTCTCTGCTCCTGGCCTCCTCCAGCACAGATCCTGTGCGCTCAGCCTCGCCCAAACAGCCCCTCTCTCTGGGAACCAGGGGAGAAGAGGGAAACGCATGGACCTATGCAGCTGGCTGCTCCCCATGGCTGATCATGAGCTAAAGCAGGGCCAGGAGAATGCACACTTCTCCCAGCGGCGCAGGGAAAGGCCAGTGGTCTCTCAAAGCCCTCTCTCACATGAGACCCCCCCAAGGGTCATGTAGGGAGTCCCTGGCACAGCCAGCACCTCCAAGGGTGGGCATGGCTGTTGGTGAGCCGCTGCTCCACCTTCATGTGAGAGAAGAAGTCCAGCACACCTGGCTGGTTCCTCTCCCACCCTCTGCATCCTCAGAGAGGGGCTGGGTGGCCACTGGTCCAGCATGGCCACCTCCGCTACGTGCTCAGCAGGAGGCTGTTCCCTGCCCTCATTGCCGAAGTGCACACAGTTCAGGGGTCACCACACACCCAGTATACACATCACCCACGTGCAGGGACAACTCAGTGAGGAGCATGCCAGCAATGCGCTCCTGTGCAGGCATTGACACTGGCATGGGCACCGCACAGGAGGAACTTGCTGCTCAGCTGGAGAGCTGACCCTGCAGCACCCACACACCCCTTGCTCCCTCCATGGGCTCTGCACCCCCTGTTGCACAGGCTGCTCCCGCAGAGCAGTTGGCACACCGGCTGGGCCATCACTTTTTATAGCCAGTGAGCTCCAGCACTTCGTCTGAACTTTGCAGCACGAGGGAACAGCAGTTCACATGGCTCAGGAAGAGGATAAACCTATCACAGCACCACCAGGCAACGGGGCAAACAGCGGGGTGCATCTGCAAACGTGGCCCACCGCCTTCAGCCATGACAAATGGCTGCTCAGCCAGCCACCACGCTCCCACAGGCAGCCTCCTTCTTGCAAAGCCATTTCTCATTCCTTTAGCTGCCTTTCAGAGACCCATTAGTGGCTTGAAGGGGAGGAAGAAGGTGGGAAAATAGAGCTCTCTGGCCAGATCCAGGGCTGGCAATTTGGTGGAAAGCCAGGTTGTAAGGGGAACATCCTGGAGCAACTGCTCCCACTTCTGACATGGTGATCTCTTATACCCACTTATGTCATGGTGGGAAGGGCAGAACAAGGGAGATTCAGCCCCTCTTCTCTAGGGGTTAAACTGCCTTTCAGAAGGGAAATGGCTTGTGCAGTGGAAGGAGGAAATGGAGCAACAAGCCATCCAAAGCTGCAACAGTGGGCAAGAGGCTTGGGCAAGCACTGTGACAAATTTCAGGCTCTCCAGTGCAAACAGTCAATAGGATCCTTAAATCGCCAACATAAGGCACACAGCTTCAGCTGCATCTTCTCTCTACGTTTCTGTGCCTCCCATTTGCATAAGGAATGAACATGGTCTCAAAGGCTGGAAGTGCTGTGGGACCACGTGCAGCACCTGCCCATGGAAGAGAAGTGCCCCAGCTAGTTACAAGAGAGGAGAAATCCAGCTACAGCAGTGCACAGCTCAGCATGGACCAGTTTGTCATGAATGGAGACCTCCCTGAGAAATAGCCCTTAGAAACAGAGATCTCTCTCCCTGAAGAACCCCATCATGACCTGAGTGCTCAGCTCTAAGCGAGAACACAAGTTCCCCATCTATCACCTTATGACACTTTCTGTCCTGATTTAGACAATCTACAATCCTCCTTAGAAATCTAGCAGTCAGGTTTTTCCTTTCTGCAGAATGGGGATGACATTTCTTTAAAACATGGGCAAATAGCCCGACTTTCTCCTGTCACTCAGTGTCCCCTCTCCAGCCTGGTCTGAACAGGGTAGAGGGAACTCCGTCCATCGCACTTGATCATTCAGCGACTTCCCAGCTATCTGCCTACTCTCAGCCCCATCCTTTCTGCTTCATTTTCCTTGTCTTTCTTACAAATATATTTGATTCTTTCATACTTCATTTTCTTCCCCCCTCAAATTTTTTGTCCTTTCTCCCATCATGGAGTTCTGCCTGATAGTGTCCAGGTTTAGCTCGCTCTCAGCATCTATTTCCTTCTTCACATTGTGGCATCTCTGGCATCCAGGAACTGTTTCCCCAATTGCAGATTGGGTGTCTCCTGTATCAGCTCTACCTTGTTCCTCACCAAATGGTTTGATAGCATCTGCCTTTTCACCATCTTGCTTCACAAACCCTCCTTGTTCGCCCACCCAAGTCTCCTTTTCTGCTGCCAGCCTCCATGTCTCTCTCCACCCAGGACCTTACCTCACTGTGCAAGAGAAAACCACTACAAATATGAAGCAACTTTCCTTCCCCTTCAGTTTAGCTTTGCTTCTTTCTCCAGTAACTCCCTCTATCTCCACTCTTGCCACAAACACAGAAATCACTGACCCCCTTGCCTCCCCTACTTCCCTAGTGACCTCACATGTCCCCGCAACTCCCTTGCTCCCTATCTGCGTCCTCCCTTACACCTCCCCATTTCTGCTAAGCTCCTGGTTCTTCCCCCCGCAAAGCAAACATTTTCCTTCTCCCTCACCCTAAAAAGCACCATCGCTGACTCCACTCATCACTCCACACCAGTTGCAATCTCCATCTGGGGTTTTCCTGCTCCGGATCCACCCGGACTGTTCCCCATCCTGCTTCTACCCCTGTGCTCAACTGGACACACTCTTGCCAAGGCCACTCCCAAGCCAAGCTCAGAAGCCACATCCCCAAGCTGGCCAGGTCTTTAGCACAGCCACCTGTACCCTCTCTGCAAGCCCATCATCCCAGCTCCCCTGGGGAGACCCAACAACTCCTCTAAGCACAAAAATTTGGCAAAACACATGTTGTCATTAGATCTCACCATTACTTTCATGTCCATTGCACCCTAAAAATGCACGATGTACTCCACCTGAAAAAGCCTGATGGATGTACGTTCTCACCAGTGAGCTGCTCCTGTCTGTCACCAGCTGGTGAACAGCCTAATTAAATCTGATAATATCAAGGCATAACATCACAGTCTTCATTCTAGAGAAAAGTAAACTGAGGTAGAAAAACATGAGGTGGCTTGGTGAAAGTAACACAGAACCATTTTGAGAATCAATGATTTCTGACACTGTCATCTGCTCTTTCCACAAAAGCACTACCCAAAAATTATTCTACAAAAATTACATCTCCATCATTTGAAATCATTCATCAGGACAGTGTCCTTCTAAAGAATAGGCTTTCCTTCAATGAGAAGTTTGGCTCACATCATGCAGGACTTCAACTGCATAATCAAAATAGTCTGTCCTGGCCTTAGAAATCATCTGCTACCCTTGGTAACCAGAAAAAGTTGATGAGAAACATTACCTCAAGCCTAGTCTGCAGGATCTGATTGTCTCTACCTGCAAACAGACCTAGTTCTCATTCTGAATGTTACTATTCACTCCTTTCTTCTGTGTTTTGGTAGTAGGTAGAAGTATTTTGTGTCCTATCCCTGGGAGCCAACTTTTTTATACAGAGAGTATTAAAATCAGCCCTGATTGGAAATCGGAAAGTAGAAAATTTTCATCCAGCCTCAAAAACCCCTAAATATTCCTCCAAAAGAACATCTCAGATGAAAAGCTGTCAGTCTTGTGTTGGGCTTTGGAAATATCAAATATTTCCACTTCAAAATTATAATTGAGGAAAAGGTCTGCCTGGTGCATAGGTGAGCAGAGGTAACAGAGCAGTAGGTTTCAGAGAACAGGACTTTGATTAGCACCATGATTAGTGTCACAGTCATGTAATTTTTCTGTGCCACTTGCAGTTGGGAGTGGGTCCTTAGAAGGTAGATGAAGAATTAAGAATGGCAAATTCTTCTTAAGCTTTAAAGAAAACTTTTACATCCTTTTCTATCTTCTCAGAAGCCTTTGTGTCATCACCAGCCTATCTGTGTGTGAAGATGAAACCCTTCGGACCTCCAGTTTCAGATGTAGGCACAAAGGTTGCCCTGGCAAAACCCACAGCCACAGGGTGGGTGGGGTCAGTCCGTGGCCCTGCACATCACTTTCTACCTGGTTTCTACCGTGAGCAGCCTGTCAGGGCATGGCTGATGGCCTGGTCTATCTGCTCCAGCACCTGGAGGCAGGAGCAGAACTTTCCTTTTGCTACCCTGTGAGTGCGACATCCCCACTGTAATGGAGCCTGCAGCACTATTCATGGCCTCTTGGTATCACTACAAGGCATGTAGTAAGCAAACAACTCCTTTTGGTTAATTCTTTTTAGGAATTTCTTTAAGCCCTGGTGAACAAATGGTGTTCTGCTGCCCTTGCGATGTAGTCAACCTGGAGCGAGAAGAGGTCCAAAATTGGTGAAAGCAACCAGCAAGTTTACGGCTCTGCATTTAGCATCCCTGTTCATCCCTTTCAGCCTTGTTTAATGTTTTGGAATCTCAAACTCCCCCAGCAGCCTATTTCAAACAAATGCAAAGCCCTCCAGTGTCCTCAGTAAACCCCAGCTGTAAACCAAACCCAGGCCTTTTTGATTCCTGATCGATGAGCAAACCATTGGCAATGAGCACTCAACAGCAGCAGCGAGCACAGATCTCTCCCTCTGGGTGAGACCTTCATGGCCACCAGCTCTCTCCGCTTGGGTTTTTTTGGTGCTTCTCTTCCAGTCGTGCCCAGCTGTTTCTTTCTCTCACTGCCTCCAAACCCAAACCCATGTGTTTCATATGAAAAAAATCTCTGCATCCCCCACCCAGGAAGATCATTTTGCACCAGAAATAGAGCACGCTATACTTGGGACACAGCCCAGGCATCTTAAAAATAGCTCAGCGCGTAGCTCGTGGTGCCACGTACGGCTCTGCCAGCTGCCTGGACAGACAGACGGGGTGCCAGTGGGCAGGCCCTCCCCACAGAAGGCCATAAATGACCATGGTGCTCTCCAGCAAACCAATTGGTGCCTGGCAGGGAGAGCAGGGTGGGCAGCATCGTGCTATGCCCCGACTCAGGGCTGTCTGTCTGTCTGCCTGCCTCCCTCCTGCCCTCCCCGGGCCCCCTCTCCTCGCACCGCCCCGGCAGCTCGCCTCGCGGCCCACATTCCTGCTGCTCATGGAAGGCATTAACACCAGATAAAAGTACGATGAGCCCAAATGTAGCACCCTGACGTCAGCCATCTCTGGAGTCTGGAAGGGAAGCTGTAAACAGAGGAACAAAAGGCAGTCATAAATGACCATCTTCGTTGGCGCCTGTGGACAAGCATTTAAAGAATAAAGAGGAACAAGGGAAGGTGCTGGAATTTGGGGGTTGCTCAGTGCTGAGATGTCTACTGGCTCCAGGAGGGAGGAAACTCTACTTTAGGTAGTGAGAAGAGCAAAAGACAAAGATCGAAAGACAAAGATCAAAAGTATTTTTTTTTCCTTGAGAATGGCTTTGTTCCTTTCTGTTCCTCCCAGTTAGTAGGAAAGGGTGGGAACTATTGTTCAATACTGTGCAATGTGCTGTTCAACTGGCTCCTTGCGCAGCTCCTGGGGCAGCCAGAAATCCTTCGGCTCAAAGCATCCTGCTGACGCAACAGCGGTTCCGGCCAAGCTAGAGCAGCCAACAGGGTTTCAGCATTTGACCAGCTTCAACCATCCCACTCTACCTGCGCTAATCTCAGCAGATGCTGCAGTTTGTGTTAGTGCGTCTCGAAACACCCTCAGCAGTTGGATTCCTCATAGCTGCCAACAAGGCCTAAAGGTGTTTCCAGAGGTCATCACCTCCCCCAAGGCGCCAGATGTGATCCACCTAGACCTGGGAGTGGGAGAAGTGGCCATTGCATGACACAGTTATAGGATCCCACCATGCTGCAGAAGAGCCAGGCTGGCACCCAGACCATCAGCCGGGAGCTTTGGCCTCCCGGCAGCAAAGCCCAGCAACGTGGTGGGAAATGCCACATGGACCCAGACACAGACCAAGTTCACAACTGATGGTATCACAGCCAACACGTGTGTAGGACTGCTCACTTTGTTTTGACAACAAAGACCAAGAAAAATCCTGTAATGTAACATTTAAACCAGCACTTACTCTATTAAAAAAGAAAGACCCACAAGACATGGTTATGTAGTTTATGCCATTTGTTTATATCAATGGTGTCCCCATTGCCTCGCTAATGGGAATGAGCACTGGGCACTTTAAACCACTGAAAAACAGCAAAGTTCGCACCTTTCTGTTGCATATTTTATATGTAAGAAGGATTATATATGCATACAGGATTAAAAGCAATCATATAGATGTAATTTTTAAAATACTCAAAATGCAAAAGACCCTGAAATCTGTATCTGCAATCATCAAGATTTCATTGCAGGAGACAAGAAAGGAAAGAAGTTACTAGTTGGTTTGCAAGTATCACAGAGTACCAGGGAAGACTATTAGAGTTAATGAACATCTACAGTTTATATCCATAAATTAGAAAAACCTGGCATCAAAACCACATAGTGCTATGACCCAGTTGCCAATGAACAAAACCTTAACAAGATCTGAAAGAACAACAAGATATTGCTGTGGAAACAAGTTTACCATAGATGATATTTTGATAAGAATTTAGGGAAGACACTGAGAAGAAACCACCCCTTTCCAGTATGTAAAGGACCTGAAAAAGCCACTTTTAGACATCTCCACCACAATTGCTGGGGAACAAGAAAAAACCCTTTCAAATAAAATTAAATTATATCAGAAATTAGAAGTCTAAAAGTCACACTGTAGTTTATTATTTTAGTACAGGTGGGAACTACATTTGGCTCCAAGACAAAGACTATAATTTAAAAAAAAAAAAAAAAGTGTAGTGAGAACCTGCTAATTTGTAGCCAACTGGTTACTGAGTTAGAAGGCAACTACGTCATATTAGAATCCGCTGGGACTTTATTTTTAAACGTGGCCTACAGTTTGGGAACCAAAAGGTATTGAAATGAGAGGGATTGGTGTCATACACAACCCTTTTATAAAACATGAAGCATTTTCTGTGGCACTTGTGATAGCCCAAACATGGTCTATACAATATGGATTTTGGAATTAATTGGCTGATGAAATTACTGCTCCCACAGCCCTGACTCACCCAGCCTGAATGCCAGACAGGACCTAGGTAAGATGTAACAGGGTTACTAATGTCCACTGTCATTAGCTGTCCTTCATCCCCATTTCCGTACACTGAGTATGTTCACGAGCATCTTCTCTTTTGGCTCTCTAAAGACCTTCAACCCTCCAGACTCCACGCCGGCAGCACGTCACTGCTGAGCACCCACCTGGAGGACACGTCCACCCACCGCCAGCCCCGGCAGCTGGAAGGGGAGCTGGGAGCTGCCCACGGGCTGTGCCGGGTGTCTCATCTCACCCACTCCCCTGCCTGCCAGCAGCACCGAGGCGGGGAAGCCCAGACCGAGTCGTTTCTGTGTCTAGCAGGAAACGCATGCAAATGCAAGAGCTTGAGAGCACCGCTCAGGAAACCCCCAGCCCAGCAGCCTCCCAGACAGCCCTCAGCCCCTCAGTTGTGCCATGGGTGCTGGCGAGGCTCAGCACTAAGGGCATGCACAGCCTGGCACTGCAGGAGGGGTGCGCAGCCACACGCCAACAGCTGGAAAGCCCTGGAAATGGAAACTCCCAAGGGAGAGGAAAAAAAAAAAATAAACCCGCACCTGGAGAACAGGCTGTCCCACACCATGTAAGGACAAAGAACAAACCTGCCTTTTCCCCTGGTTTTGGCCAAGAGTCTTAGGATGATGGAGCCAACTTGCTCTGTGCCAGACTAACAGTGTCAGGTCCGCACAGAACATTGGCACTGCTCTCCAGACAGGCACAGGTTTGTACACCTGCACTTCCAAAATGGGAAATAGTTCTCAAAACCAGGAATCCTTTACCCACCCCAGCAGCAGAGCAACTCAGCTGCTTCCTCTCAGGTACTGGGGTTCATCCCTTGGAGGTTACCCTCAGCCTGAGCAAAAGAAGGACACAAAGACCTGAGCCAGGCTCCAAGCCAGGTCCCCCATAGGGCCAGCTGGCCAGGCTGAAGTCCTCACAGCAACGCCAGTTAAATCAGGAGAGCATCAGCTGATCCTGCTTCTCTCCAAGCTCTCAGGCCTCTCCCTTTAGGGCTGCTTTCCCTCCTTCAGTATCTTGGTCCCACTTAACCTTTTATGCCCCTGATGGGTGGGTGCTAAGGGGACCCACCTGGCCAGGCACCTTGGCCATGCCTCTCAGCTGGGCTGCAAGCCATCAGCCATGGCCGCTGGCTCTGCACTGTAGTACATACAGGTAGCGGCAAGGCCACATGCAGCACAAACCTCAGGGCTAATTTGTTCTTTCAGCACGAGTGGGTTTGAGTCTGGGTTTTAGCTGTTTTCCCAACCTCCCTGCAGCCTTGATCGGAGCAGTTTTGGGGAAGCCAAAGCCCTGGGTTGAGTCTCATTGGCTACACTGCATGTAGGTGTCTGCCATGGACATCGTTGCTGGACAATGGAAAGGATAAGAAGCAGATTTAGATGAGGTTTGAGGCATAGTGACTTCTAACCACGCTAGACAGTCACACTCTATGACCTTTTCTCCTTCCCCATCGCGCTGCGACTTGTCTGCAGAGCTGAGGAGCGGGGTCTCCGGGGTTGCACTTAAACACCATTTCCAAATGACTCCCAGTGCTCTTTCTGCTGCCCTGGAGCCAGACAGAGGAAAAAACCCAGGTGGTAACCAGGCAAACTAGATTCGCCTGTGTGTGATCTGGATGTAACGTTCTTTTTAAAACGTAATGTCATAACACATCCTTGTGGCTCTGCTAGTCTGATACCAGGGGTGACTAATGCAGGATAGTCCCTAAGCCTGAGTACATCCAGGGCCTTTTGAAGCGCTGATTACAAAAGAAAGGCAAAATCTTTGAGACAAGGGGATTACCCGAGACACGTCTAATCTGGAGCTCTGTGTCTGTCATGTGGTAACTGGGTATACTGTATCCCCTGGGTATTGCATCTTGCTGGGGATATTACGCATGGCTCATGCGCTGTGTCCCCGTGTGGGTTGGCTGCCTACACCCCTCAACTGCAGGGACCCGTCTGTGGGTGCTCTATGGAGCCCCACGTGCTGTGTTGGGTTACACACTGCCATGACTTGCATTTTCTCTGTTCGCTTTGTAACCTTTGGGGTGTCAGTGGTCCATGCCCTGGCATTTTGGGGGCCCAAAGGGCTTGTCCACGTCTTCCCATCCCTGCTCTGCGCAGAGCACAATGGCCATTGTTTGCCTTCGGGGTGGGTGAACAGCATCTGGCTTGGGAGGAACAAAGCCCGGAGCCAGTTCCTACAAACACAAAACATGCCTTTTTATCACTTCGTGACAAATTGGTTTGTCAGCAGCAGGAAGTGATGTTGCTGCCGTCCTCACCAAGGGGAAACTCCTCGTGGTTTCCATGGGGATGTATGCAACTGTAGAACTACAGGTTTATATAAGCTGAAAGCCCTATGCGCGCCTGCTGCGTGCCAGGTTTCTAGGGGTCTTGGGTCAGATATGAGGGGCAGGGTCTCAGTTGAGCCCCACTAGCACAGGGGGACAGCCAGCTCGTGTGGGAGCCAGGGGAAACGGGAGTTCAAAGCTGTAAGCCAGGGTGAACCATGGGCCTTGATATCCCAAACAAACAAAACAGCAAAGCAGGGAGAATATATGAGGGGCGAGAAGGGAAAATGCCTCCCTAACGCATCCACAGCGGGCAAAGTTCAGCTTGGCTGTGTCATCAAGGCGTCCTCCAGCTCTGCCACGCACGGGCTGTGCCACTACCCATCTCGGCCCCTCTGCCTCCTTGCCCGGCTCATACCTCCTCCTCTGCTTCCCACCATGTCGGCCGACCTGCTCCTTCCCCCCCTGCTCCCAGCGAACCCCCCAGCTGAGCCCATCCGTGTCTGCAAAACTGTGGCACTGAGGTGACGTTTGCAGGTCTCACTGATCTCTCACTTCTCGCTGTTGTTCTTGCCCCCTTATCCTCCCCTTGTTTGGACTGGGAGCAGTTTGGGATCTGGCTGCGATCCTGTCTACAGAGAGTTTGCAGGAGTCTGTGGGCTCTGGGCACTGTGAGACACTGATTATGGTGACAGCAAAAGGATCACAATAAAGACTTGGAAAATTACATCGTATGTCCAGAGCTGGAAGCACGTGTCAGTGCCTCACTGGGACTGAAGCCCCGTTGTCGCTGGCTGGCTTTTCTGCAACAGGCTTTGTGCTGAAGCAGCTCTCTTTTGCACCCCTCTGTCAGGTGCCTGCTTAGGTTATAAAAGCTGATCGGCTGCCAGGTAATGAGTTTTATTGTTCCAAGAAACACATAAACAAGCTCCCCCGTCTGACGGGGAACGGATTTCTGTTTGAATTGCGATTAACAGCCAGGATTTTTTTTTTTTATCAGTTGCATGGCCAGGGCTGCCAAGGTTGTATTTTTCCACTGAACAAGCTCTGCTTTGCTTTGAAGGTGAAAGTTTGTTCCACTGTTTACTGCAGGTGTAAAAAGGCTCACGTATTCAGAAACAGCCTTGCATGCTTTACAGGGAGAGCAACGGTAGGTGCAATCCACGGAGCAGCACAACCTGCCAAGGGACTTTCCATGGAGAAAGGGGTTTTGCAGGATTTGCAGCATGGGACAGACTTTGGGGAAGAATATTCACTTTGAGGTTCATGCACACTTTAGGAAATAAGGGTTTCTAACTTTGTTTCTTAGTGCCCAGGGATCTCTCCTCCTTTTAGCTGCTCCATTTTTTTTTTATCCCTTGGTGTCAGGTTGAAGCTTGGCAATGGCTGATGCGTAGCACTGACGACAGAGCTGCATCAGAGGGGTAGCTCACGTGGAAGAATTTCAGACACAGCAGTGCATCATCCCATCCTTCAAGGGCACCTTCTCCCAGGAGAAGAGTCCTGGATTTTAGCACCATTAATACTCCAGGTAACTCACAGGATTTCAGCAATGTGCGGTGCTTTGCTTGTCTCTAGTTATATGACGAGCACAGCTGCTTTACGCTTAAAAAACCCCCTCACCTATAAGCTTAGGATTGAATGCCTTGATTTCACACAAAAAGTCATAACCTGCTGTATCTGCCCAAGCAAAACCATTTTTGTCAGGGCAAAAGTAGGATCTGACTCCTTGAATATCAGAGATGCAAGGACTGTTGGCTCCCTTCTGGAGTAGATGTAGGACACACGACATCCTAGTGCTCCCCCAGCATCCATCTCCCTGTTGCCAGTATTACTACCCTGCCTAGGAAAGCAAGCTTCCAGTTGCACCTCTTCTGCACCAGCTGCCCCTGGTAAGGGTATGTCACAGCAACACTGCTCCCCCCATACGCATCCTGCCCCACACACCCCATGGAGATGTGCAGTTCTGTCACACCACACAACATTAACCCTGCATGGTTTGCTGCCCGTCGCCCTCACTCTGCAGCTCCTGCCCGTGAGCTGCCAGGAGTGCTGATCTCTTAGAGCTCCTCTGCCTGGATTTTGATACCCTACATAAAACTCTTTTCATTGCATCAACTGAAATGCCAGCTAAAAGCCACTCTAGCGAGAATCTGCAACAGGAAAGAATTTATTTGGGTCCGGGTAAGAAAGTGACTTGTTGGTTACCTGATCTCTTGTTATGCCCCAATTTGTTTACAGAGATAGCCAAGCAAGGCAAATGCTTCGCTCCAGGCATCAGAGGCAGGCCAAGTTGCAAAAAGGAATCAAGGAGGTGGGACAGAAAAAGAAAACACCTTGGCACAAACTCACAAGCATTGGAGATCTGTTATCAACAGGTTAATTTTTAGACTTAACCTTCGAAGCATTAAAAGTAAACAAGCACGAAGCATAAAAAGTAAACAAGCACTAAGGAAGCTTCTTCCTCCTCCCTAGGAGGACTGTTTTAAATTCACTGTAGCCCTGTGGCCAAGCCTCAGCTGGTTCAAACTGCTACAGCTCTGTGGCCATCACTGCAGCCAAATCCACCTTACAGCTGAGAAGCCAGCCTTGGCTCTCTGTCACTGCATATAATTAATTATATGGGGACAAAGAAAAGCTCAGGTTAAGAAGCAGCAGTAGTTTCTAGTCAATCTGGTTGTTTAAACCCATTTTTCTATCTAGTTCAGCAAAGACCCGAGGTCAGCAGAGCTGAAAATTCAGACTTCTCTTACAGCTCTTCGCCTTGGAGCTTTGACATGAGTTTTGAGACTGTAAAATGCAAGGTTTTAAAGAATGTATCATCCAGCTCAATAGAAATATCATAATTTATTCTGTTTGTATAAAAAAGTTAATCATGTAACAAAACTATGTCCTTCATAAGAAGAAATATATTATCTCACATCATAAATAAATCAGCAAACATACAACCCTTGGCAACTCAAGAAAGCACTCGCCTGGTGCTTTCATGTCAGTGCTTGGGAAACAAGAAGAGCTGACAGATATATACACACAGGATTACAGTACCAAAAAATACTGAGGTATTTTGTTTCTCTAGAAATGAAACTTTAGGTTTGTGAAGGCAAAAACCCAATGCACTAATGTAAAAATAAATAAATAGGACTGTCATATAAAAGGGGACAGCATCAGTGTTGCTCAAAGTGTCCAGGAATGGGAATACTGGTGAGCATGCTACTTAACATGGAGCAGGCTTAGTACAGACAGAAGACAAGGAGGAACAGCTCAGGAAGAGACAGTGTCCTTTGATCTCTGTGTAGACATCCAGATACTGGCTTTAAAAGTCAGTAACACCTAGTTCTCTGGCATCATCTGAGCTCCTCTCCATTTACGACACTGTTCTGGGATGCATGGATGGTTGCCCACAAAACATGAGTGACTGATGACACTGTCCCTGTAGTTATTGCACTTCTGAGACAGTAAGTCTTAGTTCTGACCATATTTTCACCTGCTTTTCAGCAGCTCGGGGAAGTGGTGATGGGGCTCTGAAGATAGCTTAAAGCACTGGACGAGGTGTGAACAGGGATGGAGACTGGAAAGTTGAACACTGTGGTGGTCGATGCTCCTCTGTCCAATACTGACATAGCAGGGCTACCAGCTTCTGCTGAGCAGTTGGGGGCAAGGACCTGCGACTCAAACTGAAGCAGCTGCCCCATGAAGCTGAAGTTTGGGGAGATGATGCTTCTTCTCTGCTTCACAAACTCAAAGGCTTCATCCAGTTTGACTCTGTTGGTCCTCATGAGATAAGCAAGGCAGATGGTTGCTGACCGGGAAATGCCAGCCTGGCAGTGCACAAATACCCTTCCTCCATCATTTTTAACAGAGTCTGAAATAATTGAAATACACAGTTAGCAAACAAGTCCCACTGCTTCCAGAGGTGGGAAAGCACAGGCTACTGTTTTACATTTCTTTCATCCATCCCTTCCTTAGCCTAATAGGTGCACCCAGTGCTTTTGAGACAGAGAGAGGCTTTGTCCCGAGGGAACCAGCAGTCTAGCTATTTTCATTCTGGGCTCCAATTCCAATTATACTAATAGCTCCTCCAGGTCACTTTAGCAGTCTTGCAAGATTACTTTAATACTGATCCGCTTAAATTCACTAGCTCTTTTCTGCAAGACCAATGCCTCTTGATTCAAGATTTCAAACAGCTTTATGGAGCCAAGATTATTCCTCAGAGTAGAGTAAAATTAATGGAAATGTTCCCCAGTTATATCTCCCCGATGGAATGAAATTCCCCAGTCTCAAGTGTAGGTTTTACTGGGGAAAACAATACCCAAAAAGTCACTTCCCGGGGTATGCTACCCCAGAGAAAGAACAGACTGTAAAGAGAGCTCATTTACCTATGAAATCAATCGCCTCGTTAAACCAGGAGCTGATATCTGCCTTGTGGTTGTCCTCCACGGGGATACTTTTATACTGGTAGTGCCCTTCAAAGTGGTTGGGGCAGTTCGCCGAGACATTGATTAACGCCGTGATCCCCAAAGCATCCAGCATGTCTTTCCGGGAGGCATGGTACGCGCTGCCCAAGTAGAGGAACGGCAGGATTTCCACCGGCCCCCCCTAAAACAGAAACGGGCAGACGACCGGTTAACTTGGCTCGGCGGCGCCCAGGCCGCCCCCCCGCCCTGCCCTGCCCTGCCCTCCCGTCCCGTCCCCTCCGGACCGCGGCGCGCTGCCTCGCCTCGCCTCCCCGCGGCGCCTGCTCGCTCCCAGCCCGCGGAGCTGCCCCACCGCCCCGGCCCCGCTCACCTGGTCGTAGAGGGGGGTGCCGCAGGAGCTGCACCCCGAGTCGGCGCTGCCGGGCGCGCTGCTGGCGCTCAGGGGCAGGCTGAGGCCCGTGGGGGCGGCCGGCTTGGTGCAGAGCTCGGAGCAGGCGGACGAGAAAGCTTCGTAGCCTCCTGCGGGGGCAGAGGGAAGGGAGAGGCGCCGGGTGAGCGCGGCGCGGCCGTGGGGCGAGCGGAGCCCCGCGGGCAGCGCGGCCGGGCCGGCTGCGCCCCCGCTTCCCCTCCGGCGGGGGCCGGCGCCGTGCCGGGGCCACTCACCCTTGAGGAAGCAGATGCGGGCGCCGCGGACCTCCCTGCAGAGGGTGCCGAGCGCCAGCAGCAGCGTGCTGTCGCGCTTGTGCGGCTCCAGGTCGGCGCTGCGCTCGTCCAGCAGCACCACGGTGTGCACCAGCCCCTGGCGCAGGCGGGCGCGGAGCTCCTCGTTGGGCACGACGTGCTCCAGCGCCAGGGCGCCCTTGGCGCGGCGGCGGACGATGGTGCTGAGGCGGACGTTGCAGGAGCCGCGGATGTGCGCGGCGTTGAAGGAGAAGAAGGAGCGGCAGTCGAGGACGAGGCACTGCGCGGCGCGCTCCTGCAGCAGCCCCCGCAGCGCCTCGCACTCCAGCGCGCACACCCGCAGGTTCACCATGGCGGCCCCGGCCGAGGGAAGGCGGGCGGAGGGGGGAAAGGAAGGCGAGGTCGGTGCCGGAGTCCCGCGGAAGCGCAGCACGGCACAGCCCAGTCCAGCCCCGCACGCCCGCTCCCGCCTTATATAGCGCCGCGCCGCCGGGCCGGCATTTTCTCAATGGGGCCGCGTCACGTGGGCGCCCGCGAAGACGTCACCTGGCGGCCCGCCAGCACGGGCGCGCCCAGCCCCGCCGGCATGACGTCATGT
The DNA here is from genome assembly GCF_030463565.1 of Pelecanus crispus. Lineage (NCBI taxonomy): Eukaryota > Metazoa > Chordata > Aves > Pelecaniformes > Pelecanidae > Pelecanus > Pelecanus crispus. The sequence continues at coordinate 12,083,343 of NC_134650.1, read as the reverse complement.
GCCGCGGGGCCGCCGGAGCGCGCCCGTGCAGGCACAGGGACAGGCTGCTGCTCCGCATACAGCCCCCTGCCTCTGCATTGGCACAGGCGCGTATGTACATAGGCATACGCATCGGCACACACATACACATGTAGGCGCTTACATACGCTGCGGTACTGTACACACAAACACGTACATACAAACATATATACACATACATAAATACGCATACACATACGGACACACAAGCGCTTACCTACACACGCGCATATATCCGCACATACGCATAAACACGTACGGGTGCCGAGATACGCGCAGACACGCTTGCCTACAGACGCGTATGCACACATGCACATACATACATATATAAATACACATCAACATGCCCACGTATGCGCGTACGCATTCACACACGCGCGTGCATATATACATACATACCCATACACCTATATACATGCACACACATACACAGGTACACACACATACGCGCATGCATATGTACAAACACACGTACACGCCCCCCTCAAACACGCGTCCCCCCATGCCCACCACTGGGCTGGGCCCCCTCGCTGCTGCCAGCTGCCCCCCGCCCCCTGCCCCACGGCTCCCGGCCTGTGCCTTTGCCCGTCGCCCCCGGCTCCAGCCGCTCCCCAATTCCCCCCAGGAACCAGAGCACTGGGGGGCAGGAAGCCGCTGGAGCAGCAGTGTGGGAGGATGTGGAGCCATGGGTGCGGGCATGCATATTCTCCTAAAATATGTGTATAAAGAGACGAGTATAAGCGTACAGATATATGTATTCATGCATAAGCATATATACATGTACGGACATATCTACACATAAATATGTATGTGTATACATATATTTGTGTGTATATATCTATAACATAAACACATATTTGAGAGCCGTTCCCATCATGTTTTATGTGGAAGGAAAAAAAGGTAGTAGACCTGCGGCCCATGCAAAGTCCAATTTCCACACAGCAAACACCCCCGGAACTGGGGGCTGCCCAGTAACCGGCAGTGGAGTAGTGGGAGCTCTCTTTTTTCCCCGCCTTGGCAGTGCATCAGCACTTCCCAAAAGTTTTTTTCTTTCCCCGTGGGTGACCAGCTTCCACCAAAGCACTTGGGTGTTTCTTACTCAGGGCTTCCAGTCAGCGCCGCTTCCACTTCCCCTGCCTCCCCGCCATGCCTCCCCAGGCCCACCGGCTCCTGGCCGCTCGCTGCCGCCAGCCACCGCTGCCGCCCCAGCACTTCCTCCCGCTTCAGCCCTTTTCCCCCAGCCCTTTCCCAGCGATTCCTCTTCACCCCACGCTGCTGGCCCCAACTGCGCGGCTCCTTCCTCGCCCCTTTCAGCAGTTTTCTGTTTTCCCTTCTTCAGCTGCTCCTTTCGGAGGAGATCTCTCCACCCACCCTTCTCCCTGGGGCTTCTCTCCCACCCTCCTGCCCCACCAGCTTCACAGGCTCCTCAGATTTTCCAGCTTCTCCCCCACTGATGTTGTCCCCCAGTCTTTAACCACCTCAGACCTTCTTCTAAACCCAGCCAGGCTCTGTATCTGGCCGAGAGCTCCAGGGCTCGCCAGGCTCTCCCAGGTGGCCGGGAGGAGGGGACGTGGGGAAGGGCACGGGCAGGCGAGTGCCAGCTCCATCTCACCCGCTTATCGCTCTGCTGAGCAGTGGGGTTTTTGCCAGAACTGCAGTCTCAAAGCGAATCTGTTTTTTCAACACATCCCTTAAAAATAAACACGGGATTGCAGTTTTCATTCCATTTATTTGTTGTTCTTTTAACAGCAGGTTGGAAACAGATTGCAAGAGAAATGCTCATACACTACAGTGCTGGGAAATTACTCCACTCAACCACACTGTCACCCACTCTGTTACTGGGACCCCGCAGCTGTCCCCAGCGGATCGCTGGGCGTGAATCGTGGGGCCTGGCAGCTGGGCGGGCGACACACGTCCCTCCACACCAAGAGCGCATGGGAGGCGGGCAGGGAGCATGGGCCATGCCGCAGGCGGCGGTGGACCCGCCGGTCCTCCTCTGATATGCTCCTTGCCAGCTCCTCGCAAGATGTGATATCGCCGCAACACCATGCCATGGCCAAGCTCTGGTGACCTTGCACGTCATCTGTCAAACACCAACCTACCCAGATTTTTCTAAGGAGCTGAACAGTAGGAATTATCAATGATCGATTGCTTGCCAGCTTTTTGCAGCAGAAACCAGTCTAGCAGATGGCCACAAGACAGGACTTTATCCATCATCTTTTCCTAGAGAAAATGTCATCCTTTTGATATGGACCTCAGACATTGACTTTTCTGTAAGTTTATACCCAGGAATCACTTCAGTTTACTCCTTTGGAGTGTGATGCAGGAGCGATTTAAGGCACCACCAGGCAGGAGCATGAGAGGCAAGGACTCTGCTCAGCCTAAGTGGAGAAGCCCTGCAGGGTTAGGAGCTGGGAACATCCTTCTCCCAGGAGAATTGATGGGGATGTTGCACTCCTCCAACCAGCCCAAAGCCTTGTGCATTCCAGGAGCAGGAGCGCAGGTTGGGAGGCTTCACCTGAATGCTTTAATGGAAAGCAGTATTTTTAACGGTGCTGTGCCACTAGTGCCTTGTTACTGGGAACAGCCAGCCCTGGCTCACAGACCTGGGCATCCCTGTGCTGCTGACAGTCTTTTCTCTTGTTGTCCTAAACTATTCTCAGTGTCCCACACAGAAAACAAAGCTAGAAGACTGACATTTTTTTTCCCCAGTTTGGCAACTTCAATTTTTCCCAAGTTTAAAGAAATCACCATGTCTGACGCCTGCACAGCCAAGTGAGAATGTGCTCTCAATGACAACCACCTTTCCAGTTGTGATGTAAACCAACATCATACAAATATTAAATATGGGCCAGACACTGTTGGCCAGATACCTTGGCTGCTCTGAGACAGCGCAGGGAAGACATCCAGCTGAGGCCTTTGCGCAAAGGGAATTTACCTCCCCAACAATGATAATTGCTCTTCGATGGACTTATGTAATTATGAGACTTGAATCTGGTCTTGTTTACACCCAGTGCAAATCAGGAAGAAAAGAATTCATCACATGTGGCAGTGTGTACTTAATCACTTATAATCCCGGACTAGCTATTTCCTTGCTTTACTCTATTTTTGTTTTCTTTTCTTAAATAAAGCTGCCATAAGAATGAAAGAGAGGAAAATACACAACAAGGCTGAAGTGGCTTTTAGGAGCTTACTCTGACCTGAATGACTTTCTTAAGGGTTAGATTTCCTGCCTTAACAAAAGCCAGGAAATACAAAATTAACCCCTTCCTCCAAAACAATCCGTGTTTGCACTCGGGCCACAATGTCATTGTAAGGGTAATAATAGAAACAAGAGCATGAAGTGTTGGGGTGGGAGGTGATGCTTTGATTTGAGCAGATGGGACCCACTGCCAGCATTCATCCCCCTTTATTCCCTGGGCTTTAACAGTTCCCGTGTTGCTCTGCCGAAACACGTACAAGTCCATGACGTGAGAGCCCTATGTGTGTGAGCCCTCACTCATGGCATTAGGGACTTCTTGGGAAAATGACTTCATGGCAATTTCAACATGTCACAGCTGAGCGTGTTGTCTTTTTCTCAGCAGGATAGGAGACCTGGCCGGCTTTCTCCAGAGGCTGCGGGTCTCCCCGTGCAGCCAGGTTGATGTTTATCTCAGAGGGTAATAGAGGCCTGCAGACAGCTTCTGCATTGACTGACACTGATGCCAATTTCTTAGGAACTTGGTGACAAGAGTAGATAACCCCTGTCCTGGAACTGGCCCATTGCACAAACCGGTTACCCAGTAATACTGGTTATTCAGGCTTTTTAACTAGTCAGTCACAGCCAAAATCAGTCCGGAACCGTTCTAGCAAAGCCAGAATTACAGCACCATTGGACCTGACCTGAGCCTGGGTCTCACTGCCCTCGGTGCAAGTTTTGTCTGAATAAAGATATGAAGGATCAAGCCTCAACACTTGAGACAGAGAACAAAAATGCATGTGGGAACATTTGGAAACGGTGCTGGATGCATTTCTTCAGCATGTGTAACATTTTCTCCGAATTCAGTTTCACAACCCAGCATTTCCTTTTGTAAATATTTGGACAGATTTTACAGAGACACAGATACACAAGAAACAGAAGGAAAAAGAAAGGAAAGATGGGGGGGGGAGTGAGAGAAAGAAAAAGAAGGAAAGAAGGAAGGAAAGAGAAAGAAGTAAAAAAGGAAAGAAGGAAGGAAGGAGAAAGAAAAAGAAAGAAAGAAAGAAAGAAAGAAAGAAAGAAAGAAAGAAAGAAAGAAAGAAAGAAAGAAAGAAAGAAAGAAAGAAAGAAAGAAAGAAAGAAAGAAAGAAAGAAAGAAAGAAAGAAAGAAAGAAAGAAAGGAAGGAAGGAAGAAAGAAAGAAAAAGAAGGAGAAAGAAAGAAGGAAGGAAAGAAAAAGAAAGAACGTGAGGAAGGAAGGAAGAAAGGAGACAAAGGATTCAGTGATGAAAGGTTACAGTAAACAGAATACAAACAATATAGAATTACTGATGACTCATACTACAATGAAAACATTATTTTTTATGCATTTAAATCCTGAGATTTAATGCTTTTGCCAGGGTTTGGCTGAGCTCAGACTGCCTCAGATTCTTCATGTTGGAGTTGATGAGGTGGGGAATGGGGAGGCAGAAGGGTCAGTCCTGACAGTATGAAAACCAGCTCTGGGCTGGGGTCTCACTCCTGGAGAGACAGGCTGGAAAACCTGGTATGGCCTTATTTCTGCATGCCACATCCAATGTGTAACTATTTTTTTCTGAGTGGAAAAGAGTCGGTGTAGCGGCTCAGGTATTTCAACTGAGGACGCATCTTGGATACAGATACACACTGGGGAATAAAGCAAGCCCTTTCTCCCAGCCCTGCCTAAGGAAATCTCAGCTCACTGCTCACCTGCCTGCCCCAGACTGCTCGCTGCCTCCTGCTCCCAGGGCTCTGGGCAGAGCGGGGGGGACAGCAGGGACTGGCAGCAGTGGGTGCCTTTCCTGCACACCCGTGGACCACAATGGTCACTCTCTGGACTCCAGGTTCCTCACCATGAGCCTTTCTCTGCTGTATTTTTAATGCAGAGCCATGAGCTCCCTGCTGCTTCATGATGCCGCGGGCAGCATACCACGTGCTGCCAGCTCCAAAATGTGATGGCCCCCAGAGCCAGCCCCACGCTGCAGCTGGGGGCTTGCCGTCAGCTCTACATCTGCGGCTCGGTGACACGACCTGAGGCGCCCAGACAGCGCGCCTGGCACCATATGACCCTGTACATGTGTGTGTGCCTGTCACAGGGCCTGACATATAGCATCTCACGGCCTGAAACCCAAGACATTTGAGAAGTCTGCAGCGCGGACAGTCCCCTGTTGTAATTTTGCAAGTGGGTCCGTGTCTGCTTGAGCAGCTAATGCAAGTCAGGAGTTCTGCTTTCTCTTCCAGTGACTCACCAAGCTGCCTCAGGCAAGTTGCTTAGTGCTGTGTTTTAACATGATTACAGGCATTAGACAGCCAGTCTGGGATACCATGGATTTGATATTCAAAATCATTAAATACCTGCCTCCAAAGGAAAATCTCTGGGAATTAGTGGCACTGATACAGTTCACAGCACCAGGATCAGCTTAGTAGGGCAAATGGTTTATACAATTTAATCTGACATTTAATTGCCTCTATTAATCTGCTATGAATCATGCCACGCACTAGGCATAAGGGTATTTATTCAATAAAATCACTGTATTTTTAAAGTTCTCATATTTCAAGATGAAAGGTATTAGATATATAATAAAATATACTTATGGGAAATTATTCTTCCTACCATCTGAATCTGTATTTTCTCAGTAACATTCTCTAATGGCTAGTATGGTAAGGCAAGGCTTCCATGGGAGGAGGGTGAATTTGAATAGAAAATAAATGACGTACCTCGCACCAAGAAGCAGGGAGAGGCGTGCTCTCCTATCCAGAAATATGAGAGCCGGGCTTATTGCTAGTCATGTGATGTCAGTGTTTTGTGGGCACAGTGACTATGTATGAGCTTCACATTCCCAGAACCATGAGCTCTCATAAAGATTGAGATAAGAGCTGCTGAGGCACTGCCATTTGCAGCGTGTTCTTCTGTTCTTCTTATCTATGGTATCTTTACAGAGAGATGAAGGCTTCAGAAATGTACATGGCACACAGTAACCAACAGAAAGGCAGAGGGGCTGATTTTGAGCCTGGGATTACCCTGGCTTGTGCCCGTTAGGATGGAGCAGAGCTGGGAGGGATACAGCTGGAGTCTGGCATCTTGTTACCTGTCCTGGAGGGAGCACGAACCTGCTCTCCATTAGCTATAGCTATATCCCTTCCCACCAGCTCGCGGGTGCGAGGGTCTGTAAAGCCAGCGCAACCAGCTACCATGGGATTTCCCTGGCGTAAAGACCCTGTCTGGAAAAGAGTTTCATGCTCAGAGTCCCTGCACATAGCAATTGCTCCCAACTCAAGAATAACTTTGGGTGGATGTAGACATCGTCGAATCATTTAGGACTATCAGGGCTGAAAGCTGCAGAGGTGACAGAAAGGTACTTTGCCTCCTCTCGAAGTCCTGTGCTCAGTGCAGGAATCAAGGGCCCAGAAGGCAGGCTCTCCCAGTGTACTCACACTGCTCATCTGCACCATTTCTACCATCCGCCAGGTCTAAATTTGCCTTACAGTCTAATGGCGTTGAAAGAGGCTATTTGCTGAGGGGACAGAAGGGGAGGATGTAACAGCAAAAGCAACTGTAAGCTGTACGAAATAATGTGAGGTTTCTGTTATCAAAAGCCACAATTCCGGCATTCTTGGACTATGGAGTAACCCAGTGTGGAGACCCAAGAGTGACGCTTCCTAAGAGGATGTAAAAAAATAAAGAAACTTGTCAGGGAAGCAGAGCACAAAGAAATTCCAGTGGATATTACGTTGCACATGCTCCATCTGAGTCCCTTTGTTATTCACCTACCTTTTTCTGTGCTTTCTTAGTATGAGCTTCCAAGGTGTTTATAGATATCTTTGTATTTCATTTGTAACTGTTAAAAAATACCCCCATATCGGTAAATACAGAACAGCTTATTCATTTTCAGCTATGCAGTTTGTTAAAATATTTGCAATATGACATGATTCTCTCATGTGATAGAGTGAGGTGATGTTTGTGTGTAATAGCGGTTAGTGAAAACACAGTATTAGTCATAGGAGAGAACAACACTTGACTATTTTGAATACGAAAACCTTTAGGCTGTGGAAAAAGCCAAACTTTGGCCCGCTGTGTTGTTTTCAGAAGTATATGAGAACATACGGGGCAGGTTGACTCACAGTGTAGTGTCCTCTGAGCGTCACCTCGAGTGGGACAGGGCACGATATCCAGGAGAGGGATCTAACGACACATTTCTTTGTCCATGAAATGCCTTGGCATGGCCACCCGTGACTTGCCCGCATTGTTCATGCCCCATTTGACTTGATAAAACTCAGCATTGAGCTGATCTCATTGCCTTGCTGCGAAACCTTCAGGTGAGTCTAGCAAGTGTTCCCGCTGTCCTCTGAAGCATTGGACAAACTGTTTCTTGATGGGGATGAATGAGGAGTGAAGTCATACAGCAGCGTTGGCTCAAACGAATTTGCCCAAACATGGGACGTTTCTCCTGGGGGGTGGCCACACGCGTGGCCAGACGCCCTGCGGCTCTTGGAGCCCGTTGCAAGCTGTGATTTCACCTCAGCCACCGCACAAAATGCTGAGCTCTGTTTAGATAGAGGCCTAGCCAAAGGGACGCTCGCATGAATACACTTCTTAGAGAGTATTTTTTTACAGCTGCTGTGGTGTAAAAAACTCCCTTCCCAATAAAGGGAGAAGGCGTACCATAAAAGCAGCAGGATGATGGGAGCCCTAAAATGGAAGGGGTTGAAAGTTGGGGGAGACTTTCTGTCGACCGTGGCAGCGCTCTCCAATTTTAAAACTGATCTGATTACCACAAGGTTATGTTGAGAAGCACAGTGTCTCAGACAGAAAGTGGGGACAAGAGTCCAGGTGTTTTCTCAAGGCCTGCCATAAAGATTTCCTCGTGTTCATATATATCTTATGGCCATCTCTGAGAACAGATGGCTCTCACGTGTAATCAGGTAAATCACTAATTAACCCTCCCCCCCCAACTTCATTGGTTGGGCCAGTCACAACCATAATCAAGCTTCACAGAAAACAAGTTAGAATTGAATAACTAAATCTTCTTGAAAAAGAGGAAGAAGAAGTGAAATTAGCTAAAGGAATCAGGCACATACTCAAATGGTAAATACAAGAGGAGCATGAATCATCCTCTTATAGAAATGATGAGAAAGGATGGAAAAGGTAGCACTCTGGGAGAAGGAAGTTATGTTCTATATGGCTGATTCAGCTCTCTGGACTGAAAATGAATCATCAGAATATTTAAATCATATTACCAGTATTAACACACACAAAAAACCCAAGCTAAGGAAGGCTTTGTTATTAAACAAATTTGATAACAGGTAACAAAAGAACAAAGGGACAGCTTCCTAAAAACCCTGTACACACTGAGCTCTGCTGCATGTCCCAGCCTGCAGAACCCTCAGAGAATTGGAGTTTGCTGCAATTGCATTTGCAATGCCCTGGCCACAGCAGAGGACTGCAGAGCCTCACAATCCCAAATCCTTCAGAAACCAAAAGACAGACTCTCCTTTACCTTCTAGAGCTTTTACACTTCAGCAGTGACATGAAGTTTTTTAAAACAAAAGAATTACCCACTGGAGAGTACACGCCAAAGTGTTCATTACTCCTGAGTAGCATACCGTTAGCTGATGATACGGATGTTGTGTTGGAGACCTGAGTAGGAGGTTTGACACTAGCAGCACGGCTTTTCTTATCTAATTGTACCTGAGCTCAAGTTACAGCATTAATGAAGCTGTAGGACATCAGATTTCAGGCAGACTCTAGGCGGAGATAGCAGAAAGGTTGAAGGATGGGTTAAAATCCCCTTATTTTCCTTCCACCGTTCTGGCTGAGCTTAGCTCAGCTGGGATAAAAAGGTGATCCTTGTGTCCAGAGATGTTTTCTTTTGCATAGAAAGGCAGTTAGCTCCAGGATATAGCACAGCAGACACAGCAAAGCAAACCACCGAACTCTCTTACATAATGAGTTGCAGAGGTTTTGTAGGGAAGTATCTTGTTGCTATAGAGTGCATCTGTATATTCCATACAAGTTTGTCACATTAAAAACTCTCAATACCAACATAAACGTGTCTGTTCAATGGCTGGAATCCTCAGAGGGATCAAAATGAGGTAGAAATCCATCTCCACCTAAGTTTTTTGTGTGTTTTTTTTGTCTAAATCTTTTAGCTTCCTTCTCAAATATCCGATTTAGTCTTTCAGGACTAACACTATGGACTGAAAGCTTTCATTCTCCACTAGCAGTCAAGAATCATAACGCAGATTAGCCAAAATCCTGACAAGCTATTTTTAACAAAAGCTGTTTCAATAAAAGAATGCATATTCCTGAAGTAAACATGGACAGGAAAGGCAGAAAGGGAGAGTGACAGGCAGGGAGGCAAACGCTTCTTCACAAAGAAGCCTTTGAAACATCTGGAATGTTGCAGCGAAAGGTTATTTACCAGGAACGTCAGCCAGTCCCAGCACAGATGGTTCCCATTAGTGTAAGATCAAGAGACCAGCAAGACTAAAAATATGTGTTTGCTTTTTTAGAAACTGGACTTCGTTTTCTGTACTTTAAAAATAATAATCACACTTACGCAATTTCTGTAACTTAGAAATATTTTCTTGGAATATTGCTTGGCATGCTGGTTGGCTTGCAGGCTCTGTGCCATTGCCATTACTCACAACCTCTCCCCCTGAGGACTTTGCGATGTATCATTTAGTTAGAAATAGGAGGATGGCACATTACGCTGAGACCAATGACTTTTGTTTATAAAGTGTCAGTGACAAAATATCTGAATTACTGCTGTGGGCCACTCTCTTGCCTGGCGTAAATGCGTGCAGCTCCTCTGGAGTCCATCAGAGTACTGTACAAAGCCATCATGGGACTGCGGGTTCCACAGAGCCACCTCCCCAGCACCAGACCAGCAGCACGTGCCGTGCCAAGCAGTGCACCTGGGGAAGGTGGGGAGTGGAGTGCTTGTAGTCTTCCTGGTAAATCTATTTGGGAATAGTGGATTAGAGTCAACAGAAAAAAGTTGATTTACACCAGGCAGGAGTCTGGCTCGGTGAGAAGGAAAGGAGGCAGCTATGGGAACAGATCCTTGCCTCCGTAACTCTAAGTTGAGATGAGAGATTCTGATTTCTGATGGCATTGCTTACAAGGCACATGGTTATCTACCCAGAAATACACCAGCCTTGGAGGCATTTGGGTCTTAAATAAGAAAAGCAGATCTAGCATTACCCATCATAACACATTTCATGTTGAAAGCCCTGATGGTCAGCCAGCGGTCCAGAGCACAGGGAGAGAAAAATGTCATCCCACAGGGAAAGGTTCAAAGGTTCTCATGGCCACCTGGGGTTTCGCAGCTTCATTTCGGACTTTGAAACCAAGTCCTTCTTCTCCCTGTTAGGGTAACAGTGGCACCTGTCATCTCCAAACGTAATGCATGGTATGGCGAGAAGCGTGGCTCAGTGGCAGATGGTAGAGGCACCTTGGGCCACAATAGTAACACAAGTACAAGCGGAGAAACCTTGCCTTGACCACACCCATTTGAAGGTCCTGTCCACGTTCCTCACTGCTGGCTTAGCTCTGCTATCGAGGGCATGCAGCTTAGTGAAGAAACATGTCCACGGCCTGCAAAGCAAGTGGAGGTGGACTCTAGGTGGACTCCGGGTCCACTCCCCGCCCTCCTCTCTCTCCCTTACACCTCTGTCCTAAATGACCCACCAGCATGTGGAACTGAGGTACCTGAACCTATGGGCAATGGAGCTGGAAAAGCCCAGTCAACATTACAACCCCTTAACCTGTGAACAGCAGTAATACATGATTTGGGGTTTGATCATGATCCCTCCTCTCTCTAGGAGCTCAAAGTGGGCACATCCAGGACAACAGTAGTTGCTAGGAGTTTCCTAACTGCTGACCTCCCTCTGGGGTGGAAATGAAAGGAAAATCTTTCCAGTCAAACATATTACTTTAAGAAAACTTCAGTATTTACTGTCACAGAGGGAAGCCTCACTGAATAGATAGTTTGGATTTCCTTTTACACACATTTCTTGTCAATGTATTGCCTTTCCAATGGTAAAATAAGTTTCTGCTTTGCTTTCTCAGCATGGATTTAGGCCAATGCAAGGAAGTGGGGAAGGGAAGGGAAGGGAAGGGAAGGGAAGGGAAGGGAAGGGAAGGGAAGGGAAGGGAAGGGAAGGGAAGGGAAGGGAAGGGAAGGGAAGGGAAGGGAAGGGAAGGGAAGGGAAGGGAAGGGAAGGGAAGGGAAGGGAAGGGAAGGGAAGGGAAGGGAAAGGAAAGGGAAAGGGAAATGTGAATGTGGTCTAATGAACAATTCTTAACTAAAAGATTTGAGCTCTCAATGGAAATAGTGACGAAAATTGTTCGCATCTTTCCTATGGACCCCAACTGAAAAACAGGTTTCGGAAGAGTGCATTTGATAGAACGGTTCCCACTGTCATTGGTCTTCCTGTGGTAACCAATCCTAAGCAGAAGAAAGCAACAGGAATGAGTTCAGCTTACTGGAATTTGTTACTAAAGCCATCATTTTTGGTTGGGAAAGAGAATTCAGGAGGGCACCTGAGCACGGAGCACCAGTAGAGCCTGACCATCAGTTCTGGCTTTGCTGGCTATATTGTGTCCTGCCCACAACTGGCAGCAGACCCACAGGAGCCCAGACACCTCAACTGTGACCTGATGGCTCAGAAACCTTCTCCAACAAGCCAGCAACTTTCAGAGTCTGCATACTGCGGGCAGCTCACAAAGCCTCACGAGGCAATGGCGGTTTTGTCTGAGTTAGGGTATTGTCAGGGACCCGTACAAACACATGAGCCAGTAAAACAGTCATTGCCCCAAAGACCTTGACTTTTAAGCCAGGGTGCAGCAAGGTAGTGTGACAATCAGCAAGAAAGCTAATCAGATGATTAGATGAGTGCACTCTGTCAGTTAGTTTTGAATCATTTCCCTTTTTTCGTTTGTTTTTTACGGTCAGTACTGACAGAAAAATAATGTTTCAAAGGGGAAATATGTGATCAGTATTTCTCTCTTTGAAACTTTAATATACAGAAGACGATTTCTCAGGCTAGCTGCTATGGCAGATGCTGTTCAGATCTTTCCTCCTGGACAGGTGATCTAAAAAAATGAGTTTGTGGGTCTTTATTAGTCTTTTTTCCTGAGCAGGATAGTAGAAAAAGCACCCGCTGGTGTCTTTGCATCAGTGAAGAAACCTAGTTCAAGTAGGCAGCAATGAGAGCAGGGAACTCTCTTGTGTCCCTAAGAAAAAACAGAGGCAGCCTTAGCAGGTAGAGCAGGGGAAATCTGCCACTGCCCACGCTGAACCTCCTGTACAGAGAGAGCATTTGAGTGTGTAGGGATGATTTATGGCACCTATCAACAGCATCATATTCACCACAGAAAAAGTACCGAAGCAGATGCAAAAAACCTGAAAGTCAGAGCTAGCAGGAGAGTAGTGCAGAATGAGTAAATAACCCCCTAAAGTATCCAGTGACAAATTCCAAGTCCTCTCATACATAGAGCTATTTCTTTTTGAACCCAACACTAACCATTTCTTGAAATAACATCAGCCCTCCTCCCTCAGCCCCCATCCAGGGCTATGCACCATTCAGCAGGGCTGTCAGCTTGGCAAGTGGGCGACCTTCTGTGTAATGTATAATTCAAGTATCCAATACACAAATGATTGCAGAAGAGTCAGAGAACATGCAAATTATGTCCCACATCCTGCTGTTAGTCATCCTCTTGGGGGAACTCACCCCTACAAAGCCAGTATCCCAGAACACACTGTATGTTTGCTAATCCTCACTTTCTAAATGTTTCAACAGCAGCAGAAACCTCATGGCTCTTCTCTTGAAAATTACTGTAACCTAAAACTGCTGGAGTAAAATACTTGGTTCTTTCCCTAAAAATAGCAAATGAATTATCCATATTTTGTTTTACTGCTGCATAACAATTAGAGGTCTTACTTTAAAATATGATAGCAAATTACATAGAATCTTTCATCAAAGGGGATCAAAGCTCTTTGCATATTAATTAAATCTCAAAATAAGACTCTGAGCTAAGCTTTATTATAGGAGATAGTGAGTTCTAGGGATTCATATAGGTGAGAGGAAATCAGGACACCTGGTGATTTACTGCCTGTGACTTGCTACGTAACCTTGTACAAGCCCTTCAGATCCTCCGTGCCTCGGTTTCTCTGTAGGAGGAGGATAGTTATATTTAACTTTGTTTTCAAAGGCTGAAAAAAAAAAATCTGGCAAAAGTGATGCCTGATGGTTTATGTGGCAATTAGAGTGCCAGGTCGTTATACGTAGGTAGGTAGAGATGAGCTCACAGACATATCCAGGGGAGTCCTAAAGCTGCTCTGTCTGCCAGGCAATTTCCCACTGCGTGAGAGGGCTACCTTAGAGGTGCCACCAGCACTCCTTCCCCCCTTCTCTTTCCCTTGAAGGCAGAACAGAGGGCTCTGCCCCAGGCCACCTAAGCAGTGCTCACTGTCACAGCCCTGAGCATCTCATAGGCTTGAGAAGCTGCCACTTTCACTGTGACTTTCTAAGGTATCATCTACTGTTTCTATTTGACAGTTCAATGCAGTCTAAGGATGGGATTGTCCCAAGTTTTCAGGGGCTATCGACAGGAATCAGCTAACAAATCCCCTCTAAAATTTCATTTGAGAGTGATAGACTGATCCAGGCTTCATGCGTGCTGCCCTGCTAGTGCTCTGTGTGCTCGAGAAACCTTCTTCCCTTCTAGGAGAGACCAGCGGGGCAAGTCCTGCTCATTTCTTAGTGTAGCTGGGACAAAGCAATGCATGGGGAATGGATCTAGAATCAATCTCTAGCATTAATGTCATGAAAATTCATCCTGGTTCACAACACTGATTAACAGCAGCTTATGAAAAAAAGAATCGATACCAAATGCCTTGAACAAACGTTAGCTTCATTTGTACATTATTTAAACAAGTCATGTAGAAAGATAAATGCACCTGTGACTAAACCTGAACAGCTCAATGTCACGAGACCAACCATAACATTATGAAAATCAGCAACAGAAAATCAGCCTGAGAGTCAGAGAGGATAGGCCAAGCAGCATTTGTTTCTTCATTATTAAATATGTGAAGAATAAGCCAAAACAAACATTCAGTCTAACCTCGGGTGAGTATGGGATTAGACAGGAGTGCACAGAAGTATATTCTAATCCCAAATTAGGGCAAACACCAGCTTCCATTTGCTTTTAGCAGATGAAGAAATATTTTTGAGTGATATCTGAGTGCGCTGAGATGTGTTGAATTTTGTTTGCTCTCACACACCAGGGATATAGGTCATGTGTTGGGGGGAGGTCTGTTCAAAGCCTATTTGTCTTGTTTAATGACTTACTGGAATTAAACTCGGTGTCCCCTGCAAGAGCAAAGAAGGTATTCCTGTAGACACGCCAGTGCACTGAGATGCTTTTTGTTCTTCTCTTAGAAACCAGAATGGCCCATACCGCACCTGGGAGGAAGGGGAGCGCAGCTGGTCCCATATTACTGCGGAGAAACGGAGCCAGCGGAAGCTGAATGACTGTGGAGGAGAGCAGCGGTCTGGGGTGAGACCAGCCTTTTTGCAAGCAAACCAGTGCTCCCCCCCAGGGCTGCCCTTCCTCTTTTCTACCTGAAGCAGCATGGCATTGCCAGCAACAAGACCAACAGAAAAGCCACAAACGTCGCTGCGGCCTTGCTTCAGTTCCATTTGGCAATTGGCAGAAAGCCACTTCCCCAGGCAACGGTTGTGCACGTTTTGGGGCAGGCACTTTCTGCAATCTTCATGAAGAACCCTTGGTAATGTGCTCCTGTAGAGTCTCGGTCCCTACTGGAAGCAAAGGAGATATATTCAGTAACCCCATCTATAACTAGCATGATGTGACAGGGACCTCTCTCCCTCTTGTCTCATCCTCATGCAAACGAGGCATAGCACGACAGGCAAAACTAAAAGCCTCCAGGCTTCTGGGTTGCCACTGCCACCACTGTCAGCACTTGACTGAGCTGTTCTGAGATTTGGCTTGCTAATGTCTGAGAAGTTGAGATGAGAACGATTATGGAAATCAGAGACAGAAGTCTGGGACAAATGCTGCTGGATTGCTTCTTCTGGTGCATGTTCTCATCTGCAGTCCTTTGTAATTGCAAAAAATGGTGCCTTGCAGATACCTTGAAGAGACTGGAGACAAAACATATGCATCTCATCATCAGGAAGTCTGTCTTGATAGTCAGCCAAGATCCAAGGGGAGCATGCATTATTTATTATTATCATCATTGCTGCCACTAACCTCATTTCCCTAGAGATTTGACTCCAGTATAAATGCATGAAGCCACATCCTGGGGTTGTTATGCCATTTTTGTCAACCACACTGTCGTACGAGCCCCCTCAGTCTTCTCTGGGAACTTTCTGTGTAAGGAATGGGTTACACACTGACTAAAGTCCTCTGGACACTGCTTTATCTTTTTTATTGCAAACTGCACTTGAAAGCCATATGATAGGAAAGCAAAAAACTGGATGTACTGTGAAATGTCTGCAGAGACTGACTGACTACCTGGCTCCCTGCAGACATCAGCTTTATTGGAGAAAAGTGGAACAGCAGAAAATCAATAGCAACAAGCAAAAATTGTTTTTTGCATATTGCATGTGCAGGAACGTGATGTCAACACCACTGTGCTGCAACAGGAAGCCAAAGATAAGACTTGGTGAACCATCAGCTCTTCCTGAGCACTGGCCTGTCACTATGTTTTTGTTTATGTTATGCTTTACGAAGTAGAGGTTACCAACACAAATAATCTTTTTGGCAACTTTAGCCTTTTTTTTATTTCACAAACTGTTTTAAGCCATTGCCAATACACCTTTTATTTCTAAATACATGCCTAATTTTTAGCAAGAGGCATGTATACAAATGCTACACCATCTGTGGTTTTTGGTGTACAGTCACAATGTGGAACTTCTGTCCCTTGACTGGATGACAAAGAGATATAAATCAGAAAATGAAAAATTATGTGCTAGTCATAATTAGTAGGCATTTCAGAACATATTTCCGGAGAAGTTATTTGTCCTAAAGATTCATACACCTTCTTTATAATTCTCAGATGACTATGCAAATATTAGCAGTGACATGACAACAAATGACATTACCTCACATATGGAAATGAAGCAAAATCTAAATTTACAAACTCTTCATTTTCATTATTCATCTAAGCCTAATCACAAACACTGGGAAATATCACTGTAAAATCCAGCGAGTGCTTGTTTTTTCTTTTCTTCTAAACCAAAAATCAGGGGCTGTTTCCTTGTTCTGACAGCATACTGAATTTAGCACACACCACTCGTGGTATTCTTTCACCCATGGCAGCTGAACTGAAACACCTGAGTTTCTGGGGCACTGATGCTTGACAGCACAGAGGGTGATGCCCCATTAGGAGCATGGAAAGATCCTCTGCACTGCTCACTGAAAGGAACAGGAGCCGGCACAATGGAGCCACTGATTAAGGAGAACAATCATGGAGGATTTCCTATTATGCCAAGCTTCAGAGGGAAACAGTAAGCGACGTAAAGGAAATGAGTGCATTTGCTCAAAATGAAAAGGTCAGCGAGCCACAAATTTTCAGCTTTGATATACACGTAACTTTTTAACTCCCATTTTTATCACAAATTATAGCTTCCCAAGGTCTTCAGGAAGTTGACAGAGAGATTGTAAGGTTATTAGGTGGTGTGAGAACGGAACTAACTATGATTTACAAATTTGTCATTGCAGCATATCCACTTTTGTGTAATGAAGAACAAAGCAACCACTCTAACAGCATCCCTTTTGCATCTTCATCATACAGTTTTAAATAACAGCTCCTGTCAGTATCAGAGAGATTCAGACCTCGCCCCTCAAAATACTCTGCAAAGCTAGTTTAACAGAATACAACATGGATAGGCAAAAGCTGTGAATTGCAGAATATGTTGCAACCCTACACAGATTCTGCCAGATGCTCAATCACGTTGACATCACCTGAAGTTAAATAGCAGTGACTGTAAATACAGCAAAATCTTTGATACAAAATGTTGTTGCATTGGAAAAAAAATGTACAGGACTCCTGGGTTCCATCCACAATAATTCCATTGCCTCCCTATCACAACTTAATCTCCCCCAACCTCAATTCCCTTGTTTATAAAATAGAAATAATAGCATTTAGCTTTGTGTCATGGGCCGTCATGACAGCTGGTGAATCTTCACTGAGTGTCTGAAAGATCACCAAATTAGTGTTGCCTGAACAAAAGGACTATTTCTATTAATGCAATAGTACCAACGGGATTCATATTATTTTAGTTCTGTCCCAGCCTTCTCAGCTTTCACACAGCTCTGAAAAACAGCTGTAAACTATTTGTGTTGGGTGAAAACAGATGCTGAACATGTCAAGATGCAGGTGTAAAGGGAGTTTGGGGTTTTTTTAGCCAGGGAAGCACACAGCACACAAAGAGTGAAACCCTGGCACTACTGAAGTTAATGGGAATACTCATAGCATATAATACAAAACAGCTCCTTGTGCAGCATCTGTTGTACCTCACAGAGCCTCACTGAGACATAACTAAAATACCAAATCAAAAAGACTTCCAAACACTACCTCAGGACTAGACTGGTAAGACAAAATTTCAGTCTATGGTACCTGAATGTATAATGAAAAATCCATTAGTGACTCACTTTTTCTAAGGATAGAAGGCAGCATACCTTATGAGTCAGCTTTTTGCTGAGAAAAAAGTCCTACCTTCAATGGACCAGGAGATACACCATTGAAAATAGCGTAATTATTAGCCATTACATTGTGGGACAGAGTGGAGAGCAGGCGATGAAAAGAGCAAAAATATATGAAGGAAGGACTTAGCTCATGGAGGAACTCTTAGCATCATAAGACTGACCTTTAAACTCAGTGAGAAATGAGAGTTGAATCAATTCATCACCTGTCTAGGAAGTTTACTGCAGACTTCTCTGGAAGGCAAAGCACGCATTAATTCTGTACCTGCACCTGCAATACTAACAAGAGTAGGGTTAAAATAAGTAGGACTGGTTGCCACAGATGGATGTCTGAATCAATTAGAAAAGGAAAAAAATGAGACAAAGGTAAATAAACTAAATGTACTGAGCATTATCAAATTAGGATGACTGTAATGGATGAGAAAAATTTTGTACAGTGTTTCAGTCAGAAAATATCTACAGAAAAAGGATCATAATCATATATAAGAAGAAACGTGCTGAATACTGAGAAAAAGTGATATGGGCTCTGAAACAATCTGAGGGAAGTTACTCGCATCTGTCTGAACAGAATTACACAGAGTAAATAAAGGGAGTCACTCTTCTGTGGGCTCTGGGCTAGCAAGGTAGATTTTTTTTTTCATCTCTCATTTCGGCTCCTAAGTCAAGCAAAACTCCCACTGGGGTCAATTAAATCTTCTGTCTGATTTTAAACAACATATCAAATGCAAGACAAATCCTTTCTAGTTTGTCGACTTTTTCATACCTTTTGGCTCTCTGCAGTCATCTGCAGTAGTCAGACTATGCTATATCTGCTAGCCATATACATACAGATGAGTCATGGCACCCTAGAAATAAGACAGCTAAGGAGGTCAACATTTTGGAGGTTGGCATTCTTCTCTCTCATATTAGTTTTACACTAGATTAATTCCATTGTCTTCGGTAAACTTCAGCGTGATTTTCATGTGGGTGAGTCAGAGAATTTGGCCCTCCACTTGGAATAATATTATCTGTGGCTTTGGATAGACACAATTCAACTGCACTGCTTTTTCACGCTTCCACTCCTCCTCATTGCTCTTGCCTAGGATACGCTGCCTACACAAGGCCATTAGGAGAGGGCATGCAGTATTATGCCACTTAGCAGCAGGTCTTTTTCTCGTGCTTTGGACAAACTAAATGAGTTTATTAGCTCTGTCACAGATGACCCATAAATCTTACTAAAACTGATTTATTCCCAGGGAGAGAACGCTTTGCCTAAATTCACTACTTCCCCCTTATCTGGCTCCCCCTCAGAATTTACAGTCAGTGGCAAGAGGCTCAATCACTTTTGCCATTGACAGCAAAAGGCAACAACAAACTTTCTCCAGGCATTGCTTCTGGGAAGGAATCTTCAGTTCCAGGGGTTTCACATTCAGATTCACTACCAGTTTTGACCTATTGCCCTCGCTGGGGGAACCACACCTATCTTACCCCATTTCCCTGCCCTGCCTCAAAGACAGAGGGGACATGGGAATGCAACGTCACTCATGTGAACTTTACGTGGCCTCATTGGTACAACAGGACGCAACAGAAGAGGTTCCTCATTTACATAAAGCTCCAGTCATGAGTCATCTCTATCTTCTACGGCTCCAAGTTGTCACTCTGACGAGCCTCCGGACGGCAAGTGAACGTACTGTGCTGTTCATCAGTCATATGCTCACCAACGTCGGCCTGGCTGTTTCAGCGCCCGCATTCGGGAAACAGAAAAATGTAAAATGTGCACATAAAATTTCCCCGCAGTGTGGGAAAGTCTTGTGTCTATCTTCTCATGCGGTGGAAGGGATCTATTCATGAATTGTTAACCCACATTATCTCAAGCCAACATCTCAACTTTAAGCCTTTGATAGCTATAGTTGAATGTCCATCAGCTGTCTATCAAATCTCTGTCCTCCTGGAGAAAAGTCTTATATTAATGACCATAATGACTTACATAATTTCTGTGCAGAAAACTAAGGCCAGAGGGCTCCCTGCTCAGAACTGCTTAGAAAATTGGCTGCAGAGCTGGGAAGAGAATGGAGGGATGTTGTCCTGTACAATAAACCAGTGGTTACCCAATTGACAACATCTTTCGCCATGTCAGCACAAAAGGCCAACACATCTACAACAGCGGGACTAGGTATATGTCTGCTGTAACTCCCCTGAAGATGAGAATGGATTTTAATCTTTTTAAGCTTTTAAGTTTTAGGCTTCAGGAGATAATCTCTCTGGATACCCTACGTTCTCCATGGAATGTGGTTACTGCTCTGAATTGCCTCTGGAGGAAGCCTTTCCCAGCACATAGGCTTGAGAGGGAATCTAGGAAAATTAGTTTCATTAGGCTCACGTTAGCCTTTGTGAATGCCCTTGTAATGAAGTTTTCATCTTCCTGACGCTGTTCACACTACTGTCACTAGCAAAAAACATCCGCTGATATGGAAAAAGGGCAGCAGGGAAATTCCATTGAACTAAGTAGAATTGGAAACTTCTTTTTTTGCATAAGGTTGTTCCCATGATGATTTCAGGGAAGAGAGTGCATGAGTAAGATGAGGAAGGGGCAGGGAAACACCAAATACTTTGAGTGTACACCCTCAAAGACTGGATAAAATTTGAAAATAGTTACCATAGAATGGAAACATTTGGGAGAGAGAATGGAAGAAAGTGAAACACAAATATGAGACACTCATGTTTCAGTGCTGGAAAAATCATGATGAACAGGACAGTCATCTTTGTTTATGTGTTTGTTATACCCATACTACAAAAGCCAACCAAAAGGGAAGAGGCTAAATATTGTACCACTGAACCCAGCCTAATACGCGAAGGTTTATTACCTTGGGCTCAATACTGTGATAACCAAAACCTGTATATAGATTTCAGAGTCAGCACAGGCCAAAGAATTGTCCTGGACATTATCATTTTGGCAACAAATATTGCAGAATGATAAAATATGAATTTCAGGAGAACATAACATGGATGTTTTCTAGGCCTTCTTACTCACAGAATCTCATCAAACACCTGTAGATTGCATGTCAGGCAATCACAATCTGCCCGTGTCTCTGACATATTCCCTTTAGTAGCCTCCGACACCAGAGATGAAAGGGTACAGACATTTTACTTTACACCATAGGATGCAGCAGAGCCAAACTACATTAACATATGGCAGCTAAGATTAATGTTTGGAAGTAGCCCAGTCTCTGAGTCAGACTGATCCTTTCCGTTCATAAACTTTAAAGTGCCAGGAAAAAAGTAAAAAAGTCCAATTAAAATAAACCCCGGCTAACTGCACTGCGGGCTTATCATCATGTCATGAGGAGGGCAGTATTTTGCTCTTTCTTCTGTGAGAAGCTTGAGCAAGAAACCATGAAGTGGCCCCATAGGAGACGGGGTGAAAGGGGTCATCTTTGGTGAGGGTGAAGTCTGGAGATTGCTAGGCCTGGCTTCCTCTAAAGGCAGGGGGAGTTTTCTGTACATGTTTATCTGTTCAAGTCACTTCGGTTTGGTGATTTCTGATTATGCACACTGTCATTTGAAAGGGGCCTTTCACTTGAGGTTTGTTTCTGATGAATCAGCTCCCCAGATACATCTCCTCTTAGCTTCTGCCATAGGCTGAAACTTCTTATCCTCACCTCTAAGTTCCTGCACAAGTCTGCCTACATATCTGCTCTCATTTCTTCCAGTTCCCTTCTGCTGGGCATTCACTTCTCAAGCAGTTTCTCTCTCATTCTTTCATATCTTCCCATGCTTCTTTGCATGCTGTGTGTATTTACAGCACTCTCTCCATCTCCATCTCATATATGCTAGAGCTACCACTTTGAGATAATCACCAGTTTGGAGTCTCTGTTTGGCCAAATGGCAGATTGCTGAAGTCAGCATTGAGGATAGATGCTAGATTGGATCGCAAGTCATCTGAAGTTGACCACCCAAAACTAACTCCACTGCAAATCAGAGGCCAGATACCGAAAAATCATACCCTAACAATGACACTTCAGAAATGCTGAGTCCACGGGCTCCAGGTAAAACCAACACAAGGCCAGAGACAAGGACCTCTGGCTTCATTCGTTAGAGAGTAAATAAAACCCCTCTATAAAAGATTTTCTCTAGCCACGCCTTGACTTCTGCAACAGACTCCTTAGCACTAAGAAAGCCTCCCCAATCCACTGACCATCATAGGAACTGACAAGCAACCGAGCAAGAATGACGAAAACACAAGTGTCATTTGCAGAAGAGGCAGCCTGCTAGCAAATCACAGAAGCAGCAATTAAAATTCTACATCCTTACTATGAAAATGATGAAAAAAGAGTATGTATCTCTAGTCTGAAATGTCCCACTGGCTTTACTCAGCTGTCTGAACACTACACAATATCTAGAGGAAACCACTGAGAAAGCTGATAAGGCAGCACAGACGAGCATGCCAAAAGTAAGTCGTGAAGTGCTATTCAACATCTCACGCACACGGCCAGTTCCAATGGGTCAAATGATGGGTGAGAACCTGCTAATCTGCAGTAGCATGACTGGCTGCCCACAGATTTCTGCGGTAGGATTTGGCAAGTCTTCCAACAAAGTTTCCAGCGCCTTCTTTGAAAAATTTCTCCTTGTCAAGGTTTTGGTTTGGTTAGCTTGTTTACTGCCTGAGGGCCTTTGTGATGACCCAGTGCTATTGAATCCTCACATGCTCATTTTGTTGAAAAATGCTGATTTCCACATATTGCTGGCCACAGGATAGCATTCCCTGCTGCTAGACAGAGACCTGAGCACAGCCTGACCTTGCATTTGGATGCCCAAGCTGGCTTCCACAGCTCATACCTAGGAAGAAGCCACCGATTCTGAGAAGGTCATTCTTGATGCAGCAAGCCAGGCACTTAGCATCTGCAGCCCCTCCTGAGCTTTCGCACTGACTCCTCACTGAGAGCATGCCGGTGCAAGGTCTCTGGGAGAGATCCAAAATAGCACTCAGGCACTGAAGTGCAACTTATGCAGACTCCTGGCGCCTGTGCCCATGAGAGCAACCCAGGAAAGCTCTGCCTCCCCTCCTCAGCTACGTCAGATGCTGTAAGTGCTTACAGTTTCTGATGAAAGCTTCTTTATGTGCCAAAAGGTCTGGCGCCTTTTTGTGCCCAGCAGCCCCACTGCTCTGGGTGGGCTGAATTCTGTCAGCTACTTCTTGCCTAAGTCCATCCAGAAATCAGGTGGGAGTTTTTGCCAGTAAGGTCTTAAGGACACAATTTCCTAGGCATGCTGTGACGGAGTAGGAGAAGGGAACTCTCATGAGTGCTTATGTGCTTATAGTTATTTAACATTAGTAAGTCATGGACCCCTTCACCAGCATCCCAGTCCCAACATGGCCACTGTTTCCCAGCTAAGAGCCCTGACCAGGCACCCTATTCTGGCACAAGAAATTTTGTGCTCCTGGTTACACCATGGCTCAGCTTTCAGAAGCTGGGCAGAGCACATTTTCCTCCCTTCCCCTGAACGCCCTGAAGTTTCTCGCAGCACTCCCTGTTCAAAGGTCCAGAACCGGCTTCCAGGGCAGTGCTCTTCAGCACTTGGTGAGTATTTAAAGTAGAGGGGGTGGCTCAACTCCCAGGCATATTTTCACTGAGAAGACTGATTCAGGTGTCCATGCCAAAAGTGTTACTTAAACCCATAAGCAAACACTTTTTGGTCCTGTATCAGAGTTTCACAGTGAGATATTCAGATGTTCCCTTCTCTTAAGTAGTTCCTACTGGCTGACGTAGGCATCTCGCCATTCGGTGTACTAGTTAAGGGCACTTCAAGTCCTTAGGTTCCTAACTCTTCCCCTCTATTGTACAGGCAATTTAGGCATTTAACTCACTACAGAGAATTCCCCCTTTGAGAATCAGGTGCTAATCCTCAACTCTTCTTTGCTGCTAACCCCAAATCTCTTTGAGATTTGGCCCCCTGTTTTAGTGTTCAAAGTCCTCTGTTATGGGACTTTGCTCTAGTTAACTGTTAACTTGCATGTCCCTTTGGCCATGACCTTTTATGTGTTTGCAGTCTCCTGAACTACACTAAACACTAATCAATACAGGGATGCTGTGAAAGCATGAAGTAAACCTGTGACAGGAGCTGAAACTTCTTTGTGGAGTTCATTTCCGCAATGGAAAAAGAAAAATACAAAAAAAGTACAAAAAGTACAAAAATGTTCTGCTCACTGCGACTTTCCCATAGTAAATTCCTGGCACCCAAAAGTAAAGCAAACGAAAAGAAACCGTATTAAAACCAGGGAAAATTTTCTTGGGACTTTAAGGGTGGTAGATTCCCCTTAGCATTGCCCAATGATGTGCTTGCCCACTGCCACAGGACAAGGAAGAGGCCACATGGCTGCACAGACCCCCTTCTCCCTAATCAAACATACACACGGCAGCTGTACCCAGCCCCATGATCTATCAAATAATCAGATTATTTCTTCTGCATATTAAGCAGGAAGAAGAGAGGTGGTTGTTATGTCTTCTTAAGGAAAAAGCTCAGATACTCAATAACGAAGGACCTCACGTAGTAAGTTGAGTAGATACTAATTTATTCTACTGTCCATTTAAAGTCCAGTCTTACAAGAATAGATGGACAGCATAACATACATGATAATGATAAACACATACTACACTGCAACAAGACTTAAAGATTGCTTTTTTGTTCCCTGGTATTTGGAAAGTACTGTCAACATGTAGCTTACTAAAATCCTAAGAGGAAGGGCTGAGCTTTCATTACTGATTATACTTCGCACAGCACTTGTATTCGAATTCTTTACCTACATGCGCATCCTGTTCCTTCAGAAAGATTTCCTCACATGCTGTTATTTATATTTTTAAATGCTTTATAACATTTTCTCTTCATTCTCTAAAATGTTTCTTCCTTTTCCTGAATGGCAGTTGTGTTTAATGCTTCATGCAGTCAGCGACACACCCTGCAGAATACAACACATAATCAAGTAAACACGCCCTGCAAAGCAATGCGCTCACTTTAATCCCCAACCCACCCTGACACGAGCACTACAAGCATATCCTGTGAATAAATAAATGCACAAGGGTAAAATCTCGTGGTGCATACCCTGCCACACAATGTCCCAAACAAAAAACCTACACTTCAGCTGGGAGCAAAGACACCTCAGTAGCGCAAGGGGTGTATGTGAATAAGCACTGCACCTTCCTTAAGTCACTGCACATTCCCAATTGATGAACGAAACCTAATTGACCTAAACGATGACTGTATGTACCCAGCTTTACCTTTAGCAAACAATGCTGCTCATGACCCAGTCACAGCACTTAAAATACATTCCCAGTGCAAGAGCTGTAGCCCAAGCCAGAGGCTAACATAAAACTCAGCCGTGTGTAAGGAATCACAAACAAAACAAAAGAGGAAATCATACATGAGTGTTACAAGATGTTATATTATCCAAACCCATGCTGAGCGGGTAAGGATCAAGGTCGTACTCTTTTGGGAAAGAGGAAATTTTGAGATTACAAAATAGGGATAATCAAAATTATCAAGGATTGATATAAACTGTATTAATGTGAAGTTAAAAGTAAAGAATAGCACATCATCTAGAAATGAGGAATATCTAGGAAACCTGGAGAAGCAACGAATTTATGGAGTAAATATCCACGAAGATGATTCAAATAAAGCACTTTTGGGCCACTTTTTTTATAGAAAGGAGGTACCAGTTTTGTTGCTGTGAGGCATTAGTTAGGAATCCAGGTAGAGTCATCCATGATCTGATTTATCTATAAGAAAGTGAACTGGAATGAGGAAAATATTCTTTTTTGCAAGAAGAATTCTGAACACAGAATTAGGAATGAAGGGACTTGTTTGCTAATTTTAAGAGCTGAAGCTGATCTTATTCTGTAGTCTTTAGGTGAGTCAGTTCACCCCCTGCTTCAGTTTCTTCATTGATAAAAGAGTTCCGAAAATATTTACTTACTGATTTCAGAGTAGCAGTTTGGCTCAATTAATGTTTCTAGTACAATTTAAGGAGAAACGATAGTTTTAGGGCTCCTGTTGTCAGGAAAATGTTAGTTCACTGCTCACATGAAAAGAGTTAACTTTTAAATCACTTGTCAGTCTCAGTTTACTCATTCCAGTTCTAATGATGTGACAACCACCTCGAATAAACCCGTGCTTTTAGTTCCCATTCTAATACACAACATGATGTAAGCAGCCGCACCCAGCTGGACTGCAGACAAATTCCTGTTCTTATCTCATGCTCACTAGAAGCCTTATGTAATTAAACAATATTGTGACGAGGGTCTTATCTCCGGGCATTAACTTCTTCTTCCCTTGGCAAGGATGTAAAGTGGGCTGGACCCAATTGGAAAGCTGTCCTGGCGCTGCTCTGAGCCCGTTACTTTCTTCAGAGTTTGACCTTTTAGTTGCAAATAAAATTGTCACAATGTGCGTTCTTACTGTGTTGTGTTCTTGAGCCTCGAGTCTGCAAAAGGAACGACTCTTCAAGGCCACCTCAAGATTTGTCTACCATACAAGTGAAGT
This sequence comes from Pelecanus crispus, assembly GCF_030463565.1. NCBI lineage: Eukaryota > Metazoa > Chordata > Aves > Pelecaniformes > Pelecanidae > Pelecanus > Pelecanus crispus. The sequence continues at coordinate 12,056,876 of NC_134650.1, read as the reverse complement.
GCTTTTGTAACCACTTCAGCACCCTCTTGGCTCCTGAGAGAGTTGATGCCTTTGCACAGGACAGTTAATAATAGCTAATGATATCAGGGCCTTGCCAGGAGCCTAGACGAGCACTTGGTTGTGTAACTCTAACTTGATAGGTACTGTTTTGTTTTGTTTTTTCCACTACAGATGGTACCTGCTGGCTATGCCTATGTAATTGGTTTGACCTCATGAGAGATGAGAATTGTCTCATTAATTTCAGTGGGTTGTTCAATTTTGGAGCACAATGCAAAGTGCAGCAGGATTTCACGGCTGATCAGTTAGCAATCTGCTGAATATGCTTGCACAATGCGGTTGGATAATTTAGATGTCTGAGATCAAAAAAAATCCAATTAGGTATTTTTATCTATTCCCTGGGGGCTTTTAAAGGATTGTGCCTCGTTATCTCATCCCCGGGATTCCTCCAGTTTAGTTTTGAGTATTCCCAGCATGAATTATCTCTTGCTTTGAAAGACTATGGCATTGATTAACAGCTCTAAGTCTTTGGTAGTTTTTCTCTCCTTGTTTCAATCTGAATTTCTTTTTTTAATCCAGGTACGGGCCTTGTTTCTGGGTGAAAGGAAAAAATGGAAAGATGTGAATCTCTAAGTACAGAGATGATGACAGCAGGAGGAAGAGGAAGAAAGCTGCAGAATGAATGAGTAAAGCAGTATGCTGCACACAGCATATTTAGATTGCTGTCATTTCCCTCTTTCGTTTGCCCTGCTTTTAGACTTAAAAGGCAAAAGTAGTTGTATTTTGTTCCTGCACTGTAATCTAACGTGCACCACATGTGACAGCACTTCTAGTACAGCAGTGGTCACGCTTTACTTGCAGCAAAAAGTCCCTGACTGATGCTATTAGCTGGCGACATTATTAGGGGAAAGGCCCCGGGGTGGATGTATGGAGCAGCGTGGGATTAGCCATGTGCGTCGTGTTAAACCCGGCAGGGATGCAGACAGACAAAAGCATCCGTACTTCAGGCAAGGCTGGGGAAATGTCTTGCCTAAAGAATGGGGAGCTTTTTCTTATTTTAATTCCACAGCCTCCAATGAAACTGCAGAGAGATTTTCAAGAGAAAGAGGCATGCTGGCACCGAAGGAGTTCGTCCTCTGCCGGGGAGGGGTGCATGTCTCAGTGGTGCAGGGGTGCTCCTCTGTCCTCTATGGGCACTTGGAAGCATGAGACTTTCCCCGCTCTGGCACTGTGGCTTGACTCTGTCTCCAGAGAAAAGCCCACACTGCATTCACAAACACAAACTGTTATTATCGCGATGCTGAGAGCGCAAGAGGTGCCCGACAAAACCTGAAGCACCGCAGCCGTGCGAGCAGCCGTGCTCCAGCCTGCAGGCCCGGGCAGTCCCGCCGGATCGGCTGGCGGGGGGCCGGCAGGGCCCTCGGAGCGGCGGGGCACAGAGCATCGAGGGGGCCCCTCGGAGCTGCGGGGTGCCGAGGGGACCGCGGGGAGCTCCGCGGGCTCCGGGGCGGTGCCGAGGCGGCGGGCTGGGCCGCGCTGGGGCAGGCGAGGCCCGCGGAGCGCCGCGGGGGCCGGCCGCAGGCCGCAGCCCTCAACCCCGCCGCCCCGAGGGCCGCCGCTCCCGCCGCTGCCCGTAACCCGGCGGCGGAAGCGGCAGCCGGCTCCAGCCGCCCAATGGGCTGGTGCTGCGCGGCGGCGGGGCCCGTCACTTCCTGGCCCTGCAGCCGGCGGCAGCGAGGCGAGAGCCGGGGCCGGGGCCGGCGGGGCCCGTAGCCTGCCCGGCGGCCGCCACCAACATGCCCTTTGACTTCAGGAGGTGAGTGCGGCCGGGCGAGCCGCCCGCCCGCCCCGCGGCGACCGGCCTCGCCTGCCGCTGGCGGGGCCGCCGCTGCCCGCCCGGCCTCCCCCGGCCCCGCCGCCCCCGGCCGGGGCAGGCAGCGCGGGCGGCGTGGGCGCCTCCCGCCCGGGAGCAGCCGCCTACGTGAGGCCGCCCCGCAGCAGCGAGGCGAGGGCCGGGCCCGTCAGCGGCTGCGGGCCAGGTGAAACCCGAGGGAGGGAGGGAGGGAGGGATGGATGGATGGGTGAAGAAGTAGGTCTGGGCAGGGAAGGGACGTGGGAAACCGGGAGGCTGTGCCCGGCGAGCGGCGGTTATTATATAACGCGGTTGTGCAAAGCAAAAAGGCGGGGTGTGGAGTTTCGAGCTCCCCCGGGCGGGAGGGGTGGAGCAGCGGGGCTCGGGGCTGGCCGCGCCGCGCCGCGCCTTGCGCAGGCCCCCGCAGCCGCGGTCGGGGTGAAGGCGCTGGGCCCCTTCCCCGCCCGCAGGTCCCCGGGTCCCGCAGCGGCTTTAGGAGGTCGCTCGTTGCGGTGAGGCTACGTGTGAGAAAAGTGGCGTGCCGTGGCTCTCTGACGGCTAGGAAGCGGCATCGGCGCCTCCACCCTCGGCTCTGGCATTTTGAGCAGGTGTGAGCCGTGGGGATTTGGCCTTGCGGAGCGCCTGCATCCCGTGGGCCACAGCAGTCAGTTTGAGATACCAAAACAGCAGCGAAAAAGACCCCTTTGGCTCAAACGGAGCTGAAATAGTAACTGTGGATTCATTTTCTTTCTGAGCCATTCCTGAACTAAAGATTTGTAACTTTCCAAATTCGTAGATGCCATGGGGAAGATGCGCAGATGAGTTTTCTCATGTAGGTTTTACTAGAGCATTAACATTAATAAATGATAATGTTAACAATAACAATAATGTTAATGTTAACAATAACAAATGTTAACAATAAAAAATACATAGGCTTTGGGGAATTGAGAGGTACAGTTGTTGCTTGATGCTTCTCATGTAGGACCATCGTGAACCATACATTTGCACCCCTTTGAGATGGCAGGGGGAAATAGTGATATTGCAGGTTTTTAGTTCTCCCAGACAAAAGTTGTGTGTCTGTTTTTGCTGTGATTCTAAATCAGGCCTCTCATTTATACAGGCTAACAGGATCTTGTATGTGATCCATGGGGCACTATTGAACATGGAGGCAGTTGCTTCTGAATGAAAACTTGCTGAAGCTGGGAACAGCATCTGCTGGATCATGTGGGATCCGGGGCCCAGAGCCCTGTTTCTGCTTTTGTGTAAAATTTGGTAGAAAAATTCTTCTCAGCTTTGGAGCCATTCTGCCAGCTGCAAATCCCATTGCCGTCTATTTTCAGACTTGTACAGTACATGAACAGTAAGGGATCCCGGGTTGTGGCTGTCACTTTGTAATAGCAGATAAAGAAAATGTTTCAGATGTCTTTAAAATGCAATTTTTGTTGGGTCTCAGAATGCGCATGTGGAAATACTGGCTCACCAAGAGCAGTCATCTTAAGAGACAGCACTAGTGCTTCACTTTGGAATGGAACAAAGACGTTAAGTGAAGGCTGAGTTGCAGTTTGTGTTAATGAGTTACAAAAACATAGAAGCATCAGTTCAGATCTGCATTTTAAAGATTCACAGTTGCAAATGACTTCTTTGCCATTCAGATTGGAGGATTAGAAATAGACACTTCAAAGCACCTTCTCAAATAACGTAAGCTTACTGAAGTTCAGCTTTTCTGCAAAGATGAAATTTTAAAAGACTGCAGTTGATAACAAGAACTTTAAAGGTATGCAGAAACTATTGTCAAGTGCAACAAACCACTTTCCTGTTTTAGAAGCATGAACAGAGTTCAGGAGCAAAATTTTTGCAAAGGTTAGAGACTGTCTTTTAGCTGTTGTAGTTTTTGTGCATTGTGCAGTCAGTGGAACAAAATCTGCTGATGTTGGAAAATTTCACTGTCGTAGGTAAAGTATGATGCATACGTTAAAAAAAATCTACAGTTACTTCCTGACAACTGTAGAACATACAATACAATACTCTTAGAGAAATAAGGTTACCACCTGTAGTAAGTTTCTGAATTAAGAGGTGATGTTTTTCATCATGTAAAATGCAAGGTTTTTCTTTCAGAGATTTCAACTGGATGTTCTCTTTGGCAGGTACAGTTTGGCACCCTGTCTTTAGCACACACTTTAAAGTGGGTGTTATGCCTATGTATGGTTAGAGGATTGGATTGTTAAGAAACTTTTAAAATTGCCCCTACATATCTTCTAGAGTCCAGAATTCAGAGGTTCCAAGTGGAAAGGCATTGTGTTCTTCTGGAGGCCACAGATTTCACAGGTCTATGTTGCTAATGCATCTGGAGAAATTACTGTCCTTAAATGCTATGCTAGGGCATTTGGGAAGGCAAGTTCCTTTTTTGTTGTATCTTCCCCTCACTTAGAGCTTTTATTTTTGATATTTCAGAGTGGCAGGACATTGACAGCTAACATTAGTTGTAGAGACATGCATGGTAGACCAGCTAGAAGTTTGGGACTTGAGCTCTGTTTCCACACAAAATAGCTCTAGGAGTAATAGGTTGCCACAGCCTCATCTGGAGAAGACAGAGACAAAAATGACAAGTAGTGAAGACAGCTCATAACCAAAAACGTACCTATTCTTCACCAACTAAAGTCAAAGAAAGCATTTCCATCCATGTGACTAAATCTCTTTCCTATCTCCTAGATTTATGGGTTCATATTTGGCCAGACTGAAAGAACCCAAAGTGCTTGAACATGTTTCTTGGAAGTAGTCTTCATGGGTCAGAGTCCGAGGCATATTGGTTGGTATCGGATATGGAAGTAGCTTGTTTTGTTACTTGTACGTTTTTGTACTGTACTTTTTTTTGCTGTAGGACTTCTGTTTTCTTGGCTTATCAATGGTTCCCTTTGCTAAGATAAAATGCATTTAATTTATAAATAAATTAATGTTTTCACAGTAAAGTAATTTCAAGTGAATAACAATTATTCTGTCCCAAGTATCTTTAGGGTTTTCATAATACTTAGTATTTAACTAATGCTTTTCATTTTTCAAAGCATTTCATTCGCACTAATCTCTACAGTCCTGCTGTGATGTTGGTAAGGAACCAAGTTTTCAGCTTCCAGATTGGAGCCTTCAGTACAGGTCTGTTCAATGCATATCACGAGACGCCAGCCCTCCTACAGAACTACTAAATCAGTTCGTATTTCCGGAATGCCTGGCTCTTTCTTATTTTTTAAAACCTATTTGGCTGCAAGAGAGAGACAGATTTTTCCTTGTTGCCTCTCCCCCTGGTTTGTTAGAACTTGTGTCAGCAAAGCAGCTTCATACCTATTTAATTGGGTATTTTGAGTTATATCGCTAGAGCTGAAAGGGTATTTCCCCCTCGAGCCTTTAAGACCCAGTGTCACCTGCCTAGTTGCAGCATCTGTGGATGGTTAAAATCATAATTGGATTGAACTGTAAGCCTGGGTCATCTTGAATGGTGATTGCGGACCAGAAGGTTTCTGACATGTTGTGTGATCCATTTAACAGGGAGACTTAGCTTCAGCAGCGAATGCCAGTGCTGGACTTTAGACTGCTCTGGTGTTGAGAATTACAGAAGTAAAAATGAAGTGACTTCTGTGCACTGGATGTGGACATGGTAGAGAGAAACATTGCTGCAAGTTCTCTTGAATCTGTTGGCTTTTTTTGGCATCTGCCTATTTGCATGAGTTACTGGTGGCTTTGTGGCAGATACTGAAACTTCTGAACTTTTGGTAGCTTTAACTGATTAGACTGAGAAAAACTAAAATAGACCACTCTGAAATCAAGTTTTTGTTCTAATTGTGGGCAATTCTCAGTTGTGCCCTGGCCACTTTTTTGGCGTAGAGTAGCAAATATCCGTAAATCCTTATTTTTATATTTAACTGAGAAGTCTAGAGTTTATTTCCCACGATTAATCATTGCGATGTTTTCATTAGGGTTTTTTGGGGGGTTGGTTGTTTTTTTATTGGTTTTTTATTGTTTTTTACAGCTTGATAACCTGAATGAAGTAACACTATGTTATACCTGGATTTTGGAGGTCATGGGAAAGGAGCCAGGCTTAGAAGGGATTTAGGTTTAAATGCTGATTTAGAGTGGAAGTTCTTTGCGACAAAGACTCTTATTCCATCTGCACAGTGTGACAGGCCCCCACAGTCAGCTGTTCGTTGGCACATCTGTGATAAAGGATACTTTTTATGTGAGTATTCTGATTCAGATATAAAGAACATTTTTGTTGCTTTGGGACACATGCAGGTCTATGTCTTTTTTAAATCAAATTGCCCAGTCTTAACCAAAGCTGACACACTTCCAACCTTATTGCTTTTAGGAGAGGCAGTATGTTTGGTTTTAATTTAGACCCAAGAGTTGCGATGGCTAATATGCAAACTGATGCTCAAGACATCTGACCTGGCACAGTTGCGAAACCGGTGATACAGACTACTTCAGAAACATCAGGGAGGTCTGTTTGTCCGCCTTCGATTCCGGACCAGATTAGTAAGGGCAAACTGGTAGATTGTAGGTGATTTGGAGTCTAAGGAGAAAAATCTTTTCCAAACTAAGCAACCCCTTGGACAACAATTTCTCATTCACTTGTGAGCCTAAGGAAAATAGCTTTATTTTAGTCTTCAGGCTTAAGAAAAGAAGGAACAAAGCTGTCTTGTAATCCTACCATTTTTCTTTCAACAGGTTTGTGAGGGTCACGACTTAAAATCTTCCTGTAACCCCTCAAATCTCACTTAAACTTGTATGGGATTTGTTTGGATGGTGTTTGAACATTTGCAGATTGTTAAGCAGAAACGGTGACTACATGATTTTTTGGCACTGCCTAATAAATATCAGATGTTAGTGGAAATGTACATATTTGCTCAGGAGTTTTAATTTGGAATCTCTTTGTGAAGTCTCAACCATCTCCGTGTTTTTCATCGGATCATGGTGCTCTGCACTCCATCCACCTCCTTGCTCTCTCCCAGCAAGTTGTTTAACTAGCTGCATTAACAGACAGTAGTTCATTTGGCAAAATTACTTGCTGAACTTACTTTACAAATGAGCTCATGGTGCCTCTCCTACAGATGGTACATGGTGGTGATAGCAGCAGGCAGGTGTGTTCTTGGCTGAAACAATGTAAGGAGGACAAGGGAGAAGAATAAACAGCTAGGGCTGGCTGGTACAGCTTCTCCTGATTAGATGAGTTGTGCCTGCTGGTTTGTGTGTAGCAATAGCATATCAGAAAGGTTTGCATGTGACCTGTACTAAGCTGTGCATGGTCACGCTCGCTTCCACAGCTGTAGATGTTGCCACTTGTGCAATGATTTGTTCAAAATCTTAAATCCTGTATGTGATTGAGCTGGTAACCAGCACTTCCTGAGTTAACGTCTACATCTGTAACTACTGGCTGTAATGTTGTTCTGTGTTGGTTAGATAGTTGCCTCTCTACACTTGGAAGTGACCTGAACTTTTTCTCTCTAGCTACTGAAGCGGTAGCTTATCCCTTCAGAGTGCCTGGTACCTCTGCAAGTGTATTTTCATCTTGAACTGCAGCCACATCTGGCAAGCATGTTCCACTTCACATTGTGCAATGTCGCTGGTAAACAAGCCTTCCAAGTGGTATTGCTGCCACCTTACGTAATTACCAAAGTTGATTTTGGTGCCAGGCAGTACCATGACTAACTTTGTTTCAACAATAGCCCTTTGAGGGCACCTGAGAAATTATTCTGCACTCACAGCAGTCAGATGGGCAAGCAGAGTTGTACAGACAGTCTATTGATGTTTATGCCACAAATGACTGATTATACATAGCATGTACGCATATAAATATTTCTTCCTAAGTCTCCCTAATGCATTATTTCACTTAAAATACAGTTGCAGCAGAAAACTTTTCCTGAGTAAGTACAGAAGTATTAAGGTCTGGCTTTGTAGGAAAGTTTTGTATTGTTTCTTCTGAACTTCAACTGTCCTCCTTTGTTCACTCGTTGATGACACAGATGCTTTCTTCATGCCATCATAGTTCATTGCTGTGAAAATGACTGAATCACACTGTAAACAGAGTTGAAGCAATATCACCAGTGTGGAGTGAGAAGCTGTCGAAGTTGTTGAACTTGTATTTTGAAGTGTGCATGTGTATTTTTTAGTCATGTAATTCAAATGGTGGAGGTGGTGAGAAACAAATAGTCTTGCAATGAAAGAAGAAATAGTAGAATCATCTGGTTTTTTTGTCTTCTATCCAAGCACAAGCCCTGAAGTGTTGTCTAGGTATTCCTGTACTGAGTCAGCTGCCCCCAAAATGGAAAACTTGTTCTGCCAAAAAATTATTAACCACAGTTTTGCCACAATCTACAAAATCTTCATTATACTGAAATGTTGGAGTATTTTAGTAGTGATCATGGGAGACACACACACAAAAGTAGGGACTGCAATTAGATAGATGGACAGTGCATTCGGCTGCATTTGAATTGTGCGTGTTTGGATGTTTGCTTTTTTGTTTGTTTGGGTTTTAAGGATGTTTCCAAATGAGATGTATCTAGTTTAATCCAGAGAAGCCACAAAGATTGGCATTTAATAGAGGAGTCTTCAAAATGTTATGTTAATATAGACAGGCATGTATTACTCCTAACAGGATTTCAGGCAGTCATGGTTGGTTAGTATTTGTTTAACAGTCATATCCTAGGGCAGATCACTTGCCTCCCTAATGGCTGTCCATTTCTGTAGACCACTGTGTGCTGTGAATAAAGCAAGGTTGGAGAGCCTGCTAAAACACCAGTACAGCCAGTAACGTAAATATGACTGTGTTTTCTGATAAAGGTGAAGTCTCAGAGCCTCACTCAGATTCCACATCACTCTAAATCAAATGTGACCCTACTGAACTGAAATCTGAATCTGGCTGCTGCCTTATAACAAGTTATATCTGGACTAACAAACACTGGTAAACCTGGTCCCCAACTACAAGTTGCAGCTCTATCTTGGGTCCTTATCGGTCACATTTTTGTAGTGGGGTAGCATCAATATGGATGTTTCTTGGAAATTGAGTCAAAACGAGGAACTTCACTTGGAAGCCAGGTGATACATTTGAGTTGTACTTGCTTGTAGGTAATACGGTTACATGCAACAAAACAATAGGACTGAGTTGTAGAAGCACATCTAGAAATTCTTGTCGCCTCAGATTGGAATATAAATAGGAGAACCTGAGCTGGTCACTGCAGGTTTATTGATATTATTAGGTTAGATACTGAAAAAATATAGTATCTTTGAATCCCTGCTGGATGCTCTAGGAAAGGGTATGGTTTTTGTCCCTAGATCTTGTGTATTAAGAATGGCTTTTGTCCTACAGAAATTGCTTTGGAGGGGGAGGAAGACTTTGTGTTGTGTGTGTATATAGCAGTGAATGCCATTGTCTACTCCCTGGAGTCGGGTTCTGCTATTCTTAACTCTTCTCAGCTTCAGGCAAGTAGCAATCCCTTTCTGAGCCTCAGTTACTGATTTGTTTCAACGGGACCTTACTTTGGTCGCTCACTTCGCAGAGCAGTGGCTGAACAATTTTTTCATGGAGTGGTTTTCTTGGCCTGGTCCAGCATGATATGGTGAGCCTAGTGGATGTCTAGGAGTTTCCCTTATTGATAGGGAGAAATCTCTCTGACACGCAGTAGGGTATGGATTGGCCTGTGTGCTTTTGAGGGAAGCCTTATGAAGATGGAGCTATTTTCTCCCCCCCCCCCCCCCCCCCCCTTTTTTTTTCTTCTCCATATGTTATATTTGTTCATGCTGTTTTGTACAAATCTCTGATTTGTGTGCTGTCCTAGTGCCGCTGGGACTTAAACCTTTCAGAAAGCGGCATCCACAAATAAAATTTACACAGTTCTCATGCTAAATTAATCTTACCAGACATTATTTCAGTGTGTTCAGCGGTACAAGGCAGCAACAGAGTCTTTATGTTTTGTGATTCCTAGAAGCTATGGGAAAGACTATAGTACAACTTCCTTTCTCCATAGCTGTGTCCTGGTTTTGCTCTGAGTTGTCTGTAGGTAATTTCTTGGAAATCACAGTCCAAGTTTGAATTTTGTTAAGTGTCTGCTAGAGATCAGGACTTTGTGTCTGTGGGGTGGGCTGAGGAGTTGGCTACTGAGACCAGTAGCACTGGCAGTATTGGAACCAGCAGCTGTGGGCAGCAAGATGGAGCTGGAGAAGCATGGCAGGTGGTAGAGGAATCCTGAGCTGGCAGGTCTCAAATTGGGAAAGGGGGAGATGTTCAGGACTGGGGGGCTCACAAAGGAGGGCATGGGTGAGGGACGGTGCTGGAGGAAGTGTCTGGGGGATGCTGTGGTGGGAGGCGCTGGGATGTGCTGGGGAGCTGCAAGAACAAGAATCTCAGCTCAAGGGGGATGAAGGCTCGCCAACAGGAAGGGTTACAGTCTACTTACGACATTCAAGTATCTGAACAATTCACTTAGTTTGGGGAGCAGCCATATGTGTTTAATCCTGTTCCTTATTCTCTCTGCCTCCATTCTCTCTTTCTGATCCCCAGAATATGGTGCTACCACTCAGAAGTACAATCCCTCACGCTTACAGTCCAGTGAAGGGCTGGATCCGTAAATACCAGTCCCCTTACTTGAACATTTTTTCTTCATGACACTTTTCTCCTGTTTTGATGAAGCAGAGTATAGTTTGCTCACTTTATTAAAAATACATTTCTCTTCCATTCTTCATTTTGACACCTGCTTCACTGCCTAAAAGGAAATAATATGCTTGCTGGCAAGACTCCACCATTGAGTATTTGAGATTATAAATACTTTCCTCCTCCTAATTACCTCTGAAATATGTTTGAGCCTAACATTTTATTTTGGAAAAAAAAGTGATGTACTGCTTCCTCTCTTCCATCTTCAGTGCCACCTAAAATAGTCTGCACTTTTGGTGTATTTCAGCAATAGCAATTGCTGTGTATACTCCTGGGCTATAGAGAACACACTTCTTATGCACTGAAAGAATAAGAGCACAAAATTTAGAACATGGTTGACAAAAAGGTGTTATGCAGGACAGCACAATGGAGTCTGGGAGGCTGGCAGAAGAGAGAAAACAAGAGACCTAGCTCCTTGGAAAGAAAGAAATTTAAACGGGAGCAGAATGTATTCATTTTTTGTGCTCTCTTTCTGCAAGTGCTGTGGGGATTCATAGTCTTTTGTCCTAGAAATAAATGGGTTTGTGTTCCCCCCCTGCTACAAATCCTGTACCTGCTAAGTAAGGAGCAGACCAGATGACATAATGCTGCAGAGGCTGATGCTGCTGATGTTCTCTCAGCCCCTTTCCCTAAATGTCCAGTTATCCAAAGACTGGATTATATAATTAATGACAATCCTCCTGGCTAACCTTGTTTTCTTGTCCTTGGTACTCCTCCTTGTTTCAGAAACTTCCTCTGTTAGTTTCATTATGTTCTTGGAACTAGAATTAAGAGGGAGGAGCTGGCTGGCAAGGAAACCTATTCCTGCATTTCACTCCTGGGCTTAACAGTGTGGAGAGTCAGCAGGTCAAAAAAAAAAGTATTATTTGGAGGATCATGCTTTGAAAACTGGTGTGGTGATGTGAGTGAAAAGTCAGTCATACAGAATTTGAAAATTGCAGTCCTCACCTGCTTGCAGTACAGATAAACTGGTTTAAAACCACATTAACCCCTCCACCTTCTTGTCAGGTTCTTCGCATATCAGAGCTTGCTCAAAGTAGTTCAGGATTAAACAGTTTCCAATGTAATTTTGAAGCCTTGAGAGTTTGCCCATTAAAGCTCAACTTCTGCAGCATGTGTGTTAATACCCTATTGTGTGTAAATGAGGACTAGCTGATTACTTAATGATGTTTGTATACTATCTGCTGTTACGCAGGTGTTAATCTTATAAAATGTGTTAATAACTGCTTGGTATTTACAAGTATCGGCTTATTAGTCCGGCTTTGAATCTTTATTTGCATCTCAAACTCACATTCAGGGCCATGCTTTGGTAGCTGTATATTCAGTGTTTACTTTCTGTGTGAAACTTAGATTAACAGGATCACTTATTTTACTTTCCACATGCTTTGAAGTGTGTAAATTCACAAAACCATTCCTGATGGAGGTTGCTTGTAAACGTGCACTCTAGGCACAGCCCTGTTACTGAACCAAGGCTTAGCTCTTGCAGTACACATCCAGTTTGTTTTAATTAGCACATCTTCGTGGAGCTTTCCTTGTACAGCCGTTCAAAGAAGTTTGAACTTTCCTTGGAAATCCTTCATATTTCTGCAGTTTTTCAATTGTAGAAAGTGGGCAAATGTCACCAGGTGCCACTCTAAATGAAGAAGCTGAGGAAGAAAGATTTCATTGACTGGAACAGAAATTACACAGTGAGTCAGTGCTTGGAGCAGAACAGAGTGCAGGTCTGTTGGCTCCCACTGCTGCATCCCATCCGCAGGATTGCAGCATGGCTGTCCCAGAAGCTGTCCTGAGCTGCTCTCTGTACATTATGTTCTCATCTGCCATCAGACAGGAAACGTAGAAATTTCATTTAAACAAAGAATTAACAGTTGCAAAATGAAGCGCTCGGAGTCAGTAGTTCCTATTTTCTTCCCCTGCTGCTGACTTCTTGCCATTGTTTTCCCACTCTATAAAACAGAGTGATAGGTTTCGCCAACTTTGTTAGAAGAAGAGTTATTACTTTTTATCTGTGCTGGATTGTGTAGGAGCTAAGTGTTCTCGCAGAGTTGTCAGAGCACCTGCCTGCCTTTGGATGGGAAGAAAAGCAGCATGATCTAAAGAAAGGATTTCAGAATGAAATCTTGAACTAATAGTTCTCCATAAAAATAGAAAAATTAGTGCTTCCTATAAGTCTATAGAGGAAGGCTCCTCTACTTCCTTTGGACTGTTTTAGAGTGAATTTACTGGTGTGTAGAAATTCTTCTTTCTCTGATAGATATGTGGAAGAAAATTCTGGATTTTTGTCCAGAACAGGTACAGCAAGGACCATAAGAAGTTGAAAATGTATACGGAGTTGCTGCTTTCTTAAAGTAACAGAAGTTTCATTTACAAAGACGTGCTGTTCTTGATGTTTCCCCAATTAAAAACAAACAAAATAACCCAAGAGAATTAGTTCTGACAGCACTTCTACTGTCTAAAACTTGTAGTTTGATTTTAATGCTCTTTCCGGTGTCCCTGAGAGAAGACGACCCTCTTGCGTTCTGACATTACTTCGGAGGGAACGCGGCACTTCAGATAGCTTCCCTCTCGCTGTTGTTTAGAGATCTCCAGCCCTCCGACTCATCTTCTCTCAAGCCCATGCTTTCCTAGTTTAGGGACTTGCTCCAAACCATGAGTCAGACCAGGTCTGACTCTTTTTTTTTTTTTTTTTTGTAGCAGCTTTCAAGCACCTGGGGTACATAATCCAGCCCACAGAATTGCTGAGTAGTCTCCTGTGTCACCTGTCCGGCCGTCTGCTCATTCCTCTCCTCTCTCCCAGGGGAGTCTGATGATGTCCAACCTCTCTGGGTCACTAGGCAGGGGAGTCTTGCCCCACTTGTTCCTTTATCATCGTTGTCCCAAATGCAAGCTGTTCTCCAGGGCCATCTTCTTTGCTGTTTTGGTTATTTCAAATAATTCTGCCGTTAGGCACATGGAATGGGGTAACTGGTCTTTCAGGCCATGTCTGCATATCCTAGGAGTCAGCCTGCTGTTACACTATTGAATAAAATCAATTTAGCAAGAAAAGAGGTTAATCTTTTTCTCTCTGGTCCTGGTCATAGTAGTTTTAGGTATGGATTTAACAACTGTGAACAATAAAGTCCCCCCAACAACTTCAAACAGGTGCCTGGGATTTTATTTTTATTTTTTAAGTGGGTGGTCTTTTGTTAATCAAAAGAGCACTGTGTGTGCAAACCTGACTCAGCTGTGGTGTTTGTTACACGTTTACATTTCCCTTGGCTTGAACAGTCACATAGAAAACTAAATTGGTGGTTTTAGATTTATCCATTATACAAAAGTAACAGCTTTGCTTTTAAAGATCTTACTCTGATGTGCTTAGTAGGAAGGAACAAAGCCAGAAAGGTATGCTCTGTGTTTCGAGGTGCCTGTCTGGAGTGAGGGCGTATGTATAAGCTTGCTTGTTTTTATTTAGAGTTAAATGGCCTCTGAAGAGGTTAAAAGCTACTGCAGCGACTACCTACGGCTGAGTGCCTGGTGGCTTGTGCTGTTCAGTTGGTGTGGCTGCCCTGCTCCTACTGCCCAGCACTCAAAGGCTGTTAAGGCAGCTTTTTTGACAAAGCAGGGATGAATTGTCCCAAAGTAATTATTTGAGGGCAGTGACCTAAGGAAACAGAGGAACAGTTGCTGCCTGTTAAACAACTTTTTTTTTTTAAGCTCATAGCTAAGTGATTTGATTTTTTGGTTTTAAATCTTTTGTTCTTCTAGTAGCATTGGAGTATTCTGTATGCTTTCCTAGTTTCTCTTAGTTTTTCTAGCACCTTGTAATATCTTTTTTTTTTTTTTTTTAAATGTCTGTCTCGATTAAAGAAGCACCGAGAGATAAGTCCTGGGGCAGCAATTTCTTCTCTAATTACTCTAGTATCTACAGCCTGAGAATCTCTTTTACTTCATGTTTGTGTTGTGGAGTATGGGGAGAGCCAGTTACTGGGTGTTTCAGTGGGTGCTCTCTGTAAGCCAGCTCTTTTTGCTTAGTTGCTTCATAAAACCTCTAAAATATGTCTGTGAACACAGACCCTGTGGTACCTTGAGCTGTTGGGGAGGCAGGTGTTCTCTTATGCACTTTGTACTTCTGGTTCTTAAGCTTCGGTTAGATGATGGACATCCCTTTGCCTGAGTAGTCAGCAGATTGTAAAGATGCAAATGCTCCCTGACACAAACCAGCATGCCTTTGGTGGGAAGGTTTCTCTAGAGATACCAGTGGGTACTGCTGGAAGGGTGTTTCCCTTCTGCCATTAGTCTCCAGCCTGAATGATCTTGCTCTGACAACAGTCTCTCCATAGCTTCCTTTTGATTCCATGAATTCACATAGAAGATATCCATTATGGCCTCTTCTCGCTCTCTCTCTCGTCTCTTTTTTCTCTGTTCTGTCTCCAAGCTGCACTGATTTTGGGGGTCAGAAGGAAACTTCTGGACAGACATGGTGACTGAATTCTGATCTCTCCTTTATAACACCAACCTCTGCTAAACTTTTCCTGGAGAGAGAAAAAGGAGTCTATTTGTGCACAGTCGTCTTTGAATGTCAGATGGACTTAATCCAATTTATATTTGTCATGATTAATTTTCTTCCTGCTTCCCATGTCCTCCTTATAAATGATAAAGCATTTTATGCAAAGTGAATTGCTGGATTCTCAAATATAAGCAATATCTCTGCTAAGAGCCTTAATAGCAGCAGGTGTTGAATGAATCATAGTCTGTAAACTTTTCTGTTGTCTCTAGGGATGCTTCTTCCAGAGGTGGTAGCAGCAGTAATATGAGGAAAGAAAGTTGTGTGGCAGTCCGTACTTCGGACTGGTTGAAAACTCTTCAGAGACACTGTTCTAGCTCATTTCATGTGCACTTAAACATGTTTCCTGAAGTGGGATTGAGGTTGCTCATTCTCCTCTCCCCACTTCACACCCACCTTGGTTTCCTGAACTGCTAATGCGCCTAGTCTGTCATGAAATGACAAACTTAAAAATAGATACAGCTATACAAATCTTGTGGGAAGAGCTAGTTGTCTGCCTGTGCATCAGATCTATAGCTCCTGTGGGGAAACCAAATAAAGGTGACTGAACCAACCATCTCTGCTCTATGAATCATATCTCTGTAATATAGCAGTAAAACAGAAATGTTCGAGGAGGCAGATAGGAAATGATAAGAGGAAGAATGAAAGTGTGTAGAGTGACAAATCCCAAGGTTATGCCCTTGTCTCCAGGGAAAATTAATCCTTCTCAAAGTTAACGATGATTAGTCTCTTTAATGGCAGCTGAATAGAAATTGTTAGTTGGCTGGATTCACTGATGTCTACATGCAGTAATTAGTCTTGTGTAATTCAGAAGGATGTGGCCTAAAAATGAATTTATTTATAATGTCTAAATGGTAGATGCTCTCAAAGAAGAGAAGACACTAGATGTTTTCTAACCTGTTATCAGACAGAGCTGCCTCAAGATGACTCTTGTGGAAGGTGAGATAGATGCTCGCATAGGTTTGACTGTCCAAGGTTGTGTTTGGCAGCTGCCTTGCTCTTTGTGTACCTTCCACAGTGCATGTAGTTTTCATCAAAAGCAGTCTGGGGTTGTTGTTTTGAATGAATATATGTTCCTAGAAATGCACCATACAGCAATTTTTCTATCCACCTGAAAAAGAAACACAGTATAATTAACAAATAGAGTGCTTTATCTTCTTTTGACAAAAAGCACCTTTTTTTTTTTTTTTTTTAAGAATTAGTTTCTTAAAACTTAATGTGTCTACTCTGCATGGGATACCTCTGTGTCATTGTATTTCTTGAACATGGCAAGTACAGTGTGTAATGGTAGAAATTTCCTTTTGCACGTTGTAACTCCATTTACTGGTGTGTACATAATGAATGGACTTTGTAAGGAACAGGCAAGCTTTTTTGTTACTTTAGTCAGGAATTGGCGTGTGTGTGGAGAAATACGGACATCAAGCTGTTTTGGATTCTTGATGTTTGAGGCCTGCAGCCATGCTCTGACTTGCTTTTCTTTGGTTTGCAAGAAGGACTTGACAAATGGGAAAAAACAGCAGCAATATTGCACTTGAATAGATCTGCAGTGGTACTTGCTGTTAAACTGGGTAAAGACATTACCAGCACACATGTAGAAGCACAAGGGGAAGCAAGTTTTGAAAACTGCTTTAACTGGCTTGTATTCCCCTGTGCAGTGGCAAGGAAACATTTCTTGCATGAAACGATTCTTAAAAGGCCAGCCTAATTTTGTTTCTCTTTGTAGAGCAGAGAGCTTGGCCTACAAATTCAGTGTTAACTGGCGTGCCAGGTTTTTGAGCTTGCTTTCTTGGTATACGAAAGGGTCAGTGGTTTTAGTGTGACACAGTCTTGCTTTTGAAAAGGTTCTGAAAAGACGGACTTATTCCTGCTTTCTGACTTACGCAGCTATCTTGGGAGTGCATTAACCTGTACTGCAAATATTTAAATATTGTGTGAGAAGAGGGAATCTCAATGGAAACCTGTGATACAGCCCGTATTGATGCCCCACAGCCTCCTACTGAAGTGCTGACTGCCACTGAAGACAGGGTTTATTATTTCTTTGCTCCTTTGTGCTGTGATTTAAACTTGAGACAATGTTTGACCAAGGCCTTTTGTTGATCCAGAAAGCTATCTCAGCTTGGGAAGGCATATTATTCTTCATTTCTTCAGACAAGCAACCTGTCCCTTTGTGTATGTGTCATGGGTGCCTTGCCTTTCTCTTTTTCAATCTGCAGCGTCTCTGTTCCTCAGAGCAGTTGTGTTTCTTGGCAAGAAGGAAGGAATCGTGGATGGAGTTTTTGCTGACCCTAAAAGCCCTTTGGGACAGTCAGGCTGCAAGGCTTCACCAGTTGGCTTTTTCTTATATGGGTTTTACACTGTATCGTGGAAACCCTAGGGACATCTCCCCCACATCCTTTTTCTTCTCTTTGAGAGACATTATGGTATCTGATAGATTATGATGGAGGTGTTGCTCCCTTCTCATAATGTATGAGCACTTGTCCAGCACTGGGTCTCCAACATGCGGCATGTATTCCAACACTGGCTCTGCAGTTCTTCAAATTTCTTATTGCAGTAGCAACATAATCTGTATAGTATTTTCAAAGTTAACTTTTTGTATCTGTGCTCAATAATGCCCCCTTTGTCTAGGTTAGTCAAATCTGTAAAATTTTCAGTTATTTGGTTAACTTAATAGTGAAGTTACATTTCTGCTGTTAAATGTGTTGTACTTGCAAGTCACTTCAAGTAGAGCTACTTGTTAATGAAGCAAATTGGTTTAGCAGCACCAGGCCATCTCTTTTTTTCAAAGAGATCTCAAAGCTACTGATGTATAGTAAATTAAGGTATTTGTTCACTTTGCACTGGACTCATTGATAGTGAGTAATGTCACCAGGAATTAGTGACCTCAACTTCAAATGTGGTATCTGCTGAAAAATAGATGCTGCTTCTAAAAGCTCATTAATATGGGAGGTGGAGAATCAAGCATTGCTTGAAACACCCACATTTTTCTGTGTGAATCACAGCCACGGACCCTTGCTGCTAAGACAAGATGACATGATGTATTTACGCCACTGTTGACCTGCTGAAAGTGGAATGTCAACCATGATACTGTTTTTTTTAAATTTTTTTTAATTGTCTTCGACATCAGAAGTGCAATTTGTTGTAATGAATGATTGTGTCCTCTAAACACCATCCCCTTTCAGTACGTGCAGCAAAAGTACCTATGATAGAGCCAGTATGCCTCAAAGAGGAGACTAAATATTCAGTTCTTCTGGGGAAAAACATAATCTGCCTGAAGAACAAAAATGTTTTTCCCCTGTCTGTGATCATTAAAGCTAAATTTCTGAATCATCTGAGGAGCGGAAAGGGATGAAAATTAATCTGCCGCTGACTTACGGTGCCCAAATTCTGTTCTGTCACCAAGTGCCCCATGTGAATGTGTTGCACTTTTGCTTGGCTGCTTGATTAACTGGAATCCAAAATACAGTCCAAGAGCTGCAAAACAATCTTTCCCTTGCCCCTTAGTTAAATCAGTAAAAACGGACCTTGCAGAAGGGTACACGAAAGCATCCTACTGCTGCTTGCTCCAGAGTTGTGTTTCAGTGCTCCACAGAGCTAAAGCATCTGCTGTCTCTTTGCAGTGACTCCACACAGAGTCAGTAGTATAGGGAGGATTATAAGCTGTGCTCTGAATGTCTGCCATAGGTGACATGGCCAGTGCATTGCTCCTTTCTTTGTGCCAGGGAGGGGTGGGCACGCTTGAGGGTTACACCAAATCCTGTAAACTGAAGGAGGAATTGGTGTTCTTCCTTCTCTGATATGAACTCCTTTAGGTGTCAGAGTTTCCCTTTGCTACAAGATACTCAAATTTAACCACCATCTAGTTAGTGGGGATCTGGATGAGGGGATTGAGTGCACCCTCAGTAAGTTTGCAGATGACACAAAACTGGGTGGGAGTGTCGATCTGCTTGAGGGTGGGATGGCCCTGCAGAGGGATCTGGACAGGCTGGATCGATGGGCCGAGGCGAATTGTATGAGGCTCAGCAAGGCCAAGTGCTGTGGCTTTTGGTCACAAAGTCACTTGTGACTTTGGTCACAACAACCCCATGCAACACTACAGGCTTGGGGAAGAGTGGCTAGAAAGCTACCCAGTGGAAAAGGACCTGGGGGTGTTGTTCAACACATGTCGAACATGCTGAACATGTGCCAGCAGTGTGCCCAGGTGGCCAAGGCGGCCAACAGCATCCTGGCTTGTATCAGGAATAGTGTGGCCAGCAGGAGCAGGGAAGTGCTTCCCCAGGGAAGGGCCTCTCACTACAAGAAGGACATTGAGGTGCTGGAGCATGTCCAGAGAAGGGCAATGAAGCTGGTGAAGGGTCTGGAGCACAAGTCTTATGAGGAGCGGCTGAGGGAACTGGGATTGTTTAGTCTGGGGAAGAGGAGGCTGAGGGGAGACCTTATTGCTCTCTACAGCTACCTGAAAGGAGGTTGTAGTGAGGTGGGTGTTGGTCTCTTTTCCCAAGTAGTTAGCGATAGGACGAGAGGAAATGGCCTCAAGCTGCGCCAGGGGAGGTTTAGATTGGATATTGGGAAAAATTTCTTTACGGAAAGAGTAGTCAAGAATTGGAACAGGCTGCCCAGAGAGGTGGTGGAGTCGTCATCCCTGGAAGTGTTAAAAAAACCAGGTAGATGTGGCACTTTGTGACATGGTTTAGTGGGCATGGTGGTGTTGGGTTGATGGTTGGACTGATGATCCTAGAGATCCTTTCCAACCTGAATGATTCCTAGTTTTTACTTTCATTAAAAACTAATCCAGCCACCAAGCCAGGAAACATGACATTATGACTCTACCCTTAATTGGTTTAGTGGTGGACTTGGTAGTGTTAGGTTAATGGTTGGACTGGATGATCTTAAAGGTCTTTTCCAACCTAAACGATTCTATGATTCTATGATTCTTACACTTACAAGTACTGGGTTTTTTTATTGCCTCAAGTTGTTTACTGCTTGCTCATGAAAAAGTTAACAGCATCTTAGAGAGATGTTGCTGTAGTATTTTATTGAAGCTCCTTTCAGGCTCCAAAGATGTTGGAGAGGATTTTTCTGTTTGGAGAGGTGGAAACCTTCAGTGAAATAATGTATCTATTACTTAATTTCCTGAAATATTTCAGATCCAGACTTGAAACTGTTCAGGTGTATATAAAGCACGCCCTGGCAGGAAGCCCTACCCGTAGCAGCTCCTGCTGAGGAGGTGAGCTCATCCCCCATTCTCAGGGCAGGCATTTGAAGTATCTACTCTAGAAAAAAAACTGCAGTGTTTGCGTAGATATCTTCTGCTCTTCCTGTCACCCACCTTGTGGTGTCAGTCACATAGATTTGCAAGGAAAGTCAGGAATCACCCCAGGGTTGATGATGTCAACTTGCTTAGTTCTGTTGGGTTTGACCTACCATTGCCTCTGCATAGCCTGCCCTGGACATGATTGTCTGTGGCTGTCCCACTCCGGTGAGCACTACTGCATCTGCCTCTGGCTTGTTAAACACTTTGATGCTTTCTGTGGCTCTACAAGATCCTGAAAAGTGAACACAAAGAGCATATACTTCTATCTGAAGAAAAAAAAATGTTTGGATAGCAACAGCCCATATTAGTCTAGAAGCTTTTGAAATCCATCTAATACTTAACTGGCACTTGAAAATCTGCCATCCTTTTGTTTGGCTCCATTGAGGTGCCCCTGTCTGCAATTTTACCTCGCTGTCCACTTGTGCAACTGCAGTAAGATGAGACCGAACATGTAATTTCTATGTTTCTGAGAGAACTGTTGCACACCTGTTCATCAGACAGCCGGAGTTCTGCCTGAGACTCCACTTAAATCATGCTAAGGTTTGTGAATTTTCTGTTTGATCCTATTTAACAATGATTCTTGTGCTGCTCTTCTTCACAATGCTGTTTGACCAGTTTGTTGACATTCCTGTCAGGGAGGTAAGAAAGTTTTTGGTTATGTCCTTTCAGTATTGGATTGAGAAAAAAGTACTGTAGCATTCCGTGATTTTGGTTTTGAATGTTGGTTCCTGTGAAACTCTGACATTGCCAAACAGCCTTTTTTTATTTCTTTGTTTGCAAACAAATTCTCCATGGAAAGAAAAGACAATAGATACACTAGATGTGTCAGGAAATTCCTTTGTTATACAGATGACAGCCTAGTTCTATCTTTAGCCTTGTATTCTGGTGTTGCAAGGTCCAGCCCTCTCTTTATGAGGATATGTATGACCTGGAGGAAGAGCTTTCATAGCAAAAAGTTTGCTGTTTCCACTCTGCAGCTGTGTCAGTTGATTGACTCAAAGGTATTACTTCGCCTTACAAGCCTTGCCTTTCTGAGTGAAGGAAGAAAGTTGCCAAAAGCTAGATATAAATAACGTGCTGGTTGTCCAGTGGAAACTGTACATGTGTATGCTTTGTAAGCGTAAAGTAATGTATCCCTGCGTGAAAGTGGGGTAAACTGATGCGCAATACTGCAGGTTAAGAGAGCTCACTTAACAGTTACTGCGAGGCAGTAAACATACTGTAAATCTACACCCTGGTTTCTCATGGTCATTTTGGATATGACTACAAGACTATCAAAGCGGATATTCACAGTGTAGTACAGTGTGTCTCCCTGTGTTATGAGCTGGCTGGTATAACCTTTCTGAACATCCAGTCTTCCTTCAGTGTTAGTGATATCTTCCACTGCTTTGAATGTGCCAGAAATCTGTAAGGCAGCTTTTGCGATATATAGAGCACAAGGTTCCTCTCCGTTCCCAGGGTACAAATACTCTTCCAAGTGACCAATGCCTCAGGAACCTGGAGGCTTGTTGGAATTTTTACTGCAGGTGCTTGCAGGAACATCTGACCTGAGGGCTAGTAAAACCTGTTCTCCTTTGCCATGCATACAACTCCATGGCCGCCTCTGTCATACATTGCAAATCATCTCTGGTGTCTAATCCTCATTCTTTTCTCTTCCCAGGACAGTGTAAGTGATCCCCTGAAATTGCTCTGAGCTCTGACAGGCAAGAAGCTGGTGGCAAAAGGAGAGGGGTTTGTCTAGTGGAGTCTGGAAGTTAATCAGATTTTTAACCCTTAGGTCTGATAGGAGCTGTGGCTTTCACAATTCTCTGATTTCTTGGCGCTTAGGGTCTCCTGTTACAATAACTCTTGTCAACTTCACAGATTTGTTTGAGAAGTTTACTTGGTTTACTTATTTATTAAAATTATATGTAATTAATGAGGCCACCTTTGGGGTTCCATCTCTTGTGTCTCTTGTGTCTCACAAACATACTTTTCAAGCTGTTATTGAATCCTCTGCAATTTTTATCTTCTTTTAACTCAGAGTTAAAATCAGAATTAGCAAGATAGCTCTGTTCCCTGTCTGTGCCAGCATCTCCATCATTCTCTTCAAAGTTTGATGTGTTGCTGTCCTTTTGGGCTTCCAACTTGCCCTTCTCTGAATGCATAAACCCAACTACTGTTTTCACCATCCTGGATCAGACTAAATAAATTGTACTTTCTCAAGCTGTGGCCAGTATCAGACGCTTTATGGGAAGATGCCTGGTACGCTATTTTTCTTTTACCAAAGTATAGACCCTCCTAATCCAGAGCATGTATTTTCTAAGCAGATGAATGTTCTCCCAGGATACATGCACATACCCAGTCCTTTTTCTTTTGGTTTGGTAGTCTCTTGGACTTACTGGTATTGTGTCAGTGAGCAAAAGCTAGACAACAGGGTTTGTCTCTTGTTTCAAGCCTGTCTCTTTCCATTCCCTTGCAGTTAATGTTAAATGTTTTGATCATTTCAGCATCCTTCTGCAAGCTTAAATACACCTCCACTGCTTGCCTTCCCTTCTGCTGCTTGAGTCAGGTTCTGGATGTCGTTCTTCAAGCTTCTGCATTCATCCATAAGATCTCAGCTGAGCTTTCCTCCTTCCTCCCTACCATCCAGTCTGCTCTCATTGCCTCTTTTGCATATATTGTCCACTCTTGATTCTGTGTTATTCCTTAGTGTCTGTCCTTATCTAAAAATGTGTTGATTCTACAAAACAAAGCCATTAAAGCTTTATGCAGTTCTCCTGGGTTGTTCTGTACTCTTGTATGTGCATCGAGACTGTAAGTTCAAGGCTGGGACATTGTTTGCCTGATGTTCTTCACCTAGCAAGCTGTGTACGCTCACTGTGCTCATACATTAAAGTGCGTTAAGGGCCTCATGTGACAACTGTTGCAAATGTGCTGTACTGTGCTTGCAGGGAGGCTTGAGCCTGTAAGCTATACAGGCCCAAGAGTTCTCAAAGCTCCAGGCAAATCAGGTCCAGAGACTTCCTTAAAGGCCTTTTTATATGTGTGTCATAGTTGTAGAAAAGAGAGGGACTATAATGTTGTGGTAGAAGAGATGGGAAGCAGAATAGCACAGAGTGGGTGGACTGCCTTTTAAGCACTTAAAGCCAGGTGAGAAATGTGGCTGGAAGCCATTGATCACTTTCTGTAGTGTCTTTGCCTAATCCTAGCTTACTTAATGCCACGTAAAACTTAATTTGTGGGGTTTGGGTCTTAGTTACGTGATTAAAATGGCAGTCTGAGAGGAGAGAATCCTGCCATGATATCAACTTTCCACTGAGTTACTTAAAAAGCTAGATTTTTTTTTTTTTTTTTTTAATCCTGTGTTGGGTCATCATTTTAATATGAGAAATAGTAAATATTTCTCATCGTAAGAACAAATTTCCTTTTATAGTATCCACATGCTGCTGTTTTTACTGAATCCAGAATAGAGCTATTCCTATTTCTAATTGTTCACTCACACTTAGCAGTTCTTGCACGTTCATGCACGCTCTCTCTCTGCTTTTTTAGCCTTGTTGATCTATTTTGTGACTTTGGCAAGACGACACCAGCTTTCAGCATTTAATGGGCTGTGAGCAGCTACTTCCTCTGCCTGTGAGACCATGATGTCATCAGCTACTTCGGGTTGCTTGACCATCCGCTGCTGCTGTTGCTTTGGTGTATGTGGAAAGAATGTAAACAGCACTTTCCAGATGTTCTCAGGGCAGCTGGAGAGCCATAAATGGACTGTTTGGTTCAGGCATATTACTAATCTATTTAGGAGATGGCAGTGAATAGAGTCATAAAAACATATAGCTCCAGTGTATATCCTGTGCAGCATGCTCTGTCATCACAGTGGGTTGTTGGAACAGTTAAGTGATTACATAGCTCGTTCAGGACTTGAGCTGGGTAGGTGAACTATCTTTATAGCTGCTCTCTTTCCCTCTCTTACCCTTCTTTCTTCTGGCTTCAACTCCTGAATAAAACACAGCAACAGTGTCCTTCTAGTCTTGTGCAAGGCAAATGCTGTTTTGTTCACACAGGGTGCCTCCAAGTTGTAAGTGATCTCAACAGATGAAGAGTGAAGAAAAGAAAGATGATCTAGTTTTTAAACTCTATAATATTTGATCTAGTAGGAACTACTGAATAAACATGGGGATGTTTCATCTTGGTGCAGTATAGAATAGGAATTTGGAAGCTGGTGTGTCTCATGCCTCTAAAGGGCTGGAAAAAACATCAAATCTCACCCACTTGTGGTATATCCAAAAAAAGTCCATTTGGGGGTAGAACCAGTCACTTCCTTCTTTAGGGTGTGTGTGTGTTTTTAATGCATTAATTAATTTTTATTGAGTGGTGGAAAAACTGATGTCAGAGCTGCATTGCGGCTGGACATGCAGGAACACAAGGTTGTAGGAAATAATACAGCTAACATCATAAGGGCAGTGAAAGTTTAACCATGGAGAGTTTAAAATAGTAAAGCTGAGCCATATGGATATTAAAAGATATGACTGAATCAAAACAACAGTCTAATATTAAAGTAGATTTTGCTGGGGGGGTAGCAAACTTCTTGGGTTAATTTCTCTTGTGTATCCAGTGTCCAAGGGTAGGTTTCTTGTCTCAACATCTTGATTTCTGACTTTGATATTGTCAATTTCTGGCTATTGCAGGATACAAACTACAAGGGGCAATGTAGGCTGTGTCTCACTGTTTTTGTGCCAGGCGTCTTTATTCAGGAGTCTGTAGAGTATCAGGAGCCTGTAGAATATCCTTTTCCTTTTACGGTGGTCTATAAACTTGTCCAACATGACTTCTTCCCTGGCACCTCTCACAGTTCAGATTGCATAGATCCATGACAGCAAGGCGGAGGGAGGTGGAGAGAAGCGCTTTGAAAACTGGAGCCAAGAAGGAGCGCAGTTATGTAATTGTAAAAAAGAAAAAGGATTTTTTATTTTGTTTTGTTTCCCCTTCTCATATCCTTCTGCGAACTGAAAAAACGTTGTTGGAAAGCTGGATGGAAAAACTGCGGCATCGCTCGTCCCTGTGGGGACATGAAATGTATTGAAATGTTCCACCTGTTTTATGGCTGTTGGTTTTCCTCTTTCAGGTTTGACATCTACAGGAAGGTGCCAAAAGACCTTACACAGCCAACCTACACGGGGGCTATTAGTAAGTAACACTTCTTTTTGATGTCCTTGCATACCCCCGGTCTAAAATTAAAGACCGTTTGGCTTCTCTGTCTCCAGGCAATTTTTTTAAAGGGATATTAAACACCAGAAAGGGTATCCTTTGTTGCTGAGACAGCTCATTTTGCCCAATCTGTCAGGCCGTGCTAAATGGCAGAGAAGTTTGCATGGATTCAGGATCTCAACAACAAAAAGTAGTAAAGATGTATCGTCATGAAAAGGAGCTCCTAAAATTTAGCACTGAAATACCCATTATGCTAGCTACTGAAGTAGGTAGAGGGCTTTTTGCTAGTGTCTTCCCATGAACAGAAGCTGTGAGTCTGCTCCAAACACTGGTGGAGGGAATGACTGCAGATTTTTTTGCCTCTCTCTGATAGGCATCCCCTCAGTCAGTCTGAAAATCAGCTGGTAACAGTTGCATTCACAGTTAGTGTACCCAGGCGTTTGCTTGCTCAAAAGACGTGAGGAACCAAACTATTGCAAACAGGGAATCCAGGTTCTGGATCAGTAAGGAGCAATGTGGGTGGCAATACGCAGTGGCCAGTGGTGAAGATGATTTGGGAAACACATATTTCTCTCATAACGTACTTGGGGGATTAATCTGATGTTGTAGGTGGGACTAATGAGCAGAGATCTTATTTTGTTGTTCTTTGCCATGATTTCAAAGAAGAAAAATTGCTTGGTCAGAAATCACCGATAGCAATCCACTCTCACTCCTGTATATCAATACATAGACTTCAGCTGATAGAAATCTGTTGCCTTGGGCCCCTTTTCCTTCCTTCCTCCTCCTGAGGGAGGCTGTAGGCTGAGTAATGCAATTTCACACAATTATATGCAGTGAGTGCACTGTGCAGAGTGGTAAACATTGATCAGGTTGATCCTGCCAGGCCTGTAATTAGATGCCTAATGCAGCTTTCCTGTTCCATTGAACAATGATTTCCTTTGATCATGTAGCTGTGCTCCATTCATCCATTCTTGTAGATGGGTCAGTAGCCTTATATGTCATTGCTGACATGAGTGATGTCATATCCCTTGGTGACAGCAGGCATCAAATAGAACTGAGTCAGTAGCAGTGAATCAATGGACACAAAGGAAAGCCCTTTGTGAGCTGAAGAAACTCCTCACTTCTTACTGTGAGGATGGTTGAAGACTGGAACTGGTTGCCCTGAGTGGTGTGGAGTCTCCATCCTTGGAGATACTCAAAACAATTAGACCCGTCCCTGAGCAGCCTGCTTTAGCTGACCTTGCTTTGAGCCAGGAAGTTGGACGGGATGATCTCCAGAGGTCCCTGCCAGCCCCAACTATTCTGTGCTTCTCTAAATATTTACTTTCAGAGAGTCCTTGTCCTCTGTGTTGTCCTGACCACTGAATTACTTGTATGTTGACTCCCTTTTAGGTTTGCTGAAACTGTGAACAAAGGGCTTGAATAAAACTGTTTGCTAATTTAGAGGTGTATGAGATGTAGTGTTTTGAAAGAACACTTTGAACTTGTTAGTGATCCTGCCTTCTCTTCTGTTTTGGAAACTAAGAGTTCCCACAGTATAACTGGGCTCCCTTTGAGAGTTTGTCTTGTTATGAATCACCTGCAAAAGAGTATGTTTTAGAAACAAAAAAAAACCATCAAAGGCCATCCAGTGTTAGGCTTTCTGATCTGCAGTAAACAGCTCAAGTGATAAGTCTGTTGTGGGAAGGCTTGAAGGCTGTGACTCTTACTTAAAATTATTAGCTGACATTTCTCTCTATTGTTATTTGCAGCTTCTCAGGCTTTGATTTTCTTCTCTAACTGGTTCTCCTTCTTTTTGTCAGAGTGTTTTTAGACAGGCTGATATAAGCTTTTGAACCACACAGTCAACCAACAAACTGTGGTGGCTTTGCATGTGAGGATCTTCTGTGCAGCTTTCCTAATGGGCTTTCTGTCTGACCAAGCCTGTGACTTGTAATTTGAAAGCCAGTAATCTTGCGTGTTGTAGGAGGCCATGAATGAGACCAGCCCATTACCATGCCAGTTTGAAGCCTGGGAAGGCTGCATGATTTTGTGATAAATGCTTTAGGGAAGTCAGCTTGTAATAACATTAGGGGCTTGGGGGTAGGGGAAGGTTCTGCCTCGTAAAAAAATCTTTTAGGGTCTAGTAAATATGTGAAACAACTATGGCTGCTACTGTATTTCGGCTTTCTTTAAGTCTTCCGAGGTTTACAGAGCAGATATAAAATAGCCCGCAGTAGCCAACTATTAATTTAGGCCCTTCCCACATGATTTCTGCTGAAACTTTAGTTCAGTATCACTTCTGGTGCTGAAGGCTTTCTGGAATAGGAATGGTTTTACTGCAGGATTCCTACGGTTGTTTCTGGATTGTAAAAAGGCCTTTTTTTGAAAAGTTTGATGTTTATTAAGGAAGAAGGAATAGATCAGATTACAGAAGAAAAGAGATGGAAGGTACCAGCTCTGCTTCTAACCACCAGGGCTAAAGTGGCCAACTCCTCTAGGAAAGAAGCAGCTCAGGGAGAGTAAGCATTAGGGTATTTTTGTGGAGAAGAGCATGCGACCTCAAACACAGACAAGTTCAGAAGCTAACTGGAGGGTTATCGAGTCTTTCTGTTATGTATGGGTTTGTAGTTTCAAAAGTTGCAGTGAATGCGGCATACAAGATATTTCAAATCTGTGTAGCAACCCTTCCAGCTATCAAAAATCAGTAGAAATGAAGGAACTGAGAACAGTCCACTGCAATTTAGTGGAGTGAGATTTGTATAGAACAACACACCCACTGCTGTGGACTTCTCTGAAAAGTGTGCAGAAGTTACTCATTTGTTTTTCTCAATAAAAATCTCTTCTTTCAGGCAGCATTGCGATCCCTGTGCCACTCAGCCAGTCACATCATTGTTGTCCGTCTTCCACCAGATGCTTGTGCCAGTGTTTGCAGGCCTTCCCACCTCTGTGTAGCATGTCTGTGATGTCAGCACATGGCCATTCTAACAGACCTGACTAATGTGGTGACAACTTGGCCATGTTTGGATATGTAGGCAGCAGCAGCACGTGCCCTGGCTGGCTGACAGTTGGCATCTGGCTGGAGAGGAGCAGTCGGACTTCTTGAGAGAAGGGCCTGCAACTCAGACAGCTGCTGTAGCAATCGTGCTATTTAACAGTCAGTGTGCATGCATAGTTTGCATGCACATGTTGTATGCACACATGGTAATGTTATCCAGAAATACTCTATGCTGTTTGGAGGCTGGAGTTTTAAATACACATCAGGAAATATCAAAGTTATGATTCACATGGCATCTGTAACAAGACCCATTCCTTGCACTTCATAGCAGTTTGCTCCATTGAACAATAAATACTATTAATTTTATGCCTTAATATAGACATGGATCCACGTTCTCAGTCTGTATGATGTGTTAAACACTTTGCGTTTCTTTCATTTCTTGTGGGGTGGGGAGGAAGAGTCAAGAATGCACATAGATGGTGTATGTATCAGAAGGGATATGTACAAAAAGGTTAGGTTGTCAAAGCTAGTACAGGAAAAAAAACTTGGGAGAATTTCCCATCCTTTTGGGATTACTGATTAGCCAGCAGCAGTGTGTTCCATTGTGTCTAACACCAGCAACCTTTGATCTATTGATTGTGCTATGATATTAGAGTTTTAAGAAACCCATCTTAGATGGTCCTTCAAGCTCTGTGGGAACAGTGCTGTGCTCTTGCAGTTAAGCTAAGCTTTATGCATTAATTGTTTTATTCTGTCTGATCCTAGCCTTTAATCTACTTTCCCAAATACAATACAGTTGTCAAATGTGGGTGGCAGGAACTGCACATTTGCATGGAAGCAATGAAATGCACTATGAAATAAGTAGCTGAAGCACTGTGTGCGTAAATTCTTATGCTGGGAACATCGTATATGCCTGCCCTCCACGCTAAGGAGAGGAGCTCACATTCTGTGTCTGAAAAAACATTGTCTGAAGAGACAGTTTAACACATAAGACTTTCGCGTAAGTCTCATGCCAAAGACACCCCCCTGCCCTGAAAATGTGTGTGTACAAGAAGAGTTTAACACAAGAGCGGCCATGCTAGCTAGGTCAGTGCAAATGTCCGTGTAGCCTAGTATCCTCTTGCCAGGAGTGGTCAGCAGCAGATGCCTGAGAAGGAGCATGAGGACAGGTTAAACACGTCACCAGGCTTCAGTCAGTTGGCAGTTCTGAACTTCTTGAGCTAGAGGTGGTTCATTTGTGTTTAGTAGCCCTCAGTGGATTTCTTCTTCAGGGCATGTCTGATTCCTTTTTGAAATCTTATACACGTTTTTCTTAAGCATCCCCAACATCCATAGTCAAGATTTTTCAGAATTTAGTTAGGTGTTATGTAAAGGAAAACCTCCTTTTGTTTTTAACCTCCCCCTTCCCTCCTGTTCCCATACTGGAAGAGACAGTGAGTGGTTGTTCCCCATTCATCTCCTTCAGGCTGCTCATGATCTTATATACCCTTTTATGTCCACCCTCAGTAATTTCTTTTACAGGTTGAAAACTGACTATGTAGTTTGAAGACTGGCAAAAGCATTGAGGAGCTTTGAAAGTCAGTCCCTGCCAGGTGTTTCAGGGCATTCTTACAGGATTTTTAAGATATAGGTTAGTGGAATTTTGCTGTACTGTATTTGGTAAGTCTTGTTACAAGCCTTCACTGCAAGAGCTGCATTGGAGGATGAACTTGAGGGACCAAGTACTTTGTATACTGGAAAAGGAGAAGATAGTTTGATGATGGAAATAGCAGAGCAGAAAGTTAAAAAATTGGAAGAGAGAGGGAACGCTCTGGGAGAGGATTTACAGTTAGTAGTACCAGGCTTGCATAGAAGTGCTGGAGAGCAGAGGGATCTAGCTGATGCTGTGGAAAGCCTTTACAGGATGATAACAAGCAGAGAGGAATATGGGAAGCAATTAAAGAACAAAGGGTTGTCTTTATGTCAAACACTCTCCCCTGCATACTGCCAAAGATCAGAGATCTTGTGTCTCTGCTGTTCAGTGATTAACAGTAAGAAACACTGGATCAACCAGTCTTGTGCCTACATTGCTTTTTTTGTGCTCTTATGTAGGTGTATATGTTCTTACAAGAATTTGCTGCTGTGCTTTAAGTAGACCTTTCTCCTCCCCTGCGCTGCATGGTGCACTATGCCAGTGGCTTAGCTGGGTTACAGCAGTGGTGTTCTGTGTCTTGACAGCCAAGACTTGGAAGCAACTGTGTGACCATCTGAGGTTTCTCTAGAAATTAAACCTCCTCTTGCTTCCCATTTTCCTACTGGTCTTTGACTTTGTTTTTCCCTTTTCTGTCTTTCTTCACCCTAGCCAACGGATTTTTTGGCATCTGTTTTAATCCCTTGCACTTTTCAGAGGGTCAGTAAATTAACCCACCCTTGAAATGACTCTGATGAGTAAGGGGAAGCAACGCATTACTCTTTCCTTGGAACTATAAACTGGCTAATCTGAAGAATGAGGCACAAGGCTTTAGATCACTCCAGGGTCTGTCTCGGTATTTGCCTTAAGTACCTCCTCTTTCCTTCCCTTCCCTCTCACATTCTCTACCAAGGGAGTTTGGACAGGCACAATTGTATGATAAAATTGCTCCCCAGCCAGTTGTTGCTTGAGCTTTCCAAAGGAATGGATATTCAGGCAGTATAGGTCATGTGGAATAAAGTTTAGGAACAGGGTTTTTCTTATGTATTTCTCAATCCTAATTAGTGGCTATGGTAAAGGGGTCATTTCCAAAGGTGCTTGGTCATTGTAACTCTGCTGGGATTGAGGGGTGAGCCAGATTGTACTCCTGTTGTCACAGCCCTGGAATAGCATGCCATTTCCTGGTTTACTCTTTCGTGCAGTGATTCATGGTGAACTTGGGTATTTTATTTAATACAAATACGCATTGCAGCCCTGTCTCCTTGAGCTGGCACATCCTTGTCTACTCCAATCATCCCTGCTCAATAGGATTTACAGCTGTCCTTCCTTCCAGCCCCTCCTGTGTGGGTCAATGACTGTGTCACTGCTGCATGAATGTCACTGTACAATGTTTTGAACAGTTTCCCGACGAAGAGTAACCAGTAATATGCCAGTTACTTTGGGATCCCTCCTTTTAACTCTAGGTTGGCATTGTTAGGAAAGACATGGGACTTCTTGTCCAGGTACTTTGTGTTTCCTTCACTGGGAATTTTCCCTCTGTGAAGGCAAATGGAGAAACTAGAGAACTATCGGGTATTGGCTAGCCCAGTCCATTATTGCCATGTTTCTGCTGTATGAGCTCTATCTAGTGGGTAATGTAGGCTGTGAGATGACTTACACGTAGCCTTAGAACTTGACAAAGAACCAAAATGTCTCCTAATCCATAGAACACCGCATAGCTGACTGTATGCTTTTGAAGCAAGGAGGCATTGATTCTTTTTTCTTTCTGGAGGTTTTAGTAGCAATAAACTTACATTTGGAGCAAGGGCTCCAAAGAAATCATATTGTCAAGCAGCTTTGTCAAGAAGGAGGGAGAGCTGGCAGGCCAACATTGTGTGCTGGAGATGGAGAACGCAGGAGCCATGGGAAAATGGAAATCATGATGGAAAAGGTGGCCCAAGAATTAGGATACCCAGCAGGATGTTGGGTATTGTCATGCCATTGAAGTCACTGCTCTGATGGCCTTGTCTGGGTCATTGTCTCTAAAGAGTGTTAGTTCTCATGTGTGGGTGGCATATCCATGGGGGGAATAATATGCCTGTGTGAAAACAGTTTGTCTTTGTTAGAGATATAAAGCTAACCTTTTCCTCTCCTTGCCTCTTTTCCAGTCTCTGTTTGCTGCTGTCTCTTCATACTGTTTCTCTTCCTGTCTGAGCTCACCGGATTCATAGCCACTGAAATGTAAGTAAAAATCATGTTTTCCTTTGTTTGAATGTGTGTGTATATGATTCTTTACAACTTTACTCTGTTATCTTGGAAAAATGTGCCTGTAATTTCACTAGGTCAGCTAGTTGTCTAATGGTTTTTGGATTCCTTTTGGTTGAGTCCAAATTCTCAGTCAGTCATTCAGCTTTTTAATTTACTAAAGTATGCTAGGCAAACTTGGTTCTAAAATACTTTTGTTAGAAAAAACTCTTCTAGACCTGCTTGATCCTTTATTAGCTGCATACAGGATTTCTCTGTTGAGCACAGTGGATATTTTTCATGTGACCACAGACCACATCAAAAGCTTCTGACCCTTTCCAGTTCTCTGGTGATCAGGTGTAAGGTAGCCTGAATACTAAGATCAATGCCAGTCAGTTGCAGTTTCCCTCTTCTTCCTTAGGCTGTTGATTTCTTGTCCTCATCTGAGATTTGTTTCCCCTCTCTTCCTGAATAGGCTCTTTCCTTTGTACTTGTTAGATTCAAAGTGATTCTCAAAAACTAGTGTATTTTTCATCAGTGATACCGTATGTTTAAATGTGTGGTGCCTACTGGTTGAATCCAGGTGGTCTGTGCTCTGCGACTGTGGGGTCCCATTGCAGATATGGTGAGAACTCTGACAAGACGTTTTCTTTTCCTCTTGCTTCCCTGTGGATAAAATGGGTATCACATTCTGCCAGTCTTCACTGGATGTTTTTGGAGATGCTTTTTGGAAAAATGAATTGCATAAAATATGAATGATTATTAGTTTAATGTTAATAACACCTTTTTTTTTTTAAATCTCAGACTCTGATACATACAGATAGCTTTACTCACGCGTGAGATTTTATCTTCTTTCTTTTCACCTGTTGAGCCTTACTTGGAAACTTAGTTGACAGGTTTTGTGTCTGAAGACAAGTTGTCCCAGGTCACCTCTTTGGGACCTTGCTTTGAGCAAAATTCAAATAATTTACCCTTTAAAAAATTTCTCATAGAACAAGTACTTTAGTTAATCAGATTTTTTTTTTTTTTATTCCTGTTCTCATGCTCCTCCTGCCTTGAAGTAAACTTTTATTAGTAACTATTAACACAGGTACCTTTGTTTTGGGTTCTAGGAAACATTCTCCATCATCCTGCTGATGTGGCAGTGAGCTCACTAGACTGTGATGCACAGTTCCTGGATAGCTAGGAAGGGTGGAACTTTTGTCAGACTTACGTGATGGTCCAGATAGCAACAGAGCAGCAACTGCTGAGCAAAAAAGCACTGAAATGCATTGGACTCATGTACCATATTTAAATTGACCATGCTTTACGTGGCTTCTGATAACCATGTGGCTTTTTAATTGTTTTTGTGCAGCTCTGACTTGGGTCAAGAATATAATTTCAAGAATAATTTTAACCTTGAGTAATGTTTAACCTTAAGACAGTAGTGTAATCTAGCTCTAGCTAATTTTTAATGGCCATTGCACAGTTACTTCAAAGATGGTATCTTAGGTTTCTTACTCACTGCTTCTTTGAATTTAGTTCCGTGCATTTGCTTGTAAAATACTAGGGTCACCTGATCAACCCACTTCTCTCAGGAACTGAGTTTTCTTGGTTTTCTTGTTTTTAAAAAAATAGAGAAAAGCTGGACAAATTGCTTCAAGTAAAATAGTACCTTTTCTTGCCCTGCTCTCAGACCTCATTCTCTCATCTGGTTTTCTTTTTTCTTTTGGTTAATGTTTTAGCAGAGAAGTTAGTAATATTTACCTAATTTTGATCCAGTTATTTGAGTGCATGTGCCTTTATGTGGTGGTAGTTTCCTGACTAGAGATTTCTTTTTGAACAACAAAATTGTATGATTCTCTGAGGCATCTTCATGCTTTTTTCTTAGCAAGATGATGCATTTTCCGCAAAAATATTAGAGGTGCTATAAGTTCTGCATGCTCAGCTGACACGTTTCTCATTAAAACCTCAGAGAAATGGTAAACTGCCTTTCCCAGCAGGAACTGCGTGGGGAGGAGGTGTTTGTAAGCAATAAAGCAGTAAAATTTTAGAGAGGATGTCGTGGAAGAGACAGACAAATGAATGCAGGAAACTGATTCGTCATGGACCGTCCAACACAATAGCTCACAGAATATGAAAACCTCCTTCTGATGAGTTATAGGTCATCAAAATCTCTCTTGCTGGGAACAGATCACCCACAGCATTTGTGAATAGGCTCCCCCTGTAACAGCGGAAATACTTCAGAAAGTTACATAACAAAGTGCTTCCCAGTTCAGCAACTTCTAAAGTAGAAGTAAACTTTTCTTTTTCCATTTCTTACCCATTGCTTTCTCTTCTGGGAAACCCAGTACCTTAAAGGTTTTCAAAGATGTTGCCAACTTCTTGTGCTTCTCTTTCAAGTGTGTATTACTGGCAGTGTGTTCCAAGGCAGTATTGTCTCATCGTTCAGAATACGGGTGCAGAAGTGTGGAGCTGTACATGGTCTGGAACAAACAGTGTGAGAACTCTGTGCCACCATTTAAACTGGGTGGTAGCAAATTACAGGGGAGAT
The DNA here is from genome assembly GCF_030463565.1 of Pelecanus crispus. Taxonomy (NCBI): domain Eukaryota; kingdom Metazoa; phylum Chordata; class Aves; order Pelecaniformes; family Pelecanidae; genus Pelecanus; species Pelecanus crispus. The sequence continues at coordinate 12,021,892 of NC_134650.1, read as the reverse complement.
ACTATCTCACAAAGGTATTTTGAGCCTTGTTTGCCCATGAATCAAATACTTTTGAAGATATGGAAGATTCCTTACGTGCAAACTATTCAATTCCCACCAACTTCTATTGCGAGCTTCGAGATTCTTTTGTGCTAAGAGTCTCCTACAACAGATATCTCTCCCAGCTTGAAGCTTCCTAGTGTCAGCCAGGATCTGAATGATTAACTAGAGTGTGCGCTTACATAGGGTGAGCTTTCCTGCTTTGCCAGTGCCAGCTGTGCTATGAGACTGCATCGGTCTTTCTCCTCTTGTGTCATACTTCCCTTAAAGCAGTCATGCACTTGACAAAGCTGAATTGCATGGGGATAGCTGCGCATTTTTGATGGCAAGGTGAAATCGGGAGCACTTGGATTGGTGCCTTACATCAGAGACGTACCGGGTTCGTTGATGTGGACTCATGCTTACCTCATAGCCCTATTATGCCGAGTAATTGTGCATGGTGTGTGTGCATTGGCAGGCTGCTTCAGGGCAAGTCAGCAGCAACCTCAACAGCAGTGGTACCCACAGAATTAACTGTCTAACTCTCACCAACAGGAGGTTTCTTTGGTATCTGCATCTAAAGTGAGAGGTTGGTGTGGTTTGTTGAACTCATGCTGCAACATGAGAAAATAAGGTCTGCTCCACACCACGCTAACCCCTAATGCTTGCTAGCTTCTAGCCACTGTTGGACTTTCTTCTATGTTCATATGACTGTAGCAACTTAAATTCCTGGTATTACTAGAAATCTCAGTTTGGTCACTCTTGCCCAACTTCAAAGCTGTATTTCCTTGACCAGCCCATTGTCTTAGTGTTTATAGTCTCAACTGCTAAAGACTTGTCTGGGTGGCAGAAAGCCAAGAAATTACACCCTCATCTTGAGGATAACAGTCATAACACTAAAACCAAACAGATTACCTATGTGGGGAAGACAAGTGTGCATCACAGTAGCTATGTCATAACTCGTGTGGGCATTTCTAATGAGCACTAAAATTGCGTCTGTGCACGGGAGCTTACTTCAGTTAGGAAGCCGAACTAAGACACTGTGCACGTTACAGTGGACATGCAGGAAGTTCATGTGGCATAGCTACTACGTTATAAATGCACATCCTATTTTGCTGCTGACTAGCTTCCTGTGTAGATGAGCCCTGAGTAGGGTAGAAAACTCCTAGTTTCTCATCTTCTAGATTTACTGCGTGGCCCTAACAGGTAGTCCTCTGAGCAGCCATGAAGGAAATCAAAGCTTGGTTCTTAGGTGGGGCTGCATCCTTTTCAGGAAAAGCACAGTGAAGGGCTGGTGAGGGAAGAGGCTTTTCTTTCTTTGCTCAGCCACAACCCATCATTGCAGTTAAGGGGAGGGTGAGTTTAATTCTGGAAATCAAGGATCATCTTGATTTTTTTGTTGTTGTTGGTTGGTTGTTTTCTGTCCAGACTGAGAGTGACTGAAGACTTGGTCCAAAACAAGAACTTAGATCAATCTCCTCAATTCTGTAAAAGATAAATAAAAGGCGGCCCATGCTCCACACTTGAACCTCTGCAAAATAGACAGTATCAAATACAGTTGTCCCACTGAGCAAATTACTCAAATGGCTGAAGAAATGAAGCTAAAGTGTTAAATGTGTCTGGTATTTCCTGGGCAGGATCAGTGGTAGATTGACAGCTGAGAGTAGATTGAGGGCTAGAAATTGCTTGGCATACTTTTAACGGCCTTCCTCATTCATCTTGCTGTTATGTTGCAAATCCAGAACGTAGAAATCATCTATCTCTTTTCTAATTAACTCAGATCAGTGCTAGAAGTTAATAGCTGGCAAGATGGTAATCCTGCAGTTTTATCACTGTAATTAGGTCATGAATTATGTTCTGTAGGATCAATAAGAGTTTTCCAAGTATTCCATCATTAAGGAGGAAAGAGGTAATTAACTAATCTAGTCTGCCTTGCATTGGCAGCCAGGGGAAGGGGTAGGAGGGTATGCATATGATACTTGTGGTATGAATGTAGCTGCTCAACAATAATTCACCTGCCACAGCACACTGTAGAAAGCAACAGACCATTCTTGCCAGTGTTTTCTTTTTTTTTTTTTTTTTTTTTTTAAAATGAAGTAACTGACACTGAACAGACTGAAGTGACAAGTTTGCCACTTGGAAGGCTGTGCCTCCCTACAAGGCAATTAATTAATCTGGAGGGCAGAATATCTGTCATAAAGATACTGCCTTTGCATAAAGGCATAAATCATCAGCAATGTCCAAATCATTTGTTCATTTAAGGTGACCAGATCATTCACTGGGGACACCTGTTTGCTTTAATCTTTACGAAAAAATACCTTGTCCAGTCTGTGAATATCTCACAGCCTACCTCCTATGCTGGGACCACATCACATGCAGCATGACTTGACTGTTCATGCAGACTGTGAGGTACCCTGAATGTAGGAGGAAGCAAAACACGAGGAGCTTCCGAGACCAGCGTCGCTTGTTCACACTGGATTCATCTGCATGCCCAAGACCAACCCTGCAGTGAAGCAGAATTGTTATCATACCTGCCTTCAGAGCTTTTTGTCCCTTAGCTCTCCAAGGTATGTTGAATGTGTCTTGTGGCTCTTGGCCCATGAAAATTTCTCATAATAACCTGCAGGATCAAGCTGCACCTGCCGTAAGCAGCAGAGTGTGATCCTGGTGCAACAAGAGTTCTTGCTGCTGGAATCATAGAATCATAGAATCATCTAGGTTGGAAAAGACCTTTAAGATCATCCAGTCCAACCATTAACCTACACTACCAAGCCCACTCTAGACTAATCAAGGGTAGACCAGACTAAACCATATCCCGAAGTGCCACATCTACCCGTTTTTTAAACGCCTCCAGGGATGGTGACTCCACCACCTCTCTGGGCAGCCTGTTCCAATGCCTGACCACCCTTTCCGTAAAGAAATTTTTCCTAATTTCCAGTCTAAACCTCCCCTGGCACAGCTTAAGCCCATTTCCTCTTGTCCTATCGCTAGCTACTTGGGAGAAGAGACCAACACCCACCTCACTACAACCTCCTTTCAGGTAGTTGTAGAGAGCGATAAGGTCTCCCCTCAGCCTCCTCTTTTCCAGGCTAAACAACCCCAGTTCCTAACTCTAACCTCGGAGGATAAGCCATCTGCACCAGGAGCGCAATGCTACAACTCATATGTTCTGATCCGGGTCCCAGGCACTAAGCTGGAGATGCAACTCCAACTCCACCAGCTCATCCAGTTGAGGCAGATGAAATGCTGGAGCAAGCTAAACCAGCATATGGAATACAATATAGTAGTCGGAGGGGAATGGGAGTTGTAGTCCTGCTCTCACCATGGACTGTCCTCGAGACAGACACTTTTCTGTAGAAGGATGTAATACTTAGCTGACTACCTCTCAGGGGTGCTAAGAAGCTTAATTAATGTTTGCGTAGTAACTTCGAGATTACCTAATAAAAGGTGTTATATATTTGTGAAGTGTTGTTGTGCCGTTTGTCCTAATGTACGTGTGTGGGTTAGCAGGAAGTGGAAGGTCGTGTCATGATGTCATTTGCAATTTCTGACTCAAATCTATATTGACGTCTTTCGAGCCCTTCTCCTTCTTCCTGCCTCCTGGAGAACTGTAATTCCTTCCTTTGTAGGACAGTATGTTTTCTGTGCTTCACAGCTGGGCCAAGACCTAATCTGGGACAAAGACCTTCTCAACGAAGAACTGATCGAGATTGAGGGCATAGAGGGAAGATTACAAATAGCAGAGCAATAGACATGCACAATTTATTACACAGTAGAGAATTTGCCGACCTGCTTGTTGTTTCTTTGCACAAATTGAGAAGAAGGTGGGTTGTTTGTGCGATGTTGGGTCTTCTCTGGTCTGGCACAACTGAGAAGAAGGTAGTGCAGAATCTCAGCTTTGGATGGTTTTGTTTCTGGAAGGTGGTTGATTAGAGCTGAAATGGCAAGCAGAGCCAAGAGAGCTCACCTGAGAAAGTCTTTTGAGAAGCTTTGGGCTCCCTCAAGAAAGAATAATTATTTTCCCTCTTAGGCTTAGAGTCCTGGAGACTAGAGAGTGCCTCCTGGGTGTTGAAGGAAAAGGTAAATGCAGCTTGCTGGAGTAAGTGGTTGTATTTTCTGTATGGCTGATGACGGGTGAGGAGGATGCCTGGTTGGTTGATGTGAAAGAGGGAGAAAAAAGGCTAGAACTTGAAGCAGAGAGTAGGACAAGGAGGACAGAGGACAAGGAAGATGTGTTTAGAGAGCGCCCAGGCAGTGTGTGAAGCTCTGAAAGGTCAGTGCAGTGTGTCTCCTCTTGTATTCAAAGGACTGCAGGCCCTTCAGCTGTTGAAGTGCTGAAGTGTCTGATGTTAGTGGCCAGGGCTGCTGGGTGGAAATAAGTTACTGGGGAGGTTTTGTTTCTGGGAAAACAAAGCTGTTGTGTCATAAATCTAAGTCCTAAAGCATGGAGAACGGGTCTGGCTTTCTTTGGATAAAATCTTAAAGAAATGCTGAGCCTTCTTGTCACTGTTTCCCCCTTTCATTCTCTCTCGCATGCCATTTGCATGATCTGCAATCTTAGCTGAAGAGTCCCTCCAACTTTTTCTGTGTAATGCTGCAAGTTTGTAAGCAAATGGGATAAGCAACTGACAAGTGCAGCAGCACCACTCAGGAATGTGAGGTATTTCGAAGTGGCTCTTTATAGAAGTGAAACAGATTCTTTCTGTGTGGATCACGGCTCCTGCTGCATGGAGAAACTTTCCTCCCTTTCCTTGAATCGGTGGTGGGGGGCCCTGCGGAGGGAGAGGTCCACGTCTCACCTGTCCTTTTGCCCTCATTGTACTTCTGTAGCTCTGCACCTCACCTCTTCTTTATTGTGCCACTTTTATTCAAATAGTCCTTAACAGCAACCAGTAAAATACTAACTCCTACGTGCTTAGGGTCTTCAGAGGGGAAGGTATGTGCCCTCTTTGGAGTCACAGTACAACCCCATACGCTGCCTCTCTAAACAGCTGTAGAAGCAGCTGTGTTTACAGTGTCTTTCTGCCCGACCTCAGGTTTTATTTCCCTTGTGACCATCCCAGATTCACTATCAAGCACTGTTACTCCTGGGACACTTTATGTTTCAGGAGGGATGGCTATAAATTAGAGCCAACTTCATTTCTTCCACTGGAGACGTTATCCCTTCAGGGAGAGTTGCTAAAGGTGGTAAATAGTGCTAAATAGTGCTTTTCCCAACATCCCAGGACTGTCTGACTAAATAATGGGAAGGCTGTCTGCAATTTGGCTTCTTGGCCCTGGGGAGGAGGATAGCGAGGGAGGCAGGAGTGCTAGTTCTCTGCCAGCTCCATCCAGACTTAGGTCGTGGTGGTTCAGGAGGAGGTCCTGGAAAGAGTAGCCTTGACCCTGGAAGTTTGCTTTACCTGTGAAGTTTCCAGAATGTATTTTGGGAGTAAAATTTCCAGTTTGTTGAAAATGATGACATTTCTTCTGAGGTTTGCCCTAGCAAGCATAGCCTGTGGGGTGTTGTCATTATGCCCTTGGTTCCCCATAGTGAGAGGAACCTCAGTAACGGAGCAGGTCAGCGTAAAGGGTGCGCTTTGGAGCCCCTGATAAGAAACCTTGCTGGGTTTGTTAGCTTGGGCCCTCTGCAAGAGCTGATGCTGCCAGGAGGAGGCAGTGGCTGGAGCTGGGAGGGAGAAGCAGGGTTCAGCAGGAAGGGTGCTCCATGAAAGGTGGCACTGCAGGCCCAAGGGAGGGGAATGAAGGACAGACTGTCACGAGTGGTCAGATGTCTAAGGAGTGATAGGTAGGGTTATGAAATTTGGAACATGAGGGGCAGGGGGCTACTAGGTAAAGAGGAGGAGGAGGAAGTGGCCGTGAGCCTTGCCCAAGGGACAGGTTGGGAATTGTTGGTCCAGTGACCGGAGTGTGGGACAGGAAACCAGTTTCCTTTATCTGCGACTAATGGGCTGAGTGACGTGGACAAACTGGCCTACTTCTGTTTGCCTCAGTGATCCAGTCTGCAACTGAGTGACCTCACCACTTGCCTTCCTATGTAAGAGCTTCCATAGGCTCCCTGTGCACAGCTTATTCTTTGACTCCTACCAGCAACCACTTCTCACTCACTTATCACTGAAAGGCTTATGTGCCTTTGCTCACAGACCATGCCTGACCGCACATTTTCTGACAGGTTCAGAATTGGAAATCAGCAAATACACATATTGGCCTTCCCAGAGCTTTCCTTCAAAGACCTGGGATGTTCAGCTGAGCTGCCGAACCTGATGCGCTTCTCTGCCAGCCCTGGTGCAAATGCTCCTTTTTGCCAGTAACATCAAGTTGCCCGTGGCGCTGGCTGGGCATGGCCCACATCTCAGACAGCAGAGAGCTGGGAAGAAGCCAGGTGCTGTTACGAAACAGGTTGGCTGGCAACTGGGATCTTGATGAGAGGACTCAGGGAGTGCAGAAAGGTGCATTGCTTTGGGGGATTAATGCCTGTCCTGGCTGGAGCTGCTCCTCACAACCGTATTTGGACATATGACTTAATCCCGATCGCTACCCAATCTGCCAGTAATAAACACATAGAAGATTGGATGCATTCCACCCAGGAGGGCTCAGCCAAGAAGCTTCTAACTAGGTCACTGATGAGCAATCTTCCCCTCCCTCTGTGTCATTTTTATTAATCACTTGAAAAATACGTTGAGTAATGATTGCAAGCAACTTGTCAAGCCAATTAAAAACAGAGAAAGGTAGGGCTGTGAAGCTGAAGACAAATGCTGTGCTGGTTTTAAATGAGTGTCTGTAAACCCCACTGACCTGTGAGTAATTACCTCCAAAAAAATTGGCAGCTGTGTGTTTCTCAGTGTGAAGGCTTGTTTCTTCTGAATCCACAGGGCAAACAGTTCATTATGGTCCAGAGATGTATCACCACAGCAAAATCACTTTGAATCTGTCTTGTAGCTGCCCTTAGTCTGGTTTGTCTATTAGCATACAGACTCTTAAGCAAGGGCTTGTCAAAGGGTTTCATGCACTTTGAGCATTAAATAAAAATAATACAGAGCACTTACTAGTGAAGGTAGTTTATTTCATTTAGCTTGCCTGAACATAAGTTCCCATAGCTTTGTAATCTATCTGACTGGAAGATAAATTGCCAGATCTTCTTATTTGATGAGGCTGAACAGTGTTGGACTTTGAGGGAGAAAGAGCTGCTAGGTATCTCGCCATCTTCTCAGTTCAGTGTGGTGAGTTTCCCTGGAGTGGATTCTCTAGGACCGTTCAGCTAAGTCGGCTGTGCTTGTGTTGGGTTTTTTTTTTTGTTTGTTTTGGGGGTTTTTTTAGGTGTCAGATGGATTGTATCTGCCAACAATAAATATTTATACTCTTGTATTCCTTTTACTCTGTATTTTGTCTTCTGTGAAATATGTGCCAGCACTGTGGGTGCTATGAAACAACATTACTCTTTGGGAGACTGTTGCATAGTGTGTTAGATCCTGCTGTCCAGGATGTTTCTTCCCATCTGTTCCTGGCTCAAATCCTCTGCTCCTCAATTTTAGTTGTTGCTTCTGGTTATCATTCATAGATTGAAATGAGATATTAAAGAGAGAGCTGTAAGTATGCCATGCTGCCTTCTCTTGCTGCTGCGCTGTCAATTGGATGGCAATAACCAAAGGCAATTAGTTATGCAAATAAGCTTTCCTGTAGGATAGTTGAGAGCAGCCTTTCTCTAAAACTATTTATGAAACAAATCGAAAAACGCGTGCTTCCCTCTTTCCTAAAAGGAGTATGCGGAGGACTAGCACGCTAGCCTGCCTCCTCTTCAACATTAGGTTCTTGTTTTGTGTCACCTCTGGAAACTCAGGTTAGAGAATGGGGCAGGAAGCATAAATCAGAGCAGGAGTTTTGTTTTCCGCTGGTGCAAGGGACTTGTTTAAAGCCTCCTGCACTTGCCAAGCAAGACGTAAAATTAAATCGTGATTTGTCCCCATGCAGTTGTGGAGGGCTTTTCCTGCTCTCTGTCTTGGTTACTCTGTTGCAGCTGTCACACAGTCAAACCCCCTGCTTCAAAGTCTCCTTTTTTCCCTTCCCGTGCAAGTTGTTGTCTTTTTTTCCTGTGGAAAGTAGCTATGTGCCTGAACCCACCTGTGTTTTCTGTCCTCCAGAGTTAATGAGCTCTACGTGGATGACCCAGACAAAGACAGTGGAGGTAAAATAGAAGTGAATCTGAACATCAGTTTGCCAAACCTGCATTGTGAATGTGAGTACCCCTTTTCACTTATGGTTTGGGGTTTTTTTTATTATTATTTTAAGTAATACTTGAAATGGGCCCAAACTGGTATAGTGGCCCTTCTTCTCTAACAGGGTGGATGGAGATCAGGTAGCTGCAGCCTTTGCCAATACCCCATCGCTTTCTGTTCCAGGCCAGGACACCTCTTTTCTTGGACCCTGTGTCACTCTGCAGCCTGTGTTAGTGGCTGGCCTCCCTCACTGGCTTCTTTCTAAATCTCATTTCCTTTTTTCATAGCAACCTTTTCATGTCTGGAAGCAAGAAACCTCCCAAGTTTCATTTGTAACTCTGAATGCGCCAGCTAGTTGTTGGCTTTTCACAAATCACCTGCCTTGTCTACCCGAAGTTTTTCTATTTGTGTAATTGAGATTGCAGTCAGCTGGCAGGATATGGGACTTATATTTGTGTCAAATAGGCAGTCTGAAAAGTTTGGTTACAAAGTTCTTTCTGAAGAGCTGGTATAACAATATTTGACAAATGACATTACTAGCACAGTTTAGTCAAATGTCAGGAAAAAAGATGTGGATTTTTTCCCAGTAAAAGCAGTGCATGCTTTTCCTGTGCAACCTTGTTATTTCTTGTTTTGATTTTTTTTGTCTTCTCCCCTCCCACCCATGCAGTAGTTGGACTAGACATCCAAGATGAAATGGGAAGGCACGAAGTGGGTCATATTGACAACTCGATGAAGATACCTCTCAATAATGGGGATGGCTGCAGGTTTGAGGGCCATTTCAGCATCAACAAGGTGAGTAGGAATGACAGGGGGTGAGTGTGCACTGGCTGGGGAAATGCTAGCAAGATCCATTTCTAAAATGCTCATGAAAATTTGTGTGTCAGCGTCTCTCCTGTAGAGTGTACATTCATGTCCCTAATCAGTGGTAAGGTTAAGTCTCTCGGTGCTGCAGAACAGTGTGGGGAGAGGAGGCTGCATAATTAGACCCACAGAGACTGTGCTAGGTCAGGTTTTTGCTTCGTTCTCTGAAACAGGTAATCGAGATAGCATTGCTTAACAGCAGAGAACAGCTCTGTGTTGCAGCCAGTGTTGTCTCTTTCAGTGCAGCAGCCTAATGTTTGGGGGATGTATGAATTCCCTACGAATGCCCGATGGCTTCTATGTTTACTCGTCAAGACTTTTGCACCTCCAAAATGTGACTCACTGTGCAGAGGTCTTTGGCAACGTCTCTATCCAAGTGCTCTTTTGTTCTGAGAGCTGCAGAATGACAGGAATGTTCCCTATTAGAGGGTGCCAGTGTAACAGAAGTGGCTCCGTGCTGAGATGTTTGGAATATGTGCATGCAGCCTCTGCGCATGCTTTGTCGGGATGCTCCGCTTCTGTCTCAAAGAATGAAAATCTAGGCCTGGAGGAGGCTCCTCTCTGGGGTGGGAGCGTTCAGAATTGAATAATCTTGCTATGTAATGCTGGAGATGACTAGCTGGGGTGGGGGAGGCAGTGGTGGGGCCCACTGATGTCCTAAGAAGGGCACACCCTTTATTCATGCCTCCTCATGTACCACAGGCTACAAAATCCTACTTCCTTCTTTTCCTCTCAGGTCACGTTAAATCACATCTAAAAATAACAGGCAGAACCTCTTACTGATTCTGTGGCATGGAAAAGATTAGGGACTTAAAAAGAGGACGTTTTTTTCCTCACCTCTAAGCCACCAAGATTACTGGCAGCTGATAGTCCACAAAACTGGGAAAGGGCTTCTTGAAAGGTAGTTCTTGTTCTGTTAATTCCCAAAGCACAGAGCTGAAATACTTGGGGTTTTGTCTTCTAGATGTGGTGTGTTCTGCTCACCAAAGCAACTCAAAAGGGGGTTGCTGTATGTGGCAGTGAGGGGCTCCCTTCACGGCTTAATCTGTGAAAGGCCACTAATAGCATTGTCTCATACAGCGGCTGGGACTGCTGTCAGAGGAGGGGACCTGGCCCAGGACTTCTGGCTCTGAAAACCTGAACCTCTCATGTATGAGCTGGAAGTCTGCAGTCCCTTGGCAGAAATTTTACAGGCTTCTGTATGAGCTGGTATCTGGAGTAGGACATAGCCAGGCTTTGAAACTTGACCAAGGGTTGCACTTGGGTGTTACTCTCAAACCTGAAGAGGGAGGACAAGGTAACAGTGAGATGATTGTGTGTACTACTTACTGCAGAGTCTGCCACCCTGTTTACCGAGCTTGTGTATGACACACCTTGTGTCCACACCTGAAAGTGTTCCCAGGAGTGCACTGCTGTTCCTCAAGTCATTTAAATTAGCTTTCCTGAAAGCACATGGAACCAGCATGTGGCCTCCCGTGGCCCTGCTGGTGAGGTGTCTCTGCAGAGAGTGCAATGGGCACCAGTTGTATAACCATCCTCCCACTCTTGTCTTAGGCCATGTCAGATTGCTCCTCAGTGTTGCTTAATTTCCCAACCTTTTCTTGATAGGAAAAAAATTTTTGCACCCTCGATAAACAGTGGTTGAGCTGAATCTGCTGAATGACTTCATGGAGTAGGGCTAGTGACCTGAAAAGTGTGTGCATGCTAGAGTGATCCCGTCAGAATGACACCAGTGCTCATTTTCTGTCTTGGAACTGAGTCCTTAGGTGAAATCTGTATTTTTCAGAAGTTTGTATTTCCCTCTGCTTAAAAAATTAGAAAGAGAAAATCCTGTACTTGGAAGGACTATTGCTAGAGCTGAAGATCTAGCTTAGTTTGTATGGGAAGCCCCGTTGGTTTTGGTAGGTTTTTTCCTCTTTTTATATAAAACTCATTCTTACGCACAATCTTCTCAAATGTAAGGTTGCTCATGACCAGTACTACAATAAGAATATATCCTCAGCTTTCTTGGGTTGTTCTGCAGCAGTGGCCCCATTAACAAATGCGAGATGTGGGAGTAAAACATTAAGCAACTGTTTGTTGCCTGTCAAAGACATGAATCTTATTTTAATAGGGATGAAAGACATAGCCTTAAGTGTTAGGAATCCCTGAAGTTGGGAGTGATCCACTCATCACCTCCTAGTCAGCAGCAGCAGCAACGTGAGGGTGCCAGACTCTTGGGCTGCAGGACGCAACTGATCTCCGCTCTGTATGCAGTATGGTGGTGTTGGTCAAGTGCAGGAAGGTATTTCAGAGCCTTTCTCTGACATGCCAGAGGCGGTCCACTGCTGAGTAGATACAGCCTGCCAGGCTGGATGGATCCAGGCATTTCCGCTTCATATCACAGAGGCTAGCAATGCCTTGAGGGATAAAATGTGAAATCCTGTCTTCCTTGTCTTGACTAATTTTAGGTCCCTGGTAACTTTCACGTGTCAACACACAGTGCCACTGCGCAGCCTCAGAATCCTGACATGACTCACATCATCCACAAGCTCTCATTTGGGGACAAGTTACAGGTGAGTTCTCTTCCCTGAAAATTCCCTGGCTCTAGGGGAATGAATGCAATGAGAGTGACCTTTAATATTAGACACTTTGGTTTTATGGAAGGGCCATGTACAGTGTGGGGAGGACATAAGAAAGGACTGCCTGGGTAAGCAAGCCCATCCGTTGCATTCATGCAATGTACACTCAGTGTGGAAGAGTTTGCAAACTGTTTACATGCCACCACTTCAGGAAGGAGCAGTAGCCAGTCATAGAGTAACTTTGCTGTTTTCATCTGAAACTGAAAGTGCTTTTGGGAAACTATGTGGCTGTCTTCCTGCAGGGAATAGAAATGAGGATTCATGGCTTTGCAAAATCCTATGTGGTACTGTTTTCAGTATTAATGCACCAAACGAATCTTGACTGCCTTTGCAGAGGAGCACTAAGTATGCTAAGGGAAGATGTGTGCTTGCTACTGTGTTTACCATGGTACCAGTCAAGTTCTTTTTAATTCACTTCATTGTACTTGTATAGCAGACACCTATTAGTCAAATTTGTTCTATGAAACACAAGTTAGACTTAGAACTGCCAGTTCCCTGTTGGGAAGAAGCTGAATGTGTGTACTTGCCCAGTGGATAGAGTTTCACCAGGTGTTGCAAGTTATGTAATAATTCCTGATTTCTCAATAAGGACAGATTACAGCACTTCTCTAGCCTACTTCCAAGGAGCTAGCATCATAGGTGGGAGTTATATGTGCACACCCAGTTTGCGACTCACCCTAAACATTGCTTACCCATAGTCTCTCTGTAATCTTCTTTCCTCAGCACAGACGTCTCATTAGTCTGCTTCTTGTACACCCACTTCCAAAACCCTTTTTCATGCTAACAAGTCTAAGCGTTGCTTTGTAGTCTTCTGATTCTGCTCCCGGCTTCTTTTAGGAAATATCTTGTGTGGGAACGCTGAAATATTAGCATATAAATAAGCTTGGCTTAATGTCTGTAAAGCACACTGAGATTATGAAAAATATTAGGTAAGTGCTAATAGGGAGTTCTGCAGTTTGCATGGGAAATCAGTGCTCTAAGGTAGCATTCCCATTGTTTTATCATGGAGTTTTTGAGTAATGGAGCTGAAGTGTGAATCAGCATGAATGATATGAGAAGCCTGGATAGTTGGGGGCAAAGGAGCAAGCGTCTTCAGTTCTGGTGGTGAGAAACCTGTCTAGCAAACATGTAGCTGGCTCCTGATTTGGACAAATTCTGATTAGTATTTTCAAAGTTCAAAATAACTACTCATCATCTCCATACAGAAGAATGGAGCATGTAGGTGCTGCTGATCCTGCAGGCAAATGTGCATTCAACAGCACAAATTAAAGAAAGATATGTTCACTAAACAGGTGCTACCAAGACTGAGCAAGCACCGTAGAGAGCCAGCAAGTACGGAGAGCTTTCAATCTATCTAGGTACACCTTTGAATATTTTGGGTTGTCTCCACCTGCTTTGGTGTAACATATGCTCATATTTCTTAAAGAGGGTGAGGAGCTTCTCATTCGCTTGTGTCATGTGCTGGGAGTTAGTTCTCTGTAGGTTGTTACCAACTCTGCAAGAATGATCCACTAAGGTACATGCTGTGTTCTCCAGAAAAAACAGTCTGTTTGAAATAGAGATTTAAATCTCATCTGGCATTGAAGGAGCTTCAGTTCTTCAACAGTAGTTCATGCACAATAGTGGCAGATTTTTTGTAGATTTTTCCCTCGTGTAGATGAGACCAAAATTCAAACCAATATGGTTCTTGCATGTCAGGTAACCCAGTAAAAAAGAGATGTGGACAGTAGGAGATTATATATTTTTAATCATAGAATTCTGTTGAGTGCTAGATCATGGTGTTGAATAATCCTAGTTTTAACCTCGTGAGAGGTCTTGTCTTCCCTTGATAGTTGCGAGGTTGGAAGTTATTTTAGCCTGCTGTTGGACTCTGCCTAAGTTATATGTCCAGTTATATGTCTTTGCATGTGTTTGTAGATGTTAAAGCCTAGGGTGTTCAAGACCCTGGCAAGCATCTTTTTGAGGTCCATGTTGCAGGAGAATAAAGTGTTGACACTGTTAAACCACTGACTAGCCTCCTGTGCCACTACTCCAAGCACTAGATTTGGCCTTGGTAGTGCAGGACAGTCCTGAGAACATCTGGCTAAACAGGCTCACTTAAATTCTCTGTTGCAAAGCAATTTTGTTACTGTGGCCAAAAGCTTACTCCTTGTTGAAGTCCCTCCAGGTACTTAACAAGGTACAAACAAGTATGTTCCCCTAAGGAACACACCTGTGCACTTTGTAGAGCAGAGAGTAATTAGCAATCTACGGACAGCAAGTATGGTAATGGGAGTCTAGAATATTCCACAAGGAAAATCATGGTAAAACATCAGACTGGGAGTTACAAATGCCATCTGTGTTGCAAAGACAAGAGAGGCAGATGCACCAAAGGACCTGATGGCACAGAAAGAGGCAGTTGTGGAGATGTCTGGTGGCTTTGTCTGTGTGTCACTGGGTAGAGAGATGCAGAGCAGACAGCTTTTACATAGAAACAGAAGTGTGGATGCTGGGGAGCCAAGGATAAGAATGTAAGTCCAAATACACTGGTACCTCACAGGATAGATACAGTTGTTTGCTGAATAACTACTCAAATATTTTCTGTTCGAGTGTTTGAAGTGGACCTTAAAGTCTCTGGCCCAGATGTTCTACAAGAGACTTCTCAGCTGTATCAAGAATGGGACATAATACTGTAGCCCAGTCCAGAGACTCCTCTTTCTTCATATGCTTTTTACAATGAGTAAAGAATATGTGCAGTCTGCATGTGTAGTTCGGAAATGGTTTTGCTGTTGTGTAAAATATTTGAAATGCTGGCAGACTGAAAGGCACTGTAGAAGGTTCAGCTGCTGCTTTTGCTCTGTGCTTGTTACCAGCACCTTGCCAGTTGAACTTGCTGATGGATTTGTCTCTCTAGAATTTTCTTTCTCAGGAGAGAAGCAGATTCAGTTGCTACTTCCTCCAAACCATCGTCCACTCCGTAGCATTCAGAATAGGGAAACAGCCATTAGGATGAGACAAATACATTCACATGCTATCAGTTGTGGAGAGGGTCTGGGAAGGAGATTGCATTGCTCTGTTAGCGAGGTGAAAATCTGTCACACCCATGACCAAATACTTCTTCCAAACTATTCCTCCCTCTTGTCTGGCTTAAGGTCAGGAATTTTTAGGTTGTGGAGTTATTTGTCCTTTCTGTATAGCTTACTGTACATTATGTGAATGATGCAACCTTTAATCTACAGCTGTTGCTGTGGGGTTTTCCCTGTCTAGAGAGTTCACAAATTGATTATTCTGTTGGTGGACATCAGAGTCCAGATCATAGTATGTGGAAGGCATGGGATGGAAATCCTGTTATTCTGGGCAAACAGATACTTGCATGCCTGGGACCAGCTGCAGGAAAAGCTGAATGAATGGCAGTGCTGGCATGTGTCCTTCCAATCTCCAGGGGCATAGTGTGTGTGGTGTGAAAGCTGGGCTAATGAGTTAAAGCTGTACAAGCCCAACTGCTCTGACATGAGCTACCTTTACAGTAGAAGTCTTGAGTTTTAACCTGAATATGACTCCCATTTATTTCCCTTTCAGTGTGATAAATTAATTTCACAGTTAACTATGCAAAGCTCTTAGGAAATATCTCACAATGAAATTTCACAACTGGCCTCTTCTAACTGCAATTCCTTTGGCTTTGGAGTGGTTTTGGAGTTTCATCTTGTAAGATATTGTGAAATAAACTTTTTTACTTGGAACCAACCTCTGTGGTGATGGTCACTGAAAGACATTTCAAGTCATCTTTTACTGGATTGAGGCTTTGTTTTTGGAAAGGTTGAATCAGGCTGATCTCCTTGTTACAGGATAGGATAGGGAAGCAAAGGTCAAGAGTACCAAGTCAGAGCATAGTTTCTTCATATGCCTTTTTGCTTTCCAGGTCCATAATGTTCATGGAGCGTTCAATGCCTTGGAGGGAGCAGACAAACTCAGCTCGAATCGTACGTATTCTTGGTGATTACAGGTCTTAGCCACTCTCTGCAGGAGGGAAAAAACAGGGCCATTCATGCAACACTGGTGTATCCAAAAGTCTTTAATCTGCCTCTTCAACCAAAATGATCCAGACATTGCTGACTGACATTTCCATTTTCTCCAGTACCATAGAGAAGCCTTAGTCCAAAAGGTCCTTTGCAGCCATTCTGCAACCTGGACATTGTCTCCAGCTCTGTTATGACCAACTCAGAGCTACCGAGTTTCTTATCCATATCCTATTCTACAGCTTCCCTTTGCTGCTGTCACCACCACCAGAACTTTTCCTTGTTCTTGTGTTGCGAGTTAGCGCTTACCTTAAGTTCTGCCCTGTGGCTGGAAGGATAGACATTTTCATTGCCCTTCTTTATGATCAACAACACAAAAAGAAATCTCCAGTGCATGCTACAATTCAGCGTAGCTTTTCTCCTTCAAGTGTTCAGGCTCCCACAGGATATCAGTCTTGTCAACTTCTTGGAACAAAGTTTCTATGGCTGTTCCTGAAGCTAGACAATTGTGGGTTTTGGTGCAGTTTTTTTTTTTTCCCCTCCAGGAGCCAAATGTCATTGTGTTATACTTGGCCAAAGGACCCTGCAGAGAAATCATTTAGAATTCTGGTTTAGAACTGTTTCAGCAGACACAAAAAAGGGCACAAGCCATTTAAATAATGAAAAAAAATGAATTAATAATTGTTAAGCAGCTGTAGGAGAAGGAAGAAGAGAAAGAAAGAAAGGTGCACAAGGAATGGGACTACACAGGTTGTCATGCCTCAGCTTTTTCTGTCAAAAGAAGCTCAGTGAGCTGGGGCTCTAACCTTAGCTAGTTCTTGATTTAACGGGGACAGCTCTGTGGTGGTGGTAAGTCATACCATTTATAGCTGCAAGCAGTTAGGAAGGTTCAAGTGACCCACACTCATCTCTGTGGGTCATGGTGCTACAGAAGTCTTAGACTGGTGGGCAGGTTCTGGTGTCATCCAAGTACCTTACAAAGTTTTGTACAAAGGATGTAAATGTAGGATGTGAAATTGTCACTTTGTCACAGAACCTGAGATAAGGAGGAGGGAGATACGTTTTCTGTGACTGACTTGTTTTCGTTGATTTCGCACATTTACTTTGAAATGTTGTGTAGGCTGTGATTCCTTTCTCTGAATGCTAACTTATACTTTCCTTTCCTTTCCTGACCGCAGCTCTTGCATCTCATGATTACATATTGAAGATAGTCCCGACGGTGTACGAAGACATGAGCGGCAAGCAGCGATATTCATACCAATATACTGTAGCAAATAAGGTAAAGCAGCAGGTAGTTCTCAGAGAAGCTCCCCATTGCAGCCCAGTGGATGCACGGAGGATCTTCAGTCATCATTCCTCCTCCCTCCTGCTCCTCTGCTCTGCAGTCATGTACATTTGTCCGTAGGTGAGCAGTAGCCTCTGCTGGGAGAAGGAGGAACTGAAGCTCGAGTGGGCCTTCCTTTTGCTCCTGGTGCTGGCATTTACCAGGGTTGGGATTGTGAGGGCTTGTCAGAACAGGTGGTGGTATTGTTTTAATTCTAGAGAAAAGTATTCTTACTCCTGAATTTCTCATATATATCAGTGTAACTGATCTAGATTTCCATAAATTGTGTGGAAGGTTTTGACATGCTGCAGGAGCTCTTGTGATTTGTGTCAAGGTGCATCTGGATGGAAACTGCAATCCAATTGAACATACGAAATGGCACTTACACATGGTTTTATTAATAGAACAGTCTCAGTTGTGATACATGTATCAGACAAATAAGTTAGCACAGTTTTTAGCTTTTTACATACGTTGATTTCAGATATTAAGCCACTGAACCTGCAGCAGCAAATTGTACTGGTTAACTAATTCACAGTGCCTACTTTATTATAGTGATTATGATAGTTATTGCAACTTTATAATTCTTGAATTAATTTACATTAAATATGAAGATATTTGTATTTTAATAATACAATGTATTGAACTTGGGGGGGGGGGGGGAAGACGACCCTATTTACTTTTTAAGGTAAAAAGCCTCTTTCAGTTTAAAATTATTTGCCACTCAGGTGCTAAGTGGAAGTCCAGAATCTGTTTATAATATCTAATTACTGCTAGTTTACCATAACTGAGAATCAAGCATGCACTCTCACGGACTAGTTCTTAGATTAACTTTCCTGTCTAGTGACTTTTAGGCTTGCTTGTGCAGTGTGTCCCAATGATTTGGATGTCTCCCTCTATTCAGATTACAATGTATTTGCTCTGCTTAATGTCACAACTCTTGTTCTGATAAGACTCTTGTGACACAAGTTCTGAAAGTAATTTGGAAAATAGACAGCAGGAGCTTTTGACACTTCTGTGAGCATGGTTGCAAATGGGGGCGTTCGGCCAAGGCTGACTCATTAGGGCAGGATTGCTGGTGGGGAAGAGGGGAGAGGAAGGAAAAAAATGAGGTCAGTTCTATCAAAACTGAAGTGCAGAGGAACAGTGCTGCCTCTGCATTTTCTTCTCATTAAAACAAAAAATTCTCTTATTGGTGCTTTAGTCCTTGACTCCCATACTGATCGGTGAGAAACAGAAATCAGAAGCCATTGGAATACTCTGGCACAGATTGACTAGTATGAAGAGGTAGAGTCTTAAGTGTGGACCGTCTGTCTCCTATCCCCTTTTACCTCCTAGACCCTGTTTCCTCACTTCCCTAGATAGCCACTGTCCCAAGATATACTACAGAACTTCCGCAATAAAAGCCCTGAAAATATTATGACTCAAGATTTCAGCTGCATTCTGCTTCTCTTGTCATCCATGGGGAAAAAAACTAAATAGAGGGAAATTTGGGATTTATATGAGATTAATGAAGGAGATAGATGCTGTTCCACAAGCTCCCTCTGAGCTCATGGAAAGTAAAATTATCTTTTTTGTATCATGCTCATGAGTGTCCTATTGCTTGTCCTTTCTTCATCTTTCTGAAGTATATGAGGTTGTCTTTGCCTCGGTGTGAAGGAGAGAATTAAAACAGAAGAAGCCATCTGAGTTGGCAGGCACGTCACAGGGCTAAAGAAGGGAAGAGCAGCTGGGTAAAGAGGCAATGTGTGCCATGCCGGTGCTGATGGTTCTCATTAGATTGCTGAGTCCCCAGCCTCCTTTGCTTTGATTTTTCTTCAGTCTGTCAAGATAAATGTCCTGATCCTTGAAACTTGATACATATTTCCACTGAGAGCACAGGCAAAATATTAGCTCAACAAGATGTGACTTTTGATACTAAGTTGATTTTAGTATCTGTTCTACATTGCATTGTGCAGTATGTCTTATTGGGGTGTTGTCCTGTTACTGACTGATTGCACTGTACCTGTTATTGAAGAAATGCATTAAAGGAGATTATCACTGGCAATCTGAAGATGTCTCTCCTGAACAAGCTTGGAATATTTTTGAACCTTTGCCGCTAATTTTCTGTATACAGTTTCATTTTGGCTTTCAGCATGATTTTTAAACATGGCTCTACGTGATTCATACTGAGTGGGCAAAGCATTCACATTGTTGATCCCAATGCAAAGGGGGCCTCACAGACAGGAGCTGCTGCTTGCTATTCTGAGTGCATGGACAAGAAGGGATTTTCAGGTTCTTGCAAACGCAATTCTGTTTGTTTGATGAATATCCCAGTATATGATTTACATACTGACAGTACAAAAACTTCACCTGCAACCCCTTAGAGACTGCTTGTATTTAAATAGAACAGATCTAAGCTAGAGAAATCATACAGGAATTAACTGTTTGCTTCTTTCAGTCTGATCATTAGTACAAAACAGTGCAGTAAGGGCCAGATCCACAGAAGCAGTTTTATTGCAGACACTCTATCTGGAACGAGATTGCTCACATTTTCTGCCATTTTTCCCCCACTTTCTTTTCTAGGAGTACGTAGCCTACAGTCACACTGGCCGCATTATCCCAGCTATCTGGTTTCGTTATGATTTGAGTCCCATCACAGTGAAATACACAGAGAGGCGGCAGCCTTTGTACAGGTTTATCACATCGGTGAGTTACTCTAAACCTCTAATTCTCCCTTCTCCTGCCTGCCTCTCATTTCTCTTCTGAGCATTTCTTGTCCAGAAGAATTGAGTTTCTGCTTCAGAGCATCGTGACATGATTGAAATAAAGCAGTACATTACTGCAATTGTACTGAAGTGCAAGTGAGGTAACTGGTAAGCCCTATGCTCTGACAATTTGATTTAATAGCTAGGCACAAGAAGAAAGAAAATTATCCTATTCCAGAAGTGCCAAACTCTGTCTAGGCAGGATGGGCACTATTGCAGCATGTCAGAAACTTGGAAGTAAAGCTAATGTGGTATGTAGTAAAGCACGCTACAATAAACTGTCTCTCTAATGATGAGATCTAACTTGCAGAGAATGCAGGGCAGTTGTTTTACTCAGTGCTGCTGCTTGGCTTAATATGGGTATGCTGGGTCCAGTCATTTACTCCTGGGTAGAAGTGGAGAAGAGCTGCATTACCAAGTTCCAGAGGTGTTTTCCTGACGAGTTATGTTTTGATCTATTCAGATAACATCCTGCAGTACTGATAGTAGCATCTATAACACAGCTGTACTGTCCAAACTGCTGGTTAGGCAAAGAGCTATTTAAAGATCTTCCAGAACTTTAAAAAAATGTGTCCTGGGGGAGCTGGCTTAAAATTTAAGCTGCAGTCTGCTGTACCAGTGAGGCATGGTAGAATGCGAAGTGGTTGATAAATTGGCTGGAATGAAGACTTCAGATTTTGATTTTTAAACTGTTTGAATATTTTAATTGGAAGTAACATAAACAGTGTGGCTGTGTTACGCTTAAAGATTTTGATTTTGCAGCTTCTGATGAACACGAAGTTCCTTTCACTTCAGAAATGCGTGTGATCCCTTAGGATACACAAATACCAAGAGAAAGGGACTTGAAGCAAAATCTAAATGTCATGGTTTAAGACCTTCTCTTCTTAGCACGTCTGTTTGGTTTCAAAACATAATCCTAAAAAAGGTCAGACATCAGCATTTTATGACTTGGCATCTCATACTGTCTCTACTTCTTTCCCTAACAATATGCTCTCATATGCATAGGTTTCTTACGCATCTTGGGGTTGAGTGTGTGGAGGTGTTTTTAATAGGAAACAGTGTTTGGAAAGGATCGATAGCTGGCATTATTCTTTGTCATGAGTGTTGCTAGCATTGATTTACTGCTAATATGCCATTCTAATGCATATAAATAGCATCTTTGTGGAATTTGGTGCCGTACTTCAGAGTTTACATAAGGAGTCCACAGGAGAGGCTTTCCTCACTGATTGCCGCAATGACCTTTTGGATTTGACATGAGCCCAGCTAGAGCTTTACCCCATCATGTCTGTAAAGTTAGCCAGGCACGTGCTGGCTGCTAGACTGCTGAAGAAGAGTTTTACAATTGATTTTTGTCTACTTTGGTCTTATAAATAGCTGTAGTCTCAAGCAGCTCACTTGGGGCCATTCCAATTGAATGTCCCTCCTATGGAGATGTGTGGATGATACTGATATCTGCAGTAGCTGTTATGCAGTACATCAGACAGGTGTGCCGTACCCTTTTCAGATGCGGCTGACTTAAAGGCAGAACCTTGCTGCAGATGCTGCACTGTGGCTACTGGTCTGGACCATCTGGCCCTGGTACAGATGACCTGCTCTTGCTCTCATTTAGGCTAGGAATGTTTTACAGTAGTGCAGCCTTGGCTGTGTATGTGCTACACCTAAAGCTTTACAGCGTTCAAGGTGGCATTGAAAAGGTTGGAGGGGGGGAGCGGTGCTGCAGAGGATCAAAACACCTTTTGTTCTAGGTTTCCTTGCTCTGTTTTGATGACATGATCTGTTCCATTGTCCTTTCCACTGCTTTAGCCCCTTCCTGTATCTCCAGCGTGGCCTTTTGCATCACAGTTGCTCTGGATACCAGTTAGTGATAATCAGCACTGGGCTGAGGTCCAGACAGAGATTGTGCTGGGGCATCTGGAGTTGTTGCCGAACGGGGCTAGCCAAGGAAAGCATCAGCTTTTTCTGAGCAGCAGCTGCTTAATTTAAAAACCACAAGAGGGGCTGTAGGGTAGGGGGGGATCACCTGTGACTCCTTTTAGTGAGCAGATTGTTTACTAGGGCACCCATGTGGCTTTCAGTAAATTTAAACATGTCCTGGGGATGGAGGAGGATCCTGTGGGCTTGAAAGACACTTTTAGCAGTTAGACATGTAACACAGTGTGTGGCTAAGCATGGCCACCTGTCAGGGAAATGGTGTCCATGTTGGAGGGAGGAATACGCTACGGAGGGGCGATCCCATGTGGAGTGGTCAGATGAGAGAGGGGTTTTGGCTGTTCAGCAGACAGCCAAAGGAATCTCATTCTGCTGCTGAGAAGGTTATTTGATACTCTTTGTTAGTAATGAGTGTGCCCCCCAAAAACCTCAGCGCTGGTTTTAGCAGCATTATAACACCATAGCAGTGTTCCCAGTGAACCCTCTCTAACTCATGCCTGCTCCTTGGGTTTTTGTGGTATGAAGAATTATCCTAATTTTCTGTACCATGTGAGAGGTGCTTCCTGTGCAGGACAAAAGGCATTGGTTTAGCACAGATTTTACTTTACATGTCACGCTTCAAAAAAATCAGTACTAAATAAGATTTGTATTGCTTGTGGGTCAGTGCTGCCACTGTCACTGTGCTGTGAATTTGCCATGGATCCCGGGGTTAACCACAGACACCTGGCACAGTGTTAAACACAGTAGTTTTTGCCTGTTAAACTGTACTGCTTAAAATCAAGGCATCTCCCCATAAAGAGAAGCCATTCATGGCCTCGTGGTTGAGGTGATGGAGCAAGGGGGAAAGTTTCACTGCTGAAAATTTATGAGTTCCTCTAAGTGGCAAAACTGAAAGAAGGTTTTATCATGAGCTCAGTCTAGGGGCTGGGAGGGGAGAGCAGGCAGAAAACAAGCTGAAGTTCTGGTGAAGTATTCAAAATCCAAAGAAAAGAATAGAATTTTTTTCCTGATACAAGAGGACTCGTGTGCCCTCTAGGTGTGAAAAAAATTAAACTGGAAAAAATGGTTGCAGGGAGAATTATTTCAGCCATGGAACCTGTTACCAACATGTATCATAGACTCAGTCCTGTGGCTTTTTTAAAACCAAGAGAGTGTTGTTCTACAAGCTGTGCTGCAGGTCAGCCAGAAACCTCTGAGTGGGATTCTGCAGCTTACCTTACTAGGAATTACCTGGGAGTCCTAGTGGTCCCCTCTATCCTAAAAAGTAATTTTCAGATTTTAAGACATCCCAGAGGTCCACACTCACGTATCTGACACTTGCCTTTCTGTCATTTTTCCTTGCAGCCTCGCCTTTTCTTACATATCTACTTGTGTTTTCCTTTAGACTTCAGCCTGCATGTACTAACCTATAATCATATTCTGTTCTAAAACCCTCATATGTACTCCACATTGCATGGTCTCTCACTGCTGTAATTATTACACTTCTGTATTCCTTTTCCTTCCTGCTTTAATGGTTGGGCCCGAGTCAAACTGTAACCTCATGGAGCCAAACGCAGCTCATTCCCGGTGTAAAATTCCATTAAATATAAATAAGTGCATGATGCCTAACTTCTTTCAGTGCTGCTAAGGAGCAACGCTCCATACATATTAGAACTGTGATGATAAAGAAACGCAGTGGTGCAGCTTCTGTGCTGACCTACAGACCAACCCTGGTGCTGCCTTTTTTTTGTCACAATGAAACAAGAGGGCTGTGTGCGTGCCGGGAGGCAGGCTCCAAGCAAATGCCAGGTGTGTGTGACTCATAAACACTCAGCAGTACAGAGCTGTGCAGATGAATGCAGACTTTTTTTCTATTCCCCAACCCCTTGCACTGCTGCACTGAAATCAGATTTTCCTACCATATGATGCAAAATCTTAGTGTTGGACGGGTTTTCTGTTGTTTGTGGTGTAACATCTCCTGTCAGCTGAGCTGCTGTAGACTGAAAATAACCCAACTCCATTGCGGTCATTTTCCCTGAAAAGTCACCCTGCGTCATGCTCCAAGGGATAGCAAGGAGGGGGGGGCACAGAGGGCAGGAGCTGGACTTGTTCACTAAAAATACTAACTTTGCCTCAGGCTGGTACTCTGGTTTTTGAAGCCTTTATCTGCTGGAATGCCAACTGTCCTGCAAAAGCCACGTTTACTGCAGCTCCTCATTTCACTGAGCTCACTAAACGCCTATATCCCGGTTATAAATACTCATGTAAACGAGTGCTTTATTTCTTGTTGCCTTCGCTCACCATTAATGAACTGTTTGTTCTGTTGCCACCGCTAACTCCTTGATGAGCTGAACGCTGCTGCTCTTATGTTACTCTCTTGTCTGTAACTTTGTCTATGGGGTGTGGGAGAGGAGACATGGCACAGTAGGTCCAGTGTGGCACCGGTTCCCTTCTGTGTCAGTTGCATTGCCCTGCTACGTTGGCTTACTGATTTGGGGTTCCTCTCTCTCTCTTGGCTTCTAGCTCACAGCAAAATCCCCCTTTTCCTGGGCAGGCCCTTCTCAGAAGATAAGCTCTGTATCTTGTCCTCTTCTCACTGACCCGGTGTCTCTTATTCTCAGAACCACCTAATCCTGCGCAACGTAAAAGACCAAATTAAAAGAGCATCACAGTTATGAAGTAAAAAATATGGGAGTTGGGAAATGCCAGGTCCTGTGTAATTATAACTTGGCTGTTAAATGTTACTAGGTTACATTATTGTGTATCATACTTTCCATGTGAACCCTGCCTTGAACAGTGCACGGGGTGGGCTGGCACCCTGTGAGTGGTGATTCTTCCCATCCTACGGTATTTGACTGCTGTCTTGTTACTAGCAGGTGGCTTGTATTAACCTGGTCCTGAGTACAAGTGATATGTTTCCACAAGGACTCAGAGACGGCTATTGTCATAGTATTGAACCCTTCAGATGTGTTTTCCTTCACAGTTTCCCTGGGAGGCAAGTTTGGCATTGTCCCCATTTCATAGATAAGGGAATTGAAGCAATGTGTTGCAAAGTCGATAACTGGTGCCCCCTGATTTTGGGTGCTCTAAGCCAAAGTACCTTTGGTTTAACATGTCGGAATACTTTTGCGTTTTTCTAGCACTTGGGAACTGAAGTAGGCTGTTATGCTAATCAGGAGATTAATTTTTTCCCTAACTTTGTTCTTGAAAATGATTACGTGTTTTTACTGGTGTTTAAATAATTCAACCCGAGACGTCTTGCATGGAAAAATTTGGCCCACGAAGAGTTAAGTTGGCAGTGCTTTTGTAAGCAGCCTTTGTCATGGAAAGTGTTAGACAGACTTAGCTGTAGGTGTCACTGCTAGCTAGGTTTCTCTGTTAGTCACTGTCCTTCACATGCTATTTAAGTGTCTTTTGCTGTTTGCAAATGCTGTATCTTGTGAAATAGGGAAAACACTCCAAGGCCGTGGTATTTATAATAGAAAACAGTAGTAGGAAGATATGAGCAACACAGAGCTTCTAGAAAGCTTTGTTAGGTGGAGTTTAGCCCAGAACGGAACAGCATACATGCTGTAGGCTCCTAGGAGCTGGGATTTATGATTGGCTCAGGCTATAATGAGTTCAGGATAGCACTAAGTTATTCCACTGTAGGGAATGGTTTTCCTGAATGATTGTCATGTAATTACGTCGCCAGTACTGTCACCCAGTTCTTACTGTGCTTCCAGAAAACACCCTAGCAATAGGCAATAATATCCTTCCCCCCAGTTTCAAGCTGTGTAAAAGTTTCCCTCATCACTGACAAACCTGTTTCCTCTCTCTGTACTTTTCAGATATGTGCCATCATTGGAGGAACATTTACTGTAGCTGGGATCCTCGACTCCTGCATTTTCACAGCATCAGAGGCCTGGAAGAAGATCCAGCTAGGGAAAATGCAGTAGCGATGAAACTCCACCCTAGTCTCCAAGGACAGGAGCAAAGATTGAGAAATCTACCACTACCTGTTTTTGTCTTTATTTTCTATTTGGTTGAATCAGTTAAGTTTTTCTCTAATCAGGCTGTTCAGTGAAGACGTCTTCAACAAATCAAAGAAATCTCCATGCATTTCAGAGCTCTGAGAGTGAAAAATCAATGGAATCAGGACATGGATTTCGATTCTCTCCCCCAGAGAGGTTGAAATGCCATATATGAAATACACCATCAGTTCTAAGTAAGGATGACAGTCTGTTCTCTGGGAGGTTCCTATGGCAGCGTACAAACTAGATAGTAGATTGCAAAGAGTTGAGCTGTCTTGTGGCACTTTTTGGAATTCTGTTGGATTTGCATGATTAGACAATCACTTTTGTATAAGGCAGAATTACACATTAGGAAGAAATTCCACCTGTGGTGCCAAAAAGGTGATGTATCTGTTGGAGAGGAATGGAAAGTATTAGTCCCCGTAGCACACTTTAGAGACAGAGGGCAGAAATGACATCAAGAAATGTTTTGTGCTTTTATTTGAAAGCTCCTTTGTTCAGATATGACCTTTCTAATGAAATGAACAAATGAGAAGAGGAAGCATTCCCCCAGCTACCTTTTCTTGGGTAATCTGTCATCCAGGCAGTGAAGGGCCTTTCTTTTACTCTGGATGTAAAAGTGGTTTCATTTCTTCCCAGAAACTGAATATCCAGTCTTGTGTTTACAGGTGGCATGAAGTAAAAACCAAACTGAGCAACACAGTTTTATGTGGCCTTTGCTTTGAAAGGGAATAGTTGTCTTTACAGCATTAGCTTTTATTCTTTCTTATGTTTTTTAAACAGACCACCCAACAGTCTGGATTCTGCACTTCTGCTTTATTAATATTATTATTGTTGTTGTTGTTATTTTGAAAAGGGGCTGTATATTCTATGTGTTCAGAAAAACGGTGCAGTCTTCTGGGTGGATGATGAGCACGGCTGACTGTCTTGCTTTGTGTGTGTATATTGAATACACCTGTCAAACACAGGAAGTCTGTCTTTTCAGGGTTTAAGCTGTCTCCCTTTTCCTTTAAAATTCAGTCAGGTGTCTTTTCTGAGCCCTAGACTGACACTGTTCACCCACAGGTACACCAGTAGCAGGGCAGGCATTCCCACAAGCTGCCCCCTGCTCGTAGTTGTTTTATTCCTTAAAATGGTACCTGAGCTTCTGTGCCCATTCATTCAAGCCTTGTCTTCTGAGGCCTCCAATAAATGGAGGTGTGAGGGGAGAACTACTGCCAGGTGTGGCTTGCATGTAATGGTAGACATGAGTTCACTAAAATTAGACCAATACCCACCAGCACATCTTCCATAGCCTCCTAAAAGTTCCTTGAGTAGTAACAGTTTCTGCATGCTTTGTAAATGTCTGAGCTGAGGATACACAAATTTTAAGTGTTCCAGGATGGATAAGAATCATAAAATAAAAATCTTTAACTCAATCAATGCTGTAAATTCTAAGACGGGTGCAGGATTTCTCTTGGATAATATCTACTGCCCACTGCCCTTTCCTGGAGGCAAAAGTATCCAACTATTATGCTGTAATAATATGAATCTTTGAATATTCAGTGTTAATGCTAGAGTCAGATGCATTTCAAAAGTATTCCTAATACATGTCTGTTGAAATTGTCTCATTGCTTTGGAAGTAGGGAAGGTAGCCAGTTTTATCCACACACCAAAAAGAAGAAGCCAACCACCCTACCCCTGACGTCCTCTGCCCTGTGGTGACTTCAGACAAATTACAGTGTTGGAATTTTTTCCCTGTTTTTGTTATGGACTGATTGCTATTACTTTAGGTGTAAACTGGATTGCGTAACTTCCTGTATCTGTAATGTATGGATAGATTTTATACGTTTTTTTTTTCCATTTACAAAAATCAACTTGAAAATGAGATGCTTGTCTTCATTTCAGTGTGTGCGTCCATGCGCCTGTGAGCAGTACCCACTGGATGGCGGTGGCTGCCCGGTGGGAGCCGGGATTTTCCATTGAGTTGCTTCTCTCGTTGGCTGAAGGATTTCCTCTAATCCACTGTGGCCAGCTGAAGCTTACAGCAAAAATGTCCTAGTTTTTTCCTCTTGAATTTCCTGAGTCTTTGCTCACAGCTTGTGAACCCAGTGGATCACAAGGATGTCATTTTTAATATCTTAGCAATGCATCCTGAGCTCTGCAAGAGAACGTCTTTGTAGTGTGATGGATTGTAGCGTTACTTTTTTCTGAAATTTCTTCCCTGGTACAACTTCTTGGACACAAACAAGCAAAGCTGTTTGCAGATTCCTTGTGTCCCCTGGCATGTTATTTCTGACCTTCTCCCCATCCTCTGAATTAAACGCTATCTTCTGGGCAGTCCAGGCCAGTTCTCTAAACCAGACCAGTGAAATTGTTTGGCTTTTTTTGGAAATAACAGATGCATACTTCAGTGTGCCTGCTTTCTCTGCCAAAACGTCCACTGCAATAACCTAATAAATCACATTTTTTTTGCTAGATGTGGAAACCAAATTGTACTCAAGTTCTGGCAAAACTCTGCTGAAGAAACAGTCTGCACCTTAGTTCTTTAAACCAGGTCTAAGCCTTCGAGTACTGCCCAGCCAAGGCTACCTTCTGGGCCTGCTGTAAGTTGTGGCGAGCTTGTCCTTCAGACATGGCTGGCTTGGGTCGTGTAATGATGCTGCATCATGTGTTTACAGAAGAATTTGCTCTTCATCTCTCCAAATGTGAAAGCGAGGTAGTTACTGTTACGGCAGTCCTGCCCCGTGCATACACATCTCATTAGATTTCACTTTTATTTTCAAACACTTTCTAGAGACAAAATGAACCTAGTTATGCTTTTAAACATCAATGCAAACAAAATAATTTCAAGCCATAGTGGAAGGAAAACCATTGATTGTAGGTGTTCATCCATATTCCTGACTTTGCTCTTTCAAGTTGGTATTTTGACAGAAGTATTTGTGGTTTTCCAAGACAGACATCCCTGTAGGAAGTAAAACATTTAGAACTTGTATATATTCCAGTTTAAATAAGTCCCTCAAAAAAGGTACACTCCATCCTATGGTGAGAACTTGTGGCATAGGATGCTTTGCAATGGTGGAGTTAAAATTTTTAGGTTTAGGGATAGCTGTGCTTAGGTATATTCTAGGAAGTACGTGAACTGCTGAAGATTATTTTTTTAAGGAAAAAAAAAAGGAAATGGGGTAAGAATAGATTGGAAGACGTGCATTTATGAATGATTTATCAAATACTTGCACTCAACTACTGCTCTGTAAAAAGTGAAATCTGCAGTGTAGATGGTAATAATTTCTGAATATTTCTCATTTAAAGTTGTTTTTTATTTGTGAGATACACAAATCGTTCAGGCTGAAAATGACTGTGATGAGTAACTGCTTTAGAACAGTTGTCTGAAGTTTCAGATTAAATATGTCAATGAGTTATTTTTCAGTAGTCCTTGGAAGAAGGGAGAGGGGCAGGGGAGGGAGGACGTAGTCCTGTAGTACGTTATGGTGATGTTAAAAGCACAAGTCTTTTGCATTTTTACAGTGGAGATGATTAAGGAGTTCTGGCATTTCTCTTTTAATTTGCAACCTTATGTTAATAAAATATTAGCCTTTTTAGTTCTATAATTAAAAATAAAACTCTCGTGTGTTTTGATTGGCTTCTTGTTGCACTACTATTGCAAAATCAATCTAAAAGGGCTTTTTTCGCTTTTTTATAATTATTATTTCAGTGAACTAAGCGTTATCACACAATGAAATCACTGTAAGCCAGGTCACTGTGTAGAAAGTTAACACGAGGCTCTTTTGTAATCAGCACTGAGTCATGTCTGGACATTCAGTGCTTGGTTTTGAACAGTACCAAGTGTCCTAACCTCCCTTTTTTTAATGAGAGGTGAGTGGACTGTGCTTGGCACTTGCTGGGTTTGGCTTTAGTCACTGCTCCGCTTGGTGTATATAAAATAACCTGGGTTTTGTTCCCCCCCTTCTTTAATTTCCTTTTAGCCTTACTTCACTAAGTATTTAGAAATAAGTGTCTGAGGCAGTTATTAAAGATTAAATAGTAAAGGGTTACAACACAGTGAATTTGGGCACTATATATCTGCACCATATTAAGAAACCAATTCCTTTTAAGTTCTGGTATTGCTTACTTAAGTTGGTGTCTGCTGTACAACATCTTCAAAAGAACAGATCCTGCCCGCTTCCAATTAAACTCAAGTACAGAACGGAACTCAGATTTCCAGAAGCGCCAGGATGGTGCTGAAGGCTCCTTACTCTGCACAGAAGATGGTTAAAGGTGCTGGGAAAGGCTTTTGTGCAACTCTCAGCCTGCTGCAACTCAACAGTCCAGAAACTTTTCCAGCCTATCTTTATAAACCCAAAACCCAATCAAGTGTCTGTCACCCGGCTGATTGGTTTATTTCTGCCAATAACACATTCTGCCATAAATAAGTTTCCTTGAGAATAAATGAATCCGTGTCCTGAAAAAAATGCAATAGCCCCAAATCTACCTGAAATGCAAGCAGTTTGTGCAGGTAAGTCAGTTTGCGGAGGCGGGGATGCAGGTGCCGGTACACACGGGCGCAGGAGCACGGGCTGGGCTGAGGCGCTTGGAAAAGGAAACCGGTCCGCTTTTGGCTGAGGGAGGTGGGCTGGGCTGGGCTGGGCTGGGCTGGGCTGGGCGGGCCGGGCTGGGCTGGGCTGGGCCGGGCCGGGCTGGGCTGGGCCGGGCTGGGCTGGGCGGACTGGACTGGGCTGGGCGGGGCTGGGCCGGGCCGGGCCGGGCCGGGCTGGGCTGGACTGGGCGGGCTGGGCTGGGCGGGGCTGGGCCGGGCCGGGCCGGGCTGGGCTGGGCCGGGCTGGGGAGGAGGACGCTCGCTGGCGGTTTCTTTGTTTGCATCCCCGTTCGGGGAGGGGCTGGATTTGGGAAGAAGTAGCTGCTGCTAAATAGTCCTGACTTTGGGCACGGTGAAAGGAGGGGGTGCGGGAGCGGACGCGGGCACACCCGGGTGGGCAGCGGGGGTATGGTACCCGGGGGGTGCCGGGCACAGCCGGGTGGGCAGCGGGGCTGTGATACCCGGGGGGTGCCGGGGGAGCCCGGGTGGGCAGCGGGGCTGTGATACCCGGGGGGTGCCGGGGGAGCCCGGGTGGGCAGCGGGGCTGTGATACCCGGGGGGTGCCGGGGGAGCCCGGGTGGGCAGCGGGGCTGTGATACCTGGGGGGTGCCGGGGGAGCCCGGGTGGGCAGCGGGGCTGTGATACCCGGGGGGTGCCGGGGGGAGCCCGGGTGGGCAGCGGGGCTGTGATACCCGGGGGGCGCCGGGGGAGCCCGGGTGGGCAGCGGGGCTGTGATACCCGGTGGGTGCCGGGGGGAGCCCGGGTGGGCAGCGGGGCTGTGATACCCGGGGGGCGCCGGGGGAGCCCGGGTGGGCAGCGGGGCTGTGATACCCGGGGGGCGCCGGGGGAGCCCGGGTGGGCAGCGGGGCTGTGATACCCGGTGGGTGCCGGGGGGAGCCCGGGTGGGCAGCGGGGCTGTGATACCCGGGGGGCGCCGGGGGAGCCCGGGTGGGCAGCGGGGCTGTGATACCCGGGGGGCGCCGGGGGAGCCCGGGTGGGCAGCGGGGCTGTGATACCTGGGGGGTGCCGGGGGAGCCCGGGTGGGCAGGGGGCTGTGATACCCGGGGGGCGCCGGGGGGAGCCCGGGTGGGCAGCGGGGCTGTGATTCCCGGTGGGTGCCGGGCACACCCGGGTGGGCAGCGGGGCTGTGATACCCGGGGGGCGCCGGGGGGAGCCCGGGTGGGCAGGGGGCTGTGATACCCGGGGGGTGCCGGGGGAGCCCGGGTGGGCAGCGGGGCTGTGATACCTGGGGGGTGCCGGGGGAGCCCGGGTGGGCAGCGAGGCTGTGATACCCGGTGGGTGCCGGGCACACCCGGGTGGGCAGCGGGGCTGTGATACCCGGGGGGTGCCGGGGGAGCCCGGGTGGGCAGCGGGGCTGTGATTCCCGGTGGGTGCCGGGCACACCCGGGTGGGCAGCGGGGCTGTGATACCCGGGGGGCGCCGGGGGAGCCCGGGTGGGCAGCGGGGCTGTGATACCCGGTGGGTACCGGGCGGGCGCCCGCCCCGCGCTGTCCCGGTGCACCTGTGGCCGCCGGCCGCCAGGGGGCGCAGGTGGCCCCAGCTCCGCGCGCAGGATCTCGCGAGATCCCGGCGGCGGCTTGCGGAAGCGGAAGCGGAAGCGCGTCGCGCTCCTCTTTCCGGGCGACCGTCGCGGCGGCAGCAGCGGGGTAAGGGCGGCGCGGCCCGGCCTGTCCCCATCTGCCGCCATCCCGGGCGGGGCGGCCCTGCGCTGTGCCCCGCTGGCCGCGGCGCGGCGGGGCCCCTGCAGCGGCACCCGGCGGGGCCTGTTCGGGGGCGGAGGGGGCTCGGGCGTTGCTGGCGCGGCCGCGCCCGGAGCTGCGGGGCGGGGGCGGCGCGGCCCAGGCCCTCTTCGCGCGGGAGGGGGCTGCTCGCTGCTCGCTGCCCGGGGAGGGGAGCGGGGTTGGCCCGGGCTCGCCGGCCCCGAGGCGGGTGTGCCCCGAGGGTGAGGGCGCTGCTGGCGTTCGTGTGTCGGGCAGGGGCGGGGGGAGCCCGGCCCTGGAGTCTGGCTGCAGGGGCGTCTGGTGGGGCGGGCCTGCCCCGGAGCTGCCTTCGGGCGTGCCGTGGAGAGCTCAGGCTCCTTTGGTCTGTTGTTCGGTAATGGATTATTCGCTTAATAAAGCTCAGGCAGCGTATGGTGTTCTGAGTTGCCGTACAGCCCAGGCTGGCATGCACAGGAAGTGCAAGTGTGTGGTACTTGGAAGTTGTGGGGTTGAGCAAAAGCGTCGTTTAATGGACGTGCCTTTGTCAATCAGGATGAACGTGCCATGACAGACTATCTTGTAGTGCAGTTAAGATTTCAGGAAGGCCAAAGGTATTTTGGGTTTGCAGATCTGCTGAGTGTACCAACCTGGCGGCGTGCATTATTCGAGATACCTAAGCAGTATGAGTGCCTTCTTTGCGAGTCCAAAATACACATTTGCTTTATAAATGAAGGCAGTGTATACTACAGTGCAAAATTAGGACTAGTCAGTCAGGTGTCTTCTGAGAACAGCAAGCTTTGGATTAGAAAGAATGGTCTGATGTGCACGTGTGGCACATCTGTCAATCACAGGGCCATCATCAGGGAAGAGGCTTAAACCTTATTTGAAGTCCAGTTTGTAAGGGTATATTAACTGGGGGTGGGATTAAAAATAGTTAAAATTGGGTTTTTTGTGTCCTAGCATACTTTGTGTGGGTAGATGATAAAGCACAGTTTCTATGAGTTATAAGCATTCCTCAAACTATTGTTTTTCTTCATGCAGCCAAAATGAAGTTCAATCCATTTGTGACCTCAGACCGCAGCAAGAACCGCAAACGACACTTCAATGCGCCTTCTCACATTCGAAGAAAAATAATGTCCTCCCCGCTCTCCAAGGAGCTGCGGCAGAAATACAACGTCCGCTCTATGCCCATTCGAAAGGATGATGAAGTCCAGGTAGCTGCACTGTCTTGTCTTTTAAGTTGCGCTCTCACATGTGAAATTGTGTCTGTGTTTTGGTTTTCATGTTTAGCCTGTGCAAAAGGGAAGGGCTAGACAGATTCAAATTGGTGCTGGAGCTTTGCTGTGAGTCTTGCAGAAATAATGCAAGTTAATGTAGTCATAGACTATGGACTTAGCCTGTTCAGTGTTTCTTGAGATCCCATCAGTGACAGGGAAAATAAAAGGAGCACAAGTGTGCGGGCAACTTTACTGCACTTTAGTTACATGTATTGGTTAGCGCACTGGATTAAAGGCTTTTAACAATAAAGCACAAAACAAAGAATTGTTTTTCTTTTTTTATAGACTGTTTGCTACCTGTGATATTTGAAAGATAGTTTATAAATGAATACAAGCTAAGTGGCTTTTTTTACATAAAATGCAGCGGTAGGTGAAAAAAATAAGATGAAAAACTGTTGAAGTTGACCATTAGCCTTCTGAAAACATATGGAGTTCCTTCATTAGGGTTTACTGCAGGGAAAATGAGGGAAAAGTACAGTTCTGATCCATTATATTTTCCATTGTAGTGATTGCTGAAATGGTCCAGTAATTGATGTCTTTGTGGCATGTGTATAGAAAGAGCAGAGTTGGGATTTCAACCTGTGTGGTTCTGGTTTTCTGTTGGGATAATGAGATAGTGTTTTTTAAGATCTGGTAATTGTTTAAGGGGTAGTTTTGAAGTATGGGACAGTGTGCTTCTTACATCTTTGTTTAGGTTGTCCGGGGACACTACAAAGGACAACAGATCGGCAAGGTGGTCCAGGTGTACAGAAAAAAATACGTCATCTACATTGAACGTGTTCAGCGTGAGAAGGCTAATGGCACAACTGTCCATGTGGGGATCCATCCCAGCAAGGTACGGTGCACAAAGTGAGATCTGAAATGCATGAGGAGAGCTTGTTGGCAAATGAAGACACTGCTGCTGGCATGAGTGGAACCTTTTTATAGCACATGGATTGAGATACTACAGCATCGGGGGGGATAATAAACAAGGAAATGTTATGGTGTCATAGGAGAGAAGTGACAGTTGAAACCAAGAACTCCTCGATGTTTCTAGGGCTTATTTGGTGGAGAAGCTGCTAGAGACTTTACAGAGTCTTGACAAAAATAGTTTTTGAAGAGCTTGGTGTTTTTAAAGCACAAATCAGGTGGTTTAGAGCAACCCTTCATCTTTGCTATGTGGCATTTGCACTGGTTAAGGAGGTGTTAGAAATGTTTAGATAGGTGCTCAGAGTTGTGATTTGCTCTTGTGGGGTATTGTGAACTAAGTTCTTCTGAATCTGGTTTTAGCCTGAAGTGACTTACAATGTTTAGAGTTTGTGAAAACCAGGCAAAGCCTGTTTAGATCATAATAGGAAAACATTTCAAGCTAAACAGAACAACTAGACAACACCTGGTTTGAAGCAGGTGAAATTAGTCTGCTTCAGCCTTGTCATGTGGGCACACATACTGAACTGGTGGTGGAAGAAATCCAGTTGTAACAGGTTTTCTGGTCTAAATGGTTGGTACGATCAGCAGAGGCAGAGCAGAATTATTCCAAAACAACATAATGACTTGTGTGCAGTAACAATGTTTGATGGGCAAGGTGACATTGCCATTGAGCCAGTGTACATACTACTTGTGTGGTAAATGGCCAATGGTGGTAAAAGGAATTGAATTTTGTGCTCGTCCTTTATTTCTGTGAAAGTTGTCTCTAATTGGGAATCGGACCTTGATAAAGCTTTGCATAAAGATTCTGGTTATTAATGCAAAAGGAACAGAAGAATGTTTTGTTTGTTGCAAACTTGTGGTGGGGTGGATGAACGGTTTCTGCCTCTCCTAGATAAAGAGATAGGAATGGATTACCGTTAAGAGACACCTAAATGCACAGGGGAACCAAGGAGGAGTGTGCAGCCCTGCTGCAGCCTATATGGTTTTTCTAGGATTTGATTGTCAGTTGTACTTTTAAAGTACTCCTGTTAGTAGTATTAACACATTTCTTTGCCAGTTTGAGGGGGCACAGAGAGTGCTGAAGGCTGCTTATGGGCTGAAAATCAGAGCTTCAGTTTGCTGCTGCTCTATTAGAAATCTCATTAAGGCTGTGGCAGCAAATGGTCTGCACGATTTACCTTTATGTGTCCATGTTAGTAATACTTGATAATTGCCTGGCCACTTCTCAACTGTTCAATAGCACGTTTTTTTTTTAAAGAGTCTGTATATGAGTCTGTGAGTCACGCGCTATGGTGCATGAACTTTTACTGTTGCCTATAGTTCAGCCAGATGCGTTGGCTATTCCAAATGGTACAGCAGTGATAGGATAGTAGTCAGCGGCAGCAGCATGGTTTTCCAGTGTTCAAAAATTTAGGTAATATTCTTTAAAACATGGAGAAATTAAAATAGTGATCCATTACTTGCATTTGTGGTCATGGGATCAGCTATATGCTGTGTTTCAGGTGGATGTAGTGTCCATCGTGTTTGGGCAGCATAATGGAAATTAGGTTTACTTCAAAGTAATTACTTGAAATTTGGCTGCTTTTCAGTTTGTGCAGATGTTTTGGCAGCTGTGCATATCCTCTGATCCCTGAGCGTACCTGGGAAAATTGTGAAATACGGAGGTAATTCAGTACCTCGGCTCTACTCAAACCAAATGAGATAGTCCATGGAAATAACACTTGTGTGCCAGAGCTGATCTTCCTGGGCCGTGCTGTTACCACAGTTCTGTCAGGTTGCTGTACTTCAACACTGAAGAGACACTAATTTTTTTGTCTTTTCTCTAGGTGGTGATCACTAGGCTAAAACTGGACAAAGATCGCAAAAAGATCTTGGAGCGTAAAGCAAAATCTCGCCAGGTTGGCAAGGAGAAGGGCAAATACAAGGAAGAAACAATCGAAAAGATGCAAGAATAGATGGTTTCCTATTTGACACCATTAAAGAACTGCTAAAATTAAATCTATTGTTGTGTCTTCTCCTTTAGAAAGTCTTGGTACAGTGTGTCTGGTTAGTGTTTAAATATTCATTCTCATGTTTTGGTGTTGGCTGTGTAAAAAAAATACTTCCACTAAATTAAAAAGCTTTTTATACCTTTTTTTACTTTTAGGAAAACTAAAGACTTTTTCCCCATACAGGAATGTTTTAACCAATGTAGAAAGTAGTGCAATCCTGAAAACATGGATCCAGTGACCATTGTACTTTTGTCTCTTCCACTGATCTTTTGTGTTATTTAGATGTGTTCATGGGTTTAAATGAACATGTTAATTCTGTGCACTGTATATATTTAATATTTTATCAGACCTTTGAAGTAAGCGATTTCTGGCCATGAATCTCCTTCTGTAAACCTCTTAAATTACATTTTTTCAACTGTCTTAAGAATTTGACAGAAAAGGATGACATTTTAGAGGTTCCCTGGGCATGTTGTGGCCAACCACAGCACTGAATTTGCTGTGTGATGTCTCCGGGTCTTACACTAATGCAGTTGCTTGAGGATGGGGGGTTTACCTCACCTGTGCTGGTGAGGTAGAGCTGTCTGGATTGAAAAGGGTGGGAGTGAAGGCAGCCTCAGTGCTGTTGCTAACACTATTTGGATGAACTTTCCTGTAAGAGGAAATTAGGTTTTTAGCACTGTATACATAGATAATTGAGAGGTGCTGCAGTGTGTTGAAAACGGCCCTGCAATGAAGTGACTCTACCGGCTCAGTGCATGGCCCCCTAATTGCTGATACAGAGGGGAAAAAAAATTCAGCTCCTGCCCGAACAACACTGCAATCGGAAGAATGGGATGCTGGGAGTCGAGGAAAATTACACTGCACTTTTGAAGTCACTCATAGGCATGGATACGAAGGCCGCTTTAGGAGGTGGGCTTTGAGCGTTGCTTCCTTTACGTAGGTTCAGAGGTTTTGTCCCTGGCAGCTCACGCGTGTGCACATGCTGCTCGGTAAGATTTTTTCTTTGCCTCCGGCCGAGGCGAGGTGGCCTTTCGCTGCTTCCCGGCGCCTTTCCAGCCGTCGGGCCGATGCGCTCCTGCGGGAGCCCTCTCCCGTTGTTCGCCGGGCTCACCCCCAGCCCGCAGCCCGGAAGGAGCCGCCCCCGTACCCCGCAAGCTTGGTTCTTCTCCCCGCCTTTCTGAGCGGCGCCGGGGCCGGGGGGTTCAGGCGGGGCCGGTGGGGGGGGTCAGGCGGGGCCGGCCGCGGCCCGGCTGCCGGCGACCACCGCGGGGGCGGGGCCAAGCGCTCGCGCCCCTCGCGCTGCCAGGTACGAGCCGGGCTCCGGTGACGTCGCGGACGCTGATTGGCGGGTGGGCGGGGCGGGGCGCTGCGGCTGGCCGTGAGGAAGGGGCGGGGAGGCGCCGCGCCGGGTCGGACCCAGCAGCTTCGCTCCGCCACCGCCCCCGCTAGCCCGGCCATGGCGTACGGTGGCCTGACGGTGCCCATCATCGTCATGAGCGTTTTCTGGGGGGTGGTCGGCGGCGTCCTGCCGTGGCTCGTACCCAAGGGGCCTAACCGCGGGTGAGTGACCGGGGGGCGGCGGGAGGCCGGGGCCGCCCTGAGGGGGGCGGCGGGCCCCTTCCCCTTCCTTCCCTTCCCTCTCAGGCGTGGCGGGGGGAGCGTGTGAGGAGGCCCCCGGCAGAGGCAGGCCCGGTACCCCGAGGCGGAGGCGCGCCGCGCCGCGCCGCGCCGTGCCGTGCCGTGCCGTGCCCTTGCGGGCCCGCCGGGCAGCAGCGGCCTTCCGGCTCCGGCGCTCTCGCGTTCCCCTTTCCCCCACCGTCGAGGCCTGGCGGCCGCCGCGGCGCCCCGCAGCGCCGTGCCCGCCGCCCCGCCAGGCCGGGAGCCGCCGCCTCCTGCCGCAGTGTTCCTGCGGGCTCCTCGTCGCCGTACTGGCGCAGCGCGGGGGGCGGGCGGGCCCAGGTGCCGCTGCCAGCCGAGATCCAGCCAGCGGCGGAAGGCCGGAGCGAACGCCTGCGAGGCTTCCGGAGCGTGGGGCTGGAGCCAGGAGCGCTGTCTCCGTGCCTTAACAATCCGTCACGGTGTTCAGTTTTCCCCTTTTCTCAGTTTTCCCCTTAAGCCCCTGTGTAAACGTTTGCGTACACAGCGTCCTGTGGCAGGGAGGTCCATTGTTAAGTTAGATGGCGTTTGAGCAATAACTTCCTTTTTCTTTTCTTACTCGACTTCTTCAAAGTTATTCCACCATCCTCTGGTTTCACGCTGGATGAGACTGAAAAAGTTGCTGGAGTAGATCTCCGTTCTGTGCTTAAATGTATGCTAGTGGCCTTGAAGCTGTGGTGGCCTGAGGACAAAAGCAGGGGCATCTAAGCAGAGACGTCTTTCCTGCAGTGATCCTAGCTGCTCAGGTTAAAAAGTAGACAAGTTTTTGTCTTTCTCTTTTTCCCTAGGAGATAATGACTTCTTAATCTCTCTTCCTCTCTCTGACATCCCTTCCACTCCACAGGTACCAACTGTCTTTTCTCTTAGTTGTTTATCTAAACTTGGAGGAATTTTCCTCAAGTTCTATTTAGCTCTCACATTTACTGCCTCAGTTTCAAACTTGAAGTGCATTTTGTGCCTGAAAACTTGCCCGTCCTCCAAAATACCTTGGAAATATGTCTTCCAGGCATGTCCTTAAAGTATGTGGGTCACCAACGGATGTTCTCTTGTTATTCCAAAATGTGATTGTTTAACAAATATGAATAGAGCACTGCTGTGTTCTGATTCTATAGCATGTCTACAGTAACACTATGTAGTCTGTTAATGTCTCATCTTCTTAAAAAATAAACCGAAACCCAAAGCCTGTTTCTGAATGGGATTGCTCTTTTTCTAACAAAAGAAGTCAATGCAAACTTTAACTGACCTAATAATTCATATTGCATAAGTTAAAGCTCCCAATGACTCTGGGCCTCCCTGGAAAGGAGGGATTCCTCAAGCTTAATCCAGGCTATGTTAGCTTTATAGCATTCATTGAAAGTTGACAAGGTGGGTGTGTATTGATGAAAAATATTGAATGTTACCCATGTCACAAAAGGGTTGGAAGTTACTGACCTAGCATGAGTTTTTGTTTCTCGGGGGGGGGTGGGGGGTGATACATAGAGGAAAATGCCTTTTTATAATTTCAAAAGGGAAAAAAACCCCTCCACTTTGCTACCAAGTTCCGTGAGCTGCATAGATCACTCACTGTTAGCAAATCTAATTTCCTTTCTTCCCATTTCAAAATCGTGTGTGTATAGCTGCATTCTTACCATTTTCAATTTCAAGAGCTGCTTGGTTCTTGCTTCTTTTCAGTTTAACTATGGTTTCTGACACAGTCTTCTTTCAGCAAGAAAGGAAAATTTTATCTTACAGATAATTTCATGTGGCTTTGAGATTTTATTTTCTATTCAATTTGGAAAATCCTCATTCATAATGTAGAATTAAAAGATACATTTTGATACTGAAATTTTCTGTAAGCAGAATTTTGCAAATGGAGAAAATGTTTATTGTTTACTGTTAGCATTAGAACATCCAGCTTCAGTAGTTTACTGACTTGCTGGTAGAAGTGACTGTGAAATGGAGCAAGGACACTGACTGTATAAGACTTTGCTCCTCTTCGGAGTGATTTTTTTGTTAAATAACAGCTGTATACTTCTGTTTGCCAGAGTTGTGTCAGTTCTTTTGCAGAGTCTTAGCTGTGCCTCTGCAACTTACTCAGCTGGAAGAAGTCAGAACACTCATGTTGAGTCACCTTCCATATGATCAAAGTTGAACTCGTTCTTGTTTGCTGGGTGGTTTTGGTTTTTTTTTTTTTCCGATGTATCTTGTGGTCAGTCATAACATGACATCTAATCAGCTCTTTCCTTCCTTTTTGCAGTGTTATCAACACAATGCTGGTGACCTGTGCTGTTTGCTGCTACCTGTTGTAAGTATAAATAATGTCTTGCCTCTTAATCAAGGCACAGTTCTGATATAATCAAAAGTTCCTTTTTTTTATATCTTCAAGACATTTAGGAAGAAGCTTTTCAAATGTGTCACAGAGATTTAGAAACATGGTATTCTTTGACAGCTCTTAGAATTCTTAGTTCTACAGACCTTCAACCTGATGAAAACATTTTCCTGTTGGTGGATCCTGAATTAAAACAAACCTGAATTCCTCTTGTTGTCTTCTGACACGTAACTGTTGAATAGCGCTCTGCGTTGACTTGATACTACTTCTTTCCAATTCACTGGCTTATTTGGTCACAAGTATAATGGCATCAGAATTTTTCTGATTCACATTAGAGCAATGACTTTTTGCCTTTTTCATTCTTTATACCTTTACCTTTATTTCTAAGGTAATACTAATTCAAAACTGTTGATGAGTTTTGCCTTACTTAGTTTGGCTGAATATATTCTCAAAACCTGGTAGAGTAGTGGAGGGAAAACCGAATACGTGGGGTTTTTTTATATATGACAAATAACTTTTGTGACAAACTTGTGATGCTTTGATATATTAAAACTTTCTTTTTAAATGCACAGCATATTTTGAGGCTGCCTTTTTTCTGTAAGAGAATTAGTAGAAATAACAAAATGACTAGTTGAGGAACTCCTCATACCATGTTTGGTTTTTTGGTGGGTTTTTTTTTTTTTTTTTTTTGTCAAGAAGTAAGCCAGCTGTAACTGGAGAAAGCATGGTTATTGTTCTCTATCTCTATTTTTTTTTCCTTCTTTTTTTTTAAAACTGTAGAGAATGATCTTGTCAAAGTGCTATGCAGAAATAACTTTGGAAGGTGTTCGGGAAGAATTTGTTATGGGAAGTATATTGGTAAAAGGCTGATTAGATCTTTAGGGTTAACTTGTAATAAAATCATTATTCAGAGTTCCACTTGAACCTGAATAGTACTTGTACTTTCCTGAAGTATTTAGACATTATTTATGCTACTCTAAGGAGCTTAACATGAATATTTAGAGAAATGCATCTCTAATCTCAAGACTCATTTGTAAGAACTGGCAGCCAAAAGCTGTGTTATCAGTGTCAGCATGTTCCAGGAGGGGCCGTTTGGTTCCATGTTGAGTTGGCCTGTGGCACAGGCTTCCACAGGTTTGATCTAGTTTAATAATGTGATATTCAGGTTTTATACAGGTGAGGCCTTTTTTTTTTTTTTTTTTTTTTTGAGTATTTGACACATGAAGTCTTAAGAAAACATTCTGCTGGATAATTGTAAAAGTACAGCAAACATGGTTCTGTGTTTTGTATCTATGACATTTTTTTAAATTAAAGTTTTGCTGAGCAGATGTAGAAACTGGAGAAGAGCTTTGTGGTGCCAGCAACTTGAATTTGGGATTGAAATTTGGCAATCTCAGTGCTCTGAAGGCGTCCTTACCTGCACATAAAGTATGTAGCAGCCCAGTCTCACGGCAGGTCCTAAATGCTGGCTAAGAAAGAGCAACTGGATGCTCATTTTTACTAGGTTACTGTGTTTAAGTTACAGTAAGTCGGGGTTTTTTTTGGTGGGGTAGTGGTGTTTTGGGTTTGGTTTTGCTTAAGTTTGAGGTTCTCACTTAAGTTCTTCCTACTCTGTATTTTAACAGAAATAATGTCCTACTCTTGCAAAATCCTTGAAGCTCAGGTTTTGTTTTCTTTATTGTTTGAAGAAGGACAGTTTCCTTGAAGTCGAGGCCATGTGGCATCTACAGAATCCTCTGGACTATGGTGGAATGTATTTGTTGTAGAATTTCTTAATTCTGACTGAATGCTGTGAACTCTTCAAATGCATAGTGGTATTTCACTTGTAAGTTTAGTGGGTTTTGTACCAAAACAGACCTAAATCTAGTGTCATTAACATGATTTATAGTCTGTTCTTGCATGTCCAGTGAGGGGGTTCTTTTGTAATTCTATGAGCTGTAACTTGTTTCCTGTATTCCCTTTGGCTTTCTCCAATTACACTTGAAAAAAGAAGCAGTAAAATCTTACTATGTTTTAAACCATCAGTAGTTACACACAACAACATAAATTACATATATAGTGTCTGCTTGCCAGAAAACAACAAAAAGCAGATTTTTCTCCTTATGTTCTAAGATAAAACTTGCCTCATCACACAGTCTTCCCCGTGCCATGAATTCTGTATAAAGTCATGGAACAGCCCTGGTTGGAAAGGACCTTGAAAGATCATCTGGTCCAATCTTTCTTTCCTCTTATTCAAGCATATGTAAGTTTGTTCTTCCCATATCCTTTTTTGGGGGAGGTGTTGAAAAAAATTTCAGAGACTAAAGAAAGAGACTAATTTTTCATACCAGTCTTGAAGGAAGTCTGAAAGAATGGTTTCTGAGGATTCTTTGTTGGATATGTTAGGGTTAAAATAACTTGTGTTGTCCCAGGTATGGTCTTCTGTTTTTGAGTGTCCTTACTAGGTGGCTTGTACTGTTACCTACTTCTTTTTAGAGTTCAGAACTCTGCTAGACCTATTTTCATACTCTTTGAGTTACCTTTCCAGTTGAAAATAGGGAAAAAACAATTTCCTGTCTTCATTAAACACCACTTGATTGACAAATTGCTTTGCATAAAACTGAATTTGCGCTAACTAAATTTGAAGTCAATCGCATTTCAACTTAAAGCTGTTTCTTCTGTGTTTAGATTTAACAGTGATCATTTTGAATAAGTATATTTATCACATGGTGTTAATTTGGTTGTTCTGTGGAACATTTTTGCATGGGTAAGTGCATAATTTCTGTACAGATAGTGTACCCAGCAGCCTTTTGAGGGAGAATACACGAGCCTCAGGAACCTGTTCAAATATAATGCAAAGTATAAGGAGTTACTGCTGTAGAAATTACAGGTTACACCATGTTGTAAGGTACTGTCCAAGTTTAAATGTATTTTGCTGTTTAGAAAGCAGTTCCTGAAAAGTACTGTGATATTCTAACAGAGGACGGGGTCCTTGAAAAATGGTATTATTTGCTACTGATTCTAAAAGGATTAAAATATGGTTGCCCAAATTGACATTTAAACAGAGATAGCAAGACCTTAATTTGTAATAGGCAGCATAGACAGATGGCAGTTATGGTAGAAAGACCTTTTAAAAAATCTTCCTGGTAGAACATGAGGGACTTTAATTTCCTTGTCTGAGCTGGGTAATTAACCCTAACAGTTGTAAGCGGTATCTGGTAGAATTTAAGGACCTGTGGGTGGCTCGAGTGCCATACCTGATTTTAGCAACTCTAGAAATTACATGTTGGATACAGAGGCTTGCTTTGTTTTACTTTGAATGCCACGCTTTGTTTTGCGTTGTCATGATAGATTATTGTGTAAAGCAGCATTGCTTAAGCAAAACGTGGGAAAAGCTTTTTCATGGCTTATCTTGAATGCAAGGGAGTCATAGAGTTCAGCGCCTAACTACTGCTTTAAATTATTAGGCCCTAGCAGAGCAAGGAGGAGGAATATACTATTGACCTGTAATGCCACTATGGCTCGGAGCTTGGGTATCCAGCATGGTCCCAACAAATAGCTTTTGAAAACTGCACAGTGCTTGCCTAAAGCATGGTTATACAGCTGGGACACGTCAATATCTTGAATGTGCTTCCAGCTCATTTAATTCACAGCCATGCTGGGTCTGAACTCGGGAAGCATAGAGAGGTGAGATATTTGTGCATAGAGTTCCTTCTGTACAGTGAGAAAGAGAAGAATGTGCTTTAACAGGCTTTTAGTGTTCCTACCCTCCTCCCCCTTCTGTTAGTTCAGGGTGCTAAAGGCAGATGGTACAGTGCTCTGGTACCCCTTCTGTCTGTCTTTTGTATCTTAAAATTACCAGTTGCAACATAAATTCGGTGGTATTTTTAAGAGCTAATTTGCTTTCCCTTAAGTAAATTTAACATAATGATTAACATGGTTTCAAAATACATTGTTGTCATCACTTTGGATAGCAAAGTAGAAACATGTCAACCTAAAAGGTTATTGGCTTTGCTTGGTGGTGTCTTGCTGATGCTTTAATTGCTTTGTAGAGCCTGCTACATATTTCAAGGCTTGCATGACTGATAGACTGCTGCAGGCTCAGCATGTCATTTTAACTAGAGTCGTACTTTGTGCAAAACTGAAAGCGGCATTGAAAATAAATGTTTGTAAATTTTAGGAGGATTGATGTGTTTTCTTTAAGTCTGGCTCACATCTTTTGCCCCTGGCTGTTCTAGCCATTTTACAGCAGACTTGCACTTCGTTGGCTGGTCAAAGCATCAAGGTTTCTGTGGAATTTTCCATGACTGCCTAAGCACTCTGATACATTTGTGGCAGCTCCCATTACAAAGCTGCTTTGCTTTTTCTCCTCCTTACAAAGCATTCTAGAAATAGCAGACAGATGAGCCCGTGTGTTCACTAAATGTGTTTATATAGTTAGTATTTAACATAGATTTAAATCCATGGAAGCATCCATTGCTTTTCCTGAATCTTGTAATATTTACAAAGTAAATACATCTTTTAACAGTGGAATATTTATTTCTGTTTAGCTTTCCTGGATATTTTCCACAAACTACATTCCTCTTGTTCTCGGTTCTGGCTATGGCTTCTGCAGTGCCGGTTTGTGAACTGCTCTGATGACAAGGCTGCTGTTGCTGATGATCTGGGGTTTATTGTCATATTGGTTTTGTT
Organism: Pelecanus crispus; assembly: GCF_030463565.1. Lineage (NCBI taxonomy): Eukaryota > Metazoa > Chordata > Aves > Pelecaniformes > Pelecanidae > Pelecanus > Pelecanus crispus. Next base: position 11,977,083 of record NC_134650.1, on the reverse strand, counting down.
GTTGTGGGTTTTAACATTTTTTTGTGTGTGTATTCCTGTAGCAGTGCACCCTTTTGCTTCAGGTCCCTGTTTCTTGACTTCTGTGCCAGGTTTAAATTCACTTTTGTTCAATCTCGGATGAAAAATATACCATGTCTGCCAGGGGAGGTTGTCATACACTGAAAATAAGAGCAAATGAGAGAAAGTATGTTTCTCTGAGGTTTTTGTTTAAAGGATGCTTCAAAGGCACAGAGAAAAGGTCTGTCTCTTATGTGTCTATCTTCTGAGCCCACAAATACCTGAGTTTCATACGCCTCAAAACACTTTCCTGTCAAAGGAAGAGGACAAGAGAAATGGTGTCAAGTGGTTTTGTGTTGCTTTAAATTGAACAGGACAACTTACTGTTTCAGTTGTGGAATGATTTGGAACATGTCTTTGTTGCTGGTATCTGGTCTTCATGTATGAGCTTGAGTAAGATTTTTATTTGATGCTCAACCTTCCTGAAAATTGTCTTTTCTTCTCTGATAGTACTTGTGCTCTGGACAAGCCTTTCCATTGTCATAAGGTTTGTAATTTGGCTGATGTTCTCTCTTTTGGGTTGGGGGGGGTTGTCTTGCAGTTGGCTGATTGCGATTCTGGCTCAACTCAACCCTCTCTTTGGGCCGCAGTTAAGCAATGAAACAATTTGGTATCTTAAATCTCACTGGCCTTAAGGATGTCTGTCCTCTGCTGCAATTTATTGACTAGGTGAGTATGATCAGATTTATTAATATATTTAGTATGTTAAAGCTTCAGGAGAAATTGAACAGTAGTGTAAGCAGTGTGTTCAGAATTGCTAGCTGTTTTGCAGGAGAAATTATCTTTCTATAGGCTGCAACAAAACATGTTTTGGATGTTAATCTTGACTGGATACTGTGAAAAGCTTGGACTGAATTCTTGTACAGTTATTTTTCTCTGCTGTCATGTCATGTGGTGCTGTGTTCAGTAAGCAGGTGTTTGTAAGGAGAACAGTACATTTCTTATTCCTACAAAAAAAAAATCGGGCTGGGGTGTCTTTTAATAACTAGCATAAGTGGATTTCCTAATCTTTAACAATTGTTAAACCTCTCTTCAAGCCTACTACCATTTCATCTAAGACTTGTCCTGATTTCCAAGGCAATGTACAGTTGCCCTCATTCATCTGGGAAGTCAGAGTGAGAACTGCAATTAGAATGGTTCTTTATTTCCTGTAAATGTATAGCACTAACACTGAGCTTACAGTTGAATGTTTTGGGTTGTTTTGTTTTTAATGATAGCCTGTGTGCAACTTTAATCATAGATGAGCCTGTGGTTGCTATCTGGGTAACTATTGCTATTGGAATGCTGTTGTTGCAGTTCTTAGGCATGCTTTCTGACATGACCAGCAAAAATACAGTCTTGTACGAAATGTACCATGAAGACTTCAGGTTTCTCTGGAACGGCAGCATTTGGAGGTTCAAATGAAGGATAGCTGTGGAAAGAAGTACCCATTATTTTAGTTTTTATGCTGGTAACTGAATAATTAGACATGCTTAGTTTTTTACCGGGGTGGGGGGGGTGGAGGGGTGGTGGTGGTGTCCTTTTAGGTTTAGCTGCACCCCCTTGCTGTTATTACTTTAACTTCTGTTTACAGAAGTCCAACAGCAGCAGACAGAGACAGCTCAGTTAAATGCTGTCTGCAAAGCATCCCGAACATTTACCCTGAAGCAAAGCTCCACTGCTTCAAAGTAGGCTTCATCTGAACTGTGGTGGTGGTGTCAGACTGTGGCGTGTCTGTGTGTCTGTATCGTCTCTCTTAAGCAGCAAGCAGAAGCTAAAGGTAGACTTGGCCCTGCTTCAAGTGGAAGCCTGTAATTAGCTAAGTCAGTCAAGCTGAATTTCCTAGGTGCATTTTCACTTGTGTTAACACATAATTAGTTAGCTAAAACAGAGACCAGTGTATTCTGTTAATGGGCATACAGATCCCTGAATCCCATAGGATAATTCAGTTGCCTGGGATTTGAAACTGAAATGTAGTTATCTGGACAAGTGAACACCTCAAGAAGGAAGCCCAATTTTTGTATCTGACTGATAAATAGTCTGTGTTGCAACTAGCAAGGACAAACTGGAGATGAGATACAACTCTTGGACTCTAGGCACCTGCTAAAAGACTCAGGGCTTTCCCCCTCCCTTTCGGTGAAGGATTTTCTAGAGAACTGGAGGTAAACTTGTACCAAGGAAGAGAGGGAACCAGTGTGTTCTAGGATGGCTAGAAAGTTTGTGAGGACCTGTCATTTTTAAACTTACTAACGGAGAATTTGAGACCTATATAGTGCACGGTGTTGTGTTATATGAAGCAGTTTGTTTTAACCTTTGATACACCTGATTTAATTGGCTTAATTTTGGAATAAAATGAAGGTTCTTGTCTTTGTGGAAAAGAATGCTTTAAAAAAGTAAAAGCATATAATAATCCTCAAATATCATAGTTAAATATTATGTTCTTTCTTGCTAGAAATGTGCTATTCCAGGACATACTATTCCCCACGATCTTGTTTGAACTACTCTTGTAGTGTTGAGTGAGCTGGGCAGCAAGGAGGTGGCTACCTTGTTCAGGCTGCAGTGTTCTGCCTTTTGCTGTTGTGTGCCTCTGCATTCAGAGCCTCCTGTTGAGTTTCTCTGTATTGGGTTTGCGTGGCAAGGTTTTGGTAGCAGGGGGGCTACAGGGGTGGCTTCTGTGAGAAGCTCCTAGAAGCTTCCCCCATGTCTGATAGAGCCAATGCCAGCCAGCTCCAAGACGGACCTGCTGCTGGCCAAGGCCGAGCCAGTCAGCAATGGTGGTAGCACCTCTGGGATAACATGTTTAAGAAGGGGGGGGAAAAACCAAACAACCTGACACAAACTGCAGCTGGAGGGAGGAGTGAGAACATGTGAGAGGAAGGACTCTGTAGACACCAAGGTCAGTGAAGAAGGAGGGGAGGAGGTGCTGCAGGCACTGGAGCAGAGATTCCCCTGCAGCCCCTGGTGCAGCCCATGGTGAGGCAGCTGTGCCCCTGCAGCCCATGGAGGTGAACGGTGGAGCAGATACCCACCTGCAGCCTGGGGAGGACCCCACACAGGAGCAGGGGGATGTGCCCAAAGGAGGCTGAGACCCTGTGGGAAGCCCGCACTGGAGCAGGCTCGTGGCAGGACCCATGGAGAGAGGAGCCCAGGCTGGAGCAGGTTTGCTGGCAGGACTTGTGACCCCATGGGGGACCCATGCTGGAGCAGTCTGCTCCTGAAGGGCTGCACCCCGTGGGAAGGACCCACGTTGGAGTAGTTTGTGGAGGACTGTCTCCTCTGGGAGGGACCCCACGCTGGAGCAGGGGAAGAGTGTGAGGAGTCCTCCCCTGAGGAGGAAGGAGCAGCAGAGACGATGAGTGATGAACTGACCACAACCCCCATTCCCCATCCCCCTGTGCTGCTCAGGGGAAGGAGGCAGAGAAAATTGGGAGTGAAGTTGAGCCTGGGAAGAAGGGAGGGGTGGGAGGAAGGTGGTTTAAGATTTGGTTTTATTTCTCATTACCCTCCTCAGTTTTGATTGCTGGCTGGAAAGCTGCCTGGCTGAAAAGGACCTGGGGGTGCTGGTTGACAGCCGGCTGAACATGAGCCAGCAGTGTGCCCAGGTGGCCAAGAAGGCCAACAGCATCCTGGCTTGTGTCAGGAATAGTGTGGCCAGCAGGAGCAGGGAGGTGATTGTCCCCCTGTACTCGGTGCTGGTGAGGCTGCACCTGGAATACTGTGTCCAGTTTTGGGCCCCTCAATACAAGAACAACACTGAGGTGCTGGAGCGTGTCCAGAGAAGGGCAACAAGGCTGGTAAAGGGTCTGGAGCACAGGCCTTATGAGGAGCGGCTGAGGGGACTGGGGTTGTTTAGTGGAGAAGAGGAGGCTGAGGGGAGACCTTATCGCTCTCTACAACGACCTGAAAGGAGGTTGTAGTGAGGTGGGTGTTGGTCTCTTCTCCCATGTAGTTAGCGATAGGACGAGAGGAAATGGGCTCAAGCTGCGCCAGGGGAGGTTTAGGTTGGATATTAGGAAAAATTTCTTCACGGAAAGGGTAGTCAAGCATTGGAGCAGGTTGCCCAGAGAGGTGGTGGAGTCACCATCCCTGGAAGCGTTCAAAAAATGGGTAGACGTGGCACTTCGGGACATGGTTTAGTCTAGTCTACCCTTAATTGGTTTAGTGTGGACCTGGTACTGTTAGGTTAATGGTTGGACTGGATGATCTTAAAGGTCTCTTCCAACCTAAACGATTCTATGATTCTATAAATTGAATTGATTTTCCCCAAGTCAAGTCTGTTTTACCCGTGACGGTAATTGCTGAGCGATCTCCCTTGTCCTTATCTCGACCCACGAGCTTTTTTGTTATATTTTCTCTCCCCTGTCCGGTTGAGAAGGGGAGTGATGGAGTGGCTTTGGTTTGCACTTAGCATCCAGCCAGGGTCAACCCACCACATTGTCACTAGACAGGAGCTGTGAATTAGACTCTGTCTGAAAGAGTTGGGATATATCTCTGACACTGCACGGAATCCCATAAATACAGCTACCATTTCTTGTTTGACCAGTTATTTTTGGCTTTTAAGATGTGCTTTTCCAGCACTCAAGGTGCATGTACTATACTTTTTTTCTGCTTCCCACTTCTCTTTCAGTTGAGGTTTGGATGGATTAGTATGGGAAATGCAAAGAGTTAAAGCAAAGAGAATTAAATGCTAACTCCCAGAGTGGAGAGATGTTGTTTAAAAATGACAATAGTCTAAGCAAAGCCATTTTACTTGACCAACGGAGCAGGCTGAAAATGCATGCAGGAGGCTACTGCATTCTAGAGAGGATCTTCTATAGATGCTGACTTGGTTGATCTATGCCAAATTAGAGAAGTTAGGTCTTTCTTTTCGGTCAGTATCCTCCCAATTCAAGTGATGATGATGTCTATATAATCAAGTCTATGGCTTGGATGGCAGTATGTAAGAATACGCCAACTTCTGTGGCCGTTCTGGGAAATACGGGCTGTAGCCTTTTTTAAGCAATGTGGTCTAACACTGCCTTTTCTCCTTAACTTTGTCAATTTACAGTCTGTGATCTCAGACCAGGAACTTCCTTCATTCAAGTGCAAGAAGGGCTATCATCCAGATGACTGGATGCTGCTGCAGCATTGAAAACTTTCTAGTAAAATAGTTGTTCTGCCAGCTTATAATGTAACTAAAACTACTTGCAGTAACTTCAGAAATGAAACTGCTAAAGAGATTATTCTTGAAGCTCCATATAAATGAATTATCTACAGTTCTTGACCATTTCTCAGTGCATTTGTGGAATGGAAATAGTTGTGGTTAGCAACCAGGTCTTCAATTAGTAAATTGTCTCCATGGAAAGGAATAATTAAGTTGCCTCTTGCTTTGCAGGTAAAGAAGAGATTTCATCCAGATGAAAAACTCCACTGACCCAAAGATGCCCTTAACATAGTTGGTTGGATACCAAGCCTGCATTAATGCCTTAATCTTTCTATTGTGTTTCAAATGGCTTGTTCAAAGCCCTATATTTTTTCCTACTGTACTGTTTAACAGCTTGCCTAATGCAATTTATACTCCTGTTTGGTACTGTAAATTTTTGTCTGTTAACTTGAGATGTGATGAAAATTTCTAAAGTTTTTATGGGTCATAGAGTCAGCTTTCCTGTTCATTTTCCTTGCTCTATAGGAACACTGTGTGTATCTTACAGATCTTAGGTTGTCTGTTGCTGTGCTGTTCACCCATGTTCTGTTTGACTGCACTTGAAAAAAATGCATGCAATGAAACTGTATGAGGAAAGGAGAAACAGTGGTGCCGCACATTGATGGCATTTACTTTTAAAATGAGTTGTATTCTTGGGAAATTTGGTTGTAAATTTCTCATGCCTAGAAATAAAACTAATCCTCTGCATTATACAAAATGTTCTTGTGCCATGTTTAACCGTTATGATGTGCTTTTCTGTGGTTTTAGTCAGACAGTAGTTAGCTAGAGTTGAGCTGAGGAAATGTAGATGATGTGGATAACCTGTAATAAAGTCATATAATGTGATGAGATGAGCACTCTTGCTGCCTGCAACAAGACCTCTCAGGTAGTTCTAAAATAGGACTAAGTTTGTAATCTAAAATTGCTGAAAGGTCTGCAGGAAGAAATGAATGCTTAGCTCGAGAGCCTCTTTTCCAGGAACTTCCCATTGTCTGATACTAGTGGGACTCAGCAGCAGAGGTAACATGCCCAGTTTGAGGCATAAACAGTAATTGTGATAGATCGACTTACTCCCTGGCCTTTTTGGTGGCTACATACAGTAACAAGCAATTTGAATTGAACAGAAAACATAGCAATTCTTTTACACTGACTTGCACATGGAATTGTAGACCTGATAAAGCACATGACAGTGTAGGCCAGAGATGAAAGATTGCTGAGGCTTCTCAATGTCAGCTGAGTCCACGGGGTTGGGAGTGAATCTAGTAAGTCACATGCTAAGGAACAGCTTCAAAGGATATAAATACTGCTGCATGCACAGGAGTTTTCATGTATACTTTCTTACCTCCTTACATCATGTCCAGATAAATTGTAATTATTCCTTACTGTGTTTTATTGTTATGCGCAAGGACATAATGGAGTGGTTAATTTTTTCTTTTTCCTTTTGGATAGCACTGTTAACTTGCTCAGTGGGATAGTACTCATTACTATACAGGAAATTCCAAGATCCTGACAAAATGCTGTAACTTGCAGTGTTCAAAAACTGGACAGCATGAATTGCAAAGGAACTAAGAATGCGTCCATTATTACAAATAAGCATAGCAACTGTTGGGACTGGAATAGGGCTGCTTTTTTTTTTTTTTTCCCCCCAAGTTACCTACTACTGAAAGTTGTATTTTAACATGCAGTAAGTTGTACACTATATACTGTGGCAAATAATTCCTAAGAAAATTGGAAACCAAATGATTTTATAGAAGCTTAGGTTGTTTGGTTGGCTTTTTTTAAAGCGTGTGGAAGATAATATATGTTGACATTGTATGAGGTGGGGAGCAGAAATGCTTCAAGACATTGTTGATAATTTTGAATATGTAACAGTTTTTAAAATATATTGATCTGCCTGTCATATTGACCCTAAAGTGAGGCATCAAAAAAGAAAACATCCAGTGGCAAATAGTGGTATTAGTATATTGGTATTATCACTTTCTTTAACAAGCTTTCTATTTTAGGTGCTAAGCTATCGATCATTGTAGAAGATGGAGGAGAAGCGAAACAGAGTTCACATGGCGTGTTTCACTGTGGTGAATTTAATAGTGAAGAGCTATTCAAAGCCTGGACAAACAAGCCATAGTTCAATTTTTGTTTAGGTGCTTTACAGATAAAGAAATTTCCTTTTATCCACATGGTTAATATTTTCTCTGAAACAGATAACCAGGTAGTGGCATGATTGAAGAAGCTGAAAAAATAATGTTTTGTTTCTGTTCTGCTGAATGTTGTGTGACCTGCTGTCTGCATTGTGACTATGGAATGGTCTGCTCCATGTGTGCCAGAAATTAACACTGCTTCAGATAATTTCTTTTTCTTTTTGCATGACTGCAGGAAATCAGAGCAGACAGATTCGGCCACTGGTGCTTAACAAGCAATGCAGGTATCAAAGCCTTTAACAGTTTCCTCTTGCTTCGTAACAACAGAAGAGAATGCAAAATGTTAAAGTATATATGAAGGAAGCTTGCTGGTGCTTGAAATGGATAGAAAGCCTGGGTCTGCGGGGAAACAGCCTGATCTCTGCGTGTGGATTGGTATTTTGGGGGAAGGTAAAAAGTGAGGAAGATCAAAGAAACTGGCTCCATAGTCAAGTCTTGAAGACTCAAAGTCATAAATGGTGGCAGCATGTAGAGCAAGTGTTTAGGTCAGGGTCATTTCAGATGCTTTTAACTTCCTCTGTTTGTATTGTTTAGGAAATTCAAATATCTGCATCTGTGCCCCTCACAGGAAATCGTTCTGAAAAGTTTATAGAAGTTTGCTTTTCCTCTACTGGAAATCATGGAAGCATTTTACCTTTGCAAAGGACTTTAAGTTAGTTGTCAGAGGTGGGTGGCTGGTCCCTTGTTTCCAGAATCATCTTACAAAGTCTCAGGGGGGAGGAAAAAAAAAAAAAAAAGTGGATTTTTTCATGATGGGTTTTAGTTTTGTTATCACAGAGGGGTGGAAGGCAGAAAGTCGTCTACACAATGGAAGAGTAAGATAAGAATGGCTGGTTGGTTGGGGTTTTTTTTTACTTACTAATTTCTCCAGCTGGAGGCCAGCCGCCGGCCCCTGGGACGGGGGCGAAAATGGGCGGGAGCGGGGCCGGCGCGTGCCGAGGGGCAGGGGAAGCCCCGCCGCCTGCCTTAAATACCACCCGCGCGGCTCGCCGCCGTCACGTGACGAGGGAGGCCCCCGCCGAGGCGGCGCCCTATTGGCCGGCGGGGCGGCGGCCGGCGATTGGCTGGCGCGGCCCTCCCTCCCCCTCCCGCCCGCCCTCCCCACGTGAGGGGGGCGAGTCACGCGATTTCCGGGAACCCGTCAGGAAGGGACATAAACAAAACAAACCCCGAAGCCGCATGGAGGGTCCGGGCCGGAGCGCGCGGGGCGGCGCCCCCTGCTGAGCCCCGGCCGCCCGGTGAGTGCGGGCCGCGGGGGGCGGCGGCGGCCGAGCCTGCCAGCGGCCCCGGCCGGCAGCTGCGCCCCGGGGAGGCGGGAGGGCAGCGCGGGGGGCTGCGGGCCGCCCGCGGGGACGGGGCTGCCGGCCCGCCGCCCCGCTGGAGGGGCGGTGGCGGGCGGAGGGTGCCCCGGCGGGGAGGAGGCGGTGTTAGCGTGTGCGCGCCGGGCGGGGGGCTGCGGGGCGCGGGAAAAGGGGTGTGTCTGCCCGGCTCCCGGGCGCCGAGGAGAGGAGGACGGGGCCGGTGCCTAGCGGAGGGGAGCGGAGCGGCGGGAGCCCGCCGCCCCCTCTGCTGCCCTCGCTCCGCCGGGGGTGTGGCTGCCGGTGCTGCGGGAGAGCCGCTGGGCGCGGGGGGTGGCCGGCTCCCGCCGGCTCCCGGAGCTGACGTTCCGGGCCCGATGGCTGGGGGGGCTGCACCGATGCGGCGTGAGGGCGCGGTGAGAGGGGCTGGGGAGGGACGCGGCAGGCTGCGCAGGGGACGGGGCGCGGGCTTAGCGGCGAGTTGTCAGCGTCCCTTCCAGCCTCCGTCCCCCGGGAGCGGCCCGCGCCTTTGCGAGGAAAGTGAGTCTCGCAGCGAGCGCCAGGGAAACGAAAGCGCCGTCCTGCCAGGGGAGACCGGTCGTGCTGGTTGTGCGGGTGGAGGTGCTGCCCGGGTACGCGGCGCCGGTGCGGTCGGCGCTGCCGCCTCGGGGATCGGGTGCGGGAGGGCTCGGCAGTTCCTGAGCTCTGTTGCTTTTTCAGGGTCGTAGTCGCCTCCTGCGCTTTCGACCTGTTTGAATGCTGGGGACGGCCAGGGGGTGACCCGTGGGTGCGGAGGGGCTTCTCTGCCTGGGGCGTGCTGCCGTCCAGCGGGGCGGTTCCGGTCCGCAGGGAAGGCTGCGGGGCCGGGGGGGGCGGGGAGGGGTCCCGGGCCGGCGGGGCGGTCAGTGAGTGGCGGGGCAGGGCGGCGGGAGAGACTCCCCCCGCTCCGGCCCGGCGCTTTATGTAACTGACTGGGGCGGGGGGGCACGGAGGTTCACCGGCGGACGGTGGGCGGCAGCTCCGGCCGGTCGGGAAGGGGCTGTCCCCGGCAGCGGGGGGCGCGCTCCGGGACAGGCCGCGCCGGCCGCCCCAGCCCTCCCGGGGGCCGCAGGGCGGGGGCTGCCTCCCGCGGGGCAGGGGAGCCCTCCGCGCCCTTTCGGCCAGGCAGGGGCCGGGCAGGAGGCCGGCGCGGGCTCCCAGCACCCCACAAGGCGGGCGGCCACGGCCCGGGCTGCGCTCAGGGCGGCCCGGGGGGCCCGGGGCCGCCGCCGGTCCCCTCCGGAGCGGCGGAAGGGGGTTTGTTTACATGTCGCCTCACCCTAGCTTGAAAGGACCGCTGGGCGGGTGAGCGGCGTGGGCGGTGGCGAATGGGAGCGCGCGTGGCTGAGGAGCGAGCCATTGAGCGGGCGGGGAGGGCGGGGCGAGGAGGTGGTGGCCGGGCTAGGCTGCGCTCCGCGGTGGCTGGCGGGGCGGCCATGTTGGCTGGGAGGTGTGTTAGTGGGTCAGGGGCGGGGGCGCGGCGGGGGCCGGGGCGGCCCGGGCCGGGCGAGAGCTGCCCTGCCGCTGCCCGCGGGAGGGACGGGGCTGCAGCGGTGCCGCTGGCTGCGGAGGGTGCCCGCGGCCCCGTCCCTCCGGAGCGCTTTGCCTCGGGGCATCTTTCGCTTCTGGGGGTCGGGCCGCCGGGGTCCGCAGGCGCGGCCGAAGGCGGCCGGCAGCCGGTGCGCAGCCAGAGGGGGCGGCGGTGCCCGCACCCAGGCGGTCCGGTTCCCTCCTCCGAGGGGAGGACGGGGCGCGTTCCCGCCTCCTGCTGTGAGCCAGTTCCTACAGACTGTACTTAGAAAATACCGGGAACTTCCCCGGGCCGCCTCGGGAGCTGCCTCCGGGTGTGTCTCTGGCTTTGGGCGGTCCCCGCACGGTGTTTGACGCCTCTCCGGGTCTGGATTAAGTTCACGCAGGCTTTGAGTCGGGGGGAGCTTGCCGAAAGCCCCTCATGTCACCAAGGACCAAAGCTGCAACTTTATTTCCCCTCCGTCCTGAAGGTCCACAGCTTGGACGTTGTTTTATGTAACGATGCCGCGGTGTTACTGGTGTGCCCTGATCTCATCCCTGGGAGTTGGCAGTGCCTTAATGCAACCGCGCAGCACGGCGAGGCCAGCCCGCAGCGTTTCTCAGGGCATCGCCTAAGGTAGCTGATCGGGTATCAAAGATAATTTAATGACCAGAATTCACAGTGTCACGTAGCAATATAAAACATGTTCTTTTTCAGGCTTCTCTACGCAACAGGCTGCACAGTTTCAGTCATTCAGCTATGCTAGCTGAAATGTTAACTTCTCGTTTAAAATAAGTGTAATCTTTATGTTGTTGCCACTTGAGGGTAACTTATTATTATATATATAAAATAATCATGCAATACATAACCTGCAAAACAGAATCAGATTCTCGTACTATCTTTCAAACGCTTTAAAATGTTTTAAAGATGGTGATAAAATGTTGGTTAGCCTTTGGGCTGAGGTGACTTAACCAAGTGGCTTCTAAGCATCCTCGTGGGGAAGGTTAATTATTATTATTATTATTATTACACGTATGTTTTCATAGTAAGAATTATAGAGGGGCAGACACAGGTGTTTTAGAAACTTGGTCGATTTTTATTGTTGGCAACTTAAATGAGAAGTTGGAATTTCTATAGGAAATATATTGGGTGATTGTTTTAGCTGGAAAGGTTTCTTGTAGAAATAGCAATGCTCAGTGTTAGTACTTTTTAGGGGTGTGAATAATAACTCGGAGAACTCATACAGCGCTTTGTAGCCAGTAGTTTACCTGAGCAAAGAATTATTCTGTGTTTGATGGGAGAGTTAACTGATAAGAGAAATCTGCAGCAGAGGTATCCAGCCATTGAACATCCTTGCCATGTTTGTTTTAAATAATGAGTGGAAAAAGAGCTTTTTGAAGGACAAAGGTTTGAAGTCCCTTCAGTGTTAGCAGGAATGAATTGGGAATAAATAGAAGCTTCTGTCTGACTAACAGATAGATAGTGTGGTATAAATAAAGAAACACACTGGTTTAGATTCCCATGACTTGCATGTCCATGCTGTGTGGTTTGTGAAGCCTAATTAAATGAAAATAAAAGTTTGATAAGGATATTTGGCTCTTCATAAGAAGTGCTTGAAAGTTGGCATTGGCTTGAAAGTCAAGCCAAAAGTTTTCTGAAAATCATAGATTTTACCGTTTAGACGTTGCTATAGTAATTTCCCTGATTACATTGTTATATTAAAATAAAAAAACCCTCCTGTTTTTGAACTCTTATGTAGGTTTTGGGGTTTTTTTATACTTCTTGGACTATTTTGACTGATGGGTTTTTCTGATTTGTTGCTGGCTTTGAAGTATGCTATACTGCTAACCCATTTCTGACAAAGTATAACAAAATGTAATTTTACAGTATGAAGAGTAGGCTAGATTGTACCATTTCCTTCATCATAAGAGGTTTTTTTTCTGGGAACTATAAAATTCATTTTTTTCTTACCCTGAAAGACTTTGCACTGTCAGAAAAAAAATACAGAAACAACTGTCATGTAGGGATGTAGAATATTGCTGGAGATCGTAAGCTAAATAGTTGTCTAGTTTTGCTTTTGTTTCCTGTCTTTGCTTTGGCCGCATTCTGCTTCATGGGAAATCTCTGGCTCAAAAAAAATTTGAATGTTAGTCTTACTGCTAACTCTCTTGTGCGAACAACTCTCCTAACCCTACAGTGGTATTTTAATAAAGGTTTAAGCAATTCATATTTTAGCTATAAAACACTTTTTAAATTAATTGAAGTGTCTTAATAGAGTTCTAATAAGTTTAACATGCTGCGCGTCCTGCTCTTGGCACTTAAATAATAATAAAATCTCAGTCTTTGTTCCAGAATGTAGAGAAGAGCTAGTGCTTCTAGTAGGAATATATTATTCTGGGCATAGTTTTTATAAAATATGTAAATGCAATACGTTGTTTGTTGGGTTAAAAAAAAACCAACCACAATCTTTTTTTCTTCTGCCTCTTGCATTAGTTATTGACATCTGCCTATTTGCTTACGCAGTCGTGCTGAAGTGGAATACCCCTCCAAAGTTGGGTAGCTGGCATTGAGGTGTAGGGGTATTAATTCAAACAAAGAACATAGTACTGTGTTCTTTTTGGTAATTCATCAGCTCTTTGACCTGAGGTGTTGCGTGTGTGATTCGAGACCAGAGCTTCTCTTTAGTGGTATGGCTTCCAAATCTTGCAGTCTGTCTGCTGTGGGCAAGTAGGATTAGAAAAATAATATTGGGGGGGGAGGGGAAGGTCAGCAGAGGAAAAGGAACAAAGACAGTGAAGTAGCAGTTTCCCTCTCCTGAAGGGAAGAGGCTTAAAAGAAGTGAAACAGTTTTTGCGTGTTTAGTTCTTTCAAATGGCAGTGCTCCATCAAACTTAGGATTTGGGTGTTTTAAGCAGCTGTTGTTTGGTCTCCAGGATAGAGAAAGCAAAGGGCATAATGTCCTTAGATGCTTATGCTGGCATTTTAATACAAATGCCTCACTGAGAAGGCAGAGGGACTTGGCTTCTTTAGATGAGCAGGTGAATGAGGCTACTGTGGGTGGAAGAAGAGGAAGACCTTTTACAAGAGTGTCTTTGCTCACCTGCTACCAAAAAAAAACTAAAAAAAAAAAAAAAAAAAAAAAACCAACCCACTTCACCCACAAAAGAAAACTTAGTGTCTTTGTGGTGGGGAAGAAAAGTAAAAAGATTTTTTTTTTTAAGTCTGGTTAATAATTGAAGAATCGTGTAGAAAGAAGAAAAAAAAAAAAGAACATTACACTCAGAAACAAAACTAAGAAAAAATACGTTCTGCGCTTCAAGCAGAGTATGTTCTGTCATAGGAAACAAATTGGCACAACTGTGGAAGGAAAAAAAAGTTTTAAAAGAGGGGTAGGACAGCTTCTTGCATCTCTAACTGTAGTACTTCGTAAAATGTCCAGATACAGCAAACGCTGCATAATGGTTCTTTTAAAATATGTGGCATATTTTTTGTGCATTCTCTGAAATTCAGAGTTTGGCATTTTGAATGTTTTAGCCTGAATTTGTAGTTTTAGTATTGGCAGGGTCTCGTGACATGCTATTTTTTTATTTGTATCAAAAATGTAACTTTGACAGACTGTGCTGTATATGATGCACAGTAACCATCATGAAAAGTGTAATGGTTCATGTAATGTATTTATAATAGGCATTTAGCTGCTGTGATAATAAGCACTGTACAATCAACAAAATGGTATAGCGACGTTCTGTGTGCTTTTCAAATTGTACAAAATACATCTGAATTGAGACAGAAATAGCAACTTTAGTTATAGCTACAGTACAAATGATTCATACAGGTGACTGAGGAAGACTTTCAGAGTTGTCAAGCTGAAAACTGGCAGTTTAGGTTTTTCTCTTATAGGGACTTTTTTGGAGATAATGTACTGTCACAGAGGGGTGTTTTCCTAGTCTAGGGAAGTGGCATGTGCATGTTCACTTCCATGCGTCTCCTTAATGCTGCACATTTTGAGTTTAGGTCCTGCTGTCTGCCAATTTAAATGTACTGCTGCATCAATAATGTCATGTAATAAGCCTGCCGTCAGATTGTTTGAAGTTCAGTCTTCCTGGGTGCCTTAGGGCCCTATTAAACTATTCTAAATGCACGTTTTCAAAAAGTAAATATAGATGTAGAGGATTTCTGTTAGGATTTGTCATTAGATCAATTAATTATTAAGTCTATGCAACAGTTTTTGGTTACTTAGTGATGACTGATGGGGATTTTAACCAACGTACATCTGCGTGCCTCCATCAGTACCCCAAATTCTTAAATGTTAGGTGAGTATAGCAGTTCCTGAGATGGCTTGCCCTTCCTCACGCCCAAGTGAACGAGCGAGCCTTCTCCCAGGAGCGGGGGGGCGCAGCTCTGCACTGATGTGACTCAAGAATCTGCAGACACAGAACCAACTCAGGGACTGGTTCCTTAATCACCTTAATCTGATTTAACTGCAGGCTGCTGCCAAAAGGAGTGGCGGCACCCTGCCCAGTGCCTCCGGCTGTGTATTCCACTTGCGGTTCAGTTGCTGTGAAGCAACTACAGGACTTCACCTCTGTATCTCTGCATTTTGGAAGGGCTGATGTAAGGCATTAATGAAAATTGTCCTAAAGCAGAAATTCCTGCTATATTTATCTTCAGTAATTCTTATACTGCTATTCTTCAGCTCTGCCACAGATCTTTCAATTCATTCAAATCTGTATTCATTATAAATAACGTAACAACTGCACTATTCTATTCTAACTCAGTCTTGAGATGAGGGTGCCAATAATGATAAATTCTGTAAAAATGGGACTTCAGCTGTGATCTACAAAGTTACTTTCCTTCACAATGAGTTCAGATTTTACATCTGTGCTTCCATATGTGTCATTGACTTCTACTATACATCTTAATTTACCAGTTCATGAAAAAACACCGGTAGTTAAGTGTGAACACTGGGAGTCTTTTAATGAAGATCTTGATGATTCTAGGAAATTCAGAAAGCAGTTGGAAGTAGGTCTGCTTTGTTGGGAGCATGAAGCATGCCTAGATTGTGCAGCTCCCTGAGGCAGCGTCTTTCTTTTTATGGCCTCACCATGTTTCCTCCGTCCATAGAGCTACCAAGAAAAACCTTATGTTGTAGAATACTTGAATAGATCCTAATGGGATTCATATAGCATTTAAATATTAATATTATAAAATGTCAGGAATTAAATATAAGGAGAATTAGGGGAACAACCAGATTAGGTGATATACTGCTTTGACTTGGGAGGACATACGCTGTCATTCTTAAATGGTGCTATAAGTTCATAGCTAAAAGATTACTCCAGTCTTTGAGATGGTAAAAGTATTTTGAATGTTTAAGGTCTGTTTTGAGGATTTGTAAATGCTCCAGAAGTTCCCTGGTCATGACACTTGGAAGCATTGGTCGGTTGTTACTCCAATCAGTGTCAGTACAGGTTAAGTTTCACTCCCCCTTTCCTAGTTGTGTATGAAAGACAGTGGAATGGCTTGAGGTAGGTGTTCCAACAAAAACATGACAAAGAATAGCCAGTGAAGAAGCAGCAAACGTCTTGTTTCTTTCCCCTTTATATCGTGCAGGGGCAGAACTTCGACAGTCTCCCATGTGAACGCAGATGGTGGTGGTGGTGTTCTGGTGTTGACGTCAAAGTATTAATCTGGTGTTCTGTTGAAAAAAACCCATCAGTCTCTGCCACTCTGTATGGAAAGACAGAAAGATACTACTCAGGTGTAGATTGGTATTAAAGATTATATCCTTCTTGTCTGTTTATTTGTTTTAAAGAACAGGCCCTTTCTCCTAGATCAGGCCAGGTTGAAAAGTGAGTTGGTTGGTTGTGCCACTTAACAGCATGGGCAGGACTAGTTCTGCTGTGGTGTGGCCTTTGCTGGGTGAAGGGAGACAGGGGTTCTTGAGGCACATTGCCCTGGGGCACAAACTTCACTTTAAATGTCACTTTAAGGTGAGTAAAAATAGTTTCCCGGAAATTTTAGAGCATAAAGAAAATTTTCTCAGAAGGAACTCTCTTATTCGACACAGAGCCCTACAAGGAATGGCTTGCTTTGGCAGTGGTAGCATAGTTTTACTGAGAATTTGTGTATAACTGGACTTGTAATTGTTGCTCTTTATGTTCTAGCCGCTATTTGAAAAGAAGTATGTTTTGATAAGTGAAGACTTTTTTGCATAGTGTCTGTTTTTACCACAGTCTGATGGTATATATGCTGAATATAACAAAATAGCTGAGATAGTATCTGAAAGTAGGAATAATCAGGGGGATGCTGTCATGTGCTGGGGGAAGGAGGGTTCTGAGCTTAGCTCTGCTGCAGGAGAACACTTTTTACTTTACTGTTTGTTTTTCAAAACAAGATAATAAACATAGCCTGAGCAGATTGCACCAAAGGCTGACTTAAGAGCCATGAGTGAAGAATTCTGCTCAAAGAAACAAATACATGTTAACTGAAAATGCTGAAAAACTCTACAAGTATGATAGTTCATTTTTTTGATTATGCTCCTCTAATGCTGCTCTTTTGTTAAAGAGACTTTTTATATAAGGGTAGGGATCTTGCAGGCAAGCAAGACAGTAAGAAAGCAGCATACTTGAAGACAATGTAGTTACATTAGATACTGAGGTTTGATACCATGGATTATTTTTTTACTGTTGTTTTTGATATATCATTGTTCTTTTTTACTTCCTGTTGCTTATTTTATGAGTCTTCTTTTGTCATACTTTTAGTGTAGATACAGTTACTGATGTTTGTGCTAAGGTGCTTGGTTTTGTACAGTTCCGTTTTTCCTTATGTTGTTAAAAACTGCAGGATTGAGCAGGATATGAGGCTCAGAAAAGTCTTTAGATATACATCTGAAGTAGCAGTGGGTCTATAGAAAATACTAAACTGGTAAATTACTAACAGGTAAATTGGGCCAATTTCAACATGGCCTTACTTGAAATTAATGGAGAAATATTTTGTTAGGCAACTCTGAATTTGGCACAATTTCTAATTTGTTCCGTTGGTGAAGTCTGTCTCTTCCCTTCCTCTACTGCTGGACGGTGAGCATGCTTGCTGTAATCTCTCTACCACTAGATGTTGCTGTGTGAGTGATTGATATAATCTTATCTGATACTGGATGGATTAATCTCTTAAGAAAAGGAGGAGAACTGCTGAAACAGTATTACTGCCTATTCTGAAATTAGTACTTGGAGATGTTTGCCTGAGACGTTTTTAAAATTTATTGGCTCTGTTGTATTAGTCATAAAGATTGTTTCTCTCTTGTATACCCAGCAGTATGCTAGTCATTATTTCCAATTAGGCAGGCTTTTCTTTTCATATGTCTGTAGAGCTCGTGGTCTTGGTAGTGAGGAAAAAGGCAACAAATGTAACTCAGCCAAAAAGGTTTTTGTAGGAACTATGTTCTGTGACATCTGTGGCTTTTCATTCGATGAAAGATGGCAGGGGAAGAAAATTGCTGTACATTCCAGCATGAGGAATAATCACTTTTAAGGGGAAATTTTTGTCTTTACTTCACTTTGGCTGTTTTCGAAGCACTACCTTTTGGTGAAGGATTATTTACCTCCTTGGGGTTTTGCTGTGTTTATTCTACACAGAAGTCTACAAATAGAAGAGCTCCATCAGGGTGAACTGAAGTTATCCTAAGGAAAAATTTAATTGCATGGATTGTGTAAACTCACTGAGACTGAAGTAAAGCTGGAAAGGAATCTACAAGTGACTAAAACAAGAAGTTTGGAATTGGATTTGGGGAATCTGGGCTTGGAAATGCCTCAGGTAAGTCTGTTATGATTTTATTTGCTTCTGTAAATAATTTTGCTTCCTTATTTAAGAAAAAAAGTTTAACAGCAAATGTGACTGGCATTAGCAGGGAGAATTTATAAGAGATTAAGTGGTGTATATTTTTGGGGTCCCAGTAGTGTCTGTGGTGGAAGCTATGTTGCTGATCTTGGTACTGTATTTGTTCACACAGCAGGATTCAGCAAAGTTGTCGTCTTGATGAGGGTGGGTGCCTGGAGAGCAGCCTTTTATTACTGCCGTGATTCACACATCAGCACACTGAATGACTTTCAGCAGTGCAGTGTTTCTCCCTTCCCAGCCCTCAGGGCAAGTGTGTCTAGAAGAGAAATAGAGGTCTGGAATTAAATGTAGCAGAAAGCCTTGCTGCCCATTCCCTGCATGCCCAGTCATCCTGCATAATGTTTTTTTGCAAAGTTCCACTTCGTTCTCGAGAGATGTAACACTCTTGATTTAATTGTAATAAATTTTGCTTTTGTTACAATCTCAGGTGGAAGTTTTATGAGTTCTAATGGTTCTAAAAACAGTCAACTCTGCTTTAGTACAAAATGGTTTGTATTAGGGTGAAGGCCCTGCAAGCGTGTAGCGCCTATTGATACTCACGGATCTTGCCAGTACTTGCTCTCCTCTTCTAAAAATGCTAACGTATCCCTAAACTTGGCAAACGCATGAGAATTTCAAACCAACAAAAAAAGAATGAATGAGCAATGCTCTTGCAGCTATATGATGAATACAAATGTGTCCTTTGATTAAAGAGCTGCATGTTGTTCGCTGCTCTTAAAGCATTCTCTCGCTCTGAGAAATTACATGCTTATCTGTGTAGGTAAAACCTTCCAGATGCAAGTATAGCACAAGTTCAGAGACTTGGATGAAATGGCAATACTCTTTATGTTTTGTTGAAGAAAAGAATATGCCTTTTTATAGCATGCTTCAAATGTCAGTATCAATTTGTTGTAGCCCAGTGTGAGTGGAATGGACCCTCCTTTTGGGGACGCCTTTCGGAGCCATGTGTTTTCAGAGCAGACTCTGATGAGCACAGATCTCCTGGCAAGCAGTTCAGATCCAGACTTCATGTATGAACTGGTAAGTCATCTTTCTGTGTGTGTACATAACATCCTCTCCTTGACTAATACCCTGACTTCGTGCAGTAATAAAGGGGTATTTGTTCAAGAATGCTAGAAGATTATTCATTACTTCTAGCTACTGATTACGGAAGAGCCTAACTGCTTGTCCAGCAAATATGATGCCTCCTCAATAGACGCTTGTTAAAGCTGGCCATCAGGAGAGGCTTGATATACAAGTCTCAAATAAAGCTGTGTTGACATTATGTAATGGTGCTTGAGACTCTTCCTTACAATCTTTTCTGCAAGAGCAGCTATATGCTACTTCACCCAAGCTGTGAATGCAGGGGAAGCAAAATAAAAGTTGACTCATGAGCTACTTATACTAGCATTCTTTTTTTTTTTTTTTTTTTTTTTTTCCCCTGCATCAGAGGAGAAAGGTAGCTCACAGTCATTAATTGATCATGTTAGAATGAGGTTTTCCAGGGACTGGTGAACTTGAGCATATTCTGTTAAGCACACAGCAAAGATTGACCTAGGTTAATAGAGACTAGAACAGCTTGCCTGTGATGTCTTTCATATTTTAAATACATGGATATTGGTACTAGTCTAGTTCCTGATGACCAGATGAATTTGCAATAGCAGAAAAAGAATCCAGCAGCATTTGACTTGTATCTTTAGCAATCTCTTCAGAAGGATCTGCTGTTGAAGCTTGGAAGCTGGACTTCGTTCTGACCCTCAAAAGAAGCTTTTAGGTGGAAGTTGAGGTATCTTCACTGCCTTACACTTCACTGGAATTAAGCTCACCATACTAGATTAAGTAGAGGACAGAGATGATTGATACTTTTTTGTACTAATTTTTAACTTGTCGTCTTATGCACAGGACAGAGAAATGGACTATCAGCAAAGCTCCAGAGACAACTTACTTTCAATGGAGGACTGCAAGGACCTTGAGAACTTGGAGTCTTTTACGGACATCTTGGACAAAGAAGCTGCTCTCACCTCAAAGTGGGAGCAGTGGGACACCTACTGTGAAGACTTAACTAAGTACACTAAATTAACCAGCTGTGACATCTGGGGAACAAAAGAGGTGGATTACCTGGGCCTTGATGACTTTTCAAGCCCATATCAAGATGAAGAGGTGATAAGCAAAACACCAACACTGGCTCAGCTTAACAGTGAGGACTCCCAACCTGTTTCTGATTCACTCTATTACCCTGATTTGCTCTTTAGTGTAAAGCAAAACCCTTTAAATTCTTTGTTACCTGGCAAAAAAATTGCGACCAGAGCAGCAGCCCCAGTCTGTTCCTCCAAGAACGTTCAGGCTGAGGCACCTCTGTCGGACTGTGTTCAGAAGGCGAGCAAACCTGCAACTCAGCCTGCTTCCAGTACACAAATCATGGTGAAGACCAATGTGTACAATAATGAAAAGGTGAACATTCATGTTGAATGTAAAGACTATGTTAAAAAGGCAAAAGTAAAGATCAATCCTTTACCACAGAGCAGACCAGTGCTGAGCCAGACGCATGCTGATGCAGCAAAGGAGAACACCTGCTATTGTGGTGCTGTAGCAAAGAGACAAGAAAGAAAAGGAATAGAGTCCCCGCATAGTCACAGTACGCCTCCTGTTTTGCCTTTTAAAGAGACTCAAGAACTGCTCCTCAGTCCACCCCAGGAAACCCCAGGGCTTGTTGTGGGAGAGAGCAGTCTTTCTGCCAGCACTTCGGTGTCAGATTCTTCACAGAAGAAAGAAGAGCACAACTATTCTCTTTTTGTAACAGACAGTTTGGGTGAACAGTCAGCCAAAGGAGACCCCGAGGAAGATGAGGACGATGAGGACGATATTGAAGATGAGGACCATGATGAAGGATTCGGCAGTGAACATGAGCTGTCTGAAAACGATGATGAGGAAGAAGATTATGAGGATGATAAAGATGATGACATTAGCGATACTTTCTCAGAACCAGGTACCAGCAATGTTGGGCTTTTTTAACATGGAGGTTAATGGATTTGTATGCCAAGGGGGAAAGAATGCTTTTCAATGCTTTATAGTTACAGATGAGGAACGCTGATCTTAAATTATGATTTTTCATCCCAGATTTTCTAAGTGCTTTGCCAAATGTAATTAATGAAAACTATATAAGATCTCTATTGCCCTGTTTTGAGGAAAACTGCATAAACTGTGGTCATGCAACAAAAATAGTAATAGAGAATACAGGAAACCTAGCTTGTAGCCTCAGGTCATAGAGCAACTACCTGCAATTGTTGTCTTTTTTTGTGGCTTGATGATAGGATGTGCAGAGCTTTCTAGTGCCTCAGTAGGTTGCTGCTTTGAATTTATCCAGAGTTGTATCTCTCAATAGCTGCTATGAAATCAGAGCCTGAGGGAAATAATTTAATAATCACTTAAGTCCTACTGTAGGTACAGTTTTCCACAGAATCCAAAGAATACCTACCACTGAAACTAATAGAACTGTTTCTTGGTGGTTTGCAGCAGTAACACTTAGTGGGTCTTCAAAGGATACTGAATTCCTGTCTTCTGCATGTAGAAATGGAGCCTTAACAACAGAAATAAGAACTAACCTTCACCTAGAAGGTAACAAAGTGGTAACATTTAAAAATAAAATCTGAAGGGAAAGGGATAGGACTGTAACCAAGTATTAGTTTTATTGTAGAAAGTATTATAATATTCACTTTGTAGTAGAGTATAAGAATTAAGGTATTCAGACATTATGCAATACGTAACTTCGGGGGGAAAGCAGATGAAATTTTGCCTTTTTAAAAACAGTGGCTTCCCTAAAGCTTGTCAGTGTCTGTCATAATGAACTCTCAGATTAAATTATTTTCTAAGTAGATTTCCTGAGTTGGCATTAAACTTGTTAAGCATTATGCCTTTTATGTTACTTTTACATGTACATAACACATTTTTATTAGCATTTTAAAATCTCTTCCTCCCTCCTCCTGAACTGAACTCCCGCTACTTTCTGGGGCTTTGAGTAGCTATTACAGCTCAGTAATGATTGCTGTACTGCACAGTGTTGTGCAGCCCACGGAGACATGTTGCACAGAAAGCCTGGTAACCCTGAAAAAGATGTTGTATTAAAAAGCTGGGATTTCAGTTGGTGGAATTACATTAACTATTTGCCGTTTGTTCAAATTTTACTGGCAAGCAATCAGTGTCACCTTCTAAATACAGCTATGTCGTGCAATACAGTAGCTGAGGAACTTGGCTTATACAAGCTTACTAGAACTTTAAGTGAATGAAGCCATTCACCTCGAGTATGGTGATATTAAAAGTTTCACCATATGTTTTGATTATAGTAGAAGGTAATGTCTGCAGGTATTTTAATTATGTTACTCTTGTACTTTATGTTGCTTTTTTACCTTTAGAGTAAACGTAAATAGTGTGGATAAAGCTACTAAAAGTAGGCATGGTACAGGAAGATTTAACCTTCCATAGTACTGAAAGGAAAATCAGTTGATAAATGTAGAGTGAAGATATAATTTACTGAAAGGACAAAAACTTATTTGTTATCGCTGACCCTCTGATATATTTGATACACAGCTTGCATTTGTTTATTCTTCTTCATGTATGTTTTTGGAGTGCATGAAATGCTTTCTTAAAGTGTCAGTGTTGTCTGAGGAAATACTTAAGATGTAGTGAACTTCAGGAACTTGGAGAAATAACTAAAAATGTCGCTGGCTGTCAGGCAAGTTTGGGCAACAGTGTTTTTATTATCATCATGATACAGATTTAGCAATTTTTGTCACCTGCAAAGGTAATTTATTACGGGAATTACTAGCCCAGGCCTGTTCTAGCACTTTGACTTTTTTTGCCATTACTAGTATATTTTACCTATCTCATTTAATAGAAATATTTGTAAATGACTTCTTCTCCCATTAAGTAGTTAAGAGAGTCCAGAAATGGGAGTTGTAACAACTGATTCAGTTTTCAGTAGCACTGGAGAAGAAACAGCTGAAAGGGAAAAGTGCTTGTAGAGGCATGGAGATTGTTTAAAGAAGTTGCATTGCATCTATTCTGAGCACCTGGACCATCAGCTGGGGGAAAAAGACTCATAAATGCTTTGACAGAAGTCAGTATGATTAAATGGCAAAGAGAAGGGTTTTTCTGGTTTTGTTTTTAATCTAGTAAGATGCAGAAGTCATGTCTATCCTGTTCTCTGTTTTATTAATTTAACCCTGGTGAATTTAAACCTAAAACCATAGGATGTCAACAGAGATTTTTAGGAGGGACTTGCAAAGGGCTTGAAAGGTAAATACAAGAACCCTTTCAGATTTCTTAGAAACCCGCCAAAGAAAGTGAGACTGCTATATGATCTTTGCTAAGAGAAGAATTCAAGGAAGATGAATACAGTGCAGAAAAGCTAAACAGATTTGTTGCACTCCTGTATGTTATGGACTAGGTTAGGACATTGTGCACTAGATTATTCTCTGTAACTTTAAAATTATAGGAGGTCAATGTTAGAATTGCAAGGCAGGATGCATTAAGTCAACGTAATTTAAGTTGCTAACTTAATTATAGTTTAAATAAGCAAACAGGAAGTCTTGATTTTAACCTTGTCGTTTGTACACATCAGCTCTTAAAAAGATTTGTTTTCATCGGTTGGCTTAATTCTGTGTTATCATGAAGATGGGCTAAATTTATACATATCTATATAATGAGTTACATATCTTGGCATGTTTTTTCAAGTGGAAAGTAAGTGGTTTTTTTAAGAGTATTTTGATACTTGGGTCAAACAGCATTTGGGTAAAATGGAAGTTCAGTTTAAAATATGGTATTTGAAAGTATAACGTAAATTGTCATAATCATTTTGGTTATACAAGAAAAAAGTTTTATAAAGCACGTTTCATTGTTTGATTTGCCTTTAAAATACTGTCTTTTTAATAAAGTAGAGAATCAAAGTAAATGAGTTGATGAAGTGATCAGAAACAGAACTTTAGAACTGATTTCATCCTTCTGCGCACCTAACTTTTATTCATACTTTGAGTTATGAGGTGAGAGTCAGACCAAAGCAAGAAAGTTTGGTTTTCCTCTTTCAGTTGTTTTTTCAAGTGCAAACAGACTAATTGAATGGACTGTTTTAAAAAGAAGAAAGTGTTCTTTGTGCTACTGTTAAAAGATGAAGCAGAGCTCAAGCATATGGGGTCAGGGCTTGTTAAGCTTACAGTCTGTTCAGTGGTTGGCTTTTCTTTAAGCTTCATCAGTGTATGTGATGTTTTGAAGTGCATTCTTTTATAAGTAAATGTAAACTATTATATAGCATTTTAGTACAAAAGAAAATGCAGTGGTTTGTGGCTTTTTTAACCTTAGTATAGGTTGTCTTTATTTTCTAAAGCATATGTAGGATTTTAAAAACTGTGGTTTGTGTTTACATAGTTATGGTATAAATATTTATGCAATGTGGATAGTGGCATTACAGTTTCTATGTACTTCATGAACAGTTCATCATATCAAGTGCATCATAATATACCTCTAAAATACTGCGTAGCTTTACTGCGGATCACTTCTCTTCATCCCACTAAAGAGGTGAGGAAGAGATTGAACGGCTTGTGTCCAGATCCCTTCAATTTAGATGGTCTTTTCTTACGGGCTTTAGGTCATTGTCCTGATGGCAGAGCCCCATTCCTCTAGTCTAATAGAGATGGGTGGTTTGATTTATTTCCCGAAGGTATTCAAACTCAAGCAAGAGCAGGAGTTGGACTCGATGATCCTAATGGGTCCCTTCCAACTGAGAATATTCTATGATTGAATAATTTTGCTTTCTTTATTAGTGTTTTGCTAATCCATCTTTATTATCTGCTTCTCTTTCCATGCTTTTTGATTAGAGGTTAATTAAAATGTGGAGGCGAGTTAGGATTATGTTCCTGCAAATTCATGGAGAAAATTGTTAAGGATGGAAGAACACTCTCCAACAGCTGTTGTCTGTACTCTGCAGTGGTGAGATTGTGGGGGAGAAGAGCAATAGAGCTTAAGGGGTAAAAGAACATAAAGGGGCTTTCACTGCATAAATAATTTGTCTCTTTTCAACTAATGAAGCACCATCACTGGCTCAATGTCTATCCCTGGATTTAAGACAAGTACCCAGTAGTAGTTGATGCTGAAAACCAAGTCTATTAGATAATGTAAAACAGGCCTTGTCTGTGGTTTTGCTCTTAACTTGAACACTCAGTCTACTGTTAAAGGGCTAGAAACGGTTTTGTCAACATTATATAAACAATGCAATGCATCCTTTTAGGGTATGAAAATGATTCTGTGGAGGATTTAAAAGAAATGACTGCAATATCTTCTCGGAAAAGAGGCAAGCGAAGATACTTCTGGGAGTACAGTGAGCAACTAACACCATCGCAACAAGAAAGAATGCTGAGGCCATCCGAGTGGAATCGAGATACGTTACCAAGTAACATGTATCAGAAGAATGGTCTCCATCATGGTAAGAATGGAGTCCTAGTTACGAGTGAATGCCTTTCATTCTGACACCTTCAGTAGCCAAACTCCCATCTTTGCAAGTGCTGAGAAGTTGTGTTTTGGCCATGAAAATAAATGATTAAAACACTGCAAGTCTGTTGCTCAGTTAGCAGAGTTCTGCGCAGTGTCCAAGGAAGGCACAGTGAACATACAGTAGTAACTTTCAGTGTGGTTTCTTCCAGAGGAAGGTGGATGAATTGAGAATTTTAACTTCCAAGGGCTTTCAGTAGAAACCCCAAGAGTTCGAAGTTTTCTCAGTGCGATGCTGTAAACATATTGGATGGGTCACTTGATTGATATTTGCTCCTCGTAGCTGTTAGTTTCAGTCTTGCTTGTGTTAGAAGTAAGCTGGAAGTGATCTGAGATGCAAAATTCACGTTAACTGCAGTATGAACTAAAGGACAAGCAGTAAGGCGCAACTGTCTCTTTTTGCTCCTCCCTACTTGTTTCTCCCACCTGTGTGAATGCAGCACAGTGAAGCACTTACTCTTCTGTGAATAAACTATTTATTTAAAATACCCTCTTAGAAACTTAACCCAATTGGTCTAATAACTGGGGTTTATTCCCATAAATTTTGATGAGCAATTTGCTGTACCTCACGCATGACTAACATCACACAGAACAAACCACTCTAAGGAGTAATGTTTGAGTTTTTGTCACAGGACCTCTTTGGTAGGCTGCTCCATTTGATTTTGGCTTTGAAGGAGAAAATGAAACCAACTTTCCTGGTTGTAACGTTAATGTTCCCTTACAGCTGAAAATTGCTATCTTTAACGTGGCAGTTTACCTTCTGTTAAACCAAAAGATTTTTTTTGTTGTTACCTGTAGATTTATTCAGGGAAGAAAACTATTTTTTTAATCTCCTTAGTTTTTATATGCTTATTTATCTTGTAGTGAAATACAGTACCTAAAGTCCCTACCACTGCTCCTTCTTATGAAGGCTTATATCTATCCTTGTTATTAAACAACAAATAACCAAACATGCCTTGAGGACTGTGGTGGTTTGACCCTGACTGGATGCCAAGTGCCCACCAAAGCCGCTCTATCACTCCCCTTCTCAACTGGACAGGGGAGAGAAAATGTAACAAAAAAGCTCGTGGGTCGAGATAAGGACAGGGAGATCACTCAGCAATTACTGTCACAGGCAAAACAGACTTGACTTGGGGAAAATCAGTTCAATTTA
Source organism: Pelecanus crispus (assembly GCF_030463565.1). Lineage (NCBI taxonomy): Eukaryota > Metazoa > Chordata > Aves > Pelecaniformes > Pelecanidae > Pelecanus > Pelecanus crispus. The sequence continues at coordinate 11,950,262 of NC_134650.1, read as the reverse complement.
TTACCAATCAAAACTGAGTAGGAGAGAGGAGCGAGAACATGTATACAGTAATGAGAAATAAACCTTAAAACACCTTCCCCCCACCCCTCCCTTCTTCCCAGGCTCAACTTCACTCCCAATTTTCTCTGCCTCCTTCCCCTGAGCAGCACAGGGGGATGGGGAATGGGGGTTGTGGTCAGTTCATCACTCATCGTCTCTGCTGCTCCTTCCTCCTCAGGGGAGGACTCCTCACACTCTTCCCCTGCTCCAGCGTGGGGTCCCTCCCAGAGGAGACAGTCCTCCACAAACTACTCCAACGTGGGTCCTTCCCACGGGGTGCAGCCCTTCAGGAGCAGACTGCTCCAGCATGGGTCCCCCATGGGGTCACAAGTCCTGCCAGCAAACCTGCTCCAGCCTGGGCTCCTCTCTCCATGGGTCCTGCCACGAGCCTGCTCCAGTGCGGGCTTCCCACAGGGTCTCAGCCTCCTTTGGGCACATCCCCCTGCTCCTGTGTGGGGTCCTCCCCGGGCTGCAGGTGGGTATCTGCTCCACCGTTCACCTCCATGGGCTGCAGGGGCACAGCTGCCTCACCATGGGCTGCACCAGGGGCTGCAGGGGAATCTCTGCTCCGGTGCCTGGAGCACCTCCTCCCCTCCTTCTTCACTGACCTTGGTGTCTGCAGAGTCCTTCCTCTCGCATGTTCTCACTCCTCCCTCCAGCTGCAGTTTGTGTCAGGTTGTTTGGTTTTTCCCCCCCCTTCTTAAACATGTTATCCCAGAGGTGCTACCACCGTTGCTGACTGGCTCGGCCTTGGCCAGCAGCAGGTCCATCTTGGAGCTGGCTGGCATTGGCTCTATCTGACATAGGGGAAGCTTCTAGGAGCTTCTCACAGAAGCCACCCCTGTAGCCCCCCTGCTGCCAAAACCTTGCCACGCAAACCCAATACAAGGACTGGGTCCCACCAGACACTTGGAGGAGCAAGTGACTTTTAAGTCAGGTGTGTATGCAAGGCATTTGTAGGATCAAACACTACTTAACATCCAGAAGCTACAGAATATAACACAAGAAGGGTTTTTTTTTATTTTCACATACAGACATGTACTAAGGTCATCTACTACCTCAGATAAATCACACTAAATTAGCAGCACTCTAACAAATATTTCTGGAACAGGTTTTGTTAGTTTTATTAAAATTTTCATGCAACTGTCTGTAACAACTGCTATTTTTAATAGAAATCTAGAAAAAGACACATAGCAGTGGTAGAGAATCTTAAGGAATAAAGATTTTGTCTTGAATATGTGTATTTCTTCAGGAAAACTAGACCTTAAATAGCTTCAAATACATGTAAAAGGGGTTAACTAGCCTTTATGTGGCTTATTTAAGCTCAGTATCATTGAAGATCATTTCAGTGCCAGGCCTTGACACTCCTACTACAGAACTTTAGCAATAAGATTATTTAGGAATTTAATCAACTTGAGTGTGGAAGAGGATATATTGGCTGAACACATGAGTTAGCAAGTTACAATTGGGGAAAAACAACTGGGTTTGAATTTGTGACATGCATTTTTCAGCACAGTTGTGTGTATACTGTCTACCACATCCAGTAGCCTGGCCAGCAGTATTTGCTCTTATCTGATCTGGATATGATACGAACTGTACAAAGCAGTTTGTCTGGGAATGCTCTTTGTATTGTGAAAGCCCATAGGGATCACATGATTCCAGTCCATTCTCTTGTAACGAACAAAGGAACTTAAACTGCACCCAAAAAAATACATATTTAAGAATACTTTTTCTCAGGTTTGTGTACATATTGTGTCACTTTCCAACCCAATTTTCTGGATGTTTAAAACAGGAAAATATGCAGCAAAGAAGTCACGGAGGACTGATGTAGAAGACCTGACTCCCAACCCCAGAAAACTTCTACAGATTGGTAATGAACTGAGGAAGCTGAATAAGGTGATCAGTGACCTGACGCCAGTCAGTGAACTTCCCTTAACTGCTAGACCGAGGTCAAGAAAAGAAAAGAACAAGCTGGCTTCCAGGTATATATTGGATAACGCTACATGGAGGAGTAAATTTGGATTACTACAGCTGTACAGCTAAGATCTAACTAATTTTTGCCTCTAGCTCCTTCTTCTGCAATGGGCTAATTACCAGTTTATCAAAAAGCAGGGCAACTGGCCCTTCAGAGGTGTAGTTTTGCCTGTTCCCTAGATAACAATGTATTTCCACTGGAAGCTGGCTTACTTAGCTGCAGGGCAAATGATGGATACAGTAATAAAATCTGTAAGTGTGAAATGTAAGCAAATATAGGTAGCAGAGTGCTTTCAGCGAAGGTGAGTGAGTAGATACTTGTACGTCACAGCTCTGGGAGTATTGGTTGATAAGTTCGTGTGGCAAACAAACAGATGCTCTTAGTACTCGAATTTTTGTTAGTGTTCTAATTCTTCCCCTCTTCTTACTATAGGGCTTGTAGACTAAAAAAGAAAGCCCAGTATGAAGCCAATAAAGTAAAACTCTGGGGTCTCAACACGGAATATGGTAAATACAACTCTTCACATCTTAATTTTCTTTTGTTCAGACAAGTCTGTGTTTTGCACCATCATGTAACCTGGGTCATACCTGGCAGTTTATAGAGAAAACAGGGTTGGTACAAACGCAACAATTTTGTTGGTACAAAAACAGTCCACTCCATGAAGTGTACGTAAATTGGGTTACCTGCAGTGTTGAGCTACTTTACAGATGTAAATTATGTAAATGTATGCATGTAATGTAGAAATTTTTGAAAATATGTTTACAGATGTAAACTATTACATCTTAATTTTACAGTAAGTGTGATGTGACACCTTTGACACTTACAGATAACAGTGTGGACAACTGTGGATCTCTCTTGCTCCAGGGGGAATGTGCTGTAAATCTAATCCAGGTTTTTTTCTTTGCAGATAACTTACTGTTTGTGATCAACTCCATTAAACAAGAAATAGTTAATCGAGTGCAGGTACCTAAAGATGATAGAGGAGTCAACATGGAACAAAAGTTGAACGTACTTATTAAAGACACTCTTGGTAAGCAGTAAACTTAATGTATTTGCGTGTATGTGAAGAGACATATAATCTATGATATGTTAGATTGCAAACAATTTCTGGAATAGAGAAAAGAAAGAAGCCCTTCCTAACTTCAGTTGTCTGTGCCTTTTGGTTAGTTACTAACCAAAGCGTTCATTGGCTTTGTATTACTTAAAGGAATGTACAAATACGTGCAATGAATAGTAACCTTACAGCATGTTTTCTTACCCTCCCTTTTTAGGACTACCTGTAGCTGGACAGACATCAGAATTTGTGAATCAAGTTTTAGAGAAGACTGCAGAAGGAGACCCCACCGGCGGCCTTGTAGGGCTACGAATACCAATGTCGAAAGTTTAAGATATGACTTCAGCTGTTCTCATTGGTCAGATTCTACCTGTGTTGTCAAGTACTTCATTGTAAATTGCATTCTGGTCTGCATGTCAGTTTAGCATTATGTAAACACTTACAATTAGGTTCCATTGTTTTTAAATAACAATGTAGTAAAACAAATCAAAGCATGACATAAAATGCTTAATAGCATTTTTGGAGCATAAACCAGATAGTTTCAAAGCTGCTTTAAGCTTAAATACAGAGATGAGTATTCTTTTAAAAATTAAGTTATCTAGGACCAGAATATATTACTTTTGTTTTAGAAGAAAAAACATGGTTTTGCTAGTAAAAGTTTTTAGCATATGCCAGACATTGTGACAGGTTTATGCTCCAAGTAAAATAAGAGGAAGCGGTTTTTTTTGGTAAAGCTGTCAATCTAGGGAGTTTTTTGGGTTGTTTGGTTTTTTGGGGTTTTTTTTTTTTTTTAATAATTGAATTTTCTTTTGGTCTTCTTAAAAAAACCAGTAAGCTTTCTTTGCAACCATTAACTTGTACATAGCACACGTGGCATTAGAGCTAGTGTGCCATATAAGACTTTAATTTTCTGAGCTTAATATAGTATTTAAATGTCTGTGCAAGCAAGAGAAAAAAAGTATATTCTTTGTGCCTTGTATTTTGGGGGGAGAGCTATCAGTATAAGCTGGTAAAGTTTTGTATGAAGAAAACCCTGAGGGGAAAAACCAAGATGTATAGATGGTAAGATTATAGGTTTTAATGTATTTGTTCCAGCTCTTAAAATTTTTGAATGTATATAGGAATATGTTGAAAATGTAGATATATGCCACAGAGTCTATGTATTGTATAAAAGATGGCTCTAGAAAACTCAATTTCGGTACTTTGGCCGGAAGAAAACAAATACTTGCACATTAATGCGATTGTTTATTTTTGTACCAAAGACAAATGCAACTGATATGGCGAACTGCCAGTCTAAGTAAAGTTTTGCACAGCTTATATGATACTGTACTGAATGTAAAAACAAATGAAAAAAGAAAAAAAAATTAAAGGTCAGGGTTAGGGATCTTACTGAACTGTGAATTTTTTTGTTTGGGTCCAATTATCTACAGAAGGAGCATTCATACATAACGATATTATTTTGCTGTTCTTGTAGTTCGCTTCCATGGTAGATAAGTTGGTGGCCGTCTCGGAGTCTTTAAAAAAATCTTTTTTCTCTGCACTTACTGTAGGAGATTTTAATATATTTGGATTTTAGTAAGCTATTGATAAAATAGTTTTCAACTTTGAGAATTTAAAAAAAAATATTTAGTTTGTTGTAGTATACTTCCACCAAACAACCAAAATAAAATTATTTTTATTGTAATTTGTATATATGTAAAGAGAAAAAAGAGCTACAAATATCTAATTCCTTAGTTGCCACTTTTCCAGTTGATGTATTATTATGCATGTGATGTTTCCAAGGATCAACACAGGCTTCAAACAAAACAAAACAAAAAAATTTATAGACTTTTATATTTTTGTACAGGTATTTCGAAACTAGCTTCTTCAAACTTATATGTGACTTATTCTTGTTAATTCAGTAGTTTCTATGATTGAGGAATATTAACACACAGTTCTTATTTGCTCTTCTGCTAATAAGAGTTGGCTTTGTAGTCAGTGTTAACGTACAGATTAAAAGCTTTAGCCTTTGATGAGAAAGTCCTTTATCTCAAGGCAAGATCATTCTCTGGTTTCATGGACCCCCTCCCCCCCCCCTTTTCCTCCCTGTTCTTTCTCTCCCTATTTAAAGATGACAAAACACTGTTTACTGAAAATAGAAATACCAAATATTTTCAAATGTAGCTGCTGAAAAAAAATGCAAAAGTCCATGAAGGCTTTCTCCCCACTCCCTTTGGGGAATTTCTCCACTTCTAGTTTGTCTAAGTTTGTTTGTACTGTGATTCCTTTTTGTTTATAAGTAGATTATTTTTATATCCAAGCTTGTACTATAAAAAGAAAGTCTGAATCAGTAATAGTGCAGTAAGAGTGGCCGATGAAGGTGGCAGTCCTGCTACATACTTGTGAGTGTGCACACAGCTTACTTCGTATCTAAATCCTTTGGAAGACTCAAAAGGGAGGAGGAGGCCAAAATACCACTACTGAGCTGTACAGAAAATCTTTCCTACAAGAGACTGAACAAATACCCAGGGCAATTTAAGCAAAACTTTGTAAATCCACTGAAGATTTGCAAAATCTGAGTGGAATGTGGGTGGGTTTGTTTCAGGTGTTCTTGTCGTTAGGGTGAGGCGAGAGTTGGCTGCTGCTTTACACAGTGGGTCAGATGTATTCCTATTGTAATTATTGCCGATGTTGCAGTTGTTCCGGAGATGCATATGGCCCATAAAACCCCGACAGAGAATGTCTCTTGTGAAGTTAAGGCCATGTCTGTACCAAGATTTGAATACTGTTGTTCCTTTCTGATGAACGGTGTTAACGCACTGCTCGGATACGAGAGGTCGTTAATGCTGTATCCAAACTGTGTAGACAAGGCAGCATTTCTAAACATTGAGAGAGCAGTTTTGCAATCAGGTAAAAACCTCTGTGACAAATTAAACTGACAAGGTATTAAAAAGGCCCTTTCTTACTGCTCAGAAATACTGGGCAAATACAACTTTATAGCTTTTTATTTTTGTCTGAAAACCAGAATATGATTTTGGTCTCGCATTTCAAAGTAGACTTTGAATCTTTAGTGAATTCCATACCCTTGCATTTCAGTGTTTTCTATGTATTATTTTAAGTTAAAGCATTTAAATAGTTGAGCTTTTTAATGTTGACACTTTATTTTGTACCTATTTATATGTATGTATATCTTAGAAAAGCACTTTGTTTAAAAAAAAAAAAAAAAGAAACTGCGTTTTATATGATTCCTGCCACTTGCTGCTAACTCTGGGCTGGTCAGAATGCTGCAGCGATACTTGATATAAATAAAACCTGGCAGTAAAATGTAGAGTAAAGATAAGACCTTTTGCTGGTATAACTTTATCATAAAGGTGACATAGGCAAGCTGTGCAGCTTTACATTTTAACCAGGGGACTCTGTGGCATTTAAACCGTCTAGAAATGGTTGTACTTTAATGCCAGTAACAATCTGCTTCCTCTAGTGTCATTAAAATATATACATTTAGTGTATACTTATCACAAACAAAAATCTTATAAGGGTATAAAAACCAACAAATGTACATGTTCTGTTTTTTGGCAATTGTGGCATGCATTTTTGGATGATCTTTAGAGAAGACCATTTTCTAAAGATTTTCAGTGTTCATACATGGTATGTGGATCTTAATGAAGTCCTGGATTTTTTGTTTGTTTTTGAGTGTAGGCATTGTGAATATTCACTTTTAATCCTATATCCAAAAACAATTATACATTTTTGATTTAATACAGACAAAAGCTCTTCCTTTTTCTGATACACTGGATTCTCTAGAATTTGTTTCCATATTAAATAAGCATGCTGTCATAACTGCTCTTGTTGAGATCTCGTCAGTCTGAACTTAGGTGCCACACTTTGAATTGATGGACTGCTTGTTCTACTGTACCATGTATGATTCGCATCCTTTCCTACTTCCTTCATGACAGATGATGATGTGGCTTTATATTGTGCCTTACTTGTACATCTAGAACTAAATGTTTTTCATTCCCTCTGAACTCTTCAAACCTAACCCTTCTGAAATTGAGTCAGAACTGATAAAAGCATCCTGAGGAAAGTCTGGATAGATCTGATTTCAGTTTCTCTCAATAATAGTCCTTTTGTATTTATATGGACGACCAGTTTTTGAATGGCCTTGCAAAATGTGGGGGTGCTCATGAAGGGTGTTTTTTAGCCCTAAACCTCTTTTGCTAATCTTCCTTTTATGGTTTATTGAACACATTTACTGATACTTGGTGAGTAGGTTTTTTTGGATGACAAAGACTTACTACTAAAGCTATGTTTACGTGTGGATGGGCTGGATTTTCTTAACATACCAGTTGAAATCATTGTGATTTAATGAAATTGCATTGCTGTAAAGCTGATGTGAGAGGCTCAGCTGTGTTCAGTTCCTAATTCTTTATAGACTTCTTTCCATACTAAGAGGGCCAGGAAAAAGTGGGGGTTTTTTTAAAAAAAACCAACCAACCAAAACCCTAAAATGGATGAAGGGTCTTTTAACTAACATAAAAGCAACCAGACACTTCTGAAATACAGTCGTGTCAGTTTTGATTTTATTTTTAAAAAAATCCCCCCCTGTATTTACCTGATATTTGCCTTCATTAATAAAACAGTTAGCTTAATTCACAAATATAAAGACTGGATGTGCTTTTCTTTTCCATAAATCATCTAAACATAGCTATTTTTTTAAAGCTCTAAAAGGCTTTGTCAGGAGAATTTCAAAGGGTTGTATACAAGTTGCCTTCAGCAGAAACAGCAAATGCAATTCTGTTCCTCAAATGTGCTTGCTAGTCTTCCTGAAATTCTGTTGAGGCATAACCCAATTATGTACCGCGAATGTTAGGATCTGTATTTGGCCTTGAGACCTGAATTTCAAGAATGCATCTAATCATTATTTTATTTTCTTTTTTAAGTTGGAGGCTTCAGTTGGAATCATCTAGTCAAGTGTGCTGCTAGGTGTGGTCTTGGCTTATTGACACAGCCTTGCACACAGACGAGGTTTATTGTGTTTACCCCAGGGATCATGTGAAGTACATTTCAAACAGTTACTGCTTCAGTGACTGATTCTTCTTGTAACTGTGTTAAGGGCATTAGTATGTTGAGAAAACACCACTCTTTAATATCTCCCAATATAAATTGGGATTCTTAAATGTCATTAATGAAAGATGGCACTTTTAGGTTATATCTTCTTTGCAGCATACAAAAATGTCTCTCTCTTTCTACAATTTACATTTCACAACATGCCATGGTTTTTCCCCCAATGCTTCTAGCATGATAAGAAGGTGTGTGTGCGCACTGAATTATAATCCTCAGCCTCTTAGACATTCATGAACTTCCACAAGAGCAAATACTGACTGTGCATTTATTGTCTTTCTAATGAGCTGTGGAGCCAGAGCTATTTTAAGCCACACTTCCCCCCCCTCCCCTTAAAAAAAAAACCCTCCGAACTTTGTAGATAACATCAGTGTTCAGAGTTTTTCTTGTGTTAAGAATATTTTGTAGTTGGCTATCTGTGTAAGTCAAATTTGGGTGAGTTAGCTAGCTACTGTAAGGAAAACTTCTGGATTGGATTTGGTATTGGCAAAAGCACACTCTGCCCTATGAAAATCTTCTGATTAAGAAACAGAACCTAGTAGTAGCACTTAATTTTATTAATCTTTCTTACAACGATGGATGTTCATGCATTCTGATTTGAGTCATCTATCCTCCCAGAATATTATGTCCAAGTAAAACTTACTGCTCAGTATTTGTGGTTGGGTGAACTCTTAAGGCTGATGGCACATGCGGACGTAAGTAGTTGACAGGCAAAAAGAAAAGGCATTTTAAACAAAACATGGCATCCTGTTCTGCCTATGCTTGGGGTCATGATTGTAATGCTGTCCTTGATACTCTATAATCAACTTCCAACTGGAGCTCAGAAAAACTTACTGAAAGTCTTGTCTCTGTTAGAAAATAAATTTACCTTGTTAAAAGCATGATCTGTTAAGAGTTGCAATGTTTAATGTTGGTTAATAGTTGTGCAGTTTTTATTTTTTTTGAAAAGAGGCACAATTAAACTATTGACTTTGTTTACTCTGTCACCCTTGATCCCTAGCACTTCTATTCAGATACAAATTCATCAATGTATGCAACATCCTTTGTAATTTAAAATAAAAATTGTGGAGGAAATATCGTCTCGAATCATTATACGTGTGGAGTGATAGCGAATGGCGTGTGCTTCATTGAAGCAATTGCCCTTGGTCTGCTGGTATTGTCAGCAACCTTCCTTTGGAAGGGATCATAGGTAGGTAAGGAAATAACTTGGTTTCCCCCCACCCCGGTCAGCACTCGTATTAAGAGCTGCCTGGCACGCCTGCTGGGTCAGCATGGTGGGAACATCAGGAGAACCTGGACTACAACCCACCAGGTCCTTTGACTGGATTTCTGCCATGGCCATGACAACTACTCCTAGCTTTGGCCAACCTGGTTTGTCACACAGCACGGCCTGAGGGCAGGAGGGGGGAAGACAGCACCAGGGGAGTTTGCAGAAAAAGCAAATGGGCCATTGCGTTGCCTCCCCTCCTTTCAGGGCTACAAAAGGTACCTCATGTTGTTCCCCCAGCCTCCTCACTGACAGCAGCCATCCTCCCTGCTGCTGAGGCTCAAAGACCTTACCGGTCTAGGCCTGTCCACCCAGAAACCTTGGGAGGGCTGCCGGGCGTCAAACCGTGCAGCTTCTGAGGCCAGTGCAGCCCCGGTGTTACCGTTGCTTCTCCTGGGTGTCACGGTCGGTGCTGCTCTGGGCCCTTCTTTCAGCCGATGAGGGCGAAGGAACCCACCTTAGCCCTCATCAGCTCATAAACCGCCTTTTCATGCTTTTACACAGCGCACGAAAGAACGTTTCGCTACCCTTAGAACTAGAAAATCTGCAACACCGGCAGCACTAAGAGAACACGAGACGCGCTACTCGGCCCAGAACCGCCGCTGTTGAACGGAACAGCCGCTGGCCGCACAGCGGAGGTTCAGCGCCCCCGGGCCCCTCAGCGGAGTGCCCGGGCCGGCTCCCCGGGGCGGCTCCCCGGCGCCCTGGCCGGGGCGGGCGGGGAAGGCCCGGGGCGGCGGCCGAGGCCCTGGCCGGGGCGGGCGGGGAAGGCCCGGGGCGGCGGCCGAGGCCCTGGCCGGGGCGGCGGCTGCCGCCTGTCCGCTCCTCGGCGCCCGCAGGGGGCGCCCGCGGGCCGGGCGGCGGGGCCTCGGCCTCCGCCTCCTCTCCCAAGATGGCGGCGGCCGCCTGCGTGCCGGTGCGGGTCTGCCACCAGGAGATCGTCAAGTTCGACCTGGAGATCAAGGCGGCCGTGCAGGTACCGCCGCCCGCCCCCGCGGCGGGTTCCCCCTGCCAGGGCTGCGGGGCCACCGCCGCCGCCTTGCGCGGGGAGCCCCGGCTGGGCCGGGCTGGGGGATGCCCGCCGCGGGCCGCGCTGACCGGGCCGTTGTCTTCCAGGATATCCGGGACTGCCCGGGGCCGCTCAGCGCCCTCACGGAGCTCAACGCCGCCGTGAAGGAGAAGTTCCGCCACCTCCGCGGCCGCATCCAGGTGAGGCTCCCGGCCGGGGGCCGCTCCGGTGACCGGCCTTGGCTCCCGGCCCGCACCGTGCGGCCTGCCCTCGGGCTGCCTGCGGGCGGTGGGGGGTGCCGACTGTGGGGTGGTAGCTTATGGCCTCAGTCAGCTGTCGGTTCACTCCCTGGCCGGGGGTGGGCTGTGCGAGTTGCAGGTGGCAGCGGTTGTTGGTCAGATTTTCATGTTTCTACTTTCTGCCAAAGGAGCTCGAACAGATGGCGAAGGAGCAAGATAAAGAGTCGGAGAAACAAGCCTTACTGCGGGAAGTGGAAAACCATAAGAAACAAATGCTCAGGTGGGTCGGGCAGCCGGTGCTGCCCTGTAACCAGAGATAATCTGACTTCTGTACAGCGTCTTTCGGATCCTGTTTTGCAAATACAGTTGCTGACATGATGCTGTTTTGCCCAAGACTGAAAGAGGATCAGGGATGGAAAGGGTAGGACTCCCTTCTCCTTTCTTCTCTCCTGTCCTGACTCTCTAACCATGTTCTGTCCCTTTGAGCGGTTGAGCATGTAAGGAGGTGGCTTGAGGGTCTGTCTTTTGACAGCTGGCACAGTTTTCTTCTTCCCTTGCTCCATAAACGATACACTTAGGAGAGGAAATGATAGGATGGTATATTGTTATTCTGTGATGTAATATAGGGAAAGTCCAAGCACCTATCCAGGGTGCTTAGTTACAGCGGTGATTGCTTTGTGAAAATTGTTTCTGCTTGCAAGGTGTTCCCATCGTGTCACAACATTGTACTCTTGTGATTTCAGCAATCAGGCAGCTTGGAGAAAGGCAAATCTAGCTTGCAAAATCGCTATCGACAACTCTGAGAAAGATCAACTGCTGCAGGGAGGAGACTCCTTAAGACAAAGGTATTAGACCATCCCACTGTACCATCTGAGGTTTAAACAGCATATGCTATAGTCACTAGTTTTAAATTAAATTGATATCATGTTTATAAGTTATTTAATTGTATCTGGAACATAGCTTTTATGAGTGCATTTACCTTCTGTGGAGATTTAAACTGACGATTATGATTTAAATCATTTTAGTGATATAAACTAAGGATTGTGATAATTTCAGGTTTTCTTGGCATTGGCATGTCTAAACGGAAAAGGGGATAAGTTCACCTTCATAGTTTTTCTGACTGTCTTTTACATTAATTCCAATCAGGGTTATAAACAAGTAATGGATCATTATGCAAGCTGTTTTCACATGCAAAAGTGGATGCAAGCTTAAATAATTTCTGTATTGAAAAGTTGCTGTATTTAGTATCATGAAGCAACAAATGGGATATCCAGGATAATAAAGTGGTAGTTTGTATCAGTGCTTCCATACCAGCTCATGAAGTTGTACAGTCGTGGATGAATAAGTGGTGAAATACGGGCCCCCGTGAGATTCTGAGCCACTAACAGTTGTTTTGGCTCATGACTTTAATATTTTGTGATCATTTTTTTTGATTATTTAGTGAAGATAACCTGAATTTCTCATGCAGTAAAAACTACTTGTGTCTTTTGTACATCGGCAGAGATGTTTGGTGCTAAGCTCTGATCTAAGCTCCCTGGCAGCAGCATTTTCCCCTCAGTACCCAAAGACATAATTTTATCCCTTCCTGCTTTACTTTTTCCCTTTCTTTTTCAGGAAGACTACAAAGGAAAGTCTGGCAGAGAGTGCAAGTAACATCACGGAGAGCCTGATGGGCATTAGCAGGATGATGTCACAGCAAGTCCAGCAGAGTGAGGAGACTGTGCAAACCCTAGGTACAGATGTTATTTGGGTGTTTGGGTATGGATTGGATGATTGAAGTGACTTTCTCCAGTTCTATAAGGATGGGGAGAGGCAAACTGACATGGTGTGGAGCATAGTGAAAAACCTGCTTTGCTGTAGGAGAACGTACTACAATGATAAAGGACTGTCCAGCAGAGCTCCTCTAACAGTTGGACATAAATAGAAAATAATAACGTAAGTTGTGTGGAGCTGTTTGCTAGAATTTCTGTTTCATGATGATGAGTAAATAAGGAAAAGAGGACAGGATGAGGAGCTCTTGTTTTAGCTTCATATAAAAGCAATTGTAAAAGCAATGTGAGTTCATACGGTGCTAAGAGAGTGTTTGGTGTTACTCTGTGCCGCTGTCCTGGCATGCATTTGGTAATAGCAGAGAAAATAAAAGCATAGGTACAAGTCCATACACAGAGGAAACTTAGTATGGCTGGAAGACTGTTTTCACCCAGTCTCCAGCTGGGATGACTAAGAGACGACGAGATCAAGTGACTTGAACCCAAGGTCACTTGCTCTGTCAGCAGTGCATCAGGGACTGTGAAACCAAGATTTCACCCAGTTCTTTGGCTTAGACTCTTAAGACAATAAATCAAGTGACCTGTCAGAACTGGTGATTCATGAAGCATTTAGAAGTCGGATCTGTGTTGCCTGGGCCTCTTACTAGCTGTGCTTTTGGGCAGAAGAGAGAACAGTTTAAAGACAAGGATAAATAACACAACTTTTGCCCTCCTCGTTTTCTGCCCCCATCTGAGGATGGCAGCTGGGCACAGTTTGTTCATGCAAAAGTAGCATGTTTCTTCTCCCATTAAAAAGACAGTTTGGCAGACACTTTTTCACCCCGTTTCTGACTGAACAGCACTTGGAGTTCATCAAGAAAAAACTATCAAAGCTCATTTACAAAACCCAGCTGCAAATTCTGAATCAGTAGTTAGAATTTCCTTTTTTCTGAGCAAGTACTTTCCTAGTATGGAGTGAATACATGCGGCTGTGAAGTAGGGAAGCTCTGCTTTGTCATTAATGATGGGAAACAAGTTTTCTATTTTCACCTGGATCAAAATGCCTTTTTAAGATGGGACTTAATGGTTTGCAAAATATTACAGACATATTTCTACTATGCTTGTTTCTGTGAACCAGACAACATGCTTGGAGTTTGACCTTTTCTAATCAGTCAGTTCAGTATAGAGTGATACACCAGCATTCACTGTCATACAGGGTATGCATTCTATAATACAAGAAAAAGGGTACTCCTGGGTTTTTGCTTTCATTTGGTAATTTGAAAGGAGGAAGGCTGAGGAGTTTGGGGCGTTTGTTTGTTTGCTTGTTTGTTTTCTCTCAGGGAAAGAGAAGTTGAAAGGGACCGATGTTCCATCTTGCTGTTCTGGCATATTCTCAAATTCTGTCTTTTGTTGAGACTGATTAACACACTTTTCCTCTAGTCGATTTTCTCTTTTTTATTGGGAAAAAAAAACCCTGAAGTATGTTTGTCAAAATTAACTATTAAAAACCATTTAAATTGTTTGAACTGAATAATTAAGGATCTCTTACTGCTGCATGCTGCTTTTTCGCTTTCTGCAGCCGCATCTGAATCACACTGATTTACTGCTCTGACTTGGGGGAACAGTTTCACTTGTGCAATTAATATTTTCAAATATTGACCTGTCCTGCTGCTGCTAGAACTGATGCTGATAGTGATGGTGATTTCTTTCTCTTAAATTGGTGGTTCTAGCACCGTTCTTATTTCACTGTGCTTCCAGCGAGCCCTCAGGTAGCACTGACTTTGTTCATAAAAAATGTGAACTAGATTTGATCTGGTAACCTAAAAATTAAAAATTCAGGAACAGGATGTAGGGCCTTTAAGCCATTCAGTACTCTTATTTTGCTTTGCATTTTTCCTTAGCACATCAGGACTACTGAGTTGTGAAAGCTTCTGCAAGAACACAGTCTGCATTTGTCTTACCCATAAGTCAGTCTGACCCAGGAGGATCTCACAGGCACTATCTGTATTGCCAAATATTGCATGCTTATATCCTTTGCCATGTATTCTTGAAGCGCAACCAGCTGATTTTTTTTTTTTTCCCCTTAATTTCAGCCAATTCTTCACGAACCATCCTGGAAGCAAATGAAGAATTTAAGTCCATGTCTGGGACAATTCAGCTGGGGCGAAAGCTAATAACAAAGTACAATCGCAGGGAACTGACGGACAAGCTGCTAATCTTTCTTGCCCTTGCCTTATTCCTGGCCACAGTGCTCTATATTTTGAAAAAAAGACTCTTTCCATTTTTGTAAAATTCCAAAGCTGAACTGAACTATTACGAAAGATCAGAAAGAGATGGCACAATAACGGTAGGGCTTTTAAATAAAATAATAAAGGGATATTGCAATAGCTGAAAGAGCGTTAGAGCAGGCATGACTTTATACTGTCCCCATGGAGCATGTGACCTGCCTAAGAAGAGCTTAAATGAGCACGAGTCAGGAAGAAGCAGGTAGATCAAGGTGTGGAAAAGAAGAAACACCAATTTGCCTGTAGGTTTGGGGAACCAGACAAACACTTGAAGAGGTAGGCACTCAAACGTGCCAGTCTTAACTTTCTCTCTTTGTTTTGCCTTGAAATGAACTTTTGTCCTTGGCTTGGACTGGAAGCTGCTTTGACATCTGTGTGTAAGGTGCTGAGAGTAAGAGGAAGGATGGAAGAGAGAAACTCACATGCATTCCGTTAATAATTGTATCCATGTAAACTGAGTTTTGTTTAAAAACAAAGTCTAATGGATTGAAAGAGCCTGAATAACTTCCAGGGTAAAAATTCTGCTTAATACTTAATAGCAGTGGTTGCTTATGGATTGTTTTTTCTGGGAGCATAGCACACGTGCAGTTGGGCTCTGTTCCTCTGGCTTTGGGAGGGCCCTGACCAAAGCAAAAATAGGAGCCCCATTTGTTACTGTTAGTTCACACAATGTATTTGAGAATTATGTTGCCAATCTGTTGAAATCAACAGCCTTTTTGCTCCTTGTCTTTACAAAATTCCACTTAATACTTTATATTTGCAAAATACTGCCAAGTTGTAAGTTTGAAAGTTTTTCTTGCTTATATGGTTGATATTTTCTCAGTTAGTAAAATCTTTTGCAATGATTACCTTCCCTATCTCTTGTGCTTTAGTAATGGGAGTTGATTTCCTTTAATAGCATATATACCAACTTGCCACACTCCATGTAGTACCTTGAAGTACCAAAAACTGCACTGCAATATTCTTAAAACTGATGTTGCCTTCCCCTCTGGAAATTGTTTCATTGCTTCTTCAGAGCTGACTGGTAAAGTTAACATTCTGTTTAGGAAATTCTCACAGAATGGTTAAATACTGCCTTAATTTAGTACTTAGAAGTAAACTTTTAATTAAAAGGCAGTGCTACATATATCCTAAGAAATATGACATCAAGCAAATTGCAGTATGTAAGTTTATGTGTTATTTCAGGCTAGATTACCTTTTTAATTAGTACTCAGTAGTATGTTTAGAGAGAAGAGGTGACCAGTTGATGATCTTGTCATTGTAATATTAATTTACTGGGTCTTATCAGTAGTCATAATTTACCCTTTTGCTGGCAGCTGCTACAAGCTTGGTTAAATAGAGAAGTGGCAGTAGGTTGTGGTAATCCAAACCGGAGTACAGGACAGTTGAAGTGGTGATTGTGTGGCTATGTGCATAAACAAGAAAAGCTGGAATTTGTAATCGAGTTCAAAATCAGGGGCTCTGTCTGAAGAGTTGATACCTGAGCCTTTCTTCCTGGTGTAGTAAGAAGGGATTTGGAAACCTCTGCACTAGGATCTGTACATCCCGCAGAGGGCACTACTGCACGGGAGTCGAGAGCGTTTCCTTGCCCTGGAAGTCCTGTAATAGCAGACTGGACAGAATGGATGTGGCTTTTCCCATACTGTTTATTCATCGTATTTCAGTGCAGCCTTCCTAATAGCCTTTCCTGAGATACAGAATTACACAAAGATTGAAATAAATTGACAATGTGCATGTTCTGGTTTTGAATAAGAGAGAAATTACTTGGCTTAAAAAAGGTAAGTTTCACAAAGTCAACGCATGTGTGCTTTTTAATAATAAAAAAAACCTTGCTTTGGAAGAAGTCTTCTGATGAGCAGCTGCTAACCAAGGAGAGCGTTGTGTAGTCTGCAACTTGGGACCACAATGGAGCAAGTTCCATCCAGCTCAGTGATAGTAGTGTTGCATTTCACACGTATCATCGCTAGTGTCAGGCTCCTGCCCTCTCTGGAGCCCAGTCGGCCCTGTGCCCCTCTGCACAGATCTGTACAAACATACAAAGGGTGATAAAAGTGTGTCTGCTTCTCCCCCCGTCTCGGAAAATATGGCTTTAAATACAAATAATATTTAAGACATTAAGATTATTTAGATTATAAATGCATTTCAAATTAATTGCTGTGCAGCAGTTGTTATTTTCCAAATCAGCAGTGCAGCGCCATTTTATGCAACTTCAGAGCATTTTTATGGACTACGTACTGCTCCTAGGCCAGATGTAGCCGTGCAGCTTTATTTTTTTCAGCCAGCTTGAAAACAGTCTCGTCTTTCTGAACACGGTGCCTGCAGGTGGTCAAACATCAGCTGCCTCAGTATTTCCTCCCTCATGTGGATGCAATATAAAAATAGGTTGTTGCTAATCTCTGAGATACTGGGACGCTAAGCAGAGGAGAGAGCTCTGCTGTAAGCAGTGATGCAGCACGACTGTCTGCAGGAAGTTTCACTGGGTTTATCTATGCGATGTGCTCCTGTCAGAACGTAGATCAACCTTAAAAAAACAGCAGCTTTCTCACAGTGCTGAGAATTTCAGTAAAGTTTGTTTTAAAGGGGTGATCTTTTTGGATGGGGATTGTAATGTAGCAGTTTGAGGGAAAATAAAAGGTCTGTTCCTGAATGTCTTGGTTTTTGCTCTGTTCTCGTCTTGTTACTGAAGTGTTAGCTTTCAGACCTTGACCTGCTGGAACACTCTGAGGGCAAAAAATAACTTTTAAGGACCTTCCTTATGACATTTGCTTTCTGTTGCATCCGGATTTCATTTAAAAAAATAATTTAGTCCTTTTGTAAACATACCTACCTGCTCTGTATAAACTGATTGTCAATTTACAGTCCTGAGAGACAAAGGAAGTAAGTCAAGAAAGATCAAGGACAACTGGACCTTTTGGGAGAGGGGAAGAGTAGAAATCCGCCCCAGGATGCAATGGGTCGATCTGCAGCACTTGGTAGTTGAACTGTTTCCTTCCATAGGCAGCCAGAAAGTGTCCAGGCTCCTGATGGGCCACAGACCTAAAAAGAAATAATCAGTGGAGACAGCAAGATAAATGTTATTTCCTCTTTGGGGTAAGAAGGTCAATTTGGTGAAGCACCATCTCTAACATGTGGGGCCAGCACCCCAAGTGGTGGCTCAGTAGTACACCCTGGCTTGGTGTTTGGGTGCCAGAGGAGAGCCAGAGCTGGTAGCAGGTGTCTTGGATCCCTTCTAGGCACGGTGGGATGCCTCAGTCAGCCCATACAGCCTGCAGCTGGGGATGGCTGAGTGGGTGTGCTCAAACATCGTACCTCTAGGCTGCAGCATGGTGTCTGGCTTGCTCCTCGCCTACAGATCTTGTTCCTGGCTTGAAGGTAGGTCTCTGTATCTGATCTTTTGCATAAGTGAGCGGGAGCAGTACCGTGGGAAGAGGAGGTGGTTGTGCCTGGCTTTTTGTTGTCTGATGCTTGCAATGTTTATCCAGGGAGTGTGGAAAGTTGGACCTGCCCAGTTCTTCCGTGTCTACAGGGGGATTTACATTTGCATCTTCTGCCTTTTGGGTAGCCCGCTGGTCTCTGTGGCTACCTCTGAATATGAAGATGGGGTTTGAATCGCGCAGGATGGTGTGTCTCAGGGTCTTGCTTTTGCTGCATGCCTGAAGTTGTGTTGTAAAGGGTAAAAACTGGTGTCACACCAATTTATTTCAAAGGGAGTAGCATTTTCCTAGGTGCTTCACCCTTCAAGTTTGCCCTGGTAAGTGCAGCAGACTCATCAGGATGGTGAGAAGAGGATGGCCTCTGCTTCCCTCTGCACTTTTGGGCTCGGACGTGACTTGGGGGCCGAGGGTTGGAGCCCTCCTGAGACCAGGAGCTCCAAGACTGCAGAAGCAGGTGTTTGGGGAGCTTTAGAGGAAGAAGGAGGGCTCTGAAGAAGTGTTCAGGGCTGTGCCGGAGGGTTCATACACAAGTGAAGGCAAACAGGAGTGCTCCTGTTGCTACCTGGACCGTTCCTCCCCCCCCCAGGCAGCAGGTATCAGATGTGGTCCTGCAAGCTGATAGTGGGATTCACTGTTGCAAAACAGTTGCAGTGAAAATCTTTCTGCTTCAAAGAATAACATGCCTTTAAAACAAGCAGCAAGGACCTACTATGAGCTTAAAAAGGGCCTGAAATCTCCTTGCCCTGGAGTTTGGAGTTCAGGGGCTGAGACAGGCAGCTGGTAGCAATCAAGCAGCTGTGGGATAATGAACTCCTGCTCGTCAGCTGAGTGGTGGTTAACTACCTGGGTCCTCCTGGCAAAGTGGGCTGAAGCCATTTAAAAGGCTGTGGGTATTTTGCTGTGTAGCTGGAGCCACTTATCGATGAGGCAGTTCTGATGCCTCAGTGGATTTAGAGGTTTAGAGCTTGCTGGTTTGTGAGAGTCCATGTCAGGTCCTGCCTATGGAGTCCAACCTACTGAGATCAGTTTTCTTTTTCTGAACACCTGTGGAAAAGGGGAAAATGCCTGGAAGTTGGCCCTCAGTGTGTCAGAAGCCAGACAGCACTGTTGGATATTTAGCTGTGTTGCCAGCATGTGGTTATCGGGCTGTGAATGCAGATGTGATCCTGGTCTTCATTCCTACGTGGCCATGGTGGAAAGCCTGTGGGCGGGAGCAGGCATCTGCCGGGTAGCCGTGTTGCCATAGCCAGGATCGTGGGCATCTCCCCAGTACATCCCTGAAGTGTGGCATGAAGGTCACTTCCTAAGCATTTAGTTAGATGTATGTTTTCAAGGAAGGTCAACTTCTAGTGACTGCAAAAAACCATGGACCTGAGGGAAAGAATTGGAAATAGTTTTAACATATGGCATAACTGTGCTGAAAAGACTGATTTTATTTGACTTATTTATTGGTTATAGTGTCAGCAAATACAGAAATATTACAGGATAACTCTCTGTGGGAAAACAAATGAAGAGTGTAATATTATTTATTCTTTTCCCCCTCTAAGAATTGAGGGGAAATCAAGTCTGTATTTGAAGTCCTACTTTTGAAATGCTTTCCACATAACTGGCTTTACCAAAATGGAAGGGTGAATTCATAGCTTGGAAGTTGCTAAAAATGTCTCTGCCAAATGTGCACGGCTGCTATCACATGCCAAGTGGTCCAGAGCAAGCCAGCAAGTCAGGCTGGAATCTTTGGGGGCTGAGAATATCCAGGGGGCATGTGCATACTTGTCTACAAATGTGTGGGGCTCTTCTTTGGAAGGGGTGGGGGGGAATCAGCTTACCGTTGCTTCATCTCCCCGTTTGTAATGGTGTGACTCCACTAGAAGAGAAATCTTAAGCAAATATTTTAGCAAGAGGTGGTGTCTTTGTATATTGCTGCACCAAGCCCTTCACGTAATTTGTGCCTGAGTGCTTGCTGTGTTTCTGTGCCTTAAAGGTGAGATAAGTGTTCTCCAAATAGGCAGCAGGTGCTGTGTACCACAACCAAACTCACTCAGTGCTGCCAGAGCAAAGTGGCAGCCGCAGTACAGGCCAGTCCTGATGCTCTGCAGTATAAATGCCAAGTATCCCCCAATGAATTTCTTCTAATTGCTGAAAGGCTGATGCAGTTCTTCCTCTGAGGGTAGTTGGTGAGAACAGGAACCTTGCTTGACAACTTAGCCCTTCTAATAGGGCTGGAAGTTTTCTCTGCTGTTGTTCAGTGTCCCTGGTTATCCATGTTTCTCAGAGTTGCAGACCAGTTGAGGTTGGCAGGGACCTCTGGAGGGCATCTGCTCCAAGCCCCTGCTCAAGTAGGGCTACCTAGAGCTGTTGCCCAGGACTATGTCCAGATGGCTTTTGATTATCTCCAAGGATGGAGACTTCACGATCTCCTGGGACAGCCTGCTCCAGTGCTCAGTCACCCTCACAGTACAAACATGTTTCCTGATGTTCAGAGGGAACCTCCTCTGTTTCAGTTTGTGTCCATTGCCTCCAGTCCTGTCACTGAGCACCACTGGAAATAGCTTGTCTCCCTCCTCTATGCACCCTCCCTTCAGGTATTTATATACATGGATGAGATCCTCTTCCCCTTGATAAGAAGCCTTCTCTTCTCTGGGCTGAACAGCCCCAGCTCTCTTGGTCCCCGTTCAGTCCTTATTTGTAATTTTAAGTATGGCACTTTTACATTAGTTGAGAAATAATTTCAACTTAAGAGGTGGAAAGAGCTTGTATTCATACTTTAAATTTTAGTACATTTGGTTCTCATTTGCAGCAGTTGACAATATCATTGAATATTTCTCAATCATGTACATCTTAAGGTATGCTTGTTAGGGAATAATGGGATCAGTTGATGATGATGTGATCTTTCCAAGATTTGATGGCTGCAGGATTTGTCACTTATCTATAAAGAAATAAGAAGGGTAATTGAACCTGAAATGTTCAGAGGTGGAGAAGTCAGACTTCTCATCTTTCTCTGCTGTGTACTGCATTGCGCAAAGCTTGGTGAGGAAAAAAAAAAATGCCAGTGCTTCCTGAAAACAAATCTCAAATCACATCATTTAAACTCATGTTGTGTAAGTAGCATAACTAGCTA
This sequence comes from Pelecanus crispus, assembly GCF_030463565.1. Taxonomy (NCBI): domain Eukaryota; kingdom Metazoa; phylum Chordata; class Aves; order Pelecaniformes; family Pelecanidae; genus Pelecanus; species Pelecanus crispus. The sequence goes on along the minus strand of NC_134650.1, from coordinate 11,928,994 downwards.
CTCTGATATCTGGAGCAGAATCATCTTTATCTTTTGAGTTGCCCAGTGTACTGTGAATGTCCACGCTCACATCAAATATTCACTGAATGAACACTTCCCAAGCTGCCGGTCAAGCAGAGGTGACCCATTCCTGAAAACTGATGTTCTCCTGGTTGCAGGCTGTGCTGGGATCTTTGACTCATGGACTAATTGCAACTGGGAGTCACATAACCAGTTATTACTCCATGTGCTATCTCTGCATCTATCCCATTGTGCCGTCAGGTTTTCAGCTGTATAAAATGCATTCAAGGGCTCTTGCATCATCCTACTGCTATCTAAAGCTGTTTGTGGACTGGCTTAATGCAGGTGTCTGTCCCCTGCAGCTGATTGTGGACTTGCTTAGGCTGAGACTGTTACACTGAATAAACTAAACTTAATTATTATCTGCTTGCTTATATAAAATGGTACAAACAGGGTCTGGGCTGCTCTGTGCAACAAGGCAAATGACAGTCCCGCTGAGCTGAGGTTTTCACTTTCTCACAGGAACGTGCAATGGAAGAATTTGTGCCAATTTCTTTGGGTGATGCATTGAGAGAGATGCTCTGGATGTGCCGGGCGCTGTAACTGTGCCTTGAAGATTTCTTCCGCATAGGGAGCTGCAGTCGGAGGAAGGGCCTGGGAATCTTTATTGACTTAATTGGGTTTAGGGCCTGACCCTTCGTGTGGTGTACACTGAGATCTCCACTCAAGTTAGCAGAGACACAGCACGTGTGGTTAATATTAAAGTCCTTTACTGTCTATAATTATTCACACTTCTGCAAAGTCACTGGAAAATGTTACCTACTTGTGTCTGTGTGTCTCCATGTAAATGCACTTGGTTAAGGGCACTGAAGCCCGCACTGGTTTCCCAGGCTAAAGTCCCTCCTCTGTGCTATGAGCTGGGCTGCTGGTCCAACCAGCATGAGCAATATGCGGAATAAACTCCCAGCTTCTGGCACCATGTGATCATGAAAAGTATCAAATTCTACACAAGCAGATATATGGTCTTCACAGTAGCAAACAAAGACATTAAATGTGAACCCTATGGAATGCTTCACAAAAAAGCAGCTTTTTATTTTATTTGCCTCTGGTTTGGGGTTTGCTTTTAATGTCATGATTTTAAGCCTATCATGTAAGTGTCAACTGCCTAAATCATAACCTTGGAGCATTTGTGATTGCCAGTTTCTCTTTGCCTAGCTACATCCTCACCCACTGGCTATTCCCACTTACTCCACGTGAGCAGGAAGGGCCCAGCCTGGCCTTCCTGGGCTTGCATCATGTTGAGGAAAATGGCACGGTTCCAGCGTAGACCTTGGGTACTACTCTAAACCAAGAGATGTGGTAATCACGGCTGTGCGTCTGCCTCAGAGTGATGTCTTGGGTGCTAAAATGCTGGTTGAATGATGAAGCTCATGCAGCCATGCAAAGTCGTTAAAAATAATTCGGTAGAAGCTGTGAGAAGCAAATCTGGTGAAGGTCTCTCCATGGGATGCTGTGACATCTCGCCATAGCTTAGACCACCACAGTCTCTCACTTCCACTTGGGCTTCCTTTTATTTTTAACCTTGCAATGTGAGACCGATCAGATGTTATCACTCCTGACCTTTGTCTCCTCCTGCAACATCAGAGCTGACTTGCGTATCCCACTTATCTCCGGCTTGTAGAGGCTGCCAGGCGGGGACTCGGGCTGCGCCGCGGTGCTGCGGAGCGCTTTGCCCTGCGCTTGGTGTCGGTGGCTGCATGAAAGGAAAATGCCACTCGGCTGCTCTGAGCCTGGCCTGGTGATAATGCTGCGTGCGTCCCTCTGGTCCCGCGATAAGCGCCCAAAGGGCAGGCAGAGAGAACGTCTCCTCAGGGATCAGCGCACACCAGGCCCTATAGATAGAACCACATATATATAGAACAACATGAAAGCTTTTTGCTTTCTTCTTTTCAACAGCATGATGGCTAAGTATCACATCCAGGGACGCTTTCGGACCTGACCCCTCCAGGGGTCTGGTCTCATTGTACCCGCAAGTTCTTCGGTTTGCATTGTCCCAATGGGAATGGAGATGTGAAACCAAAACCCGCTGGGGCTGCAAAGCGTTATTTTGTAGCCCTGATAAATGCACAAAGACCTGGGAGGGGTGGATTGGTTTCCCTTTATCTTCAAAATGGACAGTGGGACAAAATTTTTCTGTTTGGGTTATTGGCTTTTCATAGGTGTCACCCAACTACTATACAGTTATTGCTGCTGCTGATGGGAGATAACTCTGTCAGTGGCATCTAGGTGCTGACATTATGGCTAGCTAGTCCGAAATGAAGATAAGATTTTGCTATATTGAGTAAGTCTATTGATCCAGTTGGCCTCCTGTCCTGATAATAGAAAATACTTGATGTTTCCAAGAGAAGCGAGCCTTCCCCTGTTCTGTATATTGTTATATATATTGTATATATATAAAAATGACCTATTTTATATATATTAATGCTCTGTATTTTGGATTAAATAGTGAAGAATTCCTTTCTGAGCCATGTTCTTAAAAGAATGCTGCTTTTGCTTCTCTTCATTTGGATATAAAATTGCAAATGCTGCTAAGGATCATAATGTTATTCCCATTTGTTTAAATGTCAGAGATTATATTTGAAAATAGCTGAAGCAAAAATGCAAGTAGCTCAATGCCAATGACTCCTGGCTTTCACTGACTGGTTTGTGCCAATAATCTGTCTGCTTATTCAAAACCAACCAGCCAAAAAAAAGGAGATGGGGGGGGGGGGGGGGGAGAAAACCCCCACAATTGTCTGTATTCAGATTTCTTTAAAATAGTTTTGTCTTTGCACCAGTGTCTTTGGTAATTGCCAGCTTTGACCCAAACTTAGTTCCTGATCTTTCACAGACTTCATGGTAAATAACGTTGTAGACAATTGGGTAATATTCATGCTCAAAGACAGCAAGTGGGAATTTACATTCTCATTACTGCAGGTTAATTAATTTCTGTAAAGATGTGGGTGGATATTTAGGTTTGCAGATTTCAACAAGAGCTTCTGGTCTTATCACGTGGTCAAAAAGACATTACATTATGTGCCTCTTAGAGGATTCCAGAAAAGATAGTGAGCTTTGGGAGAGAAATTACCAGTTAGGAAAGCATAACACCTGGAGCAATAAACAGTGAATATAGAATACTCCTCTCCAAAAGCAAAAACTTTTATTTTCAGTACTAAGCTCTAGATGAAGATTTTGCTTCTGCCTCTGCAAGAGGGAAGTGGCAGCAGAGCTATTTTTGTGGATTAAAGCCAAAAGATATTAGCAGTACGTTCTGCACTCGCTCACAATGCGTAGAGCACTGGCTTTAGTGTCGTTGTAGTAATAACCACACATGATTGTTAACTAACATATCTGAACCTTAGTCCTGTGAGGTACCTTGTCCGTGACCCTGTGGGAGAAAAAGTTCCCCTGGGTGAACGGAGCTGCGGGGTCCCTCGTACAGTCCAGGCACAGCTCAGAGGTGCTGCAGCTTTTCTAGAAACGTGTTCGTCAGCCCCAGACGCTGCTGGTGACAAATGACATTTTCTTTGCCTTTGTACACTAGGGCGTAAGATGTGACGTTTACATTCAAGATCAATTATTTTTAACTGAAGAACGATAGCCCTGCGTCTAAATTATCTCAGAGCTTAATTCACATCAGTTAAAACTTTTCAAAGGCTTATTAAAATTCCTTAAGTGTGTCCAGCTTATCAGCAGTTGAGTGTCAATGGCATTATACAAATGTTGCTATTGGAAATAACTGTTAAGTATTGTTTGACTATATTATTCTCATACATATATATATATATTACGCCTGTGACTATTAATACTACTTAGTACTTACATGACTCCTTTCATCTGGTGATCATAAGGCATTGCCCAGGGAAGCAAGTACCGTTCTCCCCTTTCTAAATATGGGAAAACTGTCACGTCCAGTGGCTGTGTCTCATACTTGGGTTTAACATCTTCCCCTGAATCCTGCCAGGCTTGGCTCTCAGTCTACCCTGTCATTTTTTAACAGGACTTCATTTATTTGTGCTGCTGTAGCACCTAAAGCTGCACCCCAGCACCCGGGCGGTGCTGTCGTCTGTGTGGGCAAACACAGGGCGTCGGCAATGCTGGAAAATGGATAGATCAACATATAGATGAACATACACTGGTAGATGTGAAGCAGGGAGGAGGTGATACTGGGCTATGCAGAAGACAGTGGCAGCAGTTGCTGAACTGATGCAGAGCAAAAGAAAGTTTGAGAGGAGTGAGGAAGGGGTTTTTGGAGGGGAGAAGGCTTTGTGGCTCTTTTCTGATGAGTGTCCTTGTGCCAGCAGGAAATCTGGGAAAATCTGATCACAGACTCTGGCATTAACATCTTGATGCTGTGGGAGAGGATGAAAAGGGGAGGCACAGTCTCTGAAGGGCTATGATGGCCACTAGCTCCATGGTCCTGTGCTAATCCCCGGCACCGGTGAGGGAGGAAAAAAACTGGTGGTCAAATAAAGGTGCTGCCTGCCCTGGCATCCGATACAGCTGCAGGAGGTTGGGTTGGGATTGTTGACGTGCATGTGTGTATGAATATCCAGTTGGAAATGCTTGGGATTAGTTTGTGAGGGTTCTTATGCATTTCTGCGCCCCCTCCCTGCAGTGTAAACATATAGTTCCTACCCTTTCTCAGGCAGTGGTGATTTTATACACATTTGTATTTACTTCACATCGAAGTTCTGTACGCTGAATGCTTTTTAACTGATCGTTTATTCCAGAAACCGCTAGGTAGCACTGTGAAACAAAACTCTGCCGAGCCCTGCTCCATTTCACTGCTTCCCTACCCAGCTGGCCTCAGCAGAACAAAGACAGTGCAAATTCCAGGATATTCAATATGAGTAAAGATAGCAAGGGCGGGCTTAAAACTTTCTCCAGTGTTGTGTCCACAGTTGCATGTGGGAGAAACCAGCCATGGTACCAATATTACTCTATGCGCTATTAAATGTTTTGGGTACTATTCAGTAGAATACTCCAGTGTGTACCTACCTTAGGCATGTAAGCTGCCTGCTTGTGCTGATGAAGCAGACCAGAGGCTGACACAGATGAAAGCCCCAGTTTGGAAGCAGCAATATGTGCTATGCTTTATTCTGCTTATAAATGACTGTTAGCACCGAAACTCTGCAACGCAGATGCTACAAAGATTTCCGAAATGATTAATCTTTGTGCTTTGATGCAGACAGCTGCATGTTATAGCCGAGCTGCACTGTACTCAGATTTATTGCACATTATTCTCATAATAAGCATTTTGCTCGCATAAAAAGTCTGGAATATAATTTTCTAATTTTAATAGAGAAATTATGAATGGAATCTAATGTATTAATTTTTAGTTTGATACTCAAAATTATTTTCCATTAAACTCTGAGTTTCTTCTATCTTGATGAGATCTATTAATTCCTGAGATCCATTATATTTCTAATTTTTACTGGAATATACCACAAAGGAAAATGTGTTATCTTGATCTATTATGTTAAGGGTTATTCTTCCAAAGAAGTGGAGTCAGGTAAAAATCAGGTTTTGATTAGTATCTTGTTTTTATTGGAATTGCTTTATTTATATCAAAGAAATCCTTTGGATTCTTAATCGCCAAATTATTTTAAAAATAAAATTGGCAAGTCATCTATTTTAACTTTTGAGCTTCAACAAGTTAGTAAGTTAAATTTCTGCATTTTGCTCAACTTGACTCAGTATAGTTGACTGTATAATAGCCTAACTGTAGAACAGCTCAGGCACATTTATATTTAAATACCCAGCAGCTAACTGTAATGTGTGTGACTGCATCAGCGCCATATCACTGCTTTTTAAAATTAGACCTCGCTCTGGCTGCTGCAGGGAGAGGAGATGCGATAAAGGGATTGAGCATCGTGCTCTGCAATAACTGTTGGGCTTAAATGCTCGAGTTACAGAAACACTGAGCCGCCACCGCTGCCAGAAAGGTCCACGTGGTCCCTGGCTTCAGAGGTCAGGTGTGCACGCTGGTCATTGTCAAACACTTTGGAGAACTTCAGCATCAGCATTAGCTGAGGAGCTGGAAATGAGGACAAGTAAATTCTTTTTTGTGTCTGCTATGGCCATACCTAATGTAACGGGTTTTCTACCTGCAAAATAATTATGTTCACAAAAGTGTTTTTTGAGTTGGGTGTAATCCACGGCTGTCGGGGAAATACATGGAAAGTGCTGACCAAAAAGGGCAAAGTGTTTATACTAAAGGCTGTCTTTCATCTCATGCAAGCCAAAGATGCCCCAGTTTAAGCTGAAATAAAATGTCCTTATTGTGCCCTGACAAGGGCCTGAATTGCTTGATGTTTTCACCTTTTTATAGGTTTGGCCACCCTGGCTTACAGCAAAAAAACATTGTGGCATCACCTGTTGCTCTAACCGTGTCTGTTAACACTTGCTGGGCGGTTGCTTTACCTTGTCTGGTTACTTCTGCAACATCTGCAAGCAAGTTATGTGGTATTTTCATCCCCCTGAGGATTTATGGTGACCTCTTGGGGACCTTAATCATTGGATCAATACACTCCTGACACCTGTAGATCAACATAAACTTGACCCTTGGTCTTGACAAATCTATCACCACGATGCCCTTTTTTTTAAAGTACCCCCATCGTGGGGAGCGGAGAGGGTTTGTGTTGGACAGAAGCAGTGATGGTGGCAGGGCAGAGCCCCGTCCATCTCAAGGTCAAAAGTCAAAATGATAAAGGAAGCGCCCACCTGCGGTACCCAGGCGGAGTGCCGGGTAAAGGGGAACAGCTCAAGGAGAGGTCCCTCCAGGCTTTTGGGGTAGAGCCAGGTCCCCAGCAGGACTGGTGACTTGCCAAGATGCTGGCCCTGCGGATGATCCCAATGTCTGGGGAGCAAGCTCTGTAGAACGCTGTATTCGGTGAAAGCGCTGTTCCCTTCCTCGGGGACTTCTGATAAGACAAGATCTGCTGCTTTAAAAAGCTGCTGGTTGTGCTCATCCTATCTTTAGCTCAGGTCATCGGAAAGCGTTTTCTCTTTTGAAAAGTCAGTTCCTCTGTGCAGTGGCTTTCCTGCACTCACCCCCCACCCCATCCATTTTTCCATCCAAGCACTCTGAAGCAGGGATTTCTGTCCGTGTCTTTGCAGCCTGCCCGCGTTCAGCAGGTGATGGAGGACCCTCATTCCTCACCTGAACTCTCTGTCTCTGTAATGCGACACATGAGGTTAAATGGCCGTCTCGAGATTCTGCATCAAATGAATATCAGAGTTAGAATTAAAATAGGGTCTTCCCAATTTCAAGATCTCACCAGCTCTGTTTACTGAAAAAAAACAAAGCAACAAGCAGTGTATGCTGCAGCAATAACAAGCATAGGTAAAGAGCACTCCTCAGAATAACTAATTACAGTAAGGCTGTATTTTCAGAGTGGTTTGGGTTTTTTTCTCCCAAAAAAAAGTTTTCCACAAAATGTCAGTGACTCAAAAATTCCTAAGTCATCAGTTCTGTTTTTAAGAAAAAAATAAAAATATCGAATGAAGTCCTGTGGCTCACATTATTTAGAGGCGATTCAAAATCAGGTGAGAAAAACATTTTCATTTTCCTTCAGAAGGTGGGTGGGATACTGGTATCCTAGTTGATACAACAGAAATGGTCTCGAAGAAGACTTGATTTGAGAGCATCTGTCTAATGCATTTTGAAGAGGATGATGCTCTTCAACTGGCACACGCTAAAATCTGCAAAATTTGTGTGATGTTGTTTCACTTAAAAAAAAGAAGAAGAAGAAGAAAGAATAAGGTGATGTAAGTGGGAACTAATTGCTTGAATGGCCTCGCCAGTCCCAGACACCTGTACCTCAGTCTAAACTTGACTCCTGTCACTTACGCTCCTTGAGCATGTCACGTTGACTTCTGGATGAAAGGACTGAGTAGAGCTAATGAGTCCCAATGTCTTGATTTCAGCTGCAGTTGGGAACAGCTGCATGAAGGAAAGGAACCTGCCTGGAAAATGAAAGGAATGGCCATCTGGGAGGCAGGGGGAGGAGGAGAAAATAGTCAGGAGACATTTCCTTCTGCTCTGCAGTTAGTCAGGGTCTCTGTCTTTCAAGACAAATCTTGGAGGGCCAACTTTGCTTTCCTGAAGAAGAATCTTTAAACCAATTAATTTTGTGCTTGTAGTAAGGGTGCATTTTATTACTGGGAGCAAATAAGTGTCTGACTTTGGCAAAATACCCTCTCTTCTGTTTTGGTTATACACTGAGGTTTGAATGGATCTACCCCCAAAATACCTTTCTACACAAGACAAGTTGAGCACAGTGGTATTGACTTTCACTAGAAGAGCATTCTATGTCACCAGAACTGAGATCATGGCTTCTCTGCGCTATAAAAGGCCTTGAACTCAAGTTTGGGTCTGAATTACGTGACATTCAGAAACATATTTGTACCCAGCCTTTGCTTTGGGAGCCCACTTGCTCCACCTACAGATTTTTAAGGCCAAAAAGGACAAATAAGATGGTCTAGCCTGATATCTTCTATGATACAGTCCAAAGTGTCTTCCTCCTTATGATTTCTTACCCCTTCTCTGTTTGAGTAGATAAAATAGCAGTATGGTACCTACTATCCAATACAGCTATCCTTGCAACGAACCTTGTGTAACTCTTGCCATGACCAAGCAGTTAGTAAGTCAAATGCACTGGGGAAGAAACGTGTGTCATGGTAATGATGGGTATATGTGTTTCCTAAGTGTAAGTAGATGGAGTCAGGGTAAAACTGAAGTTCTTGTACACCAGGGGTCCAAAGACACTGAATTGTCATCTTCTAGGGGAAAAATAAGGGAAGCCTTGGGTGTGTAAAAGGTAAACCGTTTCCATTTTCCCAGTGATTTTTATGTGATTTAAAATAAGATTGGCATCTGAAATGGATTCTTTTATTCAGAAATCTTCACCAGGGCTCAGCCATCGGTGCAGGAGCTTTGATGTGAAACTTTGGGGTTTCACCTCTAACACTCCCTGATCTTCTAAGTAACTTGAGTTAAATCCCTGTTTCTGGATGTATCATTTCATCAACGTGTGAAATGGTGGTCCCAGTAGCTTGTAGGGATGGTGCTCAGATAAGTAACACTTGTGTGGGGGGTGCTTTGAAATGCTAATCTGAAAGAACTAAAGAAGTGTAGTTCATTCTTGTTTTCTAATAGGACCTAAAATAGTTATTTGGTGGCTGTAGCCATCAGGTGTTGTGCATGCCCTGCTGATCCCCCAGCGCAGGATGGGTTACTGCCGCACAGGTTGATTTCAGCATGTGTAATCTGGACACGCACTGCCAAAAGCCATCCGTCATCTCCTGTTGCGACCTTGTACCACCTGTCTGTCCCATGCAAGGCCAGCAATTAAAATGTAAGGTAATGAAGACAGCAAGACATGAAAGGGCTTTTCACTAGCTGATCAAAGGGGCACAGCACAGTGTTTTCACAACCAGAATATTGAGACCAATAGGACTGGAAATGTGGTTAGGAAAGAAAGAAAAGCAAAGAGGGTATTTGGAAATTAACCTACAACTGTCTCTGTCATTCCAGTGTGCTGCACTAGGGGCAAAAGTGTGCACTTACTTTTTTTTTTGGTGGGGAAAATGATTAAGTATTTACTTTCATCTTGTTACACAGGAAATAATCTTTGTGTGTATAAAAATGAAATGCTATAGATAGTGTTGCCACTGAGGACTGAATAGGGAAATTTGGCTTCCAGTTCTAATGCTTCATTGTGTAAGAAATCATTTAGCCTTAAATTCTCAAGGTGAAACACTGGTGGGCTCTAAATTGGTGTCTAACCAGACAAATGTAGTCACTTCAGGCCTGGCTCTCAGAGGTGCTGATGACCAGCAGCTCTCACTGATTTTTTTTTTTTTTTTTTTTTTTTTTTTTTTTTTTTTTTTTTTTTTTTTGTGCATCTAAAAGAAGAAATTAGCCCGAGGTCCCAGACAGGCACGCTGGATGCCTGTGAGTGTCGGATGAGAGATATGGCAGAACATCTCTTTTTATAGCAGCAATTCCTCTTTCATGTCTTCAGAACTACAGTGAAGTAAAGCAATTTTTTTGGCATTGCTTGAAAAGGGCTGTCTGTAAAGATGCCAGTCAGGAACCTGCATGCTGAGCACGGCTGCATGTGTGGCATCTCTGTATGTTTAGTGGCTATAGGATGGGGGCTCTTGCAATACCCACTGATATACACTGATGTACAGATTGCTTTCTGGGCATGTGATTGGGAAGAAAAACTCTGATGTACCCCTTAACCCAGAGCAAGTATAAAGACTCCTCTAAGCCTCATAACCAGAAATAAATAGCAGAAGGATACTGGAGCCTCAGCATGGGAGGATGCCAGAAATGTAGCTGGGTGTCAGCATGTCCGTCTACTTCCACTCTGAGCGCTCGTACGCTGTCCGTGTCGGTATGAGAATCTTCAGTGGGATTAACCATGTCCGTAAAGTGAAGTGTGTGTAATTGCGGAGTGGATCTGGACCTGTCTCTGTGGGTATGCAGCGGAGAGGGAAGCGGCAGCTGACACTGCACAATGAGTAAAGCAGTACATGAAACCTCAAGTCAACCAAGATTTATATTTTCCTTCCCTGAAATAGCATAAATCATCTCATTGATATCATTAGAACTGACTTTCTGAAGCCAGGCAGTAGGACTTCGTTCTAATTTTTTTGTACTTAAAAATGTAAGAAACTCTCTTCTTTGACTGAAATGGTTTTGGATTTTTTTTGTGACCTGTTTTTTAACGGCTTCTCTCGATGACAGCCAGCCAGCACTATGCACATGTCTGTATGCTGCACCTCCACCGACTGCAGCGACTGCTCTGAAAGAAGCTCTTATTTTTCACAGATAGTAAGGAGTACAAAAAAATCCTGGCCAGGAAGGTGGGACTTGGGGGCAATTTCTAGGAGCCAGTACTGTGACTTATTCAAAGCTTATGCTGGAGGACAATGGAATCTATTTAGGAAATATCTGCTGTGCTAAAATAAACTATGGTATATTCTTGTGGCAAGAGAGTGCACCAAATCCTATTCCCAATACGCAGAACACCTAGAAAATGTTTCTGAGAGTAGGTGTTTTACACTGGGGAAGTTAATCATATGCTAAACAATCAGATTTTTTTTTTTAACCAAAACTGTGAAATGCCTTTTGTAAGTTATGTTTGTTACGTTTCTTACTAGGTAGTAGTTAAAGCAGTTCACAGAATTTGAAATACTTGACAAACTTGCTTTTCTTTTCCTATTGGAGCCTGTTAACTCCTGACCTTGCCCACTGTACAGTAGTATCATTCATGCTTGTGTCTCCTTCAGCCTTCCCATCTCCACAAATAGTAATTTAGCTCCAGGATGTCTCTATGAGACCAATTAATTTTATCCAACCCTAAGAAATAAAATTATTTTTGGCCACTAAGAGATTCTGCCCCTTTGCAAGTTAGTTTTTATTTTGTACACCTTATTTTTCCAGCACATCAAACTAAACAAGGATTGAGCGATCTCTGCAAATCATATTGGTGAACCCGTGCGCTTGCACGGCCCCTGCTTACAGCTCTGTAGGAGTGAGGGTCTGCCTATGCTGACCCAATTGCAAACATGATGCCCCTCTCTAATGGACCTGTGAAAAGTGCCCAGATCGTCTGACTTACGGACCTGTGGTTTAGCCATTCACCCATGCTGCTTTGTTGACACCAGAAAAATGTTATTTTAAGCAGAGATGACTTAACAGATGTGTTACAGTCTCGGTGGAGTCAGTGCATCAATCGTTCAGCACGCAGAACTGGTTTAAAAATGCCCTGCTTTGCTTTTCTGAATTTTCATTTCTTTTCCTGGGTTTATGTCAGCTTTTTCTCTTGCTCAGTTTCCAGGAAACAGTTTCTTTTCTGTCTTATTCTGCCTCTTAGTGTATTCATCCAGACTCCATTGACATGGCTTGTATGTGATTTGCAGTTCCAGTAACTCCTTTACGCAAAGAGAGAGAAACTCGCCTATTTTTACTCAGCCAGCCCATTGGCTCTAGTGGCCATTTAAAGCAACAGTCTGGGGCAATTCTGTGCAGTACTATGATGGAAATGGTAGAGATGCTTTAAAACTGGTCGATTAGCTAAGGCACAGCCTTCACTGTAGCTAGAAGCAGCGGCAGTAATCTAGTTCAGCTGGTGTTTTGCTCTGTGTTTTCTGAGGACTGCAGTGGGAAGCAATAAGAGGGGTGTGTTTGAAAATCTTAAAGATCCCTTGTTGGTACCCAGAAGGAAAAAATCTGTGTGGATCAGTGCACTACCCATGAAGTGGAGGAAGCAGTAAGGATGAGACCTCTATAGAGGCTGGACTGGAGTTTCTACTAAAATAATAAAGCAAGCTGTTTTCAGAGATGAAAAGCTGGTGGTGGGGGGAAAAAACCACTAGAATTCGCTTTGGTGTGCAAGTGAACTAGGGAGAGGTTAGGAAAGGCCTTTGGCTAATGGACTGCTCTGAGGATGATCTTGTCGTGAAATGGGGCTTTCTTACTGAATGATGCTCTGGAGTGGCAGGGTTTAAAATGACTGCAGGAGACAGGTAGTGATTTTCAATTAACTTACTCCATGTCACTTTGCTAAACCTTGATTGATTAACTTTCACAAATGTATTGCCAGTGCTTGATCTTCTGTTCAGAGAAATCTCCGTTTCCTTCTCTTTCTGCATCAAAATGTGGCATTAAGTTTGTGTTGTAGTAAATAACTAATCACCCAGGAATGAAAAATCAGACTTTAGGCTGAAAGCCTATCCCTTTCTCACTCTGGAGACAACGTGGAGTAGCATTTTTAAAGGTGTTGATTCTTCTTAATAATCCCCATTAACAAGAAATCACTTACTGCTGATACTGATCTAAACTGTTGTCAGCGAGATGAATTAGGAGCAGGGGGCTAGGGAGAGAGGGTTGTTGATCTGTTGTTTTCCTGCTGGGCTTCTCAGGAACATTGAAACATTTAGCTAATTCCTGCCAGGACCATATCTCCTTGCTTTCTGACTCCAAAGAGTAGCTTCCTATGTGAAAACTCGTTGAACTTAAGAAATAAAATTCCGGCCACAGATGCACTTTAGGAACTGCAGGGGTGTTATTTGGGAAAAACAGTTACTTCAGTTTCTACAAAACTGCTAAAGGCGAGGGATTTGGTATCAGCCCCTTACAGCTGACAATTTATTCCTGTACAAATTGTGTGAATTCCAAATAGTTTGTGTAAACCCACCATATGCAGTTTGTCTGAAGAAGACAAGTGGTGCTGAGCTGTGCTTGCTCCCATTACCTTCAGGTGTAGTTGGGGCACTGAATTCTTCTAAAAAAGCTGGTCTAAAACAGAGAAACGAATGCCAGTGCCAGGCTGTGCAATCCAAAAAAAAAGCTGAGGAAAGGACAGTGAGATCAAATCCAAGTGCAAATCTTATTAAAACCTCCTTCCTACACCACTTAGCATGCCCCCAATCACTGAGAGGATCTCTGATTTCAGGTTCCCTGGGGAAGTGCCAGTATCCTGTGCTTCCCTCTGGAATAATTTTTTCGAATTACCGTTTTTTCATATGGCTCTATAGACATGAAACACTTCAGGCTCAGGCAGAGAAACATCTCAAGTTTGATGCATTCAGTTTTGCTAAGCATTTGAGAGGATCGGACTCAGGAGGGCACATCACCATGCTGTGGCGTGTGCCGACAGCCTCGGTACCTTCAGAAGTCCCGGGGAGACCTTTTACCGCCGCCTGACCCTGTTGGCAGTACTGGCTGCCGAGGCTGTTCTTGCCGTGGAACTGCAGCCGGAGGTGAGGCAGACCTGGAAGAGCAGGACTGGCAGCAATGGGGTGCTTCTGCATGTGAAGACAGTGAGCCCCCCCTTGGCCAAAATCAGCGTGCTGGGGGTTAATTCCTGCTATATATCTCTCTTGCACTTCCCCGTAATCCAACTAATGAAAGATCTTTAACTGTGCCTCGCTCTGCGGCTGCTGGTGCCTCTGCCAGAGCTGGGCTGCCGCACTGCGCTTGGCCTCAGCCAGCTGCGGCTGTGTCCTCTGCCTAAATCGCTTTCTGAACTGGCTCCAAGGCTCCAGCTGCTGTTCCAAGCCCCTGTCTTATCCTGCCCTGCATCTGCTCGTGATGCAATTCCCGCAGGAATGGGGAAGCGTGGGGAGGAGGGGAGCGTGTGAGCAGTGGTGTGGGCAGGGGCTGTAGTACGTCCATCCCTCTTGAGAATGAGCACGGTGCAGTCCTGGAAATCAGACCCAAAGCCGGCGCCCAGAACAGCCTCTGCAGAGCAACAGCAGGCTAAATCCCACTGGACAGTCGGATTCCCTGATAGCTGTAGCTCTGAGATACTATGGGAGGAAAATAAACAGATTTGAAGAAATTAAGGGATCTGATGACGGGAAAGGATGTTCAGAGTATGTGGAGAAGGGTGCTGTGTGGATGTGTGGAATTACTTTTTCCTGTGGCTTTTCCTGGAGTGTCAGTGCAGTGCATCTTGGTAGACCACTTTTAAAGGGCCCTACTGAGGGCCAGCTTCTGAAAGCACTGGTTCAAGTTTTAGCTAATCTTAATGCTTTCCCTCACGTTAACTCAGGACTTGTCCTGTCTCCTGAGGGCTCCCTGTGAGCTCTGGTCCTGGCCGAGCTCTGCAGTGGCGGGACCCAACTGCCAGTGACGCCAACGTCACAGAGTGGGTGGCAGTACTATGCCCATTTTACAGATCAGGCAAACTGAGGCACCAAACTGTGACTGCCCCACAGCATCCAACAGTGGCAGAGTTTAAACCCAGCTTTCTCCTGCCCCCTCCCATGCTCTTTGCCTGGAGCTCTCTGGAAGGTAGACACCCTTGGCCCTCTTAGCAGAGTATTTTCTGGCTAACCTGCTGCCTCTCTACCATCTGCTGAAGTCTGTGTGTCCTTCCAATGCAAAGCCTGTGTGGGAAGAAGGCAAAAGTCATCGTGCAGCCAGGGATCCCGGGGCTGGAGACGTTCCAAATGAGGAGAAGTAGCCTTTGCTTCTTCCCGGGCTGCACGGCTGTGGGGCTGGCCCCAGCTCCTGTGCACTTAGGGGCAGGTAGCCCTGTGTCCCTGCTTCAGGCTGGCAGGCTCAGGTCCCCTTTGTTGTAGCAGACCCAAAGTCCCGCTGGGCTCTGGGGTAAGTGCCCCCAAGGCAGACTGTCCTGGGGGGTGGCAGAAGGCCACCCTTTGCCCAGCCCTGAGCCCCAGACAGGTGTCTGTGCTCCTCGCTGCATTAGGGGCTTTGCGAGCAGCACCCAGGGCTCCTCTTCCATTTGCAGAGATAGGAAGGAGGTCGGAGCTCCTTATCTGTGCAATCCTACCTTCGGGGGGGGGGGGTGTGTGAGCTTGGTCCCCTTGGGAAGGAGGGATAGAGGCTGCAGGCGGCTTCCATTCACCGGCAGCCTTTCATCCTGTGTCCCAGGGCCACAGCCATGCTGTCTCCATCCCTGTTTACTGATGGGGCCGATATGGCCGTGGCAGGAGAGGTTGCAGGTTCCCCTAATCGCCTTATCACCGGGCCGGACAATCTCAGACACTCAGAGGATGTTTTGACTGCGCTGAATTACAATGTTTGTTGTTTCTCACTCCCAATAATTGACATTTGATAGCGACTACTGTAAAAGCGGCCGAGGGGCTGGGGCTGAGGCAGAGGAGAGGCAGGGGGCCGGGCGGTGGGGAGCCCCGCTCGCCGCCCCTGGGCAGTCCGGGGGCAGGCGGGGGATCTTTGCCCCTCTCCCCCACGGGGCCAGGGTGCGGAGGGGCTGCCGAAGCCTCCCGCGGAGGCGCTGGGGGCAGTTCCCCTCCGGCAGAGCCCGGATCCCCTTGGTTTGTGGTTTGGGGTGTTTGTACCCCCTTGCATTGCTTTTCTGTGCAGGGAGGAAACCAGCCGCTCGCTCCCCGCTCCCGGAGACTCGGAGCGACGGGGTCACCGCCGGCGGGGGAACGGGGCCGGCCCCGACCCCAGCCCGGGGGGGGACGGGCCCCGGCCCGTGCATAGCGGTCCTGCCCGGGCTGTGGGCTCAAAAAGCGGCTTTTAAATTATTTTTTGAAAGACGTTAAAATGCAAACACCGTTTGCACGCGTCAAAACGGGAATTGCTGAAATTACGGGAGGGCTACACAAAGCGGGGGGGGGGGGGGGGGCGCAGAAGGGGGGCAGACCGGCGGGGAAAGGACCCCGGGGAGGGCGGCTCGGCACCCCACGGCCCCCCTCGCAGGGGGCTGCTGGGGGGCCCGGGCCGCACAAGGAACGCCAGGGACGCGCAAGGTTAAGCCACTCACTTTAATGACAACTCGCTGATCTCCGTCAGCGTGTACAGCAAAGGGAAACACGTCCGAACGGGCGGCGGGGCGAGGGGCGGACAGTGCATTTCAATACTAACTCACGTTTTAGTGCATAACCCTACGGGGACCTGGCAGGTCGGAGTGTCTGTACTCCTGGGCCGGGGTGGGGTGGGGGGTCTGTCCGCATCCGTGCGCTGGCGAGAGCCGCCGCCGGCCCCGCTCCCGGCCCTGGGGCCCGCGGGCACAGCCCAGGCCGGCGTTTGTAGCCTCGCAAGGGGAGACCTGGGGGCTGGCGAGATGCTGAACTGGCCGGACAGCGGGGACCGTATGGGAAGTGCAAAAATTGAATGTGGATCTCAATGATAATTAGTATAGAGTAAAAATTAAACAAAAAAAAAAAAAAAAGAGTTGCAGGGCTTGGCTCGCTGTTGTTGGGAACAAGTCAAGCAAAATGACCGGCTGCTTTGTAGGAAGGACGGAGGGGAATTACCGGGGCGAAGGCCCCGGTGGAAGGGGGAGCGAGAGGGGCCGGGGCCGGGCGCTGCCGTGGGTCGGGAGCTGCGGGCAGCGCCGAGCCTCCCTGCGCGGTGCCCGCCTGGCCCCGCATGGAGCGCAGCCGTCGCACGAAATACCGAAGACCTCCCCGCTGGAAATGGCCGCCACGCTCGTGAACTCCGCCGGGATGCTACATTGAACTATCCTCATCCCCCCGCAGCCTGGAAATGTCCCGAGACCGGCTCGCAGGCGCGGCCGAAGCCCCTCCATCCCCGGCCCTGGCGTCTCGCCGGTGGCCGTGGTCCGCGGAGGGGAGCAGGCTGGGCGCGGGGGCGGCTCTACCAGGCTCGGATCCCGTGCAACGTGGAGATCCCCGCGTTCCCCTGCGGGATGGGCGTCTGCACCGAATTCAAGTCCCCTACGCTGAAGTTCATGAAGTTGTTGCCGGCCGCCGAGGGCTGCATGGTCTGCATGGACGGGTAGTTGCAGTTGTAGTTGGCGTTGCAGGCGGGGCTGTTGTAGTTAGTGTACGCGGGGTAGGCGTTGTAGCTATAGGGGTTAATGCTGACATTGTACGGCGAACTGTAAGGAGAAGACTCCCCCAGGCAGGGCTTCCCATCGCGCACCAGCACCGGCACCGCTATCCGCCGGGGGGGAGGGATGCCCACCATTTCGAGGGTCTGATCCTGTCTCTGCCTTTTGCATTTATACCTTCGATTCTGGAACCAAATTTTCACCTGGGTGGAGGTGAGCTTTAGGACGTTCGCTAGATGGTCTCTCTCGGGAGCCGAGAGGTATTTCTGCTGCTTGAACCTTCTCTCCAGTTCGTAGACTTGGGCTTGGGAAAAGAGGACGCGAGGTTTCCTCCTTTTCCTCTGTCTGGGGCGCTCGGGATCTTCCAGGTCTCTTTTCTCCTGCTCCAGGCTCTTGTGCAGGGAACACAGTTCTGCAGCAAAATAAACGGGCAAAGGAAAAAGGGGGAGTGGACAAAAAAGTGCAAAACAAAATTAAGCAATGTTCAATCAACCGCGTGCACCCTGAGCGAACCGCCCTTCCCCGGCCCTTCCCCGGCCCTTCCCCGGCCCTTCCCCGGCCCTTCCCCGGCCCCGCTGTGCCTCGGCCCCGCAGGCCGCCGCGGCGACCCGCTCCTGGGGCAGCGGGGCCGGCCCTGCCCCGCTCTTTAACTACCTCTTTAGCAATTTTCCGTTGATCTTTGCTTGTTTGACAACAAGGATGCTCCGTGCACTGATCTGCGTCGCGACCGCCTGTGCCACAGCCTGGACTTACGGCACGTAGCCTTTGCACCGAATCCCACCCCGACCCCGGGGGCGTACGCTCCGCCGAGCGGTTTAGAAATGAGATGGGTCTCCTGATTTCTCTCTGGACAAGCCCGAGGCCTCGCCTACCGGCCCGCAGCTTTGCCCGTCCCCCCGGGCAGCCGGCGCGGCCCCGGCCCGGCCCGGGGGAGGCGCGGGGGTCGCCGGGGCCGGGGGCCGCTCCCCGCCGCGCCGGTCCCGCTGCGGCACGGCGGGGCCTGCGAGGGATGAAGACGCTGCCGCTCCCCGGGCCCCGAGGCCGGGCGCGGTGCCGCCCGCGCTCTCCCCTCTCCCCCCGCCGCCCCGGGGAGCCCCAGCCGCCCTCGGCCGAGCGCCCAGCCCCGGGCTGGCGGCCGCCTTCCCCCTGCCCGCCCTTCTGCCTCAGCTCGGAGGCCACCGGCCGGCACCGCCGTCGCTCGCTGGCTGTACCTTTCTTGTCCGCCTTGGCGTCCTTGGCCGAGTCCATCTCCACGTAGCTTTTAACGTAGTAGGAGCCGGGGAAGGCGGCGGCGGTTTTGGCCGGGTGCGCCTCGGGCAGCTCCTCCCGCAGGTCGGGCAGGGCCGGGGGCTCGGCGCTGAACGCCTCCTGCTTGAAGGTGGCCAGCATGCAGGAGGGGGAGGACAGCGAGGAGAGCTCCATGGAGGCCAGGCCGCTCTGATGCTGCTCCAGGTTCAAAATATCCTTGACCGAGAAGGGTGTCGTTGTCACAGGGCTAGGAAACATTGCGGAGGAGAGCGGGGCAGCGGCCGGAGCCCAGGGTCATGGAAAAGTAGGTGAGGAGCAGCCAACCTGGAGCAGTGGTGGAGCGTGGGCTCACGGAGGGGGCACATAGCATTCCCGCGAGTAGCCTTGACTTGTGCACTGGAGGCAGGTAGGACCAGACCATAAGGGAAGGGAAGGAGGGACTAGGCAGTTTTTGGGTGACTTTAGCTTTCTATTGGCCAACATTGCAGTGATGGTATGAGAGATGCAAAGTTCCATGTCACCTAATATAGTAATACATCTCAAAAACATCCCCACTCATTTAAAGGGGCGGCACTGTATTTATCCAGCTTTTTCCCCGCCGAGTTTGTTGATCCATTTAAAAAAAAAAAAATCCAGAACGGCCTAATGTGTACAAAGCCACTGTCTGATGCCATCTATCATACAGTCAGATTAAATAAACAGGCCGGGAGGAAACCATCAACCAAATATGTGCTGATTTCATTTTTTTTTTTTTTTTAAGCGAGGGAACGGAGGTTTCGTTTTTAGTATTCTGTAATATCCGATCGCAGGAACTAAAAAACAGGGGTTCACTGTTGTGGGAAGCGCGCTCAAGGGGAAATCCGCGCTTAAGGTTTATACAGATACTCTGAAGCAGCACAACGCCCGCAAAAGCCAGCTGAGAGGCGAGAACCCCTAAACAGACCCTGCCTGGCTTTGGAGGGGGAAATGCCGCTTGGGTTTTCCCCCCGCCTGTTTGTAAAGCTTTCAAACAAAAAAATCAGCACTGTCTGGGAGAAACAAAACAAAACAAACCCAAAACAACAACAAAAAATCCCCCAAAACCAACCCAAACCCAAAACCGCGGCTTGAAGCTGTTGCGAAATATACAGGGGTGCTGGGGGCAAGAGAGGGGCAAGTCAAAGCAGCGGACCGCTGGGCTGCGGCCGGGGGCGAGCCCCGGTGCTGGCCGGGTCCCCGCAGCCCGGGCGAGCGCTCGGCTGCCCGCAGGCCCCTGCATTCACGGGGCAGCAGTGGGAGCCCATTAATTTAACGCGTTTGGAGTCGCTAAAATAAACCTTAGCGGCGAAGTCGCAGGTTGAGGAGGGGCGTTACGGCGCTTTCTGGCTTCGGGGGGCGAGGAAAAAAATAATTTAAAAAAAAAAATTTCCTTTAGTGACTTCTTCGGTGCGGACCGCCCGTCCCCGCTGAGCCCCGGCGCGGCCGCGGCCGGCGGGGGATGAGGCGGGGGCCGAGCGGAGGAGCCCTGCGGGGATGCGGTGAGTCGGGGGGTCCCTCGGCCGGGCCCTGCCCGGGGAGGCCGTCGGGTCGCAGGGCGAGTTTTTGCAAATCCTTCCTCCTCCCGCAGACGGAGGAAACCCTCCGAGGCGGGCGAAAACGCGGACACCTGCCCGCAGCTGCCCTCTCTGAGCTGCTCCTTCCTGAACGTACCTGCTGCTGTCCCCACTCCCACTCCAACCCCCCCCCCCGAGATTTTGTGTGTCGGCACCCCCGGGCTCCCTTCTGCGGAATTTAGTTAAGGATATTTTTGCGGGCGATGCTGTGACCTTGGTCCCGCTCCCTGGGGGCCGCTGGCCGGTGCAGCAGCAGCCCCGGCGCTGGCAGCCGCTTGCTGCAGCCGTCTGCTGGTGTCCTGGGAGCGGCTTGTCCGCGAAGCGGGTCCCGATCGTGCGGGGACAGGTGGAGCGGCCAGCGTGCGCTGAAATATTGCCATGTCGTGAGGGGAGGGGGGCGGCCAAGCCGCCATCTCGCTCTTCGCGGCTGCGCTTCCTGCGGACTTCCCCGGGAAGCGGCTCGGAGGGGATTTTCCTCGGTTGCAGGAGAAGGGATGGAGTGCCCGGGGAAGGGGGGGGCAGCCCGGCTCAGGCGAGGGGCCTACGGCGGGACTTTGCCGGGTGTCTGCGGCATCCCTTGCCCTCTGCACCGCCCGGCGGTCTTTCTAACCTCGTTGCCTCCTTTTTATTACGAGCTAATAGGAATAGGTTAGATAAATACCGAAGTAACGAAGTGATCCCGATTCCCCCCCCTCCCTGCCCCCCGAATCCAGACCCGCGGCCGCAGGTTCGCCTGCCTCGGTGGCATCCACCTCCCTCCGGACGGGGTCCAGCGCCCCCTTCCTCCATCCCGGGCCCAAAACGCTTTTCCCAGGCCAGGCCCGGAGCTCGCAAGGCAGTGCCCGCCCGGGAGGTCCCTCTCTGCCCGGGGAACCCGGAGGGCAAAGCGGCCCCGAGGCGGGGGGGGTCCGGTCCCGGAGCGCATCCCCGGCGGGGCGGCCCGGCCGGCGGGCTCGGCTCGGCGGCCACGGGGCGGAGAGCTGCGGCCGGCGAACTGCCATTAACTGAGGATTGACGGGCTTCCTCCAGACCCCCAAATCACACGGCGGCTCCCGATCGATGTGGGCCCGGCTGCAGAGGGTGGAAGTGATTAATTGAACGATAAGCCGGAGCTATCATTTGGAATGTCATTAATGCGTCGGGGAGACATTCATTGGAGACAGACAGCGTTATCTCCGCTTTATCTTCAACAGTGCATCACTTTTAATACTGCAGTTTAGAAACAAATGGGGGCTTTAGCCTTAGCCCTTCTCTTCGTGTTTATATTTTTGGAAGAATCACAACTAGCGGGAGTCCTGGGCTCGGCCCCCTGATAAATGAACATTAGCACTTTTTAGAACTACTGTATCAACAAAAAGAGCTGCAGGGCCGCAATAATTGGTGAAAAAGCAAACACTCCGCAAAGAGAGGCCGGGTCTGCTCTGTGTCCGGCTGATTGATGAATAAGTTACTGACATACAGCAGCTCACGGACTTTCCGGGTCGGGGCTCAGCACCCATTCCCCCCCGCCCCCGCTTTCTCCCTTTCCCGGTGCTCTCGGGCAGCCCGCTGGAGCCAGGCTCCCGCCGCAAACGGCGTCTCGGCCGAGGGCAGCCGAGCAGAGGGGACAAAGGCGACCGGGTCACCCAGATCCGGACCCTGCTTGCAGCCCGCCCCCAGCCCCTCGGTCCCCGCCCTGCCCAGCGCGGGGTGACCGGCCCGGGTGTCCCGGCCGAGCCCCCGGGGCAGGCGTGGAGGGGAGGCATCACCCGCACCTCGAGCTCACCCGCACCACTTTGGCCCTCCGTGGGGTCCCTTTTGATCGCAGGCCGGCGGGTGCGAAATTAGAATCGCGTTTAAGTAACACCCAAAAAGGAGTAAAGGGAGACAGGACCCCGGAGGAGCGCCCTGAAACACCTTCTCCAGCCCACCCATCCAGCCGGGACCCAGGCCCCGTGGGTGTACGTGGGGAGACGGGGTGAGCAAAGCCGTTGCTGTTTTCCTGGCTGCAAGGGGAAAGCGGGGGTGCCCTGCTCCCTCCCGCCGCCCCCATCACGCCTTTGCAGGTTGCTCTCGCTGCCCCCCGGCACTGAGCCTGGCCCCCACGCCCAGAAAAGCCCCTCGCAGGCGAGGGCTGTCTTCCACACCCGCTCGTTGCTTTTCTCCGGGATTGCTAAATTAGACTCTTTTTTTTGTTGTTGTTGTTAAAAAAGAAAAAAAACAACAAAAAAACTTTTATTGCTGAAAACAAACAAAAACCGCCAATCCCGCAATTAGCTCCGGAGAGCACATCCTCTCTCCCCCCGAGCTTTCGACACCTTGGACTGTTTAGAGAGAGAGAGAGAGAGAGAAATAGGGCCTTTTTAAAAAGTTTTCCTCTTAATCCCAGTCGGTTAAGATGTCCAGGGCCCCCTCCCGCTCTAATTCCCGGCTATCTCCCGAGGACTCTGTTTATACCTCACCAGTAAACGCCGGGGTTTGAAACCTTGTCGCTAATTGAGTGCGAACACTTCAGGTGCTATAGATTTGTTAAGAGCCAGTAGTCCAGAAATAGCCTATTAGGGTTTCCTTGGGAGAACTTGTGCCAACCTCCCGGTTCCCATCGTGGGCGGCGGGAGCCGCTGGGACCTCGGGATCTCTGCGGGTCCCCGAGGGCTCCCCAAGGTCTTTTGGGCAGTTATTTCTTTCAAACGATTGGATAAGGGATGCTACAAAACGGGGAGCCCTGGTTGAATAAATCCTCCCGGCGTGATAGCTGATCTCTGTGCGTGTCCGCCGTGGCGGGGTCCCGGAGAGGGTCTGGGGGCTGCGGGGGGGCCGCGCTGCGGGAGGCGGCTGGGGCCGGGGGAGGGTTTGCTGTCACCCCTCTGGATTTCTGCAGAGGAAAACGGCTTTGGAGCTGTCCAGGCGCTCCACTGCGCTGCAGCTAAAACCTTCTTCCTTTCTTGCTATCCCCCCCCTTTTTTTTCTTGTTTTCTTTTTTTTTTTTCCCCCCTCCATTCTTTTCTTTTTTTCCCCCGGTCCTTTCAAGCTCTCACGAAGCCCGCCTTTCCCGGCCGCCCCGCGGTGCCCCCAGCGCCGGGGCTGCTGGCGGGGAGCGCAGCCCCGCTCCGCGGCCCCGGCCTCCCCCTCCTCGGGCGTTGCGCAAGAAAAAGGGAGTTTTGACCTTGAGGCGACGGCGGCCTTGGCGAGGGGCCTCGCCTCTGCCCGCTGCTCGGGGCCGCTGCGCCCTGAGCCGGGGGGGCTCCCCCGGGGCAGCCCCGCTCTCCGCCGCCGGCAGGTGCGAGGCGGCCGCTGCGCTGCCGTCCCCGCCGCCGCTGCTCGCCCTCCGGCCTTCGGGGCTGCTGCCCGCCGGTGTCGGGTCCCAGCTCATCCCTGCCGCGCACGGGGGAGAGCGTCGGGCCCGTTCCCTCCGTGCAAACCGGCTGGAGAGCGCGGATGCCGCCGGGCGGGCTGACGCCGGGGCACCGAACGCCAATGCAGCAGCCAGAAAGCACCGAAGTCTCTTCCCTTTATTTCAGGACAATTTATGCAAAGCCCGGAATAAAACCGCCCCGCGTTTTTTTCGGTTTTGGCACCCCCGCCCGCGCCGTCCGGGCAGGCGGCGGGCAGCGCCGGGACAGGGCTCGGCCGCCGCTTTCCGCCTCCGTCGGTGACTCGGGCGGGGTGACCTGGGCAGGGGGACTTGGGTGGCAAATGCCACCGTGGATTTTCCCCTCCTGCCCTGGGCTCCGTGCCTGGAATCTGACAATTAAGCTGGCTCTTGCACCTCGGGCGCTGGAGGTGGCTTTTTTCCTCCCGGCTGAAGCGAAAGCTGGGAGCTGGTCTGATGAATCAAAAGCTTTAATTTTATCCTGCCTATAACTTTTTCTGCCTGTAACTGTGCTGGGTTCGCTGGTGAAGAGAGCGCGATCTGGGATTTCGTCGTCCTTCCCACTGCCCCTCTCCCAGCGCCGGGCGTCTCTGCAGCGATCGCGTTATTAACGCGGGCTCCGGGATCCGCCGCTTTTCCGCGCTCGAGTGAAAGGTTTTTAACGCGGCCGGTTCATTACAAAAGCGCTTGTTCGTTGCGTTTCCAAGGCGGAACGCGCACAGGGCAGAGCAATACGGTTATGGTAGGGACGGGAAAGTTGAAACGACCGGAGAGACGCTCACGTTTGGAAATGCAACACGGGTTTGACACACCGGTGTCCAGGCACGGGCAAGAAAACTCTTTGACAAACGAAATACCTTCCAGGCACCGTGAGGCGCGGGCTCTTTCGAAGGACAAAGCTCTAAGTGCGGCGGGGCTGCCCTGCCCTCTCCCTCGGAGCTTTGGCCCGATCTGCCTCCCCTGGGCGGGAGGGATCCCACCGGCTCCAGTGGGAATGGGAGCAGCGCTTGGCTGGGAAGCCTGAAAGCGCCCGCAAGGATTTCAGGGTGTTTGCAGCTTGTCTGTCCGCACGATGTTTTCCAGAGGAGATAAAGGTCTGACTTCTCGGATACTTCCTGCTGGCCGTGCAAATCCGATCCGTCTTGCGATGTCACCGTGCGCGCTCTGCGCTCCCCGGGAGCCCGGGGGGGCCGCGGGCAGGGCCGGGGCAGCGGGGCCCGGCTCCGACCCCCCCCGGGATCCGGGTCTGCCCTTGGCCGCGCAGCGCGGAGAAGGGGAGCGCAGCCTGGAGGGGCGGCTCGGGGGGAGCCACATTTAACATGAGACGGTGTTTGGGCTTTATTCGTCCTAAAAGCGACACCACCACCACCACCACACCCCCGCCGCCGGCAGCGTTCCCAGCCGCCGCCCTGCCCGGGGGTGCGGGCGCTAAGCCCCGCCGGGCTGCGGGTTCCCCCGGGGGTCCCTGCAGCAGGGACCCAGCCCGGACCCTCTGGGAGAGCCCCTTCCCGAGGGGAGCAGCTCCGCCGAGAAGGATGGGAGGATGAACCCGGGCGAGTAGAGTTACAGAGCCCTGACCCCCACCTCTGCTCCGGCGTCTCCCGGCGATGTCCCCTCTGCTCCGGCGAGGGCCCAGCCTGTGACCCACAACCGGAGGCATGAAATCGGTTGCCCCAAGGGCAAGCCGCGGGACGCGAGGGGGTCCCTGTCCCCGCCGAGCTCCCCCTCCGCCCCCGCCGAGCCGCCCCCTCCGCCCCCGCGGGGCCTTTGCGGGCTGGGTGGCTCTGCCTTTCCTCCTTGCCCCCCTGCACCGGGAAGGCGGCTTCCCGAAACGGCCCCGTTTCTTTTCCCGCACTTGTCGCGGTGCGGCTGGGCTGTCCCGGGTGGGGGGCACGGGCGGGACGGGACCGGTCTCGCCCCTGTCCTGCAAAATCCCCCACCCGCCCCAGGGTGGCTGCCGCTCCTGGCGGGAGTGCCCGGCGTCTTCCAGGTAATCAGAAGTATTTTTTAAAAAACACAACGCCCCTCCCTCCCAAAGCCCAAACACACAAAAAACCGCCGAACTCAACAAAACCCAACTAACCAACCAAAAAAAAAAAAAAAAAAAGGGAAATAACCCCCGTTCCCCCGGGACACGCGGCCCCGCTTTCATTTTTGCCCCGAGACGCGCGGGTTTGGCGGAGCCCGTTCCTCCCTTCCCAGCCGTGAATTCTGCAAACGGAGGCGCCGGGAGAAGGGGCCCCGCGCGGGCGGGGGGGCCGGGGCGCTGCCCCCCCCGGGGGCTCCCGGGCGGTTCGGCCCCGGGAGAGGGCTCAGGCCTTTGGGTCGTTCTTTTTCTCGAAGCGGGGAAATGATCCGTTGTTCGTTTTTGTGGCGGTCTGACGGGGAATGGGTCGGTTTCTCTGAAGGGTCCCGTTTCTGCATCCTCTCCATAAAACTAAAACTCCGAGTGCTCCCGCGGCTGGTTTTGCAGAGAGAAAAACCTGTTGGGAAGAAATCCGTGCAAAATTAAAATATACGAGAGAGAGAAACTGGCAAATATACGCGCGGGAAAGTGTTTTCATCAGCCTGATGAATATACAATTCACCGGACATAAAATACGATGTATTTCAAGTGTGTGTCAAGAAGAAACGGGTGGAAAGAAACGAAAATCTTGTAAGAGTTCTTCTAGATTTTTTTTTTTTTTTTGGGGTAAAATTTCTAACTTGCGGATATCTTCACAAGTCTCTCTTTAAATTTCAAAGGCAGGTCGCATAAATAAAACCCTATCTGCGGGTTTTCCCCAATTCCTGCATTAATTATCAGCCCGTTTTTCAGCGGTAGAGGGGAAAGCACCATTTAAACGGCAGCCCTTTTTTTTCTTTTTTTTTTTTTTTTTTTTCCTTTCTTTTTTCTTGGAGCCCCAGCAACACTGTAAAAAGAAGAAAGGGAGGGAAGGAGGGAGAGTTCCCCGCGGTGCCTCGGTGTCTGCCTTCCTCCCTGCCGGCTCTGCGCGATTTGCCGTCCGTTCCCAAGCCCAGACGCCGCCCGCCTTTTCTATTTGTCAATTAAAGAGCAAAAAAATTCAAGTGAAATGCATGAAACGCTAAACGCCCTTTTATTTCGCGGTTTATTTCTTAAAGAAATTGGAGGCATTTGGGTTTGGCCGTTGGCGTTTTCTTACGGTTCTGCATGCTTTTCTCCCGGGCCGTCCTCGGGGATTACTTTTGGCTTTTAATTGCACCGTATCTTTCGTGCCTGAAAGCTAAAATTAGTGAGAGAAGTTGCGGGGGACGGGGCCGCGCCGCTTTTGGGAAGGGGGGATCCATGGGAGGGATGAATCCCGAGGAGCTGCCCGCGGGGAGCCCCCGGGATGCTTGGGCTGAGAGGGCACCGGAGCCTGCACGGGATGCGGGGAGAGGAAGGAAAACCTGGAACCTGTTGCCTCGTGAGGCTGAAAAACACGGCCCTGGGTCTTGCTCTGAGGCATCTCGTGGCCTTGGAGTGGGGTCTGGGCTGGACAGGGGTGCCTGGAGCCAGGAGGGCAGCGGGCACCCTTCAGCACCGATTTTGTGAGCTGGGACAGGGGTCCTCAGTCCCCGGTTGCATTATTGCTGTGCTCAGTCTCTTTGCAGCCCCCGGGCTGCGTGCGTCCAGAGCTATGCAGCTCCAGGGTTTCATGGCCCCGGGGCTGCACATCCCCTGGGCAGCACCTGCTGCAGCTGGAGGGACGAGGGAACGCTGGGGGGGTGCTGGAGAAATGTCACTTGGGCCCATCTTTCAGGCCCTGCCTCTCCAGCTCTCTGAGGCAGTGATTTGGGAAAAGATCCCTGGGGAGGCAGTGCAGCCTTTCGGGGCACCTTCACATTGAATGTTAGAGCCGGAGCCAGAAAAGATCCCTTCCTCCCATTTCTGTTGTTTTTTGACCCTGGCCCATTGCAGTTTTAATATGCAGCTCTGATTAGAGCTCAAGAGGATATTTCCTCCTCCAGTGTTTCTCTGGGCAAAGAGGCACCAACAGATTTTTTCCATAATGATGAAAACATCTGGCCGTCTCCGAGCTGTCAGGCTCTGCATTGCTTCTTCCCAGATGCCTTCTCCACTCCAACCCTCCGGCTGCCCCAGCGCAGCCCCTCTGTGCCCGGGGCACTCGCTTGGGTGATGCTCTCCTGACCTCCAGCTCCAGCTGAGACGCACTCGACACTGTGTCTGCACAGGGGGACCGAAACCTCCAGGATCCTCACTGCGGCTCCTTGGGTTTGGAAACACATTTTAGGCACAGCCAGCCTGGGGAGGTGGAAATCTTTATCCCCAAGTATTTTCTGAGGCTTTTTTCCTTCACTGTGTCCAGCAGAAGTCGTCTCCCTCACTACCTCCATATGTGTTCAGGATTAGCTGTCCGATGGCTTCCAGCCCTCCTATTTGGCAAAGTCCATCCTGGAGAGGAAGGGTATAGCCATGATTTCAGCCCAGGCCCTGATCTTCATTGCTCACGCTGTCAAAACTTGCTTTGGTAAAAATGTACCCTTGGTTTGGTGTGTATTGGAGGTGGATTATGCATCCACAAGAAAAGTAAAAGACAGTAAACCCCCAAAAGAGAAATAAGGAAATATGTAAGCGCTGATTCAGTAAGATCCTAAAGTGCCAGTCAGGTTTTAAATATCTGAATTACAAGGATCACTCATGTGCTTGAAGTATCATAACAGAACTGAGGCCCAAACTAGGAACTCTATTACATATTGTGATTTAAAAGAAAAAAAGTCATGAAACCGAACCACTCCTGGAAAGTGAACAAAGGTACATCCAAGAAGAATGACTGAAAAAATAAATACTTTCTTAGGCCACAAGAAAACACTCTGAAAGATGCATTTGGCTCCAAGTAGTCAGAGCAGCCAGAGCTCTGTCGGGTGACTCTTAGAATTTCAGTATTTAAAAAGGAAAGGGGGGATGTCCTATGTTTAAAAATATGACTTGACTTATTCCCGAAGAAGAATAAACAAAGCAAAGGCAAAACCCTAAATGCCTCTAGAGAAAAAAATGTGTTTAACCACAATTCTAAACTATCCTTTTCCTTCTCCCTCCCCACTTTTTAAAAAATGGACAAATAGCAGCCAAGCTCAAAAGCATTGTGTCATATTCCAACCTCTCTAGCTTTGCTCTCGTTGATGCCAAAGTTCATAAAATAACAATAACATTTACAAAATATGAACCTGATCCAGTAGTTCACATTCAGGCAACGCTCTGCACTTAAGGTGATGGAAGTTGTGGCAAAATGGAGCGGAAAATGACCATGTATCTCCTGTCTTGAGAACTTAAATTTCATCAGGGATGTGAAACCTCTGCTAGACTGATCCTTGGCTGTGTTAGCGCTGAGACTTTACGTGTTGTGCAGGAGGAGGCAATGGACGTGTCACCGCTGGTGTAACTCTGTGGTGGAGAGCTAATGGAAATAGAGTAGATCCAGTTGCTTAGTTGACTCTCTCTCCTGTTCTCATTCCCACCACATTCATTCTGAATGACTTGTTAGCATTAGCTGGATTAAAGTTCCAGTAGGATAAAATGTCCTGCAATACAGATTTCTACTCTACATTTTGATGTGAGTAAATGATGTTGGCTCTGTGTGCTTTCTTATGATAAGCTCCAGCAGCCCTGGAGTAAATCTGCATTTTGAAAAAGCCTGTTGTGTGACTGGAGTCACTCTGAACTACTTTTTATGTGTGTCGCACATGAGCAAAAATGAGGCGAAAGGGACATTTTGCAAGCTGCAAAGTCAGGCACTCTGCACTCAGGATGTGACTCTCTGTTGTGTACATTCCTCATTGGGCTTTTGGTTTTATTTCAGCTTTGCTTTTTTCCTAAAGCCTCTGTCTCACAAAGTGCACAGGATGCACAGTGCTTGTGCAACAAGCAGCCATTCAATATTTAGTTTTATTCCTCCTGTTGAGCTCTAGGCTTGTTCCACAGCAAGCCACTAAACCACAGAGACGGAGCTTTTCAGTTCCTCTTTCATTTCAGGGGTGTCAGAGTGCTTTGAAGGTACAGGCGGTTCTGCCTTTGCCTATCACATATGTGGGGAGGAAATAATCCAGGAGCTTCACCCCTACTGCCTAAAGAATTTAAGGTGCAGAGTTTGAGGTTAAATGCATCCATTGATTTGGGGTACCCCATGTGAGATAGGTGCAGTGCAAGTTAAAAGTATTTTTGATGTTAAAAGATGCTACAATATTCCAAGTATGTAGAAAGCATGGAGAAACTGCTATTTAGCAGGGTGAACAACTTGGCTACATTTAGGGCGATTCTCATGTAGGTGACAAAAATGCCTGTTCCTGGTACAAAGGCACAAGGGCAAATCTTCTTCTAAATGCAGAGGTGTGCTAAGTTTCTCAAAGCAAATATCCCCAGTATTTTTGTGATGCATCATTTTCCAGCCTTACTCTCCCCTGAGGTTTTCCAGAAAGCAGGCAGCCAGCATTTTGGCTCAAATGCTAAGAAGTGCTCAACAGGTGAAAATAATGGAAATATGGGGCAAGTCTCCATTGGGTGGGAGAGCCTGCTCTGCCCAGAAGCAGCCACCAGGTTGTTGGGCTGCTGTCCCTCATTCTGTGGCTGAGTGCCATCTTGTGGGACCTGCAGCCCTGCCTGGGAGCCCCCAGAGCTCGCAGGGTTTGGGGGGGGGGGAGGTACTCAGGCTGTGGGTGCAGATGGTGAGCAGAAGGCTCCTGCTGCTGCCTGAGAAGCTGGGTGTCCTCAGGAGCGCTGAAGAGCACCACTAGAGAATAACCTGGGGCATGAAATCAGAAAAAGACGAAAGTGGAGCAAAATGTCATGCAGCCCCCAACAGCCATGTAACTCCCATGTCTTTATCTAACTGAGGGCAGATTTTATCTGCAGCCATCAGGCAACAGGGCTGAGATGCCTGAGATGCTAGATGAGTCTCTAGCTGATGAGCTTGGAAAGCTTTTGTGCATGAACAAGCAACAGGCAAAAAAATGGGCTTACTTTAGGTAAGTGCCCCAAGCCAGTCGTTCACAAACTGTCCTCCCACTCAGGCAGACTCTTTTTTTTTGGGTGAGAAAATCTACCACAGACAGGTGCTGCTAGCATGTGCATCTGCCCAATTTGCAGACACTAGGACCATTCTAAAGCAAGAAAAAAAGTGGAGCTCCTCGCTTGCTTTCTTTTCCTTTACTTCCTGATTTGTAAAAGTTAAATCTGTCTAATTATGGTTCTTCAAGTGAATAGTCCATTTGTACAAAGTTTTAGCATCCTGTCTACTGCTTTTTACAGGGAATACTATCTCAGTCTGCTTTGTATCAGCTCCCTCTGGTTTTGGACACACCATCCTTGGAGTGGGTTTACTTACATCAGTCATGGTGGTACATTTTTCTGATGGGAAAGGCTATCCTTAGGAACAGAAGCTGTTACCTCATCAGGAAGGTGTTAGGTGGACCTAGCTTTTGATCACTTTATTAACTCAGACTTGATGGGACTGCTGTGGCAATTGCATGACCAATACGCCAACGCATCCTGTCAAACCCATCCCTCTCTCCTTTCTGCCATCGAAGTCTTGAGATAAGCAATAGTGAGATGTCTGTCTGGTTGATGGAACTAGCAGTTTCTGGTCTAATCCATGCTGGGATACAGCACAAGTGTCTACCAAGGATCACAGAGTAGTATGTTTTATACAATACATGCTGGTGGGTAAATTTAGAGTTGACAACTCCCTTCCACAATTGGAGGACTCAAGGACAGTCCTATCAGGTGGCAATTGGCTGGGGGAGTATTTATAATCCATTTGCTGACTGGAATTAATATGAATCTGTCATCCCTTGTGTCACTTGGGAAACCACGTTACTGAGGGCTGATGATGCCAATAGCTGTTGGTGATCTTTTTTGGCAATAGCTGAACATGCGGTTCCCAACTGATTTCAGAAAAGAAAGTTGTCACCAAGATAAAGCACTGTCTGGATCCTCTTTTCTCTGAGCTCTGCAGACTTGGGGAAACGGGACATTTGACACGGCCGGTAGATTGTAGTCTGGCTGTGGCCAAAGCACAGCTGGTGGGTCCAAGGAGCTGACAGCTGTCTACAGAGCAAGCTCAGAGCTCCTTTCCTCTTTTAATGCAGAGCAGCATCTTGTGCTCCTGCCTGATTTCATCAGGTAATGTGCTCTGTTGTCTGTGTCTGTGTACATGGAACTGGGACTTACCCTGTTTTAATCAGGTGAAATACAGCCTGGGCAGGTTCTCCAAGGAAGGGGGGTTCATTAGTTTCTCTTATTTGGCTTCTCCAACACACTGCTTTGGATTTAGTGGATCCAAGAGGTTAACAGTGATGTCAGAACAAAGCTAATTAGCGAGGTGGTCTGAGCAAAGGGCAAAATGTTAGTGCTGGGTAAGATCCACAGGGAGGTGAGGGCTATTTGGGGTCCAGATGTCAAAGGAAGGTTTGGTGAACTGGTTTCTGTGGAGGGCACCGGTGCTTGGAGCGTGTTCCCTGCAGCCAGGTTTAGGGGGAGTCAGGGAAATAGGCAGTGCTTTTTGTTTTCTTTTTGAGCATGTATACAGCCATCTAGGAAATTATAGGACTGTGGAGGTCCTGAGAAGAGTAACCTCTATCTGTGCCTGCCCCGCTCCTCTGTCAAAGCACTTTGAGGAGCTGACCTTGGCACTGGTAAGCCCCTCACACCCATGTGCCTGTACATCCAGCTCTAGGATGCATCTAGATACAAGTGTGCCTGCTTATCTGAGAGCAAGGCCTGCTCTGGATCTTGCTCTGGATACGTAGCAACCCCAGGCTGGCTGCTTGCCATCTGACTTGACTGCTTCTACATCTCCTGGAGAAGTGATGTAGTTCATGTGACATCAGGGACACCCACAAACACGCACTGGCCTACGTCTCCTGGATGTTTGTCCAGGACTCACTCCCAGCTTGTCGGCTGGATAAGCTAATTGTATTAGTTGTCTTCTCCCAAACAAATTGAACCAAAATAGCACAGCTAGCTAACCTTTCCACAAGCTGCAGGTCAATCCCTTCTCTACTGCTCTCCTCTATCTTCTTCATTTCCTTTCTTTTCAGCTTGAACCATCGTGTTCAGTCAGTCTTTCCCTATCTGTTTGATATGAATGCCTTGCTGTAGTTCCTTACCTCTACCATTTAGCTTTTGTATATGTTAAAAATAGCCATGAGTTTTATTAGGAGTCTCCTATAAGCAGCATGGACCCACAGTGGAGAGGTCTGTAGGCTGTGAACAGCCAAATACCCACGTGCTGCTGTTCAGCAGCCGCTGCTGGGCTAGAGCTATTGCTCACTTGGGAGAAATGAAAACTGTGTGTCAAGGTTTCCTGACGAATAACATCCCTTGGCTTCGCAGTTGGGTAACCCGGTGTTAACATTTGTGATCCAGCACCCCTAGCACTCATCCTCCTCTTATTTTGGCCTCTGTAGGTGTGCATAAGGAAGGCTGCCTCAGGATGTGCTGCAGAGCAGGTCCCAGCCCAATGTACCTATGGTGGGTGCCGAGGAATTCCTGATGCGATGCGATGTGACAGTAGAAGGGAAAGAATGATTGCTGGGTAAAGCCACAGGATGTGTGATTAGATTACAGCCTGTCTGGCAGAGAGGCAAAACAAGCTGCTATTAATTTCAGAGTGGGGAGTAGCCTTTATTTACTATTTGGCAGCAGGCAGTCATGTCTGCAACCATAGGCAGCAGCAAGCATTTGAGAAGTGGTCAAAAAGCCAGCTCAGTGCCTTATTTCCCCAATGGCAGGGTCTAGGAGCCACGCACACATATGTATGCAGGGATATAGGTGCACAGGAATTTAGATGGGTCTTGTGTGAATGGAGATATTTAAAACTTTAACAACTTTCCCAGAAGGAACAATGGAAATCAGGGAGAAATATTAATCATGAAAATAATACAACCCTTTGAAGGTGAGTCGGTCAGGAGACTGTATGTTCGTTCCACTTTGCCACTGACATTATCTAGTTAGCGTAGATTGAGTGGCTGTCCCATATTCAAGAGCTGCGTGCTTCCGATGCTGCTGTTATCTCAATAGAGTTACTATATTCTCATAGCGTAACACCCCTACACTGGGAAACACACCTATCTGCTGGATGCAGCTTGCTCAGTTGGCTCCTAAAATATACAAAGCCCTGACAGACCTACCACAAACAGGAGGATAGGCAAGGTGTAGGTGTCAGCTCACCACGCATCAAGAGCCATTACAAAAAGTCCCTACAGGGTTACTAAAAATGACATGAAGTTTTCCTCTCTGTTGTTACAAGGAAAGCTCGGCTTATATTTTAAACCCTGGAATGGTTCTCAGAATATCTAGTTCTGCTCCTCGGTCTTCTGCAGGCTTGGCTGCAGCTTTCTACAGACAGCCCATCAAGGGGTCTGATTTAGGCAATAGGGCTGGTTTTCCGTGGCGCAGCTCTGGCAGCTCCAGGGCGCTGCTCCCAGGGCCTCTCCTGAACTCACAGCCTTCCTAATTGCATCACCTAAGTGGGCGCCTCGTTGCAGGAGATCCAAATCTGACTCTGCTTCACCTGCAAAACAGTGATAAGATCCTGTCCACCTCTTTGCCGTTGATGGGAAGGTCTTTGGAGCATGATCTGTCTTTTAGTGTATGTTTGTTGCAGCGCTTGGACACCGCATGGTCCCGACTGGTCTGTAACCTGTTGTAATATTAAAAAATATTAAAAAATTATTAAAATATTATTTAATATTTACTATTATAATTTAATATTAAAAATAAAATATTAAAAAAACCCCACAAACTACCAGTGCAAATACTTTGCAACATTATTTTCAGGTTTATTGGCAGACATCTATTTTTTAGTTTAGGCTGGCTTCTAAGGTGGTCATTTCCTAAAAGGAAAGATGAAGCACAGGTAAAAACTTCAGTGAAAATTGTGGACTGCTTTCTGGGGTGTTGGAAAAGAAGCAACATGATTTGATGATTTTAAAGTTTTTCCTCAGGCCTCCTACTTTAGTAGATCTAATAAATGGAAATAGAAGCTGGGACTGTTATAGCTGAAAGGAATTTTAAAAAGTAATTAATTTCTCATGGGTTTTTACAGGGTTTTTTGCATTTCATTCTGTTCGCAAAGGCGAAGAGACTGCCTCCGTCTTTTCCTCTACTTGCACACTAACCTCTTACCTTGGAAATACTGTTTAGCCACATTTTTTTCTCCAAGAAATAGAAGTCAAGATATTTTTAATCCATTTATAACATACTCTAAGACGGTCCTCCCAAATTTTAGACCCAGAAAGACAAGACCTTTAAGAAAAAAGGTTTATTCAGTGATAGTTTCCTGGAGACTTTCCTGAGAAATAACAGGAGGCTGGTGGCATTCCCCAGGGAGCTGCATGCCTGTCCTCTGCTTAATCCTCCAAGGACCCTCAGCGTGGAGAACCCGGCTCCCGCCTTGTGCCGATGCTCTCTCCCAGTGTTGCTGGTGCAGCTCTTTGCCTGCTCCTGTGCCCCAGGTGGACATGGCCAGGTTTCAAAGCTCTGTGACCAGTGTGCTGGGACATTTGGAAAAAAGATCAGAAACCTGGCCTGAAGTTTCCAAGCAGGGTCTTA
Organism: Pelecanus crispus; assembly: GCF_030463565.1. Taxonomy (NCBI): domain Eukaryota; kingdom Metazoa; phylum Chordata; class Aves; order Pelecaniformes; family Pelecanidae; genus Pelecanus; species Pelecanus crispus. Next base: position 11,893,879 of record NC_134650.1, on the reverse strand, counting down.
GATTTCATTTCCTACTGTTTTCTGCCCATAGATCAGGTGGAATTGGGACCAGATAGTTACAGAGGCAGTGCAGGTCATTAGATGAGACTTTTTTTTTCCTGTCTGTGTCTCCAAGGCCTTGTGTATGCAGTGACGGCTGAGCATATGCACTACACCCTAGCTTAAAATTTTCAGATCTTGCTTCTAAAACCAACACAGGCTGATGCATAGGGAGAATTGTTCTTCCTTTAGGGGTAGTCTGCACTGTCTTCCCAGACTCCCACATCCTCCTGAAATGGGAGGTTTTGCCCCTGAGACCTCTTAGGTTCTTGCAGTTTGAATGTTTGTGGTTTTGTTTTTTTTTTTTTTAAAGAAAAGATAATTGACCATAACTGTGCCTGCTATATCTGAGGAGGATCCTGCATCCTACAGTTTCAAATGAAAGTTCCTAGAAGTTTTAAATGAAACTTCAGACAGGTTTGATGGGGTTAGTTTAGGGCAAGTAAAGTAACTGTGGATAATATACAGAATTAACCACTTAGCCTGAGACTGCGTGGAAAGGGATGCAAATCTTTCTAGTTTAACATATTGCATGCACATAGAGAGAACTGTATTGTAACCCACAGCTTGCTTCACACCAGATCTTTTCAGTATCTGAATTTGACTTCAAGCCCACGTACGTTTCAGAAGAGGACTATGTTCTGCATCCCTGAATCACATGAACTGCTGGAAGTTGGCACAGATTTGTCCCCAAACAGAAACCAGAGAAAAGGCTCCATTCCAGAAAGTCTGTTGCCAGATGGTCATTTTGAGCAGAAGGAGAAGAAGAAAATGTTAAATACTGCTCTGCTTTGAAGAGTGGTTTCATAAATGTAGCTTAATGCACAGTAATGTTATTGGTTTTCTTTCCAAAGCAGTGTCGAGAGGTGGATGTATATCATTTATCAATGTGTCTGTTCCCTGAAATGAATGGAAAAGACATGTTTAAAACCCTGGATTCTCGAATTTTTCTATATTGAATCTCCTTGTATTCTTCTTCTCTGCCTAAAACACATTACCATGTTGTACCACTCGCTATTGACCAGTCCATGGATCCTGCTATTCATCTTGGGCTTTTTCAGGTACTTATTTCTCCCTGCATTTTTCCTGGCATCACAGTTAAGCAGATAGCTCTATAATTGCCTCGTTCCTCCTGTCCCCTGCTTTTGAAGAGAGACGCTGCCTTTGCCCTTTGCCCGTCTGCTGGTATCTCACCTGTCCCTCACAAGTTCACTAATGGCTGAGATAACTGGCTCCCTGAGTATCCAGGGATAGAATTCCTCGGGACAGCTGATTAGGAAATATCACTCTTATCTTCATACTTTCCAGCTTGTTCTGTCCCGGCTCAAAATTGAGCTCCCGCTCTGTCCCTGCTATTAATTGTGGTCACTCTTGATGCTTTTGGTGAAGAGAAGAGCCAAAATAGGCAGTGAGCACTGAGGTATCACCCAGGGACATGTGTGCTCCCTGTGCAGCTGCAGATCGTCTCTTTCCTGCGCTTTACAGGACTGTGATCGGAGGAGCTACATGAAAAGTCAGCAGTGTGCAAATGTTGATGAATCAGACCTTATAAGAACAATTAAGCAGTTTCTCCTCTGCACTTGGAGCTCAGCCTCTCTCCACCTGCAAGGTGGGATGTCTGTTGGGTGAAGCGGCTGCCGTGCTCTCCCAGCCCGGTTCTTTTTATAGACATGTGTGGTGCAAGGTTGCCTTCAAGTGAAAACAGAAAGGTACTGCAGGGAGGGGAGGATGAGGACTATGGATATCGGGAAAGACTGAAGCAGATTTGGGAGCTGCACTCCCAGCCAGAGCTGCAACACGCAGAGTTCTGAGCATAACAGAGTCTGTGAATAAAAAAGACATAGGAACAAAAAAACCCCTCAATAATTTGACAAAATATACGTAACTTCGGTAATCCCGACCATAATCTGTGGCCTGTACAACCCACTGAGTTTAGAAACAGTTTATACTTCTTTCCCACTGCTGTGTACAAATCTGAGCCGTGGCTTTGTGGGAAAAGTTGGTATTGCCAAAAGGAGGCAAAGCTTCGCCTTCCATAGTCAACACACAACGTGGTGGCTGTTCTCAGCCCTCCTCTGGTTAAGACTCAGGGTTTTTCTTTAATAGAAATAAGTTTTCATGTCCACTCACACTGACTGACGCAAAGGGGACAACGCACCCTGCAGTGTGCAGGAGGATGAGCTTTGCCCTGCTTCCCAGTTTCACAGGACTCCACTTTTCTTTTACTGGAGAATTAAAAAATCTGATGTGTTGGTGATGGGTAATTGTGGTCCATTTGGATTACTTATTAAAAAAATGCAACTAGCTTCAGAATTAATGACACAAATGTTCTGAGTGTAACTTTCCTGAAAATAGCTGCCTTAAATTTAAATTTCTTTTACTAAAAAGGTTCTTGAAATAATCACTTAAAGCTTACTTAAAGTTAATATCAGGTTTCTCCTGTTTCAGAGCTCATCGGCCATTTTTTGGTGGTTCTAAATTAATATTCTTCCTGTTTTAAGAATTTGCATCTCCTCTGCTGTTACTCTCAGAGTTACCTGAGAAATCTAGATACTGACAGGAGAAAGCAGAGTTCCTCTCCAGAAGTGAGGAGACCTAACTAAGAGCATCATCAAACAAACTGAAAACCTTAAGCAAACACCTGCACACGCTCTGTCCTCTCCTGATTCTTGTCTTGTCTGATATTGCCTAAGCAGTGGGAGGCAAAAGAGTGTAAAGGGTCATTTTGCTGTTGCTGCTACGGTTTCAGTCACATCCTTTGCTCTCCCTGATGCTCTGAAACTGCGTGGGAGAGAGCGTGGAAAATCTGGGACTGGGGAACGACAGTTTAGAGGTGGTGATTTTTAGACTCCTGCTGCTGCCTTTGTACAGACGAGTCACACTTGTTTCCTTCTCATCGTGGATGTGGCTGTGCCACTACGGGACAGGTTGGTGGCTGCCGGAGGGCTGTGCTGGGAGCAATGCTCACGGGGAGGTTCAAGCAGAGAATTTAGCAGATATCTCGGTTTTAGTTGGGTGAAAAGCAGCCACCAGAAAGGGAGGTAGGCAGAAAAGGGGCTGTGAGGGCAGAAGTGTTTAACAATAAAATACTTAATCCTGCAAACTGTTCAGCTGAACCCCAGCGCTGATGCTGGGGTTTGTCTGGGATGCTAGAGGCCATAACTCTCCACTCCTAATCAAAATTTTCCATCTATTGTCTGTTTTGCTCTTGGTTGCAACTGCAGTCCGGACTGCTGTGTCCTTCAGGTCCATGTCTCCGTGCTGTTGTCTGCGAAAGGTGCTTTCTTCCCTCTTGCTGCAAGATGGTGCTGCAGAATAGGGAAATGAGTCTCTGTGAGAACCGCCGTGTCTCAGAGCCGGGGTGCGCAGGCAGCATTGCTGCTGGAGGACAGGGCCTTCCCTGTGAAATCTGGGCTTATGGCTGCAAGTGGGTGCAGAAGCTGCTGGCATCACGGGGGGAGCTGGTGGGGCAGGGCGAAGGAGGGCTGGCAAGCCCTGACAACGCTGGGGTGGGCTGTGGGTTGCATCTAACCTGCACCAATTCTTTGTGCCCAGGAGAAACCGACTGTCTGGTGATCCCTCCATCTCCTGCCTGCTCCGCAGATATGGGGCTGTCAGGGCAACATGGGTGGAAATTCCTTATCTGCCTATGCCATACTGCTGTGCCTTTCTCTGCATCATGCACAGGAGGAGAAGGGCAGCTTTGGCTTGAGCGTGGTAAGCTGGTATATATCCAAGTGATTAAGATCACTGACATTATCATGCTTTAAATCAAGATGTTCCTGTCGTAAATCCCAGTCCTGCCCTGGACTGATGTAGGTTGTAGCTATTTCCTTGCAGAAATCCTGGTTCACACTGTTGGGACTGTTTGCGGTCAGACTTTCTGGCTAATGTGCTCTGGTGGACCTAGTGGCAGCAGTTGAAGATATTACTGCCCCCAGGTCCCAATCTTGCGTTCTTGTGGGACAGGACGAGCCGCACTTCCAGTTCACTAGCCTGATAGCTTGTTTTTTTGGGGGAAAACTGACCTTTGTTGATGGCTTAAGCTGATGTAACAAACTCCTCTATGGAACGCCCGAAATGGAGGTGTGTGTCCCATGATGCCGGTTTTGCTCCAGGAGTGGTGACCATCAGCAAGCCACAGCAAAATCCTTTGGGCATCTTAAACTGGTCTGCTGTGGTTGACCAGAGGATGTAGGTCAGAGCCCTAAATACAGCCCTTGCACTATATGTGTTCTGGTTTTTGCCATACCTGTACACACTTACTTACACAGTTATACAACTTATCATACGTTTATTCAGATTCTCAGGAGGAGACTTTATTACATGAGAAAAGGATGCATAGCACCTTTTGGGGGGGCTTTCTTTTCTTTTTTTTTTTTTTTTTTTTTTCTGGCCAGACTTAGTTTTCTTTTGTGATTTATCTTAAAATTTATGAGGATTCAAATGGGAATGCAGAAAAGAAACCATGAGAAGGAATTATTATCTAAATGAAACTGTCTAATGTATCAAATACATATGAAAAATGAAGTAAGTATATAGAGGCCTGTTCTGATGTATTAAGGTTATTTTTAAGTATTGAGTTAAATGAGGTATTTTTCCTGGTCAGGGTCTTCAAGGTTTTAGTAATAGCATAATGCATTCTGAAATACTTTTTCATGGCTAAAAGAGGAAAATAGACTTTCCTGCTTTTGAAGTCATTAATTAACACCTGAATGATAAAGTACCTCAATCAAACTGATTGAATAAATCAGAATGAACAATTCTGATTGTTTTTTCCATACTTGCAGTAGAAGTTTTTTTCATCAAAAGCTTGTCGAGCTTTTCGACATGTTCTGTCATGGTCTGTGGCTTCCACCATTTCAGCAGTTTGACTTTCCTTTAAAATGCTGTCATCATGTATGATTTGTGCAATTTTTCTCTAAAGTGCAAAGGATTTCAACAGATTATGATATGTTTGAGTCTATTTCTAATGTCATTTAAAATGTATGTAGGTGAAATGAAAAAATAAAATTTAATAAGAATGGGTTAATGTTTATCTACACTGAGAGCATGCACTCGCTGTCTATATATAACCCAGCAGGTTGCTTTTAGGCTGACACTGGTTTTGTTGATGGCGTTGGCCTTGACTGGGTATGATGTCTTATTTTCTATTCTCATCCTCATGACATTTATTCCTAAAGCACACGACCCTAAGAGTTGTTGTGAGGGGTTTGGACCTTTTTCCTCAGAGCCCACATGACTCCGCTTCCAAATACTGGCTGGAGGTGTTTCCCCAGTGCAGAGAGTTGAATCGTTGCAAGGGGAGACAGCCTGGCCGGGGGTAACAGGCACTGCTCTTAGAATAAGCCTGTAGTCAGTTTTGTGAACTTAGGTGTCCTACTTGGCCTCCAACTGCTGCTCCAGAAGGCCACCAGTCTCCAGGAGGTCCTGGGTCATACCTGCCAGCCCCAGGTGGATGTCTCGGATAACCTAGCACATATCAGCTGGCTTCTGACACTGATATTTTGGCAACAAACCCCTTCCATCTTGCACTAGACGTTGCTGCTCTTTGGCTGCATGCTCTTGAGCAAGTCACTTCTCAGTGCTCCTTTCATCCTTTGCTGTGGCTGTTTTGAGAGTCATCTCCCTTGTCCATGGACTCTTGTACCATGTATTTACCTGGACCTGAGGAGGAATAACAAGAGTAATAAACATGTGGCCCAGACCCACCTGCCAACCGCAGCAGGTCTGACAGGTCCAGCTGGCCATGCACGTGCCCAGCAGGCTCTTGGTGTGCACGAGGCATGGCTCGGGGACCATGCGGGGGCAGCTTGCCCAGAACTCATGCCCGTTTGAAGCTGGGGCTGTCCGAAATCTGGAAATTGGGTAGGGCACTGTAAGGGATGGGCAGAGGGGACCAGAAAGTTGGTGGATGGGTGCAGGAATAGCAGGGGATGTGGTGGTAGTGGACGCGAAGTTATCAGTGTTTTGGCTTTCCCTTCCCTTCCTGCAAGACAAGCATATCCCTTTGCTCTTGGGGCAGGGTTTTCAGGGACCAGAGCAGCCTCCCTTCTGTGCTATGCTGTGTGCACAGGCTAAGCCTCATTAGCAGCTCATTAGTAGTACTCTTTCCTTCTTTATTACATGTTTTTAAACTTCTTGAGCCTTCTACATGCAGCAAGCAGCAGAGTCAGCAGAGGGGTAATGTCTCTGGAGTAATTTCTTTACTCTCTGTGCCTTCCACCTCTGCCTGGCCTATCCTTGCAGAAGATGTACCTCCTCACGGAAGGGACGAGTTGAGTTTGCCTCGTGCCATCCACCCACAGTGAGCAATTTCTGCCATCAGCTCCACTCTCTTGAAATTCCTTTAAGATTAAATTGTGGAGCAGCTAAGGGTTCCCATTTGCCTTGGCTTCTTTCCATATCTTCTCTTTTCCTTCCCCTTCTTTTTTGACTATTCTTACACTTTCCCTTCTGTTTGTTATTTCCCTCTCTGTTCCGTTCTTCTTCATTTTTTCTCTCACCTTTCTCCCCCTTTCTCTGCCTTTCTCTCTCTCACTGCTGGATTTTATGAGCAGTGACAGCAGCCGCTGGGAGCTGGAATCCAGGGAGATAACAGCATTGCCATGAGAATCAGTCTGCTCAGCTACAATTAGCTCCACTGATATCTTTCACCTGGACAGAGCTGCTTTATCATTGCTGCTTCTTGGAAAATGAAGGGTCACAGATACTGATCGCAGATAGCATGACTCTGGCATTTCCCTCTGGTTTTTGTGTTGCTGGAATCCCTTTTTGGCTCCCTTCTCTGTATGATTAGTTTTGCATCTCTCTTGTTCAGCTGTGCTGCTGTCAGATGGAAAGCAGGCACCAAAGCTTTCCAACGGTTGTATGGCTGAAACAGAGACCCCGGGTAAATTCACCTGGTGTGAGCGATGGCTCACATCCGTGAATCCTGGATGTTTCTGAAGTTCAAAGCCAGAAATAAAATAACGCATCAGTGCTCCAGGGCCTCTTTGTGGTAAATCATTGCCCTGTCTTTGGAAACCATTGAGAAGGGTGCAAGGCAGAGCCAGCTGGGCTTGTTAATGTTGGGCTGATCCACCCACCCTGCTCATGGCTGATTGCGCAGTTCCCGACTCGCGATGTGAAGATGTTGGCAAATGCTCCCACAGCTTTTTTTTTCTGCCATGGATGGGCTTTAGCAACTGGAGACAGCAGGGTTGTCCTTCCTAGCCTTTGTTTTGGTGGCAATTCCACTTATCTGATAAAAAGAGACCAAAGCATTTAAAGGCAGCTAATCCAGTCCCTGCTTTGCATCCCTCCTTTCTTCTGATACCTTTCTTTTTATTTGCCTTCTAAATACAGCTCTGCAACAGGAATAAACCCTCATGCCTTACCTTTCTGGAGCTTGAAAGCATCTGAACTGTAGGAGAAGCTTAGCAACAGGGCCACACGTAGCAGGGATGGCCTTACTTGCGTATCTTCTTTCTCGTTTTTCAATACCTTAGAGACAACAGTTGCCATTGTTAGAGATCTGTCAGGTTACAGTCAGGTATTAGGTATAGAGATACTGAAATTAAACTAATGGCACCTGGTCATAATTGGAAGAGAAAACCTAGACTTGCAGGGAATTGGTGCCTCACTGACCATTTGATAAAGCCAGCCTTCAGGACAGATGCAGGGATGACTGTCAATGTATTCTCTCTCTCTCTCTCTGGTTTTGCTACAGATTTGCTCCGTTTGCAGACAGTACTGAGTGGGAATCAGCGTGGTCCTATGGATAAGAACTGATGTTTCTATGACTTTATTTTTCTTTCTCCACGTTTCCCCCTGATCTAGTTAGACTCTAAGTCCTTTTTTGCCATTTTCCTATGAACTCATGACAAGAGTATTGCAGTCTCTGTTTGGGCGTGTGTACTATTACTGCCAGTAGCAGCATTTTAGCTAATTGCATGCTCCGGTACTGTAACCTATGAGCTGATGCCATGGGTATCACAGACCCCACTGACTCTGTGCACTAACAGATTGCTCAGAAACATGTGGATGAGCTGAGATGCACTACCTCAACATACTTGTATTTTGGTCATCTGGAGCACACAGTTTGGAGCCAGCTATATGCTTTTGCAGTGATTTTGTCGGGTTGTGAGATTGCAGTCAGAATTATTTTTGATTTATCCAGTACCAGATACCATACTGGGGGCACCAGCCCTCATGTCACGCAGCTGCAGACTTGCCAGTCCCACAGGAGGATCCCTAAGACTGGTCCCGCTAGAGGACCTGCCAGAGGAATAAGCTGCGTTTGCGGGGGTGTGTGTCATTGAGCGTATTAGAGACAGGGTTGCGTAAGCATTCCTATGGGTGTACCACGGTGCAGCTACACCTGCGGCGCTGCAGTCGCAGCCAGAGGACAACCTTGGATCCTGCAGCAGCTGCGAGAGCGTGTGGCTTCTGCTGGTTACAGCCCTAAGGACAGAGCACGCTCACCGCAACAAACGTACCTCATGCAGTCTGCACACAGGGACGAGCGCTGGGGGGAGTCTGCTGAATTAAAGTAGCGTGTGCCTTTTACGTAGCTGTCCTTCCAGAAACACTGTGCCTCACTCTGTGGTTGCTGCATTCAGGCTGCTGGGCACACACCATGCCTGTTGCAGATGAGCCACCTCTCAGGTTATTCCCTCCCTTCCTGCTGATGTTGCTCCAAAGCAATCCCTCAGTGACAGTACCTAGTTTATAATGGCTTGGCAGGTTTTATGGCCTCTGAAGGATTTTAGGTTCGCTTTTTCTCATCCTCAAAAGAATTGCAAAGATTGGAAAATTGTTGCAGTTTTCTTTCAAAGATAAGCATGGGTGTTGCTTGGGGTCTGGGGTTTCTTTTTTCCATGAAGTTCAGGTTTTCCATTGCAACCTCTGCCCTCTCTGTACTGTCTGTGCCTCATGCTGGTAGAGAACGTGATCCTCCTGTTAGCTGCCCACCATCCCCTCGAACCCTTAGTCCTGATAGAAGAAACATAGGTGAATCGCCAGAGGAATGTGAATCCAATAAGTTGCGACATTTGTATGTTTATCTGACCTTCAATATTTACAAATTTGGCTGGCAGTCTCATGAGAGAGGGTTTGACCAACTTATTGGTCAATTGGACCTCAATGCTGTTCTTGTTTCTGGTCAGTCTGGCAATACTGTAAGAACAGCTTGTTCCAAGCAAGCTCCTAAATGAGTTTATGTGCTTAAATGGCATCATCACATATACTCAGTACTGTCTCTGGGTCCTTTTTTTACTCCACCCTTTCAAGTTTTTGACTTCTAAGATATTGCTTAGAATAGCTGCTGTATTTTCTCAAATAAATGGTACCATCCTGCTACCGTCGTCATTGGGAGAGTATAGCTGGTCTTTTCTCCTTTGAAGAGAGGGCCTGACCACTTTTCCAGGCTGTACTAAAGCTGTGCTACGTGATCAACAGAAGGAAAGGGAGAGGCCATTATGTCTAGGATAGCCAGCATTCAAGCAGTAAGGTATATAATGTCATAAAGCCTAGTAAACTTTATTTCAGGTTTCTAAAAGCAGCATGTAAGTCTTAACTTTGTCGTATTTAAAGGTGTCTCATACAATTCTGGATGCTGTTGAAAGACACTGTGGATTGCCTGCTCTTCCACAGTTTGCAAATGGTCTGTGCTTAGGGAGTGCTGCAACCCGCCCCCCCAACCCCGTGCCTCAGATCCAGGCATTTCTGAATGTGGGATGTTTGAGAACAGATTATTTTCAGCCTCATCTATTTTCTGATTTTGTTAAGACTATTCCTGATAAGCCTATGCAGTCAGGAAAGCTTCAGTGATTCCCAGCTCAAGCAGGAGCCTAATCCTAATGTCCTACTATTATCAATAAGATGTTTTACCAGAGGTTTTGGTGAACCCAAGATTGGGCCTTTAATTATTATCCAAGACTCATTCCCCCGTCCTGGATTGTCGGCTGTGGCCAGCTTTCACTAGTCCATGTAATGCAGATAGCCACAAAATACATCTACTCTTCCAGGAATCTGCCGAGTCAGCCAGCTGCCGCCATGGGCTGCCCGGACCCTTGGGAGCCCTTTCTTGCTGCAGAGCAGTTTCAGCTTCCCTGGGCATCCTCTGTCCTTTCCAAGGCATCCTGGCTGCTTTAACTCCCTCTTTCTGTACAGGCCAAAATACTGGGCTTCTGCAGACTCATCATCGGTTAGTGTTAGCTTTGGGACCAGCAAGCGGAGGTGGTAGATCCGAGAGGAAAACACATAATTCCTGTGATTATTGTTCAGAAGCATCTTGTGCAGTGAGTTAGTGCTGTGTGCCCAGGTAGGCACAACTTCGTTTTCTGCATGCGGAGGCAAAGGACAATGTTTCCTTCTACTGATGGTGATGGAAACTCTTTGGCCAGGCCTCTCTCCCGTGATATATGGATCGGTAGCCCTGAGGCTGGGATTTGCTGACAGCCAGGAGCTACCGCAATTATAAATAATAATAATCTTTTCAAGAAGGCTTCAAGCATGTGCACCGCACCCCTCTGCAAACTGATTTCGTAGTGGCTTGATTTCACGTCAGTTTAACAAAATGCTGAATGTGCATAGTTCCTCTTCATTTTATCTTAAAATAGGACATCTAAATAAGGCGCTCTGTAGGCCTTTCCCAGTCTCTCCTGGCTGTCAGCTTTCACTGAGCTTCCCCACACCTCCCACTGCATTTTTCTCCAGGGTAGGAAGAGACTCTGCAGTGTAAGTGGGATTATTCATGGGTGACAAATGTAGCCCAGTGTGATTGTGGGATAGAGAAAGGCAGATACAAACTGCAGAAAACTGGAGAAATGGAAGCGGGGTTTAGAGAGGGGATTATGTGCCATAATGTCTTAGGTAGCAGAGGGCTGATCCTGTGCTGTGTTAAAATGCAGCCTGATTTTAGCCTTTCCATTAGCTTGTGTTTCCAATGACACCAGGGAAGCTGGCGCTGTCTGTGCCACAGGGGCATTTTGTTCTTGGACCGTGTAAGCAAGCTGACCGAGGCTCAATTTCAACCCTATTGAGGTTCCTATTCGAAACCACGTGTCAGACCTGATCTCTGCAGCGTCACCAGAGCCACCGAGATGCACGGCAGCACGGTCCAGCACGCTCACTGCAGTGGCACTGCCCCTGGGGCACTACTTTCCAGCAGCGGAGCAATACCATTAAAAAGAGCTATATCCCCATCCATGTGGAGAACCTCACAGCAGACTCTCCAAAGACGACTTCTTATTTTAAAAGAATTTCTAAATAAACTCCAAGCCACATTTTTATAAGGGAGGATGGTATTTGCAGAAAAGGTCAAGGCTATAACAGTCGGCATCCTCGGAGATAGGAATTCTCAGCCCCTGCAGCTTCCCATAATTTGTCATGTCTTTAAACCCTCAAGTCCCCATTTTACATTCCCGATCAAGACAGACATGAGGTTTTGATTTCAAAATGAAATGCTCCACTGGCTGGGATGTTTTTCCCTAAAGAAAATGTACAGAAACAAAAATTGTTAGGATTTCACTAATTATATGGTTATGCTTAGCCTCAACCCTGTGCCAGGACCTGTTAGCGCTGGGACCGCAGGAACAGACCTGGGAGGGACCTTGTGAGGCATCAGCGGAGCTCCTGCCTCCGGGGAGGTCCAGCTGCACCCCTTGCATCCCCTCCCCATGACTCAATTTTGGCTGGTTACAGAGCAGGTGACTGTGATGGGGCTGGGTGATGCAGGCTGCCCGGCGTTGCTCAAGGCTCGAGATCTGCTTTATTTGTCGCGGGGGAAGCATGCAGCAATTTCTGACTTTAGCAGGTGTGAGAGAAGCCTTTCCTGCGAGAGTCTGCGAGGAGAGCATGGAAACACGAACATAACTAGCAGTGAAAACTGAGTGGGATTTGTGTTTCTGGTGAGGTGTCAGGAAATAGCTTTAAAAATGCGCTGCTGAGAGGCTTCCCAGCAAGCTTTAACTATTCCCTCACCTGGGAAGAGCGCTGTGATGAATTCATCAGGTGTGACGCAGCAGAGCTGCTCTGGAGCTGCCTTGGCTCTCCTGGCATCTCCGGGCGTGGGCTCAGGGAGGAGGGTGAAGGGCAGTACCTAGGAACCGGCAAAGGCAAACACAGAAGCACTGGCAGTAAGTTTGACTCAGCTCACTACGTGGGCTGACATATGTAAATTGCTATATACATTTGTAAATGTTTTGGTATGCCTGAGCAAGCCAGTATCTGGAATTAATTTTGTTCTTTTGGGAGGCTAGACAGGGAGCCCATAGGAGAATAAATCCAAATGGACCACATGTATGAACCTTGGTGGGATTTGTTCAACTGGACGAGACCTGTGTATGGCCGTGCGTTTGCAATTTGAATTGCTTAGTTTGGTTTTCCTTACCTCACTTGTAAAGTGACTCAGACCAAATTGAACTAAGATCACTCCAGTCTTGAAGCAGACTTATATGCTGCTATTAAACATATTTCGTTGTACACTTCTCAGGGTTGTGCAATGCAGAATCCCCGCTCTGCAGTCTGTTTTAGGGCTTTTCTCTCTGTCCTTCTGTACTTTTTAATGTCAGCAGTCTGTTACTTACTGTCCTGTTTTGTGAGAGGTAATGCCCTAAGGGAAGGTAAGGGTCACTTCTCCATCACTAATGTCTAGCTACTTTTTGGAGCAGAATGCAGTCTCACCACTTTATGCATCAGCAGATAAAAAATAGCTTTTCTAGTTGAAATTGCAAGAAGGATGGTAGAGGGCAGAATGCAGTTACCTCAGCTGCATCACAGTCACGGTGTGGACCAGCTCCTGCAAAAAAATGCAGTGGGATCCTTAATGCCAATGAGTGGTCCAACACCAGCACAAGCTATTCCTTGGCTGTAGCCTGACTGCAGGTTGGTCTGAGATCACATCCCACCAAACTCTGTCACATCTCTGCTGGCAAGATGCACTTTCCCATTGGTGTCTGACGACAGTCCATGGCAGGATTATAAAGAGCTGTTGCACCTAAAGGCAAAGAAAAGCTACAGGTCCTAGATTGCTGCAAATCACATTTAGGCTTGTGAAGCCCATCTCATCCAAAGGCTTCAACTGGATTAGTTATTTTTAAACCCCACAGAAGGAGTGTTAAAAATGTGCTTTTTCATGCAAGCAGCCTTAAAAAAAAAATCCGTGCTTTATGTTCTGAGGTGCTTTTTCATAATTTCCCCATCCCCTTGCTGCCTACACCCCAACACTGTATGAAAATTACTTTGGAGACAACACAAAGTGCTGTTTCTGCAGCTTGCTTCTTGTAAATCTTAGGATTTTGCTTTTCTCCTTTTCTGCAACTCCAGTAAGCATTTAAGATTTTGATATCTGATCATTGCTGGGATGGTGATGGAGTGATGCGAGAGAATTACAGCTACTGTACGTGCCTGTTACACCCTTGTACAGAACCACTGGCTGGTACTTTAAATAGATTATTAATAGCTGACAGTGGAGAGCCAAATGGCTGTTTTTAAGGTAAAATCTTGAAGGGGTAACCTGCTATTACATGAACCGACTGGGTTTTTTATACATGCAGGACAAATCTTACCAGCTATTACAGCTTTTAGAAAGTGTTGCTGTTGTATTTGTTAATGGGTCTGGCTGAAATCCAGCGCTTAGGGCTTTGGCCCTGTGCTGGGGGCTGCTGACATCTCACCCACAGGCAGGTGCTGTGGTCAGCCAAGACCCCCTTCCCAGCCCTTACTGGGGGCTGAGTTGTACCTATAGCCCACCCAGCTGAGCACAGCGCGGTGCCACTGCCACCTCCCAAGGGGATTTTGTAAACCAAGATCATCAGGGCAGTGAGAAGAGGAAACCCATAAGCACCTGCGTCCCCCTACTTCCTTCCTAACCTGGGTACAGGCTCATTTAAAGCGGATGAGGCGGCACTGACACACTGTAGTGAACCCAAGCCCGCTAAGGAAAAAAAAAAAAAAATCCCAAAACGTGCAGAGGCTTTGTCCGAGCCCAGGAAGGACAGGACCTCCTGCTCCCTGTGTTTTTCATCCTCTAGTTTGTTCTGTGTCTCCCTTTCTGCCCTCAAAGCAAGCTGCCAGGTCCCAGCTAAGCAGTCAATGAGGTCTCCCTCCCCTCGGGGAATGACACACCGGTGACGAGGTCTCTGCCCCTGAGCCGGCTCTCCCTGGTGCGCAGGGAGGGAGGGCTGGCTCTGTCCCCGTGTCCTGCCCCAGCCAGGGCACCTCTGCCGCTGCCCGCCTGGCACGGGGGACGAGCAGACACATTACCTCTGCCCCCCCTTGGCTGAAGCTGCTGGCCCTGCTTCAGAGGGCTTTTCTTACCCCTTATCGCAGCAGCTGAAATTCCAGCTAGACAAAACCCAGCCACAGACTTATTCAAAACATTTATTAGTGTTTAAGGAAAATAATAGTGTGAAAGGTACAGAGCTTTGTCTAAAGCCATACGCATTTTCTTTTTTTTTTTTTTTTTTTTTTTTTTTTTACAAGCTTATTTGGCTGCAAATTCTACATGAGATAAAACTAGTATGTTTTTCTCCCAGAGATTTGGAATTAAGGACAGTTTGTTTTTTTTTTTTTTCTTTTCCTTTTAGTTCAGCACTTTAAGTTAGGACAGCATTTTCCAGGGTTTACTGCTATCTTTTTCCAGTAGGCATTTTGCTTCTCCCAGTATTTTCATTCCAGAACAAGGCTCATTCCAGATGCAAAGCATAAAGGAAACATTCATACCTTGGCTTTTAAGCTAAACCTCCTTCATGAACAGCAAGTTCATAAGGAACATTAAAGCATCATACAGTATCTAAATGGACTTTTTTTTTCTTTTTTATAAAGAATTAAGGCTATGTAGATGTCACAATAAAATAATCTCAGGTAAAACGCACCCTATTTGTTAGCTATGAAAGAAGGTTTAACAATAAATAAATGATTTATGCTGTCAATAACATTATGGAACTGTATAAAACTATATTTACGCAGCTTTAAACATAAAAAAAACCCCATACTAGTGGCATGAATATATACAACACAGGTCATAACGTATGTTTAAATTATCATAGCCAGCAGTGTTCTTTTTTAAATGGAGACACTATAATAAATAGAAATGTTAAATATTTACAATAATAGCATATGTGGAATCAGTAGATGAACACATAAAATCTTCACACACAGAGGAAAAAAAAGTTATGCCTTATACAAAAACCCCTCCCACCCACAGCTTGCCCTACCCCACCAAATTTTCATTGACTAAACAAGGGGAATATACAATTTTCCCCACAGAACGAATGAATACAAATAAAACTGTATGCATGCTGAGGTGATATGTTGACCGAGACATTCAAGGATGTAGATATCTATGTTTGGTTCCCATTGATGAATCAGACCTCTAATGAGAGAGGGATCTTATTTTAGTTCAATGCAAGAACATTACATTGGTAGTGAGGAGTTGTTTCTGTTTTGAGTTTGTTTTCTTTTTTTTTTCTTTTTTTTTTCTTTTTTTTTTTTTTTTTTGCTATAACACTTGGATTGTCTTTTTGGTTTGAGCTTGTTCTTCATGGTGACTATATGCCACCAAGGGGGAGAGGACGCTCACAGGAAACCCATGGAGGCACGCTAGGAAACCACCTTATGGTACCGCCAGCAGCCACTTAACTTTTGGAGCAGAGGAGTTGGCCATCAGAGGCGGGCCCGAACCAACCTTGGCAAGCTCCTCCATGGGACAGCCTGGGTGCCCCATCCATGGGAGAGCTGCACTACAACCCAACGGGGCAGCTGGCACTCTCACTGCCAGGAGCTCCGCTCCTCAGGTCAACATGGTCTTCACCACTACAGTACCTGGCCTGATCCTGCCTCTTCCCAATTAAATCAAATGAAAATTTTGCCATAGAGCTTAGCTAAAATCAGGCAGGATCAAGGTCATGTCTTCAAACAAAGACCTGGTGATCACAGAGAGACACACCTTTTCAACTTAACGGTCCTCTCTTGCTTCCTACGTGGCTTCTATTAAAAGCAATGCCTCTAACTTCTGCGGGTGGATACATGCATTAAACCCTGAATATAGCTAATAGGAGCTGTGCTCACTTAGCAGTAACTAAAATCTGAGTTGGAAATTGTAGCCAAATTCCAACACCCTCTACTGTTTATACAGCTCCTTCCCACCATGCGACAAGACGTACGTTAGTTCACTGGGTACGTTCTGTCTCTACTGAACTGCCTTCCTGCCCCCACAGCTTTCCTCCCAAACTTTCTAAATGAGAAGGCTCAAATCCCTGGTGTGATTCCCACTTTCTAAGAAAACTCACTTTTTCTCTAGAGGAAGATGAAGAGCTCACCCTTCTGTCCCTGTGGATGCTGTAACCTCCATTTCCAGTACAGTATCTGGGGATAAAGGATTGCAGATCTGCAACCTGAGAATTACAATTGCATAGGGGATAGGAGAGATGTGTCCAAACACCTCATTCACACTTAAAACTACTTAGGGACACTAAGCTCTTGACACTCTTCATCTTTAGTAACTCATTCTGCAGAGATCGGTGGTCATTATCTGCATGACAACTAAAAAAAAAAAAACCAAGTCAACCCCCTCTCCGTATCTTTGGCATTTGGATAAACCACAGCTGATAGGCAGGTTAGAGTGGGGCTCCACATCCCAGCAAACCACACCATGCTACTGATAAGGAGAGACAGATTTCTGATGGGCCTCCAGCGCAGCCCTACAGAAGAACTCAGTACATGGGGTCCTTCGCTGTCTGAGCCTATGCCCATCCTTTTAAGCTTGGACTGTCTGTAAGGGTGGAGGACCGGTATCACTGAATGGGCACGTGTAAGCAGAGAATATGCGCAGGGGTTTTAGAGGTCCACAAGCATACTCTTGGGGGTCCTCCACACTGTGCAAGTCTTAACAGTCACACTGCCTTATCTGGAAGCTGACTACTCACCTTCGATATGCTGAAGTGACTGGATTAGCAAGTGTCAAGTTATGCAGTGGTTAAAAAACAAACAGGGGGCACTTAAACTAGGCAGCATCACCCAGATGGGAACAATGGCTCAGAAGTTAGTTAAGAGAAAGCGGTGGAGCTCCAGACGGCACGGTTCCTGTGCAAGAGACAGGGTAGCTATTTCATTACAGAGTGTCACACAGAGAGCCTTGAGCTCTTGCATTCTCAGCCACAGGCAGAAACCAAATCCCCCTGGAATTCAGCTATCTGCTGTACGGCTGTGCCCTAGACCTTTGGAGGTGCTAAGCCACAAGCAGCCACATGCAATCTAGCAGAGCCCTCTTGGAACCTTCTCCCCAGCCAAGGGGACCAAGAAAAAAAAAAACAAACCCCCAAAACAACCCAACAACCCCCAAACAAGATCCTAAACTTCAGATGACATCCATTTCATAAAAAAGGGGAAAAGAATTTAGTTGGAGACATTTTGCCACATTTGGTGGCTGATCAAGTGTTGAGTTTGGTGGATCGATAACCCATTGCAACTGCTCTCCCTTTGCTACTATATACACTGTTGCTGAGGTCCATATATATCTTGCAATGCCCTGTGCTTGACCTCTGAATGGGAAATGCTTTGGAATGTCCATAGACGGGAAGATGGGACTCAACGGAGGAGGTTTCCAGTGGAGGGTAAGGACGGGGGGAATGGGGAATTGGTGCCTTTTTTCACCTCCGGATGTCAGAGAATTCGGACAGTTCGTCTGCCCGGTCCATGATCCCATGTGCCCCTTTGGGACCGTGGCCCCCAGCTTTCACCCGGGCATGGGCGTTCAAGTGGCCCTTAGTACCTCTCTCTCCCTTAGATGCTCGCGAGCTCTCCCTGTGGTCGGAGTCAGAGTGGGCCAGCATGTCCCCGCGGCCAGCAGCAGCTTTGCTGGCTTCACCCAGCTTCTTCTCGGGACCCAGGATGGCGTCACCGTGTACAGCCGAGGTGCAGAAGCTCAGGATGGAGCACAGGCTTCCCCAGTTCTGTTCGCACTGGGCCTGGACACTTCGTGTTATTGCCTTTTTCACCTCCTCGCCACAGGTGAGCAGGATATTCACTAGGTCAACATATGGCCTAGAGGTAAAGGAAACGGAGAGGAGAGTCAAAAAACACGTAAGGGTTATCTATCAGAAACAAGTGTAATGGCCTCTCTGCCTTACCCTCCTTTGTGCACAGCACAGTTCAGTAGTGTTAGCCCCCTGCTACCCACTGACTCCACGGCCTGGTAGAGCAATTCTGCACCATATGTTTATTATGCAATATATTATATTCTAATCGGCCGTATCGCTGTAAGAAATGCACATGATGGCATCCTGTCAAACAAAGCTTCACTCAAGTGCTGCATCTGCCTTGATTGCTCCCCCAGCGGAGATGCTCTGGGAGAACTGTAATGTCCACCAGAGGAATATATGAGGTCTACACACTTGGCAGATGGGGCTGTCAAATGGAAGAACTGCATCTCACACCTTCTGCCTCTACCTCTTTCCATGCCCCTTCATCTTTATTAGTCAGGATACACGACAAAGGAAACCTGCTCATGTCTAGAGCCACCAACTTCATCAAACAGCTTGCTATCTCCAGGTGAACGGCTGGTACAGAGCACACACCCATCACTAGTTTGCAAGAGGGAGGCATCTTCTCACCTCTGCAAAGAGCAACAGATACTCAAATAGAGGTTCTCTGGCTTTTCTCATCATCTTTAGCCTTCTCTGAAGCACCAGGTGTTGATCACCACAAGCACGATCCTATCTGGACTCGGGATCCAACTGCACACAGCTCAGGCACATGGAAATCCACTTTGGTGGCACTGTTTCTTCCCACACCAAGTTTTTTTTTTTCTTCATTTCCTTACAGAGCTGAGTACAGCTTCCAGTATATACCTTTTCCCAGCCAAACAAGGACTCCAAATGAGCCATGGCCAGATACCGTTTCTGCTTCCCACCCATCCCTCCGTGCCCCCACAGCACAACGCAGCAGCCCAAGTGCAGGCACTTCGGCTTCCTCGGCCATGGGTCACCGAGTGCAGCAATTTTAAAATAGTTGTGGTCACAAGTTTTGTGGGTCAATATTGATGTTGTCTGTTGACACAACCGCTCAGCTGCTAGCAGGCCCAGAAGGACGTGCTTAAAAGTCTTCCACGGTAGGAACCATCCACAGTGCAAGTGGAGAACTGCCCGGGGTCAGCAGTCATGGTTTTATGGGGTGGTAGGGGTGCACCTTCTGGGCACACTGTCCACCAGCTCTGGTGGCTGTGGACAAGTCTAAATCTCTTCCCATGAACTTAGTCAGAAGAGATGAGGAAAACCAACAGATTATGATCAGTGTCTGACACTACCCTGACTTTACTTTGCCCAACTGCTTAAACTCATTTTGAATGACTAATCTTGGAGAGCCACCTATTCCCCTATCTCAAAATATTTCCCATGTTTGGATTGTTTCTGCCATTTAAAAAAAGTTACTTGGAATGCAGCAACAACTGATCTGCCAGGGCCTGTCACCACTTCCACCATAGCAAATCAGCCTGACCCCCACCCCACCACAGCTGACTCAGGAGGACACTTCGCCGCCCCAGTCACGTTCCTCAACACTCATCGGGAGAAAACAGTCAGAATAAAATAGTCAGAGAACAAGTCTGAGAGCTGCCACTTGCTTCTCTGCTCTTCATTTTTGTTTTAAATATAAAACAGAAGATGAGAGAGAACTGAGCACATCGCATACAAAGTGATCCAGCAGAAGGAGGCAAAAAAAAAAAAAAAAAAAAAGAAAAAAGAAAAATCAGTTGTTGAAATTGGGCATAACCTTTACAAAAATCTTTGTAAGAAAAAGGTTGCTGGTATGACTAAAAAGTGGCTCAGCTGCCAAATATTTCAGGTATTCAGAGTCTGCCAGAGCCCTGCGGATTAATACTGGCCCATTTCTCCTTCACTGTTTTACTTTCTGCATTTCAGCTGGCCTGACCATAGTACCTGAACTGAGCACAAGGCTGCAAGTCAGCAGACGTGATTTTATTTCCAGCTCTGCCACACTTGCCTATTGATCTTGAACAAGTTCCTTAGTTCAAAAGCTTCAGAGATGGCCTCTAAATTTAGGGGAGGGGAGGAGGCTGGCTCGCTTCTATTTGGGGAGTCCCGCATAGGAAAGCTAAGCTCCGACTCCACAAGATGCTGAAAATGAAGTGTAGGAAGCTCTAAATGAGATCATGCAAATTATAGGTGTTCAGCTGAATGATCCATCTCTTCTGAAACCAAGAACCCCCCAGTTAAGCTCCCCAGAAATAAGCAGCTGCCTTTGAGCACTCCTGCTTTAGCCCATTTGTAAAACAAGGATAACTTACTTCTCTTTGGACAGGCCTTTGACTTTCATAGTTCTTCTCATCTCCAAACGATGGGGGCGGGCAGTTAACTGCTACCAAGTACCCAATTTATAGCCTACTAACCCAGCCTGAGCACTGCCCACAGAGAGGTGTTGCTGTGCAGGATGGAGCCCTGCTTCCCCTCTCCCCAAGCAAGCGGAACGCTGCCCTTCGCCCTGGGCACAGCCAGCAGCCCTGGCAAGGCCAAGATCTGCCACCAGCCGTGCCTTTGATCCCAGCCTCAGGCATGTCCACTGAAAGGGCCTTGCTTTCAGGCCACCATGGTCAGCTTGTACAAACCACAGCAAACAATTCTGCATTTGAGAGTAAACTGGCATCAAAGTGTCTCTCTGCGACTGCAGCTTAACTATTAGGGGGGTGGTTTTCAACAGAAAGTAAGGGAATCGGGGCACAGCTCCTTCGGAGACCAATGAAAATGCGAGGCTAGAAGTTGAGAAGAAATGATTCTGTTAAAAAAGAAGGTATCTGTCATGATCACTGGGATTTGGGGTTTCTGTGCTAATATCTGCTAGGGATAAGAAGGCGTAGAGGTGTGGTAGGAAGATGCTGTAAGGTAAGCCTGCTGCCAGGTTGTGCCTCAGCCTTCTTGTTTGGGAGTGAGATGTTCACCTGCAAGAAAAACAGGCTCCGATTTTTGCATCTGTGCACAAAGAGTTGGTACAAACAGCTTGTGCCTGGTTGGTTGCTGTCATGTAGCAGCTTTGATCAATTCCAAATAGGATTTGTGCTTGCCATTCCTCAGAGGGCAGCTGTGTTCCCAGTCAGAGGGATGAACTCCTCAAAATCTGACTTGTGTCTTCATTTTGTACACCTCCATGTTTTATTAAAAAGCATCTGAGATTAATAAGGAAAAAGATGAATGGGAGATTACCTGGGGGACTGCAGCTCTTTCAGGGACAATTAACTACAAGACATTTGAAAGTATGTATTCAAAGAAGAAATTATCATCTTATTGACAACTTTGCATAGACCCTCTTCCCCATTCTCCTCCAGCTGTTGTCTTTAACAAGATACTGGGGTCAGGAACGGTGCCTTTGAGCTCAGAAAGCACAGAGACATTGTGAGATGCCTCCGGAAACAGCAGACACTGACACTGTATTTGCTAAACGACCAAAGAGACAGCCAGATCCAACTTCAACCCGCTCCATTCCCTTCCACAGTCACATTTAGCCCTTCATAAATAAACTAGTCTTCGAGGGCCCCTGCAAAGAAAGCATTACCTTGATCTGGTACATGGGAAAACAAGACGTGCTTAAGGCCAGAAGGAGGCGAAACAACTCTTGGGCAGATGCACAGCCCATTGGCACCATCGTGCTCCTGGAAGGAGCTCCCACGCCTCTGACTGCACTAGCGCGGAGGCACTTACTCATGCTGCAGCAGGTCTTTGAAGTGAATCATCTCCACAATGACCTGGACGTTCTCCTTGGCAGCGGAGCAGAGGTCATGCTTCAGGTAGCACTCCCGCTGTAACTGGAACACCATCTCTTTAATGGCAGGGCACTTACGGCTGATGCAGCTGAATTTATGCCTCAAGGCATGAGCCTTACACTTCAGAGCGTCTTTAATGAAGGATTTTCCCTGAGAAGAAAAGAAATGGAGTAGGTCTGTATTTTTGTCCATTAAGCACAGCAGCTGATTTATGCCCAGCTAGCTGCTCCTCTGTAGGACAATGTCAAGGGTTATTAGATTGCTAAGGGTACCACTTAATAGCTTTTCCCCCCTCTTCTCTTTGTTTCTCTGCCCTTAAAGATCATGCCAAATTACCTGGCCTTGCTATTCCAGTGGAGCTGAACACAGAGGGCTCCCTCACTGGTATTTTGAGGTTTCCTTTACCCCAACAGCTGAATGCCCAAGAAGGAAAAGCGCAAAAGTAAGCATCTTGAAATAATTCAGTGCTTGAGTTACTGGCTTTGTTCGCTTCTGGGGTGTCAGCACAGCAGGTTCACACAAAGGAGAGGGCATCCTGCCATAACTGAGGTCCCCAGGACCACGTGCAGATACCCATTCAGTAACTGAAATTTTTTTTTTTTAATTATAAAATCAGTTTGCAAACTCATATACATGTATGCACCGTCAATATGCACCTGCCCCATTCCCCATCTGCCAGTATTTTCTCTAGTACCACTCCTCAGAGAGGGACTCAAATCAGCACTAATAATAATCCTATAGCGTCTTGATGTCTGCAAGAAATTCTAAGTGAGATTAAAAAAAAAAATCAAATCAAGAAACTAAAAAGTAAGTTGCAGGAAAGCTGCTTTAGCAGCATCTCTTTACCCACTGTTTATGATTCCTTCATTCAGTTGCTTAGTGGGCATCAAAACCATCCCTTCCTTTTCTCTCTTTGCTGTCTGATACTATAGCTGCCATACATGGTGCACGTCACAGTCTGACAGCCCTGCTCAGACTCCCTTTACTTTGCTGAGCAATAGCTGTACGGAAGCCTCCTGCACTGCCTCCATCTCTTTATTAGCTTCAGATTATTTTACACAAGTGCTTCATGAAGACCAAATTCTTGTTAACCTTTATCCAAAGAGTACACTGGCACAGCTCCACTGACATTAACTAAGATTCACCCAGACCTGCAAGCAGATTTTGTCCCCAAATTGTTTCAAGCCAGAAATGTTTCTTGCTGATCAAGGAACTGCTTCAGTCATCATCCCCTTCTATTCCCTGTACCAAAGGCACTTACTTGCCCTTCCTTTCAGTAACAAACATGCATAGCACATTAGGCAAATAAGGATAAAAAGTAAAATTCTTATGCAAACCAAACCTGACATCAATTCTCAGGTTTCAGAGACAAGGAAGGAGAGCAGAGAACAGAAAGTGGCCAGTGTTAGTCTTGTCATTTAATGCAGCCTGAAATAACTGTAGATAATATGGAGATGAGCCATGAAAAGGCACATCATAGCAGAGGCTAAAGTCACCTCTATGTTCAATAAAGCTTCGGGGGTTTAACGCTTCTGCACTGCGGTGGAGACAGCCTGGATGTGAAATGGGCTGTATTTGATTAGCAGTATCTGGGGATCCTGGGGAATAGGCATCAATGGCTACACTCAGCCTTCGTAGGGACGCTTCCCTCCCTTCCCAACAGGGCTTACTACTTTGGTCAACTTTGCTCACTGACAGAATATTGTGCAAAAATAAATGGGAGTCTTCTGGAAGCCACTTGGAAATTGAGTTGCAGGTTTTCAGATACCCACAGAAGAAACAATTCCCATTTTAATGGCTAGCCAGACCCTTTGTACATCCTCGAGAATTTGAGCCTAAAACCCCAGCACTTCAAAAGTGTTTCCTACTGGGTGGTCCCACCATCCCTCATGGAACAGGCTGAATCCTGAAGACAGCTCTACTTTATACCATGCTTTTAACCGTGCCATGAGGCTGGTGCTTTTAGTCAAGTTATACTGTAAACTGCATGGTCAAGCCAAATGCCGCTGGCCCGTCGTAATGTTCTCTTCCCTCCACACTGAAATGGGAGAGTAGGTTTACAAGACATAATAACAGGATGTCTCAATGATGCATAAATGGTCTGGGGAGAAAATGAAGGAGACTAACTTAATACCGCATACCATGTAAGTAATGTATTTTAACGTCAGTGCTTGATCCAAAGACTTATTTGAATACAGCAGCTTTAGGAGGTTGCCTGTACTGGTTGTGTGCAAGTCTGGAGAACCAACTTTAATAACTGCACATTGGGATATATTTCCATACGTCTAAATGAACTGGGTGCCCAAGTTGCATTTCAGAATCAGCTTTGAACAAACATGGTGTAGAAGCTTAAGCTGCTTAGTGTTTCTGAAAACCATGTTCAGCTACATTAGTGTTCCGATTTAGTTATCCTGGGTACAGGAGGAAGAAGTGATCACAGGGAGCTGCAGCTAGAGACAGCCTGTCTCCTGGGACAGGCTGCACACCGCTGCTCTGTTACTGTTCTTGGGTCTTGATTCTGGGCCCTGAACAGAAAAATTTTTATTGAAGCTGGTCATGTGCAAAAGTAGATTTGCTCCGAAATGGTAACTTTTTCCCCAAAGATGTGTTAAAGAACTAAAATGCATGCCACGTGTATATCGGAAGCAAGCAGATACGTAGGACACTTCACTGTGTTACCTGGGCATCAAATTTTCCAGCGTTGTGCAGGAATGTCATGCAGATCTCGTGTAAGCCTCGGATCTCGCAAGAATTGTTTTCAAAGCATTCAAACACTCCACATCCCACATCGCCAGCATTAACCAGGCAGTGCTGGATTTCAGCTAAAATGAGCATTGATTACAGTTAATTTGAAGAACTGTTCATAGAAGCTGGTGGTGGGTAGGGAGGGGAGGGAAAGAGTTATTTTGCTAACATCATCAGTTCAAAAGAACACACACATGTGACAACAGTTATTGTACCCACAGCATGCCCACTTTTTGCAGAAATTAGGCCAAAACTTGGGTGTATTATGTTATGAAAGTGATAGCCAAGAAGTAAATGCCAAATCCACTACGCTTACGTCAAGCTATTTCACTTGAGAACTGCCTAATGCTTTTGCATTCCTCAGGAGCAAAGGACGGGCATGATTTTTGCTGTCTGACTCTGTACAAAAAGTTCCCCATCAAATTCAAGTACCAAAACGAGAAGCCCAGGACCCAGCCAAAGTTTAAGTTTCTCATTTCTGGTATTTTGAGCTGTTTTTTTTATGATTTAGCACAATGTTTTTTTAAAGACCACTGGGTTTCCCCTGTCATGATGTCTACGAAGTTAATGGCAAAACTCCCACAAATAAAGTTCTTTGCACCGAGTGTTGCATAAAGCTGCAACTATGTCCTCATCTATGCAGAAATCAATTGAAAAAAAATATTTATATATCTAGTACATAAAATAGATCTACTGGAGCTAGCTGTTACATATGTGTTTATTCTGCCCTTTCAGATGTTATGTAATACCATAAAAAAAAATGCTGTCTAATACTCACTTGCCCCCCCCCCCCCCCAATCTAATTCTTAACAAGACAGCTTCTGGTCCTTTAAAAAAAAATTGATGTAGTAGTACTGCCAGGGGGAAGGTGGTTGCTGAAAAAGCCTGGGGATGAAGTTAAACAGGGGCAGCTTTTAGACCAGAACTGAGGATGCTAAGAATTCCTGTACTCTGTGCCCTAGTGGTACCTTTAATTAAAGCTCGCCCTTGGGAGCCAGCCTAATCCCCCTCCGAACCGCAGCACGTTTCAGACATCCCCAGCCTCCCCCTTTGCCATGCGGTCCATTTGCAAGTCTTTACAGCAACTTTCGGTCTAATTTCAACCCGCTGCGAGGCAGAGAGAGGAGCCGCGGATGTAAATGCAGAGTCTGCCGGGGTTCACATGAACCCCCCCCCCCCAGCTCAAAACCAAATCACTGCCGCTGCCTTTTTTTTTTTTAACCCTTCTACCTGCCCCGAAGTGCATCTGGGGGTGGGACACGGGAGCCCCAGGGTCGGCTCCTGGGATTGCCTCAGCCACACGCGAAAAGCTGCAAACACACACGCACCGGGGGGGGGGTGGGGGGGGGGGGGAATGGAGCTCTTTGTGGAGCGCTGCAGAGCGCGGAGCTGGGCTTTTTTGGGGCCGGGAGCTCAGCTGTAGTGCTTGTGTTGGCATCCGGATGCAAACCCTTTGCCGGATCACATGTCCTGGCTCCAGCGTGCTGAGAACTGCACAGTGCCGTGATTCACATGTGGCAGTCCCTAATGGGCATTCGTGCATTCCTGCTCGTGTGTGTTTAAACACGCCTCGCAGCACTGAGAGTGTTAAAAAAAAAAAAAAAGGGGGGGGGGGGAAGGAGGAAGGGGGGGGAAGGGAAGCGTCTGGATCCCGCGCTCTCTTTGCACGGCTGGGAAGCGATCCAGCAAAGTGCACGCCTCAGCTCTCTCTTTCTAGGCAGATAATACCCGGGGGAGGGAGCGCAGGGGGCGGGAGAGGAGGAGAGAAACCCCCGGTCCGTTGCATCATTGCACGACTCCCTATGGAGGAGGCAAAGCACCAGTCATTTCCAGCCGCTTCCCCTTCCCTCCCGTCCCCGTGTGTCCCCCCCCCCGCCCCCCGACAGGGTTTCAAACGCTGCGCCGAGAAACTTTCTCCTCCCCAGCTGCAGCCCGGCATTCCCGCGGCGGGCGGCATCCCCGGGCCGGGCCCCGCCGCCCCCGGCCCCGCTCCGCTCCGCTCCGCACCGACTCCGCGCCCGGCGCGGCTGCAGCGGCGCCTCGCCCGGAGCGCTGCCGCGGGTGTTGCGAGGGCAACACGTGCTCGGCGGAGCCGGGCTTTAAAGGTAATTAGGAGCGAGCTCTTATTTCCTCTGATGATTTATGCCTGGCAGTCGGACACCGAAATAAAGCGCCTGTCAGAACTCAACGCGGCGGCTGCCCCGGCGCTGCAGAAGCGGCGAGGGACGCGCACCCCCCGCCCCACCTCTGCACCCCCCCGCCCCGCCGTACCTGTGTTCTGCAGGGACAGGCGCCCCTTCTGCTGCGGGGTCCTGTCCTGCGGCCCCTCCGGCGGGTGGGTGGCCTCAGTGCCCGCCGCCGCCCGGGCGCTGGCGAGCAGCAGGGCCAGGGCCAGCAGCTTGCCGCGGAGCTCCGCGCACATGGTCGCGCCTCGCCGCCGCCGCCGCCGCGTCCTCCCCCGCGGGGTGCCGCACCCGGGCCCAGCGCGCTCCTCGCCGCGGCCCCGCGACCCGCATGTGCCCGGCGCGGCGGCGAGCGCGGAGTGGCGGCGGCGGCGCCGGAGGGTGCCTCAAATATCCCCGCCGAGCCCCGGTGTCACTCGCATGAGGGAGCCGAGCAGGTGTCGCTCCGCGCCGCGGCCAATGGCAGCCGCCGCCCCGCTCCGCCCGCCCGCCGGGGGCCGGCCCTGCCCCGCCGGCAGGTTGCAGCCTCCCGCCTCCCCCGGCCCCCCCGCGCCGCGCCGCGGGGGATGGGCGTGCGGGGGGCAGCGGGCGGGGACCGCACCCCCGGCGGCGGCGAGGGGGGGTGCGAAGGTGCCCCTCCCCGGCGGTACGGGCGGAGGGGGTGGAAAAAAAGAAAAAAAAAAAAAAAAAGGTGAAAAAGCGGGATTTTGACAAGCGCGCTGCTTTGGAGGGAGGCAGCACCCGGCGGCCGGTCCCCCCGCAGCCGCGGGGCCGGGAAGGCAACTTCGGGCCGCTCCAGAGGCCGCCGCTGCCCTTGCGCGGGGAGCAGCGGGGGTGCCCGTGCCCGGAGCCGGCTGCCCGCGCCGGCCGTCCTGCGGCACTGCCGCCTCATTGCAAGACTTGATGAAAAAGGGAAAAAAAAAAAAAAAAAAAAAAAATCCCTCTCCGAAGCAGCTATTGCACTGACTTTCTTGGAAGTCCTCCAATCCCTCCCCCCTCCTCCCCCCCCCGGGATCTTGTAGCCTGCGAGTTCCGAGGGGATTTGGGCCAAATCCATCACCTGGGGGGGGGGGGGCTGGGGGACGCGGTACCTGAGCGCGGAGCCGGCCGGATGAGCGGGGCCGGGCGCTGCGTTCCTTGACGCCCCCGCCCGCCCCGCCGCGGCCACCGCGGGGAGAGCATCACCCTTGCGAGCCCCCCCGGAGCAAGCCCACGGCTCTGGCTGCTCCCTTTTGTCCGGTAGCTGGGGGGGGCGGGGGGGGGGGGGCACGTAGGAAAATCTCTAGCAGGTGATGAGAAGTGCCGCGCTCGCTGGGGAGGGGGCGTGCGTGTCTCCCCTCGCCTGCCGTAATGCACATCAGATGTTTCATCAGACCCCGCGGGCCCCCTGCGGCCCCGGCCCGCCCCAGCAGCCCCCGAGCCCCCGGCGCTGCCGGGGCGCGCTGTGCCGTGCCGTGCTGTGCCGGGGGCGGGGGTCCCGCCGGGGGGGGGGGGGCGCAGCCAGGAATGTCTCCAGCTGCTGCTGCCGCCCGCTTCCTCACAGCTGTCAAAATGCGCTTGAGGAAATCCACTCACACCTCCCCGAGCAAGGGTCTCCGCGGCGGGACGTGACACCCCGGCGCAGGACCATGGCTCCGCGGCGGTGCAGCGGCGGGGGCCCGGTGACAGCCCCCTCGCAGCCCCCCAGCCAGCCCCCCAGCCAGCCCCCTCGCAGCCCCCTCGCAGCCCCCTTGCAGCCCCCCAGCCAGCCCCCCTGCCAGCCCCCTCGCAGCCCCCTCGCAGCCCCCCAGCCAGCCCCCTCGCAGCCCCCTCGCAGCCCCCCAGCCAGCCCCCCAGCCAGCCCCCTCGCAGCCCCCCAGCCAGCCCCCTCGCAGCCCCCTCGCAGCCCCCCAGCCAGCCCCACCACCCCTCGTGCCCCGGCCTTCCCTGGTTTTGTCCCAGGCCGGCAGGTTTGTTTGCTGGGTCTGAGCCGTGCAAAGTTTATCGTTCTTTAGGGCTTGACTTTCAAACATCTTTTTAAGATTGAAATTCTTCACGGCGGTGCCAAGCTCATGTGGAAATTCCCTTTTATCAGTACGCTGCTGCCTTGTAATCGGCGACTTGCGGCTTTCCTCTAAGGAACTCGCTATGCCAGTGCAGATGTCTGCAAAGCCCCTGCGCCCCTGGGATGGGCTCTGCCCTTTTTGACAACAGGGCTATTAAAGGAATAGCTTTTTCTTCTTCATTTTTACCTCACCCTGAGTGCCTGGCGGCCCTTCTTTTGTCCTTGTTCTCTTACTATTTATACTGCTGAAGAGGTTTGCTATTTAATTGCCTTTGCTACATCTAACCAGCTCGACTTTAACAATTCTCATCTCCGGTGTTCAAAGACCAGGGACTGAATGAACTCAGAAGCAGCACAGAGGGAGTACGGGCAGCAGAATTTAAGGGACAGCGAGTTTGCTCTGTCGGAGGAGGTAACAACCGATGCACTGTTCCTAACCAGCGAGTTTGTATTATACATATATATTTTAATTTTTTTCTTGTGCCTCACAAGTTGTGCTTTCTCCTAATGCCTTTTCCCTGTTGCTTCAGGGCTGATGCCCTCCTGCAGCCATTCCTCATCAACCTTTCTGGCTGTTTTTAAAGTTACAATTTTTGGATGGGTTTTGCCCTTTTGACTTAAAGGAATTCTGTGCATCCTCCATGCGCCGGACCCTGGGTTCCTCCCTCTGGCTGACTTCTCTAGTCAGGTCTCATGGTTTCTCGGAGTGTATCCTTCGAACCGCGCAGCCCTGGCTGCCCTAGAGCGGCTCATCCTCCCCTTCAGCCCATATTGCATTAATTGCTCCATCCAAGGTTATTTTCACATCTCTTCCTTAGCAAAACTGTGACTAAAATAGCACCCCCTCGTGTCACTATTTGGTGAAGAAATCTGCCGGCTGTCAGCAAGTTGAGCATTTCCCATCTCTTCCTGCTTAGCAGACATTGCTGGGCGGTGGGTGGCACTCAGAGCTGTAGGATTTTTCCTTGCTTTTCTCTCTCGAGGCCACTCGTCAGGGTGCTCCTGGGATTAGAGGATCTGGTCCCACTCAGCCGCTCCTTAGCAAGGCAAGAAGCTGCGCCTGCATTTTAAAGGTGAGCGCTGTCAGGAGAAATGCACATGATACACAAGTCACGCTCTAGCAAATTGGGCATCTTTTGGAGCGCCGTGTAACTCGCTCCCTGGCAGCACGATCGACTGCCAGTTTGGGTGTCAGATAATTTTATAGAATAGTTACCAATTCCAGTGATTTAGAGGCTGGTTTCCAGGAGACTGGGGATGCCTGAATCCCAAGGCACTGAGGCACTGAGCCTGCTGCCTCCAGCAGCAGGGAGCTTGCATGGACGCAGGCGCCTGATTGCAGGATGGCGTCCGGTTGCGAGGTGTTTTTGAGGAGTAACACCTCGGAGAGGATCCTCGTCTTCTAGCAGCTTTGAACGACTGTTGGCTTTTAGGAATACACTTTTGAGTTCCCTTTAGCTAACATACATAGGTTTTACTTTTTAAGAGTGCTTCATAATTTGATTAAAACTTTATATAATCAAGCAGTAGCACAAGAGTTTTGCAACTACCTTTAAATAGGAAGCATTTAATCGTTTGGGGTTTGTAGGGAGAAGAGCTACTTTCATGATTATTAACAAGGCTGTCTCCCGGCAAGGCCGTTTCAGGCAGGTGAAGGCTGAGGAATGCTGCGCAAGAGGCTCCGGTGCACAGGGGGAGAGCGAGCACACCCAGTTATGAAGGACGATGAGGCCGATGACTTCAAAAGGGCAGAGGATGCTGTGGAGAAGGTGTGCTGAGGTCTGGATTCTGGGTTTTTTATCTGTGACTAAACACATTTCACAGTAGAGTTAGAGTAAGCTGCGCTGTGCAGCCCCAGCAGCGCAATGGGATTTCATCAGACTTGAGAAAATAAGCAAGACAGGGGAATTTATTGTTGCCTCTTCTCCTGGGTAATTTCCCCACCTCGGGGCTTAGTGCAAGGTGCTGACTTGCAAATGACACATCACTACGATGCCAGCCCAGAGCTGCAAAGCATTGCTGGGAAAGTGGTCGGGGAGTGTGGAGGGAAGCTGCCTCTTGGACTTGGTTCCTCCCGGTGTGGGACCTGCTCTGGGAATGTGTTGACTTAATTCCCACAAGTTGGTTCTCGGATGGTGCGAATAAAGCTGCTGACAGTGACTGAAATGGGATTTGACACTGGAGAACCTGTTAGGCTGAGTAAATGTAGGTCTGTTGGGAAGCTTGAAAGGGTTGTATTTTAAGCCACTTTCCCCCCATCTATTATCAATTTAGTATTTTTGAATCTCTGGTAACTACAGTTTTTATGATGAACGAGCAGAAGTTGACAATAAAGCCACAGAGAACGAAATGCAAGAAAAGTCAGACCTAGTTATATTAAAAATGATACAGCCCTTTTTTTTCCCAATTGCTTATGTAAAAATCAAGTATTTGAGAAATGTTCTCAATGAGTTATACACCAGGTTTAAAGATGGTCTGGCTTCTCTGATAAAATATGAACTATTTGAAAGATTTATAAGGGTCAGAAATCCTGCCGAACGTTTTAGTATTTAGAGCAGCAGGAAACCACTCTGTGATATTTTTAAAACAGGTATTTACTCAAGTAATTGGTTACTTTTTATGTGGAATAAGAAAACCTGGTGCAGCTATATTGGACTTGACATAAAAGAGAGGTATGTAATTTGTGAGCAAAACAGGGTGGAATGTACACATTGTACCTGGGGAGGTATTTCGAGAAAGACAACTCCTTGAGACGAAAAGCCAAAACAACAGACACGCTAGGTTGCATGCCAGAATTGTTTATTCCTCAGTTAATCAGCTGTGTAATGAGTGTCCAGAAACAATTCCTTCTGCCCAGGTAGTTTAAGTTTCAAACTTCGTAAGCTTTGCGGCCTTCATAAAATGGATTACATGGAAGTTGGACGAAAAACACATGTTTCTGAGAACATTTTGGTTCAAACAAAAAAAAAAAGTGGCAATGTCAGTGCCAACAATTTACTACAGAATATCTGAACCAGATGCCGTTAAACTATAATTCCAAACAATTTGCCAGAATTATGTATTTACTTTATTCTTTAAGTCAAACTAAAGATATGCATGGTTTTTATTACTTGTGGATATAAACAAAAATGTGATGTGATTACAACTAATGTAAGGCAGATAATGCCGAACAGTCATGATTTCTGTGACTACTGCACTAGCTAAAGAAAAATGGAAGCTCTGTTGGTAATTATGTGCGAAAGGGTCGTCAAAATGTGGCTGTTCAGATTGAGACATATCAGACTGCAGTCTGCTTAGTCACCAGATAAGAGCATTGGCCAAAAGCGTCTATTTTTCCCCTTTTCTCACAGTAGTACATTTTTTTTTTCCCTGAGAGAATGGGGAAGAGATCTGCAAGACATGCTGAGTTACATTCTTAACTAAAATAATACATGGAAGGGACTCTTGTTAGGAGATACTTGTAGGCAATCTCTGACTTGCCGGTTCTTATCCAGATGAGCTGCTGTGTGACGGTTGAAAAGACAGACATTGACGTCAAAATTGCCGTCTTGAGAGGACAGAGTGAGTTTTAGCAGGAGCTTTTATGACATTACATGTCATTCAGGTTATAAAGGGTTCTTGCTGGCACTCCCACAAGCTGAAACAATCTTTACCTACTGTCAAGAGGCTCTCAGAAAACCTCAAATAATTTCCTTGAGTGAAGTGGCTACCTCAGTCAGCTGCAGCTTGACGCAGAGCAGTGCTGAACATCGTGTAACACTCATATTCCCAGGTCGGACTCCAAATCAGCAGGGAGAAAAATACATCAGAAACTAGAGAAAAGAGTTTTGAAAAGAAGCTTTCGTTCAGAGAATTGTTCAGCGAAGTCACCAAAACCGAATCCCCCTGTGTGTTATAAAGAAAAGCAGAATCTGCAAAAGATTTGCAGTGGAGTCTCTGGTTTCATCCAGACAATGGCCTGCTGGGACACAGCGAGCTCCGTCTCCCGACTGAGGGCTGCAGTGTCAGATCCTGCTCAGAGGAGCATGGCAACTCATCACAGCTCTTCTGCAGAAATCCTCTTTGATTTGGGGAAAAACATGCTTTCATATAAAGCAAAAACGTGTTATCTGGAACCCCCTGTCAGAAGACCACCTGGTATATACGGTGGTTTTACACAATTCAAGGTTAACACATGCTTCATTACGGGCACGATCAAAACCCAGAGATGAACTAGGTTCCACCCGCAACACAAGATGTTTTTGCGGTTTTGAACTTGCCAAATCCTGAAGCAATAGCTGTAGGAGAGATGTGAATTACCACTACGATATTAATGCCAAAGCCCAATGCAAATAATTTAATTAAAGTGTCACGGCTGGCATATTTATCGGACACACCCAGCTTATGTGTGTTTATGATGCAGTTACATGAGGCAGAAGTTAAAGATGGGTGAGATTTGCTAGTCCCAGGATGTCCTTCTCCTTTGCAGTGCCAGAATCTTCGGATATTCTGGTTCCTTGCTTCCTCGGTTCCTCTTCCACCTCACCTCCTGAAGGAGCCACAAGTGATAGTTGCAGTCAAAGTGGGCATTAACAACTTTTTTTTTTTTCCTCTGGAAGAAACTGTCTTGGCATTCCTGGCCTTCCAATTCATACTAACTCTACCAGCTTGTGGCCAGGCCAAAAAAAAATGCTGTTGCCCATTGTGCTAGGACTATCAGAAACCCAGGTCAGGTAACGGGACTGTAATTCCATGGGGCTCACCAAGAAGGAAACATGCCAGTGTAATTACAGTGGTAATTATAGCACCGTAGTCACCGCCCACAAAGTACGACTCTCTGCAGAGTACAATGATTCCAGAATCAGAGTCCAAACAATATAATGCTCTTAAATTTCCCTACCCGCCGGTCCTGGCTCTCAGTTGGGTTGACCTCAGATTGAAAGTGAATCTGCCTCTCCTGTGAATGGCCGTGCAGATGCCAGCAAACACAAATTGAATGGATGTTTTGCCTGCCTGTCCTATGCTTTTTCTCCACTGATTCACTTCAGCCAACAGCTGATGCTGAAATTAAGGGTCAGTTTTTGTTTTCATGTGGGACCCAACAAATTCAATGCAACTCTGCGGAGCGGGTGGGAGCGATGAGATAGAACACCACCTCTACAGTCCCATCGTGGGCTCTCATTAGCTTTTCATAATCAC
Organism: Pelecanus crispus; assembly: GCF_030463565.1. Taxonomy (NCBI): domain Eukaryota; kingdom Metazoa; phylum Chordata; class Aves; order Pelecaniformes; family Pelecanidae; genus Pelecanus; species Pelecanus crispus. The sequence goes on along the minus strand of NC_134650.1, from coordinate 11,859,933 downwards.
ATTTCTCTTTGTACATGTAGATGGTCTTCCCACCGCTTTGGGACTTCTCAGTGTAGATCAGACAAGAACTAACCCATACCTCTAACTGTTCCCATGGCCTAACTACAAGTTCTTGGTGGGACCCCTCATTTCACTTATATGGGATCTAGGCAGATGCTCTGACACACAGCACAGCCTGTAAACCATGTTGGCTTAGAGATACTCGCATGTGCTGGTCCATTTGTGACCTACATGACACAATTTATGGGTTTGTATTCTCCCTGTGAAATAACGACTACGGTGAATTGAAATTCACGTGAAAAAAAAGCGCTTTTCAGTGACTAGTTAATTGTCAAGCCCGGGCAGTTGAGACTAGAAAGATTCCCCAAATCTTATCAGTTATGAGCAGGACTTGCAGGTGGTGTGTAGAAAAACTAGGGCTCAGTGTAGCGAGCAGAGTCATAGAGCTGTTTTGTGGGTGTTAGATGAGCGGCTACCAATACTGGAACTGGCAACTTTTAAAATACAAATTAAAGTCCTGCTGCTGTCATGGGGTCTACTGATTCCACTGGGATCGCTTAGATGCAGGAACCTGAGCCCATCTTTTTGCAGGGCTGATGCTAACATCTATTTTCAAAGTAGCTTTATTAATAACTTTAATTATTATTTATCACAAAGTAACTTGTGGTTTGCCACTGTGATGTGCGTGTTGCCTACACCATCCATATCTGTATTTGTTCCAAGCATCATTTAATGTGTTTTTATTACGATTTATTAAGATGAAGTTTTTGCTTGCTGTGGAAGCCTTTTATTTTGCAGTGCTGTGGTGGCAGGAGCTCTGTCCTGTTGTTTATACATTGCCATGTGCTTGCTCCGGGGACGCTGTGCACAGTGTATCCACAAGCATGCACGCCTGCTTTCCGTGGGAGCTGATGCCAATGAAAACACATTCTTTGAAGAGATAGGTAATTACTTAAGACTTTGTCCAATGTTATAGCAGGACCAATAGACTATTTGAACCAGTTTAGTATTCATAATAATACATGGTTCGGAGCCGAATAAAAGGCTATAATTCTTTTGAGGGGTTCCAGTGACATAATAAACCACGAGAGCTCAGCTAGTCAGCAGAAAGCAAAGATTGGATTATAGCTGGGCTCATCAGCATGGGACCGTACATGGTAGTTTTTCATGTCTGCAAAGGGATTATTTCAGGTTTTTTTCTCCTTATTCTAAATTACTTTAAATCTATAACCCAAGATGGAAGAATTGCTGGATGCTGTTTTCTGTGAGAAAAACCCTCAGAGATAATATTTGCTGTCTTCTCCATTCTAGTGTAATCAGATTTTATTCTGGAAACGTGTCCATGAATGGAATTCAATTCTTCCACTCTTTCACCCATCCAACTATAAATAAGCTGTGGTACTGCAGTACTGTACAACTATATCTGCACGTCTGGCTGGTGCATGGATGTCCTCCCGTGCTGTTGTTCAGGTGGCTCTTCTCCCACCTGCTTAAGAATTTTGTGCATTTATGGACCAAGACTGGATCCATTTATTTAAATGGGTTCTGTATATGGGTTGGGTGGGTCCTTTCCTGGGGCTATTTCAGCTACACTCGTTTTCGTAGCCAGTAGTGGGTCCCATGTGCAAAATATGCTTTGATTTTCCGTTGATGTCATATTGCATTTATAAGTAGTTAGGGACCATTTCAAAACAGAGATGTGTTTATATAAATATTTACATATATTATTTTGAGAGCCTCAGGAAACCAAGTCAATGACTGAGGAAATAAATAGGCATGGAAAAAATCATAAGGGTATTGTTTATGAGTAGATTATAGCCAGATGATAATAACAAGCAGAATGAATACACTGGAGAGACAGAATTGACATGACGGATACTAGCTTTAATACCGTGTACTGAACTTTCTGTACATCTTGTTTTAAGGATTCATATTTCTTGAAAATCCACAGGAATAAATTGGACCCTGGGTAAGTGGTTCAGACAGAGCTGACTGGAGGGTGGAATGTGCAGAATGAGACCACAGACAGGGTGTCCATGGTCTTCTGCTGCCTCCTGGGACTCCTCTCTGCCTTTTCAAATCTCCATGTTTAGTCAAGTTTCTATTCTGGTAATTGATGGCACATTGGCCAAGGTAAATGCTGCCTATGCTTTTGTGTCTCTTTTTCACCAGCAGCTTTGCTGGGCGCCCTGAGAGCATCTGCTGAGATCTGTGTGTATAATGTCCCCAGCAGGAAGGTTGGGGTTGGTTCTCCCCGGTCTCCTGTGACACACAAGGTGTTCCATCTCACGTGGAAAGCAGGCTGTCTCTGGCACCCCTGTGCAGTGGCTGTGGAGCAGACCCCGCTCCAGGGTGCAGAGCACTAGCAGCCTGGAGGAGGACAGAGCTCCCGGTGGTGTGTGGCTCCCATGGCTCTATGTCAACCTGTCTCACCCTCGGGTTGGGCAATATGATGGAGAATGGGCACAGCAGCCTTCACACCGACTGTCTAGCTGCCAGTCTTTTTGGGAAACTGTTTGCAGGGCACAGACTTGAGACGGGTATAAATTGCACTGAGGCCATCCTCGGCTTGGGTGGCAGTAGGATTGGATTGCCAGAAGGTTTTTCAATAATAACAGCAACCATCCTAACTAGTGACATAGTAATACTCATTTATATGATTTATGGGAACACTGTACGTAATGATTCCAGCATATACAAGCAGGACTGAACTTCTTTTTAGCCTCCTGAATAGAGGCAGCCGTGTAATACACACAGGAGCTTAGTACTCCTAGGAATATCCAGCACTGCCTGTGGCGGGAGGTAGCTGTTTACATCCATCATTTCAACTGGCCCCATTAGGAGTTTTGGAAAGCAGCAAAGAAATTTCTCTGGTGTTGAAACTAGGAGACCAGGCAGCCTGCTATCTGTGTTATGTTTCCATGTTCATCTGCCCACTTGAGTAGCGTAGTGAGGCATGGGGATGTTGTTTGTATTTGGGTCTAGATTATCAGTGAGTATAGAGCTTGTATTGTCTTGGCTGGGCCCATCATTGTGGGCAGACTGTCTGACTACAGTGGGTTGAGTCCTGAGATCATACCAGCAATTCTTCTTCCACAGCCAGTCTCCCATTATAGGCTGCTGGAAGACACTGGGGTATTTCCAAATTCTTTTCTGCATCTGTCTGGGAGGGTTACGGAGTTCCCTCAGCATTTGCCTTTCAATGAATGTGTGTGGCAATCTTGATGTACTAAGCAGGCCAAAATCTTTGGTTTTGCATTTGCAAAAAATAGGATGTTCAGTTCCTTCATTGCTGGGTAAGATTTGTTAGGTACAGAAACCCCAGTGTGCCCCCACCAGAACACTCCTTACACAGTACAATCCAGGGCACCCGTGGAGATGTATGGGTATACACGTGTATATATACTGTGTGTGTATACATTCCTCACCATGTGCCTGGAAAGCAGCATCAGTGCAGATGTCTTCAGCTGGCTAAAGAGCAGTGAGAATAGATTAAAAATTGGTCTTGTGACAGTGTTATGCAAGAAGAAGTCAGGGAGCCTGAGTTGTATTTTGTGCATCAACAGGCAAACAAAAGAGAGCCAGACTTGGGTGGCTCAATGCAGCTGAGTTTGTGCATGTTATCCACCCTGCAAAAAACGGGGGGAGTAGAGGGAATGTAGCACATCCCAGGGAACTCCAGACTTACTCCTGGTCTTCACATATAACATCTTTGCTAACCATAGGCTCCAGTTTAGTAGTGGAATACTGATTTTGCTCTCAAAAACTTTATAGATTCCTCAGGTGACACAATCACTGCCTATCAATCACATCAACTGGTTTGAATGCAGACTGAAAGCATCTTGAAGGTATTTTGGGGGAGATGAGATGGATTGGTGGTTTGAGATCAGCTTGGTTTTGAAGTCCTTTGAATTCAGGTAAATGAGAAGGGATTGATTTTAAGCAATTTTAACTGTCTAAAACAGATTGAGTATCCCTTTTTCCAGTAAAAAAAATCTCAATTAATTAGCTGACATAATAGTTCTGTGCCTCTTCTGTGAAGTTTTGAGCAAACCTGTACAATTTCCTGGAGCCTACAAACAGCTTCATCACCTTAGCATGCCAAAGCGTGTCTCCTGCAATAATCAGATGATTAAACATCCCATCAGGAGGATATGATTTCTCTCAGATTGATGTCTGGTCCCTGCAAATTAAAACTTTATCTCATTAAAATGATTTAGAGTCTGTTACTCTCCTACCAAAAGTTCCCTCTGTGTTTTAAGGACACAGATGACATAATCTAAGTGAAGATGTTTTCACTTCTCAAATCTTGGGTTAGATCATGTATCATTCTCTGACATATCTCTTGAACGTTTATGGGTTGGAATGACATTCAGTAGGCCGGGGCGTCACTCATTTTGCCTTGATATTTTGGTACTGCTTTAGTCTGATGGTATTACAGGCATCATATCTAATCTACGAACATATTTCACTCTTGGTGTTTTATCCTGGGTGTCTGCTACATGGGGATAACAGTGGATTTGTTTGTAAGTGAAGGTTTCAGTAGTCAATGCATATGCCTAAGTGTCTCTTGGCATTTCTTACTTACTGGGTCTGCTGAGGGCAGTTTAGGTAGTTGCCTCTGGCTGTGCTCCAGGATTTTGTTTCTCTTCCATTGCCATCTGACCAGTGTGATGATGACAGAGCTTCTGGGGACCTCTGTCTGGTTTAAGTGCAGTCTAATGTTGGATGAGGGCTAGGTCCTAACTTCTTCATTTCATGAGAAGGGACTAGCATTTCATGAGAGCTTCTTGTGTTGTTACGTCCTTTCTCTTCCTTCTGCTGTCACATCTGCCAGCCTTTAACTCACTGAGCTATTTCAGAGCCAACCTCTTCTCTTGTGACACTAGGTACACTGAACTCTGTCCCTCTGATGTGACTTTCCACCAGTTGCACCTGGTATTTGGTCATGTCTTTCTCCTGCAGAATATGGTCTTTGGTCCAGCATGAACTGGTCCAGCAGTGAACAGCTGATTCCCACCAGCCAGTTGAAATGGCATCACCGCATGGAGAATCCTTTGTGTCATGTATGAGTTTTGCCACAATTTAACTCAGAGTCCTCATGGGGAGCAGTTAATCTCTGTCGCCTTGGAGGAACGGTGGAGAAACCATGAGCTGCCCTCAGAGTCAGCACTTGTTCTTATTCCCATCCCCTGGAGATGTCTGAAAAATGTCCAGGGAAAAATGTATTAGCACAGTTACAGACAGATGAACTCGCTCCAAACCAGCACCTTACTCAGTTAATTCAGCTACAGTTCATAGTGGTAAAACAATGGGTAGCTGAAGTGGAGGTCACTCAAAGCCGAACAGCACTAAAGATAGTGATCATTTTATTAAAAGTCCACCCCTTATATAGACATGAACTTCACTAAGAGCTGGACTGCTCCTGATGTAGCTGATAATTATAGTTTATTTACTTCTTGCGGTTCCCATGTACTTCAGCTGTGCACGTTTTCCGTGGGTCAGAGTTATTTCTGATCAGCAATGTGGCTTTCAAGCTGTCAGTGTCATACCTTCAATGGCAGCTGAGTGGCCAGTGTTTTGCTTGGGCCTTGGGAAGAGGTGCTGATGGTGATTGCTGCTTCAGCAACTTCTAGTTTTCTCCAGTGTGGTTTCCCTAACATTTGGGCAATCCTGTCACTGGCGACCTTTGCCTCTATACTGCCTAGAAATGTCATCTGGCCTCAAACCCACATGGGAAGCAGACGGTCTCCTCTGAGCTGTGGAACACCTACCACAAGCTTGCACTTGGGCCTCCTCCAGTTTTTAGCCAGTTCACTAATGATCTTTTTTGGAAGGGCTTTACTCTACACAGAATGGGAATGGGAATTAACAGCTGGTGCTTTAACAAGACCCCTATTTCTGCTTCCCTGGGGGAATCTGTCTAATTTAGGTTCATTCTGTACCTTCTTTTTCTTCATCAGTGTAGATTTTGGAGTTCCTTCGTTCAGTTGTTTATGACCTGACTTTTCACAAAAGCTTTTTTAATGGATCCCTTGTACGAACAGGCATCTTTTCCCATTACGAGCTTTCTGTTCAGCTCAGTACAATCTGCTTCCCAAATCCATCACTGGGCTGAAGTGCTCCGTCAGGACCTACCAAAACAGTCTCCTCATGGCATGTTATGTGTCAGGTCCATCTCCTCCCTCTGCCTGGCATTTCAAAAGGTTTTCATCGTAGCGGTCTGCAAAACTGGAGTCCATGCACGGAACAGAGAAAAAAATATTATACTAATAGCTATGGGTAAAGCGCTTTGGTATAAGGACCTAAAATCCTTCATGAATACTTCAGCAGCTTCTCAACAGCCCTCCAGTCCACACAGCCCCCCATCTAATGTGCTTTTGCAGACTCCAATTCATCTGCACTGTCCTGCACGTCTTCACTAGTAGAGTAGCTTTTTCCTAGCTGAAAGCCTTTGCCAGCTGTACTAATACTTGCTTCTAAACTTGCTTACAGAGATTTCACAATTCCAGCAGGCAGGACTTTACTCTTAGCCCCTGCTTAGAGTGCAGGCTGAAATCCTGAACTTGGCCCTTTCTGAGAAGTAATTTCTTTCCCTCTGCAGGCGTGCTGCAGTAATGTTCATTCCCCATTTCCTCATGTAAATCAAGTAGTCTTCTATGAATTTCTGCTAAAAAAAAATGTTGATTGTGTTCTTTGCAGTGAAATAAAAAGAAGTCCCTCACAACACATTTCCACCTCATTAAAAGAGATTATTTTTGTAGTGATTTAAATTTGGGGATAAGGGTATTATGTTAGGCAAAGTTTGGTAACGCGTGCTGGTGTTTCGTGGCTGATCCTGATGGATCATCACCAACTAAGTAGCCATTTACCTGCTTATCATTTTTCAACCATTTTCCTTTGAAGGCTCTGAGACAGGAGACTGGAAACCTCCTTTAGTTAGTGCCTGCACAGGCTGTATTCTCAGGGCAACTTAGTCAAGTGCTGTTGAAGTACTGCATCAGGCCAAAAGCTAAGATCTCTGCCAGAAACAGATGCAACACAGCCAGCACCTGCTGAGGAAAGTGTACTGGAGAGAGGAAGCATGTTCCTGCTTACTTCACCCGCTGCTAGGACGGTCCCCTGAAGGTCCTGCCAGTGCAGAAGAGGATGTGCCACAGCCTCCTGGGGAGTGGGGCTGACTCTGATGCAGCATCTGCGAGAGCAGCACAACAACGGGAAACACCAACTCAGCTGCCGACGTGCTGCTCCCCCTGCACAGCTCCTGCCTCTGCCAAGCTCTCAGGCGGGGGGATGGAGAGCAAGAAACTCCTTGCTGGGTTACCCACGTAGCAGCCTTGTCCCTGCAGCAGGGGCTGGTGCAGGTGTGCTAAAATACAAAATCATAGACAGCAGCAAATTTGGGTGGAGGTAGGGATGGGGAAGAAGAGAGAGGAAGGGAGAGAGAGGCTTCATTCAGACCTCATTGGCACCTATTATCTGCTGTCTCTGCCTCTTCAACCCTGGGCTAATATTTTTCCGTATTAATAGGAAAATGTACAGGTTTCCCTCTGCTATTGAAGCCCTGATTTTACAAAAAGGGAAAATTATCTTGGATGTAGGCTCCTACTTCTGTCTCTGAGCGTATTTCCAGGATCAGGTTCTCTTGCCCACTCATTCGTTTGGATCTTCAACCCAGCAGGGATCAGTGCCATAATGATTAATATACAGTCTCTCTCTCTCTCTCTCTCTCATTGTTTTTTAGCTTTTTAGTTTAAACTGGGAGTTCTGGTATTTCTGTGTACCATTTGCACAAGGATTTTGTTGTTTTAAGCTTGATTTGTCAGTTGAGATAGTGTTTATTGCTGTGTTAGTATTGTGACTGTAAAGGAACAGTATGTTTTCATCCGTGATGTTCCTTTCCTGAGCAGATCAATCCCAATGAACTCTTACTCAGCAAATGATGTGAGTTTTACTAAACATTTGCTCAGAAAATACATTCCGTGGTTAGTTATACTGGCATGTTTGCTGATATGACCATGCTTCAGTAGTACACGATCGGAGCTGGTCTGTGGTTTATGATAGTGGGGTTGATTGTAAAGCAAGGGTTTGTTTCTTTATTTTAAAAAGCATTGGGTGAAGCAGAAGGGTAAAAATCAAATCACACTTTAAAAAGTATATGAAATTAAAGAAAAAAAGACAAAGATGATTTAGATTTCAGTTCTGTGAACTTTGACAATGTCCTTTTGAGTGCTCCATGCCAAAAAACAAACCCCAGTGATTCTCAGGGTGTTTAAAAGAAACAGGAGAAAAAGAGCCAGTCTTTCATAAGGCTCTGCCAAAGCCTCAAGTAGAGGCAGACGCTGATGTCAGAAGAGAGCTGCTGTGATTGTCTTGTTTCCTATGTGATTGACAATATGTGTGACACCATCCCTGTGCCCAGTACAACTCTGTTGGAGTTTTTCCATTGGCTTTGGTGAGAATTGGCTCAAATCCTACATTTGTCTAATGTGTTAATGTGTTAACTGTGTCAAAAACTTTGCAACACCATTGACTATTGTACAGCTGATGATCTATTGGATGATAACTGTATCTGAATAGGACAGACGACCACAGGAATTTCCCTCAATGTCTGTTGCATTGTTATTAAAGACAGAACTATCGTATGGCTCTGACAGTGCGATTTCATTATAACAACAGTAGATTTTCCAGGAAGTTAACTTCTGGGTTGCTACTCAATCACCAAACCAATGAAGTGTTGTTAGATGGAACAGAGAACAGTTTGCCTTTGACTGGATGGCTATTAATTTTAAGCATCACATCATTTGCTGTTATTATTTTTGGTCAAGAATTAAAACTGAGTCTCTGGTTTCTGTCCAAGCTTTAGATAAAAAATATCATAGCAGAAAGTATGGGAGGAAAGCCCTGCATGCCCTCCCTGACATTCGTATCATTAAGGGGTTTATTGTAAAGGGTTGTGTCTATATAAATGAATGGCTGAAGCACTTAATTTGCAGTTGTAGTATTTAATGGGTATTAAATAATGAATCTGTACAGCAGTTGCATCTGCAGGGCAGGTCTGTCTTATCATTCTAGGACATTATTAGGACAAACAGTCTCTGTAAGTTCAAAAAAAAGCAATGCTTCACCCTTCAGCTTTGTTGATCAAGCCTGGGACCTGTGCCTTTTCCTTTCTCAGTGCAAAGCAAAGCATATGGTTTTTGATGAACTTTCACTGCTCACTCATTTTGTTGTGTAAAGGTAGAGCTTTTTTGTTTTCAACAGCTAGTCTCTTAAAGCCCTTGTAGCGACCATGGCTGAACCCTGAAGTCCTTTCTTAGGCTTGACCCTGCCTCTTGATCACACCGAGTTCCAGATGATTTAAATGGGAGTTTTGCTTGAGGAAGGGGGCGGAACTCGGGATTTGGTGCAGTATGTTCTGCGAAAGGATGTTCACCCATAACCTATATTGCCTTGACTTGGCAGTATTGTTTTATCTTGTATATCTGACACTCTCCCTTTCACTGCTTACGTAAGAAAATCGTTTGTACTGTCAACAGCTCTGTTTAACCTTTAATAATAAAATTAATAAGTAAAACCAAGAGGCCCAAGTCCTGAGGCCCATATTTGGGTAAAGTTTCCATTGAAGCCAATGGTAGTTTTGCCAGGGACAGGTCTGGAAAAGCCCTGAATTTTGAACTCAGAATTTACCTCAGCAACCTTTTTCAGTAGCCTCTCTTTCTGCTCTACAAAGAGCAACTAGAACTACAGTGGCAGGGAGAGGAAACGTTAAAGGAACCTTTCTGTACTTTCCATTTAATGACTTTATTGGATGAGATGTCTGATGATACCAGGTTTTTCTAATTCTCATTTTTATAAGCTATCTAATGTGCAGAAACGTCAGTTCTGGGCATATGTTCCTGTCCCTGGAGTCTTGTTCAGACATTAGAGAAACATTTTCTAACTCAAAAGATAAACACTTCTGCTAGAGTTCAGGGACGGAAATTGTTTTCATCGCAGCAGGTGTTGCCTATTAGTTCTACTAGAACTAAAACCCTAAGCTGGGCTTTAAGCGAGATGCATAATCAAGCTCTTACATCATTGTGAGATGTACCGTACTTGAACCTTTTGCTTGCTGAGACTGTATTTCCTCCAAGAAACATCCTGTTTTGCAATCCCCCAAATTCCCCATGTGCCATACAGCATTAGGGATTTCATCACCTCCTGGGCACACAGGCTATACTTTCTGCAGAATACCCATAGGGAGGGAGAGACAGACAATTCAGAGGTTTCCGTATTTCCTGGTGGGACCATGTGATCTATGAAAGATAGCTTTATTTTTATCCCCCCCCCCCCCCCTTCAGTTCACGCTGTTTCCATTCTAGACCTCAATCTGCCTAGCAGGCTGCTGGAGGCTGCTGATTGCATCATGTCGAGGAAGGGATCATACTCTCTTCAGTCCTGTTCAATTGTTTCAGGTCCCATCTTGCTTTTAATGGCCTTGGCTGCTTTATTGCTGTCCTTCGTCTTGCTGTCATGCATGCAGTGGACAAAATAGGCTAGTAAAAGGCATCACTGTTTGTAGAGTCAATTCTTTATTTCCACCTTTCATTGAGGTTTACTGCTAAAGGCAGTGGATTTATTTGCAAGCTCTGTCTTTGTATTTGAGAACAGAATATATTTCTTAGCATTTTTTCACTTTGCATCTTCTCTGTAAATATTTACTTATTTCTTTTGGACCTAATTTGACTCACCTGAATTCACTGGGGATCGTTAGTCTGGGTTTATAAAGAGGTTTGCGAGCCCTCAGAGGGTGCCAGCAGGCTCTGACTGCCCTGAGCAGCTCCACTGGGGCTCCCACCCATGCACCCAGTGCCACTGGTCCTGATCTGCATTTAGGCTCAGGCCCTGGTGTTGTGGGTCTGTTGTGCTTAGCCTTAGTGCCTTGACCTTCTGGCTTGATTTGGACTTGCCTGGGGTTCTGGACTGTGCCTGACCCTAGCTGTGGCCACTGGACCTGCTCAGCTCTTACCCAGGTACTGGGGGACTGTAGCTCTAGCTGGGGATGCTGCCCTGCTCTCATCCTTGGTCCTGCTTGCCTGTCCCTTGCAAAGTATCCTGCTCTGTCTCCTCCCTGGCTGTGGGAAGCAGGATCTGGCTGTCGGTTGCTGCAAACACTTTTAAGAGTGGTTTGCCCTAAGGACTGCTCACTTGTTATGTTCTGTACAGCTGACCTAGGTCGTGGTTTGAAACCTGTTTACAGCTTTGCTGCTTTTTCACGGATCATACCACAACCACAGTGCTCATTGTTTAGCAACAATATTTGACTTTTCTAGTTTTTACAGCCAGTTGTATTGGTCTGTCTAATACATAGAGGAAAATGGGCTGGATTTTTTTTTTTTTTCTCCCTAAGCATGTTTGTTTTTTCTTTATAGCAAAAGAAAGGTATAATGATAGTTACAGACACTAATTCACTGGACTAATCACTGCTTAGTCACCTATGAAACTGTAGTTAAAAAGGCACTGACTCTGAAGACTGCAAGGCAAAGCTGGAAAGAAAAGATTGCCCCTAAAGTTTCTTGGTGAAACTCTTCAGGACTGTAATCATCTTCTAGAGCTAACATGCCTTATTAATGCTTATCTAGCAGATGTGTGGAGGGTAGAGAGAAGCAAAGAAAGAAAAATCTTAGCATGCTTATCCTATATGAATGTTCTTTCAATACTACAGCAAATTGTCCTGTGCTGGAGGATAAAGCACGTATAGGAGAGAATCACAGCCCAGAGCAGCACTTTTTCCTCATCCCACTAGAGGGTGGGTGCAGTTTGGACAAAGGGAGGCTTTGGCTGGCTGAACTATGCCTGGCTTGGCAAAGCGCACAATGGGAGTGCGAGCATTAATTTATCACCTAACAAGAGTCAGGGGGCTGCCAGAATTGGCAGTTGGTACTTCAGAAAATATTTAGCTTGGGGATGGATGCAAGTGTTTTCCCTCTATAATTCAGGGTCCATAATCAGAAGATGCTAGGAGTATTAATAAGATATATAAATTGAGGCAAATATTTTTATTTTTAGTAGCTTAAAACAAAACTGTCTATACTTTTTTTTAAACTGATTTAGAAGTTCCTCATGTTGGCATGCTCTACCAGGCTCACAGGTACAGCATTTAAAAAGCATTTGTTTCAGGGATAGGAAAAATAGAAGAAATAATAGATTGAATTGTGTTTTCTTTTGATTTAATATTTGAAAAATCATTCATTTTGTGACAAAAAGACATAGAAATAAAACAGTCCCCTAATCACGATCTCCCCTTTGGAAATGAAACAGTTTGTACTTAAATATCAGCAGTTTAGAAAGAATGATTCATTGTATAGCCATCAGTATCATCAGAGCTAACTTCCTGAAACTCTACTTCAGATGCAACAGGCCAGAAGATATCATTTCAGTTCTATTTTTTTTTTTTTTATTTTTCACCTGATCTATTGGTTTGTATCAGTAGGAACTGAGAATGCAATCTTGGTTTAGGGTAGAGCTAATATTTTTGTAGCTGAACTATATAAAGCTTGTCCAAGACAATGTGGAATAAAGATAGAAAAGAATAAAAGTTTACAAAGTTTGGGGTGAGGGAATCTCTCTGAAAAGAGATTGAATAGACCAACATTAATTTGGTGTTGAACAAGGTAATGAAAGGCATTAGAGCTCTGTGAAACAGGGAAATGTTCAAGAAAGAATCCTATGAAACTATTTCTTCTGTAAGAGAAGACATTAACATAAGTAAGAATAACAACATAGTTTTTTGACACAAAGTTGAATTAATTTGTAAAGTCCAGTCTACTGAGAAGTCAAAGATTTAATCTTAAGAGGAGGATGTGCAGTTATATTAATCAAGCTAAAATAAAAAGGAAGAGAAGAAGAAAGGACAATCCTCTGTTTTCCTATATTTCTTTATGACAGCACCTGACAGTCTTTCATGTCTGGGATAACATAGTGTAGTATTGCACAGCTGTATGTAACAGTAGTGGAGTTTTGCCCTGTGTCAAGGGCAAAATATTGCAGAACTGGCCCAGGTGCCTTGCAGGCTTCGTATATCCATTTTTAATCTTCTGTTAAAGCATCAGTGTTGGCCTCTGCTGGAGACAGGACACAAGGAGAAGATGGATCACTGAGTATGTTCTGGCGTGATAGTTCCTATGTTTTGTTCCATAGAAAGGGTTGTGATCAACAAAAACATTGCCAACCTAGGTCACTTGCCAGTTTATGAGCAATGGGATTGCTTTGCTGGTTTATGCAGCCCTGGTTGTTTTTGCTCTTATTGAAATGTGACATTGGCTGACAGCTCTGTGGGATCTCACATATGGAGACTTTGTTCCACAGGGATGGGAGAAACTGGACAAATTGTAGCGGGTTTTCACATATGGGGCCAATTCATGCCTGATGAACCCCTGTGGCAGCTGTTGGCGCTACACCAGCCAAGAGGCTGACCCGTCATACCCACTGACTCATTGTGGTGCCGTTTGTCATGATTAAAGCACTTGAAACTTTCCCCCTAATGGGGGACCATGCTGAGTTTCAGCGTGTACTGCTCTGCTGCCCGCCTGTTTCTGTTGTTACTAGATCTTCTGGAGTTGTTTGTTTAAAAGGAGAACAGTGAACTAAGCTGGTGGTTGAACCAGCAAATGTGGTTTAGTTGGAATATAAAAACATTTGACATTCTTTGTCACCTTCTTAAATGTGTGACGTGAATGGGTATGAGAACAGGCAATGTGGATAAAGAGATGATAGAAATGAGACCAGAATGGTGGAAAGCAGAAGAGATGGGAACACTATGGTGATTTCTTCAAGGATGGTTTCAATCCATCCTGCATCCAAGTGGCTTGGAAGAAGACAGCACTGCTGCAGCAGTCATACCAATGTCTGCAGAAGATGGTACCCTAAGAAGATGATGAGGCATGAAGGGGAAAGGAACACACTGGGATTTGTGGAACTGGGAAAGAAATTCAATGGGGTTGAAAGATCTATATGTGAGGAAGGGAGGGGGAAACTTCACTAGTGCTATATCTGTGTGTTGTGCATGGTTGAATGTGGCCTGGTGGATTTGATGGGCCATATTTGCAGTATATTACAGAAGCTGATGAAGGCATAGACATGAAGATACAACTGTTGCGCTGTTTTCCCAACAATTTATGGCCATGGTTTAGAAAGCAAAGATGACTGTATGAGTGGTTTAGTAAAACCAAGCTCAAGTCTATTGTTATCAACAGTCTCTCAGGCCATAATATGGGGCTTGCTTCCTCTGCTTGCAGTGTGTTGTGGAGGAGGGGACTAGAAGAGGAAAAGTAAAAATCCAAGAAAAATATGTGTGAAGTTTGAAAAGAGTACCAGGGCTGTAGGCTTAAGAAGAGAACCAAAGAGGCATCTCATCTAAATAATTTAAGATGCTTCAGAAATGGGCTGAAAGGGTGAATAACAATCTGGCAACTGAAAAAGAGTTGTGTGTGGTGGTTTTTTTGTTTTCTTTTTTTAAGAGAGCTGGCAGTAGTGCAGCCAACTAGGAATGGCAGTGGAGGCAGACTAAGAAGTAACATGGGCTGTGGAAGGAGAGGGTGTCTCAGGGTGGTGGAGAGAACTGGAAGCACCTTCCTTTGTAGGCAGTGGGGGCATGCAAAATAACAGTTCCCATCCCTCATCTCACTGTATTTCTGAGCACTTGTTCTGTTTTTATGTGCTGGTAACTTCAGGCAGTGGAAGCAACAGGTTATAAAAAAGGAGGAGGAAGTAAGTGTGGCCGCTGGGCTGTGACTGTGTCCCTAAGCCACCACTACCTAGTGCTTGGCTTAAAGCAGTCTCATCCTAGTGTTTATTAACTGGATAGGGACAAACATGAAGATATGTTAAGCAGATCACATAATCTGTCCAGTAAGACACCGTGGCAGTAAGAGCATTCTTTCTTTTGTGCAAAAGTCCTTAAATTTTAGCAAACTTTAGTCAATAGCAGTCAGTTGTTCTCTCCATCCACTTAAGCTCATGTGTAATTTCTGCTTTAGGTCAAATTGTTAGTGCTGATATTGTGTATAAATGAGCATAGCAGGCCACAGAGAAAATGTAATTGTCATCATGCAGAGCCCTGAAGTTCCACAATAAAACCTGATTTTCATATACGTTCTGAAAACAAAGAAAACCTGTGAGTATTGTACGTGAAAGCAATGAAAGCACTGCCTAATATCAAAGATATCTGCTTTAGTGAAACTTTATTCTGCATATTTTGGAGGAGGAACTTTGACAGATGATTGGTCTTGCTCCACAATTTTTTTGAGATAGTGGCTGGTGAGGTTTTAGTTTGGAATCAGGAAAAGAGGCATGAGGGTGAGCCAGGGCTGACATACAAGTGGTATTGGTCATGTTTGTAGATGGACCATGAGAAAAGTGAAGAGCCAGGAAAGAGAGGGTGGACACATGGAGGGAGGACACAGCTGTGAGATGCAGGTAAAAGGAGGATGCAGAGATGAAAATAGGCTAAAATTGAGGGTAAGTAAGGTTCAGAGTCAAAGGGCATAGGTCACAGTTAGAGACAGTCAGGAGGCTGAAGATGGGATATTAAGCAGTTCAGTATTAACACCCTTCTTTCTTGAGTTCTGCTAATTCTTTTATGTCTCATTTTGTCCTAATTTTGTGGTCCAGAGTCTTGGGCCCTGTTTCGCTCTCCTTTCACTGAGCATAGCCTTTCCCAGGCATGTAGGGATGGGGACACTTGGGCTGGAACACTCCAGCACCGAAACAAGCAAAAAATACAGACCCCACCAGCTCTGCCAGTACTGCTCCAAAGGTCAGGGCCATTCCTGTAAAGCCACTGATGTTACACCTGGGGATGGATTTTGCCACTGTATTTGAGAGTGTGTGCATTCAATGTGCAAGCTGGGCATCTTTAATAATAAAATAAATAAAGAAAACTGTATTATTGCCTTCGACATCTTGCTTGTGTAATCTGCCTGCAGAATATCTAGGCGATCTTCTCCCAGTCTGGAGGTATTTTTGGCTTCACATATATGGTTTTTGAAGGGCCACCTCCATCAGCCATTATGAGCTAGAGCTGTAAAAATAAGAAAAATAATAATTTTACTCCCTGGAAGCCAATTCAAACCACAGTACAGATCTGACAGCTGTCCAAGCAACTGAAAACAATCAGTCATAAAATGCCTTTAAATCAACAAATAGAGAACCAAAGAAATATCAAGTGAGGTTAATCACTATCAATTGTTCCAAGATTTTATAACAAAGGGGCAGGAGGAGGTATTAGTCTTGCAGACTTTACACCCTTTTTTTTTTTTTAAAGGGCAGCAGTTATCCAAGTCAGTAAAAATGAGGTAATTATATTGCAAAATTCTTTGGATGAGAATGAGACTTAGTTCTAAAATCTGAAGCTACATTTACCCACAGCAGAAAATTGCTGGAAATCAGGAGAATAGCAGCTTGCATGTTTATTTTTCCTAGAAGAAAACAATTGACTCTTCAGAACTCATTTTGGAGTGACTGAAAACAGATGGTGGTGGAGATGCTTTGCAACCCAGAAGCATCAGGGTAGTTATGGATTCCTGGGGGCTTGTGTCCTGTTCGCCTGCCTCAGGTTTAAACAAATACAAGCTGGACTGGGAAGCAAAAGAGACTTTTCAGGAGGCAGGAGTTATCAATCACTGATTTCTTGTAATGGTCTTTCTTCTGCTGTGATTATTCATTAGTTTGTTGTGTGTTAGGGACTGGGCAGAGCTGACCTTGCCTTCCCCAAATCCTGCAAAATTTGTATTTAAATTCTGTTACAGGAGGAAAAAGGTATGCAAAATTTCTAGACAGAAGCTTGAAAAAGAGGGGTCCCCACAGTTTTGTTCATGGGGGTTGTTAGTGGCAGCAGATCTTCCTGGTAACTGTATAACAAAGTTAATTCGTGTTGCGGTTAACTCTAGGTATATGTGATTGTAATGCAGTACTACACCAATACACCAATGGAAAAAAAAAACCCCAACCTCTCTGTAGGCTGTATGGAGAAGCTCTGAGTAGATCTCCCAGTATTTTGGGGGGATCCCTGCTCTACAGGGATGCAGTAAGGAAGACATACTTGTGCTATGGAGACCAGTTTTCTTTATCAGAATAAAGCTGTTTGTTCGGTTTTTGATGAAAGCACCCTTTTCTATGATGCTTTTTCAATGTTAATACACCAAGAATTTGGATTCTCTTTGCAAGCCAACAAATAAATGCATTAAATGGTAATCACACTATGTTTCTACTTGCCAAAGCATCCAAACCAGGCTTACTATTTTTCTATTAGCCATCGAAGACAGAGATATAAACCACTCTTTTTCTGTATGCTATATATATACTATACAAGACATGGACATTAAATTTATTTTATGTATTAGTCTTCATAGTTTCTACATTTGTGTTGCTGCATGATTTTTACCATTCTGTCAATAGCATTGCCAGAATCAGGTACTGCTTCAATTAATTGTGCAGCTAGAGGACAGCCATGGCAATACTTCTCCTGATCCAGGAAAGTATTTAAGTAAATGCTTAGTAATTTCAGATTGTGAATAGTCACACTTAGTTAGCAGAGGCTCCTGTATTTAAAGGCTAGCTTGTATGTCTATGCTTTGATGGATCAGGGAGCGGGTGCACATTTTCACAACGCTGTTTCTTACAAAGTTAAAATGATGCTGTGACGAGATTCCAGAGCAAACTCCCATTTTCAGGTCAGACCTGTAGCACAGCAAACTGCCTGGGATCTGAAGGGGGAACTGTCACTTTTTTTGTCACTTTCTTCATCCTCAGTTTAAAAGATGAAGATGGGACAGACTTGACTACCCATGCTGCAGTCATTGGGGCAGTTGCAGACTTTCAGGGTTTGCTGATGCAAGATTAATTAGTGTAAAGTTTGACCCCTTGCCCCCCACTTTCTCTCTCTGAAGTCACAGCTGAGCCCTTGTGCCTTTTTATTTACCTTGCATCTTATCTCTCTTTGTTCTTCTCTCCCCAGGAGTCCAGTTCTCTCTTCATGGCTTCAGTCTCTCTCCTTTCTCTCTTCTCTTGTTGTCATGCTGAGCCTGTGGAGTTTTTTTTACTGAAGTAAGGCTAGAGTGAAAAGTCCCTGCAGCCCAGCTCTCACAGAATCTGACCTGAGCTTAATCCAATTTGTCTTGGCAGGGAGTTTTGTAGCTGGGATGGGCAGCCTCAGAAGAGCAAACCTGCACTGGCTGTGCTGTAGCACACTCCTGCCTTGTTACATCACAACTGGCTTGGTCCTGGCTGAGAAGGTGTTACAGGTTAAGATCTTTAAATGAACTAAAAATGGGTGGATAGCCTGTAGAGAAAGGGCCTTGCATCAGTTTTCAGCAGAGGAAGAAGCTAGGACTGGGCCATTAGAGGCAGAGCAACATGGGTGTATGACTTCAAGGGCACTGAGGGAGTGGGTGGTTCCTGTGCAAGTCATTGCCCTTGGAGGTTTCTTCCTAGCTCCACTCTTGCTAGTACCATCTCTTAAGAGGGCTTCTTCTGGCTCCTGAACGAGCTGGCTGCTTCTCTCTGCACTCCTCTGAGGGGGTGGAGGAATATGACTGTTGGTGGCATCAGCTGGAAGTATTGATGGCTTGCTTACATGGATTTATAGGAGAGCCTTTCTACAGAGCATTTTAATAAATCATCTGCTGAACTAGTTCTTGGTTCTTGCCAGGGTACATTTCTTCTCCTCACAAACAGTGTGACAAGGATGCAGCAGAGCAATGAGTCCGTGCGGCAAAATCCTTGTGGTGGATGGGACGAGTTTCTCCTTGTAGTCATCAGTAATGCTGAAGTTGGCAAGTTAGTTCAAGGAGTGCCAGCACTCCTTTGCCTTCACCAGGAGGACTCTGAAGGTTATGCTCTTCTTCACTCTGCTTGTTTCAGGCTTTTGGGCATTTTGGTGGGAGTGGAGGCTGGAGAAATAGAGGAGGTGGTATAGAACTGCACGTTGCCTGCATCCTGACAGCACCAGAAACCACAGCTTCTTCTAAGTCTTTTGACCCAAACACTGCTCTCTAAACAGCCCAGACTTGTGGTGATGGTGGAATGCGTCCATAATGCAGTTGGGGCCCATGCCTCAACAAATAGTTCTTCAGGTGCTTGCTAATTTAGAAACATGGCTAGAGTGCTTTGGATGTGAGAAGTACTCTACCCATGTTTGCAAAGCCTTGCAAAGGTATGAAATAGTGTTCCTTGTGTTAATGTTCCATTTAATAATAGCTGTCAGGCCTTCTAGGTAGTCCATTTCAAGGCAATAATTGAACTTCTTGGGTGCTTGAGGTCATTAACCTTTGACTGTAGCCCACACTAGAGGCAAACTAATCACTCAAATGTTCTCCCCAGCGTGCCTTATTGCTTAAGCACTCTGCAGGAATGTAGTATATCACTGGATAAATCATTCACCATGATATCATCAGAACTGCTGGTTTGCCATTTAATTCTAGTGGGGTACAGAATGTTTCAAACCATGGCAATTAGCATTTGTATGGACTGGAAAACCTGGTTGAATGATATTACATGCATTTTCAAAAGAAGGGAGGAGGGAGAACAAGAGAAACAGTGAGCTGCATGTTGGCAGGTAACTGCATCCTTCCCCTGGGCATGTACCTTAGCTATGTGGTAGTTTTATCTCTGCTGACCTGGACCATCTGCCAGGTCTTTGCCATTACTTTGCTGGAGGCATGGGGTTTGTTTGTGACATAATGATGCTTTATAATGGAGAGTACTGGGATGTAGCTGTGCACATATCCAGAAAAATCCAAAAGTATCCAGAAAAAACAATGGAGACGGTTTAGAGATCTGTATTAGAAAGTTTGTTTTCTCCTATGTTTCCCCTGCTGTCTGGGGAAGTTTTTGGTGAAAACACCAAGAAAATTACTCAAAAAAAAAAAAAAAAAAAGCATTGACAACTCATACTTGCCACACGGTTAAAACAAACAAACAAAAAGACCCTCCCAAACCCTGCTCGCCCACTCCTTTTGGACACCTAATTCCTGTTCTAAGAGGGGGGTTTCCTCTCCTCCCCACCTGGCTCCTCTGGGCACCACCTTGTCCTTTCTTCTCCTGCTGGCTCAGCACTGAGCTATCTGCTGATCTGTCCCAGCAGTAGCTATTTGGAGGTTCTCAGACCACTGCATCCCAACACAATTTTGGGTCTTTCAGGGTTGAAATGCATGCAGAGACTATTTTGGGAAGGAAAGTGCTCTGTCTGTCCAAAGCCAGAGGCAGAGACAAGTCCTCATCATTGATGCCTGCTGATTCCAAGAAGTAGCTTTGGACTATTCTTGTGCAAAAAACTCTCTCTGCTGCCCAGGGGCTGACAGGGATCTGGAGGATGACCACACACAAGTGGTAGCCCCCAATTGCCAGTCATAGTTCCCAATGAGAGGGGACTTTGGTACCAAAGACAATAAGATCAGAATATTCTGTGTCTGTCTGTGTCAATGTGACCTTAGAGCAATAGGACCAGAGGGTGGAGTTTCCAAATTATGTGGCCAGTGGCTACAGTCCTGAAGGAATCCAAAAACCTCCAGTGTGCCTATGAGCAAAATGAGGAGGAATGCGTAGCTTCTGGCTTCATTCTAGGACACTGCAGTCCCTAAGTCTAGCCTAAACTCATTGCCAGAGCAATGAAAGAGTAGAGATGAGTTTGAGGGAGCGCAAAAGAACATGAGCTCACCCTGGAGGTCTTAAGCTGCCAAGGTTTTCCTGAAAAGGGAGCCGATTTCATGCAGACAGAATACAAGGACTTGAATGTCCCCAATAGGGAAGTTTCTATTAAAAAAAGCAAACCCAGACATGCACTTCCATATTAATGTGAAAATTCTTCTGTTGTTTATGAAATCAACTCTTTAAGGGGGGGTGGGGGGAGAAAAAGAAAAGAAGCTGTTTGTTAGCAAAATGAAATCCAGACAAATATTTATAGCTACTTTCAAGTGGCTTGTTCTAACATGAGTCTACTATCCTTAATACCTTCCCTTTAGCTCCATTAAGCATCTCACTGGCACTCAGAACAAATTTATGAATGTCTTATAAAAGTCAACAAGCCGCAGGAAAAAAATAAATAAAAAAGAGCCTTATGCAAACAGTGCTTCATAGCAAGAACTCAAACAAAGAAGGTCATATTCATCATTTGCTCACAGAAAGGGAAAGCCAAGAAGTCTGATGAAAGATGACACAAGACCTGGCTGACTTTAAATCTCCACCTAATAGGAGTTTCTGTAGGTGCTGCCAGGGTGGCCACACTCTTTGCAAGCTGCTCTCCTGCCACATCCCATATGTTCTGGTAATTGCTGTTCTCCATCAGAGCGCTGGCACTTGTGTGGATGCAGGGATAGGGTTGAACTACAGGAATGTGACCTGCAAAGTCACTTGAGGAGATAAGCTCCTGTCCAATGGAGTGTGCTGGGCAATGGGTTTAATAGAATTAGGTGGAGGTAACTTATACTGTTGGTGCCTGTCTATCAAACAGATGGATGGGTATCAGCACAGGGGAGTTGATGGTAAATCAGGTAGCCAAATGTGACTACCTGAGATGGGATTGTGACCTAAGGTAATATTCCTGCTGGATTAGGCTGTCATGTAACTTTTCTCAGCAGCATTTCAAGAGCTGATATAAAGGGGTTTTGGTAGTTGTAGTTGCTGGTTCATATATCACAGTACTTAAATACAGCAGGGAAACAGCAGTTCATTGGGAGCTTGATGCAGTCAGTGAGTCTTTTCATCAATTCTAGAAAGCTCCAAAGCCAGAAGAGTAACTTCACCACGACAATGCCATTCTTTCAGTGACAACTACACAGTGAAAGAGGGAGGACATCTGCATGGTGGATCTCTAGAGGTTAAAACTGGGCTGATCAGGGGCTGTAGTAGGAGGAATGATCTCACCCAAGGCAGTGAGGTTCAGCTCAGAGCATTAGTGGGAGCCAAGTCACCCACTAGACTGGGGAGACATTTGAGACAGGGTTCAGATATGGAGCATGGGGGTAAGTCTGGCTTTAGGGAAATTAAGTTAAAGTCTCTGGCTCAGGGAATTGTTAAAACCAGTGGAGAGATGGGGACTGTGGAACAGATATGCCTTGGAGGATGAGAGATGGGGGAAAAGGTTAGACTGTACCACGGTGTGTTGATAAACCTGGGTTAAATCTGGGGCTGGAGGAGTTTTTAGTACGTAGCTGGGTTTTTGGCAAGACAGTCATTCTTATTGGAGAAAACTCCTTTCTTGTGGCACCTCTGTCATTTCTGATGAATCACTGAATTGTTCTGCCAGCTCTCAAACCTGCCCTCTGTTTTCCCTTTCCCCAGCTCTTGGTAAATCTGATCAGAATTGAACCAGAGAGGGTTTGTATTCTTTTCTTCCCACGATAGAGAAGCACATGTGTGCGCACAGGTCACACCACACACAGATTGCCAGCATGATGCAAGCACAGTGCTGTATTTTACTGAAATGAGAGTCATATTCACCCCACATAGCCACAGAAACAAGTGTGCCACAAGGTGACTACACTGTTATGGAAGAGAGCTCATCTCTTTAGTCTACAGAGCTGTGAAATACTTTGAAACTGGATAAATGCATACCTTCATTACTGTTTGTGATGTTTCTGTGTTTGAAGTTACTTGGCAAAAGGACTGTTACCATCATGCATCCATTTGCTCTTGCCTGGAGACTGTGTGGTTGATGCCAACCAGAGAAGATGGCTCTAAGGTCCTTCCTACCAAGACCTTGGTGTCTGAGCTGCAGGGATGATGGAGCTATGGCAATCTGAGCTCTGGTGGCCTTATGTTGTGACTGTGGCATATCAAGCTATCACCCCGTAGCCCCACAGTAGATATGCAGAGAGTGTGTTAGCCTGTTCCCCCCCCCCCCCAGGACAGCGTACACTTAATTACTCTTGCTATTGCTATCCTTGCCATTGTTTTCATGCAAGGGATACTCAGAAGGTCTGTCACCAAATATGGGTTATAGACCGTCACTGTTCCTTGTTAGGGTTTAATGCTGCCTTCGAGTGCAGGTCACTTAAAGCTCTGTGGGAGTAGGGGACAACTTATGTGTGTCTATTCTAGATCATGGAGTGTAAAAACCCTGTGGAAAGGAAGCTGTTATAGGATGTTTGTCTTTTTACCTGTTAACTCATTTTTAAGCAGAACTGAAAGATCTATAGACATGAGAGATCCTTCACAGTTCAAGTGAAGGGGAGTGGAAAAAACAACCCTCAAACTTCTGCTAATTCATATAGAAAAGAACTGGGGGAAAAAAATATCAAGTGAGGGTTGATGAAAGAACCTCATGGTTTTGAACAGGTTTTTTTCTAGGGTTAAAGTTTGCCTGCTGCAGAGTTAGACTTCCTCCTGCTCTGAAACCATGTAAAAGTTAAACAGTTCAAGAGTATTTGCGGCTGTAAATTGTTATCCAGAATCCCAGTGCTTTTGGCTGCCTATGGTTTCTCTCTCATGCATGTCTTTTCCTTCAATATTTAAGGTCATTTTCTGCTTTATGGCATGACATAAACTGATAACAAACCCCTCAATACTTACTTTAACCACTTACTTTCTTTCAAACATTTTGTCTTGCCGAATTATTGAGTCAGCTGTAATGACCTTGATATAAACATGTACTTTTGAACTCACATGAGGATCAAAGACAAAGCAATGTTAAATGGAGGCTGGAATCTGGAAATGATCCATGTGAAGTTGGCATCAATCTTCCATCTTTTTTTTTCATTCATTTTTGCTATGTGGAGTGCAGAGTAAATTTGCTCAGTTGAAAAGAAAATTAATTTTTATAAATGCCAGTGCTGCAAATGTGGTGGTGTCTGAATGTCAATCTGCCTTGTTTCCCTGCTTTAGCATGATCATCATCATATAAATCGTGCACAAATGTCACAGACCACCCCCACCCCCCACCCCCCCCAGCCCCATGTTATTTTCTGATGGCTCTTTTCCTTGGATTCTCTGACTGGAGTAGAACACTAGCCAGGAAAAGTAGTAGATAGCACTCAACTGCAGGTTGAGGTATTTGAGAGAGAATGTGTTATTTGTCTGTAGTAATTCTCTCTGATTTCTTTAAGAAATGAAGAAAGTGGGAGTCCAAAATCATTAGACCATGTTTATGGTTCTTTTACTATTATTGACTTTGAGACAAATGGATCAGCTGTTTATAATTTCTGAAGAAAGCAGCCAAAACTGTACTTAATAGTAAAGTTAGAACTTTGCTGCACTGATCTGAAGAAATGAAGGATGGGTTGTCCTGGCAATAGCAGGTTTGCCTCACAGTTTTTCTGACTGCTGGCACTGGAATTGAGAGGAGGTTTTGTAATCTATTAAAGCTGACATTTAGCTTTGCTTAAGGTGACTTAAAATTCTAAAAACAAATGCTCTGGAAATCTTATATGCTGCTCTGAGAACCTGCAGAGAAATAGAAGTCCTTTTCAGAAATGGCCTCTCTTTTTGTGGACTTCCCCTCTTAAATGCTTGACCTGAAGTTCTTGAGCTGAGATTCAGAGCATCTGCAGCTTCCCTTGGCTTTAGCTGGAAAAGGAAGGTGGGTATCTGGGAAAACCAGGCCTGCTTTGTCCCCTAGGCTGCACATTCAGAATGAGGAGACACATTTAAGCGCCCTATCTGATGTACTTGCTCATGTTATGAGAGCAGTCAGAGCTGGAACAGCCATACCATCACCCTATTTCCCAGGTCTCCTATACTTTATCTTGTAGCCTGCTCTTCCCTGTTGGTAGGTGGTAGGAACAGAAGGCTATCTGGGGTCAAGGACAAGAGTGGTTTTCTCTTTAAAAAGAAAACAAGTTGTTCCCCCCAGCCCCCTTAACATATCTGATGTTGAAATTAGTAAAATCACTGATGTAGCTATCACATCTCCTTTGTAGCTTGGTTTGGGTTTCCAGTGAGTATCTATAAAGGTTAAATATTTAAGAAGTTAATTTACCAGGCTTTTAGCGGCATTAAAGAGTAGATAGGTTTTAATGGAAACCTGATTCTCCAGAAGCTGTAAATCCCTAACAGTAACCAAAAAAATTGCTTTTTTTTCCAGCCACACACTCTTTAAAATATTAACAGGGTTTTTTAAATTTTATTTGTACCAGTAGTCATTTTTCCAGCTGTTGGGCTGATCAACACTTTCATTTTTCTTCAGTCCCAGCCCATCAGACACCTCTACATTTTTATTTCAGTTTTTAACAAGGAGGAAGCTGCGTTGACTTCTTGGTCTTATTCCTAAAAATATATTTCTGAGTGTAATTAAAGGAGGCTTGTCACCAGTGCCTGGATTGCACAGAAGTCCTCTCTGACCCTGTGGAGCAACATTTTGCAGGCATAAATATGGAAAAGAGGCTGCTGCCATTGTGACATAGCAACAAAATACTTCATTTATTTGTACATGCCAGTCCAGTTCTGACATCAGCGACACCAGTGTAGAGTCAGATCTAAATCTTCTTGGGACACTGCAGTCCTGCACCGTGGCATAATGCTGGGACAGAAAAGGTTCCCAGTAACTTTCCACTTGCCTCATGGAGACCCTCTGCTCACAAAAAACACTCTTCCCTGAAGAAGTTCTCCACTCCCAATTGATATTCTGTGCCATTTACCTCCCCCCTTTCTATTTTTGTGAGGAAGGGCAATGTGTCAGTGGGCTGGATGTAGGTCAGAGTAGGGGAAAAGGTCATTCCCAGGACCTGCACCCAAGGTCTCTTCCAACTCGTGTTAGACCCACTGCAAGGGACAGCTTCACTCTACATACTTCTCCTGATGGAGAAAACTGCCTGATGCTGAATGTGGGTGGGTGGGAAAAAACTTGAGACTGGCCAGGACCCTGAGAGCTCATTCTGCAGGGGAATCGAACATTGCCAATGCTTCAAGAACACCAAAACCTTTCAAACTGAGTCTTTGCATTGACATGCCATTTGGAATGGCCACTGAGACCTTTGCACCCATTGGTAGTGCCAGAGGGATTAGAGGGGAGGTGAAGAAAGACTCAAGGTGGTGGTTAAGGTCAGACATTGTCTAGTATTCTCTAGTGCTTGGCTGCAGCAGGCTCTGCAGCATTAACGGTCCTGTCATCTGCTTGTGAACATTTTACAGATTTATCTTGATTTGGTTGTATAAGAACAATTAGCAAAGAGCATCAATTAAATCAGCCATAAGAGCTCGACATAAGCAACAACTGAAGAGATCGCAAGGGGCAGATGAGGAAACCAATGTCTGTACTTTTACCAGTAATTCTGGTCCTTTCTAGTTTATAAAAGGAGGTGTATTGGGGAAGCTGTACAATCTGGAACTTGAATGGAAAATGAATAGGATTCACAGAAACAGGTAATTCTCCTAAGGGAAAAATAAACTCTCAAGGAATTGAATGGCTCAGTATTTTGAGCACACAGGTTACCAGCAAATGAGAATTTAACAGACCTGGCTGTGTATGGCCCTTTGCTCTGTTGCGCAGCTCAGGGTTTAGAATATCTGTCAGTCACGGCCAGTGGGGGTTTTGTGGAGTGGAACAATATGCCTTTATACCTTCACAAGAAAGTGGTTGAGTTAGGTTGGACTTGGTGGGTTGTACTGATTATGCCTGACTTGATCTCAATCTTTTTGCTGAGAAAGTATCTTCTAGCTTGTCTGAGGGAATGAAACAATGCACTAAGGCAATCACAGCCAAGTGACACAAGCCCTAGTGCCACCCATTCCTGCTTGATGCATGTCAGGTTTCAGTTATTGTAGAGCAGGTTTAAAAATAAGTTGACATTCACTGGTCTGTATGTGGGTTACCTTTCTCCTTCCATCTCCTTTAAGTTGGCAGTGGGTTCTTGGGCAGCACTCAGATTTTTTTGGAGGAGGCCATTCTTCACACCCTCTGATGTTGAATGCTTTGGGACCACAGTTCTGCATATTCTCACTGTCCTCTGAAGACTGATGTGGGACAAGATCCTGCTCTCCTTTGTTTAGTTGTTCTAAAGATCGGGCCTTTTGCTTGGACTGTTGCCCAAGTATTTTTACAAGTCCAGACTTTCACTCTGCCCTTGAGAGCTGCTAGGTTTTTTTCTCAGGATTTTGTTTATATACGTCTCTCCCTAGCCTGGCTTTTGGGGGAGGGAGAAATGCACAAGAAGAGCTAAAGGATCTTGATACATACAATAATTTGTTATTATTTGTAAATGAAAAAAATCAGGTGCTCACCTTGGCCTAATGTCCAAGGTATGTTTAACCAAAGGACAAATCAGCTGACAATCAAAGTTCTTGTACAAAAAAGAGGGAACATCAACGGTTTCATTCATGATCTCTTTTTTTTTTTCCCCTGCCCCAGTAGAACTGTGTTGGCATGAAATCTCATCTGCCCATCAAAGCCAATCCTGTCACAAGGCCACTCCTTTCATTACTGCTGTGATGCAGGGTTACATCAGACAAGGTGAAACTGCTGAAGTCTATCCACCACTACCCAGAGGTCATGTTCCAGATTGGCATGCAGTTTGATTTGCCTCCCTGCCCTTCTTTCCCTGTGGCAGCATCCTCTTCTTGTGAGCCAGGGAGCAGATTTGCAGACTTTGCCCCTGCTAGCAGAAAATGGGAGGGCTCGGTTATGTTGTGAACCCAGTCAGGAGGCAGTTCATCTCCTGCCTTTTTAATGTGGTCAGTTGAGGATACTTACTGTCAGGCTCTGCCAGTTTCCATTAGACCTAGGCAGGAGCTGCTTTTTGGACCCTTGGAGCTCTCTAGAAGTCATTCCATATCTCAGGAACTGCTGTGGTTTAGCTGTTGTGGATGCAACAGCCATGGAAATGACACAGGGTAGAACAGAGACTGTTTAGAAAAAGCTGCTAAATTTCAGTTTTCCAGGTCCACCAACTTCCAAATTCCCTTTCAGGAGGGAATGTGTTACTATTTTCTTTCTAATAAGATATTTGCTGTCTTCCTCTTTTCCCTAAAATGGCAGAAGTAAAATGTGTTATGTTACCAGCTGGAAAGAGAATTTGCTGTGTCCATGTTCTCCTGAAGAGAGACATAACTAGACATGTAGACAGAAGTGCCTATAGATATGCACTGTACATAGGACAAAACAGTTTTACAAACTGACATTGTTATTACTACTACACCAGATTTGTATTTAATGTATTATTTGCAAAATGCAGCCTATTCCTATTTCAGATAGATTTCAGTAGATATGCGTTCTGTGTGGGTGTCTGGTAGTATGCTGAAACTGGCCTGTCCTTTGACTGAACTTGAGGCATGCAGGTGAAGGAGAATAAACACAGGAGTAAATTGTAACCTGGTTTTGTAGACTTGTTCCAACATTATTTGTGCATCTGATTCTGTGTCAAGTTTTGGGATTGTATGCTCTGCGTTACACCTACATATCTTACTGGTGATTTTTACCTGCCATAATCACAATTTCATAGTCTCTTTCAGGAATGATGCCTGTAAACTGTTGTAAATGTATGTCTGAAAACGTAAGCATGAGGATTCAAGAAGAGATTCATGGTAGTTAAACTGTCTGACAAGCAGCAATTGAAGACTACCAGACGTTCAGGATTCTCTTTTGCTGCTGAAGTTGGGCAGTAGGTTCAGAAATCAGGAACAAGTCTGAATGTGAACTTGAAGACTGTGATGAAACCAAACTCCATAATTAAAACCATTTATAGTGAAATTCCCAATGTCATAAATGAAAGGACATGTGCAAAGAAGTCACATTATTTCTGCCTTAAAGAATAGGACAAATTAATCAAGTTTGAGCCCTGCCTCTTTCCTTACCTCTGCCTATTTGTCTTCTGCTGTGCTGGTTCTTGTGGCAATGGAGTGACTCCAGCCATGCACCCATCACTTTTCCCCCTAACTCTGCCTACCTAAGTTCCTGGCACTGGGGATGTGCTTTGACTACTATGGAGTATCAGTTCAATGGACGTCTGCGGCTTTGTGAAAATGGAGACATGGTACAGAATACCAGTCTAACTGGACAGGACTGGGCTGGATGGTCTCTGGAGAGTGGGGTTTCTTTCATTTCTCCGAGAATTTGCTCGGTTTGTCTGTGTGAAGCTTTCTAAACCTTCACAACGACAGTGTGACCATATATTGGAGAATGTAAGCAGTGTTTTTGCAATGACTTGCAACCTTTACTACTTGAGTCTGTGGGAGAGAATAGAGAAAGAGCTGTACTGTGTCATCCCAGAAGTGCAAGTGGTCCTCTAGCTTGGGTCTGAGTTGGATCATGGCAGCTGTGTAAGGACAAGCCTGTAACACAGCAAGAATACAGTGATACTTCCCTGGATTATACCTTCCTAGCCTGCAGTGGTCTGCAGCTGAGAAACTTTTTGAACAAGAGAGTTGTTCTTCTTTTCCCCTCTCTGAGATCAGTGGCGGCTGTGGGCACTCAGTAATCTCTGAAGCCCGGACTACTACATTTAAGTGTCTAAATATAGATGTAGAGGCTTATGAGCCTGTGGGTACCACTGAAGTGGACTGGAAATTTCCCATTTGCCTTTTTGGGGATTGGGTCAGGCCCTATTTCAGGTAACCAGCTTGAAAAAAATAAAATTGGATTAAGTGGCTTGTGCAAGATGGTTGAACAAATGGGACAAATGGCTGGCAAGGCTCAGGAGCTCTGGATGCCATTCCTGTGCTCCGACTGCTGAATTAAATTCGTTCCCATATAGAAAGAGCTGATGCTGGTAAGCGTGCACTAGAGGTGCAAAGGCATCTTAATTGCATCTTCTCAGAGTAAAGTGCTGCAGTGGTATTTCTTTCTTGCTGTTCTTTACAGCAATGTCTAGAGAGAGCAGGAGCTCACAGGATGCTTTAGTATGACTTCTGCTTGATTAACAATATGATTGAGACAGAACGTCCATCTGCTGGTCTAGAAAGGATTCATGATTTTCAGTCCTTCTGTTCATCCTGAAGTGTATATGTATATCTAGTTATATAATTTAGTACTTCTATTTCAAATAAAGGCATTCAGAGAGGGGGAAGACACAGAATCAGCAGAATTTGCTGTAGTGGGAAGTAGGTATAATTTGGGGATTTATCCTGTACAGGCTACGGCTACTAAACTCATTGCAGGGAGGTGATCCAGTCTAGCAGTGAGCTGTGCTGCAGGTATGTGCTGAGGCCCAGATCCCTTTCCCTTTGAAGGCAGGGAGAGTTAAACCATTGACTTTGCTGCAGTTGGGTTAAGCCTGTAAATAGTTCATAACACTTCCATATTATTAGTTACTCTCATGGCCAGATCTAAGCATACTTGATCTCTGGAGGAATTTGACTTTGCATACAGTTAGACATTCCTCATTTCTCATTTCTCAGTAGTTAGGTAAACACATGTGCAGAGAAGTTGGGTTTGTCATCTTAACCCAGTTGCTTCTTCCTGAGAGGGTGATGAATGCTCTTTCAGGAACTGGGTGAAATACAGCATTTCTGAAGAAACCTATAGTTCGTCTCGCAGCAAACTATGGCTGTGACAGCTGAGCAGGGAAGGCTTAGGCCCTGCATAGGTTGAAGTCTTTTATGATGTGGGGCTGCTGGCATCTGCTCTGTATGTCACAGAACATAAGGACAGCAAGTGGGTGGTTCAACAGCTGGGATGGGAATAGAGGGGAATGGCAGTAAGCTGTCATCTGATGGCTGTAGCAAAGGGAATGAGAGGCTTTGGAATACTGTCTGTAATTTAGTGTGATTTGCTTTGTAGTATATTAAGCGTATGTAAACTCCATCGCTCTTGTTTTTTCTTTCTCTTATATTCTGTAGTACAATTATGTGCTTGTCCTTTCACAATCATACACAGAGAGAGACTTCCCTATAGATTTATCAAGAAAAACAATCAGCAGGTGCTCTTGGCACACCACACGCAAATGGGTGGGCTGCAATACTAGTGCTGGAGTAGCAGCCAAAAGGCAGGAAGCTGGATGCCCACAGAAGGAGTATGTCAAGGTCTGAGGTACTTGTACACTCCCTTCCTCAGATGTCATCGGGAATGATCACAAGACTCAGCATTGGGTGGTCCAGCATGGTCCTGAAGTGGGGGATGGCTTAATGTACTGGAACAGTTGTCCTGCCATGACATGACAGGAGCATGGCTTGGATGAGCAGACTTAAGACCTTCTTAGTATTGCTGTTAATGCTTACAGTTGGGTTTTATCTCTCATTAAGTTGTTAGCCTGTTTTGAGCTTCATTTCAACAAGACCAATCTTAATCATATGCAATGCACTTACAGTTTGTGTTCCTCTTCTAAGAAATGAATGAGTTGCATCTTGTCTGGCTGATATCTCTGGGCAAATTCCATGCAGAAGGCATTGTGCAGCCACACTCAGGGCCAGAATTTTTTCAAAAACACCAGGGTTGTTTTTTCCTTCGAGTGCTATACATGCAAATGCAAACCACAATGCTAGCCATTTTTATTTGCAGTTTCCAAGTACAAAGGCTTGGACCTGGACATGTGGGTAGGAAATCAATCTAAAATTAGACTTACCTAACCTGACCTTGCAATTAAGCTTGATATCTAAGCATCCGTGGGAATGATCCTCAGGCCTGAAGTTATTGCTTGTTGTGAGCTGGGCTGTTTCCCTGTCTGAGGGTAGTACTGTATTGTTCTCTTAAGGACTGCGTGAGTCACATCTTATATGAGTTGTTTTATCACTCTAGTCCACATATTGAGGGGAAAAAAAAGAATGGTATACAAAAGGACAAAGGCAAAACATATTAGGAATCCCTATAAACTTGTGACGCTTTCTATGTGATTTTCTAATTGAGAAATAAAACACTTCTAACTTCTTTCATCTAGACTCCAACGGTGAAATGTCTCTTCCATGTGTCAGTGGTATAATCTACATAATGAACAAAACTTCACAGATGGACTGGCTGATGCAACGGACATTCTTTTCATAAATTGCCTCTCACTTTTATCATTTTCTTTGGTTTCCCACAAGATGGGCTGAATATTGACAAAACTGAGATATGACTTCCTATGTTGCATAACTTATAAAAGTGCTATAACTCAGTGAGGTGAGATTTTGTTCCAGAATAATCAGTGGCACAAAATAGCTAGAGGAAAAGAAGGCAGACATTAAAAAGAGAGGATAGTCGTCCCCTCCCCCCCCCCAACGCCAAAAACCCCAAAACCCAAAACTGCTTTAGAATGGTTGTGCCCTTTTAAAAACAAATAAACAAACCAACCCCACTCTGATTTCATACTTTACTTTTTGACCAATGTCATTAAGTTGATGGGTTTTTTTCTCCCCACAATTTATGCAGTGATACAGCTCTTCTGACTGTCTTGGAACTTGTTTGTGCCCTTGGCTTCTGAAGTTTTTAAAACTTGTTTTAGGTTTTATTACAAATGCTTTTTTTAAACTAAAGGCCTTTTAGGAATGCAGGAAAATATTTGTTTTGAAGTCCTGCTTTCACCTTCGTTGCTTTCCTTGGCCAAAGCTCACCACTTATTCAAATTCACAAAGTTCTAGGACTTCAGATTTTATTTCCGCAACCCTACTTGGTAGGTTAGAGATCAAATCCTTTCTGGATCCTCTCTCGGTCTTTCTCCAAAGATGGTTGGTGGTGATGTCGTTTTAAACTCTGATTCAATCTAGCCTCCCAATTATTGCTGGATCAGAGAGGTAAAGTAAGAGAGGTTGAATTTACTATGACCATGTGTCCAGGACTTGGAAAAGCTTTGTGGAAAACAAAAGTCTAGTTTGTATGAAAGAGGGCATTTTCTTTTGCTGCATTACTGGGATGTGTCATCCCAGCCAAGAACCTGGAAGACATTAAGGTAGATGTGATTGTCACAAACATTGAGGTTTTTAATTTTTTTTAATGGACCAGCTGCACTTTTAGAGAGCATGAGGTGGAACTGCAACCCACAAGTAGGTATGAAGGTGACATTTTGGTTATCCAGGAACAACAGTAATGTGCAAGAGTTCTCAGTTCTCATTAGGTAGGTGTATGGGGAGAATATAAAATTTTATGTAGTGATGGTTTCCAATAAAAGGAAAGATATCTCACTCTTGGAGTGAAACTCAGACATTCACCCATCCAGAGAGTTTGTCTAAGGCCTCCCCAAACTCTCACTCTCCTTTTTTGTCTTTCATAGTTGCCTGATTGCTGGGTATCCAGCATTTATTCTGTCTCACAGATTATGTCTGCCGTCCAACTGAAGGTGTGATTGCTCCACCACATGTACCCGTACCAACAGTGGTGTAACAACACTGGCAGATGCTTAGTTGCCAAATATATTCGCAAAGTCTCAGGCAAGCATACTGAGCCTGAGCTGAAACTCCCACTGCTGTCAGCCATACTTCTGTGCTAACTAGATCAGGTATTGATAACACTACCTTGGGGATGTCAAAAGGGCGGTGCTAGTGCTTTCAATTGCACTGTAAATGCATCTTCAGAAGTTCCTGCAGCTAGGATCAAAGCTGTACTGCTTTGAGTAATAGGCAAGTATGGAAAAATGTGTGGTTCCTTCCCCAAAGAGTGTACATGCCCTCCCAGAGAGGTGTGTTTTGTTGATTCAGATGAAATGCCAGAGCCTCAGCTTTAAGATGAAGCCTTTCATAAGGGTTGCTATTCCACCTTTCTTTAGATTCTTTTCAGGTGTTGCAGTAGATCATATCTCCCCTCCTGCCCACTTGCCTGGGACCATGACCTCTGAATGCCTTACTCCCTATTTTAGGCATATTGTCCTGACACTTTGACACAGAGCTTGTGGTCTGTGCTTTACAGGGTGAACCAAAAAACAGGCTGGCTGAAACAACTTGCTCAGGGCCTCACAGGCAGCTGGGGTTGAGCTAGGAATTGAGTCCATGTCTCTTGAATCCCAGTGAAGTTCTCTCTCTAATTCTAGAAGAAGGTAGAGGACTTAATGATCTTCCAGAAGAACAACATTCTCCTGAAACTGTAGTTCAAACCCATCGTTTTAAACCTGGGTGCCAGAAGTGAGATGCATCCGTTTATTTTTTTGTCATATCAAGGAGTGCCACTTTCAGAAGTGATGTCTGTGCTCAGCTTCCAGAGTTACACCTACCCAATCCTTCTGCAAACCATGTGCTCTCTTTTGAAGCCTAGTAGACATACTGTGCCTGTACAGCTTATGGGGATTTGTAAATTTGCAGCCAAACGGCAGTCTCTAAGGGCCACTGATACCTTCTTGAACTTTGAAAAAATTACATCGATGTAAAATGTAATCACATGTTTCAGGCAGCATTTACGCTTTGATCAATTTGAGATTTCCTTGGGGAAGGGACAAGAATGGAGCCCATCCGTTCCTGGTCCCATCTCAGATAATCCATGGCAGACGGAGGGAAGTGAGCTCCTGATTTGTTGTTGGTGATGTGTAGCATGGTGCAACTGCTACACAATGGAAGATGAGGTTGCAAGTGTAGCCTGAATGATTCCTAGTTGAATATCCATTCAGTTTTGTCCTTTTCTGCTCATTCATCACTGCTACGCAGACAATAATTTCCTCTAGCATATTTTAATTCCAGGTTAGCAATTGATTTGTTAAGAGCTGTTAATCTTTGGGATTTTATTCACCTTTCTGGGCTCACTGAATACATAATAAAAACTCAATATCCAGATTATATCAGTTAACCGAAATTTGTTAGAGAATACACATAATATTGTTATTTTCTCCTTGACTGGATGAGCATGTAAGCATTTCCAAAGTAAATGCAAATGTGCTTTCCATGAGCATTTCTGCCAATAAAATCTGATCTTTCCAAAGCCTGTGGTAAGCTAGCACAAAGGATGGGTGAGCATGGAAGGAGCAAATCTATATAAGTATTCAAATGAACATTCACATTATTAACTCTTCATTTAGCTCTCCTGGATTTCTTCATTTCTTTTGATTGGGAAGGCATTTAGTCTGTGCAAAACCTCTGGTTTAGATGCCCATTATAGTCTGGCTTTACCCTTGTATGCTTTCATGGAGACAGCTGACTTGGGCAAGTCATACTGACACAGTGGGTCATCCCACTTAGTGCTGCATTTCCAGTTCTAAGCATGCTTTCCTGGGGACACTGAATGGAGGGAGTATCTCCTGCAATCACAATGTTGTTAAGGTTGGCAGGGACCTCTGAAGATCATCGAGTCCAGTTCTACCCCCGCAAGCAAGGATGGCTAAAGCAGGTTCCTCAGCGCCATGTTGAGTGTCTCTAAGGATGGATACTCCACAACCTCTCAGGCCAACTTGTTCCATTGTTCAAACCACCCTCACAGTAAAGCAATGTTTTCTTGTGTTTAAATGGAGTTTTCTGTATTTCAATGTGCCCATTGCCCCTTGAGCTTTCACCGGATACCACTGAGGAGATTCTGACTTTGTCTTCTTTTCTACCCTCATCAGGTATTTATCCACTAAGCTCTGTATCCCTGCAGTTATGCAATTTCCTAAGCATGTCACCATTCGTTTAAAAATAGGATTTTTGCTTTCGCAGTCAGAGGGCCATTTAACATTTTTACTCTAAGGGCACAGGAACCAGGAGGAAGGTGGAGTTTGGATTAGAAATGATGTCCAGCCCTGTGCTCTCCCCTGTGCTGCCTCCCACACTGACAGCTCTCCTCTGCATGGAGATATGCATACCTGTGGCACCGTGTTGTTAACACACCATAATATTAAGCAAATAGCTTTTGTTCTACTTGCCCATTTGTACCAAATCCTTGGCATGAGGGAATGTCACCTGGTGTGGGAGAGAGAAAGGTGCATTTTCTTTTGTAGCTCATGCTGAGACACTAGTCTCATTTACGTCCCCCTCCTTTTCGTCTTGTCCATGTCCCCTGCCTTATTATAGCTTGGCTAGGGACAGAGAAAATGTTGGCTTCCCTGGTTGGTTAGTGCAGTGGCAACTCTCTTAAAAAAAAAAAAAAAAAAAAAAAAAATTAGTCCTAATTAAGGAGTTGTCCTCATGATTTGTGGTTTTGTATACTGGAAAGCAGGCCAAGGCTGTCTGATTTCATTTCTGTAAAAGAATGTAACTCCAGTTCCTTGCCAGTTTATACCATTCCCCATGCCGGGCAGTAGATAATTTCTCATGGTCCCAAAGCTTTCAACAATACTCTATTATGTTTCATGACTCATAAATGGGCTGGTGCCCATGGAAAGCCATGTGTCTCAGTGCAGGCAGTACAGCTCCCTGCAGTATGTTTGAACTGATTTCATAGCCTCCAGACCTAGCATGTTTTATTATTTTCATGACTTGCTCACTGTTCTCATTGTTGCTAAGACCATATTGCATCAGTAGCAGGGATAAAATTAAAGGCCCTGATGCATTTTGATGCAAAATTAAAAGCACAATACGCGGAGCTTCAAATGAATGCAGAAGAAAACAAGATCAAACAGAGGACTGAACTAAAGTTCAGATCTAATAGCTCTTTAAGATAAGCAGCTCATATAAACTGCAGAGATGGCTGATAGATAAGACAATATTATCTGGACCAATATAGCTGCGGTGATTATTGCTGGCTTACCTGTGCACTCAGGGCTCTGCTGATGAATGTTGCACATGTCCTTTCTATTAAATCAGAATAAACTGAAGGATTAGAAGGATGTGATATATAATCTTGAGTCTGCTCCCGCAACCTTTATTCAATGGAGCTGAATCAATGAAGCCAGCTGTTCCTTGCATAATTATCATTACTTGCTGCTTTCAGCCTGCTAAGTACTGTGCAAACATATGTGAAGCCGCAGCCCAGAACTCTACACCTGAGTAAAGGCTGGGAGATTACAATGATGTGTTTATGGCCCAATCCTACTTTTATTAATGTCCATGGAAAAACTGCTGGTTGGCTTCTTTCCTCAGGATTTTTTAATCCTATTGTGATTTCCTGGGGTTTTGATTCAGTTCGCGTGATCTCAGCAGCCTTGTGATATGGGGAGGGCTGTTCCAGAGGGGCTATTTCAGAATGGAAGCCAGAAGGGGATCAGTTTAGGAGGGTTGAATGGAGTGGTTTTGTCTGCTGTTGTAAAGCCATTTTGTAATACTCAGATAACTTATTGAAACTGCTGCCAGGTACTGTTGCAAGCATATGACTGTGGAAATAGCTGCTTGAGTAATAAGAACAATAGAATTTGAAAAAAATATGATTTATATTATTTCTCTTTTTTTAATTTTAGCTTGGATAATAAAAACAAACAAGTCAGTATTGCTTTATTTGCATAGTTAGATTTGCTTTCAGATTCTTATATTCCAGGCTAAGACAACATTTAGGTTGTAATACTATAGATTGAAGACTTATTTATTTTTGAAAAATAATCCCTTTCCTTCACATTTTTGTTCCTCTCTGTCTCTAATGGAACCATTTATTCAGTCTTAGATATTTGAATGTTTTAAAAATTGCTCTCAGATTTAGCCTCAAAAGAGCATGCATAACGTATTTTAAAATGCACATTCTTATTGAAGTCGCTCTTCATTACATAATTTCCCATTTGCTATTTCTTTCTTTTTCTGATTTACCCACTTATCAAGCTTTAATGTACATATTTATTTGAGAGGGCTGAATATATTTGGTCTAGTGAAAGAAAAGTATGTTCTATAAACAGATCTGTTCCTTCAGCAGAGCTTCATCTGTTTTGTTATTTTTTTGGAAGGAGTTGCAGCAGTAACGTTGGAAATGTACTTAGTTGCTCGAAACAATCACTGGGCATTTGTACAGAAGACAGAGATTCAAGTCAGGAAGCTTTAAGAAGTAAAGCATGTGTGGATCTGTTGTGGTGCCTAATGATTCATTTAGTGCGCTGTGGTTAATGATTATAATGACTATATGTGGTAATCCTGCTACCACCCTCACCTCCCCCTTCCTCTCTCACCCCTTTTCCCCCTGAAATAGGCAAGCAAATAAAAAATCCAGCAGCAGGCAGTATCAAATGCGGTGTTAGGCAGACTTGGCTGGCAGCAGGTATTTGCGTTTACCACCCTCGGCAAGATTCAGAATTGATTTGGGAGTCCAGCTTTGCTGCAGCCTGGCCCATGCTTGTGGCTCCCATCGATTTTCCACAAGCTACAACAGGGAAAATTCCCCACTGTGGACCAAGCTTGATGACTGCAAACTACAGAGGATGCTGTCCCTAGCTGTAATTAAAAGTGCTTTCCTATTAGTTCAGGTAGCTGGAGCCATTCATTCTCTAATGCTGAGGGAGGCAGGAACAGTAATTAATTAGCTAGATGAGCTTTTCCATTGCTCAGTCTGGTCCCATGACCCTCAACAGCTTTCATTGCAAGGCAAAGGGAAGATTTATTTAGTAAAGCTTAAGGCAAAGGTACAGATAGATAGGTAAAAGTTTTGGAAACAACCTAAAATCCTTGTAGTGTGTAGCAGCCTGGGGAACTGTTTACACAATTTTCATGAAGAATGCCCTCCTTCCATCCCACCTCTGACCAACTCTAGACTAGCCACCTGCCTAGACATGCTCCTTGGGGATTTTTCTCTCAATTCAAATGCAAATGCTATGCTGATAGCTTGCTCAGGAGGTTGGCAGCTAACGTTACTCCGGGTGCAGTTACATGAATGTTTTCCCCAGCAGCAGAGGCAATTTAGAAGTTTTGCCCCCACCTTTGGCCACTTGCTCTTGGCACTGTACCACACAGTTCATTGCCCCCTCAGTTGTGCTGAGGCAGCTCTTTGTGGAGTCATGAAATGATCCAAAATTAAAACAACAACCCAACTGCTATCCAAAAGAAGTTTCCCTGACCCAGTTTACCGCATAGCCCCACAACCAGTTGCATCAGCACAAACAAACAGGAGGTAAATTGAGGTGTAGGGATGGGAACAGGAGACCCATGTCAGGCAGGAAAGCGGGAACTTCTCAAACTCTATTTTTTCCTGGAAAAGTTGTGTAATTCCATCTTCAGGTTGTGATTGTATGGTACCAGATCTGTGCATCCAGAGGTAGTAAATTGATGTAGGTCAGGGATGGGAATGCAGTTGCCTTCCCATTGACCACAAGATGCAGAATCCATATTGGCTTTGCAGTTTTATTTCAGCTTTATGCTGGTGGCAGGAGGATGGAGAATACTCAATCCAGCATAAAGTTAGAGTGGTGCAGGCAGGTGATATCTGATCTGGCATAAAGCCTACTGGTACAAAGTTGACATGTTGAAATGTTTTGAACAAATTTGAACCAGCAGAGGTTCTACCTGTGCTGCATTTTGCCCCATGTGGCTGTGGCATTTTTGCCCAGGATACAAACTGGACTCAGTGTATCATCAAACCATGGCATGGAGGTCTTGCACTTCTTCCCCCATCACAGCTCTTTGCAGGAAGCTGTTGAGCTTCTGAGTGAGATATTTCCTCCCGCCTTCATGGTCCCCATGTATCCTTAGCACTTCGAAGTTAGTGCTGTTCTATGCCTCCTGTGTCATCAAAAACATAACGAACATGGACACTTTGCTACACCCTGCTTGGCTTCTCACAGAGACTGTACGAGACCTTTAGATGTGCCATTGAAACAGCAAGCAGACTGGCAAGCAAGGTGCTTGTTTGGACAGAAGCTTTTGGGACAAATCTGCCCAGTTTCCTGCTGTGAGGATTTGGGATTCCTGAGATCCCGGAGGGAATGGCAAAAGCAAGCTATCTCCCCAAAGGTTGAGGAAGGTGAAACATGCGGCTGTTGTTTCCATCACTGAGTTAAAGTTCAGAGGCAGGAGGTAGACTGAAAATATGAGTGCTGGCTGCAGATAATGTGGAGTTAATGTTCTTGACCAGTGGCTTGTGTGGAAGCAGTTTATTCATTTATCCAAAACACAGGCTTTGCAACCTCTTTGAAAATTGTTCCAGAAAGTCTGGTTGCTTCTGGTGTTCCACTCTACGCTGTAGTTCCTGGCCTAGCTTCTAGCTGGCAGATGTGGACAAAAGCTGCCTCTTGGCAGGAAAGGAAGGTTTGGTTGGGATGTCCATTGGGATCAGAGCCTCTCCCATGAGGCTGCTGCTGAGGAGATGCAGAGTTGAGAGTGGCCAGACAGTAGCTGTTAGAGAGCAATTACTGTCATGGATCAGATTTGCTAATGTAATGAGTTAATGCCTAAATAAAATTAGTTAGAACCTAGTTAAAATAGCACACTGTGTCTGAGGAGTGATATAAGCTGATGCCTTGAGATACACATTGAAAACTGATTTCTGTCTGAAGGATATGAAAATGTGAACTGCTGGCTAAGAACAAGATATTGTGTTATTGAATAAATGTCAAAATCGGTGAAAATACAGGCCCAAGTACTGAAATAGTCTGGGGTGCACATCTGGGAGGATTATTTTTGAGCACAAGGGCTATAACTCTGAATACATAATGAGGAGATATGAGCAAAAGGTTAATTAGGTGCATTTTCCTGAGTGGTGCCTGGTATATACCCATAGTCCCAGTGCTTGAATAGGCAAGTCTGATGTGTCAGTGTGAGCATTAGGCCTGGCAAAGTATTTTTAATGATGATATTTGGACATGCAAGTGAACACACAATGACTTTTGTTTCCCTTTTCCTCTACTTTTTTTTATGATTAGCTAAAGGTATCTAGAGGATGCTTTGTTGCACTATGGCTCCCTTCACCTCATTCAAACAAACTTAATATGCTTTTCTGGATAGCAACCAAGTTTATATTTGTACTAGCACCCCAAGCTTGTGCTGACTTGTATCATTGTGGCAATAACTGCTAATGAGTGCAAATGTGTTCCTGGAAAACCCTTGACGCTGGAGAGGTATCTCTGACTGGAATGATGCTCCTGGCTACGAAATAGCCAAACACCTGTTCCTTGCTCAGTGCAAAAAAAACCCCCAAAACTGCAAAAGACCCTCAGGAGCTCTGCTCCCTTTTTAATTTCCGAATGCCCCCTGACTGCAAGGCCTGCTGTTGAATCTTGGTAGATTTCTTTTTTTTTATGCCAGTCTCGCAAAAATTGCCACATTCCTTTATCAGCTCAGAAACAAACCCTGCTCTTCTGTTCTTGCATGCAAAGGGCTGTCATGATACAACAGATGGAATCGAGGGTTGACCATCAAGAAACAATTCCTGCAAAACCCAGAAGGCAGTGGGAGGAGGAGTGATATTTGGAAGGCTGTTTGGCTTAGTGACATGAGGGTTTTTATGTTCTAATGCTGACCTGTAATTGCGTGAGTCCTGCCTAATCAAAACTAAGAACTGGGCTGTATTTATTGCTTAAATATATTTGTTACTTGCTTGTAGTAGGCTTTTTCTACAAAGTTTTTCGTCACTGCTGCCACCAATGGTGCTGTGCTGGCAGATGTATTCATGCAGGAGGGCTGGAGATCATGTTTTTTGTATCAGGTCTCTCAGTTCCTTCTCTGAACAAATTTCTTCCTTTTCTGGGCCAATACTCTGACCTGACCAATTAATTCAGAAATTGATTTAAAGCAGTGTGGTCCTGTCATGTGATTTTGCTTCATTCCATTTGTACCTGTAGTTATGCCGAAATATCAAGTCACCATAAGCCAATATTGGCTGACTGAAGAGTGTTCTCAGGATGAGTTCAGCTGTAATAGCTATTCCCAGGTACTGGTTATATTAATGGGGATAAAACTGATCTAAGAGTCAACTCAGGTGCATGGACTGATGTAGTGAAACTCATTCTGATTTTGGTGTGTGTGGGGTGTGGCAATACTTATTAGGGGAGCTTAGCCCTTTCACTGTCCTCCTAGCAGTGAAAAAAACAATAGACAGATGCTTCAAGAAACCTGAATATGCCTCAAACAGTTGGAAGTATCTTATCTGTATAGTGGTCTGCTTGGTGCAGCCTGCCTGGTCTTTCTGAGCACACAATGCTGGGGCTGGTGGTGGCCGATAGCAGAGGCACATCTCCTGTGTCATCCCAGAAATTGGGTACAGGAGGCTGATTGGAAACGGCTTGAGGATTACCTGCAAAGGAGGATTTGGGTTGCACATGCGCTAACCAGGCAGTGTTCCCAGGTTGAATCCCTGCACTGTGTTATTGCCCTAGGCTTTTCTCCAACCACTGTTCCTTCTCCATTGCCACAGTGGTGAGGCTGCTGAAGATTGATTATGGAGGGGCAAACTGGTTGGTACTGCCAACCTACCCTGCTCCTCACCACAGAATCTAGCTGCCACCATCAGGCGTAAAGCCCCATCTCTTCTCCCACTGAGGCTATGGGGGTCTGCTTGGCTTTATGGGAGCCAGATCTGGGGAGGAAGAGAATGGGTATAAGGGAAAAAAATACCCCTGAATAGCTTTATCATCATCTTTAAAAACAAACAAGCAAAGAAACCCTCAACAAACAACCAACAACTCAAAAATCCCCAACCAACCAAAAAAAAAAAAAAACCCAACCATGGAGTCAGGCTGTCAGCTAGTATAAAATGGGCTCACTCCTAACAGCTGAGGAGCTGGCCTGTATACATGCAAATTCACAGTTGGCTCTTCCTTTCTGCATTTATTTTGCCATCTGTGTGGTGATTTTTTTTTTTTTTAAACAGTATACAAGTTGCATCACCTTCAGCTTTGAAAGTTTTACTGATGCACCAAAATGGACTTTCATGCCCCCCGAATCTTGAAGGGGATGAAGATTAA
Source organism: Pelecanus crispus (assembly GCF_030463565.1). Classification (NCBI taxonomy): domain Eukaryota; kingdom Metazoa; phylum Chordata; class Aves; order Pelecaniformes; family Pelecanidae; genus Pelecanus; species Pelecanus crispus. The sequence goes on along the minus strand of NC_134650.1, from coordinate 11,817,412 downwards.
AGGCTCTCATCTCTAGATACATTTGGCAGCTATGGTCCATCTCAGGGATCTGTTACTCCTCCAGGGCTGGGAACAAACAGTTCTTGACTGTTTTCAAAATCTATCTGTACCAGGCACTTCATCATTTTGACTTTATGATACATGGGTTCACAGAAATATATAGAACCATTTTAATAGCTTCAAGCTGTTCTAGGTTAACCTACCCTAGTAGGTACTGGCAAAATCTGAACCTATTACTTCATTAGATGTTGTTCATGAGACCTGGATGGGTTGGAGGACTGGAAATGAAAAATAGTTTTTTCCTTTCTTGGATACTGTTGTGAATCTGAATACAGGACAGTCTGAATATTGGCAGATTATATGAGATGAGTTTAAGGTATTTCAGTTCAATTTCCAGGGAGCTGAAGAATCATATCAATTAGCTGCCTTTTACGTTTTTCAGATGTGTGAAGTGGTATATAGAATTTTCTTTCTCCTATTCTGTCTTTGCCAGAAACAGTTGATCAGAATGGTATTACATAGTAACAAAAGAAAAAAGGAAAAAGAAGGAACAGCTGTTTCCAGTGATTAGTAATGGGGTGGAAGGGAGGCAACAGTTCAGGATATTTTCCCAGCCTGGAAAAGGTGCACAGTTTTGTTTTTTGCAGCTCTCTCCTGTGTCAGAAAAATGTGTCTCCAAAAGCAGCAGAGCGGGCAGGGGCAGGCACTGGGGTGAGGCTGAGGCTGCCTCTCTGGACACCTCCTGCTGAGGAAGGGTCTTTGCTATGGGTGTTTGGTGACAGTGGAGAGGGGGGCAGTGACCCAAGTGACACCTCTCCATGCCCTCGTTCACAGGAGTAACTCGGGGGGAGCATGGATTATAGGGTCCCTGGTTTTTAATGCAGGAGGTCTTCTACTGCTCAGACCTCAAAGCTAAGGACTTCTTTGTACAGGGTCTGAAGTGATGCTTTCAATCTGGACTTCCACAGTCTGGCAGCCAAAATCCCTGTACAAACTTTGCAAACAGACCGTAATTTCTGCATGAAACTAGATTGATGCAGCTACCTCTGAAGGAGATTTTTGAGAGTGGCACTTGAGCACAAGCAGTCAATATTTGTACATTACAGCATTAAACTGTTCTCAGTAGAAGAATAATTATCTAATAGTTAACACACTACAGCTTGGAAGTGGGAAGTCAAATACTTTTTGCCTGCTGTTACCTTAGTTACTCTGTCTATACATTGGGGATAAAATGAGAACCCCCTACAACAGACCTGTGGAGCTGTTGCAAGTGTTAATAAATCTTTGCAGAGCTCTTTAAAGTTCTCTGATTAAAGTAATTATGAACATGTGAAGTGTTAAAATCTTTTTGTAGACTTGGCTGCTGTGAAAAGGACTGGAATAGAAGAAGCTGGATCTCAATGTTGAGAAACTATTGAATGCAGAATTTGAAAGAGAATGGTTATATGTTAAACTGTAACCATGAGAGATTTTATATATTTAAAGAGAGGCAGATCCTGTGATATTGACACAATATGCCAGGCTTTTTTCCACTCTGCCAAGCCCAAGCACCCTATTTCCTGGTAGGGATTCTGAGAAATATACTCTTATCTTCTATTTAAGATGTGCTTTAATTATTCCCAGAGAAGCTATTCAAGAGACATTCAGGGGGAAGAGGAGTTCACAAATAATTCACATAATCTCAGAATTAGACCCAGAACACCCCTTCTCCTGCCCTGTCTCTTTATTTATTTATTTAATTAATTACAAGCTAGGCAGTGACTCTCTACCTCCCTGTGGATGTATAGTGCCCAAAGAGCCCCATTTTTGGCTTTTTGGTGGTGCTATGTTAAATATGTTTTATAATAATAAAGCTTCCAGTGTTAATGGTAAGGCAGGAAGACTTGACGTTTCTAGACTATAATTGGCTTGCATCGTCCTCTGCAGTAGCCAGTGGTAACACAGACCTTGCGCCAAGTTGTAGCATCAGTTACACCCAGACAGCCTTCGGACTGTGAGGGACAGTAGACTGGGTGATATAGCTCTAATATCACCAAACTGGAAAAAACTGAAGCCAGGCAATTGATTTTTATAATGCCATATATATTCTTCTTATTGAGAGACTAGATTTAATAAATCCTTAATAGTCTGTTTAGAAAAGTCCAAGCCAAGTCCAAGTCACAAACTTATGAGGATGGGTGTGGGCAGAGAAGTTAACAGAACCAAAGTGGCTGTCTGAGTCAGCCAAATGGACTTATGCCATTATATCTAAGAGTGGAGCAGGTACGTAATTGAAAAATGAAGAGTATTTCTGTCACCCATGACTTGGTACAGAAATTAAAGTGAGGAAGCTCACTTACCATTACATGCAAGACACCCCAAAGTCTGGCATGTTCTGAGAAGTTCAAATACACTCTGTCCTGCCTGCTGGGAATTGAAGCAAACATCTTAGGTGGTTTGCATGTCATGCCAGACAGACCTACCAACTGAAAACGGGACTACTTCCTGCCACACGGAGAGGCAAATTATCAGGGGAAAAAAATCTGTAATCAAGGTATTTTGGAAGGTCTTTTTAGCCAGAATGATGGTGATATGAATGCTGTTGTCAAACTGGAGGGAACCTTAGGAAGGCAAATCCCAAATGTGTAATGAGGGACATATGGCTAAATACAGAGGAGCCTGGGGCAACTCAGCCTTAAGTCATGCTGGCAAAAATACACCCTGGAAAATGGTGGTGTTAACCCTACTCATATGTTGCAACACAGGGTGTCCTTTCAAATCATAACAGTGTTATAGAAACACTGTAAGAGCATTCTAGGGCTTTTCACAATGAACCTGTGCCCCATCAACTTGCCTTACGGTAGAAGTCCCAATGTTACTGTTAATTGTCTTTCGTTGGTTCATCTCTGAAGATACGTCCTTTTCCATTGACTGCTGTTTTGGTACAAAAGCAATTAGTGATGTGTTTGCCTAAGTATCATGCAGATCAGATTAATGACATGTAAAGAAGCCCGTTGAGAGCTGCCTAAGGTTTGCTTGCACATATACTTCCATTGATTTACAAAACTGTGTGTTTATTCTTCTTTCCTTAAACTGTTGTGAATGTTCTTAAATATATGGAGTGTGGCTTATAAGTTGTAGTTCTAGTCAGCTCCTTACTGACATCAGTTAATCAAGGCGGCTCAGTTCAAAAATACGGTACAAGATGACTGAACTGAGTAATGAGATTCTAGATTGATTTATTTAAACAAATACATTTATTTAAATAAAAAGTGGATAAGGTATGTAAGCATAAACGTTGCTTATATATCAAATATCCTTAAATGTAAATACACAATCTCTAGGAAATACCCAAGATATACCATAAGGGAGGATGAGAAAGAGTAAAACCAAGACTTACTAGTCTGCGGAATTATCTTGTAAGGAAAGTAGGGAACTTCCCCATGATATTAAAATGAAATGAAAAAAAAAAGCTATGACATACCTAGGTGGAATACACATGCAGTGACAGATAGGTAAGTCAGAAATTCCTAAGATATCCATGGATAGTTTCCATCATGAACAACTTTAGCCAGTAAAGCAACTTTTAAGCTTGGATGAAGGGTGAAGTTTTGAAACTCGGAGTCTGTGGGGGTGTGATTCACCTGACCAAATACAGAGATCTCCATCTGTGCTCACTGTCTAGACTGCCATTACAGTCAGCAAAGAGAAAACGGGCATTTCTAGGGCATGATTTGCCTTCTCCTAAAATAGTCACCTCGGATATGTCAGGCAACTGCTAGGGACAAAGTCCAAAGATGACTTAGCAGTATGGAAATTTGTGAGCCAGAAAATTGTGTTCTGTAATTCAGAACTCAGTTCTGAAAACTAAGGTTTTTCAATACCTATATTGAGAGCTGTGAAACATGAGGCTTCAGAACCACAAGCTGCCCTGAACTGAGATCCCTGGCTGAGGACTTCATCAGAGGCTAGCTGTTCCCTGCAGGTCTGAGCTGCTTCTTGCACATTGACTGTGAGGGGAGCCATGGTGCAGCTGGCCCATCTCTCATACTATTTCGAAAAAACTCCTTCTGCAGGATAATTTGCTCTTCAGTGATCACTTTGCAGCTGATTTTTAATCATTCTGTCCCACAGAAAGTGTTATCCCAGCAATTATAGATGAGTGTCAAAATCAGCCAGAGGAGGGCACTTTTGAGCTATGGGAGACCTCCTGGCCAGTGGGGCCGAAGGTGCTGCTTGTCCCATTAGTCTTATTTGCTGGACACTTCCTTAAAATCCTCCAGCGGTAGGCTTGGTTCAGCGTCTGTCTCCTGGCACAGGTGGGCTCCTTTCCCTTTCAGAACTTTCATTCAGTTGGCTCGCCTGTTGTGGTATGTCTGTTAGGAGGTGACAAAAGCCAATGCTTTGTGTATGGAGGATGATGGGTCTGTGCTGCAGAGTTTGGGTGTGGGTGAAGGCGCTGGTGCCTCAGTTCTAGGCTCTGGGTACTGGGAGCTTGTCCTGCAGGAGATGGCTGGGGTAGCTGATGTCCTGGGATACTTCTGTGCTAGTGAGCCAAACAGGACACAAGCTTGAGGGCTGGCATACAACTGACTGTTTCAGTGTTAGCACCTTGGCGGCAAGCTTATGGCCTGGGCCAGTTACTGCTCTACAGATGATGTCCAGGTATGCCTGGAGACAGCATGGCCAAAGACTGTTTTCAGTAAGGCGGTATGGCCAAGATGCACCCTTTTGGTAAGGGAGAACATCTGTCTCTGTGGACATGGGTGGTGCCGTGTCACTCAGCCCCAGTGCCACAAAGCAGATCCTGGCCTTTATAGATTAGCAATATGGGGGTTGCCTTGATATCCATTAACTTGTGTTGGTTTGGAAGTGCGGGCCCTGTCATACCAAATGCTTAGCTTCATTTGGGACACTCTTCCCTTGAAAAGGTCAGGCCACTAGATTGCATAGCAGCAAAGTTGGAGATCTGCTTAGTAGCTGTTCCTGCAGGGAAATATTTTCAGGGAAAGTATTTAAACCATTAGCAGTGGGGGGTGGGGTGGAAATCACAGGGAAAGTAAAATCCGTACGTGTTGTACATATGTTTGCTTTAAAGAGTGGGTGACCCCTGCTGAGTTTGTTGGCACTGAAAGCCAGGCCAATGAGGACATCACCAGATGGATTCATTACCAAGGCATTTTCATTGTCACCCCTCGGGGCCAGCCCCTCGTCGTTGTCCTGGTCAGAGCATGGGAAGGAACACTCTGTTCTGAATCCACGGAGGTATGAGAACACAGGGGGAAGTGCTTGTTTCTGGGACAAAAAAAGCCATGGTGACTGATCACGCCATACCAGTTCATGTGAGAAGCTGAAGGCCAGTTTGCTGGTCCTACAGCCCCCCTCTGTCAGCCTATATATGTAAGTACACACATTCAAATGCGCTATTAAGATCCAGTAAGTGCCAGCGGAAATCTGGTTCATCTCAGATGAGGCTCCCCTGGCATGACCCTATCAATACATTAATTCCAGTGGAGCTCACTGGAACTTGTGTAAAGACAACACAAGCAGACGGACCATAAACAAACTGAGTAAATCTTGGTTAATCCAACCTGAAGGAATTCCCTACTGAAAATGGACTAATGCCTTGAATTTATTCTGACTTATCTTGAAATGTCGGTTCTCTGAAAGTGGAAAAATGATAATTTTCAACACCTAGACTGCTTTAAAAACTACATTTGTAGACACAAAGACATCAAGTTAAACTGATAGTGCTTTTGGTTCTTTCCCAGAGAATTGCTATGCATTATGCAGGCTGTTATCTTTCCCAAAAGTTATCAGTTGCAAACACATACATCAGGATAAGGCTTTGCTTCCCTTGGTCAGGCTGTAAAGGCTACATTGGTGCAAAAGATTTGTTTCTTCAGCTAGTGGCATTCTCACTTTTTTCCTCTAAGTGTGGGTGTGTGACCCTGGATTTGTGGAGTAATTGCTCTAAAACTGGTGTGGATGAAGGTCCGTAGGTGGGTTGAAGACCTGTTAATGATTTTGGGTTAGGATTTAGTAGAGTGGGTAACCCTTTTCTGCCTCAAGCAACCTCATACACTGTGGAGAACTTGTGTGCTACACTTGGAAGTGTGCAGGGTGGAATTTCTATCACCTCTTTCCCAATTATCATTGTTTACGCATGAAGCCACCTGTCTTCTTGGTACCTTGCCATGGTGAAAAGAAGTTCCTTTCCATGTTCCCAAGAGAAGGAGAAGGCTGGTATAAAAAGGAAGGCATTTTAACATTTATGAAGAAAAAGGAAAATACATATTGCAACAGACCCAGAAGGGTCAGAATGGACTGAATGTTCCTAAACCTTTATGGTAATTTGCTCCAGTAATTTCCATCATAATTAAGAAGCTGATACCAAAGCCGTTATTGCTATGAGTCAGGCTTGTGAGATCTGCTTCTAGAGCACACGTAGCTGCAGGCTGCCCGTATTCAGCATTTAAATGCTATTAATTTAGAAATGGTTACTAGAAATATGTCTGTTAAATGCAAGGTTTAGAGCAATACAGATATACAAAGCAGATAACAAACCCCTGCTGTGGGGAAATGAGGAAATTTTATGCACACCTTAGGTCTCTGTAGCCACCTTTGCCCCCAGAAATATGTCAGAGTAATCTCAAGGGATTTTTTTAGGATGCTGTGTCCTGGCTGTTTCATTCCTGCTGGCTATGCCTTTCCTCTGGTGTGGATATGAGGGAGCAAATCAGTGTTCAGCCTGGTGAAGGCAGATGTAGCAAAGGTCACCTCTTTCCCATGCTTATTATCTGTCCAAACCAGTGTTGCTATCTCCGGCCCATGCTGACTTCCATGAGGGCTGTTGGATATTGAGTGCTTCTGAAAAGCAGGCTGTGTTACTGAGGTGCCAAAACAGGGATGCAGTTTTTACGTGTTTTCCCTTTGAGTATTACAGAGCTGTTATTAGACAGATGGTTGATACAAACAGATTTCAGCCCTTGAATTGTTCATGAGTTGCCCCCTTGAAAATTTGCTAGTCATTGCTTCTGCTCCAAGATAAGATGACTGGCTTTTTTTTTTTTTTAAGTGCGAGAATAGGAAATACTGAATAATGGGGAATCTGGTTCAGCTGTCAGCTCCCTTCCTGACCTGCAGATCAAGTTACTGTTAAGGATGGCAATTACCCTGTGATAGAGTAAATGTTCACGAACAGCAGAATAATGGGGACTATGGACATGTCTGGAATTTGGATAGTGCTCAATATGTGCAACATTGGATCATCCTTCTCTGCAAGACACTGTTTTGATTCCTCCTCCTTAAGACAGGTGTTTGCCAGATTTATTGTGTGCTGTGCACCACAGGGAGCAGTGAATCTCCCTGCCTTTGTGTGACTCCTTTTGCAGAGTGTCACCAGCAAAAGAATGAGCTGCATCGTGCTGATGCCTTCCAAAGCAACAGGATGTGTTTCACCAATCTTGCTAGGATGTAAGGATCTGGCTTTTTGCTAAGTCATTTTATATTCTCTTTGAAAATAATTAATCTTCTCAATTCATACTGAAAGGGGACGGAAAATGACTCATGAAAAGGTCAGTTCTCTGCTCCTAATAATGATGATTTACACCCAGTTGATTCTGGAAAGCTATGGGAAGGTGCTATTCAGTCGCTGTGCCAGATTTCTGGTGTAGAAGTGTCCAGTGAGGTGAAATGTCTGGGACGGATGTTCTTGTGGCTACCATAAAGGACCAGGAGTTGTGAGATCTAGCTTCTGTTCTAGGTCTCTGAACATAAAATGAACTGGGAAAAGTCTGTGATGCTTTTTTGCCTTGCATGCTATAGAAAGAGATGGTACCTGCAGTGTGCTTTTAGTTCCGGTATCAACAATCTACATTGCAAATATTGTTAGGTGAGCACTTTCTGCAGTCATGTCAGACTCGACATCACTGGATCATTTTAGTACAAGCCAGATGCCATGGGAAGGCAAGTACTTCTGGTTATGAGCTGGGTTACGTTTAAAAAAAACTTTAGTAGTAATGGCATGGTACATTTTGGATGTATCTGTGAGATTGCTTTGACAGGTCCTCTCTTGGGTCCTCTTCTTTGGTCAGCTAAAACAGTTGGTTCTGTTTGCCCTTGGCAGCCTGTGCTGTGAACACAGAAGCTCTGTGGATGCTTTTTGAATCATATCCCTGATGCCAATTGTATATGTACCGTAAAAGGTAACAAAATCTATTCCTACATCCACAGTGAATGAAGCACGTAATGGCATTCCTGCCCTGGACACAGCATATGTTGATGCAAATCCTGCACTTCAGGATTTGCAGCCCCAGCATGGTCTCCTGAGAGGAGAGGGTTCCCTGCAGCACATTCATCCCTCACTGCACAGAGAATCTCAAATATCTTTTTGGATGGCTGGGGAAGAGCACAGAAATGTAATCATTTACTCTGAGAGCAAATGCACGATATTATAAAAAGCTTTTGCGGTATGACTCAGGAACAAGAATTGCTGTGTTCTGTCTACTAAGAATTCTAAAGCTCCTATAACGGAGTTTTTTCCATTTTATGACTTACCAAAAGCCAAGGCTGACCTATTAGCCTGCATTATGGCTAAGGAAACAGCCACAGAATTATGTAGCAACACAGTTTAATATTAGTCTTGAAGCTAAGCCCAAGCAGAGGTTGACAATACAATCTGAGTTAATAGTGACTATATAATAGGAAGAAATAACCTCAGAACACTTGCTTTCATAGCTCTAGGTTGGTTCCTGGGGACATGAATGAACTGTAAATCCCAGCTTTCCCTTTCTTTGGGTACAGAAACTCTAGGTGAAAATAAAATGTCTGAATAATTGAGAAAGTTTTTCATGCAAGGACCTCAGATAATGCAGAACTAGACTTGTGCTACTGATAAATTTTTAGGTTTTGCTTAGCTGATCTGAAAATTCAGAAGAAAAAGGTCTTGATTTTGAGTTAAGCAGGCAGGATAAAAAAAACCCCAAACTAACTGCAGAATTGACTTCAGGTCAAACAAAAGACATTGTTTAACCCAGATGTTGTACTTTATTCAAACTTTAGAATGTTTCAAAGACATAGTGAAGTAATTTTTAAAAATTACCAATATGACTGATTTAGAAATTTAAATGTTTTGATTTTTTTCTGGGTTTTTTTCCCCTTTGGGATGTATTTTTCTCAATGGAAACAATTTTCTAGAATCTGTATACATCCAGCCAACCTACCATTGCCTGTTTTGTTTTCCTTCAACCAAAAGATTTTGCTCAGTTCTGTCTCCAAACCTCTTCCCCAGGCAGTGGTAGATACCCTCAGCACTGTGGGCTGACACTGGGCAGCTCTGAGAAGAGCACTTTGTTACCCTGGTACCAAGGGCTGGGTAATCTCACTTGACTAAGACACATAAATGAAGGCTGTGGAGAGCCATTGAGATTTAGAGGAATGAGCCCTAGAAATGGCTGGTTTAGGCAGGGCTGTATGGGGTGGCTTGTGAGCACTGCCAGAGAGCCACTGCAGCAATAGGAGTTCTGGCTTACAGGAGCTGCTAATGGAACAAAAAGTTCCCTCTGTCCTTGGTGTGGATTGAGATATGGTCGGCTGGTGAGCTATTGACCCGGTACAGGATGTCTGTGGGATGGGAGGGATATTTTTTGGACAAGAACATTGAGAAATTCTGCAGGAAAAAGTTCTTCAAACAACTGTATTTAATCTCAGTTTCTGTTCAGATGTGGATGCTCGTGGTCTGCAAAGTTTGTTCAAGAAGGGGTCAGTCGTGTAACTCCATCGTGATGGACACTGGAGGCATCTTACTGCTTTACATAAAAAAAGATTTGAACAGGGTAAAATAGCTATCTGCTGCCAGTGGAAGTGAACTCAGAGTGTTGGCTAGCCTCAGTTTGTGGTAGGTTCAATAACAATAAATGTGTGTATTTTATGCTCCCAGTAATAACCCAATTAGAGGCACTTTGAAAGAAGATAGTGCTTCATCTTTCTGTTGAAAAGCTGTCCAAAATAGAGAAACTAAGAGAAAGGAACAAATTCTTTGGAGCTCACATCATTAATAATGTTTGGACTGAGCAAACAGACCTTGGTTCAATAGGTTCTGACTCTCCGTTATACCACTTGTGGGAGGATTAGAGAAGTGCAACTAAGAAATTCTGTGCACACAAACTTTTTGAGTTCCTTTTTTTCCTTATCTTGCCACAACAGTATGTAAAACATTTGTTAAAAGCCTGTGAAGCTATTAGGACCCCTCTGGCTAAAATTACTATTGCAAAAAAGAAGGCTTGCAGTATCGAGGGCTACCCCCATCTGTAAGGTCCAAACCTGGAGACACTATTTATGCATTACTCACACAGTTTTAGATTTTTAAATCTGTCTTTTCTGTATGTGTATGTCTCAAAAACGTTCATTGCTGGGAGATGATCCGACTTACCCCAAACCTGTGAGTGTTAGCGGCTGAAGCTTCACTCTCCTGGACTGGGCCCACATGTACCAACACTGAATGTGATTTATTAAAAAAATAACATCAAGATAGTACTGCAGTATGAGAAATAATTATATAAGATAAGGAGAAGTATGAGATTAGGGTTGGGTAAGAAATTGTAGTAGTCATTGTTGAAAATCTTGGGGTAAGAAATGTGCTGAGAAGGATCTGAAAGGTAATGAGGTATTCAAAGTAACCATTAAGATACATTTATAGAATACCTGAAGAACCGAGTGAACTATAATTTAGATACGTATTTTCTGGTTTTGACTAGAATGGTGGGTGAAAGAGCTCTGATCTCTGAACCGATCAAGCCTGTATTTTCCCCTCTAAAGGCTGGTATGACAGACTTGTGGTCAGACCTGTGTCAACTGTTGGCTTTAAGCTTGATAAGGCTTATAGTTATAGAAAGCCCAGCCACTTCTGGCACAAAAAAAAAAAGGACCAAGGAACAGCAGAGAAGATGAAAGGAGTAAGGAGATGGGACTGGGTAGCGTGAGGGTTATAGGAAACAGAGAACAGAGGAGGACAGGAACAAGTGAAGGGTTATTTAAGTGTTGTCTTTCATTTAAAAAAAACAAAACAACCAAAAAAAAAAGGCTTCTAGTTGGGCTAACTGTATCTACAAGCTCCAGAGATCTGTAGTCTTCCAGAAGAAGACATACTACTTGCTTTACTTGGAATGGAGGGGAGATGGATGATGAGAGAGAAAAATCCATACAGTGTGATGGGGGGGGAAAGCAACCCTCAGCATGGAAGAGCCATGCTGGGAAAAATATGAACAACTCATAAGGATGTTGCTGTTATTTGTTCCAGTACTTAATATTCTACACAAAGAGGGCTGTTCTCTGTATTTCTTTGTGTGACCTTATTGTGTATTTGGATATATTTACTGGTGACCTGGAGTTTTGGATGGGCATTGGCTGGAAAATTTTTCCTTACAGAGATTGTTTTCCTGTTTCATAACAGGAGAAATTTAACTCTTCTAAGAAAGGACAACTGGGGCCTTATTTCTGTGATAATGCCAATAATAATAGTTACTATTTTCCTGTCCAGACATTCTTTTGACATTTTGTACAAAATATAGGGTTTTTTTCTCAAAAATATTTAAGTTCTTTTCTAAATGCAGTGGGAGTTTTGACATTGATTTAATGGTTGTGGTATCAGGCCCTTGAGGGAAAAAGGCAGTATGTTCTCCTTTGATCTTCTATTAATCTTCTTGCTCTTGTTATCTTCATTTCAGTGAATCTTTTCTGTACAAGGATGAAGTTGCTGTCCTGTCCTCAGAACTGCTGGTGGCCCTCCTGCATTTTAATACACGTAAGCAAAACTTCAGTTACTTTTTTGGCACATATATACAAGTAGTTGAAGCAACTTCCTCTGTTCTGGTGGCAGAGGCAAGGATACCTCTTCTAGCAGAAATGTGTGATGAAGTGGCAGATGTTAGGTCACTGTTCATATCATAAACAATTCTGGCTAATGTTGTTTGCATTTCTGCTTTTTTGTACCTAAATAGGTGAGATGAACCTGCACCGCACATCCAAATTCTCATTTTCTGGTTGCCGACATCACCTTTCCCTCATGGTGTTGGCAGCAATAGGGCCGGAACCTGGTGCTGCTCGCTGGGCTACATGCTAGGAGGTTTGCCTTCACGTTGAGGAGACAGTGGTGTCGGCTCTCTTTGGTGGACACCTTCTGCCCTTGCCCTGGGGTGTTGGCAAGTGGAAGAGCAATATCTGGAGCTATTGCCTGGGTCTGTGCTGTGAGTGGAGGCACCCTGTATCCCTGACCTTCTGGTCTTGCAACCAGGAGAAGCTGTTTGAACTCATCTCAGCTCCTTCCCTCCCTGTGCATTTGGGTGTCTTTCTAAAAGAAACAAGGTCATGGAGAGAGGTTTTATCTTGATATTTGGGGAGGACATCTGGTCTCTTGAGCTGTGGGGTGCACAGAAGGGCTATGCCTGCCCCGTTGTGTGGGCATGGCCTCTGGGAACAGTTCCGGTGTGTAGGAGAGAGGATATGGGAAGGAGAACAGAAGACTGGAGATGCAAAAGCATCTTAGATGTCATTTTGCCTCAAGGATAAATCTGCAAGCTTCTGCAGGATCTGGGGAAGGTGGGGCTGAAAAATGATGTATTTAAAATGGCAAATCAGTGGGCTGTTTACTGCTTAAATTCCATAGTCAGTATGGCCTGGTGGGTGTTTGGTTATATACTGTGGTTGAAATGAACTGACATGTCTTCCATTCATACGGTTTTCCCTCCGCACAGATACATGGTGCGTATGTTTGACATGCTAATATAGCACAAGGTCTGTTGCTGTCCAGTACAGAGCAGCTAAGATAATAGAAATAGTTGTATAAATATGGCCAAAAGAGATAACAATAAATGAATTTTCCTACTCAGTCACTAGCAAACAGTGATATGTCTTGCAGCCAGCCAGGTGCTGGCTAAACGAACAAACTTTGCAATACTGCACTCTCGAGCTTGTGTACTACAAAGGGAGTAGGTGCCAGGACTGGGGACCATCCTTGGAGAGGCCCTGGCCTTTCCCAGGAATTCCTCCTCCTGTGCATCCAGCCAATTCCAAGTGCTGCAGTAAGACAGAGTCATGCCTCAGACCTTTCCAGATGCTATAGGAAACAGCTAGTACGATGAACCACATCCATATGTTGTCAGATCTGGCTAACCCGCCTTGTAGTCAAAACTGCAAGCTGAATAACTGAAACCTTGCATCAGATCTGGAAAACAAACTGTTCTGTTTCATACCCCATCACCATCCCCAGTACGGATAGCAGGGATAACACTTCAGCTGGCAGCATTGGCCATGAGGTTTAACAGAATGCAGCTTATTCTTCCATGACTCTCAGTCCTGGAGTGCTGACAGCAAGGGACTAGAAGTGGGCCAAGGAAATTGATGCTGGATGTGAGTCAGGGACAAGGCTGAATTCAGCTTGGATTTAATATTATTGAAATACCACAGGTGTTTTCTGTTAGGATTTGGCCTCATATGGCAAGCCTGAAGTCAGGTCAGCTGTTCAGTGAAATCCAGCATTGAATTCTCATGAGCATGGTGAGTTGAGTGAGATTTCAGTCACACCTGAAGCAAAAAATAGTCCCTTTCCTGTTTGGGTGTGAACTTGGGACCAGAAATCACAGGGGCTGGTGTGAAGTGTACATAAACATAAGAGTAGGCTTGGGTGTACACACATTTTAGTTTTCTTTAGCTTAAATGGGATTTGTACCAATGAGCTGTAGCACAGGTTTGACATTGGGTCCTGTGACTGGAGGTTGACCCTTTACCCTGTTCATCCAAAAGTGGCTGTTTTATCAACTTCCAGTTGGTTGCAGAGGAACCTCAAGGTGTATTTTCAGAAAAGCCGTGAGAATTTTTGAGGCTGTCAGTGAGAAACTGCAGCAGCTCATCAGGTCATAAGTTATGTCCATGAATACACTGAGGCTGAGCCATGTGGGAGCCCTCCACAGTCCACCGGAGATGGGTGCTGAGATGCCTTTCGTGCAGTTGGCTCTGGTTTATGCCATGCTTTTTGGACCTTGCATTGCTTGCAGCTGTTCTGACAGATATTGTGAAAGTCCCACCAATGTAAAGAGAGGGACTTTCCAAGCTGTTCAGGGATCCAGTTTGCTACCTGTTGATCAGGGTTGGCTTTTGCTAACCTGGCTTGGTTAGAAATGCTCTGGAGAAGTGCCAGACTGGAGCAAGATGGAGTTACAACCATGGTTAGGTGTGAGCAGAATACGGTCATACTGCCATACTTCCAATGTTACACAACAAAGCCATCCTTGCTGTGCTTTCCAAGACAAGGCATATATATAAAAGGAGAAAAACATGTCTCTGCTGGGTCAAACTGAGGAGCCAGGAGCCCAGAGAAACCTGTTGGTGTGAGGTACAGAGTAGAGGTAACATCACCAAACCTTGGTGCCATAAGACTCTGGAGAGTGTGTCGTGTCATGCTTGTCTCTTTTTTGTTTGTCATGAAATAACATTACTCCCTTTTTTCCCCTATTTTGTCAATATAGAAAGTACACTGGTAGGCAGTTCCCTCTGATATTTTTCACTTATACTTTTGAGGTGTTAAAGAGACAGTAAGCGTTGGAATTGATAGCCTTTTGTATAGCTATACGTATTAGAATGGCACCATTTGTCACTTTCTAACCCAAATTACCAGCAATCCTCCATCAAATCACACCAAGACTGTAAAATACAACCAAAAAACCTCTCTAGTGAGAAAATAGGATTTTCCAAGTGTTATATATCGAAGGCAGGTACACTGGACTTAAAGATGGACAAAATAAAGCCTTTCCTTGTTTATTTTGGACCCTGGAGGAATCTGTAATGGCTGCAGGGGCCAAGAGGTAGCACCAACCACATCCTTGATTTTCTAGGCTCAGTATTAGTAGGAACTGACCCTAGTCTAAGCTTCATCTCTGCTTTGTTATTGGCCAACTCAGTCACTGGTGATTTGATCCAATATAGTCATTAATTAGCTGGTTTACTAGCTCATTTGCATTTGTATCCATTATTTATTAATTGTGTTCTATTATTCTTGATTAGTTTGACAGCAAAAAAGTGACAGTTATTTCAGGGAGAAGCTGGCTGGCTAATTTCTAATGAATAAGAAGCAGAGAGGGCTGGTTTTTTTTCTTTTGAGTTTCAGCAGGGCCAGTCACAAAGGTACAGAGATTCTGAGCTATTTGACTCTGTTTCTAAAAGAAGACTTTTCTCCTTCACACTAGTTTGATTTAAAACATTCAGCCTGCCCTCTTCCCCCTCCTCCCCGTGCACAGAGGAATTGGAGGAGTCTGAAACTCAACGTCTGGTTTTTGCTATCCTTAGCCAGTAAAATGATCGAATATGGCTTCCAAAATACACAAAGTGTGCAAGAGCTGGTTTTTACCAAAAGGCTGCTTTTTGCAGAGTCATTTTTTGCTTATAACTACGTACTAGCAAAGCCTGAGGGAACTGTAAGATGGATTTGTGGAGCCAGAGAGGTGGTTTTGTGGTGGTGTTTTTTTTTTGTTCCCCCCCAATCTCCCCTCGAATTTCACCTGTATTTCTGAGGTCGAATCATAACCAAAAGGAGTTTCTGTTAAACAAGAAAGAGAAGTGTAAATCCTTATCCTCCAGCTCTGGATTTACTCAGGTATGCAGCAATATTGTTTTATCACTGAAGCATCCATTGTATTAGAAAGCCTTGTTTACAGGAGCTTAAGCCCCCAGCTGACGGATAGAGCTGTTTCAATTTCCTTCAGTCATTCCCACTATGGATTGTATATTCAAGGGAAAATCCTCACCGCAATACTGAACATGCCACACTCTTAGCCGACTGACGTTTATTAACTAATACAAAGTTGCAAATGATGTACCAACACAGCTAAACAAAAGAGCCCAGTGTTGAGCCTAAATCAAGGTCCTAAATCATAAGCCGTGGTGTGACAAACTGCACAATGTTTGCCAGTACTTTTAAAATGGGGCTTTCTTGCCAGGCTGAGAATCCATAGAGCCTGGCCAAAGAAAACAATGGGAGGGAGCCAGGGTTCTCCCAAGCCTTGGCATGAAATCCACAATAGTAGCTTTGGCCGAGGTCCACGGACTCGAGCACATGCTCCATAAGGTCACTTCAGAACACCATAATTACTTGGTATTTACTTCAGTGGGTTTTGCAGACAAAAATAATAATAATAATAATAATAATTAAAAAAAAAAAAAAAAGTGCCACCAACACAGCTTAGGGACTCTGTTACAATCCCAGACCTTTCCTGTCTCGGAGCACCCTGTCTCTGGTACTGCACAATGGAGGGGTGAAGCACGGTCCAAATGGCTAAATAATAGCAGTGACGATAAGTAATACAGCACGCTTGGGAAGTGAGAGTGGACTTTATGTCCTGGCTTGTCCTTGAGCTCGTCAGCAGTGTTTGTCACTGCCATTCAGTGGCTGTTTACTGACCTTGGGGGCTGAATTCAGGGGTCACTGCTGAGTTCATCTAAGGCGAGTGTTTGCTTTTTCAGATATCCTCTTCTTTGCATCCTCTCCTTACTGGCAGTCCTGCCAGAGTAGTCAAGATCTGAGCAGACCGTTAGGACTGGAAAACAGCCCTGAATCCAAAGTCTGGTTCTGAACAACTCGGAGTAGGACAGGGGGACCGAAAAGCCAAGCTTATTCTGAATTGAGCCTGGATTGGATGGTGCAAAAACCCCTCTGATCCAATATGTCTGGTCCTGAAGCTCACAATTTGGGATGTTTGCTAGTGGGACCCTATATGTTTCTTACCCCTAGAAATGATCTCTCCAGGGTAGGGGAAGGAGCAGGGCTGAAGAGCCTTGTCCTGCCTCTGCCCAGGGCTGTCTCTGCTCTTACGTGTGGAGTCTCCAGGACTCAGCCTCAACTCACTAACACTCAGCTTTTACTATTTACATTTAAAAAAAGAAACCACATTTGATTATTCAGCATTCTTCTTTTACATTTTTATTGCCATTTGCAGAACTCCTCTGAAGGCCAGAGGAAACCTTTCTGCTTGACATATTTAATATTTTAGCACTTCATAGTGTCTTTAGACAAAAACATCCAACACGCACATGTGTTTTGGCAGCTCAGCTTGTGGCCTCTGTTCTGTTTCTGGCCTTGAGAAGCAAAAGAATGAAAGAAAAAAAGCCCCAACCCTTAAACTGGGTCAGCACGGTTCTCTTTATTTTTGTTGATAGCTCCATTTGGGATTTATGCATTGATAGAGGAGACGTAGGGAAAAACATATGCCCCAAGCATACATATGTCCTTGAAAAACAATGTCACATCTTAGTTTTCTTGGGCTGGCAATGCATGCATTCCACACTCTCTGTGATGTAGAACTAATGAAGATAGAAGTGCAAGAAAACCTCTAATCAAATCCAGTACATACCAAGCATAGCACACCAAGAAGCGCACCCGTCTGAAATCTCATGGTGCTGGAAGAAAAATCCAGGCCATGCAGCCACGACAGTCCGGTATTTCTAGCTGGTGATTTTTTAGGCAGGGTTCTGCATCCACAGAAAAACAAAACCAAGCAAAAGTGCTTCCTGGCATCGCTTTGTGTCAAATACTTGTAACCAGCGATATTCGGAGAGAGGCTCAAATACGCAGAAGTGCAGTTGTTAGAAAAGACTAAAGGCGTGAATTGAACATTTTCTTCTGGTCGTTCAGGATCTGTTTCCCTGTGCTTTAATCCCCTGTGTACATCCCAGAAGCTTTGCGCATATAAACTGTGTATTGCTGATACCATGGTGATGATTAGTAACCCCAAAAGAGAGCAGCTCTTTTGGCCAGGATGCTCTGTGAGCCCGGAGCGAGGGGTGTTAGCTCTGGTGCACAACACTGGGCAGCCCTGCCTTCCTGGTGCTAGCACTCTCCTATCTGCCTGTTTCCACCTGTTTTCTTTTGGTTTAGGGCATGAATTCCTCCTGAGAGAAGAGGTTTGAGGTTTTTTTACAGAATTCTGTACACAGTGATTTGCACAATGAGATCTGAGTATCTGAGGGGGGTTCCTGTGGTAGTGCCTGTAGCAGCAGGGGTAGAGATAATAGTAATAATAACTATACCAATAATAATAATAATAACCTAAACCAACAGCTGGTGGGAGAAGAAGCAGAAATGTGATGTGATTTTCCAATTGTCACATAATGTCAGAGCCCTGAAAATAAAATCCCTGTGTATCCTGCCAGTCCAGCGCTCTGGGCTGGAGAGGACAGCACTGGCTGGTGACATCTCCTGATCTGGATTGATTTAGAGTCTGTGCAGATTCAGGGAGAAAGAAATTAATAATACAGATCATTCTTCGTAACTGTGGATTTCCATTTTTGCTGTGTTATTTTAAACCCCAACCCTAAAATCCTGTTAACATTCAATCCTGTTATCTTCTACCCCATACTATTGTAACTTAGCCAGTATTTTAGCTGCCTTGTGCTTTAAGACAGTGGCTAGTCATTGAGGCATTAGCAAAGGAACTGGGAAATTTTTTTTAATTTCCAAGTCCCCATTGTTTTCAGAGATCCCCTGAAAATCACTTTGCTTCTGTGTCTTTAGGTGCTCACATGTAAAACAGGAATCTCAACTTGTCTGACAAGCGTTAGATAAATGCACAGAAATTTGGAGATGCCCCAAATTTCTTAGCTTGTGGTTTTTATTATGAGGATTTTTTGACTTTAGTGATTTGCAAATGCCATCCATCACTTATGACTGGTCCACTGCCAGGCATCTTGGGACCTGTTCTGGGTTTCTTTGCCATCAAATGGTCCAGTCTTCACTAGAAAGTTATTTGTCCTTGTGCATAGTGATCCCCTACCCTCTTCTCAAAAATGGGCTGATGGAGCAGTGCTGTGTGATTGTGAGCCCATCCTCTAAAGACTTTAGTCCTTCAAAGTAAAAGCGAGATGCTCGCCTCGTATCAGCTCCTCTCACAGTGCTACACCCTTGTTTGTGGGCTGCTGGGTTCCTGCTCCCTTCCTCCCAAGCATGCTTGGAGAGCTCCTGTAGAGATGGACGTTTCTTCATCTTCCCACTGCCTCAGTCTTGAAGGGAGCCATTCTGGGGAATATCACAGCATTGTGTTGTTATCATTTTCCAGGAGTGTTAAAGTCAACACATGTTTGATGTTAGTGTTGGCAGGGCCAGGATCGTATCAGTTGATAGTGTCCCAAGCTGGGGGAGAACCTCCGCAGTCTCCAGTTATTTACTTATGACTGACCCAGTAAGTGAACCCATGTGTACACAGGGAAAAGCATGGAAGTGGTTAATTTGAGATGGTTGGACAGGCATCTCTCTGCCTGTCAGCTTTACATCCCTCCCAGATGTGACACCTGATAGGGAAGCCACTGGTGGGAACTGACAAAAGGATACAGAGGAGGCAGATAAGGAACAGCATGAAATTGTCTTTTGCTTCCCTGTGAGTGCCAGGGAAGAAGCCAGCAGGTGTTTTCAAGGGGCAAATGGCTTGAACTGAACACCAGAAACCCAATTCTCATCTCTCAGGATAGTCTTCCTAAGCCTCTTGTGAACCTAACTTCTTGGCTCTGGACGGCAGCTCAGTATGGTTGTTGAGTAGATTCAGATATCTGCACATCTGTAAATAATGAACGATAGCAATTACATGTTCTTTCTGAAAGACAAAGCAGTACATTGAATACTGTTGGCAGGGAGCAAAGCCCAGGAGGACCAAGCTTATGGCTGCTGATTTGAACCGTCCCCTCTATTAAAGGGGCACAGTTGTCATGGTGGACTTGTCTGAAACCTACTGCTTCCAGCCTTCATGGTTCCTTTTACTTCCACCTCTCCTGTGGTTCTTACTTAGGCAAAGTAAAGGCTGACTAATGTTGGAAGGATTTGCCTTTCCATTCCCTCCTTCGCTCTTTTGGCTTTCTTTTCAGCACTCCTTTCATTAAAAAATACGTGCAGCAGCTTTGACCTACAGAATGCAGATGGGGAAACTGAGGCATGGGGAAAGGTACAGGGCTGAAAGTGGCACAGTGTTGGTGTGGGAGTGAGCAGAAGAACCAGGCAGAAAGCCAGTCTCTCCTGATTCCTTGTCCTGTGCTCAAGCGTTAGAGATGCATGCCATTTCATTTCTGGCAAAAGTAATAAATCCTTGCATGTGTTGTCCCTGGCGCATTTCATACTCATTTTCAGCTTGTGAAGAGCCACAGATAGCCTTCTGCAGTACAGTGAATTTCAGAGTCTGGCTTACCTTTTGCACATTTGGATCCCCTGTGCTTGCCCATCCCAGGACCTGTTTGTATTGTACCTTTAAACGCAACAGCGAGGAGTAAGCCTGTTTTGGTGCAATGAGTTCATACATGGAACCATGCCAAAGCTTAATGAGCAATCGGAAAGGTGAAGGAACATTCAACACACTTTTTTTGTTGCTGCTGCTTCTCCCAGGGGTGTCCTTTAACCCTCCGAGTTCAACACTCTATTATGCAAGTTTTGTTTTTGTGCTTAGCGGAGTGTGTAATCGTCCCTTCAGTGACTTGAAGAACTGTGAATGTTCAAAGACCATTTGGGGATCAGGGGGACAGAGGGGGAAACCCAAGCAGATAAGTGACCTGCTTAGGCAAGATTCACATTGATTTCACTTTCTGTTTGGTTTGCATAACTACTGCTGATATGGGCTCCTCTTCTGCACCAAACTCCAGAACTTCTGGCAGTTATCTTACTTCTTGGTTGTTAGTGATCTCTGTGTTACGTGGTGGAACCTTCTAGGCACTGAGCTTGATACACTTGGAGTTAGGTTCCAGCTACAATAAGCTAATAAGTGAAAATAATTGGCTTTTTTTTACCTCCAGCCAGAATAAAATTCCTCAGTTCCTCATTCAATATTCTGGAATATGAAGCGACAAATTCAGAAGACAATTTGCTTGGGACTATCTAAAAGGATAAAATGAAAGGAGTGCTGTTATTAGTATACATATATAGAGACGTGTATGAAAATCATGATGAGACGTTTGCCAGCCAGCAGCAGAGAGCAGACCCGTCTCCTAGGGGGAGCTCCCAGAGGGATGTGGAAGGTTAATTCTGCAGTTCCTGGGTAACCTCTGATGGTTACACAGGCACCTGGGTGGCAGTGGTGTTAGCCATGTAGGCAAAAAAAATGTGGGGGAGAGACAGGCCAGATCTATGTGTCTGGACACTTAGAAATGTAGGCCATACAAAAATGACAGGTTTGGAGAAGAAGATAGAGGGATGTGCTGGCTTGGAGATTTGGCCCCGGACCAGGAACATTGCTGAAGGCAGGGTGGAAGCTCCCTGTTATAGACAAATGCAGCTGTGGTTAAGGTGGTTCTTGAGGGCAGTCTTTGTTCAGGCAATTTAAAAAGAAACATGTAAACTTACACCTGCAAGAAGCACATTCATGTGGGTCTGAGCCAAACCCTGTGGAAGTCGTGAGGAATCTTTCCACTGACTTCAATGGGCTTTGAGTCCATGTCCCAGGTGATTGGTTTGAAGTGACACGTAGACTATTTTTGTCTGACAACTTTTTCCTTTCTGTTTTTTTCCAAAAACGCTAGTAAAAGAAGACCAAGTGAAAACTTCATCTGTTTTGCTAAAGAAGAGCTGAAGGTTATATTATTCACTAGTATCCCAGGGCTGTCTGTACGGATTGCAGGCCGCATAGCTGCAAAATTGAGAGGTCCCTCTTTTCTTTTTTTCTTCTCTTTTCTTTTTTTCTTCTCTGCTACTTACATTCTTGTTCTACAGATTGAACCAAGGGAATGGAAAGATCTCTGGAAACATTAACAAATGTGGTGTTTGCTTGCTTTACTGCATTACTGATTGCAGTAGGCATATGAGAGAATTTTTTTTAAATTTGTAGAAACAACTAACAAACTCTGCAATGACCTATGAAATAAGACACTCGCCAGTAGTAGTCTAGCACAATGGTTGGCAGGATAGGGCTTACCCTGCATTTTGGTTCTGTTTCCTTGACATTCCCTTTATCTTGACTTTTCTTTTTCACCCGTATGTAGTGTGGGCTCTCCCTTCTGCCATCAGTAACACAGATCAGTGGAGGCCTCCAACTCTATGATTAAGGCATTAAACATAACATTCTTCTCTACTGCCTAAAAGTTTCAAAGGAGTTTGGTTGCTGTTTTGTGGGCAGATGTCGTTCTAAGGGATTTTACAGTTGAATAGCTGTAGATGGGTTGGTATACAAACTGTTGCTGTACAAGGAATGTGTAAGAAAGTACTGACTGATGCATCTCTAGAGACACCATGCAAGAGCTTAACTTAGTCCTCTTTTTTAATAGAAACTTGGATCTCAAGCACTACTCTTGCGTAATGACAGGCAAAAGGAAAAACTAACAGGCATGCTTGCTTTTGAAATCCTTCAGTAGGCTTTAAAAAGGGGCTTTGCTAACAGTACCACATATAAGGGTGAAAAGATGACCAAAATGCTGATGAAAAACATTTTAAATGCAGTCAGAGCAATGTTATAGACAAATAAGTCGGGACTGGCAGCCTTTCCATGCAATGTGTCAGTCTGTGTTTTCCTATGTCTAATTATTGGGAGTGCCTTTCCCAGAATCATGATGATCTGAATGATCAGTGAGAGACAGAGGTTCCCCTTGAATCTGGAGGGGTGTCTGCGGGAGCTGCGAACCCTCTGTCTCGTTCCCCTCTTTTAACTCTGCTTCAGCTAATGTGCATCCACCTGCACACAGACGTGGTGTTGGTGCCCTCGTATATGGATTCCAGGAGCAGGGTACAGTAGTGACAACCTTCTTACGTAATAGCAGGTCCCAAACCTTTCCTGCACGTCCTACTTCAGTAGAAGACTGGCTTTTAGAGCCTGTAGCTGCCCCCTTATAATTTTTGCTAAATCATGGTCTTCCAACATACAGTTTACACTTTCACAATGCTTTGCAACTCTATCCGCAAGAATTTGTCTCTATATTTAATGTATTTTTCCCTTGGATTAAAGCTTCTGCTGACAGCACACTTGGCTAGGGACGGACCAGCTAACAGAGCAGGGTATATGATGGCAGAAGAACTGTGTTGTGCTCTGAAAGAGCTATTATTACTACTTGCATTTCCAATCACAGAGCTGGACTTCAGCTTGCTACTTCACAGATTCCCAAACCATAATTACTGGCTGCTGCCTCTGCCGTGAAACACTTTATTAAGTCTTTAGAAACATTAAGAATTTTCAGGAAATTTATGGGAGCTCAGGTCATGTTGCCTGTTTGTTTATATAGTCCAGGATCTGCCAAAAATGTAGTTTCTGTAGTGAAGCCCACACTCAGCCACATCTGCTTAAGAGAGTGATGGAAACTGCCTGTTTCATCTTATGTTGCCCTATCTTTGCGTGCGCTGTCGTGGGCAGTGTGATGCAGCCCTGCATCAAAGAGCAGAGAATGATTCTAGCAAAATTAAGTGAAACCATTGGACTCGGAGCCGATTTCTTGCTGGAGACAGCGACCTCTAGAGCAGTCCAAGTCTGGACGCTGGTGTTATAAGCTCATGTCAAAGCTGCCACTGCCTGCAGCAGGAGTCAGGACTGAGCTCAGAATGGGTAAGAAACCTGGGAACTGGTCCCAAGTGTTTTAAGGGACTGTTGTTTCCACCCACCTTCGGGGGGAGTTCAGGGCTGGGGTGGCTGCTTGAGTCAGACAAGGTGCAGCTTTATATGGGATCGTGCTTGACTGAGGAGCATTAGTATTCAGCAGTATGGCCCAGAGGTGCAACTCATAACCCTAAGTCCTGTAGTTTAGTTCATCTGCTGCTTTTTTTTGTTTGTTTTTCTTTTTGACAAAATTTACACTTTGGGCTTTGCAAATGCCCTGTTGTGTCACAAACATGTGGCATCAAACATGATTTGCCCAGTTGTCACACAGATGTGTCTGCCGTGCTGAGCCAGCTTAGCAATGGAAGGCAACCTACCAAATATATTGTACTGTGGCGATGTTGTGTAGTGTTTGGGGGTACATTTGCAGTCCAGTTACAAGGTATGTGTTATTACAGACCTCAGAACTAGCTTTTTACTCTGCTGTGAGAGATCTGTATTTTAAAAGCTGAAATTGGGAGTCCAAACTGGCAGCATTCAATGTGAAATAATTGTGTCTTGGTCTGTAGAACATTCATTTATTACAGGATGAAAAGCACTTGTAGTGAAGAAGGCCAGTTATGATTACAGTCTCTCTATAATCATATGTAGCACAGTCTAAAGATAACTTTACAGCAACCAGCTCACTCCTGACACCAGTCCAGCATGGTCTGTACTAATGTCAACGCAGAGGCTGATGGCTGTCCCTACAGAAAAAGCTTACCCCATTCTTGTGGAAGAGAAAAGCCCAGTGTTTCTGCCAGCAAGCCAGACTAATGTGTCTGCATCTATGGTGCTGTACGGCTTTGCAGCCAGACTGCATTATTTATCTCTGGGTGCTCCATGGGATTTACCCAGCTGGTCCCCTGGGATGGAGCTGTGAGCATGCCCTCTGCTTTTAAGTGCCCTTAGCAGTGTGGATATCTGCTGCAGGCAGGTTCTCTGGCTGACTCGGAGCTGATAACCTCTGTCTCTCCCATCTGGACTTGTAGTGACAGCACATGTACAGCATCAGGCAGACGCAGTGGTCTGGGGTCTTTCCCAGTGCCTCTTGGGATTGCCTGCCAGAAAATCGACAGCGTGAGCTCAGCTGGAAAGGGAAATGCCAGTGTGCTCCTCTGGATCTCGGTGCTGCCTCAAGGTGCTCCAGAGACTCCAAAGGTAAGTACAAGATTGGCACTTTTCCACTAATATAGGCACATTTTCTAGTATCCTTGTGTTAATGATAACTGTAGTCAGCTATGGCCCGGAGCCTATAAAGCTTTCCATCCTCATTTGTCTTTACAGACCAATAGGTGTGTAATGTAGGCTAGTAATGATACTAATTATCATCCATGAATTTCAAGGATGTAAAAGCCCATGCCAGCTCAGGGTTAGATAGCTCTTGACTCTCAGACCTTTAACAGGCCACTAGTTTCTCTTTCTCACCAGTGTTAATCGGCACAGCTTTGCTGACACAATGGAAGTGTCTGCAAAAGCAAAGGCAGCTCTGCCTTGGCAGCATGCCTCAAAGAGCTCCAGGCAGGGAAGGATGAGATATACCATACGCCTCCATTTCCTGATTTGCAGTATATCAAGATATAGACAGATCTTTATTTTTTGATGTGAAAGCAGAATGAAAAACTAGGTTAAATCAGTCTTGAGGGATATTAAGCCAGTTCTCAGGAAGCCTATGCAATTATTATGCCTCATCCCAGCCTTCTTGATTGGGAACATGCCTTTAAGAACATGATCAGCCCCAGGAGATCTCCCCCGTAGCCTGGGAATTCCACCCTGTCTGCTGACGAGGAGGGAGGCTGGGCCACAGAAACTCTCCATTCAGAAGGGAAAGCTTTTTTTCCTATTTTTTTCCCCTTTCTCTCTCTCTCTCTCTCTTTTTTTTTTTTTTTTTTTTTTTTTTGGCAAATTATAAATGTGCACGTTGGATTCTTTTGTCAACCAAATCTAATGGGACTGGCCTGAGCTGAATGGCTGGTCTGTGTGATGCTCGGACTTGGTTTCTTTTCAGGTGCTCATTGCTTGTTTCCACAAGATGATGATTAGCATCTGCCTTTGGGCTTAGAGCAGCTGTGGGCAGTGTGCTGTCTCCCTGGCTGGAGGGTGCTTGTGGGAGATGTAATTTGTCATGTTAGACTGGCTCGGGTCTGGGTCTGAAGAGATGCCTCTTCAGCCCCTGTGTTATCACAGGGCTGTGAAAATAGTGTAGGGCCAGCAGTAAGGATTTTTTGCTCTTTTAAAAGGTGGGATAGGCCTTCAAGGCTTGGCTTTCATGCATATTCTCTTCTGTTCCCTGCAAAGAATTAGGCTCCCAGTTCAGCTAGGATGGACTGGTTGTGTGGATGATGAGGGGAATAAAACAGTTAATCAAATCTCAAGCAGTAGCACAATTGTCAAGGCCAACATGCCTGTGATTTCCTCTGCTTCCTTGTGAAACTCCTGAGGTACCTGGTCCCAGGCTAGCTGGGGACCAGCTCCTGGAGTCTGAGGGGGTTTTTTCCATGGCATTTAGAGAACATGTTCCCAGATAGAGCATTTTATTAATTTGATATTTTGATAAAATCCACCCAGATCTGAAATTCAAAGTGGAGAAAAATAACTCCAGCCACTACCACTGAAAGAATGTGAAATCTTCAACCTGGCAACTGCTGGAGTGGGCTTCCCCCCCTATTCCCCCTGCAGCCCCCAGCCCCAAGGAAACATGTGGTTCACACACACACACACACACACACACAGAGCCTGTTCTGTTGGGAAATTACAGTTTGCCTTTGAGAGTGGCCATCCATTAAAGCTCAGTGCAGCTGTTCACGTGAAGACAACTTTAAACTCTTCCAGAAATTGCTGGCACACATCTGTGGATGTCTCTCCCTCCACCCCTTGCTCGATCCCTCAGCGCAGGAGTGAAATGCTGCCCCCCCCACCTCTACCCTTGGGGGCCACGAGGGAAAAGCTGGTGGCTCTGCACACATCCCACCTGCACGCCCACTGCTGTTGGCCACTTTACCCTCGTGCCAGCTCTTTTGTAAATGTCACATCATGCACACACATCTCCATACCCTCCTTGCTGAACAAGGCAGAGATCTGCCCCTCGTTATGAACCTCTTCTGCATTTTATGATGTTTAACTTTGAAATAACAGCTTCCCCCAGCTTTGCTCTGATTTGATCCGTTTCTGGATCAGCTATTGTATAATGTGTTGAGATGGCATCAACTTTTAGTTCACACCGCAAGCTCCCAGCTCAGGGTCTGTCTTCCTCCATACATTTAGTGCAAAGCTCTCTATACACAAAACGATGTGCAGACACGTCTGCACGATTGCCCCCTGCATCGTTGCTCATGCAACTTCCTTTTGTCACTGCATTGTTACAAATCTTTCTAAGCCTGTTTCAATGGGGCCTGCGTGCCTAAGTCACTGGATGGTACAAACATTCAAAGAGGGCATGTTAGCATCTGTGTTCTCCAGGAATAATCTTGTGTCCATGTTATTCCTCCACCCCATAACTGCAGGAGGAAGGAGGAGACCTGTACGCTCAGCTGGCTGAATGTTTCCCTTCCCACAAAGTAATTTTGTCAAAACCAAGTTATTGACATTGCAGTGAATTTCCTTTGTCACCCTTGCCCTGCCTGGGTGACAGGACACACTCCCATCGAAATGCAGGGATTGCTGCTGTGCCACGGCAGGGCGTGCAGAGCTGCGGCAGACCTGGGCAGCATGAGATTGTGTTTAATCCCTGGGCAACCCTCCCTCCCTGCCCAGGGTGGTACAGAATGCATGTGAATTCAGAGTTAAGGCTCTGGGAGGGGTCTGAAGTCAGGAATTACACCAGCACATCTCCCACTTCCATGGGCAGTAACCTGCATTGGCACGAGTGGCTCAGAGGCCATTTGGGTTGCTGTAGCTTTTGGGAGACAGAGTGCGTGGACCGTCTCTCTCCCTAAGGCGGAGGGTTTGGGCGGCTCTGATCGATATGCACAGCCCGTAGGAGGACTCCTGAGGCTGTGCTCAGCTCCACACATTGGGCAGCCCAAGGCCAACTGTGGTCTCTGCAGAGAGCTGAGCCTGCTCTGATGGTTGGCAAGCTGGTCCTTGTGTGACAGGGTGGCAAGGGCAGGGTTACTGCAGCCCATTGAGAGCAGTTGGGATCCCAGAGTGAGAAAAAAATGGGCACCATATAGCCAAGAACTATACTTTAAAATGTAAAGTAATCCAGTCGTTTCCAGCCAGCGGCTTTTCCCCAGCTGTTCATTTCCAATAGAGTATTATGATCAGTAATTGATACTCTCAGATGTCTCTGCACAATCCCCAGAGAAGAATGGCCAGGGCAATATATTTTTTTTCCCAACTCACTGGAAAATTGAGCCCCAGCTGGGGCTAATAAGTGCTTTCATTAAAATACTGATCTTAATCCAAAGCTGAGAATAATGTCTTCTCTGTGTTGCAGCTCTCCTCAGCTCTGACATGGGCTATGCTTTTTAACAAGAAATGAAAGGAGGATAAATAGACACTTCTCGCCCCAACATCATAATAACACCAATGTTAGGTCCCAGTGAGGTCAATGTTTTTTTGATTGCACCAGTGGAATGTGTTCTTGTTTTTTCCATGTGATGAACTCTTTCCAGTGATGGAGGTGGGTTGTATGGCCAGTGTACCCCTCCATCCTCCTCCTGAATCCATCCTGCTCCACTGCCCACGGGTGGTCTCATCAGGAAGAAAATGGGGAGCAAGCTTGTCTGGGTGCTGTGGGCATGCCAAGATGTGTGTGTTGGACTGCAAGGCAGAGGCAAAACCGTTCCATGATTTCAACACAAGGGTTCATTTTGTCCTCACACCTCTTCATTTTCTTCTGGCCAAGGCAGAGAGATTATTACTAACATTTACTCATCCAGAGCTTCTCAGATGGAGAGGTGATTTGCAAACCACATCTTGAAAGGCTGAAGGATTTTTCCCCCATTCTCACGCTACCTTCATGCAAAGAAAGAGAAGAGATCTCCCCTTTTTTTCTAGGAATAGGGCCTGTAAATTTCTGAGTAAAGGTCAGTAAGTAAATGTGAATGACAAGAGCCTAGTTTCATGGTTTTGGATACTGTCCTGTTTCCAAGGCTGGATATGAGTTTTGTTCCGATCAAGAGCAGGATCATAAGGCATGTCTTGCTAAGTGTTCCTGTTGTTCGGCAAGCCATTGAGTGTAACATAAGACACAATTCCTCTCCCTCACTTCCCTCGCTCCTATTCATTTTGTTATCTCTCTGTTATACCTTTAATTTGAAGATGGTCTTGTCTCTGCTCACATCTTTTCTACTTGTGCTGTTCTGCACCAGAGGCCACAGAGAGGGATGCTCTGTGAGAAGCCTCAGATGTCATGGGAAGAGAGTTGCAAGTAAGACTGGCTGGAAATCCCAGAAGAGTTTTCTGCATGTGCATCGGGTTTAAAACATATGAAGCTGATGGCTATTTGAGGATGAACTACTGTGACTCATTGCTGGAACAGGAATATGTATCCTGATGCTCCTGTAAGGAATGCTCCAGGCATGCAGAGAGGTATGGTTAGATGAAGTGCTGATAGTTGAGGTGCATTATGAGGAACAGCTGAACTGTGGGATGCTTCCCTGAAATGATGTCTCTTTTTTTTTTTTTTCATTAATTCTCTCTCAGTGTCCAGCCTTATAGCTACAGTTTTTGCTTGTAGGGGAAAAAGGGTATTCTGGGTAGCAGAGTTAGAAAGCAAAGTGCACAAAAATAGAGAATTCATCAAATGCCTCTGAAAACATGTGATCATTCCCATTTGCTCTCTGAGGAGTCGTACAGCTCTGGGGACAATTTTTAACTCTAATGAATGGCTGCTGCGTGATTTATTCTTTTCCTTACTGAATCTAGAATGCCCTTTTTGAACATCAGCTCTCTTTCTTGTACTTGCTGGCCAATAAAAGCGAAGGGCCAGGCTTTGATAGTTTTACTGACATCAGATTGCACATTATTTCTTAAGAACTGCCCTTCCCTGCATTGACACCACTCATAACTAGTGCTCAGTGCAGGTAGGGATTTTGGATTCAGGGTGCCACCCATCTATAAAGCAGTGTAACATCCTAAATTCAAGCCTGATAGAAGGGGCCTCTTGCAACATTGGATGCAACTTGTAATATGAAGGACTAGTTCTCCCTGTCCTGCTCATTTCACTGAAGTGGGTTATCTAATGTCACTGCAGGTCATAGATCCTTTTTTGAAATCCTCTTGCTTTGTGAAGTTCTACTCAGTCTTAAATGTAAGGATAGGACATCTTGTGTGCTGGTTTTAGCTATCCTATGCATCTATGGAGCTGGCACTGAGGCCTCACAAATCCAGTGGATTTTGACCTACACCAGCTATTCTCAGGTAAGTGAGATAAAGGTCAGGTCTGTTTGACAAAGACAATAGTAGAACTGTAGTTAAAAATGAAGCATTAGGGACGTTCTGTATGGATTTATGAAAACAAGTGGAAAATACAGAGATTTCACAGCAAATCTAAAACATTGCACTGCTTAGTAAAAACTAAAGTTAAGAGTTGGGCTTAGAGATCACAGCTGGAAATTACTTTCTTGAACTGCACTCAGAGACAGACTGCCGCAGAGCCCTGCAGAGTGGTGCTGCCACTCCTGCTTCCAGGGCTTTCCTGTGCTCTGACCACTGCACCCAGGTCTGGCATTATAATGGTCCTCTAGCTCACAGCATCCTGTACAGATGTTCATCCTACTACATAAAAATATGTCTGCATGTTTATCTTTGCCTGTAGCATTATCTTGCATTTAGTCTGTAGGGTCTTCAGGGCAGGAACTACCTTGTTTGTTTTTTTGTGGAGCACGTGACACATCTAAACCTGCTCTGCAATGCTGCAACACCGCTATGCACTTGCCCGAGTCCTGTTTGGGAGGGCATAGGATGTCTCCTGTTACCATTACAGGGTAACCTGCAGTGAGTATCCGCAGCACAGCTCGGCCCTGCTGCCAGCTGAAATCTGTTCAGCTTCCCAACCAGCCGGAGAAGGACAAACCATTCATTTAGATTGCATGTAACCCTTTATAAGCCAGGAAGCCAAGAATAGCAGAGAAGAGGGGTTGGCAGACTCCCCTGTGGGTTAAGAAGGAGCTATTTGTTCTCATAATTACTTGTCTAGGATAGGGGTCTGTTTGACAGTGCTTTCCTGCAAAGCATCATGTTTGCCCTGAAGCCAAATAAAACCTTGGTGCAGACTTCTGCCCAAAGAGAAGAAAAGGCAACTCAGAGGGAGTTTATGTGAATAAAAACACTGTAGCTGTTTCAAAGCATCTCTTGTGCATCAGGCAAGTGTGATCCCTAATCTCTCAGATGCCTAAAAGGCTCCTTAATATCCAGGAATAGGCACAAACATGGGCTGGTTTCCCTTCCCCTTCACTGAGGGTTTTTAACTCAGTGTATGTCAGACCTCTCTCCCACCTTGCTCCACTGCCCACCCTGTGGGTTTCATGTATTTCAAGAGATGCCAGTTCTGAAAACCTGTGTATTCCTTTCCCTGGGCAGAGCTGGCCAGGAGCTGCCTTCTGGGGTAGCTGGAGGGATCAGGTGCTCTCTGTTCCTTGTTTCCCACAAATACAACATCTGGGATGGCTGAGAGCAATTTGGGCAGAGTGGCTGCTGCTTGGCTGGTAATTGTGGCTTTTGGGTTTTATGTTACCCACTGACTAATCCTGTGCAATCTTCTCAGGTTTCCAAAGCTTAGTTAAAGTCAGACTGTCCATACTCCTCCCTTCAGGCTGTGATGATGAGATTCGGCTTTTGTATGGGAGGGGGCATTTCACTGCAGACATGACCTCTGCTAGGCTGCCGGGCACGACATCTGCAGTGCTCAAACTGCAAAAGTGAGGGTTGGGCAAGCGACTCTTGATTTCAGAGGTTTTCTTTTGTTATTTCATCAACTTTAATCATTTTACCATCATCTCCAGTAACAAGTGCACCTAATGAATTCGTAGAAGTATTATTGCCTGCTGTGGGATATGGTCCAAATTGCTCAGCTGTGTCCTGCAGGCTCAGTCATGCTCGAGGCTGAGGGAAATTGGCCATGTGGTGAGTGGGGCAGGTGTGTGTTTTCAGAGCAGGCAGACCTGAGCTCTTGGTGAGCAACTGCTGTGAAATTCAGAGTAGCTGTGGTGGTCCTGATCCCATGTAAGAGATCCTGTTGGAAATGCAGGAAGGAAAACAGCATCAGTTATAAACAGTTATACTGGCTCTGGGGGGAATAACAAACTGTAGGTTTGCTTTCTGTTGGAAAATTCTGTATCTATTACTTGAAGACACATAAGGAGCAGGTGCACTGTGCAGGGAAACAGCAGTTAGCGGCTGAAGTAAAGCCCCTGAACACTGAGAAATTACTTTTGCAGTTTTTCAACCACTTTCTTGGTTCCCCTGATATTTCCTATGAAAGACAAGTTTCTTCCTTCCCTTGTGCAAATGCCTGAACTGAGGCTAGCACAGCACATGGACATCAGATGCCTGCAGCTGCCCTGTCTGCATGGGGGCTCTTCCAAGCCTGCAGTGCTTTGGAGACCTGGAAGGGAAAGATGCCTGCTGACCTGACAGTTGTCTCAAGTTGATATAACTACTGCTTTCCTTGGCTTCTGTGAAATGCTTGGTGGAAAAATAATGACTGGGCCAAATCCTGTTATTTTACATCAAGGTAATCAAAGTGGTCACTTCACTGGCTGCTTCAGAATAAGGTATTTCCTCTCTCAATAAGCCAGTTTGACCTCCAGTTTCTCTCCTCTTTGAAGAGCAAGTGAGTTGGTAGCTGAATGTCCAGATAAAACACCTTCAAATTAAGCTGGGCGTAGACTTCTGAAGGCATTTGGTTGTGTAAGATTTCATCATGTGCCAAAGTCAAAGCAACTCTAGCAATTCATTAAAAGGGGGGTGTGTGTGTGTAGGACAATGTGAATGAAATAAAATGATGGACCTCTGTTGTGGTTTAATCCTAGCCAGCAACTAAGTACCACGGAGTCATTTGCTCACTCTCCCTGCCCCGGTGGGATGAGGGAGAGAATCGGAAGACTAAAAGTGAGAAAACTCATGGGCTGAGATAAGAACAGTTTAATAATTGACATAAAATAAAGTAAAATAGTAATAGTAACAATAACAACAATAATAATATACAAGGCAAGTGATGCATGATGCAATTGCTCACCACCTGCAGACTGATGCCTAGCCAGGCCCCAAGCAGCGATTGCTGCCCCGCAGCCAACTGCCCCTGGTTTATATACTGAATATGATGTCATATGGTATGGAATAACCCTTTGGCCAGTTTGACTCAACTATCCTGGCTGTGCCCCCTCCCGGCTTCTTGCTGGCAGGGCAGGAGAAGTTGAAAAGTCCTTGACTAGTGTAAGCACTACTTAGCAACAACTAAAACATCGGTGTGTTATCAACATTATTCTCATGCTAAATCCAAAACACAGCACTATGCCAGCTACTAGGATGAAAATTAACTCTATTCCAGCCCAAACCAGGTCACTACCCACCCCTTATTCTATACTATCTACATCATGCCCAGGTCCTACACTTTCCAATACACTCCAATTAATCGCCACCACTTTTCCTGTCTTTTGATATATACACATAGATATCATTCCTTAGTCTGTGGGTCATCCCTCTAAAACATCCGTTGAGTTAATTTAGTCCATGACTTTGGGCTCCATCTGTCATAATAGTCTTTCAGGGCAGGAGAGACGGTGTGCAGTGTTGAATTGCCAGTTCTGGTTCCATCACCGCTGCACTTTGCTCATTGTCAAAGTTCATTCTTCATTAATCTGGGCGATTCTTACTGTAATACCATTATGTGGCATATAGCAACCATAGAAGTGATGACATACAGTATTACATAACAATTAACAACACATAATTCAGTTCATTGGCTATTTTCACCCCAAATCAAATCCCCTTGTGGTACACGTCAGGCTTCCCCATCCTTTCACATTACCCACCAAGTACACCCAGGTCCTTGAGCAGAAGCAATCCCAGGGATGGGTTTGCCTTTGCCTGAAGGGGGAGTAACCCAGACTGTCTTCCTCAGCATATTTCTTATGTGCACTACAGGGACTTTATCCCCTTCTACGGTACGTAAGAGTTTTGATTGGGCAGGGCCAGCTCGATCAGGAGATTCCCTAGTGTTGACTAACCAGGTGGCCTTTGCTAAGTGTGTATCCCAATGTTTACATGTTCCACCACCCATTGCTCTCAGGGTAGTCTTTAACAGCCCATTGTGTTGTTCGATTTTCCTGGAGGCTGGTGCATGATAGGGGATGTGATATACCCACTCAATGCCATGCTCTTTGGCCCAGGTGTCTATGAGATTGTTTGGGAAATGAGTCCCATTGTCTGACTTGATTCTTTCTGGGCTGCCATGTCACCACAGGACTTGCTTTTCAAGGCCCAGGATGGTGTTCCGAGTGGTGGCATGGAGCATGGGATATGTTTCCAGCCATCCGGTCGTTGCTTCCACCATGGTGACCACATAGCGCTTGCCTTGGCGGGTTTGTGGGAGTGTGATATAACCAATCTGCCAGACCTCCCCGTATTTATATTTCAGCCATTGTCCTCCATTCCAGAGAGGCTTTAACCACTTGCTTGCTCAATTGCAGCGCATATTTCACATTCATGGATAACCTGTGCAATAGCGTCCATGGTCAAGTCCACCCCTCAATCACGAGCCCATCTATATGTGGCATCTCTTCCTTGATGGCCTGAGGTGTCATGGGCCCACCAAGCTATAAATAATTCACCCTTATGTTGCCAGTCCAGATCCACCTGAGCCACTTCAATCTTAGCAGCCTGATCCACCTGCTTGTTGTTTTGATGTTCTTCAGTGGCCTGACTTTCGGGTATGTGAGCATCTATGTGACGTACTTTTACAACCAGGTTCTCTACCCGGGCAGCAATATCTTGCCACAATGCAGCAGGCCAGATGGGTTTGCCTCTGCGCTGCCAGTTGCTCTGCTTCCATTGCTGCAACCACCCCCACAGGGCATTTGCCACCATCCATGAGTCAGTATAGAGCTAAAGGGCTGGCCACTTGTCTCGTTCAGCAATATCTAAAGCCAGCTGGATGGCTTTCACCTCTGCAAACTGACTCGACTCCCCTTCTCCTTCAGCAGTTTCTGCGACTTGTCCTATAGGACTCCATACAGCAGCTTTCCACCTCCGATGCTTTCCCACAAGACAACAGGACCCATCAGTGAACAGAGCATATTGCTTCTCATTTTCTGGTAGTTTATTGTACAGTGGGGCCTCTTCAGCACACGTCACCTCCTCCTCTGGTGATATTTCAAAATCTTTGCCTTCTGGCCAGTCCATGATCGCTTCCAAGATTCCTGGGCGACTGGGGTTTCCTATTCGAGCCTGTTGTGTGATCAGTGCGACCCACTTACTCCACGTAGCATTAGTTGCATGATGTGTAGAGGGGACCCTCCCTTTGAACATCCAGCCCAGCACCAGCAGTCGGGGTGCCAGCAGGAGCTGTGCTTCAGTACCAACCACTTCCGAAGCAGCTCAAACCCCTTCATATGCTGCCAATATCTCCTTCTCAGTTTGAGTATAGCGGGTCTCCAATCCTCTGTATCCCCGACTCCAAAACCCTAGGGGTCGACCTGGAGTCTTTCCTGGTGCTTTCTGCCAGAGGCTCCAGGTAGGGCCATTCTCCCTGGCTGTGGTGTAGAGCACATTTTTTTACATCCTGCCCTGCCCAGACTGGTCCAAGGGCTCCTGCATGAACTATCTCCTGTTTCATTTATTCAAAAGCTTGTTGTTGCTCAGGACCCCATTTGAAATCGTCCTTCTTCTGGGTCACTTGATAGAGAGGGCTTACAATCAGACTGTAATTTGGAAAATGCATTCTCCAAAACCCCACAACGTCCAAGAAAGCTTGTGTTTCCTTTTTGCTAGTCGATGGAGACATGGCTGTTATTTTATTCATTGCATCCATTGGATCTGACAACATCCATCTTGCCATTTTATTCCTAAAAACTGGATCTCCTGTGCAGGTCCCTTGACCTTACTTTGACGGCAAAACCTGCTTTCAGAAGGATTTGGACTATTTTCTTCCCTTTCTCAAAAAATTCCTTTGCTGTGTTGCCCCACATGATGATGTCATCAATGTATTGTAGATGTTCGGAGCTTCATGCTGGAGTGCAGTCTGGATCAGTCCATGGCAAATGGTAGGGTTGCGTTTCCACCCCTGGGGCAGTTGACTCCAGGTGTGCTGGACGCCCCTCCAAGTGAAAGCAAACTGTGGCCTGCACTCTGCTGCCAAAGGTATTGAGAAAAACACATTAGTGGTATCAGTTGTGGCGTACCACTTGTCTGCCTTTGACTCCAGTTTGTATTGAAGTTCTAGCATGTCCGGCATAGCAGCACTCAGAGGTGGCATGACTTCATTCAGGCCATGATAGTCTACTGTTAGTCTCCACTCTCCATTAGACTTTTGCACTGGTCATATGGGACTGTTAAAGGGTGAGTGAGTCTTGCTGATCACTCCTTGGGTCTCCAGTTGACAAATCAGCTTATGGATGGGAATCAGGGAGTCTCGGTTGGTGCAATATTGCCTCTGGTGCACTGTTGTGGTAGCAATTGGCACCTGTTGTTCTTTGACCCTCAGCAACCCCACAATAGAAGGGTCCTTCAAGAGACTGGGCAAGGTAGACAGCTGTTTAATTTCCTCTGTCTCCAAGGCAGCTATACCAAAAGCCCACTGGTACCCTTTTGGGTCCTTGAAATACCCTCTCCTGAGGTAGTCTGTGCCAAGGATGCATGGAGCCTCTGGGTCAGTCACAGTGGGCTGTGTCTGCCACACATTCCCAGTTAGGCTCACTTCAGCCTCCAATATGGTTAGCTGTTGGGATCCCCCTGTCACTCCAGAAATACAGATGGGTTCTGCCCCTTTATAGCTTGATGGCATTATGGTACACTGTGCGCCGGTGTTGACTAGAGTCTTATACTCCTAAGGGATGAATATGAACCAGGGCTATCATGAGAACAGATGGAGGAAGAGGCAGAACCCATAAATGAGATGGTAACCACCCTATCCCTATCCCTGACTGAGCTGTGAGATATGTGAAAAGATTTCAGTCATCGTCCAGGCAAGCACATTGTCACATGGCTACTCTGATGCTGGGATAATGGGCCAGTAGCCTGGAATTAGAGGGTAGGGAAGTCAAGCAGCTGGGATCCCTTTCTAGGGAAGGGAGCATTGACAAAGTGATTGGAAAAGAGGCACAAACCCTCTGCCTCTGGAGGTAATTCCTGTCACGTGTGAAGGAAGGGTATCCCTTCAAGAAAGATGTTATATGTCACCCAGGCAATTGGACCACCATGGAGAGAGGTATCCAGTATCTGAGAGAATTAGCCATGCTGGAGGTGATTTATGATTTATCGACCTGGACAACGAGCAGTTATCCAAAGATCCAGATGAAATCAGGTGCACTCGACCCATGTGGTGGAAGTTTGTATAGAGTGCACCATCGTCACATGCAAACTCATTGGCAGTAATGACATGGAAAGATGGAGAGGAACTGATGGTGCATGAATTGGCTGGCCAATTCTGGCAATACAAAGAAAGTGTCTCTTCCTCCCTATGGGCCTGCATCTCGGCTGTGGAAAAACTGTCCTGGGAGTTCCAGCAATTCAGAGAGGATAGTCCTACTCCCCACCCATATGGACCAGTATCTCAGCCATTAGGAGTAAACATCCCTCTGCTCAAGAGAGAGGATATAGTGGATACACACCATGGGCCACCCTGTGGTTTTACCTCCAGTTTGAGGCCAGTTTGACCTCCAGTTTCTCTCCTCTTGGAAGAGCAAGTGGGTTGGTAGCTGAATGTCCAGATAAAACACCTTCAAATTAAGCTGGGCATAGACTTCTGAAGACATTTGGCTGTGTAAGACTTCATCATGTGCCGAAGTCAAAGCAACTCTAGCAATTCATTAAAAGGGGTGTGTGTGTGTGTAGGACAATGTGAATGAAATAAAATGATGGACCTCAAACTGATAGACAGCAAAATTTTGAGGACCTCTAAAGGATGTTTCAAATAAATATTTAAAAGTTTGAATTAACATTTTGGCCACTGACTGTTGTATGAAGCTGATAAAATTATGTCTTTTAATCAGCTTTTCTGTTTAGGTTTGTGAGGTTTTGTCAATGGTAAGTTGTAAACTGTTTATTTCCATGTCCAAAAAGCTCTGCTTCCCATGAATAAGTCTTTGGCCTTTTCTCCAGGAAAGGATGTAATTTCTCGTGCTGAAGAGATGTTTCTTGCACACAAGTGATTAGGTTGCTGTACTGGTTTGGTTACAGGATTGTTTTCAGACACTATTCATAAGATTTTTGTGCCTCCATTTCCTTTCTGTGTATTAGTTCTCCTGGCTGCAGATGAACAGAGGTGGATGCTCTGTGGTATAGATGCTTAGCTCTCAAAGTACTTTAGGATTCATTGATGGATCATTCAAGATGGAAGTAATCCTTGGCATATCTTGTGTTATTCTCTCTTTTTCATAAGAGGAGGATATACTTTTTCTTACCTTGATATAGGACTCAAAAGAGGTGGGTATACACCCTGCTCTGCCTCTTACTAGAGACCTATAATGTAGCCCATTTACACTACCCAGGCTAAAAGAAAGACTAGAGTTGGTCTTAAATATCATGTTAAAAGGTTTCCAGTATAGTTGACCCTAGTTTCCTCTAGTCTGTAAAAAACCACTGCTTGCGTGGAACAGCCATTTTTTGAGTGAGATCTACATGCTTTGAAATCCACAATTAATCAGAATTTCAGAAGCTGCATCTGGATAGCATCCCAGCCTTTCAGAGCTAAGGTGTGCTCCGATCAATGGTATGGCTTCAGGTCCTTCTATAACTGAAAAACCTTCAAGGATACACTTTCTTCATCCTAACAGATGCTATGCTATGAATTGGATCAGTCTATACTGATGGAATTTGGCCTTTTGTCAACATTAATATAATAAAGGAGGTTGGAATATTTTGGAGGGAGATTTTCCACTGTGCTGGGCACAGATGGTGGCTTGTTCTAGTGAGACAGTACAGGAAGAAGAGGTGGGGTGGGCGGTTCATCAGCAAGTTGCTGCACTCATTTGTAGAAGAGTGTGTCCTGGTTTTAAGAGGTTCACCATCCCTCTTGGGGTGTCCTTGTCTTTCATGAGGACTGGTCATTAAAAGACCCTCTTCTGCTTTTCGCTGCTGTGGTCAGATATCCAGCAGTGACGAGCCATTTTTCTAAGTTTGCTTTATTTGTCATGTTGAGCTGGTAGTGTTGAGTGCCATGACTGACTGAGCACCCGAGCTGGCAGCGGAAATGTCCAGACAGCCCATGAACAGCAGCTTAATGCATGTGCAGGTACGGTATGTGTTTGTATCTGAATGCATAGTCTGTGTGGGTGCACATGTGTTCCTGGGAAAGTTTTTGAGTGAGTGGCTAATGCATCTCAATTACATCCCAGTCTGG
This sequence comes from Pelecanus crispus, assembly GCF_030463565.1. Taxonomy (NCBI): domain Eukaryota; kingdom Metazoa; phylum Chordata; class Aves; order Pelecaniformes; family Pelecanidae; genus Pelecanus; species Pelecanus crispus. Next base: position 11,778,355 of record NC_134650.1, on the reverse strand, counting down.
AGCAACAGCCTTGCTAAGGAATTGAAAATCTGTAAAGAATCCACTGAAGTTAAAAACACCATTTGGTTTCCTTCGCCGGAGGGACACTCATCAATATCTCTTTCTGTTAATATCAGAGGGTTAAAGCCTTGGCAATGTTCTCAGCTGCCAGATGCAGGCAGAGTTCAGATGCAGGCAGAGTTTTTTTTGTGAAACGCAATTTCATTCCTGTTGGGTTAAAGCTCCAATTTTGCCTGACACTGCAAGTTTCTTAAAAGGAGCAAAAAAGAGATTGGTGTACAGGCTTTTTCCCATTGTATGTGTCCTGTGAATGAACTGGCCTCTTGTTTTATCTGCATCAAGCTGGATTTCCTTACAGTTCACTCCCCACTTGGGATCACGTGAAATCTTGGGTTCCCTGAAGTGAGAGACTGGTGCTTTGGTGCTTATACTACATCTCCGGACAGTGCACAGCGCTTTGTGAGCAGCGGTGATTGCTGTGTCAGAGGAACTGAGGCACAAGGAGAAGTTCCTAAGTCAATCTTCATCACTTCACATATGGTGCAGGAGGGGTGCTAACTCAGCCTCAAGCTTTTTCCTGCTTCAGACTTAGAAGCAACCTTAGCAGTGCTGAATCCCATTTCTTTCTCTAACATATCTCTAATAATAAATCCCATTTTCTTTCTCTGTCTGACAAAGGACACTCGTTCCCAGAGCCAGTAATAAAGCAGATTTCTTCAGAGACCCACTGTGCTGCTCAACCCTGCCTCTTAAACATTTAAGCCACTTACCCAAGGTTACACAGCAACTCTTTGGCTTCACACTAAGTGACTGAAATGCCTGCGATTGCGTGGTGGTTGTATTCCCATCTCTGCGGCGAGGAATTTCCTCTGGTGCTTCTCAGTTCATTAGCGTGCTGCTGTCTGACACCACCAGTCTCCACCAGCTGCCTCCAGCCCGTGCTGCCGCAGGGGCTGCGCCGCACAGACGGGGACACCTGGTCAGTGCACACACCCTGCTCCTCAGGGGCTTTGCAGCCCAACCGCGGACATCTGCTCTGAGCTGAGAGTTGGCACTAGAAGGGTTTTGGCCTTGGAAGGAATATATTTACTTTGTACAGCTTTTCTGTAAAGAAGCTTCAGATGGAGAAGCCCAATAATCTATTTAGTCTAGTAACAACAGAGCATGCCAGTGCTTCTGGAGGAGCCCCCCCACCAGCACAGCTGGTTACATGTATAACACTTTCCTGTAGGAGAGGAAAAAAGATATTTTATTCCTCCTTCTTGTTCATCCTTGCCCCATAGCACTAGGGCACTAATTTTGTCTGGCTCAGCAAGTATCTTGCAGGTCGAGGCAGTGGGGGAAGAACAAAATCTTTTGGTTCTGAAGAAAGGTATTTTCCTGCAGTTGTGGAGAAAACTCTCTCTTCAGTCTTCCCAACAGGATCTACTACAAAAATCTCTCGATGTTACTGCCTTTTGCCAGTCATGGCTAAACTCGATTGCATACTGCTGCAGGCTTTGCTTTTACAGAGTGACTTTCAGCCAGCAAGTTCTGATAGCAGAGCAAAGGTTGACTTGTTAGGATCAAGCGTGAGCATGAAAGGCATACATATGCCCTTTTAATTTGGAAAAACATAGCTGTGACTGTTGTGTGAATGAATGATAGGAGCATGCCTGTGTTAGAATGCTGGAGCCAAAGCGGTGCGTGTGGGATGCCACATCAGACTGGGGAGGACCAGACCACAGGTACTCCATGGAGTTCGAGCCTCCATCCTCTGTTGCGAGCCCAGAGCAAATCTCCCAGGATATACGAAGTCCCAGTCCCATGTTATCTTCCCTATCCCAAAGAAGCCAGTCATCATTGAGGGGGCTGCTGGCCCGTGCTGCGGCAGAGCAAAGGAAATGCCGGGGAAGGTGTCTGATCTGGGGAGAGGGACTGGAGAACAGAAGATCCCTGAGTGGAGGAATATAGGGCCAGAGGGGTGCTCTGGGGAGAGAAGGAGCTTGGAGCCCCAAAAGGACACAGCTGTTGGGAGTGAGGAGGAAAGCAAGGCCGGATGACAGGCAGCATCTGGCTGATCTGCATGGCAATGCAATCTTATGATAGCTAGAGAGGGTATTTTTTTTAATTAACCTTTTGCAAAGTGTTTGTGTGATAAACTTCAGTCATCCCATATTCCTGAGAAGGAGAATTGTCGTCTCAGGGATTTCACAAGGCTGCTGTCCTGGGAAGGGGCATGTGTTGGCCCTGGAGACAGGCATAAAAGCAGGGTGTGGGTGTCCTGCCAGGATGCGCATGTGCCCTGAGGACCGGGTGCTGGAGAGACCCTGCAGGGCACCTCGGGGCCAGCTGTGTTTGGACTCCCTCCATTCAGAAAGCTCAGAGCACATGTGCCTGGGTTGGAAACCTGACTCTGCAGGCTGCTGAGTGTCCAAGAGACACTGTGACCCACCTAAGGCTCCAACACCTCATGTAAACCCACTAGATGCAGTGTGAGCGTAGCGATGCATCTGCATCCTATGCAGATGAGCACAGTCATGAGGGCAGGAGCAGCTTTGCATGAGGCAGGGTTGTGCTGCCTCCAGGGGGGTGGCGTGGGGCGCAGGGGGACATGGCTAGTGTTTATGGGATGGGGCCAGGAAGGGCAGACTGGGCCTGGGCTGGCTCCGCAGAGAGCTTGCAGTGCCTGCCCGTGTCCGGTTTGGCTCTGCACAGAGCTGACATCTCCTGGTTTGTATGACATTATGCATTATGTGATAATTATAAAAATGTGAAAATAGGACTCAAAGTACCAAGCAGGCAGCACGAAGCTTCTAGCGGTCCCATGTGTGTTTTCCTTCTTCCCCTCAGAGTATAACTGCCCCTTTAGAAAAGAGCCTCCTGCTTAGTGTAAGTTTCTCATTACTTCGTAGGGGTTCTTCCTTGTAGGGCCCTTAAAGCAGGATTAACTGGCAATGGGTGGCACAGTTCCCTTAGTACATAGTGATCTAGCCCTGCATTCAAACGGGCACAGGGCTGTTGCTGTTGCTTCTTATTTTCTGCCAAGTGCCAAAGGGGGGTTGATGTGACCCAGTGTAAATGCTTGGTCCATCTTGGAATGGATGTTATAGGCTAAACTATGGTTTGCCATTTGTTCCTCCCTATTATCTGTACAATGCCAGGTCCCCTCTGAGCCACCTCCTTGGGGAAATTGTTAATTTTCTCTTACTGGGTGGCATCAGTTTGTTTTTTAGCATGGATTTCCTCTATTTTACAGGCAACTTCCAAAGCCAGCATGGAGTGGGAGAAGTGGCTCAGGAATCCAGTTGGGATGTGCTGTGTGGCAGGATGAATATTTTTGTGGTCCCAGCAGACAATGGGACGTGCTGGTCTGTCTCGCCAAGGCAGAGAGGAAGCGGCAGCTGACTCCGGTGCTCCAGACATACCCCCAGTGCTCTGTGAGCTCCCCCTCCTGCCACTTAAATGCTTTCGGTGTCAGGATGAGACATATGAGGATGCTTGGATCTTGCTCCACAGATTTTGCACAGCAGATTTATCAAAGCTTAGGCATGAGGCTTGCACTTTCCTTTCTTCTAACTACTTTTTGATCTGGGGGTAAGAAGAACATGGCGGGGGGGGAGATGAGTCTGCTCCAAGACTTGCAAAGATTTGGGCCACCAGCATTAATTCTTACTGATGTAATATTGCAGAAGGATTTGCAGAATTTTTTTGCAGACCTGCAAATTTGCAGAAGGATTGACAACCATGGGGCCAGGGCAGCAGCACAGAATAGTCTGGTTTGCTTGGGAAGCACAAATGACAGGTTTTAAAACAGCTGAAGGAAAGGCAAACATCTGCAAATGTGCTGTCCTATCCTGAATGGAGTGTGGTGCTTGGCAAAAAGGGTTAATGTTGTAAATGTATCTTTTGTATGACCCTTACGCACATAACAGGTGAGGGTCAGTCAGTTGTGCTTATTTCAAGGGACATATAAATAGATGCTTCTGGACTAGCCTGAGGGGATTATCAGAGGAAAAAAGAAGTGTGTATGAGACAGAGAAATTCTGGGAAGCCATCCAAACAGGTAAGAAAAAGGATCAAATGAAACTCCTCAGATGGCTCTTTCTGACCTCTACTGCTTCATCTTGCAGGTATGCAAAATTCCAGTCATGGGAGAGATACAGCAGTAGTTTTAAGCTCCTGTCTTGTTTTCCCATCATTTTCTGTACTGGACTATCAGCCCCTATGTCAACATCACCACTTCTAACACTTCTCTTTAAATTTGCCATCGCAGTCATAGGCTATTTCCAGAATAAGAAAAGGGGTGGAGAGCATCCTCTAGCAGCACCAAGCTAATTGAATATATTGGTGCTCGTATTGTGGGTTATTTAATGAGGAATGTGGCCTGATTATCTGGTTTCTTGAGGAGTATTGATCCATACAGCAGCTAGGAGAGTTTTAATTTAGTACCTGTTCCTCTGTGTCAGAAAATACAGGTTTTTGGCTGTGAGGTCTCACTTCAACCTTATGTTGTCTTCTAGATAAATTCAGGATAGTCCTTAGGGAGCTGAAAGTGAGCTACGGAGCTGTAAGAGAAGAAGGGGCTGGCATTCCTTGATCTTGAAAGCAGTAGCCCTTTCTGGGTGGGAATTGCTGGGCTTGTGGTACTGAGAATAGGACAGTGCACTGCCAGGCTCCTTCAGGGCGAGAAGGGATGCCTTGTCTCAGAAAGGGAGAAGGGGAAGCTGGAGGGAGGTGAGTCTGGTTACTGCTAAGAGTCCCCTTTTGCTGCAGGCAGAGGATCTTGTTACAGAGAAAACATCCCTGGCTGTGCTGGGGGTTGTGTTACAGACATGGGGGACCCCTCCTTTCTGAGCTGGGTCTGATTTCTGTTGGCACAAGTTCTTGGTTGTCCCAGATAAACCTTTGTCATGAATTGTGCTGGCACCAAGCAGAGCCTCAGGACACAGTTGCTGTGAGCTGAAAGGGCTTTGGAGCCTGTGGAGTGCCTGCCTGCAAGATGGGGTTTTGCCTCCCTGCCAGCAGACCATGTAATGGAGCAAGGAAGCGCTTGGTTTTACCCTGCTTTTGGATGGGATGGACAGTCACGCTGTGGCTGGCTGTTGTATAGCTCAGAAAGGGAGAACCATAGGGCAGCATCCAGTTCCTGGGTTGCTCTGACCATTTCAGGCCAGCGTATTTCTGAGAGATGGCCTGTGGAGAAGAACTCTCCTGGAGACCATGAGAAAACATGGCTAACTGTGCTCCATCCTCATGCCCATCCCATCACTCCTGTCCCAGTTCCCTAATTCTGGACACAAACATGGCTGTTGTATTAAGGAGATTCAAGGATTCCATTTTAAGTGTTTAGACTGAAAAACACACAGCTAATTATGTCTTGAACGCCAGGCTGTGATACACCCTGTGCAGTGACTGTGCAGTGTTGAGCAATTGAGGGGAGAAGAGCAGGAGGTCTGAAGGGGTCACAAGCCTTTGCATAGGTTTGTGGCCAGAGCAGCTAAGCTGCAGTCATCTTTGCCTCTTGAGAACTGAGTACTAACCTGTTTCTTTCTAAGACTGACCAAAAAAACCCCCTTATGATTTTATTCAAGAACAGCAGAGGTGAGGAGAGGAGGAGGGCAGATATTCATGGCTGCTGCTCTTCAGGCTTTTGTGCCTTTGGGATCTCCTCCTGCTGTTTCCCTCTCTCGTCAGCAGTTCCCATGCTCTGTGGACTTTCTTTCACATGGAACATGCTGCATCCATCCTAGGTCCTGAATCCCATCCTGAAGGCAAACAGCTTTTCCATGGGCAAAACTACACAGAGGTTTTGGGTGGGAGGAGTGGTCCTTGAATGTCATAATTCAGTTTCTCCTAAAAACCAGAAAAAAATTTCCCTTTATTCTGAATCTCACTTCGTATTGTTAGGTTTCTGTTCAACAGAGGCACTGTTGTGCTTTTGCAGTATCAAGAGGAGGATTCCAGGTGTAGACCTGTTCAGTTCAGTAAATATACTCCCTGATTTTTTTAGCATTCCTAAAATACAGGCAATATGTCATTGTCAGGAGACAGTGATTCTCTTTAGTTCCGTGAGCAGACTCTGATTACCTGAAAGGTTTTTTTTTTGGAAGAAATTATTTGAGGGAAGGAGAAGCAGCATTACGAAGAATTATAAAGCAGGTATGATCTTCCTACGCACTGATGTAGGAAGCTAATATGTCATATGTGTGAAAACAAATGAGAAGTTAACAAGAGGAGGGTATAATGACTCAAGAGAAGTTTTGGTTGTTACACAACCAGAAGTCCCAGGACCTCCAAAATATTCTAGAGCATAATATTTTCCCCTATTCTTTCAAAAAATAAGTCAGGCCTCCTTTTTAACATCCAATCCAGAGGTAATCCAGTGCTGTCTTGCAATTTGAAACTGCAGCTTATATGTTATCTGGTCTTACATAGTTGTCTGTTGCACAATTTTCAATCAAATTGAGGGAAAGGAAATAAAATGCTGAGATTATTTTTCTAACAGAAATATTATTCCCTGGTAGTGTGCATAGTCTTTATACTTTCTGATTTGCTGCCACCCTTAAGACATGTGAGGTCCAAGAGATATTGTATGGGGGCTTTGTGATGGGTAAAAGGTGGCGTTACCTTATTCCTAAGGAAAGGACAGTCTTGAGACACCTGTCCGAACCTCCTGAGTTCAAATGATAAAGAACAAAAAAGTGTATTGATAAAGTGTACTTATGCACTTGCACACCATCCCTTTAAAGGGATGTAGCAACACCATTGTGACAGCACTCAGGGAAGGTATGTGATACTTTTTTTTCAGAGTGATGATAACTTTTGTTAAAAAAAAAAAAAAAGAATGCTGTCCTGGAGGTGGTGGGTCTGTGATAAGGACCTGTGGGCAGTGAAGCTGCTGAAAGTGATAGTTCATGGCAGTGCCAGGCCTGATAGTGAGCAGGATTTTGAGGCATGCCTCCACTTGCTTCTGGGTGAAACCCTTCAGCCAGGTGCAAGGACCGACGAGGTCTCACTTCCAGAGACAGCTGAGTGTGGTCGCAAAAGCTGTCATCAGATGTGGACCTGCAGACAGCAGGTCAGGCTGCAGATTTCTAAGCCATTGCTGGAGCTGCTGACTCCAAGCACAGGGGGTGATACAGTAGCACAAGATACTTGCTTTGTGGAGCTGCAAGTCAAGTTATGTTTGTGCTCTTGGAAAAATTCCCAGACCACCAGGAGTCATTTCTGACTAACAGGCACCCCTTAATCTGTCTTAATCCCCTTTATAATTTTACACTTACTTAGCCTCATCCAAATAAAAACCTTCAGTTGCTTAAGTAACGATTGATGAGGCTTCCCATCTCTGCTGGGAAATAAATATTACAACCTCCTTTTCTAAACAAGGCAACTGTCCCTTGGTGAGCCAAATAACTTTTCAAGTGAGGGTGTACCAGGTCTGATAACAGATGCACTGCCAGTGCCCTGAACCAACTAACAGACACCATCATTTCGCCTCTGTAAAACCTGCGGTGAGGACAGACACCAGCACTTCCCCGCCAAGCTCATGCTGACGGGCCAGTTGCAGTGGAGGGAGCATGTCTGGGCCAACTGTGGAAGGGGATGAACCAGCCCTGATCCCCGATGGCGTAAATGTGAGCAGTTCTTGCGCATTCCTGGTGGTGTGTTGGGAAATGCTTGTAAAAATGGAATACTCCAGAGATGCCACTGAGTACGGACTGTAATATCTGCAGAATCTGGCGTTGTCAGCAAGCTATAAAACATCCCTGCTAGTTTGCTAGCAGCTGCTCCCAATTTAAAATTTGCCAAAGGTACACAAACATTGGGGCCAATTGCATGGCACCTTGCGCTGCTGCTTGCTTGAGCTGTGTTTGTTCAAAACAGACGGTGGGATGGCGAAGCTGGGACCCTCTGCTCAAACAGAAAGACTCTGCTCAGGGACTTTTCCAGGCATTTCTCTTTTTCTTCATCAGATAATCACGATGTAACCACTTTCCCTTGGCACTGGAAAAGTACAGCATGTATTCTTCATCTGATGCTCTGCAGTGCTCCTGAAATGAGGGATGTGCTGTGCTTTTGTGGGGCTAGACTGTATTATCCAGAACCGGGCTGAGCTTGCATGGACTTCAGAGAAGCTGGGCCCATTTTTCACCCACTGTGAAAAATATCAAGAGAAGTTGCAAGAGAAGTCCCTTGTATTGTGTTTCCTGAGCACTACAGAGCTGCAGTCTTGGAAGGAAAGGAGTGAAGCCAGCTGTGCTCTGCAGGCACTCACTAAGAATAGCTGAGCACTTAGACAGGAGCAGCAGCAGCAGTATCTGTGTGGAGTACAGGGGCCGTTGCAGGTAGTCATCAGAAGATTTGCTGTTCCCAAATCCTAGACATAATGATAAAGATAGCTGAGCTTTTAGAGATGCCCTCTGGGGAGGACTCACTGCTGCACACTTGCATATTTTTTGCCTTGATTACACAGCAGAACAAATAGCATTGGTTGGGCAAGCAAGGGAAAGGTTTGGAGGCTATCACATAGGCAACACCTGAACCAAATTCTCCCTCCTAGTTTTATCACCTGAATCCTAAGGTGATAAAGCTGCTTGTGTACAGCTGAGGGAGGAATTCAGCTTCATTGTACAAAAATCTTTTCTGGTGTGGTGGCTTCCTTTCTGCAGCACAGAAAGGTTGGCAGATGAATTGAGTATTAAATCAATGGCTGTGGCTGACAAACCTGTGCTCTGCCCTGCTGGCATGAGTGTGTTCTCTGGCCATTCCCCCCCACCCGGGGTAAAGGCATTAGGATTTACCTGAAAGATTTTCAGGCTGGTGGAGGAGAGTGGAGCACAGGGTCCCTGCAGGCAGCACATCTCTGCTGGGGAGCTGCTGGGTCTCACTGTCCTTGGAGGGGGTCACCCTGCTGGTTGGCAGCTCAAGGGGATGATGGGATCCTCCACCAGGCATGATGCTCTCGGGGTCCTGATTGCATTGCCCCTCTTCCCTCAGAAGACCACCAAGCTCTGCCATTACTGGTGAGCAGCAATGGGGTGGCAGCAGCACCGGCACATACTGGGCTGGGCTAGGAGCAGGAGCTGCATACTGGGTTTTGTGGTTCATTCGAGTAGGATGGTGTAGAACAGGTGAAGGTAATCTCCATCTTCTCCCCCCACCCCCACTTCAGTCATGAATCTGCTCATGCCCTTTGCCAGGCTGATATCCCTCTTTGACTGATAGAGGTGGCATCTCACTTACTGGAGGACTGTTTTATTGGCTTTTTTTTTTTTTTTTTTCCATTGGGAAAATGGCTTTTTTACAAAAAAAAAAAAAAAAAGAAAAGAAAATTTGAAGACATTTTTTCCACCCTCCCAAATGTTGTTCCTTTTCATAAAAGTACCCCAATTTCGATGAAAGATACAAATACAACTGGGAAATATTTGTTTCTTTGGGAAATTTTCATAGAAAATAACAAAAGTTGTTCTGTTGTTTTTTGTTTTGGCAGCTTTAGAAAACAAGGCAAATCATGGGATTTGAGTTTGGAGGCCAGTTTTCTTCATGTTTTGGTTCTAAAACATTAGACCTAATTTTGTTTGCCATCTATTAGTGATGCAGAAGAGATGGGCAAACAGCACAATAACTAAATTTCCAGCTAGTACTAAACTGGGTGAAGCACTGCAAAGGGTGGTGAGGAGAGAGATGTGGTAGGATAAGACTTAACAAAATCAAACTGCATGAGCAGGAAAGGTAAAGTGAATTTTAAAAAAATGGAAATACTGTAAAAAAAAAAAAATAGGGAAAGAATCATCCTAACTTTAAAACTCATGGCTCTGGTAGTCAGGACTATTAGATGTGGCACTTGGGGACATGGTTTAGTCTAGTCTACCCTTAATTGGTTTAGTGTGGACTTGGTAGTGTAGGTTAATGGTTGGACTGGATGATCTTAAAGGTCTTTTCCAACCTAAACGATTCTATGATTCTATGATTCTATACTTAGAAAGCATGAAGAGGACTAGGAATGACAGTGTGAACTTGCTCTACAGCTTTTTGGCTGAAGACATGGGCATGAAATCTTGTGCAAAAGAAAACTAGCTGCGCACTACACTTGTGGATGACACGAAAAACATGGCTGTGCAGCTCTGTCCATGAACCTCAGCTATGAATGCGGCTTCTTTCTAAGCCACTGCATTCAATATGTGCAGCAGTGTATTGGTCACGGTCTGGACACAGCCCTTGGCTGAGAAATTTGAAAGGAAAGTAGTTAAAGCGGAAGAAGCCGCTTCATATGAATGTCTGGAAGACTGAAATCTAATACTGGCCTAATCTCTTACATCCCCGTCAGTGTCTGGGCTGGCTCTCGCTGCTGTGCGCCGTGCTGGACAGCCATCTAGAGGTATGGCTGTGCTGGGAAAGGGGAAGCATTTTGCATTGCTCAGACGTGGTGCAGGACAGAGCGAGGGCAGGAAGGGACCTCAGGAGCATCAGGATACATTGCTGAGCAGGGAACCTGCTAGTGGCACAGAGGCGTCTGCTGCCAGTGGTGAAACTCAACAAAAGCGTCAGCACAGGGAAGACCAAAACTGGTCTGAGGCATAGACTGGGGCTCTTCAGAGTTATAGGGCCAAGAACTGGCCTCACCAAGGTAGAAAAGTGGTTACTGGGTAGAGCTGGCGCTGCTTTTAGGATGTGTCTTTTGCTTAGGCAAATGCCAAGTGTGGTGAGTTAGACCTCACAGAAGACTATGGCTGGACTAATAATATGTTTACAAGCTAAGGCCAAAATTTCAGGTCTTGGAGAAAGGTAGGAAAACATATGTGGGACATTTTGCAAAATTTAATAGCTGGCAGAAATGCTTTCAAGAAAAGAAAACTTAGTCTGGGTGGTGAGTCCTGGTCCTCACCTAGTCTCTACCAGGCTTTGGCTCTTCTTCCTTGACGGGAACTTCACTGATTCATCCCACAGTCTGGCCCTGATGCTGGAGCCTGGCTTTTCCCCTTTGCTCTTCCTAAAGATGTTTGGGAAGTGTAAAAGAGTAGTGCAAACGCTAGGAATTATTGTCATCCATCTGAAGGACCAAATCAGTGCTGACAAGTCCAGTCAGACTGAGGGTCTTCTAGCACCAAATTTTTGCAGAGCTTGCAAAAATTTGGGGATTGGAGCCACCTCAATCCCACGACTGTCCTGGCACTGGTCTAGTCCCAGGAGTACACTGGGGCTGCTGCTAGTTCTTTCAATTGCCAGGGGACTCAAGGGAGTAATCAGGCAGCGGAGAAATGCTGAGGGGCAGGTACACCGAGCCACTATAACATGGGTCAGTAGCTTTTTTCCTTACCTTTTTAATCATTTGGGGGATTTTTTCCTTCAAAAAAGATCTTTGAGATCTTATATTTTTCAGCATTCACAATTTTTTTACTTTGCTTAAAAATGCTTTAGCTGTAAGTATAAAAAAAAGGTAACTCAGGAATGGCCTGGGGTCAGGAGTAATTATGTGTCCCATTACTGAGCTGAGCATTTCGCCTTTTCAGTGATATAAAATTTCCTGGAGATAGCTGGCTTATGAGTCAAGGTCAAACATCATCTGCAGATCATCAAACCTGTCAGCCCAATGCTGCTTTGTGCAGAAGAAACTGGTGACTGGCTGGGAGGTGTTAACAGATGAGTGAAAGATGGTTGTCCCAGCCTGCTCAGAGGGGGGACGTCAGGAGGGCAGTGACTTCTCAAGGAGATGACATAGTCAAATATGCACGCAATGTGCACCACAAGGTACAACTTTAGTCACATTTCAACCCCACGGAGATGAGGTGTGCGTCAGTGCTGTTCTTCATGGAGCCACAGAAAATTTCCATGTAACTAGCTGAGGCAGACAAGTGAGCCACACGCTGGAAAGGCGCTGTGAGCTGGCACACCAGTGCACCTGGAGCAACTGCGGAGACCCAGCTGGTCAATTAGTTACTTGTGTTAATGCAGTAGGTTTGGGATTTAGAGGGTGTGCCGTGGACCTCAAATGAACCTCTGCCATTGGTTGCCTGAAGTCATCCACCAGCTTCCAGATACCCCCTCTGGTGCAGAACGTGGTCTGCATCAGGATCTGGGGATCAGCTGGTTGGCACTGCTGTGGGTTGCTCTCAACTCTTAGAAAATATCACAAAGCTGATATAACTCCCCAAATAAGGGCACTGTTATGGAAGTTATCCCCTGGCTTGGAGAGAAACTATTTCTCTTTCTCTTTGAAATACTCCCAGCATGGAGGTTATGAGATTAAGCAGACGTAGGCTTGCCCCCAAGCATGCAGCATTGGAGTTAAGAGGAACTAAATTTCAGGGGTGTTATGTTAGTCTCTCCACTATTCAGGAGGGGCTGTCTGTTTAATCACTGACTTTCAGTGATTTATAGAGGGTTAGTTAAATGTCCGTTAAAGTCAATGGGAGGCTTTTGATGTCAGTAGACTTCAGTTAGGCCCACAGTCTGCCCATTCTTGTAGCATCTGGGTACGTGGCAAGCGAAAAGCATGAATGATAAAGCAGGCAGTGAAAGTAAGGGAGGGCTGAAAGAAAAAAAGCCTTCACTTGAACAAAAGCCTGGCTCAAAGGTACAATGTTTCTCAGAGCTCTGAAATGCACAAACTGTTGCTTTCTTTTTTGGCTTTTCAGTGTTCTATTTTGTTTTTTAACGGACAGTCTGTTCTCTCTGCTGTTATATTACTTTGAAGTACTGCAGCCCCCATTGGTTGGGGGTGTTGTAGAAATTACTTCATTAGCATTTATTTAGATGTCTGCCTTAGGAAGCAGCCTTGATTGATGTGCTCATTGTCTGGACTTTCCAAATGACTCTGCGGCTGTACTTATCTCCATTATGCCATTCAGTTTTGAGCAACTGTGATGTTTTTGGGTGCGTGTTGGGGCTGGATTTAATCTTCAGAACATTCTTCAAACCTTAATTCTCGCAAAGCTGATTTGGGGGGAAGGTTGTTGCTGCTTTCCTGTTTTGTAAGTTGGGGTAATGCATGCAGAGAGGTTAAAAGTATTACCCCAAGTCAAGCATAGCATTCCAGCTGGAGCTGGAATTGGAACAGAGGAGATCCTGACTCCATCCTCAGTGTTGAGGCTGTGCTTTTCTTTTGTATACTTTTAGCCTAATGAAGCACAGTTTCTAGACACCATGTGGGCAAATGAGCCAGTTCAAACAATTGCTAGCTGACACTCTCACCCACACTATTCAAAGGCCAAAAAATTTCTTTTCCATCAGCAACATGTGAATGTTTGGATCATCTACATCTACAGCCCAGTAACAGCCACTTCGACCAAGACGTGTCCCTGCACAGTGGGCTCTGGGGAGATAGACCAGGCATCCGTGAAGTGTGTGTCATGTAGGGGAAAAAGCCCATTCAGAGGTGGCTCCTAGTAGAAACCGGGCCTATTTTGGCATCTGCAAAAACTGCGAGGGAGTTTTTGAGAGTCACTAAAGACTGAAAAGACTAGTCTTTTTTTCTATGCTGATGTTTAAATAATAGCAGTAATAGCTCTATACCCAGATACCTTTATTTTCAAGACTCTTTGGTCATTAAAAATACCCCCCTGCTTGAAAACAGTAGATGGCAAGAAAATGAACTTGAAAGGCTTTTTTCTACACAAGAAGTTTGTTGCTTCTCCTAAAACCAGTGGAGTTCTGGACCTCACCTTTTGTAGTCAACAGAGTTAGAAAACACAAGGATAACAGATATGGGAGTGGGACGATCCCACATTTTGCATATGTTGGGCTATTGCTCTTTTTTTTCTTTTTCTTTTTCCTTTTAAATACAAGCTACCGTACTTTTTGTTTACACTCCCTCCCAAAATGTTATGGTTTATTCATGTTAAATGTCTGCCCTTTTCTGCTCCCAGAGGCATCTGGATTTCAGTGAAGGATGAAACAAATTCTACAAATGCAGTCTGATTCTGCAAAATACTGCACGCCTTTGGCCAGCCTTGATTTCGGTGGAGAACAGGGTTATCAGCTGTTTAGCACCTTGCAAGTCTGGAGCCCATGTGACGCTATGAAAAGATCCTATAAAAAAGGAAAAATACGTTGTATTTGCAAGAACTTCATTTATCACAGTATCTTATGTGACTATTAGTAGAAATTAGTGCAGGATTAGTACCTAGAGAGGAAAAGAGGAGAAAGCAAGTGGATAAGGGACACCTTACATTAGGCACATGTAGCTCAGACCATTTCACAGGGGATGGGGACAGCTGAAAATTCTCACTCTTTCCTGTTGCTGGATCAGATTCCTTTGGTAGAAAGAGGGCAGGGTGCCCCGGGGAAATATCTCAATAGCCTGAGGCCCCCTCTGACATCAGGTCAAATATTCCGGGTCACATAACTGAAGGCTGCATGATGAAACTCAATATTACAATGGATCAAGTGCTCCTGCCACATGGAGCTGATGTGCTCCTGCCCTAACGGACTTGGTGCACTCAGCAGATGCTCAGGGAGAACGGAGGATTCAGCCGTGGCTGGGCACAGGGCTTGGGTGGGAATGATGGAGCCGATGGATGAATAAGCCTGGACTTAGGTTAGCACTGGTGGTCACCAGCTGCAAACAGAAGGACAGTGGTGGTGGCAGATGAAACTATGGCTCAGCTGGGATGGAAGGTGAACAGGGAAATAATGGTGCGGTTTGGGGAATAGTTTTCTCTGCTCTATATGGAGCAAGAAAAAAAGCTTGAAAAAATGGGAGCCCTGATGTGCCCAAAAGGAGAAAGTGCCACTTTCTTCTTGTCCAATGCTGAAGTCTAAAATTAAAGCCTATTAAATGTCTAGGTCCAGAGAATGAAAAAAGTAAATATTGTACATATTTAAATGTGACTGACAGGCATTCCAGTGAAGACACAGATCCTGCACCAAGAATGTGCAGTGGCCTGTCCCCTCTTCCAGAAAAACAAAGCCCAGTTAAGTTGCCTCCAAACCCCATTTTCAAAGCTCAAATCCCTTTAAATCAATTTCTACTGCAGATGTCCAAATAAGCCCCAGTTTCTGTCATCTTTTTTCAGTAAAAATAGCTTATCCTCTGACATCTGGGAAGGGTGAAGGTGTTGCCAAGCACTGAGCTGTCATAATTGCTCTCATAATTTGCTTTCTGATTGTTTAAAGTCCCATTAGTTAGGTTTTGTTCTTCTTTTATGCTTATTACCATCTTCTGCTAGAAATGAGAAAGTGTGGCTGATGGGAAGGACTCCCATATTCTGCAGAAGTGGCACGTAATGTTTTACAAACTTATTCCCTGCCTGCAGCCCAAAGTGCATTGCAAGCTGAACTCTTTAACATCTTGAAAGCTCAAAGCAATGTGGAAAAGTAAGATTGAACAGTGAAACCCAAAGCTATTTTTACTGCAGAATTGCTAGTTCACCTAATAAAATGCTCAGAATTCCCGGAACTTTTAAGACCTTCTGAAACTTTATTGCCACTTAGGCTTGCCTCTGATTTTTGTATAAATAAAATGCAGATCTTCAGGATGATATGGTGTCAGCAGTATTAATATGTGTTATTTTGCAGAGTGAGACAAATGCTGGTGGAAAGTGCTGGTTGCGAACAGACCAGTCACAGGCGAGGTGCTGCTGCGGCACGGGCAGTTTCAACCTTCTCCTTTTCAGTCTCCTCCTCCTCCTATTCCTCAGACTTTTTTTCTGAAAAACCCTGTTTAGGGGTATCTGTGCCCATTCAGGCTTTCTTGCCTCCACTGAAACTGGTAAAAGGCTCTCCAGTTATTTCTGATTAAAGTCTTGGGGTTTTGACCAATTCTTTGCTGTATATTACTTAGCTGCTTTTCAGTGAGAGCAATTTAATTACTATTATGAAGCAGTATCTTGTAAACTTATTTCTTTTGGAACCCTTTTCCAGTCCCCAAGAACATTATTTCCATGCCTTTATTTCTCTTGGATGGGCTCTCACATTGCAACTGCCCTGGGTTAATGCTTCCAGAAGTTTGAACTGCTGGTTTGGCTAGGAGTATTCTCCATTGATCACCTTCCAATAGCTCCCAGTGACTCCGTGTCCTGCAGGCTGGTATCTGAGCTCTGCCTTTGCTTCAGGCCAGTTTCGTTACTATCCCTTTGATTTCACTCTTTGCAGTCAAGTAGAAAGCTCTCACAGAGGTAAGGGATGACATACATATTACATCTACAAAAATTACAACTTATTCATCACAGCTAGATTCAAACCCATAAAGGCAGTTCAGTCATCTGTCCTTCTACTGCTTCTCAGAGCTGCTCTCTTCCAGATCCTGAAGCCTCCAGAGTAAAGCTGTTCTGGCTGGGAGAGGATTTTCATCTGGGCATAGCAGATGAGGCGCTGAGCTTGAGAGGGACAGACTAGAGGGGTTTTATCTATCCTGGTAAGACCAAATTTCAAGGCAGCTAATAATCTCATGAACGCTTCTAATGGTGAGATGACAGATGATCAAGGCAAAACCCAGATTTGTCCTTACACTTGGAATAATCTTTATTCAGGAAATCATACAGGGCCACGTTTCTTTATTATGAACTTTGAAGATTTCCCTGACTTTGGGATAGTGAGCACTTCTCGCAAATGGCTGTTCACTAGAGATAGACAAACTGCAGAGGGACCCAATATTTAATTGAAAACATACCCAAATGCATGCTTCCCTGAATTTTCCTGTGTCTGCCAAGAAATCAGTTGCCTCTCTATATGGCTGCTTTCAAGGGCTTCACATAGGCTTTGATGTATTCTCTGCAGCGGTGCAGACTTGCTAGCCCTTGCCCCTAAGGATACCACAGCATGAAGATGGTTCTTCCACACATGGCAGAACCTCATTCGTGTGCTTCCTTGGTTCTCATGCACAAATTCTTGCCATAACTTACTTCAGGCAGCTCTGCAGGGTAGCTAGGCTTTGGTAGGGACATGGGACACACCTCCCTCCCTGAGGTCTGCATGCCAGCCCCAGTGCCACCCATGAAACCCTGACAGCAAAACCCGTGTTGATAGAAAACGTCTAAAAACCTGGTTTAACTGACAGGGACCAGGGTGAGGTTTACCCACCAAGCCTCCACTTTTTCTTCTGTTTCCTGCAGAGGAGACCGGCTTCCCAAAACACATGATTTGTGAGAAGATTTGATTTGAAAGTCAATGAGTCTCCTAACCAGGTAAATGTTTTACTTTCCACCCAAAAAGCAACGCAGCTTTTGGGGGAGCTGTGCTCTGGGGCGACCGACCGCGTTTCAGACCCTTGTTGTCCTCAGCAGTGCAACAGTGAGGGTAGTGCCAAATGGCAAAATAGCAGTGTCTTGGGGACAGAGTTTGGATTCCGTCTGAAAAACTGTGATTTTTATGGCCCTCTGGAAAAAAGAAAAAAAAAAAAAAATCATGTCTTGATACCTCAGGGTTGTCTTTTTCATAAAACTCTTTTTCACCTGTTTTCCCTGCCCTTTGCACAGGGCATCCTGCGGGCTGGGGAAACCGCGTGTGCCCTGGAGCTGAGCTTTGCAAACCCGCCATCCCGGGACTTCTGGCAAGGGCAGGCAGTCGGGGACGTCCCATAAATCCAGCGGCTGCAAAATCCCACCCTAATAAAAGCTGTACCCTCGGTTGCGCACGTCGGCAGTGGCGGGCGGGCGGGGGGGGAGGGCGAGATGGGTTAAATAACGGTTAAACAAGGCGTGCTGTTGCCTCAGCAACCCCCTCCCGTGCACGTTGGAGCTGGAGCGGGTGTCGGACCCCTGCGGCTCTCCAACAGCGATGGGGGTCGGAGAGGTTGATGTAAATCTGTTCAAGATGGAACGACATCCCAGCTGCACTGGTACCCTCCTGGTACCCCAGAGGAATGTCGCTGGGCTTAGTCCTGTTTAAAAAGGGGAAAGAAACCTGTCACTATAATAAGGTGCTGAGGGTGGCTGCTTGCGTGACATTCCTGGAGGAAGGGGGTGGGATCTTCTGGGGAGCAGTGTCAGCCTTGAGGACCTGCCAGTTCTGCGTGCTCGAGCTGGTGGTGAGCTGGAACAATCAGGTATCACCTGTGGGGCCAGCAGCTGCCAAATCCCACTTTTCCACGCTGCTATGGGAAAGGGGCTTTTGCATTGGATTATGGCTACATCCAGGCTCCCCTGTAGGAAGCAGAAATCCAGGCAGGGTTGGAGACAGCTAGTTATCACTTTTTGCAGGCAAAAGAGCGTGGCTTTTATGCTGGGAGGAGGTTGGGGTGGGAAGGGAAGGCAAGAGCTCAGGTGTGCCCTGGGTGCAGGTGAGCTCAATTGCTGGCAGAGCCCCTGCAGCCAGGGCTGAGCCAGATGGGGAACAGAGTGTGTGCCAGAGCCTGGGGTGAGTGGAGAGAACGGCTCTCCAGAGCAAGGTAAAGTTGAACTGGACTCTGTCTGGGTTTCCTTGGAAGGTCTTGTGTTGGTAGGGTGCTTTTCGCAAGGCCTTGCATTTGTAGCATGGTTTTTGCTGGTTGGAGAAGCCATCAAGTGGAAGGCGTGGAGCTCAGGCTGGTGTTGGAGATGACCAGCTTGCGAGCTGGTGTTGGTGACCTCTGAGGCTGGTTGTCTTGGTTGAGGCAGTCCCAGCTGGGTTTTTTTGCTGTGTTTTGATGGTAGAAGTTGGAGATAACTAGCTGGAGGACTAAGTCTTAGCAGGAGGAGCTGTTGGAGGTGAATGCTGTTATGTGAGGAGACAGAAGGGGTTGATTAACGTGTTGGTGTCTCACAGGGAGTGCTGTTGGAGAAGTTATGGCTGGATTTTCTTTTTTTGCTACAGTTGTGCTGCCCCCTTGTAGAAAATGTGAAGTTTTATGAGTGTTCTCTGAAGCAGGTTTATTTTATCTGCCTTTTGCAGAGTTGCAATGAAATATGAAACTCACGGATGTCATTGGTTTTCTATTTCTGTTACAAATCCCTTCCAAAATGGATGTATTTACTGTATGAAGTTGCTTCAACTTTCCAAAGGCCCCAACTCTGCAAAGCAAACTGCAGCCATCTGTCCTTACGTGAATTCTTTGTAGGGCCAAGACCTAAACTGGTTTGGGGATTTTCTTTTCTATTTTTCCAAGTGAACAGGTATGTGTTATAAAGACACTAGTGCAAAAGGCAGTGATTTCCTCGTATGAGTCAGCAAGATGAAATCAGTGAAACGCGAGGTCCTCACACTCCTTTAGCCTGGACAGGTGGGTTGGACTTGTTGTGTTCTGCTATGGTGCCTTTTCTTGGGCTTGTCCTAGTGCTGGAGGGAATTTTTGGTGGAGCCAGCTCCCAGACTGATGGCTGAGGCAGCACATTTCTCTGCGCCGTGGCTTCTGACGGTGTCTAGACGAGGGCAGTGATTGCTGGGCTGGTTACTGTCCAGTCATGTTTCCGAGGCTGACTTGGCACTGATGTGGGCTCGGCACTTGAATCACAAAAATGCAGGAACTGAAGCTATGGTTCTGATACAATCTCGTGGCACTACCACCTGGGGCCCCAGGCACTAGTGCTAGTGTTTTAGCCTCAACCTTGTTCACACCAGACCAGATCAGTTCATTACAGATTAGAGTAGGTCAGAATTTACAGTTTCACATCCTAAATCTGTGGTTTTGTCCCTGATTGTTTGGGCTGTTCACTTTTCTCTCCAAACTCTCTCTAACGCTAATTGATATTTGTTTCCCACTATTAAACCTCTTGTGAAATCACAGTATCTGCTGTGTGATTTGTGTTAGACAAGTATAGTCAGAGTTCATGGAAACACTTGTGAAAGCTTTGTCCACACCTTGCTAGGTTGATTCACCCAGGAGTCAGCAAAGGCTTTGGAGTCCTGTATCTGCTTGGGTTTTGTAAGGAGGCATCAAGGCTGAGAAATGAAGCAATAGTTTATCTCCCTCTTACGGCCAGACTCAGAATGGCTGTGCTGCACACAGCTTTTGGTGGGGAGTCCCTGCACTTGTAAGCTTTTGGTGGTTGTGGATATGAGGGGCCCTAACTGCTCACAAGGAATTAAGCTGACTTGTCTTTAAGGAAGCTGGTAAAATATACTTTTTCACTACAGTATAAACAGGAAAATATCTGTGAAAGAGTTAAACTGCTCCAGTTTCTTGCGGGTTTGAACTGGAAAAACTGGTGTCCAGTTTCGCAAAAAGTGGGAGAACGGGATCCCTGCTCAGCGGCAATTGCAGCTATACCCCATTTGCTGACAAGGAAGGTGCTGTCAGAAAGCTCGGCTGGTATCCAGTGATGCCCATGGTCCTAGAGTAGTGGTGTGCTTGAAGCAGGTGGCACATGAGAAGTGTTGTGACAGTGGGTGCTGCTCTCACTCTTTCTAGTGATGTGGTGAAAAGAGAGTAAAACAGTCTATTAAATGTTCCAGGTGTGATTTCTAACCCTCCTGGTGCCCCTTGTTCTGGCCAAAATCAAAATGATATATTGAAAACTCTCTCTTCCAGGCCTATTGGCTGTGCCTTGTTAAAACAGTCATGCTTGCCCTAAAAACAGGAGAGGAAGTGGAGCTAGGTGTGGTTTGGGTTCAAGACCCCTATATTGATTCCAGTGTGGATTCAGAGTGCTTTGGCAATGACTAGCTCAGTGTTTGGGGCAGGGGTTGGTTTGACCCACTATCCTGACAGGGGCCCAAGTTTGATCCTTCTCTGTGCCAAGGATTCAGAGTTGTGGTTTGGACTTGCCTCCAGACAGTCATCATTATTCCCCTTTCCCGGAGAGAAGTTTTGTTGCCTGACCTGTAGGCTGGGAATCCGGGTGTCTTGCTCATCTGGTATCAAGATTCAAAACTGGGATGGTTGTGAATTCTGTAATAAATTTTAAACTTGGAATTGCATTACCCTGATGTGGGAGTACTTTAGGGATGAGTAAGGCCTGAGTACCAATGAGGGAAGAAACCAAAGATGAGAGATCTTCTAACATATTACTCTTTCTCATTTGGCTGTCCTCCCTTCACCAGATATGCTCGCGTTTAGGTGTTTAGTTACAGGGGACCGATCTAACAAACCTGCTTGCAGTTACTCAGGGATTGATCTGGAGACTTGGGTTGGGTTCAGCTCTACCAGACAGAGACATCGTGCTAACTCTTGGATGGGATGTGGTTACAAACGGAAGAACTGTCGCTGGAAAATACTGGCTGGTTTAAGCAGAGGCTAAATATATAATGGCAATTTTCATTCTGCTTCTTTTGGTGAAGTCTGCCTGAGTCAGTGTCTGACTTGCCAATGGACTAGGTACTAGTCAGTAAAATAGCTGACGAGGGCAGAGAACTGGTTGGGCTCGAGTCTTTGCTCAGTGAGTTACTTTTTCTACGTTGCTTAGCAGCATCGCTACCTGATGGCGAGATGTCTCTTGAACTGATGATGTTAAGTTAATGCTGTAGTATTGAGCCTGAACCAAATGACCTGCTCAGGAGCTTTCTTTGCAGTTGCAAAAGCACTAGAAGAATGCATGTGTCCAAAATCCAGGCTCAGGTGAAACTGTGGTCTTGTTAAGGTGGTCAGGAGCTGCAGTGACTATCTTGCTCTGTTGGTAATCTGTTTCAGGTTAAATTGAAAGAAGCATCTCTGGAGTTGTCACAGAACAGCTACATAGCAAGTGTCTGGGGGAGCATCCATTTATCTTATGTAACACTTGCATGAGAAGTTGTAAAAAAAAAAAAATCATAAAATGCCTACTAATAATTTATAGCAAGAATCAGTTTTGCTTCAAGAATGTATTATAAACACATTATTCATCACTTAACTCCTGTTCAGTACTTGTAATTAAGTTCTCTTGGACTAAAATATATATGTTCATAAAAATAACATCATTGTGATTCTACCTAGATTGCTTTGTGTGTTTGGTGGTATGCATTACATGCACATTTTTCAGGAATAATGGTGGGAAAGACAATGGACTTCCGTGCTCAGTTTTTCTAAAGTGACAGCATTTGGGACACTGTCAAAAGAAAAAAAACCATCAGAACTGTTGTAAGGCTGCAGTTCAGGTTTCGACATGAAGAAGGGAAAACAGACGGTGGGAAAGTAAGAAAAGTTCTGCAGTGCTGCAAGTAATGCTTGAACTGAGATTCCTGCATGATATGAGAACTCCCAGAACAACCAAGAAAGCCTCCCTTTCTTATTTTTTCTAGTAAGACTGTAAATTTAGTTGGTTCACTTAAGAGAACCCTATTATACTTGTCTTGGACTAAAGAACATTAGAGTTCAGTGTCTGTGAAAATTTTAAGAATTATGTATCCAGTGGAGTTTTGGCTTATCTGGAGTGCAGGACAGCAGCATTTTCTGTTTTGCTGGGACTTGGATACACAGGTTATAAACCCTCCAGGACACCCAGCTCTGCAGGAAAGCTACAAAGACCTGGGCCATACAGTTGGTGTCCAGACTAATTTCTCAAGCCTGCTTTTGCCAGAAGGGTCAGCTGGCGAAAGGTAATTAATACAACTCACTTCCTTGGGCTCTGGCTTAAGTGATCAGAGGGATCCATCAATCCCAAAGGCAGCCCAGGAAAGTACAGCAGCTGAGGCAGTGCTGGAGGGGAGAGTGCTGACATCTGCTCATGTCTTTTCAGGTGACCATCATCAGTGGCACCCTGCTTTCCCTTCTTCCCCCACCTTAAGATCCGGGTGGGTTTTTTGCTTTACTGTTATTTTAATCATATGGGATATGTGATAATTCCTTTAATAGCCAAGCAACAGCTAGAATTTCAGGCACTGCCTTATATGCCACTTGCCTGTGACTGATAACTGCTGGGATGATTGACTGATGCATGGCAATGCAATCCTTCTAGATAGGTTTGTGGTTTTGGATAGGTTTTTTTTCCTCCTTCACAGGGCTTGTGAAACTGGGTTCATTGGTTCATAGTTCAATCCATCTGCTTCCAGTTCTGAAGTCAGAATCCAACGCTAAATGGCGTAATTAAAACCCCTAGTCTGGCCAGCAAGATGTGGATTTCAAGATGACTCCATGGGACTTCAGCCATAATGTTTGACCCTTAAAATTTGTACAGTATATCACAACTTACCGGCGTGTATGTATACTGATGTATGCATTCCTTTCATTCTGTGTTATCACTGTATTGGGCCTAACTATAGCACCTGACTCCCTCCCCACTCCAGGACTTACATAGAAGTGTAAAGTTATCTTCACTTTACAGGCAAGCAAACAGGTAAAACAACTAGCCACAGGCATGGCTGTGGGCTAGCAAGACTCTGCAGAGAACTTGCACCTCCTAGTTCCTAATCTAGTACCTATCTACTGAGCTAGACTGGCTCCTGCAGGCTTTGGACTCTGGCGTTTCCATAGGGCAGAGCAGCCATGGAGTGGCAAGGCTGGTTTTCCAAGAATGCAGCTCAAACTCCCTGCGTGTTTTCTTTCAACTGCAGCTGGTCTCTTGTGACTGGGCAGAAACAAATGTACGTGGTTGGTACAGGCAAAGCCAAGGAAGCAAAAAAAATCTTTTAAGCTCCTTCACATTACTAGTATATCAGATGAAGAAGTGGTGCAACCTCTTGAATTTATTAAAAGCATGAATGTATTCATCTGAGAGAGAAAATTCGAGGTACTAAATTACTGTCCAGGAAACAGGAACAGTCAACTTGAAAGTGAGGACTCCGAGATCAAAGAGAAGGCCCATTTGACCACCGAGGCTAGTCCTCCTAATGTACAGCCCTGCCCCTTCAGCTCCACAAAGGCATCTAATTGCTTCTTGAATTATTCAAGTGTCTTAAACCTGTCTGCCTCACCAGACTCTTTAGACTGTATTTAACATATCCAGCATAGTGATGTAAACTGACTAATATGCTAACTTTAGTCTGACATCCTACTACACAAGGGAACAATTTCACTTCTACAGTAGGTACAAACTTGTTCTTTTGTTCTGGTGTGGAGATTTCTATAGTATCATTGAGCTATTAAGGCTGGAATCCTGTTTCTATCAGTTGCCAGGGACAAATGTATATAATCAAAGGGCACTACCTACCATTTCTTCATCGCGGTAAGGACTTGGTGGTTTTT
Source organism: Pelecanus crispus (assembly GCF_030463565.1). NCBI lineage: Eukaryota > Metazoa > Chordata > Aves > Pelecaniformes > Pelecanidae > Pelecanus > Pelecanus crispus. The sequence goes on along the minus strand of NC_134650.1, from coordinate 11,754,423 downwards.
CTCACTGTCCCATTAGATGTAAGGTACACTTCCAAAGCTTGTTACTTCCAAGGCTCTGATCCAAAGCAAGGACTTTAGAGCCCAAACATTAAAGCCTATGATCCCAAATGCAGATCGGCTGCCTAATCTCATTAGATGCCTCAGTTCTGGTCTGAGAGTTTCCATGGTCACTGCAGTCATGCACTGTGCACAGGCTGAGAGTAACTAAAGGCATAGCCCTACACATACAGAGCAGTGGCACAGCGTTAGCGTTCAGAGTTTAACACAGCACCACACTCAAAGACGGAACAATGGAAAAACCTTTTAAAAACTGTGATGGCTGAATCTGTTCTCCCTCACTCAGCTGTTAGAGCAATTGTCAGAGGTAGAGAAGAGGTTCAGATTCCCTCTTCACTGCAATAAATTGAGCTCTACTTAGTACTTCTTAGAACTGAACCGGTGTTCCTGCTCCTTAACTACTACTACTGTAATCCAGACTTTACCTAAGCACAGTTAGAATCCTTTTCACTTGCTCTCTTTCTAGACTCTGGAACTTTTTTTTTCTTCCCCTGCACAAATGGCTCGGTTTCAAAGAAGTGGTTGAGACACCCTACCAGGAGATAAAAGATGGATCTTTTCCTGCCAAGAGCTGCCCTTAAGACTCTAAGGGAAAATACCTACTACTGATTTAGAGAGTAGTTTTTAATCACCAAATCAACATGCAGGAGAAAGCCCTTTCCTCACATACCCCTTGTCCTGTTTTATCCCAAAATACAGATTTTTTTCAAACTATATCAGGAAGGTTGCAGCCAATATAGTTATCACTAAAAAGTACAGACATCTAAGTTCCTATTCTGAGAGGAACACTTTTAAATGGGATAAAAATATTGATGGAAGAATCACGTATCAGCAAGACTATATGGCACTGTGCAGAGTGCAAACTTAACTGCAGTGGTGATGTTCACAGAGCTCTCTTGTAAAGGCTTTTAAATACCAGATGTTCTGTCATCTCCACTTCTGCATATAACTGTGTTGAGAGGAGGTACTAAGCAAAATAAGTTAGCTGCAAGATTAAACCACAGCATCAGTCTCCCCTACAAATTACCTGTTTCAAAAAGGGAGCGGAGTATAGCTGGAATTGCATCTGTTCACATATAAGGTCTATGGGTAAGGCTGTCATTGAGGTATGTAGTCCATGAAAACCAAGGATTCAAACATTAATAAGTGTTATTCAATGACATAGCAATTTTTCATAACTGCCTCCCTGAAAGGAAAAAAAATGGAATAGCTCTAGCCTATTGCCAGAAGGGCATTGTTTTCACAAGGCTGAACATGCTTCTGCTGTCACGAGCACCAGACTGAACTTACTCAGGATTTATACCTCATAAATGATGTGAGGTAAGGTCAGTTCAGTTCTTTGATACTTCAGATTTTTTGAGAGACACCTTATATGGAGAGGAATACTAATATCTATCTTATTTCATGATAACTTTTACTAATAACCCCCCGTTGTCAGACCTGGATTAATCTATGAACTGTGTGAAGTCACACTTCCATTAGGGTTCCAGCAATCAGGAGTAGTTTTTCCTTAAGAAAAAAAATTCTGAAAAAGCTAGGAGTCAGAGATACTTTTTGAAGTCTTTTATTGCAAAAGGTATGGACATTTGCTGGCAGAATATTTGATCACATTCTCTACTTGACTGTCATCCAGAGGACACTGCATGCATTCAAGCTGAAAGCATAGGACAGTTTCCACTAGGCACCTGAGAAATTTCACAGGAAAGAAAAGTCTTTCAAGTTGAAAGAGACAAGTTTCAAACTGATCACCTACTCTGGTGCCCTTTGCTTCCCAGTTACCTAGGAAATAAGAATTAAATCAGCTATAGTCATAGCCATCAGTAAACATTTTCCTGCGATGCAACAGAAATTATCTAGATAATTGATCCTGAAGCGTTCTTTCCAGTTTTAAACAGGCAATGTCTTTCCTAAAGCAGGCAGTGCAATGAATTACCCCTGACTTGGCACCTACTACTCAATGCTGTGTTAAGCAGCAGAGGTATATGACTCTTCCTCTCATCTGGCTTATATCAAAAGAAAATCTGCCAGCTCTTACTTGGTCTCCAAGAGACTACCCCACCCCCCAAAAGATCTTTCTTTTCTTCCTGCTCCCAAGCCCAGTATCATCTCAAAGCACTTCCCTGCTCCCTCCAGACAAGAGCCAACTCCCTTTTTCTTCCCACCCCCTTGCCTGAAGGCATGACTAACAATAATACATGCTGCTTTCTGTATTGCTGTTAATAACAAAAATATCTTCACGTTTTGACTGACCCTCCACACGCAGAGCTCCTGGTGCATCTGAATTTCACTGATTTCAATGCCTTCCCACAGGTCTGATAAAGGTTAATCATCTTTGGCAGACAGCAGTCCTGCACCAAATGGAACAAGTAATCCATTGCCAGTCTAACAGGACACGTATTTTGCAACTGCAGCTGCTTAGTATCAGGAACTCACTGCAAGATAAAAGAGAGTTTAGAGGATGGTACCTTCACCAGTAAATGCATTTGAATAGAGAACAGATTAGAATATATTAACAGCTGCACTTAGCTGCAGGTTATAATGGATTTCAAACTACTTGAACTGGACAAATGCAAGGCATTAAGGCTGCAAGTCACAGATAAGTAAATAACTCAGGATGATACTACAGGCAGTTTAACTTCTACTATGAAGTTAAAAGTCATGCTAATTGATCTAATAATTCCAAGCATAAGAACAGCTATTGTAGGTTGTAGGTTACTTATTCCTTCTTAATAAATCAGCTGTAGGATTTTAAGGAAAATTTTTGCTTTCAGAAAGCCCTAGCAGATAGAACAAGTCACAATTAACTTCCTTTCATGCAGTATGGTTTTAAGTTCCCCAGCAAAGCTGCAGATTGAAATTTTCCATCACGATAGTGATTCCTCAGTAATGTGCACACAGGCCTTAATATTCAAATCAATGTTAAGATACAGGGCCTTAGCAGAGATGGATGCATAGTCATTTGTGTTAAGACAGAGTAGCAATTATAGCCCCCTGAGGCCCCTTGAGTTATTTTAATCACAAAAGCCAGAATGAACTTGTTTGCAACAAAGGCACCCTCAGTCCTTTCAGCTGGAAAGATATAGGTTGCTCTATTTAAACCAGTCAATTTGGAATGAACAGTTGTTCACTCCCAGAGATATTACCCTTACTCCAGCAGTGAATATTTCAGTCACTAACAATTCAACACTCCAGTGTATGTTCTAAAGAAGAGCTATCTAAAACTTTCAATTCTAAAGCACAGTAACTTGTCACCACTCTACTTTCAGTTGTATTTCAGTAAAGGATATATATTTTTAATCCATTTGATATTGTTCTGAAAGCTATCCTGCCAATTCCATGTCAGTCACTGCTGGATATGCTTTTACAGGAATAAAAGGCCTTTTGGCCTGATCCAAAACCAGCACTGGCAGAGCCCACAGTGTTCCTTGATAGCTGTTTTACATCATACCTATGTCTTCAGTCCTAATATATTTTTAGCAGACACTTAAGTGGAAGCAGCTCAGATGACTGTCTGACATTGACAACATGCTGATGATCAAAGTGTCCTCCCTGTCAAGCCAGGAAGAATACAATGTCTTCTCTGTCTTGCATTATACAAAGTACAGAGATGAGGTACGTGAAAAATGTGAGCAGTAAGTGCAGAGATACAAGACCTTTAGGAGGCGTCCTGAGATGGAGCAGGAGGATCCTTATTCTCAGGCTCTGGAGGAGGAGCTGGCACACTTTCCTCTTTCTTTTGTGCAGCCAAGAATTCATGAATCGCCCTCTCTATCTGGGGCCTGAAGATGTGGTTTAGTTTTGGATCCACCACCTGAGAAATAATTCTGTCCACTCCAGCTTCCAGCATTCCTGACCTTGAACAAAGACAAAGGAGTCATTCAGCTCCTCTGAAAAACTTCTCCCCAATCTCCTCCAGTAATTCTCCAGAGCCCTCCTGTCAACTGCAATTAGCATTAACATGGTGAGAACTGCAGCCCACTCAGTAGATCCTTAACAGGGAGTTGCTTCAATCACCTATTTCCCCCCACCCCCTCTCACTTCTCCCTATAGAATTAACAACTGACATCTGGTCTCCCAGGTACTTAAATGACATGTTGGACAAGAACCACTTTAATAGGGCTCATGTGGAAATGAGGTCAACATGAAAGCAAACAAACACATTTTGGCACAAACAAGGGAAACAAGCTATTCTGAGGAGGAGGGCAGGTGAGAGCACAGTCTTTTTTTTGGCTGACTTGAGGGAGAAGAGGCCTTCCCCCTAATAACATTACTGTCACTCACTCCTTATAACTGTTAGTCTAGACAGACGGGTATTAATTATAAAAACAAGCACATGTAGCACACAGCAAAGTTTCTGGAACTGAACACTAGTAATTGAAGTGACTTATTACTTCAGGGGCTGCGTCAGACTGTTGGATTGTGGGGCACAGGCTGTCTAGCAGGCTTAAGTCATGTCTGCAAGGGAGCGGGGGACAGGAAATGGAGACATTGCCTGGCGCTTGGAAAAGTAGCCACAAGACTAATAAGGCCATGAATGCTGGTGAGCAAGTGGGTGCAGGGTCGTGGCACATCATGTCACCTCCAGGTAACAGCACACGTATATGTGCATGCAACAAAGGACATACGCATCTTGACACCTTCAGTGCTCAGTCTAGTAACTACAGGAGAGACAGGGACTCTTCAAACTCCCTAATACTGTGTGTCTATTCTTTATACTAATAGCCTACTTAAAGGGAACACTTTACATTCTTCTCATTGCAGGCTCTTTGATATAACAATTTTCAATTGTCCGCTTCATTCTAGTGTGAAATAAGAGGAAGCATTAACAAACGTGTCTTAAGGACTCCAAGTAAAGACAGGAAATTCTGTACTTTCAGTGGACACCCCCTTCTCTAATTACAGATTAAACAAACTACATACTAATTATTTACAGGTTCTATCAAGTGCTCTGAAATACAGTTTCTTCTGTGTGTGAGACACTCTAATAGCTTTCCTTATAAACATAAATGCCATTATCAAGTTCCCTACTGCCCCTCTCCCCACAACTTTTACTATAAAGTTCTTATCCATGACTTTTAGTCAAACAAGCTAAGGCTCGTGCTTCAGACTGCAATGAGTTAACAGCAAGAGATACTAAACCTAAATCTCTAAGCAGCATAGTTTAAGCTGGCTTTCCTGTCATGCTGTAAATGTACTATTTAAATAGCTGCACAGAAGCTACCCTCTGCTGCATGAAATCAGGCTAGCCCAGTTTGATTACTGCCTGCTAGTGGTCAGTCTACTTAAACAAGCTTTGGCATCTTCAGGATTTTTTCTTTGAGTGATGCAGGCTCTTCTCTTCTCTGAAAATAAAGACCAAGGCCATTCAGCTCAGCACATCAGGTACAGTTTTGCTAGCAGGCACAGTGTTTGTTATTTGCAGCAATAACTTGGCTTGATAGTATATGAGTACTTCACCATGCTGCTCAACTCATGAAAATACAAATTTCAGGTAAAGCAGTAATGCAAGCATTTTAATGAGAGTTAACACTGCATCCACTATTATAATAAAACTCAGGAGAGCACAACAGAAAGTGTTGTGAAAAACTTAATTCTTCAAATTCTTATTTGACTTAGGTGACGAGACAAGATAGTTATATATTACTTATCAAATAGCACTACTGTTATTTTACAGAATGTTGCTTACTTACTGAATCACACTCTGCCTTAACCCATTTCGTAACTGGTTTTTGTTCATTGTTGGATTCCATTCCTGTTTGTCCAGGTGGGTCGATACAAAGTTGTCTACTTTCTGCCTCAAATTTTGATAGGCTGGCTTAAAAAAAAAAAAAAAAAAAAAATTCTGGTTAAACGGCTAAAAGATCTCAAAACATTCCCCTGCCAGAGTCCTTCATAGTACATCTTTTGTCATGTACACTACTGTTCTGTTGTCTATATTCTCCATCCTTTCACTTTCTGAACAAAGGTAAGCTTGTTTTACCTAAGAACACAACTGGTAATTGCAAAGAACAGCTGGTCAGTGTGCTATTATAATAATTTAAATAGCTGGATAGATTGGGTTTTAAATTGTTGTCTGCTCATAATATTACTTAGCGAAATCCAAACTGCCTGTGCAGACAGAAGCTGTTTAAGCAGAGTTCTTGTTGTCTGGAAACCCTCCATCACAGAATTCCTAGGAAACTGGAAGAATAATATTCTCACTAACAAAGTTAATTATTTGCTTCTGTGATGCTAACACAGAAGATAAGAATTATGCAGGTTTTATCAGTGGAAACTTAATTCCAGTGAACAGGAAGTGAACTAACAAACCCATATAAATACATAGGACCATCCAGATCCTGGCACCATGCAAGGAAAGGACAAGAAGGTAGCAACATTTAAATGTCAGGATTTGATATGCATACGGGATGACGAATGAAAGGGTTGGTGACAGAGGTGCAGCGTCTGTCCTGGACAGCGTATATCTATCCTGACAAAGCTGCTCTGAACTAGGTCTGCTCTATGCGGATGACCTGACAGCTTCCGGAGTGGTGTTGCCTTAGCTGCTGGGGTGTCCTAGAATAACGATTGCAGGTCCCAGAACAGGACTCTTGCTGAAAGCGTAACAGTTTGGGAAAGCAAAACAGCAGTGTTTAATTCTGACAGGGCAATTGTGAACAACCCAACTTCAGTACTGCCAACAAACGCTCAGGAGTTCATGTTGTGACTGAGGAAGAAATTAGTTTCAAACAACAGTCTGAGAACATCTACTCAAGAAAGAAAGGTTAAACGTTTGTTTTGGAAATATGGGAATTATGCTCAAGAGGAGCAGTGTTCTTATGGGAGACTGTTTTCCTAACAAGGCCTGGGCTAGAAAATGAAAGTCTGAGCCTGTTCTCTGGCCTGTTTCTCCTCTGGGCTGTCGCTATCGCTTCGAGCCAGGACGGCCTCTGGAGCAGCCAGTCTGACGGGGGGCATGAAACCCCACCGACCGAGAGCACCGCAGCTGCTGCGCGCCATCCTGGCCGGCCTCCCCAGGTGCCGAGTGCGGGGCAATGGGGCGAACCGAGCAGGGGGAGAGCGGAAGGTAAGGGATGCGGGTGCTCCGTCGGCCAACGGCAGCCGCGTTCCAGGGACGGTGCCCGCAGCTCCGGCCTGGGGAGGGGACACCGGCCGTCCCGCCCCGCCGGCGATCCTGGGGGCTGCCCGGGAGCCGGGCCGCCCGGTTCGGCGGCGCTACCTTGGTGTCCACGTCGGCCAGGCAGTCCCGGCGGAAGCCGTCGAACAGGCCGCGGCTCTTGAGCTGCTCCACGATGATGGCGATGAGCTGCGCGTCGCCAGGCGGCAGCGAGGCCGGGTCGGTGGCGCCGGGTCCCGAGCCGGAGGCCGCGCCACCCGAGCCCCCTCCGCCGCCTGCTCCGCCGCCTCCCCCGCCCGGGGCGGCTCCGCCGGCGCCGCCGCTCTCGGACATGGCCCACGGCCTGCGCCCGGGGCCCGCCAGCGGCTGCGCCCCGATCGCCCGCGGCGCCCGGCACCGCGACCGTCGCCGGCGGCGCGCCGCGTTGTGCGTGACCCTGGCGCGCTGCATCACGGGGAGGCGAGTCCTCCGCTGGAGGCGCTGTTATAGGCCGTGAGCCGCTGGTGGCTCGGGGGAACTACAAGTCCCAGGGTGCACCGCGACCGCATCCCCACAAGGCAGCGGAGGGGCGGGCGCCTTGCTTTTGCGATGCATCTTGGGAATTGTAGTTCGCGCGGGAGGGCAGTGCTGGCCTTCCCCCCACCTCCACCGGCAGCCTGTCTGGGGACGGGGCTGCTCCGGCGGGCAGTTTGGTGGCGGTGCCGTTATGAGCCAGGCAGGTCGGTCACAGGACGCTGAGCACGCAGTGCTTTGCTTCCGTGGTCCACCTGGTGCAGAATCGGTGAGGCCTCCGCGCCAGAGGTGCTGTGTTTGGGGCAGGGGGCCCTGGGTTTACCTCAGCGTCGCGCAGGCCTCTCCGGACGTGTGGCTTGACGGTCTGGAACCCCCGCCACAGGGAGGCTCTCGGACTCCCCAGAGGACATCTGCCAGGTGGTGACTTCAGAGTGTTTTTCAGTGGTGTGGTGAGGTAAATTCAGAAAAAAACCCAATTTGCGTGGGATCATCCTGGATTTCCACGGGGACCTGAATTTCATTCGTTACGCCACTAGCAAAAGGAAGGGCAGCAAGCACCAAGGGCCAACCCCGATACCGGTCCCTGCAGAGTGAATGAGGAAGGGAGACTGTGTTAAAGGTGCTTTCCCTGTTCTGGGTGCTTAGACTGTCGGTGTCATTTATTGTTCTGATTACACCTGCAAGCTACAGGGTACAAATTCCATGCGTTGGTTCTGTTTCTTTCCTAGTCACATTGCAAAGAAAATTGAACACAATAGGATATTCCCATCTTAACTGCAGGAAGACAAGCCGTGCATGAATGTAATAATCCAATCCTCCACTGCATAGGTACATCCTCACCTTTTCTTTTTGTGTACAACTGAATGAGCAAAAAGATGGCAATGTTTTGCGTGCGATGCATTGTCCTCCTCTACCTGATTAAAATTCAGCAGCTCTGAGAAGCAGCATAAGCTGTCCCTTTCCATCTGGCAGCTTTGAGGAGCGAAGAGGGAAAAATGGTAGTGTGTACAGAGCCCGAGCTTTACACTGACAAAAGCATCTCGTGCAAGTGTCGTGTTGGAGCGCTGAACACGAGCGCTCTCCTGCTGGAGTGGAAAAGCTGTCCCTCCGCCCGGACGCCTTGTCACTGACACTAGTCCATCTTGGCTATCTCGAAGTTGGGTATAAAACCCCCGTGACTCATCCAGGCACTCAGAAGTAGCCGTGGAATCGCATTCCTGCCTGACAGCTGCCAGCAGTCCTTTCTCCCCACCACTTGTGACCAGCTCAGGCCAGCAGGGAGTTTGCCGACATCGCGCTGTCCTTTCACGTGAAGATAACCCTGTGCAGGAATGCATTAATCTGTTGTAATGCCCTGCCCCAGTGCGATCCGCGGGGATGCGTTACTGTTTGTTCAAGCCCTGTGCTGATGCAGTACACACAGCAGCATCGACAAGACACGCCGGAGGCTTCTCTAACCAGCATGTAAACGCTTTTTATAAGACAAAAATCTCGCATCAGCCTGCATCTCCTCGCCCTGTAATTTTTAGGGGACACGGCCCTGACTCCGAGCTGGGGACCGCGGGAGGGATCTGACGGGGGGGATTCAAGCAGGCGGCTGCTGGCAGGGGCCGGGACCCGCAGCTCGGGCCGGGTTTCCCCGGTGGGAAAGGAAGGGAAAGGAAGGGAAAGAAGGAAGGGAAGGGGAGCGGCGCGGCGCGGCGGCGCCAGCAGAGGGCAGCCGGCGGCCTGCGGCGGCCGCGGTCCCGGGGCCGGCACGTCCTGGCCTCTGCTGCGCCGTCACCCCGCGCGGCAGGGACGTAATTCACCCATTTGCGTCATTAGGGAACAAGCAGCAGAAGCCAGAGGGGTGGTCTCTGCCCGCGTAAATTGCAGCGGCAGCAAAGGAGCTGAGGAGAAGGTGGCTATTTCTTGCACGAGTTTCCCGCTGTCCTGGGAAGGGCTGGGAGCGAGCAACCGCAGAGGCAAACCCTGCCTGTCGGCAGTGCACTGCATTCGGGAGAATCCAGCCCAGCATTTACTGGGAACTGCCACAAATGAAAATTCTTCCCAGTTCACAAATTACTCAAAGACACTGTGAGCATCCATGATGCGGGAGAGGTGAAGCCTTAATGCAAACCTCTTGTACCCAGGATGTCTCCTAGCTGCGCCTTCTTGCTGCAGTTAAACACCGCAACCATCCCCAGCCATGGCAGCTTGTCCGGAACTGGTGCTGAGACGGGAGAGCGGTGCTGCTGCCGCCCTTACTAGCAAAGCACTGCTCGCGGTCCCTCTGTTAGGCCTCTTCCTTTATTTGTAGGTGGATGCAGTGACCTGTTCCTCAGCATGGCACAAAGGCACACGCAATTGGTGTTTGGAGTAAACCTGGTAGTCAGCAGGGGTAAGGAGCATTCACTGGGTTCCTTTTACAAGCTGGCTGGCTGCGTGACCTAGGTCAAGCAGCGTTTCATAGTTTTGAGATCTGTAGCTGGGGCACAGGAAGAACATAGCATTTAATCTAATCTATCGGGGTATTTTTGCCCAACATCGTAGCAAACAGGCAAGCATATTAAACTGTGGTGTCTTAGATAAAGCAGCCTACCCACCAGGGAGGAGAACTGTGGAGCTCTCCTTGCATCAGATCTCTAGTACAAAATTTATGAGATCTGTGAACTCTCCCTATATCCGTGCCCTCAAAGAAAGCTTTAGGCAGTTCGCACAGTTCAGGTCAGTAGGAGATTCAGGAAGGGAGAAATCTTACCTGTTTTCTGCTGCTGTTGAAGACGCAGTTCTCATAGGATAAATGCTTAGGCTGTGGGGGTAAGCAAACTTGTAAACGTTAGGGAGAAAGTTTATTTCAGAAGAAACAAATAGGAAAAAAAAATTGCTTAGAAAGTTATTTGGATCAAAATGACAATCAAAGCAATGACTTTTAGTCTTACTGTCCTATGTTACAATCCCCCTGAAACCCATTCCTTTGGTTCACCAGGAAGATGAGGATACTTAATTGTAATTTCAATTTGTAAAGGACCATCCTTCCAAAGTCACAATTTCTGTCACAGATGATCAGAGCCAGAGCTCAGTCCTTTTTTTGTCAGTGTTTGCCACCATTGCCTTTCAGGTTACCTCCTCTCTTAGCCCCCATTCTGCACTCCCCCTCCTGTCACCGCTATCACAAGAGCTGTAAACCAGCACCTCTTTCCATGGAAATTCTGATATCACAGGGAAAAAGTAACCCTCTGCTACAGCTGCCTACAAAGAGTTCATGGACGTTGCAACTGGCTGACAAAACCAAGTTGTTCCATAAAAGTGGTGTGAATGAAGTCTGGTTTCATGGGTACTCGAGTCCTTTCTGCTCCTTATAGCTATCACTAAAAACTCCACCGTTGTGCAGTTCCTGTATGATCCTCCTGTCTTGCAGGGGATGGTGTAGCTGGCAGTCTGGTGCTCGCTGTGCAGCATACACAGCGGTGGAGTCCTGCCTGTGTTCTTCTCAGTGATGGCACTCATTTGGGTCCCTGTCCACCCAGCTTCTGATTTTCATTAAGTCTGTAGTAATACAATTACCTTTGAGGGGTGTATCCTGTATTTTCTCTTACCGGTCTGCAGACATGCGAGTTTTTCTCCCTCCCTCAGCAGTGAAGACCAGCTTTCTACCTTTGTTCATGCTTTTGCTTGATACCAGCCCTGGTGTAATCTGCCCATCTCCAGTGCTCGGGAACAGGTCAGCTGCTGGAGAGGCAGAAAAAGCTGGATTACGTCGTAAACCATGTTTCATACAGTGTTGTTGGCTTTTGCATGATTGGCAAGATTTCTTCCTTAGATGTGTGTAGCTTTTTCCTACAGAAGGATTTGAGATAGAAGCCCCTGATCACGAGGATTTGGGGTGGGGGCAATCACTGTGGCTGGGAAGAGGGGAAGGTTCATTTTCCTCTTAAGGTTTTCCACCTCCAGCTCCTGTATCGTTGTTAAAAGACAAGAGACTGTACGGAGAAGACATAGTTGGCAGTTTTCTCTTCCTTGTCCTGACAACCTCTGGCTGCAAAATTAAAAGCCAGTTACTGAGTCTAGTTTCTAACAGCATTTCCCTTGCCAATGATTAGACAGAGAAACCTGGAATAGGTGGCTGTGGCCAGGCACTCTACGTGCTGAAACACAGATGGAATTACCATGGGGACCGTTGCAGAGGCAGAGGGTGAACCTACATATTCACGCACTCCCACTGCCTCTCTCATGCACACGTGCGCACACACATTCAGATTGCTAGCAACAAAATTATTAACTCTGGCCATTTTAACTGAAAAACTGTAGTGTTCTAGCAGCAGTGCTGGGTTTCCTGATAGTCTAGGTCACAGAGCATTGAAGAGGGACTATGATTTTCCGTTGCCTGTGTGTTTTGGGTTTGGGAATAGGATAAGGAGCTCAATGTGTTTGGGGAAAAATTAGATGTCAAAACTGTAATAGTAAATTACAAGCTGTATCAGTAATTTGGGAGTGGTGTCTGGGAACAGAGGCTGCCTGGGATGGTTCTGAAATTGCAGATAATGCTTTCAGCATAAAGGCTCAGATGTCCCTCTAAAGACAATGAATGGAGACTTAAACTCTCGGTGCTCCAAGATGCCCCTCATTACCAGTTCTGCAGAGCTCAGTGCTGGGAAGGATTTGGGGCAGAGAAAGAGAGACAAATCTTCTCTTCTGAAATGAGGAGTGTGAAAGTGTGAAAGAAAGTCCAGGTTAACCCCAAGAGGAGATTAGGCAAAGCTCAGTAGATATGCAGGCATTCCCTTCTCTGAATGGAATTTCCCCTCTGTAAATCCAACCTATTTATATATAAAAAAGGTTAAAATAAATTTTAAAGATTGCTCTTCTAATATTAATGTAGGAGAAGCCCCCTAGGAGTCTTTCTATGCTATCAAAAAATAAAGGGAAACCATTTCAGGGCCTTACTGAAGTTGTACGTTGAATTTTGTTACCCAGCCTAGCATGCTTAAAATGTGCATCTGACAGAAGTGTATTTTTTGCCAGGGAAAGTAACATCAGTGCTAGGTTTCTTTACCACCTCCTTTGGTTTTCTCTGCAGGAAAGGCTTTCTGGGTTGGAAATGGGGTTACAGGAGGCAGAGAGGACCGTGAATGGGGCTGTGTCCCTGTAAAATGCTGCTGAAGCTAAGAGTTATCGAGACAGCCACAGCTTGTGCAACACAAAAACCAGCTGCTCCTGGGTAGGAGCTGTAGAAGCTGCCTCCCTTTCTCCCTGCACTGGGACCTCCAGCAGTACAGACCCAAATCTGGTTTGCTGTTATTAGCAGGTGAGCTTTTTCCCTGGTGTGTTTGCAACCTAGATACTGCCCTGATACGTCTGTGCATGAGAACTATAATGTGCGATTTAGTGCGAGCTGACTATAAATCAAGGTGAATCCAGCAGCAGTGTCAATGAGACTGAATTTGCTCTTCTCTGTTAGGAGCATACAAGCAATGCCCACTGGCTTTGGGCCAAGTTTGCCTACTTTTTTAGGGCTGTATCATTTTGCAGAAGATCAGATTCTGCTCCTTTCACATGGTAGGATGGAGCTGTGTTCAGGAATACAACCCTAGTCCTCTGCACTATGGTGGTAACTCCAGAGCAGTGCAGGAACCTCTGAAGTAGAGAAAATGTGTGCGTGAGAGTTTGGTCCATTTGGTGTCACCAGTTCCAAGCTCGCTGTTTAATCTTTGCAGCAAGCCTTGAACTAGTTAATGCAGCATTCACCGTGTGTTTGGATGGATCGGGGTCAGTGCTGCGGTGAGAGCTTTCTTTGGCAGCCAGAGGAAGTGCCAGAGTTTTTAGATCCTGTAGATTTACAGAATGAACAGCTTGGCTACACAGGTGGCAAATTATTGAAAGAGTTGAGAAGTCAGAGGAATGTTCCCCAGCCCATAATTCTCTCCTGAAGAATGTGCGCCATGCACCCAGCCTGCCAACCTTTCAGAGGATCCAGAGCCCTGGGAGAAAACGTGTATTCCCTGCACGTTTGCCATTCGTGCTGGACAACATATCATCCATGGAACATATGCTGTATATATGACACACTTTCTGAATCGGCCTCAACTCTGACGAAGGCCCCAATCCTGCAAATGTGCTAATGGTAATGATTCCAGTACAATAGATTTACCCTTGAGGTTCAGTTTTTATGTATTGCTTGCAAGACTGGGCCCTCTAGTATTATAAATATCACTGGTGCAAAACACTGTATTGCAATTTATGTAATGGTTTACTTTATACATAAATGTATATAGGTGTGTGTGCGTGCATATGCATAATATACCTTTAGAAGTATCTGGGTGTCATAACAGCAGGTATGTAGAGACTTAGGTAGACAGAATTTGTATACAACATGCCCATCTCCAGAATGGTGTTTTATTCTATATCTTTTTGGTGGTTTCTATCTTGTAACTGAAACAACTTGGAACTCAAAGTACTGTATCTTTAAGTACCTAAGGAAAATATATTTGTAAAGCAGAGCTGCTGCAGAACATTTCAGAGGAGATGCATGCTGTGTCCTCAAACAGAAATGTCAGTTGTTCATTCTTATATCATTGTTTCCATTATTATGAAAGACTAAAAGCATGCGGGAAAAATAATATAAATATTATTGCCATATATGCAGAAGGGGGTAATTTTCCATACTAGATCATCAAATGAAACCTTGTAGTGTATCTGTGTAATGTAATACATTGGAATAATTGGCTTTCATTTGAGGTTTTCACATGTTTTATAAATGTTTATAAAAAAATGCCAGTTAAGCTGATGAATTCAGTAACTGCCCCACTATGCAGGGAAATACAGGCTTTTTGGTGGTAAAATGAATTGCTTGTGATTGCTCTGGAATGTAGTGTCAGAGATGGGAATAAAACCGAGGAACCTAGACTATCCGTGCAAACTGCTGGACAAAATCGTGTTTCTCAGAGTTCAGTATTTACTTTTCTTGCCTGAGCCTGAGAAGCATCTCACTTTCCATACCACAGATTTTACTACTGAGGGCAGTACTGCTATAAAAACCACTGTGAGGAGTGATGTGCATGGGATAAAGTGCAGCTTATTTCTGATCTTTCCATTTTAATATCTGTGTCAGGATAACATATTATGATAGTCAGTGGTCCCTTGCTTGTTTCTACTGCATCATCTTTCCAGAATTTCTTCCCTGGAATTCTCTACAGTTTTGAACCTGAGCAGGGTTTGACCTTTTTCTTCTCCTTGCCCTATCCTACCTCAAACTGGGGAATGAAACCCCATGTTTAGAGTTTCTGAGCGGGAGGAAAGTGTGACACACTATAAGCATTTAGGGACCTAATGCTGTCTGACTGCTGATTGGAAATACACTGGTGTCAGAAAGGAAATCAGCTGTTCACTTAACTTCTGCAGAGAGGCAAGGACCAGACTCTGTCACATCCAGGAGTAGAGGAGCAATTACCCTGACATTAGAGGATGAAAAGATGAAAACAAGTAGGCTGAAAATTAATTTCTTCTGCCCCTCTGTTTCATGCATCCATCAGCAGTACATCTGGGCATCATGGATCTAATTTAAAAGTGTAATTTCTGTCCCAAAAGATTATATTCACTGTACTTCCTGCTCTCAAGTCAGGTTCAAGGGGAAGCAAACATGGAGTAGAGGTTGTTTCTGCCTCTGTATGCTGGTTCTAGAGCTCTGCTTTAGCCTATTTCTTTGTGGATATGTGCATATGTATATCTATGCGTTGCCTCATAACACATTTTATGCTCCACATAAGTTACTTGTCCCTTATTTACAGCTTGCAGTTTTCTTCCCTTCTCCAAGGACCTGCAGCTCTTGACCTTTTAGCCTAGTAAATTATTTACACATGAAACAGTGAATCAAAATGATGGGTCTCAGGAAGATGCTGCTTATTCTCAAGGAACAAAACCACATTTCTTCATGAAATCTCCTTCCTGAGGCTTTCATTTAAGGCTTGTGTGTCCTATCCTCCTCATCCCTTCCCATTATGAGAAGGAGAGGCACTCCTTTTTCACACGGCTGTTCCATTTGCAAAGGGAAATGTTTTTCTGCCTCTAATTTTAAAATATCCCCTTGATATTTTGTGGAGGGGGTGAGAGGACGTTAGTTTGATATCTTTCTGGAACTGGAAAACAATGAAAGAATGCAAAGAAAAGGTGTGTGTAACAGCCCAAGTCACTACAGAAATCCCAAACTGAGGGAGATATAGACAGAGTTAGAAATGCTTAAAGCTCTAAACTGAAAACTGTCTGCTCTGCAGAGCTTCTGGCTGCCCAAACACTCATTCTTTGTATGAACAACTCTGCCTGACACAAAGGCTGGTTGGCTATGATGCCCTGAACATCGTGTCTGGAGAGCATGGCCATGGCTGTGATTTGACACACTCGGCTGTGCACTCATTTGGGATTTCAGAGTACTCCTGTATTTACTCATTATGGGGCTTAAGGCAGCTCAGAGAGGAAACACTTCCCAACATGTTTGCTTTTTAGGCCCATCAGTGTCTGGCTGCCCAGGTGACACACTTTGGGGTTAATTTTAAAATTGTCCAAAGCCCCCCGATCCATCTTAAGTCTGTAACTTGCAATAACTTCCCACTTCTGAAGTCTGAAATACAAATGCTTCATGCTGGATATTTAAAAAATAATAGTAAAAAAAGAAGTTATTTCACATCAAGGGCTTCTATAAAAGGTTATTTTTAATACACTGTAAAGTACACATAACACTACTTCTCGGTAAAGCTCTTGCAGATTCTTTGATGAAAGGCGCTATTGTAAGTGAGACAATTGTGCACGCGGGGTGATGGGGGAATTTTTTCTTTTTCCTAGAGTTATATTAATCAAACTGAGAAAATGGTGTTATAGTCCTTGTAGCAAATACCTTGTTGATACTCACACAGTTTTATCTGCAGTACAGAGAAAACATACACAGAGAAATGTGAACCCAAGAAACAAAGTGGATTGAAAACAGAAAGTTATTTAAATACTATGATTTCTTACCACAGAATTTTGCCCATTGGAGGAATGTGGGAAAATAAACAAGAAGACAATATTTGAAAAGCAAAGATTTGTTTTGGAATTATCTCTATCAGCTTTTTGGTTGTTTTTTTTTTAAACAGTGTTTCCCTTCACATTAAAAGGTTGGAAGATGTCAGGCACCTCCTTTTCTGAAACTGCCCTGGTTCTCAGTCAAAAAAAGAAAAGAAAGTATTCTGACATTATAAAACTGAGCATTTTCTCAGATTAAAGTGGTTTATTTTCTTAAGAGCATTCATGCATATTTCATGAGGAAAGTGGCCAGTTTGTGGATATTTCATGAGAAATGAAATTTCTACATCATTAAATGGCTAGAGAGTAAATTGAAAAGGAACACGTATAATTTTTATGAGAGCTTTTAAATTCATTTGTTGTAGTTCTAGAAACCATGATATGATTTGATAGTTCTGCTATTGCCACCACTCATGGAAAGGTGAGTTACACCTGCCTTGTAGTGGCATACAGGCTCCCAAATGCTGTATCAAGGGAAAGAAAGACTTAGGTAAAGGGTTTTTTCACCACATGGCTCTGAAAGGAATATCAGGTTAGTAATTGTCTCCTATAAATTTTACACTTAAAAAAAAAAAAAAAAGCTGGGCTTGATCATGAAGTCCTTGGAGTGAAAAATACCTTATTTCTTCCTCCCTACATATGACTGCATAAAATTACCTTCTTCTGAGCTTTCTGCAATGCCCAGTGCTCATCATTCGACTAACGCAAAGTAGCCAAACACACTGCAGCTGGTATTTGAGATCTTTTTATCCATCTTTCTTCATACACACATACACACACACACACACAGACAAAAGTTAGTTTCCTTTAGGCAATCCAGAGCCCTGGGAGAGTGACAATTTCTTTGATTGCTTATTGTAGCTGTAGCACTGGAGATAAAAGTTTAATGCATTCTTATTGTCTCAGTGCTTTTAAGTATTCAGCTGCACTGGGCAATGCCTCTTCGTCCATGTAACCAACTGAATGTAGTGGTTTAAGATTAACAGATACAATGTCAGTACTGTTACCTTTTTTTGTTGGTGCTCAAGAAATGATTTGCATTTGAGGTAAGCGTAGCTGTTATAGTCCCTGGCAGATGGGGAATGTACAGCTCTGGTACGAGACAATGCAAAAAACCCAGTTAATAGAGGCAATAGCAGCAATTCACAAATATGATATTACTGTAACAAATGATGGGCAAATTGGCTTAGAAACACTGGGACTGACCCAAAATTCACCTATGGAAATCTGCTGCTGTTGAGCTGCTGGGCTAAGCACATTTGTTGTGGGTGAGTGCTGGGCCATGAGCACGGCTCAGCTGAATGCCCACTTCTGAGAGTGGAGGCACTGCTGAGATGGATCCCCTGTCTTCACCATTCCCTCCATTTTCCTAGAGGGAAGTGAGAGAATTGTTTTAACCAAGGCAGAAATTGCAAGGCTGCTCCCATTAGATAGAAACAAAAGATGATGGAGGCCAAGTTTTAGGCTGCCCTAATTTTAGAACGACATTTAAATATTTCTCTTGCCTTTTGTCACAGCACTGGTTTCCCCTTGCAGCTCCTAGGAAGATGCTTAATTGTGCTATTTTCCTGGCATTTCCTCTCCCCTCTCCTAACCACCATTCAGCTCTTGTTGCAAAAGGGAGGTCAGGAGAATAATGCCCTTTTGCTGACACACGGGTAACCCAATCCTCCGCCCTGTCGGTCTGCTGTGCTGAATTCCAACTCATCTGATTGCACTGAGGGCTATTGTACCGTCCCTGCCATCAGAGCTGGGTAATTGATATGCTTGAAGGGACTTTAATGAGGAAAAAAGCTAATTAGTTAATGTAAGGAGTGAAAAATAAGTCCGACAACCTTGTAGTCCATTTTGTTCCATTGCGGCTTCCCACAGTGCTTAGCATGGAGCCTAATTTTGAGCTGAGCGTGACTGAACTAAAAGCTTGGCAAATCCTAGCAGCAACTGCAAAGCAGAACTGGGGTTAAGTTCAGGGTTTGGGTCTTAGCTGTGCATGGAGAGGATGGGGTGTGCACTGGCATGCATTACGGACTCTGTTCTGGCAAGTATATATGAAGTGGGGAGGGCTGCAGGGGAGCTGCTATGCAAACTCTGAAATTAGGAGCTTCCTCTGAAGGGGCTGCTGAGGATGAAGGTCCCTGTGTTGGCCAACCAGGCTCAAAGCAGCAGGGAGGAAAGTGCCATTGTGGAGATATGGTACCTCAACCTGTATACCTAAATGTTTCCAGTAACCTCTGCTATCTTCAGGCATGTGCTAATTCTCCAGGGTCCACATAGTTTTGTGGGATATAGCCTTTCCTCTCCCATGAGGAATGGAAGGGGTTACAGGGGGGAGAGCAGAGCTGTAGAAGTTATACTCTGGTAGAAGTGAGCAAAAGGGATTAAAAGAAAATAAGGCAGAGAATGAAAAAGCATACAGAACAGATGTTGAACCTGAACTTCACATCCCAGGTGTTTGCAGAAGTTAGCTAAAGCTGGTCAAGTGACAAAGCTTCTGGTGGACTGGTCTAGGCTGGAAATTGCATCTTTCAGGTAGCGTGATGAAGGACCGGAGGTGTCACGGTGGAGCTCAGGATTCTAAGTGACGCTGGTGTGAGTGTCTACCACTGTTTATTTCACTGACATCTTCTTTTTTTTTTTTTTTTGAAGTTGACATTAAAACAAATTACAGTCAGAATGGTCCACCTTCTCTATCAAGCGGATTGAAAAGAACAAGCTCAGCCTTCAAAGGTGCCTCATCTGTGGCTTCCTGAAACCTCCCTGAATCCATCCTGGCATAGCACAGTCCTCACCTTTTTAGCCCTGGGAAAAAGTCTGAACTGGATCAGAGAGATTGGCCTAGATAATCTCTCACGCCCTTCATTTTATTCACTGGTTTAATGCTCTCCCCATACTTGGACACGGTGACACTAACTAAGGTGATTTGCACCCCCCTGCCTGGGGAGGAGAGGTCAGAAGGTTTGAAAGGTTTCAAAGACACCAAAGTCTGTGGAAGTTTCCTCCTCTGTCCTTTAGAGAGGAAAAGACAATGAGGAACGAGAGAAGGAATGGGAAAAAAGAAGGAAAAAGAAATGGGATAAGAATAAGACAGCAGAGAGATACATAATTGAATATGGCTGAACAGCGTTTGTTCTGAGTAAGTTATGTTTCCCAATGTGTCCTTCAGATTTGTATTCTTTGTGCAGAAATCCAGTTTCTTCTAGCAAGTCCTGTAAACACCACCTGCTTCTGGTGCTTTAGATAATGAGATAGACCAGACCTTGGGCACAACTGGGGCTGAGGCTGATCAAAGTGGGACGGCAGTAAGAGCTTATCAATTATTTGAGAGGAAAGAGTCAATAAAAAGCCTTTTCAATATAAATATCATCTTGTTGAATGTGGTGGGACTCTGGGGAGTGAGCTGTTCACACGAGATGAAACTCTCCTAGTTGTTGATGATAACTAATGTTTGAAGACATCTTTGAGATACTGATCTAACAGCTGCTGCTTTGTCCTTGCTTGCCTCAGCCCTGTCTTGAGAGCCTGGGAATGCTAGACAGCCATGCTTTGTAGGCCAGTGTATTTCCAGGTCCTAGTTCCTTATTACATAGTCCTGTGACCAAATTCCTCTTCCCCAGAGGCTGTTCATCCTAGAGTTGCATCAGAGCAGGACGCAATGAGAAGGAAGCCTCCAGATTTAGGCAGAAGGTATTCACACAGCCGAATGCCTGCCACTCTGCTGTTGGTACTGTCTCCCTCGACAGTTCCTTAAGCACTCTGGATTTGTGCAGAGTCTAGGTGTGTCTGCAGTGCGGTGTTGAGTTCTGGGCTCCCCAGGATGAGAGAGATGTGGAGCTACTGGAGAGAGTCCAGCAAAGGGCCACTAGGATGATTAAGGGACTGGAGCATCTCTCCTATGAGGAGAAGCTGAGACCTGGGACAGTTCAGTGTGGACAAGAGAAGGCTCATAGGGGATGTCATCAGTGTGTACAAATACCTGAAAGGAGGGTGTAAAGAAGACAGAGCCAGGCTCTTTTCAGTGGTGCCCAGTGGCAGGACAAAAGGCAATGGGCACACATTGAAACGAGAGGGTCCATCTGAACATAAGGAAACGCTTCTTTGCTGTGGAGGTGACTGAGTACTGGAGCAGGTTGCCCAGAGAGTTTGTAGACTCTCCATCCTTGGAGATATTGAAAAGCTGTCTGGACATGATCCTGGGCAATGGCTGTGGGTGGCTCTGCTTGAGCAGGGGCGGTCGGTGACTCTGTGATGTGTGTTTGCATGGGCCTGCTTTCTTCTGAGTATGCTTGTTTCCACATTTAATCACATGCTCTGTAGCAAAGGTGACCAGATGAGTAGATCGGGTGCACTGGCTTTGTTGCTTGTGTCTCCGTGTCTGTGCACCCACATGTGCTATCCTTTGCTCAAAAATACTTGTTAGCATGCACACACACGAGATTGCTCACACACAATTGCAGTATATTCACAGGTGCGTCACGCCTACGCTCTCCCTGTGTTGCTAGTGCTGGTGCAGCTGAATGTTTGTTAGCAACCATGTGAAATTTTCCCAAAAAGGTCCTTTTAAAAGGAAAACTTGAGAAAGGGAAAGCTACTTACTCTCCTGTCTTGTAAAAGAGGTGCAAAGCTGCCATTAACAGGCGGTCAGCTTCAAGGCTTGGGTTTCTCAGACCTTTTCCATTTGCTTTTGCACTCTGGACCCTGGCATTTTAATGGTATCTATGTTATTTAAATTGCAACATCCTGATGTGTGAATATTCATCACATCAGTGTTCTGACAGTCACACTTGCCAGGTCCTAGGTGTGTTCATTAAATAGTCTGTGTCAGAAGAATCATTATCAGATACAGCTACAAATATGATACTGAGTACCTGGGACTTAATGTTTGGGTTTTTTTCTTGTGTATCTGTTTGCAAAATCTAGGTAGTTCCTTGCTGTATGTGCTTGCAGCCTGATTTCCAGATTGTGCAGCTTGAGTGCGTGCATATCCACTGCTCCCTTTTCCCCTCAGAAAAAGCTTTTGGCCAGATTTCAGCTAGACTCATCAAATCACAAAGAGAATGAAGTTCCTAAAAATTTTATGAAAACTGATGACTGGATAGTAGACAAAGTCCAAAATTAGTCCCCCAGTGAGAGCAAAATAGGCAGAATTTAGCAATCAGCCACTGTTTGTAGCTCCCAGCCAGCCAATAAACAAGTTTATAGTTGTGACCCAGCTATCACTTCTGCTCCCTCTTGCTCTGCCAAGCAGAAGGGAGATGTGGGAGGGAGACCCTGGCTTTTGGGAGAGGGAGGGAACATTGCACTGGGGAAAAAAGTTCAGGGACAAAGGACACAAAGCTGTAGGGAACCAGGCTTCATTACTTCTGGTGTGTGTGGAATAGCTTGTTTTGATAAGTAGTTCAGAGGCCTTAAAAAAAAATCAATAATAGCAACCAGTGCTCCCTAGCAACCCTACAAAAACAAAGCAGTCTGTGCCATTTCATTTTCATGAGCAAGTGTCTGCTTCATTACAGTAACAGATTTCAGTTTGAGCCTTTCAAGGGGTTCCCAGTAAGCAGAGAGCATGGGAAGGATACTGGCGTGGCCCTGCGTGATGGTGTCCTATCCCACATTCCTTGCATAGAGAAGTTAATGGAAGAACTGGTTGTACAGGGAATTCTGACTTAGGGTTTGTGTTGTGCTATTTAACTGAGCAGCAGTAGCAGTCATATGTGTGGACGTGAGACAATTATAAAACTCCTCTGTTTCCTTGCCTTGCCTTGCCTTGTACTTTGTCTGTGGAGTACAAAAGATACAGGAACTTAATCTCATATTAAACCACTTCTTATATAATAATTACCGCGAGTGTGCCCATGAGATGTTCTAGTTAGGATTCAGTACGGATTGCTTATCTGAGCACGGCTCTCTCAAAATCCTTCCCCTAGGGTTGAAACTTTCGCAATGGCATTTACTTAGAGAGGCAGATCTATCATTTTAGGAAAGTCAGTTTAGTGAGCCAAAGGAGCAGGGTTTGATGATGGATCACATGCGGCGCAGGGCGAAAAGAGGCAGAACCCCTTCTGCAGGATTTACAGTTTGTACCTGGGGGGGAGCAGCAGTTATTTGTGTATCCTGTGGGACTGAGATACTCTGACATTTATACTGTAAACAGCCCTCATGCTTTGTGTGACTTGACGTCTCTGCCTGTCCTATGTGAGGGTGAGGTTAATGCCAGTTTGCTTCTAATAAGGTGGCAAGCAGTACAGAAGTGTCAGCCTCCTTTCCATCCTCCAGAGCTCAGGTCACTGCTATCTGACTGAAGAGGCACCCCTTGCCCTTTCCCAAGAAATAAGCTGTTAGCTTTTAGCTCCTTTCTGGAAAATGAAAACAGTGTGCACCACAGCAAGAAACTCCTGCCTGGAGGACATGCCCCTGTCACACAGAGAAAAGCTGCAAGAAGTGCTGAGCATGGATTTCCCCTGGCTCACCTCCCTTGAGGGTTCACATGGCGTTTGGGAGCACGAGGCAAAAAGTAGAGCCCTTGGAGGGGAGCACTGAGGTTGCAAAACAGGAGCTTTCCCTGTGCTGCTGTGGCAAAGGTGGCAAATACACATGGGTCCCAACTCCCCTGCCAGGTGCGTGGCATTAGGGACTACCTGGGTTAAAATGTTACTAAATCTGATTAACTGGGTTTGATGCCTCCTTGCTGGGGTTGATGGGAGGCAAACCACTTGCATTTCTGTTATTCATGTGTGTCTGTATCATACAGGTCTCCAGAGCAAATTTGTAAGTATGTCCCATATTGCAGTCCTGATTCAATGGCTTGGGGAGGTCTGCAGGACCACAGGGTAACCTGGGCTTGTTCTGCTCCTACCATGCACCTGCTCCACCTCCTCTCTCCTCCAGCCTATCTATACCCTGCTGTAGCTCATCCCCAGAATGAAAACATATCCTGTATTTATATGTTGAATATTTAGACAGAGGCACACATGGGGATCTCCCACTCTATGAGAAAGCGACACGTTCACATGCTGCACGGGAGGGACCTGTTGGCATTCCTGAACCATGTGCAACTCGCACAGTTGGCTCCTGTCTTGCCTTTCCCCTCTGCTAGTGCTGCCTCTTGCAGCTGAGCACAACCACCTCGCTCTTTCTTTGTGACCCCACACTCAAGACACTGCCCAGCTGCCTCTGGCATGTGGGGTTATGCAGAAACAGAGAGGTGAGCATGCTGTGCTGCAAAGAGCTGGTGAGCCATTCAGCACCCTCTGCTCTTGGCAGGCTTTGTTAATGAGCACGCACTCCAGCTCCAGCTTGCTGTTGGGATCCCCTGCCACATCCCAGCATCAACCTGCCAAACACAGGCCCTCACCTTGCATGTTGGAGAAGAAACTTCCCAGGTCTGACACACTGACTGTGCATGCTGTCTTGCAAGAGAGTTTGTTAATATTTACTAACTTTTGTAATGACCTCTGGGATCCCTGAACAGATTTGGGGAAACCATATGAGGCTTCTTTTTTGGCTGAGATTTATTGTGTGCAGAACAGATTGAACTCCCAGCTCAGGGGAGTTTGCAGAGTGGGGTAGAATTGAGCAACACATGGAACAGACCTGAGGAAACTGCTCCAATCCTATGCAGAAAGAAACAGCTGAATTTCACATGCGCTGAGTGGCTACTGTTGTGGGCCACAAAGGGTCCCTGGAGTTGTAAAACCTGCAAATCCCATCCCTTTACCCCACCGCGACTTTTCAGCGCCATATAAAGATGCTGCGTCACAGCATGCCTATGCACTGCTGTCATGCTACAACATAAACACTGCCGAGCTGTGGCTTCGTAACCTTCTTCCAGCAGGCGAGCTCCCAAGAGGAGGCATCCCCAGAACACACTCCAAAACAGGCAGCCGGGAACAGAAAGTTCAGGGCAAGCTTCAAGCACTTGCAAGTTGGGCTGCAGTGTCCTTGAATGCCCTCCCTCTGCCCCAAGTGTTTGCCTCTAATGCTTTCGGCTTCTACAGCTTAATCCATTTTACAAAACGTTCCCTTCCTGTTTCTCTCCACCTTGTCAGCTCTCCAGCTCTGCTCCAGCCTCATCTCTTACAGCCTTTCCTTTCTTCCTTGCTTCTGCCTTTTGAGATCACTCTTTCCTATGAGGGCTTTGGATACAAAGCACAAATCTGTTTCTCATGTTGTGACTCTGCATCATGGTTTTCTCTCATTTTGCTCCCTTGGTTGCTTTGTCATGCAAAGCATTTGGGACAGTGTGGTTGTAAAATGTGATTAAAAATAGTGGTCAATCTGTCTTGGCACACAGGACTATCAATCCCCATTAAAGCTTGGGGGAGGGATTTGAAGGTGAGGATATTCCAGTCCAAAGATGCATAAAGCCAATCTGCATTTTGAACTATTTTTCCCTAATGCTTGCCTCTCTGGAGTAATAAGGTGCTGTTTGCTTCAGTACTTCCTGCAGTATTCCTATTTCCCATTGTTAAAATGCAATGAACTCAGCATGGCTTTCGAGGTGAGGATTTCTAGGTATGTCTCTTTAGTGGGCACTGTATCAGGCCATCACAGACTGAACCTAGAGTCTGAGAGCTGATTTTATCAAGATTTAGTGCAAAATGGGCAGCAGCAGATATTGGGGAACACTGCTTAATGCAGTGCTTAAAGTAAACAAACAGGAACCTGTATGGCAGTGTTGAGGAGCTCCACATGTACGGTTTAGGGAATACTGGGTTCTGTGGGCTGTGTGTTTGAAAGTGCAATGCAAATAGGAAGTCGTCACTTGGAGCAGTATCCTTTCAAAATTTCCCCCAAACTAGAAATAGAAAACCTCATAGTCAGAGCTTTTCCACGCAGGTGGAGATGTGCCAAGCTCTTTTTGATCCTCCTCTGTTCTCTGTATTAAAATTAAGCCAGATTCTGATTTCATTTGTACCACTGGAAATCGTGAGAGCTGTTAATTCTGAATACTGAGAAAGCTTTCAGATAGTGAGTTGCCAGTCCTAGAAATTAATCCTATTAGCAACTCAGCTTCAGTACAGTTACTCCATATTGACACAGGTACAAGTGAGACAATATTTGGTCCTTAAGGAAACTTTATTATGGCTTTGCAGCGCACAGGGACAGAAGAATCTGTTTAGTGGATTGGAAGTATTCTTTTCTGAGGTTTCCCTGGGTGGACTTCAGTGCATACACCCCAATCTAGTTGCACCTGAAGTGGGATCAGTGGAGATGAATGGTGTTATGACAAGAAGAGAAGTGAGAATATTAACATGACATTTTCCCTCTTATTGCATCTAAAGCATCTGATCCACAGCGGCCATCTGGACACGTAAGCTCTGAGGAGCTCCAGTGTCATTGCCTTGGGCTGTGCAGACCTTGGGCACTGCTGACTTGGAGGATTTCCCTTCTAGGAACGCTCCCCATCTTCCCTCCTGCCTCACCAGTGCTGCAACCAAGAATGCTGTAGCTGCTTGGGAGGGATGCCAAAGAAACCCTACAGTATATGGAGAGCTGACCTTGGGCTGTTTGGCTGTGTGCCATAGGCCAAGACACCATCATCCTGTAAAATAAACACCTCCTCGTCCTTAGCACAGCAACATCTGTGAGGGATAAAGGCCAATCTGACTGCTGATGCTGCCAAACTGTCACCCCATTACAGCGCTGGGGGAATCTCAGCCACTCATCCCAGCCCTGACTGATGTCTCCCAGCCTGGGTAATGAGATGCAAACGCTTTGATTTGCACGCCCGCAGCAGACAGGCCTGTCCCAGCGGAGCAGCCATATGTGCAAACTTCAGGTGTCCTCGCTAGGGCTGCATATGCTTTAACGTGATTTATTTTTTCGGAACTCTGTTGCCTTTGCTGCCAGACTGTATAATGTCTTTTCAGCTTGTCCCCTGGCATGCTACATCCCATTTTAATGGAGTTTATCTTGTTGCCCTCTAAAATGGGATGTCAGTGGATGGCTCCTCACTTCTGTTAATGGAATAGATAGTGACCTCCCTTGCCAGCGTACAAAATGCCCTGGCAATGCTGGCTGTAGGTTCCTAGAATGGTAGACAGGACTCAGCCTCTAAAACCTGGTCCTGTTGTTTTGGATTGAGGAAATGCCTATACTTAGATCTTGATTCAGATCCATGTTATTATGTTCTGTATCAGCCTTCAAAAGCTGTACTGGTTGCATGTAAGCACGTTAGAGTGGCTGTGGGGGGAAGTTCAGGGTGGAATGGTCCCAGATGAAAGTGCCTGTACTGTGATTTTTTGCTGAATTGAAGCTTTCATTAAAGCCAACAACATTTGAGGGATCTTCAGTCCTTATGACTTGAGGAACGTCTTCTACAGATGAACAAGTGCAGGGTGCTGCTGTTAATCTAACTAAAGCAACAGCTTGAAGAAGTGGTCCTTTGGCAATGGAAGGGTATAAATGTCCCACAACTGCTCGGGCTTTTGTGTGCATGCATGTGTGGCAGGACTTGGGAGCTCTGGAGCTGCTGGGTTGGCCATCACAGGGACCACGGGACACGTGGCACTCGGTGTTCCCGGGTGATACTGAAAAGTCACGGATTGCAGAAGGAACAGATTGTATATAGCCACTTCAAACCTGGGCAGTGAGTCTGGATACTGCAAGCCTTTTCCTCAGGTCCTCTAAGACAAATCTTCCATGTGATGGCCATGTATTTTCTGGTTTTACAGGACAGCTTCAAAATCAAGACATCTAACAGTAACATTGAAATTTCTGTAGGTTCATTGCACTGATCCTCCTTTCATGCGGCTGTTCTTTGAATAAAGGGTGTTTTATGAATGATGATCTAAAAAGGTAATCAGTGTTGGTGTTACAGATCATTACATCCTTTTAAAGAGTAAAACTTGTGTCCTGGTGACCTTGCCACAAATTTCAGTTTGCCATTTTGTGTGGGTTGCTGTATCATTTAAGTAGCTGTGTTTCTTGTGTGTTGTGAAGGACTCTGCTATTTTGGAGGACAAAAGATTCACATATAAGATTAGCATATTTATAGATTATGTAAATATTAATGTAATTTATACCAAAGCATTGTGTGCTGTACAAATATAATCTCTGCTCCCCCCATCACTCCTCATGTGACCCATATGCACTTCATCACAAACTACCTGAGGCTTTACTGTGGCCTCAGATATCCCAATCAATCACTAAGAGGATTTGGAGTGCAAAACAAGACACAGAGCATCTACCAGAAAAATGCACATCTCCTGTCTTGTGTTTTTCCTGAACAAAAACCTCCCCAAACTCCTAAAAAATGTCACAGTAACACCCATAGAAATGTTTGCTGCGTGTGGGTATGTTTATGTAAAGTTCCTATCACTTGGTGCTTCTGCCTGTTGCCCAGTTATGGAATTAATTCAGGGGCTTGTATCATGGTGAAGAGCACAGAAAATTGGTACCTGTATATGTGTGCACACCATTTAGGCCCACATTAATTTCCCGTCGTCGTACTTGCAGTGCAGAGTGGCTAGGGAGGCATGTACAGACAGTGCCAGCCATGCAACATGTGGCCAGACATGTTTTTGGGCTTTTTAATTTTCTGCTGTGCTGGGGCTGTCAGCTTTGTTCTTCTTGGCTGTTTCTGTGCAAGCTGAAAATACACTCCTGGCCAGTTAATTTAGCTCCACTAGCCCTAACCTGGGCTGTGACTTCTGACTGGGGAGCCATTCCCACAGACCTGGGCTCTATTTAGTGGAGTTGCTGTTACTCACTTCCCAGGGATAGAATAAGTGCGAGTGATGCATGTTTTGGGCAATCATGGGAACTTTAGGTCTGTTGATATAGACTGTAGATGATACAGTTCTGCTTCAGATGAGGGTCATCAAGTAAGTACCATGTGAGCAAATGTATAAACGCTCTGAATGTCTGACGTGCCTAAACTGAGGGAGCGTCATCTTTGAGAGAGACTGTTTTATGGGATGTTTGAACACGGAGGGTTTTTCGTCCTGGCTTGTTCAGCTAGGTGGAATCAAACTAGTTAATGAAATCTGGCTGCATATTTAAATTGCCCCTTGCACATTCTGCTGCCATCTGAAACCGTGGACACTAATCTCACTGGAATTAGGCAGGCTGGTTTTCTACTATCTGCTGTTGCTGCAGTTGACAGCAATAATGTATGAAGCAGGGAGCAGCCTGCAGTTTGATTTTTTTTTTTTTTTCTTTTCCCAGGCAATTGGGTTCTTACGGCTGGCAAGCCGAACACACGGTCCTTCAGATGTGCCGAGACACGTGACAGGACAGTCACACAGGCAGAAAGCTATTTTCTGCCATGTTTCCATGCTTCCAAGGTACAAAGGATCAAATTCATGGAGGCTTTTTTAAAAGGGGGTTACCCCAGGGATGAATTTGGCCCAGGGAGGAGGCTATAAAGTGACAAGAAACAACACAGAAGGGGGAAATGAGAGCAATTAAAAAAATGAACCTGCTTGACCCTAATTTTGCAAATCTCTAGCTGTCAAAGAACGTACCTCAACTAATTATGTTTGGATGTGAAATTATGGAATCATTATAGCTCTGATTACACAGGTCCCCCAGCTCTTGCCTGCCATGGTGTCTGGGTGTGTGTGCTTTCTAATATGATCTTTCATTTTATATTTGCTTTCTTGTTTTAGCTGTCCAGTTCTCTGGCAGTATCCAGAAATACGCCTCCAAAAAAGAAATAATTGTATCCCACATCTGAAATGTGCTATCCTCAGCTGTCCTCCCACCTCCCTCCTTTCTCTTTCTCCTTTTGGCCTTTGGAGACTGGAGTCACTGCTGTAGTTGGGCAATTATGCTTCAAAGCTGAGAACTGTGCTGAACTTTGCCAAAAACTGCTGAAGCAAGCGAAGAACTCTGGCTTTGAACGTATGGCATGGAAGTGCAATCACTTCCCAGTCAGATGCTCTCAGGGTAAGAGCAGGGCAGCTAAATTTGAAATAATAAGCTAATATGAATGTTGGGTGGTTGAGAAACTTTGAGTTCAGGTAGCAAATTAAGTGTAGTCTCTCTGATGCAAAATGTGTCTTCGGTTCCAGGATAAGGTCTGAGGTATAAAGACTCAGGATTTCTGGGTGTTTCTGAAAAAAGCATTTTCAAATTTGGTCAGCTCAAAATACACCCCTTGGTTTATTTTTATTTTTTTTTCCATTCTCTAACACAGCTGCTTGCAAAGTCCACGCTCTTTTTCCTTTAATAGTCAGACTGCCAAGATGCTCTGCATACTATAAAAATAATTCAGCTATCCAAACCTCTATCAGGGACCTTGATCTAAGAAATCAATATGACCTGCCATCCCCAAGCAACTCTGAAAACAAACCGTTGCCTGCAGCTCTGATAATCAGGAGCAACTCTGCAGTAACAAATTAATGGGCACAGCCTTGCACTTGTCGTTCTGAGCCTCCGTGTCCCTACTTCAGCGAGGGCAGTTGAGCAAGGCGTGACTGTCAGGACACAGCATCTGTAGCCCCGTCCTTGTCAGCAACTTTACATTAATGAACCGACTTTCTATGTCTTCTGCAACAAAACGGTTGGAGAAAACAAACAAAACAACCCTCTGCTGCAAAACACCACTCCCAAAATAGATTTTGGAGAGATTATTACATGAAACAGCACAGAGAGGAAAGGATGATTCAGAAAATAGCTTGCAACAGTCCTTTAAGCAGCTCGGGATTGTATGGTAAATAATGCAGGAAGGAAGGGAAACTGCAGACTCTAAATGGATGTGCTGGAAGGTCTCATCAGCACCTGAAATGTTTTTGGAGACCTTCCAGCAGCAAGAAAACACACCACAGACATGACTAGTTAGTTTGTAACACCTCCCTTGGCCTCCCTGGCTCCTTGGAGAAACTGAGTTTCTGAGCATTTAGGGGGGAGTAGGGCTGAGTCACGGGCTTGAGGGAAACCCTGAGCTTCAGTTCAGTGAACCCACCAGCCACAAGCAAATGCAAAGTGAAGGTTCGGATATCTTCTGTGGAATTCCTGCTGCAGATAGCAGAGGTGCACAGAGAGGAGCAGAGGGCAGGATTTGGTCATTCAAGACTCAGAGGTGACGAGAAGTTCAAATTGCCTCCCTGTTTCACACGGAGCAGCGTCCTCCATAGCACGCTCATACTGCCTGACCTTTGTGGCACTCTCAGGAATACCCTCTGCAGGTCGGCTGCTGGTCTGTGCAGCGGTGACCCTATGGAACAACAGGCGTGGGTCCGCAGGCGGTGCCGAAAATGTCTTCTGTGGCACCCTGAGATTGCTACCAGCTTTCCCATGTTCCTGGCCTCCCCAGCTGAGTGATGTATCTGTATCTCAGAATGATGTTATCTGGCAGCATGGTTAATTGCGTTAAGTGAACTGATACAGAACAGGTATCCTGTGCTGCAACCACCACCGCCGAGAGAGACATTGCTGTCTCTAGCTCCTGTTTGCTGAACTTTTTAGATTTTTTTTTTCTCTTTTTTTGAATTTTATGGCCATGAATTTAAAAAACCTGAGCTTTTATCAGGAAGGAGATGAAGACCCACAGGGTGAATGTTATGTGGTAAGAACGCAGGAGAGTTAGGAAATAGGACCATACGCCCCTGACCTCTCATCACCTAGTACAACGACATTGTAACATGAAAGCAGCTCTTCACTTGCAATGACAAGATGACTGAAATGGAGTTAAAACTTTTCTTTCAAGGCCTCTTTGTCCTTTGTTTGCCCCTTCTAGAAGGTGCTTTTAAAGCAGAGCCCACATGAGCCTGGAGACCTGCTGTGTTGCTTTCCAGAAAGAATTCATGCTCATTACAGAAGTGGGCAGCACATTATTTCATGTCTATATTTTCTGCATCCTGAAAAGTGTTTATGGAAGCAGGTTGCGTGCTTCATCATCGTTCCAAACAGACACTTGCAAATGTATCCTCACTGAGACATTAATGTGTGTCAGTGTGCGTGTATAAGCAGCAGCGTTTGCATGCTTAATCGGGCACGTGGCCTTTGTTAATTAGACAGTCAGTTAATGCTTTATGTCTGTGGGTCTGCATGTGCAATCATTTGCCCAGAACCTCATTAATTTTACTGGCTGCCCCTCCTGTTGGAGTTCACAAATCAAGCTGAGCATGCACACAAATCCCTTTGAATAGGTTTCTCTAATAAAGCAAATCAGGCATCAGAGGAAACTCTCAGAGAATATTGAAAACAACAAAGCTATAAAGGCCGACCTGGTGTTTTTGCAAAGCGGCTTTGTGCTATCAAATGGGAGTTGCAAAGATCGGTTGAGAATTCCCCGTTGCAACTACGGGCAAGCAGGACTCTTCTGTCTTCTAGTTACTTGCTGTGCATGTCTGTGTATATACACCTATACACAAACATGCAGTCATTGTCCCTATGAATTTTTTGTGTGTACTCAGTGTAGATGTCTCCTCTGAGACCTCTGCCTGTAGGATGCAGCATCTGCCAATTACCACATCTAAAGAAATAGCCTCAGTTCACAATAACCCAGGTAGCACAGGCTCAAAGTACTCTTGTAGTTGTGGACTGGGTGTATACAAGGGCAGATTGTTTCCACATGCTCTTTCTCAGCCCAGGAGAAAGGAAAGCAGCCAAGGGACTTTGTTGAGAGTGGAATTAGAGAAATATCATTATCACTCACTGTTCTAGACTATGGTCAAATGCAGCAATGAGGCCCCTGGGACTGGGGGCGGCCGTGGACATTTGCAAGGGATGATTTTCCTTCTTTGTGATCAACAGATCAGTAGGGTGGAGTTGTAGAAGATTCTTGCTTTCTTTTCTCTCTGACTACAAAGCAATGAGCATCACTGAAACACAGCCTAGAATTGATCACAGGGTGAAATCCTCATTCCCACGGACTGCAGTGCTGCCAGTATTTCACGCAGGATCTTCCGGACGTCATTCCATGTTATTGTTACCCCAGATAGCCTCTTCTATAGATAGAAAGGTAAAAATGCTTCAGGAGTAGCAGCCTCTCTTCCTCTCCTCGCTGCCAGCGTGTTTGAGCTGCTCTGCTTGCGTTATACACCTCTGTTGGCGGAGGCACAGCACAAGTTGTGACTGTGCTTTTGCCATCTGCACTGCAGTGCCCATTACGGATGCAGCGCTGAGCAGCTTATTTCACAACTGACTGAAGACAAGGGTATAAGCCCATGTGTGCGTATGAGGTTATTCCTTTCATCATTTAAAACTGATTTAGGGTTGGCAAGGTAGAAGGTTCAAATCGGGAAAAGCTGCTCACGTAAATGTTCTCTGCAAAAATAAAAGGACTAGTTATCATTTTTAAAGGACCAACCTACAGCACAGATATGGACATAATTAAAAAATGGGTTAGGCCTGCACCGTATAAAAGCCTAGCTGCATATTTTAGCCACATTCCTAAATTGAACTGTTTGTCTGGACTAACCCTGCAGTAGGGGAGTGTTATTTCAGTACTGCAAATACACAAGAATACATGTGGAAACGTGGTAATTACATGGCTTGGTTCCACCTATATCTCCCAACTGGACTGTGTTATTACTGTGCTAAGGGATAACTGTGATGTAGCAAGGGAGAAGTGACAGTGAAACTGAGATCTTAAAATAGAGAGGGGCTATTTTGCTTCCCCCCCCCCCCCCCCCCAGCTGTGCTTGCATAAATCTAGACTTGGTTCAGACGTTACAGGAGTTCCAATTGCTGTGGAAAAAAATCAGTTATAGTTGTTGTGAAATAAATGTGTGTCTGCCCTGGCTGGGTTGCTTGGGAGGGCTGGGGTGAGAGAGACAGGTTGATGGGTCTTTAGCTGCCCTGAAACAGCTCCAGAAGTAATGTTTAATCAAAGCAACCTGACATTTGTCTATTGAATTGTTATCAGAATTGCTTTGTCATTCATGTGCCATTGTGTTTCAGAATGGAGAGCAAGGGATTTATTCAGCTTGATGTGAGCTGCTCCCAGCCATTAGCATTTCCCCAACATCCGACTGATATCTTCATTTCACACTGCTAAACAAGTCACCTTGAGGCCAAGGTACTGGTGAACCCCTCTGCACAAGGTTTCTTGTTAGAGCATCCCTGGGAGATATTTTCTTCTTTATTATCACTCAGCATGCCAGCTCTCCAGCCTCTTGTGAGCGGCTTGGGGGATGAAGGGGTCTGCCTGCTCTTTGCATGCTGCTTTGGTTTCACACCACCATAAATAACACTAAAGATCTCCAGTAAACACTGCCGGCTCCACCTTTGCTGTAAATAGGCATGGAGGCTCAGGAGACTGGCTGTGGGATTGCTGGCATTTGAAATAAGTTTGGATCAGAAGTCTTTGCCCCCTCTTTCTGCTGGGTCTCAAGAAAGAGCCACTCTGAATTTTTAGGCTGTGTGTGGGAGGAAGAGCAGAGGTGTTATTTGGAGTGGAGAGGGGGGTGGCTGAGTGAGGAAGGAAGGGACGTCTAGTTCGTGTGCATGTACATGCGAGGGAGAGGCAGGCAGACAGACAGACAGACAAAGCGAATGTGTTGCTGAATGCAGGAATGAAAGCCAGGGAAGGTGTAGCCATAGAAACACTGTGTGCTTAGTAGTAATGGTTCAGAGCAGTACAGCCCATTTCTTCAGCCTAGGGGAACCAGAATATTTTGGTGATATTTTAGGTCTGTGCTTGCATGCATCCACCCTTGGGCATGGACATGCATATCTTACATGTGGCTGTGGCTGCTGGTAAATACATAAGTGTCCATGAGGACAGAAAGTACCTGGGTAAGTGGCATGGTACTGTTTAAAGAGATACTGATCCAAGAGAAAGGCTGGAGTGGAGCCCTGGGCTTTATCAAAGAGCTGAGGAGAAGAGGCAGCAGAGCAGTGGCAAGGGATGTGCAAGTGGAGCAGGTAGAGATGGGAGGTGGTGTCTCACTGCTACCCAAAACATGCCTGTTCCCCTCTGGGAGCAGAACAGTACTCTTGAAAAAGCCTCTTTCCTTCTGCAGACAGAGGATCTTTGCATGGGTGGGTACAGGGTGGGTTGTGGGTGTTCTCTGTGGGTGTAGGTTTATCCTCGGTTTCAGCTGATCTAAGTCCGTGCTGCTGGGTCATGTGCTCTCTCTGGTGCCAAAATCAGCTCTCCAGTGATCTGCCAGATTAGGAATCTGATCCCTCTGAAAACTAACCCAGCAGAAAGGGAAAAGACAAACAGATAGTTTCCAGCTGGATCAGTTCCCTGGCTTGGCTGATGCTCATGCCAACAGAAGGACAAAGGTAGGGACAGGAGTGAGGAGAAAGTGAAAACACCCTGTTCCTTGGAAGTTTGAACTAAAATCAGCTTAATTACAAAACCACTGCTCCCTGAGTCTCTACTGTCTGTACCAAAAAAGCCAGGAGCTGGGATGAGGAGCATAGTGAGCTAACTTTCCACCCGGTGAAATATTGCTGTGTTTGCTGGAAGCTCAGTGGTGATGTTGGAAAGGAAAGCTGGCCAGTAACAGTGCAATCCCTTACCTCTGATTTTAGGCACAGTTTGCATGAAGCTTATTAGTTAAGAGGTCAATGTCGATGAATCTCCACTGACTGCTCCGCAGCCTTGGCATTCCCAGCAGATCTGGGAAGGAGTCAGTGTGGTGGTGAATGTCCATACGTTGGGCTGAAAAATTGTTAAACTTAATCTGGGCAAGAGGAAAGAAAAACTATAGCCACAACATGCTTCAGGTTGCATCTTTCAAATTGAAATGGCAAGCTGAAAATTTGGGGTCTTCTTGGGCTTATCTTTCCAGGAAAGAAGAATTATATTGGAGTTTGCTCTTTTTAATACAGTTCCTGTTCTAGACGTCTGCTCTGCTGTCTAGTGAATGTGCAAAACTGATAGGTACCTGTGCAAATCAAACTGATGACACACGTGCATGTCACAAAAACATTGGTGTCTCACAAACTGTTGTACTGGTACAGATGAGATACCGGGGCAGCGAGGAGCAGCGGAGGGTGAGAGAATAGCTGCAGAGAGCATCACTGCCTCTTGCCTTGCATCCTGCAACAGGAGCCTGAGATCGGGCTGAGGCTCCTGTGGCTGTGCCTGGCTTTCAGCTTCTTTCCTGCACCCTCTGTGTTTTTTGTTCCTCCCCTCCCTGTGCACTGCAGCCCAAACCCAAAACAATAACTAGAGGAAACCTCTGGCTGCATAGTTCTCATTCCTGAGCTGAGTTGCATATGGCTTTGCTTTGGGTGGAGACGTGCTTGTGTTCAATCTCGGTTTTACTCCTATTGTTTCTAACCTGAGTGAAGCGTAACTGTTCCACTCCCTAGCCTTGCTGAGTCCTGACCCTCCCACAGCAGCACTGGTGCCGGTGGTGGTGAAACACTCCCAGCCCTGAAATCTGTGAGGCTGCGTGCTGGTCTCCAAACCCAAGCCCCAGCGCCTGCGAGACAGGAGTGTGGGCTGCCTTCAGCCTCAGATGTGTCTAGAACAGAGAGGTAGATAGGTAACATCTGTATCTCTCTACCTCTGCTCTCAGATGGTTATAGCTGACCCCAGTGCATGCACTTGTGCCGTTATACCTGTTATGAGAAGATATCCCTGTATGTGAGGATTAAGCATATGTAATGTCAAAGCCTTTTGCATGTGTGCTCAAGATGTCATGTTGGTGAGCCTGTTTGGTTTAATGGTATGTGTGAGAAAATAATGGACGTGACCCGGCAGCTCTAACTTGGGCAAAACTTCTGTTGGGGAATGAATATAATCAGAGATGGGATCTCTGATTCCAGCCTTTTGAATTTAATGGTAGGTTTTATTTTGCATGGCCTTGCTTTGAAATAATTTGTGTCTTTGTGCTTCTGTGAAATCAGATTTTTTTTTTTTTTTTTTTTAATGCCGCAAGCCTGGGAGGCATTTTCTGAGGGAAAGTGCATAGACAGGACCTTAATTTCTTCTGAGCGAGCATACAGCAAATGTGCTGCTTTGAAATGTCACTGGTTCCCCTATCAGGAAAAAAATGAAACAAAACTGGAGTGGATGGCAAAAAAAAAAAAAAAAAAAAATCATGGAACTTCAAACTCTGGCCTTCTCTTACAAAAAAATAACAGTGCCCCCAGAAGTTAGCGTAAGGGATAATAAAGCTGTGCTTGAAACACCCAGGCAAGAAACATTGATGATTTAGTGGGTGACAGGAAATCCTTTTTCCTGCTGCTGGGAAAAAATACGGAGTGTGAAACAGATAACTGCTGTGTGCACCTCTCTCTAATTGGGATGTTGCAGGAACACTTCACATCCTTTTTCTGGCAATGGGATTTATCCAGAATTAATCCCCCTTATTGTGTGCTCCACAGTAATAGCAATGGGCAGAGAGCAGAGGAAGCTGTCCTGCTCCACCAGCTGCAGCTGGGCCTCATGGGAGGTTCAATGTGGAAAATGAGGGGCTCTGACCCACCAACCCCTTCCCTTGGTCCCAGCGTGACCTGGCCGAAAACAATCCTGCCTTCAGCCCTGCCCCTCTTGGAGATCCCCAGCCCACTGCGAGGAGGTCTGTGCCGCCACTTCCTAAACTGCGAGGGTTTATGGCATTTTGAGGTAAATTGTCACCTAATTTAGGTTTATCTTTGAACGCTGGTTGTAAACTGCGCGTCAGACACAGCTCCCAAGGGTAGGGTAGATGGACCCAGGTTTACTCTGCTCATTCCCCATCTGCCTAGACGGGACTTGCTGTGATATTGGCCTTACAGGCACAAGAGTGTGGCAAATACCATAACTGTAACTATAAATGAGACACCATCTATATTTTTTTCTATATTTTTCAGTGCTTCCATGCTATAGTAGAAACAGCAATAGATTTTCTCTTGCTTTGTTTGTCCTATCTATTTCAGCTCTAAGCCCTTACCACAAATTACTATTTTATACACCGCGTCCCTGCAGTGATGTGGCAATATCCAGACCCCATGCAGTCTGGGGCTGCTGTGATCTGAGGAAAAATTGTCCCTGCACACTTCAGCTGGACATCAGACTTGGGGCAGGGGAGGACTTGAAATGGAGATACTTGGGCAGGTGATGTCTGGCCGGAGAGGAGCCCAGTCTCCCCGCTGCGGAGCAGGAGCTGCTCGAGGATGTTTGCTTTCGAAATCCCCTGGAAGGGGAAGGTATCACATGGCACCATGGCTGGGTTATTCCTCACAGACATGCTGCTTGTTGTGGGTGGGCTTGCTGCAAGTCATGCCCTGCCTGACGGCACAGGGAGCCGAAGAAAGGTTTTGTTATCTCACAAACCCGATGGCTGGCGTCTGGGTAGGATCCTGTCACGTGGGCCCTGAGGCAGGTCTTGGGGTGTAAGATGGTCGAGAAGTGCTTTTGCACCAGAAATAAATAACAACCATATTTGTTCCCCCTTAAAGAAACAAACAAAAAAATAGTTTAATCAATTAAAATCGATGTAAGTATTCTCAGAATTGGGGAACACGTCCTTCATCTTTATGTCTCTTAGGGAAAAAATGTATATGGGAAAGGCAGCTCTTTTCTACTCCCCCTGAAAGCCCATGAACTGAGCTTGTTGTGTGCAGAGGGTCACAAAGGACAGGGTTTCTGTGTGCGCAGCAAAGAGCAGCGAACGCTGCCAAAAGATCTGCATCTACAAATTGAGATGTTCCCTCACTTTTTCATTGAATTACCCAGAGCTTGTGGGTCTGGGAGGCTTGGGCTGGATGTTTGATGGGAACAGATGTTCCTCCAAAATTTCCAGTACGTTTTGTTTCACATGAAACCAGGAATAGCACAAGAACAATCTTTTGTAGTAGCTGGCACCTCCTGGCCCTGGCCCCGGCCACAATGCAGGCATGCGGAGGCTGATGCTGCAGTGAAACATGCTGAAGAGAGCAAGCTGGAATTTTCTGGACCTTGGAAAAAAAGGCTTTAAACCGCGTGCCAGAGTTTGCACTGGTTCTGCCAGTAATTCTCCATCCTGGCTTTAGTAACTGGAGTTCCAGTTGGGGTGTGTTTTTTAAGGAGAAACTGGTTACTAGTGATAGGCCTGGTTCAGGATGGGTATGCTGTCTTGGACCAAGATCTTGGTGTATATTTTCAGATTGGGCTTATCCGAGTGTAATGTGTTGAATGCACCCCTTTGTTCCAAATTATCTCCATGCTCTAGAGAATTATTGTTGCCATTTTTGCTGCTTGAACCCAGCTTTTCCCCAGTTCTGACTTCCTCCAGTCCTTTTCTGCACCAAGAGATGCAGCTCTTTTCCCTCCCTCTTCTTGTTCATATCTGGTGTCAGCAGCATGTAGTTGTCTTGTAGAAGTGTTTCAGGTCAGTGGGTAGCTAATAGCTGAGGTAGCTTCAGTGGATACACACTGCTGAAAGAAACTCCCCTGTAGGAGGAAGGACGTTATTTAAAATGGTGCACAAGTGAAAAAAAAAAACAAATGCAAACAACAGACCTTCTCTAGGGAAAGCTGCTGAGGGACACACCTTAAGTGCTGGTATGGGAGGCAGCTAGATCCCCTGCATTTGCTTCTGATATTTCCCTGTTCTTATTACGGGTGTTTCCACATATTTACTGAGACGCTCCCTGTGCACTGTGCCAGTGCTTGTACAAGCTTTCCTGGCATAAATGGAGACTGCTGCGATCTGAGGAACAGCACCTGGCACCACCTTTGTCTTTGATGTTCTCCATCAGCATGTCGAGATGCTGTCACTTGTCCTTTTGCTTCTTGGCCAGGGAAGAGCATTTTTTTTCCCCCCCTTTCAGCTTTCATCTCCATTTTCTAAGCACTGAACCCATCATGTTCATTTGTGTGCTCCACCACGGCTTCCAGTTACTTAGAAAAGTCTGTATCTTCAAATCCCCTGACTTATGAGCTCAGAAAGGTTGCCCCTTGGTTCTGGGCACAGCTTAGTCTTTTGGAAATGCTTGAAGGCTTAATATAACAGTAATCACCATAACTAAGGAAATACAGCAAACCAAAAATTTGCAGTGACTGTGCATCTGTGTGTACGTAAGCTTTAAACTAGCAGCTAGGGTATCTACATACTTGGTACTCCAAGCAACATGCCTGGTTGCAGCAAGGTGAAGGCTAGGTTGGGCTGCCAGCTCCTTGGAAACTTGGAAATGCTCGCATTCCTTATTCACTTTGGTTTCTACACTACTGCAGATCAGCTTTAAAGCTCAGCTAAAAGTTGCATTATTGGCATGACCTGTAATGACTGTCATGTAGATATAGCCACACTTAGGCCTTTTCTTCACAAGATTTTGACTCCAGCAAACATGGGTTACCTTTACACAGTGCAACGCAAGATGCAATACAATATTTCTCCTGCCCTCTAGAGTCTGGATTTTCCCTCAGATTGGGGTGGGATATCATCATCAGACCAGGATATGGTCCATAATAGCCAGGCATTTTTAACAGCCTACCAAAAGCTATCAGGACTGAGACATCATGGTTGGTCTTTTCCCCATGTTTTTTGCAAACATATATATACATATATATATATATATATGGCTGAGCCAGATTCATGCTGGCAGGTGCAGGGAGGTATATCCATTTTTCTGAGCTCCAAAAGCCACTTCCCTTGCTAAAGCGCTTTGCTAGGGGAGCGGCTGGCTGCGTTTCCAGCCGCCTTCTCCCCGGGGCCCCTGGCAGAGTGGTTCATGGGACAGTCCTTCCGCTCTGGCTGTGCCCACTTCAGTCAGCTCCATCTGCTCTGGGACCACGTGCACGGCCAGTACTCACCAGAGGGGAAGTTAAGACTGCCGCGTACTGTTAATTTCGGCAGCTTTTCCCTCCCTCCCCTTTGTTAGTGCTGGGAGCCCTGCACCCTGGCTCCCATTAGCAGAAGCTGGCACAAATTAAAAACAAATTTAGCCTTGGTGTCTGTGTTCTCAGTGAACTTCACCTCGGCTGATTATTTTTATGGCTTGTTGACAAAATGGTGCGTGTGTGCAGGGAGTCTATTGCAGGTCCCTGGAAAATGCCAAATGAGTCACTTTGGGAATGCTAAAACACATCCCTCCACATGGAACACGCACATGTGCCTGTGTTTGGGAGACAGCGGGGCGAGAACAGGGCATCCACCACAATTATTTGTCTCAGTAAATGAATTTTTTTTTTTCTTTTTCTGGTATGTGTGCTCTAGCTGCTTTGTCGTGATAACTGCATCTGCTGTTTCAGGCTCATCATAATCAAACCTCCCCCCCCTCGCCCCCATCTCTGAGTTGCCAGGCAGCGGACTGATGGCTTCAACGCCCATTGGGAACCCATTACTCAACTCATCTTGTGCTCGGGATTATTCACATTCTGCTGATGATATTTACGGTCACAGCTGCTAAAACAGTGTTTGCAAATTTATGCTGATTTGATTAGCTAGTTTAGTCATCATAGCTTCTAAGAGCAGGATCTGGCCATAAAATTGCTTTCTGCTGCATGTGACTCGCTAATGGTGTCTCACATGAGAGCACGAGCCTCGACGCAGCGCAAGGGCTGGAAGAGACCATATGGTGCATCCAGAGTCCCCTCCACCATCTCCAGAAAATTTTATACCCTCTGCAACTGCACCACAGGCAAAGGATTATCAGCTCTGTTGAACCGTGTAACCATTCATCCACCTTAATGATATACCAGTAAGTTAACAGGATTTTCAATAAAACTAGCCCTAAATCAGCTGTGCCACTGAACGCACATGGTTTCCTTACTCTGTGTTGACTTTTGTCCCATAGGCTGGTCAGAGGCTTCTCTGCCACTTGCAGAGCTGTTCGGAGCACAGCGGCAGCCTGTGGATTTGTGCTACCATGGTTATATCTAACCTACTCTGGTTTTGTTTCCATTGGCTGCCCCTTGAGCGAGAGATGCAATCCCCGGTTATATTTTGAACCTCTTCTTGAGTCCTCTGCCTGATGGATTTGGGCACGGCTCACCATCTGGCATTATCTGTGGGTGATGGAGCTTTCTCTGCAGCAGCCACGACAGAAATAAACTCACTCCACCTTAAAATCCAGCTCACTGCCATTTAAAAGAAAAAAAAGGCTAAAACCTTGTTTTCCCCCAGAGAGATTTCTAAATTACTACCACTACTATAGATATGTTTTAACCATCTGTGTAATTCTGAAGTCTCTCTGGATGAAAAGGAAGCATTCGTTTAATAAAATAAGTACTACATAAGGAGTGGTGTGCTCTTAATATTTTTAGGGTTACTTTTGCATTGGTAACGTGTCAATTCAACCTTTCCTCGTAGTGGTTTGTGCAGCCTTGACTTGGGAGGCAATGCTGTGGTAGATCTGCAGACATATCCTCCAGCTGAACTCCCTCCTTTTAACAGTGTCAGGTCTGTAGCCTGCCATTTACTGTTTCCCTGCCATTGCTACCATTTCAAAGAATCCTTTCAGAGACAGTTTCCTCATTTTCTTCAAAATGACCTTTTTTTAGGTCTTCACAGACAAGTGCACTCACACTGCCATGCCTCAGGTTTTTTCCTTGGTTTCTTTGAGCTTATCGTCTTCTTCCCCTGATCCCCCAGGCCTTTCAATTACTTTTTAATGTTCTTCTGGCCTTCTTCCTGAAAAGTGCTGCATGCATTGCCTTGCCTGTGGCCCTATCCAGATGAGCTTTGAGCAGGATATAAAGCAGTTGCTCATTTGGGATGCTGAAATGAGAGTCTCTCTGACTGTAAGGCGTTGGTAATGCTGGACCTCCTGCTCCTCCCAGGTGGGATTGTAAATGCAAAGGGACTAAATTCAGCATCTGGTTGTGCTGTAGGTGGAGTTGGCTTCCCTTACTGTCATTGCAAAGGGGTAAATGGCCCCTGCTTAGTGCTGTGGTGGGTAAAGAGGTGAGGTGGTGGCTGGGTGAAGCTGGTCCCAGCTCTCTGTTAGGGGCAGCATATGGGAGCAATGGGGAATGGTGGAGGTCGTCGAGATCAAGCGCCTCGTTAAATTTCAGGAGAGGTCAGCAGATGAAAGCAGAGCCAGCATTTGTAGCGGACATGAGTTTGTTGACATGTTGGTTTTAGGACTGTTCTGAAAAGATTGAAGTTGTTATAATGAGTCTGTATTTCTTTAAACACTGAATTATTTAATTTTAAAATGTTTAATATTTTGAGGTGGATATTCAGCTCATGAAAATGAGGATTTTCCCAGAGTTTTTAGGTAATTATTTAACCCTGATGGTTGTCATTCCATTAAAAAGGCAAGTGTTCATGGAACAGGTCCTCCTAGAAGCTATGCTAAAGCACATGTAGGACAGGGAGGTGATTTGAGACAGCCAGCATGGCTTCACCAAGGGCAATTCCTGCCTGACCAACCTAGTGGCTTTCTATGAAGGAGTGACTGCATCAGTGGACAAGGGAAAAGCAATGGATGTCATCTATTTTGACTTCTGTAAAGCCTTCTACACAGTCCCCCACAACATCCTTCTCTCTAAATTAGGGAGATACCAATTTGATGGGCGGACTGTTTGGTGGATAAAGAATTGGTTGGATGGTTGCATCCAGAGGGTAGTGGTCAACGGCTTGATGTCCAAATGGAGACCGGTGACAAGTGGTGTCTCTCAGGGGTCCGTACTGGGACCAGTGCTATTTAATATCTTCATCAATGACAGACAGTAGGATCAAGTACACCCTCAGCAAGTTTGCAGAAGACACCGAGCTGAGTGTTGCAGTTGACATGCCAGA
Organism: Pelecanus crispus; assembly: GCF_030463565.1. NCBI lineage: Eukaryota > Metazoa > Chordata > Aves > Pelecaniformes > Pelecanidae > Pelecanus > Pelecanus crispus. The sequence continues at coordinate 11,711,142 of NC_134650.1, read as the reverse complement.
AGGATGAGATGTCATCCAAAGGGACCTGGACAAGCTGGAGAGGTGGGCCTGTGTGAACCTCATGAGGTTCAACAAGGCCACATGCAAGGTCCTGGGACGGGGCAACCCCCGATATCAGTACAGGCTGGGAGATGAAGGGATTGGGAGCAGCCCTGTGGAGAAGGATTTGGGGGTACTGGTGGATGAAAAGCTGGACATGAGCCGGCAATGTGTGCTTGCAGCGCAGAAAGCCAACCGTATCCTGGGCTGCATCAAAAGAAGCGTGGCCAGCAGGTCGAGGGAGGTGATTCTGCCCCTCTGCTCTGCTCTGGTGAGACCTCCCCTGGAGCACTGCGTCCAGCTCTGGAGCCCTCAGCACAAGAAGGACATGGGCCTGTTGGAGCAGGTCCAGAGGAGGCCCACCAAAATGATCCGAGGGCTGGAGCACCTCTCCTATGAGGCCAGGCTGAGGGAGCTGGGGTTGTTCAGCCTGGGGAAGAGAAGGCTGCAAGGAGACCTTATTGCGGCCTTTCAGTACTTAAAGGGGGCCTACAGGAAAGATGGGGACAATCTTTTTAGCAAGGCCTGTTGTGACAGGACAAGGGGTAATGGTTTTAAATTAAAGGAGGATAGATTTAGACTGGATATAAGGAAGAAATTTTTTACAATGAGGGTGATGAAACACTGGAACAGGTTGCCCAGAGAGGTAGTGGAGGCCCCATCCCTGGAAACATTCAAGGTCAGGTTGGATGGGGCTCTGAGCAACCTGATCTGGTTAAAGCTGTCCCTGCTCACGGCAGGGGGGTTGGGCTAGATGATCTCTAAAGGTCCCTTCAACCCAAAGCATTCTGTGATTCTATGATTCTAAGTGTTGCCTTCACCCCTGCAATATGGTGAGGACATCAGCCCTGCCCTTGGGCAGTATCTGCTGCTTCAGCCCTGGCCCTGGAGGCCCTGTGGAACAGTGTTCCTACTGTACCCAGCCTAGGGTCCCTCTGCCAAGGCTCTCCAGTCCTGAAGATGGTGGCATGGCTGAAGGAGATGGCTCAGCTTTCTTCAGAGAAGGGAACAGTTTGACAGAATCAGACTAAGCCGGGGAAAAGGCAAAGTGAGCATTAGGCAAAGTCCAGGCACCCAAGTGCTCCTGCTTTGAAAAGTGTTGCTGGTGGATTTAATGACAAAAAACCCAATGGAAAATACAGTAGTTTCTGTGCTCATCAGCTCCTCAACTGTGTATCAACATGGAGGTCCAGCCCCAAACCGCTTACTCCAAGCTGCAAGGTTCCCCTCCTGGGATCTGTGTGGCAGTGGCTTAGTCGTTTCTAGAAAAGCCCCGTTGGATGCTTTCATTTTGGTTTATTTCAGCAAAATGTTTCGTTGGGTTTTTGCCATAAGGATTTAACACCTTAATCAGGGCTTTGCGTTTTCTGTCTTGAACCTCTAACTGAGGGTAGAGGGCAGATTTTGGAGAAACGTGCCCAGATTTGTACCAGGTTTTGATCACGCTTATCCCTTCTGCACAGATTGTTTGCCCATATGAAGCAATTCCCCATCTTGCCCACATTAACATTTCCTGATGAGCCAGTGTGTTAATTTTGTGTTCCATGGTTCTCTGCTTACGGGCTTCTGCTGGCAGAGCGGCTGCCTTCCCTTCTGTTAAACCACCCCGCGCTACTGTGCCCTCAGCTCTCACTGGGCTCCGTTGGGTTTGCGAATCCATCCCCCCTTCCCTTCAAGTCAGGTAGCACGTTTTCTCCCCCAGATTTTATTCAAGAGGAGCCTTTTGTATTACCATCTCTTTAATTAAATAGACATGCTGACTTGATCGAGACATAAAAGGCATCGTACAGAAGCTTGCTGGCACACCATCAAGCAGTGTCCCCCATTTGAGCTGATAAACTCAAGGAGAAGCTGCCCTTTCAAGCCTCTGGAAGACTAAATACCAAGCCAAGATGTGATACTGCAAGGCCATGATAAGAAGGGACTAAATCATGAATGCTGATTGCATAGGAGGAATAAAGGGAGAAAGGGAGCCCTGTGCTCCAGCAGCAGTGATGTCCCATGTATACCTTTTATGTTGCAATCCTTGCAGCTCAGGTGGGAACAACAGCTTTTCCACATCCCAGCACGAGCACTGCTTCCCCTCTAATATCCACTGTAATAGCAGGGATGCAGGAGCCAGCAGGGGGAAATGCCAGGGAAAGATGGACTCAATTAAAAATAGAAAGTCCCCAAAGCTCTGACACGGTTTTGTCAGACACGACTTGCAACAGATGATTCTTGTGAGGATTTCTCACTCTTGGGAAATGCTTCGCAGTTTGTCATCACTGGGGAGCAGGCAGCAGGAAAGACGCAAAGAACAGAACAGGCCCAGGAGGAGTGGGCATTAAGAGAGCCATAGCTGAAAAATCAACATGGAAATTGTATTAAAAATGTTTGCTCTCACTGTTTGCAACCCGGACATTGTGACAGTCGGAGGCAGGAAGTGAAACTGTCTCGCTACAGCCAATTCCAGGCTCTCGAACCCTGTGACTCAGTCCTTCTTCCCCCCCCAAATGAGGGGGACAGTGTGAAAACCTCCTCCCTCCCCTCAAACAAGGATGCTCTGGGTTTCCTGAGCTTTTGAGCTTCATTCTGCAACCAGGAGGGCTATATGCTTCTTGTAAGAAAAAGGTGAAGTGCTGCATTTGCCCTCCCTTGATTGGTGCTTTAAGAAGCATGCCTCCCACCCACCTGCCCCTTCACCACACCTAAAATGTCACCAATGTTTCTGTAAACCCACAGGGATTGGCAAAATCACTGAACAGAAGTGGCACTGTGATACCATGGTGATGGTTGCTACCGAAAATCCTTCACTAGGTAGGAGTAAATGCGGAAGGGAGCCTGCTCCACCGATGGGCTGGAGAGCCGTGCCTGGAGTGAACAGCCGAAGTGCTGGCTGCTAAATTTAGATTTTCCAGCTCTTATTCTCTCTCCCGCCCCACCCTGGTTTAAGAGAGCATGCTGCTTTTTGTAATATGTACTCGCTAACAGCTTTTGTTTTCTTTCGAATGCCTCCAGCAAAGGGGCCAAATGTATTGTCAAAAAAGCCAAGGAGCCATAATCAATATTTAAGGACTCTGCTTTCATTAGGATTAGGTTAAGCACTGCGAGCAGAAGCCATGAGGTTCGCCTCCTCTGCTGTCCCTCTTGCCCCAGCCCTTGCCTCCTGATTTCCATGGGGCAAGCCCAGCATTTCCATCTAAAAATCACGTGGCCTGGCATGAGGAGCTGATAATCAACACACGCTCTAACATGGGTCTTCCTTCCCCATCGCCCAGTTACACCACAGGGCCATATTTCAGTCCTGTAATAGAGTACAGGCTGGCATTCCTCCAACCAATCACTCCATCTAGGTGTAGTGTTTTTACTTTGCCTATTGTGCTGCTATGAAAATGCTGAACTTAAGCAAAATATACTCCTGTATTATTTTATACAACAATTCAGTGACTTGATGACTCCCGTTTTGGATCACCTCATTCAAGCTGCTTTTCCTCTGCTTCTCTATGCAAATGATGTCTCTTCTGTCTGGGTAATGACAAGCTTTTAGTGAAAGGTTTGTACGAAAGATGCTATTATGCTACATATTCCTTGCAGTGCATCAGGACATCTTGTTACAGCAGCCTTGTTTCTTATTAACACTTGACTTAAGCCATCCAGACTCGCATAGTGGGGGAAATGATGGGGCTGTTATTTATTCTGACCTATTTGTCTATTAGTTGCAATGACTATCTGGGAATGCATGGGAAGAAGAAAGCTTCAGATCTTCCTCTGCAGACATGTTGGAGCAACGCGCTCTTATCAGATCAGCAGAGCTCAGATAGAAAGATAGGCTTGCTTTGCTCTCAGCTTTTTGCATACCCTAATGAATCTCATTTGCTCAGCCCCGAAGGCAGGTCATCAAACAAGTCTGTCCAGCCGCCCCCAACCTCAGCGGGAGCTGCAGGGTGAGTCTAATAAATCAGCGTGCAGAAGGACTGCTGCGCTCCGGCCTTGAGCTGCTGGAGGGTGCAGGATGGTGCAGGCAGGAACTCTGCACAGGCTGGCACTGGCAGCGTGCGGCCAGCCTTACAGCAAACACGCTGTGTACAAAGGACAGCCTGGGTACCTGGTGTTTATAATTAGGGCTTCTGGTCAACTTGCATGAGTCAGCCAAGGCTTGTGTGTACACATGGTTGTGTGTACCTGCCCCAGGAACAGGGCCTGGTATGAGGAGGGCTGAGCTGTGTCTGTTTGTCTCCTGGAACAGCTGTTTCATTCTTGAAAGCTTTTCTTTAAAATCTGGGGAGTGGGAGAGGAAAAAACCAACCTTCTTCCCTTACATTTTGCTACGTTTGCATGTGCTTACAGGATGTAAAATATGGACAAGATGGCAGAGCAGAAATTGGAGGCAAACAAGAGGCTTGGCCGGATTTGTGCCACACTTCCGGAGCTTGCACAAGCATTATGTTAATCTCTTGAACGTCTGTGAAATGTTATCAGTGTCCCCACTTCATGTACAAGATGACAGTGGTGAGGATTGTGCTGACCAGCCCAAAGAATGCTGAGCAAGCACTCACCTTGCAGAGTTGGGGTCACACCTTTGGACTTACCTCAACTGTCTTTCTTGTGCTGAGCATAACTAACCCTCATGGAATTGCTGTCTGTTTGCACATCTCAAAGCCCACTCAGTTTTCCGGGACCCTGAGACTCTCTGAGAGCACAAAGGCAGTTAAACTCCCTTACTTCATGGTTGCCCATTTTCGGTTGCACCTCTGAGTGTCCACCCTCCAGGCACATACGAGCCATGGGGAAGTCTGCAGTTTATTTTTGAGGGGTCACGGCTTATATCACACAGGTCTCAATTTTTTGTTTTCTATTTTTAAGCATGCTAAAATTGCATATGTACCACAGAGCTTATGGGGCGTTTATGCTATCCGTGCAACAGGCAATTTGCTGTGCCAGTGCCAGCTCTGTGTGAACTCCAAGCCCAGTCAATCAATGTTGTCTCCATAGAGAAGGAAGAAAAAAGTCCTATCTATTGTAGTCTGTCAGCTTCCCTAACCACTTCAAGCCATTAGCTCTGAAGACTTTTCAACTACATCCATATAAAATGCACCCTGCCATTCTATTCTGGTGATACGTGTTGGGCTCATTTTTTATGCTGCTTTCAAAGTTCACAGGCAATATATTGATATCGGAGACATTCCGTCCCTTTCTTGGGCACCCTGGGAAATGTCTGGGGACAGCAAGCACGTGATTTCTCGTGTAACTCTCCAGGGATTTATATGCTGGTGTAATGAGAATGAACATCGAGCAGCAAATGGACACCAGAGATGTATAGCTCTGCCTATAGTTTTGGAAGAGGATGAGCTTTGCATTCTTGGGTTGTGCTTTGAATAGGTGGATGAGGAGAAAATAATGAGTAGCTGCAAAGCCAGAACTAAGCAATCTGAAAAGGAGCAGCAGAGCTCTGAAAGTGAAATGGGGATTTTGGGTCATTTATAAGGTTAGATGGAAGGTAGTTGGTGATTAAGTGGTTTGTTTGTATCGGTGCAGCTTCTGGGACTGACTTTCATGTGAACAGGGAAGGATTAGGAGATGTTTCAGCCTAGGACTTCAGTCCTGGCCACCTCAAAGGCCCACGGGGTGTGCTGTGAAATGCCAGGAGTGATCACAAGTGCTGTGTCCCAGAGTTTAAGCACACTAGAGGTGAGATGTGGTAAGGCACTTCGGGGAATTTGACAGCAGACTGAGTTATTTGTCTAAACATAACTTCCTTCTCTCTCCTGGTTGTTTTGAGCTTTTGGGTTTGAATCTGGAAGTACTGTCTTTGTCATATCACTTGCCTTTGTAATGAACTTCCCAGGTGAATGCACACACAGGAGAGAGTAGAGGACTCCTTGTGCATTATACAACATTTGTTATAGTGCAGCATGAGCACTACCCATAGCCTAGAAACCAGTGTCAGCAGGGTGTGAATGATGCCAGGGACAAGCATTAATGCAAATTCTGCTACAAGTGGAAGCTATTCAACCTGAGATATTTTTTCCGTGATATTTAAAGATGGAGCATACGTGTGCCTCCATATAGTGTGCCCTCTATATAGGGGAGAACATAGGTCTGCACTGGACCTTGCTACCATTTATCACAGCTTTTAAATAGGTTTACAGGTTTCAAACTGAACCCCAGCTACAGCTAGTTACATTGCTAATATTGCCAGTACACCCATCACTTGGCATTTGTGCTGCTGCACAGGAGGGACATACACTGGTTCTGCCCTGTGTACTTACACGGACCTCTGTTTGAATTTTATTTAAAAATACCTTAGGATTCCATTAAATGCAAATTCTGGTCTTCTCACAGCAGTTCTGTGCCTGGATAGTAGATGTTACAAAATAGCAGCAGATAGGGTCTAATTTTAGCTTCCTAAGTTGCTTTCCAAGTTGGAAATAGTCTATGAGAAGCCTGTGTGTAATAAGACATCTGGGACTTACTCATCTGGGGTCTTGCATGGGCCCTTTTGGTGCTGTGGTTCCTTTCTAGAATGATAAAGCAGAAGTCATTGGTGCATTGGTGTTAATTTAATGGAAAGTCCCAGCACCCTCTTCCAGATGTATAAATTACCACATACTAAAGGAGGCAAAAACCAGAGCTGTAATATTCAAATCTAGAAACATATGCCATATGTGTATGTTGCTAACTGCAGCCTCTACCAGCCATATCCCGTAGGTAATGGCATACTCCTTGGCATAATTAGCTATTACGGCTTTGTGCATCTATAACAGATGATGTGGCTATGCATGATTTATGCAGCATGGAGACAGCTTTGCATGCGGCTGGGATGTGATGTTGGTGGCTTTTTATGTGCCTCAGTAGCACAACGCAGGAGCTTAATGAGGAGGTTATTCACGTCCTGTCTGCACCACTGATTTTGCTGCTGTAGATATCTGCAGGCCTGTAGAAACATTCCTGGCCCCATGTGTGGTGTGAGCTCTGTCTGAGGGTGTCTCCATGGAAGGGAGGATGAGGAGGCAGCTAGGAGTGGTACAGCCTGCACCCTCAGTCCTGCCACTTCCAGACACATTTCTTTCTCCTTTCCTGCTGGAGGTATTTGCCTCTGGGCTTGGCTTGGCTTGGCTGTGGCTTAGCTGCTCCTCCTTGCTGTCCTCAGCAAAGAGCTTGAACAAGACTAGCAGGACAAGCCCTTGCTACCTTACACTGGTCGTGTAAAGGGACAGTCTTCTTCAGAGGCTCCTCATTTAAACATCCTCCCACCCTTCCAGGTGTTCAGCACATCTGACTGCTATGTTATTACAATGTTATTACAGTGTTATTACAGTGTTAGCTGTAGCAGATTGATATAGGTAGAGTTCACCTTGGCAAATATCTGAGTTCTCTGACTGAGGAAAAAATCCTTGTCATCTGGATGAGTACCATAGAATTTGTGGACAACCTTGCCCTCTTCAACAGCACTGTTTGTGACCAGTTTTCCAGCTGTATGCGCTTGAGCTTATATGGTCTTGAGCTTCCTAGGGAAAATGGGCAACTCCAGAAGAGAAGGTATAAAGGTGTGGACTGGATGATTTAATAAAGCATTTGCATCTCTGACATCCATGTATGTATGGATTGCTGTTTAAAGGGAAATACAGGGAATAGTGGCTTGGACTCATGGTAAGGGAGCTTTATGCTTTATAAATATTGGGAATGTTGTTTTAAAATACAGTTGGGTTATCCTGATGGAAGGTGAATTGGAAGCACCCACAGAGGCATAGGGAAGGTAATAGGACTGGAAGGCATTAGGGAAAATCCGCAATGAAGGCAGAATTCGCTACAGTACCTACTGTCATCCCATTTTTAAAATGAATGTGTAAATACAGTGCTTGCAGAACTGAGGAGAAAATGAGCCTGGTGCACACCAGGTATCATACAGCAGCCTGTAGAGTTCATGTCCCAGCAGACATCCCTTTGCCTGCGGGGCTTGAGGGCCGAGCCTCTGGCACAGGATGGTAACTCTCCATAGCATCCTGCCTTGCAGCACTCACCCCGGGTGCCATGGTAGCAGGAAAACCTCCAGTATCAGCTGGTACCAGAAGAGCCATCAATTCTCCACCCACCACCCCAGTCTTGAGCCCCACCCCACTGCAGCAAAGGCTTACTCTGATCTTTTGCAGTACAGCAAAACTGTGATAGCCCCAACAAAACTCGTTTTAGCCTGTGCTGGAGGAAGAAGGCGCCTGGGGTCTTGGGCAGACCTTCATGTGGTGGATGAGATTGAAAGAGCTGCCTTGGCTGCCCGTGGCTGAAGGGTTCTGTCTCAGGAGGGACAGGGATGGGCTGTAGTGATGCATCCGTCACTGCAGTGCACGGGGAAGAATGGGCCGCTTTGTGTGTTGCCAGTGTACCCTGCCAGAGAAAGGCTGGGGATCAGATCTCATCTCAGCTTCTCCTTCCTGCCGTGCCCCTGCTCCTGCCAGACCTCCACCCTCAGCTCTTGCTTGCCCTGTGCCGGCAGCATCAGCTCTCTCCTCTTTGTGGCTGGGGAGGGGTTTGCAACCGGCTTGCAAAGGCTCTGGGGTCAGTGTGACACTGGTGAGCACCACGGCACTGCTCGGGAGCCTGGCACTTTACCTGGCCTTGGTCAGCTGGGGGGGAGCCAAAACAGGACCCACGTGGAGTAGTTACAGGCTAAATGCTCAGTGAGGAGTGGGCATACGCTGTTACCTCAAGGCAGGGAATAGGGTGAGACCCCAACACATTGGGCTTGAGCTCGCGTGGCGCTGAGTGCTCCCGACACTGGGAAGATTTCGGGGAGTTGAGCATGGGTGGCGTGTGGGCTGGAGAAGGGGCCGCAAAGCAAGTGGGCTCGTGTTTGATGCAAAGCAGGAGGGATGCTGGAAACCCAGACGGCCCCGAGCGCAGTCCCCCAGCTCTCGCTTTTCTGTGTGCCCAGTGAATGAAAGCATTTCCCACGCCTCCTCTCCCTGTTTTCCTGTTTACTGAGATCCAAATGCAGGTGCTTCACCTCCCTGGCAGCCGCCTGGCCGTCTCCTCCACGCTCATCCTTGAGGAATTTCACAAATAGGTGGCTGGGGCAGGCTGGGATCGTGCTTGGGAAGCCAGCAGCATCCAGTGCCGAGGTCTGCCTGTTGTGCTGGGCTTGTTGTTTCTATGTGTTGATTTAATTCCTCTGTGTGTGTGTTCGGGCAGGTTGCTTTGTTTTGGGTAGTGTTTTTTTTTTACATTGCTTAAAAATAAACTCCAGTGTGCTAAAAATTTTGGCATTTTACTCCCACTGGCTGGACACTGATGCATTCCTCTAGAAGGGTTTGATTTCAGGAATCTCGGGTATAGGAGGCAGGTTTTGATCAGACGAGAGAGCCCGGCTTCGGTTTGTGGGTGCTGGAGTGTGCGATCCTGCCCAGGCAGTGCACTCTGCTCTGCCCAGCATCGCTGAGAAAGTCCTTGTCCTTTTGGAGACAGGGGACCTCCTGTGCGGCGGCACTGGGGGCTGGCTGAGGGTGCCTTGCAGCATGCCTTTGAGCATACAGCGACTGCTTTTCTGCAGGGGTAGGAACTGAGATTGCCCTCCCAAACCTTTGTGAATATCAGATCAAAGCGGGTTTCCCTGGTTCTGGGTTACAGGTTGGAGCCAAGGAAAGAAACCCTGTGCCTGCTACCTTCAAGGAGGCATGGCAGCGAGAAGTGCAGGTCCTCCCGTGGGCGGGAGATATGTCTGTGGAGGTATGCAAGGTACAACTGGCACAAGTAAGTGGATCCGGGCTAGCTCTGATCCCCTTAGTGTGACTATCTCTAGAGATGAAGCAATGATACAATCTCGTCCTGCTGCTCCGGTAAATATTCTAAGCCTGGTGAGGACCGTAGGTGGCCTGTGGGATGTGTTTGGGTCAGCACAGGATACCTGCAGGCTTCATGCTGGGCAATGGATCTGCAGCATTACAAGACAGAAAGGCTCTTGGGTGAAATCTTGGCCCCGCAGACATCCAATGCATCCTGCAACACCCAGTGAGCCAGGCTTTCAGCCCCACTTCTTTATTTGGCTGCCTAGGATGGAGAAGTGGTGGCAGTGACATTTTGGTCCAGCTGATACGCCGGCTGCCCTCTGCCATCTGCAGCAGCACAGCCTGGGCTATCAGGGGCCTTGCTGCCAGTGGAATCACTGGAAAGGCAACTTCGTCTGAAATCTTTCAGACATTCACTTTTCCTTGTTTCATCTCTGAAGGGCTGTATTTCACCTTGCCTCTTCCTCCTCCTGAGCGACCCCAGGACCGTACGCACACACCTCCGTGCTTGCTTTTTCTGTCTCTCGCTCTCCCTGCTCCCGGCCACCGGGCCAAAACACACGGTCCCCTGCCTGAAGCCCAGGGCACTGGCGGCTCCGCGGGAGCCACGGGGCCCCGCTCTGCACCGCCTTGTCCCACAGTGAGCACCACTGCTGAAGCTCCCTGTGTTCTCGCCGTGGCACAAAAGCAAAATCTATCCCAGATGAGATCATCTCCTTGGGACAGAGCAAACAGTTAATCTCCTCGTTGCTTAACCATTGTATCAGCAAAGTGAGCTGACCCGGTACAAGGAATAAATGTGACTTTGGCAATGTGGCCTTTAACCTTCATTGCACAGAAGAAGATAAACTCTCCCGGGGCATGAGCCATGGGGTGGTGGGATGTGCCAATGGGTGTGGGCATCGGGGTGGCACTTTCACCCTAAAACCTCATTGGTGAGCAAGCGCAAGGAGGGCTGGAGGTAGTCAGCTACTCGAAAGCCATGTTGCCATGGCTATTGGGAGTGCACTGGGAACATAATGCTGCTCAGCACAGGAATGTTGCTGTCTGACTTGTTTTGTGCGGCTCAGTGTGGAGCAGGGGACAGAGGCAGTACTCTCACACAAGGACTAGGCTTAAAACAATATTGAGTGAATGTGCTGACAGGGCGAGAGAGATTGCAACAAAGGAAATTACTGAATCATATCATGCTAATCTAAGCATTGCAGGAGAGCTTATGGTTTAGTCTTTGTGAACAAACACCTTGTATCAGGAGGAGACCGGTTTGGGAATTGTCAGAGAGAGCATGAAGAGGATTTTGCAGTAGTAAGAGGTGCTGTATCAACAGCTACAAAACAAAACCTCTTCCATCTGTCTTCAAGAGGGAAGTTAAATGTGAATAACAACAAAAGATTTCTCTATACCATCCTACTTCAATGCAGATTGGGGACTGAAAAGCGAGTCTGTTCCCCTGACACATTCCGTACGTGGCCCTGGGTAGGAGTGCCAGCCAAGAGGACAATAAATGCCAAATGTCACAGTGTTCCTGAGATGGGGACACTTGCCCAATGGAAACTGGACTGGAGCCAAACTCATTTAGCATAAGCCATCAAACAGTCATGAATTAATTGTAATCTTTGACAGGTACATCAGGAATACTTTCGGAGAGACTGCTGTTTGCTCTGGGTGCATCTCAAGATCTGTGCCCACAGCAACAGCAAAGAAATGTTACCATGCAGTATGCAAAGCCACCTAAACAAACAGAAGTTTCTAGGAAGTGACTTGAATGCTTGAATCCCCTTCTAGCAAGCCATTTGTGCTGCACCTAAATATATATATATACATGCACACATGCAAGATCACTTCCATAGCACCTGTCCTTTGCTGGTCATGGGGTGACTTACTGGTCTGAACTTCACCTTACAATAGCTGGCTTCATGGCTGAGGGAACTGAGCAAAGTGATTTCAGCAAGGTGACATAGGAATCCTGTAGCAGAGCCAAGTATAAACCCAACCTCTCCTGGTGCCCAGACAGGAGCTTTAACCACAAGACTCCTTCCTGCTAAATGTGTCAGCTGGCACTGTCAGCAAATGCAGCGCTATAATTCTTTGCCCTTTTAGGAATGTACAGTATTTATGAATGGTACATATATGGATTGTAAACTCAAGAGTTAGCAACATGCAAAAGATGTAAGTTAATACTATTATTGCATATGTCCAAGCAAATGTCTACACATTGTGTTTTTGCTCTCTTAGTAATTTATAGTGTTCTTTTATACTCAGCTCCTCTTAGCGAGGTGTTTAGTGATGTATTTGGGAAACTTCATGCATGTGTGCAGGCTGTGGATCAACTTTTGCAGGTGGATCTGAATTGAGTTGGTTTAGTGCTTGATGGGAAACCACTGAGGGTATCGCTACTGGCAAGTCAGAGGATATTCTTCTGGAATGAACAGTGTTTGCATGACCACACTGGAAAAATATTGACGTTGACTGATGGAAAGAGGTGTGTAAGTGGTGATGGTGGCCCAGCTACAACTTACTGTGTGTTTGGACTGTGGTGGTTACTAAATATACCATTCATGGAGCGTGACCACATGTGCACTAGGTGCTGTATTTACACAGAACACAAAGACTCTTCCTAACCTAGACCCCACATCATATACAGTTAAGCCAAGAAACAACAGCTGTGGGCAGAGTGAAGTGTTGCTGGGATTATGCAGGAGCAGAAGGGGGTGGATTTGGGGAAGTTTATGCTGCCCTTTAAGGGAGTTCAGCTGCAGTCCTCAAAGCCACTTCGGAGCTGCTCCAACGCATGGTGGAGTTCAGAGCCAGGATTTGAAGAGAGCAGGCGCATTTGCAGGGCCCTCCCCCAGAGCGCAGACACCTGCTCCTGGGCTGCAAGTAGGGTACACTTGGAAAATGAAGGAGAAGAAAACCGCAGCAATGACTGCCAATGCACGGGCTTGCTGATCAGCCGCAGACTAAACAGCATCCAGCAACTGCTAGAGAAAAAGGAGGCTTGTCAACAGCATTGCCACCGGATCCCCAGCGTTAACTAGAGGAAACTGAAGCCCTATTTCCACTGGGCTCAGACTGATGACTGGAAAAATGTTTCTCTGTTTACGGGAATCTGAAACCTTGTAATTCTCCTCTGCTTTCCCTCCCCCTCGCCCTTGCTCTCTCTCCTGCAGCCAGCCAATCACTAGTGGACACATTTGGAAAGGAAGGTTTATTCCAACTCGAAACCTCTGTAATTTAATAAGAAAAACAATTTAGGAACAATAGGAACCACAGCAGCAAGATAAACAAAATATTTTAAAAGTCCAGGGCTAGAAAAGTTTGGACTAAGTGCCTTGAAATCAGAGATGCCAGTCTCCCTGGGGACCAGTAATAAGAGGACAAACACCTGATACCGCCAAGGGCTGAGTAGGAAACCAGCATCTGGAGGACAGAGCTGAACTGGCGTGAGTCCTCATAGGAGCTGGGTGCTTTCCTGCAGCCGCCTGTCTCGGACAGTGGCCAGCACCAGAATCTCTAGATCTCACCCTGATTCTTAAGTTTGGTTGATTTAAAACTTGGAACATGAGCACTGTGTCCCTGCTCCTGACTGTGTGGGCTGAAATGTAAGGTACTGATGTTTGCGTTTGGACGGTACATAGCTGTGACTTGCGTGCACTCTCCCTGTGATGAACACAAACAGACAGCAACACATTCAGATACTAGTAAAAGAAAATTCATATGAAATAAAGTCTGGATTGAAGAAAAAGTCAGGTACTGCATAAAAAAGTAGGCCTTTCCTTGTCTTTACTAATTTGTTTCCCAGGCCACCATTGACCCTCTTGGGTTGGGCTCCTTTCTCAACTCTGGTTTCATTTCCAGATAAGTAGCTGAATCTCCTTTCTGACTAGAAGAAAAATCCTAAAATTGCCATATCAACCAGAGGAACAGCTTATCCTTCTCTTTCTGTAGCTGTAAATTTAGCCGGGTTCATGGGGTGGAATAGAAATGATCAGCAAAACAGGAGGAGGATGTTTGGAGAGCCTTCTCCACGTCCCTCTTGGACAGGCTGCACTGTACATGAATTCAACTTGCTTTGAGTTCAGATGAAGCAGGAGCTGGATTCACAGGCAGTTTGGATCCAGGAGGCATTTTCTCTAAACAAGCAAAATTCAGTAGTTCAAATGAAAGCCTTCAGCCTGCCTCCACTCTGTATGTGATGTGTATTATCTTTATTGCTACTTGTCCATCTTGCATCTTGTATATCATCGTTATTTAATGTCTCAATGCAAACGTGGTTATTAGCGACTTTTAGATGGTTTGTTTCTTGTTTTGGACCAAAGTTCACAACTGTTGAATGGAAAGCTGTGTTATGGAAGTCCTAGTCATGCTTTGGCAATTGTTTAAAATCTTTTCCTCGTGTCTTTGAAATTATCCTCTTACAAAGGGAGGCTGGTTGGCCAGGAGCGTGGCTGAGAGCCCTCCACAGCTGCCAGGGCTATGGGTCCTGCTATATCCCTGCCCTGGGCTAGGATGTGAATGCGGCTGCCTCTGCAGAGCTCCCTCTGCCACGAGCTGTGGCTCCTGGGTACCCGCTTCCCACAGCACCCAGTTTGTTCCAGGGTCCTTGTGCTAGCACCAGAACACCACGTCAGACAACCCCCAGCACAGAAACAAAAGCTGAAAATGCCGCCCATTGATGCGTCTTTATTTTTCCTTATTTTTTCCCCCCTTTCTGGAATCCTATTGTGAATTATTTTGTAGACTAATGCTGAATGAATCAGCTGTATTAGTTCCTTATTACTGGTGTAAAAATGGCAACTGCAAGAGAGGCCAGCAGTTTTAGCACTCAAAGGTGAAGGTGAAAATGGGAAGGACAGAAAGCCCAGGCAGCTCAATAAGAATTTGTCTTCCTCAAACTTTCCCCTATTTCAAAATCAGCAGTGTTAAATCTTTAGTATTAATTGGGGATCATGTGTGTTTGCATACCACAGATGCATTATTTACCAGCAGAAAATTCTGGCAGGTCTGAAAATACCCTGAGATACTGTGTGAAGCAGGAGCCTTTTGAATTATTCAGAGCTTGGATAGACAGCAATCATTGCTGTTATTGTAACAAGTTTATTATTTTAAATCATTATTTTCTGGTACTCTCTTGTGTGCACACCCATGCCTTTTTTATGCTGTCTTTCTTTCCCCCTCCCCCCCTTATGTTCAGCAATGACTTATAAACTTTCACAGGTGTAAGTATTGCCAGAGCCCCCTGCTCTCTTCAGATAGTTTGCTCATGAGGAGTAATTGGTTTTCTTTCATTTAATATTTTATTGCCATCTGACTTGAGCAATTCCTCATGGTTGGCATGGGCAAAGAACCAAGAAGTGCACGCCCCTCCAAACAGGCTGAGCCTCTCGCAGAGGAGCCGGTTGCCTCTTTTCACTTCAGTTTTGTACCTTGAAGCCCAGGTGTTGGACCTTTTCCTCTAAGAGATTTTCTTTCCTCTTCCCCTTTAAATCTTGTAAATAGGCTCCTCTGCTTCTTGGGTAATTACAGTTATTTTTGGAGCAGTGAATTCACAGTAAGGCAGAAGGTGATGTGATGTGCAAGTATTTACTGCAAAAGCCATAAATGCAGGTGGAGGCATTCCTGCACTACGGAGAGCGTTGAGTGGAGGGCTGTGCTGCACCCACAGTGTGCATGCAGCCAGCCAAGGCTATCCCCGTCCCCATCCATGTGGGACATGTGGCTCCTCTGTGTGGTGACAAAGCCTTTGGCACCCAAAAAAAGAGCCATCCTGTTGACTTCTGTGAGCTCTGCTTCAAGGAAAGTCAGTTAAAAAGTGCAGAGAACAGGGAGTGGCTGAGGGGATGTTGGCTGATATGTGACCATCATCATCTTTATATTCTTCTGGCCGAAATCTTTAGCCCTTCCTGGTGCCAAAGGACCAGAGCTCCTGAGGAAGCGAGTGCCAGTGTATCTCCAGAGCATGTGGGGGTGAAAAGGAGAAATGGTCCTTCCAGGTAACCTATGGCTCTTTCCAAAGAATTGGGATCTCTTTATTTTCCCCAACAGTCTGATCTCCTCTCCCAGCCCCACTATAGAAACAGATTTACTTTGGTCCTGCTTTTGTGGGCAGATATCCCTCCATAATCTCTCCACTCCATTTTTCATGGCTTTTAAAAAGTGAATTTGACAGGGGGAAACACTGCTGTTGTGATAGCTCTGTAGACTGAACTCTTAAAAGAAAAAACCCTATTGTCATTAGAGAAGAGCTGAGGGAGCACTGTTTGGATTGAGTTGGATCAGTCTGGGTGATAGGATTCAGCATTCAGGGCTGAACTAGGGCTGAGCCTCTTGTTTTGCAGCCATACAGTCCCACGAGCTGTTCCCCTGAGAATTCAGCTATGGATACCAGACACCTTATCAGGATTGCTATAGCCTCCTGAGAGCTGCTGCATTTTTAGCTGAACCTTTCAGAGAAGTGCTTTTAAGATAACTTCTGCATCTGAACTTTTTCCAGAAAATTGTAGAATAATTTAGGTTGGAAGGGACCTCTGGAGGTCACCTAGTCCAACCTCCTGTTCAAAGCAAGGTCAACTTCAAAGTTAGATCGGGTTACTCAGGACCTTGCCCAGTCGAGTTTTGAATATCTCCAAGGATGGAGATTGAACAGACTCTCTGGGCAGTGTAAACACTGTCATGAATTTTTTTCCTATATCCTGTCCAAATTGTCCTTACTACAACTTATGGCTGTTGCCTCTTATCTCTTTACTGTGCATCTCTGAGAGGAGACAGGCTCTGTTTTTCTACTTAGGTTGTGGAAGACTGCAATCGAACACCTCCAGAGCCTTTTCTCTTGAACACTAAAAAAACTTGGTCCTCTTAGCCCATGCTTGTGTGTTGTGTGTCCTGGCTCCCTGATGTCTCAGTGCCCCTCCACTGCACTCTCTCCTGTTTGCCAAACTCTTCCTTATCCTGGGGAGCCCCAAACTGGACTCAGTACCCCAGACGCAGCCTCACAGGTGCTGAGGAGACAGGGATAATCCCTTCTTTTGGCTGGCTGGCTATGCTCTTGCTAATACAACCCAACAAGGTTAGTCTTCATTGCTGCAAGGGCACACAGCTAATTTATGTTTAACTTGATATCCATCAGGATGCCAGGTCCTCTTCTGCAGAGCTGTTACG
This sequence comes from Pelecanus crispus, assembly GCF_030463565.1. Lineage (NCBI taxonomy): Eukaryota > Metazoa > Chordata > Aves > Pelecaniformes > Pelecanidae > Pelecanus > Pelecanus crispus. The sequence continues at coordinate 11,694,184 of NC_134650.1, read as the reverse complement.
TAGCCAGGCAGACCCCAGCCTGCTGAAATAACCCTTTACCAGTGTCAGACTGGTCATGTATGTGCTGTGATAGGATTCTGGATTCAAGACTGCATGGCTAATATATCTTGGAATTTCATATTTGAGGGTTCTGCTCTGAGGGTTCATGTGACAACCATGTCATGTGGTCACACCAAGAGACTTTCCTCCACTGCCTGTAAAGATCGTAGAGATATATAGTCACTGGAGAAGAAATAGGAATAAAAACTTAAGGCTGAGGTCAGATACACTGTTGTGGCTGCTGCTGTGTCAGGCCAAGAGGTTGCCATCCCCTTAGATGTGCCAGCATAACTGCAAGCGTAATTGCTTTCTAGCCCAGTTCTGTCAAAATATTTGTGGTTAGTTTAAACACAGGGAGGGAGATGATGATGTTTGTGGAGAAAAGATAGGAAGGCGACAAACAGACTGCAGTTGGCTTGGGGATGGTAACCTCCCTGGAGCTGCAGGCAAGAAAAACTACAGCTTTTTGGCAGTGACATTTCTGATATGCTTGTATGCTGCATCAAGACAGATCTGGAGGTTCCCAAAGGGGCTGTGCACCAGGTGCCTTCAAACAGCTTCCCGAGTGTTGTCCAGTCTGATGTTAAAAGAGCAGCACTCCAGAGCACACCCATGACTGTGTGGCACCACGGGGAGAGGACATTGATCCCACGCTGACCCAGAGGGACCTCGAATGGGAGCTTCAGCATGAGAGACCAAGTCAACCCCAAGTCTTTGAGAGCACCAGCGCATAGACCTGGTGGTGTGGCAGGGCCTTCTCCTTTGAAATATGTCAGCACTGGAAAAGCCAGAACGTGGGGCATTGGCAATGCTAAGGGAAGTCCCTCATGCATCCCAGGTATTCACAGGTCCTGCTCCTTCCTACATGGGTGTTTTGAAGAGGCTATTCAAAAGCACAGATGGTGGATGAAGCTGAGTCCCACTGATTTTTGAAGGACACAGTATTCCCTTGAGCATCTTTGAAAAATGTAGTTAATTAAATTAGACTTGCTTGAGAATTGAGTGGAATGAAAGACTGTTGTGGGTAGATGGGTATACTGTTTAATTGCACAAAAAATGGTCATTTTGCTTAGCTTTTCCATTTTGACTTGGAGTGGAAGGGGTGCATTTGTGTGTCTGAAACGTCAGCTTCAGATCCCTTTATTGGTCCACGGTTTGTTCTGGGATTACAGTATATTTGGGATGCTGTGAATAGAAGGCAGCTCAGGGCAGTGTTTTATGTAAGGTAGCACTCTGCACTATTTTTAAATTTTTATGATATGGCAGGCTTGTTCTAGTATTTTAATAAAATGAGACATGCTCTTCCTTTTCTACAACAGCAGCAAAATCTAGTCTAGGGCTGCCCTGTTTGACAGCTTGTGGCAGGATTATAAAAAAGAGTTTGTTCTGGGGCTATATATAAATGTTATATGTGGGTGGAGGCTGGACAGAATTGTCTCATGGGTCACATCCAGTATGCAGAGCACCCTTTGCACAACTTTCTTCTACAGATGATGGCTGTCAATAGCATGGAACTTTTTTTTTTCTTTTTTTTTTTAATTTCACAAAAACAGGGTCTGTAGCTTTTTCTGCCTCTTGGAAGAAGGGCTGGAACAACCTGGAGCCTGGCACCTGGCAGATGTGCACTGCACACCTGTGGGGTGCATTTCTGTATCTCAGCATCTTATATCCCTTCTACCTCACAGCACACATCACGTATTTCCCAAGAAGAGCCTGGCTGATTTATCTGCCTGGCGGTGGTGAAGGCAGATGGAGATAGGTGGTGATGGTTTTCTGCCTTCCTGTCCCCACCACTGCTGTCCTCCTTGTCCCACGTGGACTGCGGAGTTCACCTGGAGCAGGCTACATGCTCTCCAAACACAAGGCATGTTTGGGCTCAAGGCTGCGACTCTGCTTCACATGTGCTATGGGCATTGGCGTTGCCAAATCACTACTGTCCTCAAAATAAACCCAATTCCTCTCCAAAGGAAGCAACCCCTTTCATTTGAGCTGCTGATGTCAATGTAGCACATTTTTCCTCTGCCATTTCCAAAAAAAATGTTTTGTTTGTGACATTTTTTCCCCAATTCTGCCTTCATTATGCCTCCATACAGTAACGCTGGGTATGTTTATGGGCCTGATTCTCCATGGGTTCTAAGTCCAGAGCCACTCTGTTAGAGTTAAAATAAACATGTGCTTGCTTTAATCATGTGAGCTCAAATAAACACGTGTAAACGTCTTAAAAGTTAACTAGGACTTGCTCAGGTTTTGATAGTTTAACTGTGGTTAAATGGATTTTATCAGATTTTCCTGAATGATTCACCTCCGGGCTAAAAATAAAACAGGAGGCACTTCAGGGTAATTTACAAAAGAAGTATGCATGAAAGCAGGGGTTTGGAGTCAAAGCGTCTTCTCTTGCATAGTCAGAGTATTGCACGACAGCCCTGATAATTCTGTTTAAACAGCCTGATGCAGGAGAGACAGGGAGATGAGAAAAACAACAAGGAGCAAAATTTGGCAGATTCATGGATGTTACTCCATATTTTTACTGTAGGAGCTGGTGATAAGAATTTACCCACTAGGGTTTTAAAAATTCAATAACAATTTAAAAAAATCTGATGTGGGGAAGGACAAGGAAAAAAAAAAAAAAGACCTCAAGACAAGATAAGTTGTTAGAGATGTAAGGAAATGCTGCTGTTGTCTTCAGGCTAAATCTATTGGAACAGAGCACCATAAATTGAAGATTCATTGCTCCCTCTGCTCATTAGCTGTGTGAAACTGTGACTAAGCTTGAAGGTTAGTTGGTGTAGCACAGTATTATTGTTCTTATTGCCTTGATCTGAATCAGGCGCGTCGGCAGGCAGCCATGATTCACACATACTGCCTGCCTTGCTAGGTGCCAGATTTCCACTATTTTTTTCCACGAGGGGGAAGACTCTGCAGCCTTGTATGTCTTCTGGCTTCATTAATTTTTGCCTGGACAAAGGCAAAATTATTTGAGTGGATCTCTTATTTATTAAAGGAATTGAATTTGTTCACTAGACTAGACTCAGAATGTAACAGGCAGCAATGTAAAGCAAGAAGAATACAAGCCCAGTGGACATTTTTATTTTAACAATGAAAATATGCAATCTGTCTCAGCAAAATACAGCTGCTGAGCAAATTAACTTGTGTTGAATGCTTATTGGGGGCCCACAGCTCATTCTTTTGTTCTTCCTGTTCAGCAAATGTGTTTTTCTGACTAAGAAATAATAGATTGTGGCTCTATGGAGCCTTTCATCAGATGATCTCAAAGTACTTGGCAAACATTAGTGGTTTGCTTGGGAGAGACTAAACCTTATAGTATATCCAGTGGATAGTACCTAGAGAGCAGGGTGAAAAGTACATTGCAACTACTAGAGAGGACTGCAAAACATTAGGCTAATATGACTAACAAATACCAGGTGATGTTCTCTGACTGGATGTCTGGTGTTAACGCCGAGGTATTTATTTTTTCATTTACAACAACATTAAGAGGATGTAATAATGAGTTGGGTTTGTTTGGTTTTTTTTTCCCCCCCAAGCTAAGGTGCTTCTGCCCACCCAAATATCCAGATAACTTTATTGTGGTGTCTATTAGCCCTGGCTCCTGTCCAAGTCTTTGTTCCCATTTCCCTATGCTGCTCCTATGGAAAGTAGCCCATCCCACCTACCAGCTGGGAATTTCCCTGACACATGGGCATTCTCTGGGTAATACGAGATTGGCAAATGGTGTTGTGTTGCAATCCCCCCCGCTCATCTAAGCAATGAAGTATGTTAGGAGTGCCTGAATATTCAGTATCAAAAGACTTTGAGCTGTAGCCTCTCCATGCTCTTTCTCATACGGGTTGCAGTCCATAGGCACTATAGGAAGTTTATTAGGAAAGCCTTGGAGTTGTGGTAATTTGAGGTAGGGACTGGAGTGTCTCCAGTCAAGTCCAGAATTAGAGCAGGGACAATCTTCTCACGTCTTCTTGGTTGTTCCTACTTTGCTGTCGTGACTTAAATACTGCACAGCTGACGTTGCCCTGTATCCGCTTTTGCTTGCAATTTTTAGACTCCTGTTGCTGCTATGCTGTTTTTTTCACCCACCACTCAAAACCAAGTTTACAGAATTTCAGCATGGAATCAAGTATCTGCTCAAATGTAGGTGTTTTACACAGGTCTGGACAGAGTTCTGGGTTTGGAGCTAGACTGGAGCTAAAGATGCAAACCTGATACTCCATTTCCAGCTGTCTGAAATTCACGGAGGGGAAAAACGCAAACTTCTGGATTAAAAAATTATCCACACAGTTCCCCAACTGGTAGAGTACTCTTCTGATGCAGTGCAGGCAGAACAATCCTTAAATAGACAGTAGCGAAAATACCACTGAATAGTCACTTTGGAAATACAACTTTATGAGAACACTTCTGAATTTTGATAACATTGGACCTAAGTGTATGTTCTCTTTTCGACCCAAACATGAATTAATTTGTAATGTAATTTTGTTATGTAGATCTGAGAAATCTGCATGCCAACATCTTTGACCCAGCTCCAGACAAAACCTATGAGAACTGGGGTTTCATCAATAGTTTCATGCGGTGCTAATGTAACCCAGTGGAGCAGAGGGAGGAGAACAGGGTAGGACTGAGAGCAAGCCACTGAGTGCAGCTCCCAAGAGAAAAAGAAAACTTCAGCTCTACTAAGAGATTTACATAATGTCAGGAAAAGCGATTTAAATGCAAATAGCCTGGTAAGATTGTTAGAAATTTTGCAGTGGCTTTGGCAGCCAGGTGTAGCATAAAGAGAAAGGGAGCTAAACAAATATTTCCTTCCTTCTGTGAGTTCATTTATTCATGACCCAGGTTCATTTCTTTGGCAGGTGTATTTTCCCCTTCATCTTAAAAAAAACCCAAACAAACAAAACCCCAAAAGAATGGTGGCTACCCCCTCTTTCCTAAACACGCTCCTTTTGCATTACAGCAAAACACACACCCACCTGCAGACAGTGAATAACCTTTCCAGGTGCTATGTAATATGTATATTTATTGAATTTGCCATCAAGTTCTATAAGGTGAGGCAGACATCACTATTTTAAAACAAATTCTCTTCTACCTCTCTTCTTGTATCATTCGCTGCACACGAGTTCAGGTATTTGGGGAAATTACCAGTTACCTTTTTAACTCTGCTTGTTTCAAAGACTTCACAAACTCTATTAAACTTGCAGCAGAAGTTTAGGATTTGCCCTCCTGAAGTGGTCATTCAGAAAGCAAACCAGAGCCATGGAATGGGCTGCTGGGGAAATGCCCCTCGTGGGGCACATGTGCCACCAAACCAGGATGGTGCAGTCGGAGAGGGTGCGGTGAAAGCCTGAGAGATGTCTCGGACTGTGGCGTGAACATTGAACGCAATGAGGAGGCTTTTTGTTTTTCCCGTAGTAATTACCAAACTGCCTGGTGCGATTCTCCTGGTGCACGTGAAAAAAAGAAACCGAATAAGCAGAGGGAAACGTTTTCCCTAGCAGGCTTGTGGGCACGTGCTTCGGATTAGGCGTCTTTGCGTTTTCAGTGTTTTGCTTTGGAGGAAGCTAACATCCTCAGATGGAAAGCCGGGATGATCTGATGAGACACTCCTGATCTTGTACCTACAGCTTTCTAGAGGTCACAGGTTCACTCTGTTAAGGCTTTGGGAAGGTCATTTAAAACTCCTAAGGGTAAACTTTGGCTGCACTGAGATCCAAAGATCTTTTCACCATTGATTAGCGTCAGCTCAAGTCTTGATGCCTCAATTTCCCCCATTGTAAAATGGAGATATGAATGTTCTCTAGAAGTCCATGAGGGTTTATTTGTTTGCTGCTGGTACAGTTGTGATCCAGGGATCAGTTCCCAAAAAACAGGAAAGAAAGAATTGAACAATTTGCATTAATTAGTTACCATTCACTGTCAAAACAGTGCTAGGTGTTTTGTTGCTTTTACGCTGCAGTCACTGTAGAGGACGCTTGCAATGCACCCTGTTAGCAGAGAGCTGGCATGAGTCCCTCCACAGCATATGTATCATCCGCTAGACCACTCTCTTCATGACATTGCGAATGTATTGGTTCTCTTCAGAGATGCTGCCTTCAGGAATTTGCTGGGTCTCCTTTACATCTAATGTTTTTTTCCTCCAGAATTAAATGATGAGCAATTGCTAAATGAAAAGAACAAACTGCAGAAAGGATCTATTTTACGTTGTTTATCTCCCAATACCTGGGCAAGTTTAAAGTACTGTATCAGTCAGGCAGAGGAGATACACATCTTCAGAGCTAAAATCATGTAGCATCTGTTCCAACTTCTGTCAGCAGAAACACACGGTGTTTCACAGAAAGGCTATCTGATTTATCCAGGACAGCCCTTATCAAGAGCACAAGCAGCCTACGTTTGTTGTATGTAATGTTTTGGGACTTAGAAAGGACGCCGCAGTTGGTGTCTCTGCCTCCTTGGCCATGTGTCACCACTGCAAGGGCTGGTGGTGATGGAGTGGGCATGAGCGTATTGGGAACCTCTCTCCGCGCTGGTAGGGATTCACAGTAATGGGTGGCAGACTTTTCTCATGCAATTTTGAAAACATTTGCTTAAGCAGAGACTTGCATCCCAACTTTCTGGATAGGCTGAATTTAGATTTGAATGTGGGCTTGGGCTTGTGCTGAAAATATTTGTTCCCTATAGTAGACCTACCCAGAGAGCCTGACCTGCTTTGGCAGTAGCCAAAAGTGGTCACTGTCTGGTGGTAGCTTGGTGTGTCTCTAAAGAAACCTGAGTTTGGTTTTTGAGAAAGCCTCCATGCTGGGAATTTTTTTGTCTTGGCCAAGAAGCCAGTTAGTGCCCTGGCTGTGCTTTCTCTGCTCAGGGTCCCTGCAGAGGCAGCGAGGCATCTTTCCGAAAGCTGTTTTGGTCATTACTGATCCTGGCAGGATTTGAAAGAGCTCCAGGTACTGTGTTGTTTCCTTCGTGTCATAGGTCTGTTCTGGCAGAGTGAGATTGTTTTGGTTTTAGACTTTTCAGAATTGTTTCCCCCTTGTGAACTTTTTCTTTCTCCAGACTCTGCATTTTGCTTATTGACCTTTCAAATGGCTTCAGTTGAAGTCGCTTGGCTCAGTAAAGCATGTGAGGATATCTTAAGATAAGGAGTTAAACCTCCACCTCGCTGATGACTGCATTTACCTTTTACTACAGCCCTGATAGTCTTTGGAGCCATCCATTCCTTTCCTCTCCCTCCCCACAGATCTTGGCTAGAGCTTTTCCCAGTCAGTCCTACTGCACCCATAGGACTGGAAAAATATCCATGAGATATGCAATATAATATGCGAATGCTGATCTATTCTAGCAATTATCTTCACTTGTGAGGGCAGATGAGATTACTCACCACGAGAAAGGTCATAATAACAGAGATCAGCCATCATGTGCTGTTTACACACACGGATTGTTGGTTTATTGTGAGATACAAAGACACAGGAGGAAGAGTTATCACAAAGCTGATGTGATTATAGGTATCTCTGCCTATTGTAATTGGACTTCTCCTGGTAACAGAAGAGTGTTTGCGAAGGGATCCACACTTGACGCTGCACTTTTGCATGCTCCATATAGTCATATACTTGCTTTGATCTCCAACAGAACTGTGCTATTGAAAGTAGTAGTTTGACGCTTGTTAACTCTCAAATTTAAATTGAGTCAATTAATGATCTCTTATAAAATCTTGAGGGAAGAAGATCATAAAATCTTGTGGAAAGAAGATCTTAATTTTTCTATTTTTAAGCATTGCCATGTTTTTTCTCCCTGGGATTTGAGTGTGCTCATAGGATTTTATAGTTCTTTTTTGTGTGTTTTATTCTGGGGTTTTTTTGTGTGTGTGGCTGGATCTGCTCCCTCCGGGGAGGGGGCGGGGGGGGAGACTTACTTTACTTGGTAATAATCTTTCTAAATTTTATATGCTTAAATCTACACAAATAACCAAGAGATTATTAAGCTAGCTCTAAAACTCCAAACTACATACTGGAGAATCATCCTGTGTTTAAAAAAAGAAAAGGACACAAGCGAAAAATTAGTCAGGAGCAAATGACTGAATAGATAAATTACCATGCTAAGAGAAAGGTCTTCTTACCTGCTGAGTGGACTTCTATAGGTGTAGTGCTGCTGGCTGAGAATGAATAAAAATATAGTATCTTAACAAAGCAACAGTCACTCACTCGTAATAAAAGACGTTCTGCTACTCCTAACCCAGATCTTGCTGTCAAATATGTTCTAAAGCTTTGCTTGGTTTCATTTTCTTCTCCCTAATTCATTGGTGCTTCCTTCAGACGGGTTAATCAATACTCTGAAGACTATTTTTAGATTCAGTGACAAGTTGACTACACCCTCAAGGCAAAGAGAAAAGTTTCCAGGTCTCTCTCAGGCCTTGGTTAGTTTTGAGAATGGCTTTGTAGAAGAGGGAAAGCGACACTTTTCAATAGCACAATATTTTTGACCTTGGTTTGCTACTAACAGGCTCAGGGGTTTCAAATGTCTCACTAATGGTGGATAAACATGATTGAAACTGCCATTATGTTGGAGGAAATGTTTTTAAACCTTGTTCTCCTGCTTTTTGGTGGCTCCTCTGCTGTAGGTGTTGTTTTCCCGCTGCAGTACTCTCCGGGTTGAGCACCTCAGAGAGCCCTCGGTCCCCTCACCCCAACCATACCCCTGCCCTGCATCCCATCCAAGCCTCCAGTGCCCACCGAGGTCCAGGTCCAATTCAACCTCAGTGCCCAGCCATGGCCTCTGGGCTGTGCAGCGCTCCAGCCTGGCCGGCCCTTGGTTCCCCACCTGCCCCTGCCCCACAGCTCCAGTTGCCCACTGGCTGCACATCCTTGCCCCAGCCTCCTCCGGGCTCTCTGGGCTGACCAGGATGCCTGCTGTGAATCCGGGTCTGACTTGGGCACAACAAGGTAGTGGTTCTCCAAAACTAACCTATCTGCTATTTTCCCCCCATGGTATCAGATGATAGGACGCAGGTCCCAGCTGTCATGCCTTTAAGGGGATCAGCACGTGGCTGCACTGCCTGTGCCGTGCCTCTTCAGCATCTGCAGCCGCAAGGTTGGCAGCTCTGCAGTTACTTTTGTCTTTAACCTCTACCTGTTTGCTTAGCTGGGATTTGAACAGATCACTGCATCCTTGTGCTAATTACAGTTTAATAATTAATGCCTATCAAAATGCTGCCTTTCAACTGCCATTCATTTTGCTCTTTGCTTGCCAAATAACTTCACCTTTCCCTCGTTGCAGCCACTGTGTTCAAGGGTGACAGAGTTAGCATTTCTTAATTTCACATCCAGTTCCTTCTCTATCCTGTATTTTAACCCCTCGGTGGTCTCAGTTTTACTCCCCAAGCTAAAAGATATAAATCACTTTCAATATGCTTGTAAAGAGCAGAAAACATGCTGCAAATAAACTGAACCCACGTTTTTTTCTGTACAGCTAATCCTCCAATAGAACAAAAGCAAAAGAGATGGCAGTCCATTTTAGGTTGTAGAGACTCATTCAGGTTTAATGTGGTTTTGTAGGAATTACAGAGTCAAATGCACAAGAGGCTAAAGGGAGCCAGTTCTCTATTCCCAGGATTTTAGGTGCACTGAGATGGAAGAAAGTAGCTAAGGAAATGTAAAGTCAGAGGAAAATTATTTCTTGACCTTTAGCCCAATGATCAAATTGGTTGGCAAAACCAAGAAGTATTTGGCACCTAAGCTAGTGGCTTCGTGACTTTAAAGCCTGGATAACTGTCCATTCCCATCTACTTGAATGTCAATAGCAAGGTTCATATGTTGCTTGCCTCTGCAGCAAAATGCAGTTGCTGCTGAACGACAGTGTGAGTGTATTGAGGAGTGACTGTGCACCACCAGGAGCTGGAGAGAAAACTGATTTTCCTTGCACTGTAAATCATGGATCAGAAAGAAGCTGAAACTTGATTTGAACAGTTTTCAAGGATTTCTGTGCTACATCTCATTAGTGTTAATTACAAGCTTACACCAATGATTAATCAAACATCAGAAATGCTGCAGACCAGGATTTATGTTATGTGAGCTTTGAACACCTTCATCACTTCTTGCTAGGGGACATTTGATCAGTTCCTCTTCATTTTACTTTCTTTTAATCAGCACAATCAGCCTGTCCCTGACAGTAATGTGGTAAAGCCCCTTTATACTTCCAGCAGTGGATCAATAAATGTTTGTCTCTGCCTGATTTCTGCCCATTCACACATTTGTCCTCCAGAACTGGAGATGTCAGGACTTCTCCCCAGGGCTGCCAAAGTCACAGCAGCCCAGAGTCATGTCTGCCATGTCAGTGATAAACATCCAGAAGAGCTGCAAATAGTTACTGTGCTGTCACTTTCTGTACAGTTCTAAGGTTAAAAAAAGATCAAAAAGATGTTCCAGCAGTCATTAAAAAAAAAGAAGTGTTTAATGGTGTTGCAGCAGTGATGTGGATATGATAGACATAAAGCCAAGAACTGAGTGGGTGCCTGAGGCAGCGTATCCCTCCCCTTCAGGCTTCGGAGGGCAGTGGGGCTTGGCAGGCTGGGCACACTACGCTCTGCCCTCACTCCACCACCCCACGGGGAAATGGGACTTGATCCCTCAGAGCTGTTCTCACCAGCACTTGAAGCTACAGAGCTCACTCACCTCGGTGCGACTCACAGCAGATCTTACCAGCGAGGCACAGAGAGGCCGGACACCAAGGCTGGATTGACCAGGTTGTTTTTCAGCGGCCAAGCAGCACGTGATATAGATGTGGAAGGGATTGGTGACTGACCCAAGCTTTGAGACATCTCCTTCCTATCTGAGGCAAGGAGCTGTATAAATTGCTGACAGATCCACCTCTGGGGGATTGCTCTGACTTTTTCTGCTTTTGTAGTCAAATAAGACTTCCTACTGAAAGGGCTATAGTTCAGGTTAAAAATATAATGCCTCCTCAAAAGGTTCATACCTCTGCAATACATATGCTAATCTGGCCCCTCTGCTCTTTTCAACCACCATAATGAACATGGGAAACTTAAAAAAAAACCCAAAATGAAGATGTGTTCAGATCTCAGTTTCAGACAGGACGTTAACCAACTCATCACCTGCACTTGCCAATGGGGGACTGCTCAGCTCCTGCCTGGTCAGAACTGCTGTCCCAAGCACAGAGTTGGATGGAGAGAGGGCAGGCTTAACAAAAAACAAATTATACAAATCTAAATAATCACACCAGTAAATACTAAGGTGATAGCTTAAGAAGCTCCCTGCTTCCTGGAGATACCGTACTGCATTAACGGAGCAGGACAGATAAGAGCTGTTCAGGGAAGCAGGAAGCTCTCCCGGGGCTGGTACCCCACATCAGCTCAGTGGCTGTGCGATCCCGTGCCTCCACGCACCACGTCAGCACCTGACTCTGCTCCTTCTCCTTCCCTCCAGCTCTAGTGGTGCCCCCTTCTATCTCAGACACTAAAGAGCATGGAGGGACAGAGAGAAGAGAGGCCCCGGCAAATGCAGGCTGTTCCCCAAAAGGGAACAGACTTGGGGGCAACACACATGGACTTTTATAATCCTAATTTTTTCTGCAATGTTTGTTCGCACATTATCATCAACAAACAGGCTCTGACCTTGCCTGTTGATGCTTTAAATGCCCTGTTACACAGCAAGCATGGGAATGAGTTAGTCACATGGAAAGTACTTAGTCTCACATGGGCTGTTCATGTGCAGAGAGGGGAAAAAAAACCAGTCTCACAAATACAATAATCTCTGCAGGAATCTCTCTCTCCCCCCCTCCTTCTATAATGATGAAATACAGGCTGGATTTTTGCTTTAAGGCAGAATCATATCACGGTTTCAAGTCATTTAAAAAACATAGACAAATCAATACTTTATTCTTCTTAACAACCACAGCATTAACTTTGTCACACAGGCCTGTCTTTTAAGAAGCCACCTTTTTAATACACAGTGCTTATGTACCTTAGCTCAGGGTAGGGTGAGAGTCTAAAAAATGAAACCCCAAAAGCCTCTAAAGGGAGACATGGGCAGAAAACAGCCCAATATATTTCCCCTGCCGGCTGGCTGTTCCCAGGCCAGAGGTGAGCTGCCAATGCATCTGGAATTCGTGGAAATGCGAGAAAGAGGTGGGTTTTCTGGCTGCGATGCCTCATTCCCAGAAACACACACTCAGCACAGACCCAAGCCAAAGCCACTGCAATATGCTCTGAAACGTGCTCTGTTATGCTCTCAGACCCTTTCCTCACTTATCTTCACCAAACAGACCCAAATTTTCCCAGAGACAAGGCACTCCTACTTTAACCATAATTCTACTTTAACCATAAAAAACTGCATGAAGCAGCCGGTTTGGGTGTAGGTTGCACAGACACTACTGCTGCATAAATTGGTCTGTAAAGGTCAATTGGTTCTCAAGGATTTCATTCACGTGCGATGGTTCTGCCAGGTAGCGAATTCACTAGTGACACCCAAAAAATTCTTTCCATATTTCGGAGAAACCGCAGCAGGTGCACGGACAGCATAACCTTTCCCCATCTGGAAAACCTTCATGAACAACTGCAGAGGTATTTATTTGGGTTGTGAGAGGGTACTCTCTTTTGTTCCAGCTCCCAGAATAGCCTCTCGCAGTGGGACTTGGCAGCTGAGGTAGACGTGTGGCATTAGCCCTGTGTGACATGCTGCACTTCGTGGTCGGAGCCAAGCCAGCCGTCCGTGCGCCCAGCTTTGGGGCCTCGCTGCTGGTTTGTTCCTTCACCTCCATGTTTGTGCCTGGCTGAGCAAAGCTGTGAGGCTGAATTACCCTTGGTCTGATAACGACCCCTGTGCACCGGGTACATCCCTGCACCTCGCCCGGTGCTATACGTCTGGGTGCTTCCGAGTTACAAGAGCCCCGTGTTGCTTATTCGTCCAGCTGCACGGCTGCAGCGCTTCTGCTGGTGGTAGATTAGTTCGCCGATCTTCTCCGGCTGGGTCATAGCCCATAACTCTGCCAGCTCCAGGCACCGGTGATGGAGATAACTCTCTGGCAGCCAAGCGCCAGCATCAATTGTCCCTGTGGGATTTCATGGTAACCTTTCGTTTGGCTGCTGTCTCCATGCCTCATTGCCGCTGCCGGTGGGGCTCCTATTTATGACTTCTGCACGCACGTGTGTGCTTCTTCCCTCTGCCTTTCCCACTGCTGCACCTCAGTGAAAGCACCAGCGCTTTCTGCTGCCTGAACATGTACCCGTCGCTACCAGGGAGCTGGTGGGGGAAGAAGGAAGCAGTAAATCCACAGCCTCTATCTCCATTTGACTAGAGTTTTTGCTAAATTTCTCCGTGCATGTTCTGGCAATGGCTTTATGTTTTAACTCCCTGAAAGAGTGACTTTCTTGGAAATTTGTAGTTTGAAAATGTCTTTACCCTCAATGCTTGGTGCTGCTTGTTCTTTTTGGAGCAGAAGAGCCACAAAACCACATTAGCAGCGCAGCGGCTGACACAATTCAATGCTGCAGTGCATCAGAGAACTGGCAGTTGCTCTTGCTTTCCCATCCTGCCTAATGCCAGCTGGCCTATAATGTTGATTTTTTCTTCTGGTGTTAGAATATGATTTTATGTGGGTGCAGGGCTTGCTCCCGCTCCTTGGTGCAGATCTTCGTTGCAGGATTGATGGGGTGGGGGGGTGGGGGCAGTGTACATAAGCATGCATACATGTTTTGGCTCTGTAATGGCTGGGCTCACATAGAAGGCAGGAGACCTGTGATCCCATTATCTGCTAGAGGAGTCCGGATAAAGGCGTGTACTTTTTTTGGAGCTGCTAGGTGAAAATTTCAGCCTCGCTTCCACAAGCATTTATTCAGAGATTGTCTTTTTCCATGCCAGCCCTTGGACTGATTACACCACATAGCAGAATTGAGGCCTGATCGGTTTTGACAGTCCTCTAAAAGTGGTTCTAACTATAATTTCCCTTAGCAAAGGACTTTCCCCTACACAGGCTCATTCAAACAGGTAGATGGGTTTGGAAATGAAAAGGGGAATCTAATCCATTATTAGCAATGATTCTCAAAGGTGATGTGCAACTCCCCTTTCTCAACGTGTATTTATATAACATAATAGAGTAAATGCTGAAAATACATGTGGGAGCCCATGAAGAAAGCATGACAGTAGTTGCTTATGGCATTCATCTATTCTCAGTACATTTGCCATTCAAGCAGAGAGAATCCAAAGGGTATTTGCTACCATTATTTTTTAAATCTGTCATTTTAGTACAATTGCTGTAAAATCAGACTATGTGTTTTGTATACCGAACTTGCAGGATACCATAAAATAAGTTCCCGAATGAGCTCAGATAAATGCAATGCCTTTCATACACGGCGCTCAATCTACTCGGAGAGAGTAATGTAAATATTAACATAAAAAGGTATTCTACTGAATTGGAAAAAGCAAAAAGCTCTTCTTATTCTGGGAACATGTAATGCTAATATATGCTGCAATGAAAGAAAAATCTTGACTTTTCACATGAGATGTAATAGTTTTCTGGTTACACATTGGAACTGAACCCAATTTCTGACCCTCTGCCAGCTATATGTAATCCATGGGCAGCATTGTGTCATTCCTGGTTATTTATTGTTCAGGTCATAGTGTGTTGCTTTCTGCGTAATTACTGATGAACATAACATGAAGCTGTGTGTGGCTTTCCCTGCTCACAGACTGCAGAGGTAGTACAGTTCTGTTCACGTGCGCAATGCTGCAACGGCTCGTTTGCTGTTAGCCAGTCTTGACATTTAGCGTCGCCTTGGTGATTTTCTGGGTTCTGCAAAGTTAGCCTGAGCTTATAAAACATTGTCTTGGAAGTGGAAAAATTAGTTTTGTGAAAAAAACACCTGCTAAATCAACCTTCATCCTTCTTGTTGCTCTCTCCTGATCCAAATGTGCTTTCCAGATTGAACTGATAGGCAGAAGAGTTTGCTGAATAGCAGAAAATACATTTCAGCCTATGAATTGTTTGCAAATTGGGTGCTTTGATGATCTGTGGTGGGTGATGGGCTGCCAGAATCTCAATGCTGCTCCCAGAAAGAGAGGCTACAGGCTTTAAACTGGAGAATGCTATTGGACTATAGCAGGTGATTGGTGCAGAGGATAAATCTGTCTCAAATACATGAAGGGTATTGGGTTTTGATAGTTATCTGAGTTATATTTTGTGCTATACTAGGTCCCAACAAGCCCACAGGCTGTCCTTTCTGGGTAGCAGCACTATATGAAGAAGTAGCCAAAGATGATACCTGTGCTTGAGAAGTAGCATGGAGTGGAGGGTATGGTAACAGTAAGGAGAGGTTCAGCCTGAGAACTAAGTGGTCTAGGTAGTACTTGAAACTTCACCAATAAGTTGGCAATTAAGTGTTTGACAGTTAATTATAAAAGCCGGTGTTTTAGAGGAGCAAAAGCTCTGTGCTATTTGACCCAGCCCTGTGGAAGATGGGCAAGCACCTGTGCAGCCAGCAGGTCCTTGTCCGGCCACTGCCCGTCCCAGGGACCACCAGGAGTTAAGAGAGCTTCTCTTGGGCCTTCTCCTTTTCTCCTCAACTTCTCCAACCTGTCATGCCTGATTCTCAAGACACCTCATTATGTGGACCCTCCAGTTTGGGCTTCTCTGAGCTGCACTAGCATCTCTGAAAGGACCACAGCCCCCCTTGCGATGAGCTTGCAGTGTCAGGTATTAGGGAAGACCTGTGCACTGTGGTCAAGTCTTAGCTCTGCAGAGCAATATCTGGTGACTTGCACATGAAAAAAATATACACTATCTCTTTGTCTTTTAAATAATATATATTAATTAAGACGCTTTTGGTAATGAAATCACCATCCCCATCTTCTTCCCATAAACCAGTTCTCTGTGCCTTGCCCCCCACCAGGCAGAGCTCCCCAACTTGGAGCATGCTTAATTGCCCAGGGAACCTTTTGTACACATCCTAATCACATGCATTAGTGGAAGAATAAAAACAGCTGTTAGCCTGTTTCAGGGGCTGTTGGCACCCAGAGCAAACTCCCCAGCATGCTGCAGAATAAAAAACAGTAACACTGATGTGATTCTCTGGCTGTTCAGTGGGATTTCCCCTCAACAGGACCATTCACATGCTATCTCCCAGCCATGTTTACATTAAGTGACTGTCCCTCCAGCTCCCTCGTCCCTCCTCAGAGAATCTTATCCGTTTGTTAGGCTTTTCACTTGGAACCATTCAACCTTGCTGCTTTGATTTTGTAACAGGACAAACTCCAAGTCCTAGCAGGATAAACAAGATTGCATGGCTAATGATTTGTGAGCTTAGTCTGAATGCAATTTACTGCAGAAATTCCAGCCTATGAGACTTTGTGACCTGCTAATAAAGCACTTTTGGCAGAGGCTGTACAAATACAAAGGATTTCATAGCCTCTGATTCCGGGTTCATATCACTCTCTCAACTTGCAGAAACGCTGCTTTCATGTACAGTTTAAAAATCTAGTGAAAACTGTTGGAATGAGGCAGGGTTTCATCCCCGTTTGATTTCACTTACAAGGTGTAAGGGATGCTCATTTCTTTATTTTACAAATTGTCTGCTTGTAGCCAGAGTATAAAGATGCCTCACAAGTGAAATGGGATCCTCTCCTTATCAAGCACTAAGTAATAATAAGCATTGTTACATAGTAATGCCAGACTAATAAATGTTAGGAACTGTGACTCAGCTTCATCTCAGCTTGGTTCCCTGGGCAGGGAACATGGGGCAATGGCGCACTGTGTCACATGAAGGTAATCTGCTGTGGCAATCCGTTGGATTAGGCATTTCCTCAAGAGTCTCTGGGCTGCTGACTGGCTCTGTCACTTCCTATTTGACCTTGGGCATGTCAGTATGCTTGGAAAGAGGAGATAATCATTCTTCTTTGTGAAGAGAAGAGCCTTGAGAGTCTCATAGTCATTGTTTTAAGTTGTTTGTAAGACCCTAACCATGGTCAGGGTCCGGGCACCCTGATGCTGAGGTACCTAAGTGGTGGTCCCTCTCCTGACCTCCTCATCTGGTGAAGTTCCCACAGGCACCAGGAGAAAAAAGCAGATCTACAGGCAAACACTGAAAATCATCAGCCTGTGTTCTCCACTTCTTTATACTGCTGAAAATCTGAGGGCTGACCTGGGATCACAGCTTTGTTTATGGGCTGAGATTCAGGCCAGCTTCATTTTATTGATTGCAGAGAGTCTCTCTCATTCATGGATGCTGTCCACTCCCAAATTTTTAGATGGGATGATGAGGAAATGTCTGGTTATCCATTTCTTTGTCAGAGTCAGAAACCTCTTCCAAACACAGCATTAGCTGACACAGGCAGACTGCTAGCTAGACAAACACTGGTCTGTGTGTCGCGTTCGAGTAAATACCTGCATTTGATTCCAAAGGGCTCCATTGATTAAAACCAGCTCCCCCCTCAGACCTGGGGAACAATCGTCACAATAGGACGCTGAGCCATTAAACATTACTACACAAAAATGCTGCTGGATCCTTTCATGTTTGTTGCTGTTCTTATTATCATTGAGATCTGGAAAATTACCCATCAATCACTCCTTAAGCTGCTCGTGGAAGTTTTGCTGAATGCGGAGTCTGAGTTTGCTGCTGAATTTGTTAATACTCACTCCCGAAAAAGAAATAAAGCCATGGGAAGCCTATTGCACTTCCATTAGGTTGTCTCAATAGCTGTTATTTCCAGCCTGTTTCAAATGCACTGATACTGGCATATGAGATAAGACACACGATTTTGGATTCTTTATTATAACATTTCCTACAGATGTCATTTTTTCAGCACTTTGGGTAGATTTGCATGATGTCCGTATTAGTTAACTTTCTGGCCTTTTGTTGCTAGGCCATATAACAAATATCTCTATAAAAGCCTAAGAATAGAGTGCGGTTTGGATCAGACCAGGTGTTCATCTAGCCTAGTATCTTCTCTTCAGCAGTGGTTCTGAGGGGATGTAATGTATAGAGAAAAGTATATGAACAAGCCGAACAGCCAAAGATACCTCCCTGGTATATTCTTTTAGCCTCAAGCAATTTGTGGCCTAAGCATAAATTCACTGCAGTTGAGATGGTTTTGGTCTATAAAATTGAAAACCAGAATAAAATGAAAAGACATCTATCCTGGGAGTAATAGGGTTATTAAAGCTTTTATTTAGCCTGTGGCATGCATAGCATATAACACCTGTGGAACTCAGCAGAAAAGTCATCAGGGACTCTATCTGGCAAACAAAATGCCTTTGGGATAATGCAGTTAACTTAGGAGTCAGATCTAAGGCACAGGACTGCTGATCTTTTAGGCCTCAATCTTGCAGTGGATGACAGGTAAGATAATTACTGGGAATGACAGGCAATACTAAAGGAGTCTCCACCTGCTAATTGCAGAATGATAAACTGGGACTGCAGTCCCTGCTGGTGTACAAGACCCAGGGAGGCTATCTCAGCCAGGGGAAGGAGGGTTTGACCACACAAGGAGAGGACAGTCATGCTTGGGAGAGGATAAGGGCAAGCATTCACAAAGACGTATGAAACCGGCTTGGAGAAACTAAAAATGACTGAAGGGAATAAGGAGACAGTAGCAGGAGAGCTGGCATTCATTTTCCCAGGCAGTTTTACGCACATGGTTCTTCTACCTCCAGCATTCACAATGAGCTGAATAGTGCTGAAGTGGCTGAACGGTTAAATCCAGAGATGGAAAAAGCCCCGCAGTTGTTGGAGTTTGGATCAAAGGGAGATGTTTGCTTTAGTCTTGAGATTTGATTTTCTCAGTTCTGAGTTAAATCCCAAAGCAGAAGCTGCTTATTTCCTTGTTTTGATGTGGTCAAAAACTTATAATAACAGCCACTCCTGCAAGAGTTTGACGTACGATATTGTGGGACTTACGAGAGCAGTGACTTTTGTGAGATTTCCACCATTTTGTGGAAGGATCTCTTAGATCAACTTTTATGATAATAACAATGTTGAATCTGAACCTGAATTTTGGGCTAGATTTGGTTCCAGATCTTCCAGTCATTCTAAAACTTCCCTTTTCAGCTCACATGTATGTACAGGGAGGAAGGTGGAGGAATAAAAAGCCATCATAAAATGTTTGCTAATGAAGGGAATGAAGCACCTGCGATCTCACACGTATTATTTCTATTTTCAAAGACGAATGCAAAGTCCATTGGGTGGAATTTAAACCGCTGTCGCTGAGCTAACTGTAGGAACACGGCGTTACTATGGAAAATTCCTGATTAAAGTCTACAAAGAATTTCCTATGCAGAGGCTGTTTATTAATAGGTACCTCAGCCTCGCATCTGACATTGACAATTCTGCTCTTTAAACGCATCATTTTGCAAGCAGCGTGATAAAATGCTGCACTACTTTTTTTTGTATGAAGAGAGAGCCTGTCCCAGCCCCCCCTCAGGCCTCCACCAGCTGTAATGGCTACAGTTTGCTTTGCTAAGCACAGGAACAAAATCTGCAACCATGAAATTATTTTAACAAGACCAAAAAAAAAAAAAAAAAAAAAAAAAAGACAACAACAACAACAATTTGCCCAAGTGATGCTTGGAAAAAAAATAAACTCCTCTCTCTAAACTAATTAAACTGTACTATGTGTCCTTGTGCAGTTCCTGGTGTTTTTCTGGTTCACTCAGTTTCAATAGATGCACAAGGACCGGAGCCAGAGCTCCTGAGTGACTAGTTCAGAACAAAAGGAGGTCTCCTGAGTATTCTTGAGCAGCCAGCAAATTGAGGGAAAGTTATTTTGGGTTAATCAATGTACTTCAGTTGCAATCACATTTAGCTTCTAACAGAGGAGCCTGCAAACAAGGAATTACTGTTCTGAGCTCAGCTATGGATGGGACTGGAAAGTGTTACTGGCTAGACTGTGCTCTTCTCAATGCCTTCCCTCCCCCTCCCCCCCCCCCCCCCCCCCCCTTTTTTTTTCTTTTGCATCCTGAATTTGGTTTGGCAGTTTTACGTGTCCTCTCCATTTGAATTTCCCACCCTGTTTATTTATTTATTTATTTAGTATTGGCACCAGGAGCATGGGAAATTATTGGCAGTTGCTTAAAACTCCCGGCAGGGGAGAATTCTTACCATGTTCTAGCCAGGCCTACTGTATGGAGCTAGAGCAATGGGATCAGTGCTCAGCTTCCCAGCAGTAAATCCCTGATTTATGCAGGTTTATGAGGTCTGGCAGTCGAAATCACTGAGATGTGGCAAAGCAGGGGCATGGGTACATCCAGCAGCCTGGAGGACAGGCAGGATGCAGTAGAAGTTCTTTGGATCAGACTCCCAGGTGAGTTTAACAGCCTATACTTAGGTGTGTAAATATAAAATTATTTCTTTTGACAATCACTTCTTCTCTTGAGGATCCTGAATGTTTGAAAATGTGACTCCTGAATGTTCAAAAATGTGACTCCCTTCCCTCACATCCTTTTACAAATCTGGCTGCTGGGTATGAGGTGTGAAGTGCTTGCAGAGAGCAGCTGGGTGAAGGTCCCAGTGAAAGGGGTGCTGCAGGGCACTGCAGTCTCGCCTGCCTTCTGCACCAGTTCTGGGGCATCAGTGCCACCGCAGTACCTAGACCAGCCCTACTGAGGCTTTCTGGCCCTGTGACCGGAAGCTTTCATAGGTATTTACAGCCCTGAAAGCCATCATCTGTTAAATGGACTACTAAATTATTGCTCCTGCTGCAGTGTTTTATTCATTCAGCCACTCCTTACCATTCATGTATGTGCTATTATGCTACAAAAATGCCAGGAGTCCAGGCACTCAGGCTGTGCTGGAAGAACCAGTTCAATAGATCTGTATCTACCAGTTCAAGCAGAGCCATTGCTCTCAGTGCAGTCCCCAAATCCAAATCCTCCATCCTTTTGGATTGCAGACTCTCCTACCCCCAGTGAGGATCCTGCCTGTTCACATGCCAATACGCCCTCCAATACTGACGTTTCATTCACCCTTTCAGAACTTGGTCTGTTAAAAGGTTGAGATGCCCAGACCCCACTGAATTCATGCAGGAGTTTGGGGTTCCTGAAGCACAGGCAAAAGGTCTGCGTGCTGCCTAATCTCTTGCAATTAAAGGTTTACCTGGACAGACAAAAATCCAGGCAGGTTCCCAGACAAGTTCGGATATTTTATATCCCATCTGTCCTCCTGGTAAGATACATACTAGTATATACCGCCTTAACGTTTTCACTTAAAGAAGTTGCTCTTCAGGTCAGGAGAATACTATTATTGGGGAGCCTTCTTGAATTAAAACATGTTTTCTTTCCGGTTTGCACAAGCCTGAGCCCTAGTGCAGCGTTATTGTGCAACACAGTGTTCAGACACCTGGCTGTGCCTCCTTCCCAACCTGTGCCTCCCCAAATGGGTCGGTGGGCTGTCTAGCAATGCTCTGGCTCTCTCTGAATGGAAGAGGTGGGCCTAAACCATGACTTCACCTCCAGATACCAATGAACTCTGGATCTAAAGGCCAGTTTTTCAGCTTTAGGTACCAGGACGACATAAGCGCAATGTGCAGAGTCGTGCTGCCCACCGGCCTGATTGAGACGGGGTTCCCCAGTAGGCATGTGGTCCTACAGAAGACCTTTAATCTGACTGCAGTCAGGTTTAAGTGATGTACTGTATCACAACCACAGATCTGTGAGCCTGGCAGCACTCAGCCCAAGGAGAATGAAACCTACAAATTTGTGCGTTGAGACTCACAGTCTCATAGAGGTAAGCGAACATGAGCACATCCAGATCTATAAATGCTGCTTTTGTTGTCGCTCATACTCTAAGGATGGGTAGGAACTTCTGTGGGTGAGACCTTCTGTTTCAGAGACTTACAGTCCATCTGCTCTGGAATTACATGTGAACATTTTCTAGTTCAGCTCCTTCTGTTAATTTTTGTTTTGAGGGGCTGTTTAAAAATGACTTTATCTGGGTTTGCTTGTGCCATGCTTGCAGGATTCTTGGGTGGAAGCCATGTCTTGGAATCCCATAACTTTCTCAGGCATGTTTTTCAGTGCTTACCACGCTCTGCAAGGGTTGTCTCTGCTGCTGTTATTTTTTTGGCTTTGAAATAATTATTTTTATCCTTTTTCCATCCTTTTCCTTTATCACCTCTTCTTAAAGCAGTTTTCTTCTAGCTTCCTTGATTAAAGATATATTCAGATGTCCTGCTTTCTGGAGTTGCATCTGAACCAAGATTGTAGACCAGAGTGCTAAGCACCAGGCTGAGACAAAACACCACTTTGTCTTTGGCATTCACATTTTCTGAGACTGTTTTGTTGAAACCACATCAAAATGCGAAACAGAGATCTGGACCTGTAAGTGTGAAAACTTGCTTACTTAATTGCAGGTGGTTTTGAAGGGCTGTTTATAAACACTTGAAAACTGAGTGTTAGAAGAGTTGCTCTGATTTGTTGTGCCAAGTAACAGTTAAACTTTGAAAAGTCTCAGCGATTGAGAGAAACTGCGGGGTTTGGCATGGACATCAAGCTTTAGTACCTCTAGGCAATCGTATAAGACCAAATCTGTTTGGCCTAAAGTTCACCCCCTTGGTTTTGGGGTTTTACACTACTCACACCAAAATATTTGGTCTGCCAAAGCAGTGTCAAGCCTTAAACATTCAAAGCACTTCTGGGGTGTTAACCACGCCAGCCCACACCTTTAACACAGCAGGAAATTCGCACAACCAACCCCAAATGCTGTATGCACAGATTTGAAAGCAGGAAAACTTGAGTCTAATTGGAACTGGGAGATGAGAGGAATCGACTGCAGAGAGCAATCACATGTGCTCAAATGCTGTTCCTTAAGCGAGCGCATGTCACGCTGGCTGGAGCAAAGCAGTGCCAGTGTCAGGCGGGACTCTGCTCCCAGCTCTGCCAGTGACTCACTGGGTGACCGTGGGACAAGTCACTTCACCTCTTTGAGCTACAGCTTTTCTATCCGTAATGTGCTAGCGTGAAGCTTAAATAATCAATGCCAACAAAGCTCTCCTAGAGCCTCAATGAAAAACGCTTCCCGAATGTGAAGTGTTATTACTGCTGTGCCAGAGTGGTGCAGTGGTTTTGTACGTGGTCCAGGAGGCAGGAATAGCGAGCGGAGGTGTCTGTCCTGCCTGTGACCTTGCAGTTTCTCACTTTTTGGCGATTTAGGTCGGGTCCCTCTTTTCCTCCTCTTCACATTATCTTCACACAGTTGTCTGGAAGTCTTACTACAATGGGCATTTATTTTATTCCAATAAGTAGCTCTAATTAAATTAAGTTGCTTCTATGACCAACAGGTCAAATTTCTCAACTACAATTGACATTTACATTCTTATTGTGTCTTCCTTATTGGATTAAGTCTCGATCAAGGAAAGTCATTTACAGGGACAGCATCCACAGAGGGACAAAACAACATTCTGTAGCCTGTTCTCTGCTTGTGTGGTTTGAGAGGCACTGCAAACTGTAGGGTGATACAGGGCTGTCTTCTACAGCCATTTGCCAACTTGCTGGCCAGCGGTGAACACCAATTTTTCTTGACTGAAAGTTGTTAGCATTCAGGTATATTTATTTATAGGCCTGTATGTTCTGACTGCGTCACGGATGTTTATGATTTTAGCTCCTCCATTCTCTCCAAGAATGTCCTATTTCATTGGCAGTTTTCACAGAGGCCAAGGGAGACCAAGTCTTGACAATAAATTCTCTTCACAAACTAGGAGGGACTTGCAAGGTCAGAGCTGAAATATATATTACATATATTGTATTATGTTTATCTTTATGTGTAATATATATATTCTGAATGTTGAAAAATCAAGACTTGGTTCTGCAGCCCCCATCTTCTCCTTGCAAAAGAAAAAGACTCCTGGTTAAAAAATGTCATCAGCTCTTGCTTCTCTCTTTCTTTCTTTTTTTTTTTTTTTTTAATAGGGATGTTTGGGCTGAGTTTAAAAAAGAAATTATTTGACTTCTGATTTATGAGGCTTAAGGGTCATGTTTTTAAGCTTTTCGTTGCAGTCATGAGACCTAGGAAAAAATGAAAGCTAAGACTTTCAGTTAATGAGAAGAGTCCAGGAGTTTAGACTTCATGAAAAATACCAAATTCCACAAGGCTTGCAGGAAAATTACTAGTGTTGTCAACCCCAGCCGTCCCCCGGGGAGGGTTGTTAGGAAACACTGCCTGGGCTTCTACTCCTAATAAGTAAGGATCTTTTAGGGGAACAAAGAGAGCTGGCTTCGTAGCTCCCAGGGCAGCAGTACACCCCAAACCCTTCTGTCTCTCCGTAAATGAGGTTGTATTACTCACTGCAGCGTTATAATCCCATCCTAGGGAGAGCGCAGATTCTCAACTAGCTTATAGGCTGGCACCGGTCCAGAAACAAAACTTTCTGATCCCGAGGGAGGAATTTAAAGCTCTCAGCCCCGCTGTGCACATCCGCTGCCTGACAAGGTGTTTATCTGTCGGTCTCCCGCAAGCCTTCTCCATCCCCTGGCTTTGTGGCAGGAAGCAGGTCTGGTGCCCCAACCGCGGCTCTGAAGCCTGTTTCCTGGCTGGCACCCGAGATACCACTTTTGCTCTTTCACCAAAACTTTTCTGACCATTATCAGGGTTCAGTATCAGTTCTCCCAAATGGCACCAGGAAGTAACTCTGAGCAGATGAACACCTGCACGCCCAAAGGCACTGCCACCCTCATTACAGCTCAAGGGCTGAAGCAGCACCCCATGGCAGGGATGCTGATGTGACAAACGATATCTGTGCAGGCAGCTCTTCATTTCTATGGTAACGCTGTTCCTCCTCCAGTTTATGTTCATGTATGCATGTGCACACACAAGTCTGGGTTGTTTATCCCCATTCACACCAACAATTACACCATTCTCAGCCCTTCACCAGTTAGTCGAAGGAATTAAAAGTGTCCTTTCTCTTGCCATGTTTTAAAGTCCTGTAACAAAGAGGAAACATGAACACTTGGGCCATGGGATTTCTCCGAATTAGTAATCGTGGGAACAAAGGAGGAGGAGGCTTCCTTGCCAGGAGTAGGGCAAGCGGAGCACGGCTTCTCCTTGGGACTATGCAGGAGGAAAAGGTGATGGCTCTGCTACTAATGGACTGGTTTAGCCAGCTTTTGATTGTTTTGGATACACTCAGGGATGCTGCAATGACTCAGACAAAATTGCTGCTTTGTCTGAGAGACACGTTTACTTCTCAGGGTAATGAGTTGATCTCCGCTTTGATTAGATTTCACTGCAGTACTCGTTACCAGTGGGTGTTGGCGGGAATGGGAGTGGTGGAAGGTTTAACTCAAAGGAGAGAACAGAGAGGAACCTGCTCTGCAAAGGGATATTAAAAAAAAAAAAAAGCATTAATTGCAGCGTAAGCTGATCATACATAATAGCAACCTCTTTCCACCTTCGCTCAGACAGTTTCTTCTTCAGTTTCTTCCTCTTTCTTGAAGCAGACTGCTCTCTGGCAGCTCTGGAGATCAGCAGGAAGCAAAGGTGATTTACAGCCCTACCAACACCTCCTTCTGCCCTCCCACTCCAGCTGCGCCGGGGAAGATGCATGGGTCCTACCAGGGCGGTGAAATTCCCAGCAGAGAGGGTGCAGAGAGGCTCTCCCCATGGCTCACGCCCTGTGAAGGTGGTGTGCGGGGTGCCTGCCTGCCTCTGAGCATGAAAAGACCTAGGAAAGCTTGGGACAGGGTCAAGTTGAAGCACATCCCAGCTGCAGCTGGGAGAGGAGCCTGGCAGAGCTCATCCCGAGCTCCAGCCACCCAAAGCCCCGGTGAATGTCACCGCTGCTCTGTATTCATCTTAAATATTATGATTCATTACAGTACATGGGAGAACTTTGTCTCAGGCAAACATGACATAAGAGTACAGCTGGGTGAATAATACCAGTGACATTTTCTACAGCAATTAATTAAAACTGAAATTCCAGTTTGATCCAGCCCTCTTCAAAGGCCTTCTCCAGGCATTCCCACACAGCTAAGTAGTCCTCACACCGGTACGGGTGGAAATACTGAGCTCACGTACACAAGTGCTTGCGGAGGAGCAAACTTTATATGGGCTCACCATGAGCTTTCACGGTGGGAAAACTCCTGAGCAGTTTTATTTCTCGCATTACAGAGCAGGAATGAATTCCAGCCGGATACCTGAATATCAAATAATGATTAGAGGGTAAAGAATAAATAGCTTGTAAAATGATTTTGA
The DNA here is from genome assembly GCF_030463565.1 of Pelecanus crispus. NCBI lineage: Eukaryota > Metazoa > Chordata > Aves > Pelecaniformes > Pelecanidae > Pelecanus > Pelecanus crispus. The sequence goes on along the minus strand of NC_134650.1, from coordinate 11,667,963 downwards.
ATAATAGACAAAAACGCTGCCCACTCGCGGGCTGTTTCAAATGGAGGGAGAAAAGAGCTTTGCTTGCCAAGGTCTCCTGCAGCCCACATGCGACAGGCCAGCACTCATTCAGGTTGCTCACAGATGGGTTTGCCAGCTCAGGGAGAAACCACAATGGCCCGATCAGACCCTAGCATTGGGGCCCAAATTGTTGGTCACTGCCAACTCCCACATGACACCCAAATTAACTCTCCCTTGGCCTACATGTGTTGCAGGTTTCTCTCCTCTCTCCTGAACCCTTCATGCCATAGCTGGGTTGTTCACCCTTTCCTGCCCATGTGCTGTACTGGGCTACTATTCCCCGCTGCGTGCAGAGAGACAGAACATAGGCGTGGAGCAGGAGGGTGCTGAGCTCCATGCCCTGCTGTGGTGATGCCCATCTCTGCCAAGGGGTCCCGCCTCTGGTCCTGCCTCAGTGCTCCTGTTTGGAGCCGTGGTCTGTTCTAGCAGCAGTGTAACCACATGGGTGCACAGCACTCCTGCCACCTGTCCCAAACTTGCCTGATAAATAATTGATTGCAAATGCTTTGCAAAGCAGCCTTGTGCCTCTGGTAGCTCCTCACCCTGGCACATATCTCTGAAAAGGGTCCTCTTTCCATCCCTCCCAGAAAACATCTGGAGACAGCGCTCAGTCTTTTCTAAGCCTTCAGGAAACTTTTGGTCCAGGAGGTGAGTGTTTCCTTGCTTTGCTCACCACCAACGGCCAGGTCAGCTCTCCACTTCTGTGTCAGTATAATACTTTCCACACCAACCTCTGCAGCCTCCGAGAGGTCAGGTCTGAGCATGAGTCACATAATACTAGCTGGTGCCATTGCTTTGGGTTGGAAATGATATTTAGTCTCTTGACCTTTCCGAGATGCATGTATTTTAGTCTCAAACCCTGCAAGATACAGGGATCTGTTTCCTGGCTCATCACTTCAGCTGGAGCGTCTCTCACCCTGGGCTCCCCCATCTCCAGGGTATCCCAGAGAAATGCCTGCCTTCCTACACTATCCCAGTCCTATCTGTCATGTTGGCTAGGCTGTAGAGTGCTTAGATCCCTTCTATGTTTTGACTTCATCTTCCATTTTTAAAACATTTCTACCCTACATTCCAATCTTTTTTTCCTAGAGCCTCTCTGGTGCTGGTAGGAACCTTCAAGGCTGCCTTCTCCCCTTCCACATCCTTCCTCAAAATCCTCCTCAGCCCAGAAGTGCACCGAAAACCTCAGCAGTGGTTTGGCAGCTGACATGCTATCCAGATAACCAGGCTTGTTTCCATGTGGTCTTTGCAGGGAGCAGGGTGAGATGGTTTGCCTCCAGCCCAGCTGTTCCTTCTGGCAAGAACAGAAGATTTGGGGGGGAAAAAAAAAAAAAAGTCTGAAAAACCATTTTGGTTTAATTTTGAAAAAGGCACAGAAATGTCCAGAACATTTCACTTGACATTTCAAACAAGGTTGTTTTTTTTTTTTAAATCCTTGTTTTAATTCAGGCTGACTCTTCATTTAAAAATGTTCTGGAGTTTGGTTATTATGAAGTCCAGCAGGAAACATTTTTGTCCAGTGCCAAGCTGCCTCTTTTTAACTTCTAAAATCTCAGACAAACAAAATTACTCATTCATGTTTACAGAATTGACAGCAAACTGAAAACTCTTGCTCTCATGCTCCCTTGCTTGGTCTGTCTGTTCCGACTTGTACCTCTCATTCATACCTTGCCACATTTTTGTTGGAAAGTGTTGATACGTGATGTAGCGCAATGGAGCCTCTTTCATTACTAAGGACCATTGGGCACTGTTGTATTACAATAATAATATTAAATGGTTTGATCCATGTCCCTCTGAAGTCAGTAGATGTCCAGCATAGTGTTTCTTTCCCTTTCAAGTCACATGATAAAAGATCTCAGAAATCCTCTCTTTACTGTGACTTTCCTACACCTGTGCTGCCCAGTGCTTCAGCACAGAACTCATTAGCTGCTACCAGAGAGAGGAATGCTGACTGGGGAAAGGGCTGAGTGCCAACCTGTCAGATGGAAATGGTTTCCAATAATTCTCCAGAGGGTATTTTCTGGGAGCATGCAGTTGTTTGCACAGTGGTACACTCATTTTAGCCTGTATCTGGAATAGTACATTACCATACCAAATCTTGCTACTGGCTCCTCTGTGCCAGCGGGAATTTCTTCTTTAGCATTTATTTAAGAGTGCATCTAGCAAGCTCTAGCTCTGAAGCTCAGTGAAAAAGAAAACAATAATTTTCACTAGGGTCAGGGCAACAGAGATGATCCCTTTCTATCACAAAATGCATCCAGGTTATGGTGTTCCCCCAAGCTTGGTATTGCTGTGACTGGGTAAGCTGTATAAGCCTAAGATGGGAGGACTGTGCCATGCCTTCAGCTGAGGGCATGTTTCTTATGCTAGGGAAAGCATTTTCTCCCTCTCCCCTCTCTCTGTATGTTCTCCCTCAGCAGTGACAAACCCCACCACCACACCTTCCCAAGTGAGTTTTGTGTGTGAGCACTAGGGATGTGTTTATTTGCCTGCAGAGTAACAAATCTGAGACTTAATCAGGCTTCTATTTCTTTCATTGCCCGAGGAAACCTGCAAACCTTAAATAGCTTTTCTGGTCTTGTTCTTTACATTCTAGAGGAGATTATTACAAATCACTGGGCATTTTGCTTTGGTGGGCAGGTTAGTTCATGTTGCACTGTTACCGGCTATCGCTGTTACGGCAAAGGATCAATAGCATTTTCCACTGTGCATGTGCCTCCCCTCTTTCTTCCAGCCCCCCCCAACCCTTTTTGACTGCAGACTTTGGCTGCAAGGCAAGCGGTTCCCTTCTCTTTGGGAAGGAGCATCTTCTCCCATGTAGAAAATTAGTTTAGCTTGGGATTTTCAGTGCAGCCTAAGATATGTAGGTGCACAAACCCCAAGATTATATTAATCTAAATCCCAAAGTAGCTTTGAAAAATCTCTGTCGAGGTCCCTTTTATCACTAGGGACTTAAAAGCAAAATAAGTTGGTGATGACTTCAGATGTCTGATTTAATGTCTAGAATATTTTAGTTCTTTGGTTTTTTATGTATTTTGGTGGAGTAGATGGATGCCTCAGTAACAACTGGGTTAACCACTCAGTCTGCCAATATGGCTGACAACAGGGTTCAGACCTACGCTGGTGTTTGGACAACGGTGTGAGAATTTGGTGGCACTGAAGTTAGTGTTAAGGCCTCGGTCTGAAGAAAAGCAAAACTGGGGGAGAGCAGGCAAAGTGTATCACCTGGTTCTTTTTCACATCACCGTGTCTACAGATGGACAGGAGACATGTTAGAAGCTGTCACTGCTCCTCTTCTGCTGGACACAGACATGAGTGGGTCAGACCTCTGCCAGGCTGGGGCAGAGCAGGGTGCTTTTGTGGGCAGCCGAGTCGGATGCAGAAGTGCAAAGCAGCAGGAGATGTTCTAGGCAAGGACTAAGGCATAAAAGCTTATTATGTGGGTATGGCCAGAGGCAGGTGAGGGGAGAGCAGTACTTCCCTGGCAGAAGTGTTTTGACAGCTGTGGGAGCTGGAAACTGGAAGAGCAGGTAGAGCCGTGTAGGAGCTCAGTGCTGGAGCGGTGGTACCTCAGCAGGGCTGAGCCAGCCCCTGCTGCCAGCAGTTCTGGGTTTCACTGCCCAAAACTTCCTACCCAACTCCCATCCTCACTCTGCATCTTCCACCTTCTTTTCCATAAGCACTGCATGCAAAGGGCATGGACGTGAGGGCGTAATCGGTGGGAGGCTGTGGAGCAACAGGAGGAACAGTCTGAATGGCTTTGAACAGGTAATACTGCTGGCATTGCGGCAGAAAGGAGAAGTTTGCTACAGGCAAGTCACAAGGCAACTTGTGTTTGGGTTAGTTTTCTCAGTGTGGGAACACAGAAAAGGCTAAAATTGAACATATAGCAGAAATGACAAGCCTTCAACATAACGTTGAGTCAAAGACTGAGTCAAGGAGGAAGCCAAGGCTCAGAGTGGTAGAGAAGGGACATTAGTACTTTCTGCAAAAGAAAATACGAGAAGAGAAGGTTTAGAGGAAAAGATCAAGCACATAGTTGGTTGCATGGCATATGAGGACAGTTGTCGTGTGCTATGACTGTGTGTTACCCAGTGAGGCGAGCCCTGGTCTGTCTCAGGGTAAGAGGTAAATGTTGTTGTTGAGATGGGTAAAATACACCCCTGTCCTAACATGGAGCCCAGGGCTCAGAAGAGAGAGAGGCAAAACCCGAATCTCACCACTGAGCATCTCCAAACGCAGTCACTCACAAAGAGCTTTCCAAGTAGCTCAGAAAGTTATTCCCAGAGGCAATATTCCTGAGGGGACTGTCACAACACACACTCACTTGCCAAATTCACTTGCACGTAATAACAGGTAAGGAATGCACAGAGTAATATTTTTTTCTGAAGATAACTGAGAAAAGGTGAGCTGTTTCAGTGGGGATCTGCAGTTTTTCACCCAAATCAAGAAAACCAACAACAGGCCCTGAATCAGGACCATCCTGTTTCGAAAGACAGGCCCTGGGAACAGGAACAGGTACATAACCAAACTGGAAATCATTACAGTACAGGCTTGCATGTGTATGGTTTAAAGAAGGCATTCAGGTCAGTCTCCACCCATGAGGGATCCAAGCACACTCTGTACTGGGAAGGGAAAAGTCTGAGCCAACTATGTAATCATTCTCCACCTTATCATTGCCCCAACATGACTAATGAGCTAGGGACAGTCTGGAGGGAATGAGGAACATGGAAGCAGCAGCAAAAACAAAGTAGGTATTTGCAACACCTCTTGTTCTGAACAAGTGCACTGAAATCATGCAGCAATCCTTCCTGCAAAGCAGAGGAAATGGCTCTAGATTAGGTGTTAGATGATTTTTTAATTTCTCCCCCAAATTAGCCGATGTTTTTTTCCAATTTGGGCCAGGGGTCGGGGGAGGTAAGAGTGGAGGAATTGTTATTTTATATTTCAACTTTGATATGATCTTCTTGTCTCAAGGCTTCATTTCAAATTCTTGTAGCAGACCCTAGAAGTCAGAATGAGATTGGTTTTATAACCAGGGTTGCTGGTTGTGTACATCATGTGCTTACCACATACACATGGCCCTGTTGCTTATTGCTTTGAAGACCAGGTCTGAACTAGGTAGATTTGTGTGAGCAATCTGCAGGGCAGGGACATGCTATGTCTGTCAGGTGTTAGTGCTCCTCATCTTTCTTTTCAAGTGGTAGATCCCACAGGTCAGGGGTGAAGATCCTCCTATCCAGTTATTTATAAAGTGTCTTTCGACAGAGCTGTAAGTGAGTGAGAACTTAGCTGTATTGCCAGTGACCAGAGCAAAAAACCCCTTGCTTTCAGGAACGCTAAATTAACTGCAAAAGAAATAAATGAAATGAAGAGCTCGCTCTCGTTATTGTGCTGCAGGCATCATTTATTAGATGGTGCTGTACTGCGGAGTCCTTATCTCTCCCTCCAGATAGTGTAAATCAGAACTCCTGTTGCTGACACCCTGAGAGCATTCTCATCTGTCAGAGATTTAGCTGCCCTCTTCTTGTATGTTTTCCTAGAGAGTGATTTTTTATTTTTACTTTAACCCTCAGCATACTCATCATTCATGGCTTACACACTCAGGAAATAAAGGGCCAAGGAGGGATGCTCCAAGGTCTTTTGTTGCTGTTGATGAACGCTTCTTTCTGTCCTTAGTGAGAGGATCTCTGTCAAAGGCAGATGCTTTAGCCATGCTAAATACGTGGTGCTTTATGCAGTGTAAGAGTCAGGGCTCACAGACTGGTTTCTCCCTCTCTTCCCCATCTAGCTGCAGTCATCAGGCTTCACCCGCCCTGCACTGTGGCTTTCAATATTCTTCCTTGAATGGGCTTAATGATTTTTCTGCTTCTGAAACATGAATCATATATACAAATTACTCTTGAAGGTACTCAGAAAAAGCTGTGATTTTATTTAACTCCAGTGATTTCTGTCACTGAGAATCAGTCGTACCTCAGCCAGAGGCAGGAGAAGCAGATCCCATGTGGAGGGGTGATCCATCTCAGCAGGCAGTAGATTTGGTGATTCATCACTGCTTTACCTTTTTTAAATACATTTTCCATTCATCCTGATGACTTACTGTGGAGATGTGGCCAAAAAGTCTACTTTTAACTAGTTAGTGGCTCTCAGACTGCAGTAGTACTCTAGGAAATATGTTGTCTTCTCTGCCCGGTGGATCCCTCCCAGATAGTAAGGGACTCGGTGCAAAGAAGTCCCTTACTTATAGAGCACGGACTTTATGTGATAACTCTGCTTTTTGTTAATATTATTTAAATACTTGTGTGAGTACATACTTTTGTGACCTTTCTCATCCTTCTTCCCTTGTGTCTCTCTTGTCAGTGGGGCTCTTGGCCTTATTAAACTTTATGTCTTTCTCTAAAATCACTCCAGTGCTCTTCCCTCCCTTAGCCATCATGCTTATGTCATTCATAACTTATCTGTGAAAACTGTCAACACGGAAAAAGTTGAGTTTTGAGGAAAAAAATGACAGTGCCTTGTCTCCAGTAAGACTGTATGTTAACTATTTGGATAAAAACCCCCAGATTTTGTTTGCAGCAAAGATGTGGTTTTACTTTGATTCTTCCTTTCAGCAAAGGTCCCGAGCAAACCATATTGCTGTATCTATTTTTACGCATTTTTAATCTGTCTGTGAAACAGAGATGTCCTCAGGTTCTACTGTCCAATCAGAAGAATAGAAAGAAACTTTATGAAGAGCTCAAACAAATTAAAATAAATGTAACATGTTGACTAACAAGCTGAGTTGTGGTATAGACATTTAAAAGTGCAAATTTATCATATGTTTTTGGGTTGGTGATCAAGGACTATGAAAAATTAAATGGTGCCTAGCTCTATTACAAGTGTTATGACAGCTAAATGACATACACGAATGCTAAAAGGAGGTTTGTTTGTATACACTGTATATACATGTATATATATATACACACATCACTTTAAATATGAGTAGAAGTGTGTATTGTATGCGAGAGCTCTATACATTCTGGACTGAGATATTCTGCTCCAATCTTAGTGCAAAAGAACAGTGTCAAAAAATCTGGTTTTCATTCTTGAATCTTTCAGAGGCAGATTCAAACAGCTGTTTTGTGCCCAGAAAATATTAGTCTCAGGAAATGGAGAGTCACCAAATCCAATTCCCTTTTATGGTGATTTTGATCCATCTGTATTTAATTTTCAAAGTTTCTTAAAAATCCAAACAAAGCACCCATCATTTTAGGAGAACTTCAGAAAGCAGCTCTGAAGCCTCCTAGCAACAACTGCTTAATTATCTCTGCAGGTTGGTGTTCTTGTTTTAAGCATTGGTAAAGCAATCTGTCACCAACACGAACACTCAGTGCTGTAATTCCTGGGCCAGTTTCTGGTGCTCAGCAGGAGTTGACTGTTGCAACACATTTTGCACAGAGAGCAGAGTTTGGCTTTGAGATCTACAGAACCTTGGATGAATTTCAGCCCACAGCCTACAGTAGTAGTTGACTCTGGGACAAGCCACATACACCTCAGGAAAGCTGCCAGAATTCAGTCAAAGCTGCACGAGAAGAAATAAGCCAGTGGGGTTTTACTGGCCCAACAGGTCAAATGTACCATTTCTACTATCCTGAAGAACCATTTATTACAATGTCCAACCATAACAGCAGAAAGCTTATTATTTTGGGTGCTAGCAGATGACCTAGGGACACTTGAATTGCTTTACTACAGATTTATTGGGTGAGCTGTGTCCAAGTCAATTGGGTTGAGGTACTAAAAGATGTTTAGATGCTTGAATACTGTTGATACTAAGACAAATTAAATTCCCAGTTCTTGCTTAGGTGCCCACCTAGTCTGCCTCCACTCCTACTTGTCAAATGTGTCCTGCTCCATTTCCTTGCTCATTTTTCATGGGGTGCCAGGGATAAAGACTGCGAGGCACCTGCTTCAGTGGTAAGCAGCCATTTAGAAGATGCGTTTGACTTTCCCTGATAGGTCTAAATTGATATAGCAGGAGATCACAAGACCATAGGTTAAATTGGGCTGGCTTATAGCAGATTGGGAGGTAGCTACTTTTCCTTAGTAATCTTGTCTTGCACTATAGAACCTGGTGTTTGGTTTTTTTTTTTTCTTTTAAAATTATGCCTTTAACACTATGATTAAAAGATTATTTTCAGAATGCAGATTAATTACATGCAGTGCATTTGGCCCAGGTATGGTGAGAACTTGAAAAACATCTCAGAGACGTGCCTATAGAATAGAAAGTATGCATATAAAAAGTACCAGGACACCAGCCTCAGGGATAGTACAAGTACACTGCCTTTACTGTATAAAATTGTGTTGACACTGAAGCTCAGCAAAAGTATTTGTAAACCTGTCAGCATGGCCTGGCTCGTATGATTAAATACTAGTCAGTGTGTCCCACTGTCACCTCATTAAACTTTGGCATTTACTGATAATTGTTGATTTCCATATGTTGTTGAATTAGCTATATTCTGCAGCTGAAAACATGGATAAAAGTGGAGGAATGATTCAGATGCAAGAAGTCAGCAGAGTCAGCTGTCTGTAATATAACCTGGAAACACAATACGGCTTAGAAATGGGCTTGTGTGGCCCAAAGGATATAGATAGAATCTTTTCTCTCCATCAGATATAGGCCAGAGCAGCAAAGTTCAGATCTAGTTTTGGATCACTGAACTAGTTCAGTAATATCCAGCAGGAACCTGACCCTACCAGATACCCTGTCTGTTTTGGGGGTTTTGGAGATCTGCTTCTCTTGCAGACTTCTACCCCCACTAGACCAAGTACACCAGTGTAAAGTGTAGAACTGGGTCTAGATCTACCAGCCACAAAACTGGGGGATGCAAACCGGAAAATGACAGAGGACATCTTCTGCCTTTTTCGTAGGTGGAGTTTAGACTGCAGCAATGGAAGGCTCAGTTCTGTTACTGCAAGATTTAATTATTGTATTTATTTTTATCACTAGTGGCTTTTAGGGCACCAAAATGTTGTGGGGTACTGTACAAACACAGGGGAAGAAATGGCCTGAAGAAACCACAGAGGAGAGAAGGGTTAGAATGAGCTGAAAGATCCTCTGAGGTAGAGAGGATGCTGAAGTATGCAGGATAGGTGGTTAGGGTGAAGGAGCAATCCATGCAACTGTGGTGGAAGACAATCGAAATTCCAAACTCTAGGACTGCAGATACTCCTCTGCCTTTACATGGCACACTTTCCATTAGTTTTTCAGAATTTCAATTGTAAACTTCAAATTCTCCTCCTCATCCTGCCTTTATCTTATTTACATCCAGGAGATTCTGTGCTTCTCTGAGGGCTGACATGGCCTGGCTTAAACTGGAGCTGCCCTGAGGATGATTTTATATTTAGCAGCTCCTTATAAGCTGTTCTCATTTGATGCAGTCCAGACTGCCTGATACATTATTTACTGCAGAAATCTCTCTTTCACCTCTCCCAATTGCAGCGTAATGATAAGGCTGAGCTTGAGAATGGGCCAGGGCCTTACCCAAAGTGTGCCTGGGTAGCAGAGCCTTGCAGGGCACAGTTTGTAGCCCCTTTATGCCATCAGAGTAACCCACAAGATCTGTGGTGAGGAATGAAATTCTGTCCCACAAAATCCATTGCCAGGAGAGCACAGCTATCAGCTTATATCAGTCAGAATATACCTGTATAGAAGGCCTAACCAAGTACAGCCTCTGATATTCTCCTCTCATATGTTGGTGGTTTTTTTCTGCATTTATTACAAGTTGGCCCCTTCTTAGAGTGGCACATTGATATGGAGGTCTTAAGAGAAACAGGTCTTCTGCAGAAGTAATACAAATGCAAAATCACCTGGCTTCTCCCATCCTTTGGGTGTCAGCTTTTTAACAGGGAGCTTTCAGGAATCCACTTCTCAGTTTTTATACAAAGCTCCTGGCTTTAGTATCCTGGTGCTCTGATATTACCATTGCTCCCCAAGCCAACTCCTTGTGATAGCAATGGGGTGAAGCTCTGACCTGCAGCTTTCCTCTTTCCAATGGAAAAGTCAGCAGTGAAGGTTCACTGGACTGTGAAAGATCCACAGCTCTCCCTCCAAACACTCCACTGGGCGCCAGTCTGCAGCAGACAGGCCAGTCCCTTTTAAAATGGTCCCTATTTCAAGCCTGCAATGCTTTTAAGTATGACAGTGTGTGGGCGGGAAGCGGTGTATCAGATGGAGCACTGTCTCAGCTCTCAGCATCACTGAGCCTGCAGAATAAAGAGATGGCACAATATTGCCTCCGTGGAGAACAGCCTTTCCTGGAACATTTGGCTGAAGTGGCGATGTGGTAACACAGACTCTGGTCTCTCTAGACTGTGTTCCTGGAAAAGCGGTTCAATTATTGATCAGGGTCGCACTGACATCACCAAAAGACAAGGAGGCTCTTGCTTGCCTTTAATAATTTCTTACTCAGCAGATCTTTCACTTACAACTCAGCAGAATCGGCATTGCAGACACACCAGCTGAAATACAATATGCATGCTGGAAAGACAGACAGGCAACTGCCCAGCTTTTTCATTTGCAAACTAGGAAGGAATACAGAGCTGGCACCCCAGGTCAGTTCTGCTCTGCAAAATGCTAACTGCCATTATGGAGTTGGCACTACCAGGTTTTCTTTCCTGCTGATAACGTTTGGTCCTTGTTCATTGTTCAGAGCTGCTCTTGAGTTCCTCCTCCCCCACTTACCACATATGCTGGAAAGGAGGATTTCCCAATAAAGGTAAAGAGAAGGGACTGATACTAATGCTCCAGATCTAATTCAATTTAACAAGCACTACTCTAGCTAGTAAAGCTGCTGCTGTTCTGTTCAAAGTGTAGTGCTGACAGCTTATGCAGGGAGGAGCATTAACCCCATCTGTTCCTTGTATGAGGTTTAGTATTCCAAGAGAACTTTTTTAATTAGAGAAAGCTTTAAGCCTAAATGTCCCTTTGAGACCTGGGACTGTCTTGGGTTTGCTTCTGTGAACGTGTCCTACAGAATCAGCCCCAAGTGGGAAGCAGGGTGAAGTTTTGGAGGACCCTCATGAGATTCTGGCACTCTTAAAATTGAACCCATAGTGAGTTTGGACCAGAAGATGAACTGCCACCTAAAATCCATGCATATGAAGAGTCCCTTTTTTAACCTGTTTTATTGTTCATAGACATTTCTGAGTCTCCTGGTAGTGGCTGCCATTCACCAACCTAATGGGATCACTAGCCGCCTGTGAAGTAAGGAGGCTCATGATTGAGACTCATCAGAAAATGGAAGAGAGGGACTCTCGTATCAGCAGATCTTAATGTCAGGCAGGGCTTCCCATCAGTTTGAAAACGTGAGACCTGTAACTTCCTAGAAATTCCAAGTGGTGCTGCAAAATCAAAACTGTGCACCAGTGTCACGCCTGGAGAAGAGTCATCCTGGTTATGGAGTTTCACTTCAGCACTTCCATTTTGTCTGAGGTCTTTGCAGCCTCAGAAGCTGTCAAACTAACTGCTTTTCCACTTCCACACAGTTTTAACAGCAAGGGGTACGTGCATGTTTAAGGAACATGTTTACCATGCAAAGGTAAACAGTCAGGTTCCATTTTCACAATTACTCCTGTGTTAGAGGTAGATGCAAACATTGGGTTGCCAGCACTACTGCGTCACAGATGCAAACAATTTTCATCAGGGTGAATGCCCGGATGATACCACCATGGCAACCAATTTTAAATAGAAACAATAGGCCAACTCCTTCGCTGAAATAAAGGCACAGGACCGGAGGATCTGGTTCCATATTCCTACAACAGACAACACAATTTTTGAGCATTCATATTTTCTGTGTTTTTATTGCTTCTTTCCTCAGAGCATCTCAACATGCTGTTTGCAATTTATATGCAGTGAATGCTAACTGAATGAAGCCATCTCTGTGGGGCTAGCAGCAGTCAGAAAACAGCATGGTGGCTAAAGGAAGTTCTTGCCAACTTCTTTATCTTTCCAGTTACAGAATCTTTAAGTCCCATGCAGTGAAGTCAGTCCAATTTTTCCCTTGAAAGTCTCCAAAAAATAAACAACAAATCATTAACATTGGAAAGATGAAGTGCTGAATCATGCCTCCCACGCTTTAGAACTTGTGTTCCACTGAGTCTAATTATTTCACACTTGCTACATAAATCTTTGAGCATTCTCTTCCAAGAATATTCACGGTGAGGGTTGAAAAAGAGAAAGTTCTGATGAACAGTCTAACATGGGGACAATAGTTCTGGTCAAGCTCACTGGAACCTAACGTTGACTTATCTCAAGGAATGGGATTTTATTTGGCCCCAAACAACCTCAAGCAAACTTGAAATTGCTGTGAGAACAGTACAATCAATGTGCAGCCGACTGAGCGTATACAAACCACATGAAAATGTTGAACATATTTTTAAGCATTTTAACCAGTGTCTTTTGTGTATCTGGAAAGGGGTGAAAATATGTTAAAATCCCACCAGATCTCTCTCTCCCTTATTGCAGCCAGCATGCCCTTAACAGAGTCTGTGGGTGTAGAAATAGGAAACTAATTTTTGCTTTTGCCTGGGTATTGGGGATGGGGAGTTACTATTAAAAAAAAAAAAACAAACCAAACCAAACCAACAAAAAACTTAACCAACAGCATATTCAGGAAGGGCATGTATCAAGTACTCCACAGCTCTTACTTCTGAGAAGGAACTTCAATGCTCTGGCATTGTTTTCCCCTGTGCCATTCTTATCTGACAGGTAGTATCAGTTGCCAGAAACAATGTGGGTTTATTCTGTACTTTGTATTCTAATATAAATGGAGCTGAATACTTGTCATAGTCCTTTGGGCAGGGCTCCTTACTGCTGCAGAGTTTAATATTGAGATTGGCAATACTAAGTTAGCTGATGTAATCCGTTCCATTACAGATATTTATGGCATGCCATGTTACAATACAAAGGCAGAGGTTTAGAGACTAGAAAGATGTGACAAGCCAAAAAAGCCAACCCATTCAAAACTGAGGCTGACACTGCAGGGGTCTATTCCCGTCACTGTACATTCACTAAAATTTCTTTTAATGCCATTAGGAGCATACTTGATGCAAAATTCAGATCAGGCATAAAGCAAATGGTAACTCCAGTGATGGCAAACAAAGTCACTGTTACACACACTGCATCTGACTGTAGCTCTGTCTTTAACATTGGCCAGTGACTCATGATCACTGGCATGTTTTGTCCAAAGTCACTCCTAGGTTTTCCCATTCTTTGGCCAAATATCACAAGCCTTGGCTTATTGTAACATGGGGAAGGAGCAGCCTGCAGGAGTGATTGTTCCTCTTTCTAGCAGCCTGTTTATACTCCTGCAGTAGCCCAGGAGCTGATACAGTGATCTGTGAGTTATTACAAGTCAGAAAACTATGTGCAGCTTATTTATGCTTTCAAAGTCCTGGATCCTGGAGGAGCGGCTGAGGGAACTGGGATTGTTTAGTCTGGGGAAGAGGAGGCTGAGGGGAGACCTTATCGCTCTCTACAACTACCTGAAAGGAGGTTGTAGTGAGGTGGGTGTTGGTCTCTTCTCCCAAGTAGTTAGCAATAGAACAAGAGGAAATGGGCTCAAGCTGCATCGGGGGAGGTTTAGATTGGATATTAGGAAAAATTTCTTCACAGAAAGTGTAGTCGAGCATTGGAACAGGCTGCCCAGAGAGGTGGTGGAGTCACCATCCCTGGAAGTGTTCAAAAAATGGGTAGACATGGCACTTTGGGACATAGAATCATAGAATCGTTTAGGTTGGAAAAGACCTTTAAAGGTCTAAAGACCTAAACCTTCGGGACATGGTTTAGTCTAGTCTACCCTTGATTGGTTTAGTGTGGACTTGGTAGTGTAGGTTAATGGTTGGACTGGATGATCTTAAAGGTCTTTTCCAACCTAAACGATTCTATGATTCTATGATTCTATTATATTTCCTTCTTGAGTTTCTTGCTTACCTCTAAGTCTCATCAAGCCTCATCAAGCAGCTCTTTCAGATTTGAGGGTAGAAGCTAAGTGACTCCCTACCTGTTTAAGAGCCTGTTTCTTTCCTACAGCTCTCCTGGAGGATCTGTGGCATCTGTTGTGCAGAATCAGCATTTTCATTAGTCTTAATGGAGCCTCTTCTTGTGGAAGACACTGGAGAGGTTTGGCATGTAACTGCGGAATTTCTATTACAGACCATCAAAGAGATATACAGCCTACACTGCCTGGTGCTTGTGATTTGAAGTGAAAAAAATACTGATAACGTGGTATGAATGCAGTGCTGTTTTTCTGAGACAGATGGGCCCAACCCAAGAGCTTGTTTCCCTGAATTTCTTAAAGTTCAAGGGAGGTTGGAGCCAAAGTGCTGAACTGAACAGTCTAATTTTGTGTTTAGTTTTATTGGTCATGGAAGTGGCAAAATTGGCTTTATGAAACAAATGTTGTTTGCCATACCATTAAATCAGTTTCTTCCCTTCTGCAATGGCTTCTCAGTGCTGTTGGTAAAAATAATGTTGCTTTTCCAGTACATCATGTAAAGTGATTTCAGCTGCGATTTTTCCATTCCTGACCTCTGCAATGCTTGCATTTTAGACAGTTTTATACACTTATTGATTACCTGATGTACTGTTCTAATTTCTAGGAAGTAAGAACACAGCCCTTAAATCATCCAGATTCTTTGAAATGTTTTAATTTCCTCAAGTAAATAGAGCATATTTTGCCAGGAATCTTAAACGTATGATATGTGGATCTGATTTCACTTTTACACAGGTCTTGTATAACTCCCTTCACTTCAGCGAAATTACTCCTGATTAGCATTGAGAATCAGGTCCAGAATATGGGGAGGAGAGTGGGTTAATGCCATTTTTTCTGACATTGAGTGCTTTAAAAGCACTTTGAGACTGTAACCCATTACCATTTCTCACTAAGTGCCCTCTGAGAGGATTGGGAAGGATTGAAGAGTTTTTAACCAGTAAGTCACTTCAGGTCTTTCAGAAAACAGTAGACATTTAGCCATTTCTAGCTACTGGCTATTTGGTGATTATGTATAGTTGGTAAGCTGGTGGTCTCAGCTACCGATGGACAAGTGTCCATACCACAACTGCTGCTATCGAATTAGCTCCCTTGCTGGCAATCTGGAAAGAGGGCGAATGGAGCATGGGTCTGGTTCTCTCCCCAGGCTTTGCAAGTTTTCCTGTCAACCAGGAAGGAAGCATTTTATAAAAATGCTTTACAAAAGTATATTATTTGCCTCATCCAGAATTGTCATGCTCCAGTACCTAAATATGAAGGCTGATATTCTCTAACAACCCCGTCAAACTCCCACACCATAGATGACTGCTACAAGTTATAAGCGCTCCCAAAATAGGGCTGGACTTTCACAGTGATAATTGAGAGCCATAACTTTCCACCAGGGAGGCTCTGTCAGTGGGAGCAGCAGCAGAGACAGTAGTATCAACAGTCGAGGCTTTTTACCAGGATGTTATCTATTTTATTATAGTATATATATCATAATCCTACCAATGTATCGCCTTTCTTTAGTGGATGTCGCCTGTATGCAGTTATGGACCTATCTTTTGCCAGTGTGAGAAGAACCCTAGGGGAGCTAAGAAAAAGACTGTCCTTATTACTGCCCTAAGCCCTGTTCATATTCAGGACTGTGCTTAAGCTTTATGGACATTGTTGAATCGTGCTGGCTTCAGTGAACTGATGACTAGAAAAAATGTTCATGCAGGGTTTTGTTTTCCTTCAAAAGAATGTAAGAGTTTACTTAGTGCTACCACTACTAAGGGAAACCTTAAACCACCACTAACCACTCATTAGCTCAGTTCTGATGTAAATATCAGAATATTTAACTGCAAGTTAAATAACGAGAAGCTAAACAGAGCGATATTCTCAGTCACTGTAAGCAGTAATTGTTGTTCTTCGGGGACTATATGGCCAGAAAGACTGAATCAAAGAACACTTATGGGTCACATTCTTATCTGGTACACCACCACCTCAATCAAATAACGCCAGAGTTGCATTGCGGCAATTGCTGTTGAGATCAGAATCTGCATATAGATATTTTGTCTCTCAAGTTCTAAAAGTACTGTTATATTTCAAGTCAAAGAAAAAAGAGAGAACAAATAACACAATTTATTGCTGCAGATTATTTTTATGCCTGTGTGCTCCATTTAAGAGAATAATCTGTAAATGACTTATTATCAGGAAAAGTTATTTGTTTGCACTAATCAAGCCTTAAACTTGGAGGCATAATACAGAACTAATTATTTTTAACTAACTAATCAACATGTTTCATTCATAAGTTGGGATTTATCAATATAGCACATGAAAGGAGAGAACATATTATTATTTCAATTTAGATAATATGCAAAAAGCACTGTGTTTGTAATGACCTGCTTTCACTGAATATAATCAAGCTCCAAAGCTCTATTACAGGCTGGAAATAGCAGCAGCTTACTTTAATGAGATTTCTGGCTCTGGGCCCCAGCTGTTCTACGGCAAGGCTCTCCCTTTGCTCTATGACCTACCAATATGTGCTGTCACCAGTAATGAGACAGGACCTATTTCCTAACACGGGGAAAAATTGGAAAGCATGAGTTCATTCTATTCTGTTGGTGGAAACACACCCTCTTTCCCCTGCAAGGCAGAAGGAGGGGAACGCTGAATATGCAACATCCCCTCGCCTCCCTTGCCAGTGGAAATATGACATGAAACCCATAAGGTAGAGAACTCGAAGGTAAGACCGAAACTCTCCTCTTAACTCGTCCCCTTAGCGCATAGAAAACCAATATTCATTAGGCACATACAGAATGTGTCTCTCCCCTGTGAAGTACCCCAGCAGAGAACTTTACATTATCTGCAAGGCATGGGCAAGGGGGAACAGTACCAGTCTTAGGCTCTGAATTTTATGGATTTTGTGGAATTACGCTCATCTCAGAGCCGTGTTGGGAATGTGCCAGGAGCCAAAGAGCTGCATTTAATTTGCCTGAATTGGAGCAGATTACCACTGCTCTCCTTTTTAATAATGGAGATACAGCCTGGAGACTACAGATTCCAGCAAGCAACGCTCCAAAACGAGCCAAGCAGCCCAGGCGCCGTGCTTGAGACAGAGAATTGCACACTGGGACCCAGCCCCGAGGGCTGGGTCCTGCAATGCTGCAGTAAGGGGTACTGTGACTCCCAGGTGGAAAAAAAAGACCAGTCTCATTTTGGTCACTCTGAATTGGACTCTTAATATTATTCTCTTTGCTTTTTTATTATTATGTCCCACACTTTTCTGAAATTCTGTTCTTGAAAATGTTTGATTAGCTAACATTTGGGGGTTTTTATGCTATTTTTATCCTTAAGCTGTCACTTGGATTCATTAACACTTTGCACGTGAATCTGTATTTTTTAGGACAAGAAGCCAGTGTTTTTTCCCCCGAATAGCATTGTTAAGTATTTCAGGAATCTAAAATCCACAAACTGTTTCTGTGCCCTGAATACAAACCTCTTTGGAAAAAGCCAATGAACATTTTAGTCAGAAAATTGGAAGGCATGTGCTTAAAGCACTTTGAAATTAAATGATTCGGTGCTTTTCAATTTGTCTTTTTGCCCTTCCCAAATACCCAAAGGCACTAGCCCACTTTGTAAATGAATAGGCTATGAAATCTTATTTTGAGAAATGAAGGTGTCACCGAGTTGGAGTAAAAATTATACTCTAGTACCAGTGCACTTTGTAAGCCCTGACTCATTGGCCCTTGCAACAGCCTTGATGCACTCCTCCTTTAACAGGAATTAAATAACCAGTTACTTTATTTTAGAAGTGAAAAAAACCCCAAAACTCAAACGCCATGAGATGGAGAAGCTAAGTCTCCATAGCATAAACAGCTTCTTTCCTTTTAAATGCACTGAACGACTACTGCCTTCCAGATGCCTCTTGGACAACTGGTGGGTGCCCGTGGACAGGCTGTCCTGGCACGCCTGGGGCTGGCTCACCCACTGTGCTCAGGCTCAGCCTCCCAAATATTTGGAAAAGGGCACCCTGGCTGTGCCTGAGGCCCTGCTTGCAGGCCAGCTGTGTTCATGGCAGATGAGCCTGTCTTGAAAGGGATCTGGGGCAGCCCTTAGCATACAGAGCAGGCTCCAGAGAGGTATATCCCTCTTGCTTGCCCCATGGACGCAAAGCTATGATGCAGTTGTGATCAAAATTTAGGAACTTTCAGCTTCATAAATCCCATCTTAGCACAGAGATATGCGAGGCTCTGTAAAAGCCTGCAGTGGGCAGACAGATACCCCTCGTGCGCTTTTTTCCTTCTACAATTTCAGAAATAAAATTATAAAGTGAGCTTTCAAATTTGCATTTTAAAGCTCCATATCTGTGTGGAATTTTTTGTCCAGCTTGAGGAAGTGGTATCCTTAAGTGAAAAAAGAAAAATGCATTTCCAAAGGCCACATCACCAGATTTTGAAGTACAGTGGTAAGAACACCACTGCTGTTGCAACACTACTATTTCCTCATCTAAATTATTTATGTGTTTATTGTATTTTACATGAGCCATGGAAGCTAGAGGCATTTTTGCAGTGTCAGGTCATTCTAAAGTACATCCCATACAAAGAACAGGGCTGGAAAATACAGTTGTACGTAATATTGTTCATTAATATTACATATTTACTGCACACAAAATAGTTCTCTGGGCAGTGATACGGATTTTTTTCATAAAGACTAAAGACTCCAAGGCAATGTATTCCATTAGGGGGTTGCTTAGCATATGAGGGTATATCAATATATAGTACCTTCATCCAGTTGCAGAAAAATGACAAAGCCAGTTTAGCCAAATGAAGCCATTAGCATGTATAATGTGTTTTACACAAGAGTTAAATGGTTTACCGGCTTTATAAAATCATACTTTGATATTGCAGTGACCAAGCTGAGACAGGATCTAGCAAACAGTGGTTGCAGCTGCATCAGCACAAAAATGAACTGTTGGATTTTCTCTGCGGCCTAGAGAACATTTTCTGCAGTCTTTGAAAATTGCTCTGAAATAAAAAAAAAATTTCTCTATGTGTAGGCTAATGTTAGCTACTGACAGCTTGCCTAGTTTTTAGCTCGGCCTTCCTGGAGCAATTGTTTAGGATAAAATGTTGATGAGCTTTTCAGGTCTGTTGGTTGCCTTTACTACCATTGAATGTGAGCAAGTCCTGTGTCTTATGGGATACATTAGACCTAGAGTAATGTGGAGGAAAACCTGAGTGACTAATAATCCCATAAATGATCCCTTTGAATTTTAGTACAGCCCACTGCACCCTTCCTAAAGTCCTTATGATGCAGGTATAGTGTTAATGTTTACTTTTAATTTGATTTACTAAATTGTGTTAATATGCCATAGACTGTTGTATGGACAAGACACAACAACAATTATTAATATAAAACTGGAGATCTGGACATCCTGATAAAGCTTTTGACATTCAAGAAAACATTAGGCTTTGTTAGAGTTTTCAATACGTAAGATACAGTTGATAACTTTGGTCCTAAAAAAAGATTCTTCTTCTCCTCTTTCTGCTCCTTTTTTTAAGGCAGAAGATGACTTGTAAATGTACGGCAGTGAGACCTGAATTCTCAATTTCCCCACCAACAGTGTTAAATAAGTGCATCAGTCTGGTGTTTCTGTAATCGGCAATGTGTGCAGTGTTAACGTTTGAAGTTCGTGTGTTGAGTCACTGAGGGTTCACCTTTCTTTGCAGATGACACTGTGACAGCTGCAATCAGCAGATGCACGAGAGATGACACTCCTTTGATTTTTAAAAAAGAGGGTTGCTGGCAAGGCATTTTCCATAAGGAGTTCCTTCCTTTGGAAGCTCTGTAAGTCATTTCACTTCTTAGCTCAATAGGACCTTGATTTGATACCACTCAGGGTGTATCACAAACCGCACATCTGCTCTCCCGGCGTCTCCTAGGGATGAGTGCTGTGACTGAGCTGGAGAAGCTTCTTCTTGGGGATTCCATTTTTTTTCAGGTTTAGTTTATCTGTGAGCTCATTCTAGTAAATTATTGTTAATGATTCCATGTCTTATGGGACATATGACCTTACCAAGGCTATGCGGTCCACCTGACAAAATTGTTCTGTTTTGCCCTGAAGATTTTCCCCTTTGCTGTGTTTCATTGGGTGTGTAACACTGAAAGGTTGAATGGGCACTACACCAGACCCAAGCAAACCACAGATCTCAAGATTGTTTCTGACTGAGTAAAAGTGAGCAAACAGATTTCTCTACAGCAGTTCAGCCCTCCTCAATTTTTCCTGTGACCTGAGTCACAGTCGAGCACTTATTGGGTGACGTGTTACTTATTGGTGAGACTGTCAGAATAAAAGCAGGCTAAGAAATCTAATCCTCAGAGGAGAGCAATATGTTCCCACTTGTGATTTAGTCTCACAGTGAAGAGGTTGTCAAGGGGTTTGCGATCCTGGAGATTGATTCTAGGGCGGGGAGCCTGCTTAGTGCACAGTGCCACTGGCAATCATCAGCTCAAGCTGCCTAATGATGTCAGCCGGAGTGGCCAGGGGAATCCTCTCCTGTAACGTAGCCAGAAGAGTTAAATTGCTTCCAGAAATGAATCCATTAGGTGCTGATAGTGATTAGTGTAAGGTACCATAATGACTAAAAGTACTTCAAGTGTAATTCAGTCTGAAATCCCTTTCAGGTGAAAGGTGCTACATACATCATGACTGAGCTGCAGGTGGATGTGGCAGCAAATCTAGGCGCTGAATATCACTGCTGTATGTGAGCAAACGCTACTGAGAAAACTCTCCCCCTTCCTTCCCATGGAAAATATCCTTGGGTATTTATTGTTGAGGTAAAGGGAAATTTAGGATTCAATTTCTAAATTAGTTAGATTCACATAATTTAGATGCCCAAGGGTTGGCTTGGGTTTTTTTTTTATTACTTCAACCTTATGTTTCAAGTTTCATCCAAAAGTTAGGTCATGGTATAAGCTACAGGAAAATCAGTGTGTCATTTGCTATGTGATAAAGGGTTGATTTGACTGTGCAAAGATTTGAGCTTATGGCTTGAGTGATTTAAAAAAATCTTCCTTATACAATTAGCTGTATGCTGAATTAGAGCAATAAAAGAATTTTTAGGAATGCTTGTCACTATTTTAATGTGTCTGTAATGAAAAGCAACAACAACATCTTCACTCCATGGAAACTAGCTTGGTTTTGCAGTGTTAGACAGCTGGGAAAGGAAGATTCTCTCCTGTAAAAGGAGGTGGCAAATGAAATTCTATTGCTATTAAAAGTAATTGTAAAAGTAAAATGTTTGACAAATTTTTAAGTTAATCATGTAGTTGATTTAATGATTAGTTTCTGCAACAGTTATGTGACAGTTCAAAAAAAGTCCTGTTGGTTTTCATGCGTTCCAAATAAAGTTCAGACACGTTATTTGAGACTCTCTTTACATGATCCAGCTATCAAAGTGGCAACTTCCTCACAGGTTGTTAAATGCACTTATTGATAGACACTACTTGCTTTCTTTAGTGATTTATTCTTCTTTGCAACTAAATGTAGAGACTGCAATCCCTGTGTATTATTCAGGCCTTTTTCCTCAAAGAGGCTGAATAAAATGACACAAATCCTGCTGGGCAGCTGATACCATCAAAATGTCAGCTGTTAAGAAACCTCCCATGGTTTCAGCATGCCATGTTTGTCAAGCAAAGTAATTAAAGTCAGATTTTGGAAGTTCTGCTCAGATCACTCTAGTTGATCTGCATCTACCCTAATGCATTGCAAGGGTGTGCCTGAAATTAAATTAAGGCCATCTACTCAGTCTTTCCCAAACTATTCATGTAATAGCAATCTATTGCTGGAGCCAGGTTCATAGCTTCTTGACAGAAGTGCTTGTTAACCCTAAATCTGATGATGATAATAATAACAGTATGACCAGAAAAATACAGAGGAAAATAATACTTAATATCAGATGGGCTCACACAGGTTGCAAACAGTAGAGAAAAGGGGAAATTATAACCTAGTAATTACACATTCACAAATGATGTTTTCACCATATGTAAACAAGTCTATTTTCACACATGGAAACAAGGTATATACAATTGCAAAGAAAAAATTTATTTAATAAAATTTTTGAGAAATACGGGGTTTGGCAAAAATATCTGTATCATTCAAACTTACAATCACGCGACTGAGTAGGTTGCAAAGAGTCTTGGAGGAAGTAGTAGTGGACACTCCACTACTAAATGAAAATTATTTAGGAAATGTTTCTGCACGTTTCCTTTTCCACTTGATTTTTCTACTGGTGTATCTACATATAGCTATTTTAATTTCACTATTTTTTTTTATTTAATTTTGAACTATATTTTATTTGCATACTTTAATTTGTAGATGTGCAAAAAGGACAACCATCCCAGAAATTAACTATTTTACAAAACAGATGTGTAGTAGGCGAAAGTTTTGATGCTTGCTCTTGAACAATCCACATTCCTGTACAAGGATAACTTTTAAAGCGCACGTCAGTTTTGGACCCATGGTTGTGCCCATAGACCATGCAACTGTATATATATAAAAACAATCAGATGTGCAATGTGTGGTGTTAGCCATCTGGTAACTGCAGTAGAAGTAAAACTGGAATTTCGCTTTGTATGCCTGGCAGCTGGGGACAATCAAGCCCATTGCTTTTATACAGGTTTGCTATGTGTGATGAAGTAATAATCACTAAATGTTTAATAAATAACAGAGCTATATAAAATACATTCTGAATTAATATTTTATGTTGTACAACTTGCTGTAATGTGCATTCACTTTCAATCCAGAACTTCCTAAAGTATACTAGGAACTAGGGCCTTCGTATTAGTTACTGGGGCAGAATTTTTTGCTGGGGCAATCCCATCCTAAGGTGCCACGCGCTTGAGCCAGTTTTACACCAGGCTGAGGTGAAGGTGTGGTGGTCCAGGAGGCACTACATGAGCCACAAGAAAGTTCAAGATATCAGAGTAATGCGACAAAGGTCCTGTCTGCCCACCACCACTCCAGCTCTGAGAGCTGCACTTCAGTGCAAACACGTCTCTGTAGCCCCCCTCCCCAAAACACCTCTATTCATAGTGCTTAAAACATTGTAACGGCCTCATCCATCACCCCAAAAGATGAGACTTGCTGGCTGTCACAGCTCAAACCTCCTGTACCTTCCTTGACAAATACGGCTGGGAATCAGAAAAATCCCTCTCCAGCCCATGTGATAGGTAGCGATTCCCCTCGTGCTGGATGGGGAGGACCTGGCAAGCACAGTGCGGGCCCTGCAGCAGAAACCATCCCTGAGTAACTGCCCATTTACTTGCTTCGATCTGTTTGTCTCTTTCACTAATTAAGTTATTTGCCTTTTTAAAAGCCAACATGACACAACTTACTTAGGAAAGCCTTTAAAACACCTAAGCGAGCTGGGGTTCAATCCCTGCTCACGGCAGGGGGGTTGGGCTGGATGGTCTCTCAAGGTCCCTTCCATCCCAAAGCATTCTGTGATTCTACGATTGGTCGGAGAGTTTCAAAAGCCTCTCAGAATGACCATCTCAGAAAACTCCCCAAGTTGTTCACACATTTTTATCACCACCCTCTGTCATTGTATCCGTGTTTCCCATGTTTCAAGAGCTAAAAACCAAGCAGAAGTCAGGTATTGCGCTATTTTCTCCACATATGCTGCCCTCTGAACATTTTGTTACATTACTTTGCTGACTTTCCAATCCACGAGTGAGATCGCTAGAACATGGTGGCTCAGGACAGGGCAGTTTAGGGGGGGGGACGATTTGCTAGAGGGGCCTCAGCCCTTGGGTGCCGAAGGGTGTTACAAACAGGCAGCGTTTCGGGTAGGATTTTATTTTTAGATATTAGCCATGATATTACAGCAGGGAACGCCTGTCAAACGACACCGGGCCCGCAACCAGCGCGGCCTGTCAGGGCCCAACCCCGCCACCAGCCCTGCGCCGAGGAGGACGACCTGCCCTGCACAAAGATGGCCGCTAGCGGCGGGAGCTGCGCTGCTCAGTCCAAGATGGTCGCCCCGCCGGCATCCAGCTGACCTTTTGCCCTTACTTAGGATGGCTACCAAGCTGCGGGCGACGTGCCCACAACAAAGGTGGCCGCCCCAGCAAGGGTGTTCCCTGCCCCTACCAAAAATGGCGGCGCGAAGCGGCAGCCGGCGGGCGGGGCGGGGCGGGGCCTCGGCCCGGAGAGCCGGGCCCGGGGGCGGGGCAGGGGCGCGCCCGCCGCCGAACCGGAAGTGCCGCGCTGCCTCCTCCAGCTGGTTGTCATTTCGTGCGGCAGCTCGGTCTGGAGGAGACGGGGCTCGGCAGCGGCCGGGTGGGGAGGAGGGAGGCACCGGCTGCGGCACCGAGGCAGGAAGCGGCGGCCGCTGGGGGGGGTGGGGGGAGGGGAAGGAGACAGAAAAAAGAAGAAAAAGAGGCAAAACAAGGCAGCAGCAGCAGCAGCGGAGGCGGCTTCGCGCGGAGGACCCATCGCGGCCAGGCTCGCCGGCTACCGAAGCGCCTCCCGACTCCCCGGAGCCGGTGTCGCGGGAGCCCTCCCCCTCTCCGGTCGCTCTCGCCCGCGGAGCCTCCCCCCTCCTTCCACCTCCCGGCAGCAGCGTCCTCCGCGGCGACCCTCCCGGTGCCCGGCCGGTTTACATGAGGGGGAAGGAAGCCTGCCTGGAGCCGAGAAGACGCGCAGCAGGGGAAGGACTGCTCCGAGGAGCCGCCGCCGCCGGACCCCGCGCCCCGGTTAGTCCGGCGGGCCCCCCCTCCGCTGCGCCCAGCGGCCGAGACCCGCTCCCGTAATCTCCGGGCGATTTGGGAGAACCGGTTAAACACCTTCCATGGGGGAGAGAGGAGCCCGGCCCCCCGCCGCCTGCACCTTCCCCTCCCTGCCGGAGGCTGCTCCTCTCCTGAGGTAAAAAAAAATCCCTCCTGCCTTCCCCGACACCAGGACTCTTGCGAGGGAGGGGGGACACCGCGGGGGGCACCCCACAGAGAGCCGGGGCCTGGCGAGCCGAGCCTGCCTGCGCCGCCCGCCCCTGCCCCGCTGGATGCCGAGTCCCTGAGGAGGAAAACCACATATCCGCATATCCACCCGGCCTTCCAGCCAGGGGCTCGCTCGTCTGCAGGGAACCCGCATATCTCGGTGGAAGGAGGCGAGCCCCGCACCAGAAACCACCCTCCCAGCAGCAGTTGAGAGCAAGAAAATCTCCTTCCCCTTCCTCCTGCACAGCTCGCTGTCCCCTCCCTTCCCTTTTCCCGAACGCTGAATGCTGATTTCTGAGATGAAAATCTCCCTCTTCGGCCAGCCAGGACTCATATGAAGGACACGCAAATACTGGATCATAAATAAGAAGCGAGTCTGGCGAGCTCAGAAACCCAGCCCAAAAGGAGCAGCATCAAGAATCCACCCTTCTCCTGCACAACTCACTCCCCACCCAACACACATAGAATACTAATTTCCTGAGATAAGATCTTACCCCTTTAAACAACCACACACGCGCATACACACACACAGAGTGTATATTATTACTAAATATAATAGGTTAAACCCAGCAGCACGGGCAAAAGCCTCTTCTGTAACTCACTCCCCCTTTTCACCCTTCTGAATGCTGAGATCCTGAGGTAAATTTTTCCCTTACTCACAGCAAAGACTCTTTTTGAACAGGACACAAATATATATTAGATTATAGAGATGTATTAAATTATTCCAGATTTAAATCTATTTTTTGCTGCCAAGGGGTCGGGGGACCAGACATCATTGTGTATTTTTTTTTTTCCTTCTCTCCTAACTCATTTATGGGCGAGTCAAGGCTGCTGAGGAGGAAAAAAACAGGATAGTTAGAATCTCTCTATCCTTATTCTCCAAAAGCTTTTTCTCTCATTGCTGTGCATTTCCTTTAGAAAAAGGAAACCTCTTATTTTGTGAACCAAAGATTTATTTTTCCCTTCCTCCTGGCCAAAGGAAGGAAACGGAGACAAATTGACACATTTAAATAGTTGAAGAGATCTATCTTTTGCAAAAAACAAACACCTTTATCCAAATCTAAAATAAATAGCGTGGTGGGAGAAACTGGAATATCTAGCTAAAAACAGGATACTTACTAATCTCGCCTCAGAAGAGGACGAGGTAAACACTAAACATCAACTCGTTCTTACAGGGAGGATTCAAACCCTAAATATAATCAATGGGGGATTACGGGTTTGGAGTGTTAGTGCAAAACAACACTGGAAATAAGTCAGCTTTTCCAGTCAGATTTCATCCACATCTGCAGCCTCCACACCATCATCAAAATGCAACCCCCAGCCCTGCTGCTTTTATAAATAATAACACAGCTGCCAATGGCGGTAGTGCTGGGTCAGCTTGGCTCTTTCCTGCTCCAGCTGCCCATAATATTCAGGATGAGATTCTGGGGTCAGAAAAATCTAAAACTCAGCAACAGGAAAAGCAAGAGTCCCTAGAAAAACAGCAGCTTTCCCCTGGTCAAAGTCAGGAAGCAGGCATGCTCTCTGAACCTGAGAAACCTAAAACTGAAGAAAATCAGGGCGATAATTCTTCAGAGAACGGCAATGGAAAGGAGAAAATAAGAATAGAATCGCCGGTGTTAACAGGATTTGATTATCAAGAGGCTTCGGGGCTAGGTACTTCGACGCAGCCCTTGACATCCACTGCATCTTCTCTGACTGGTTTTAGTAACTGGTCTGCAGCTATAGCTCCTTCTTCTTCTACAATAATCAATGAAGATGCAAGTTTTTTTCACCAGGGAGGGGTTCCTACTGCCTCAGCTAATAATGGTGCTCTGCTGTTTCAGAATTTTCCACATCACGTCAGCCCTGGCTTTGGTGGTAGCTTTTCCCCCCAAATTGGACCCCTCTCTCAACACCACCCTCATCACCCCCATTTTCAGCATCATCACAATCAGCATCAGCAACAGAGGAGGTCTCCTGCAAGTCCTCATCCACCGCCATTCACACATAGAAATGCTGCTTTTAATCAATTGCCTCATTTGGCTAATAATCTTAACAAGCCACCTTCTCCATGGAGCAGCTACCAAAGTCCATCGCCTACACCATCTTCATGGAGCCCTGGTGGCGGTGGATACGGTGGGTGGGGTGGGTCCCAAGGCCGAGACCACCGCAGGGGACTGAATGGAGGGATAACACCCCTGAACTCCATCTCGCCCTTAAAGAAGAATTTTGCAAGTAATCATATCCAGTTGCAGAAATATGCTCGACCCAGCTCAGCCTTTGCTCCAAAATCGTGGATGGAAGACAGTTTGAATAGAGGTGACAACATTTTTCCTTTTCAGGTGAGCATACTCTGTTGTATCCCTAAGAAAAATAACACATAAGTGCATTAAAATGCCCTAGAAAGGGTCAGGGGTGTGAACAGTACAGTCTGATTGTATGACTTCTGTGCTTGCAACTTAAAAAAAAAAATACATGGCTAACTTAAAATGCTATAGTGTGAATTATGCTCTGAGCTCTGAATCATGCTTTTTTTTTTTTTTTTAATAGTGGTGGTCATATAAATATCTGCTGCCCACCTGTATTAGCCAGTTTCCTTCAGCTTAATACTTAGCCACATTCAGAAATAGCTGATGAGCAAATTTAGTTACAAGCAGCAAGTATACCTACAAAGAGGAGTAAGGAAAAAAGTGCTGCCCGATGAAGTATGAAAGATCTGAGGCCTTCTAATGTATTTGAGAATGTACCACATCTGAGAAGAAGTATTAAGTGATTGTATTGTGGTTTACAGTATCATATGGACTTGTAGTGCAACATAATTTTTGTAGCTTTTGGAAACTTGGAATTTTTTTACATGATGGTAATCAATGCAGTTTGCTCTCCTTGGTAATGGCAGCAAATTTTGGTTACAGGCCATTAAATCATCATCAAAAATAGATCTGGATGAGTTTCAGTTGGTGGTCTCCCATGTTTTAATATGGCCTTATCCTGGCAGGAGGCAGGTTGCCTGGCAGTTCAACCTCTCCTTCTAGGCTGACTTTTCATGAATTTGAAATGAACTGAGTAATATTGAACCCAATTTGCAGTAAAAATTAAACCAGAAGTACTCTTCCTCTGACCACTAGTTAAACCTAGCTTTTATGTGTGTGTGTGCCTTTTGCAAACTCCTCTAGGGTGAATCCAAACACCCAAGAGTTCTTTTACATTTGGTGGGTTGTTTTTCAAGATCTTCAAATAAGTGCAAAAGTAAAAATTTCAAAATGATTGCAGTTATTTCTAGCCGTGCTGTAAAAACCAGGGTGACCTACTTTAAAATAATTTGAAAGACCTGTAGATAAAAACCATGTAATATGTATCATGTTCTAAACCACCCTAAAGAAATATAAATATATTTAATAACGACTGTGGATTCAGAGGTAGGAACAGTTCAGTTCTTCATAAACTGTTCAGTTTCTGCTTGGTTTGCAGGGCCTGCCTATGCAGCCTTCTGACAACAGAGCAGCTGCTGGCAATAACTTTCCATTAGAGACCTTTTTTCTGCTGCAGAGCTACTAGCTGGTTCAATATCAGGTAGAGCCTTTGTAAATTCAGAATGCGTAATAATAATTGATTTTAATGTCAGGATTTGTAATTAATATAATGAACCTGTGTCCAGCATACCAAAGTTATACACTGAAACCATTAGAAAAAGGGACACAGCTGGAGTTGGTCTTTTTTCAGCCTCACTGCAGCGAGACTTGGCTCACAGTTTAATTCATTCTGTACCCGACACATAGCCGATGTTCAGAGTGACAGAATGAGATCAAGTGGGTCCTTGCTGCTGTATGTAAGGCCCAAATATATACACAGTGATAGAAATGTGCTTAGTTTGGCATCAAGGAAATTTCAGGAAATTACAAAGTCAACCTTGACTTCTGGGTTATGTTCCAAACATAAAATATCATACACACGTATTTGATCATGGTAAAGAAATAATTCTTGTGTAGCATGTTGGTATCTGTTTACATAAACACTAAGATGAAGCTGTACATGTCAAGACCAAGTCTGACACTTCTTCATGCCAAGAAGAGGAAAGTGTTGGAGTGAAGTGCTTTCCAGTCTGTTACTATCACTTCTGTGAAGAAAAGGGCAGGGCAGCAAAACAGGACTTCAGCACTGCAGACCTAGAAAGATGCTGATTAATTTTGAAAGCCATCTTGGGCAACTGCTTTTTATAACTTCTTTTGCATAAAATCTTTAGCTCCTTTGGTCACTTAGTCATTTGTATGTTGAAAGCATACTGAATTTTTGAATGTCTGGAAACAAATGATGTAAAATTTGACCTTTGATGTCTTGTCTTCTTGATTATGCTGACTGTATGCCTGACTCAAAGCAGAAATAAGGAGTTTTGCTTATTGTATATTTGTGTTCGTGCATATATATGAAGTATCCTTGATGATGCAATCGTAGTGGACAAGGCTATTTTGTTACTGGAGTCTTCTTAGATTCCTATTTAGGAAATAATTGAAAGCTGTCTTTGCTGCAGCAACATAATGGAGTAATTTGATACAAGTATCCCTTTCATTTAATATTTATGTTTTGCTGCTTAAATCATTAACAAGTGTTGCTGCAATCTAGTGAAAATTAGTTTCTTTAGAAGGCAATATGTAAACCAGCAAATATTTGGGGATCACTTTTTTTTTTCCTCTCAGAGGTTGTCTCTACTCCAAAGCTTGGTGAAACACCGAAGTCTGTGTTTTGATGGAAATCTTAGGGTAACCAAATGTAAGTGCTGGTTTCCTCTTCGGAGAGGACAACATTGCATAATGTTCCTATAAGCCACTAATGTGAACTACTGCTCACTTCAAATATTTCTGCCTGTGGCCCTTAGAGGCTTGCCATGAAGTGGGCATTCCACATGGTGCAGATAAAAGGAAAATACTGTGGTCATCTGTTTGACAATCTTGCGATTTGATGATTGCTTGCGTGGTATTGAGAGCTGCATGCAAAACATTGTGCTTTTTGTTGTAAGTGTTTTTCATTTGGAATTCTGTCTCATAACATTTCTGAAGTAGCATGTCTGTAGGCACCTCTTGTTGCAGAGATGGAACTGGAAGCAAGATTGGAGAAGACTGTTACCAGATCTGTTAATGAAATTAAGTTTTGATATTGTGCTTTAGCCACTGGGCAGGCTTCCCCCTTCAAAGATCTTTTGAAAAGAGAAAAGCCATTGTTCTTTGTGCGTTCATTTGAAAAGGAAATGGTCTCCAAATGAAAAAATGGTTCCTGAATTAAAAAAAAAAAAAAAAATCTGAGTCTTTTGGCTACAACAGCCTTCCCTGAGAATTAATAAATGAAAATACTTTGGCTGTGACTATTGCATCTTACAAAGTTAGTGATTTTTTAAAATAATTCCTTCTACTTCTCTCCCAGCAGCACTGACAAACTAAGTGCTCAGTAATTGCATTTTACTGCAGCATTGCCCTCAAGATTGTTTTGGCTTTCCTTTTGCTGTGTACTTGCACTTCCTCATGAGAGTGGAACATCCTGCCTGTTATGCAATGCATAAATCTTGCTTTGATAGGCATTTCCAGGTTTCCAGATCTCATCTTCAAATGCGCAACAATGTTTTTAAATTGGTCTTTGAAGGCACAAGCAAGTTAAGCAATAGTGTTCAGCTTTCTGTAAAAATGCTTAAAAATAATTTGTGTTTCTTCCTGGAATCAGGCTTGAAAATAACTGCCCATTTCAAAGAATTTTGTACATGAGAGCAGTCCATTATATCCACTTGTTCAAAATGTTTTTTCCTTTCTTCTACAGTGGCTAGTTTCCAGGTATATAACCCCTTCCAAGTCCATTGAGGGTCTGTGCCAGAGAGACTTTCTCTTCCCCCAGGCAGATACGGGATGTTTGAGAAAACACATACGTGATTACAGAATGTGTTTGAATTCTGAGCTATACATCATGATTTGTTTGCCCATAGAAATGGGTTGATTTAATAAGTGCATTAAACAAATTCACAGGAAATTGGAATAAAAAAATAATCTCTTGAATGCATTTGGCAATCTTTCCTCTTGAAGGAATTTTGCAAATAAATTTCTTTACTATGCCTCTTTATTGTAATATTTGTTCATTCATTTTTGAAGAACCTTTTCATAAATCATGATGGCTGATAGCATAAAATAAGGCTACTTGTTTTGCAAAGTTTTGCAGATTTTACTTTTATTCTAGCAATAGCCATCATTCTAAGAAATTTCAAGCTGTCATTTTAAAATAAATACTTGAAGTTGGATTTTTAAATGTCTGTTCACCCATTTTTCTATAACTACATCAGCTATGTAGTAATTAGTGTTTCATATGCTGTTCCCCACAGCTACTGATCTGTGGAATTAGAAGCACTTTAATGTGGTATGACATGCACAAGTTAAGTACTGTGGAAGTTAACACTGTTCTTGTTTTATAAACTTACTACTGACGTTAATACTTCGGCTTTGGCCCTCCTGCGCGTTTTTGACCTCAGGGTTTCTTTTTAAAGAGAGCTTTTGTTAGAAGCTATTTGAATTATGTTTGTGTTTTCCTAAGATTAAAAGGAGTACTCTTATTCAGCATTTTGCTTTGAAAATTGCATACTTAGCAGCCCAGCACAAAGATTGAGAACACACAATATTATGGAAAATAATTTCTGGAAGATACATAAAAAACTTAATATGTGGCTAAAATCATAGAATCAGACATGTTACTGGAAATTTTTATAAAGGTCTGTAATGTCTAAGACTTTAAAAAAAAAAAAAAAAAAGTTCAAGTTTAAGTAAACCAGAAGTGTTCCCTCCCAAAAAAAGCTCCTATGTTACGCATCACTTAATTTTCCAGCTTTTTCTTATTGTTCCCTGGTGAAGCTATAAAAGATCATCAGGGCAGCATACAGCAACATCCTTTCAGGAAAAACCTGTTTATTCAAAGCCTTTAATTCACTGGATACTGGACTGGGAGCTGGAATACAACGTTTGCAGGTTGGTGGGAAGGAGAAGCTTACCCAGAAGCATAATCAAGTCCAAATTTGCTTCGCAATTAAAAGAAAAATGTGGAACTTGTGTTTAGTACCTATAATATTACCTCTCCCTGCACACTTTACTTTGTCTGAGACACAAGGCTTTTTAATTGTGGGAAATACGTACAATGTTTCAGAAAGTTTCAGGCTTCCCCTGCTATAATGAGGGTAGCAAATGTAGTTGTGAGTTTTCTAATTTTTGCAGTATTCTGGTTTGACAAAGATTTAAATATCTAAAATAAGCCCCAGTTTTACAACTACACCTACTCCATAAATACTGATTAATCACCTTCAATAAATTGCTTCATGCAATGGCATACTTTGCATTATTATTGATGCTTCGGTCTTCAGAGAAATCGTATTTTATAAGATTAGGCACAGCCTTAGCTACTGGCGAGTGCTCATATCTTGTCAGGCTTTACTTTTTGTACAGTTTCAGTTTTTAGCATTGGGAGACCCATGGTGGGAAACACTGAACAGAAACTCTCAGGTTCTGGAATCTTAATTGTTCAGGTGGTGATAATGTTGTGGGTGCAGATTAAATATAATGCATCTGGACTTTAATAGTTAAGTCAGATGGACATTTTTCTGATGTGCAAGAGAATTCAGGTATGGGATTTTTAAGTGCAAAGTAGGATCTTCGTGTGCATGAAAAAATCATGTTTAGTTGCTTTAGTGTAGGAGGATGTCCCAGTATATATCGTACGTGCTTAGTACCAAATGACTTTCTTTTTGGAATGAGATGTCTTTGGACTTTGAAAAAAATGGGAATAGGAATTAGAATTTAGTGATTTCCTATTTACAAGTGGCTCAATTTTTTACAAGACCTTTAAACATAAAATCATTTGTCTGTGTGCTACCGCTGTAGTCACAGAGGTGAAGTGGTTTGCCCATACTGTATGAATGCAATGACGAAGTTGTGACATGAAGTCCTGAGTTCTGCTCTCTGTGTTTTAACAATGAGATTGCATTATTAGGAGCACTCTGCATACTTATAAACAATTTCTAGACAGTAGGAGAATGAGAATAATTCTATTTTTCTGTAAACAGAACTGGCGAGTGTATAGTTCAAAACTGTTGTGTTTTCTGTTGTATTTACAGGCTCGACAGCTCTCTCTTAACCAGATCTGCTAGATGTCACCTCTTGTATATCATTGTGAAAACAATACTGCTTATTCAAAATTATGTTCAATTAATGTCCTTTGAAATGTTGGCTGACATTTTTAACATAGTCATGTATTAAGACTACAGGTTCATTTCTTTCTTTTTGGTTGGCTTTTTTTTGTGGCCTTGTGTTCAACCTGATGTCTTTCTGCCTCTGTTCTGTTTCCCAAGGATATATGTGTGTGCTCTTTAAGCCCTCTGATAAAGCAAAATTTTAGATGCCCTAAACAAACTCGTGTAAAGCCAAGTTCTTGTGATCAACCTGGGTAAATAATATCAGGCTGTAGTTAACTTACTTTGTTACTGAAGTGTACATACTCTACTTTATTCCAGGGTAGTCTTTACCCCTACATCTTTTCTTTATAAATAAATAAAAAGTAGACAGTAAGCAATCCAGCTCCATGGAAAGCCCTGTAACTTTGTGAATTGATTCATTAAGAACACCACCAGATTGTTATTAAATCCTCTACATGTAGTCTCCTGAAGAAAACATCACCTTTTTTCCTAAGTACAGCATGGCTTACGTTCTTTATAACTCACAACTAATGCGCATCTGAGAATAGCTCACATTTAGTTACCAGCTAATGATCAGTATCTTGACTGTTACAGCTTTTTCGATGTTATGGAATTAAATGTATAGTTACACATTTCTTCAGCAATATGGCCACTACCACTAACCTGTCATCAGTCTTTTTTTTAATGTTAGGTATGTAATAAGTATATATATTTCAGATGCAATATGTGTTTCTGATAAAATGTGGTGGCCATCTTGGAATTTAAGACTGGCAAAATTTGTGCTACTGTTTTCAAAGCAGTCTCAGAATAAAAGGCCTTTAAATTGTATAAAAATTCTAAAAAACTACCAACAGTGACTTTTTCTAATAGTATGGACCCTTTCAGTATCAGGGCAAGTAGTCAACTAAATTAATGGAGTTCTTTCCCAGTAAGCACTGTGCAAACCTCTGAACCAGTTGAGCATGGCATTTAGGACACACATGACTCTGACATCTTTTCATCGGATGGATGTATACAGATTTATTTATATACCAAGTTCTTGAATTACTCTGCATTTCCAGAGAGGTGGACTGCTGCATTGATTTTGGGAATATATCCAAATTCAGTGTAACAGTAGTAGTGGCTCTTAGTGTTGTGCTTAACATGGTTTGCTATCTTCTAATTAATAAAAGCAGAGACATGGAAGAGCAAACCATTTCAAACAACCCAGGAAGAAGACTGATCTTCCCAAGGGTGTTGAGGCTGGGGCAATTCAGCACCATGAATTGACAATGATGGTTAGATATGCTGCAAGCACAGAGACCTGTTGTTGGAAAGGTAGGCAAGAAATAGATAGTAACATACCAGCATTTGGAGGGTGCTCTAGCCTATGGCAGCCTTCTCCATTGCTGTTACAAGTTAGTGGAACCGCTGGAGAGCGTGAGTATGAATGTGGGCTGTATTTTAGCCAGTCCTCCTTTTTCTGTCATTGCTAATAGCTGCAGGTAGGAATATGACCAGTTAATCTTTTGTATTGGTGCGCGGGGTTGTGTTTTAAAACGTTTGCAGTGTGATTAGAAGCTTATGGACCTTACACTACAAAAGTGACAGCTAGCTGGTTCACTCAGAAGGGGAAACTATAAACTCCTCACCGCAAAAAGCTTCCATTGGAGAATGTGGTGTCCCTATCAGCTAGCCAGTTCAATTAATTTTTTTTCTCAAATGTTTAAACTCTCTGTTCCCAATATTTAAAACTTACCATTGCAGCAAACCCCCTCTGTTGTTACTATAGCTCAACCCAACCCAACACAGAGGTTTTAGAGACGAGAGACTATCTTCGGGCTCACGTACTCCAGCGCATACACAGCACGATAAACTAGAAAATGCTCGGCTTGGGTTTCTCCCTTTGTGTCTCTCCGACAACTGAAATGTTAAGTGCCACAAATTCAACAAAGACTAGGAACTACTGAGGTTCTGCACTTTGTGAAATAAGAATTTTGTAGCTGTTCATGGATTGGACTTGAGGTTGATTCCACACAGAGAAACACAATACAGTACGAAAATCAGAATGGAAGGAGTAGCTACTGAGCGATGTCAGGTTTTCAGAAAATGCTCCCACCTGTGTTTTAGGCTATTTTTGTCATGTTGTAAAGACTGCTGAAAATGTAGAGATTGTCTTCTAGCATCCATTCCTGAGTTACACAGCTGTTGGATCCTAATGGGTCCAGGATGCAGACCCAAGGACTTTTACTCAATCCTGCTAAGGTATTTTAGTGTAACTAGAGCTTGAAATAGTTATGAACTAGTAATGTATAAACCAAACCAATAAAACCAAATGCTACTAGGAAAAGAAGAAACCAGTAGGAAATGTGTGAAAGTAAACCACAGAATTTAAGTGCTCATGATAGTTTCTGTAAGGTGTCTCACTTACCTTGTAATATAAATGATCAAGGAAATAAATACTGTGGAGAGACAGGGCAGCACTATGTTTTTTATAGCAAATTTTATGTTGGGCTAGACTAATAAAGCAAATGGTTCCAAACTCAGATATTTCTAATGCTATTTGAAATGCAGCACATCTGGGTAGAAACACTTCACCTGTTCTGTGTCAGTAAATAAACAGTTCTGAAGAGAAGAAAAATATCAGAAAATTTCATTGAAAAATAGTATTTTTTAGTGGTCAGAATGTAACTTACGAACTTGGAAATGGATCAGGACTCTAGGAGCTAGTGGATTCCTGCTCTTAAAATAGTATTAGGTGTTTAAAGTCCAAGATGACTGGTCATTGATAAAAAGAATGCCTCTTGCGACACTGCAATCAATACTGCTTTAGCACTTCATCACTGGAAGTAAAGGACATTATAACTTGAAACACAACAGTCTTTGTGCAATACTGTTTTTTACTTCACCCCTGGTTTTAAAAATGATCAAAGCTGGATTTGTGTGCTTTGGAGAAATTTCAGCTTCACAGCTAGAGTTAGGAATGAAAAAAATATATTCACTGCTGTAGTAACGATAGTTGTAGAGAAGCAGTTCAGAGCAAATGTGTGTCTTGAATTGCTCACATTTTGCTTTCTTATTTGAACAGATACTTTCCATGCTTGATCTCAGTTCAGAGGTGAATCTCTTAGAACATGAATGAAATAAAATCTTTAGAACTGATGTTAGAGCAGTTCTTGGACACAGAAAAATTAAATTCCAGGTGGATTAATATAATTGTATAAAATTCTAGCCAGGTGTTTCTACAAATGTCCAAATGTATAAATACATAGATAACATGGATAGACGAATGATTTGGGGAATGAGAGTGATTTTTTGCCTCCATTAGTGACCTTTTATGATACTGTAAAGATTTCAAAGTTTATCTATAATTTCAGTTATTCTGAATTTGCTACTTAAAATAATGCAGTGCCAGGGTATTTTATAACATCAGATTTGTAAGATGTGGAATTTATTGTTTTAGTTGGGAAAGTCTGAACCATACAATGTGTTAAATGATGGCTTTGGTTAATATGAAGAAGTATTTAGTAAGTATACTACAAATGGCTTGAGATAATGAAACAGTAACGTACATGAGACATCTTGCCTCCCATTTGTTGAGTCCTCCTTCATTTCTAGTAATGCGTGGAATACGAAACTTGTGAATTCAGGGAATTAAAAATCAGAGCAAAGTTGTCACCTAGTAAACCAGACTATTTGGAATGCTACTGCTTGTATGGAATACTTTTATAATTACACGGAATTTGAACTGATTGTGCAGAATTAGATTATTTCAGTTGTTGAGGTGGTAGTGTAGGTGAAGGAAATGCTATGTGTTTCTGGAATTTAGATTTTCTTAAATTTGGACTGAAATACCTATTTTATGATTTCTCCTTGCAATTCTGTCTCCCAGGATACGATCTTTACTTCCTAACTGTGAAATTATTTTTAACAAATTTTAACTGTATAGCGAGGAATACAAACTAAATATTGAATTGGGGTTATTAAATGATTGGTTATGATAAATACAGATCAGATTAATACTTAAGAATATTGTAATTTTTAATATTCCTATATCAGACTGACTTTAGCGGCGTATGTGTTTTTGCTTAATTCTGCTGTAGCAATGTAGAACAAAACTGAAGATTTATGTTTTAGATGGTCTTGTTTAATGCTGCGTATTGCCTAAACTGTCTTTGTTTGTATTTGCTTGCAGGATCGCACAAGGACTTTTGACATGCATTCACTGGAGAACTCGCTAATTGACATAATGAGAGCTGAAAATGATTCACTGAAAGGTAAATTTAGAAAGAGACTATTTCCTGCAGTAAATAATTGGGAAGACGTGCTTACTTAGAATAAGAAACTTCAGTTTTGGTTAGGAAAAGTAAAGTTACATTGTGCACCTAATGCCTGTTGGTCAGCTTGGGTAGGCTTCCTTTTTTTCAGTTGTCTGTAGATGAAGCTGTTGCAACATATGAGCACTTGAGTGTGTTTTCTCTTTATACAAAACAAGGTGAAACACAAACATAAGCTGATCTTCTGTGTAAGTTGCCAGTGTTGTTTTTAATAGATACAATGTGTGCAGCCTGTAAAAATGATCAATTTCAGGAATCTTGTGCAGCTCAGTGAGACGTAACTTTTTGCTTAATAGTGTTTTCCTGCCAAAGTCACAGTTCTTTCTGTCTCGGGGAAGAATGAGGTTTATCTATGTCATTTTGAAGAAGAACACTGAATATTTCATCACAATTTTTTTTAGTTCTTTACCTCTCTTTTTGTTGCTGCCTTGAATTGCAGAATTCTTTGTACCATTGGGAAAGGAAAAGGGAGGTTGAACTGACTTGCAGTTGGGATTTATCTTTTTTTTTTTTTTTGGCAAAGGTAATCTTTCTTTGAAAGTACCTCAACTATATATATTCAAACATGTCTACGTATTTTATCTAAACCTGAATAGAAACTGCTTATGGTATACATTCAGAAGTCTAGTTTCTTATCCTTGTTCTGTATAATGAGTAATCAATTTCAGTTTGATGGTTACTTGTATAAGTAATCAAACTCTTACTTATGCTCATTATCTAAGCATTCAGTTTTGTTACCAGATCACTAAAAAAACCAAACCTGCATGCGTGGTTTCTGAAAGCAACTTTCTTCTGATATCAAGGCTTGTGGTGTTAATGAAATCTGACTTGTTTTAATAGTGATTCTTGTTCAGAAGACCAACCTTTGATAAACTGGCAATGACTTGCATTTGTTGCATTCACTGTGGTCTGAAATGCAGCTTGCGTTTCACATCCCCGGTACTGTGCAGCAATTCAGGGTGATGAGAAACACCAAGAAATACACTTTCCTATTGAAATAACAAGGAGAGCTTGATATGGATAACAGTAATGCCAAATGAATTAAACAACCAAAATACAATCCCTCCTTATGTGGTGGGGGTCAGGCTTTTATTAATGACAAGTAGTAATAGCTTTCATTTGTTTTATATGCTGTCTGGCAGCATCCTATGCCCTCAGCATTGAAGCAGGTTTTCTGGATAGTTTATTTGGAGAGATCATAGAATCATTGTATACTGAACCACGAATCAGGTGCCCTTCCTTGACTGCAGCACCTGGGGTTTGCCCCGAGACCTTCTATTCAACTGGCAGGCAGGCCCAACCCAGGTTTTAGCTGCTGAAATCTGGCAAGATAACA
This sequence comes from Pelecanus crispus, assembly GCF_030463565.1. Lineage (NCBI taxonomy): Eukaryota > Metazoa > Chordata > Aves > Pelecaniformes > Pelecanidae > Pelecanus > Pelecanus crispus. The sequence goes on along the minus strand of NC_134650.1, from coordinate 11,629,071 downwards.
ACCCAAGGTGACATGGCTGTAGAACAAATAAAATTTCCCTTTAAATTTGAATTTAACAAAGTCAGATGCATATGTATTCAGCAACTAAACAAGTTCTGTATAGTAGTATTATTTTTAATTTAAATGCTTTGAAAAGATTCTTTGAAATTTTTTTTTGAGTGCCTACCATGTTTTAAGAATGATGGAATAAGCGTGTCAGCAAAGAATACGTATAGTTCTGATACACATTAATTCCTGCTTGAGCTTGACTGTTAATCTCTGCAGAGTCATCTGTGGTTTGTCTAACATTTTGTGTGTGTTGTATCATACTGATTGGAACACAGTAATATCAATCACGTATTGTTCTGGGAATGATTTCTTAAGTTCTTTATAAATTCTGTTTCATGGTTAGTCTAGTTATAGTTATAACTAGTTACAGTATAGCTATAACTATAGTTATAGTATAGTTATAGTTATAACACTATAATGAAAATGCCTCAAAACTGAGATGAAAAATTTAAGTGATCCTATGTGAAATACTTTGTTGTTTAGTCTCATTTTTCAAGGATTTATTCAGCAAAAACATTAAGTTTGCTTATAGTGAAATATGCAGTACACTGAATTTGCTGCTTATCTGGGTAGCAGACTTAATACAGTAACGTATTTGCTGTAATATACTTAGGAATGGATCTTTATTCAAATTAGCATCTACCGTGTTGTGGTAATGCTGCAGTGCTCGTCTGTAAGTAGGGCAGGATTTGTAAGGAGAGGAAATACCTTCAGTTAAACCGACAGCTGGAAAAAAATTGTAACTTGCTGGTAAAAAACATATTTCAAGTCAAGTCTGAAGAAGGGCTCATGTGATCACAAGCCTTTTGTGTTTTTTTTTCCATCTGTATCAGTTGGTATATGATTATGTCTTAACACAGATTCTGTCTCCTGTTTTTACTGTTCTCTTCTTGCCTCACCTTTATTTAAACTAATTGAAAGGAACCTTTAAAAACCTTGGATCTAAGAACCTTAAAATTTGATGAACTGTGGTTGTCAGTTCAAATCTTGCTTGCCGTTTCAAACACTTGCAGTTAAATAAGCAGATCCATAAGAAGTTTTTCATTTTGCATTTTAAATGTGCTAATCAGTGCATACAGTGCTTTTAAACTAAAGTTGGATACTCTCAGAAAGGAAAAGCTTCTGGGTTTGAGACTTTAAAAATAGCCTGGGCAAGACACTAATAAAACATACTGTAGAGAGCAATCTCAGAATGGCATGGAAATAATTTAGATGATCTAATAGGTCTCACTGCTATCTTGTGAGTCTTTGAGAGGCTTTAATATTGACTCAACATGAGTTTAGTATGTAACACTAACACCACCCCCTTTCGTATTGTAATGGACTTCAAGAGAAACTTTAACTTTAACTATGTTAAAATATACCTTCAAAACAACTTAAAGAGTATGGGCATGATAAGAGATACCAGTCACAGTTTGGAACCTGCTGTCTCTTGGAAATAATTTCTATCTTTAAATGGCATGTTCAGAGCAGCAGGTTTGGATCCTGTAATAAAATTGTAAGTAGGAATTCTTCAGAATTTAACATAATCCATTCACAGCGTGTACTTCTTGACTGAGGTGATTAGGCTGTGCTAGCCTTGGATTTGTTTAGGACAGTAATAATTATGTTCTTGGGTTGTCTTGCTATATGAAATACAGTGTTTCCTGCTTGAGGTTCAAAGGTGAATCTTAAATATCATTGATTCAGTACATTCAATATTACCTTTTAATGCTTTTGATAGGCATTTTACCATTCTTTCCCTCTTTTTAAGGTATATTTTTATCCCTGCTCAAATCCTCTTCCTTTGCTGAGCAGCTGCCATTTCAATATGTTATTTTTATCCACACGAGTGAGCGTGCTGCATGCTGCATAGCCAATGACAGCCTGCAGAAGCCTTTCCCGGGAGACTAATTGCATCTTCTTTACAATGTATTCGGCCTTCATGAGCTGAGCCTGGGATCCAGAGACTGATTTTTGAATCTGGGTCTTCCAGATGGCAATTTGAGCATTACTGTAATAGTACTAGATTGACTAAATATTTCCTTGTTAAGTGACACTGAAATGTCTTTAAATACTTCATAACCGCAGACTGTTTTATTACTGAAATATCCTATGGTTCAGTTCAGGATATAAGGTTATTGCCTGGAAATTATGCAAGGTGAAATGCATTAATGAAGCACTGTGAAGCACTCCTGTAAAATCTGGGTGTGAATAGCTCAGTATCTGCATGAATGCTATGAATGTGAAATAGTCGCTAAAGACTAAACATATATAGGCACAAAAAGGAACGTTTTAGAAGTAGCATAAGGCCAGAGTATACCTACAGACACTGGGAGAATCGAACAGCAGCTCTAAATTTTAGAGATAAGAAAGCCAGAATGATGAGAACTGGCACCATTCAGGATTTCTCTGAGCAAGCAGATACACCTAACTGTATTTTTAAAGCAATCATCAGCCCCTTAATATTGATCTAAAAAATTATTTCAGATGTGATACAGGTAAACTTCATGAAGCGTTCTTTGATGAAAAGGATCAAAATAGTTTTGAAAGCATTTTATGAATATCGAATAAGAAACTAAACTAGTTGTTTCTTTTCCAGCTCTGTGGATTACGCAACACATTCATATTGAGTAGAATGGGCCATTTGGTTTCCTATACGATCCAGGAAATTAATGAGACTCTGGTGAGAATCGGGCCCAGTTTTTGCCAAGGGCTAAATAACAAAGGCTACGATTCTTTTTGGGGAAGCGGTCCTTTATATATGCACAGGACAAAACCTGAGCCATTTTAAAATGTAAAAATAATAGAATTGTAGGGTTTTCTTAAATTTTAAAACCATCTTTGTTTTCGTAGCAGTGACGAGTGCTTGAGGTTGGTGGCTAAGATCAACCTTTCTTCGCTACTCTTGTTCTGTGCGAAGAGGTACGTGATCTAGTCATTGGGTTCTGAAAGTCAGAGGCCTGTGGTCAATGGGCACGTCTGTACCGACGCTGCAGTCATCCTCGTGCCTCTGCTGCCTCTTGTACGTGAGCGCGCTCTGGCAGGGAACCGTGCTGGTTGTACCTCAGACTTCCCAGCGCGGCTTTGGCGATCGATCTCGTTTGTGTGCCTTGTCTCAGAGCAACCGTATCTAAGGATTACTCATCTGCAGCTTTTCATGTATCCAATTTAGGATGAAATACACAAAAACTTTTGCTTCTACTGCACCAGGCTGTAGACAATTTTTTGCAGACAATTACGGTTTGCTGTAATTGTCTTTGGAAACAGTCAATGAATTACTGTGTTGAATGTTTCCTACTCAGGATCTTCTTGAATTCTACCTCCTATGCCGTAACCAGGAAGGGCTAACAGGATTTGCAGACTTGAGTGCATATTAATTAAGAGGAAAACCAATTGTTTTATTATCTCAAAATATCGCTGAACTGGGTCTAATAGCAATAAACTACAACCTACGCTGATGGAGCTGTGATGGGGGAAACACAGTCTGTGTGAATTTTATTTGAAATCAGCAGCTCCCATGCCTGTTGCAATCCGCTATTTTCAGTTGGGTTAGAGTGGAAGTGTTATAACTGCTATTAAGAAGTAAGGGCATGCTTTCTCTCCAAATGTGGCCAAAATTCAAAATTTTGGGGCAATATTCAGTATTGTCATTTTTTAGTCTTTTGGTATGCGTTTTCCCCCCTAGTTCCTCTCTTGGCAATTGGAGTGTTCATTGCCTTATCCCTGCCTTTCCAGTATGTGGGGTTTACCAGAGCCTTTATTTATAGACAGCCGACAATCTAGTAATAAAATGGAATCCCCTGGGCAACAGGAGCGGACAGAAATCTGCCATTAATACAACTGAGATCGGACCATAGATTGGCTTCTAACCTTACACAGAAGTAATCACAACCATACGTAATGTATGATTTTACATTCATTGGTTATTATCTAATAAACTTCCAGCTTTCTCATTTAAATTGATACTTGGTTTTGTGGCTTGAACTACACGCTTCTTCGTACCAGATGCTTAATTTGATGAGGCTTGGAAAGGCCAAACTTGATTTGGAAGAAAAAAATCATGCCTCAAACTTGCAAAAAAAAAAAAGTGTGAGGACTTGAACATAGATGGTACGCAGCGAGAAGTTAAAATAAACCGCCACCATCCCGCCTCCCTTGCGAGGCGAGCCTTTCCCTGACGGTCCCTTCGCGCTGCCGAGCCGCAGCCGGCACTCTCACCTGCCGCTACCACATACTCCAAAGTGGAGGTGACCGCCTCTTAATTTCACACAGGAGTGAAGAGGAAAATTTTTTTTTTTTTAAAGCGGCATCCCACTGAAACGTGGCTGAACGTTCTCCAGTTTCAAAGGAAGCTCCCTCTGCACGGCGGATCTCTGGTTTAGGGGGGGCCCTCGGGAAGGAGGGGCTGGAGAATCCCCCCCTGCGGTCCTTGCCTCTGTGGACTGTCCCGCTGCCGCCTGCGTGCGGCTCTGGCTGCCGCCGCCGCTGCCGCCCGCTCCCGCGCCTGGCCCCGGGCCGCCTGCGCTGGCATGCCGAGCTTTCCCAGCGCAAGGTATCTTTGCTCTCCGAGCGGGCTTGCTCGCGTTAGGGCTGCGCTCAGCGATAGGCGACCGTATGCGTTGCTTCGTCACTGTAGCCCAACCTTTTGCCTTTGCTGTATTTTGAAGCCGCTGCAAGTTGACAAGACTCCTGTTGTACTTAGGGGGCGGAGAGGAAAATATCGCGGAGTTTTACCCTTACTGGCAGGTTGCAGTAACTCTGTTTGGACGGTGCTCCTCTTTGAGCTTTGATTTAAAGGTCACCGTTTGTGTTGTGCTTCCTGAAAGCACGCAGAAGCCTGCGCGCTCTGCTCAGTTTGTGTAACGCGGGTATGAAACAACAGGGGAGACTTTTAATATGGCCGTGTTCTTAAAGTCACAGGCAGCACCCCCACCACCCCCGTCGGGCTTCTGCTTCCTCACCTGCAAACCCCACATGTCCATCAGCAGCGCGAGTGCGCTGGGTGGGAATTATTTCTGTAGCAGGAGAAAGACCATGGGTATATCCAGGATATTTTGGACAGTTACGGCCTTGAAACTAGACTGATTGCTGAGTTCTCATATGATTGCCTGGTTTTGTGGCACTGCATGCCCTAAGAAAATGCGGTCAATTTAAAAAAGGGTTTTCAATTTATAGCAGTGTGGAATTGGCAGCATTTAGGTGGATGTAAATGAAACGAGAATTTGCCGCTTCTGTGGAAGACGGGAACACAGGTTGCCCTGAGGCAAAGGTAGAGTGGTTAAGAGTTCTGAGATTTTTTTCCCCTGATTATTCTTTGGCTTTGTCACCTTAAGTTTCTGTTATCAACTGCAAAAAGCCAAGACCCGTTTATGCTATCTCAGAAAGCATTGTGCATTACCTAAGAAATAATTTAAACCATTCATATGCATGTACACTGATGCATATGATTTAAAAAATAAAGCCGTAGTTAAGTTACTGCTGTTTGGTTTACTCTTTGCTGCAAATTCTCTTGTTATGATGAAAACTGAAAAAATCCCAGGACAGGGATGCAACATTTAAGACTGTATAATAAACACTTTTGCAATCATCTGGAATAATTTGGGATATTACAGCACAATCTGAATTATGTAGTGAAATGTAGCAGTTTAGTATTCATTTTCAATGATGGAAAACATCAGTTGGAAGAGGTAAATTACTGTTGACATTAAAATAATTCTGTTGCATTTATCGATACTCTTAATTTTAAGTGTGTGGGAAGTAGTTTGTCCATTATGGTGCTCCTCAGAGTTTGGGGAATTTTTCAAAATGTTGACATTTATTTGTCTTTGGAACTGCATTCAGAACTTGAGTTTGACTTAACATTAAATATATATAATGTCAAATATTATCTGTTTCCTTACCTTATTTTCTTCCAGTATTCTGTTGGTTACCTATCCTGGTACTACTTTTAACACAAGAATTACTGAGTAGTTTACACTTTGTGATAATACCTGCATTGTCACAGAAATACAGGTCTTGATAATGCAGATGTCGATCAACTGGATGTTTATAGTTGTTCAACTATAACAACTACTGCAGGATTTTGAGGTAGGATACTAATTCAGCTGAGGAAGAGCAACACCTTGATTTATGCTATCTGTCTAAAATGGAGCCATTGAGCAATAAGCTAGAGGGTATTAATGTAACCACCCTTTGAGGCCAGGAAATTCCTTCCCCTGCCACCACAGAGCAGTACAAATATCCCAGGGTTTTCTGATCCTAGTCCAGCTTTGAAATCAGTGTTAGGATTCCTGTTAACTTCATGGGAGTATGAGACCTACGTTTTTTTTGTCCAAACTTGAAACATTTCTCATAGGCCCCTTGCCATGCCGTCCCATCTCCAGAGTCTGTATGGAAAATTAAATGCCTTTCATGCACTTTAGACAAGATACTTCCTAGGAATGTATGTGCTGCAAATGATATGGCAGTTAGAGATTTTTAAACCACAACAAAACACTGAAATACTGCTAAAAATTTTCATGTCTAAATCGGTGATTTGATCTTGAAAAGTGTTACAGCCAACAAAATTGTGCTGAATTCCATGACAGCAGCCTTGCTAATCTGATTAAAACCTTTCTAAGGTTTTCTTGCCTTCTTTTTTATTTTTGTCTTTGTTAAATTAATTCCATCCCTTTTTTTAGAAGTGTGTTTAATCTTCTGCCTTGTTCAATATCACTGCCCACCAAGTGTTTGGGTTTTTTGGTTTGTCTTTCTCTTTTCTGAATGCTTGCTTTGATAATCTCTGACCATTCTGGATCGTCTTCAAAGCAGCCTTTAATTTGGAGCTGTACTCCATGAGTAGTGTCTGTTCCTTGTTTTAGAAGATGGAGAGCTCGCCCGCCTCCCCTCCCAAACTGCTGAAACTACCTGTCTCTCGTCTTTTTGCTTGCTTTGTTCACTTTTTTCCTTGATGTTGAATTGTTAGCTCTTTGAGTCTTTTGTTAGCCACGTTTTGCATACTCTCTACCATCGTGTTTATCAGGCTAGAAATGGCATGAAAGGAGCAGAAAGAAAAGCCTGAAGTGCTTTTCTTAAACCTGGAGATAAAGAAGAAATGGGAGGTATAATGAGAATGGGAATGAGTTTTGAAAAAAGATAAGGAAGTGACAGATGAGGTGTAAGTGTAAACGGGAACAAGCTCCTAGGAAAGTCATAGAATCATAGAATGGTTTGGGTTGGAAGGGACCTTTAGAGATCATTTAGCCCACCCCCCCTGCAGTGAGCAGGGACATAAAGAAACACTTCAGTAGTGGGCAGTCTTTGCATATACCCAAGAGTGACTCTGCAGCAGCCTGAAATCTGATTTTTGCATCAATTACTTAAGATATTTCGAGAAAGAATTGTGATGCATATACAATTTGTGTATTCACTGTCTACTTATTTTAATCAGCATTAGGTAGAATGATGAGAACTATTGATGATGCAAATCTGAAAAGACATCTTACAGTAGATTTATCCATACTTGGCTTAATGTATTGTTTGTTGGAATGCAGATTGGTTAGCTGTGATGCTAGTTTTTTGGGGGTTGTTTTGGTCTTGTTTTTCTCCCCACTATAATGTTGATAGCTGGACTTTCAGATGAGTGGAGCAGTCATGTGCTGTCTCCAGATATGCAAATGTCAAGTATCCTTAGAGGTACAGGGAGTGGTATTCTTCCAGCTTTACTTAGAAATCCTATTAACAAGAATCCTAGCTCAGCAGTCAGATTGGATAGGTATGAGAAAAGGATAAATTTTTTTGTACGGAATGTGGGGATTCTTGTGATAGGTAAAATTGAATATATAAAACAATTTATAATACATTAATAAATTCCCAGTAATTTACAGTAATGTTACAGACAAATCTTCATATTGTCATTAGTGTTAGTGTACAAATGCTGAGGGAGTTGGGGATACCTTTCTGAAGGCATTCTAAAGAATGTATTGGTTGTTCATTTGTCATTTTAAATTGTTATAATAGATAGTGTCGGTGTCTGGTCCTGTATACCATTTTGAATCTAGGCAGAGGAAATGAAGTGCTGATTGTTTTAAAATACAGCTTTCTGTTTCTCTTCCCATTTGGATTGGGTGTGGGGAAGTCTATAGTATAGTTTTTTCATATACATTATTGGAAAAATTAGTGTCTTATCTATGCTGCTTACTGTAAAAAGGAAAAATGGGGAAATGTTATGCTGCAGAGACTTGAGTGTGCTTGATGTTGACTTGCTTGTGTTACTATTTCCTTATTGTTTGGGGGTGAAGTAAGAGGATGCTTAAAAAAGGAACAAAGCCGTCATGTTGCATTCCAGGCTGTCTTGTGATCATTCCTTCACAGACAAAAATAAGTTGCTTTGAACCTATTGTTGTATTTAAGGAACTCTGGTTTTAAATCTTACAGCATGTAAGTATATGCCAGTGTAAATACAGCTCTTGCAAGTCACATGCAGGAATTGCATTTCAGGTTATTCATTAAAGCATGGGCAGAATTCATGGTATAGATATGATGGTATAGGCAGATACCAGCATCTCTTGAGGGGAAATGCTGCGTATAAAGAATCCAGGAACACAGTGCACGTGAACCATGACTGCGAATGGGAGGTTTGTGAAGTTTTTGCACCTTTTCCATATGTTTTTGTAAGTTGTTCAATAAATTCTGTAGTAGGTTCAATAAATTGTTCTTGTCACTTACAAAATAAATTGTGTCTAGCGATTTTTAGCATATGACATCCCGTTCTTTCCTTTCCTCCTGTCAAAATGTCCATCATTAGTATGTATTTTGGAATTTACTGAAGTTACCACATTTGAAGTAGTTCCGTGGCTGAGAATCTGATTTACTTTTCGCTGGCAAAGCTGTGTAATGCTTTTCCTTCTCCCAGTTGCAAACTCTGCCTTTCATTTTTTATTTTTAAAGTGACTATAGTAATAGTTTAAGTGTTCAAAAGATAAATGCTGCCAATTATTCCATATCATAAACTGGAAGATGTATTGAGGGGAGAGATTGGATGTTTTTATAGTTTCTTGTCTATTCTCCAGAAGTCATACATTAATATAAAATAAAGCTCAGTGCCACCAGCAGTAGGGTGGCTGCTTTTCTGAAATACGTGTATAATTCCAACTACATCCAGTCTCCAGCAGAGGGTTGTGCTCCAGGATTTGCTTTTCTGCTTTTTGTTTCTTATCTCTGACCTTGTGGGGGTTCCTGGAGGAGAGGGAAGAGTTATATTCAAATATATATGATGTTTAAGGGTACCACTTAAATTGATTTGCAGTAACCCAGTGTAATGTAATTGGAGTTATGGAAAAAATATTGATACCTTGTAGACAAAGCTGTGGCTATGTTTAGGATCTAAAGGGGGTTTGTTTAGGAGAAGATTTCTCTGTATTCTTCTGTTTGATACCGAAGAAAACTTCAGTTAGCTTTGAAGCTTCTGTATTTTTGAGAGGAGTGAGACTGGATTTGGTTTGTCACCTTTCATGAGTAGTTAAGCGGTTGCTGAAATGTATGAAAGATCATCTCTTGAGGTTCAGTCCGCATGGCACTGTGTTATTCTGGCTGACTACCTGAGAGCATCAGCAGCAAAGGAATAATAATAATGATGGTGGTGGTTTTAAAGCTCTCACATAAGCCTAACTGCAGTGTTTTCATAGTTAACCTTTTTCTGTTTCCATTTCCCGTGACTTATGCTTGAATAGTGTGCTGGAAGCATGTCTAGGACTTTCTGTCCCAGTTGCCCAATCTGGGAGTTAGCTTGAACTTCTCACAAAGGTGGATTTGAATCGATGCTGGGCTGGCTGAGTGGGAAGCACGTGTGCCTTTCTGCCCTGGGTCATGCAGCGACAGTGTCTGTGGGTACCACTACAGCTGGGTTTGTGCAGTGCATGGGAATGACAGCCATTAGGGTTTTTTTTCCCTGCAAAGATTATTGTTTTCTGAATATAACTGCACATTCTCTTCAGTGAGGCAGTTTTGCTTTAGGCAGATTAAAGCCCTAAAAACTTGGAGCTCATTGCACAAGCCTTGGAAACAGTAGCTTTTACTTTCACTGTTTCTCAGCTTCTCCCCCCTTCTGGCCCCCCCCCCCCCCCAGTTATTTGATGTATAAAGTTGTCAACAATCAAACTATTAGACGATATTATGTAGGTAATCTGCTTTGTGCCATACAGTCAGGTTTCTACCTTTTTACCATGTGAACCCAATTAATTCAACATAATCGCAGGTAAAACAGCGTTACCATCAGAAGAGCCAGTGCTAAAAGGCTTTTATAGGTAGATTCTCTTCAGGGTTTTGGAATAAAAGAAACCGGTTTGCTTTTTGTACGTCAGTTGTGTTTTGTGGCAGTGACCTGGAATTTAAAATGAAAGATTCTAGTCAGACCTGTACTTGAATGCTATAGAATACCAGAAACTTCATTTCATTAGGGTTCTCGACAGAAGGAATGGGTAAATACTTGTCTTCAGGCATCTGCTTTACTTGAAATAAAGCATAATACTTGCATCTACAGTAGTACTCTTGTTTTTCAGCATTTGTTTGGACATTTTGGACATAAACTAGATCTATATTTCTCATCACATGCTTTTTTTTTTTTACATTGTGTTTCTTTAACAATAAATTAGGATTAAAAAAATGCAGGTTTTGGCATCTCTGCAGCTTAATTTTGCAGACTCAATACTTCCAAAGGTGTTAATCCTTGATTTTACTGTGCAGCCAAGTGTAGTCTACTTTTCTGGTTTCATGCTGACTTTGACATTGCTAAAAGTGTTGACAAATACGCATTCTCCAGATGTATATATAGAGGTGTTTAATTTTTGTACGATTGCCTTAGATTAAGAAAATACTATTTGAATGTTTTTCATTCTTTGAAGTTCGGTAGTGTTTAAAATCCACATAATAGGGAATCTTTCATATCTCTTTTTAGTAGCTTGGTTTTGACAAGAAGTTTTTAAAACAGGGATCTTATTTGACAGTATCCTAAAGATGGCTGTGACTGTAAGATGCAAAGTTCTGAGATGGAGTAAGTTCACTGCCAGTGTAGATTTGTTAAAATTTTGATCAATTTATTCTATATTGACACAATTTGTCCTGGATCAGCTATCACATGTCTGTGCCGCTCTTTACCGTGCATTGGCTGTTGATTCCACAGTCAACATACCATGTGCTCAGGATAATTTGACGGAAGTGAGATTATGTGCTTGAACTGGCAAAATTTTTGCACACGTGCACATGTCTTACATTAACAGTCATGGAATTGTGGCCTAATCCTTTTGTCCTTAATATTTTAGAACTAAAACCACGGAGGAATGCATAAAAAGCAGTCCTTTTTTGCCTGCCATGCAACACACTGTAACACTGTCTGCTTTTCTATTGAAAATGTCATCTAAGACTTAAGTTGTAGGGCTCTTTTAAATAGGAAGAAATAACCTTTGTGTGTAGATACATATAGGTAGATATGATCTTTATGTTCTAATTTGAGAAAGTATATATACCTCTCTGAAAATGCCTGCCTTGGTCTCTGAATTGCTCCTTCATATACAGAGATAATTTAACCAAAGGTAGGTTAAATATAGATGTTTTTTATAACTTTCATTTTTCTGCTTTTGGTTTGGTTAAGGATACAATGAGATTCTTCACTACAGAAATTGAGCTTTAGATGACTGTACAGAACTTCTTGTGAAATGTACCTGTGGCAGAAACTAGAAACATGTGGTCCATGCATTACATATGAAATGCATTGTGAAACATGAAGTGATGATAAAATCTAACTGTTGAGTTATAATCAACCCTACCTGCCCTCAGGGAGTAGTAGGGGAAAAAAGGTAATAAAATACTGTAGTTCATATTTTCATGGCCTTGTACACAGCATTGTCAGTCTTGCTACAATTACAAAATATAGTTTAGTGTAGAATAATTTAAAAATAAGGCTTTGCTGTTGGAATGGCAAAACCAGATTGTACTTCAATTATTTTTCTATCATTTAAAAATAAAACTCAAGAAAGCATAAGTATTTTCTGTAATAGATTCAAGGATACCTAGCTCACATTGAGAAATAATCCCATGAAACTTTGATACTTCTGTTTCTCTAAAAGCTAAGTCCTAAGTGAAACAGAAGACAGACCAGCACCAAATTATCTCCCTGTCTTCTGTTTAGGGGAAGAAAATGGCTAGCAGAGTAAACAGTTTCAGTGAAAGTTTGAAACTAAGCTTTTGTATTGATCATATTTGCCTTCCAGCATAAGAAACTGGCCACCTATGACCATCTACAGTTAGAAGTTTTTTAAATAATATGGAGAGGTTTCAAGATGGTCTTAGAGAAAACCTTGTTATCCCCCTTTTTTTAAAAATCTGGACTCTTACACTTTTCTCCATGTATATAATACTTAATAAATAGCTGATGATGGTACAGAGGCTTTGTTTTCCCTTCTACTCTTTACTGCTTTCATCTGCAAGCGTTGTAGCCCATTTCCCCTGTAGCGGTTCGCTTGTTTGTACTGCAGGTTCTTGTTTGTCACTTTTTGTCCCTAAAAAGCAGTAGTTAAAATCATTACTTCATTCATGAAAGCTTATGAAATTGGGATCGTTTCAGCAAAATCTTGTTCAGCTTGAATATTTTTCATAGAGCCTGTACGATTGGTGTGGAATATGACAGTATATGCAAATTGATGTAAGTTTCCTAGCTTTCCTGGAGCGGGATGGTGGGAAGCTGTCTCAGTGGTAGAGCTAATGCCTGGTGGAAGGGTGTGATTGAGTCTGTCTTGTTCTCACGGTCAGGTTATGTAAAAAGTCAACATGAATATTTGTCCCTTTTAAATTTCAAAAATATTTCCCTGGTAACTTCAGTGATTCATGCACATAGAAACCTGAAATTCCTTGGAACTCACTAATGAAGCTAGTCTGGTTTGATCCTTGAGAGGAAAGAAATGTAAGCTTATCAATGACTAATGTAAAAGATTGCAGTGCGTTACTATATCGGCCTCTGCGCCAAGGTAAAGAACAGAATCCCTGCCTTGAGGATCTCTTGGACTAAAGATACAAATTAGATACAGAACTGGACAGGTATTACATCAACCTAGACTTTACACGCCTTAAAACAACTATAGCAAGGTAGTGAGAATGAAGGTACAACCATAATAAACTTTGAGCATTCAGTTGCTCTGTCCCTTCCAGGATTTTGTGATGTTTGTATTAACTATGGATGCTTGTATAAGTCTCTTAGTTGTAACACGTGGCCTTAGAAAGTTGGGATGACGTTTACAGGAGATACGGATCCTCTTGCTTGCTGGTCCCTTTGCTTTAAACAGTCTGCTCTTGAGCTGACCTTTTTATGTAAATCTTCCACAGTTAATGGCACAAAATGCACCTGAAATTGCTACCATCCTGCAGATTGTAGGGCAGCAAGAACAATTAAAGAGCGCCAGGTGCCCAGCCTGGGCACGTTTTTTGCAGGACAACCTTGTAGTAAGTTTGGGATTTAAGTGATTTAGGACTCCTGCATACATTTTTCATGCTTCCTCAGCAGAATATCTTTGTCATTGGGAACTGTGTACTTTATACAGAATTGCATGTGTGATTATACACAACGTGCTGACAGTCTTTTTGGTGCTTCCTATAGAGAGAAGAAAGCTCGCAACATTTAATTAGAGGTACATTAGACACAAAAATGTGATTTTTTAAAAAAAAAAAAAAGGAAGAAGAGGGAGAGGGAGATGGCCAGGAGCCCATTAAGTGTCTCAAATGAAGACATAAAAATTTGAGTGGGTTGCTTATTCATTAAGTTCCTTAAAATGAAAGACAGTAAAAGCAGCAGATTTTTGCAAAAGATCATTGGGTTACTGTATGGCTTTATTTCTTACATAGAAAGGACTATTGCAGGGAGGGCTGAGGCGACAAAATAATTGAAGCAGCTGCTAATAGCATTTTAAATTTCAGACTGATTTTATCGGAAAAATATTTCTGCATAGGTTATTAATAAGCAGTTGAACCGGTTGCATAAACACTTCATATTTTTTAGGTTTTGTAACATAATTCTTGCTCAAATATCTTGTGAGATTAGTAAATCTCTCCTTGGCACTTTATGCAATTATCTGAAATGTTGAAGAAATGGGGAAAGGAAAAATAGATTTGAGGAATCCAAACCAACGTTGTAGTTGTCTCATTTCTCAGCGGCGGGTAGGCAAGCATCCTGATCTTTAGAATTAAATCTTTTTCTCTGGTTGGTAGCAGTTACCTTAAGGCTTCATTTATGTTGCAGCTTAGCTAGGGTACCCCCATAGCAAAGACTTCTCTTAATATGAAATTATGAAAGCCGGAAACAGAATTGGTAAATCACAGTTAGCTGTCTTCCTGGCCTGCCAAAAGAGCATTCTTTAGTTTCAGTGTTATATATTACATTGTGTGAAATTAATGGTGTATGATGAGCTCTGAATTCAATGAGCAGAGAAAGTTTGTATCTGTGGTGCATGGGGTAGTTTATAAACTGTGGCTCCTGAGAAATGTTTTGAAATGTCAAATGTTGGTATTTTATGGGTTAGATGAAGCAAATGCAGAAAATAAGAAGCAAATTAAGAAGAAAAAAAAAAAATCTTAGTATTTGGTTCTTAAAACCTCTTCAGTAGTGTTTGGCACTGGAAACACTTCCTAGCTGGTGGCTGAGCTTTTTTTGTTCTTTTCCGTACTGGTAGAGGAGAAAAATCCTATTGCCTTGAGTGACACAGGTGGCAAAGCAGTGAGGAGTCTGCTGACCTAAATTGTGGTCAGAGATCCGCAGTGGGAATCGTATCTCTGCTGCATGCTTTGTTGCCAAGACTGGGTGTACCAAGTGAAGGAGCTTTTGTGGTTTTGTTAGTAATTTAGAAACCACAAGCAAGATTTTTATGGCTTTATAGGCAGAGCTGTTTTTCAAAGTGCTTGATGTTTTCTAAAATGTGCAAAGGCTTCTGAGCTTTGTCAGAAATGCAGTAAGATTGGTGATTGCTTTCCATGAAAGACAAGTTCTTAAAAACTTTCTACTTTGAGGACTGTATGAGCATCTTGGATTTCTAAATTCAAAATTAACTTGGAAGAATTATATTTGTAAAGGCCCTCAGCCTTCAAGATTCTCCTGTAAAGCCAGTACCTGTGTGAACGCTCGAGAGTATGCTCCAGTCTGAAGACTGGGGCTTCGTTATTTTGTATTCTTGGTGTTCATTGTGAGTATCTCTATCAGCAAAAGATTGGAGAAGTATAATGGTCTTACAGATGTTAAATAATCATGAAGTAAATTGGATTGATACGATTTTTATTTTGAAAGAGGAAACGACTCTTGTTCTGTTGTGGTTTACAAATATTTAAATGCTTAAACTAATTGTCAGCCTCAATTTTGAATGAGGAAGCAAAATAAAATGCATGATGTGCTCAGAGTTTCTCATAGTACTTGCCAGGACAAACCAAGTTTTGAAAACAGTTGGCCTGCTTTCAGACACAGATTTTAATGAGATTCGAAGAGAAAGAATGTGCAAGTTTGATTAGAAAGTTTGGCCGTATTCTGACAGTGGGTCCTGGAAGCCAGGACAGAAAAATGTTGTATTTGTTTAGTGGTAGAATTGATTTGTTTTCGAAAATGAAAAGTAGGAAGCAGTGGGTAGCTGTTGAATAATTACAGCGAAGTGCACTAAGTTAGTATGAGAGAATCTATACTGCTGTATACAGACTGCAGGAGGTCCAAAAGGCAGTTTTAGTGGCCCAGACATTTTCTCCTTGACTTTAAGTTTTTCAGCTGGTGATTTGCCAGTAATAATTTAACCAAGGATTTTGTGGGTTGTGCAAAGCTTTTATAGCAGCCTAATTTGAAAACAGAAATTAGCACAGTAGTCCTCCACTTCCCTTGTGTTCGGGCTTTTCCTACAGTTCGGATGAAGATCAGTGTTAGAGTACGCTTGAACTTGGCAAGGTAGAGAGCATGGTGTGTTGCAGAATGCATCAGGAGACCTGGTGCATGAGAAAAGATCTGTTTACTTATCGGCATACACCCCGCAGAGGATTAAGGAATAGATTTGAAAATAAATGTGCACATTCAGAACTAAAATTGTTTTCAAAAAGTCTTTTTGAGTATACATATATACTTTGTCAGCCTCGTATCAACATGTTATATCAATAAGTAACAGAGATGGTGCAAGGAAGGCATGGTATTGTGGGTGGTGGTGGGGGTCAGCTTGTGAACACCATTTTAAATGACCTGGAGTATGAAAAGGCTTGAGAATCGCTGAGTTAGTATAAAGGCGATAAAACAAGGTCTTTTGGTCCTTATAACAATGTTTGAAAGGCTGTTTTCTTTCTCATTTAACATGCAGCAAGGACATATGGGAGAAGGCGAGGTAACAATATTCCTATTTAATTTTCTAATGTTGACAATGTCTCATAGGAGAAATAACATTAAGTTGTTACTAGAGGGCAAACTCCAAAATTTAAGATTATAAAGCATCAGTTTCACATAAGTGTACATAGTCTGCATGCCATAAATAAACATTTTAACCAAGTTAGGTAGTACTCCACAGTAGTACTATTGAGGCTGAAATTATCACAGTCCTTACAGTGGACATCATCTATATGATTTGTTACACTGGAGGGCTGTGTTGCTGTGTTTGTTTGTATGTTATGAATGCCAATGCTGGAGAAGTTTATTTTGGTTCTTTTGGGTGCTGATGGTTTTCTTGATGCAGTATAGACTATAGTGAATATACGTCCTGGCCTGCTAGGTTAAAGAACCAGATCCTGCAAGCATGCATGCTGAATTATCTAACAGCAGTGGTAATGCTGATGAACCTGAAAAGGTTGTTTAGGTATGGAGAATTGCTCCCTTCCAAAAATACCTGCAGGACTGGGGTCTCAAGAGATGAAACAAAAGACGTGCATCCGTTCATTAGGGGAAAACAAAATGACGTTTAAGTCTATGTTAAAATATTTTTATCGTAGTAGGAACCAGGTTTGCCTAGCTACAGAAATAGGCCTGATTATAGTAGATTTTTATTTTAATTAAAGGTGTACAAAGATTCTTGAAATTTAAAATACAGCAAGCTGACCAAGCCTTCTGGGTTTTTTATTCGTGTAAATTCTGTGGACTGTGGATTTTATTGTATCTTTTTCTTTCAACTTGTTAGCTGTTTGATTTTTGCATGGATATTGGACCTGGTCAAATTTTCTGTGTTCAAGATTTTTTTTTTTTAAATACATTTATTTCAAAGGAAGGAAGCAAGAGCAGGATAAATTAATCTTACCAATACATTGCTGTGATAGGTTGTAATGAATTCTGAAAAAGCAGACGTAGTATTTCGCATCACAGGCAAAAGGAAATATATCCTAAAACTTGTAGCACACCTCATTTATTTGCTTACTTTCCCTGTGTATATTTATTTATTCCTAAAATGCTCCTTAAATGAGTAGAAGCCTATTCAGTTTGTTGTCTAGATATTGAACACTGTAACGAAAGGGTGAATTCATGGAAGAGATCAGCTTGTGTGCTCTATTTATGATATTACACAGTTGTATTTATAAATCAAAGAATCTTATTTAAAAGTAATAAATATTATTAAGGAAATATATGATAAAGGATTATCATAGAAGAATATTGGGCTGTGAGGGGAAGCATGCTTACAACATTTTCTCTTAGAGTGAGTCCATTAACGAAACTCTGTTGTAACATCTATGTAAACTTGCTTCTAGGAATGACACAGTATTGCCTAGTTTTCAGTCTTCATTTGCAGTAAATTACAGTGGGTCTTCCTGTTTTTTTATCAGGAAATTTTTGTTATTTACAAGTGGGTGGTTTATGATATGTTTTGATATCAGGTAATTTAAATGTGTAATATATTTAGCTGGTAGAATCCTTGTTTTCCCATCTGCATTGTGACATTGTAGCTACTCATTGTAAGAGGCTGTTCACTGGAAAATGATATATACGGCTTAGGTTTTAGTGATGTCTGCTATTGGGAAAGTCCCAGAAAAAAAATTTGGCTTCTGTTCTCTTCTGGTTTTACACCTTTTTAAAAGAAATCTAATTGGAAACATGAAATATTATGGAAAATGGTCAACTTGAGCATCCATTAGAAATACTGTTTTGTTTCAAATTTTCATTAGTTGTAGTGCAGTTATGAAGAAGTTAGCAGCCTTTTCTCTGAAATAATGCAATTGAGTTATTGAATGATACTGAAAACTATAAAGGTCATATGAAATTGAGAACATAACTGGTCATTAAAAGGGAAGGTTGCAAACAGTTCTACTGCTAATGCAGCAACTAGTGCATTTTTAAAAATTATTTAAACAGTATGTGCTTTGTTCTGTTAGTATGTTTTTTTTCCTTCTTTTTTTTTTTAACCCCCTCTTCAGGTCAGTCTTCACTGTTTCCGATGGAAGACGGGTTCTTGGATGATGGACGTGGGGATCAGACTCTTCACAGTGGTTTAGGATCACCTCACTGCTTCTCCCATCAGAATGGAGAAAGAGTGGAACGGTATTCCCGTAAAGTCTTTGTTGGTGGACTGCCACCAGATATTGATGAAGGTACGCCCAGAAAATCCTATCCAGAAAATCTCCTTCTGGCTTAATGACAAAACTGTGGTGTGAAACCTTTTGTCTGTTAGGTAATGAATGAATGTTTTCCGAACTCTACAGAAAAGCTTTGATATGTAAGTGGATCTTTGCACCTTACCGCTTTCAGTCCATGGCAAATGTGAGATAATTCAAAGTAGTTTAGGCTATAGCATTGTTCTGCTATTGAAGAACAAAATCATGTTACCGCATATTTAACTGACTTTTACAGTATAAAAATGATAAAAAGGGATAGTGGTGCAAACATAAACAAGTAAATGTCAACTGTTGAAACTCATAAATACATTGCAATCCTTTTATAGGCACCAGAAGCCAGTAGTAGGAAAAGTATTGCTAGTAGTTTTATAAAGTTTGTATAGCATAGTAAGTCATAGCTCTTTATTTGGATGCTTACGTGTAGTTCTCAGAGGTTGGTTTCAGCAGTGATTATGTCCTGTGGTAGCTTCTAATGTGTGCATGGTGAGGACTCGGGAATGAATCTGTACAGGAGTGGCTGCATGCAGTGAAGAATCAGGAATTTGTGGTGGATCGCTCATACAGCCCAAGGTGACAGAATACTGCAGTTATTTAAAAAACAAAAACATGCACAACTATTGTGGAGCTTCATTTCACCAGCGTTCTGTATTCTGTATGTATGAGCATGCTGGGATAGTGGTTAAAAGAACTACAGCAACTGTAAATCGGAAAAGTTGCTTTTTCTTAATCACAGAATCGTTTTAATACCCACTTTTTGTGTCAGGGAGAGTGATTGTAATGCACTGCAGTGTGTAGTACGGTGACATGACAGCCTGAACTTTCATGTCAAACATAAGAGCTACTTTATTATTAAAAGGTCAAATATAACATGGTGTTTACAAGAGGAAAAATGATCTTATAGTCTCTCTTTCTTTGTTGTTCTTGGGGTTTTGTTTGTTTTTTAACTTCGTCACCTTTGTTGTTCTAAAAAGCAGATGAGCACATGAATAGTTTGGACCCCAGCTATTGAAGAACAGGACCTTTCCTAAACCTGTGCTAGGAGGGTAGCTTGAATTTTTCAGAGTTGCTTCTGTCAGTGCTCTGACTCAAGTTAAATACTTGAGTGTGAATTAGAATAAGGAGTATACAATTTAAAATCTACATCACATCTGAATTTTTGACATTTTTCTGATCCTGTTTCTAGAAAGCATTTTATGTATGTGCTTTAACATTAAATTTGTGTTAAGTGCTGTTCTGAATGGAGATCTATTTTAAGAATAGATATGTAGTAAGTATTGTTCTCCTTGGTTTTTATCTTCATCAGCATGTAACCATGTCACACTACCATTGCTGTGTATGTTCCTGATGAGCTGTAGTGCACAGAGCAGCTGTCAGTACAGTGGATTGTCAGTTGCTATTTCATTAACCTTGTCATCAAAGAGTGTAAACAAGCTGAAAAAGACATAATTAGTAACACCTTTTCAGGTTTCTAACCAAATTTGAGGATGGGGCAAATCCTCTAAATTGTGTATTAGGAACCCCCAGCAGCATGCTAGTATAGAAAGCCCTGTAATACCATAAACAGAATACAGCTGAGCTGTGTGCCAATTTAGATGGCACTCCATCAATGTGAAGTTTGTTCTTTTTGTTTCAATTTTTTAATGAAAAATTCTTGTCCAGAGAACTTTAACTAGTGATGGTTCAAGTGTGCTTGTGGAGAAGGAAAGGGGAATAATCACTGAATTTCAAGAACAACAGAATTGCAACTGGAAGACTTCTATGGGACTAGCATATGCATATTTATACCAGTAATTTGAGGTCAAAGGCAGAATTGAAACGGATGCAAGAATTGCTTCTTGATATAGTAATACGTTTTTGCCATCTCTCCTATAAAATTACATAACTATATCCTGCAACTTTACTCTGTTAGTTTGAGGTCAAACTCAGATAGTGTTTGCACATGTGGCACTGGCATGTGATATGAACAGACATGGCTGGGTCTTGTGATAGTCCCTCCATTTTTTTTTTTTTCAGTCTTTCTGCAATTATAAGGCATATTGGAAGATTGCTTACTAACAAGTTAGCAAATTGTCTCTCAACTCTTTGTGGGAGAATAGTTGAAGCTGTGTTGTTAACAGCTGTATAGATGCAGTGACTCCTTTTCTGTGAATTAGTGGGTTACAAGCTTTTATTTACAATCATCAGTAGAAAGAAAAGCTTGATCTTTGACCTGTCTTGTTTACTAATGTGTGTTTATGACTTGTCATAAAGATTCTCCTTAGCTAGTAAGCATTGCTATGGGCTGCAGAACCTTTAGGGTGACAGAATGTTTGTTTATAGGATGAAGGTACCTGAAATTGGTGTTCTTCAAATGTCTGCCATTCAATTTATTTTGTTTTCAATTTGTGCTTTTTCCATTCTCTCTTTACAGATGAGATCACTGCTAGTTTTCGTCGCTTTGGACCTTTGATTGTAGACTGGCCACACAAGGCAGAGAGTAAATCTTATTTTCCTCCTAAAGGTAAATATCTGATAACCAGTAACATATGAGCGTTTTAGAATAATTTTTCTTGATAAGGCTCCATTTTAGACAAGATTTTTGTGGCAATGACCCAATGTTTAGGGGGGAAGAAGTTGAATCCTTGGGACTGTTATAAACTGGTGGAATTTAGAATGTGGCTTTGCAATTATTCTGCACTAAAATAATTCTTCCTTAACTTCCTGGTTTTACTTTATTCCATTTTCCTTTTTCTCCCCCCTATTGTTCTTAATTTTTGTAATAATAGTCAAGACTAGTCCTCTTTAAAGGGACTAAATGCCCTCCACAGAAGCTGGGAAGGATTTGTACCTTATATTCACAACCATCTTGGCAGGTTTGCCTCTACAGCTGTGGCTTTTGTTCAGTTCATACTGCTGGCTTATCCTTTTCAAAGGAAATGAGGAGAGAGTGTGCTGATGAGCAAGCTCCCTGCTTTCCTTCATGTCTCTGCAGAGGACTTGCAGAAGGCTGGGTTGGTAATGTGTGAGAGCATCTTAAAGTTTGTCCCTTACTGTATGGTGGCATGATGACATGGTGCCAAGCATAATTGTGGGTTAAATTATTATCCTATAGGCAGATAGACAAAAGAAGTTATGTGTTTGTTTTCCCTTTTGTAGGATACGCATTTTTGCTGTTCCAAGATGAAAGCTCTGTACAGGCACTGATTGATGCATGTATTGAAGAGGATGGAAAGCTCTATCTTTGTGTTTCCAGCCCCACTATCAAAGACAAACCAGTAGGTAGAATTGTCAGGGCCTGCACAATTCCTGTATGCTAACCAGAAATTGTTCTCTTCAGATGCCTTTTTTCCTTTATTCTGTCTTCAGAGTGCTAATGTTTAAATTTCTTTAAGGTGTCAAATTAAGTTCTCAAAGAGAAGACCAACTTAGTTATTTTTAAACTAGACATTATGAAGTTTTTTAGTCTAGTTACAATTCATCTTTTTGTTAGAAAAAGGTTTGCTAAATTTCACCATTGCTGATGTAATAAATATATTTCTAGGCAGGTATTTTATGCTTATTGTTGAATAAAATGTAGAATTCATATTTTCGGAGTGTTGCATGTAACCTGTTTTGACAGAAACAAATTTAAAAAAAAAAATGTAACATGGCAGTGAACTGTAAATTATTAGTACAAATGGTTGTGGGGCTCTTTATAGTCTCTTTATAGTTGGAGGGACTTCTGCTATATTCCCGTACTTCAGATTTGGCCAGCTGTAGGCAAATACAAAGCTGCTAGTTTTGCACAGTAAATAAACACGCAACTCTGCGCACTGGAGCCTGTTGCATTGAGATAACGCTAGTCTAGTGCTTACACGCGGCTAGAACAACACAAATAGCATAGATATGTACACACCAATGTGGTTCATGCAGCACAGTTCAGTCATGATTAAGTAAATGTGTAAGTAGAGGGTGAGTTTTTTCCCAGAAATTTGGGTAACAAGGAAGTGGTGAAATTTAGTATGATCAAGTGGTCTGTCTTAACAGAGCTTACTACCGTTTCATTTTGAGAAATGATTGCTGAATGAGTAGAAAACGAGTTCAGAAAGTGCAGCTGTTTAAGAAGTTTTCTTCTTTGTAGGATACTGTTTTAATTTATATTACTGAGATACTTTGAATTGTGAATGGTTTAACAAAAAGGCTTTTTGTCCATAGGTTCAGATCCGGCCTTGGAACCTTAGTGATAGTGATTTTGTTATGGATGGTTCACAGCCTCTTGACCCACGAAAAACAATTTTTGTTGGTGGTGTTCCTCGGCCTTTACGAGCAGGTACACTGTGTGTTGCGCAGCACTGGGCATGTTGAATATGCAGTCTGATTTGGGGAGGAACAGCGGAAAGAAGTTATTCAGCAAGGGAAGTATGAAGTGTTCTTGATACTTACTGTGGGGGACATGAATACAAATGGACCATTTTCTTAGATGCTTTTAGAAAAAAAATTACCAAGTTTACACCACTGTTCCATTTTCCTTTCTGGTTTAGTGGAACTTGCAATGATAATGGATCGGCTGTATGGAGGAGTGTGCTATGCTGGAATTGACACAGACCCTGAGCTGAAGTACCCAAAAGGAGCTGGGCGGGTTGCATTTTCTAATCAACAGAGTTACATAGCTGCTATCAGTGCTCGCTTTGTTCAGCTGCAGCATGGAGAGATAGATAAACGGGTAAGGTCTTCAAGCATATTCTATTTTTGTTCAGTGCTTTCTCTAGAAATGCTTTTCCATGTAAATGTGTGTCATTGTGAAGACTGTAAATGTTATATCAGATTAATTGCATATTTAGGGCTAGATTGTGCCACTTAGATACAACACAGAATAAAAATGAAGGAGTGGTACAGAGCTGTTGCTTCTGGAACGTAGGAGGCAACTGTGAAGCAGACTTTCTCAAATTGCTTAGCATAATGGGAAGCGTGTTAGCTGCCTTGCCCTTTTATAAGAATATCACACTCGTCATATACTCCCACTGCAAGTATTTGCACTGGTACTGTTTGTATAATGTCAGGCAGTGAGGTATCTGCCAAGGATGGAGCAGTTCTTACTGCTGTTCTGCATCTTTTTGAAACAGTGGGCAGAATCTGGCCCTAGTGTTACACATTGTGTGCTGGGTGTTCCTAAAGAGCATCATAGTAATGCATTATAAACTTGTCAGTGTGCATTACAGCCTCACAGTCGTCCTCCACCGCTTACGTAAATGCTGTGTCTGGTTATTTTATTCCTTTATTATTATGAATTAAAGGAATATGCCAAATGTATCTGCAGTTTGCTTGCCTCTGCCCCCAATCTATATAAAATGTGACTTTGCCAATTACAGTGATCTTTGCGCCACAGTTTTCAGAAGCTCAGATCCTTACATCTACTGTTCTGTCTAATTCATGCTTTGTCTCTGGATTTTTCTTGCGTGACTGTCATTTTTAATCTTAATTTTATAATTACTACAGAGGAAAACCCCCAAACTTGACTGATTAGCTGATTATCATTTCATTTCTGCTTTGGCTATAACGCTTGGGTAGAAGAATTGTAACAACAATTTGACTGTGGGCCTGTGAATCGGAATGTCTTTGTTCTAATCTTGGCTATGAAATAAGTTCTGTACGGCTTTGAACAAATAATTTGGGCTGCCCTTGTGCAACTTCTGCTTGCATAAGCAGACGTTTGGGTGAATAGGTCCATTGAAGCTGGTGGGACTACAAATTTAAGTAAGTACTTGTGAACTCTATCAAAGATTTTGCAACCTATTTCCCCTTCCTTCTCTCCTCTCAGTCCTCCTTATTTCCCCATTTTGTGTGTAGTTAAGAAGAAATGTGGGGAGATAAGTGCTCAGAGGATTCAGTATAAGAGGGGCTGGGTGCATGAGAGATATAAAAGTGCAACAGTGGCAATACTACTTTTATTAACAATTTTTTCTAATCAAGTTTTTCTGTAAAAATACAAATAAAATTAGTAACAAGAAGGGATTTCCTGTAAAATTAGGCAAGGAGGTGCTGCTAAAGGGTGTGCCGGTCAAAGAGATAAAGCAAATTAAAAGCTCAGTGGCCTGCAGCACCGACCACTGCAGAGCTTTTGATGAGTGCTGCCACCCTAAGTGTGCCTCATGAAGTTGCTATAATTTAAACTATTTCTCTATAGTTGGGCAACCTCGATACACCCAGCACAA
This sequence comes from Pelecanus crispus, assembly GCF_030463565.1. NCBI lineage: Eukaryota > Metazoa > Chordata > Aves > Pelecaniformes > Pelecanidae > Pelecanus > Pelecanus crispus. The sequence continues at coordinate 11,604,301 of NC_134650.1, read as the reverse complement.
ATAATAATTGCAGGCCATATTTGGCACATGCACTTAAGCACACATGGAATAAATGTGCTGAGGACTGACTATTACCTATGGGTTGCAGACTTGCACAAAAACCAGTGCCGCAGTAACAGGCTAAAGCAAGCAGAGGTATAATTACCTGTGCTGTAGTTTGGCTTCTGAATATGTCTGAGTAGACATAATAGAGCAGCAGAATTGCCATGTTAAGGAGGCATGCATAGCATATTTGTAGGTTCTCCTCTTAGCACTTGTAGAAGACGACACTCGTCAATGAATACCCAACCTCAAACTACATAGCAAACTAGGTGATGAAGGGAGAATGTGGTGGTAGGAATATTTGTCTGCCTCTGCTCTTTTACAGTTTCATTCTTCTGAGTTGGCATGGGAGGGGTGTTTGAGAAACAGAACTCTAGCAGTGGAAGAGGAGAAAAACTGAGGCCAAAAAAAGGCTGCTGTACTGTCTCCAAGTAGTTTATATGTATTATAAGCACAGATGGCATCGAACTACTGCAGTGCCCTGTCTGGACTGTGATAAAATTGGTTAAGTTTAAAAACACAGGAGCTTGTGAATGTCCTTAGTGGAATGAGCTGGCATACATCTGAGGTTTGTGACATACAGAAAGGAGCATCCCTAAGCCAGATGCAGAGATAACAGGTTAACAGTAGAGACAACAGTCACATTCTGGGTATTTGGAAATGCCTGTGAAAACGCCTAATTAAGTGAGCTTCGGAGAAGGCTCACAAACACTTCTAGAACAGGACCTTGTACCTATACGTATTTAATATGAAGTTTTGTGTTGCGCTTCTGATATGTCACATGGACCTTTCACAGTTCTGTGGAGCAAAGGAATGGGAGTGGAGGTGATTACTGGTTTTGAGGTGAAACTGAGCCTTTAGGGGATGGCAGTGCTGCAGTTGTGATTTAAACACATAGGCATGTCTAAACGAGCTGTGCTCTAGCCAGCTTGGATACTGTGAGCAGCAAGCTTTGCCTTGCTGTCACAGAGAAAGCGCTCTGGAGTGCTGTGAGCAGGGTTTTGTAGCCCACAGTACAGCAGGCTTGGTTTTGGTATGCAAATGCCTAGATTAAAAGCTAGTAGCCTGCAGATGTTGCAGTGTAGATGTATCCTTGGAGCACCAGCTGCTAAGTTCCTGTGAGTCATTATCAGTTAAGAACTTGAAGAAATTTTTCTTCTCCTTTCTTGTCTGCTGTACTGAATTACTGCTCATCATCTGGCCCTTAATGTCAACAGCGTAGGTGGCCATCAGTCCCATTTTAAGCTTCTCATTTGATCCCAGCAAGATTAGGTAGATTTCCTTTTGTTGAGAGGACTAAGCCACAGAAAAAGAAAACAGAAATGTGCTGTGTATTAAGATGATAAATGAAATTTTTTGAAGTTGGAAATTCAGACATTGAAATTTGCAGACCACATGCATATTTAATCTGCAGTTAGTGTTGTGTAAACAGTTTACATTCCTACCTGAAAGGGTAGGAGCTTAATTGTGCATCACCATCCTTAAAAATAAAACCCCAGAATTCTCCAGGGTTTTGATATGAGTCTGTGTATCAGTTCTGTAACAACAGGTTGATTGGCCCTTTCTGTAAATCAATGACAGCATGTGTGATACTGATACTGATGGTCAGCATTGGTTTCTGGGGTTTTTTTAAGGATTAAGGAGGACAGCAGGAGCAGGATTGTTCTGAAGTTAAGTACCTGTAGTTTTTGGTGCTTGATGATGATTATCATGTGTAATGAGGGGGAAAATTCCTGAGTGTGATGTTCCCTACTACGGAACTGCGATCGCAGTCCTGCTAGAACACAGATAGTAAATAGTGTGGAATTGTCATTATCTACATTGTTATTAAGAATTGTAAACTTTTTTCTCATTTTCTGAATACAGGTGGAAGTTAAGCCATATGTCTTGGATGATCAGCTTTGTGATGAATGTCAGGGGGCCCGTTGCGGTGGAAAATTTGCTCCATTTTTCTGTGCTAATGTTACCTGTCTGCAGTATTACTGTGAATATTGCTGGGCTGCTATCCATTCACGCGCTGGCAGGGAATTCCACAAGCCCCTGGTGAAGGAGGGAGGAGATCGCCCAAGACATATTTCATTCCGCTGGAACTAAATGATCACTGCAGTGCTCATATGCAGGCCTCAAATTAAGTGCACTCTTCTGTTATCCTGATTGTCCCTACCCCACCCTGCCCTTTCTCTTATTCAAGATAGCATGTCCTTTTGTAGTAGTCTGTAATTTAACAATAGTATAATGGAAGAATGACCTATAATATGGGTATTTTGTAGAATCTTGTCATTGAAAACTGTATTGGGAACTCCTTTTCGTATTGATAACATGTTGCAAGTGAGTTGCATTCTCTTGTCTTTACTACCGAGAGAACACTTAATTTCATGCAACATTTTCTTAGAGGAGAGAAAAATATTAAGAGAAGATAATTGAAATGATAGAGTATTTTGGTTTTTTAATTAAATTATTGTTAATAAAGAACGTAAGAATACTTTTATTAAAATAACCGTGTAACAATAACACTATCAGTCTGTTCTGACACTTTTCCCCCGGGGAAGCCTGGTTTTTGCCTCTCTTTTTGTTTCGACTTTGGATTTTTCCAGCAACAGATGAAGTTAGCATTTACCTGCCAACAGGAAAGAGCATGTTTAAAGCAACAAAAATGCATGAGCAAAATTGAAGCAGCATTATAATAATGATCTTTTTTAAAAGTCTGTTAAGGGTTTTGAGGCTGAAGTTTTAGCTCGGTATGTATCTGACCGTGCCTCTGACTACCACCCACATCCAAATTACTAATGAGATAGGCAGAGCTTACTATATTTTCATCAAAATGATTACATTTTAAGAATTCCTGAATGTAAAAGTTGAGTAAAGTTACTACTGAGGGGGGAGTGCACTTTTTTTTTTTCTTTAAGAGAATTGTCTGGTTACAGCCCTAGAAATCCTACCAAAGCTAGAGTAATGACAACTAGTTAACTGGCATTTCCTCTCCTGAAGGATAAATATATAGATTTTATTTTTGATGGCTATATATAACTCTATATCCTAATATACTAACATTCATCAGGGGCCAGCCTTTGCTCTCCATTTTGACATGAAAAAGTAGAAAACCTAAAGATACCTCAAGGATATCACTGATTTTTACTCAAGTTTTGATATTCCATTGTGTCACACAAACTAAAATTGGCTGCTTATTCGTTTCCCATCTTGGATGCAGAGTTAGTTTTAAATACCCTCTAACTTAGTTGTAACAGAAGGCATGAACCTAAGTAGTTTCCAAGTCTTGTTTTGCACTGTTTTCTGAATTTGTGCATGAAAAGGTGCAAGTATGCAAATGCCTTTCTTACTCTTCCTGTAGAAAGAATCCCAACTAAGATTCCACCTCTTCAGAAGTTAATATGGGGAAATAAAGAAACACAGGGATTTGAAGTGCCAACATTGCTAAGTTAATGCCTGCTTTATTATAAATAAGTTCTACCTTGAGAAGCATTAACACAGTACATGTTAATTGAATGATAAAGAGTGGGTGCAGGGGTTTAGTTTGAAATAGTTGAATGAAGGAGTAGTTCTGAAAATTATTTTTATTACTTTTGAACTAATGCCCTGGCCAACTTCTCAAATGACTATTTAGCAGTGTGCAAACAAACAAATTTAGTGGCAATCTTCTGAACTGCATGAGTGGCATGGTACCATCCTAGATTCTCTCAAACCAAAGACTTGCCTCAGCACTGCTTGGAAAACATCTGCTCCCTTAAAAGCCTTTGTCGGCCCCCCTCATCCCGATCCCCCAGCCCAGATTATCTTTATGAGAAGCAGTTTTTATTTTCAATACAGGCTTTAATGAACTATACCTTACCAAGTTCCAAAGGTCAAAATGGAGACATTTGCTGTCTACTAGTCAAGTATAGAAAGGGAGCTGCTTTTAATGAAATCCCTGAAAATATTGACAACAGTAATGCAAATGCAGAGTGCTCTTGTGTAGATTGTCAGGGACTTTTTTTTCTCTGAAGTACATAATTATAGTTGGAATGTTCCTTTAATTTTTTTAATGCTTGTAGGTGGCTTGGGGTGTGCTATTGTGCCGATCCTACCCAGTAAACAGGTGAGATGGGTTACCATTACAAGAAATAACACTGTTTGAGAACTAGCTTTGAATAATAATTTTCCCTTTGTACATGACCTGCTGAATTTCGGTACAGTGTTTTTGTAGCTAACTTATTTTGTCATGCACATAATGTATATTTGTTATGCACTACTTTTGTATATCTTGTTTTTCCAACAGTGAGCATTTTTAGGCACACTTTTCACTGACGGGATATCTCTTTATGCAATACCTCAATTTTTCATATTGCAAAGAGTAGCTTTTTGTACTTTTATTACTGAGAGATCTTCATATACTTCATTTTTTAATATAAATAATTTTAATAAATTTTATTTTCTTATATTCTGCTTTTTATACATTTCAGTGCTCTGCATACATTTTGAATTATGGATGTTGTGCACTGGCAATGCTATTTTAGAATCTGCAGAGAAAAGAAAGCATGTTGCTTAAACATCTTAGCCCAGCACCAGGTATTTGGTGTACATATAATTTAAGAAATAGTATATGTAAAGTTGAGAATTAAAGAAGAAAAGCATGAAAGTGACAAATGACACTGTCTTTAGACCCATGAAATTTAAATGCATAAATATAGTGTAGAAATTTAAAAGTAAAGAAACATCAAAATTGTCTACCGCTTCTTACTAAGTTTTTAAAAATTATACACAAATGCAGACGTTTTTGGTGAATGTTTAGCCATTTTTAATATTATAAAAAATTGATGTTAGGTGTTTGATGCAGAAATGTGTCTGCTCTTTTAAATTATATTTAAAGAATAAAAGAGAGCCTGCTAAGTGGCAGGCATGTAATGTTAGTATGCATGACTAATGTAAGAAATTGTTATTCTACTAATATTCACTTGTGATTGTGTGACAAGCGTGTTTACAGATTATTTGGTTACACTTCGATTTACAGGGCATAAACAATTATATACGTTACTCTGTACTTAAATAGTGATTACATGTCCTTCTGGTTACATGGGATTTGTAGTTGGGGTTACCATGTAGCTCCAAACATAATTAACATGTAATTAGGTTACCAGTCTTAGGGTATCACTTCAATTTGCAAAGGGGTTAATAAGCATGTAGTTTTATCACACTAGCATGGCACTGGCCATGTATTTACAATGTAGTTACAGAGTAATTACATGGTTATTTTTGCAATGTAAAATAAAGTGTTTCTGATTATTTTATATGTAAAGGAACCCCCACTGCCCTGTGCTTTTTGGTATAGTATATACTTCTCCATACACAGACCTCTGCAGAATGCAAATTTAAAACTTGCAGTGAATGAATTTAGCGTTTTATAAGGATGCTGTTGGAAAGACTTGATAATTCACCCCTTTTGTTTTTGAAGAGTTAAAACCTTCTGTTAAAAGGTGATTTAAAACTTGAATGTGATGAATTGTGGCAAGTTAACTTCAAGTTATGTGCAATACCTATTTCAGACTTCTGGAAGATCTTTGCAGTGTAATTCTTTGTTTTTAATTGCAGACATTTAAAAATGTCATTTTCTACTGTTCTAGTAAAGCCTCTTTCTTGCTGGTGTTTCTAAAGATAAGAATCAGAAATCAATCTTTCTACTAATGTAAATTTGAGATTATTTTTAAAAAAAAATGGAATAAAAGGTTTTGGTCATTTGCTTTATTTTATTATCTTATTTTAAAGCTACTGTGATAGCATTGTAAGAATTGGGACAATATTGTATTCAACTGTTTTATTTTTTATATTTTTAAATTTTAAAGTATAATTAGTTTTTATAATTTTCATCAGATTTTTTGTTATATTTTTTGGAAGTGAAACTTTTAGCAAGTGGGTGTCTAGTTTTTACTAATCCCTAATATGTTTTTCCCCCGATGTATTGCTCATATTATCAGAAGGAAAAGTTATTTAAGTATGTCAGTTAATGTACTACTTGGCTGAATTTCCATATAGTTTTTACTGTGTATGGGGAGGTTGTAGTATTTATTATAGCATTTTAAATAAGGGTAATTCATTTTTTATTAAAGTCATTTTCACGTTTAAGTTCATATTTTTGTATGTTCTACTCTAAGTTATATAACACAAGTTACTTTTTTTAAAGAGTTCATTTGTTGAAGTGCTAGTGAAAATTAATGTTATTAAATAGTTTGCAAATGACTATTTATACCAGTATGCATATAATTTTTAAATATTTGTAATGTGAGATGTTGAATGAATAAAACTTTTAACTCAGTGTTTCTTCTTAACCTTTTTATTTTAAGCTTCCTGTACAAACATGTTCCTTTGTGGCTGAAGGTTATGGGGCTTGGGGAAGTGATTCTGATGAAGTGTACAGCACACATCTGGCTATATGATGTGTAAAGTGCCTTAGGCTAAGTTCTGCAGTCCTGTTCCAGTCAAAACTTGGAGCATGGTTTTGTAGGGTGTGTGTGAGGGAGGGTATAACCACTTCAGAGATGCTGAGTATCCTGAACACACCATTAAATTGGTACAAAATCAATGTGCAGTGTTGCAGAAATGGAAAGGGCGATGTCTAGAGGACTGTAGAATTGCTCTGTGTCGAATCAGGCTGTAAGAAGAACCTTTTTTACCGCTTGAGTCCAGGTGTTGTCTTTAGGGAATGTTAACTACTTAATTTTGTGAATTTGGTGCTTCTTGAGTATTCATTAGAAATCGTGTGTAGCTTTGGAAAAGCCTTTCAGCAGCTTCAGCGCTGCCGTTTCTATTTTTTGTGCTGCCTTAAGCATATCAACCTAGCCAAAGAACTGTAGTTGGATCACTTGTTTCTACTTAGTGCTCTCTGCTGCTAATTGATCAGGACAAAGATGAAAACCAATACACAGCTGTGAAATCAAGCTAACTGGGCAGGTGACATATTCAAGGAGAACAATACCGCTGAGGCACATGTAGTGCATCACGTAAGTCAGAAACCACTGTGCAGCTGGGACAAAAAGATAACCAGACTAGGGCCAGAGTAGAGCCAAGCAAGGCGTGGACAGACAAAGATTCTTCTTTAATTGTCTCATGGTTGTGATCTGATACTAACAGAAGGGAAAAGTCTGGCATTTTAAAGAGCTTGCTAGTGTCAGCCTTTAATTTAAAATATCTAAACATCAGATGTCTGAAAAGTCTTGTGAAGTGTTGTTACGACTTTATGTATCTTCCCTTCAAGGACTATTCAACAGGAACCGAGCATGAGGGATTCAAGAGTTTTGCATCCTCAGTAAGTAGGAATTCCCCAAACTTTCTTGGTTTTCTTACTTAGCTACAAACAGCTAAGCTACAATGAAGTATAATTCTGATTGGTCTGGAAGTAGCTGTGCTAAGTGGAACCATGAGTTAGAATATGCCCATGTAGCTTGTGAGAGAAAACTGCTGCCCAAAATAGAGTACTGCAGTAGGAAGCAAACTGTGTCCACTGCACTGACCAGCACTTTGCTGTTGGCGTCTGAGCCGCTAATCTCTTGTGCCATCATCTAAGGAACGGTGTTAGAAATGTTAAATAGAGGTTGAGTATCATTCTTTTCTGTGGGTGCTTCAGGAAATGCAGATCTTACAGAATTGAGCTATAATGGGATTAGTTCTGCAAGATGCTTATCACTTCAATTCCCACTGGCTTCAGATGATGCAAACTTACAAGCTAATGCCTTTAGAAACTAGTTTTTAACAAGAATAAAAAGTTTCGCTGGTGATCCCGTGCAGTTACTACCAATCCTTTAAAATGGCTGTTTAAAAATAAACAGAAAATGCTGGTACGCTTTGGATGAAAAATACAGAGGCTAGAGATGTGTTGTCTGCCCAGTGAATAATGAATTCTTCAGTGCTGTGTTTTGTGCCAGCCAAACAGTACCAGACAGTATTGACCAGTTTCTAGCGTGTGACTTGGCTGGTAATGGAAGCATTATCTCTCCGTTCTCTGCATTGGTCTTGTTAGGAAATAGTCATAGTTCAGCCTCTCCCAATGTGATAACAAGTTCTAGACGTTGTTTTCAAGTGCAAATGGTCTTTTAGAAAGAATGTGCTTATCAGTGGTTTATCTGATAATGTTTCTTAACAAGTATGATGGACTCAAAATTTGGTCCTGGAATATGGGGGGTTTAAGTCTTTTGATGCCATCATGGTGGAATTAGCAATGTCCTTCACAAACAAGGCACTCCCTGACTGATTTCAACTCACAAATGCTGTAAACTTAGAGGTGCTTCAGGATATCGCATCTGATTTACAGTTGGGGATGTGTATATTCATTCTAAAATTTCCTATACGAAGATTGCAAAATACTTTGTAGAATGTTTAATAAATGGAATTTTATTACATAGGCAGAGGCTAAAAAATTCAACTTAATGTGAAATGCCAAAAGTCTGGAGTGTCAAAACTAACAATAATCATTCTTGGTAGGGATGGCCTTGGCCGATTCTGAATTGCTGAGAAGTTAACTTCCTAGGAAAGATGATATAACAAATCCCTTTTGGGTTTCAGTTTGTCCTGAAACTATAAATAAATGCTACAGGCGGACTCCAGAAGATGGAGGTATGCCTGCTGGGTGGAATTTAGAATTTCCACAGTACATGAATCTCAACTATTTTCTTTCAGCACAAACTGCTCGTCAAGTACAGTCAGCCACCAGCTTTCTCTTGGGTGCTACTTTCACTAAATGAACTGCTACATTCCACATCAGTGAAGAAACTCCGTTTGGGTGGAGATGGATATAACCCATCTAGTACACATTTAAAGGCTAAGGTGTATTTTAAAGAGAGTCTCTTAGCTGTCAAGTTGTCGTTGGACAGTTTCTACTGTCTGTCCCGATTCTCCAGCTGCTGTTTATTCAGTGCTATGAAAGCCCACTCAGCCACAGTCCAAAATGCACATTGCTTGCCTGCAGGAAATCTAAGACAAATAATAGCCTCAGAAAGGATAGATGAGGAAAAAACACTGACATCTCTTCCTCTGTGTAAAATAAGCTGATTCAGTCTGTCAGTATGAAAAACAGCCTCTGGGATAAGAATATACTTGCAGCTGTCTTTGCAGTCATAGAAATTGCAGGGGGTGGAGGGGTTGAATTGGTGCTCTGAATACGTTACAGAGCTCCCCATTTAAGACAGGGAGAAAGTCTTTCTGGAACTTGATGCTCTGATTAATGCTATCAGATATCACCTGTTTTCATGACACATGAACTATAATTTGCTGACTTTTTGTACTGCTTGTCAGAGGGACAATTTGGTAATAAATGTTAATTTGTTTGAATCTAGCACTAAGGGAAGCTCCCTCAGTCACCTTGTTTATGGAGCTTGGGAGACCATAGTGTGGTACTATTCTGTTAAGGTTCCCTCACAAGATTTGCTAGTCAAAAGTTCTCAGTCCTTCTTGTATATATAGAACATGGAAATATATAGGGTCTGTGTCTGATTGTGTTTTTCTTCCTGAAATTTAATTTTGGTGAGTCATGAAAGCTGAGATTAAATCCTCTGAACACAACGCAGGTAAAGGGTAACCGTGAGAACACATATTTAGTTTTGCATTAATCTTAATGTTTAAAATGGACTTAGTTTTATCACTCTCAGCTATGTGGCATTTTTTTTATTCCAAAACTGTATAGCAGGTTCAGTTGCTTTACTTTTCATGTGAGTGGAGAACATTGATTTTACTTATATGGCAGACTGATAGTGTAGATGCAGTTGACACACGCTGTGTGCCATAGTAACTCTTAACACAGTTTTGTAATCTGTGGAAGGGTAGCAATTCACACATAGAGCAATGCATTTTAAAAAAAAAAAAAAAAAAAGTCTCTGTCAACCTTCTCCAACCCAACGTTTAAGAAAATGTTTGCTCAGTCTAAATCACCATCTCACACTGCTGCTGACTCATGAACCAGGATCAGTTTGCTTAGTGATTGTTGATGCCTTGCTATGCATGTGAAAGCATTAAGTTGTCAGTTTAGCAAAGTGTCATTTTTCAAGACAGTGCTTGTCGCTTTAAGCACATGCCCAGTACTGGTTTGTGTATGGAGTACATTCATGCCAAGTGTTTTTGAATTTTCTTTCAGTGATTTTTTTTAGGTTTTTGAGGAACGCTCTCATTGTAAGCAGCAGGCAGTAGCCCCCAGCTTTGCTTCAGCAGGCCAGCTGTTCACAGGCAGATGTTGCTCTGTACACACTGGCAGAACCAACTCAGCTCTTCAGTCAGCAGCAAGAAAATTTGCTCAAGGGTTGCTTTTACGGGGGGATGTCTTTGGAGGAATGTGATGGCAGAACAAAGCAGTGACTGCTTCAATTTCTCTGCAGAGCTAGCAATCCTTGGAGACAGAAGCCCTGCTCTGTTCCTTTTCTGGCAGCATCCTTATGTCTTGGCGGGGAAGGGAGGGAGAGAATGTTCCGTATCTGGAACAGTTCTGCAAAGACCCTCGTACCATTACAAAGTGGACTTACTGCTGAGGAAGTTCAGTGGTATCTATACTGTAGTTAAATAGCACTGTGTCATATATGCAGACAGATGTGATTACAGTAGCCTGCAGGCACACTTTGGCCTGAGATCATGTTAGATTTCGGAAGAGAGGCTAAGAAAACTTGAGCTTACTGTGCTTGGATGGATGGTCTTGGAAGACCTACATTACTGCTGAATCTGAGGATGATTTAGTGATTTTTTGCTTTTTATATCCTGTATCAAACCAGTATTCTTCCAGGATGTGAGAGAACAATATCTGGAGGTTTATTGCAGGTAGGACTAAACTTCCCCATCTGTGTGTTCATGTCGGGTCTAACTGCACATTCCCCAGAGTAGCAGTAATAACATTTAATATCATAGTCCCTGCAGCCTGAAATTTGAAAGAGCTAAAGTAAAGTTTTACTATCTCTGATTTGGAAACAAAGGATGTCATCATTAAATACCAGTACCTTGCATGTTTGTGTGGAAAAATGAAATCAGAGAAACTGAAGTCCTTACCTGCCTTTTGTCGTTATCTACTTGACTACAAATCTTTCCCTGAAATAAGGCTGTTTAATTCGGGTGTTATCTTCAGTGATCATTTTGCCTTCTTGAGTTTCCCCCATGGTTTTATTTCAGATTGGGAATCTCTGTTTAAATACTGTAACACAAAGTTCTTCTAAGCCAAGGGTTTCAGTCAAATTGACTTGGGTTTTGGTTATGAAGTCTGTGGATCTTCTCGGTGATTTGAAAATCTCTCAAGGGGAGGCTCAGGCTTTTATGTAACAAACTTAGTTTATAGTCTGCTAAATATTTTTATGCGCAGCATGGAGAAATGGGAAAATACGCCTCTCCTTATGACTGGTGTGGATGAAGTGATTCCCACATGTATGGTTTGTAAAGCAATCTGAGATATGCCGGTTCATTAATATGAAATGCAGGTGTGTTAAAATGGCAGCTGGCCATTTTATCTCTCTGCTGCACTGTGTTGTTGCTTACATAATTAACTGAGAGCCATTGTAAATTATGAAATTTTACAGGTAAGCAAAAACTGAAGGCATAATGCATTGCTTCGATTTACCCGAAGTGGTGAGTTTTGTTTTTATAATGATTCCTGCTTATACTAATAACTGGTCCCCAGTGTATTCTGTAAAGTAACCACATTCTAATAAAATACCTCACTCCAGTGACTCTTATTAAATATTCTGTGAAAACAAAGGAGATAGAGTAGTTGTTTGTGCTACTGCTGAGGGTATAATTAACAAGGTTTGACTGTAGCTGTTGCCAGAATTAGCATACTTTCCACGTAAAAATCCCTGTTAACAGTGTTAAGATTCATATTTCAGATGTATTCACAATTCACAGTTGATCAAGATAATGTAATCCTTACTAAGCAATCTATCTTGCCTGAATTATGTTGAATCACGCGAGTACTTTGTTTAACTCCATTGCAAAGAATCCTCATAGAAAAACAACTATCCAACAGCTGAAGGAGTTTCCTTTTTGCAGGGAATCACTAAGGAATCCGGGAATCACTAAATGTGCATGCAGCAAAGTCCCATCGGCTCCTTCCTTCCTTCTCCTTGGTATAAGCTGTAGGCTTGCTACCACCAAAACCTACCGTATTTTAAAATGATAGTCAAGGTTAATAGAAGGTGATGCATACTTGACCAAAGTAGAACTGAAACAATAGAATTCAGGAGACAATGCAAGTTCTGAGCTGGAGAAGCTGACATTTGAATACAAAACAAATGGCATGATGAGGTGGAGACTGAAAGCTAGAATCTGGTCTGTTTTTTAACTAGGCAGTTGAAGATGTGGAAAACTGAGATGTTTGAACAAAGTGACAAACACAGAGATGGTGGCTAGCTGGTAGTCAGTTCACACATGTGGAAAGGAGGATGAAGAACAGCGTGCAGCTAAAATAGCTGAGTTTTCCAGTTCTGCAGATCGCTTATAGATTTTAGGTGGCATTGATTTTTGTCAGTAGTAATAGATCCTAAACAGGATCTGAGCTGAATTCGCATTTGAAATCAAAGTCCTGGCAATGTGCTGCTGGGAAAAGGGACAAAATGTGCCACACAAGGCATGTGTGTTTGTATGAGCAGGGTGGAAGCGTATTCCATAAATACAGATGCTGAGAAAACCACTGATTTGGCAGCCCTTGATGCCCTGACGAGGCCACAGGAAGGAAGCGGCCTGCCAGTTGGCCAAGGGAGCTCCTGGTCAGGAAGATGGAGCAGCAAGCGTTCGTGCACAGTGCGAAGACAGTCATGGAATGAAAATGGGTGCTGTTTAGGCTTGTGGGTGTGTGTCCAGGGTTATTTTGTAGTGTGGACTGAGTCTTATATTCTTCAGCAAAAGGAGTGCTTTCTTTACCAGGGCTTTGCGATTAATGGACATGACAAAGTTTGTACTCCAGGATCAGTTTTTGATGAAGCTATTCACTTGTCTATCTCTGGGCTTAATAGCCCCAAACTCAACTCTCTGGCTGCTGCCTCGCCAGGCCAATTTGTTAGCTCAGGTCTTTGCATAGAAGGATGGTGTCCCTGATGTTTGGGGTTTTTTTTTGAGATCACACACTACTGACGTGGTGGTTGTATTGTACCTGTGACCTCCTTTTTATCGTACCTCCTTTTTATCGTACCTGTGACCTCCTTTTTAGCCCGTACGCTTTGGAGCCTGCAGTAGGTGCCCTTTTATCACTGGGAAATAACAAATCACTCTGGCAAATTGTCAGGCTGTGCCTCTGGAAGTTGTTTTCCTCTTTTTCAACTGCATGCACAAAATGATTTTTTTTTTTTTTTTTTTTTTTTCTGGCAGCGTATAAAACAGCTGGAAATCCTGGGATACCCGGCAGAAGAGTGCTGCGGGGTTTTTTCTCCCCTACCCTGGAGTCCCCGCCTTCGCGTCGGGCGGCCGCGGCGGAGCGGGGCGGCCGCGGCGGAGCGGGGCGGCCGCGGCGGAGCGGGGCGGCCGCGGCGGAGCGGGGCGGCCGCGGCGGAGCGGGGCGGCCGCGGCGGAGCGGGGCGGCCGCGGCGGAGCGGGGCGCCCGTTCGGTGGGAAGGGCTGCCACCTCGTGGGGCCCGGCCGCACGGCACCCGGCCCTGGCACCGGCCCTGCAGGCCCCGCGGACTTCCAGCCTCTTCCGGAGGCTGGGGAAAGGCGCCGCTTCGCTTCGTGGGCTTTGCAGCTCCATTCGCAAGGGCGACAGGTTGTCAGCACCAGTCGTACTGCTGGTGCTGCTAAAACAATGGGGAAAAACAAACAAAAAAAGGTCTTCCTGTAGAAAGACTTTCTTTCTGCTTTCCCTCCTCTGAACAGCCAAGCGTGCTGAAAGCGTGGGAAGTAATGCAGAGCAGTGTTTCGGTGCCAAAGCAAAAATCAGTGGGGTTTGTGCTCTTAAGCGGTTCGAGAAATGCCACTTGTCGCTGGCCGTATCCCACAAACGCGCTGCGGCAGTGGGGCGCGTCGCTTCAGAGCACCTTCATGGTGCCGCGGCGGGCGTCCCCTCGGTGTCACACAACGTGCACGTACGCCCGCTGTTGCTTGAGGGACAACATGGCAACAGGTATTTAAACTAGCGTTTCATCAATGCTGTTCACCAGGTGGCTGGAGCCACCCGCGCATGCACTGGCGGGTAAGCTGTTCGGAGCACACCGGTGCGAAAATTTATTAGATCAATGCAGGAACTGCATCAAAGAGATGGCGCTGGTTCCTCGTCTGTAAATCACAGTAGAGACAGACAATACATCACGGCCTTCAGACTGGAGTCCCGTATATCACTTTATCGATAACTTGCATGAAATATATTAATATATGACTTCAGGCAGCATACTTTGTGCTAAACCTTAACTAACGCTGGCCAAAAGCAACCTTGTGGAGCAGGTTACCACTGTGTGTGTGTCAGAGGGAGACTGGGATGGTACAAGGCCCACTGTTATTCTGCACTAAGCTTGTCGTTCCTTCCTGCTCAGAAAACAGTTATTTCTCCCCTTTTCACCATCCAGCCGGGACACTGAAATGGGACGATGGCGATCGGACAGGACAAGGCAGGAGGGGTGCTCTGCAGGTCCCCCCACGCCGCAGCTGCCCACAGGAAGGGGTCACCCCGCGGTGCAGTGGCCAGGCCGCCTGCCCCCGAGCCCCCGGCCCTCCTCAGCGCCCTGCCTCGGCAGGGCCTCGCCGCCGTCCTGCCCCACCACAGATGGCGCCTGGCCGCAGCCAGGGGCAGCCGCGCGTGCGTCTCGTGTATGTCAGCAGCTTCGGCTCCCACCGCTGCGGCTCCGTCATCCGCTATGGCGGGGGCCATCGACAGGCTGAGGCGGGCCGGGCCGGGCCCCCGCCTTCCCAGCCAAGCCCCACGGGGGAGGCCGGGGGCCTGAGGGCTGCCCCGGCGCCGGGGGACAAGGCCGGCCCTGGGCCGCCCGCCGCTGGCGGCAGGGCGCAGGCGGTGGGGAGCTGTGGCGTGGCAAAGCCTGTCAGCCGCCATCGTGGTACGTGTCTGGCAAAGCCTGTCAGCCGCCATCGTGGTACGTGTCTGGCAAAGCCCGTCAGCCACCATCGTGGTACGTGTCTGGCAAAGCCTGTCAGCCGCCATCGTGGTACGTGTCTGGCAAAGCCTGTCAGCCGCCATCGTGGTACGTGTCGTTGAGGCCTGGGGACCTCTGCGTGCCTGGGCACGGCAGAGCGCAGGGCTGAGCCCCTGCCATGTCCTCCTCTCCTCATGGGCAACCCCTTCCCTGCGGTGCCAGGGTCTTCCCTTGCAATCAGAGTGTGCACGCTGAGGTGAACACAGCGCAATTTTTTTTTGTTAATGTGCCCAGTACTGATTGTACTAGGTATTTAGGCAGGAGGTGGAACATGGTGTTAAACTCACATGAGTGAACAATTTAATATTTTTGCCCCAAACTCTTACGCTGTTGAGCTACAGTGTCTCCATCCCGTAAGGTGAGGCAGCTGCCTGCAGTGCAGCCTTCCCGTCCCTTTCTGTGACAGCTTATTTTTGGCCTTATTGCTATGTCCAGCAGGGCTGCTCTGTTACACACCAAACTTTTGGGTCCTTTCCGCCTCTTCTCAGAAGATTCCCGCCCAACCAGAGAGCCACTGTGCTGCTGGCTCCTTTGTTGCTGTGAGAGCCCGAAGATGTTTCTTAATTTTCGGTCTTTGTGGCTGGGACCAAAGAAAGTTGGGATGGGCATGGGTGTGGGTGCCTTTTTTAAAAAAAGCAAACAAAAAAGATTAGGCAGTTTTCCACTGACTGTGATCTGTTATGAAACATAGCTCTGCTGCACAGGATGAAATGGAGTGAAAATGGAGAACATGACCTGGCTTCTGGAGAAGAAGCCGGGGTGTGAGCTGGAAATGATGGGTGACACAGATAGGGTGGTCCTGAATTTACTAACTTGTTGCTCTTGAGAGATTTTAATTTTCTTGGTTTTTTTTTTTCCCCCCCTCCTCCTAAAAGCCATTTTTCTAAAGATGACAAAGAGAAATGTTACATTAGTCTGTAATTAAAACCACCAGTTCTGCTGGGTTATTATCTAAATGATGCAACCTGTGGCTCAGAGGCAGCCTGTGACTATCGGTAACTCAAAGCCTTGCTCCTGCACCGTGGCTGCCTTGGGTATCTGGTGGTGCGGCTGTGGTGGCCTTGGATGCTGGTTTGCCCGCAGCCCTGCTGCGGCAGGGGACAAGCCTGCGGCTGTGCCCACATTCAGCATCCCCACATGGGTCACCCTTTTGCTCAGCTCATGCCATGCCCTGCAGCAGCTCCTTGGAAAGCCGCCGTCCTCACCCCACTGGGAACTCACCTGAGTCCTTCCTTCTTGTGGCTATGTGTGTCTTGAGTCCACAAGATCAACCTGCCCTTCTTGCTTCTGGTTTTTAGTGCTAGCAGAGGTGATTTGTCTGATTTCTTGCCTCAGTCTAGTCACCATTTCCTCTTTGAGTTCAGGCAGTATTCTAGTACCTGCCATAGCAAAGGGAAAAAGAAGGACTTAAAAGCTAGTTGTATTGCCCAGAAGCCTGTTGTCTTCATTTTTGGTTGCTCTACAGTTTTGTGGAGTTGTTTGTGAAATGCCTACTTGTGCCATGGTTATAATGGAAAAAATAAGCAAGATGACAGTCAGCATGATGCGAGGACTGATATCCTGTAACCTGCTGGGACCAGAAATAAGTATCCCTCTGGAAGATGGGGAATCTGCAGCTTCCTCAGGGATATATTGGAAACACTTGGAATATGTTTTCTAAACTCTCTTCCTAGGTGACCTTCAAGAGGATAAGGCTGACACTTTTGACTTTCCCTTTCCTTCAAGAAATGTTGATAAAGTAATTAAACGAAAGAAGCAAAAGGTATAAAATGTGGGAGCTGAATTAGCTGCCTTTGTATTTGAGAAAATCGCTTCCTGCTTGTTCTATGTATGTCTATGTGAGAGCATGAAGGAGATTAAAAGATTGAATTGGTAGTCTGTTACTGAAAACCTTACTTACAGAAAAGAAAAATGGTATTATTTTCCCTCTCTGGAGGCTTTAAAATTCTGGCTCTCATTCAATAAAGCACTTAAGTGTGTGCTCACCTTGAAAAATGAGAGTAGGCTGTTGATTTAAAGCCTGTACTGAAATGCTTTGCTGGAGTGGGGCCAGGGTGCTGCACACCTTGCTGGATGAAACCCGGCAGGGAAAAGCTCTGCAGCTCCTCTTCCTCTTCTGCTTTAAGCAAAGAAATCCCACCAGTTACAAATAAGCGAAGGCAAGAATCAGAGGTATTAACGCTATACTAGTAGCAATACGAAATTACTTTCTGTTTCACAAATGTATTTCTGTTCCTGTTCAGTAGTTCTACAAATGCTTGAAATTTTAAAAGGCACATTTATTAAAACAGTAAATCATTATGATATTTTGTAATGTGTGAAGTACAAGTAATCAGCTAGACTATAATATAGTAATGTCACAGATACTTGATTTAAAACCAGCAAAATACTACTGACTTCAGAGGAACAGCTACTAACATACAGTAATATCACTCTTCTAGTACATTAAATAGTCTTCAAAAAAAATGAGGAATACGTACTGTGTTTTAGCAATAAATGTCCATGAGAAAGGAATTATCTTTAGATTTAAACTAGTTTCACGGATGGGGCCCAGCAAAAGTCATAACGTTAGCATGTTAACAGCCATTTATATTTGTTAGGCTGCCTCTCTGTCTGAATGCCTTTGTCAACAGCTCCAGTTTAATATTTTTAATGCACAAGTTTCAAATGTGCCCACTATAGAAGGAGCTTTATGCCTCTAAAATAAAGGTCATCAACATCTATAAAACAGATTAATATGGATTTGATAAGAAATAGGCAAGGCGGTTGCTATTCTGGAATCCGAGCATGGGGTCTGAATTATGCTGCTGTTGAAGGATGCATGGGAAAGTTATTGCTCCTGGAAAAATAAGCAATCTTATTTTTTCCCCCATTTTGGATGACTTTGAAGAGAGTTTAATGGCTCTGCACAGGTTTTCATAAGCTCTTCTTATCTAGAAGGGCACTTCACAAGTCCTGGATAAACAAGAGTTCTAGGCAAGAAAGGAGGAGGATATCTCACATGGAAAATCGTGGAGTAATTTATGGTTTTTGACTTTTAAATAGAAGTGATTCTTCCAGTATATCCCACATATATATATCCCTCCTCCACATCTCCCCCTTCCCAGTCGTCAACAAAAAAACAGTTGGACTTCATAATCATGCTGGAGAATTAAAGTTCTGCCCTATGGATGTTTTAATGCAAACTTTTTATATGCTTCACTGAGAAAGTTCAATTTTATCTTTCAGTCCAAAGTCTGGCATAAGGTCTGGAAAGTAATTTCAAAAATGCTTGAAGAAAATGAAAAGTTCAGAAGTCGACTCTTGACTTGCAGTCAGTTTAATGGAGAAGGTAGGCAATGAACTGATAATGTTTTATTTTACTAGAGAAAACAAATTATTAATGCAAGTACTTTGACTTAAGATACCTAGTTTTAAGGTCCATTCAGTTGGCTGTTTTGGGTAGTAGGTTTGACAACTCACAAATTATGGAATTCATTGCATACTTTAGATACTTGTAGCCATATTTCAAAAACCCTTGTGTTTCTTTGAGGGTCTTACCTGTATTAATTTGGAGGAAGGATAGCAGAAGTGTTTGCTGCAGTCTAACACTAAAGACATGAACATAAAATATCTGCAAGTTTTTCTTAACATGTGAAATATGTAATTAAACTATTATTACAGATCAGTCTAAGGCAGTATTTGTATAAATAATAATTTATTTTTTCACACAGGAAAATAGTGGCTGGTTTCATACAGACAATAAATAAATTAGATGCTCCCCAAAGGTAGTAGCTGTAACACAATTTAATATAACCATTGAACATGTTCTCACACTGTGCCCTGAATACAGCTATTTCATTACTAGAAAATGCCTCGGGAATTAAAACTGGTGCTCTGCATTGAGACAACTTCAATTAGAGACATTGTAGTTGCTGCACAATTTAAGATACTACAGTGTATGCTTACAAATGTAATTGGAATTTCTGGCCTCACAGTCTGATGAGTTTTTAGGAAAAAGAATATACTAATCCATGAAGAGTTACCAGGCAAGTTAAAAAATGACATATTCACCCGCAGCGCCTCCGCCTAACTTAACATTTGCGTTGATGGAAGTTTTCCACATGTAGGCATGTTAGGGTATATACCAAAACGTATGTCCATTGTTGCCAGTATCTTATTTTTGTAAAACGTTGTATGTTGCATACTGATTACATTTCCACATACATGGCAAGAAAATACACCCTCAAAAATTTTCTTCATGAGAACAAAAAAAGTGCAATTCTCATTCAAAACAGAAATCTGCCTACCCCAATGGATGTCCCCTGCGACCTACAGTGGATGTTATTGTAATAGTAGAAGAAATTCCACAATATGTTGCAACAACGCATTCCGCAATTATTCTGCAAATATTCTGCATTATGTGGAAAAGCACTTCTTCTGTTTGCTTTAAAACCAGTTCCTGATTAATGTGGTTGTTATGAGATGCTGGGTATTAATTATGTGCTATTCATATTCTTCATACCAATCATGATTCCATTGGCCTCTGTCATATTTCCATTTAGTTCTCTCTCAAGCTGAGAAGTTCCAGTCTACTAAATCTCCTCATATGGAAACTGTTTCCTGGCTCTGATAATCCTTATTCTCTTATCTTTGTCATAGATTAAAATGCTGTCTGCTTCTTTATATGGTTCATCCATAGTATTTGTTTGTGGTAATGGGAGTACTTAATTGCAACCTTAACGCTGTATCTGACTCATGCCTGTGTAAGCGAGCACCTGTGAAATATAACAATTCCACAGGGTTGGGCATGGGCACCCTTCCTCCTGAACTCATCCGTTCCTGCTAGCCAGGAGAGGTTTGGCGGAGGGGAGTGCGTGTCTTCTGCAGGACTTTTTCCTCTATAACACTTGTTGCAGAATCCATTGTAACACTGTGCTTCTCTACCTAATATAAAGGTTTTGATCTAGCAGCTTCCACATACTTTCTCCTGCAGCTTAGATAATTGCAGAAGTTTTTGTGCACAGCTATTAATATATATGTAGGACTTAGCAGTCACTGAAGAAAAAAAAGTCTTCCAGGTCTTTTGTTTGCTTGCTTTTAGAAAAAAGGGAAACAAGAGACAAGGAAAAATCTTTAATATGTGATTGCCTCCAAAATTTCAAGTTATTGTAAAAAAGTGAAGAATTCTGTTGATACAAAAGATCTCCTAGGTGGATTTACCATCTCAACATAATGGCTGCTAATCTGCTTTTCTGTTATGGACATGCAGTGTGCTATTTTTCCTTTCTTTTTTTTTCTTTTTTTTAAAAAAAACCAAACCCAAACAACCCAACCAACTAAACCCCCTGCCAACACTTATTCTGTCCTTAATTGTAATTGTACTTCATTTTTCAGGATCTTTAATTGAGAATCTACTATTAAGCTCTATTTAGGTGAAAACCATCAATTCTAATACCTTCTTTCTAATTAGCAGATTTTGCACAACATCAAATCAAGGAATAAGTCTCCTATTCATCTGAATTTTTCATTAAACAAGAAGTAAATGGAATAATTCTGGCAGACATTTAGATATGGATCAACAAATGTGAATAAACTGGGTTCATTTTTATCTTTTTTTTACTAGATTAATAAAGCTAAAAAATTAATGCTGCATTTTATTGCCTCTATAAATAGTTTTCTTGAGAGAACAAAAATGTACTTGAATTCTAATGCTACCTATTTAATCCTTGGAATTCTGCAATTAAGATTAGATTCAGTGTGACTGAAAATGACAATTTGCCTCCACATAATATTCTCCCACAGGCAATGACATGAACCAAAGTTTACAGAATGAGGCATCCTACCTGGACAGGGTATGTATGTAGTCTGTTAATTGCCAAGCAAGCCTAAATGCTAAAATAAACAAAATAATCATATTAAAAAGACACACTGATATTGTTTAATGTTACTAATAAGTACCAGTTGTATACTTCAGTATTACTGACATTAGGCTCAAATGTTTTTCAAGATTTCCATGATGTTTGGGAAGCAGAATAGCTCTGTCCTCAGCAGGAAGTGCTGTGTGCATTGCCAAGGCTGGGAGGTCGATTTTGCCTTTTTATTGAGCTAAATCCTTCTGTGATGGTCTAAAGTAAAATCTGAAGAATCTGAAAAAAGTCTTTATTTGTCACACTATATCTGACTTTTTTTTATATTTAAAGGGAATGCACCACTTCTGTCATCTTTTTTCTCTAGGAGGAGTCCATCTTTGGCTGGGTATAGCAAGAAAATAAAGGAAGATTCAATACAAAAGGAAATATAAAAGTAGTGAAAGTTTTTATTTGGATCTAGTTCTTACAGAAGTCTGTGGCAAGACTGCAAGTGATTTCAGTGAACACAGGTTCTCTGTTTGGTGTATGTGCTTCTACAGTTTAAGATGTTTGTTTTTTCAGTGGCTTAAACAGCTCTGTTGCAAGATACTTATGTCAAGTCATTAATTCTAGTATTTCACTTAGCTATTAGTTTTCAGAAGCTTTTTAATGAGCATAATATTGTGACAGTTTGCTTGCAAAAGAATAGAGATACATATTTAGTGTTGACTCTGTATTTATATCTTTTTTTTTGTAGCTTGTCAGAATCATAAGCAAACACAAATTCAGCAAGGCAGAACTCCACACAAGATATAAAGAAACACTTTTTTCTTACTGATTTGAATAATTTTGACTTTATTATACTAAAATAATACACAATCACCCTTCTGTTCATTCATCCATTTATACATGAATCTCAGCAAGTATTTTGAATATGAAACCAGGTGAATGTTTTCTGTCTTAGTGTTCATTGTGAAGCACATAATGATATCATCATAATCAGAAGGTATTGTTTATCTAGCTGACTTCAATAACACAATATAATTTTCTTCTGTTACGGCGTTTCATACTTGAACTCCTGATTGACTGTTAAACCCTTTTAAACTAGCAAATTGTGTAAATGGAACGTGAAGACTGCATAAAAATAGTATGTATATGAATTTCATCTCTGTAGATAAAACATTCACCTGTCACAATTAGATGTCCTTGGTTTCAATAAAAGGATTGTTTTCTTATTGCATAATGCTTTAGCGTTTGCAGATATAATGACTGGAATGTCAGAGTGTTGAGCTTTAATAACATGCTAGTGATTGTGTCATTAAGCAGCAAAGCATTTGGAAGCATTTAATCACTGTTTTCTTAATAGTAAAAGTGCAAGTATATAACTGGAATGTGCCTTTTTGATGACAGCTCTGGCATCAAGGTTCTTTTCTGATTTGTGGTTGAGTAATATTCTGATTTTACTTAAAATAGTTGACATTTCAGCTTGGAAAAGGAAGTGAGAAAGTAAAGTATTCAATCAAGATGTGATCATTTTTCTGGCAGAGCAAAAATGTCATAGTTCTTTGGTATTTTCAAAATACATGTTTGGAGTCACACTTTTTTTCTTTTCTTCTTTTTTTTTTTTTGTACTAAGGGAAATGGTCTCCCTGTTCCCACAGTTCTATCAATGAAATGTTTGCATTGAGAGTATTTAGTTTATAATCCTGGATTGTAAACTGTGGAGTTGTTGCTCTAGTGTTTCTTTTCTTGTAAACTACAGCTGCAGTTGGTACCTTTACTGGCACAGACTTAAGCGGCCCTGAAAACAAAGCTTTTCTTCCAGGTGCATAATTGCTGCTTTTACAGGATAGATGAGATGCATTAACCTAAATCTCTGAATTAAATTCAGCCAACACATTAAGATTCTTTGGATAAATATAGACCTTTGTCTGTGGGATTATGCTAAAGGAAGAAATTATAAAAGATAAATATGGCCCTAGTTCATCCCTATCCATAAATGTCTTATAATCTGAAAAGTCTGTACAGGTTGGTTGTCAGTAGCTGCCAGGGCTATCTGCTAGTGTTTTATCTGCACGCTGCAGTCACTTCATATGTGTAAATGACCAGAAGGTGCAAGGGAAGACTCAGACCCTATAAAACAGGTTTGATCTTTTATTCGTACACATTTGGAAATGGAGGGGTGGTAGCTTCCCCTTTGTGTCTTCAGGGACCAGTGAGGTGTGATAGTCTAGCCCCAGCATTGCCCAGCTTCAGTGGGCTTTTGCTAGATTTTGTGGGGACACAGAATAGCCTGGACTTACACCCTGTGCAGCTCCGTTTTCTTTCAGGTGTGATTTGAGAGGGAGGGCCTATGCCGTATCGGCTTTGCCGTATGGCTTTATCCTTGTTAACATCCTGCTAATCAAGAGAAAGAACTAACTACTGCCTTCCTTATTAATCCCAGCAAATCTGTCTTCCTGCCTGCTTGTCATAGCCATTGTCCAACATGCCTTCACTTCACTTCTAGTTCATTCCAGAATGCAGTTCATGTCCAGAGTGGAGGCTGGTGAGCAGCAGTGCTTCTCAGCCTGCAAGGTGTGTGAAACCACAAGTAAGAGCCAGCAGCCCCTTCCCCAGAAACCCTGTGGTGCTGGTGATGTAATTAACTTTCAGTTGGCAGTGTTTTGAAAGGGATCTTACATTTCAAGTCACTTTGGGCCAGAACAGCTAATGCAGTGGGGCAAAAAGATATATGCTGATTTAGGTTCAATTTCTAACTCTTTGGGTGATGAAGTCTAGCTTATTAATGTCGGGACCAGATTTCAAAGGTACCATTGTGAACAAGGGTAATCAGAGCAGTTAAGCTGCTGAAAAAAAGAGTCTGGAAAAAAACCTAGCTCAAGATATACAAACCAGACCAGCTGACACATACACAATCACCACCTGCGCAGACCTTTGTAATAAGGCATTCTTTTTTTTTTTTTTTTTCTCTTCATATGACCATTTAACTGTAAACTGCAGAAAAGAAAGTAATTGTTGTGTTGCATTAAAATATGCTTATATGATCTGAGTAAGTAATATTTTCAACAAGAAAAAAAAAAGGGTTGGTTTAGACAGGAAAACCTTTATTTAAACACTCTTTGTTAAAAGGAGTCAGAAATAAATAAAGGAACCTCAGGGCACTAGATCATATACTTGAGATTCAGAAAACAACTGATTGTCCTCTGAAGTCCTTAATCATCACTGCAGAACAAAAAGCAAGTGTCGTATCATCCTGCTGTGGTTCCTGGGAAGCCGTGTTGTTCTTTCACGTTCTTCAAAATGCATAACAGTTACCTGAAGTTTTTAATAACAAATCTCACTTGGAGTGTGAACTGAAGCAGATGTGCAAATACAGAGGTCACACTTTGTCTTTGTTTTGCCTTGTTCTCAGTACATGATTTACCTTTCTACAGAAAACAAAAACTCTAGTTTATTCTAAAAGTTTGAAAATTTTTCATCTCAACCCTATGAACAGTTGCCAAGAGATCTGAGGAGGTACCTTGTGATATAGAGGTGGGAGGGAGCAGCCAGGACACACAGAGTAACCGAAGGCATTGCTGCTGAATTCTTGTTATCCATAAATAATAGTGTCAGCCACTTGTCTCAAGATCTTAAAGTTGGTGTGAATAAGTGTTTTGTACTGTGTTTTCATAGATACAAATGACTCTATATGAAGGTAAGCAATGGAGAGTAAAAGGCCTTTGGTTTTTATATTGCTATTCCATTCTAGTTAGAGATTTATTGGTAAAACAAAGTTTAGCTGGAAATAACAGATCTGCTGGGCCTGAAATGTTTTGGTTGAAGCTATCCCATTTGGTGAGCTCTTGCCAAATTCAACTCCCCTGGTTCCTGGAGCACTTCTTGGCTGGTCAGCCCAGAAAACGCAGCCTCCTCTGTCTTGGAGTAGCCTGTCCAATGGCACCAAGGACTGTCCAGGGCTTGGGGGCTTGACATGCCAGCTGGTGGGCTTGGGCTACCACTTCCAACCTGCTGTAAAGCTAAAAGCAAGAAAATCCTGGGAGCTTGAACTCCACTTTGATTTCGATGTCTGGAAGTGCTAAGAGGCTTGGCTAAAGCAGGACTGCCAGAGCTCCTGCACTCCCTGACGTGGAGCTGTGCCTTTGGGCCTGCTTCCCAGGGTAGTCCTCAGCATCAAAGCTGCACCGGAGCCAGAGGGTCTTGGGAGCTCCCACAGCTACTGTGTGGAACTGATGTTCGCAGATGCTGCTGCTATTGCCGGAGATTATGTCACTGATCAGCTGCAGGCTCGGGAACTTGGGAATTGTGTTTTGGAAGTGTTTTGATGTTTCTGAAGTGACCTTTCTGGGAATTTCCAGTTTGTGGGCATTTTCAAGAGTTTGCTTCCTGTTTGATTTGGACCAATGCCACCAATTCAGATAAAATCCCATTTCCCGCAAACTGGAGGCTTGGCTTGCCAGGCAGCTCTTCTGCTCATGCCCCATCTGCTCTGGTGTGGTGATGAATCAGATTCCTCTGTCCTAACAGCAGAGGTTCCGCAGCCCCATGGCCTGTGAGGTTATCATAACTTGGCCATTACAACATAATCAATCACAAGGGTTAGTAACATTTCATTGCTGATACCTTCCATGAAAAGATTTCAGCTCTTAAGCAAAACTTGAGACAGGATGTGGAGTTTCTAACATGGTCAGATTTCAGGAAAGTATAAGGTGACCTTTGTCTTCACTGAACATTTACATCCAGTAAATGTCTTTGTCTTTAGGGCCCTCTCTGCTAGTCAATGTTCATATTTTAACTTCAGAGATTTTAACACAATTTTGCATGGGCTCTGACTAAAGAATAGCCTTCAGCAGGCAGTTCAGTTATGGGTTTTTTTGGGGAGGGAAGTGACTGAAAGCAAATTTTGGGCATATGTGACATTTAATGTGTGCAGTAGGGCCTTAAATGTAAAACAAGACAGGATGCAACTTTGATTTATAGCTCTTGTAAATAATTCTCAGTGACATGGGCAGGTTTGTGTATTATATATATTTTCATTGCATAAGCACTTATATAACTACAATGATAGGAATTTGCATAAAAAACCAAAGCAGCCATACTTTGATGAGTTTAACATTATAGGCTTCCCAGCAAATTAAAGTAGCAGGGGAACCTATTGCTTAAGTGGAAGTTTACTTTATGAGCAAAAGAGCAAAATTTATTGAAGCATATTAAGGCCACAGTGAATTTTTAATAAATATTCACAGGCAGTTGCTCACTTGTTAGTGACAGCATTGTGGCCATCTGATCTGATGCAGAAAAATTCATGTTTGAAAGTTTCTGCCTGCCTAGTAGCTAGTGAAAAATCAATGTGTGTAGCTGCAGTTTCATTTTGTTAGAAACAGAAGGTATGGAAGCCCCTAAGGAAAAAGGGAGTATGCCTTGATGCAGAGAGAGGCTGAATACCTCCTGGAAGATGCTGAGTACTTTCACCTCCCATTGACTGTGGCACCTCTTAGAATGGGCTATATTGTATCTTCTGCACTGTATGTATGGGGCATATTAATGAGAGGCTCTCTTCTTCGTCTGAATTGTGAACCCACGTGTGTCTCATCCGAGTGGTTCAGCTGAACTGCGGATGTTGCTGGGCTGCTTGTGAACATGTCTGATTTGTGTAGTCTCCCAGAGATCATGACAAGAATACATTCATGCTGTGAATGTGTGAAATTTATTGCACGCCTGGCATTCCTGCATAGACAAGGAATGGACAGAGATTAAAAGAGCTGTGTGGGAAGGTTCACTAAGGCACTGACAAGTGTTCCGTCTCTTCCAGAATCTTTGTAATCTCTTGTATTGTGAAATGAATAATAAATTAACATGGCTTTTTTTCCTCTTCTGCTGTATGCTTATTTTCTTGTTCCTATTGTGTGTGTGACAGGAAGTCGGTGGTGTAATTCTGTATAGTGGATGAGCTCCTCCACAGCAATGACTACAAGTAGTTAACCCCAACTTAAAATGTACATGATTGCTTTTTACAAGCCTTGGTATTTTAAATTCCTTTAACTACATATAGAGTAAAAATTCCTGACTGTGGTGCTAATTTGTGCAGTGATCTCCCAAGGAAAAGAACAGAAGTGCCCTCCTTGCTTGACTCTGTTGTCCTAGACTGAACAAATCAGTGGAGGATGAGCAGTGAGGAGCAGTTTGGAGCATGAGCAGGGAAAAAAGACTGTCCTTTTACAACCTCTACAGGTCTGCAGTTCACTCAGGCGAGTATTTTAGTGGTAATAGTCCCATATGTTGGGTTTAGGTTGAGGTTGTGGCAAGATTCCTTCCCCTGTTGATGTGCTCTGTCTCAATGTTACTTTCCATCCACATCATGGTGTTTTTTCTCCAGAAAAACACATACTGGAATTCTCACTGTATGTATTTGTTAAGTCACAGGACTCAGATCAGGGCTGGGTTTGGTGTAAACTGTCTCCTGAACTTCTGTACTGGTTTTCGTTGTTGTATTAGACTAATTTTGAAAGGAATTAACATGAATGTTTGAGAAAGAAACCTGACCTTTTGGTAGAAGAGTCTGAGGTGCCTGATATTCCTCCTAAGGATTGCCCTACCTTGACTACTGTGACTGGTCTGACTTCCTGCGACTTTCTCCTCACTTTGTGCCTTCAAGTTGTGTTGTTTCTCTTCTTAGTTATTGCTACTGCCTGTTCACATGTTTTCAAATACTTTCATTGAAAGCCTGATCCCAGTTTTTCAATATATGAAAACAGATAAAAATAATGTTACTGATAATAATGAACAAGAACACTATAGGGAAAAATGCGCAATGTGCAGGATATATATTTTTTGAAGAGAGATGAGCATAAGAATTTCATGGATCAAGGAGCAAGTAAGTAATATTCATTAACCCTGAAGACAAGTTGATTTCTATGTTCAGGCTTGAAGTGGGTAGAGGTTGAACTATTCTGTGACTGACATTTTGTTTACAAGTTGCAGAATTTACACTACAGTGAAATGTTATAGCCAAGCCCTATTACAAATATCATGCCTCTTAACGGCAGCCAATAATCTTCAGTGTAAACTGATAATGAAAACAGTAATTCTGCTCTGATTTAACTGGAAATAGAAAAGAATATATCGTGGGAGTCTTATTAAAAGAATAAAAAGAGGCATATATTTTTGTTAACAGAAGAAATATATTGTTTATTCCTCTGGGGTCTCTTGTTGCTCATATTGCTGCTTCGTCTTTTTGCCAGTCACTGAGCTGCTCTGTGTGGGTGGAAATGTCAGACTCTGTATTAGCTTCATAGGAAAATCTGTATGTTACTCTTTGATTTCTCATATTCAGTTGGGTTTCCTTTAATGTTGTCCCTAGAGAATGTTCACTTTTAGGATCTTTCTGGCAACTTTAGGCATCTATTTTTTCCATAAAGCATCCTGCTACATAAATTTACTCCTGGTAGTTTGTCTGTGAAAGAGTCATTTTGCAAAGAGTTGTTTTCAAACTGAAACGGGGCATACTGACCCTAACTAGTTACAGGGCTAGCTCAGTCTCATGGAGGAAATGGAGGTTATTGGATATAATGCCAAGGAGGGCTTTGAGACATTCAGCGTCTCTCTGCACATCTCCCTCCACCACAATGCCAAAATTCTCAGATGGTGCCACTGAAAGGCGTTGCTTAAAATGTGCTTCTACCCTGAAAAGTCATAAGGTAAAAGCAGCATCTGTTCACTTATCACAGGTTCTCACTGCTAGTACTTACAACTAAAAGTCTTCCAGTGAAAAAGTGGCTCTAACTGCCAGTGCTTGAGTGCTGGTAATGTTGAGCTGTGTTCTCTGGGTTATATGGAATATCTCCAGCAGAGTTTAGTTCTGTTTAGCTATCAGTAGATTTGCAGCTACATGAAAGGTATTTTACAGTGGTAGCAATGCACAAGAAGGAATGGGATTCATTTCATTGCCCCTTAGCTATGTTACTCTGAAGAGTATTCAAGTATAACCAACAAAAGTTAATATATTAAACTCTGTGAGCGTATCAGTATGTTCAAGTGAGTAGACATGCTGAGCAAGCAGATAACCTTATTTGCAACCTTATTTTTCATTGTGTAACCACACTTTCCATGGGTTTGCACAAATGCTTCTGGAGATTTAACATCAGTGTGTTTGTGAAGTGTTGCTTAAGACATGTCTTAAGTCAGAGATCTGCCCAGGTGTTGCTAAGGTAGTATTTTGGCTAGCAGGATATTCATTACTAATGTGCATGAAAATGATTTGATTTTCCAATCACAGAATGCATTTGCAAGCTATGAAAGACATCACTTTGCTTTTCAAAAAAGAGCTCTTATGTCCCTGGGTAATTACCAGGTGAAGGTGGAAAACCAGAATGCCATTTCTATGGAGTCACAATGCAATGTTTTCTTTGCATTTTTTAATAATATATCCCAGTCCCCCAGTTGAAAATAGCCATTTTGCTGACAGCAGAACTAGAGTAGTTCCAACATATGCATTCAGTGGAAGATAACTGTAGAGTCTCTGAATCTCTTTGGATGGCCAAATCACTTCAGATGATACAATCTGTAATATACTGAAAATTGGGGAGAGTTGCTGCAATTGCACTTTCTTGCTTGGAGCACCTGCCATATGGGGAGAGGCTGAGAGAGTTGGGATTGTTCAGCCCGGAGAAGACTCAGAGGGCTCAGAGCCAGCCTCTTCTCAGTTGTGCCCAGTGACGGGACAAGGGAGAATGGACCCAAACTGAAACACAGGAAATTTCATTTGAACATAAGAAAAGCTATTTTACTGTGAGGGTGGCTGAACACTGGAACAGGTTTACTTGAGCATTTGTGGTGTCTCCATCCCTGAAGATAATCAAAACCCAGCTGGAAACAGCCCTGAGCAACCTGCTCTTGCTGTCCCTGCTTTAAGCAGCCAGGGTGGACTGGATGGTCTCCAGAGGTTCCCGCCAGCCTCAGTGATGCTGTACATGGAAGAAAAGAAACACTCTGATAGGAGATTGACCCAGCGCTCCTCTAGGACCAGAGGGCTTCTGCTCGGGATCTGGAGAGCGGGCAATGTCTGGGACAAGACTGGGCTTCTGTGATCATTTGCAAAGTACGTGCTTTTGGATTTTCTTACAACCTCCCCATTTGAAGGCCCTAATTATCATCCTGAGTCAAACTATCACAGTGACATTCATCTCTGGGCAGAGCACAAGCGAAGGACTTTGCAGGGTTTATAACTTGCTATATATTTGCACAGATCGATGGGCATTGATGGTTGATTTTTGGTATTACTACAATATTAAATCATTATATTGTAGTATTTTAATCATTAATCTTCAGTGAGTGTTTTTTTATGTGCTTCTTCAGACCTATAGAGCATTAAGACCTACACTTTTCCTTATCTGTGGGGTGCAACCTGCCAGCTTTCTTTGTAGGTACCTATTCCTGGTCCAGTCTGCAGCAACCTGGAGTTGTAGTTACAGTGAAAATCTTGTTGAGTCGTGAGCTGAACATGCGTCTAATGGATGGGATCTGAGGGGAATTCTGCCGCTGAACTTAAGAAATCTTTCCTGAATTTCCTGATTATGAACTCCCAAAACCTTATGACGTGATGAATTTTTTGCAGATGATTCTGAGAACATCAAAAAGCTACCTGCCAACAATTTTTAACACTCTGAGCAAAAGTTGTTCAAAGTTGAGTTTCATATCTGGCAGAACCTTATTCTTAAAAACAGAAAAACTCTCTTGGATGAAATTTTCTGTAGAAGTTTGGCCTTACGCAGAAATGTGATACAGAAAATTCCAACCCCAGCATTAAAAACTGGCAAAGCTACCGGAAGCAAGGACCATGTAAGGTGATAATAGTGGAAGGTAGTTTTAGCTGTCCCAACTCTACTGACTGCTTCTCAAGTTCTTCTCGCTCTAGACGGCTGTACTGTGAACAAGCTCATACGAATGCATTAAGCGCTCTCACTTGCTCTGCCAAAGTATGGCTTTAAATTAATTTTCACAAGTGAGTTCTAAAAGGCTTTATTATGGAAACTGTTCACGCCTTTTAGGAGTATATTTAGGTCTTGCAAAAGCTGCCAAGTTGCAAGCTCTGGAGGCAAATTCTGTATTTATAAACAAATCAGGCTAAAGTCCTCCCAAAGTATCCTCTGTCTCCAAGCAAAGTGCTTCAGCCTGATCCCGCAGGGGCTGGTGATTTCAGGGATGCTGGCGCGTGGGAGCGTGTTTGCCGGCAGGCCAGCCCGCCGCTCCGTGGCAGTACCTCCTGTTGCGGTGGAGGTATGTGTTACCAGGCTGGCTTCTGGAAATCGGAGGAGAGTCCCATACAAAGCCGAGCAGGGCCAGTGACTTGTTGCTGTCCTGCTGTTCCAGCATTCGGATGGGCACCAGAGAGCAGCGACTGACCTGGTGCAACGCCCTGCTGAGGGGCAACGGCGATGTGGGCCAAAGTGGGGGAATGGGGTGCCCGCTTGCCCCAGTAGCAGCCCCGGTGCTCTCTCCTTGCAGCACCACAGCTGCCCTGGGCCCCCCTGCAGCCCCCAGCCCTCTCTGTGACCGCATTTGTGCCGGCGCTGTGCGCTGCGGAAGCGCCACAGCTTGCTTGTGGCCCGCTCCGGCCTTGATGCAACCGTGTTCGTGCACGCACGACGCATTCGTGCAGCGCCGCAGCTGCCGCGGGGCCCTCTCCGGCCCACGCTCCCCCGTGCAGCCGCGCCCACCGCCGGCCCCGCGCTCGGCCTGCAGGGGGCGCCACCGCCCGCCGGGGCGCGCGGCCGTGCGCGGCGGGGACGCCAGGGGGTGCCCGAGGCCGCGCGGCGGCGCGCGGGGGCGCGGGGCGTGCGCGCGCGCGGCGGGCGGCGCGCGGGCGGGGGACGCGGGGCGGGGGGGGGGTGGGGGGGGGGGGGAGCTGCCGCCCGCGCCCGCCCTCAGTCGCGCTTGCGGAGCCGCAGCCGAGCGCAGGGCGCAGCGCTGTCCCTTCAGCACCGCTCCCCCCGCGCCTCGTTACCGCGAGTGACAATTAACGGAAGCCTCCCCCCGCCCCGCCGCCGCCTTCCCCCGCCCCCCCCCGCCGCAGCGCCCGGGCCGAGCCGCCGCCAGTGACCGCGTGGTTTGCAGTAAGTAGGGGCTCGGGGGCGGCGGGAGGGGCGCGGGGGGTGCCGCAGTCCCCCCCTCCCCGACACCCCCCCGCCCCGCGGCGCGACCGCCAGCGCCGCCGCCCCCGGGGGAGCTGGGAGGAGGCGACCCCCAAGCCCCCCAGGGTGTGGGGTTTGCAAGGGAGGGGTTCGGAACCCTCAAGGGGGCTGCAAGAAATGATGGGGGGGGGGGAGTGGGCAAAAGCACCCGTGGGGCCAGGCTGCCAGCGGGAGACGCACCCAGTCCCTGCGGGTGTTCGCGGGTGCGCGGCGGTGGCGGTGGTGGTCCGCACCGGGAGCGCCGTTTGCGGTGCCGGTGCGTTGGGCGCAGCCGTGCTGGGGCTCGCAGCGGGCGTTTTTAAGGGGTATTTTACGGGGTGTCTGCGTTAAGGCGCGGCAAAATGCATGCGTGAAGTCGCGCTGCGGTGCGGTACGCCGTGTGTCGAGCGGCCCGGGCGTAAAAGCCCAGGTCACCGATGCGCTAAGTCAAAGCCAACGGGGTAAGGCAGAAACCCTCCCCTTCCCGCTGCCCTTGTGACATTGCTCATCTTGCTGGTTTTAGGTCTGGAAAGCAAGGTCCAAGAATGGTGAAGCTGGGGAGTAATTTGAACGACAAGAACAACAAACAACCATCCAACGAAGATGGTTTTCAAACAGTTCCTTTGATCACACCCTTGGAAGTAAATCACCTGCAGTTCCCGGCTCCGGAAAAGGTAAATCAAAAGCAAACGGTGCTCCTGCATGATTGCCCACGCGTACGTGCCCCTCGGTTTTCGCTGCCTTGGTGACTTACTGGTCTCTGATGATATGAAATGTGGCATAGCGTTTATTCAATAAATAAAAAGGGGTTATCTTTTGTAGTGTGTTTATGTGTTTTAACATGGCAGATAAGCAGGGAACTGTCCTCCAACTCCTTCCCTCCTCGAAAAAGCCCCAAATATTCCTTCGTTAATACAGCTGGAAAAGGCTTAGTGTGTTTCTCTTGCGAGTGCTGGAGGAATTGAGGAGCCGTTTACAGTGCATTGTTATCAGTGAGATTAATTGCCTGCATTGAGAGTAATGTGATAACTCTTCCAAAATAAGCAGCTATTTTAATTATCTCGGTTAAGGTTGGTTTTCTTCTCCATGGCTTTGCAAAGCTTATTTGGGCATTGAGGATGCTGGTTTCTCTGGAGAGAGCGGCTGAGTTCCCCCATGTGTGGGGTGGTGATGGAGCAATCCAGGGATTCGTTTCCCCGATTGGCTCCAGCCAGGGGACAGCTTTCTCCCCTGCCCACTCAACACTCTCGGAACTGAATGCAGCACTAAAATGTCCAGAAATGTGCATTGGCGATTGGCTGTGGTTTGGTGGTTGGGTTATTTTAGACGCAGCATGTACTAGGAAACCTTTTGTCTATATCAATGCAGTGACGACGCATATGAATATAACCTGGTGAGGACATGATGAGACCGTAAAAATCCGTATGCCCCAACAGCCCTTACAAAAACAAAGCCTGTCTGCAATGTAGTTCCCAGATACCACAGAGATGGAGCCAACTCACCCGAAAGTACAGACAGAATGATTAGATCTCACAGGATAATGGAATAATAGTAATATTAACACTGATGATTATTGAACATATATCCTGTTTTTACTGTAGTACAAAATTAATTTTCTCTGAATACATTAGGAGAACATGACGATGGATGTGATAAAACTGTCTAGATAGACAAAC
Organism: Pelecanus crispus; assembly: GCF_030463565.1. NCBI lineage: Eukaryota > Metazoa > Chordata > Aves > Pelecaniformes > Pelecanidae > Pelecanus > Pelecanus crispus. The sequence goes on along the minus strand of NC_134650.1, from coordinate 11,570,501 downwards.
TATGTTTATTTTATGATAGAGCTGAGTCAACTGCCTTGACATCCTGGGATCCAGAGCCGTGCCAGGCAACGGAGCTGGTTTCATTCTCCATGTGCCTCACGGCAATCACGAGCAACTTCACTGCATTCAGGAGAGTTGCACTTCCATGACTTGTTGTGAATGGGAGGCTAAACTGGCCCTTATCTATGACTCTGATAAATAAGATTAAGGAAAAATAATTCAGGCAAAGCAGCACGATTTATCATAACCATCTGAAAAGTTCAGAGGAAACTCTGGATGTGGGAAAGTAGCTCATTTAATGCTAGTACAAGTGGCTTGTTGAGATCACGCAGTGTCACATGACATGAAATTTTTAAATGACTCATGTATCAGGTGAGACACGGACAACCTAACAAAAATCCTTCAAGTTAATAAAGTGGTAATGAGTGTTCTCACGATCACCATGTTCCAATTGCCTGTTGGTGAACAAACACTGGAGTCTATCGGTCTGGTGTGATTCCTTGCTGATTTTTCTGTTTAAACATGCCTACATCAATAATTCACATGTTGTTAGGTTACATTACCTTCGTTAGCATATATTACTGTCAATGCCTCTACTGACATACATATTTTTCTTTGCTGGAAGAGTGGGCTGTATCTCCAAGAGTGCTAAGCATGATTCAGAACTCATTAGAGTCAATGGTATTGATTTCTGCAGGCTGTGGTTGAGCTCCTATGTGCAGTAGGCCTGGAGTTAACGGGGACTGGAGATCCATTTACAAGGAGGAGAGGCTATTTATGATAAAAGCAAAATAATTCACAATCTGTTTCCTTTGCTGTTTGTAGAACAGATTCTGTTGGGGTGAGTTCACCCTAGGGCAGAAAGTCTGTTTAAAGACCTGCTAATAAGGAGTTGAACCTCAGGTGAAAAGCTTGGGCAAAGGTTAAATGATAGGGGGAAATTTCAGCTTTGTACTTAGGAAAGGAAAGCTGCTACTGAATTCAGTCAGACTGTGAGCCTGAGGAAGAGTAGACATGGATTTCACGTCTTTCAGAGAGTATTCTTGTTTGGACTTCCCTTGCAGTCAGGAGGCAGGGTTAAAAAAAAAAACAAAACAACCCACTAAAATTGATTTGACTTTTTTCTATCTATTCCTACAACCTGCCAGCAGCTGATTTTTAGGTTGGGAGAGTGAGAACATAAGCTAAGGCGCTTTCTGTGCCTCTTGCACGGGGTGCCGCATAAATGACCGAGGGCCCAGCCAGCTCTGGTCTCGGGGTCTGCATGCAACAGCTCAGAAGGGCTTTGCGCGCTTGTTTTCCCAAGTGCAAACCCATCGCAGCGCACTTGCAACCACAAGGAGGCAAAGCTCCGGCCCTGCGCCCTGCCTGCGCATCAGCTGCTGCCAACACAACGCCTCTGCCTCTGCAACAAAGAGCTGGTGTGCCCTGGCATTTTCCTGTAAGTGAAATCTGGGGGGAAAAAAAAAAAAAAAAAGAAAAAAAACCTGCTAAATACTCCCATTTCTGGGCTTCTCTTCGCCATTAGAGGGTATCTTCATTGAAGACAATGTGAGCTCTCAACCTGGATCTAACCTTGGGTCTGGGACAATCCAGGGTGCATCAAAACCAGAGCAAGGAGGTTTGACTGCAGCCTGGGGCTGTGTACTTGCTCTAGCTTCAGTCTGTCTGGTAAAGGAGGGGTAGTACAGGCTTTGGCTAGCGATCCAAGAGTATAGTAGGTCTGTGTGGGGCAACCCAACTGCTGGTATTCCCAGTGTGCAATAATGCCTTCACCCGTGGTGTATATTTTATGGCAAAGGTTTGCAAGCTGTGTTAATTTATAGGCTTTTTCCAGTTGAGTCTTGGATGCCTGCATGCAAGTTGAAGAAAAACAAACCTGTTGTTTGTCAGTATACTTACCTTTGCGGATCCTTAAAAGCACCCCACAAAGCCTATGGAATCTACGGAGTGAAAATTGTGTTTTAACGAAGGGCTTTAAATACCTCAGTTTTCTTCATTTTAAGGATATTTTTGTAATTGGATCACTTGAGAGTCACTCAAAGTGACTCTCAGCATTAGCCTCTATAGGTCTTTCACCAGAGTTTCATCTCTTTCGAAGTGTTTTCTGTGTCTGGCTCCCCTTTCTGAGAAAGGATACAGAGAAAGAATATAAAGAAGAGGATTTGCTCATGTGATGTAATCCCTGAAGCCCATCTCTTTTCAGATAGTTCCTTGATTACAAGAAATCATGTCGGGGATGACAGGGGGAAACACTTTTTAAAGGTATACTTAAACTTATTGGCTGTCCTTTTGGGGATGCTTTCCTAACAAGCTTGTTTTTCGAAGTACTGTGAGCTTAGCAGCTCCCTCTGACTTCTACCTTGATGCTGTTGGAAAAAATCCAGGCAGGAATTCAGGAGGCTTGAATTAGGGAACCTTTTTTTAAAATTATTGGCCACTGGACTGACTATTTCTTTTTCTACCAAATGAGGATGTCTCCTCCCAAGGCTCATGCTATTCCTCCTGCAGCATCAGCAGTCTCGTTGTTCTGTTAGCAGTTGTATGGCTGCAAGGGGAGAAATGTACCCAGGACAGTAATTTCTCTCCTAGGGTGCTAAGCCTGCTGTGTATTTATATTTACTGACCATCTTCAAGCATTTCCCTTGCCCACTGTTCTCTTGCTGGGGCGGCGTTTGCAGAAGGCAGAGACAGATGCTCTTAAATCATTTTTGCGTGGCCTTTTTGCTGAAGTCCATCCATGTAACAGGAATAATAGCTGCCACCGGTGACAAGCCCTTGAGCTGTCTTTTTATGTCTCTGAATTTAATTTCTTCTTATTCAAAAAGCAAAAAAAAAAAAAAAAAGTCTTTTTTCTTTTAGGACCAAAGGGGAAAAGGCTAGCTGTTCACTTGTTTTCCTAGGCGTAGACAAAGTGCTTCGGCTGTAATTGTTACGTGTCTCTGCAGCTTTTCAGGGACCATACTGTTTCACTGAAATTTTAAATGAGACCAACAACTGGGGACCCCTTGGTCTCATAGGCTCACTTCAGTATAATCCAGCAGGAAATGCCTCTGTTCTGGCAGTAAAAATCCTAATTTTACATAACACAAAAGTGCATGAAAGCTATTGTCAGTGCTGAAAAAAACATCCGGCATCTCTTTTGTGGGGAAAGCTGCAGAAGGCTTATCATGTGGTCCATTGTTCTTTATTTTGAATGCATCTGGAGGCTTGAGAAATAATTTCTCTGGTGACAAATTCCTGCCATCCAACCCAAGAAGGAAAAAAATAGATGTTAACTGCTCTCTTCAAATGCTTTTCCCGTTCCGTGCTCCTGCCTTTTGCCCTCCCTGGCCTCACCCCTCTCTGAGTGGCCGAGGCCACGTATTTACGCAGAGTAATCAAGAGTTCCTGAAAATCAGGAGGGTCCCTTGTGTTCACAGCCTGTCCCTATTGGCTTAACAGAAAATAATGTTTTGTCCTGGCCAGCTGAGCAGGCATAATTAATAGTACGCTGGATGAGTGCTTTTGTACCGAGGGGACTACTTGCAGCTCTGTCCTGAAATACTGATGTCAGTCTGCCCTCTGCGAAGCCCGGCCGCACGCGGCGGCTCTAGCCAGCCTGAAAGCACATGCCGTGGAGCTGGTTTTGGGGTGCTGCTACACGTGCTGGGGCCAGAGGCAGCTCAGCCTTCACTGCCGCTGTCCGGGAGGGCTCCTGGTGCAGCCGGGGACAGGTGTCTGTGCTCCTATTCACGCTGCTGTTGAGTTTGGTAGGATGGAGCAAATGGCAAAAGGAGACATGGGGCAGGGCTAGTGATTGTGGCAGCTGAAGGAAGGAAGAGTAAAAGGGAGCAGGAGGACGCAAAGGGAAGGAAAGCGTGAATAAAAGAAAGGAAGGGAATAAAAGGAGAGCATTGCGAATATGAAGGAATGGAATGGGCAGGCTGTCTTGCCTTTCCCCATCCTTTCCTGTCTCCACTTGGGATACTCTGCTTAATCCCCACAAACACCACAGTCTGAGCCTTCCTCTCCTGTGACATTTGTCCCCCTTCTGCACTGTGCAAATCCATTTGTCCTCTAAATGTGTATTTGAATGTAAACGCCGCCTGCGCTCGTTAAGCTGTAATAAATATTTGCAGCAACACTCACTCTGGCAGTGCAGTGTTTCTGGGGTAACCTTTTTGATTTTGTTTGCATGTCTTGGACAGCCCTACTTGAGGTCCTTGGCGGTTCGTGCTCCTCCTGTTTGGGTATAGCCACTATCGGGCTCCCCTTCCCCTACAGCGAACGCCTCTGTGCACGGGCGGTACGCTCACGGCAAGGCTGTGCTGTAATCCAGGCGTGCGCTCGCAGCCTGCGCAGACACCTGGGGTAGCACTCAACTACCTCACTTGCATACAGATAACATGTTGCTGCTGCAGTTCCTGAGTGCGGACAGTCTCAGGATTTGTGTAGCCTGTGCAGAAATTTCTCTCCTTAACTGCACTGCTATCGGTGTCTGCATTAGGTTGTTTAAAGCTAGCTCATGTCTCTTTTTGTGAGCTCCGTTGCCTCTCTCAAATCCAGTTATGTCTGCACTGCAATTCCTAGAGCTGCATTCTGCAGAAACAGCAGAAATGGATACAGGAGACGTGTGTTAGGGTATGGATGTTTGGCAAAGCCTGTTGCAATCTATTCTTTATTCTAACGTGAAAGCTCATTGCTGCAGGTGGAAGTTACTGCAGCAAGACTGTGAACTGAACCCCACGTACCAGTTACCGGTCTGGAAAATAAGAGTGGGTAGGGTTCCTGAGTAGTGTAAATCAGTGTAGTTTAGATGAAATCAGTGGAGCTCTGCTAATTTACCCTGGCCAATTCACCATCACTATAGCTGACTGATTGATTCTTTTGTCTGCTTTGCTATACCCTCTCCTGACTGAACCTACAGAAATAAATTTTTGTCACCCCTTCACAGCCTCCTGTGGGTTCCTGGTGGTTATGGTCACCTAGGGATTTGTAGGGAGACTTAGCTGAATAATTTCCAAGCTCCCTTTGTGCTTGCGAGCTATGGCTTTCCCTTCTCAGCTGCTTTCAGCTCCCAATGCAGCCTTTGCATTCTGTGCTGCCTTTCACTGGTGATGCCAGGGCTGATTACATTTGCTGTTTTCATCCTTTTGTGATGTTCCTTATGCCTGGAATATCCTCCTGGCACTGATTCAGGAGACCACTTTTTTCTACCACCCTCTGTGAAACTCATTTCCAGCACAACATCCATTAGATGAGCTGATACAGGAAAAAAACCCAGAGTGTTTCTACTGACTGTGGCTTTCTCCATTGACTATGGATTTGATCCCCAGGCATCCTTTTTTTTTTTTTTAAACCTTCTTTTTGCTGCTTGATATTTCAGGCATTCCATGTATTCAAATAGTGAGTAGGATGCCATGGGGACTACCATTACACACATCCCAAATGCCAATTTTAATACTAATCTCTGGGAAGTCTGCCTGTTGAGATGTGTTCATCCTGTAGATTTAGAAGCACAGCTGTCTCTCCCATGGGTTGGGACATAGTCATAATTGTTTGGGAAAGTTTTTAAAAACCTCATTGTCTAAAAATCTGGGAATTTGCAGCATGGTGATTGCCAGGTAGTCTCAGAGTACTAGGCCATGCGGTCCAACCTGTCCTGTTTCTAGCAGCAGCCTGCAAAGAAAAAGATTGTTTTAAGCCCTGAAACATGATTTTTCCATCTCTTTTCCTATACTCTTTTACTGCTAAGTATTTTAACTTCAGCTACTGTTGGCAATGTGCACGTCTCGTTTGCTCTTTGAAGCTGGCTGTGTGAGGATTAGAGCTTGTAGGTCACTGGAGAGTTTTGTGTGCAAGCAGGTGGTAAGTTTTAGCCATCCCGTGGCTTGTAGCACATAAGCATGGAGGCTGACGCAGTCACAGCAGATTTAGTGCCAAGACTGGGGGCACCATTTTGCTATCATCAGTAACCTGGACAGCACGCTACAGCTGGGACTTGGTCTAAAGTCTTTCTCAGCTATTGATGCTCAGTTGGGTAATGAAGGCAAAGGGAACCATGATGTCAGTGGCAGTGATAAGTTTATGTTTTCTGTTCTCTCTCTGCAAGGAATGAAGAAAGGCATGTCTTTGGAAGCCAAGAGTCTCATTTTCATTTAAAAGTGAACATGTCTAATCCACGTGGAAACTGATGGGTGTGTTACAACCATTTTGTGGGACTACAAAGTCCAGCTTTGAACCTGGAGGAAACCTTTCTCCTTGGTAGGAGAAACACATTTTGTTTATCTCTTCTGTCAATCTGAAAACCACTCTGAGTGAGAGACTCTTCATTATTAATAATCCTGGGAAGTACTATTTTAAATTTTTATGGTTTGCACTTTGCAGCACCTGAACCACAATATATTACAGGCACCGTGACAGTGAAGTGGGAATTACAGCAGGGCTGCATGTCCTTTTCCGAATGAATAATTTAAAGTTTTCACAATGCCAGTTATGTTAAATATTATTACTCATTTCTTCAGGGAAATCCATAGAGCTCAAACGCAAATATAAAGTGGCAATAAATGATGTTACATTTAGCCAGTCTGAGACAAGACTCAGAATTCATTCAGTTCATTTTCTGAAACACTTACTTCATCCCATTGCAGGAGAATTCTTTTTAAGGTTCCATGCTTAATGTGATACTTTTCCATTTGTCACATTTCACGTCTACTCTGCTCCTTCCTCCTATTAAAGCAAATGCTTTTAATATAGCCCACTTGGTTAGGAGCTTGCTTTCTTTTTTCTTTCAGCATCCAAAATCTCCAGATTTCCCAACACTCTCCTACTGTTTACTTTCTCAAGGTTGTTGATGATGGATTTCCTGCTGGTATACGCAGAGTCTCATCTGTTGTTTCTCACCTCAGCACACCTATAATTTTCCAAAGCATCACTACAGAGAAGGTGCCTGGTCCTGCATTCATTAAAGCCGAGGAAAGGTTTCCTATTGATTCCAGTGGTGTCACTAGCATTAAGCCTAGAATAATAAGTGCATTTAGGTTTAGGACTCGATAAATGTATTAGCAAACAGCATCATTAGAAAAATCTTGCTTGTGTGGAGCAGCATGATAGATACGGCTTGTTGTCCTGTCGTGTTTGGGTTTTTATAACTTTTACAGGCCATTCTCTATAGTCTGCTACTGAGCTCTTGCAGAAAACCTTTTGAGGGATTGGAATGAGGAACCAGAAGATGCAAGATAGAGAATAGGAAGTAAAAACCTTTCAAGACATGGAGAGTGTTGTGACATCTGCTAACCTAGGATGATTGAGGACAACAGTTCTGCAGAGAATTGCCAGTTTCCACGAGTGTCTGACTTCCTGCCCACCCCAGCCATATCTCTTGCTAGCCCCTAATCCCCAAAAATGTTATATTTATATATGGAGAACGTGCTGGAGCTACTAGTATTGCGCAGTTAATGAAAAACCTGAGAAAACACGGTGCACTGTAAGTAGCAGCAAGCCGTGGTGTGTTTTCCTGACTCAACCACCAGTTGCTAGTGTGACTCAGCACATTACTAAGCCTTTTTTTCTCTTTTTTCCCTACTCCTCCATCAGTAATATGGGAGTACTGGGGTCTTGCTGAAGAATGCCACAGGAGCCCTGAGCATCGGTATTATAACTGGCTGTGGGAAGGTGACTGAAGCCAGCTTAAGCTCTGATCTGGCCAAAGTGCTTCAGTGCACACTTAACTTTAAATAATCTGACTAATCTTGCTGATGTTAACAGGACTACTTGCATGCTTAAGTGCTTTGCTGAATTGGAAGTTAATGAGTTCAAATGCTAGATAAACTTAGTTTTGGAGGAAGCTGCAAGGACTGGCAGTGTGGATCCCTGTAATTAGACATGTCTATTTGCTACTCTCTGGAAGCCCTTTTCTTTTTTCTTGTATTCTTACAATCAGCCTGCAGACTTCAGCTAGGAAGCAACTTTCAAAGAACAGTTTTATTTTGGATGTAAAATGAAGAAAGTCCCAGGTAATTTATTTGTGTCCCCTTTATTGCATCTGTCATAAACAGCACAGTCTCTCTGCAGTTTAAAGGTGGAGAGTCTCTGGGAAATAGTGTGAAAACTTTAAGAACAGGTTACAGCAGCAACATAATTTGCAGGGAGATCCCCTGAGCTAGCATTCTAGACTCCATCCACAGTGCCGGCTTTAAAGTGCTATAGATAGGCTGGACTGAGCTGGCAGGGGGGTTGCTCTCTTTGGTGGACGATCACAACCCACAAAGTGAGGCACAGGCATAAACTGGTGCTGGATCAGGGCCTAGATAACAGAACACAAAGGCTGACAAGTGTCCAAAAATGTTCGAAGGATATTTATCTGGGAATTGCAAAGGCTCAGACAATCCAAAAAGCTGGTGGGTCTGTTCTTGCTTTTTAATATTCATTTACAGGTGTGCAGGTTGCTTCATGAGATGATGATGATGATGATGATGATGATTATTATTATTATTTCTCTGCCCCAGTAAGCTCATGGTTAGGGATGCCATTCTAAAATAGCCAGACCCTTGTCACCATGCAGAGTATGAGTTAAGACAAGCCTTAGGGAGCGTGCAGGAGGAGGTGAGAGCTCAAGGAGGCAAGTGCAGAGAATGGGTAGAATGGTGTTGCTGTTGCTGCAGTGGGGGTGGGGAGGGGGCTGATTGTCTCTTTTGGGAGTATTCAAGAGACTGCTTGTTCCTTTAAGCACTGGTTTGATTGTTTGCATTTATTGTCTGTACTCATGAGACCAGAGCACAAGCCAAGCAGTGCTGCCAGCTCTGGAAGTTACCCCCTTAGAGCAGTTTCTTTCCACTGTAACAGCATTGCAGAGAAGGGAATGAGGAGATGGGCATTTCTTTCGCTTCAGTTTGCTTTGAATTGCAACCTGCACAGGACCCCAATTTTATACTCCCTTTCACTGGTTTCAATCAAGAATAACTCTACTGAGGTCAGCAAAGCTGCAAAGCAGACAAGAAAAGGGAACGGGGATCATTCTGTTTGCTGGGGGTTGTAATAAACGCCAGTAGCTCTCCCGGGAAACCTGTCGTCGTGTGAGATGGATGTACCTTGTTTACATTGAAACAGTGGGATCCCGGGCTCTGATGGAACTGCTCTGGGGGAGCCGGTGATAAATGAACGCTGATCATTGCGCTGACTGTGGAGTCGGTGGGGTTTTTATTACTGTACATCCAACAGCAATTCTGTTAGAATTTCTGGAAGACTTTACTGCCAGGAATTTTTTCTCAGTGACAAAATGGAAAGAAAAGGTGAAAAAGGAGTGATGGCAGGGAATGGGGAAGGCAAATCTTCTTTCCCACCCAACCGAAATCAGAAAAGTGGAAAATGAAAACAGAACAAACAACCAAAATAGCAAAAACCAGTAATGCTAAAAATATAGAAAAAATCTTTATAAGATTAATTACTCCTTTTCTAAATTTGCACTTAGATTAATACTTGGTGCTTTAGAAAAGTTCTTTTGTGTTTTGACCAGCTCTGATTTAGGCTTGTTTCAGAGACACTCACAAGTGACACATGCATGGGAGGCTGTCAGTGTAGCAAATGCTCCGCTAAAAACTCTGTGTGTGTGGTGTGTGTGTGTATTTCTGTGTCATCATCTGACAGTGTTCACTCCTGTCTCTGGATACTGTGAAGGCAGCCCTGTCTGCGGTGGTCTCCCTAGCGCAGGGGGCTCAAGGAGTGTGATGAACACAACTCCATTTTCAGAAGCCTTTGCGTGGGCTTCCTGATGGCAGCTTGCTGGTTGGAGAGGGGGGGAGCGTTGCTGCAAAAGTGGGATCTGTGCTCAGGCTTATTTATTTAGACTGTAGGCGACTGAACAAGAGGTGGCTCTTTTCTTCTAAATGTGTACCCCGTGCCCTCAGCAAAATTGCATTTTTATTGTTACTGCCATGATATTGAATGCTACCCCCACACTACAGGTTTTCAGTTTTCTGTTTGTCTTTTGTCATTTTATTTCCGTGCTCTCCTTTAAAGAGGAGACCTTACTGGCTGCCCTGTCTTTCTTCTGCTGAGTAATTCCACCAGGTGTCTAACAAAGATACTTCTGGAGAGCAGATACTTAGCTTTTGCAATGCCAGAAGGCATTTAGCAAAGGTACTTCTTACCTCCTGTACTAAAGCTTTTTGATACCTCTGCAAATTTCTCTGCAAAACACTGACCAGCAGGATCACTATGGCTCTGCACACACACAGGTTTCACTGCTGGCACAGTCAGCAAATTTGGTTTCAAGTAGCTTCTGATCTAGCTGGGGACTGAGCGTGCTTATTTATTCACAGACGTGATAGACATTGCTACTGGACTTGAATCTGATGCCTTGTGAAGGGCTGTGTGTGTTTATTTTCAGTCTCATGCTGTATCTCTGTAGACGGCATACTTCAAACGTTTCTACGTATAGGATATTGGTTGAATGTAATGGCAGTTAAAAAATACCTGTAAGACGACTGTCATTAATGACAAAGAGTGGAAGAAAATGTAAATTATATGTAGAAATATAAGTAAGGCTTTTAATTTTTTTTTCTTGTTGGCTTCATTAAGACTTAATGTTAGAGTCTGTGGAAAGGCCCTCATACATATTTAAAGATTTTGCCTGAAACTAAGATTTATATCGAGCAGGAAACATGAATTTGGGAGAATTGGCTATTGTGGCTGGTAGGTTTGAAAACACAATGAGTGCAATTTCTGAATGCTGGTTGGCAGGTGTTGATGGCTGACATTCTGTAATTCGCTGTACTGGGTTTACAAAAGGCCAGCAAGGAGGCTGGAAAGCTAGGGGCCAGCTGCATGGAGTCCTGAGTGCACTTACCTCCTTTTGAGTGAGAAAATGAGCTTATTGCTTGTTCGTAACTCAGAGCTAACCTGGGCCAGCTTGTCCTGGCTGGAGAGGGAGCTTTGCTTTATTTGGTCCACAGTGTGCTGGGCTGCATTTCGGCGTGTAGCGGGGTCAGCCTCAACAGTAAGTTCACAGTGGGGTTCGGGTTCATCCCAAACCCGCTGAATCAAGCTTGTCCCCATGTGTCATTGCCCATCATCCATGTTGTGTCATCAGAAATTCTGAGTTCCAAAATGCTCATGTAAATATATTTGGGTGGCTTTTTGTCCCCTCTTCTTCCCAAGACTTAATGTTGCAAATGCTGCTGTAATAAATATTATTGAAAGGGATTCACTGAAGGATGTAAATATTCATCAGTCTTTAATGATTTGCATTTGAATCCAGCAAATTGGCTTATGACTCCACGCTGATTTTCTCTCACTCTGATTTTCACATGGCATTAAATGCAGGAGGGTTAAATACCTGGGGTTTTCTCTGGTCCAAACCAGACTTTGCTATCTTCATTTGGAAGCAAGTTCTTCATTAGCTGGTAACTCAACCTTGTGCATCACTTAATCTTTTTCAATCCTTCAAGACTTTTTGTTTCTGACAAAGAGCTTTAGGATCGCTCTCGTGACTTTCATATGAACCAGTCACCACTCCTGGAGTATTTAATTTTCACTTCAGCAAGGCTGATGGCTGGATAGTCCTGCAATTCAGAATGGGAGGCCAAAAAGTGGAAGTGTTTGCCCTAGAATTGAGAGCTTCAGTGTTCTTTCTATCCTTTTGCGTTTAACCTATCCAAACCTTGCAAACCACACCAAATTGCTGTATGCTTTGTGGACCTTGGCCCTGGGCTGGGAATCCTGCGCAGAAGTGCAGTGGTAGCGTGCGCTCACAGCTGCAGCCCCCATCTCTAAGGATGAGCTCCAGCTCTTGGCCAGTGCTGAAGACAGGGCCATTTTGTCTTCTCTTGCATTTTCCAGCTAGATTAAGATAGTGTAGCTACGCTGGGATGCTCTCACACCACTGTTTTGCTGCATAGGCTCATGGATGGGTAGTCTTTTAAGATTCTCATGTCTAATGGGATGGATACGCTCACTCCCCTGATGGGCTTTTAGTTTCAGAGTACAGCCCCGATGCTAGTCCCCTCTGGGAGCAGTTGGCATTACATGTTACCTTTTCTGCGTTGCAGTGGGTGGATTTTACAAAAAATATTTCGGATCATTCTAGGTTACAATTAAATTCAATGTAGATTGACAATACAATTTTGGTAATTTGACTGTACCCTTTTAAAAGCCACTTATGGCATCTCCATTGGCGTAAGCCACCTCATTTTTATAAGATTAGTAGGACCTGGATTAGTCAGCAAATGACACTGAATTCTTCTGGGGAAAACCCAAGGTGATAGTATGAGATTAATATTGATAATCTGGAGCCTGAATAAATGAGATGCCAAATGGCCTAAATTTAAATTGGCTTCAGTGGAACTTGTTAGGATGGGTCTTTTAATAAGTGAGGCTCTTCTTTAGGATGGGCTGTTATTCTGCGTGTTCTGCCTGTTGAATATGATATAAAAATTATATGTCTGGTGCTAAACAAAAGTGAGTGTTAAACATTTTGATGTCAGCTATTTTAAGACTCAGTGTGATAAGCTCTCTGTCCTCGGTCTGCGTATCTTCCTGACTGTTTATCTGTCTCTCTTAGTTCCTGAGCGTATGACGAGTTTGTGTTAATTTATGGTTCTAGAAGACTTGTGTAGATTCAGGGGATGGTTTATATAGAAAAGCTTAGATAACAAAGAAAATACATGCTGTGTGCAGAAACCTTAAAATTGCTGATATTTTCCAGGTAATTGTGAAAACAAGAACAGAATATCAGCCTGACCAGAAGAACAAAGGAAAACTCAGAGTGCCCAAAATTGCTGAATTCACAGTCAGTTTCACTGATGGTGTAACAGAAAGACTAAAGGTAAGAAATGGTTATTCTGCTGCCTTCTGATGCAAATGCCATTCATTTTAAAATAATTGAATCAAAGTGACAGTAAAGACATAACAAATTTAACACTCCACTCATCACTAGGGTCAAAGAGAGGTTTATCTGTGTGAAATAAAGGTTTGGGGTTTTTTGTAAGATGGGAATGAAACTAACTAGATCTGAAGTAGGAAATGTTTTTCTTTTCCCAGGAAAAGTTATGAAAATGTTTTCCAGCCCAAACTGAAAGTAAAACACATTTGAATCTTTTTGCTTCTCAAACATTCGTGTTTAAAAAGAAAAAAAAAATCACAGTGAAGATCGATTGAAACATTTTCTTTCATCTTTTAAGAATTCTTTTGTCTTGTAGTCAAAGAACCTTTTCCATATTTAAAATATTCTATTATTATATAATTATATAATTATAGATTAAAAGCCATTTCAAGCTAGATAAAAGACGAGATATTAGACAAGTATCCAAGCATATCCTGTCCTATAAGCAGTTTTGGTTCACAGGAATTGGAATTTTCTGATGAAAAATGTTTCCTTGAGAAATTTTCAACAGGTTCTACTCAAACATGGAAAGAAGCTCATGAATTATTGAGTGGCCTCAGTTCCTGTTGACTGCAGCATATTAGAATGGCTCAGTTCCTCCTAAAATTAGACTCCAAGCATGTAGCTGCTAGTATTTTCTCCCTTTTCATTGAAAAGATATGGTGCTTCTCCTAAACCACAGAGCATGTGAGTGATAAAAATGTGAGATCTGATTTCACATTTCCAAAGCCAAAAGAAATATCAATGATTTGAGGAGAAAACAGAGAGTAGACAGTGCCTAGCTATAGTCCTGCTCCTTGAAAAGCTAGGATTGGGCTTACAAATTTCTGTGAAAGGGTAACATCCTTGACAATGAACAGGAATTGACTGAAGGAACTGAACAGTCTTTCATTTGGCCCAGTTGTTCTTAGTTTTGCAAGAAATAGAAAGGTTATTTTCCAGTAATTTAGAAGAAAACTATCACTTTTAAAGCTGGAATGTGATCCAGGAAAAATTGTTACCATTCATCCTTGATAAACTTCAAGATAAGGCATGTTCAACCTAGTGAAAGGAAAAATGTTTAGCTGCTCTCTTCTGAAGCATTACAGAATGGCACTGTTTCTGTTTTTTCCAGAAATTCACTAACATATATTTCACAAGGACAATTCTGTTGCTTTCATCCAGGATTTTTAAAGCCATAATTTATTCTTAAGAGGTCTGTGAATAAATGTTTATAGATTCTTGGGGTTTTTTTTTCAGTGGACATCACATGTTTTGATCTAAATTACTTACCAGGGGCTTACGTGCTGTTGATTTTGACTGAGTTCTTCACTGATCTTATTGCATACGTAGTACCTATTTACCACCAATACTGACTCTCTGTTGGTACCACTAGTAAAGTAAACAGTGAATTAACCACAGCTAAATCCCCAGTCTTGGAAACTGCAGCAGATGTTTTCCAGTGTGAACAACATACAAATCGGAACCAGACACAATGTGCCTGAGAAACAACAGAAATGTAGAGTCTCCTGGAAGTGATGTGTTGGCTTCTGACACACAATAAATGGCATTAATGTTGATATTGTAAGTAACAGTGCTTCACTGGGTCTTTAAAACTTAATCCTGCAGCCCTGAACAGTATTAAGGTCAGTATAAGACCAAGTTTTAATCCCATCAAAAGATCTGGCCCTGCTATTTAAAAAGGCAATCAGGAACATCTCATCCTTACACACTGTGCATGCTGGAGGCCCATAAGTTAGATACATAGCTCATCCACTGCTGTGGATACATACCATTTCATCTACTCCTTCTATAGAGTATCTTATTTTTCCCATTCTTCAACCCCCCCAACTTGCTGTTGCATTCAAACCTCTCCTTTTGATGTATTTTTTCCTCTCCCCTTCCTATTTTTGGTGAGGTTCTCCCATTGCTCTCACTGGTCTGTGAACGAGGACTGCACGGCAGCAGGTGCGGGGGAGCCAGAGGCTCCAGTGGTGTGCACAGCACTAACAGAGGTTTAAGCTGCCTTCCCCTTTGCTGCACGGTGGGGATGGCTGTGGGAGCTTTGCCTCTTCCTATGCAGCCTGGCAGCATGACAGTTTCATTTTTCAGCTATTTCCTTTCCCTAAAGTCCATATGATTTCCATTCTCAGCTCTTCAATGTCAACTTATTAATCACTCAGCCTCTCGTCTAATACTGGATAAGACTATAAGCCTCTCCCTGCCTGCTTTTCATAAGGCTTCCATGTATCATATTAAGTTTGTAGTATTATTTCCTGACAAAAATGAGCTGAGATAATAGGTAATATTTCATTACCTTTTGTACTTTTTTTTTTTTATTGCACCACATTTTTGTACCAGTGCATACTTTTAGTGAAGTTATTAAAAATAGTGCCCTCTGGTTCTAAGCAGGCCTATTATCTGGTACTGATGAAATAATTTTACATTTGTTTTTCGTGAGAGGAAATCATAGTAAATACTTAACTTTTATTACCTCAGTTTGGCTACACTTTTAAAAGCTAAAAAAAAAGAGATGATAATACTTTCTTTTGCTGGCTGGTTGCTTTGTATAGCCTTCCGGTATGTGGTGCATTGGAAATATCATCCACAACTTCTTGCTAACATGCTGATTAAAATTAAAGTATTCATCTATACTTGAGCTGGGCTGTTGGTAGCTATACACTGGCAGAAGCAAGTAAATCATCCCATTGATTTCTGCAAGAGAAATGATGGTGGGAAAGGCCAATAGTCTATCCAAGTGTAGATGGTTCATTGGTTTAGAGCACTCCAAATGTGTGAGAGCTGTATGGGAAATGCATGCACAGCTAGTGCGAGTCCACAGCAATGCTTGAATTCAAGGGTTTTCATAGGGAGCCATTTGCTACTACAGCTCTATTAATCTGTGTATGAGGAGCAATACGTCTCAGCACATGGTACCTGTATGTTGGGGAAAGAGACAGGTCTGTAAGAGGATGTGAAGAAATAGCCAAGAAGTCCTCTGCTGTCTGCTACTGCACTACTTTGGCATCCTGGAGAATACAAAGTGAGATGTCTTGTATTTTATTTTTCACCCAAACAGTAGAATTATCATCAACTCAAAACAGAAATATGGCAAAGTGAATATCATTAATGCGTGTGTGTGGAAAAATGCTGCTGGACTCCATATTTATGACTGTGCTCCCCACCCACTAGTAGCCTCTCTGGAGGGGTTTTTAACATTTCTGTTTCAGTCTATGAAGTGCTTTTGTTTCCTCTCTACTTCTGGTCACTTGGTATGGGAATGTTCTCAGGGAAGAAGGGAACTCTTCCCAAGTTCTTGTTTTTTTTCTGAGTCATGTAGCTGCATTATACAGAAGAGCCAGGATCTCAGGGGGAAATTTTGGGACCGTATGAACATGGCAGTCAAATCCACAGATGCCCTTTATTCTGCCTTTTGGCTATCTTTTATTGAAGAGGCTAATGAATTATTAGACAACTTTCTTGCATGAGCAAGCCAAAGCCAGAATTTAAGCTTATGCATGCATATTTTTCATCCATCCAGAATAGCACAGATCTGAGCTCTTTAATTATTGTAAAGAAGAGACTGTCCCTAGGCAACGGTTCTTATTTCACACTACCTCTTCCAGGAATTTTAGATAGCTTCTGCAACTTGTCACATCTCCTAATAGATGAGATTATGATTCTCTATAGCTCAGCACACAGTGTCCTGGAAGTTTGACCAATTAGGCTTATTCTTCAGCTGGATGAGTCACCCCATACATAGTTTATAACAAATGTTTAAATAGTTGTGTGTAGATGGGTTACAAGAAAATGATGTTAAAATAGCATTATGGTTGAGCCATCCAAACATAAAAGAAATTTCTTTTATTGTTTTACTCCTCCACAGAGAAGCAATGACAACATTTTTTCTAAGCTGACTGGCAGTGATTTATAGACCTTGCCTCCTCCAGACTGTTTATGCCTTTGGAGTGTGTCCCTCTAGGAAGTTTTTGAACTGCAAAGATCTTATTTTGCAGTAACGATGTATACCAAGGTTTCTCAGTCTGGAGGGGAGTGGTGTCTGGTGTTTGCCTTCCATTTTGCATGCTTTGAAAGTAGCCCATGTTACCATGCTTTACCATCTAGTGATGACATTGAGGTGCATTAGAAAAGGTCTGCAAATGTGATGATTCTCTCTATCATGTTCCTTTGTGGGACAACAGGTCTAGCCCTTTGCATTTGAGGTAGGGCTTACTGCTTCTTTTTGCCAGTGATACGCTATGTTACAGCTTTTAAGAACAATCTCGCATATGTGAGTATCATCATTCCCATGAGTTTCTGCCCTTATTTCTATCAGTACTGAAATGAGATCAAATGCTCTTTTGCTTTTCAAGCAGATTATCCATTGAATGAAGTCTTGTTACTTCTGGAGGACAGGGTTTCCAGTGACTCCTTTTGTCTTCCAAGCAGTCCAGATAACACAGAAATCAGCCAGAAGCATTTATAGAGTGCAGAGTGGGTTTCTACCCACTTTCTTGACTGTCACTTAGCTGAAGTTTGTGTTCAAGACATCAGCACCCCACTTAAGAAGAAGAAACAAGCTGGAGAATAGTTGCTGATGGATTTTGTGCTTGATCCAGTCAGACCCATTGAGTGTAGGTAGATCTGTGCTAGCCCTGAGTTTGCCCAGAATTTTGTAGCTCCAAACAGCACTAGAAAAGGTACTGGAGTGGTCTCTCAGCATAGGCTTACAACACAGAGTGTCGTGTTGACACACGCAACTGCCTGTCAGTTACTGGTTTTGCGCAAATGGCGCTCTCTATTACACCAGTAAGTTCACGTGCAACCCGTTTGACCTCTGTTATCGCTAAGTGCCATGGAGCTATTCATTAGTGCCTTTTCAGGGAGACAGTGATTTAATGACCATGAGCTGGGTGATAGTTACCTACCATAGACTTCTCAAGTCTTCCACAGTTCTTTCTTTTCATGGAGCATTTTCTTAAGAAAGTTGAAGTTATCGGTGTTTCAGACTTGGAATAATTAAACGATGTACTTGTCTTTAACAGAACAAGTTGGGAGTGGGTGTATGGGGGAGAAATTGAGATATTTAAGATGTTTTCTTATGAGCAATTTATCTACCTGGAAGAATCATCTGCAAGTATTGATCATTACTTCACTGAAGAACACTGGGAACTTCACTCTTTTTGCTACAAGTTGGCAAGATCCATTTTCAGAGTCACTGGCTGTGTAATCTGTTCCTGTTGAGTATGCAATGACAATATATTTCTTATCATTAGATCAACCCTCTCCTCCCTCCACCCTGAAACTGCTCTGATACATGCAGATCCAGTAACCAGTGGATATAATTATCCACCACACTTTTCATCAGGTTCTTAAAATATAGTGGGACTCATTCAAATGTTTCTGTTATTGAAATGCTCATACTGAAACAATTATTTTCCTCTGACTTAATGTGAAAGACTTAGAACAAAATCAGTTTGTCTCCAGCCACACCCTACAAAACAGACATTGATGCAATAATTGTTCATTATCAAAAACAAGCCAGTATCTGAAACACTTGGCTCCTAATTAAGAAAGATTTTTTCTGGGCCAGGGCCAGGGGTTGATTTGCTGTTGGCAACAGCTTTGCTGAAATGGAAGATGCTTTCCTTGCTTGCACCACTAGAATCTGACCTATTGAATGCTTAGGGTATTCAGCTAGATCTTGTAGTGGCAGGATCCTCATGTGACAGGCATTGCAATTCAGAGGAAAGGAAAGGAAAGGAAAGTCGCGGGCTTGTATGCTTGTGGAGGAAGGTGGGAGCAGGTCTTGATCACTTTCTTTCTGTAGGTAAGATCCGCTGGGATGTGAGCACAAGGTGTCTTGTACAGTGTGGTGCAGAGAGTTGCTGTGTGGCCAAATGACTGCACCGTGAGCATAGCTTTGAGAAACACCTCATTTCCCTGAATGCATACGTTTATCTACCTGCCCACCCTGCCCTTGTTTTTAAAGGGCACATCACCATTGCAGCTGTGTAGGTGGCAACTATCCCTTGCTCTGCTGCATACACGCACGACCCCAAATGTGGCATTCCTCTCTTTCTTCTCCCCCTTCCCAAACTTCTCTTCCAAGCCATAGTTCCTGCAAAGTTCCCCATAGGATGTTCTGCTTTCACCTCTAGGCTATTGCTTTATGCTGATAGTTCTTCCTCTAACCTCCAAAGGAATGAATCCCAGAAAAATGGCCTGGGGCTTTTCGTTATGCCCATTGAATAGCTAAATAAATTTAAAGATTCCTTTAATTGTTACGTTACCACAGGGCAGGAGTAACTCATAGAGAAAGGACTACTCTGAGTGTGAGCAGGACAATTTTCTGTACTGCTTTTTAATACTAACAACAACAATGTTACCATGGTGACTGCCACATCACATTGGTTATCTGGAAGATGCAGAGTGGCTGCTGAAAGATCCCATTACACTGACTAATGTGAGTGGTGCTCAAGGCAGGGAACACGCTCTAATACACAGAGATTTTTCTCACTTTGGTGATCATTGCTAATGTGGCTGAGATGTTGTTTCCAGGCTGCACAGCATTTGGGTGGGCTGTGTGTTCCAGGGGAACAAGGGACAAAGCAGAGGAAAATCAGAAAGGTGGCAGGCACAGGGGAGCAGTAGCAATAGCATCCAGGCATCTTGTTCCACTGGCACCAGCATCAGAGGTGGTATGGTGTGTTCCTGTTGAGTCTTGCATTCAAAGAGGGGCTTGGATAGGTGTCAGTATGAAGGGGTTGATTTCAGTCTCCAGGGACTGATTTGGAGGCTTATTCACTCCTTCCGGGAGTTCTCAGCTATCATCAAGCCATCTCCTTTCCCAGTGGGCTCCGATGCAGGGGGCATGTTCTTTTTGCAGGGGTGTCACGCAGCCCTCACTTCACCTAACTCTTCTCCAGACAGTGATGGAGTGACTTGTGTCTGGATCTACACTTTGCCTTGTCTTTGGAGGTTGAATATTTTCCACTGCAATGCAGAGGGTCACAGTTTCTCCTTTATCACAAATCCACTGCCCAGCCCTGCCTGGCCTTGCGTCTACTTACATCTGATGCAAAATAGCACCTGCATGGATTCAGACTCTCACTTGTGTGTATGAAAGGAAGTGAGAAATGTTGCTCATCATCTTTCTGCCTGAGCTCAGAAATCATTCTTCTCCTCCTCTGGCTGTAATGGAAGAGAAGAGGATAGGTCATATCTGTCCCAGTTGGTTTCACAGCTTGCATGGAGACAGATTGATGGAGCCATTTGTGGTCGTCAGTGACAATTTGGAGCTGTGAGGATGAACCAAATGTGGACCTGTGGCTCAGCTGCCCAAAACCAGATACTTCTGATCACATCCCCAGGTATGGTACTATAAACGCTGCAAGCTTTCCCCTGTCTGGGTAAAAGTCTGTCATTTTTGTAAGAGTGCCCAGCTAATACCTGGCTTTCTGGTACAGGCTATGTCCCAAAAAGGTAAAGCCAGGAAGAGTTTCCATGTCTACAAAACACACAAGAAAAATATATTTTGATTTATTGATTGATTAAGTAGAAAGCTGTATATCACTGGCTTAGGGACCACCTAGCAAAGCAAAGGAAAAAAAAAAGACAATATATGAAATGGATCATTCCTTAAAGTGTATTCTTGTTTTATATTCTTTTTTACAGAAACACACACATACACTCTTTTGCAAAGTCAGAAAAACCACCTCAAATATATTTTATTTTTGCCATCTGTGAACATTGACAGAGTAATCAGCTGAAGAGATTTGTTCAGGGTTATTTTTTTCCTTTAATTGATTTTTGGAGAGAAGAAAGTTAATTGCTATGCAGAAAATGTCTAAAAATGGAAGTCACAGAGAATATTCACATGACTAAGGGTTTGTGGGGTAGACCTGCTGAATCTAAATTCTCCAGACCATGATATATTGGAGGAAGAGAGGAGTAACAGAGCAGAAACCTCAATTGACCCTTTGCTTTGGAACAAGATGCTTGAAAAAGATTTTCATAAGCGACTGCATGGAGATACCCATTCTGCTAATTACAAAATGTAACTGAAGTTTCCATTTAGTCTGAGTGATTTCTTACACAGCATCTTCATTGTCAACAACACAATGCCATGTTTCATTCTGGTACCTCTGCCACCCCACAGTAAACCCTATTTGTTGGGTAATTTTCTTGTCAGCATTTGAGGTGGAATGAAATATGCTTAATTCTAGTTTGGCTAATGTAGCAAAAGAGACCAAATGGGATGGAGGAGGAAAGAGTTTTCAGCTGATTGAAGCCATGGCAAAGTTTATTGACTGTCATGAAGTGCATTTTGAGTCTTGTAGCCAAACCACAGAATGCTAAAAAAAAAAAAAATCAGGGAAGTGAAATGGTTCACTCATACATTTTTTTTTTTCCATGTAATGTTTCATTCTCTCTATTTATAAAATAGCACAGGCTGCTGATTGAATATTAAGCAGACCTGAGCTCAGCTCCCTCTTGTTAGTACTTGCAGATGTATTAAGCCTGTTGGGCCAGATCCACAGCTAATGGAACTGGCTTCATGCCTTTGAAGGCATCATAATCAGCTAGATTATTCATTTTTGTTGTTTGTTTTTAAAAGAGTAGCTTTTGTAAGTCATTTGCAGCAATAAAGCTTCACATTTCTAATTTAAAATGGAAAGGCTTTTAATTCTTAAGTTACCCAGGAGACACTTTGCTCGCCAAGTCCTCACTTCGTCCTTGTATGAAGCACCCACATAATAAGAATAAGTTTTTTAGGAGAAATGGGTGTACTGGACCATGAATGCTGCCATATTATTAGCTTTATTTCCTGACCCGTGATGGTAGACATAGGTGCTGAAATGCATGTGAATATGTTGGCCTTCTTGAAGGAACAAACTTCCAATTGACTTTTTTTTTTTTAACCACAAGAGTGCACTGAACAAAGGTGTTTTAGTTTGTGCAAGCTTGACCTTCGATTTCATTTTATCTAAGAAGTCCGTGGGACTGGGGAGTGGTAGGAGAAAGTTATCTTGTGCCCTGGCATATAAAGAGCTTAAATTGTTCTGGGCATTTTTAAATCCAGTCTTCTGTTGTTGATGGCTGATGAGGAAAGTGGTAGTGTCACATGTAAAATCAAAACACAGGAAAGCGATGGGAGAGGCAAATACACAAGAAAATGTGCCTGGAGGAATACCATTTTGTGCCTTACATTAATACTCAAGCCTGAAAGGCTTGCTTTGAAAATTGTCCTGCCTGTGGAAGAAGGTAATTTCATAAAGCAAACAGACCTCAGCTTTTCCCTAGAACCAGCCTGATCCTTGGCCGTGGGATGGTGTAGCTGCTTGGGTGGTTTTGCACACACAGGCCTAGAGAAAGCCAGGCTTTTGGAAACTTAGATGCTTGCAGCTTTGGGTGGACCTTGCTGGAGCATCTGTGAGTATCAGTGGGGAGCAAGCCATGGAGCTGGACCTGAGTGTGCGCCAGGTGCCAAAGAAAGCCAGCAGCAGAGCAAGGAACACAACCTGCATTTCTCAGGTCTGTTGCCATGTGTTAATCCCTGAACCAGTTTTTTCTCAGGGCTCCTAATGCTTTACCTGCACCAAATCCAATGTGAGGGAGGCAGGGAGAAGGGATTATTTTGCATGTATGACACTCTTCAGAGGTTGACTCCTGGCAGGCAAAGGGGAGGCAAGGGGACATTTTATTGATGACTTGATTTATCTTGTGTTCCTGTTAATGCATTTAAAAAGGGCCCTTGATGAGCTGAGGCATCCATTGTCATGTCCCACGTGAAGTGACCAGAGGAAATGTTACAGCCAAGCTTTGCACAATCCAGTGGGAAATTGCAGCATGTCACTAACGAAGGGTTAGCTGTAGAGATGATGTATCTGTCTACTGCAATCCCACTCATTGAAAAACCATCTCAAATTAGTGATCTGGAAGGAAGCCTCTTCCAGCATTGCTCAGCTCATGAAATGGTATGTCAGGTGTTATTGTTTGGGAAGAAAAGCACCTTTATAAGCAGTGTTCCTGACTCACCCCCCTTGTTTAATTTTGGGATTTTGCTTCTTCTCTTTTGAAGGTAGCAGTCACAGAAACAATGGGGGAAGGCTTATGATAGTTGAAAAAGGAAGAAAATATTCTTTTAGGAGGAGGGGGAAAAGACCTTTAAACATGTGTATGGTCTGCCAAAAAGGCCATGTATTTATTTGGTGTTCCTAGAAACAATATTATAAAATCTCAATATACCAGCCTATTCTGATGAGGGAATTTTTTTATGGCATTAAATGGCAGAAAAGAAAAAGCAAACCAAACAGAGCTTTTTATTTACCTAACTGGAAATTCACTAACACTCAATGATGGAAGCATCCTTATTGAAAATGGCATTTTAGAACTTCCATAAGGAATGGGGACTTGGAAACCGAGCCATGAATTTTCCTTTCAAGGGGTTTGACTTGGCACAGAAAGACGTCATGCAGATCGCAGCTGGCACCAGACACAGTTAAAAAGATCTGAGGCTATTAGTGCCTAAACAGCCACTAGAAATTATATTACATGATGGAGACTGGCTAATATAATTGAGCCAGCTAGTTATTGTGAGCATAATTTAATTATTTGACAAATTGCTTAGAAACATGGTGTTCTTGTTCCACACTCGTGCTGCACTCACAGTATTATAAGGCACAGAGCAGAGGAATTGCTGGTGGGTACATAGTCATCTCGGAACAGTGATGTTTGCAAACTTGGAGAGTGTGGTCGTGGTGGGGTGGTGTATGCAGAGATTGGTAGAGCCAACAGGAACATGGCTGGGATAACAAACTGGCCCAGGAGACAGCTAGTGCTGTTTCAAGTGATACCTTTGAGGCTTTAGGGTAGTTGAAGAAATGACCCTCTCTTCTCTCTACTCTGTGAGTCTTTTGGACTTTGATTGCTGGGCTGTGTGGACTGAAAGGAACCCATGAAGTAGTAGAGCAGATGTGAGATGTTTTTGGACTCCGAGATTATACCATCCTCGTGGATGGTGTTCAGCGTTCTTAGGAGAATTGGGGCCAAATTGGTTTATGATTATGAATTCTAAGATAAAGGACAAAAAGACCCCAACCCTTAAGCTTCGTGTAAGAAGCCATGCATCACTAAGGAGTATTTTCCCATAGCTCTGAAGATTTAGGTACATGACTAAGGACATTTCCCTCTTACAAAGCATCTCCTAAGAGATGCTACTGAAGAATCTGGACACCATCTGGAATAAAGCTGTGCTGTAATAATAAAGGACAAATCCTACATCTTCTTGAACAGTACCAAGCAAATATGAAGACCCAATTGTGTCACTTTTTTTCAGTTAGCCTTTCAAAATTTCAGAGGCTAAGCTGTTGTCATAAAATCAGCAAAATCAGCAACTTACTACAAAAAGATTGTTAAAAATCAGAAGTGAAATGCCATTTTCAAAGAAGTGCAACGTTATCATTTTTACCTGCAGGGCAGATCAGGCTGTATAACAGAGTGCTGGGCAATGCACCACACCGTTTCTTTGTCTGAGTCTAAACAGTGGAGCAGCTTTTACCAGGGTGTATTTCAGAGTCTTTATCCCCCTGGTCGACCCATCTGAGTGACCTGTCAGCCTGTGGCTCCCTTCCTGCCTATATGCCTGTGTTTTCTTACATTACCAACCTGGATTCAAATGATGGGGTGGTTCATGCCTGGATTTCATCCTGGCATACAGGTGGGAGGCAGCCAGGATAGACAGCTGGATCCGGAAGCTGGGAAGTGCTCCTGAGTCTTCCACTTTAGCTGTAGCTTTCATGTCGAGATCTAATGTTGTCAGTCTTACATCTAGTTATCAGATGGAAGAAGTTATGGGATGAAGGGGGAAAAATTACCGTCCTGAATTTTTCTCTGTCAAACGAAAATCCTTATAATGAGATCATGAATCTATGAATGTATACTGAGATGCCCTTACAGCTGAAACCTTTCTGCTGAGCAGCAGGACCTCTGGGACTGGCCCTGTGGCAAATGGATTGACGATTTTGTGATGTTTTTTCTTGCATGCAAGTTGTCTAGGTTGTCAATGGATTGATAGGTTTCCAGGTGTAACTATGGAAAGAGCCTTGTTGCCTTTCCCAACATAGCTCTTATGCCCTTCTATGAAAGTAATCTTGACAGAATTTCTGCCAATTTTATTTATAACAAATCTTGCCTCATTCAGAGTCTTTCTTCTTCTACAAAGAGAAAATTAAAACCCAGAGAATTTCTTCAACTGAGTTGCCTATTAATGGTCACAAAATTTCCCAATTCCCAGCAACACTGAAGGTATCTTGGAGAACCAGACATGGCATCGTTGGTCGCATCCTTTCCTGACAAACTTGAACGTGAAGAGGGTGAGACTGCAGTGCAGGAATGGACAGAGGCATCTGGCTTCTGAGGTCCCTTATTCCCAT
Organism: Pelecanus crispus; assembly: GCF_030463565.1. NCBI lineage: Eukaryota > Metazoa > Chordata > Aves > Pelecaniformes > Pelecanidae > Pelecanus > Pelecanus crispus. The sequence goes on along the minus strand of NC_134650.1, from coordinate 11,545,223 downwards.
TACAGCTGGTAAAACTAGGAAAATTGTGCAGAATTTTGTAGGGATTTTACCATGGTAAATGATCTTTACCTGGGAATTAAACTTATCTCATTCACAGTAACACACAACTCTACACTCTGAGAGCATTAACTTTTCTCTGGGTGCTGCTTGTGTGGCTGGTTTTTCTATAGACAGCAATGCTTTTCCTGGTCGTGGCATCTTCTTGGCTGTACTCCTATTTTGAGCATATATAAGCATATGCATTGCATGCTCTGAGCAGTGGGAAAGCTGTCCAGAGTCAAACATTTATTTGCCAGGTTTAGAAAAAAGATCATGCTTGATATCTAAGAAGTGTCACCCACGCTGATGAAAATCCCTGCTTGCTAGTCTCTCACAAGAGTTGCATGAGCACGGAAGAAATATTCTGTGCTGTTTCTTCAGACAGATTGATAGAGATCACATCATCTCTTTGCACCCTGAGAATTGCTCCACTTAGGTGGCAAATAGAGGGTGGTTTCAAATGCCTGGGCACCTGGGGCTTGTGCCTTGTCCACAAACAGCAGGCGGTTCTTCCCGAGTTCCTCCAAAGCTGGACTGAATGCAACTGTTTTTCCCCCAAAGAAAGAGCAGCATGGTGATTTTCCAAATGAATTTTAGACAGCAGATGATAAGGCTGCTGCCTGAGTGTGAGCAGTGATGGGATTGAGCTTTAGCAGTGGAGCACACTTGTGCTCCAGTGCTGTACTTGTGCTCCAGCATTGCAGTGCTGTACCAGACTAGCTGAAACTCATTGTAATGACCCAGAGGCAGATGTGTCAGAGCAATGTATGAAAACCCAAAATGGGCAATTTCTTAATCCTCTGAAGACATCTGAGCCTACAGAAGGTGCCTACAGATTTTAGTGTCCTGTAGGAAACTAAAGGAAATTTAGACACCTGGCTGCCTTTGTGGATCTGGATCTCAATGACTGGTTCATGCCATCAAATATGAGAACTCGGTGAGGGAAGAGGGGACTGTGCCTTTTGTTTTATTAAGTCCTACTTCAAGCCATGTGGAAGCTCTCCATATGAATGTCTAATCTTTCTGGAATCTTACTGAGCTCCTTCTGCCGACCATATTGTACAGAGTAAATTTGTTAGATTAATTATGATTAATTTCATAGAATAATTGTGGTTTGGGTTACAAGAAACATCCCTTTACTTCTTCAAAAAGGTGTTGCTTCACAATTTTGTAGGATGTTGTCTTCTGTGTTTCACTGTGAGGTGGCTTGCATTTGAATGCCCATGTTATTTTCTCTTCCTATCTAATTTTATTTTTACCATTTTTATGCTGAGTCCTCGCAGTGTGTGACACCATCAGCGGAGCCTGTGAACAAAACATAAAGGTGACATGACAAGCCCTGAGACCAGGGCCATGATTATAAGTTATGTTCCTCCAGCTGCTAATGCAAGTAATATGTGGCTTAAGTGGGAACAAAACCACACCCTCCACAACTCACCAGCTCAGGTTGGATGCTGAATACTAATAGAGAGCCGTCTGGATCCAGTCCCCACTGGGAAAAAAAATATTTGTCAACTCAGTTCAAACAGTGCATAAATTTGAGAGAACTACCATCTGCTGACAGACCCTTCCCCCACCTACACTGCCTGAAAATCCTTCCTTATGAATATCTGCTCTGTGCCATAGTATTCCCATCAACCTCTATTCAGGGTCTGCCTTTCTCCACTTCCTTTTTTCCCCTGGGTATTTCCAGAGAGTTCAGGTTTCCCAGGACTCTAAGGCACCGAAATATCTCACTGGTTTGTGTGACAGTCAGTACCAGCCCAGTGCTGGTGTGTAGCTACCAGCGGACTCTGTAGCTCAGCAGGTTATCAGTATCGCTGTCAAAGCCCCTAAGGCTTGATTTTTGGAGGGCCCAGCAGCTCCCCGCTCTTGTTGACTTCCATGGGGAGTGAAGGGTGCACACCCTCTCTGAAAGCTAAGGGCACAAACCAGAAAATTTTTGCCAAGGAAAACAATAAGGAATAAAAAATGTAGAAACCTTGCAATAGAAAAGGCTATTAAAAGAATGGCCTGCTGTTTGGATGTGGCATTGTTCTCTGGTTTGCTTTTAAATAAGGCTTCTCATTGTAGCTAGAGAGGGAAAAAGGGAATTTTTGATGAAAAAAAAAATCGTGGGCAGCTGTTGAAGTCAAAGAGAGCTTGAAGGATACTTCGATGGACAGCATGAAAGCCAGGTTAACTGGAACACCATTGCAATGAGCTATCATCTTGCTGGAACAAAACCTAGTGGCAACTTGCGTCCTGTTGCTTGATGAGGATGTATCTTTTCTTAATCCGTGTTGTTGTGAAAATGCAACATGTACTTCATCTATGGGAAAAGTGGGGAGGAACCAAGCCAAGCGTGCTGTTGTTGATGGCAGGTTGACATCATCTTTCACTGATGCTAAGGGCCTCTTTCCATGTTTTGTGGAGGATGGGGAGTTTTTTGGTAGGGTAACAATGTTCTCTCTTCTCCATACCAGCAGATACTCCCCTCTTAAGGGAACCTTTGGGAACCATATAAGACTTTGGGGAAGGGGCAGGCGAATCCCCCCCCTTTCTTTTACCCACTCAAGCAGTCACATGTGACGGATTCATGCCTGCAGCACTTCTAGGTTTTATCTGCTCACTAAATTTTATTTCCCCTCTGTGAGTGTTTATATTGCTTAGAGACTGCCAAGGTTCATGTTAATCATAAAAAAAAGTGGAGGTTTATTAGGTATTGCAGCTCTGTGATTCTTTGGTGTTTGAATGTTAATGAAGCTATGTATGCTCTGGAATAGCTAGAGAGGTGGATCTTAGCTCTGGCATGGCAAAATATCCAGGGGTGGATTTTTCTTCCCTTTGCTCTGGGTTTTAACATCTTTATGTGACATTTCATCCCAGAGCAATTTTACACTATGTATCATCATGTGTAATATTGTGTCACGCTGTAATTTTGCAAGTGCATGAAACAGCAGGAGGGAGGTGAGAATGGGCTCAATTACACCCGGAAGGGAAGGGAGAGCTCAGCAGAGGGACCTGCTCCTGGGAGGTAATGAATTGGGTGTCAGCACTTTGCCAGAGCAGAGCGATGGTGCGGAGGGGAATTTATTATTTTTAGGGGCTCAGTGGCCAGACAAGAGGAAAGGAACCAGTCAAATCGCATTACTAATCGTCATTTCCATAGGCTGTGCATGTACGTGGGATTTAACGAAAGAAGGGACATTCATTCTCGCTCCAGACAGCTTGGTTCTTTCTTTTTCTGAAGGCTAAAGGAAGAACTCGGCCATTTTAACTGGCTCAGAGAGAGAAGCTTTCAAAGCAGCTTTGGTGGCAACTCTTGGGGAAGGCAGACGCATAGTCATTCCGGGTGAGGGAGACATCTATTCAGGGATATCCCCCTTTCACAGCCTCTTCTCTGGGTGTAGTCAGCCCTGAGGGATCCCTCTGGGATGGAGGAAATGGGGATGCAGAGGGGAAGAAAGGAACCAGGTAGACGTTAGGGCAGGAGGAATCATAGCACAGGATGTATGCATCCTGCTGGTGTGCAGCTGTTGCTAGCCCTGATGATGAAGGTTGTATTCACTGAAGAAAGCTAGAGGATGAGCAGCTTCTTATTTTGCAGGAACAAGAGGTACTTTCTCACTGAGTTATGCTCTATGCATTTCCAGGTGGCATTCGGTGTAATTTCATTGCCCTTTGTCTCTTCCTTTGCCCTGAGTGCAACCTTGTTCCTTCAGCTTAACCCAAGCAAGATTTCTTTTTTCATTGTACATTGTATTTAGGGCAGAGCAACCAAACTGGAGAGCTGAGCACTTCTTATTTTCTGAACTTCTAGCCAGGGCTGCCCTCTAAGTGAATGGCAGAGCTTTGGTAGAGCAAGATGTACATCTTGCTTTAGTGCCTTCAGACTAACCTCAAAGGGGGCTTGTGTCATTGTCATCTGTGTATTACTACATAAATTGTTATTGGAGGAAGTACCAGGCCCAACACGCCCCCTTTTTTTAAATGGGGAAGAGTTGATGAACATGTATTCTACAGGGGAAAATGCTCTTCCACACTGGCCTGCCAGAGCTGGCTGTGATGTGTCTTTTTGGAGAGGGGTCTTTTTTTCCCAGGGCTCCTGTTGGAGTAGAGTGTGGGCATACTTAATCCAAGAATTCTCTCCTTTTGACTATACTTTTTCAAAGTAATTTTTTTTTTTTTTTTCATTTTTTCAGGTGTAACATAACTTCTTTTTTGGGGCAGAAATCATGACAAATTCTATTTCCATCTCCCTTGAATCCAACTGAGTCTTCTTCCTCTTCAGCACTATGAAAAGGGATGTGGCTTCCCGAGGTTGGGAACCCATGGGCTACCATAAAGCTGGTCTGAAATATTTCTATTCAAACTTGCAGGCAAGTGTGCTTTGATGGAGCAGAGGTGGAGCCCATATTTTCTTGGTCAGACTAGTGCAATTCATACAACTGTACTCCTTTCCTACCAACTACCTTTTCAGCACACCAGGACTCTGTTACACATGTTCTCTGATGAGATCCAGCAGTAAGTGCTTCTCCCTCTGCAGCTGCCTTTTGCTTAATTGACCCATTTTGCAGCAGATTAGGCCCCAAGGAGGAGTTTTATATGAGCAGTTATTCTAAAAGGCGGGTCGGGGCTTCAGTGAACTGTTCATCACTAGAAAATCCTGCTAGCCCCAATTTACCTTTTTATACTTTATTCTAAAATATTCTGACTTAGCAATAAACTTATGAATCTCTCCTGCCAGATATAGTCTCCACACCTCTCTCTTTCCTGACTTTTGAACTGCATGTGTTGGGTCAGATTTACCACCATACATGCAGATTTACCTTCACTCTTTCTTTTTGTCTTAAAACAGCCACCAGAATTGTATATCTGGGTCTTCCAGCATTGCAGGTGGCATTGCCAGGGCTGCTTTAGCTTCTCTGAGTAATAGTCCCAATGTTCTGTGTGAGATGTAGGAATACATCTCACCAGGCAGTGCATCTTTCCGCAGGGTTGATGAGGATGAGAAGTCTTTTCCTGCACTGCAGGCAATTACAGTGGCCTCTTTGAGTCTGTGCAGGGATTGCATATCATACCACATTCTCAGAATCACAGCTGCTACAATGACCGAAGGAGAGAATTAGAGCAAAATTCAGTGTGAACCAATATTAAGCAATTAGTAGATCTTTCTTGATATTACTAATATTACATAATACTATTGTTATATTAATAATATTATATTGATGAATTCTGAGATGTGGGCAGCTTGCTCTTGATTAGCTGTTGTTCCTGACAAGCCTGTCCGGTATATTGTAGGAATTATCTCTCTATTTCCCCACTTTCTACCATCACCAGTCTTCTGCACATTAGTTAAGGAACAACTTCTGCCTGTACCTACTATTCAATTTCCTTGAACACCCATACAAGAAAACAAAGAGGATTGTGACATAACTGTAACAACAACAGGGTGGATGAACCCTGAATGACTAGACGGAGCTGAAAAATTTCTGACTTTTCCTTGCCAGGGCAGTAAATGATAATGATTGCCTTTAGTACAGGTAAGTGCAGCACATGCATGGTACGGTGGTAGCGTGCCTGCAGGTAGGGGCATTAGACAGGGGCAGGCACACAGTCCCTGCCACGTCCTACCATTGCAGTTCTCTCAGTGGATGGGTTTTGATGTGACCAGGGAAAATTTGCAGCCCTGGGCTCGGCTTCTGGTGCCATGATGGGAAGGTGGGATTCTGAAGCAAACAGATTTGAGGTTGTGGGTAGGAAAAAGCCTCATTGATCGCTATCCCTCCTGTAAACCCGTGCCTGACCTCAAACTTTTGCTGTAGGAACTTCCCCAGCATGAGCTCTCACAGGCTTATCAAGCACAGGGACATTGCAGCCCCTTCCCCATGCAGGCAAACATCCTGCAAAATGCCTGCTGCTGGTGTTCAGTCCCAGTGAGCCAGAGCAAGCTGGGGAGCTGCCACAGCTCCCTCCACACGCTGCTGGTGGTGCAACAGATTTAAATGTTTCTCCTACTGCTGTTCCCACCCCCATCATCTCTGTGAGTTCATTCGATTAGGAACTCCAGTTTGCATGGTAACACTGGAGCCTGAGGGATTATGATATTTTTTTCATGCCAGTCCAGATCAGTGTGAGACAGCAGTCTCGACAGGACGGGTTTCTGTAATTTAGGCAGTAGAAGTCCAGAGCCATTTATGCTGCATTTGCAGAATTACCAGCTGGGATGAAGAAAGCTTTGGGAAAGGGGAGAACGAGAGTGCATTTGGGACCCTTGCTCAGTCCTTAGGGAGGACACAGCTCAGCTAAAATCAAGGATCAGGGCCTCAGTCCAGACATTTGAATGGGACCAGAAAACTTGCTGTTGAATGAACTATTTAAGAGGGACCTGGAAGGGCTGGAGAGAAGGGAGCTACAACAAAGAAACAGAATGGTGCAGCAAAGTAACCTGCTTGGGAATGAGGAGAGGGGAAATATTTGAGCCCCAAAGAGCATATTGTGTCTGGTACCTCCGACAACAGCATCTGCTCATGGACATGCTGCGGGGTTTACATGCTGGGCTTTGTCAATGGTCGGGGTGTTCTCCTTTTACAACTTTGATAAATAGAGAAGGATTCCCTTTCTCCTGCCGTTCCCTTCTGTGTACTTGAGGCACAACTTATCCTTGGTGCATCACCCAGAAGGCATAAAGGGATGTGTGCTACAAAGGCTTCATTCTTCCTACCTGCTCACCTACCTCTGCTATCAGAAAAGCAGGATCTTGCCAAGGTTATAAGGCAGTTTATCTGCACAGATTAGACCCTGAGCGTGGACTCTGGCTGCTGGCGGATCCTGCTGGGCCAGCAGATGATGCTGCCGGTTGAACAGCTGAGAGCATGGGAACACAAAGCCTCCGAGAACACCAAATGCCTCAGCAAAATCCAGACATTTGCAAGGGGTTAAACGCAGGAATGTGCGCTCCTGAAGGTCTGTGGCGGGATGGAAATGATGTGAGAATTCAGGGCTATTGGATCTAGTATTCATTCAATTACCATGCTTAGTTAAGTACTGCACAGTGGAGTGAAGACTGCAGTCTGTTAGGATGGCTGTTACTGTAAGTCATTTAATTATGAGGTTGCTCATATGCCATTTTAACATATGTAGAGTAACATTATCCCTCTTTTGTAGGTCACTATTCTCATAAGTCTGGCTCTTGCATTCCTTGCCTGCATAGTGTTTCTTGTGGTATACAAAGCCTTTACTTATGACCACAGTTGCCCAGATGGATTTGTTTATAAGGTAAGAAACTTCAGATGGATGAATTGCCAGAGTTAATGATAGACTCTAATTGACTACATGGTTACAGTCTAGTCTGCTTTTTTGACCAGGCCAAACAGAACATTTGGCAAGAATGTGTTGAAATGGGAAAAGTGTTATGGGAAATGTGGACTTGCATCTGCCTCCATCAGCTACTGTTACACTGTAATTGTTGGGATTAGCATTTGGTGAACACTACAGACAGATGTTCAGGAACAATCCCTCATATTTGTGAATGGATTTATTGCAGCTGGAATCCTGCGTTTGCTTCCCACACGTTCAAGTGACTGAGGTTTACTGGCATACATTTTAATGCAAAGCAAACTCCCAGAGTGCTGGCACATGTGTCCTTTGTGAAAGAAATCCAAATTTGCCCATGTAGTTCATTTTCAGGTGCTTTTGAGTCTTTGTCAAGAACAGAACCATGTAATGTGCTAAAACCCCACTGCCCAGTGATTTTATATTGAATATTCACAGCGAATGATTTGCCTGGTCTGTTGAGATTTTTTTAAAAAAAAAAAAGTTTCCAAAATAATTCACTGACTCCTTACTGTGAATAAACTCATAAACTCACAGGAGTCTTGATCACACTGGGGACAGTCTGTGGGCTGGAAAATAGAGTAAGGATGTTGGGGTATTAGTCATTGTGAATTATTCTCTTAGGTTATATAAATATGAAGTTAGAGCAGAGTCATGAATTTCAGAATCAGATCCAAACCTGAACTTCTGAAAAGATTAGAGGTTTTGGACTCAGATTTCAGCTAGTCATATTGAATTGGGAGTTGGGGTATCTCATAATTTAATAATAATTGTACCTGAGGCCCTTTGTGTCCTTTGACTCTGGTGAATACCGACCAGTCTGACATTTGTTACCATTTGATCGCTCTTTTACAGCTGTTGCAAAGCAAATTGTTTTATCTGTGCAGTTCTTGGCACGCAAGTGTCCGCACTAGCGCAGCGGAGATGCATGGGCAGGGTCTGCGCAGACAAGAAGCTCTGACAAGGGCTGGCCAGTTGGCTGTGCTTCCTACCATCCCCGACCCAGGTGGCTGTCCTACAGGTCAGAGGTGACGTTGTAACAGAGCAGCACCTAAGCAGCTTACTCTGCCTCTGCCTGTCCTCTACTTCTCTGAGGATTAATTCTGGACTTCGCTTTACAGAGCTTTCAGTCCAGCACTTCAGAGCTGCTCAGCCAGCCCTGCTAGGACTCCAGCAAAGGGCCTCGGTCTCTGCGCGTGCCAGTAACGTACCAAACCATTCAGACCTTCATTTTACAGTCCACATTTCCCATCCACAGATGAAATCAGCCTGCAATCAGGGTTGCCAATAGCAACAGGTTTTGAAGGCTGCTGCCCGACTCTAAACTTTGTGCATTCCCACAGTGCTGGAAGGCAGTCGGGGCTGCGCAGCAGACACTCTCGCTGCAGCAAGCCCGAGTCAAACGTCATCCGCGCAAATATCTAACCCTGAGATTTTTAAAGTGAGAGCCTGAGGCTGGTGGGACCACTCTTCACCTCTCTTGCTTTCTCCCCGCTTCCAGCACAAGCGGTGCATCCCGGCCTCACTGGATGCATACTACTCTGCACAGGATTCCAACTCCCGGGGCAGGTTCTACACTGTCATCAGCCACTACAGCATGGCCAAGCAGACCAGCTCCCGGGCCGTATCGCCCTGGCTGTCTTCGGGATCGGTAAACCACGAAGCCAAGGCTGCCAAGACAGAAGGTCATTAAAGTTAACAAGTGGTGATGGGCAAAGCGGGAGGGTGGGGGGACAACACCATGTCTATACTGCATTGCTCTAGCTGAGGGTGCTGTGCTAACAGCACAACAGGAATAAATAAAACCCAAGTGCAGGAGTCATCTTAATGGATATTTCTTTTCGTGCATTGTTCTCGTTGATTTGTAACCGAGTCGAGCTCTTGTACAAAGGCATGTTTGATGTTGACTGTACCTTATGATGTAAAAATATTTTTAAATCATTGCTTAACTATTTGTTAGAAAAAAGAAATTAAAAAACAAAAAAAGCAAATTAGATAAAGAGCCAGAGAGGATAAAAGCAGCAAAGAGAATAACGCAAAGTTTTGTCATTGCTGGAAAGCTGTGACAAGGTTTAGCATGCATTGAAGGAACAGCTGGAATCCTTTTAAGAGAGAGGGTAGAGAGAATCTGTTACAAAGACATTGTGATATTGTTTAGCTTGCCAAAGGGGGGATATGTTGCTGTCAAATCGAATCTATCATCAGTGTTCATTTGCTGATAGAGAAATACAGGTATCCCCTCCTCCCTCAAATGTACACATGTGCAAACACACGTGCACACATGCACAGTGGCCTAAGTAAATTCAGAAAAATCTAGGCATTTGTAATGAGCTGCCACTGTGTTGGTGATCTTGGCTGGGCCCTGAGGCTGAAATCCTGGTTGTCATTTGGGTGGTATGGAGCAGGATGGAAGCAGATGGAGGCTGCCATAGTGAAATCAAGAATATACTTCTGAGCACAGGGCCTAGGAGTCAGGAGATCAGGGCTTTATTTCTGCTGCTGGCACAGATTTCCTTCATGACCTTTGGCAAGTTATATGAGGCTTCATCCTTTGGGACCTCCCTCTGGAGGGTCACCAAGAGACAAAGAAATGCTGTTATAAATTGAGGAGCCTCTCAAGAGTGGTGATAGTATAGAACAGTATTAAGCCTCTAACTTTTCAGACCCTAATTTTTCCTCACCCATGACACGCAATGCTCCTGCTTCCCTCCTTCAACTTCAGATACTTCAGTATTTAATGTCATTCTAGGCAGTTAGAGAGGGATAGCTGTAGCATGCTCTCAGAGTGCAAGGGTCCCATCAAATCTCTGCTTGCAAACACAGACCAGACCCCAAGCTTAATCCAGTCCTGGCCAATGTAAAACATCCTCTCCCCACAAATGGCATGTACAATTAGTGCAGACTGGTGGGATTTAAAAACCAAAAGGATTCTCTTTTTTCAGAGCTGCAAGCCGTTACTGCAAAGCAGCTCTGCTCCTCGGTAGTGTAGGCAGGGTGAGACTGAGCAGCAGGAGCAGAGTGCACAGGGAGGGCAAGGTTCACGTTTGACTAAGGCTGCTTTTTCAGATTTGTGGCTAGACTGGGATGGAAATTAGGAACTGGCCCCTTCTTCCCCTGCATTGGGCAGTTTTGTCCTCCATTTCACATACATAGACACTAGAGGGTGTAAAAGAGGGCAGAACTCCTCAGTCCTAACAGGCATCATGATAAATAACTGTATAGTGTAGCTAAAAATGTAGTGCCAAATGCCATTGTCTGATTTCCTATCCTTCCTTCCCCTTCCACCTGTAAATTCATTTCTCTCTCAAAATGTACAAACCACCCCCTCCACCAACAATCAAAACTCCAGCAAACCACTGAACAGTTTATAATTTTGTGGTGTATTTTTTGTCAGTAGGTAGCAGAGACTGAAGTATTTTTTGGTGTAATTCTTGAACTTTTCTGACGGGATTAAAATAAAGCTAGATGTGACTGAGCGTCTCTGGCTCTGGCAGGTTTTTTTTGGTGACTCTTGCTTTGGGCTGGGACATGGTGGGTGGTGATGTGTGTGTGCCTGGTGCTGCCGAGCGTGGCTGCAGCGAAGACCCGAGGTGACTCTAGCTTTCAGGAGGCATTTTCAGAGCTTGCTATTTTCCCCTTTAATCACTGGGAGTTTATTCCCTATGTTCCTGCCCATTTTTCAATTGCAAAGAGAAAAATAGTAATTACACCCAAGGTGATCTTCAAAGCAAGTGGAGGTGCTTTTCCATTGGTGATTCTTGACTTTACAGAGGGACCTCCCCTCCCTTCCCATTTTAAGGCCAACAAATGATAGAAACTTTGGCTGGCAGCAATGTCTCCTTTGCCATCTACTCCCAATGCAAGTGTTCATCTATGCTGGAGCAGGATCCTTCAGAAGGGCCATTTCAAGAAGAGCGCTGCAGGGAAATACAACTGACAAACCAAGAGCCACAGCTGAACTTTGAAAAAGCTGAGCTCTGTATCCAAACTCTCCAGCTTGATTTCGAATGAAACTACAACTATATTCATCTCACATTGTTCAGAAAGCAGATTGTGTTTCCTCAAGTCCTTCAACTCTTTAAACTGGAATGATACCCTGGCATTTAATTGGCTCATTCCCAAAGGCTAAAGAATGTTTTATAAAAACCTTTGGATGGCTTTCCTTCAAAAAAAAAGTGTATTCAGAGTTGTGAAATTGAGCTACCGTAGGACAGAAACTACTCTGGTGTTAGAGGTCACCACCAAGTACTTACGAAATGTATTAAAAGGGATTCAGCGCGCTTTGCAGAATTGAGTCACAGGATAATTTGACCATGGTATTTCTGTCGCCACTCACACAGTAATACTCTATCCGTATGTTTACTTTAATCTAAAAACCCCAGGAATCAAATCATTTGAATTAAAAGGTTCTAGCTATTATTAGATAAGTGAGTCAGTGGGGATAACCATTCCTATTTAATATAGGAAAGATCAAAATGTGTATGGAGCAGAATGGAAAAAAAAGACCCAAGGAAGGCTCATGGGAGAGCAAAAGAAACCAAACAACCCAACTCCAGCTGCAAGTTTCATTACTGTGAATGTTGTTATTACGGTTTTTGTACAAGCTGCAGTAGAGCTACCAAGAGCAACCACATATTTTAATCACAGTAACAGAGAGAGAGAGAGAGAAAATTGAAACTGTAGTACATCTTATTATTATTTCAGTCTTTAAAAGCCTCCTTCAAGGCTGATCATATGGTTTCAATACTGATTAAAGTAGCATATTGGTGATAGTATAGTCTCATCCTGGCTGTCATCTCTCTGTGAAGTCTAAAGCTCCTGCCTGGCTCTACAGAGTAGTGTTGTGAGCTAGTGTCTGGCAAGGGCTCAGTCTCAGCTCTGAATGGTACCGATGAACAAGAGGCTTTCCTGTGCTTCTCCCAACATTTATGTGATGGCCAAGTCAAGACAGCTCCAACCTCTTCATCTGCGACTGACCCTACTAAAGCATTAGTGCCTTTGGGACATCTTCTCTATTACTAGATTGCTGCAGTGTGCTCAGATTTTGAATTCTGCACCAAAATATGCTTTTGGGCCACTGAGACTGGAAGAGTTATTTGTCTTCTCAGACAGTCATGCAGGAGACGGGTGCCTGGACTGTTTGTCCTGTCTCAAGTGGTAGGAAGGGATGAACAAGAACTGTCAACACATGGAGGAGCTCATATTGTGGGGACAGGGACATACCGAGCAGGCAGCAATCCTATAGAATAACTGGCAGAACACGTAGGGAAAAATTAGCTTTAATAAAAGGTGTGGTGATGCTGTGATGGGAACTCAGCTGCCGCCAGCCTAGGCTCAGGAAGAGGAGGAAGAAATTGTGGCTGTTGGAGCCTGAGAAAGATCGAGAGCAAGAGAAAAAGAGATTGCTACCAGCCAAGACACGGAAGCAAGCATTGCTTTTCTGTTGTAACCCAATGACCCTAAAGCCTGCTTGACTAATACAGACTGTCTTGTTTTGGAAAAGCTGCCCATTGTTGCTACAAACATCTGCTGACTGCAGCACGCTCTGAGGGGAATCGCTCCACCACTAATTCAAATCCTCTTGGACTGCCTGCAAAAACAGCGTGAGAAAAGGAGGTGCCGATGGCAGGACCCCGTGGCTGGCGGGGCGCACCATTGGCAAAAAAAGAGGTGTCTGTCTAGGGTCTTGGAGGTGATTTCATGCTTTGGGTCTGCGTTAGAAAGACAGCTCAAGGTGCTGCCAGTGTCTCTGTTAGGAGAGCAGAAAAGGAACAGTCCCTGTCCCTTTGCATGTGAATTCTTTTTTTTCCCCTTTATCCTCCTCCGTGCTTGCCAGCTGTTTCTGGTTTGTAGTAATACCTCAAGTGATAAGTGTAAGGGTCGTGCACTGAACTGTCTACAATCACATTTTATACGATTAGTCAGGGTTTTTTTTAAAGCACCCTAATTATTACAGTCAAACCGGATTAAGCTATTCCTCTAATAGATTTTCAGTTCCTGTAAAATAGGCCAGAGAAAATGACTTACGGGAGGGGATGGGGGAAGGGAAGGCTCTTTCCTCCTGTCTCTTTTGCCTTTGCCTTTTCTTTTTTCCAGCAGTGGCAGGGGTGTTACAGGGATCCCACTAGATGAGTGCCCAGCAAAGTCAGGGGTCTCTGGCACTCAGCTCCCCTTCTCACCTGGACTGGTGCCCTTTGAGGGGCAAAAAAAGTAAAATCCTTTTAATTGAGAATGTTACTGTACTCGGGATGGTGGCTGACAAGTCATTTGATGGGTTGTGGGTTGCTCCATCATGGAAAATAATCCACAGCAAGTTGAAGTACAGGAAGGTGATAAATGCATTGGCATTATGCCTGAACCGCTCATCACCGGGAAAGGCTGGGCAAGATTAGTGCTGAAGAGGCTTTCGTCCTGCAGCAGGCAGGCTGGGAATAGTAAAAGCAGAGCGAGAGGAAATGGAAAAGCCTGTCAACAGCAGGTTACACAGTTTATCCTGGCATGGCCAGTGCCCTGCCCTGCTCTGACATGACGGGATTGCCTGAGCCCGAGCCCGCTGCCATTGCAGGAACCGGCTGCTGGGGATGTGCATCGCTTCCCTCTGCCGAGGGCTCCTGCCTGCGCGGAGGGGCTGCTGCAGCTGCCGGTGGTCCCCATTAGCGCAGGGGCAGGGGGTCAGAAACAAGATACCCTGTGGCTTCCCTTGCTGATAATACAAAGCGTGAGCGCTACCGGTGTGAGCAATAATAAAAACGCTGCAAACTGAGGCTGCCATTAATAAAATATTTACACCACTCGGGCAGTGGCGTTTTAGCCGAGTGCCGAGGCTTCCCCATGGCAATCGGTGATTGATGGTGACATTATTACTTACTGCTCCCCTGCCCTGCTCCATCAGCACAGCTTATTGATGGGCAGCATTCTCCAGCTGCAAATGGCCAAGGAGAGTCTAGCCCTTCACAGTCCTGGGGGTTAAAAAGAGCCAAGCTGATGCTACGTGGGGCTGCGAAGCCACGGCAAGCCCAGCTCCCCTTTAGAGTCCGTAGGTCCATGCCAGCAGGTTGCTTTAAACAGCAACACAGCCTGCCTGCTGTGGCAAAAGGACTGATGCCCAGCGACGATGCCAGCTTCTGCCAGCAGCTTTCCAGCCACTGCTTGAGCGCTATGGTGGCACTAGGGCTCCGCAGGGACCGACGCTGGGGGCTCCACCAGTACCATCTTCCAGCTGGATAAGTGCGCAGCTACTGGTGGCCTTTCAACAACCCAAACCCCCAAGCTCCCGAGCCCTCACAGTCACTAGTATCTTCTCCACAAGCTGCTTTGCAGGCCTATGGGTGAACCCTGCTCGTCTGGATGAAAGCCAGTGCAGGTAATTAGCTTGCCCTGTCACTCAAATGGAAACAGCACTGCAGCATTGCACAGGTTTCTGCTAAACAGTCGCTTATTCTCAACCCCTCCAGTTGTGGCTACATTTCAATGGTGGGTAAATTGATTTCTGTGTATATTTTGTATGCCAGGTTATTACAATTACTCTTCAAGATCCTTTGGGATGAAAGGCTATTATAGAGATGAAAGCTCATTAACAATAAATATAAAGGGTCAAAACTCCCCATAAAAATGTATTAGAAACAGATTCTAGTTTGGAAATGTAAATATAGCATTTGGCAGAGGTCCGGACTGGCTAGTCTGGTGTGCAAGACAGCTTAATCCACTGGGAAGATGTGGATATTTTTATAGCAGCAAGTAGAATTACTGTGTGAATTATGGTGCTTTGGCTCACTGGAAAAACAACTCCCTCCTACCATCAAGAAAAAAGGAACTGTTGGGGAGGGGAGGAGTGGAATAAGAGCATTTCTTCTGCTGAAAATACAATTTTTGTAGTAGAGCTGGAGCATCTTTGGGAATTTACAAGTATAAATGTTAAAGAAAAAAGAACAAAAATAAAGGTGAAGGGAATTTTAAAGTTATAGTGAAATATGAAAGTACCTACACAGTGAAAAAACCCCAACATTTTTTTCAGATATGCTTTCACAAATTCATTAATGAAGGGAAAGCTGAACCTGTCTTTTTCCAAAAAACATTTGAACACCAACATTTCCAACACTTTTCCATACGAGTATCTTGAGCAAACTCCAGCTGCCTCACATGTGCAGGGGTGTAAATGAGCCCTCATCATGCCAGTTTATGGGTCACCTCCCCAACACACAGCTTACTGGAGGTGCCATTTTGTTTTGCAGTCTCTCAGCTGTGATTGTAGAGGAGCTGTGCTTGTTTCTGTACTCTTATAACAGGAGAGGATCCCTGGGGACTCTGCAAGGAGGATGCAGGCAAACCCACGTGGCAATGATTTGGAGACACGGACTGCCCCATGCATCTAAGCAGGACCAGCATTTCAAACACAACCTCGTTAGCTGTCGGGTGCTAATGGCTAAGAGCAGCCTACAGGTTGCACAAGCTCAAAGTTTTGGTTTCATGCTTCTAGTGATGGGTATTTCAGAGGAACGATTTTTCTCAATCTGATCCTCAGGCTGAAGGTTTAGAAGAGAATAACCGAGGGAGAGAAGTGGGTTTATGATTTTTGCTGAGGAAGAGGCAGTGTCAGCAGAAGTGGGCTCCTGCAGGGCTCCGGCATTGCTGTTCAGCGTGAGCTGACTCAGGCTCCAGTTCACAGAGGTGTTGCAGTCACTTAACCTTTCAAGATGTAGCATTCTCTCCTTGCTCCATGTTATCCCTTGAGAAGGCATTTTTCGGATAGTTTTGATCAATTGGCATAATCACTGAGACCTTAAGATGAGTAATTAAGATGTTAAAATCTTTGGCTCATACGAATGACATTAATCTGTGCACGCTTCACATCCGTGCTGTCACCCCGTCTTGCAACGTACCCCATTATCTGCTTACTTCTGTGTCTTGACTTTGCTTAAAAAAATGACAATGAATTGTGGTTTTTTAAAAAAAAAAAAAGCAAAACATGCCACTTTAACCTCCTCAAACTAAATAAACAAAGGAGGGGAGAAAAATCTGTTCTGTTCCTTATTCAGCACCAGGGTTTTGTTGCTTTTCCCTGCTGCATTCAATCTGCGTGAAACAGCGGTGACTGCCTATAAAAAAGAGGTGACTTGCCATCTCTTCAGCCCTTTTATTTCCAGTAATATTTTGGCATGTACATGATGGAGAAGCTGTTAATTTTTGCACAGGCACATACTAATAACCTGCCTGATGGCGGGAGCACGAGAAAGGGCAGGAAAGTATGATGGGGAGGAGGAAATAAAACATTTGGGTCCCTACAGCAGCTGATGTTTTGTAGGTATCGGTGGTTGCTTCTGTGAAAAGTTATTACGAGGCCCATTAAAAGCACAGCAGGACTGCGAGGGGGTGTGTGCACCATCAGAGTCTGAAATGACGGCTGGGCTGCTGTCTTTGGAGGGAATATGGAGGGGCACAGCCGGGCTGTTGACTGGCACCTCTGCCAGTGTGCACGGGTGGGTGTGCACGGCATGCGTACGTCCAGCTGTACACACTCAAGTGCTCCCCACAAAAATCCACATACAAGCAAAAAGAGGCAACTCTGGTAAACCGTAAGTATATTTTCAAGAAAACACCTCCTCCCATTACTATTAACGTCACTTTAAGGGACGTACAGTCATAATCCACCTGCTAGAACTAATTCTGATTCAATGGGGATTTACTGCTATTAAAAGAGATGGGCCTTATACTGCTTTTTGTGGGCCCCATATATGCTTTATTGCTGCACAGAGCAAAACCTGAAGGTCCTAAGTAAACTCAG
Source organism: Pelecanus crispus (assembly GCF_030463565.1). Taxonomy (NCBI): domain Eukaryota; kingdom Metazoa; phylum Chordata; class Aves; order Pelecaniformes; family Pelecanidae; genus Pelecanus; species Pelecanus crispus. Next base: position 11,528,086 of record NC_134650.1, on the reverse strand, counting down.
GGTTTCCCTGTGCTACAGCTTCTGCAAACACGCTGCAAAAAGCACCTCAGAAAAGCGTGGCTGAAGCGAGCGGGGATGGGTGGCCAAAGGAGGCAGAGCGGTTCCTGCACCGCGGTGAAATAACTCGCCCAAGGGCTGAGCGATTCCTCAATATGGTGGGGCTGGGAGAAAACAAACCCCCAGCCTGAACCAGTCGCTGGACAGTGAAGAGTCCCGTTGGAGGTGAACTGGTTTTAAAGCAATTAGCTCAGAGGATTTGCAGCTGTACGAAGGACCCCCCCCCCCCCGCCCGCCTGCCATGGCTCAATGCCCCCAAGGAGTTGTGCAGCAAGCAGCACTGCGTGCCCACGCTTCCCGGTTTATCCAGCGAGTCTCAGCAAGGGTTTATTTGTTTCAGTCCTTTTCTCCAGCAAACGGCAGTCACCGTGGTGGTCAAATACTATAAGGAGAAAATAAACTCTGCAGGAGCAATAACCCCCATGTACCTGAGCTCATGTTGTGTCTCCGGGCAAGCAGTGAATTGAAATGTCAGTTCAGAAAGCAAAGGGTGTCCAGGACTATTTTCCTTGGTTATCACCCCACCAGCATGGCTAACATTGCACTTGATTAAAACGCACAGAACACAGTTAGCTGTAACAATTTGGTCTTTACTAAAATAAATAAATGAATGGCACTGGATGAGACAGAGCTGCCCGCTAATCGGTTTGCAGTTGCAGTGAATTTTTGTAGCAGGTTACATGCAGCCTGACAACATGTTTTAAGCATCAGGAATACAGGTAATTCACTCCACAGTCCATTCTCAGTTTGATGACACCTATGCAATGTAAGTAGTTAAAAAAGAATTGAGTTTTAAAAACATAAGTTAAAGAAATGACAAGCATTTCTTCCTCCTCCTGCCAGGTCAAAGAGAGAGAGAGGGAGATGCTAAATGGAGCAATGAATTTATTTATCCTTCTTCTTTTTTTTTTTCTTTTGTTTCAGGGAAAGCGATGGGATCATGTTTCTGACCCAGGTGAGCAGGCTGCACACCCGCCTTGCAGTACTGGCCGTGACGGTGAGCGCCCCACACCACGGCACTGTGCACACACCTGCCTCAGCTTCCCCACGCAAGGGAAAGTGATGAACCACATTGGGCTGCAGAAGGGGGATTAGCTCTTGTTAGTAAACAATATGTAGAGGGCTGAAACACTAGCAGGCAGTGGTGTAGGCTTTGTGTCATGTCAATGAATGCCTGTGTGAAGTAACAGGGGATTAAGGAATCACAGGTTTATAGGAAGCACCATGTAACTGATAGAGAAACAGCAAAGCCCTCCAAAAGCTAAGATCAAACACACTTTGTCTAAGTCTTTGCACAAACATAGGCTAGAATAGGTAATATATTTTCCAAAACTGGCTGCTTTTGAATAGTAAATGTGTTCATCATGAAGTTTTCACTTACTTTCAAGTCAGTTCACCTACCTCCAAATTGTTTTATCTCTACATCAGAGCGTGTACATACAGCACAGTGCGCACAGCATTTGCAAAGCTTCACTGCCAGTTTCCGTGGTGCAGAGGGCCTGGAAGTGCTTAAGTCCCATGGTATCCAGGGACTTGTGTGGAAACCTGTGTGAGGCTGGGCGCACACCCCTGCATCACCACCCACGGCTGAACCACAGCACCATATTGAACAGCCACGCATGATCTGGCTGACTAAATAGTTTCCCCTCCCTCCCTTTAATGTCCGCATGTCTATGAAAAAAGGCACTATATAATGCTTAGACAGCACAGTCCTGTATTTCGTAATTCTATCTCAAATCCCACCGCTGGATCCCCGCAATCGGGCCCTCAGGGAGAGCTGTGTAAACAAAACCCACAGCCCTGTGGTAGAAGAAAGGTTGTTGTGAGAATTTGAGCGACAGCTTCGGCTGAGTGTATTTAAATCTGCCTCTATCCTGCCACAGATAATAAAATCGTTCCTGGGGGAACCCCTGGAAACTGACATAAGACAGCAAAACGCAGGAGAGTGGTGGTGAGGAGGAAGTGTACGGAATAGAAAGAGAAGGAGAGTGGCTGGAGAACAACCGGGATGGTATTTAGAGCTTTACATTTCAGCAGCATATACACTGGGCAATACAGTCTTAGCAATTGTTATAGAGCAGGCACAGCCCTGCACCGATACGAAGTCTGGAAGCAAGGCCCCTGTGCCCACAGCTGTGTTCTTCTGGAAGGGGGAGGATTAGCACACGTGGCACTTTGGGACGTGGTTTAGCGGGCATGGTGGTGTTGGGCTGATGGTTGGACTGATGATCTTAGAGATCCTTTCCAACCCGAATGATTCCTAGTTTTCACTTTCATTAAAAGGAATCCAGCCACCAAGCCAGGAAACACGAAATTGCTACTCTACCCTTAATTGTTTCAGTGGTGGACTTGGTAGTGTTAGGTTAATGGTTGGACTGGATGATCTTAAAGGTCTTTTCCAACCTCAGCGATTCTGTGATTAGGTAATGCCCAGTCAGGAAGAAATCTAACAATTATTAGTCATAAAACAGACAAGAAATTGTGTCCTACCCAACCACTTGCCTTTATTTAGGTGTTGTTTGGGCTCTACTTTCCACGTCCTCTAGGTTCAACTGTGAAGTCTGAGCACTTAAACTGGGAGACCCACCTGCATGGTGGGGACCTCAGATGCAATGCGTGAGGCTCCCTGTAGCACAGTCTGTGCAAGCCCTTCTGAAATTTTATCCAGCAAAGAGAATTGCACAGCCCTGAGTCACTGTGGGGCCAGCAGCACACGTGCCTGGGGGTACAGCCCAGCTGGCCGTCAGCGGAGGACAGATCCTTCGGCTCAGGGTACCACATGGACCCAGTCGCCCGTTCGGATCATTTGTGTTTGGATTTAATGGCAGGTCTGGACTCAGCCCTCTCCCTTGTCTGGATTCCGCCTTTAGAAAGGGGTTCTCCCTCTGCATTAACCTGGCCTGAGTTCCTAAGTCCAGAGATGTGTATCCGAGATGGGAACAAAAAATGCCCATTTGTGCCATTGGTGAGCAAGGAAGCGGATGTCTGGGCATTGCCAGGAATGCTGGTAATCCAACAGCCTTTGGCTACATGGCTCTTTAAGTCAGATTTGCTGGGTCCCATGAGAATACAGACATTTAAATGATAGTGTGTTATTTTTTGGTGGTTTTTTTCCCTTTTTTATTACTGAATGGCAGTTGTCCTATTCTGCTTATTGAGAGCTGCCGAGGCAGAGAGGTATTCCTGCAGTGTGAATAGTGCAATGCATTGAAGCGGCATGAGCTTAAGCTTTGGTGCATACTTAAAATCAAACAGCACAAATAAGCTCTTGAAGTGCACTAAGGCCATAGCGAGGGTGCTTTTATCTGGGATGTATCTGCTGTGAGTAATTCCACCACTCACAGGAGTGAGAGTCTCTCTGTAATCACTTGTGCAGGGACTAAACAAGACAACCTAATTACTTTCAGAGAGAGCATTTTGCAGCATGTAATTGGGTGGAAAGATGAGAGAAAGTTAGTTGGTGTGGTTAGGCTGCTGGTCTGGGATCCCTGATTACCTCTGCCTGCGATGCATTTTGTGTTGGGGAGCTGCCTGCTGTGAGAAATAAAAAGCATCACAGTCATTTCAGGGAAACAGCCTGATGCCACATTCTTCCTTGACTGATGGAGAAACAACACCTTGAGGTTAAAGGGAAAGGTGGAGGCTAGTGATGCCATGAGGGACTGTTGCTCCTTTCTCTCAGGGGCTGTCAGCCCCTTCTGCAATGCACTCACACAGGTTGTGTGAGCAGCACGGGTGGGGGCAGGAGCAGGCAGTCAGCAGAGCCTCGGGCTCAGCCCCCTCCAGCTGCCGCGATGGGCTCAGCAGGGTGCGAGCGGGGGATATAAAATTTCAGTTTGAATTCTATTTCTCTGGACTGTTTGAAGACCACTCGATTCCAGCTTCCACTGGAAAACAAGAGCATTGTGATTGAGATGAAATGCTCCTTCTGGGTTCTTTTCTTTCTTTTTTTCAATTTATTTTCCTCCCCAGCTACAGCATGTCTTCATTTGCTTCAGCAGAAATCACTTCCATGCTGTCCTCCCCCTGTTTCTATAGTCTGCTCTTTATTCCTTTTCCTGTATCAGGACTTTATAATGGCACAAGGAACACAAGGGAAATCGCATCTTTCAGACCCAAAGAGAAGGCCTCCCAGTCACTGATTCCTTCAGACACATGGAAGTGAGAAAACACAAACTCAAAATCTGTGACTGATATAAAACATCTTTCCTGCAGGGTTAACTGACCTGGAGAGGGCCTGGATGCCCTGATCAAGGGTTTTCCTAAATCCAGGCACAAGCATGCCATTTTTTCCCTGGTGAATATCAGGGGTACCCTGCTGAAGGATGGCACCTGAGGCTGGATTTTCTTAATTTTAAGGACTTAATTTTTTAATATTTGTGAGACATGAAATAAGTCTGTGAAGCTGCAGTTTGAGACCCACGTAGGTTGCCATTCATAACCACCGTCCCCTGCCCAGGCAGGCTGCCTGATGCCTGGCAGTTTTAGTTCAGAGAGTTGGTGAGGGCTGGAGCTGCAACACTCTCTGCTTAGAGCAAGAAGCCAAAGGAGTGGGATCTCTCACTTATCCTTCAGCCCGTGATCCCATCTGCCTGGACTGGGAATGCCACCACCAGCTGCAAGAACAAGGCTTGGCTCCATAATTGAAAAATCAGATTTAAAAAAATGCCACCTGGGTATAATCTCACATTGACTGTAAAGTCTGGCTGGAAGGCAAGTGAGTGAAGTTTAGGGAAGCTTTCATCGTTGCTATAAGACAATGAGTGGTGAGGTGTGTTAATGGCTCACCGCTCAGGCTGCGTGTTCCTTGGAGATAACGGCAGACATATAGGCATTATCGGATTAATTATCAATGTAATGAGTCTGTACTATAAAAAGGACCAGATACTATATAACCCAGAATGACTGTGAGCACCTGCTGCCAAATGGCTCTATGGAGATATAAGAGGATGTTACTGTCTGATCCCCTTGAATATAAAGCGTGCCAAAGCTGTCAAACATATCCCAAACTAAGCCTACCTCCAAATTGTTACGATGGCAAATGGGTGGGTGGTGCCTGCCGAGGCGTGTAGAAAGGAGAGGAGTGTTGGTGCCCAGGGATTTTCGGTGACGGTCCTTACACACTCCATCAGCTGGCTTGGTGCTGCTTTCTAATTTGAATTCAGTCTGGCAACTCCTTTCCTATGTTTGAAGGCGAAGGCCGTCACGAGCGTGTGCTTTATGGGGAAAGAGCAACCAGTCCCACCCTTCTGAGTTCCTGTGGCTGGCCAGGGAAGATGTGCATGCGCACTTCTGCAGATGGCATAATTTGGGGTAGTTTTGCTGGAATGATAACTCGAATGGGGAAGCATCAGCCCTTCACCAAGGAAGCGGTGAATTTTCTCTAAGAAACCCCACTGTATTTCTAGGCAAGTATCCCACAGCCGTCCTTGGTTCTGAAGTGGGTGTCCAGATTTTCAGAAAACCTGAACAACCACAATTAGGCCTGATGCCATAGGGGAACTGAACTCTTTGGAAGGAGCATCCCTGTAGCTCCATCCCAGTGGGAAGGGGAAAGTCTCAGCTTCCTGAAGAGCTACCATTTACCTACCACCGTGCCAGGTCCCCACAGTGGGGAATGTTACCTTACAGCAGGTTCTTGGATGTGTTGAGATCAGCAGGAAATCTTCCACTGACTGAAAACCCCTAGATTTCCACTTAGGTAACTTTCAGATATAGAATGACTATTTTAAGGTAATTTCAGGCATTTCAAATGCTTTTCTCTGAATCCTGTATGATTCCAAGAAACCTTACTTTAGGGTTTAGTAGTAAATAGCACCAAGGATGTATGTTTAGCCTTCTAAAACATTTTTCAAACTGGTTTTGGTAATAAGTTTAGCACACACAATATACATGATGGAGCAGAGTGGCTTTAGGGAATTTTCAGCTTGTTCTTGTAATAGTCAGAATGATTTACTCCCAGCTTCACCACTAACGAATACTACACTCATGGCAAATTATAACGAGACAGTTTTTTGTCTCATTCTTGGACTGCCCTTCAAAATTGCCTTGCTAAACTCACCTGTAGTTCTCTATATATCCTAGAGATGCTAAGGACCAAGCCAGTTCATATTAATGGAGGATCTGGCCCTCTGGTTTTTAATAATTCACACCATTGATTTTTTTTTACCCTGTCTATATTCCTGCAATCACCTGCAGGTTTTGCAAATTACATTGTAAACCCAAACTGTTGCTTTTCGCTGGGCTGCACTAAGATCTATTTTTCTAATACAGTCCTATAATTTCTCTCCTTGAAGGTCCGTTTATGCCAACTATAACTCTCTTTAATAGTCTTGTCCCAATTTTCAGCAATTTTCCCACTCAGGAGCTAAGCAAACTGAAAGGAAATTATTTCATTTAGGGAGGGATAGAACAAATAGCAACTATTTCTCCTGTTCATTAAAGTATTTTATTCTCTGCTCTCAGCACCTCCATTTTGTCAAAATATCAACACAAGGTACCAGAGTAAACAGTTTTGTCCCATATTAATTGCACTAATGTTCAAGATTAAATCTCTGGAATTCCAGAGAGAAACTGCATTTAAAGGATTGCTGGTGAGGCCTGAAGCATGACACATTTCCTCTGACCTTGGTCTGTTTGCTGTGACCATGGGAGTCTTGAACTGAGATTCATTGGTTGTGTTGTCCAGAGAATTCCCAGCCTGCAGAGCATTCTCTTCCCAAATCCTGCTACCGTGGTGTTGTGGTTTAATCCAGTAGGCAGCTAAAAACCACACAGCCATTCACTCACTCTCTCCCTCCCCAGTGGGATGGGGGAGAGACTCAAAAAAAAAAAAAAAAAGTAAAATTCATGGGTTGAGATAAAGACAGTTTAATAGGAGAGAAAAGGAAAGGAAAATAATACTAATACTAATATACAAAATAAGTGATGCACAATGGAATTGCTCACCACCCGCTGACCGATGCCCAGCCAGTCCCCAAGCAGCAATCACAGCCTCCTGGCCAACCCCCCCCAGTTTCTATACTGAGCATGTCATCATATGGTGTGGAATAGCCCTTTGGTCAGTTTGGATCAACTATTCTGGCTGTGCCCCCTCCCAGTTTCTTGTGCACCTGGCAGAGCATGGGAAGCTGAAAAAGTCCTTGACTAGTGTAAGCAGTACTGAGCAACAACTAAAACATCAGTGTGTTATCAGCATTATTCTCATGCTAAATCCAAACCACAGCACTATGCCTGCTACTAGGAAGAAAATTAACTCTAGCCCAGCTGAAACCAAGACAGCTGGCAAACCAGGGTGCACAGACCCAGTCTCTGTGCATGGTACCATAATATCGGGGAAAAAAATCCACTACCTCTTTTTGAAGAACAGCTCATTTTTTTAGTCTGAAGGTTCATAAAGACTGAAGAGTGTGTGTGGGGGGAGGAGGCAGTGAAGGGGAGTACAAAGGTGGAGGAGGAGTTGGAAATGGAGGATGTTTCTTTGACACTCTCCTTTTCATATCATCATTTCCCTCTTTCCAAGTACCGGGAAGGTTAGCACTTCCACCCACCCCTGGTGGTGGGGTTAGGAATAAGAGAAAGATTTTTTTGCTCTTGCCTTTGTTCCAGTTCATTCTGCCACAGAGAGACTGTATCAGCATTAATGTCCCCCAGCTGTTAATCAGAATGATATACAGGATATTAAAAAGCATTTGTGCTGCTTTGAACTATGGGAGCCTCTGAATACACTCAGACTGCTGTCTCTCCCAGTTAGACTCAGTGGCAGCTCCAGGCATGTGCCAGCCCCAGTGCAGCCCATCAATGGAGAGGGGTGGACAGGGCACAGTGTGGGCTCTGCGAGGGTGTGAGAGAGAATTGGAGGAGGCAGTTGTGTGGTATGAACCCCCTCGGTCACCTTGATGGCTTGCCCAAGACAATGAGAAGCTTCTTGCCCTACTTTGCCTATTCCTTTGAGGCTGGACGTGACTTTGTCTGTGGATGTTGTATTGGAGCCCATTGATAAGTGGTGGACTCACCCCCAAAAAAGTTGGGGGGGGTGTTGCATATTGGGCTCTTGATCTGGGAGGAGGAAAAGGGAACTGTACCATAAGTTGCCTTTAATCCTTCAAACGGTGTGAGTCAAATGCAGAGGTTTGTTATAGGGGACCAAGTGCCTCCATCACATGTGGTTGTGGAAACATCAAGAAGGCAGAAAAAGCAAACAATAACCATGATCAGTATTTGCAGCGCAGCTCCTGGACATGCACACAGAGTGGTTGGAGAGTGGGAGGACCCTTGCTCACCTGAGAGACAGGAGTGAAGGAGGCCTGGCAAAGCTAAATAGCCTGCACATGGCTATGAACAATGCCAATGTATAGGAGACAGGGGAGCAAGTAAAAATCCCACCCCTGAATCACAGTCCCAGGACTGAGACTGCAAATGCTCTGCACCCAAAACTGAACAGAAAGTCCATGGGGCAACTCCATCCCCAGGAAGAATCAAGCCCAAGCTGACCCCAGCAGTCCTGGCTTTGGCTTTTGGTAACTACACAAGGTGACTTATCCTTTAGACTGAATGAGGCAGCTGTACAATATACTTATTTATTAACCCAGCTTGCAGCAAAAGCCTGCCACTCTTATACAAGCACATATATAATTTAACAGAGTCCCTTTCAAAAAGGAGCGCACAGTGGGAAGCCTTGACCCCCAAAGCACTTGGCTGATATTTATAACCCAAACAAAGGGTACACAGTCACTGCGCTTTTGTTTACAAATCAGATGTTCGTGCACCTTGCATAGGCTACTAAATGTGGCTTTGAGGATAAAGCTGTAAGAAAGTGTACCAGCCAGCAAAATATGAATTGCTGAGCATGGTGCTTCAAGATATCGACGTAACAAGTCTAATCAGTAGGCTAGGAGAAAAAGGAATGGCTGTAAATGTAACACAACTGGGAGTGCGAGATCTTCCAGTGATGCTCTTCCTGGCTTTCCCTGTTTCCAGTTTGTGACACTACCATGATATAACCATAAGGATACAGTCGTCATCAGTCACTGACTGCTATGGGGGTACAAGCACAGGGCCGGGCAAGCCAAGGAATCCTTTCAAAAGCTTTCCTCCAAGTTTTAGACACTGCCGTCAATACAGCTGCCAGGAGGGCTCAGTAGGTCCAGTTTCTCATGCGTGTGGTGTGATACCTCTTTCATGAGATCTCAGGTATGTGTATGTGGTACAATTGTTATACTTCTCATCTTTTTTTACAACCTTTACCAAGTCACATTCATGGCTGCAGATGTATATATGTATTTTTTTCTGTTTCCAACAAAACACACTAACTGAGTGGCAATGCCCACAGTAAAGCACTATCATACCTTGTGTTTATGCTAACCTTGCCAGGACCTTTAGGGAATATTTTAAGAAAAGCAATGAATGAGAAATTCCATTATTCTTATCTTCTTATGTCCCTATCATTTTGTCAGGCTCATAGTGTAATATGTAGCTTGTACTGGCAGAGCGTCCAGCGCTCAGTCCTGCCACATTTGTCATATTGTGCTTCATACCTACCTCTGGGTAACTTTGCACACCCTCCTGTAATACAACTAATACACCTGGAGCATGTCTGCATAGTCAGGATTACATCTTTCTACCTTTTATCTTTTCTTTTGCATATTTGTGCAGACATGACTATACTTGTAATTTCTCCTTTTAATCCAGCTTTGACAAGACTCTCATTTGCCACATTATTTTTTTACATGGTCTTTTCAGAGAAAACCACCTCCACCTTGTTTCCCCCCCCCGCTTCTTTAATTGTGTCTCGTGCTCTTGCCATTGTCTGTCTAATGATCGTGTCGCAATTACAACATAGTCCTCAATTAGTTTTGGTACTAGAGAACCAGTCAGTCTATTGTCCATCTCTGATATAGTTTACTATCATTATGTGCTCTGATTCTGCAGCACCCACACATCCTTTCCTCTGTCTTTCCCATCAGCGTAAAACATATCTTCATATAACTTCACAACTGTGACATTATACACTGTGAATTTCTTCCTAATCCTTCTGTTTGCCCTGTCCAGTTTACTATTGCATCTGAATGTCATATATATGCTTCTTCTGTTGTCTATACTGTGTCTGTTAAACTTCTGAGTTTAGCTAATTAAGACTTAATTTTATTTTACTTAACAGCTTTTTCCTTCTGAGGATCTTCTAAATGATTATAGAGGTCAATTCTCTCAGTGCCTCCTAATACCCTGGTAACTGCTCCTCCACCACATTTGTGAAGGGCTTATTAGTACCCACACTTGTTTGACCTCAATATTCTTCCTATATATTTCAGAAGAAAAAAAAAAAAAAGAAAAAAGTCTGCAGTTTTAGCCATAAAACTCATATCAACTCTGTAATATGAGATTCACTATTAAAAGAAATGCTTTTGGCCTCTCTTTTTCAGGAATTAAATAGTCTGTCTTTGTATGTATCAGCACTGAATCTAGTATTTAACTTTGTACAAATATTATTATGAATGCTGCTGCAGTTGTTATTTCCCGCAAGGAAAGTCGGAAAAAATCCTACCGATTTCTATTCTTGGCATAATTTAACTCCCATTTGTGAAACCCCATCACTATGGTAATGGCACCAGGAATGATGTCCTGCAGCAAGGAGCCAACACAGAGAAGAAAACACACAATCATGGCACAAGCGTAGTGGCTCCAACAAGGGATGAGGTGTCAGGAGGCTGGGATCCCCACCCCGTTTCTCCCCCAGAGCTGCAACACGACCATTTGCCCCGCCTACACCGTTGTTTCTGCATGAGGAGGTGTGACAAGAGCAGCCCCATCAGAGCAGGTTGGTTCGACCCAACTGCTGACCGACAGCAGCCACCTTGGGAAAAGCAGTAAGAAGCAAAGTGGGAATCACGTTTCCCCATCTGCAGGTAGTGATAACAAATTTGCACAGCTTTAAGAAGCTGATCTCCATAGTTGGATGTCTCTCTGGAAACTGAGTTAGCCTAGTAATCGTCTTGGTAATGATGGCTGCTCACTGGGGACAGTATTAGCAAGTTCTGCTTATCAAAGGCACGTTTAGGTATTGCCATACTATTGAAAGTGGTGCTCACCTAGCAGTACAGAAAACTGGTCCTGCTCCTTCCGTATCTTTGTAACATCCCTATCCTGCTTCCAGATGTTGTACCAGAAAGCCAAAAAAGAAGAAAATGTGAAACCACAGTCAAAATGAGCTGCCCAGCCCAAACAGCTAGCCAGGGAGATGTCAGGGATCGCTTTTTGAAGGAAAAAGACATATGAAGAAATGATAGCTTAGTTTGATTCCTATTTGTAATCCCCTTTTCTCTCTGATTTGTAGGCTTTTTTTTTCACTGTGGCCTAAATACAGTGACTTTTTAAAAGCATCCTCTTTCAGGCTCAGCAAAACCTTATAGTGCATTCTTAGCCCTCTGCTTTAAGTGAACATGTATTTAATCTGGTGCTGAATCAGATTCCTAATCCAGATGAGAAGACAGGGCTGATGCAGCTGCTGGATGGCTTGGAGGAGCCAAGCATGGAGGGGGCAGCTGGATGGGGCATGGTGGGGAGGACTGCAGTAACTGAAGTTTCTCCTCATCCTCTAGAAATTCCACCCTCATGCAGTGTCTGATGGATGGATTCCCATGTTCACCTCCCTCAGCGGGGATCTTGTGGGGACCCAGTCCCTGTGGATCATAAACAGCTCTGAGATCCTCAGAAGAGAGATGTTCTAGTTGCACAAAATAGCGTTATGACCGAGAGGTGTGGGGACTGTGTCCCAGTTGCAGGAGAGTGGAGGCGCAGGGGTAAGTACAGGCCACCACAATAGCTACGCTGGGGAGCTTATTGTAAGGCCTTATAGAGCTTCAGGCCCAGAGCAAAGCCCTGTGCCACTGCCCTGCATGGTGCTTTTTGGAGGACCGCCTTGCAGATTAATTCAGGGAACTGCTCTGTGGTCTGGCGAGCTGAGTGGGACCAGCAGTGAGGCACTGCATGGCCGCCTCCGGAGCTGGAGGGGAGCCAGCTGCTTGCCTCTGCCAGACAGCAAAAAGAATCCAGATTTCTTTGTTTTGGCAAGGACTGGGAAGAAAAATGCTCAGGGTGGAGGATACAGTGACAACCTCCCCTAAGAAGTGGTCCTCAGGAAGAGAAGCTTTATGTGTTTCCCCTGTGCAGATGAGAAGAGAGAGCTGAACCAGTACTGCAGTGATGTTATTGACAGAGACCATGCAGTCACTGAGCTTTGTAAGGACATAAGGATCTCCCAGAAGACGTTGCTGCCATGGGGACCATGAACCTGGGGATCTTTGCTACTTGCAGAAGTAGAATTTTGCCATTTTAGAAGGCAATGGGCAATAGTTTTGGCTGAAGCAAAGCAAATGATGGCATGGGGTTTAGGGGATGGGAAAGTGAGTGTCTCTAATAAACTGGTATTTCTGCTAGATGGGGATGAAAGATATTATATAAAAGGGGAAAACTCAAATCTCTCTGAACTGTTTGTTGCAATGCCTTTTCACCTATTGCCTTTGAATGGGTCTGTCCACTACGGAAATACCATTAATTCAAAACCTCCCCTTGCTTATGACAATTCCTCTGGGTTGGGAAGAAACAGGATGATGTTTTACCACCTCAGTTCAGCTGTTACCTGCTGTTCAGCCCTTCAGAGCCAAGCACCAGAACTGTCCTTTACAAAGAGAGAGAATGTCAAAATTAAGCACGGTGCTTGGAATACAAAATGAAAAATGTAAACCATTCCCCTGCAACTTTCAGGATGGTTAATGACGAGAGCATGGATTTATCTAATGGGCCACTTTGATCAGTTACTTCACACGCTGTCTCATCCTGCAAAGGACTGAATGCATCCTGCAATGAGCAGAGGATCTTACGCTCCCCATGTGGAGCTGAGGACGCTTGACATCACACAAAAAGGGGTCCCCAGAACTAATTTGATCCTGACAAAGAATTCTTGTAGAGAAATAGCCCTACAGAGCTTTGCATGCAATAAGGTAATTAACAGATCATAGGACCACTTGGGACATTAAAGACTTAGCATACCCAATAGACCAAAAGGGCTGTAAATTCTGCCAAAGCTAATTCAACTGTGATGCATTAAAATAAGAAGTGAGAGAACAGAAATAAATAGGTTCAGAGTTTCTCACACAGCAGCTCTGAGCTATTGCTTCTTTCTTCCATCTGAAATCTTATTAACCTGCAAGTGATTTCTTTTATTTTTTTCACCCCCCTTTTTTTGATTGCTTGGTTTGTACTACATCCAAACGACTCTGGGCTGTATGACTACTTTGAAGTAGTTCGTAAATGTGGTAGAAAATATTTGTAAACAGTAATTGAAAAGCTAAGAAGACGTCTGCCTTTTTTAAAAGCACGTTCACTAGGAAGATCAAATGGATATTCTGCTCCTTTTGCATGAAGGAATTGGGGGCAGTGGGGGAATCCTCTCGGTCTCTGTCCTGCCTGCCCAGGTGAGATGGCGTGTGATGCAGGCTCTGCTTCTTGTTATGGGTATGGAGAAGGCTGAACAAAATGGAGCTCTCGTTGGCCTTCTTGGTCTAATCAGCGTAATTTCAGTTAGATAAGTCAAAAAGTATCTGGCTGAGATCTCAGCCTGCAGATGAACTGCTGGAGAATGGAAAGCAGTGGTCTGCCCCAGGTATTGGAGGGATGTTGAGGTGCCCTGCGCAGCTGGAGGGTGTGATGTCCTCTGCAGCATGGGCACTGGCAGCAGCACGGCAGGTGCTGCCAGGAGCGATAGGCAGCAAGGGCATTCATCTGTCCCTGACAAGGTTTCTGATAGCAGACACGAGAGGACCGCTTGGGTCCTTTTGCCACCCAGTTCCAACTAAATCTGTAATTCAACTCTGCCTTCACAGAAGGAGTGCCTCCTGCCCTCCATCCATCTTCTCCAGCTTGTTCCCTGCCTCCCGTCCCCCAACTCCTGTCCTCAGCTTTGGTGCTTCCTGCTGTTGCTATTCCTCCCTCCCCTCTTCCCAACAGCAGGGCTGTAGGAAATGCAAAATCATCCAGAGCATTTGTTGTTTGCAGGCCACTGTTGCACACAAGCAGCATTTAGGTCACCAGGATGCCATGAACTGCCAGCAGCTGTTAAGAAGATATTTTGCAGTGATGTATTACAGAAATGTCAGGCTAAAAGAAGCTTTAAAATGAATGATTTAAAGGGGTTAAAGGACATTTTCAAAAGAGATGTCCAGCAGCGATAAACCCAAGTTGTGAAGTGGCAAACCTGCTCAAGACCCAGATTTCAATTTCCTTTAGTTCTCATTTAACCCTTTTTTAAGGACTAATGGCTCTGCTTATTTTCCAGCACAAGCCCTTGCTCAGTGCCTCCAGGAAAACCAGGTTGGCTGTAGAGTCACAGAAAGTCACAGAAGACCTTAGAAGGAAATATGTGGAGCTGTCTTCTTGTCATGTTACAGCAGCACTGAAAAGATCCAGGTTTTTTGTTGCTAGGTAAAACAGAGCAGGGACAGAGAAAAGGCATTTTGGCTATTCCCCATCAATAAGGCTGGGGAACTCGTGTCTAAAGAGATGCAGCAGCTTCAAAGGTCAGGACAGGAGAGAAAGAAGTTGTGAAGAGAGAAGAATTGAAGCTAGATCTCCCGTGTCCCTGCTCAGGGATTTCAGTCTGTCATCCTCAATACACACTCAAGGTGGGTGAGGAAGTCATAGAGAAGTTCCCCTCTCATGGGATCTCCCCCATGTTTCCAAGGAAGTTGAGGGGAAATGTTCCCAAACTGGTAGGTCTCTGCAGGTAAAGCAGGAAGTCATTAACCAGGACTGCACTGCAAGCACCCATCGAACTCTGGTGGCCAAATTTGGCAAAGCTTCCCTAGACTGCTGTCACTAGTATTTCCACTTGAGTGAAGAAAAAGAGTCCTTATCTCTTATCATTCACTCAGGCTGATGTATTGCTATTTTTGTCACAAAAATATTTTCCAGCTCTTCCTCATATGCTTCCTCCTCGCAACCTCAGAGCTGCTGCTGCTGCCTGAGTGGCCGTCAGATGTTCACTCTTAAGTCTGGAGGCGTGAGGAATAGCTGCAAGGGCAAATGGATCATGGAGGAAATTGTTTTCCTTTCCTGACATCTCTATTTTCTCGTAAGAGGCTCAGGCAACTTGGTGCATTGGCTGAGGACATCTGTTTGTATGAAATACTACAGCACACACCTGTCTCCTGGCACGCGTGGGTGCGCAGGTGTCATGTGGCATTAGATTTGCTCAGCCATCGGAGATGCAGTTTGTCATCGCCCTAGGGACAAGCTGTAACTTTCTTCATGTTAGAACATACTAGAGACTTGGGGCCATATTTTATACATTTTTTTCCTGATGTTGATCAAAACTGTTTTTATTGTTGCCAGTGGAGTGGTTTTCTTCGGTAACGTGTCAGCATTTGATGCTACATAACTTCCAAAAATGGGACATGGAAGAAGGGCCAATTGGCAGGAGAACAGCCATGTTATCTTAAAAATAAAAACTAAAGCAGAAATTTTGTCTCTTTCCTTGTTACTGGCTTTCCAGTGATGCTATTGTGCATCAGGCTTGCATGCTACAAGATGGAACAGGCAGTGCATTTTTAACCTGATAAATAACCTGATGTCCCAGTTTCCTTCTACAGAATGAAAATGATTAAGACTTTTAGGATCATTTCTAAATGAACATCTCTCTCTAGCTTTTCTAAACCTCCTATCACTATACTGTCTGGATGCCAACATAAATAATCCTTTCTCCAGAGCATCTTCATAAGACTTCAAACATTTATGGAAATAAAGGAAATAAACCTAGTTATTGTCTGAATAATCACTCGTTTATTGATGGAGACAAGTATGCTCATTTTTCTTGCTCTCTGGTGATTAGATTATGATAAACTGTGACATTTAGTGATAAACTTGATATGGTTGGTTACATACAGCTTAAAAAAGTGGCTATGCAATTATTCTTTCATGTGCTGGCAGAATGCATTAACCACCTGTGAAGGATATTGCAATGGTTATGAAGAAAACAGCACCCTCTTCTCTAAGCGGCTGTGACAAATACAAAGGCCACATATGTTCCCTGGCCCATGGATATAATGTTTGTTGTCTCCCTTTGCTTTCCCATGTTCCAGCAAAACCTGAAGCCCAAGTCAGAACAGGAATGAAGACTGTGCGTTGACTGAGTAGGGGATGAATGTAGAGACAGCCAGGACCAAACAGGGAGTGCAAGAGAAAGACAGTTTCACATGCTACACTAGACTCCACGGAGGCTGAGAACTAAGCATCAACCCAAAACATGGACTGGAAAGAACTCACTAATGGATCTCAAAGAAAAATTCTCCAAGTTGCTCCTTTCTTCAGTCAGATTTGAAGTTTCTACTTACTAACCCCAAACAAGGACAAATTTGTTACATTTTTTTATTTGCAGTCATGCAGAGTTTGCGATGAGGATTGCTGGACATAAAATGTACAATGATCAAAGCCAAAGCAATGCTTATGTGAGGAATTAGTGTCTCTGAGCCACACTGGATTACCTGCATTCAAACAAACAGCAGCAAAGCAGCTGGAATCCAATCTCCTTGCTTTGGGGATAGCCCCAAATGCTAGCCTGTGAGAAACCACCAAAGATCTCCCAGATCTGCTCTCATGTCAAAAATTAACTGTGCCTCTTTACCCATATGCCTGACATTACACACCCACCCCCTCGTGCTGTGATTGGCAGATTGTCACTGTTGGCAGATGCTCACAAGATGCCATTTCCTAGCAGCTGTGGAAGGATGACTCCAAAGCCCCAGGAATGGAAGGGAGACACACCTGGACAGGACTTTCTGGTTTACCTAGCGAACTTCACCTTCACAGTAGAAGCCCTCTGAGAAAACAGACAGGCAGTGACAGGCAATCCTCTAGCTTTGCAAGCCATCTGACACTTCTCTTTTCTGTTCGTAGGTCCTCCTTGTTTCCCGATTGCTCTTGTTCACTGACCAAAATCTGTATCATGAGGAGTCTTCTGTCAAGAAACACGAATTTTAGAATGAAACAGTATCTTGGCAGAAGCAATAAGGCATCTGGGCCAGCCAAGGAGTTAAACCATCCAAACAAGGTGATCAGGATAAGTTTCAATGAGGAACGAAATCAGCAAGCCCCTGAGGGAGCAAGGTATGGGACAGACCCGAAAGATGGCATGTAATTAAATTCTTGGCCGCACGTGTGCAAGGTTTAGAGGAACATGTTCCTTTGTCCTTCTCTGCTCCTTCCCCCGGGCAAAAAGCCTGCATAGGATTTTGTCTGCCTTGACTGGTGCTCTGAGACAGGAGAGTGGGGGTTGCCCTGGGCAGACCTAGGGCTTTTGGGAGACAGCTACTTACTCCATGTATTTGCTGCTTCCCAGTTGTGTTTTGGTGTTTAAACCATGCACGGCACCAGAAGGTTAAGGTCCATGCAGAAACAAAGGTCCCTGGCTCTGCACCGTGCTGTCCGTTCCTGGACTCCTCGCTACGTCCCTGCTCCCCTTCTTCCTCCCTTCTGCAGGCAGCTCGCTGCCTGCGGCACTGCAGCCTGCCGAGCTGCAGGGGTCCTTGACTAATAACTGAATATACTCAGCTCCCTTGCTGTTTCACCACCTGTATTCCCCAGCCTTCAGCCTAGCAACTGGAGGATCATATATAACCCTCTGTCTACAGGGAACTGCCTCTACTCATGCCTGTGCCTCTGCTAACTTGAGGCTCGCTTAGTTTCTAAGCTCCCCAGACTTGCTCTGCTTTCCACTGCATGGAGCCTGCACATTCCCTTGCCGTGTTCAGCTTGTTCTCAGCAGGTCATGCAGCCCACCTTGCTTTTACCTGCAGCTTGCAGGAACTGACTTCTCCTCTGGGGTAACAGGGGAGATTTGCTAATCAGCCTGGGCTGAACCCCTTGCAAAAAAAGCTGCTGCCTTTTGAGTTTTCATGTTGGCCCGAAGAGATAAATGCCAGTGCGAAGCCAGCCTAGGAAGCCCAAATGTACTGAGGAGAAGCAGCAGGGCAGGGAACTGCAAAAGATTTGAAAATTTACTTTCCTCCTAACTTCAGTAACTCTGACATCACAGACTCATGGTAATAAGCATCACTAGCAGGTGCGCTTGCTGTGGATGAGTATTTGAGTCCTAAAGCTCAGCAGTTCCCTGCATTGAAGGATTGCTGAGCAGCAAGTTGTGTGATAGAGCAGAATACATTTAAGACCATAATAAGGCACTTTGTTGTCCCAGGACAAATGTCTCCTTCCCCTCCTGCCCTGCTGCAATCAGCAGGGGTAAAGGCAGTTCTTCCCTCCATGCTCTTGAGTGCACCACCAGAAGTGCACCTTGCCGAGTCCCACTAAGAGACCTGTGTCTGCCTCTCCTCTCCTCCCTTGCTACAGCCCTGAATATCCCATCCGTGCAACTTCCACTACCCCACAGCATGTGCTACCCTGGAAATGTATTTCAACATAAGGCATAAGAACACTGCTACTATATTGACTATCCATGCACTTTGCGTTTGCACATATGATGCACACTGCTGCTCCGCAGCATGGCATAAGCTCTAGCACAGAATATAGCAGCACATTGCAGCACATCCTCCTCTCAGACGGGATTTTTAACATCCATCTTGAATTAGCTGAGCAAGAGCAGCACAGGCAGCAGCAGCAGAGAGGCTACTCAGCTCTTGCTGAATGCAGCATTGGAAAGGCACCAAAGCATTGGTACCTCACCTGCCACAGCTGCGAATACCTGGGGTGTCTCACATCTCAGGATGTGAGAGGGTGTGACTGCTGGGGTTGGAGCTCTGATTTCATTCACATTCATCTTGCAGAAGCAGAGCATGAAGGAGAAATGGAAAGAATAGATCTGGTTTGTTAGTACTCCCCCAGAAACCAACTACTCCCCATAATAATAATAATAACAAGAAGCATTCCAGTTGCATATCAGGAAAACATGAAGTGGGCTGCAGACTACAAATAATTCATTCTGACTCACTGGAATATTAACTCAAGTTTAAGACAGGGTTATATTGTCTTTGATTTTTTTATTTCCAAACTTGGGAGGGGGGTTGGGTTTTTTGGCCTGTGTTACCCTTATTTTCCTTCAACTACACCTGAATTCTCCTTTCCCCCCTCCCAATTTAATACCTAACGTTTTATTTTTCCCTGCAGCTCTGTATTTCTTCTGTGTGTCTTTTTTTTTTTGCTTTCTCTTTCATTCTTCTGGACTCCTTTATGCTGTTTTCTTTCCTCCCACCTTCTTTTTCCCCTCAGTCAGAAAATCCAGCAAACCATTTAAGCTTGTTTAGAGTTAAGCTTGTGATTAACTGCTTCCCTTAAGAATAACATTCAAATACTCATTTCCTGAAGGAGATTCACAGTGTGAAGGAACCACAAGCTGGACGCGCTTCAGCCATTTTCCTGGGAATGCTGCTTTTCTCTCTCACTTTCTCAACTGCTTTAGTTTTAAGGCAGCTGGGATATAAATAATCAATATCCCCATAGATGTGGCTGAGGAGTGGAGCCATAACAGCCTCCTGCCAGGTCCAGCAGCCTAGCGAGGAACAGTGTGGGTAATTCGGAGTTTATAGCACACCAAGAAGCGGGCAACAACTTTACTGAACACCAACAGCAACAATTTCCAGGGATCTTCATTTGGCTGCCAGAGTATGGGAAATACCTGATAAACAGTACTGTACTGAGTTTTCAGGCCATTGTCGCAGGAACTATACACTAAGCTGCTGGAAACAATGATTTATCCCACTGGGTTTGTTAATTATAAGATGAATGGGCAACCAGAAACATATTAGCAAGAAAAAAAAGAAACCAATGTGCAGTGACCATATGTTCCTGAAATTTATTCTAAATATTCTTAAGCTATTCAGAGCAATAAATCTTTGATTTTTTGAATGTTTATGGATGTTTTTCCAGTGTAAGGCCCAGTTAAGCACATGCCTAACATCAAACTCAGGAGGAGTTTCACTGACATCCTCTGGGTTTCTCCTGCATATGCACCAAAGACTATAGAGTTCCATTGACCTGGCAACTGCTGTAATGTGGGCAATTCCTTGGCAACTAAGCACCAGACATAACCAGATTATAAGATTATGTTCTCTGCTCTGTGTGTGTATGTGCACAACTGTGAAGTCTCCCCTCAAAGCCACCTGGGGCTACACAGATGTAAGACCTGGAGACTCGCAGTTCCACGGGCTCCCACTGGCAACCAAAGTACCTTTTTTTCCAGCGAGGCTTTTGCATTGAAAACATCTACTTGCAATTAATGTTTTATTTTGGTGATGGCCTGCAGCATGCCCCCTGGCAGTACATAAAAATGGTAGTGGAAGAGGAAGAGACATTTGTTTGGGGATGCATTTATGTTAGAGATCTAGGAACGAGTTAAGATGTCAAAGAGAAAATAGCAATAAAATAGCAATAACTACAATGGATTGGCTACTCTAAGTAATGCTCTGCAGAACTAAGAACTCAAAACCCAGCAACACCTGGAAGTCTAGACAAAAGGCTTAATGCATGTATTTAGCTCTTTAGAGCATGGCAGCAATCACTGGGAATACACAGAAGCTTAATAATTGAGACATTGACACTAGTATTTTCCATTTGTTCCAATCCTACCCATAGCTGAAGCAGGAGGACGTATGTGCAGGGATTCGCAGGGAAGCAGATTCCCAGTGAACGTGTTCAAATCAGATGTATACACGTAAGAGGGGATGCAACTCCACATATACACTAACTTTGTAGCTTTTGACAGCTTGCCAAAATGACTGACAAAGGCAGTGGAAGAAATGGCGAAACAAAGTTGACATTCAAACTTCAGCTCACCGTTGCTCATTTTCTATGTTTCTCATTTGTTTGTCGCTGGTAGTGTTTCAAGCATTGCCGACAATTGCACAAGGCAACTGTGGAGGGACATCCCCAATTCCTTGATTGAAACATCCCTTGTACTGCATTGGGCTCAGATTATAGTTTTTAAAATTTAAAATAAAAAAAGAATTAAAAAGTTTTCTAACAGAAGATGAAGATGTCTGCACCAGCCATATTCATACATGGTGAGTCCCAGCTTGGCTGGGGACTTTCCTGCAGTGTTGGTTCTTTCAAGTGTTTTAAGCAGTGCAATGTGGGATTGATTATCAGTGGAACAAGTCAGCAGGCTGCTGGGTAGACGCCCCTATTTCTAAGGTGTCAATAAAATGCCTGACAAGTTTTAGATGATTTTGGAAACTGTAGTATGCTGAGCTTTGTTAGCTCTCTTGGGAATAGAAGATCTCTTGCTGCACCAGGAGGGACAGCGGTTTACATACCCTTAGATTGTGCATTTAACCTAGGATTACACAGAGGCAGGAACACCTCACGTTTGATGGCTTGGTGTTGCTTGCAATTGTGAACAGAAAAAGAGAGTTTTGCAAAGATCTCACAGGGGAAAAGAAGAATAAGCACCTCTTAGTCCTTGACTCCATATGAGGAAATGGAACATAAAATACCAGGTGTTAGCTCCCGTCACATTGCAAAGCTCAGAATTACACAGTAATTCCAGCTTTATTCCTTGCTCCTGTGTTTGCAGGAGACTGCCAAGCCCTCTCTGACAACGCAGCCAGATGAATGGTCCAGGGAATCCCAGGCAGAGGTGGGGAGGTGCTGGGGGGGGACGGGGTGAGCCGCCAGGGGGGACGGGTAGTGTAGGAATGTTTCCAGTGAATTCCTCCTCAGGTTTCAGAGGAGTCCCGTCCCCAGGGAAGATGCTCCCTCCTGTCCGCTGACCCAAGAGCAGCATCAGCTGGCGGTGAGGAGAGGGAGCACCTGGCAGGGAGCTCGCCTACGGCCAGGGAAGAGAAATAGCAATCTCTTAAAACAGCCATAAAGAGGGAAAAGCAATTATAATTTGTGAAAGTGGTAATAGATAACCAGTTGCCATGTAATAGCTCTACCAAGATATCTTGGAGGATATCTCCGATCTACATATCTCAGAATTTATTTCATTTCTTTCATTATTCAGATTAATTTTGAATTCAGTGCCAGGAGCACCTTGGCACCATGGAGGACTTTTAATATTTTGATTTGTCGTATCATCAACCTGCCTTGGAAATGAGCTTCAACTAAGCAGGCAGAAGACAGAGTCCTTGCCACATATTTTGTTTTTATTTAATAGGAGCCAGAATAAAAAAAAAGAGGAGGGAGGAACTGGAACACTTTGTTTGTTCCTGTGGCTTTAAGATTCTTTGGAAAATCAGTTGTCAAGAGGTGGCCCTTTTTGGGAGATTCAACTGATATTATGATGTTTAATTAAGCTTATTGAAAGAAGATTAAGAGACAATTTAATCACAGTTTGTGAGTACCTACATAGGGAGAAATTTGATATAAGAGGGTTCTTTATTCTAACAAAGGCATTAAATGACTGGAAGTTGAATTCATCAAAGATTAAATTACAAGTAAAATGAATAAAACTTTTTTTTTTTAACAGTGAGGGCACTTTACCATTGGAGCAAGTGATCAAAAGAGTCTGGAAATCCTGGCTTTAAATCAAGATGAAATGAACTGATATGATCTATTCCCATAGTTGCTCAGGTTAGGGTTAGGAAGTGTTGACCTGGGTGCTGTGTGTGCCCGCTGACTGTGGGTCCCTGGGAGCTGTCTCCTTTTTGCTGGGCTGAGCCCCCTGCAGCAAGGTCCCTTGGAAAGATGGCAGCCTGAGCCCAGGCTCAGACCACTGTGATGTGCCTGAGGTCAAATTCAGAAAGGAGGGGCTGTATCCTGCCTGCGGCACGGCTGAGCCTCCTGACAGCGGTTGGCAGGCTGGGAGGTTTGATGCGTATCACACAGAAATTGAATTATTCCAGGTGGGACAGAAAGATAACACTTTCTAGTACTGTAGATTCAAGGACTATCCTCACCAAAAACATTGACTGTAAGGAAATCAAAAAGAAACCGCAAGGCTATTTTAGTCAAGGTCCAAATTCTAAACTGATTCCCATCCTGAGCTGTAAAAACATAAGATTCCTTTCCAAAGCAGTACAAGCCACCTCACACCACAAAACCACTGGGAGCCATAAATCTCCTAGAAGAGAACTTATTTTTCTCCTAATTTTCATGTTAGCTGCAGTCCACTGTCTTCCTATTACCAGTTTTGGCATCTAGGTGTAGTAGTGATGTAAACATCAATATTTTAATGTCAAAGAAGAATACAAAATGAAATTGAATTCCAGCAAGTATAAAGGAAATACAACAATGGCTTTCCTATTGAACCCTCTGCAGATTCCAGATAATAGATTATTCATAGACCTTCAGCTCATAATAAGGTGCCCTTTATTCCTGGAATTTGAAGCATTTCTCTCTTAAACTGCGATTATTTTCTGATTCTGTTACCAAGTTCAGTTTTGACACAGTGGTACAATTTCCTTATCTCTCTCTAAAAGTCCCTGCATTAGACTGTGTATATGAAAACAGCAACATTTTCCATGTGCATTTTTTCCATATGTGTGATGTTTATTAAAAAAAAAAATCCGAGTGATACTTCATAGCACAGCAAAATGGTGTGCAATGGAAAATACAGCTGTACCTTGCAGGTGCTCCTAGCAGATATATGAACAACGCTGCTTGGTCACACGCAGCAATAGCTTTTAACAAACAGCAGAAGCGTCTGTAACTCCAACAACAGCTACCTATCTAAAAAGACAGCAGAGATGAAGAATATCTGTAATAGATGCAAACCGGTAATTGTTCCCAAATTACCTAGGAACACCATCTCTTGCCTGGCTCCAGTCAGGTACGTACCTGACCATTCGTTCACCCAGAGTCAAGTGTGTACACAACTTCCTCACCGATTGTGGCTTATCGGGGATGAAAAACATCAGCTCTGGGGGTTTTGGTCTTTGTTTGTTTGTTTGTTCTGTTCAATACAAGGATCTATTTCAGTTTGCCTATTCCTTGGGAAACAGCTGTGAAAACACTGTGCAATTCAGAAATCTTCTGCTAGCTGTTGGAATCTGTACTGCTATATAGAAGGTAGAATTCATCTTTCACAGATCAAGAAGTTCCCTAATTACCCAACACAGTTCCCCGCATTTATATAGATATTTTATTTCTATGGCATTTTTGTTAGATATAAAACAAGGGTACAAAATGATTTCCCAGTTAGCACCATACAAAAATCACCCTAACACTTTTAATTTTTTTTTTAAATGGGATTTTAAACCTCTACCGCATACAGTTCAGCCTATTATTCTTTAAGAATAATCCTGCATTAAAAGAGGAGTGACTCAATGTTCCAACAGGCTTTTCCCCTCTCTAGCTTTTATGATCCTTTGCCACTGATGTTCAGACTGGCTTTAGACAAACTGAACTTTGAGGGCTCAATTTTCATTTGTGAAATGCATACTAATTCGACAGGGTATTAGATGACTTAATTAATATTGCAAAACTTTGATAGGTTCAAATGTTAGACCCTCCAGAAGAAATGGCTGTAAAGCAGATAAAACTATAGTCCATCATCAACTATTCCTTAATGAATTTCAAACGCTGATCACAGGCTTGCAACGAGACTTGGCTGCCTTATTGTCTCCAACACTGCAATCCTCTGTGATGCTGATGACCTGTTAGTGTTACTTAGAGGAAAAAGCACAACTAAAGCAACTTTAGCATTGACTAACCGCCTGTTTAATAATATGGTTTACCAGAAGCAGCTCACTTTGCAGGAGAACTGTAGCACAAGATAATTGACCTTAATACAGTTATGCGCCTTTGCCTTTGATTTTGGCCACACAACTAAATTTGTGGTCAATTACAGAGCCTGCGAGAGTGAGCATGAAGGCATAATTAAAGGTTAGTAAGAGGTGGACACCAAAGGAATAGCTCTGAAATTAAAGTCCACTAATTCACTCTGGTTGCAGGGACATAAACAAGCTCTCAGCTATGCAGAGTTCAAAAGGCCACCTGCGCAGGTAGCTCCAGGTTTCCATTGCCAGAGAATTCCAGGACAGCAGAGACACAACAAGACCATCTCACTAAATGGATTTTTGGTACGACTAAGTTTTCTTTACATTAGAAATTACACTTTCAAATAAAGAAAACTCATTTCTGTGATTCTAGCCAATGAGTAGACAAGACATAGAACTCCAACCAAGCTCAACATGGCTCATAGCCCTTTTGATCCTCAGAAAAAAGCCCCAGTGGTAGTACATCAATGTACAACCCTCTGGATAAGAAGGATGCATCATTCAGAGTTCAAATTAATCAAATGAGATTTAGGAGGTCAGAGCTATATTTGATTTCATGTTATCCTATCCTCTCCTACGTAGTTCCAGCATGACCTTAGATACGTCACCTCTCCTTCTCATTATTTAAATTCCCTACCCATAAAGTGGGAATAATAATATTTATACACCTCCAAGGGGTGCCACAAACCTCATTTGGTAACGTACATTTGGAGATCTTCATATGGAACTTATTACAGCAATTACAAAGTGTTGTAAGAAACCTTTCCAAAAAAAAGTTTGTATTCAGGATTTTGTGATCTAATATAACACAATAAAACGCAACTCTGAAAGAACCCAGGGTAAGCTCTGGGTGCAACACTGAATGTTTCTGAAATGGTTGCAGTCCATAAGGATAAGTGGAGGCATGTCAAGAATTCATGAGTCCACACCTGTCTGGAATGTGCAGAAGTACCGAATTCAGGAGAGATATATACCTGTTCTGGGATGATTGCTTGTTGTGATGAGAATGCAGAGAAAGTAATATACAGCCCAGATGATTAAAGGCAAGAAGCAAAAGTCCACTGTAAAAGCAGCAGCCTAGAATGTGTGTCAAAAGTGAATTATGAAAATAGCCTTGTACATCCATGGCAATTTCACAGAGCCATTCTGATAACAATGAACACGACAGTGTGCAATAGGAATAACAATGCCTAGAATTATTTCAACCAATATATTTTTTAACGACAGTCACTTTAGTTCTCTCTTTGCATCTGTAAACGGTAGCTGAATTAATGATAAATATGACTCGAGCAACAAAAGATTCTGCATTACCTTCTATTATCTGCCCTCTCTTTCTGCCTGGAAGTGGTATGAAGATATTCCTTACAACTGAACTGCAGATGATCTTGTACCTAGTGAACCATAGTTTGTACAGAGAAACTAAGAGGCTGGGGAAGAACAAAAAGCCTCTCAGGTCACTTGGCGATTGCCTGCAAGGTTGTAGGGATCTGTGTAGTTTAATATTTTGCTGTAACACAATTTCCCTGCTGGGATCTCAAAGCACTTCACAAACATTAATGCTAAGATTCACACACGGTTATTACCTTGCATGGATGATTTCCAGGGCTGAGTTTTGCTGCTGTTATTAAGGCAGAGCAGGGCTAGAGTGCTACTGAGGGACCTTGTATGAAAAGGCACCACTTCATATCAATGAGGGTAGACATGATCAGGTCTCAGTGAGACAGTCTAAGTGTGCTGCTGTACAAAAGGAGAGACTGACACTGAGCAACTTCAATGGAAAGGAAAAAAACGCTTTTATATATGAGCTATGTCACCTTCATCAGACAGACTTATGAAGCAGACTATGGGCATGGAAAAGCAGCAGCCTCAGCGTGAAAGGAGATATTTTAGGCACAAGGGATTATTATTTTCTGGATGCAGCTGGGAGGTGGGTGAAGGGCACCAGGGGCTGCCCAGGCTTCCCTAACCCTTAACTGGGAGGTATGAATGGTAGAGCAACAGCCCTGCCATCACCCCATCCACTTACTAAGCCTGCCCCGTGTAGAAACACAACGCTGTATGTATGAGGCACTCAGACACTCAGTGCCTCTGGCTTTTCTCAGGCAGTCCCATATTCCTCCTCCCACTGGCTTTGTTATAGAAGTCTGTGCATGTCAAGCGATAACACCTTGACAGCGCTTTCCCACTGGACTGTTTCCTAAAGGCATTTAGAGCTTGAGACTCCAAAAGCGCCTCTGCTCATCTTGGCTTTGGCCACTGCCACTGCCGCTGCAGATGCTTTCTCCCTCTTCTGAGGTTCTCATAAGACCATGTATCTGTTTTAAAAACAAACAAACAAACAAACTCCTAACCAGACAACAAAACAAGCCAAAACCCAGCTCATTTTTTAGGCAGGCAACCTTGCTATAAGCATCATACCAAATGCCAACTGTACACATTATTTGTCTCCTGCATAGGCTTCACCCCTCTGCCTGTATGTTTGATTGGATTAGGATCCCTCACTCCGGAGCATACCAATTTGTTGCTATTCTTTCAGCAATTCAATTTTGCCCAATGTTGTGGGGAACAGCCTGCATTCAGAAAGCGAGTAAGGGCATTATTTTACTTTTACCAGTCTGCTTTAAACAAATATTAGAGAGCAGTGCTCCCTTGGGTACCATTACAGCAAACAGCAATTTTCAAGCAAGTTCCAGAGTAGATTGCTCCTGAGATGCTTCTGCACTTGTAGGATGTGTATTATGCCCTTATGGCATTTGTGAGGGGGATGGTGGTGGGGAAAATCTTACTGACCTTATACAGGAATGACAGTGTAGCAAGCTGATAAACTCTACAGTTTCCTTAGTGTGTGCAGGGATTGTGCCTGTTTCACAAAACCTTATTTTTAATTTCCTTTCTGAGTGCAGAACTAGGGCTTATGATACGGAACGCCCTGCACAAAGAATGGGGCACAGTGGTAGGACACAAGATGTTTGCTGTCCCCTGCTGTGATCTATCTATCCCCTGAGCCCTCTGTCCCCATGGGAGACAGACAGCCTGCAGAGCAGCAGTGTCAATCTGCTCGAAGCAGCATTTCCCAGCCCTCCACAGATGAAAGCTTGTACGGTCAGGAAAGCTTACATGTGATGGGAGTGAGCCAAAGCAAGAAAGGACTTGGCTGCACTCTTCCAGCCTGCACTTGGTAGCGCTTTGCACCATTTTCCTCCCCTTCCCCAAAATTGCCTTGTCTCTGTTTCGCTCCCCACCTGCCTTTTTCGCTCATCTGCGGCTCTTGCCATGGAAACTGTGATGACTTCCATCCAGCTCATCCTCTTCCATACTCCTCTCCCTTCTCATGCCCCCAGGCCATTTGCCTTCATTAGGTCCTGCTGGTGGCCTGGGTCTGTCTGCCCTGTTCAACAGGGTCCTGCTGGGACAGATTCCCTGGAGCAGTTGTAACAGCGAGGCACTTCTTCCCTCTCAAAACTACTGCAATACATGTAAGGAAAATACAGTGATTACAGTTCTGTTCCTCACACCACTAAGCAATGGGTAGGTATTTATTAGACTTCAATACCTGTAGCTCACCTCACCTATGTCAAGGGTCTCCCCAGCAGAGCTCAAAGGCAAATGGGTTAACAAATGACTCTGTAAGGAGACCCACACACAAGTTAAATGTGCTCCTTTCTAATAAGCTGCTAAGCTGTGCAAAAGAACTGATGTGTGCCTGTCTTCATGGCTTTCTAGTCATGACAGGGAGAGAACTCCAAGCATTTCTGATTTATCTTTTCAGAATGAGAGCCCACAGAGTGACCAGATGGTTCTCCATTCTAACGAGGTTTGGTAATGCTGGGCCGGAGCTTGGAGCTGGGTGCTCTACACACAGAGCTTTCCCTATGCTCCACAGTTCAGCTCTTCCCCTGCCGCTGGGATGCACTGTCAGGCAGCAATGATTTTGCTCAGAAATATGGTCTGTAGGGGTACTGGCGTGCCAGGAGTTATGAATGCATGCCTGTGCATATAGTGAGGGAAACATGTATTTGGTAGGGTCTACATACTGCATAATACTGGATCAGGCCAGCTAGCAAAAAAAAAGTTGCTGTCTCAGATGTACTTCATTGGTATTCTGGAAGCAGCTGGACTAGAGACTGCACAAAATTATTTTCAAACAAAAATTACAATTGGAAAGGCAAAAAGAGAGAGACGGAGAGAATTTTGGGGGCATTTGTCAGCTGAGAGCCTCAAGGTTGTATTCAAACTGCCTTGCTGATGACAGAATAAACACAAGAAAACCTGAAACAAATGGTGCTTCATGGATCAAAATGACTAGATTCTGCCACAGATATTTAGTGTTAAAAGGCTTTTCATTGTGGAAAGAGGGAGTGCACCCAGTCTGAATCCATAGTGAATGAAAAAACAAGACTCCCTTCTGCTAAACACAGGCTGGCAAGGGAGCGTTAGGCGGCGTAAACTCTGCACATCCTTCTAAAGCCAGATTATTGCAACCAAGCAGCAATGCCTTACATGTTGAAGCACTGTTCCCCTTCATATCTGCTATTGGGCTGATAGACATGGTACTTAATTCTGCCAAATTTGTCAGTCTTGACCTGCAAGTCTGATCTTCAGGAAATTCTATTCATTGCTGAATAAATAATGCATGGGCAGTCATGCATTTTTCATGCTAAGACTGTTAAAGGCCACTGTAGTGATGCATGTAAATTCAATTCCCCCCTCCCCACACACTCAACGGCTAAATAATTATCAACATCTGACTCGCGGCATGGTGAGCGGCTGCACCATTCAGAGAATCCACTGTTGCTTTGACACTGCTGCCTCCTCTCCACCCTGCTAAAGTGGAAGAGAGAGAATGCCAGGCAACAGTGAAGCAATCTGTCTCTTTTCCTCCCCCTCTCTCCTCCCCCCACCCCCCCAATTTTTTTTTATTTCTTTTTTATAAGGCTCAACAAAAACACGTGTGTATGAAGTGGAGCAGAACAAAGGGACCGGCTTGTGGATTTGATATTCTTCTGGAAGCACGCTAATCCCTTCCAGAAAAGCAAAGCTGGTGCCTTTATTTGTAGCTGTTGGCTAATCTGTGTGTCAGAGAACTGAGCAGACGATGGGGCTCGGGGCAGCTTTATCAGGCGAGTGACTGAAGGGCTGCGACTGAAGGAGGGAGAAGCAATGCTGCTAAACAAGGGCTTACAAAACAAAGCCAGAGAGCAAATCTGGCATGATGGAGGTCAGGAGTGGGAATGTTAAAACCCTCCAGGTTAACTCCCTGCGCATTAGCGTTGGCTGCGGGTGAGATCAGGACAAGAACGGGGCTTGAGGAAGCTGCAGGTGAGGTAGCATTGAAACACAGTGCAGCTCTCCAGTGAGTCAGTGAAGGGATGCGATGAAGAAACCAGTGGGGTTTCACCCAGCTCCAGATGATACTGCTGATGTAGAAAGGATCAGGAAAATCCCCCATGCCATCAGTCTGCTGGATGAGAGTCATCAGGCAGCTCTGGTCCCCTTCTCAGGAGGGGGATGAGGCAGACAGCCTCCAAACCTTCATTAACTTAACGAAACTGCACCACCACCCTAGCAGAGACTTGCCAGACAGATTGCTGAAGCAATAAATATGGAAAAGGCAAACTACTGAAATGCATTTCAGTCTCTATCTCCTGGGAATGAAACTGCAGTTTTACTTAAGACTTCAGGATCTGCTGCAGTAGAATTGAATGGCCAGCAAGTACAAGGGATGTGTACAGGACATCACTTTGGGCATCGGTGTGTTGATGTTAGTATAAAGAGTAAAAGGTAAACACCTGGATTTTGAGCAACTTTCAGACCCATTGACAGGAAAAAAGTGCTCATACAGTTGGTGCAATTGCATCTGTACTTGAATAATTTCCCCAATAAAGGCTTAAAGGTGATGATTTATGCATGCGCTTTCCTGATTTGTTTATACACTAACATTTTGGGCTACTAATTCCCTAGTCTGGCAAAGAACATGATCGTTGTTTCCCACCAAAACTCTATTTCTGTATGCAGTGAGATTACTCATACGCTTAAATTAAAGTGCATGCTTAAATGCTTTGCTGCCTTGGGACCTAGTTTTATCATTATATGCTTAACTTGATGACATTTCAAACCTAAAATCTGATGTTAAATCAGGGTGAAACAGACTGCAGAGTTGTCTGCTTCAGTGCTTTTTGGGCTGTTATGAAATATGTGAAGCTATTCCACAGGTCAGCAGAGGTGAGTTTGCTCACCTCTGAAAGAGTCAGGGCTGCTCTCAAGAGAAGGGCACGGGACTGGCCATTTGCATGGAGAACTGCATCAGTTTTATTCAACAGTAGCAGAGAGGAGGAGTTGGAGAGGAAGGGGAGAGAAGAGATGTGAAGATGAGTGCTGAGGTCTCTGTGGGAATGGAAGGACAACATGTCACTCAGCGGTATCCCCTACCTTGTCTTGGGGAATGTCATGTGTCCATGACAGCGTGGTCTTCAGTATTATTAGTAAAGTGATGAAAAGGAATTTATCCTGATGTAATTTAATGCTTACCTTTAAAATAGCAGCCTGCATTGAAAGATTTTGGCTAAAGCCACTCACAAAACATATGCACACACATATAAGCCTTTTACTAATTCTGTCTGGGCTGAAAAGCATTTTGAAATACGGATGAGAGCTGACTGCAAACACATCTAGAGAACTTGGAGAGAAACCTATCCGAGAAAAATTATGGAAATGAAATGCCCATCTTTACAGATCAATGCAAGGGAGTCCCTGGTGAGGAGTGTATAGATCATTTAAAAGACCTCTCATCCTGTTCACTATGATTCAGCTCCAAAGTACACTGGCTGATGTGGGGCATTATTAAAAGCGTTGGAATTAGGGAATCAGTCACCTTTACATTGTCCATGGACTTCTCTTGCCCCTTTTATTCGAGACTTTCACTTATGGGCTGGTAATAGATTTGCATTTAGATGAGAGTAAAACTGGCCACAGTAAGGACGGAAAGGGAAGAAGGCCTCTTACCAATCCTGACAGTGAAGTCTGCCCCTCAGCAGGCTATTTTAATTGACAACGAAAATGATAAATTGCCCCATCTGTCTAGAAAAGGGATCCCTCTCCTTGGTTTGAAATCCCATGCCATGTCATGGTTTGTCCCGCTCTCATGCTGCTGCTCTGTCCACATCCCTTCCTCCCTCCTGCAGCAGATTTGGGTTGTGGTTTGTGCTAGGTTATGCCTTGCAGTCACAAGGGATGAGCTGTTCCAGCACGTCTGTTAATTCCAGCCACTGCCCTCTTGCATGCAGAATTATACCCTGGGATGAAGGTGCCTCATTTGAGCCGGGGCATCCCTTTGCTAATGTGCCAAACCTCCTTTCCAGCCAAGTCCTCCTTTCCTGCCGCCTCAGTGCCAGCCTGTGTGCTCCCTGCAAGGGGGAGCTCGGGCTCATTTCAGGAAACCCACATGCTGTCTGCTTCTGCATTCAGCACAGTTGTCAATCTTGGTAATGAAGAGGCTGAGGACTGGGGTGGAAAAGCTGTTAAATAAATCATAGTCATGCTTTGCATTTTTATGGTGTTTTTCATGGCTAGGTCGCAGAAGGCCTCATGAAGGGAGGTAAATATAATTGCTCCTCCTTCACAAACTGCAAAACTGAAACCTGGTGAGATCAAACAGCTGACTCAAGGTCAACCACCAGCCAGTGTCAATGGGAAGGCTCCAGCCTTCATCTGTTGCCCAGGCTGAGGTGGTAGGCAATGCTACCTCTGTTGCAGGCTTGAAGGGCCAGGTGTGATTTAAGGGGCATTGAATAGTTGCCATGCAGTCAGTTTGAAAGGGCAGCCCTGTCAGGATGCGATGCAAGGGCTTGACGAAGCACCACTGAAGCTTCCAGCAAAAGCCCCACGGGTCGTGAGGATGCAGGCTGAGACCATAAATTGCAGAAGATTCTCTCTAGTCATCATGTGAATCTTTGCTTTGTGTGCGTGAGGGATGCGATTAGAGACAAACTGTCTTGGTAACACAGAGCATATAAGGACTGTTATAAGATGCTCTGACAACACAGGCATTTTTCTTTAAGTGTAACTCTCTCCTCCCCAGTCCTAACACCTTTCAGGTCTTGCTATCCACCCAGCCCATGCAAGTGGTACATCAGCACCCCAACATTTATGTGAATAAGCTGCAAGTCCCTCTGTCCCCCAGAATGACTGGGTGCAGGATGGAGGTATAAATACAACCAGAACCCTGGGTACAGCCTGCTTTTTGGGCATGGAGGAAGAACTCTGCCCCATCCTGCTACTGCCCCCACCCCAAGGAAAATCAGTCCTCTGCTTTTTGCAGCTTCAAATAGCTGCACCCTGTTGCTAGGCTACCCGGCTGCCTTCTGCACATCCCCATAGCTGCTGGAAACCTCGCATCAAATTGCAGCTCACATGCTGGGTTATTTTTATCTTTTTGGGGAGATAGGAGATGAATGGACGGCGGAGCGGAAGGAAGGAAGATATTCTTATTCAAGTGCTTGGATCCTCTGGTCATTGGGTTATTTGGTATGTTTCTGAAAAAAACTTGTGAATATGAATGTGTGTGTTTCTGCTTCCTTAAATAGGTAGAAGATATGTGGGATCATAATGAAATATCTGGCTGACTAATGAATATCAAGTGACACCTTTTGTGCTATTTTGAATCCTTGATAATTTGTCTTGTGTTCTGCAACAGCCAGAAAAGAGTTGGAAACAGCTTCACAAAATGCACTGATGCACCAGAAAACCTGTGAAGGGCTGGCAAGTGTGGAATAAAAAGCTCTTGGCATTTGCACAGCCACAAGATCCTTACATGTTGCTTGGATTCAGATGATCTCATCATGAAGAAGGCAAGAAGATGGGGTAGAAAAGTGAAAAATGGTTGCAGAGAAATGATTCCCATCCCCCCCCCCCCCAAGAACAAGGACTGTACTCCCTTGTCCTAAGCTGCCTGTGTTACCCAGCCCTGAGCAATGCCGGGTGGTTCCTGGGCTGCTGCACGCAGCAGTCTCTGGGGGCTACGCTCTGTGGTGGAGGACACAGCAGATGTAATAGAGAATCTGTGAGCATGCAGGGTTTTATGCAGCACCTTACATGTTCAAAGGACCTTGTCTATACTGCTGCTAATGCACAGCATTGTGTATGCTTCTCTGCTTTTTTTTCACAGATGGGGAAACTGAGGCTTGCAGAACCTGACTGACAGCTGCCCATTGAGGCTGAGAAAAACCATGGCTGGATCCCGTAAATCACATCACAGTCCATGTCCCATTGAATTAAAAAGACCTGTATATGACCTCATTTCTTCTGTGTTGCTTCTAGGATTGAGGGCTTTCTGTACAGACCAACAAGAAAACGAAGTTGCTTTACAGTTTTCTCTACCTCTTTTCTTCCCACAAAATGTGCTGCAGCCATATGAGGCAAGAAATCCACTGCAGCTCAGATCACCCTCACTGCTGTATGCTGGGTTACAGGAAAGGCTTTTTGATTCTGCTTTCAGGTCTTTGGAAAGAAAAGAAAGAAAAAGGCTTAAAAAATGCCATTTTTAATCATCTCTCTTCTCTGTATTTGCATTAACTGAGGTCCTTGGTTCGAAGGTGGATGCAAAACACTGCATAACCTCACCCTGACTGCAGATGAGCTGCCTACCTGGGACCAGAGCCTCCCAGGGTAAGAGGGACACCAAGGGACTGAGAAATAGCCACTGGGAAATAGCCATCTCCCAGGCAGCAAAATTATACACACCCTTACTGCAGCTGTGAGATGCTGGTGGAAGGGGAAGAAAGAGGAGAAAAAACCCCACTGTCTAAGATCCATTTAAACCTCACCCCCTAAGAAACCATTCCCAGTACTGTCAGGAGAGACTGTTTTTTGCTTTCAGTCAAAGACGGATTCCCCCTTAAATCACGGCTGCCAATTATATATGAAATAAATGCAAGCCGTAAAACTCAGCCCAAATCAGGTTTCCTGCCCTCATTCCCTCTGTTCTCCTGAACATCAAACAGCCACCCGGGGCTGAGACCTGGCACCTCCCCGTGGCACCGGCAGGAGACGTATTGTTGGCAGTCGCAATCACGGGCTCAATCAGTGACAAGGAGATTATTTCTATTTTCTCAGCAGCTGTTTGAAGGGAAATAATCCTGGAAGAGCCTAATGAATTAGCGTTACGAGAGTTATCTGAACTAATGAGAAGGAGTGGAAATGGGCTGAGGAAAAGGGGCTGCTTTTCAAAGAAACACAGTGCCTTTATTGGCTCTCTTCCGCTTTGGATGTTGAAAGACTCTTTAATTTTTTTTTCTACAGCAATGTATTTCCTGAGTGATTGAAGAACAAAAACAATTACAAACTGTACCAATTTCTTTTTTCCTCTTAGCTTTCTCATTTTCACTTAGCAAGATGCTCAAACTGACGTTCCCATCCTCCCTTTCCCTTCCCCTTCCCCCTTCTGCAAGACCAGAATAATTAGAGACTAGCTAGAAACAAAAACAAGCCAGAGTAGCAGAAGACTTCTGAGCTACGCAGGGTTAGGTATTGTGCTACGGCATGCTAGTGAAATTAAAATAAAAAAGGAAAAGGAAAGAAAAATGAAAAACATTTTTTCTAGTACTTCCAAGATCAAAGGAGCAACCCCTGAAATTTGATGGTTGGGAACTTCTGAGAAAGGAGGTTGTTAAACGAGTCCTGACTTCTGTGTCTGTTTTATCAGTGCGGAGACAGTGACATTGTTTGAACTAGATGCTGACTTTTTCCCCACAGAGGTTGTGTGATGATTTCTGAATGTGTTCCCCAAGGCTAAGGGTTTGCTAGGAGAGTTCAGGCACAGGGGCTACGCTTGCACTTAAAACACATGCCTTCACAAATGCAGCTAAGGACCCGGGTGCTTCCTGCATTTCCTGTGTCCACTGGCCTTTGCACAAGCAGCCAGATATAGCTGTGGACCTCAAATGTTAGTTTGTGGTTAGCTCCACACAATTATTGCGTCTTTTTCTTTGGACCTTTGGAAGGGGCTGGTGCACACAGCTGAACGCAGCAGCCGCTTTCACATTACCCGGCCGTGCTGTCATGCACAGTTGGTTGCAGCACCAGGATCAAAGTCCAAAGAGCTGTGTGCACATGCAAAGCTGCTACTTCATTAACTCCAGGCTAATGGTTGCTGGCACCCTGCCTGGCACACCCGATTTGGCTTCATTGCTCCTTCACCTTCTCCAGGGCTCCCAACACAGCCTTTGCTTCCCTGGAAAATATATCCCTCCTTCCTTCTCAGGTTTTTCTCTCTTCAACACACAAATTATTTCATAGCAAGATCTTTGCTGTTTGTTTCTCTGCATATCAACACTGAGAAAGCAGAGAAGGGTTGATCCATTAAGATATTAAGCAAAGGATTTGAGTAAATGCAGCCCTGGATCTGAACCGCCTCTCTGAGCAGTTGGGACCTACACTGTGGACACGGGTCTTCTTCTAGCACCAACTGTGAAGGCTGGAAAGTGTCCCCACCATCTGCCACCTGGTCCTCACTGTCCTTCAGCTGTGGCTGAGCTTCTGGTGTGGTCATTCCTTAATGACCTTCAATCAAAACAAATTAAGCTACTAGTGATCTACTATTTAAAGTAGCTCAGCTCCGCTCCCTGAAAGAAGCTAAAGAGCAACCAGACAAGCACTTGGCAGGCAGAGGTAAGAGGCTGTTTGTGATCTGCTGGTGTGATAGCATTTCTGGCATAGTTGCAGCCAGACAGTTATAGACCTGTTGCTAATGCGTCCCTCCTCCCTTGGTATCTTATTACTTGCACTACATACGTTTACTTGTCCTTTTCCCATTGTTACTTTAGACAGTCTGCACACAGTTTCTGCCCAACATGCTCTTCATTTCACTCACGGGTATCTCTCTGCACGTTCAGGCTGAATGTTCCCTGTTTCAGCTGCTCTGGTTCATGCCTATGCTCCAGCCCAGGAATCACACACACATTGCTGTCCTACGCCAAGGTCAGCGGGAACACACGAGCAAATGCACTTGCAGGATTGAGATCACAGTTAGTTTTGTTCCACGTACAGAAAGAAGCAAATGGACTGTGTGACACAGAAGCACCCCTGCCTCCCCATGCTTCTGTAATTTGGGGAGGGAACTGCAAAGGGAAAGGGGTCAATGGAACAGTGCAAAAGCTTTCTCATTGTTCATAAAGTGACATGCCCTGGTTTGTCTGTGTGTTGTGTCCTGGGATGCCACAGTCTCCCCGGTGTCCTGCCCTTTTGCCCACAAGACCTGGAAGGCATCCAGAGCCGGTTCAGTGATAATTTTTCTGGCATGGCAGAGACTGGCAGGTGGTGCAGAACTAATATGTTCACCACTATTCACTTAACTCTGGTGCAGAGAGGTGTGTTGTGATGGGGAGAGGCATGACCTGAACGCAGTGTGCTCTAAGTACACAGAGCTGGTGGATGATCCAATAGGGGTCATGGCCAAACACTGTGAATTAGAGCATCCCCAGGTAGCTGTAAAGCGTGCAAGAACTTTGTGGGGTCCAGCTCTTCTGTAGGGTGCAGGAATCCGTAAGTGGTATCCCATCTGCCTCCTTCACCTGACCTAATGATTAATAAAGTCTTTATCTTTTGTCTGAGTAAATGTAAATTCTAGGAAGGAAAAAATAGCAGCAACCATACATATGGAAAAGGATTTGGCAAGACCGCCTTTGAATACTTGTTCTCTACTTCTGCATTACTTGACTGATGAAAGAAAGTCTCATATTCCAGAAATGTAAAAATAATACATGAAAAGCAGAAAGAAGCTTAAACAGTTAGAAATAGGAATGTAACTAACTGATGGTGGTTCATCGCTCAAAATGAAATGTGTAAAGAAAACATGAAGCAAAAGAAACGGAGAAAAGTTGAAATGTAAATTCAAAGTTAAAAATTCTTCCCTCGTTTACAAATCTATGGTGGGGAATTTGTTTAGAAATAGATTAATTCTATGTTCTCTCTCTCTCTCTAAAATTTTAGTTTTAAAACTACATTAAATATTCATGGGGGATGGGGAGGGAACAAATATCACCTTTGCTTTGCTATTCAAATGAAACAAACTGAAGTGAAAAAGACAGTAAGTGACTGAAGAGCTTTTCATTCCAGGAGAGTATGAAAAAAGAAAATTTTGCTTTCCTGTATTCAACGATTACAGTGATAATGGCTACATAAGAACCTAGACAGAGAAATTTCCAGCCTCTCTAAAATTCTCTGCAGCTTGCAATTACACATAGTCAAATTTATCATGGATGCCAGATGGCACAGCTAGCATATTGGCAGGGATTTTTGAAATAAAAGAGGAAAAATAGCTGGCCCGTTCTGTGCCTAGCTTGCCTCCCTTTCTCCCTCCCACCCCCAATAACCTTCTCCTACTTTCCCTCTGGATGTAAATTTTCCCCCTTCTCTGTAAACCAGTAATTTGGGGAGAGAAACAATCCAACTTATTTGGGGTCAGGCCTTCATCTAAGATACCCATAGCTTCCCTGAATTGTGAATGGGTGAAATCACTTAGTTCAAAGGCTTTTCTTGCAACTAGGCCTATTATTTTCATTGGGATGAATTTGAGAGAGTAGAGGGTGATCTTGCAAGAAAGACCCTTACACTGTAATCAGAGGGTAGGCTGGTGGCTGGACAGACAGACAGAGAAGTAGGCATTGATGTCAAAAACTTAATGCAGCAAAGGTATTTCTCTATGGTGACAACTATGTTTGCAAAAAAACCAAAATTAAAAGATGGTGTTGATTGCATGCCCCCCCCAATGCCTGATCCAGGTTTTTGCAAGGTCTTAGAATCACATTTCTAAGCGCTCAGCAACCAGCTGCTTCTCTTGTGTCACTTGTGGCCAGATTTTCAAACTATCTCAGTACCCTCCAGGAGCACTGTGACATGCAATCTGCTCCCTGTCTCAAAGGAGACAGAATTCCTTTGAAAATCTGGCCCAGATGGTCAATGCCAATCAATTTTGGAAAAGCCTATAATGCCCAGCAAGTACCGAGATTATGCATCTCAGAACGATGAATGAAACAGTGGCTCCGGGAGGGACCTGGACCATAGTATCTTTAGTAAGGTGAGGAATTCATGCCAAATCTCACTACAGTTATTTATATTGATATAAACTTAGATCCTCCAAGGTATTAATTTGAATTATTCTTTTTGGTTTCTTTGAGAGTTAATTGCCTAACTGCATCTGGAGA
Source organism: Pelecanus crispus (assembly GCF_030463565.1). Classification (NCBI taxonomy): domain Eukaryota; kingdom Metazoa; phylum Chordata; class Aves; order Pelecaniformes; family Pelecanidae; genus Pelecanus; species Pelecanus crispus. The sequence continues at coordinate 11,489,109 of NC_134650.1, read as the reverse complement.
TACAGACCCTCATTTATCTGTTTATCTGTGTGTCTATCCCTCCATCCATCTGCTTTATTTTACTTGATTATTTATGTCCCATCATCTGAGGGTTGCTTTCACAGCTCATAACCATGTTGTCAGGTGTAGCATTTCCGTATCGTTTTTTCTGAGCAGTGTTGATAATTCTTGCTATCAGGATATTATAGGTTAAAAGCTTTTGTCTCCCTGCATGTGCACACTCACTATATATGTTTAAATGAACATCTAGAGATAAAAAGAAGGCAGGAAGTGAATGATGCAATTACTCCGACTGTCATTAATCTCAGCCCCTGTATACAGCACTGTTCAAAGAAAAAACACCGACCCTGCAGATACAGACCCGTCACACCACTTCAGTTTTTTGATTTACATCCCCTGCGCTGTGTGGGTGGGTGTGGACATATCAGGAGTAGGAAAGAGGCTGCACAGGCAAGAAATGGCAGCTGGTTGCTTTCAGCAGCCTGTTTGAAATGTCTACAAGAGCATTCATTCTTCAGCAAGCCCTGGGCTATGTGTTCACTTTCCCTTTTGGCCAGGTCTCGCTGATGCATATCAGTCATGGGTATGGGTATCTGGAAGGTGGTTTTACATCAGCCCTGTCCCCCTTGCACTCCCCAAGCCTTTTGCTCCTCAGAGGTCCATGTGCAGGTCTCAGCTCTTAAAAATGTAACAGAACGACTGACATGCCTAAGAGGGGTTATCCCTCTATGGAGTTAGGATAAAGTTGCTAGTACTCCCCCAGAAACCTCATTTCTCCTGGACACTTTTGTTGGAGACTGAATTAGAGACTGCTACCCTCCGGCTGGTCTTCCCTTATGCTCTAACTTGCAGAAGATCAGTGTTTGCTGGTTGTTGTGTCTCTGTATGTATACACCACACACTGAGAAATCTCTAGTGGTTATGACATAGTCTCTAGAGCACCATTTGATGGCAAGTAAAGTAAAACAAAAGGAACAATTACCAAGACCAGAAACCCCAAGACTAAAAAGAAATAGCTGGAGGTAGAATGAATCAGTCATGGCTGTAGTGTGATTATGTATGCAAGCTTCTTAGGACATAAGTATAATCCAATTGAGATGATATGTCCTTCCCACATCTAAACCAAGAGGAAAATAATACCTCCTATCAAAAGTCTATCTGCCCATTTCTCCATTACTCATGCAATCATGCTTCATTTCAGTCTCAAATTTACTCTGCAAAGCCAGGTGTGATTACGTAGATTGTTTCTTCTAGGGCCAGGTCCTGATGGCTCTATTCAGCTCCAACAATAGCCTCTTAAGCACTCGCCAGGAAGGTCCTCTGAGGCGAAGAATTGGAATTAAGCAAACAAGTGTTTGTTCCTGGGCAAAGCTCTTGTTCTGTCCAATTATATAGTGGCCAGTGCAGCTCAGGTTAGTGCCAACAGTGCAATTTGGGACAGGGTGGTAGAGATTTGCTTTTAACTGTTTCAGTGCCTGTCACAGGAGCTTTGATGATGTCTTTTTCTCCCCCAAGGTAGAAAGACCATACTCTGGCCTTTGCTTGATAGTTGTGAATAGTGTATCTCAGGGCCGCAAGAAATGCCATTTATGTGGTATTCTCTTAACACCTTCTCTGGTGTCCTGTGCTCCTTGTCATGAAGCTCTTGGTAACTGGCAGTAACCCATTCCCTGGTATGGGACGAAGGACACCTTTACTGTGGTCTAGAAAACTCTGTTCCATGGAAAAAGTAATAAGAAGACTGAAGCACAAAGGATGGCATCTCCATATGGACTCTCCCACGACAGTTGTTGGGGGGAAGTTTCCACCAATTCCATCATCACTGTTGCTACCCAAAAGGACGCTACCAGATCTGGCCATAAAAGATCTCTCCTGAGCTTTCAAGAGGCTGGTGTGTCCCTGCTCATGCAGATTTCTATATCATTTTCCTAGGAATCATGGACTTTAGAAGCAACCCCCTTGGGAGGGAGAGAGCTTCTGTAGAAACTGGCAGAGACAGAAAGCGTATGAAAACCAGAGGTGTGAGGGTCCTTCTGTCCATCCACCTCCTGAGCCAGCGTGCTAAAGCCTTGGTACAGCTGAGACCCAGCTGATCAGCACTGGCATAACAAGACCCATCCCTTAACCTCCTTTTCTTTGAAATGTAGCAGGAGATGGCTATGGCTGCCTCTTCCTGCAATAGCTTTTTGGGACTGAGAGGGAGCATCTGGTCCTGTTTTGGCATTTAACTTTCTGGATTTGCAGATTTTCACAAAGAGCTTGAATAGAGAGAATAGTGAACAGGACAAATTTCCTAATCAGTGTGAGGATCCTCCAAGATCAGCAAATGGAAGCTTATTTCACAGATCTGAGTGTTCAAGGGCTCCACAGGAGGCAGTGACTGTTGACACAGATCTAACTTAGGCGCTTGCCAATGGGGCAAGCAATCTGCTACTTCTCAGATGTATTTAAAGACAGCCTCACAGTGATCCCTTCAGAAAAGGAAATACCCCTTTCGCTCTCTTTCTTGCTCATCTTTTGGTGCTAAACATGTCACTTCTAGGGCTCTCTTCTCAGCACCTTGCACTGTGTGCGGGGCCTGGGAAACTCTATGGATGCACAATGCACTTTGCCATAACACTCAGGGAAATGGGGCAAGATAACGACAGATGGGTCTGCTTTGAAACAGTAATTTTCCCTGCCTTTTCTTCTTTCACTTTGGTTTGAATCAAAGCATTACTGAGCAGAGGGGAGGCCCTCCTCTCCTCCCTGTGTTTGAGCTTGTTGTTATTGAATAGTGCAACATTCTATTGACTGCTGCCACTGTAAATGCATTGGAAATGAGGAGTTTCCATGTGTGTGGGAGAACCCTTTGAGAAAAGGAAAGAAAGAGGGGGAAAAAAAGAATAATGCCACAAATAATTGTCTTGGCATTCTAGAGAAGAAAGGCAGAGGTTTATGCCTGGAAAACAGCTTGTCATTTGTCTTTAATAGGGAATGATTGCAAACAGATTTCCTACAGACACTGGCCACATATTGAACTGATTAAAAATCCTGTGCTTATTGATTGTTGCATTCTTTTCCCTTGCTGCTGTGCTTTGTCCCCTCTTGGGAGAATCAGCCATGGCATCCCTGCGCTCCCAGTGCATTACTGAGGGCGATGTTTCATGCCAGCACGCAGCCACAGATGGTGACTGGGGATACCTGCCAGGCTGCACTGCTGTCTGAGGAGTTACCAGTTTTTTAGTTGCCTGGCTGGAGGGGTGCAGATGAGGCACTTGATTCCTCCATGCTCAGTTGTCTTCTCTGTTCAAACAGCCTCGGTAGATTTTTCCCTTGTATCAAAGGTTGTGGGATCTTTTAGGCTGAAAGAAATATGTGCTTCTGATCCTGCATATTTGGTTTTGCTTCTAAAGAAATACTGATATGGTTAACTCTGGGTTAACAGGGCTGAAATACACCTCACCCACCACAGGGTAACAGGGCTGCTGGGAGCCACAGCCTTGAAGGGGATGAGTTGGATGAGTTAGAGCTGAACACAGCACTGAGAAGTCCCAAAAGAGGGGCTACAGCCCCCCCTACCATCCAGCTAAATCTGTGCCTGTCTTAAAACATGAACTGATGTACAAACAAAGCTGTAAATTAAACCACAGTGTCCTAGACCATGTTTTAACATTCACGCTCCACTCTCTCTTGCTGCCTACAGAAACAAGTGTTGTATACCAGGGGTGAGTGGTCTCCTACATCTGGCCTTTCCTTCCACTATCTTGTGTTTTCACTGTCCTACAGCTGGATCTATCCTAGGACAGCAAGAAGCACCTGCCCAGGCTCCATCTGTTGGGGAACGGTAACCTCTCAGGGCTGAGGGACAAGAAAATCAGAGTGGACATTGTATGTCAGGATGGGACTCAGGCTCACAGGGTACAGAGGAGGTAACTGCAGTCCTGGGCTGGTGGTGGAGCAATGCTGAATCTCTGGCCCTACAGGAATTCCAAAGTGACCATGCTCATGATGTCACTGCCACAGATCTGACCTAATGTGAGACTGGGTGAATCCAAGACATGGCATGATTGATGGCTGAAACACAATTCTGTGTCAAAATTTCAATGAATCATTTCACTCTGAAGCCAAAGGTCTCACCAGCATTTGGCACCCATTTCTGAAGTATCCGAAAAAGGCCTGATTGCTAAAAAAAGCACCCAAGCAACCTCCTTCTGAAACCTGGACTCTGCCAAGCTAACCTGCAGGAGCTAAGGGACTCCAAATCACTAGTCACTGCCAAAAAACACACTCTCAATTCATTCCAGGGTATTTTAATGGGAGAAAAAACAATCAAAACCAGCAGCTCCACAAACGGTATTCTGAACTGCAATGACAACTGACTGTGCCACTTTAGAGAGACAATGTGTGAGAAAATGGTTAATTGTGTTTTCATGCTTTTTAAAATAATTATTTGTTGTCACCGTGAAGAATGACTGATAATAATAATTACAGCTCAAGTATACTGTTCAGTTGCTTTCTGTCAAAGGGGCTAAGTGCAAATCAGCTAGGCCAGTTTTTTTTGAGAGCGCTTATAATTAGGTCCCTACCATCATATTCCCTCTTTTCTTACAGAAAGGGGGGAAACTGCCTTCTGAAGTATCAGAGAGAGTTTTGCCTAATAATAGAAGCTTCCTCTTGAGTGATGGTTAAAATCCATGGGGGAGGGGCGAGAATGAAACAAACAAGGGCGAGATTTATCCCGCAGCATCTATGCATTGTCATTTCTTTCTATCTTTTTTTCCTAGTTGCCTTATGTTTTAAAGAGATTTATAAAATGGTGCTTAGTTTAATACTGTTCAGAGCTCAGCTAAATCTCTTCCCTGATCATGTGACCTTTTCATTCAGTGACTCCATTTCTCATCTATGAAGTGGGGATGACACACCCTTTCCCTCAGTCTGCATCTGTCTGGTCTATTTAGCCTACAGAGTCTTTGCGACATACAGTATTTCTCACCATTATACCGCACGTAGTCCATGGAGACTGTTCTTAACTGGGTCTCAAATACATAATTACAACAAAAAGACGGCTATGGAAATGTTGATTAGGGATGCTGAACCCTGCAAACACATACAGCCAAGTGAAGTGAACACAAGGAATAGAGAAAGGGCATGAGCAGATGTCCATGGACAAGGAAGAAGAGAAGATGTTTTGCTTGAGAGCTACAAGGTGAAATAGTGCCTATGTGAGGGAAATTGCCATGTCATAACTCAGCCTTAATGGAAAAAGCCCATAAAATAGTTTCTCTACTGATATTTTAAAAGCTGGTTTGTAAAAGAAAATTCCAAAGCATGTGAAATTACCTGCTTTGCATTTTTTTTCTCCACCTGAAGTCTCAGCCTATTGCTAGAGAAAGGTGTTCAAACAGGGTCAGCAATGTGAGTATCGGACCCTTGAAGAATGCATGGAAATCCTACAGCATGAGCTTCCCCCTAGAAAGCTGGTGCAAGAGTGAGTGGTTTTACGGTAATCACATGAATGCAAGACTGGTTTTGAGAAGAGAATTCTGCAAAATGCCTGGTGGACATGCAGACAATAGGGGAATGTCTGCAATGACAATGGAAAGCACTTTCCCTAATGGGAAACATCCTCATTATTCATACGATATCCTTGCACTGTGTGGTTCTTCGGGTGTTGAAATGTTGGGTGGATCCAAGACCCTGAGTGCAGCTGATCCAAGTTATCTAATTGCTGCTAATGTTTTTCTCGTTGGTGGGCAGAGGAAATTTGTGTAATGAAAAGCAACATTAAAATAACACTAGGATTCTGTCTTACAGCACCAAGAGAAAAGAATCATAGAATTGTTTAGGTTGGAAAAGACCTTTAACATCATCAAGCCCAACTGTTGACCTAGCACTGCCAAGTCCACCAGTAAACCATGTCCCTAAGCGCCACATCTACACGTCTTTTGCATACCTCCAGGGATGGTGACTCAACCACTTCCCTGGGCAGTCTGTTCCGATGCTTGACAACCCTTTCAGTGAAGAAATTTTTCCTAATATCCAATCTAAACCTCCCCTGGTGCAACTTGAGGCCACTTCCTCTCGTCCTATCACTTGTTACTTGGGAGAAGAGACTGACACCCACCTCACTACATCCACCTTTCAGGTAGTTGTGGAGAGAGATAAGGTCTCCCCTCAGCACCCTTTTCCTCAGGCTAAACAACCCCAGTTCCCTCAGCAACTCTAGACCCTTCACCAGCCTCATTGCCCTTTTTTGTCATGCTCCAGCATCTCAATGCTTTTCTTGTAGTGAGGGGCCCAAAACTGAACACAGTATTCGAGGTGTGGCCTCACCAGTGCCAAGTACAGGGGGATGATCACTAGTCTTCCTGCATTAAGGATGCCAGCGACTCCAGCTCCCCAGCCAGCTCTCTTTGAACATTTTGTACAGCATCTGCAACAATAGTAACGAATGCAATTAGGATGAATCACGTAACAAGGATGAATCAAGGGTACAAAGGGGATCTGGCTGCTCAATAAAAATCTAAAACTAAAACCACCCACTGCATGCCTTTCAGAGCTGGAATGGTTTCACCAGAGTACATTGCAATACAGTATTTTTCTGTTCTTTGGCCTAACACTGTAGCTATGGCCATGGAAGTCTTTCTTATTTTTAATAATAGAGCCATGCATAAGTTCTCTTACAAGGTCTCATCAAATAACACACTCTAAGCATCTGAATGGTGTGACACCAGTTTTTCACCAGCAACTTCTGTTCAAGGCAAATGGCAATGAGTATTCTTGTTACTAAACAAGGGGGCATCCTCAGTTTAGTATGTTAGAGTTTGGCTGGACAAGTAAGGCATTTTCAATGCTTATTCCCTTCTGGGGGATTTGTTTGAGAACCCAAAGCCTACCTTTAGGCTTGGATCCAAAGCCTGTTTGCAGCTATCAAGGTGTATTAACACTATCAGGGAAGTGTGGGTTCAAGTCCACTTTGCAGACCAGACTCTAGTGGTGATGATAAACCACCATGTCTATGCTAAGAGGCCTGTATAGCTTGAGTTTTGGAGCTCTACAGACTGGAACATGCAATAGTGCCCAACGAAATCATGCTTTAGCATGACATACAGCACTTGTTCATTTAGCAGATGATCAGGACAGATCACTAGTCTGAGCACATATGCTGAAACTACCTTTGCACCACATTCATGCAACACAATTGATGCTAAGGCCAGGCTGACAGCCAGAAATATGGAGAAACAACGTGCAGAATCCCACTGCTTTGTCCCCTCTTTCTCTGGTAGCAAATACACCTACAAGGAGCTTCCACTTTTGAGTGCCTTCCTGCAGACGCTCAGGAGAGGGGAGAAAGTGTGTGGGAATTTATAGTTATGACAAAAACTAGAAGCCAGACATTCTGTTCAAAGCTACCTGGATTTTGTTGTGGACGTGAGAAAACATAAATCATCCAGGAGGACAGCTAGGAGACAAATCAAAAAGAAAATGCTAATGCCTTTCCCCAGAACTCATCTCTGTACTGGTGGGCAAATTCTGAGCAAAGAATTGGTTTACCTCCGTCACTTTGCATTCTTCACTGATACAGTTGAATAAATACTGTTGTTCCCTTTTTGGAATATGCATTAGTTGATTTTTAAGTATCAGGCCAGTAGCCCCCAAGGGTGTGCTGGAAAAAACCAACCAACCAATTTCACAGCAAATAATTTATTCCACAAATATTGCTTCCCTTCCCAGCTCCTGAATTGGTTCTGGATGGTTCACAAAATTCTCAGATTTATTTGTTATTCAGAATTGCTTATAAATTTCTTCCATGAATAATGAAATGGGGCTGGAGATTGTTCACTAACAGCCTTTTGTGAATAGTTGTAATTCACTATACAAAATTCATGTTGTGATTTGATATGTTAGCTATGTTTTGTGATACTGTCTCCGACTGGATGAATTATAGAGCTCACCAGGGAGTGTGGAATGAATTGTGATTATAAAAGTCTTGATTACCATTTCTAGGCAAAGTGGGGAAAATAATCTGAGCGTGGATGTTTGCTAGTGGCAGGTATGTTTCTCCATCCACTTACACTGACATAATTGGGAGATTGCTTCACTGATGTCAGCAGAAATGCTGACTGTAAAACTGAGGTGAAAAAGGCATTACAGTCAGTATTTCTGAAATAATACAGTCTCTGGGGGCTTCCTAGCAGGCATCTGGTCGCAGATAAAAATGACATAAAAAGCAGAACACTCTTTTAACCATTGTTTCATATTATTTGTATGGGATTTTTCTCAGTGAATCTGGTGTACTTGTGTATTCGTGAGTCAACAGAAAGTGTTCATAAAAGGCTTCTCGAGCTGCTATTTGCTTTACAGTGGTACCAGCTATAACAGAGCATTTTGTTCCAATTTCAGTGTTAACTCCAGGTGAACAGGCAGAACAAACACTGGATTAAAACATGTCCTCCCTGCCCCAAAATCCTTCCTCAAGTTCACAGCCTGGGCTCCTTTGCCCCTCTTTGCCTGTGCCCCCTCCCGTCCACTATTAGCTGACTCTTCTCCCCCAGCCTGTTGTTTCCCATCCATGTCCTCTCCAGCATGGCTGTGGTGCTGCCTCTGCAGATTCAGGACAGGCAACCAGAAATGACAGGGACCAGCATCTTTCCTATGCTACATGGAAGGCTGCAGGCTCCCTGCATCTCCCTGCACCGTGGCACCAGTAGGTCCAGGGCAAAAGCTAAGACCCCGATGCTCACTGTGTTAAGGGTAAACACGTTTTAACCTCTTAAGTGGAGCCAAAGCTAAATTCCCCAAATTGAGGAGTGCAACAGCTCTGCAGTCCCCCCTCCTATTGCTTAAAAGGGGTAACAAAATCACTCAGAGGAGAGGGTGGTGGGACAATGTAAACATCAACCTATTTTACACAGCAGAGGCTGTGCATTGCTTCCTCTTTTTTTGTATGTGCATGTGGGTTTTTTTCCTAAAACAAGTTGATTCAATTGACTTTTTAAATCGCATTTATTTTATTTGTCACAAGGGTAGAGGGCAGCCCAAGGTGAGAGAAGGAGAAAACACAGCCACATTTTCTAAATCCAACAAACTCAATTCCCATGTCAGGAATATCGAACACTGAGGCTCTCTAAGCAGAAGCACACGTGTACACAAACAGATAAAGCTCCATTATAACTTCCCAAATGTTGCCTGTTCCTCCCATAGTGTTTATATTGCCAGGCACCTCCACTGTGATCACACCAAAAGGTCTCCCACTCCCAGCTCTCTTTCCCATTTCCAATTGTTGGGAAAGGAAACAGCACTGAGCTCTGTTTGTGTATGCAAACGGGCTCATCTGAATGCTGAATGCACTGCAACAGCCGTGTTCATTCCTCCAGTGCATCTCCAGTCTGCGTGTTTATGATCCCTCCCTCTCCGATTCTGATGTACAAAAGCATTTGCTGGGCTTTTTTTGTCTAAGACAATGATGTGAATTTTAAAAAACACCTTTACAAATAAGAAAAAATCCTAGCGGACTTTTCCTAGAAAATGAGGTGGGGGAGGGAGATGTTGCTCTTAATTTGACAAATCTTTTTTTGATTTGGGGCGGGATTTGGTTTTGTTTCATTTCCCTCCCTTGCTAATGAAAGTCCTAAAGATGAGATAGGTTGTTGTTGCCATAGAAACTCAGCACTGGCAGAAACTAAGACTGCAGATTTATTCATGCGGCTTGTTAGTCAAACTTGATGCAATAACAGAGAATTAATATTTTGGTCTCATCGAGATCTTGCAGCTTTTGCCTTTCTGCAGAACCTGTGAGCAGAAGGAAATGTTAAACTCTGCCCTCCCTCCTGGGCTAAATTCCTCAGTCCTCTCCAGGCATTGCACCAATATGCACAGGGAGGGCTGAATCCCCTTGCTGCTGGCTGCAACAGGGGTGCTATCACTGCTAGACATGGCAGGAACAGGCCTGAATGGTGACTGCAGGAAATCTATCCTGTTTTTCTTCTCAAAGCCTCTAGGACGAGTTTGGCAGAGGACTGATTCTTCCACTCTGAGACATCTTAACAAACAAAGGGTCTTAACCGTCTGGTAACACATACAATATATTTTGTGTTCTCAGTAACATGTATTTTGCAACTACTGATGGATGCATCCTTGCCCAATAGCATTAATCCTCTTGGCGACAAACAGAGAAACTGTGGTGGGGAGGAAAGATGAATGCACCATACATATGGTGACTCCAAATCCATCCCAGCAGAGCAGAATTGGGGGTGGAATTTAAGATTGTTCCTTAACTGAGTCCCTGTGCATATTACTCCTATCTGCATTTGTCCTCCTTGAGCTTTATTTTCTGGTGGGAATCAGCTCCGATCATAAGACATGAAAATTGTATCTCTATATGGTTTCCCCTCAAACTCATGTTTACTTTTACACAGCTCTTCCAAATTAACATGTGACACCGCAAATAGGATTATAACTGTGGAAGGGGAAATGGGAAGCAGTAGCAAAGTCCTAAGGGGTTAGAAAGAGGAAATATTTTGGTCATGAAGTCTGCTGTTACAGCTTAGGCTGCTTATGCTTCCTGGGCACAAAGTCCCAGAGACACTGTGAGTCTCATACGACCTTTTTTCTGCCTCCCAGATGTGAATGAACCAGTCAGCATAAATCCGTGACCAGAACTGTTCAACTGTTTGTCAGAAGTTCTGCACTACTATGAGTCAACACAGAGACTTGCTTGGCCAAATCAAGAAGGAGTTGAGCCTTCAGAGGATGAAGGATCTTCTACAGATAGTATCCCACAGACTGCATGAAAGAAATCACAGTGTTTTGAAATGGTCTCCCTGTTCCAAGCCTGATGATCTCAAATTCAGTTTTTATTTGATGAAATAGGAACTTTTTTAGATTCACCCGCCCGTCCCTTTGTGCACTTTCCAGAAAATACACCAGACGGCTAAACAACACGCAGACACACAAACCAAGGGAAAGGGAGGGAGCACAGCAAAACAATGCAGCAGTCTATCCAGTACACTGATTCAGCTGATGGTTTTCACCCAGAATAAAAACTAGCCAAAGTCACTACTCCTATACCAAGTGCATCCAGATGCAAGTTTACTGCAGATATCTCAACTTTCAGTGAGTTCTGGAAGAAACTGAAAGTGATAAGGGTCATGCCAAGGACAAGGAGAAAAGGCACCCCCGATGTTCCCAGCAGCACCCGAATATGCCCGTATATGCATGTGTTTGCTTACATGGACACCAGTTTGCCGTACCTACATTGATTATTTTGTCCTTTCACAAAAGGCAAAATATAGCCAAAGTCTCTGATATATCCCTACAACAAGGAGGGAAAATAGCACACTAAAGGGACCAGCTGAACTGGCTTTGAATCATAAAAGGTGGAGAATATTAATGCTCAGTTGGGATTTTAATTGTGGAGGATTACACTGATATAACTGGACCTGTATTTTGATAAAAGATATACATATTTCTGCCACAGGATTAACAGTTTAAACCCCTCACCAGCCTCTCCTTATTATCATTCTTCTCAAGGAAGCTATGTTTTTTCTTTCTGAGATGAGTGGGTGCTTTGATTTAAAGGTGAAGAACGAACTGGGAGGTTATTTGTTCTTGTGGAGAACTCAAAGCAAGTAGGTGCAAGCCATCCTCATCTTCAGGGATTGTCAGTGCCATTCTGAGAGGGGCTCAGCACCAACCATCTCTCTCACAGAAACAGTTCAGTACTGAACAGATATATCTACTTCACAGCAATTGATATGTTAGTGAATTCAAATCTGAAGTCAATAAACCTCTGAAAGGAAAGTCTTTTATTTATAACCGCCTGGCCTCTAAATTACTTAGCATACTTCAGGATTAGGCATGCTGGGCAAGATTTTCTGCTTCTTTATTTCACTGGAGTTCCTAGAGGTGCAAATCTGTGCAGCATCTGCCCTATAATCATTAGTAAAATAAATTAGAATGCTTGAAGGAGCAGCCTGATTAGGAAGTGAAGTGATCACTAGCAACTATTGTCAATGTTGTGTGCTTTGTTCCACTTACAAGGCTAATTACTGTAACAAAGTGGATCATTTTAAATGGAAATTCTGGATGACTCTCAATGCAAATGTTTGTGATTTTTTCCTGGATGCATCACAACTGCGTGCAGGAAACAAAGGACAATGGAAATAATCAAAACACAACTAAATTGAACAAACTATTCAATAGACTTTTGTTAGAGCTCATTAAAAATGTGCATTTGTCCTCATTCTTTACGAGTTCTTTGTTTGAGGTTCCCTATCAAACCCTACCATCTCTACATCTCTTTGCAAAACAGCATCATCCACCCAATGAGCCTATTATGCTTTCTGACTTCAGCCCAAAGATCCCAGTCCACTTCCCAGGGGAATCACTAGCTGACCTCCTGTTAATCTCAGTGTCATGGGATTGAGCAGAATTTCTTCACTCAGTCACGTTCTTAACTTGTAACACATGTCAACTCTTACTCAGCAATGCTCGATAGCACTGAAGTTAGACTTAAGGAAAAGCTGTGAGTTAACCACATGTTCAAGTATTTGGCACATTGAGCCTAAAGCCCATATTGCCTGGAATAACCACCTGATGGTTGGGCAATGTCCTTCTCCCGTTTGCATTGAGTGAGCTAGTCGCTCAGTGATGTGACAGCTGGGTATGTGGAGAGTCTGCAGGACTGAGCCAAATGTTGCCTTGTTTTGATTTATAGATGGTTTTTGAGGCAGGAAAGAATTCTAATAGGGAGTATTAAGGAGAAATACAGTTTTCAAGAAGACCTTCTGAACATATGTTAATCTTCTTGAACAGTCTTAAGCACACTGCGGTCCTCACCCATTCACTACAAAACCCAATGCTGTTTATAGCAGCGTATGCGCTTAGAGAAAATTCTTTTTCATTTGAATATATAGTTCCTAGCCTACTCATTCATTTCTAGAGGGGAAATGGGAGAGAAAAATTGTCTGTACATTTAGACAATGCACAAGAAAGCTGTGAAATCATTCCCTGCCAAGGCAAAATCAGATTCTGACATTCCCCTTTTCCTCTGCTGTATTTACTTGTGATTTGAGATGTAACGTTTACTCATAGGAAAAGCACCTTGGAAAAACTGCAGAAGTATTACTCTGCATAGGAAATTTTGGCAAGCTTGGACTGACAGCTGTTTATTCTTTCAGTGAATACCACGTCTGGGGAGAGTACTGAGTTGTAACGAGCACAGCAAAGCAACTACCTAGGACCACTTCTCTTCTAAGTGGGGTTGAAAGCACGCAGACCAGACACAGGTCCACATTCCCGCAGTTAATTTCTCTGGATTTTAAAATAACACTGTAGGTTTCCTGTCATAACCCTTCTGAATTGATAGGTTTTTTTTTTTGTTTTTTTTTTTTTTTTTTTGAGAACCGTGGGTAGCCAAGAGGCTTGCAATTAGTCTCACCACTGTCTGCCCCTGACAAAAGTCTTCCTTTGTGCAACAGGTACATCCATTGCCATTGCTGTCAGAGCTGTGAAAGTGGCATCCAAGAGGCCTGATCTGAAACAAAGAGGAGTAAAAATATATAAGGTATTTCTTGTAGAGGGTATGTGCAGACACCCCAACTTTATTTCTTTAGATGGTCCACTACTGCTTTTAAAAAATAATCTGCACATACACAGAGGCTTCAATCCATCCTCAGTACATCAGATGTGCTGCAAATGCTCAGATCGGTTGTGCCTGCACAGCAAGTCTGCTTGAAACCTACTGGTGTTACCCTTTTATAGGATGTGCCAACTTGGTTGTCCATGTATAATTGGATAGAACTGAAAAAAATAGCTGACTTGGACTATTTCATCCCAGGCAATTCTGTCTTTATAAAGGGAAAAAAACCCCAAGAGAACACATTAAACTTTATCTTAAATGTACAGTGTCAAAACACTTTTCAGGCTACCAGTGTAGTCATGTTCATGGTATTTTACTGGTCTGAGTATTATGTCAAGCCGGTAAACAAGGAACAGTTATTGTGATCTCTGTCATTATGTGCTGTAAAACCAGTGTAAGGGGGATGAGAGTCAGCCTGGCTGTGCTAGCAGGAAACAAATGTTTGTAATAAAGCGCAACTTCAACTGATGTGGCTTTCAGTGATGGTACAAAATGAATGTAACTTCTACACCACAGGCCGAAGTGTGTAGCAAACAAAGCAAGGGCGTGAAGGGCAATCACTACAATGCATGATTGGCTTTTCATAGTTTTTTGACATCTGTGTAAATCCGCTGACTTGAATAGAGTTACCTAAGGCAACTAAGAATGGAAGGAGAAAACATTTTTATGATTTGAGAACCAGGAAATGAAAATTATTAGAATAAAGGGCAAAAAAGATTAACCCAAGAGAAGTCAAACTCCTTGTCTTTCCTAGAGGAGCTCAATATGACACCAGTTTCAGTTCCGTCTCCCTTTTACACCACCAGACTCATTAATAGCGAGTCCTCTTACTAGGGTGAATTAATTTCTGATTTTGCCAAATGAGTGGCTTCTAAAGAGACTGAGGGCAAAGAAAGGTAGGGAATGTTGAACCTAGAAAAAAAGATTAATATGCCTTGGTCCTAAGCCAAATATTTGCTATTCTCAATAAAATATTAGTCTGCGACCTGTGGGAAGAAGGTAAACAATTTGTCCTGGGTAAAATTTTACTAGTCACTGGGACACTGAGTGGCAGCAAAATGCCCTTTTTTTTTTTTTTTCCATCTGTGGGAACTTCTTGAGCTGAATGCCTGTTCTGCTGGGCTCTGCCTAATTGAACCAAGGGAGACAAGCTCTAGCCCAAATCAATCAATAAATAATCAGAGTTGATACCTACTGACATTTGGCCTAATTTTGTCTCAGATGGTTTTGCAAATATTTTGAGCTGTTGACTTCTACTGAAATCAGTTATACAATTAGGGTATTCCTGAAAGTTTTGCCAGCATGGCAGAGGCATCACTTTCAGTTTTGACGTGAGTGCAGCTCTATTAATTTGACAAAACTGCATGGCCGCATGCTTGAGGCAGTTTTGGACCCAGAAGTACATTCTTGATGAACCTAGTTGGGAAATCTAGCAGCCCAGCCAAGCAAATAGAGACCAAGGACTTTCTTTGTGAATGTATAGGGAAAGAATGATAATTAAGCCTGTGTACTGTAACTGGACACCCCTGCAATGTTCAGCAGCTGCTGTCTAGGCATTTTCCAGTCGACAACCCAGCTGACTACTGTCCTATACAACAAATACTTCCCTCTTGAGAAAGCCTCAACCCAGTGAAGGTTAGAGCCAACTTTGGAGCACACTCAAGTTCATGGCTGCTTGGACCTGATTTTTGGTCAAGAATCTCTATTTGGAGTGAGTTTAGTGGCTGGGGTTTTGCCACACCTTTTATGAGATTAATCCACTTGCGTTTCTTCAGGTAGAACATCACAGCAAGTGATGCAATGCCCAAGTAATTTTTACTCTGTTTTTGGATGGACCCTTTTCCCTGTTCATCATTTCAGCCATCATTTACAGCTCGGTACAGTGGTCCTACCAATATGACCCAGAGACTTCCCTCATACCTTCTGGTCCTCAAGAATTGCTAGGTACAAGACATCTAAGGCCTACAGACTACATGGAGAGCTAGTACATATATCCTGATGCTTTTTTTAAAGAGAGAAAGAGTTCATGTGATTTGCTGCTATGCTTTGGCTGTATCTTTCATTGCCCTCTAGACTTCACAGTAGGAAACTCAGAAGACTAAAATTATACAGAGCTCAGCATAGCCTCCTCCCAGACTATCCCCAAGCAAGTACACTCCTGAATCCCTCCAGTGAACATTAAAAATCACTGCCAGACACAAATACAACATCTCACTGCCAGTGCCATGACCACTGCAGTGGGTACCTGTCAAAGTCACCACGACCTCAGGCAAATCCCTCTGGGATACATGCCCATATTGTTGCTGAAGATAATTAGCTTACATACTTTAGCAGCAATCCAAATAGCAGTTCCTGCTTGTGGTGCTGACTTGGTAGGACAGGGAAGCTTGTTTTGTCACAGACTGTTCTGCCATGACCTGCAAGAATGCTTGTTACACGGGAAGCGTAAAGGTCACAAATATTCCCTTTACGTCACCAAGGAGACGTGAAAGCAAGTGCTATTATTTAATGGAGCAAAGTGAGGTGGGTGGCACTGCACACTTGAGAACATTATCAGCGGGGCTGAGGAAGGAGATGGGTGCACAGGTGAGCCCTGGGGTGGTAACCTGCCATCTTCTCGCTTAATCTTTAGCCTTCATATCCCTTTTAGTCAACATGCAGCAGACGGGGGCTCAGCCATTTCAGAAAGCTAATTATTCTGGAAGGCACCTCTCTAATCATTTGACAAAAAGCCTGTGATGCATGTTGAGGATAATTATCACTTGCTCTGTGTCCTTAAATGTCTCTCACAAATGTCAGCCCCATCAGATGAAGAAGAGGCGTTGAGAATCCCTGTTTCAAAATGCACAGGGAAAGCAGCAGCCATTTCCACGTCTGTTAGAATAGTGCACATTAATGCATTTCGTTTGTGCAGGGGTATTTTTAGGTTTCAGAATTATGTAAATTGTTCTCCAAATTACACACAGCCCTGAGATAGCAGCTAGTAGCAGTTGCAGCTGTCAGTGTCATATGGTGTTGAGCACCCAGCAAGTTGCAGGAGAGAGCGTGGAAATGGTTCTGGGCATCACTGCAGCCCCAAATATCTGCTAATGGATAGGCAAATCACATACAGTGCTGATGGTCCTGATATAAGAAGGGAGACAGCACTGAAAGTGGGCCTGTCCACTAATGTCTTTCCATGGGGCTTCTCACCAGTGATGTTATTATACTTGCTGCTTCTTTGTGACTCAGGGGGTATTGGATGCCATTATCAGTACGAACTAGAATGGACAGTTTTATTATCAAGGTCAACAGTGCCATTAAAATACTTCCAGGCATCAATCTTCCACTCCTAATGGAAAGCAACACAAAATAAATTAGCTGACCACTTAACCAGCTGGTAGAGAGGCAGGAGAAAGGCTGGACAGAATGGCAGATTTATTTCCTCCGTTTGTTTTTTAGGAGGCAAATCTTTGGAGGGTATAAATCTGTCTGTCCTACAGACAGTGCACTGGGACCCTAAGTGCTAAAGGAATTGTTGCAGAATTTTCCTGAGAAATTTGTCTGAAATGGCCTTTTCACAGGACTGATGGGGACTACACTCTTGAAGGAATTGCCTGGTTCTTGCCTCTGAAGCCGATATCCTTGTATGTAGCCATAGTACAACCATTAATGGGACTCTGCCTTCCTCCATTACCTGGAGCTGGAAACTGAGGCATGGGGTGATGGTTCCTCATTATTGACTTGCCAAAATTCACCCAGGAAGTCTGTGGCTGAGCTAAGAACCCAGGCTTCCTGAGTGCCAGTCTAGTGTTTAAGAGTTGATGATGATGAAGGGGAAAGTTGCTCACAATCAGCCACACTTCCCTGGCTTACAAAAACAGAGTTGTGATTTTACCTTGGAGTAATAACTCTATTTTCTATCTGTAAAACCTTCTATATGGCTCACCAATGTTGAAGAAAACCACAACGAAAGAAAGAACAGATGCAAGTCCCTGATAGAAGATTAGCATTAAAGGTGGTTCCTGGTGGAGGTTTAATTCCACAGAGCTCAGATTTATGTTTCCTTCTATGCTGCTTTTTTTCCTCTCCTCTTTTTGAAGAAAAATGAGTTTTCTTTTCTTATTAAAGCAGTTTGACTGTGCAGTAGGTTCATGTAAATACTTTCACTTTGAGAGACCTGAGGTCAGAGCCTGGCTTTTGTAAGCCAGTGGCATGCTCTTCAGGCTTACCCTTGCTCTTCTTGAATACCAGCCTAATAATCACTAGACTTCACAGGACTTGTGAACTCAGGACCCTGTTAAGCAGGCGGTGAGTTCTGGCTAGGGCTGAGCTGCACTCACCGTGCAGGGAAGCAGGAACTGGAGCACCAAAGGTCAGGAGAAGTGGTAGGAGAGCACAGGAATGACACCCCACGAACTCAGCAGGACTGCTAGCTGTTGGCTGAAAAGTTTTGGGGAGGCATGTATATCCCTTACTCATGGTTTTATCTGGTCACAGCCATTTGTACAGCACTTATTCACATTGTTATCTGGTTCTTGGTGATGAGCAAAGAAAATGAGTTACCATCTTTTTTTTTTTTTTTTCTCTTTACAAAAACAGAAAATCCAGCAGCCAAAATCAGACAATACAAGAGAAATGGATGTAAATCAACAGGAAATATTTTAAGGCTGCAGAGAGAGTACTACAACTGGGTCAATATGGGCTAGAGGGTCAGCAGCAACAGATGTTAGGAATGAATGGGATAGAAATACAATGGTTCAGGAGGGATAGGCAGGTTGTCATGATAAGTCTTGTGGATCGTTTACTAAATTCTGTTTACAGTGTAAACATTTTGTTCAAGGGCTGCTAAAAAGATTTAAGAGAACAGTGTAAAAATGTTCTCTGCTCTATAAAATGCTACTGCTTTGCCTTTCTTGTCTGGATAGCAGAATAAATGAGAGCTACAAAAATACTGTTGCAACTAACACTGCACATCATTTTTCAATTGTTGAAACAACCGATCTGTATATTTCTCTTCTTTGTGATAGAAAGAAATTAAAGGGAGGGGGAGACATAACGCTTTGGAGGATCCTGAAGTGCTCTGACAAAGGGTGGCACTTGGGATCTGCTTGCCTAGTTCTGTGGTTTAATTGTATGAAGATGCCTAAGTGCATCATGTGGTTACAAAGCTCATTAGCAAAATTAATTCACTGTGCTCTATTCATTTTTTACAATCCTGACATACAGCCATGGAGCATTTTGCATCTGGAGCTATTTGAAAACAAAGTCGCTCTTGAAATATTTTTTCTGGTTGATTTTAGTAGAAAATAAATTGGATGTTTATGGAAACCACAGAGTTTTTCAGTATGGGATCTCCCACATAACACCCTTCATACTGAACAGACAAATAGTACTATACCAAAAGAATGAGGATCACAGGGGCAAAACAGAAGCCTTATTAACTTAAACTTTAGTTCAAAGAAATGAATGACTTTGCTATGATAACTGCTTTGCACAGAGATGTTAGATCATCCACTGGTTAGGAGGTGAACAAGAGTGTGAAGCCTTGGCTTCCAATATTCACATGTTTTGTAACCATATGCAAGTCACAGAGATGCTTATGCTCTGCTGAAATGGATGACGTGGTACCTAGCTGGAAGGAAGTTGCCTGAAAATCACAGATGGATCCGGGCTTTCTTTTCTGAACACTGGAACACGTGCCTGTGAGATGGCAAAACCACATGCCTATCATATCTTGTGGGACTCAAAAAGAAAGATTCACCTAATCAACATGTGCAAAAAATAAGAAACCCCTCTGCAAATAGTTGGGGACAACTACGAAGTTTTGTTATTGGTGTGAGAGATAACAAGAATAAGGGTGGAGATTAATAAAACATCCCCCACCACGCTAAGCAGATAATCCAGTCACAGCAATTCAGAAGACTCTTCACCTCAATCAAGAGGTTGGTTTTTTGTTTGTCATCTAAGATTTGGGTCAAATGTTTCACTGCCAGGGGTAACTTTTTAAATTGGAAGCTCAAATTCATCCAATCAAGCCTGCAATAAAAGTAAGCACTGAGCACTCCTGTATGGTGCTACATAGACATATTGCTTCAGGATGGACTATTCTAAACTGTTAATTGATTGAGATCTCACCCTGTGAAATTAAGCAGGGCATTTGCTCCAAAGCCATTAATGTGCTCTTATGCAAGACACTCCTCCTGCACTTAATTAGCTATTTGTGTGGGCATTTATTTATCTACAGACATGAAGCCATGGCCAGACCCTCAGATGACATAAATGAATCCAACTTAATTTTTACCAGTGAAAGACCAAGCCCAGAAGTCGAACATGCAAATAGCAAACTCCCAACTCGTGGGTGGTTCCCAGCCCTTTGCTGTCATTTTCCTGCTTCGTGCAGTTTTGTGATCTAATTGCTTTTTCAGGCACTTGTGTTTTAGGGATATTTCTTTTTTTCCTTCTAACAACCCAAATTGCTCCAGGAAGAGTCAGTTGTCATGACTCCCTGCTTTTAAGGCTGCTGCTGCCTCTGTTGCCTGACAATAAGAGGAACAGAAGACCAAAGGAGACAGGGAGAAAAACCCCTAATTATAGCCCAGACTGCCTTTCTCTCTCTAAGGTGGAAGGGAATGTAAATTATCATTCCTGGATACAAAATCAAATAGAATTACTTATCTCTTGAAATCCCCGCTGATCTGGCCACCGCACAGTTAAGCAACATGCTGCCTCATTATTCCAATGACATACTGCTGCAGGAGGAGAAACTCCCAGGCAGCGCAATAAACCAGCAAAAATACAGGAGATGGCTCACAATTTTCCTCCTCTCTCTTTCCCAGGTAGATTTCCATATTTCTCTTTCAGATTAAAACATATCTGCGGCACCTTTTCCCTAGATCCTGAACAAGTTTGTTCTAGGGAGAAATAGGAGCAAATGACCCTCGGAACAGCAGACAATCAAGAAACTAGAACACGGTCAGACTGCAGTAGGGAAAGCCTGCGTCAGGATTAATAGTTCCTTGATTAGGTTATTTTCTGGAGAGAACTGGAGCCTTTCAGTTCTCTTGCTGTCTTTTAGACATAGAAATCTCTCTACTTTTGATGGAGTCTCCTTTTCTATGTGGAGAAGGAGGGTCAGTATTGCGCGTGATTTGCTCACATGATGGAATAAATCCATTGCTTATCTAAGTCTTTCACTGCATTATCAATTTATAAAGTTATTTGGGTAGCTGAAGGAACAGGTAAGTACCTATGGGGATATGCAAAACTACCGCATGCTCCTTATTTCTCTTTAAGCCAGTGGGGATTAGGAACAACTGAAAGGACTAGGACACTCCAGCCTGGAAAAAGGCAATTGAGGGGTGATGCAATATACTCACGAGGGGTCTGGAGGAGATGAACAGGAAACATCCATTTACTAAAAAACATGCCTTTGCCTTGCTAATGCTTGCTGCTGGGAGTGCAGGCTTTGGTGGGAGCCAAGGCAAAGGCTGACATTAGGGCAGCTTGGTGTGAGGGAGAAAAACCCACGGCCGCATATGGCAGAGCTCTGAGAGAAAGCACTCTCCAGGGGAGCTGTGATTTAGACCTTATTGAAAGCATTAGCAAGTGGTTGGAAAAATCAGAAGACGGCACACACTGCAATGGATTTCGTGACATTTCTGTCGCAGGGTTGAGAACAAGGCACCAAAGGATTCAGTGTATCATAAACTGTAAACATGAAATACAGCAGGGGAGCTGCAGCCTCAAAACACAAAACAACCCTCCCTATGAGTATTCAGTTGCACTTTCAAACCCACAGAAAATAAATCTCCTCTTCAGCCATGGCTTACAAATCCAAGGAGAGATCAGGGAGTGCACACCCAGGTTATTCTCAGCCTCTCTGGTTGAAGTAGGTTAACGCATGCTTGCAGGCTGACATGTCCACACTGCAGCCCTGCTTGCCTCCTCCCACAAACAGCCCATGCAGAATGCTTAATAAAGCACCCGCTGCAGCAGCTGCACAGCCCACACTGAGACCCATGCTTTGAGGATACCTCCCCCCAGTACTGCTCTGCACCCCCCCACACCCTCTTTGCTCCTTAATAGTGATGGGAGTGATTTGCATGAATTGAGCCCCGTGTATTAACCTTCTAGATCTCCGCGTGCTTAACATTGCAGCTCTTTTTACAGGAAGAGGTGCAGAAATTTAGGAGGAAACAAGCTTTCTTCTTTCACCCTTTACAGGATATACTTTGGAGGCAACAAAGAAAAGATAAGACCTTGAGAAAAAAAAGTTCATCTAAGTGGTAATTGTGGGTTCCCCCCCGCCCCAGACTGCATAAAATTGTTCTGCTTACTGCTCCTGAGGCACCTCTAGTCATCTGCAAAAAAAAAGGATTTGCTGCCCTTACTCATGCTGGAAAGTTGCACTGAATAGTGTGATTGTTTCTGGATAGCCTGTAGGACACAGGTAGTCACATCTGTAAGTGAATTAAACAAACATACACCTGTCCTTGGCAACCAGTCTGCAGCTCTACCAACCATGAGCTTTTAAGTACGGAATGATTAAACATACAACACGTGCAGATATGGACACATATGCATGGTCACACTCACAAATACATGTGCACTTGTACAAAAAACAAAATTACTGGAGAAAATGATAGTGACAAATATCTAGCCCTGGCACACTTGTGTTTCTCCCTGATTTCTTGCCTCCTCCTTTATTGCATAATACAGACTTTTCCAGTAGCATTAACTGTCCCTCAGGCATCACCTCAGCATTCTGACCATGACATGCCTCTAATACATTCTGCAAAGAGGCTGTTCTCCTTCAGAGTAGACTCACAGGGAAGATCTGATAGAACTTAACACCCTATTTTTTTTTCCTTCTATCAGTCACAGTCCTTTTATTTCCAGTTGGTACCTCAAAGAAAACTCAAGAATGAAATTAATTAGCTTCTGGTAATGGGGATTATCACTTTATCTGTGTAACAGAATTCTATCCATACAAATGAGATACTGCTCCAAAACTTCTTGTCCACAGCTTGGGTAGTTGCAGCAAAGCTTGAGGGGCAAAAATGACCACTGGTGCTCTGCCCATCAAAGGGAGAGATAAATATATATAAAATAAATATACTCCTTGGGACAGCCTTGCTGTGTAAGCCATCCATTCAGCTCAAAGCACCAGGGGAATCACACAGCATCCACAAATTCTTTTGCAAAGGATCAGAATGAAGGAAGAAGATGGTCTAAAGAACTGATGCTGTGGAACAAACAAATGTTTCCATGACGACTTTCCAGCCACTTGCAAAGGAAGACAGAAATGCTGTTTCTTTCCTGCTACTAAGCAAACTGTGTATGGAGTTTGTGGGGGCTGACATCTCTCATGTTATCTTAGAGATGGAGCAGCCATGGTAACACAGTTGGTGTTTCTGAGGGAAACAATGACATGCGACACCATGTGTCACCCCTCGAAGGAAAACAGGAAAACCACTCATGATAATGCAAAGCAGACACTAGTCAGAGAAGTATGGGGACCTGGCAGGGAGCAGACTGGCTTCTGGATGTAATTCACTTGCATCACACAACAAATACAGGCCAAGCCGGGTGTTTCCTGGATCTCACCTCGTTTTGCACATCCCATGATCTTCCTTTACTAGGAGCAAAAGTCTACAGTTTGATACATCTCTGGTGGTTTGTGGAGATAAAGCTCCTAAGTGGCTTGAAACGCTATTTCACAGCTCCCAAAGCAAAGCGCTTGAGCAACTGTAGCATAGCTGCTACAATCCCAATGTGCTTGCAGATCTTCCTCCATACAGTGTGATTGCCTTTCATTGGGCACATATCATTAGGTGGATTTTTACTCCCTCTGGCCTTTTGGTTGAGACAACGCTGTGCAGTATGTGTTTGTGCATGCGCTGTGTGTATGGGTGGGGACATATGAACACGTACCACCATTAAAAAAGGGAAGGACAGAATGAAAGAGAAGGACAAAACCATCCAGAGAACAGGGCTGTTTACCCTACGACCTCCTTCTGAAAGGCTACAGTCAGTCCCACCCCAGTGTATTACAATACAACATAATGTGCAGAAGCTCATAAATCTCCAGGAACCTCCAGATGCTGCTGAAGAAGAGGAAAGAGCAAGGAGGGATCTGCAGCGGATGGGTGTGAGACTCCTATGAATGGAGTCTAGAAAAATTCGTCTGTGGACAGATTTCAGTGCGAAGGGCTTCCAGAGCCCTTTGGGAAAGGATATTCACAGGCACATGTAGCTGACGGGAGAAAGAGAGAGTGACAACTCTGTCTCATGCATAGCAAAAGACCTTGAAAGTCCCTGGCAGGCGAGTTCACACATTCCCATACCTCACTACTGCCTTTTCAGTACGGACAAGAGTTTGGGCTTCAAAGGCAAGTTTAAGCTTGGCCAGTTCCATACAATTTAATGCACTAAGACACAGGTAGCTGATGGATATTAAACACTAGGTTTTAAAGAGCCACAATCTTAAAAATAAACCAGCTTTTGTTCAAATATATCAGCAAAAGCATTTTCAGAGGGACTTCTGACCCCTACTTTCCTGCTACTGAACCTCCTGTGAATAACATATCTGCAGTCCTGAAGTTCAGCATATTATTATATTTTGTCTTGGCGATAGAAATAAGTCCACCTACTCAGCCAATTTCTTACTTATTCCATGCCGCTAGAACACTTCATCTTAAAGACAATTATAGTTTCTCCATATGTCATCATACATTTATGTACATTAACCTTGTGCTAAATTCCAAAGGCTAGAAACAACCACCTAAATCATGATAATTAAGATGAATTACTGGAATGCTTTGAAGAACGCTGGAAAATGCATTTTGCTGCATACCACAATAATGAAAACAAAGCTCAATTCCATAACACTTATTAACTTTCTTCTTTCAGCCCTTTATTTTCTCCGGTCTTTTCTGGTTTCCAATATCTCTTTCCCCCTCTCAAGGATGCAATTTAAATGAATTCCCCCAGCAAGACCTCAAAACAAGTGCATCCTCGCTAGAAGCTGGCCATTCAGGAAAAGTTAATGGACCAAATTCATCCCCAGGTATAATACCTGAGTTCTTCAGAGCTACATCACGATGAATACAGCCCAGGTTTGGGAGATGTACGCTCCTTAATTTTCTGTCCTCTGTGCTTCACTGGCATCACAAATAGACTACAAAGAGGCAGGAGCCAGCCCACTGAGATGAAGACAACCCCCCACTGTCAGATTTGTTTCAGCTGGCTTCTTCATGACCTCTCTGTGAGGAAATTTGGTGGTTGGAAGAAGGCAAGAATACAGGAATGGTGCAATACCAGAACAAGCAATGCCCTACAGGTCTGTTTCCTCTGCTTCAGGGATTTATAAAAAATTGAGTTAACTCTAAATTTGCATGTGCTAATGTCCCCAGTAACAAGGTTATAACAGTAGGACCTTAGAAATATACATGGACATGGGACCCACATCAATTCCATCTCTTCATGTTATTAAGAAAAAGGAAACAACATCCTGCCCCCAGCCTGCCCGAGCAGTACAACACTACAAAAACCTTAAATGAGGGGAAAGGAGCAGCGTGAAGGGGGGACACACACCTTTCTAAGCTTTACGGAGGGAATTATAAAATGTATGGCTTAAAGGAAATAAAGAGGCTCTGCAAGGAATCAGAATGGGACTATCTGTACCATGGTGAGCATGTAACAGAAATTAATTTTCTCATAGAAAAGGACCCTGTAATTAGACCTATATGTCACCTTATTCTCTTTGCGACATAATCACACTTGAAGTTGCTGCTCTAGAAGTGAACTCTTCCCAGGGCCTCTTTTTCTCAAATGAAAGGAGAAACATCTATAAATTATCATCAAAAAGAAGATAATGGATGCTGACTGCTCCCTAAAAGCCATTTTTGAGTTTTCTTTTCTGAGCAGAAGCTAAACAGCGTCTACTGATATTCATTAAGCAGTCAGCATCCTCCTCTGAAGAGCTGACGTCAGTCTGCAGCCTAGGACCTGCAATTATCATCCCTTACTATTGAAGTGGATGGCTGCTTAGTTACAGCACGATGTGAAGTCTGAAAGGGTCTGGCTGACACCAGCTGCCCTCCCTCAAAAAGTTTAAAGTGTGAGGTGAAAAATTAGAACTAGTCAAATCTAATAATTTTTGACCTTGGGAAAACTTTTACCGGGTCACATGTTTCCCCCTCCCTGCCCCCCCCCCCCCCCCCCCCACTGCGTATATCTCTTCATTGCTTGCAGGAAGGAGAGTGAGTAATACAGTCAATTTAAAGTCAGTTCAGATAAGCATCTGAACTTTCAGATCTGTATCTAAACTCTAGACCTTAGGAGTATTTCAAAGCTGTGCTCATCAACACAGAATGAAAAAGCAAAGCTTTTCCTCTGGCTTTGTAAATCACCAGAAAAATCCCCAGCAAACTTCTTTACCATCATGAACAGTATCAGAATTAGAATGGAGTTTCCAGGACCGGGCTGGTGGTGAAATGGCAAACAGGACAAGGCGTGTTGGTAGGAAAGCTAAGGCAGCTTGTTCTGGGAGGGGGAGAACAGCCGGTGTCAGACCCCAAAACCATTGCAGAGAGCTGCACCCATTCTGTGCTGTTAGCTGTGCTGCACCTCAGCTGGACGTGTGAACCTGGCTAGACCCATGTATTTTCCAGATTTCAGAGCTAGGTTCAAGGTTTCTACCGTTATCCAACCAGAGCCAGGAGCCTTAATCACTTTTGGCACAGGATAAAAACTTCACCCTCCATTTGTATGTGGATGGTATTCAGCCTGGCCTGTTAAATAAGCAAGTTGCACCAAAACAGGCTGTAGGATGTAGCGTTGAAAGGTGACAAAATATATTGTTTTATTACTGGGGGGGGGGGGGGGGTTGGTGCTTTGCATGAGTACTGAATCAGAGGCTGATGATGACTTTTACCTTACACCTTGCATGATATCATCCATTCTTCTTTTGCGACACTTTCCACTAACGACTCACATTTGTTTGATGAATATCTAAACTCTATCAGACATTCCTGCTCTTGTTCCTTTCGAGCCATCTTACTAACATTTGGTTGCTATTAACTTCAGTACATAATAGCCTGGTATTTGTATTCATTGCACTGAGCCATTCATCATATATGCTTATTTTTTGCTTTGTTTTTGAGACAAGTACAATTATCCAACTGCTGCAAGGACTTCATTACCTACCTAGTCTACATTTTTCACTATTAGGTAAGCATGTATTTAAACCAAAGTATTGCTTAGTGCAGCAGGGTGGTCTCTCCTTTTTTTCTCTGCACGCTTTTTCAGCAAACCTCACAAACAGCAGTAAGAGTATCAGAAAATGCTGGAAACTTATGTTGTAGAAATGAAGAAAACTAGTGATTTGTACCCACAGAAAAACAGAGACCCAACTTCTAAGTTGTTTGTATGCCTAATGCTGCAGGATTGCTTGCTAGGATGATCAAAGATACCTGAGCAATGGAGGTGCCAAAGGATGTCTAATGCTTAAGAAATCCCTCTGGACATCTTATGGATGGTCCACAGTTTGATTATATCATGTCAGACAGATCCCCAGTGTTTTATACTCAGTAGAGATGACATGAATCACTTAATTCTCCATTGAAATTCAGTATCTGCTGGATGGAAAGCAGCATATAGATTTTCTTTCAGGGCATTTCATGAAAAGAAATAAAGAACTCCTCCATAAACCCCTGAAATTACAGGTGGAATATAACAATGCAGAATGCAGGCTGACTAGGACAGCTTCATTGCCAGGAACCATGCTATGGGAGACCTAATGGCTCTGCTTTGACAGGACCTTAGCTTCATGAGCGAACCCCAGGACAAAGGTGGAAGGCTGCAAGGAGACACTGATTTTCTGGTACTGTGGGAACCAGGGCAGTTTTTATCCAGATCAGTCTGAGGACTGAAGCTGGTGAGACTAGGCATGAATCATCCTCTCACATCCTGTTGAGCTTCGGAAGGTCACTTAATTAACCACGCAGTGACAGAAAGGTCTTGCGAATGGGATTACTGTACACTAAGTGGCAGCTGCTCAGAGTGCAGTCGCATGGGAGGCTCACTTTGGTAACAAGCAGGCCTAAAAGCTCCTCTCCTGTGCGCCTGACCCCATCAAGAAGTTGCTTCTTAGGAGACCACATTGCTGAAAACGATCTGAGGAGGAGCAATTTCTTCTTTTTCTTGGCAAGTTATTTTTAGCCTGGATCATTTCAGTGACCTGCTTCACAGCACAGCCCTATGTAAGGTTGTGCTGCCAAAAGCAAGGTGACAGTGAGCTGCAGCACAAAGTGGGAAAAGGTAAGCGTTCTGCTGAGCTGCATCCTCATTTTCTGCACATAGGTATGTGTCCTTCCCTTAGACACAGGTCACTTCCAGTTCTGCTTAGAGAGACCCAGTACAGTGAAAAACACTGGGAAGATGAGAACCAGGTTGTGTTAATTCAGGTGTTCAGGCTGCTCCTCTGAATCAGAGATGGGCACATGACTAAGCTTCCTGGGATGATTTATGCTGTCTCAAAGGGTATTCCAGGGAGACAGGATATATAATAGACTAGGAGGAGGTTGAGTTCAGTGTTTTGTAAAAAGATCTCCTCTGTCACAATTTGTATTGTGCTTGAATGCTGCTAAGGCATCTGAAAATAATTCAGGGAGTTGGGGAACTGCTGTGTCTGTCAGTTCCTGAAGAGTTGAGTCACGTAGCAGATCCAATCTCTGACTTGTATAAACAGCCTAAACAGATGACTTAGGCCAAGCTGATACTGAGCAGTTCCTGATGGGGCATCCAACCTGAAGATAACATGCTCATGAAAGCAGAGACATTCGTGCAGTTTCTTACTCCTGTATTTCTTGTGCAGATCCCAGTGTGGCACAGCCTCCTTTTCAGGGTGCATTACACACAACTAGTCTACAAAGGGACCAGACAGACAGAGCAGCTTGCAATGATGTGCGGTGTCATCTGATCACAGAGACAGCAGTCAGGTAGAAGACCATCCCTGAAGGGCTGTGCTGTCTTGCTCAATTTTCCCCAACCACTCACCAGGCCACAGATATATATGAGCTTTACGGCTCACTATAGCCTTACAAGTGAGCCGAAGGGTGCCCTTTCTGTAACAGACACTTCTGTTTCACCCCAGAAGCTTGCTGTGATGTACTACAAAGGAGAAGACTGAGCTGAGCTCTGGACAAGCTTTTATTCCATTCCCTGATATCTGGGAAATGCCACAGATTGCTTCCAATGTGCTCAGGAAACACAAACACAAGCAATTCACTGTAAATCCATGAAACAAGACAAGAGACTCAAAATATTCTCATGACAAAACTCTTCAGATGGAACAACTGAGGTCTTTGTATGTCCCAACACAACCAGTACAATACCTACAGCACATCCACAGATATTAGTATAATAGTTTGGGGAGTCAAGCTGACCAGGAAGGAGCTGGCTTTGAAGACAAACTGATGACACTTAGCCTGTTTATCTTGTCAGTAGCCTTCTGCTGACTGAATAAGACTGAATGGAAATGGCAGAGCCATGTGAGCTGTGAGGACCAGAGTGCCCCCAAGTTGCATTCCCTATGCCAGGGTGGTCTACAGTCCATCTGTGCCTCTTTGAGGCAAAAGACCTTCCAAGTATTGTCCTAAACCTTCAGGTTTTCAGATTTTAGAGCTTCTCTTCTCCCTTGTCACTGGAGTTCACAAAACCACTGAAACTGTTGTAACCTTTCAATTGCTATTCTTCCCCATTTATCCTTTAATTTACAGCTTTCTCCACTCACAATTCTTATTTCAATCACTTTTTTATCCTTCCAGCATCAGGATGTTTTGCAGATTTTAAATCTTTTCTTTTTATTTGATCAGCATCTTCCTGTTCTATATTTGTGCTTGCAAACGCAGACACCTGCATGCACACCCACGCTGACTGACTTAATCTTTGTTTTGTTTGCTGGGTTCATTTTGCACTTTCATTTGTTTCTCTCCCTTCTTTGGTCCCTTTTCATTTATCCTCTTTATTGCTGGAGACTTAATTTTGTTGCTCATTTAGTATGCAACTCCTATCTGTTTGGTATCTCAGACTCTCCTATCTCTCAAAGGCTTGTTTATCTCTACATATTTCACTTTATCCCTTCTTTCGCCCTCTCTGTAATGCAAGTAGAGCAACTTCTCCACTTCATTATTTTCTCCCCTTTTCTGCAGTTTCATGTTTCTGAGGACACACCACATTGATGTCCCTTCTTGCTACAATAAGCACATAACAGACTGTCCTAACAACATATTAGAAATTTCATGAAAGCAATTGTTTTGTTGGTATTTACACTGATTTATCTATGCCTTTATGTGATGATCAGCAGTAGGATGTAAAAAGACGGGACATCAAGCTGTGATACTTGCACTACCATTGCATTCATTTTTAGTAGTCCTTGCAGGATATAAGAGCAGTTGATATTAAAATGTCCCATTCACTTATACTTGCCGTTCAGCTGCATAGCAACCGCAGGCTACCTTTTGCAGACTTATTGAACTATTTTTAGTTCAATTACTTGTTCCCCTGACTCAGACTGCAGGGTAGGTCTGAGCTACCTTTCATGCAGTATGTGCAAATGAACCTCATTGCTTGCATTCATCCTGACCCAAACAGCATGCAGCTTTTTACCAGGAAATTTAGTTACTGAGATATAAAATTGTATATTTGCTCCTTGTGCCTGACAGATTTTCAGGCTAATTGAGTTCCCATCTTGTTTTCGTGTCCCAAAGTTTCATCATATGCATATGCTTGTCACCTAACTTTGGTGACAGAAGCTACCTGCAGGTTGATTTACCAGCTTGAAGAATGGCTTCTAGCAGGGAAAGCTCAGGCCTCTAATGAAGATTTCCCAATATGCTAGCAAAGTAAATCTTTAAAACGTGAGAGGGAAGGACAGCAGGAGGCTTGTTTATCATCTTTTGAGGCTGAAGTAAGATAAACCTTTTCTCAAACCCTGCAGCAGGATCTCCAAGTGTGGTTATGAGGAGGTCTGGGGGGCAAAGCAGCAATAGCTTCTGAACTGTGTCGAATAGGATCTGCTCCTTGTCGCTGGATGGCTGTACTGAAGAGACAACTTGTATCTGTGCACATGCATTGTTTAAGTTTAAATTATTCATCATGTTCTCATTTCACCAAATGTAAGGGCATTTAAGCTGACATCTCAGAATAGCTGGCATCCAGACTTGACATCACAGAACTAGACTTCTCTACAGGTTTATTTGTGGAATAAGTGTTTGCTCTCTAACCTCATTGACTACCCATATGGTTACTTTCAAACTTCAATGGGATGAGATGAAAGCATAGATTAGTGACAAAACTGGGGCTGAAAAATATTTGCACGTAATTTTGCCTTGTGAAGAATCTGCATGGATATTCCAGAACGCAAAGACACAAAGGAAACCCAAAACTGATTTGGAAACACTAATGTGCCAGTATTAATTCTTAGCTCACATGAATGCTTTCGATTAAAGACCATTTCCGATGCTGAAGTGTGAATCTACTATCAGAAAAAAACATCTACATTGCTCAGCTCTCCCTCAGAAATCAAGTGTCCGCCCCCAAGCAATAATGGTTTGTACCTGATCAGTGTCTAGAAACCTGAAAGCATCCACTCTGGGTGGATGCTGAAAGGAAAGGTGAACATCTTTCCATAGTTAAAAGTCATTAAAATTATGTGTAATGGATTTATAGATGAAGCTGAGAACTATGTCACCTACTTCTGTTTTGCATTGCCAGTTTGAAGGCAGCATAATTAGACTATTCAGCACTTTTCTAATACAGCAGTCACTTACCAGAGTGAAGATAACCAGAGCCTTTACCTTGTCAAAATCCACCAGGAGGTATCACAGGCTGGTGAAACACTAACCATGCAGCAGAATGCACTGTGGGGCAAGTTACATGTTTCTTACATCAGTTCAGAACCCAGTGAAGTGCTGTAAGGAGCATGTGCTACACACACTTGCTTTATTTTGCATTTCTACCTTTGTACCAAGCACCTGAACAGGTTATTTAGAAAATGGTTGTCTTTTTTTTAGAGACAACTGGGTAATATCTATAAAAGTGTATTAAATGTTTCAATCCCCATTTTGCTGTCAACTGTTAGGTTTCTCATCTCTTCAGTAAGATACACTTTTCCTGGTTAGATGCTCTTTTCCTCATTCTCTTCCTATTACTAATACCCTTAATTGTGCTCTTTCTCTTTTCAGTGCTTAATGGATCGAATTGTGGTTTTGCCTCTTTAGTCCTCTCCCTTCCTGTTTGTACTGCTGTTTTCTGTTTAATCCTTTAGCGGAATTCTCATTTCTTCTTCCCAGTTTGACAATTGATGAAACTAGGATCTAGCTAATGTAGGTCATATCCTATCCTTCTTCTTGAGGGGACACCAAACTACAGAATTTCTTTTTGAACCAGGCTGTGCCCCACAGCTGCCCTTACCAGCTGCTGGTTTAAGTCACTAAGCTCTAATAATCTCACTGATGCTAAAACTTCATATCTCCTTGTGTTTCTCCTAAGGAGCTCACTGAACCACAAAGATGTTTAGCTCCGCTGGGATAAAATAATTTTTATCCACCTGTTTTCAGAGCAGAAACAGAGGTGATCTGAGCAGAGAGAAAATTGTGCCTGAAACACAGCATAAATAAAAGCTTAGCTGGAAACAGGGGGGAGAGGTAGAAGGATGGGAACAGAAATAGGGCTGCATTGGGTATGGGTGGAACAAGCAGGGACTAAGAGGCAAAGTCTGTTCTTGCTTCTGCCACTGTCCTGCTGGAAGCAGAGCCTTGGGCTCCCTCCATCTCTGCGTTGCAGGAGAAGGAATCACCTCTTCCTGTGTCTGTGTGGTAGCCATTCAAGCATTATCAAAATACATATAATTAAAAGGAAGGTCTCCCTACTCTCCCTGTCACAGCACAGAGATCCTCTCTCCCAGCTTTCAGAAATGTAAAAATGAGCGTGGCTCATCTCATTAAGGTGAGTATCCAAATCAAGTCTCTCCAGAAGGTCATTCCCTCATTTGGCTCCACTAACCACAGAGGGAAGCTAGAGCACTGTATTACAATGGATGCCAAATTATTAGATGGCTAAAATTAGGTGGTGGATATCTCAGTCAGTGCAACGGTTGCAGCGGAAGAAGGAACAGAGCTCAGTTGAAGGAAGGATGATGCAAAGCAGTGCTGGATGCAAGTCTGTGTGGATATTGTTAAATGCAGTCATTTTGACCCCTTATCTAGATTTACTCACAGGTGCCTGTTTTCATATGCATATAGTACACTAAGACTTAATTTTTAAGCAGATGCTGTTTACAAAAACATTGGTGCAAGGAGTCTTTCTTTGCTTGGGGTTATGCTGTTGCACTGTGGCCTCTGATTTTCTTATGATTATTTTTTATGATCTAATTTTTATTTAACGGTCTGTTACATGAGCATCGCATATAGAAAGGGTATTGCACAGATTTTGATAGTGAATCCTATTTTCTTTGGTATCCTTCCTTAGTGTCCCCACTCTTTTCAAAATTATCTTCCTTTTGGGGAGGAATTGAGAAAGACCACTCCTCTTGCTGAAAAGAATCCTCTCTTTTCATCTCTAAATCACTAAATGTTCTTTGAATAACAAAATGGTTAATGCTAATGACTAATAGTGACTTCTTAATTGCAATAACAAAAATAGTCCAGAAACATTTAGATTAGGACTGTTGTTACATTGTATGTAAAAGAAAAAAGTAAAACTGTTCTTAAAAGAAAACCTATTATTTTCTGTGTTCCAAGAAAGAATGATTTCTCTTTCTTTAACAAGAAGATTCCGAGTGTTTTGCACTTCACAAGCATTATATCAGCCCATGAAACAAACCAGCTGATCAGAAGAGGTGACTGACCCATGTTTCTCCCAGTATCGACTCAGCTGTCCTGAGCACGACAAACTCCTCCAGATGCGGACACTGAAGCTGTCAGTAGTGCCAGCTAATGTTCTGCCCAGCATTACTTTAACCGGCACATCTGATATAGACAACAAAGAGGTCTCTCTCTTATTCAGCATCTCCCTACAGAGAAGCATCCTGGGTTGTATTGGCTGGCATGGGTGCACCTTGGGGAACAATGTTTGTTCATTTATTGCTTATTACAAAGCAGCAGGGGGAAGTCAGATTTTAAGCCCAATAAACAGGTTGGCAGATTCCTTGTAAATCTGCTGTGTTTTATTGCTGGCATAAAATGCAAATAACCCCAACTACATTATGGTACAGGCCTGTTTTTTTGCAGTAAGCACAGTATTTCCTGTCTTAACAGGAACCTGCTTCAAATGTGATTCTGGCCATAAAATTGAGTCTGAGAACAGTTCCTCGGTATACACTCTGTGCATGTCTCCTGAGCAGCTCCATTTTCTCACTTTAATGGAAAAAAGGCTACGTAATACAGCTGCAGAGCTATATTCCAGTCTGTCTCATGCAAACATTAACGAGGCCTGCCAGGCAGGGTCTGATTCCTGGATCTTTCATGTTGAAGATGAACGACACGAAGCTGAGAGCACAGCTTGACTTCCCCGCTCCAGGGTGCAAAATGCAGCCCCAGCCACGTGAGAACCTTTTCTTGCCTTTGTCACTCATGGTGTGAAAGTTGCTGAGAGAGATCCCAATCCAAGATCTCCTTTTGCAGGAGAACGAGGTTTTAGGGAAAACACTTCTGAAAGCCAGGGCTACTCAGGACTTAATCTTCAGTTCTCTCTGTCTTTACATCTTCATGGCTGCTACACATTACGGAGGTCAGGACAGTCCTCTCTGATCAACACGGGAAAACAAGGTGCATTGAGATTTTGTAAAGCTCACACTCAGTTTGCTCTGCTTGCATCTGAACTTTGCAGAAATTGAACAGTTTTTATAGAAAAACAGATTGTCTACAGGATCCACTTTGGAAAGTAGTGAAAACAACACTACCTTTGGGAATCCTTGTCTAGCTTTTAAAGAGTTTTGAATTCAGGGCCAAGCCATTCTGGAGCTGGTAATTGTTCTCATTTAGGAGTCTGGGACATGCCTCCGTCTATTTTGGCTTTCTCAGAGTTTGAGGGGCTTCAAGTTTGCTAGTCTTTAAGCTCCTCTCCACTTCGAACCTGAAAGCTATACTGTCCAAGAGGAGTTTTGTAGAACAAGACTTTAGAGCTGGCACACAGATAAGCTTTGGGGGTACTCACATACAGTGGCATTCATTTTTACCTATATGAAACCTAGTAACTCATTCATCTGATCTATTAGGACAGATTCCCCATAGTGGTTATGAGGAGAGACAGGAAATTCCAGAGGGTTAATCGCCCTTGGACACCAGTTTTAGCCTGGAAAAGACCACTTTCCCCAGGTACTTCTGGAGACCACAGAAAACAGCTGCATGACAAGTGCAGACCCAGTGTCTCAAGTTTTGCCTTTACCTGTGAAAGATTTGGCTGAAGTTAAGTAAACAAAGCCCACTATAAGGCCATTTTTTAAAACAGCAGTCATCTAAAAATGCAGGCACATCATAAGACTTTTCTTAAATGGTAGTTTTTTTCTTTCTTTCTTCCTAAGAAAAAGCAGCTTAGGGATTTCTACAGTCCCCAGTTGTGCCTGAGCATCCTTACACTCACGGCTGTCTTCTCAAATCTAGCCCTTAAGCTTTCCAAGTGCTCTTATTTTTTATCCCAGAAATAAGAGAAAAAGGGAGATTTACTGGGTTAAACCTTTAATACCTAGATAAAGGACCCCTTTCCCCCTTTCTTTCTTAACACTTAATATTTTCTTCCCATTATTCTCTCATTCTGCTCATCAGTCCAGGCAGCAGGCATTTAATCCTGGCTCTGTTTGCTTTGTGGGGTGAGCTGCCTTTGACCTTTTACCTTTGCAAGCATCTTTGTTTTCCAGGAGTTGTGGTATTTGTTTTTAACACAGTTTTCTGCAGACATCAAAAGTGGCGTGAATTCTGTCCTGTCCAATTACTGTTCCTTTCATTTTAGATGGCGAAAGGTTCGGGCCATCAGCCCACCCAGTGCTGCTCAAAGAAATGCCCCGTGGCTGGAGAGGAGAGCCTGGGAAGCCTCGCAGCACTGCCTACCTGTGTGGGTACACTCACAGAGAATCCTTCAGCGCTGTGACTCAGTGGCACAGCCATCATTTTCCCCTATTTCAGAGAAGACAGGAGAAAGCACAGAATAAATTGCCAACATTTAAGTGAAAAATGTTTTTGAGGCAGCTAATAGGTCCAAGTCCACACTTACACATTTACTACCTCCATGTTATGCATCTGCTTGCACTCAGTTATTCCTAATAACGTCTTGCCCATTACTTGAAGGCAATCTTTTTAACCGAATCAACCTCAAGACTATATATTTTGTGTGCCTGCAAGTTGCAGGGAGGAAGAGAGGGCTGAAAAAAAGCAATTAAATCACTTTATGTACAGAGTGCTGCTGTTCCAGCTGCTCAAGCACAAGGACTTTCTAAAGCAGCTTCTGGCTGGCAGAGCTCCCCATGTAGGGCAGCACATGAGGAACAGACAAACAGGACCAACATACCCACTTTGTGGTTCTCTGGGGGTTTTAGCTAGACAAGGCCTTTAGAAATACAAAGCAAGGGATTTTTTTGTGTCTCAGTTCCACAGTTAGACAAACATGTCCCTATAGAAGCCAGGCCTTAAATTAAAGATGTTTCTTTGCCATGATAGAAATCCCTTGATCAGCTTTGCTGCAAACAGAAAACAAATCTGAGAGGGAAACAGGATGATGCTGTGACTGGCAAGGCTAAATCTTAACTACATAATGAGGCAGTGACATAGGATGGTACCTATACCTGATCCATCAAAATCACAGGTACAGGAGGAGCCCAGTGGGTGATGCAGAGGCAGCCACAGCTGGACATGCAGCCTCCGGTGAGCTCTGGAGTTCAGCCAAAATCCAGTCTGAGTGTATGTTAGCACAAGAAAACTGGGGAGAAAAGCTAAGTTCAAGAGTAGGTTTAGACCTATCCTTAACTGCACTCATGCCTTTGAGGCAGGAACTCCTACTATGCATTTACACAGAAGTGAGAACAGCAATATAACTAGGGGCAGAGAAATGCCATGGAAATCAACAGTAAAATCTGTCACAGTTCTGTGCCAGCAAAGCAAGCACTGGTTCCCCAAAAGCAGCCTGATCCCAAAGGAGAGGCTGGCTATCTGGGGCCCTACCACTTTTTTACAACCTCGCTGCTTTTTTCCCCATCTCCTCATTTTATTTTTAAATAGCTGCTGCCTCTGCTTGGTGCCATCAAAGTTTAATGAAAAATAAAAAAAAGAGTGTGCTAATGTGCTAAACTATTCCTCCAAACACCTGCAAACTACTACATTTTACAAGGCTAACAAGTCAGTCTCAAAATAAGATTAGGCATTTATATGTCTTGGATTAGCACCTGCACAAAGCCACTGACAGGGATAAAGAAGTGGCAGCTCTTGACCTTCATGCTTTGGGCCAGAGACAGGTGAGCACCTGCAGTGGAGAAGGAAAATGAAGAGGGAAGGGCAAAAGCAAAATGTTATTTCTGTAGTCCAGCTGACACCAAATAATGCACTGTGTGAAGCTTTTCACCTCCAGAAGCTTCTGCTGTGAAGCAGGCACTGCCATGGGGGAGACTGAACCATTTGGGTCCATTTTACCTTGGCGAGTAGCATGTGTAGCTACATGCATCTGTTTAATTGTCCCAGACACTTCAGGCATCTTAGTGGCTTGAGTAATTTGAAAATTGTTCAGTACAGAATTTAATCATTAGGAAGGCTTCCAGTAGTAAGGGGGAATGCCACTTACCTCCATAGCCAGCGCAGCTTGACTAAGCTATCTGGTGTAACTGCCACCAACCTTCCTAAAAACATGGGATTGCCCTCTCTAGAAGCATTTTTCTCTCTGTTGATTAAAGAGGTAGCTGGGGTCTCCTGCACCCACCCCCAGGTCCTGATGGCTGCAGCTGCACAAGATGAATCCTCCACCCATCCCACTTGCAGCACATACCCACAGGAATGGCTTTAATTGCCTCCTACTGGGATAACAGCTACCACCACAAAACTCAGCTAATCAGTGGAAGGTCTATTTCTTAGCTTTAAAGAAGTTATATATTTCTCACATAACTTTTTAAAATTAGTCACTAGAGATATTATGGGTGATACTGTAAAAGTCTGATGGAAGAAGACTCTATGCTTTACTGAAAAAAGTGCCTGTAGACACAAATCAGATACTTCATAGAATAGAATCATAGAATCGTTTAGGTTGGAAAAGACCTTTAAGATCATCCAGTCCAACCATTAACCTACACTACCAAGTCTGCTCTAAGCCAATCAAGGGTAGACTAGACTAAACCATGTCCCGAAGTGCCACATCTACCCGTTTTTTGAACACTTCCAGGGATGGGGACTCCACCACCTCTCTGGGCAGCCCGTTCCAATTCTTGACCACGCTTTCTGTAAAGAAATTTTTCCTAATTTCCAACCTAAACCTCCCCTGGTGCAGCTTAAGCCCATTTCCTCTCGTCCTATCACTAGCTACTTGGGAGAAGAGACCAACACCCACCTCACTACAACCTCCTTTCAGGTAGTTTTAGAGAGCGATAAGGTCTCCCCTCAGCCTCCTCTTCTCCAGACTAAACAACCCCAGTTCCCTCAGCCGCTCCTCATAAGGCCTGTGCTCCAGACCCTTCACCAGCTTCGTTGCCCTTCTCTGGACACGCTCCAGCACCTCAACGTCTTTCTTGTAGTGAGGGGCCCAAAACTGGACACAGTATTCCAGGTGCAGCCTCAACAGCACCGAGTACAGGGGAACAATCACCTCCCTGCTCCTGCTGGCCACACTGTTCCTGACACAAGCCAGGATGCTGTTGGCCTTCTTGGCCACCTGGGCACACTGCTGGCTCATGTTCAGCCGGCTATCTACTAACACCCCCAGGTCCCTCTCGGCCAGGCAGCTTTCCAGCCACTCCTCCCCAAGCCTGTAGCGTTGCATGGGGTTGTTGTGACCGAAGTGCAGGACCCGGCACTTGGCCTTGTTAAACCTCATACAGTTGGCCTCAGCCCATCGGTCCAGTCTGTCCAGGTCCCTCTGCAGGGCCATCCATGAGCTGCCAGCTTCCCAAGGAGAACATTGTGGGAGATGGTGTCAAAAGCTTTGCTAAAGGCCAGGTAAATGACATCCACAGCCTTTCCATCATCTACCAGGCAGGTCACCAGGTCATAAAAGGAGATCAGGTTGGTCAAGCAGGACCTGCCTTTCATGAACCCATGCTGGCTGGGCCTGATCCCCTGGTTGATCTGCACTTGCCTGTTGAGTTCACTCAATATGAACCTCTCCATAATCTTTCCCGGCACCGAGGTCAGGCTGACAGGCCTGTAGTTCCCCGGGTCCTCCTTCCGGCCCTTCTTGTAGATGGGTGTCACATTGGCAAGCCTCCAGTCATCAGGGACCTCCCCTGTTAAATAGGACTGCTGATAGATGATGGAAAGTGGCTTGGAAAGCTCCTCTGCCAGCTTCCTCAGTACTCTCGGGTGGAGAGTAGCTGGAGTGTAGCTGGGGTCATCTGTGCTTACACAGTTTTGGATGTTAGACTTAAGATAAAAGAAATGGATCAAGTAGAGACAGTGCAGAGGCAAACAAGTACAGACTAAAGCCTAGAAAAATCCAATCTCTAACAAAAGATTAATGTGCATAAAAGAAAAAATTAAGAAATTACAGTCTTTGAATATTGAAGAGAGCTGCAATGACAAAGGAATAGTCTATTTGTATTTGTGCTAGCTAACACAAGAATTGGCTCAAATTACTGCAGAGCGGTTTAGGTTATGCATTAGGAAAAGCTTTCAATAGGTAGTAAAGCTGCAGAGAAGACTTCCTGCAGAGGCTGTGAAGGATTCATTGCTGAATGACCTTCAGCAAGAGGCAAACAGAAATCTGCCAGGAATGAGAGAGGTATAACTGATCCTGCTTTGGGGCAGGAGGATGGATTATGTAATCATTTCAGAGTCTTCTCAGCCCTAACTGTGTGATTATCAGGTACAGCAATGCAAATTTTAGGTGAATACATGTTTCCATTATTTATCTGGGTTTTTTTTTTATCCTTCTCTAAGGCTTTTGCATCCTTACAAACCTCAATCTGTTTTATCCCTGACCTTTCTTCTTCCTTTTTAAAATTCTCTGCCCAAACTGGTTGATGGCTGTCCTCCTCATAGAAGAATTTGGCTTCTTGAACGTGGTTCAGGTCTAAATTGCAGTTCAGGACCGTACGATTAGTCACAGTAATTCTTCTACTCCTTTCAAGCAAAGCAAATCCTTACTCAACCTCATGATGGCCCTCTGCCTTGCAGTCTAGCCAAGCAAGGGCTCCATCTCTTCGTGTTTGCTTCCCACACAGTCACCCACACAGAGCTGCTTTTAACATTGTGAGATAGGAGAAGTAACAATCAGCTGAAACCCTGGCAAACCTGCTCGTTTCTGAACTATATATATCAAAGTAACCCTTCCCTTCCTCCACTGCTCTGCTGTGATTAACTGACCTTGTCCTGGTGCCTGCCAATTGAGAGAGAGGATTTAGATAATTTTATGTATCTGAATAACAGAAATTGAGCTTGAAGCCTGGAAAACATTGCTTTTACTCATGTGTTTGTGCAAATCTCTCTGCTGTACCCTGGAAGCAATCTCAGCCTGCTTCATAGTGCAAAGATGATATATATTTAATCTTGTAGTTTATTACATTTTCACTAGAAATAGTGCTGTTGCTATCAACAGATGCTGTTAAAGTTGGTGGTGGTTTGGTTTTTTGGTTTTTTTTTTTTTTTTTTTAATATATTTTCCTCCTTAAGTACTTATCTCCCTTTATTATGTGGTCCAGAAGGTCAGATTTGTTTTTTTCAGCTCTTCCAGACTCAACACAGGAGCTCATCACATTTTTGCCAAGGCAGGAATGTCCTCCTACCTGAGACCGCACAGGTTCCTCAATTACCTTGGGCAACAAGGCTGCCTGGGCTGCCCACAGAGTACGTCATATATCCATCCCTCAGTTGCCCCTACTTTTAGTTTACTGTCCACACAGCTTCTGAGTTCAATTCTTAGCCATTGCCCTTTCTGGAGTAGTTGGCACCACCAAATTTGCCATGGGCTTTGTTAGCTGGTTTGCCTGAGTAGTGACCAACTTGCACTCAATACTGTGTCTGGGATGAGTCAATGAGACATTTAATGTTGTCTTTGCTTCCTGACATTTAATAGCAGGTAAAAGTTCTCTTCCTCAGTTACCTGCCAATGAACATGACTGATTCTACCAGATAAAAATTAACAGGAAGTGTGAATATCCTTCCAAACTGTATGCTGTCAGTGAACACTTCTGTAAAAGCCACATTTGTCGCTTGTGCAGACACTTATTCAAGCACATCAGTATCAGCAGAAAGGCTCATCTTGAATCAAGTCCTCAATGTGAAGGTTCACAGACTACCAGATTTTGTATGCTCAGATGCCTACAAACACTTTTAAGGCATGTTTTCCCAGCTCTTCATAGTAATGCGTCTCAGATACTGTGTACTCAGTGTATATTTTAGAGGAGCTCAGACATATTGGGCTGCATCTGCTGGTTTATTTTTAGGACAAGCTCTGATAGATTTGCTTAGAAACAGCACACAAAGAATTATGTGAACTTTGCAAACAGCAGAATATTTCAAGTTCTGGGCCTATGAACCCTGACAGCGCTCTTTCAAATAAATTACTTGTTGTAAAACTCACGTTGACCTCTTCTCCCCGAAGGCTGAAATCCAAAAGTCATCCCAGTGGTGTGAAAGGTCTATCTTAAACCAATTTAAGTCTCCAGGAAATACAGAATTAAGGCTGACACCAACTTTTCTTTCCATCTTCGCCTGTGACAGTACAGTGATGATATTTGCACCTAGCAGAACACCACAGTGGCCATATTAAGAATGACTCAACTGCTCTGAATGCAGCAAACATGCACATCATGAACGAAACAGTTCAGTGCAAATATATCTTGCTATCAGTTTTGTCTCAGCAGGTTAATAGAGAATACAGAAGCTGATAGGATTTTGAAAGCAGCTTACACAGTAGGTACCCAGTTCCCTCTGCAGCTGGAGCTGGAGGCCTAACTCTTAAACTCTGATCTTGCAAGGGCTTATGTATGCACTTGCCTTTAAGGGCTGCATATAGAGCCAACAACTTAGCAATGTATTAGAGCATGTATCGTAGCCAGACAGCCCTGACGATTCAAGCTGCTAGCTTTACTAGTTTGTTGTAATACAGACTGCCTCCAAAACATTTGAGTACAAGCCTGTGAACTAAGATGAACTGCACTTGTTTGGAAATTAACTTTGCTTATTCTATGATTAAGCCCTGTTGTCAATGTGCAAAATCTATATTGCAAAAGCATTGATAAAGAAAGCTTCCCTCTTCCACACAGCAGTTTTGTCAACCCATCTCTATTTTGGCCAGATAAATAATGTTACACAGGGAGAAGGCAAATCTACCCAACCTCAGAACAAATCCAGCTAGATTTTCAAGCTTGCCAAGGTGCTTTGAAGATGAAAGAGCTGGACTGTTACAAGTAACATTTATTTGTCTCTGAAAAAAACCAAAAATCAACACTAAGCAAGGGTCCTTGTGAATGCAAGACAACAAGGAGCCATTTCCCTGTTCTCACGTACATACATCTCTGAGTGCATCTTACACTGAAGAGCTGTAAAAGACCTCAGAGGAGACACCTGCCTTTGGGCTTCAGTGGGACTAATCAAGAAAACATTGTTTTGGCAGCAATATAGGTCTTACTGTACAGGGTGATTCTAGTAGCATGTTTTCATCTAGCATAATAAACTAGACGACTTTAACGGCTGAGCTACTAGCAAATTACAATTCCTCTTCCAGCTGAACTGACCTAATTAGTTTTTGTTTTGTGCTACTACTGAGTAAGCATGCACAAAGGATGCTTTCCCCTCCTGCTTGAATAAATCATAATTTAAACATATACATCCAGGAGGCCTAATATATCTTGTCCTGTCTTGCTGAAGTATAAATGCAGTGGCTCTACAGTTGCCCACACTTGCCTTTTAAGAGAATAGCTCCTTGAAGCCTGGCAGCTTGAGAATGTGAAGCTTTCTAGCATTATCTGTTGGTAAACAGGACACAGGAGCTGTTTTGGGCTTGAGGCAAGTGCCCAGGGTACCAGTTGGGTAGCATCTTTCTTGGGGAAGGAGGTCTCTAGCCCCATCTTTTGGTAAACCTGAATTTCACATCATCTTTCTCCCTCCCAATTCATCCAGAGGGAATTTGGGACCCACCCTGCAAAGCTGCTTAAGGGAACTGAAGTGGGAGGCTAGAACAGACCCTTATATTGCACCAGGTGGTATTTACCAGAGGAAGGACTGGGCTTAAGCTGTTTTCTCTAAAGGTGATTGCTGTAGAGAGGCTTCATTAGGGAAATGTAGCCCAGAGACAGCTCTTTGCTGTTGCTTTCTGGAAATTCATTGAGGCCTTTCCTAGCCCACTACTCCCTATAGCTTAAGATATCTGTGCTTTGTGTAGCCTGTTTACTGACATACCAATACAAAACCTTGTGTGAAGGCAGTTACCTGCAACTGAGGATGTTCTTTGTACCAGCATAACAAGTAACGGCAATAAACCAATTTTGGTTTATGGCACATTTGGGCATGTATCACTTTCTTATACCAGCACTGTTAGTGGGACAAATTGTGTGAGAAAATGGAGTTTAGTGCCCAGATGGTGTCATTATTAAGTTCTCATTAGCTGTGCTTCAAAGCACTCCAGATTGAGGGAAAGGTACAACATGGAGTGCAGCAGGTACAATATTGGAACCCTTGTGCTGAGGACTAAAAACTGAATTTAGTGATCTGTGGTGGGATCAGGAGGAGGTTGCAATGAGTGCAGAGACGCTGGTGCTTAAGTGGTATCAGGGGAAAAAAGGAGCTGAGAATATATTCAGAGCAGGTTCAGCTCTGGCACGGGGAAAGGCGTGACAGAGGCAGGGATATATGGTCACCCTGTTTCTAGGAGGAGGTAGGCATATATTAATGTCCCTGTTTGCAGCAGAGAGATAATATGGACAAACTAAACTGGCTATGAGAGCAGGAGGTAAGATTATTGCTTAC
The DNA here is from genome assembly GCF_030463565.1 of Pelecanus crispus. NCBI lineage: Eukaryota > Metazoa > Chordata > Aves > Pelecaniformes > Pelecanidae > Pelecanus > Pelecanus crispus. Next base: position 11,445,345 of record NC_134650.1, on the reverse strand, counting down.
CCACATCTCCTGTCTCTGTGTGAGTTTGCTGAGGGCAAGCTTATGAAGGATTAAAGTAATACACAGAAAAGAGAGAAAAGGTGTGGGACAACCATCTCTCACAGCTTCTGAAGCCATCACCAAGCCCCAGCTCTGCCAGGGGTTCTGGGCTGGGGCACGGGCAATCTTGTCTCAGACATGGCTGCAAAGCAGTTGGCTGCGGAGGGGGGGGAAAAAAAAAAAAAAAAAAAAAATTGCTGATGCCCAGAGTGAGTGCCCAGGACAACTTTCCCAGCCAGGCTTGAAAAGAAGCCAGTGTATCAGATAAAGTGACCAGCTGGGAAGAAAAAAAAGAAAAAAAAAGAAAAAAAGGAAACGATCTCTATCAGGAGAGAGAACAGTGGGCAACTCTTGTTTCTGTTGCTTTTAATAATACATGGAGATCGCTAACAAATCTGCTATTTTCACACCGCTAATTGCACAAATGTTTGCCACCTCCCCAGGGTATTTCTCACACTATCCTGACACTTTATTATTTTTCCTCCGCCCCCACCCCTTCCTCTTTTCCCCTCTCCTTTTCCCTGAGGGTTTTTAAAATGCCAGTCACTCACTGAATCAAAGACTGAAGGATTAACCACCAATGAAAATGGTTTAAATACTAAAATGGTGTACACTGTCCACCAGTGCAACCTAATGGTATGAAAAATGTTTATGTAATTATTCAATAAGGATTTGCACAGCACCTTTTCTGCATAAAAATAAATACCTATTAGGTTCAAATATTCAGTAAAAACTCTTGGTTCCACTATAAGATCTTGAATCTCAAATACTGCTTGACAGAAAGAAATCACCTCAGGGTTTTCAGAATTTCATTGCCTCTCCCTCAAAAAAATGTACCGCCTTATCAAAACTCCTAAGCATTGTTGAATACAACAGCTTTGCAGCTACTGTCTGCTTATCACCTGGAAATAAGACTTTGCTGCAAAGGCTTATTGATTCTGGGAAGGAAGACAGTAAAAAGGTAAAATATAGTTCCAGAAAACTATGGCACTGATTTAATGTTTTTAGGAGCAGAAGTGAAAGGGGATGCTGACACACAAAAAAAAGGTTTTTGTTTTGTTTTCTCTAAGTACATAACATGATAAAGGAGAAATTACAAGAAAAATCTGCATGCTGCCGCTTTTAGTGGCCAGACAAACATTAAAACCAATACAGGTTTCATCCTTTCACTTTGTTAATCTGCATGTCCCATGACTAATATAACCAGGTAGGGTTGTTGCATTCAGCAGATAGAAGCAGAACAAAACTGGCAAAACCACACACAGTTAATGTGCAATTGCTCTAGGGCCAGAGGAGACTGAAATAGCTGAAACCTTACATTTACTGCATGATGTCACTCAGATCTTGAGGAATCTAGATGTGATCTGAGCGCCTGATCAAATTATCAGGTGTATCTAATAATGTGTATGTGTAGCTGCTTTAGGAAAAGAGCTAGTAAATCAATTAAGTGCTGATATAAAGCCCCATCAGAGTCAACAGGAAAATTGCCATCGACTTTGCACCAGATCTTAGAAGAAAAGAGGAATGAAAAGCCACAAAGGAAGGATGAACAGCAACAGAACCATCTCTGAAACAAGCAGCAGGGTTTCAGAGTAAAACCTGCAGGTTTTGAAAACAGCTATTTTTTCAGTTCAAACAATTTTCTCATAGGGCTCCCAGGGCATTACCCCACGGGATACAGCCCAGCTGCTTGGCTCCAAGGGGCAAAAATGAGATAATACCTATCGGAGATTCTCCCACTCCAGACAGTGCTCTTCACTGTTATGCCAACACAACAGAACACCTCCCAAAGCAATGTCCCTCCAACCATGCCAGGGTACAACATTGCTTTGACAGGTGATATTTCCACTATTTATGACCCTGATGAGTCCAAGCTGCTTTGAGCTGTTTGCCCAAGGAGTCAAGAGGCACTCAGGGTCTGTCAGTGTCCAGCAGCTGAACAAGTCTTTTCTGTGGACTCTGAACTCCAGCAAATAGATAACATGAGCTGCTCCCTGCATGCTGCTCTGCGTTTCCTGGACCCCAGGGTAGGTGGCCACACTGAGTCCAAAGGAGTTTTAAGACACATTTGTATCCCTTGATCCAGCTCCAGGACTGTTAACATGCAAGTCTGAGGGTCCCTGGGAAGTCACTGAACCTGGAGGGACAGTAGGTTTCAGTGAAGGAAGTTGATCCTGACTTGTTCTGCTCTCACTGCTGATGCTGTTGATGCCTATCTCTCCCTGCAAGTGACACCTGAAGAGGACTCCTCAGGGAAGTGCCAGAATAACCCATATTTTAAAGCATTTGATTTAAGTAGGATTATGTCAGAGATGCAGCAAGTGCTTTACATTAGCATGGGACTGATACAAGTAAAGAATCAGGCCTCATGCCACTGGACATGTTTAGTGTTGTAACAAATGCTTAAGCATAAGAGGCTGTCTTTATTTCTTGAACTGTCCTTATTTCTTGAATCAAATTCAAGAAGCAAAGCAGCAGTGATTTGAAGTCTGCTTGCTACAAAACTCTATCCAATGAATTTCAAATACTGAGCTGGATATCCAGACTGAGGAGCAGTTAACAGATGGGAAACCACAGATAGTGGATTTATCAGTGCTACACACTGATCCTGTGGAAGTTCAGTCTTTCTAAGGTAGCCTGGAGAAAATAGTTCTTGTGCAGCCTGAGAGCAGAAAACCACTAATTCTTACCAACTAGAAGATAAAAATTTCAGTTTTCAACAGCATGAGTCCAACAGGCAGCTGGAAAGAGCAATGCGTAGCAAGATAAAAGGCATTTGTATGGCAGCTCTGCCTAATCTGCTTGTTGCTGGAGGCAGTAGTGGGGGAAACTGAGGCTAATTAATTCTTGCCAAAAAAATAAAACCTTTTCAGTTCAGTTCCGAAATGTGCTGTTTTCCCCAAATTAAGTGGTTATGCAAGGAATCTCTCACCTCATGAACATAACTGATTTTTTTTTTTTTATATATCTATATATAAACAAGTAATTTATTTTCCTTTCCTTGCTCCCCCTGAAATAGAAAAAAATAGCTGAAGTTCAGGTATATGGCTAGGCAACACCTGTAAGTGAACGCAGCCCAGTCCTCTTGGCCATTTCCTTCATGTAGTTTGACCTATATGCTGGCAAGTGAGCATCAGCCATCATTCCACATGATACAGCACCTTGCACGTTGATCTCGGATGTCTTCAGCGTGCATTAGAAGGGAAGATAAAATAACAGCCACATGCTTAAGTTTGCCTGGAGTGATGCACACAGAACATATGTTCTGCAAGTAGAACTACACGATGCCAAAATTTGTATTAAAATCTGGTTTTTATGGCTATATTCCTTCTTTGCAGCCTGGGAAACTAAAGGTCACTGGCAGTCTTTTCACTTGCTGCATTCCCCCTTGGTTTTCTGCCCTCCAGTCATTCCCACATCTCTGCTGGGATCCTGCAGGTTGCACTTTGAAGAGATGTTATTGGACAAAGAATGGCGGTCCAAAGCTGTGATTGCCAAATAATAGCTTGTGCTGAGGTCAATGCAGTATAAATTTTTCACCTGATCACTCAAGTCTAACAGGCTGGAGAGTACAGGCTCATGCAGGCATTTTTCCTTCTACAACACATGCTTGGAAGAGTGGTTATATCAGCTCCATGCTTTGAGTACAAATGATTATACACTGTATTTGTCAGGCTGCCTGAATCTTACTGCCTCCAGTTCCCTGTGCAGCTTCTGCCTGTGGGGAACAGCCTGCGAAGCTGTACGCTTCAGCATCTTCGTACTGCCTGTTCTTTCAGGGTGATGCTGGCACTCTTCCCTACTGTGGTAAAAGAAGCACATATGTTTTGGGGATCCCAAAGCAATTCTGTTTACTCCAGTGCACTGGAAACTTCACCTCCTGGGCAGCAACAAAGAAAGAACCAATTGTTCCCAGGCCAGCTGCAAAAGGGGTGCTAGCTAAAAAAGTCACGAAGTACAGACCCTATGTCTCACTGTGCCTGCTGTTATGGTTATTTACTATTGCCTTCTTTCAGTCACCATAAATCTCAGCAGAAAAGGCTTAGTTGATATGATTAGGTTGGGATTATTGCATATGAGATTTTTGCTAGGGCTTATAAATGTGACAAACTCTGAAATATGGTTTCCACAAAAAAGGAGAGGGAAGGGAGGGAAACGGTGCTTTTACTGAAATATACCACAATTCCCTAATTACTCCTCTACACTAGTGACTCCGAGTGGTGGATAATAACAATTAAAGAAACATTCTCTGTTCTGCCCTCTTATGACTCCAAACTTATATTCTCTTCAGGGACTCAATTTAACAGCAGCTGCAGAGTAAGACTTGAATGAAATTAGGCTGATTTAAGAGCCTATGTGGAGCACTGTAACAAAGGGAGACAGCGTTGTATGATTTCAGAGATTAATTCCCATTGCTTGTGCTTTCCTACCAGGAATTGTTAAGAAGCTAGAACTGACCAACCAGTTCTCAGTGAAATATCTTTGGACACAGAAAAAATCCAACACAAGAGCCTTTCGGATGCATTCGCATTCTCTCTTCAAAGTCTTCACTAAAGACCAGGCCCATCTCATCCATACTCCTTCAAGGCATGCTTGAAGGTCTGAACACAAGCAAGATTATTCTTCTACCAAGCATTATTGTTACTTCAGCTTGGGACGTAGCAAGTTATTCCAGCTCATCTGGACAACGCTTAAATGTTTTAACATGGCAAGAATATTTAATCCACTTGTAGAGAGGGTGCTGAAGTGACTCATCTTGTACTTTTAGCACCAACAAATACTCTACTTAAATCCCAGCTTGGCCTAAACCATTGTGCAAAAGACTGTTGACTTCTATAATGGGATTCTGTAAGAATGTATGTTAATATAAAGAGTGTGGCAAAACAATAACTTACGTATTGATACGTTGAAGGAAACTGTTTTCTTTTCTCCTAGAGCTGGGACAGTGCCAACAAATAACCAGCTCTTCCTATACCTTCTTCATGGTTTTTTTTTATTATTATTAACAGTAAAAGAACATAATAAGCATGTATTTAAGATGTGTGAATATGTCCCCACCAGCTCCTTTTGATCACAGTGACCTCAGTTCACTACATTGCATTTAACACCCCCACCTCTTTAACCCCCTGTTGTTTTGAAATAATAGCTGCTTGGGTCCTGGGACTAAAACATAGAAAGTTTTCTGCTCTGACTTCTTGCCAAATCCATTAAAATATTCTCTGCACTGTCACAGCTTGTGCCACCTCCCAGGGGAGTTGATTTAAAAGTAAATTACATGTAAGTGTTGGATGAAAAGAGCTTCATTATCTAGTTCTTCCTACACCAGCATTTCTTTAAATTGCTTACTAGGGACAGGAGACAATTAGTCCTGTGTTTGGAATGAAAAGTAATAAGTATCTGTCATTCCCATTAACCACAATTATTTTTTGATATGCAAATACAGTTGCTTTCTAAAGAAGTTAGAAGGGGCAGCCATGTCTACATCGGCCCAGGTGCCAAGTGTGCTTTGGCCAACTCTGAGCACACTTGACCACCTTGGGTTTCAGAGGCTGTTGGCTGGGCTAAGAGTCATACAGCACAGTCTGCTGATTGAATCGGCATTGCAATAATGAAAGAAAAATTGGAAGTCCTTCATCCCTTTGCAGTAGCTACAAGTACACAAATATTTCCATGGCACCAACTAGCTTCCAAACAGATTTCAGAAACACCAGTGAGGGCCCTGAAGTCAGTAGGAGACTTCCTCACTGAAATTTGAATTGGCATAGCTCTTCCAGGCAGCCATCAGGACACGGGAGCTGATGCCAGCAATGCATCATTAGCAGAGATTGACCAAAACCCCACTTTCCTCAGTCCCTGCTGAGAAACCCCTATTCTGCCCATCATTCAGGTCCCAGTGTGGTCACCTTTTCAGAGGGGCTCTCACTTGACCCTTACCACCAGGTTTAATTTAAATCTGTATAGCATCTAAGATACTCCCATTCTTATTCATGCTTGCAGGTGTAATTCTCATCATGCCAGGTCGGGATCAAAGAGGAGATTCAACTAATACAAGCACAGACAGTCCTGCCCAGTTATATCCATCCCAAATATTACTGCAAGAGCTCTTAGCCTGCCCTTTGAATCATATCACCCATATTCTTCATATCACTTCATTTGCTTCCTCCTCCTCCTCCTAGATCTGCCTGCCTTTCACATAAAGTAACTTTCAACTACTGACAAGATAAAAAGAGGCTTCCCTGGGGTAGCAGACAAGTTCAGTGCAGAAGTTAACAGACTTGTTCCCTTTTGCAGAGGAGCCAAGATGTTCCTCAAGTTCCAGAGCTTGGGTACAGTATCTTCTCTATAGGGTTCAGCATGTGTTAATCACTCAGCTGGTCTGTACAAGACATTTTTCTCAAGTTTGTAAGCTCTGTCATGGTTATATATGACCTTTCTGCACTAAGTATTTAAAATGCAATATAAACAAATCCTTTTAAATCTTTATATAGTGCATATGGAGTCTCTCTGGGACAGATCTTGGAACTGAGGTCAAATCTGGGCACCTGAGTGACACCTGGTTCTCACAAGCAGCTCATGTGCATCTGGGCAACAAGGGCATATAGTTGCACGGCTGGTTTAGACACATTTTACTGCCTCTCTGCTTCCTTTGCTTTCTTTAGCATTCAGCGTTACAAGATTACTACTTCCATACAAACCATTCTACATAAAATACTTTAAACAGGAGGCTGATATTTTATGAGGTGCAGAACAGACTTTGCTGAACTGATGACATATCTAATTCTATGGTCAGTTATTAAACATGCACACTGTAAAACTAGCAGAGAGTCAGTAGGGAGAAATACAGTGCTCTCAAAGCAAACTAACTCTTTAAAGCAAACTAACAAAAAGGCAGTATCTGCTGGGAGGTACAGTTAAGAATCAACACATTGGATTTATTTTTGGCTCACCCAAATATACACAGGAAGCTTTTGCAAAGTGATTAGGGCTCATTAAACAAAACACTTAAGAATGAACTTAAGTGATTTATCTAATGGGAATAAACTTGCTTGTGCTTACAGTTACTTTGCCAGAACAGTGCCACAGCATTATATCTATGTTCATCCTTAAGTCAAGAACATTAATATTTCAGGGTTGCAAGACCAAGTTCAGTGTTGATGCCACTCTGAGACATGGCAAAGGTCAATGCTGTAGAAGGGATCTTTGAACAGAGCAGGACAAATAAGGAAAGCAGCAGTTTGCATTTGACAGCTTTGCCACTGCATGGTATTTACTTCTTTCTCATGAATAAGTTGAGCTTCTCCTCCAGGTCAAAGCTGGCTTAAGCCCAGAATGTAGATCTTCCCTTCACACAAATCTCTGCTATGCACTCACTGTCAGTGTCTGTTTTGGAGGTTAAATGGAAGTATGGAGAGAGAATGAATGTGGTTATTTCATATGAAAGCCACTTGTAAATTCTAAAGCTTCCAAGTACAACAAGTAAAAGCCTCAGTCACAACAATTATGCTTCATATGGGCACTGATGTTAAAGTTACCTCAGTTCTAATACAGAAAATATGATGTCAAGTGGAAAAGTAATATTCAGGAGTCAATCTACATTTCCTGTAGTGCACCTGGTATAACCTTTAGAAATGCATTTCCTTCCCCTTCTATCTTTCTGAAGCTCCAAAATTTTGGACTTTATATTTAACTAGTAAGCTTATTTCCTTCGTGTCTTAATTTCTCTGAAAATAAGGCTTATGCCAGTATGCTCTGATAAAGTCCCCAAAAGCAAAGCGAAGGAGGTCCTAAAGATATTAAGGTCTTTCAGGCTGCATGAAAAAATGACTAAAGGAAAAGCTGCAGTATTAGCCTATGAAAGCAAGCAATAGAAAACTATTTATTCATGTCAAGTGTCTACCAGCAAGTAAATAGCACTAGCTCTGCCAGTGTACTAGCAAACCTTATCATGCCTGCCCTAATTCTGCCCTACATCATTGTCCTACATGGGTTGCTTGAACAGACTGCAAGTCGTCTTTTGTTTTTATGAAGCACACATGAGTACTAGGATAACATGAACAAGATTTTTTTTAATTTGCGATTTGAAGCTGAGATTCGAACAGATGTCTCTGGAGATGAGCATCCATTGTGCTACTCCTCTGCGTATTACAGGTCTCATGGGAAGGTGCATTTTGAGGGGGGAAGTCAAACCACTGGTTTGGTTTTTTTTTTTTTAATAGGTTTTTAGAGATAGGACAGATACCTCCTGTATCACTTCCCTCTCCCCACTCCTTCTCCCAAGAAAAACCTCTAACCCTGCCTCCCTGTTCCTCAACTTCATTGCCTGGATAAAGTTAACTAACAGAAAATACTACACTTCATATTGCAGATTCAGACCTGAACCTGACTCCTCTGTTTCGCAGTTAAAACTGGGCCAATTCTGCACACAAGTGTGTGTATTTTGTAGTTCACACCATTCATCTTTGTGGGAGTGTGTAAAACTTGGGTGTCAGACTCCTACCATGCATGCAAACATTCAGTTTTGGAGAACACTCAGGAGCGAATGTTCTTTTAATAAATGACAGGTTTCATCATAAGCCCTAGAAAAATTGGGGGAAAAATTCTGTGGCTTTACACATATGCTCAGGTTAATTGATATTTTGTCTATAAAATAGTTAACATAGTTCAGTAGCTATTTTAGAGAACTGCTACAGCCTGTTGATGAAGGACATGTGTAAGTAAAAGCCTTTGAAGAAATTGCATTTGGGAAGCCACTCAGGGGAAAGAATCCAAACAGAAGCAAAGCTGACTGAATAACCCTGTCTATTATGGGCACATTCACCCAGGGAGCACCTCTCCTGACATCTCATCACAGACAACCAGCACACTCCATCCCTGCATGCTACAAATTTCCTACGAAGAGTTTGCTCAGACGTTATCTCTGGTTTCCACAAAAGCTTGAAAGGAGACTGTTGAAAGCTTGTTGTGTTATCTGTGCTTTACACAGCCTGGTTGCTCAGCCTACTTACCTATTCCTTCCCCTGTCTCAAAATAGACCTCAAGTTGATATGAAAATAGCATGCCTTTTTCAGAGGGGGTGCAGGACTGGTAAGGCATTGGGAAGGAATAAGGAAAGCTGAAATTACAGTGAACTGGCTATATATTTGTGTTTGAAAGGCTTCAAGTAGGGACTAATTAATTCCATTGTTGATGCTAATATAGCTCTTTTTCAAGATTCACAATTCAGTGCTCCAAGCAAATTTACCTTTGATCTTTAGCTCAGAGAAGATGATTGAAGTTTTTACCAAATGCATTTGTCTGCCCTTAGGCTCATGTATGGATTGGGGCAGGGCAAGTGGACATGCAAAGTGTCACCGTGGCAGAAGGAAAAAGGGAACGAAAGGGCTTGGCTGTCAATGAGGGCAGAGCTCAGTATAGCTCCTATGACCCTTTTGCTTTGCTTCAAAATAGCTGCATAGACACCAGGAAGGTGGAGAGCCCAGCAGACCATGCAATGTGCAGCTTTGCGGTTCTGTCAGCCTTTGAAGGCTGCTCCCATTACCATGCTCACTTTGCTCTGCTACCTCTGATTAAAAGATTCTTCCTCCCTCACTTATCCCCTCCAAATAGGATTAACCCCATGTGCAAGATATGAAAGCTCCCACTTAACAGGCCTTCTTGATCCACCAGCTGGCAAAAAATAAATGACTGAGCTTATGCCTGAATCTCTGCAGGTCTCTTCACCTTTAGCCAATCCAAACCTTGAGCAGCCCTTGCTCATCTGTTCCCTGTGAAGAGCACAGACACTGTGAATCCAGAAATCAGCCTTGGCCTGGTGACATCTTCTAATTTACCAAGTATGCTGTCTAATTGCAAGCTGGCAGGTGTCACCTTCCTCTGGCATTCAAGAAGCAGCTTTGTCACACTGGGCAGCCTGGTCTGGGAGCACAAGGTTTAATGGGAACAAGGAAGTGGACAAAGATATGGGCTGGATAGATTGTGACTATCAGTAAGGCATGGAATATAAACAAGCACTTAGGAAAAGCGAAGAACACATACATTTTCCCATCTTTGTGTGTCCAACACTGGCCTAACTCCACTTCAGAGAAATGTTAATAAAAACCAGGTTAAAATCCTTAGGTTATGTAAACTTCTCTGCTAAACAACATGAATCCTTTTGATAAGGTGCTAGCTGTGGTAACAACTCCCAGCTTTTCCTTACAATGACACCCAGTATCTATTCATAACCAAACCAGAGTGTTACAATGGTTTGGTTACAATGCCCTTAAAATCTTTACATGAAGGTGTGCAAGTCTGAATTACCATGAGCTTGGTGCACTCCATAAGCTATCTGCCCAGGGACAGGTGCTTTGCAGGGTGGCTGGGGACATCATGTTCCAACCAACTTGGCATCCCACCAAGCTGCTTGATGATAAACTAATACTACTAAGCTGCCAGGCAAGTGGTATCCCCATATACCCTCAGGAACACTGGTGTCTGCAGGCAGTGACATTAGGACAACCACTGTCTGGATGACCAGTCTCAGGGTGTTCCCCAAAAGACGGCTCAGCCATCCTCTGCATGTCTCTACAGCCATTGCTTGTTTAGAATTGAAAATGCTCTTGAACCTTTTTGTTTTGTGCCACAGAGGCTTCTTTTCAGAAATTCTTATTTCAAGACCCAGATGCGGTCTTTCAGTGCTATCTATAAAACAAGCTCAGTTTGAAGGGACAATATTTTTCCTTCACTTTTGCACATTGTACACATCTAAAAAGCTATCACCTGTTTTGAAGGAAGCAAGTCATAGATGTAGTTAGCCAGACCAGTTCTTACCACAGCAGTATTTAACCTTAACTTGCTTAGGGTTCCTGAACAGTAGTACTCTCCCCATTTAGGTTTAATGACTGTCAGAAGATGAACATTTTACAGAGCTTTGAAGAAAGCAGTCCATTCATACCACCCACCTTCCTGCAGCCTTGATCACACTAATCAGCACTCATTTATGTATGCAAAAAGTCACAGATAGGTGTCTGAATTACTGGCTAGCAACTGAGATTAGGCATGATTTATGATGGAGCAAAACAATGAGTTTATTGTACTGTATTGGGCATCCAGATCTATGCTAGCGAGACTCTATTGCTGGAGTTTTGGATGTTTTAGGGAAGCTCTTAGGCCATGAGACTATAGATTATCTGATATGCCTAAACTCAGACCAGCGTAAACTGCATTTGTGAGATTAATCAGTGTACAAAGAGGAGTCTACACTGCCAGAAAGCAGAATCTGAATTTGTGACATCTGTTTTTTTTGAGATAGTGCATTTCACAATCTAAGGGCTCAAAAATGCAAGTGAACTAGTAAGTTACCACCTGTAAGGCAAGCTGTCATCCTGCGTAGAAAGCCAACAGTTTAAGGCACAGCTACAAACAGAAGTCATAAGCTTGCTAGCATTTTAGACAGGTCCAAGAATTGGCTCAAAGTACAATATGGCCCATGTTTCTAGTCACCTTCAGCAGCCATACGTCAGCCTCTGTGGCATTTACAGCCAGTTTCTTAGACTCCCACAGTGCCAAGAAGCTGTAATGCATCAGATGACTTAGCTTAAAGGTTGTCTCAGCAAGATCTCAAAGTCAGCTTCTAATAATCTAGAAAATTCTTTCTGACTTGCTCTAATACAGCCAAAAACACATCCATCCTTTGCTGGATGGGGGGGGGGGAAACATTGTCACTGAGGACGAGGAAAAGGCTGAGGTACTTAACGCCTTCTTTGCCTCTGTCTTTAATAGCCAGACCAGTCATCCCCAGGGTACTCGGCCCCCTGAGCTGGAAGCCAGGGATGGGGAGCAGAATGGAGCCCTCATAGTCCAGGAGGAAGCAGTTAATGACCTGCTACACCACCTGGATGCTCACAAGTCTATGGGGCCAGATGGGATCCACCCAAGAGTGCTGAGGGAGCTGGCAGAAGAGCTTTCCAAGCCACTTTCCATCATCTATCAGCAGTCCTATTTAACAGGGGAGGTCCCTGATGACTGGAGGCTTGCCAATGTGATGCCCATCTACAAGAAGAGCTGGAAGGAGGATCCAGGGAACTACAGGCCTGTCAGCCTGACCTTGGTGCCAGGAAAGATTATGGAGAGGTTCATATTGAGTGAACTCAACAGGCAAGTGCAGATCAACCAGGGGATCAGGCCCAGCCAGCATGGGTTCATGAAAGGCAGGTCCTGCTTGACCAACCTGATCTCCTTTTATGACCTGGTGACCCACCTGGTAGATGATGGAAAGGCTGTGGATGTCATTTACCTGGCCTTTAGCAAAGCTTTTGACACCATCTCCCACAATATTCTCCTTGGGAAGCTGGCAGCTCATGGCTTGGATGGGCGTAGTCTTCGCTGGGTAAAAAACTGGTTGGGTAGCCGAGGCCAGAGAGTAGTTGTAAATGGAGTTAATTTGGAGTTAAATGGAGTTAAAAAATCCAGTTGGCGGCCAGTTATCAGTGGTGTTCCCCAGGGCTCCATTTTGGGGCCAGTCTTGTTTAATATCTTTATCGATGATCTGGATGAGGGGATTGAGTGCACCCTCAGTAAGTTTGCAGATGACACCAAACTGGGTGGGAGTGTTGATCTGCTCGAGGGTAGGATGGCCGTGCAGAGGGACCTGGACAGACTGGACCGATGGGCTGAGGCCAACTGTATGAGGTTTAACAAGGCCAAGTGCCGGGTCCTGCACTTCGGTCACAACAACCCCATGCAACGCTACAGGCTTGGGGAGGAGTGGCTGGAAAGCTGCCTGGCTGAAAAGGACCTGGGGGTGCTGGCAGGCAGCCGGCTGAACATGAGCCAGCAGTGTGCCCAGGTGGCCAAGAAGGCCAACAGCATCCTGGCTTGTGTCAGGAATAGTGTGGCCAGCAGGAGCAGGGAGGTGATTGTTCCCCTGTACTCGGTGCTGTTGAGGCTGCACCTGGAATACTGTGTCCAGTTTTGGGCCCCTCACTACAAGAAAGACGTTGAGGTGCTGGAGCGTGTCCAGAGAAGGGCAACGAAGCTGGTGAAGGGTCTGGAGCACAGGCCTTATGAGGAGTGGCTGAGGGAACTGGGGTTGTTTAGTCTGGAGAAGAGGAGGCTGAGGGGAGACCTTATCGCTCGCTACAATGACCTGAAAGGAGGTTGTAGTGAGGTGGGTGTTGGTCTCTTCTCCCATGTAGTTAGTGATAGGACGAGAGGAAATGGGCTTAAGCTGCGCCAGGGGAGGTTTAGGTTGGAAATTAGGAAAAATTTCTTTACAGAAAGGGTGGTCAAGAATTGGAACGGGCTGCCCAGAGAGGTGGTGGAGTCCCCATCTCTGGAAGTGTTCAAAAAACGGGTAGACGTGGCACTTGGGGACATGGTTTAGTCTACCCTTGATTGGTTCAGTGTGGACTTGGTAATGTTAGGTTAATGGTTGGACTGGATGATCTTAAAGGTCTTTTCCAACCTAAACTATTCTATCATTCTCTGTAAGATCACTCAGGCTCATGTGACATGAACATTGTTTTCACAGGTCACATCTCTCCCACTGTGCTTCAAAGAAAGGGTTCTCCACCTTTTCTCTTCACAAGCCTGGAGCAACTAATTCTAGTTATTTGCTCCAACAGAAGACATTTACTGAGCATTTATGAAGCCCAAAAGACTAAGTCATTGGTGTCTGCCCCATTGTCTGTACCTGATGGCTGGGCTAGGTTTGCCTGTAAATTTTTGAGTACTGTCTATAGATTCATAACTCCTCTTACTGCACCAGACACTCAGCTCTGAGCTTTTGGGTCCATGGGCTCCTGTTGCTGGTAAAGCTCAAGAATTTTGCTACCTGTCCTTACCCTACCCACCACTGAATGATTGGACCCACCGCTTGTCATACATGACTTGTTCAGTTTACTTCAGTTCCACTTAGTCCCCCCAAATTGTCTTGTATTTAGATGTTATCACTGTTTTAGTCTTTCCCTAACTCTACCCCACCAGATCCTGGCCTTCAGCCTTTCTTTCTTCTTACAAGGTTCCCACATTAGGGAATAACCTGCCCTAATAAGGCAGGATGATCAGTGCTAGTGGTCATTTTCTATCAGACCCACTTTCTAGTTTAGCATGAACTCCAGCACAAAAAACATGCTGTACTCAGGGATGTTGCTGCTGCAAACTGATTAGGACAGTCCTGTATGGCTTGGGTCAAGTTCAAGCTGGGTCTTAAGATTACCAGCAGTACCTGGAAGCATGACAGACATTTCAGCCAATTTCACAGCCACATTCCCTGCACTCAAATGTTTATTTTTGTTAAAGCATAGGTTTGCAAGCAGTCATTGAAGGCTTCTGACTTTTGAAGTATGGTATAAAAAGTCATCAATAAGAGAAAAAAAATGGAGGAGATTTGCAGAAACAGATAGTACTGTGCATGACCCAAGATGATAATGCAGTGACCAGGCTGGCATACGGCTGCCTATTTAGATCTGGAATGACTCAGGAAAGAAAACTTTGTCAAAATTATTGCATTGACTGCAGAGTCCCAGAAAAGCACTGGTATCAGCCTTGTCCATCCTCAATTGCTCTAGATTTGTCTTGCTGGGAAAGAGCTCTGTGCTTATTTTCTCACAAAAAGGCAGGACAAAGCAGAGATGAAATGTGAAGTTTCTTTGCAGAAATAAATCAGCCAATTGGGGTCAAGCTAGAGGAGTTGCAGGGATGACTATGGATTATTTTATCAAAGCGCAAAGGGCTGACCAGTAAAACACACTCAGGATGGCAAAGGGCTGTCACAAATACACAGAACTTATACTGTAGATGGGTTATCTTGGGATGATTAATTTAGGATTAATCTGCTGCCAGGCTTGCAAATTGTCTGCTGCTTTATAGTCACTTATAGCCTCTGCCAGACCTTGGCTCCATATATGCACTTTGAGATGCATTAGAAGACATTATAGCACTGTAGATTTGTCCAGCAGAGTTAGACCTTAAGCTGTGATCCCAGCTCTGGGGAAATTGCATTTTGAGGCAAGCTGAATAAACACAGCATAAAGAATATAGCACTTTGGAAGGGGATTTATTGGTGGTGAGGAAACAGGACTGCTTTAAAAGATTGGATTGAAAGAAGGATAGATACGTAAGACAGTGTTTAGTAGATGAGATCTTTCACTAGTCTGGTTCTCAAGTGTACCACTACTACAGGTCATGCTTTTATACTTTCTGGAAGCTTATGCCTAAAGCTGCAAAGGCTTTAAAATCCAGATGAAAATTCAAACTCATAAAAAAAACCCCAGCAATAAGTCAATATAAGAGGCAAGTCTCTTGCAGCTTTCGGTTCAGCTATGATGGCACTTCCCCTGGATATCTGTGCACTCTACAAAAGCACAGTCTCATGGCTGGGATGCAACAAGTTCTCTTGATGCTGGACAGGCTTTGGTAGGGAGGGATTTTGATTAATTCAGCACTACCTTGCCAACCTTGTAGAAACCAGGCACTTTCAGGGAGATGAAATGCAGAGCAGGCTTCATCTAAAAAGGGCTTTTACAAGTGGTGCATGCACTAAATCGTGCAGGATACCAGGATTTCCCTGCAACTACTGGCATTTTTTGGTGAAAAATGTGAGCCAAGGAACAGTAATTTTGAAGAGCTGAAGATGGAACTACATCCTGCTCCTGTTTAATGGAGAGGTGGGGGGTTGCCATTGCATTCACCAGAACAGGGTTCAAATCCTCAGCCCTTGATGTCTTTGATTTTTCACTACGCGCCTTGAGCACACTTTGGAAGCACAGTGATTAAGTGATACTCTTATCTGTGGTGCAGACAGATGAAGGGAAGGCATCTAAGGATCTAAGTCCTATTGATGCGAACACCTAAATCCTTCAGACAGCTTTAAAAAGAAACTGAAGCCTAAATACCTAGTTATTCAGTCCTGGAGTACAGGCTGAAATCACAAGGGGATTCGTTCCCATCCTTGTGGTCTTTCTGCTAGACCACACTGCCTCCTGGTTAATTAATTATATCGATTTGTTTGTTTTTATCGGCCTTTCCACACTCAGCAGTTATTTAGGACTTACATGGGTAATGCATTTTCCAGTTAAATTGATCCTACTTTTTATATCCTTTCATGCACTTATTTGAAATTTCCCTGCCAAGTGTTTTAATGTTTTCAAGTTGAAAGTTGATTCATATTATTTAAAATACCCGGCAAGAGGAGAAAATCTGTGTAGCAGAGTAACTAATAAAATGGGCTCTTTAAACCTGATTAATGACCAGTGAGGGTAAAGCACTTCCCTCCAGCAAAATAAACAAAACAGCCCAGACCATTACATCTAGTGGTAACTGCTGAGATTGAATTCAATTTTCTTCCATAGGGCCATAATAAAACCCTTATCTGCCTTCCTGCTCCTTTTACGAAGCTATTCAATTTGGTATCTAACCAATTTAGGTCAATGAATTTGTATTTTGAGTGGTATGTCATGGTGGCTGTTCCAGAAACCACCGTACCTTGCCAACATGGAGCCAAGTCACTCCTAATGGCCAGGCTGAAAGCAAGTAGCTTTGTGCATGGCAGTGACATTGGCCTGGAGTTGAATCATTATGGGCTTCAAGTAATGAATTCTGTCTCCATTAATAATGACTTACTCCTAATGGCAGCTCTTGTGAGAAGTCTCCACGCATGTTTAGCAGGGGAATATTCAAGGGCCTTGAAATATCACGGGGTAGCTTAGCACGTGTGATTTGGTTTGGAGCTTCTGCTGGTGGGTGTCATTAGCTTAACTACAGCTATTGCTAGCAGATACATAATAAACCTTGTGAGAGAGGGAAATCAAAGGAGAGATGGGATTTTAGCCTCATATTTACACTAATAGCAAAATTAAGACATTAAGCTGTTATGCTTTGGGGAGAGGCCTTTCTACAACTCATGTTTATTCATGCATATTAGGGTGGATACAAATGTATTTAGGTGGCATTGAGCAAAGGTTGAACTCAATGTGAAGTCACTTGATTCTAAGTTAACCAGAAAATCCCTTTTGCTTTAGACCGAAAGCATCCCTTGACAGAATATGACTTTTCTTTAGTCAGTCTTTATGCCCCATAGCCTGGAGATTGCCCATCCATTTAGCAGCTAAGCAGCCCCAGCCAGTCCTGTCTATAGACAGACACATTAAGCTCTGGATGAGACTATACAGTTTTGGAAGTGACTGTGGGCAGCTGCCTCCCACAAGAATTTTTAGAGTCAGACCATGCTGTCATTCAGTGATGCTCCTTGTAGACAGTAAGATGGGAAATAACTTACCAGCGGTAGTTTGAAGTCTAACCATTTCAAACTTACTACTCTGCTCAGTGGGAGGGAATCTTCCAGGGTGACTGACTTGCCCTTGTTTAGTTTATTTATGCGCTCTAGTTTCCTGGTCCTCTACTATTTTTTAAATCCAGTGAACCTGAAACAAGGTGTCAGGCTGATGTTAATTCCTTCTAGCCTTTGACTCCTGGGTTCTGATGGCCAACTTGAAATGGCACCAGGTTTTAGAACAATATTAGGTCAGTGGCTACAACAACTTCTGCTTGGAAGTGGTCACCTCTTCACTTCGAGACACCACAGTGCAGCCCATATACAGACATAATAGCATAGCTCCTTGGATGTACCTTGTATGGAGCTAATTCAGGAGAGGAATATTCAAGATGACAAGATGGACAGGATGTCAGACCATTGCAGTCCACAACAGCACCTTTCTCTAAACAGTACTGACACCTGTCTCCAAGAAAGTAGCATTAGAAGAAGCCTGTCCCCAGACTGTATGTATCAGCATGCATAAATAAATCCCATGAACACAAGCTTTGTCAATCTTCTTGACAAAGATCACAGCCTTTCGATAAGGAGCCCAGCCAAAAGCACATTTCTATTCCTTCATCATTAAACTTGATAGCTAAGTGGTAGGCAGCTATTCAATAAGATTAAGGCTTGAAGCAAAAATAAAACTCACACAATGACCACAATATTTTCCTCTCCCCATTTCTTAATATAAATATTTTTTGGTTCAGTTTACGGTAAGTGAACAGCAGTGATACACAGAAGTGTGATCTCCAATGGAAAAAAACCTCTAGTCCATTTAAAATGAAATCTATTATCTCAAGTTGTTCAGGCTCAGGAAAGATTCTTGCCAGGAGGACCTGTGAACAAAAAGTGGTTATTCACGATAGTTTATCAGGTGGGATATCTTTTAAACCTAAATGAGTTTCCAGAGATTTTCATGACTGCATCTCCCTGGGTCTTATGCAGAATGTGGGACTGGATGTAACTGCTCCTATTCTGGCCAGAACTCAAACTAAGCCTGACATTTTGATGAGCTTTCTAGACAATTGGCAAGTCTTAGAAAAATATTTACTGGCCAGGGATAAGAAATCAATTCAAACCTCAGATAACTACCTCAGTCAATGGGTTTGAGGCACTGACATACCATATATTTATTTATAAATGCAGAATAACTAGGATCAAGGGCACCTTGCTGCCAAGTTATTAGCAGCAACAACTGTGAAGCAGTATAGATACACATAGAGTAGGGACTCATTTGTCTAATTTTAGACATCTACAAAGTTGACTGGGGAGGGCAGACACATCTGGCCAGCTTCAGAGGTCTGTGTTTGATTAAGCTGAACTGTTCCACAAGAGAGTCTTCTCCAGTGGTAACTATAAGGAAGCCCAATATTGGATCTAATGAGCTGTCATACCAGACAAATCCACCTCTACAAATTAAAAACTCCCTCCAAAAGGGTCTTCCAGTACATAGCTTAGTATTTTTAGTCTGATCTATGATGTGCACCAGCAGGTACATTTTTGTTCGTGTTTCTTTAGGAAAACGTACATTTTCCTAAGGCGAAGACAACTCCCCTGCGTACAGTCAGTTATAGGTCATCTCCCCACCCATTTCAGGGAAGTTTAACCAACTACTTCATCTCTCATTAAAAAGTGTCTGCTTCAGTCAGAGCAGCCAATACAGTACAACTGTGCAGTGGCAACCAGAGTTGGATGAAAGAGGATGCTCTCTGAACTTCACTGCAAATTCCCTAAGGCCTGACAGTACACGTATCAGCAGTCATCTTGCTGCTTATATCCTAGAATGGCCACATGCATTAGGACCCTCAACTAGAGTCCCAACCACATGGAAGTCAGCTGCTCAGTACAGGACAAATTTATCCCGTTGTCATCTCTTCCAAATACACTACCCCCAAATTGTATTGGAACATCAGTCAGTGCAGAACTCTCTGGAATCACATTACCTCTTGTGAAGAGCTTTCTCATCTGAAGCCTCCGTGGGCATAATCAGTAAATAGAGTTGCTTACTCTGCAGATCTAGAACTTGTTTTTTCCTCAAATTTTAGTATAGCTTTCCGTGCAATATTTTAAGTGCTAGTGGAATTTTCCTGTGCTGGATGTACTGCTACCAGCTGAAGATACAGCAAAAGGTGGGAAACTCCGCTCTATGGAGGAATTAATGACCTGAGGGTAGGTGATGGGCACTCACAAAGCAGTAGAGCACAGCTCTCGGCTACTGATTAACTCAAAATCAGAAGTCAAAACTGTCCATTTTGTCAAAGTTTGTCTTTAAACAGTGGAACTCTGTCTTCTCTCTGCACCTCAGTCGTCTAAGGTGTAAGTACAGGTACAAGGCCTATGAGAAATGCAGCATATAAGTAGCTACTAGAGGGAAGATTTGATCTTCAGCAGTGTTTGCATTATGACTGTAACCTGCTGTGATACGTTACATTTGATATATTCCAAATGACGTACTGTTGTGCCCATGCCCAAGAGAAAAAAGCAGGGATGAGGAACAGCCAGTGGTGAATCTGGCATACCCCTGGCTTGCTCTAGCCTTGCAACATGTCTTGTTTGCAATATGCAGCAGATGACACAGTATTTCAAAGACATGCTCGTTTCTGAATGTATTCTAGCCTACATCCAACAGAGCTAGCTGCAAACAGTCATTGCTACTTATATTGTGACATTGTTAAAGCATCACTTCCTTACTTAGCTCACCAATAATACTGAGCACCTCCAGTCAATTTAATTTACTTGAGACTCCTGAGATGAGTGGTCTGCCCACTTTGATTATGGGTACAATTAAAAGTGACTAGTCCCAAAATTGCACAGTGTCCAAGTCAGGCCTAGTTTACTTCTGCAGAGCCCTTTCAAATGGGTCCTAGAATGACTCATGGAAAGTAGAAAAGGCTGTTTTAATAACCAAGCTAATAACTTAATAACCAAGAGGCCCATCCATTTCAGTGCGGTGACCTAGTTGCCATGTTTTGACGTATCTAGCTCCTCACATCTCTGGAGTTACATGACAGCAGCAAGCCTATGTGTATACACAAACGTCATCTTCAGAGCTAAAACCTGGGCTAGACCCACACTCACTGGAAGATATTCAAGAGTAACTAGAATTTTAAAAAAGGCTAAAATGGCCTGTTATCACACTTTCCAGGTGAGTCACTCAGGTGTCAAAGTCATTAGGACAGCTGGGCTGCCTGCAGGACCATTTCAATAGGCCATATTTTATCTTTAAACCATAGTTTGAACAAACATTGTTTTAATAGGAGTGTGCCTCACAAACTGCAAGAGATCAACACAACTATCTCTAGAAGATAACACCTAACATGACCTGGATTACATTATGCTTACTTTGTGCTAAGTAGGAGTGGAAAGAACAGTATGTGCACAGTGACCAATATGGCTCTTGGCAAAGAGCCAAGTAGTGTTGCAAATGCAGTACATCACCTCTGTATGAGTCTGCTGATTAAACAGGTCCCATTTCTTACTTCTGGCTCTTTGATATCTAGTGGCACCTTGTCCAAGCAGAGCTCTTTGGTGTATTTTTAGTGTCCCAGGACACTAGTCTTACTAAATGTTCAGCTCATGCACCAGTCCTGGAAGGCACCATGCAACTAAAGTTGCATCAACGCTGATTATGCTGGAAGACCCACTACCTCTTGGGAAATCAGATGCAAAATTCCCTTCTGCCTTTATTTGATTAGATCTTCTGAAAAGGACCTCACTCCTCTCACTGGAGCTTGAGAACTGGGGATTGGGCAAGAGAAGCTTCTTTCCCATGCAGTACTTTGGAATTTCTTTGTTGGCAGCTTTTAGCAGAGCCCTGCACTTTAAGCTTCTCTGCACAGCTCCATGCTCCTGAAACATTGTTCAAGTTGGTGCTTATTAGTACTCCTTATTAAAGTCTTCTAGAATAAAATCTTTCCTAATTAGTAATGTTGGAGTGCCTTTTCCATTATTCATTAGAAAGAAGAAATGCATTAGTCCTTTGCAGCATCTTCCAGAGCAGAATTATTGAGGTTAGTCTGATACAGTTCAAGTGTCTCCAGCTGCAGCTGTAAATTTCCACTTCGATTTTCTGTCATTCCTCTTCCTCAGAGAATCATGTGCTCTGGCTGCTAATCTTCCCCGCACATTCCCCCTTGTGTACTGCCCACTGAGTACACAGGCACAGCACACATTTACAGATGCACATACATAAATCAAAGCACAAGTTCTTCCACACATGCAACATATTGCAACATACCAGTGTACACTCATAAATACAAATGTTTTCACACCGGTGCATAGCTGTCATGTACTTGCATTTTCCCTTTGGAGGCAATTTGAATGGAGACATGGTAAACACCAATTTGTGCATGCAGGAATTAACACCCCTTACAGTCAATGTTAGACATATCTGAAGACAGTACTCTATTGCTCTGGAAATCTTTTCTGAGGTAACAGGTGTTTTGTCATGGGACAAGGCATTAGAAAAGAATTAAGGATAGTAAAAAGAAACACCAGACTTCAACAGGCAAAAACAAAGTCTTTAGGCTAATTCCCTAAATTCCCATTCCCTAATTCCTAATTAGGCAATTAACTAATTCCCATTCCATCCATAGCTGAAGAGGACAGAGCTATCATTCTCCTTTGTGCTAAAAATACTAATTGATCTTAGAAGTGTTTAATGTTCTCCACATGCAGAGAATATGGTGGTGGGGAAAGATGTTTTTTCCTTTCAGCTCACGTATGTATTCAGATAAGTTAGGTGAAGAGAGGTAAGAGCAAAGATGGGGGAGGGGATTAGCAATTTAGGAAGATACCTCTCCTGGCAGAGGTGAATAAATTGTTTTTGATATATCAAGTCTTCTAGTTCTAAACTATTGGTGGAATAGGAATCCACAGGAATAAGAAACACAGGTAGTGGCCATGAGCGCCATTATGCTATCTGCCTATTAAGTCAAAAGTGATTTAAGGTAGGCTTTTGACTCACAGAAAAGAAGGACTGAGGGGAAAAGGATATTTAGAAGGCGTTGTAGATTTTTGCCTCAATACACATGAATCTTCTGCCATTTTCCATCTCATTCATTGCATAACAGTGCAATCCTGCCCAGAGCTAGGATCTGCCAGCACTCAAGCAATATTTACTTGAAGGACCTCAGGAGCCTTTCACTGCAAAACTCATCCTTTTTTTACCAGGGAAACAGCCTCTTGGAAGGCATTGAACATTAGCAAATCTCTGGGAGATGTAATGACAAGGGAGAGTTTCCTCCTGAACTCCTAAACTACAGCAAGAAAAGTGTATGCTCTAATCTTCCCAACTGCTGCAGCAGCCTCCCAGTGCCTTCTCACTGGGGGAGGCAGGTTTCCAGTTTGTTCATCAGCCCTTGGGCTCCTAGGGTCTTGTCTGAAATCCAGCTGGGTCAACTGAACTGATCAGGAATTCATAAAGTATTTTTTCCCCCCTTGGAAAGTGATAGTTTGTTAAAATGAAAGTAGATGTCCAAACTGCACCTGTCTGACAGCTCCTTTTGCTACAATTGTGAGGGAGTTTGTGGTTTGATGCTAAGCATCTAAGTATAGTCACTGTTCACCTGTATGGAGCTTGGGCACTTGACACTGGCTGCTTTTCTACCCATTGCAGATGCTGAAAATAGCCTGGAGTCAACTAATTGAAGTCCTTCAGCATTTCCCTGGAGCAAAGGATCCAGTCAGTCACTAGCATCCTCTGCTTGTCATGTAATTATCAAAGAAATTCTCCCCTCAGGCTTCCTCATTTTCCACAAACATGTAGTTTTCCATGTAATCATGGAAGTAGGGCAGTTTCTTGACCTTGCCTCAACACTTGGGGGGATTTACTGAGCTACAAACACACTCAAAGCTTCTTTTGCAGTCCTCAGTTACTCCTTGGTTGAAAAAACTCATTGAAATCCATGTATGTTTTGACTGAGCAAGAACAAAGGAGTGCAGAATACATTTAAAAGAAATTAAAATTGTTTCTTTGCCACAGGCTAAAAAAAATCCCCCTTCCCTTGGGCTTTGAGTTTGATTTGTATTTCAATAAAAATAAATCAAAGTGCACAGATTAGTGTGTTTTGAAATGCAAATGCTTTGAAAACATTAAAGGACAAATAACAAGGTGGCGTGTTCTCAGTTTATTTTTGGTTATTATTTTTATTTACCCTTTGTTCTTAAATGATCATATGTATCCTATGTGCCTGATGGAAAATTTTGCTCTCTGCAATAATCCAGCTGTAAGAAACACAGTGAGAGTTTCTTCTGCAATATTTCCTTATCACTGAACAATGCAAAGCAGCTATTTGAAATACCTATGTAATTTAAATCCTGGTCCCAAGGCACACCCTAAAGCCTGAAAAAGCTACCGGCTTGTTTTGGCTAAACCTGAATACAAGTAAATAGCAGCAAATTGGTTTTCAAGTGATACTCAGATGCTGGGTTTTGAGGGCTTGTTTCTGATCTCACTTAAACAAGTAAAAGACAAGAGAAGTACCTGAGGCAGTGGTGGGGTTACCTTAATGCAGAAAGGAAAAGCAAGACTTGAACCAGACCCAACATGGCTTTAAGAGGCAGGGTGCCCATTCATAATAAATAAGGCAACATTGTGGTTCCAAGTTAACGGACAGTGAATAGATGGTACACAAAATACTTGCAGAGACTGCTCAGGACACTGACCTAAGCTCAGCAGAAGTACAGGAGAAGAGATGATCTTCAAGAGTTTCCTCACAAAGTGGTGTTACAGATAAACATTTCTTATTTTAGTTATATTTGTCTGAGGGAGCTACAGACCTGAATACCCCTCTTATGCTGCTACCTGAAGCCTACTAACACCTGAATAGAGGTCTCCCCACATAGGGCATCCAGTGCAGGAATTGTTAGCTTTACGCTGACACCAGCCTCCAACCCACAGCAGATCTCCATCCTCTACTATAAAAGTCTCACACACATGAAGTAAATCCCCAGCATCTTCTACTTGATCACAACTGTGCCAAACATGATGGACTTTGTGTGTGTGTGTGTATGTGTGTGTAAAACTGAGTAAACAAAACTTTCAAGCTGTTTGCTTTGATTTCTTCAAATAGCTTTTTTTTTAAAGGACTGGAGGAGTGCTTTCTCTTTTCATAAGATCCCAAGATCTTATGAAAGCCAAGAAAAGAGAAGGAAGAGAGCCAAAAAGACTTTCAATGTGTCTTAGTGCTGAGAAACAAAGATTTTTCTAAATTCCTTAGACCACTCTCTGTTCCTCCCAAGATAATTTCACATCAGTATTAGAGGAAGAGCTTTAAGCCAAAGTACAGCTCCAGCTTCAAATTTTTCCAAACCTCAGAGATATTTAGAGCCTGGCTTTGGGATCCAGTCTCACTTGGAAGATGGATATTTCACAAATTGCTGACCTAGATTAAGTGTTAAATTCAGCTTGAGGCTGTCTAGCAATAGAGATTTGTCTGATATCATCTGCAGATACTCCAAGGAAGCTGACAAACTTCAGTGAGCTGTTCTAAGAGACTTACCTTATTTTCACAGAATATTTGAAATGCTTCAGAGAGAACAATCAATTGTGTAGAGATTAAAGTTATGAATTCAGATCTAAGGAGGAGGGAGAAGCAACAGGAAAATGACCTTCTGGTCACCAGTTTCCCAGACTTGGGATATTCTGTCCTGGGAGGTGGTGTAAATTCCAAGTGAACACATCTTGTAAACAAGAGGATATGCATTTCTGTGTTGATCTAATGAGGTATATTAAATCTCCATATGAAGTGTGCCTGGGGTAGATAAAACACCATTGCTTCTCCTACTGCTATTTAGTGTTGCCAGAGAAGCACAGACAGTAATGTACTTTCATTGGCATATCAAGAAGGAATTCAGCCCACTAAGTATGTGCTATCTACGCACCCACTAGCTTAATTTGTTCCTAAAGATAAAGGGTAGTCACCAGATTTGTCTTGTATAGCCACCATCATTGCAGCCTCCTTTCACAAAGCAGAAGAATGGTGGAAGGTGTTTTTAGTAGTCTAGTCTGCTTTCCAGGAATTACGTTCTGTGAGATCAAGCAACAAAGTCCTATATTATGAGGACTTTAAGTGCTCCATACCACCTTCAGACCTATGGACAACTTCAGTCTGATGGGGAATAGCCATTTAGGCAGTTCTTAAACAATCTTTTAAGTCCCTATCTGCATACTCAGAATATATATCTGAACATCTGAAGCTTGCTATGCAGTGCCTATTTTTCTAACATAAGTGAAATTTATGTGGAAGTCGAGAACATTAAACTTCTCATTGCAGCTATACAGCATTTCTCAACCATCTTAAGTGAGATAGAAGGGCCAAAAGAGCACCCTTTCCATATTATAACTCCAGGCAACATTAAAGGAGACTGCCTCACAATGGACAGTGCTCACCATCCAGATACTCACATGTGCCCACACTCAGCCCTGTGCAAATCCATGGCCACTAAGTACTTGAGTACCCATGAAGGTCCAAGTCCTTATTAGCTAGAGACTGGCATTTGTAGGTGTCAAGACCCTTGCTTCAGGTAACCACTGGCATTACAGTCACAATAATGCCACTGAAATAATGAAGGTGCTGTTCAAAAGCTGAAAACCATGAATTTCAATAAATGCTTTCCTTACTAAGGACATGCCACATCCCAGAAGTGGTATTGAATACTATATTAAAATTCAGAAATATGCTGTTTACTATGCTTTCTAGGAGGCACTGTCACCTTGCATTTAGGCATAGAATTTAGAAATGCAGCTACAAAGATTAAATGCGACTTAAAGGCCAAATCAGGGCTTCACTACGTACAACAGCACATTGAGAAGCCAGCCTCCGCCAGTGCTCCTAGCACTTACAGCACTTGGCTCTGCACCAGAGCAAGGCCCTTTAATTTCACCTGGAGAATGCACCAAAGAATCATTTAACAAGCAAAGCACATTTTAAAAGTTATTCTGGTACACAGACTGGATTCTTTTCCTTTTCTTTTACGTATCTTCAAGTGGTGTTTAACACAGCTGTGCTAGGCTGGATGCAATCCATCTATCACGAGCAACATACTGACATTGAACTGCAGCCCTCAAGAATTAAATGTGTGCATGACAGCTTGCACAGGAGAATGAGCTGGAATTAGAAGAGCTTCTATCCTCTGCAACTGGAGCATAACAGGGACTATGTAACACTGAAGTACAATTGCATTTTATAATCTCTTTTCATAGATGTAAATACCAGACTGTCATGAAAATTGGCCAGTAGTTTAATATACCAACAATGCTGAGATGATGAATATGTTTTATAATATTCATGTTTAATCCATTACCTTTTAGGATAATGCAGCATCATAAGAAGCAGCAGTTACTACAGTACATAAGATACTTTCTGAACACTAAAACTTTTGGGAAGCAGCCCCAGTAGTTTTTTCTTTCCAAATGTATTTTCTCCTTATGAATTCAGTAGAGAGTATCACTTGCCCAGTTTCAGCAAAACTGCAGCCAGATGTCAGCTTTGATCTCATCACCACATAACAAGGACAGATAAAGGACAAATAGGTTACTCTGCACTTCAGCAATAGGAAGAATTAACTTCACTGTTCCTTGCAGCACCATCTGGGTTTGGCAAAGTTAATTCTCATCCATGTCAAGAGTTCATTCAAGGAAATAATTTTGTTTTCCAAATGCTATTCCTTCCTGTTTCTTCTGGATATGTAATGCCTGATCCGTTGACCTACCCCTTCTGTCTTCATTAGTCACACTTTAAGCATCTTAAAACAAAAAGGACTACAGACAACTGCTAGAATTAGTGCAAGGCATTTAAAGCACATTTTTAATACGTACAGTAACATGCTGTGATGTATTTCTTATCAAGACTGAAATAAGAGGATCACAACTCCCTAGTCAGAGGTACAGGCCAGAAAAACCAGGATCTTGTACTTCAGATCTCTTTTCTGATGGATGCCTGACACCTGGCAGACCTCAGCCTCCCTCCTGCAGAGGGGAGACAGCCACACACTACCTCCCAGCTCCCCAGAGACAGAAATTGCCTGGCAGGACTTGAAGATTAAGCACTACAGAAACACAAAGCATGACTACTTCACCAGACATAGCCCAAGCTCTAAAGCAAACAGGTCACAACCACCCCATCCACCCAGTTCTCAGCCTCCTCCACCAAGAGACCAGTGGGTCACCAAATCCATCTTTTGACAAACATTGCGTTTCAGAATCTCCAAAAGCCAAAGGGTTTCAACCACCCATCATCTCCTCACCCAGACGTCCCCAGTATTACCTTTGTCTTGATAGCTGCCTTCACCCAGCTGAGCAGTCCTTTGTAGTACAGCAACCTATCATCCTACAATACCACCTGCAGTAGCTCAGACCTTCATCAACAGTACTGGGCCACCTTGCTGGCTTATATACTGGCTGTAGGATAGAGCTGGAGGGCAGGGAGTTCTCTTAAAGGGCCTGTTGCACAGTGGAAGACCTTCCTTGTTTCAGTAGGGTCATGGGTCTTTGCAACTAGATCCTTCCAAAAATGTTTTGCTATTGGCAGAAAAAAGTTATTTTGTTTTCTAAAAAAATATTATAAGAAAATTTTATGAAAATTGATTGTATTTTCCTTTTATATTACTTTTAAATGGAGGGAGGTTTGTGTTTAAAAGTATCATTCTTGGTCATAGCAAGATCTTTTTTCTGGCTGACAACAAATTGTTATAGATTGTATTTATTTTATTTTCACTTTCATATCTCTAATTTTTTGTTTCAAAATGTACAACACACTGATGTCTAGGTGATATGTCATAGCATGTTAAATAAATGTTCTATGCTCTTACACCAAGCACATAGTAGGCATGACAGATTATAATATAATTTTTCATCGAATTTATTGTAAAAACTTTAAGGACAGCTGCAAATTAGCAGAGATCTAAACCACCTTGTTTTCTAGATGAGTGTGCCCCCTATTTGAGTTTGTAATGAAATAGCCTAACACTTTGAAGAAGTATATTAATTAGAGGAAAAAAAGGTTGTCAGTGTCTGTGGATTAGCCTTTCATTTTTTCTTTTAGTACAATTCTACGGACTTTTAATTCCACTGGAAATGCTGACATATCAAAATTTCCAGGGAAATAGAATTCAAAGTTTCAAGTTGCTCTCGTAACTTATTGTGACTTACTCCACTTGTGGTTGCTCCATCCTTATTCATTCCAGAAGTCAAAGGACTTCATCTGCAAATGTGAGTGGCAACCATGTTTCCTGCGCTGTCGTTTCTGCCAAGTACCCAACAGGTTTATTGAACAATCTTCGTGTCATTGCATAAAGACTTAAAATATGATAGCATCAGGGACATTCTCTGCCGTGTTACGTCTCACTGCAGCAGTTAAAATAATGGAGAGAAGACAGGAATAAGGCAAATCTAAAATTACCTTCCCCCAAATGGATCACATATCTGGAGTGCTTGGCAAGGCGCACAGATCATGTTTGTGGTTCCTGGAAATCTGTGGGAGTCCCACTGCTGAGAACTTGACCCAATGCATTTTATGTTGTTGGAAACATATGTTTCATTTCTCTTGCTGGGAGCTTGATGGCATGGTGTGGCTTTGCACTTTTCCTTTCTTTCGCTTGCTGTCACAAGGAATATCTACAATAGCTTAGAATGTGTACCTTGTTATGCTGTAGGCATGCATGTGAGAACACCAAAACCTGATGGGAAATCACAAACCTTAGCAGGGTGGGGGAAAAAAAGGTCGTCTACAGATATTTTAAATGCATTCATTGAGGATGTCAGTCCACACACAGAGGTGCCAAATCGGAAACCAATTCTGACAGTGCTGTGAAGTTTCCCCTTAAGGTGCAGGAGTTTTGCAAGATGAGATGATATAAAGCAGCTCAGGATTTTAGGTGAATGGACAGCATTGTGTTAGATATTTGACCCAGAAATAGTTCCATAATATTTGAGATGGTTGTGCTGTATAGGGCGGGCAAATTATGATGAGAAAATGTACTTGCCTCTGTAGTCATAGGAGGATTTTTAGCACTGAAGCTATGTGTGATCTCACTTCTACTGATATTAACTGCTTTTATAGGTTATTTCATTATTGCCTCATTGTAGAAGATTTGACTCATTAATATGCAGCAGCTAAAATCCTTTGCATTTTAAAATGCTAATTTTTAGGTGTCCATATGGCAATAAAATCAGGCTTTGAGCCATCCATCCATATCTTTATATGTCTGTCTATATAAAAAACAATTTTGTGGTCTAGTGAGTAGGGCACTGAACTGGGAGTTGAAATTGGGTCTGTTCCTGTGTCTGCCATTGACTTTGGAAATAGGAACATGAACACATTATTATGGGGTACACTTAGCTGTGAACTTCCCATATGCCATTTACTCTTGAGTAATGGCCCCAACAACAAACTTCTATCCTACAGAAAAGCAAAGTAATTCAACCCTTTAATGAAAAGCAGAGGCTGCTGCTTGGTGTTCATTGAGAGGTGCCACAGCTGACCATCAGCTGAGTTACAGCCCTGGGCTGATTGTTGCGCTGGAGTTTCACATCCCCAGTTGTAGCTTTTTTATGTGGCTACTGCATTTCTCTGCTTTTTGGAAAAGCTGTGTTGGATCTCTGTGCATCCGTTCTCTTTCTGTCTCTTGTATTTGCACAGCTAACCCTTTTGCCAGGCTAAAATCTCTCACTGCACGTAAGCTTAGGGGGACAAGGGTAAGGAAGCAGGTTGGAGAGGATGCAGGCTCTTCTGGGGATCCTGAGTGCAGCCTTATATAAATTATAAGAACAGTGAATGACATCTCTGACAAGTAGAAGAAGGGTATTTCCTTGTGATCAAGTAAAGAAATTTACAGCATCTTCAGGTACCATAAAGTGCCACTATTGGACCCATATAGACAAATGCAGATGCAGCATCTTTATTGGTTTTCCTCAGCTCTTATTCCTGAATTTCTACTTCTCTATGTTCACTTTCTTGTGATATTTTCCCTGCTGGATTTTAAATTTGTTTTCAAACAGATAAATGAAGATGTGCTTTCTTTAGCTGAATACTTTGGGTGATACTGGAACTGCTCTTCCTGGTGAGATTGGAACAACATGTTCCAGCTGAGACGCTGAAGATGGTTCCTGTTGGCATAGCTTAATTGCGTTTCTGCTAATTATCTTTCTATCTAAGTCTTATTCATTTTGCTTTAGCAAAGTTGCTTTAAGTCAAAATCTGCTAAATTAGTATTTCTAAATTCTGCCTTTCATCTCTGTCCCTACTACTTATTCAGCCCCAGGTTAGAAAAGATAGAAAGATCTAAGTTTGTAACTCTTCTCAGAAAGAGTTAGTGAATCATGGGCCATTGATACAGGTTTGTATTCGAAGAACATCACCAAAGCTGGCTTCTGATCCCAAGGAGAAATGGACCCATCTGTTCCACTCCTTGCAAAAAGGTTTCTTAAAAAATGGTAAACTTGTAATATTCCACCCTGAATCACCAACCTCTAAATTCCCTTTCCTGCTATAGGAAACATTTTGCCATGGGCAGAGAACATGGGCTATCTAGCCTGCAAAAGGCTATTTTTGCATCACTGATATCTCTGAAAGTAGTTCGAGGCTAGTCCATGATTAACGATCGGTCAACATGTACTGGCTAAATGAGTGGATGTTTTTTCTCATCTGAAGTACTCTTCTAAACTGAAGCCCTGTTCAACAGAAAAGGCTTCTCTTCCTGGGAAAACAAATTAATAAGAATTTTCATCTTCTCATTATTTAAGTCTTTTTTTCCCCAAAACAGAAACACTATCTGCAACTGCTGCAGCCAAGAAATGACATGAATAATTCATTCTAATTTCACACCATTTAAGCTACTTTACTAGCTTCTAATTAACATGTGTAGATTATTTAAGGACAAGAAAATTGCTTTTAAACGCAGGTAAGAGTAAGCTGACTATCCCTATGTATTATGTGGTTTGATGCCTTCTCAGAACCCAGCTGTGCTGATGAATTTCCCAGGGTCATAGCAGCTGAAGACAAAAGCTTATTTTTTCAAGAGTGGGCTAATGACATCACTGCAGATACCATGAAATGTCTAAGATACCATGCAGACTGGAATTTTTAAAGTACGGTATTTAACTGCTATTTCACCAGCCTGCTATGGCAGCAGAGACTAACGGTTACGCAAGTTAACACTTTCTCTGTCATTCCCATTTTGCTTTGGAGTTGGGAATTAATTTTATGTTCTCCTCCTTTGTCACCAGGAGGGGAACATCAGAGAACAAATCAAAGCAAGCTTTGCAGAGCACAGGGCCTGTAAATAGGTATGGCAACTGGCCTTTACAATTCAACCCACTCATTTTTGTACACTCCTGATTGTTTTTTCTCTTTGAGTGCCCAGAAGAGCCTACCTGAAAGTCAAGAGTCAGTTCATTGGAAAAAAAAGCTGCCTTCCTGGGCAACTTGTGGCATCTACAATGTCTGTCATGATGATGTGGTGAGGACAGACCTGAATGCCAGAAGGTCTTAAATACCTTTTTTCCAAACCTTGTAGAGTAGACAATCTGACTCCTTTTGGCTAGGATGCTCCCTGGAAACCATTAATCACAAACTACCTGAAATGCAATGGTGAGTATCTCAACCTCCCTTTCTATTCCCATCTTTGAGGCTGTCTGGGAAATAAGCCCATGTTTCCAGCTCCTGTTTATGCTAAAAGCAGCTGCCTGGACTTGGAGATCAAACGAGAACTCCTGCTGCACTGAGCCAGAAATCCACTGTTCCCTGAGAACAGGCAGCTGCCAAAAGCAGTGATATTGAAGCAGGGTTCAGGACTGCATCCTACTAACAGGGCAGTCACAGTTCCACTTCAGTTTACAAATGCAATACAAGCGCCTAAATGTCCTAGTGAGAATTATCAGTACCCTCAGATAATGCCATGCTTAGGGATTACAGGCAGACATTTCTCAAAGTTTTGCCAACAAAATGCCTTCTGACACTTGGATTTTACACTCCTCCTGTATATAACATCCACTGGGGTGTGTGTACCACTGTCTTTCAGTGGTTCTTCTTGCCCTGTATATGTGATTACCATGCTTGTGCAGTGGCTGGGCCACAGGTATAGCGGGAGTCGTAATACTGCAACATTTGTAAAGGGATCTGCCTTCTGCTTAAAAATCTGGGCCTTTTAGGCTGTTTTCTGTCTTTACACACAGAAGGGGACATATCCATCCTCATGTGGAGGTTTGTAATAGAAACCTGCATGCAAACCCTTTGTCAAGGCTCCTTTTGGAGACTGCAGAAAGAGCTGGACCACCTAGAACACTCAGTGTCTCATCCTATGGCAGTCATTGAAAAGAGACAAGTCACTATTTGGGAACACGTATTTCTTCCCCCTGGAGAATGGCATCTTGAACTGGTAGCACAGAAATGGACATCTGCACGAGAGGTGAGAGAACTCACACGCAGGGTTCCTACGGTCGGCATCTATCTGGTGTGAGCAAGTTTGTGTATACACATGGTCTTTATAATGCTTAAGGCTCCTGGGGCTTCCATGAAAGAAACAATAAAATGAAAGTCCAAAGCAATATGGTCACTTTATCATCTCAGTTGGAAAGAGCTTAGTATGGAAAACTGGCCTGAGTGTTGGCCAGAGTGAATAGTGAACTCACCTTAAGCTCAGTAAATGGGACAATTATACCTAAATTGCATTTCATAATTAAAAAGATACAATACACAAATCAGATCTTATCTTCAAATAAAGTTAATCTAAAAGCCAGGTTTGATCATTGCTAAAGGAAACAGTGGTTATCAGATTAACGGCAAATGCATTTTCAAGCTGATTAGTTAAAAACCTAAGAAAAGGGAAAAAGAAACAGGGTGCTATTTATACAGAACAATCTGAGCAGTTCCATACCAGTAAATAAGAGGTAGTATAATAAAATTCTCATTAAGCTGCTGAGGTCTATTTGGTTTTGTTTTCTTTTTAAGGAAATGTTTTAACTCTGCAAACAAGCAGAGGCAAAACTTGGGTTCACACAAGGTTTTAATTGCCTGTTAATGCTTTGCCTAGTCCAAATGCTTCTGAAAAGTTCCTACTTGTTGCATGCCCTTTATCTGGCTAATCCTTGTGGATAGATCAGAGAGGCATGCTGCTGTGTGTTTTGGCAAGCATTACCCTGATAAAAACCATTATTTTATTTCAATTTCGGATCATTGAGGGGAGACTGTGCTGAATTCATTTTAGTCTGTGGAGGCAAATGGCTGAGAGGCTGAGGGGACCACCTATTCCTTAGGTATCTGCAGCAGGAAGATGTTTGATTGTCAGCTGGGGCTGATGGTGATGACAATAATTTAATACTTCAGGACCTAGAAGTCTCAGCTGGAATTGCATGGTGCTTGCTGTACAAAAACATGCTGAGAAACAGACCTTCATCTGAAGATTTGCAGTCCTGGGCCCCAGTCCTGCAGTAACTCTGCACCTTGCATATTTTTATGAATCTGCCTAAAATTAAACATGGATAAATATTTGTTGGATTGAAATGCAAATGGACAGAACAGGCAAAATAATAAGAGAGGGGAAGAATTATCCTCATTTCACAGCTGCCCTGATCTGCTGGCTCTGAGTTTATCTGTGCATAAAGCCAACATAAATCACTCCTGATGTGGATCAGATGTGTCCTGCTGGGCAAGCAGCAGAGCACAGATCGAAGATTAACGATTGCTGAAGCAGAGACCTGGGCCCCTCTGCCAGGAGAAGATGAAGCACCCTCTGGGGACCTCTCTCTTTCTCTCCCTCTGACAACAGTGGGAGCATATGCAGAAAGCTTGGACTAGACACCTAATTTTAGGTAGCTGAAGTTAGGTCAGATGAATTTCCCTCCTGAGAAGTTAAGTGACTTGACCAAAATCAAACATGAAGTCCTTTGCATACATTACGTCCTGTGCTTAGGAAAATACAAGAATAAGACCTAAATTGATGGGCAGTATTTGGGGATTTGGGTGGAAGGTGTTGGTTTGGCATTTTTTAATTGAAAGATTAATTTTATCAGAAATACACACACGGAAATAGAAAATTGAGGGGACGGGTATGCTTTGCAGGGCTTGCAGGTTTCCCAGCTGCAATGGCAAAGCCTGTACAGTGGGAGAATGCAGATATCATAAGCCAGAATTAACTGACCATTAACTCTTAGCTTATCTGCCACTATTGCTTCCTCCAGTTACATGCTGCTGGACAGCCTTGGTGTAAATGAGAAAACACCATACACCATAATATTCTACTTTAGTCTTCTAGGAAATGGATACAAAAAAAGAGCAGTTGTTTTTGGTAGCATATTACCAAGTTTTGGGGGCACTTCAGAAACACGTGAAATTTTGCTCAGTCCCCTGTGCCCTTCAGCTGAGCCTGAAGCCAGTGAAAGACCGCAGCCATGTCGTTCCTTGGCACCTGTATTTGGGAAAAAAGAGATAGAGAAGGAAACTGATCCATGACACTCCTGGTGTCCCCATGATGCTCCTGCATGGGGACATCTGTCATTCATGCCTTCTTCCACAGCCTGGCCGGAGGCAAAACCATGTTATATTTCTATTGAATCCTCCAGTTCTCAAACAAAACAATATTTGGATCTAGCGGATACTTCAAGTGTCCTAATTTACTATAAATTAGACCCACACTGCGCTGGCATAAATCCAGGCACTTTACCAGATGAATGATGAAGCATGTTGCTCACCTTTAGTTCCCCCAAGCCAGTTGTTTCCCACAATGCTGCCATCTTGCAGTTACAGGTAATGTGATGTTTTACACTCAGTGCTGCTATTATCTCCTTGCCGTACCTTTATAGTCTGAACATTCAGATAGAGATGAAACCCATTATACTTCACAGCAGTTTGAACACAGGTCCTTGAGTTGATTTATCTCCTTTATCCCTGTGCGGTTGGGTTCTCTCCACTACTTCACTCACATCTCCCTGATTTTTTAACTACAGGATGTGACTGGTGTCTGAATTGTAATTTTCCATGCTTTCAGACATGGTTAAGGTATAATAAAATCCTCATGCTCACTGGCTGTGTTTGGATCAAGGCGAGTGGAGCTAAAAATAGTGGTTTTAAAAAAATAAGCTTTTTTTTTTCCTTTAAATTTGCAGTGCTGAGCATGTTTATATTTTGCTGAGGCTTTGAAAGTGTTTTTAATTGGGCATGGTGCTTTATGGTTTTTACACCCTTTCTTCTCCAGCACTGAAGATGTCTCCAAATACAAATATGGAGGCCAGATTCACCCCTGAGGTAAGCTGCAGCTTGGTTAATGCCAGAAGACAGCTGTTCACAGCAGTGTAAGGTTGTTTCCTCACGGTGTTCAATGGAGGTTGGGCTGTTTGCTTTGTGGTGTTGAACCCTATGCATTTCCCTCCCTGTTCTTGAGAGTGAAAAGTTCCACCTGATAATCCACCCCTGTCACAGTAGGGTAACATCAAGCCAAACCCTCTCCTCTCAGGGGTCTGAGCACTCGTTCAGGTCTTTAGGGCCCTCAAGCCATTTTTGCACTTGGCTGGAGAAACAAACCTGTAAGTAGGGTAAAATTTGGTACCCTCACCCAGTATTCTCCACCATCTCCTTGCTTACCACCATGCAGAGCACATAGGCATGCACAGAGAAGGAGCTACCCATCCTGATGTACCAGGATTGCGCTTGGCACTGTGGTCCCCAAGAGCCCTGCCTTGCAATTGCAGCATAACAGTCACCCATGGGGTGAGCAGCCACCTGCCAAGGTGGCCAGGTCAGCTTTGGGCTGTGTGTTGGGTTTTTTTGGTGCCCCTGCAACAGCTGTGCCTCGCACTGGTGGAGCTGCAATGCATGGCTACTGGAGATGTTGGGTTGTGTCTTCTGAAGGTCACAGACTGGATCTGCTCGAGATGTCCCTTGCAAAATGTAATGTCAACAGCTGCAGAGAGGGGAAAAAACAGGAAAAAAACCCCTCTCGAGTTTACACTTAAACACGGTGCAGTGAAGCCCGGTGTTATTATTAGCCAGCAGTGTTTTGGGCCATTATCTGGCTTGACAGCTCCAGGCCTCCAGGCAGCCCTTCTAAATGCTGCTGCTGCTGATTTGTTGCAAATGTTAAACAGACACATTGCAATTATTTGTCAGCAATATAACTCTCCCCTTTTGCCCTCTGGTCTTCAGACACATATGGTGACGTGTGGTTTCATGAGAAATGATCCACTCCTGCATCAGGAAGCAGAGAGCTCCCAATGCCCGTCTTCACAACCGAGTCATTAGATGACAAACATACATTAGAGAGAAGCAATTGCCCATCACAGAGCCCTCTCAACCTGGTGGCAGATGTGATTGCAATCTTCTTTTAAAATGGATGCAAGGTGCTTTCTCCAGTCAAGACTCTTTGTGCTCTCATTGCTGGGGTTGCATGGCAGCAAGCTGCCAGGCAGAGGGAATTTTGCGTGACTGGTCTTACTGAAGTCAGTCAACAACAGCTGAAGCTGATGAATTACTTGGTTGCTTAAAGATAAGCATGTGCTTAAATGCTTCAGCGAAGTGGTTTAGATTCTTGTACACCATTTAAAACTTCAATTTTGGCAAAAGAAAGAGTAACAGAGGGAAGATACATTTATTACTGAGATTTATATGGTGTTTGAGTAACACCCCAAAGCCTTTTTTGTTTCCTCAGCTTATTTTTTGTATGAAAAAGGTATATGCAAAACCTGAGCAGGTTTTTGATTTATAATAATGTCCTAGTCATAAGTAAATACTGTTATCCATAACAAAGAGTTTACCTAGCTCAATTTTTAACTGGATGCAAGGAGAGCCATTCAGAACTGCTAATATGATAGGCTGAGGGGTTTTAATGTCTGGGAAAATGCAGAAATTGGGATAATGGTACTGGGATAGGACATGGGAAAGATTAAAAATTAAAAGGAGAAAATTATACTAAAGACAATCTGAGTCTGGTTTTATAAACTTTCACTAAACCAGGGATAGGATGCTATTAAACTAAAACCAAACAAAACCCCCTTTTGGATAGCTCTTGAGCACACAGGGAAAGGATTATTTTGCAAGTCTCAGGCTGAGTTTCCAAGCTACTCAAAACTTCCAAAGCTGAGCCTTGGATCTGTCTCTGTCATCCTGCTGTTGAGAAGCTTGGGGGATATTTCTGGAGACAAGTGCAGGAGCCAGCGTGTGCCCTGTGGCTACGTGCTGTGCAAGATGAAGCAGCAGCATCCACCTTCCCAGAGCAGCTATGGAGAGTAACAGCCCGTTGATCCCATCAGTAAGGCATGGGCTGCTTTGAATTGCTAAACTAAATCAGTCATGAAATGGGGAGCAGAGTCTTTCTGCCTCACTGAAAGATCAATATGGTCAGAGATGCTGGAAGGATCCTATGCCTTTTCTATTTTGCTAAAGTTTCATTTAAATAACAAATAAATTAGGGTTTCTACTTAGCCCTCAGGGTTGACATGATTTTGCTGCCTTCATGTATTTGGTGAATCTCCTACTGATTTTACTGGTGGCTGAATTACATCCATGATGAACATTTTTGCAGATCCCACCCAGAAAGCCTACAGTTTTCAATTATTAGGGGCATCTTATCCTGATGGCAATTTCTGAGTGAGAAACATTCTTTTTACTGACAGAGGAATGCGGACTGACAAACTCAGCCATGGCTTTCAATGCCTCTGTAGCCACCGACCAGGGTCTGGGTAATGACTTGCCATTATTATTCCAGGAACGTGTCTACAAACAAACGGAAAGGCAATGAGTGGTTCTTTGGTAACATTTCCCAGTATTGCTATTTTGGATTAAATTAGTCTTATTGGTTTATAAATTCCATCTGTGTACAAAGGGCACTGGTGTTCCCTTTTCTTCCTGT
The DNA here is from genome assembly GCF_030463565.1 of Pelecanus crispus. Classification (NCBI taxonomy): domain Eukaryota; kingdom Metazoa; phylum Chordata; class Aves; order Pelecaniformes; family Pelecanidae; genus Pelecanus; species Pelecanus crispus. The sequence continues at coordinate 11,407,169 of NC_134650.1, read as the reverse complement.
TTAAGATATACCATATACTGAAATTTTGTTAAAACCTTTATTTCCCATTTACACACTTTTTTTTTTTTAAAAAAAAATCAGCCTCTCCTCATGAAAAATGCTCACACAAGCCTCATAGAGGGAAAAATGAAGGTTTATGTCAGGACTTTGAAATTATTGAGTGCCAACACTGTGTTTCATTTAATTTCTTCTGCCCCTGGCCCATCAGAGGTCACCTCAAGAAACAGTGCGTGAAATCAGGCCAATAGTAGGTTTCAGATGAATTAGAAAGAGATCTGGGTCAGGTATTATCTGGTGCTGAGCCATCTCTGAATAAAGTTAAATTATCCACTTCAGAGCCGCTCATTATCTGATCACATTTTTGAGTGGATGATGATGGTTTTTCACTTGGAACGCAGTAACCTCCACTTAGATCCTGGCATTGCTGATATATATAACATGTGGTCATGCACCCACAACACAGCACTTATTTGAATAAAATTAGCTTCAGAAAACCTATCACTAAAATTAAGCAGATATCTTTTCTGTTCCTCTGCCATGTCATAACTTGGCTATTTTATGCTCAGTAAATAATATCTAAATTCAGACAAAAGAGGATACAATAGGCCAGACTCTGGTCTCATTCCTCATATCGCCAAATACCACATCCAGAAATAGTTTCCTCTGAGATAAGCATGGAAAAAAGTGCTGGCCAACAGATTTTGAAAGTTTCTGTCTCCTTTCCTGACACTCAGATTCATTAAAAATACATTAAGTACTGGGAAGCATTCACATACATGAGTACAGCAGGTCACAGACGTACATTAACACATTATCTCTTGTCTGTGTTTTGCTTGCTTTGCCCACACAGAAGTGGGTTTGCTGGTAGGGGAAGTTTGTGGATCAGTGTGTGTGTGTTGTTCATATACGTATACATACTTAAATGCACACACATGCTGAAAAAAGGTGATTTTTGATAGCCTTAAGTCACCTAAATCTAGGCATGTGAGTAAATCTACTGAAATCATGACCTAACACCTAGAGCTAGGACTGTATATGGATCATAAAAAGCCCATTTCCAGACTTGCCTGTCACAAGAACATGTGGAGGAGCTGGTCTTGCACGCATGACACACCCCCACCGAAGTCAATGGTTCTGATGTTCAAATCTGGGAGGTGGACATGCTGCCTTGATTGACTTCAGAGGAGCAAAGCTGCTTTGAAACTCTTTTACAGCAGGAGCTCAGAAGGCAGGATGGACCCTTGATCAAAGATGTGTATTCCCAAAAGAATATCCCCTGAGAATGGAGCAAGGCATTTAAAAGAAGGATGGCAGAATGGACTTTAAAGACTGAAATATGTAAGGACAGAATTTCCTGCCACCTGGGAGTATCTCGTTATTCACAAAATGCCAACTCTTTAATTCTTATAAACAACAGTGTATCATCCTTCCATCATTAATTTAAGAAAATGGCTAGAAAGAACAGGTTTTGTTCCAAGCGCTGAAGTGACATGTTGCTCTTCTCTTCTTGCTTTCCATGTCTGCTTCAGACTGTCCTTCTCCCCACTGACTTTTGGGCATATTCTGAAAGGTTAGACCTTGAAAAAGGATTGAACGATATCTATTTTTAAGCTTCGCCCCCGCCCCCCCCCCCCCAAATAAAAAGAGCACCTTGAAATATGAAGGAATATTTTATATAACTGCAAGGTAAAGGCGACTTTAGTTTTATGGATTAGCCATGCCCGCCTTTTTAATTCAAGGACAGAAAATGAACTCTAACTGTACTAGTTCCCTAATAGCAGTTTTTTTACAAATATAATTAGATTTTTCTCTTTTTTGCTCTATCCTGCTCTTTTTGTACTTTAAAAGATTTCTTTGTTTAGAATTGTAATGATTTCTGTTAGAAATTATATTCATTTCAGCTCCTGTCTTTTATAATATTGATGGATGCCATTAAAGGACAGCTCTGCTTTGTGCAGAGCTGGCTGCATTTTAATAGTACATAAAAGGATTTCTGCATAATAGTAGACTACAGACTTGCTAGCCTTGAACAGCGGCGATAGAGGGAGTCATTCTTTTAATCACCCCGAGGGTATGCAGAAAGTCACCCTTGGCAGTTTTTCATCTGTCCGCATTCACTGCTTTGCTGTAGTTTTTGTCAGCCCCTTGCTCTGTCCATCACTGTCTCTAGCAGTCTCTAGCAATTCAGCCAGAGACAAAACTCCCGCCCTCAGTGCATTAGTTACCACCATTGTACTGCTCTTGTTGCAGAGTCAGCTGAATGGATGGTGTGTTCGTACCTCATGCAGCCACCAACTACCAGCCTCTGCTGCAAAGGGAAAGAGGCACGGGTCCACAGGAGACATGGGTGCACAGGAGATATGGGTATCCAGCCTGATCACTGCAGTAGTATCTTTGACAGCCCCAGCTTTTTGTTAAAACAGTGTGAGCCAAGCCCGGAGAACATGTTACAGGGTCAGCTGCAACACAGTGACTCTTTGTAGTATGAAACAGACACAATCCACTTTGCATTATTTGCATTACCTAAGTGGAGATTGCAAACTGGAAGCTGTGTCCCCATGAGGAAAACAGAGAAAAAGACAACCGCTTTCAAAAAAGCAAGAAGTAGACTTGCAATGTCACAAACCTCAGACAGATTTTGAGGATCGGCTTGCTGAAGGCATAAAAATAATAATACAAACTGCCCTGAGCAAATCAGGAGCCAGAAGCCTTCCTGGAGGGCAGGTAAGTGCAATGGAGCCCCCGGGAAAGAATAATTATGTAGACCAGTGTTCACAGCTCTGGAGTTCAAGCAGGGTACCTCACCAGAGCCTTTCTCTTGGGGGTTAAGGCAGAACTGTCTCAAACTGAACTTCTGGTAGAAGAGGTCTAGGGATGAATCAGTAAGATGAATAATATCAAATTGCCAGGAGCAGATGGACTTCACTCACGAGTTCTAAAGGAACTCAGACACGAAATTGCTCAGCTGTTAATGGGGGGGATGTGAATCTGTGGTTTACATCATGCTCAGCACAGAGGAAGTGAAGGTTGCAACTGGTGTGATGATTTTTTTAAAGGCTTCAGGGAAGGGGAGCCTGGAAAGCTGCAGGCTGGCAGGACCTTAGGGTGCAAAGGACAAAAACTACACTGAAGAACAGAATTAGAAGCCAGAGGGATAAGGTGACAAAATAGGAAAGAACAACGCTTTGCAAGGAGAAGCTATGCTTCACAACTGTTTTTGTGGTTTTGAGGAATCAGTGAGTACGTAGGTAAGGGCGATCTGGTTGCTACAATATACTAGGATTCTCAAGAGCTTTTAACAAGTTCTCTCCCCAAAGGTTCTTAAGAAAATTAAGCCTTTATGGGATAAGAGAGAAGGTCCTTTTGTGATTCAGTAAGTGGATAAAAGCTAGAAAGAGTGGTCTCACGTTGGAGGCAGGTTACCCTATGCTGTTGCACAGGGACCTGTGCTTGGGTCTGTGTTATTCAGGGTGTTCACAAATGATATGCAAAGAGCTGAGGTAATACCATTTCCTGATGACAGGAGTTTGTTCAGGGCAGAGAAAGCTAAAATAAATGTAAGGACCTGCAGAAGCTTCTCATGGTACTGAGGGACTGGGTGATAAAGCAGAAGATGAAATTCACATATTAAGAAATGCAGAATAATGACCACTGGGAAAAACAACAGTAATTATCACCTACACAGTGATGAACTGTAGATTAGCTATTAGCATTCAGGAGAGAGATTTTGGACTCACTTTGAACAGTACTATGAAAACATTAGCTCAAGGCTCAGTGGGAATGAGTCAGAAGGTGCAGAGAATTTTAGAAATTATTAGGGAAGGAATAGAGAACATACCAGGAAATGTAATTAACCACTGTTCAGACTGCTTGAAATCTATGTATAGCTTCAGTTCCCCTGAGATGCCAAAGAACATGAAAAAGCACACAGGAAGGCAATGATGATGTCTGAAAGTGCAAAACAGCTTGCTCATTGAGAAACTGAACAAGGAATGATTCTTCGTTCCTTCTCATTACATGAGAAGCTGTAGGCCTCAAACAAAAAAGGCCAAAAATTTTTTTGAAAAAAATCAAAGGAGTTTTTTTCCTGCACAAGACATCTTTAAACTGTGGGACTCATTGCTGCAGGATATTGTGGATCCCATATTAATTCATACTGAAAATTAGTAGACAAATTAATGCAGGGAAAGTGTACCATGGTCATTCTGTGATAAGGGGCTGATAAATCCATGGACGGATACAGCCTCAGTAAGCTGGGAAGATGGACTAGGGAAAGGATCAGTCTTCATTTAACCTGTTCTTGAACCTTTTGCTTGAACATCTGGGAGGAGCAAATGTCAGAGACAGGACTCGGGGCAGTGGGGACCTAGTGCTGTCCTGACTGCAGCTAATCTTCTGCTCCTATGTACAGAGAAATTTTGTTTACTTAGAAGAAAGAAGCTAAGCCTCACATTACAGGAACTAATCTTCTAGATGGAATCCAACAGGCAGCAAACAGATGGATTTTCTGTCGCTTCCTCTGGGTACTGCCTTCTCTGATTGCGTCCTTGTCTTCTTATCGTCCTTTTTTTATTTGACCGTCTGCTGCCTGTATTACCATGTGATTGCTTTCTTTAATTACGCATGGACAACATGAAGTGCCCCACCAACTGATCATATTTAATTTATTTCTAATTATACTGCTTTTTAAAATGAACCTGGCACACTCTAAGTGTAATTCTTCTGTTGTTGTTGTTGACTTTGGTGTAAGTCTGTGGGATGCTTATGGCAATAGCTAAGGAAATACAACTTTTTTTAACAGAAAATCTGAAGTGAGTCATGGGCTTGTGTTACAGTTTTGTCATTCTGACTAACCAGTTTGAAGGCCGTCCTGTCCTGCTTTTGCTATTTCTTTCCATTTCTCTTTACTCCTGGCTGAGTGGCACAGACATCATTATACACTTTGAGAGGATGCATTGGAGTTGTTTCTCATTACGCTTGATCACAGGTCACTTGTACCAATAGCCCTGAGGAACCTGAGAGCAATTGTCCCCTCAACACCAACCACTCTCTAAAGCAGCTTAGAAAAACATTTTTCTGCTTTTTGTAAGGGTTAGTCCCTTTTGGCCTTTGCAAACTAGAACCTCTGACACTTCATTCTCACCTGTGCCAGGAAGTATTGTATATTCTGCATTTAGGGCTAGATTTTAGTTGGCAGGTGTTCTTTCCATATGGCATTTTTTTCTACACCGGGTTCACATAAAGCTTTAGAAATTAAATCTTCTCATTTCCTTCGATGGATTTCATAGTAGTTCCACTTTATGGAAGGGAAACAGCGGCAGTTGGAGGTGACATGAGAGAGTTTGAAAGGCAGCCAGCTCCTCTGGGTAGGTAGCCTCCCTGAAGACATCTCAAAACCTGCTCCTCACCGTTGGCTTTGGCTGGGGCAGCTCAGCGGTGATGCACCAGGAGGTTACTGGTATTTGATGTTCGGGGAGCAGATCTTGCTTGAGACCATTAACAGCCAGTTTGGGAGTCAGGCTGAGCTGTCTCCAGCATAGTTCTTATACAGTTGTAAGGCAGAGCCTAGAAACCAGCTTTTCTTTCTTAGAGTTTCTAGAGCACGCCTCCCCTCCTTGGGGATCTGTGTGTTGCATGATGCACTGATTTAGTTGTAGGAATTATATTGGCAGACTGTGACATTCCATTAATCAGGTAGGTCATATACAGAGACCTAACACAATAACATCCCTGTTGTACACACAAGCACATACACACACACACACACATGCACTAAAAAGATGAATTGTTGAGTGATTCAGTTTTCATCTGAATTAATGTTTTCATTCAAGCTGTGGCTCTGCTCATGTGAGGAACACTCCTGCATTTCTAATTTCCTTTTTATGCTAAAATCTGCTGGCAGAAGCCAGAACAGCTGAAAAGAGGACAAAGGAAAGGGCTTGTGGAGGAGGTGGGAAAAAAACATATATTCTGTCAAACGCAGTTAGACTGTCACTCGGGGGGTGGGTGAAAACAGACGGCTGATCTGTGTGATGTGAAAGTGAGCCCTAATGGGGGTAGGAGAGAGCACCAGGCAGATGGTATGCGGAGCCTGCTGCTGCTTATTGCATTGATCTTGTGTCCCCGTTACCTTGTGCCCCTCATCCCACCCATTCATTTCTTTGTTTCACTGATCCTAGATGTGTATTTACAGCCCCTTGCTCAGCAGAATCCCCTCTCCAGCTAGACTTCTAGGTGATGCTGGAAGAAATATATTGTGTGTTTGTAGCTTGTTTAAAATACTGTACTGTCCTTTGGTATTTTCATTGTTTTCATTACCTTGTTCACAAGTTATTCCCTATTGCATTGTTATTGCTTTTTGCATTAAAAGACAACTTTTGAGTAGGTCAGCTACTGCATGGGAAGTAAGATCGCTGACCAAACCAGTGTACATATTCAGTTTACATCACTAGAGTGACTTTGTAGTCTTTCTATTATCTTAAGAAATATTAATTATAATTAATTAATTGAGGATGGGTCTGAGCTAAAAATAGATGTAGAGAACAGAGCTGAGGAAAATAAGAATTTCATTTTGTGAAAGACATTGCCCAAAAAACAAGGATGACTTCCTGTTCAACTCCTTGCCCCAGTCACTGACTGAATTAGTTCTTCTTCACTTGGGAAGAGGAAGACCTGATTTCACCTCAGTCCTGTAAAGGATGTAAATCCAGCTCTACCATATTCTAAGATAATGACCAAATCTCCATGTTTCAAGCTGTTTCTAAGTGCATGTCTCCCCTAGGTGTGACAAGAAATTCTGGACTGGGTGTGAGTAATGCTCCAAAGGAAAATTTTATAAGATCCAGTAGATCTCCAGGAACACTTTTGGTTTGGTGATTCAGCACTTTCTGAAATGCTCAGTTCATCAAAAACATCACTGATTGGCTCCACATGAACTTTCTTTCAAAAAGAAATCTCTTGACTGGTACACTGAGCAGATTTAATCTTGTTATCTGTAGGAGAAAATCGATACAGTACCTCCAGCCATGATGCCTGGCTGTCTTCAGAGTAACTGCATTATAAATGATTCCAATGAATATTTATGGAGAATGCTTTGCAGTTTTTACTCACTTATAATCTCTGAGTGATGATCTAACAGGACTGGTGTAACTGCTCTTCCATATGTCCTGGTGATAGACATTAATAAGTGCAATAATGCATGAACAAAATCTGTGATGATAATGTAAAGTCTTTTAAGTCTACGATCTCTACTACCTTGACTCTATTTCACAACACTGTGATCCTGCAAGAGAAGACAATCCCATCCTTCAGAAAAATAATTAAAAAGGGAATGATGTAATAGATAGCTTTCACTAGTATCAGAACTCACCAGGTCTTCATTTAATGATACAGACAGGGAATGTCAAAGTCCATTCACAAACACAGGGAGCAGCAATTCTCCTTGCCTTATTCATCTGAGGGAGATGGGACCCTGAACAGCGAAACAGTTTTGAGAAAGAGCTACACTGGGAAAGCTCTTCAAAAATGAGTGCTCATAAAATATCTGTGAGATGTTTTTACTTCATTATTATGGCTGACTCAGAATAATGTTTTACTTGTTCTGTACTTCTTAACAACAAAACTTGCCTTCAAGAGTGCAAATGATGTTAACTGTTGGGCTGTTTGCCTTCTGGCACCAGAAATAGGCCGTGCAGTAACATGATGTCTCTGTGCAGTTCTGGGGAATGACTTCCTAAAGGAGCTGAGTGTAAGAAAGCCCAATGTTTTGTTTGATACTCATGCTGCTGTTTCATCCTGCATCATTAGCCTGTCCCAGTTTCCTCTAGTGGAAAAGGGTTATTTCTCATCTAGCCAAGCAGTACCTTCTCAGCATTCAGCAAGGGGAAATGGAAAAAAAGACAGGGGTATTTGTCAGGAACAAATCAGAGAATGGTGGGGAAAAGAAGATAAAACGCTTTCCTGAGTCTCCTGAGATGCCCTTAAGACTGTGAATCTGGAGCTCACTGCAGCAGACTTACGTCCACGTTTGAGGAGATTTGAAATTGAGTATTATGGGCCTTGTCCTTTCTTGAGCAAGAAGCAGCTATGGCTCAAACCCAGCCACCTCCATTTCAGTCTCCACCCTAAAGCTAACCCCTCTCCATTGCAGAAATCAGCTGAAACAAACATTTCTTCATTTTGTGATTCTGTACATGAATAATGGCAAAAGACAGCACATAAATCCCCATTACAAAACCAAACCGGTTGCCCTCATGCAGTCTTTCCTTTGCCAGCATATGGAAACATTGAACAACCCACCCTTCAGGACATCTGTAGATGTAGATTGTTATATGCTGAGACAGGATAATGCCCAAGCAGAACATGTTCAAGCCGTGCAGCCTTGATCAGCAAGATTACATCTGACTTACAGTGATTCCCCACTCTCCTGCAAAGCAACATCAACTCTTTCATAAACAAAAAGCACCACCAAACTATAAGGAGGTCTAGTAACACAACAGCGTTCACATGAAATGTACATTTCCAAGTGTAAACTGTACAGTTCTGGCAACATCTTAGCCTCATGGGACATTTCCATGCTGGTCTGGAAAACTTGATCCCATATTTCTCCAGTGAATATGATTTCATATTTCAGAAAAGTGCCCATATTTCAGGTTTGCTTTGCCTCAACAAAAGAGAAAAATGTAGCAATATTTTTCATTTTTTGTTGGAAATGTATTTTCATGGGATATTTTGCTCAGTAGAAAGAACTCTTTTGCCCAGGCATGCCTTTTTTTTTATTTATTTATTTATTTATTTATTTATTTATTTATTTATTTATTTTCTAACTGCAATACTTGAAGGCACTACATCAGGGTCCAGAACTTCATCAAAGAAAGGAAACAGCCTGCAATTTCTCAAGAGGTGTAGCTTAAAACAAAGCCACCAGAAAAACTCTGACTTCACCCTGTGGGAGCCAACAGATTGCACTAGGGAGAGCCATGGGTACAGAGCAGCAGCCAGGTCTGGGGGAGCTCCACTGGCTATTCGTCCTCATGATCTCAGCCACCAGCGAAGAATGTGCTTTGCTTCTAATAATTGGGGTCTATGGGTACAGAAAATAAAGGGCCATTTCCTAGGTGACTATGTGCTGTTGGCATCTATTTATTTGCAGACAGTGCCTGCTTCTGAAACTTCAGGGTCAAGACTTGGCAAAGTTAGTTTTTTGCTAATAAAGAAAAATGAGAGGTGCCTAGACATACCCTACATGCAGAGATGAGCACAGCCTATTCCCAAGTTGAATATGCATGTTGGGGTATGATATAGCAACTCTAGCTTTTTTCCTGTCTGTTGGTTTGTTCTTTCCATCCCAGTGACTGTTTTCATTTATGAAAAGGGAAAATACTGGACTGCGAAATACCACCAGGCTGAGTGAGATGCTAACAATATTGCATGACTCTTAACCTGTCTGGAGCATCTCAGAGGTCAGACTATGGGACAAGTCTCTTGCTGGTTTGTGCTCATTTATGCATTACACTCAAGCGGGGGGAGAAGCAACATCATCCAGTGCCCAGGTAAAGTAAGTGTTGTACAAGTGATGATGGAGGAGGCTCAGCCCTGCCTCCACTGCAGGGTCACATTTCTCAACCTTTTCAGTGCTGCTTAAAACACATGGTGCAACAATCCAGTATGTTACATTATGTGTCGGAAGAGGCCTCACCCAGCAAACTGTCCTCTGACAGCTGTGCTGAATGCTCCAGCCCACGCTGAGCGCCACTGCTGTGTGGACCACAGCTGATGCACTGTGGTGGGGATGGGGGATTCGGGAGGACAGAGTAGAAGAGGAGGGACAGGAGAACAGGGGGGGTGAAAATGATGAACAACCAACAACATGAGGATACATGGGGAAAGCAAATTATCCAGAGCCAGGGGTTTTTTTTGTGTGTGTGGTTTAATGCTATACCTATATACCCATATAGTTAGGCCATACACATGTATATACATAAACCTATTTATAATATAGCTAGGTCTTCTGCATTTAGGGCTTAGAGGTGACAATCACTTGCGTGAAGACAAGTATCTGTAGAAGTTGTTTAAAGAAACTTCCTCTCCTACAGAGAAGGGAGCTGTATCTGCTGTTCCCCATGGGCATAATTTCTCCCTTTTATATCTGGTGACCTTTAGTTGTAGTGGTGCTGGCTGCTTTGAGGAGGAAGCCCTAAAAGCTTGCTATCAACAGGCTGTAGTTACAGAGCCATGTATATGCATGCCAGGAGGCTTGCTGCTTTCCCACTGATCGTAGTCTTGGGTATCGGCACTGACAGATTCTCAAAGGAATATTTAACACGTGTGTCCTGTGCTCTGTTGACATCTGTCTAGGATGCAATCTCAGAGGAAGCAGCCATGGAATATTTGCCATGTAGCATTTGTCTGCTTTATGCAGTCTCAAAAATGGGTTGCAACATGACAATCCTGAATCCTTACAGCTTGGGAGAGAAAGCTGTGTAGGAACAGCTGTATAAGTTATGTAGGAATAATCAGGTCCCTTAACAGACTCCACTCATTAGCTCAGAGGAGCAAAACATTGCCTGCATACCCCAGAGTATGATAATCTAGTCCCATTTGACTTCAGACTCTCAGACATCCAGGATCCCAAATAATAGATGATCTGAGACAGAGGGGTTCAATTCACTTCAGATGTGGAAAAATAAGAATTAAGGTTTCTGTCCTGATCAAGGTCAAATGCTTCCTAATTGGAGCTCTGCATAGTCTCCTGGAAACCCATGGCCTTGTGAAAAAGCATATGGAGTAAACAAGACAGTGGAGATCAGAGAGGTGGGACGGAGGGAGCGACACAGGGCTGAAATGTGGTGCTCTTCATCCTTTTGTGTTTTACCTATGATTACATGTTGTGCAGACAGCACCACACACCAGCTAAGCTAGTATAGTCTCTTGCGTTTCATGGTGGCAACAAAAACCTCTCCAAAAACCTACATCTCTCTTTCCAGCTAGGTGTATGTAATGCTCTGTGTTATTTATGAACTTGCCCACAACACACAGTAGAATGAATTCTCTTTGGGGGCTCATGGTTCAGAGGGGATGGCGGCTTCCTTTGCTTTTCCTTACTCTTTGTCTGAAGCACCAGAAAGCCTCATAAATTGCAGGAAGCAGTCAGAGCCAAAAGGTTGCTGCTGATGATGGAGAAACAGTTTGCAGGAAATAGGACATGAGGTTCAGCAGGGCAAAGGAGTCCACTCAATTTTCAAAAATACACATTGTGATTAAAAACAGCTTTATGGCTCACCCAACATCTCCCAGGGCCAAAGCCACTGACAGCGCAAGCCTTGGGAAGGGGTGTAGTTGGCATGGAGGCAAACTGCCCCCCCAACAGGCACTGCGGCTGGATGTGACAGCCCCTCTGAGTGGCATCTGTAGCCCATGGTGTGCACGCGTGTCTTGTGTCCACACCACTTACAAGACACTTTTTTAATGTAGCTTGAGCTCATGGTGCAGACAGGACTGTCAAAAAGGAGGAGCTGCTGTCTCTATAGAAATAGCATCCTCCTCTGTGTGGAGGATCAAGGGATGCCAAAGATTTCTGCAAAGTGTGTCTGTCTGTCTGTCCTGGAGAAGCTTCTTCTGTCACTGACAAGCAGCCAAATGTGTGAAAAAAAATTCTGTCATCAATATGCAGCAATGCTCCCATAACTGTTTCAGAGAAGAATGATGAATAACGTGTCCAAATGAAGCCACTGGGGGAAATTAAACTGCTTGTAATGACCTAGATTGGAATTTGGCTGCAACACTGGGACTAATGACTTGTTCTCCTGTGGAAAGTGGCAGGGGAGCTCATCAGAGATGATCAGCTCGCAGCCGCCCTGCAAAGGCAGCTCCAGGTGGTGCCTCTCAGCCCTGTCCCATGACACTGCTTACAGCAGACTTAGGTTTTGGGTTCATGAGCAGAGCAAGAAAGTTTAGGCAGATGGATAAGCCAAGGCATGAAGTTAGAGGCTGCAATGGAATATGGGAGCTTTTGTTAGCTGTAGCATGTACAGTGCATTATGTTTCACATGAGGGCCTAATAGCTTTTAAATTAGGTGCTTTAGGATATGGTCAGATGATCACAGGTGAAGGAGTTAGTGTGTTTTAAGAGGTACTGCTCATTACTACAGATTTCCATTGCTCATATGGGACAGAGTAATTGACTGGAAGTGTGTTCCTAGTCCAATGCAATGGGAAATTTGATTATTTTCAGAGAGCTGGTTACCAAATCTTTCACAAGGATTCTGAAAGTAATCTTAATACTCAACCGACATGAGATTCTTCAAACTTAGAAATACATTGGGTGTAGATTGACCCATTTGTAGGTCATGCAATCTAAGTTTTAAATCTTATTTAAAGATAATGGTAGAACCTGTTACAGAAGGAGATCTGCAAGCATAGAGATGTGATCTGCTGTACCAAGGAATATGAACTACCATTAATGAATGCAAAGACTGCACGTAGTTTACATGATGTACAGGCCTGATGCTCAGTATGATCCACTAAGTTGCAGCATCATTACAGAGCTATGAATCCGATCCCTTGAAGTAACTTCTGGGAGCTTTGGGCCACGTGTATTGTCCCTGTGCATAGGATAACTCAGCCACAGATGCCATCGTGCATTAGATCATGGGACATATAGAAAGATCTAACCATCTGCAATAAAACCTGTGAGAAAGGAACAGCAAAGAAATTATATACTGACTCTGAGATGCCCATAGGAACTATTCTCTCAAGCTAGGCAGAAGGCTTCCAGTCTAGCTTGCTGCTGAAGCAGACTGAAACCTCTTTAAATGCAGCTCAGAATGATTTTCTTACATTCTTGCTCTTGAATGAGTCTGTAGCTATACCAGGTATCACATATTTGGGCTGCAGTGATTAATTCTCGCTGGGTGAATACCACTGATCTGTGCTATGGCTGACTACTTGTTTCTGAGATTGAACCACTAACTTCCATTAATATTCAGGCACACTGAATTCAGATGTGTTGTTCCCTCCTAAATGCTCATCGCCAATGGATTTGACTGGAACACTTGCACAAAACAAGCACTGCAGGAAATGCAAAGAGATATTTTTATTCTGGTCAGAACTGAACAGAGAAGGGTACTCTGCAATTACCAGTGAGAAACCCCTGACAGGCCGATGTAATGGAAATCAGGGCTGTGTATATGTGTATGTGTGTTGGGTGAAGATACTGTGAATTCACAGCCACAGAGCTGGGCTTAAACCCCTCCAACCAAAATATATGCAGAATTTCTTAATGTTGCACAGCACTTTCCATGCTTAAAGCATAAACTGGAACGCAGGCAGCTGGGTGGCTGGAGGAGGGGGAAATTACATTTATTTCCTCCTGGCAGATCACTCCATTTTACGAGGGTTATCTGCTGCACTAAGCAAATATTTAAATAAGGTGGCCCAGAGAACATTACAGAAGGATTTACTACAATGCAGATCTCATCAGAGATTCATAGATTTTAGGGCCTGAAGATCACATTGCTCTTATTATTACTAATTCATGTTTATTATTGCAGTAGTGTCTGGGGCCAGCCATCCGCACTGAGGAACGCCTTGAGCAGGCTGGCTGCAGCCCCAAGACGGCTGATGGGGTGGGGCGGGCAAGGGGTGCACTGTTGGCTGATACCTGCCTGTCCCACACCTAACCATCACACCCTGCACCAGGCTGGTGACAGGGAAGCTACAGCTCCCTGTAGCACCATCCACTGAGATAAATCTGCCCTTGGCATTTAGACACAGATTAGGAGCTTGTCCCTGTGCCCAAACTTCATATACCCTAAAAGAACCCTGTTTCTCTGATTTTCTGTATGAGAAAAGCCACAAATTCCCCTGTTCTATTCACATCTTCTCCACATAGCCAGGAAGGAGACGAAACATTTGGTACCAGCAGTGACACCATCCTGATTTCCCTCTGTCCAGCTTGGAGTTGCTTCCTTGGAGAGCTCATTTTCCCCCCTTGGTCTCCCATGCTGGGCTCCTGGTAACGTCTGTCTTGCCGAGGGACCGCCTTGCTTGTTCTCCATGCAAAGACTGGGCTGAAACAGATATCACTGCTCAATTTCTCACCTTTCCCCAGAAAAAAAATGGTATTGAGAAGGGGATATTCAGACTCGCATGTGTATCTTGATTGCCCTCTAGTGCTGAGCTGCACCCTTGGATGGAATCTTCTGCTCAGACAGGATTTTGAGCTGCTGAGAAAATTCAGTTCACATTTAGGGTTTTATTTTGTTAATTAAAATGCTTATTGAGGACTGGAGGGAAGCTGCTGGCTAACCAAGAAGCAATATCCTGAGCCAAATAGCAGAAAAGCAGTTTGAGAGAGTGATTTCATCATCAGCCGATGGGAGATTGAACTCTGTGATGCAGATTATTCCATCAGTTAGTCCAAGGCAGTTTGTTAAGATTGTGAAGGAGCTGCCAGCTATTTGCAGCATTAAATATACTGCATCCTGGAGAATTCAAAGATCCTTAATGTGTTAGACCAGTCAATATCAATTTGTTATCTTATAGAAATACACAGGCTACCATCTTTATCAGACCCTGTGTTAAATTAAATACCTTTCCCTCCCAAACTCACAGCTCTCCATCTACAGTGTCATTTATAGTGCATTGTTTAATACCCCATAGCAAGACCAGCTTTCTTCTGTTAAACATGCTGGAAGCAGAGAAGTGCCTTTAAATAAATCCTGGTGTCTAAATCATCATTATTAGGCTTTGGAGTTGAAACAGGTGGGTAAAACAAAATTACTTGCTATTAGACTACCAGCTGTAGGACTAATCACTAATATTGCTTCTTGGGATCCTAAATATGTCCAGAAGAATAAGCTTCAGCTGGAAGGGGACTGCTTGCCCCAGCACTGTCTCATGTTAGGGAGAAAATCTCCTCTCCCCATGCCCATTTCAAGACTTAAATACATGCTTGGAACAGGTCCTATGTCAGTCCCACTTTTCTTGCAAAAATATTCTTTTTAGTCAAGAGTTAAACATCTCATTGAAACCTTGTTTCCTCCAGCCCTGGTACCTAACCAGGCTTACCAGGTCTATGTGAATGACATTCATTTTAAGATGTGAATCTTAATAGGCAAACTGCAACCTTACAGTCATCCCTGGAAGACTATCCTCCTTAAAGGTGGTCTTTAATGAATTTTCATGAAGGTGTTTTTATTTTAATCATATTTCTATACTATGAATCATCCTGAGGGCTCCAGGATGTTTACAAAAGCAAATTATTATGAGATTTTTTTTTATGCCCAATATGATGGAATCATGAAGATGGGTGATGAGAGCTCTGTTTTGGTAAGATCATGTAGTGTATGACACCTTCTTGTTTCAGATAATCTGTTCAAATAAGACTTGCTAAAATTAGTGAACAAATCATGTATCAAGCACCTTCTGTCCTTCTTATTCTTTATTTAATTATATTCACATATCTCTGTATTTTCTGTAAGCTTCTGTGCCAAGGGACAGTGGTTTTCCAGTTTGTGCTGTGCTTTCCGAAAAATCATGATTGTTATCTGCTGGCTTGTGAAAAAGAGGGAGAAATGTATGCGTATTTCACAAATAATTTACCTGGTTTCTTAAAATGAGAAGGTGGGGAAAGAAAACCCTAAAACCTCAGGAAATGCCTTTTGTATCTGCCATGCAGTGAGTGGACAATCTGTGCATTGCACACCCTAAAATCCCCACATATATTTAACAACAGTGGCCTCTGGTGGAGTTCTGTCTGAGTACTAATCATTTACTCAAGGCTGGAGACATCTGGGCTTGATGATAGTTCTGTGGTTATGGTTTGGAGCTCAGGAACACACCCCTAAGCATTGGTGCTTCCAAGTATGTCAGGTATTGGCCTTTCATTAATACTGACCCAATTTTAGCATGTGCCTCACTGTGTATTTAATGCTGCTGCATTCCTAATCACTTGGAGATTCATGGGTGACAATGCCTGAATACTCTCCTTCCTCCTCCTTCCTCCTAATATATCCAAAGGGAGTTTTGGGGGCATGACAGTCCAATGTGGGCTTTTCTTTTTGCCTAGACATTGATTTACACCTACCCCGTAGGACTTTATCTCTCTCAGATTTCTGCATCTCTGTTACATTTGGTAAAAATTCAAAAGTTACTGGGAGATGGGAGGGGAGTGGTGAACTGCAAGAGACAAAGATAGAGAGAAGAGCAGTTGCCTTTTTATTTCACTAAAAATCTTCCAGGGTTTGTGAACCACTCCAGCTACTTTCTTAGGCTTTGGTTCGGCAACCTGTTCTCATTCAATAAGCATGTAAGCATATGCTTACCCTTAAGTACCAGTTTACATCCCATCTGGCTCAAGTCAACTGCTTGTGTATGTGCTTTTCTAAGGGCAACCTATGCATCTGCTAAAATTCTTTGCCAAATTTCAGCCTCCATTTCTTGTTTGGATATCCAGACTAATTTCTGTGACTTAGATCCATGCCTTGCAAGGCTTAGTCCAGGACTTAAACCATTAGGTCACATTGCTTATAATACTCACCCGCACCCTTCTACATTTTAAAACACATTATGATAGTAGCAGAGCTTCATTTGATCTTATCACTGCAATGTAGTTGTAAGCAGCTGATCAAAGTGAAGTGTATTCTGTTTAATTAGCTTTCCCAGTGACCTGAGTATGCTACCATGAGAAATCACCATGCGTCACTAAGGTCTTATGTATCTGTAAAAAGACATATACCCCTCCCAGCATTAAGGAAACTGTCAGCATTCGCCCTGCAGTCTGGCAGATCTCTGGGACATGAAATACATTTCATGATATGCTATTCTTTACTCAGCCAGCACTTAATGACTGGAGCTTCAGGCCAAATACAGAATCCTAAAATGAGGCCATCAACATCACCCAATTACTGCTGTTATTAAAAATGCCAAGTGTAATCATAATAATAATTAGACACTTATTATGCAGCGCTGCCTCAGGAATATACTCTATGTGTGTAAGATGTCATGCAAGTCCTATTAGCAGAGCTGGGCAATCTCACCATCTCCACATTACTGTGTGAGATAAAATTCCATTTGAATGTGAACTGCCTGTGTAAATCCACTTTTCTCAAGTCTTTCACCTTCTGAGGGTTTATTTTTGTTTGTTTAATACTGCAACTGGTTATACCCTCTCTAAGTTTACGTCCTGCCACCAATGCCCACCAAGAGACTCTGAGCATCCAGAGAAATATCTCCCTTTGATCTGTTATTTATTATCAAACAATTATCCAGACAGACAAGTTACACCCACAGTCAGTTGGTGCCTCAGATGCCAGAAAAGCAGTGGTCCAGAAGAGAAGGAACACACTCCGTGCTAGATGCTTTTTATTGACTTCAGGCAAATACTTCCCCCTCCTTGAACTTCTGTTGGCTCATCTGTAAAATGGGCCTAGAAATCACAGTCATCTTTGTGAAAATGCTTAAGTAAAAGTCCTACTGAAATGTGCTAATTATAAATCTACTAGTCGTAAGTGTGCTAATTATGTTGAAGATTATCACGTCCACAGTTGATCTGTTACCAAGTTGCCATTTGAAATCCAGGCTTCCAGTTCCTTCCAAATGTATAGAAAGAAAGCTGATACAGCTCCTTTGTCCCAATCTACTGCATTGCGTACTAAGAGTAATCTCTTTGGTTTTGCAACATTCTAGCAAAATCACAGCTTTTGAAAGAGATTAGATGGCGTAACTTGGCTGCAGTGATCATTCAATCCTGGCATCTGTTTTATTGCTTTATGTATTGTGGAGTTAAGAGAGATTATCTTCTAATTATTCCCTGTAGTCTGCAAGACAGATGGAAAAAAAGCAAATTGTGTTTTATCAAGGTGATGCCATTATGTGCTCAAACTTCCATCTCTTTCTGGTCATTGTCCCAGAGTGACAGAAGCATGGGAATCATCTGCAGATGAGATATGGATCTCTAAGACAAGGGTCGATACAAGGCTCACATAGGTCATGCCTGCATGACTGGCCACAGCATAGTCAGGTCTTCCACAACTCTTACATTAGCTTTCTTTTTCCAACAGGGGTCTAATGGTCAGGAAAGAAAACCTGCTGAGTCCAGTAAGATCCTGCAGTCAATCTCACCCAACGATAACCTCCAGCAGAAGCTGTCTCAGAATAGTCTAGAGATGACATCTGAGATAACATCTCTGGAGTCAGGACTGCTGTACTTGCTCATGTATTATCAGGCCAGGCTAAAGTTATCTCTTTCCCCAGAGCATTCCTTGCTCTTTTTTCTGTTTCATTCTTGTATGTGCCAGGACTGTATATTGCTTATGAAGCATGGCTTAAGGCGAGGCCACGGTGGTCTTTTGGACCCACAGAAGCCACACAGGCAGAGATGGCCTTTGGGAAAAACACTGACCTCTGGTTAGAAAACTGGCTGACCTGGAGGAGAAAGAAAGGGAACAGGAAGCCATGGTGAGGCCCACACACCATCCTCACGGATAATGCTGGTACACCATGGGCCAGCCCATGGATGAGCCATGGGCTCAGTGAGTCCACAAAACTTATACAATAAGGGCTCTGAGCCCCTTACCGTGAGGTGTGTGCAAGCCTTCAAAGCAAAGGTGGGCTGTCATGATAGATGACTTTTTCCAGGAGTGTAAAAAGCAAAACAGGACCCTTCTTCCTCCCCTCCCTCACACCCTCCTGGATCCATGCCCACGGACCTCCTTCCCAGTGCCGGAGCACTGACTCCCTGCAATAGCTATGCTCTTTAATGGGTCACACTTTCCCTGCCTGCACCTATTGTGGACAAACCACCAGTGCCACCACAGCTTAGTCCAATGAGAATCAACCTCGCTATTTATTCTGGGGGTTTGTTTTCTCTCCCAGCCACCTGCCCTGCCTGATTTTCATTGGATGTTATCATCTTGGAAAGGGAATTTAGGCCTATCCTTTGATTTCCTGCCCAGCTTTCCATCTGAGCAGTCATGGTCTCTGTGATTTTCTGGGTAGGGAAATGCTCCATGTGGATTTGAGGTGGAGGTATCTTCCTTTGCCTAATAGGTTATTCCAAAATAGCTCCTACTCTGCTGTGGCTAAACAAAATGAAGCACTGCTGGGGGGACCAGGGTTGAAGAGCAAGAGGGACAGTACATATGATGGCAGGGCCCAGATGAAAGTAACAGTGAGAAAAACATAGTAGGGAAAAAACCAATCCAAAAAGAGAGCAAGAGAATGACACACAGATTCAGCTGGGAAAAATGCTGAGTTTATAATCAAAGCATTTCAGCTGAGTCCAAACTTGCTCCTAAATACAGCTTCATCTGTCCCCAACCCTTTTTGCCCCAAACAAGAAGCGAAAGGCTGGCCGTGGGGCATTCCTCCTTTTTCTTTTCAGGCAGAGGCTGCTAGTTCAGGGCCCACCCTCACCAGGTACATCCCCAGAGGGAGGGGACCTTGTCTGAATGTGCTAATCCCCAAAGTAATGATGCGTCCTGTGAGTTTCATGACATCAAACACTGGGAGGGGAGGGGGTAATTAGCACCCCAGTGACTATAGCAAGCCGTCAGCTGTAACGCTAGTTCTGAGCATGTGGCTTTTATTGGGTCATGAGGAAATGGTGTGGGACTGGTAGAGAAGGCTCCGCTCAGCAGGAACAAGAGAAATGGGCCAAATTAAATACTGTAATGAAATATCAATGAAATGGTAGCCCGTCTGGGGAAGGCTGCATTCACATCCGGGCCTGAGCATAGCTGCAGTGGGAATAGTGGGGCTCATGGAAGGCACCACCTCCTAGACCCTCTTTCCTATAAATCCACACCTATTCTTATCTATAGAGATACTTTTGTGTATCCAGGCACACATTTGTGTTTGCCCTTTACTTTTAGAATGGCCTGAAAGAAAATTCCCAGGGACCTTGAAGCTGTGGAATGAGCTAGGGTTTGGTATCAAGTCCTGTGGCAAGTACCATCTGAAGTAAAAGTCATGTTCACATATCCTTTGAGAGGAATATTGTCAGATGTCAAACTCCTCTTTAGTTATAGGAGGAGACAGCTTACTGTAGTTCCTTATCCTTTCTTATTATGGGACCTTCACAGAGGGTGGGCAGTCCTGCCCAGTGGTTAGAGCTAAGTCTGGAGTCAGCATGGAGGAGGGACACAGACAGAGTGATGGGGGCAAACAAAGATCAAGAACAGGAGCCTAAGACTTTGCCAGTCAAAAAAGGAGGGGAACAAGGAGTTCAGAAGCCAGACTGATGCTCAGAAACCCTACAAATGGTGGGTGCCAAGCAAGGAGCAGGCAGCACTCAAGCAAGACCAAGGCATGGCCCTTGGCCTCAGGAGTCAGCAGAGCTCCAGCCAAGGGTGACAATGAGCCACAGGGGCAATCAGTGGGAGTCCCTACACATCAGGCATTAACCCATCTCAGAGGCCAGTGCCTCTCTGGACAGGTTGGTCAAGCCCATAGCTCCAAGGGGGCCTGCAAGACTGACAGCTCATGCCGAGGCTGGAGGTGGTCAGGTAACCACCTGCTGATCCAGATACAAACTTGACACATAGGCCCAGTGCCATGAAAAATAAAACATGGCATTAACCAGTGCTGAGGGAACTCAGCCCTGTCAAGTGTTTTTTTAATATTATCCCTTTGGCTAGAGCATTGAGCAACAGTTTTCTAGGCCAAGCAAAGGAAAGCACATTGTGATGACCCAGTCTAGTGATAAAAGCAAGATACATATGAAAACCCTGTAACAGCTGAAGTACACACACCACTTATAGCTTCTCCACAATGATCGTTGTCCTTTCCCATAGCTATTTCTGCATGTACCTAGGCCATGCAGAAAATAAGAAGCACCTATGTGTCAGGCCTTTTCTAATGTCCGTTCAGTTTCCTTTGTCTCCAGGATCTGAAAGCTCTTTCCTAATCCTTGCACCTCCCTTGCAAAGCATAGCAAAAGCCAAGGGAATGGCCTGTTCATTGGAGGCTTCTGACCACTGGGCAACGTGGCTTCCTTTAGAGGAAACCTGCACAAGGACTATGGACAAAAAAGCCCTATTTCTAACAGAAGACTGGCCCATTGCAAAGTTGCTGAGAAGTAGATGTTCTATAAAAATGAAAGCGCCTCAGAGTATGTGATTAAATGAAATTATTTCATTTATCCAAGCAAACATTAGGAGGCTTCTTGACCGAGATCTGTAAGAATCTGTTTCTGAGTTTGGAGAGATCCTCTGGTTGAGCCAAGAGTGATGTCCCCAACTCTGACTAAGTCCTTTGACAGATGTTTGGCAGCAGTTTGATGAGGAGATCACACAGGTTTGCCAGGTCCTTGCATTCTGTGAGCCAATGAATTCAGCCTGCTGACAGCTGAAAAAGCAGTGTGGTTTGCAAGAGAGCAGCAAGGTGTATCAGCAGAGCAAGCTGTGGTACAAAATGAGTGGCTCGTAAGGCCACAGCAAAGGGAAACTGTGTGCACAAGCAGATGTAGGAGGTGGGAGGAGTGGGGTGAAAGACAAAGACAGAGGACCATTGGGGCACATCAGGGGAATAACGGCATGTGAGATCTGAGATCCTTTTAAAGAACTTCAACAGTACCTTCCAGAGCAAAACCACCTTTTCTAAATGAGAACTAAGTATTCTCACACTAAATACCATCTTTAATTTATTCTATATGAGCTCCGTTTGGTGGGGGGAGAGTTGTTTAAGATGAAAGCTAGTCATTGAACAAAATGAAATATTATTATATTAAATGCCACAAGACTGTGGTGGCCAAAAAGGTATTTGATTTCAAACCATGCCGCTCATGGACGCCAGAGCTTGCTTGCTTCTTTTTCTTTTTTTTTTTTAAGCTCACTTTGCAAATGTCAATCACAGCCCATGATTGCTATCTCATCAGGTTCGTGTCAAAACCTCTAACAAGTTGTACCACACAGGACACTGGACCCCCTCCGTGGCAGCTCACTGCTGGCCGAGGAATGATTTGAGCACAGAACAGGTACCCGACATGATACATGAACCGGACTGGACTTTCGCATCTGATTCTGATGAGTGCAAAAACAATTCAGTATTGACAGGCCCATCTATGCATACCAGGCTCAGGTCGTCTTCATTTTTCCAGTCAGAAACCAGAAATCTAAAACACATTTCTAAGCATATTTGGCTTTCCAGCTGAAGCAAGTGCTGTATGTCATCTCTTTCAGCAGTGCAGCCCAGCATGGGAGAGTTGCAAACACAGTGCTGCATTGAAACAAAGTTATCACTGACTTTATGAGATATTTGTATAACCTTGCACCTGCAATTAAAGAAGTTAAATGAAATGAATCATAAATTCATGGATTTTAAGGCCAGAAGGAACCTTCTTGATTATCTTGTCTGATTTCTTGGTATGGCATAATATAAACTGGAGAATTGCACCCTGAGGAACCTCTGTCTGGCCCAGAGTATCTATTTGGACTAGAAAGAACATGCCTTTCACAAATACACCCTTTCTTGGCTTTAGGCCTTCACATCTCTAGATAAAGGTATCACTGAAGATTTTGTACTGTGCTTCTCAGCTGAATTTTTTGGGCTTCAGCTTTGAGCAACTACATAAGGGTTTGGTCAGATAGATCAAGAAATATTTCCCTCATCTCTTCTTTCTGTAAAGATTCTTGTGATCAAATTACTCTTTAACCTCATCTCTATTAATAAATTAATCTTTGTTAATTTGGATGCTCATGATTTTGGTGGTCTTGAATACAGCTTAAGTTATCCTAGATCCAAAAGAAATGTCTTCATTAGCCTATGTAGTAGTCACAATACTTGGTTATTCTTGCCTCCGAACTATCTGTGATTATGCCATACAAAAATGGCATTGACCTGTCAGATCCAAGAAAAAAAATGTCCATCTAATCAATTTAATCTAATTCACTGTTCTGTGGCCCCTCTGCAAAAACACCTGTGATTTTTTTAGTCAATCAGAATAATTTGTACATCATTGCAAGCAAAGTTACCCCACCTGGTAAACTCCTTGCTGAACAAGGGTGTATTTATTGTTGCTAGATGACTGTTTAATCCCTTCATATTGTTTGTAATCTGGTACTGGATGAACATAACTGAAAAGAAGCAGCACAGTTTTTAATTACATCCACAGGCTTTTGATGCTCTTAAGAAAGGAGTGAGAAAGACTTGTGGAGTTAAGAACTAGGCCAACAGCATGGAGACAAGGTAGGTGCTTTTAAGGCTTCTCTTTCCTGAGCATATGAATTAGGTTTCCCTGCAGGCATCCCTGTCAGAAAAATTAGTCTGACTTACATAGAGACTAGATTCAGAGCAAGTTATCTGCTATGAAACAGCAGCAATTGAGTTTGGGGTAAATTAATTGAGACAAAGTGCCAGCCCTTTCCAAATCAATGGAAGTATCTTACTGCATCTTACACCCCAAATTAATTTGGAATATTTATTTATTTTCCAGAACCAAATCTGTAGTGCAAAAAATATCTTGACACTGAAAGCAAGAGGGGTGCAAACATAATATGTTTGAAGTCAGTGCACAGAGTACTTTCTCCTCTGCTGAGTTATCTCTCTCACACTCACACTCACACCGCAATGCAGCTGTGTTCCCTTGACAGTGTACACACTCCCTTATTTTCATATGACATGCAGACATGGGAAATCATGTATTGATCCTGTACATGACTGCCTTTTAAGAATAATATCCAAATTGTATAGCAAAAGCAACAAACAATTAAAAACATCGAATGACTGTAACTTGGTTACAATCATGGAAAGCACTGTCAGATTTTTAGTGAATTGTTTCCACCATCCAAATCAGCCTAGCTATACTAGACATTTCCTATTCTATAATCCATTATTCATCAAAGACCAACATGTAATGAAAACAGAAGTACAAACATCTGTTTTCAAGTTAGATCTTTTTGGAGACCTAATTCCTCTGAAGAACTTAAACCCAGAAGTCAAACATCATAAATAATTAGACAAAGGGTGCTGAAAATTACAGCAGTCGGGAATATCTCCAGTGCCTTTGTATGCATCT
Source organism: Pelecanus crispus (assembly GCF_030463565.1). Classification (NCBI taxonomy): domain Eukaryota; kingdom Metazoa; phylum Chordata; class Aves; order Pelecaniformes; family Pelecanidae; genus Pelecanus; species Pelecanus crispus. The sequence continues at coordinate 11,383,153 of NC_134650.1, read as the reverse complement.
TTGATTTTCCTTTCATGGGAAAACACTGGCTTTCAGGTAAGACATCACATAACATAAGCAGCTGCTCTAACCCATTTATAATTCCCAAGTGGGCTAATATTTAACCCAGTCAATTGTGTCTGCCTCTATACCTTCTTCTAATGACAAATAAAAGGCAGTTGCAAAGAGGAAGAGGGCTGTGATATTAAATACAGTTTCTCATGTGGAGGTATACCTCTACAAAGGGAGAACAGGGCAACTAGTTCAACTTTTAGTATCTCACTACCAAACATTTATGCTAGAACAAATCAGTTCTGCCTGAGATGTCCGCAGTAACCCACAGCTATCAAAAGAGTAGTAATCTCTGCGGTCTGCACCATATTTCTACACCCTTCAGCAGCTGAAATATGGAGGATAAGTGCATCAGGACACATTAACTCAGCAAGGAAACAGCTTCAGCCACAGTATTTTAATGGTCTAATATAAGGATGAGATGTTATTGGCTAAATTTTGCCATCAGTTATGTCTGTAAATACATGTGGTTTCTTGAGAGATAGCAGAGCGCAGCCTTGTCTTGTAAATATTTGGAGTATACATTATACCATATGATAGCAATTCATGTGTGACTTGCCACTTGTCCTTTTGAATAGGTGATTTTGCAGATGATGAGAGCAGTCCCTTGTCATTAGAGTTATGAAGAAAAGGACTTGAGGTATTCTACACTAATAGCCCCAAACCCCATATCACAGCAGCCAGATTACAAGGGTGTGGATATATTTAATTGAAATATATTTTTACAAGGGGATATCTCTTCTTCCTCATATGCCATACAGATCATTAAGGGCTTTATATTGTAACTTAATCTGACACCGAAGCAAGTCAAGTCCAACAACAAAACTGCAATGGCAATTCACTTCTATTTTACTCATTTTCTTCAGCAGAGGGAGCTTGAGTCTACAGCAAAGTGCTGTTGCCTTCACTTTGACAAGTTCTCCCCAGCCTGTCATCGTTAGAACACCTCAATGCCACGGATATTTGCAGGTAGATGAGTGGCATTTGGTAACAGCTTTGAAAAGCTGCGCTGCCCTCTGGATCAGAAAAGGATCAAGCGATCCAATATGTGCTGGACCCATCCAACCCACAGCCCTTTTCCAGAGGGACTCCATGTTGGGTTCAAGTCAAAGAACAGTCTGAGATGGGGGTGAAACCATGTGAAAACTGGCTTTGTGCTGATCCTAGGCTTGGTCAAGCCAGCACAGGGCAAAACCTAAGTGAAATTAAGTAGCCAAAGGACTGGTATGAATTGTACCAGGGATGGGATTAAGTACCCTTGTGCAGCTCAGTGCCACCCCTCAGGGATTGAGGTTGAGGATGAAGGTCTTGCATGGAGCAGGAGGAGGGTCACCAGCCATGCTGAGAAAGGTGGCGCAGGGAATCAATCTAAAAAGCAGGTTTCTTAGGAAGCTTTTCTCACTACAGGTTGGCACAGCAGTGCTTGAGGGTTGTCCTACAAAGCACATGCAAGCTGTTTGCATTATTCTGGGGAAGCAGGTACCAGAGGGACTGCCACAGCAAGTGCTATGGGCATGTTCACCCTGCTATAAGCCCACTGGCCGGCACTCATCACCCCTCCAGCTGCCTTGGTCTACAGTGTTTAGCAAAGGGATTTCTGCTTCAACCACAGCAAATAAAACAGCAAGTTCCCCAAGCAGCTCTCATCAGTCACATTGTGCATTGGATCTCAGGACCCCTTGGAGGATGGTTCAAAGTCATCCTTTGCAGTGGTCAGTGGCTGAGCAAGGCATTTGTGTGTTGTCATTTCAGTGTGAAACATTGGTCTGAATGTTTTAATGTTTGTAAACATAACAGAATGCAATTAGTACTTGTAACTCATCCCTGAGATAACTGAGCATGGGAATATACATTTCAGAATAGAAAGTTAAGCATGCAGGTATTAAAATGACTCCAATAAAAATATATGCTGAAAGAATTAGAAACAAACCCCATAAGATTGGATTCTTAGACCTTTATCCTATGCACTAGAGAAGTAGTTATCTGATTTTATTCCTCTAAGAGGCCGTGATCCATGGGAAAATACTTCTATAAAACAACCATTAACTAATTAATAACTTTCTGGCTTGAGTTGCCTACTTATAATCCATCTTTTCCCACATATTCAAGTAAGTTAAAGCTGCATAATTCTAACCTCATATCCACTTAATGGGCAGCTCATTTGTTGTGATGGAAGAGTCCTTGAAGAAGTGCCTGCGACCCACTTATTTTCAAGGTAAATGAAACAAACTGCAAATCAAGGACACCATTAAAGCTTGCCCATATAAAGCAAGGGTCTGGTTCAGGGCTGTCTGATTGAGTATGCATTGGATCAAGCCCAAATTGCAATTGGTTTGCATATTTCCCAAAGAAATGCCAGTACATAAAATGCCCAACAATGCAAATAGTTTGTGTTTTTTTGTTTGTATAATTTAACAGAGGGTGGCTTAAAAATGAATGCACACAATAGGATTATACAATATTCTCAGGGGTTCAAACAAGTTGCTGTCTGCCTAAGGGAAGGCCGGTCTAGTGATTAAAGCTTAACCTCCAGGGAGGAGGAAATCACAGTTCTATTCCCCAAATGGCTGCATATTTGTGAAGTCACCAAACTTTTCACACCTCTGCCCTCCAAACGGGGACAGAGCCTATTTACGCAGCTTCACCAGCCCATCCACATTTGTATGTTGATAGCAGAGCAACAAGAGAGAGATGGTGTTGAAAGGCAAATTACCTTCTGACTTTGTTCCATATATGCATTTATATTTGTGCCATGAATAGAGCAGTATCCAGTGCACATATGTCTTTGCTTATAATAAATATTTTTTACCCCATCCATGCCTTGCCTTCCCTTCCCTTCCCCCACCACTCTCTGTTTTCTTAAGCATCTGTAGTTATTGTTCCCAAGAACATCTGAAAACAACGGGATGGCATCACCCTACAGCTCCCCTTCCCCTGACTCTCTTGAGAAGCTCTGTGTCGTACTGTCAGTTTTTTATATATTTACACCAACAAAGGAGGCCTGGGATGTGGGCTTTTTCGTTTATATGAGTCTCACCGCCACAGGGGGTATTTAACTTTCTGCCCTGGTTGCTGTAATTCTCTCTCCAGTGGATATACAGTTCAGATCAGGTTCCTATTGCTGTGATGACAGGCATTCAGCAGGCACTGTAATTGCAGAGTTAAAACAGCTCATTTTCTTACTGGCAAGCTGTAGTTAAAGAGGTGCTAGGAGGCAGCCTGGCTGTCTGCAGAGGAACTGATCAAAGCACTGAAAGGCATCTGGCTTGTCTCTGTTTTCTTTCACCACCCCCCTTGCTGATGGAGGGGAAAAAAGAGAGAAGGAGAGAAAAAGCGAATGAAAAAAAAAGAGAGAGGAAAAAAGAAGGAAAAAACTATTAAAAAGGAATTTATGAAAATGAATACTTGTCCCTTTCCTAAGGGTAAAAGGCAATGTCTTATTAAAGACACTAAACAGAGTTGGGTTAGGTCTATTTTTTTTAACTCTGTATTTTTTAATGAGAAAATTGGGGCTTGTGAATGTTCATTTGTGTCTATTTCCATTAGCTCTTCCCAGTAAGATAGCTAAACTGTTAGGTAGCACTTTTCACACTGCAGAGAGCGAACTCTCCCCATCTCTGTATCAGTGTCATCCTTCCTTATCAGACTCAGCTTTTTCTCCTGACCTGTACCCTTTCCTGAAGGACATACAGCTCTAGCCAGAATGCAATGGACAATGGGATTCTGTACCCTAGACTAACTGCAAAAGTACAAATGAAACACATTTTTGCTTTACTTTTATTTGTTCTAATTCGTTCCAATTCTTCCTGTCGTAAATTTCAGCAAATCACAAAGGAAAAGGTAAATAGAGTTGACAAACCACTTGAGATGTTCCTATGAAGGATAAAAGACGGGAAAAAACCCCAACAGCAGGGGAAGAGATCTATCAAACAAATTGAGATCAATGATCCAAAAGCCACTGAAAAGTCAATCAAAATGTTTCTCCCAATGAGATAAAGGAGCCCCTGGGCAAGGAATGGCTCCATTTCCAAATAATGAAGAGACATTACATCTTGGGGAAAAGCATCATTCAGGTGAGAAGAACTGAAATGTGAGAATCACTTTCTATAAGCTAAAGGGATAAAAGGTTATCAGGACAGTACGAGCTAGCAGCTGAGGGCACACGCTCTCCTCCAGCAGCTCTGCAAAGCTCCTGCCTTACAGGGGCTCTGAAAGGAAAAGAAATGGAACATGATCCATTACATACTATTTGACAACATTTTTCAACCAGGTTTCCAGGCTGGCACAGTGCAAAATCAGCGGGATTTCTGCTGTGTCTTCTGAGCCTTCAGTCATCGGAAACTCATCAGGGAGAAGGTTCATTTTCGCTTTTGCTCCCCTCGCACTTCATTATTTTCATCCACTATCTCTTGATGGTGACACCACCATCTTCCCATGGACAAAAGAGGAGTTCAGGGTCTTTGAAAGAAGAAAACAAACTTGGTAACTCAACAAGGAGCCTAGACAGGCAATGTTGCAAATTAAGTTGAAAGAGGCCCAGTTACTGCACCATTATTTGATTTCCCCTTCTCTAATCCCTTGCTTGTAATTAGCATAATTTATTAACATATTAGAGCCATGCATGTGAACCCTCTTTATAGTTGCTGAGTGCTCCCTGAGGCTGCCTAGTGAAAGCTTTTCCCCACTGTTTAATAATATGTTACATAAGGAAAACCAGCTTCTGATATCATTTAAATTATTACTTTCCTTTCTGCCTCTGAACACTCATTTCCTTTAAACGAGGTTAATTTCCTTAAAGAATGAAAATCCTCCGATTTCAGTTTTCCATTCATTAGACCCCCCTAGTTCAACATGAAAAAGTCACACGCCACGAAAGAAAAGAAAAAAGAAAAGAAAAACAAGAGAAGAAAAAAAAACCCATTGAACTTCAAACATAGCCATCCTGAGAAGGGTTTTCCTGTGATCCTGGCTCTTCCTCTCCTTTCTGGACTGAGAAGGGCACAATGCGAACTGTCAGGAGATAAAGATGGACAAGCCACTTTATATCAAACTAGTTTCTCCTATCCGGCATGTAAGGTCCTCTGAATGCTAAGGGCATTTTCAGAGCTGCAAATATGCAGAACTCCTCTGGAGGATCACACAGTGGTTTAAAGGGCCAACAGCCAAACACAGATTTCTTCATATTCCCCCAGACAGTTTCCTTTCTTTCCATTAATCTGTTGCTGATATTTGGGAGAGGATGGGCAAACAAGGCCACCCCTGTCCCCGCTCTGATCATCAGTCTGATGCGGGTCCATTGCTGGGTACCAGATGGCTGTTGCCACAGGTTTGCACCACCTTGAGTGCTTCAACTAACCTTTACCTTCACTCCTTGCTCTCCTGAACTAGACTTACTGCTCATGAATCAGCCCCTTCAGCTCTTTGCCATGGTTTTTTTTTTTCTTGCTGTTCTTCTTCCAGCTCTTCTGCAGCTCCCCAGTGCTGTGATAACCCAAACCAAGGGCAATTTCAAGGTAACTCAAAATGTCTGTTGAAATGTGGAATTTCCTTCTAGCTCCTCTGCATTCTGTGCAGAAATATAAATGCATTTTCTTCTTGATTGCTGGCTTAGGAGTTACCTATCCCTAAGTCCATGGCCAAGAACTAGCTAAGCAGAAGACATGCTCAAGAGAGGCAAAAACAGTGCTGTAGTTTTTGAAGTACTAGCCAAAAGTTGGTTTTCTGCTCCTCCTCTGACTGCTTATGTGATGTTTGGCTCACCCAGTATGTAAGTGCTTGACTGTAGCTGAGTTCAACGTGATTTAACTGCTAATACCTTTGAGGATTTAGGCCTCTGTTGTATTTCAATAAACTGGGAATAAAGTAATTTCTGCACCTTAAAGAACAGCTGTGAGCTATTAAAGCTTGTAGCTGTGTACTCTAGGTAGATAATACCTCCTCCTGTCATTGTAGTGAGCATAGCTCAGCCACAGTTGGCATTTTTAGCTGTAGAGTGATGCATAACAGCAGCATCATTCATGTTGATGATAATTTAAATACAGTGTTACCATGTTAACAATAAGGGCACCCTGTTTTTTAAAAAAATAAGTACCTAAAATAACAAAGCCTCCAGTGTCCTCCCACAGAAAGGCATTATAAACACATCATTTTGGAAATAATAAGAACAGAAAGAAACTCTGAAGAGAACCATGTGCTTGCTGCTCTGCAGGCAGCTTTGTGCCGGACACCTGTCAGACACCAGTGGTGCACTAGGATGTGTGCAAAGTTTCATTAAGCAGTAAATAATTATGTGGGCTGGACAACATTTCTGCTGAATTTGGAGCAAAATTTGGGGTCAGAGCTTGTTTTCAGCCCCAGCTAACCTTCCTCTAAGGAAAAATGAGCCTTAATAGCATGAAATGTCAGGAAAATTATGTTAATTTGCAGAGTCAATTTTTTTCAGGACCTCAAAGAAGTAAGTGAATGCTACTGTTGTTATTACTTGTTTTTTTATCACTGGGAAAACCCAAGGACAATTAAATTAACTTGCTGGAGATCACAATGCCAGAGATACAAGAAGAAGACATGTTTCCTGACTGATGCTGGAGGTGTATTGAATTGGGGATTTTAGGGGGTGCTTTTCATGAGAAAATGCCAGTTTCTTGAAACCAAAATTTCTGTGGAAAGGCACAGCCTGTCTAACCAGGAATAATTCTCCCTATAAAGAAGCAGCTTTACCGCAAGTGGGAGAAATTTAGGCTCAGACAGAAGGATTTGGATTTGTCTTCCCTTCCCACCCAAAGCGAATGCCACTGGGCCCCAGGCCCCTCAAGGGAGCAGGACTTATGTAGCTTCATGTCAGCGCAGAATGGGAAAACAAGTTCCCACCCCACTCACTGGTTTTTGACTCCCAGCACTTGACTGAACTAGAGTCTATGCTCTTCTCTTCTGAACCTGATTTACTGTGTGGTATTTATCTGATTTAGGGTTGTTCTTCTTTTATGCTCTCCTCAGGAGCACTGATGTCTGGGATGTTGCAACATATATAAAGCTTTTGAGTGTATTTATGTGTATTGAAATGTACTTTTTATGGTACAGCTGCACACGCCCTTTCCACTATTCAGCCTCCTCTCCTCCCACTTAAAAACAAGCCTTTTGAAAGCAGAAGGGAAGAATAATTAAAAAAAATTGTAATTTGCCTCAGGTAATGACATGATTGAAACATCACCATTTTGTCTGGAGGGTCACAGGACGGCTTTATGAGAAAGCTTTAAAGCTGCTAGCTCTAAAGAACCTTTGATATTTCACCTTTTGTTGTTGCTAACATATTCTGCTTCCTGACTCTTGGAAACAAAGCCTGCACTGAGGGCCCTGTCGCTTCAATAAATTTGGTGCCAAACTTGCTATGCCATGGGGCAGTTTGACAATCTGAGAAGATTGATTGAGCACATACATTTGAGATCTTCCAAGCCGTTTAATTTATTTAGATACTTAACATGAAGTAGACATCATGGCCCCTTAGTCAGCTTCGGGAATGCGATGCTTGATCTTATATATTTCAGCTAGATGTGGTGTGGTCCCTGTGTGGTGATCTAGGTTTTGGCAAGAAAAGATTATGCTAACGGTGGTTCATGTTTCATCATAACAGCTAGAAACTAAAGGAAAAACCTACCTGATATACTGCAAAGTACTTACGGTAGCATTAACTGTAGACCTGATTGGACAAAACTATTTTCCCACTCTTTAAAATACAAAATAGTCACTCAGAACTAGGAATGGAGATTTCTGTAGCTTTGTTGTAAGTCATCTTCTCTGTTTTTAGAGAACCAGGAAAGCATGACAACTATTCCTCACTTAAGAGTCCATATCACACCATTTCCTTGATAGTCCTGTCTTTTACAGTGATCATGAACTTATATTTTATAGATCTCGATTTTTCACAAATGCGTTCAGTTCCCAGAAGTGCTTAAATCTTGTAGACAGGAATAGTTCTCCATTGGTTTGTTTCTAGTAGGTTTTGAAACTATTTGATACTTGGTTGTTAATGGTCAAACAAAGTTATTTCCGATCAAGCAATGGTAAACCAGAAATGTAAAAACAAATCTCAAAATTAAAATTCAGGGGGGCATAAACTCTACTAAAGTAGCTGTAAGAAGGTTCTCTGCCTATGTTTCCCAGATATGTTTCACTCAACAGCAGCTCATAGAAATGTTTGCAAGAAACAGATAAGATGGATCATGAGTATAATTGAAAAGAATGTGAGGATTTTACTTGAAAAGACATTAATGGGTAGTTTCTAAAATCATACTGACATTTCTACTTGTACAAGAGTCTATTTGAGGAAAATGTCTGGGTATTTTGTAAGATGCAACAGCTTTGGAAAAAACCTAGAATTTTGCACTCTAGCCAAAACCAAATGAAGACAAATGAAAATGGAGTGGTGCTAGCCAAATGAAGCCAAGTCAAACCATAGACACTATTGGGACCTGTCCATTACAGGCTTCTGGCAAAGATTCTTAGCAACTAAAAAAGTTTCCACCATTGCTTTTGCAAAGTGAATGGTCTGGGCCTCAGAAAGGGCTGTTTCTTGTGGAAATACTTAGCCTTTGGGTCCTGGTGGAAAGTTGCCTCTGCTGAGTTTGGCCAGAGCCTCCATGACTTTGCCTAGAAATTGTCTTCACCAGCCACCAAATAAGATAAATGAGAAGCTGGGGCTTACAATGTAGCTACTGCTGTCTTTTGTGATACCAATGAGATGGCATTGTTCTGCCACATTAGAAGAATAAACAATAATTATTATGCATTATATATATGTTTACCATCCTGGGAAAAAAAGGATGCCTTACCCCCTTTTGATATAGAGTAATAAATTATTTTTCTCTTTTTTTCCTGGACCCACCCAAACTCCTGGAGGCTATCTTCTGTAAAAGAGGGAAGTACAGGCAATTTATGGAATACATGAATTCTATTTTATATATTGTATTGTCAGATACACTTAGCAGAGATGGATACAAAACATCTGATGGAACTGGCAACTAATTCATAGGTGGGATACTGATTTTTGACCATCTGGAAGTGATTTGGTCTTGGTTTTAAATACTAATTTTGTGTCTTCCGGACAGGTTTATACTCAAACCATAGAACGCAGAATTCAGGCCTCTTTATAACCCTGGAAGATGATGACAACTGGCTCTAAGGCATCAGTGGGGCCCTCTGGACAGTCTAGAAGCTGCCATGAGTATTGCCCCTGTTCGTAGTATCCAAGAAGAATGTCCACATACTTAGAGGAGGGTAGATGGAAGGTTTGGATATTGATGCAGACCATCTCAAATATCTTTAGCTTTCATATCAGTGTCTATGCCAAGGATTCACCTGTCAGGACTGTTGTGACAGAGAACTGTAGGCCACAGAGCTGTTCTCAGAGGTCACAGGGCTCAGGCTGTGCATTTTCCAGGACTGCCATTGCATACATGTTTCTACACACAAGAGACCATGCAGCATGGGAGGGAGTTATAATCTGGAGCTTTCCTAAAGGATGTGTAAAAACTCATCTTTGATAATTTAGGAATAAGTGAGAAAAACTGCAATAATAACTGTACTTGTTAGTGATTAATGTATTGCTATGGAGTTTCTGTAGGGAGGTCCTCTGGGTATTTTGTTCATTGCTTTACCCAGCATGCTCCATATCATCAGTGTTTGCCCTCTTTGAGCTCTGCCCTGGCTATGATATAAAGAAAGGAGGGTAAAGAAATCAAATGCCATGGAAAACAAAAGTGGTCTGATGTATAGCTATAGCTAGCTCCAGCTGTAATAACAGGATTGTGGGTTTCCAAATTTTAATCTCCCAAAAGAATCTGTATCAAATTCTTCAGCCCAGAGGTCAAAAGGGATTTTAGTAATGGAATGGGACAACTCAGCTTGTAAAGTCTTCTGGGCAAAGACCTTGTGCACTCTACCTGGACATGTCTGTGGAATATTTGTCCATGAAAGATTCTTCCAGGGCACACAGGAATAAAAATAAATAATAGTGACTATAAAATCATTTTATGCTTTTCTGTCTTCTATCACATCACTAGGGGCAAAGATGACACAGTCTACACAGGAGGCAATTCAGACTGCTGATGTAGCAGGCAGCATGCCCAACTTTCCCACTGGACAAATAGGTAAGCAGATGACATATGTTCTTGAGCACAGCCTATAGTCATAGTACGAAAACTGCCTCAGGAATGTTCTCTGGATTTTGTCATTCTGGTGGTATTTAGACACAAAAGAGTGTGTGAATTAGAAATACAGTCTGGGCAACTTCAGAGTTTCAGGATGTCTGTTACTAGTAACAAGTTGAAATACAGTTCTATAAGTTGTTTGAGAAAATGTGATGTGAATCCCAAGCAACAAAAAGCATGTGGAAAATAAATGATGCCTCCAGTCTCTCAGGACTGCTTCTTTATCATTCTCTGAGTCCTAAGAGAGCATCCAGAAGGACCTTCCAGAACCAGGCCAGCAATGCAAGCCATTCCTCTGCAAAATAGAGCTTCTCACATCCCAGCCCATGACATGAGCGATTGGTCCAGATGGGCTGATGTGAGAGAGAGGACAGATGACCAACACCACTTCTGTGGTCAGATACAAAGAAAGATAAGTTTTCCATTTCACACATAAATGCCTCTCTCTGCAGTGCTAGGAAACCTGGGATACATTTCCTGTGCAATATCAGAGAAAGGCAGGTAGAGTAACAAGATAAATGCCACTTTGAAAGACAAGGGGTGAGGCATATGTACTGTAATGTCTGCTAGGAAATATAGGCTTGTCTTGAGCTGCATTGTGAGCACACAACATCTAGAGACAAACCTTTGGCTCTCATCAGAGCAGGGAACAGAGCTTAGCCCTCTGTGCCCTGCTGGACTCTAGCCACTGACCTGCTCTGATGATTTATGGGTTTTGTGGGTCACAGATATTAACTGCTATGTAGTTGGAGGAATCAGAGCTTCTGTGGTCAGGCAAAATCTTGCTCCCCTTCTCTGTCTCCTTAACTTTTAAAAGCTGGCATATTTCCTCATTGTTCCAGCTCTCACAGGACAGAGCCAGAATGCCACTGTTTAAGTGGAGCAAACGTTTTTCCGAAGGGTCAAAGTTCAGGACGAGCTTGTAAGCAGATTATGGAGCTGGTAGAAAGGCCAAAGGCACCCTAAGTCTTTACATTCCCAAAGTGCTGTTTTAAACTCTAGCCCAAGGATGTACTTAACCCCGAAAAGAATTGAGGTCAAGTGAACTTGCAGCATTTCAAATGCAATCAGCTTGGAAAAGTAGCTGTTTATAAAGAAGTATATTACAGAGACAAGCTAATGTTAGCATTCCCTCTCTGCAAATAAGCCTGACCTACTGCTAGTCTTGTCAAAGAGCTGCCATGTTTGTTTTATAGCATCAAACAGTAAGACTTTATTTCTAGTTTAGGTTAAGTCTCAGGGAACATTTTGGCTTAGGGGCGTTGAAAATCTCCCTCTCTCCCTCTAAGGAGATGTAGGGGGAGTATTTATGCCATCTATCTTTAGGTACTTAACTCAGACTGGCTCCCTATACTGTCAGGAGAGTGAAGGAGGGGTTTCCAGAGGGCAGTTCAGAGTACCTGAAATGGGCCCTGAACAAATACTTGTGTGCCCCCCTTCTTTCCACAGAGTTTGCAGACCCCGAAGCTGAGCCCTGCAGAGACATTGCTTCACACTTTCTCTGTATTTTCTTTAAGGCGTTCAGAGTGGTGTGTGAGGTGCTAATTGACCTTCATAAAATCCCTGCAGCATTTATAACACTCAGCTGGCACGCGTGTGCAGGAGTCACAGCAGGACTGTGGTACAGGCAGGGGTGTCTGGCTGCGGCAGAGCAGGAGGGGTCTGAGCACAGGGCAGCGCAGCACTTCTGCAGCCAAACACGTCTTGGGCAAAAAGCTGATGAGCAAATGGGACAGGCTTCATCCAGCCTCACCAGCCCTCCTGCTTTTCTTGAAGATCTTTCACCAGGCACAAGAACACCCAATGACTGTGCCACGTATGGCAAATAGCCACCACTGAGCTTGCTGAGGATGCTCAGTAGTCCCTATTTGGTTTTTCTTTGGATGAAAAGGAGCAAACATATTATTTGGCATGAATAACTTTGTTTTAAATGAGAACGACAACATAAAAATAACAAATGTTAAGGTTTCCTTTAAAAGACAGTAGCCACGAAGAACGTCTCTCCTGTGAAGACCTTACCCTGTACATGTCATTACTTTTTATTATTATTTCATCATAATTAATAGTACCATAACCATTAGGGTGACACTAGCAATAGTATGGAGGAACCACAGTCATGAACTGAGATCCCTTTCTGTGGGTGTCAGCAGGACAGCATGGGAAGTAAAATATCTTATTTTTTCAGAGGCAGCTCAGCAATATCTTACATTATCACTGCAAGACATCAGTCAAGATGTGGTGAAAAGCAAGGAATGAGTGGGCACTCCTCTTGGTATTGATGCTTTCCCAGCATACACCTGCATCCACAGTCTTTGCATGTTTCAGGTGCCAAAAATTGTTCAGGTGGACATGGGACTTGTACAGTTATTTCATGGGAGAAACAAGTTTTTTGTAGCCCCTTAAGTGTTCTTGAAGAGGTTTCGCCGGTTTGGTTTTGTTTTATGATAATATTAATCTTGTGCGAAAAATTCAAAATTCTGAAGCTTAGAAGTTGTTCCTATAAAGCCCAGAAGTGCACTGTGGAATGCGTAAAGTTTTAATATTTTGGAATTTTATAGTAGCCTCAGAAATGTCTCTGTTTTGCCAGGGAGACTGACTATTCTTGAGCCAGGAAGCAATTAAAATATGTAATATGGATATTTATTTTTATATGCAGACTTTGTCTGTGTCCAAAAAAGGAAGTTTAAGAAAGCCCTTTTTTGTAAGAATTTAAGACTAAATTAAGCAAGCTTTTCTCATGGCGATCCAGATACACTTAGTGTTGTTTATGAGAAGGAGGAGTCTTAAGACATGTTTCAAATACAGTGAAAATTCTCTGTCCAGGACAGCAAAATGCTTTCATTTTTCCTAGGATGTCACACATTTTGCTCAAGAGTCCCGAGTGTTGAACAATCCATTAAGAAATGCTCTCTTCAGTTCAGCTCTTTCACAAGTAATTGCCTAATTGAAATAGTATCATTTATTAGCTTCTTTGCTTGAGGCTTCTTCAGATTCAGCTTCTGCTCTTGGGCATCCTCCTTTGAATTGTAGCGTATACCTCAGCTAATTATAATGTGGTATCACTTGATAAAGCCAACTGAGATCATAATGGGAAGACATTGAAACATCTGCCAAGATTTGAAAATTTCATTTTTCTTTTTTCTTATGCCAAAGACAGGTTACCTGTAATTAGTTCTAATTTATAAATAAGTGCAGGCTGTACTTCTAAAAGGTACAATATTATGCCTTGCCCCTTTTTTAGAAACAAGTTAGGAATCATACATCTCAATCAACTGTATGCCTTTTCTGTGTCAGAAATAATAGCTTTGCATGAGAACTTAGGTAAGAGAAAGGGAGTTATACGAGTACCACCCAAATAATCATGGGGCACCAGTCCCAAGTGACAAAAAACAATGGCACAAGTCCCAAAAATTGAAATCACAGGAGTTCCAAAATTGTCAATATGGATTATTTTTGTTTGCTGTCTGAATTCTGAATATTTATTATTCAGGCATTACAGCTCTTCTTTGAATACCTTCGAAAATCTTTTTGCTGTTATTTTTTAATGCTAGCTGTAATTCTCAAATAATCACAGGACTCCAGGAGCTGGAGTTTTATGAACCCACAAACATCCCAAGAGCTGGAAAACTGTGATCAGATCTATCTGAGCTTACCCGATGTATGTAGTGGAATTTCTTTTTCTTTTTTTCTTTTTTTCTAAGCCTTGTTTGTTCTTAAAGGATCCAAAGGGTTCCGCCTGTTTTGACACAAGCTGTGATCTCTAGTGCTGGCCTTCCCATAGGTAGCAGGACAGGGTGAGTAGATGAGCAGTCCCCTGGGCAGGTACAGTTGTGTAGAAGCACCAGGCTGACACTTCAAAGGGGTCATGCAGAAGGGTTGAGGTGCATCAGAAAAAAAATGCCCATGGAGTTTAGGAGTGAAATAACTTTACATTTCAGATTTGACACACTGACTGAGCCAGACGTAATGACAGCTACTTTCACCAAGCCCCATTATATTCTTCCTGATTATAGTCAGTCCTTCCTAGCAGTCTTCTCCAAGATAGATTTAGGAAGGAAAGAAAATCACCTCATGGCTATTGATGCTTGTCATTTACCTGCTGCCCACAGCTCCAAGTAGGTGCTGTGGAGTAGCTGTGTAGCCTCTGAGTAGGGATCACTTCTCATTTTGCAGACACCTTCCTATTGTCCAAAAATCTCTTTTCATTTTCCTGTGCCACCTGATACGCTTCCTAGAACACACCCAAGCTTCTGGCCACCGTGAGTATTTTCCTTGAGGTGGCCTAGGTTGAACAGGCAGTCGAAGATGAAGTGATGACTGCTGCCTCAAGTTTGTGACATCCCCTTTGGTCTGTTTTTAGAAGGCTGTTGAAGATAAGCTGTTAGCAGGCTACTTGGGGGAGGGGGGGAAAGATGCAGAGGAAGATGGTAGATGTACTGCAGAGGACACTGAGCTGAACAGAAACACAGAAAATTGTTTTCAGAATGGCTGCTCCCTTTGTGGGCTTGTTTTCTGCCTCTGAAAGCCTGCCTGCAATTTTGCACTGAAAATGGCAGCTCAGGAGGGAACCTGGTTGCAAGCAGTTTTAATGACCTTATTGTACATGACAACACTCATGCGATCCAGGATCCCAGTTTTTCCCCACCACCCACCTAGGACTTTGTAAAGACCTTTTTTTTCAGAGTATATCCCTCATATAAGGAACTGAACCAGAGAACAAACAAATAACTATGTCAAGATAAAAACCTTGGCTTCTTGAATTTCTTGACTCACTCTGGAAATGAATTTTATGTGTGTATGTGTGTGGTTTCTCTTCTCTTTCTTCGTTATTTCTAGCAATGACTTTGTATTAAATGTTTCATCACAGACACTTGGTCATCCTTTAAAAGTCTTTTGGTGAATACTTGCTTGTGTTGCAGTTTGTCTACAAAGAAAGACCAGAGTGAGTAATGAGAAAATAAACTTTCCCCTGTGCTGTTTCTTTCACGTCTCTGCTTCTGCTGCCGTGGTTTGACCAAAGTAACCATAGGCTGCAGAGCTTGCTGCACCCTTGCAGAAGATGAAGAGTCATGCGTAGGAAAGGAGAAGACAATTCAGTCTCCTTGGTTTTGTTGCCTTCTGAGATTAATGATGGGTGTCAATCAGGAACCTGTTTTTTAGTCAGAAGTTTTTCTTCAGAATCCAATTAATGTGAGGTAAATTACAGACCAGCTGTTTACTACTTTTGACTGACTAATATGGCCTATTTTAAAAGTAAACCGCTAATCTTCAGCCAAGCCCTCACCATCCCAGCCTGTCCAAGCATTTGATAAATCTTTATGTTAGGTAGGTGCATTACACCATTACTTCAGATTGGCAGCATGCACTGATGCTCCTGCTCCATGGAACTTCACAGTGATCATTCAAGACATTTTTGTCTAGAAAATTTTGGCTCATGTCATGGCAAATGTTGCTCTAATCCAGATGATTAGAAGTTTGGGATACTGGCAGTTTGGGATATTTCAAATATTTTCAGTGGGCACTGAAATTTTCATCTGAATGAGGTACATTTCTGAGAAACCATGAACAGGTTCAGCATTTATGAATGTCATTAGATTAAGCTCAAGAAATTTGACAAAAGGCCCCAAGAATACCATTGTGTTCTACAATTTGGTTTAAAAGAATAGTGCAGTCCTTGATCAAAAATTGCCAGTAAGAGGTGGGCCTTCCATTACAGTACAAATGGGTTAAAAATCAAGCCACAAAACCAGCGTATTTTCAGTCATATTCAGGCAGAAACCTGAATGCTGATTCACAAATGTTGTAGCTTGGCTAGCTGCAAAGCATTGACCTACATTAATTCCTCCAGCTGTTCTAGAAATTTCTTTCCATTTTTGTAACACTGAATTTCACCTAAATCAAGAATGCACCTTGATAAAATGCCTATTAAAAGTTTGTGTTAACTTGGATATTCTTGTTTTCATCCCTATATTACTGACAGTAAAGTGCTAAGCATTTTTAATTTTTGTTCGGAAGCAGCCAATGATTGCATGCTGGGAAGCTCTCTTCACTCTGTGTGTGTGTCTGTGACCATAGTTATGCTTTTTGTGAGGGTTTGGTGCTCTCCAAAGGAGCAATATGAAGTCACCTGCTTAGCTCAGGACACCAGACAGGGATTCACAAGCCCAGGTCCTGGTCTTGATTTCACTCCATCCCTCCCTCATTCTCTTTCCCCCTATTCCACTTACTCTTTTGGGTCTATTCGTACCATAAACTCCTTGGGACAGAATTAATCTCATACAGGTTTTGCACAGCGCTCACCCATGACTGTTAATTCACCTTGACTCCCTCCAGCTTGTCTCTCCACATCCTGATGCCACGATCACAGCAAGACAGCAGACATCCACAAATGTCTTGAAAATCTTCAAGGACTTGCAGCTGAGCTGGCCCTGCCATGGCCATACCTTTGCAGAGGGAACAGTGGACACCACCCTGTGCCAGTACGGGAGAGGCAACGTCCCAGTGCCCGCACATCTAGTGCTTCTCTGAGCACAATGGGAGTTTCGCTGGGATTAACCCAGCCACTTGTTTATTCCCTGGGTTAATTTCACACGCCAAGCACCAAGCTTGTGTTAATTATATGATTTACTGGGCTGTGTTTCTCTTTTCATTGCATCGTAAAAAAAGGCTTGAATAAGGACGCTTGCTCTGGTAAATTTTCACTTGTTTGTGAATGGCCTGGAAATAGTTAACAGCAAGCACATACTCTGGGCCAAAAGGGACCGGAAGGTTCAGATTATTGCCTTATTTATTTTATTTTATTCCTAATTAACATTTTATGAGGTCTGAATATGTTTACAGAAGCACATGCAGGAAAAGGCATATGAACAAACAGAATTAATAGCCATTGACAACTCCATAGCATACTCAGAAGATTAAAATATCATGGAGCAGTCTTTTGCCTTTTCTGGTGGAAGCTGAAGAGGCCCATTTACAGCAGGAACAAAAGTTCACCTTGATGGTATTACTTTCTAACCCAAGCCCAAGTGTTTAGGAGGGAGGAAGATCTGATCTGCTGGTGGGGAAATCCACCAAGCAGTGTTTTCAGAGGGAGTCTCTTGATGCTCCTTTGGCTGTGGCTGTTTGTTCACCGATCTCAGTTCTTTGTGGATTCATCAGAGGGCTGACCAGTACAATTAAAGTTATATCAAAAAGAATAAGGCAGTTTGTACAGCAGCTCCTGAAAATGGTCTCGAGATCAAAGGAAGTGCAAAGATGCTTGAACTCAGATACCACCCAGATCTAGTTAAATGAAATAGAGAGAGGCTTCAGCTTGACCTCTCCTCTGAAGACGAGATCTGGGTTTGTCTCTGTGCTCTGAGCTTATCCTTCTCAAGGTTACAGACTGAAATCTTGATAATCATTGCCTGGGAATGATCTGGGTCGGTTTTTATTTGAGTCCATGGATAAAGTTAAGAAAATGTTAGTGTTTTCAAACTGACCAGGATAAACCTAGGGCCTGGATCAGCTGTTTCACAGCTCAGAGCTGCTGAGGAATTTCCACCTTTCTTCTGAGCACACCATTCCCTTCCTGCCTCCTGCAATAGCAATATTGAATGCTTTTTAACAAATCACCTCTCTCTTTTCCCTAAGCTTTGTCTGCTGCTTGCATTGGTAAATGCAAGAACTCTGGGTCCTATCAACCAATTGCCCAAGGAGAGTTTTATTGCCATTTTTTTAACTGCCAAGGGAAAGGCTAAGGCTGTTTATCAGAGAACTGCAAACACTCAGTTCTCCAAGAAATGTTAATATAATGCCCTTGGGACAAACATTGCTTCACTGATGTGTTTTTAAGCTGTCCATTACTTTCCTTTTGAGAAATAAAAAGGAAGATATTACCAAGAAACAGAGAATGCTTGTTCAGCATGGTTAAAATCAGAAATAATCCGGTGGGTGGGTGGGTGGGTGGGGAATCACACTTTTCTCCCAAAATACATTAATTGGGAACAGATCAGCAATGAGATCTGGGTGCGGATAAACTAACTTTTCCTGCCTACCTAGGGTGCAATAGAAAGATTTTATACCAGGTTAACATCTTTTAGTGCTTTAGTTATCAGGACAGAAAAGAGAATGCGCTTCATTACTCATTCTACCGGTTTGTTCTGTGATCTTGAGCAAAACAAAAACCCAAGTGAATTATTCACCTACTTTATCTGAATGTCAGCTGGATAAAGTTGTGAGAGGAGTTTTACAGGCATTTAGATGCCCGTTGAAACCTAGATGCATGTTGAAATCCATGAGAGTTACAGGTCCAAATTGCTTAGGTGGCCCTGAGAAGCTCAGTGAGTGCTTGTCAGCTTCTTTAGACATGTAGGTGTTTTCTGTCTCTTCATTCCCTTGTGAATCCCAGTTTTAGAGCCAGACATTCACCATATTCCCAAAACATGAATATATTAGTTACCACTTGGTATTATTTGCATGGTTTTTCCCTCCCTACAAATTCTCACGGTTTCCAATGTCAGCATAGCTCTGCCAGAAGTAAGGTGGGAATGCTCTTGTAAGCAAGTTGTTGCTTCTCAGTATTGCTTCTACTACTGAGTTGCCTTTGCTGACTCAGAAGGGCCTCATAATTCTGCTTTTTTCTAGCCAACCACCATCCTTACAGTCAGAGCCATCTTACAGGGTAGTAGCAGAAGAAGGAAATGATAGGAAAAACAGTCAGTGTCAGCAGAAGATAGAGGGACGATGCAAGATCCTGATCAGCAGTGGACACAGTCAGCTATTTAAATAGCAAGGTTTAGCTGTTGCAGTAGCCATTTGGCTGGAGATAAATGAATGCTGATTCCTATCTTTGCCCAGAGGACACCACAAGGTTTACCTTCTGTGGTAGCAGTTGCACGTACTGGTAGTCCTTGTTGCCTTTTCATCAATACCATGATCTTGGTGCAACTATTCAGCTACTGGCCAATATTCTGCTGTTACTGTTATCTAATTATGCAGGGAAACCTGCAGGTCATGTTTGATTCCTAGACAAGGAGAAGTCAAAAAAATCACTTGAAACTGGTTTATGTCAAAGGGTGAATTACAGTGTGGAATAAACAAACAGCCCAACGCATTATCCTGTTTACTTGGGATCAGAGAACATTTGTAAGTCTGAGTCCTGAGGGAGACACTTATAGTAATAATGTCCAGACTTCCTTTGCACAAGGTCCAGAGCTGCAGGAGGAAGGGAGGGAAAAATGAGTTTTAAGTGTTTTGCAAGAAAGAAATTGCGTAATAGGAAATTGATGTTATTCCATTTTGCACCGTTTTGTGCAAATGTGCTGATGTAAGGTTTTATTTGTCCTCCTAGAAAGAGTTCAGCCAATTGATGGATGTCTGTGTACCTCTATAAGGATGAAAGAGCTTCTGTAGCTGCCCCAGATTTGTTTCAATTTTTTCTCTCTCAGATTCTCACTTTCACAAAGAACAAGTTCAGCTTTTTATAAAAAATATAATTTAATAATAGCAAGCTTTTACCAGGTAGAAGTGCTATTCCCGCTTCTGTTGTAAAATTGCTGTCTGTGATTGTATTCTTGAAGCAATTTCTTGTCTTATTGGTCTGCCTTGCTTCTTTGAGATACCGGGAGGAACTTATCCATCACAATATGCCATGAATCAATCCTAGGATGTTCCACCATCACAAATCCAAAACCCAGACAAGGCCGCTTTCTCCTCTAATGAGATCTAAAGATCTAATAAATAGCTCTTGCCCAAGATGCGCTCAGATGTTGTAGGCAACAAAGTAGATTAATTAAGGAAGGCTATGAGGCTAATGACTATAATGTCATGGCAAAACAAGTCCCTGACTCTGCCTGGTTTTCACGCAAACAAAACGTGAGTGAGAGATACTCCAGCCAGGGTTTAAGTCCTGCCTGCTTTCCACTGACCACTGCATGGAGTATGGGAACTCCACTCTTATCTCCTGGCGTGGTCATTAGGAAGCAACACAGCTCAGGTACTAGGCTCGCATCCCGCAACCACTGAATATGGATTGGAGAGGTAGAAATTTGTGGAGTTCTGGATAGCTGAGCTATTGTGCAGGCAAAGCCAGGTTTTGCTTGAATGGACATGCTGCCTCATGGGACCTGAATGTGCTTTAGACACAAATTGTCCTCACTTGGTCATGTTTCTCCATATGTACTGCATTTTCTGTCAGGCACTACAGTCTTCCTCCAGTTTACTGTGACATGTAACCCAGCTGGGCACCCAGGCTACCACTCCCATGACACGGATTAGCACATGGCCTCATTGAATTGAATCTTTTCATTTAAAAATGAAATCAAAATCAAAAATTTTTAAAATGAAACTACTCTAAACCTTTCCTGTGGAACTTTCCAATCAGTAAAAACTGTTCATCTTTCATCCTGGATTGGGAGTTGAGAGGTGCAGGTAGATCAAAGAAACAGTTACAGTCCTGAAGACATCCAGAGGCTGGAAAACATCTTAAATAAAATTAATCATATATTGCTCCAGATTATTTAGCAATTCTAAGAAGTCAGAAGTAGAAACTTCTTTAGAGGGAGGAATAGAACTACCCTTGCAAGAACATTTTGTCTCAACTGATGGGATTTTTAAGTGTGCTTTTATCACATTGGTAATATCCTGTTTGTGTCTAACTGTCCTCCCATGGAGGACACAATTTGATCCTGGCTTCTTGCCTGAGCAGGAGCAGGTATGAAGAACTATTTAATCATCTTCTGCATGTTAACAGTGGGGAGGGAGAAGCAACCTTTTTGTCTGGCTCTCCCTCTTCTGCAAGGGGTCGGCCCAATGACCAGTCCTCTGGGAGCTGCGTATCTCTGTGTTACAGTTTGGAGAAAATTATGTTCCTCAAGTGCTGATTCTTGGCCTCCTCTGTTCAATGTCCTGGCCAGCCAAGCAGAACTATCCCACAGTGAGAAGAGCTGATCCAAACACCTTTTCTGCTAGCATGGGGTCAACCATAGACTCTGGGAGCCACAGTTTGTCTGTGATCAGCTCCTGTGGCAGCCCAAGTAAAAGCATCACCTTTCTTCAGGGATTAAATAAAATTGCCTGTGGTTTATAATTGAGACTGAAATCAGGAATACAGTCTGTAGACAGCCTTTTACTCTTGATTTCATTTGTCACTCTGTAGTTTGACATGAAGACCCTGGCTCAAAAGTTTAAAACTTCAGCAAACAGCAGAAAGTTCAAGGAAACATTTGGAAAAGAGGATCTCTTGATTAATGGTACTTATTTGGACCCCCTTTGATCAAGTATAATGACGCTTAAAAGACAGAGTATTTGGATGGAGAGTTTTTAAGTGGAAATCATATTTAATGCCCTCATCACTGCTTCTTAAGGGAAAAAAACCCACACAATAGGGACTTCAAGGATCCCTCCCCTTCTCCTATTCTGCTTTATGGCAGCAGTGGAATTTTTTGCTTTGCTATTTATTGACTTGCTTTAGTGCTCTCAGATGGAAACATTATCAGACTCATCACCACAGGCTAGATCAAAGACAACAGATCAGACTCCTCCCTGGGGTGAAGATAAACTGCTGCACTTGACCTGCGCCTGGAATGTCTAATGGGGTCAAAATGTAGAAAAATAATAATACCCATTCCCTTCCACCTCTGCACCAGCCTTCCCCAGGATCCTTTAACAGCTACTGCATCGGACAAGACAGCAGCTTGTATTACTTTCAGACAGCTCATTTCTGCAGGTGAAATGTAGGACAAACCAGAAGACCATTGCTCTTCGCCTCCTTCAACAAAGGACTCCTTTTTCGAAATTCAGGAAGAGACAGACACTAAGTCCCTTCAATATGCTTTTAAATTGTTGCCTCCCAGACTTTTCCTTCCAACTAACAAAATAAGCCTCTTCTCCTGCCCCAATCATCCTTTTTTTCTTTTGAAAGCTCATGCTGCCTTAAAAGAAATGGTGCTCCAAACTTGCTTTCCTTCTTGGTGCTGGAAGAGAAATGGCTGTAGGACTGAAGGGAACTGTCTGTTTCAGGATCAAATCAGCAATCTCCACTGTCTGAGCAATTTTAAGAATCTTTTCAGCCAACTGCATGGGCCTGAGTGGGTGACCAGTGGCAGTGTGAAGCACAGCAGGCAGCTCTGTAACAGCAAGCAGTGGAGACAGCATCACATCTTGCATCTCCTAATGACGGCCTCTATTTCTCTTGCAAAAAGCCTGCTACAGCAGCTGCCTCTAGCCATGTGCAGAGTGCCCCTGCATTTTGTTGTGATTATGAGCTCCAGGATCCTGTTAGTTTGCAGTAAATCACTCACAGCAGCCCCAAAAATGAATAATTTGGTCAAGTCATGAGCCAGCTGGTGTCCCGTAGAGAGTCTGTCTACAGACACCTTTGTGGGTTGCCTCTTCTATTTCCTGAGCATGAGAAGTCCTTATTTCAGATCCTGAGCTTATTGCAGCTTCTGGGTGACTGCCATGACCTCATTTATAATGCTGCAGAGCTGCACTGATTCATCTCTTCAGGAAATAAAGTCTCACTAGGCTTGTCCGGCAATATATGGACAAGCTGTGAGTGGCTCTGTTTCCACTGTATAAGCTCTCTCCAAAACAGAAATGGTCCCTTCTTGGCACTGTCGTTGTTTCTCAAGTACCTCAGAGCTCTTGTGAAGGGAAAAGGTGTTCAATATTGAGAACACTGGTACAGTAATAATAATAAATGCAGAATATAGGTAGCTTTGAAAGCAAAGGCCTAATAGTATGTGGACTTGAAAGGTGCCCTGCAAAACCTGCATCATTTTAGCACTAGTTCAACTTGCTCCCTTCATCCTCAAGTCCCTCTGATCCCAGTTTTATCAGGAATAAAGAAAGGCAATGTCATTAGAGTTGTAACTTGTTTGCTGATATATCCCCAGGATACATCCAGGGGCTTTCTGAGTAACAGAAACAATCAATAAACTAATTTCTTACTGCATTTTATAACTAGCTGAACCCAAATTTTTCCAAAGTCAAACACTTTTCACCTTTCCTAACTCTGGGTATTAAGGCACACATGAAGCATGTTTCCAAAAAAGACTGCATCATCTCAGCTTATCTGTACTACCACCAGTCACTCCTTCTGGCACACAGGTCTGGTCTGGCACATTGAATCAGAGATGCAGTTCTACCTTGTAATTCACCTTTTGAAAGAGGAGATCATGGGAAACACAGTAATATTGTTTGAAAGTTGTGTGGTTTTATTTGCTCTATAGACACTTTTCATGTTTAAGCCCATCTTTCTCATCAAAATAGAAGCATGAAGGAATACAATGGGCACAGTGAGCAGCACACCCACCGGTACAAATACTCCTGGCAACAAGCTGTCATAACTTGACTTCCATGGCTTAAACACTCATAATTTGCTATTTGTGTTTTGTTACATTCTGACAAATCCCCACCTGCCCACCTGCAGGTATGTGTTGCCTGGGGTGCTCAGTGAGACGTATGGCTAAGGGAAAAAAAATCCACTGGCAATACTGAAATACCATCAAGAGCCAGAGCTAGGTTAAAAGCAGGAAATATACTTTCTTCTGCACCCTGCTGCCCAACCGCGTGGAACAGAGGCCGAGTCATAACGTCCTGCAGGGCACTGACAGCTTAGGATGGGCATGTACAAGAAGATTGCTGATATCATGGAAAGGGAAGCCTGTTCCTGGCATTAGCCCTTGAAACAGAGTTGATTTATTTGGATTGCCTTTGATCTTTTAATTACAATATGTTTTCATTCTCAAAGCCATGGGTCCAGTTTATCTTGCTATAATTCATGTGTTTTATTTTCCTGATTCTTGGCACCTCTGAGTTGCAAGTCTGTGCCTCTCCTGTAGGACAAGGAGAGGTGAACCTTACATCTTGGCTTAGGAGTGCTACTGCTGGGGCCATTATGGAGAATTTGAGGTGATTCAGTACTTAAAGACTGTTAGGCCCATTCTCCAAACTCGGAAGGAATTCTGGGCAATCTGCCTGTGCTAACCAAATTTGCTGGTGTTTTCCCAGAATGTATGCAAAACTGAGCGTGAGGTGTATCAGTGTGTGCTTTGAAAGGATAAGTGAATTGGAAGGCAAAGATTGTATTTTGTTTCCTAATTTTTTTGTTTGATATTTCTTGACAAGATATGCTAGTGCTGGAAGTAAACTAGAGCTTACTGCAACCTTGCATAACAGAGTTGAAGTATTTTGTTCATGTGCTGGTAGTTCATTTTGGCCTTAAAGAACCTTTTTACCTTCATGGGTTTGCATAAAAATGACTAGTTGGAATCCACAGTAGGTGTTAGAGATGAACAGGATTGTCCACTGCAGCAGTGCTATTACTGTCATACCTTATTAGTGGCTGTATTGTCTCAGATCTTAACTGTACCTCTTTAAAACTCTATATGAAGACATTCAGAAAGAAAAATTCTTCATTTGTTTTGCTAGGGCTTACCATCTTCAAGGTAAAAAAATTTAAAATAGCCTCCAGGGGAGGAAATAGCCTTGGAGAAAGTAAGGTGTATTTTTATATATCTAGATACTGCTGAAAAGCCAACGGCCTGTGGAACTATTTGCTTTTGTAGACAAGGCAATTGCCCTGTTGGCATTAACAGAGATGGGATGAGAAGGCCAGCTTTTGAGTAAACAAAATTGGAATTAACTTGGAGCAGAGCATTCGCTTACCTGAGCCATTGACATTCAGTAGTTGGTTGGGAACAAGAGAGGTGCTGAATGACTTTGAGGTTTAGCCTATTTCTAGTTATGGATTGTCACTTTGGTAATTAAAAACCAGGCTGAATATAAAAGCTTTTTTTTTAAAAAAATCATAAATGACAGACCCCAGCAGATCATCAGTTCATTATAATGTACATGCCTGAACAAAAACTTCCTGGAATGACATCTGATGAACTCTAGATTATTTTGTCGAGTATTTATTGTCCATTTGGCATGGCCTATAGAAAAGACAAGGAATGTTTTGTTGCTCATGTCACACTCAGCTACAAGCAACATCTCACCAGCTGAATACAAGTGAAAAAGTACAAACTCCTTAGTGTTAAAGGACCCAGCTTCAAGCATATTTGAGTTTGCTCAGACTATTTTTCTGCATTTTGAAGTGACTACAGCCTTTTTCTTAATATTACATAATTTTTATCTTTCTTATGTCAAAACCCATCCACTGAACCTTTCAGATGCTAATACTCCATCATCAATTTCTGACTGTATCTGAAGACTGTATTCTTCACAGCTCACAGTGACATTATAAACAGTAATATTCCTGCCTTGGATGTGATCAGATATGCTTAGTCTTGAAATACATTTCAAAACAATGACTTCTTCTGTGGAAAATTTGCCACTGGACTTTTCCCTTTATAATAAGTGTTTGCACGTACGTGGGAAGCTCCCTTTTCACCTCGTGCTTTTCTTGCTTAAATTGTTACAAGGAAACAAAAAGATATATTCCAAGCAGAAGATTCTTGCAATTGTGTTAATAGGCAATGGCAGCATCAAAGAGAAAATGCAATATTTTTTAAATCTTTTTTTCTGAAGTAGTTTTAAAATAGAGGCATTTTGCTACGAAAGAGACCAATGTTATTCCTTTAGTAAGGCAAATGTCCTCAGCCTATACGAAATCTCTGAATCACTTTTAACTTTTTTTAAGAAGGAAAGAGCTCCTGTAATGTGACAAGTTCTCCTACAGTGTTAAGGGGAAAAGACAGGTATTTGTCTTTCAGATGAGACTTATGTGCTTTGGGAAAGTTGAATTTTATTGAGAAAACATACACGTTTTTACTATTTGGTTCAAGAAAGGCAAGATGTACACCTCTCTTAAAAGGAGGAATCTGACCAAATGAAATCACAGGCTCTCTGCTCTGTGTACTTTCATTTCCATTCTTCTCCAGGATTTTACATAAACCTCTTTTAAAAGAGGCAATTATCCTGCTCCATGAACTGCCTGGAACAATATGTATAAGAAGTTTCTCCTAAATATCAGGAGAATAAATTTTCATGTCTGAATTCTAGACCAAACTTCAAATGCCTTTTCATCTCTGTATTCATCACTTAAAAGCATGAACGTCCACTTAAACACCTCCCACTCATCAATAGCCCAGCTGAACATTGCAAATTAATATGAAAATGTCAAAAACAAGCCTATCTTTCATTTCCAAAGAAGCTTATTTAGAAAGGTTTGATTAAAACCTGAGGTTCCATAAGGATTCTGGAGAATCTGAGATCTGGATCTCAACTGCATGACACATCTAAAACAGATTATCTCAAAGGAAACTGTAGGCCTTCTTGGTTTCTCATTTGGAGAACCTGTTTTGAACTGGCCAGGTGAAGTTCATAAATATAAGTACCCTTGTTTTTCTTTAATACTTAGGGTTTCTCTCTAGATACCGGAATAAGGCACACTGCAGAGTAATGTAGAACAGTTAAACTAACAAGTGCAAAACCCATTTATATTTTATATGGGAGCTAAAGAAAAATTTCTCTCTCTCTCTCTTTTTCTTTCTTTCTCAGAAACTTGACACTTGAGACATGGTAATAAGAAGAGCAGAGCAAATGGCACCACAATGCATTGACAGTTGTTGAAAGAAAAAATAACTTTCTAAATCTTGGGGACAGATTTCACTGTAAATAAAAATAAAAAAGAACAGAAATTAATGTTTGTGGTCAGTCCCCAGCAACTACACTCTCTAATGCAAACCAATTGCATTTTTACCTGAAATATATGACAGATAGCTAAGGCACTAATGTTTTTCTCTGTTAATAAGCTCGATATGGAACAGAGCTCCTTTAGAATATGTACGGTAAAGTGGAAATGCATGCTTTGGTGACTGTTATAAAGCAGGCCAAAGATATGTCAAGTCCAATTAATGTCAATAAGGAACATCTGTATTTAGGCACCCAAGTTACTTAATGCAAACATTTCATAATTATATACTATAGCACACATGGAGCATTATGAGATGTGGTGTCCCAGTGTGAATAATATTCACATTTTTCAGATCAGTCAGCAGTCTTGGTCTGGCTTTGGCTCAGCTTGCCGTCTCCCCATAAGAGCATTTCTTTATAATATTGAATTAAGTACAATCCACATTTTTTCTCTTATCTGTGAAATCTTGTGGTTGTGGCTTGACTGTTTTTATAAAATGAAAGATCCAAGTGCATGTAAAGCTAGGGTTTTGGGGGCTTTTTTTTTCCTGAGACATCTGTTTTTTTTCTTATATGCCTTGAGTCTGGGAAGGAAAGGTTCAAGTGGATGAAGCATAGCATGAAAGACTCCATGTCTAAAGGATTCTTCATCTCACAGGAAAAAACAGCAAAGGAGCGGAACAACAGCAGAAACCATTTCCCTCACCTGAATCATTAGGTGCACTGTGAAATGACAACTTAGCTCAAGTCTGCAGAGGGTGGAATAGATACCAGCATTTATAGTATGGGAATCTCAAAATTTCCTAAATACTTTTAAATTCAAAACCAGCCATGCAGCAATTTTTTAAACAAATGGAGCAGACACTGGTAAGCTCAACTGCCACCCACACATCGTTCTCTACAGTACAGCATGCCTTTTTGAGCTGGGTGGGTTTCTTAAACTTGGTGGGTCTGTTGAGATGGGGCTCTGGAGTTGTGAATTTTGGGATTTTAATCTCCAGTTTAGAGGAGCTACTAACAAAGATGGAAAAGTCATCTGGTACTTAATGTGAAACACGTCACTTGCAGCAGAGCAGTCTCTGTTACTGGTAGACCTTTCTGCCAGGTGTTCCCTCGAGCCACCCAAGTTCCAGGGCCATCAGCCGAGACAGAAAAAGCTACAAATGCTGAGGTACAAGCTCGTCCAATCAATTATAGCCCAACAAAACTACCTTAGACTACTGGCAGGGAAAAGCTGATGAAGCTGCCATATTAAAACCAGACTTGTAGGTAACTGGGCAGCTTTACCTAATCCGACAAGTGGTGATTAATCCAGCCCAGGAAGAAACAGGTGTCAAGATGAGATTAGAGAAAATGGAATAGCTGCCATTCGGTTACAATCTTGCCCAAGCATCAGTCACCAATACTTTTGTCTCCTTCATCCACCCATCTTGGCAGCCTTTCACAACCCCACCTCATGGCCTGCCAAAAAGAATGCTACCATGAGCTAAGCTCCCACACTGTTTTTAGCAAGCTGCCATTGAGACCCCACCTATTTCAAGAAACATTCAAGCCTGAATACCCACTTCCCACTCTGTATATGTTCTGTCTTGTCTGGCTTTGTTTTTCTTCACTTGTGCCTTTGGAATATAATCACTTCAGGGCAGGGTCTAGTCATCTCTTTGGCACTTGACCTGTTCTTTCTCATATATTTACTGTTCAGAGCTTCTCTATGAACTTCAGCAAGATCATGCTTTGGTCTTCTGTGATTAATAGTGCTAATTAATACTCAAATCAATCATGTTGGCTTGTGTTCAGAAGAGAGGAATGCATAGTCATGTAAAAATTTAGCCAAGTACTTTAAAACATTCAAAAGAGTATAGAACCCCATAGGAGAAGTTCTGAATATTGGCTTTTTTTACCTTTAACTCCAAGAACCAGTTTACTCCACTTGGAAATGAAAAGCTTGGGGCAGGGGGATTAGTCAGAAACCAGCAATCAGGACTGAAAGCAGATCTGTACAGACTGCTGTCCTGTTGCAGAGCTCAAAGCAAGGCCTTAACACAAACCTTGCTGCTTCAGTTTCTCTCTGAAGCTCTCACAGTAAATAACAATGGTGGCAAATTTGCACCAGCCCAACCGAATTCTGCATCATTCAAAACAGAAATAAAAGGAAGTCTACACCGCAATGAAGGAAGAGGAGGAGAGGTGGTAACCCAATGTGCTGGGACACTCATACCATCTGACTGGGCATGGAGAGGTGGGGCAAAGGAAGACCTAGGTATCAGCAGAGCAGGCAGCCAGGAAGAGATTTTCCAAGCCTTGCCTATGGAATCTGCCCTAAAAGCTTATTAATGACTAATGGGATTTCTGTATCTTCCTCCCATGCACCACTCTGAACCTACAAATAACAGGATTTGTGCAATTCGCCTCCTACATGCTGCTCCCTCTAACCCACCAATAAGACCTTGGGAATAAAACAAACTTCAATGTGTGCATATTCTAATTACAAGCAGACAGAAGGAGAGCTCACATATAAGCTGGCTGAGATCCAGGGATACCGGCAGAGGGATAAAGAGAGTGGAAGTGGGCCTCATGCCAGAAGAATGAGCAGGAGATTTCTGACAAGTTTGAAGGGAAGAGTGATGGCAGAAAAAAATCGCACATCCTTTAACATGTTTGAGTGTGGGTGAAGAATAATCATGTGGCTAAACCATAAGATTAGGAAGTAGACTGAGGTCTGGAGCCCCAGGTCTTCTGACAGAGATTTCCAGTTTGACCTAAGTGAGACTTACTCCACCAGTGCAGGTGAGGAGAGAAAAAGGGTTGAGGAGCGCATTCACCAATGCACTGCTCCCCATGGATTATGTGACAGGTTGACATCATACCTAGCCCCTTGCTTTGTCCAAGCCTGGACAGAGAGCGTCCCTTTTTTTGCAGACATCCCATTTGGAGCTTCATCCAAACCCAGCATATGGGGCAGATGCCCCACCAGATGGTTGCCACATTCCCACTGATTTTCTTATTAAATATTGGGGCAAAGAAGGATGTGTAACATGAGGTGTCCTTCATATCTCAGTGCCTCAGGCCCTCGGCACAGCTTCACTGGATGCCAGGACTTGCTTTTCTATCTGATAGCAATAGGGAGGGTGACTGGGAATTAATTTCAGTGTTTTGATATTCTCACTACAAACAAATCACCTGGACCAAAAAAAACCAACAACAAACATGAGTAAACCTGATCATGTCCAGGTTTCTCTGCTGAGATATAAGTCATACTGTTCACTTCCTATATAAGACTCTGTTTTAACCTTTCTACCAATGTGGTTTTTTAAGATTATTGTTGTTATTTTTTGGTAGCTATTAAAATATCCAAATAGCTTTTAAAAGTATCTTTGGGGACTTGCCCTTCCAACTCATTTATCTTAATTTCTAAGAAGGAGAGAAACTTCTTATTTATGTTTCAAAGATGACATGACATCAAAGGGTTTGAATATTAAATGCCTTAATTACAGATGATAGGTTGATAAAAAGAGATCACCTTTGGAGTTTCATTAAACAGGAATTACAACTACATTCATGGAGATTTAGGACTACACCAACCTAACCCCATGTATCAAAAGATTATTTTTGGAAATAGAGAATAACATTTTTCTCACTTATATAATTGCAATGTACAGCTTCAAATTACTAGCTTCAAAACCAATAGCTTTACCACCACTCTGAAATTATCCATCACGCTGACCATTTTTGCACTGGATATTGCTCTACTTGCTGGGCTCTGAGTGGGTTCATGAGTTTGCCTCTCAGAGGAGAAGACCTTTGCCACAACCAGAGCAACACAGACAGCATCCAGAGACATGAAAGTCATTCCCAAGGGGTCTCAGTTTTCCTTGGGCAGGTTAAGAAGGAGGATTTTTCTGCCTTTCTCTGACTCTTTTTTACCCTAACTCAGTACAGTGGCTACCCTGTGTGCTTCCATTTTGACACAATTGTAGCTGGTGAAATTGCAGGATGACATCAGAGAAAATACTGGTGCCAGCTCCTTAGACTGTAAACACTGATTTTCAGTGGGGGGAACACCAGGAGGAAACTTATCACAAAACCTCAGCAATTTTCCTTGGTTGTGTGGGAGTCATTAAATAAGCTGGGGAAGCGTTCCTCATTTAGGACAGAACTTTCTGTCAGGAGAGGACTGAGGGGGATCATGTTTGTGGTGGGGTATTGGTTTTTTTTAATCCCAGCTGACATGCACCCATACATAATTAGCAGAGTCTCTGTTACACTGGATTCATAATTTGGGGGTTTGGCTTGTCCATTTCTGAACAGGGTATGAAACTAGTAGGTTAAAGGAGTCTTCTTATGGCAGCCAGTCTGTGTGTTTAAGAGGCTTTGATTATGTGCAAATCACTCTTTTCAGCAAAAGTATTTAGAAAAGCTCCTATAGTAATTTCTATTCAGAATCCAGAGATTTTCCAAGGATCCTATTCAAAACACTGCAGAATCAAGCATTGTAACTCCCCTTCTTGGTGCAGAGGTAGGGAACAATTGTACCTCTTCTGAGTTAGTAAAACTTTGTCAGAGAGACACATTATAGTCTCCATTTTTAAAAGGGTGTTCAGCCTTAGGTGTACTCAGATCTGTCAGAGGACATGAGAGCAAATATCCCCTGGCATGTGCATAGGTCAGTGCTGCACAGGCAACTCACGAACACACAAATACATGACAACTAAAATCTTAAGTCTCAGTCATTTGTTGAAGATCACAAAGAACACAGGTGGGAGGGCTTGGACCAGCAAAAAAAAGTTAGTCTTCATCCCATTCTCTAATGATTACTTTCTCTCTTTTGCAACTGGTACCCAAAGGACTGAGCCTTGTAACTTCGGGAAAATTATTTAAAGCACAAAGGCACATATCACAGAGACAGTAATAGACAGCTTGAACAACCCATGTGTCATTAGCATTTTGAGATTTGAAAATCTTCATTTTGTCTTTCCTACTTTTGGCTGAGACCAGAAGCTGAAGTTCCACTGACCTTTACTAATGTCTCAGTGTGAAATTCCCTGCTCTGTTAGCATTGATCAAAAAAACCCCCAAAAACCAAAAAAAAACCCACCCAAAAAAACCCCAGAACATTGGGGGAGTTTTATCCTGTTCTTGCTATTTTATTCTGCACTTTACACAGTAGCAAGGGCATTTCAGCAATGAACCTGGATGTAATGCTTAGTTTTAACTTGCTCGTGACTAATTTTAACCACATATGATGATAACAATTACTTTCAGCATGTACTAGCCCATATTTATGAGCTTAAGGAGTTGCTATCCATTCCTTCTATTCTAAGGTAGTTGTGAAGTCACCTTTTATTGGTTTTCATTTTTTTCTTCAAAACTCAAAAGTGTTTGGGAAGAGAGTTCATCAGCATGGTTGAATCCCCAAGTTCGCAGCTGTGGGAATACTGGATGAATGAGATATACCAAGAACAACATCCAGAGATGACAACCACAAGCATGTTTTCCTCCTGGTAAGAAATCTGGTTTCCAGTGTAGCCTGTTCCTCCATA
The DNA here is from genome assembly GCF_030463565.1 of Pelecanus crispus. Taxonomy (NCBI): domain Eukaryota; kingdom Metazoa; phylum Chordata; class Aves; order Pelecaniformes; family Pelecanidae; genus Pelecanus; species Pelecanus crispus. The sequence goes on along the minus strand of NC_134650.1, from coordinate 11,350,737 downwards.
CACAGCAGGACAGTTGCATTTGGATAGACTCAGGTGGTGCAGTGCCCTTTAAATCTGCCTGGGCACAGCCATGAAAACACTCTGAGACCTTCCTTCCAAACAACTAAGCCAAGTCCCGGCAGGTTCAGCAGCAGTCCACCTGGTTTTCTTTTCCTGCTTGCCATAGCCTTTCTTGTCCTGCATGCTAAGCCAAAGTCTCCTTTGTCCTTCAGTCCCCTTAGCATGATGAAGTATGAGATGAGGATGGGGACCACAGGTATTCTAGGGATGCTGCTCTGTCCAGTGGAGCCTGAGCTAGTGTTGACTCATGCTCTCAGTGGTATTGAGGCTGCTGTGCTGCCAGTGGTGGCATCTCCCAGATACAGGCAGTGGCAAATCCTAGGTACAGCCAGCCCCACTCCCCCTGGCACACTCATACTATTAAAACCCATGGCACGCTTTGCTAAAGTAAATGGCTCTAGCCTGAGTAATCCTGTTCCAATTGCAATTTGCATAATTGCCTTCTGCTTTCATATCTCCTGCAGTTCCTTTTAGGTAAAGTCTTCTTGTCTTCTTACCCGAGGTAGTTGCTTAATTCTACAGTTTGCTTTAAAACGGCAACCATTTTCTCCCCCCGAGCCAGCTGCATTACCAAGGGTGGGTATACATGTTCCAATACACTTTAGAAAATTAACGTATTTTGGAAAGGAAGTACTACAAACTTGCTATCAACATGCACAGTAATAAATCAGGGGCAACATCTATCCCACATGCCTAAGGATAGCGCAATTCAGAGGTGCAATTACAGTCCTGTTCCTGAGTGACATTTAATTTTTCTATCTTTGTAATTGGTAACTGTGACACCCTCGATTTCAATATAGGTTGTATACACCTGCCTGGGTCAGCAGCAGGAGCTCATGGAGACATGATTTCATGTTAGCTGCACCTGAGCTAGGTCGGGATGTCTGCCTGAGGTGTGATCACGTCTCCAGCACTGCCAGTCCTGGCCGACACCAAGCTGCTCAGCACACAAAATTGGAGCTGAGTGGGGAGGAGGGCAGTGCAGTAGAAGGGAGGTGGAGGTGAGGCAGGTCTGGTCACCTCAGTGAAATGTTCATGTGGCACTCATAAAATCCTGTATGGATGGGGAACATAGAGATCCATTTTAGGGCAATTCTGACTCCTGCCGTACTCCATTCCAGGGGCCTCCCTGAACAGAGTGGGCACCTTGATGGTGGAGATGTAACTCTCTGCTTTCTGCCTGCTGAACTGGCATCAGATGGGTCTGCTTTTTAGGAAGCAGTAGCTAAAGGCACAACCACACCACGGGCTAAAAAAGGCTGGACAGTAAAACTCATTGAGCTGGGATATGTCTTCCCTCTGTGTTGGCATTTGCAGATCAAACATGCCATAAGAAAATGGTGAGACAGAGAAGAGCCTGGTGCCCTGGTTGCAGCAAATTATTTTGAACCTTTCCAGTTTTCTGGCATGGTCCTCTCAGTTGGCACTTGGTAGGTTTGCAACAAGGCAAAAGTTTCACCTTGAAAAGCTAACAATCAAATTTGTACTGAGAGCAGGACAAGTAAAGACATGTTTGGTGTGTTGGTCTGGGAAAACTCACGGGAGACAAATATATGAAGATGAAGAACTTTAAAATAATGCCCTTCCTTTATAGAAAACAACAACAAAAAAAATGCCTGTGAGGATAAACAATCAGTTATGTGCAGGTTTTATGCCTGCTTGGCAATTGCCAGTGCTTGGTTCTCATCTACCTTGCACTCCACCTGGTTGTGCTGTTGACCATGAAGCCCCAGCCCGTGAGGTTATCTGGAAAACAGGAAATAGCTTGTGACTAATACCATCTCCATGTGCTGTGAGTCAGAAATCTTGGCGACAGAAAAAAAAAAAAAAACCTAGGGGGAAAAAAAAAAAGAGGAGACAGTTTCCTGGGCCAGAGAAAAGAAAGAAAGGAAATTAATTTCCCCTTTAGAGTCTTGTGTGAGGCTGCTGAATGTCAAAGACAGGTGTCACATGGCTGGCACAAGAAGCCACAGATGAAATTTGGAGCTGTATGATAATCTATTGCTTCTGGTTCAACTAATTTTACTAATTCTGATGTAAAGAGCACCTCAACCTGTTGATTTCATCCTTCTTCAGAACATGTTTCTTAAGAAGAAGGGTTTGTGCCAGGCTTTATTTACCTAAGATCCCTCCAGGAGAAAAAAAAAAAAAAGAAAAAAGAAAAGAAACAAATGCTCTTTCAAGTCCTGCTTGCTCAAGTTTTGATTTAGATTTAAGTCTGCCTTCTCTAGCCTTGCAATCCCCTTTATTTTCCTTTTTTTACGAGAAATTTTACAAGACCAGGGCTTTCCATTTTCCATGAGGGGACACTCATCAATTCCCTTCTTCAGCTCTCTCATTTTGTTTTTCTATCCACCTATCTGAATTATAAAGCAAAACTCAGTACTGTAACACTGTCTGAGGGAGGGACACAGAACCCTTAACTGTATGAATTGGGAAAATTGTGTGCTGCAGTTCTGGACTCATCTGGGGCAAAAAAAAATGTTTTGCAATATACTTGCTTTACGTTTAATCTGCCACTTGGCATTACTGAAATCTTCTCCCCAGCGTGCTTTTCAGCCCTATTTGTAGTTATACATAAGCTAGATCTTGTAAGGGAAGCTGCATAAAGCTGTTTATTAGCAGAGTCCAGTGACACTTCTGTGCTGATGAAATCTGTCTCCTAGCTGACAGTGCAGCTGCTAAAACCCTGCAGACAGAAGAAAGGAGAGGTTCCCTCCCCAGGTCTCCCAGGTTCCTTTCACAGCTCTGCCAAGGATGTGGTGTGACTTAAATTAAGTCAATTAACTTTTCTGTGCGTCAGCAGTGCAGGGCATACATTTACTGGGGAGGGGGAGTTGAAGACTCCTTCAGCAGCTTTGTAAAGTGTTTTAAAATGCCGAGCCAGAGGCAGCAGTGAAATGCAAAGAGCACTATTTTTTCTAATCTTAAAGGCAGCAAGTCACTGTACAGGGTGTGAAGAGACATTTGACATTTGGGTTGATAGAACAGCTGTGGTGTGAGGGTCCTTGCACTAGCTGGCTCTCCAACCCATTTTCCAAATGAATGATGTATACACAGCTCTCCTGCCCCACAGTGGGCTATGGAAAGGCAAGAGAATTGTCCCAGGACAATGGTAGCCCTTTCCCTTTGACTGCGCAGGACTAATGCCCCCTTGAATCAAATGCCCTAAGTATAGAACTCCTTACTGTGGTCTCAGTCCCTCATATGTCTGTCTTATTTATCCACCTCTGCAGGAGTCAGGCACAGGCTAATTCATAGGTCTTAAAACACTTTGGGATATCACAAGATGAAACATTACACCATTTGATGTCCCCAAGCAGGCAGCAGATGAAGAAGGACCTCACACCATGCTTTGCCTCTGCACTATGTTCATTTCGCAGCACGTTGCAAGGCTCTGGTAGAGCAGGATTGTGAAGAAGGGAAGAGGGAAGGATGGAGGGGGTCCACTGAAATCCCCGAATAGCACCAGTACTGCGATTAAAGCCCAGTTGCCTGATTTCAGGGCCAGTTTCAGCAGGGGGGAATCCATGCTTATATATGGCTGTCTCAAGAGCAACTGTAATTGCCACACACACAAGAACTTGGGACTTTGAAGAGTTAATTACTCTTGTGCTTGCATGAATGAAATGCTTGGGTTTTAATTGACTCCAATATGTCCATAGTTAATAGTTTCTGAACTTCACTTGAATTTATATTTGACAGAGGCTTTGCCTGCTGGCTAATTTTTGAAGTGATAAGGTCAGAGCTGCCCAGGTACTTGGGATGTCGTTGGAGTAAAGGCCTATGCCTCTGCTAATGACTTTGGAGGCAAAACTGGCAGCTACTGCATGTTGTACTTGAGTAGAGTTTAAAGCTATCAGCCACTACAGCTAAAGGAGTTTGAAATTCTGACCATTGCTAGGTAGTGAATCCAATTCCCCATGTATGTGGGCTCCAGAATTAATATTAAGATGTAGTCCCTGATATGGCACCCCATCTCCATGTGACAATTCTTATGCCTAGAGAACTGAGCTGATACTTTTACTGAGGGAGAGAACATTAGCCAGAGCTATCCCCAGTTCCTCCCATGAGCAGCAACAGACTGCAACACTAGGAAGAGTGGTTGAAGGTATGGTTATGGGACAGCTAGTGAAAGGCCATTTCTTGTTCTCTGGTGGTCCTTGGGGGAGTGTCTCACACATCTCAGTTTTTCATTTGTCTTGGTGAGCCCCTTGTAGGAGTGCAATGCCATGGCATCTGATCTCACATAAGCTCACTTCTTGCATGCAGGAAATGCCAGAAGACTAGACCTCACATTCTCACCACCCAGTGAATGACTTATGTTCACAGAGAGAAAACTAGACTTATCCGGGTGCTTACAGAACCACACTACACAATCAAAATAGAAATGAGAGGCCTGACCCACCTACCCCACTGTAAGTCATCATAAGCCCATTGAAATCAATTAAGTTAAATATATGAAATTAAGATGAGACCTGAAGTCAGGAATCTGAGTTACTTAGACCTAAACCACTCCAAAGTTTTTAATACAGAAGATTTTCCAACTCCAGAAAACTATAGGTTTCTTATCATTGCCGTCAAGGAACTACTTAGGCTTGCAGAATAAATCTTTTAAAAGTTCCTGCTTATCATAAACCTCTCTTCACTGCTTCTGTAGTGGGTGAAAGGCCTGAGATTGAATATCCTCAGGGCAAAAAGCATATACTTTATTGAAAAACAGTGCTTAATTAAGAGTACAAAAATCTATTTAAAATTATATACTTTATACACTTTACAGCACTGTAAGAAATTGTCTTTAACTATTATAGATGGAAGGATTTGGAAGTTTGCTGTATTTTTGCCACTTGTGCTTGTTTACCTTTAAGAACTTGATCATGACATACTTCACACAAGGCAGGGTCGCAGATGCTCTAACCACACACAGGGTGAAATCCAAGTCCCTCTGAAGTCAGTGGGAACTTTGCCATTGAAAGTCAACAGTTTTAGTAAGCCAACCGACCAGAAAACCCCAAATCTAAATGGCTCAATGTATTTAGCTCTGTCAATATGTTCAGGACTAGTCTTGGTTGGAAAATGCTTTATTGTGCCATGGAAATTTATGAGAAAAAGGGAGGGAGGGGGAAGGCTTGCTGTTGCCAGCTCAGTGTTTGATGGAAAGGTTTTCTCCAGCCTTCCTACATGGTGAAGGGATAGAGAAGACCCAGTCAGGGAGCTGGCAGAGTCAGACACAGTAATTCAGTCATGTAGAGTAAGACTTTCAGAAATTTTCTGAAATATGGTTTGAACATTCACTTTTCACAAGCTTTAACTCAAAGGCAGGCTGGTATATCCCATTGTTACTTTGCAAATGGCATTCCTGAATTCAGTAACTTGGGAAGAAAGTTACTTCTCTGGGCAAATAAAGGCATGAGAATGTGTCCTGGGTTTACAGGACAATGGAAAGCCTGAGGTGGGCTGGGGAAAGCAGAAGAGGCTCCAAGAAGAGGGGGAAAAAAAAGGAAAAGGCAGTCAGGAACAGAGACATGGTTAGACAGTGAGAAGCCAGTGCAAGGATATAAACAGGAAGGCCAACACCATCCTAATGGTGGGACAGCATGTAGGGAGCTAAGGGAATAAAGCAAGATTGTGCAGGAGATGCACAATCTAAAATGGGTATTCAGGGGTGGGGTAAAAAAAGAATGTAAGGTTTTAATGTAAAGCAAAAAATACTTTCTGGATGCAAGCAACTGTTTTCATTACAGAAATTGCCAGACCCTTGGCCAGAAAGAGAAAAGGGAGAAAAAGCATAAAGATATTTAAAAACAGCAAAAAAAACAAACTCCCAGCACTGGGGGAAGAGGAAGAAGCTCAGGAGATGAAGAAGTAGTGTTTAGTAAGGATGAATGCAAATAAGCATACACAGGGGATACTTTAAAGTCAAACAGAACATACTCCACATGCCTTTCTATTGAAATCCCACATATTCCTGTAGAAAGCTAGTTACCACCAAAAAAGGCCAGCTGCAGTTTTAAAAAGCACGCTCTCCATATTGCTCAGGGTGGGACATGCTTCCTATTTGCCTAACTTTTAGCTTGCTGGCCAACATAGAATGGGAAAAGCAGAGTTTCCTTTTGGCCCAGTTTTCCTTGAAGCCTGGGAGCTGAATTCCACTTCTGACTTTGAATCATTGAGACTAGCTGTTGGACTACAGTCAAGTCACATCCCTCACCTCCCTGTGATTCAAGAAGCCTGGCTTTTAAGGAAAAAAATATGCAGAAACAGCCCGTAAAGGCAGGCTCTGGATCCAAGATGAGTTGCTGTGGATTAACAGATTAAAAGTGTGGAAGTCTGTGGAGCAAAATTCACAAAAAGAGGAACGTGGTGCAGCGCCTCTGGTCAAATAGAGCATGTGTCCCCTTCTTGTACATTTGGAGATATTTCCACTGTCTCATAAGAGGATTTGGTTCAAAAACAGACTGTGGTAATGGTGTATGAAGATGTATGAATGCATCCAACTGCCAGTCTGGAACTGGCTAATTAGCTAAATGGGTCTAGTGTCTGGTTGCAAACTGGGTAGATACTTCTCCCACCTTGTAAATTCTTTGCATAATAGAGGAAATAAAACCCATTGTTTTTATGAACTCATAATTAACTAATGTAAATGGGATTCCAATAGGTTCATTATACCCAGTCAGAGTTCAGCAGTGGCGGTTAGTGCAACCGGCCTGACCCTGACCTGCCAAGTGACTCAGAGCAAGATGTGTCACTGCCTTGCCTCAGTTTCTCCATCTGTAAAGTAGGGACAATGATACATGTCTTCACCTTGCTCATGATGAACTGTGCAAGACTTCACTAATTGTAGCTCGCAACACCATTTGAATGCCTTGGATGAAAGGTGTTAGAGCGGGCTATGAATCACACTTGGCCACATATCACTTCTCCTTGTTCTTTGGGAAGTTTTTCAGCATGCACATTGTGGCAGTCATCTGGCATTTGCCTGGCATCTCTAGGGTGTCCTTCAACTAGGAGCCATGCAGTGCCTATCGAGCAACCCTTCTCTCTCGAGGGACAGAGGATCCCTGTGCATTTGTATGTGTCTTTATTTAATGAAGCAATTATGCGTGCTAACGACATTCTTCGAGAAACATCCTATCTAAAGTTTCCCACCATTCTTGCACTGGTAGTTTTTCCCCTTCCCTCCTCCTTTCCCTTATTAATTTATGAAGCAGCTAATTATGATCCCTCCAGGCTAAATAACTGTGCAGTTAGAGATGCACTAGATGAGTGGGTATGGCAAGGCAATGCAGAGCATTTTTCTCTTCGCCTATTACATGTATTGTTTTAGGTAATTAACATCCACTTTGTAGTGGCAACACAGACGCCTTGCTGTCTGTACAGCTTCTTGGCTCAGATCCTTTCAAATACTCCCTGGTACACTCCTTGCAAAACCATGTGAAGTGTTATATAATTCTAGGTTGAAAGGCAATTGTGTACATCCAGGTTATTAAAGGGATCTATATACATGTACAAAGCCAACATTTCAGGCCTTATCCAAGGTACCTTCAGCTTATGGTCAGTTCTAATGACTAAAAGCATTCAATAAAACACAGGGAGACTTTCCCTCTTCCTCCTTTGCCTGTCCCTCCAGTAGTTTCAAGTTTATACCTAGGAATACCTAGGAAAATACTAATGCAGGTGTTACATGTTTCAGGTCAATGTTTGCTACTTCTTGGCATTTTGAATATTGACAGTGTGCTCAGCACTGGATAGTAAAAACCCCAAAGGCTGCCCTCATCTGATAGATATTCCCCTCTCCTGAAAAACTAGGCACATAGAAACGAGTGTGAGCTTGGAGATTTAGCAGTGGGGGCAGCTCAGTGGTCTTGTACCTGGTACTTACCAACCTTGGTTTAGTGTGTTTGTATGAAAGCTTTGGAGGAAGAGAGTATGGTGGATTAGCTGAGTGGGAAGGGAAAGCCATGCAGCCTACATGGGGCAAGGTCAAAAATGTGCTAAGCTGCAAAGGAGTTTAAATGCCAGACAAGGTCAGGATGAAGGCAGCTCTGGAAGCCCCAAGAAGTCCAGCTATACTGTTACCAATGAACACTCAGGTACATTGGAATAAACAGTATTTGGGACTGGAAAGATTTATGGGCATCTACTAAATAAGATGATGATGATGATGATGATGATGAAGAAGAAGAAGAAGAAGAAGAAGAAGAAGAAGAAGAAGAAGAAGAAGAATGGGGTCTGTGTGCCTCTTTTGCACTTGCAGGCTTTTCACAGTCCACTGCGTGAGACTATCAGTGTTGTCTCTAAACTGAGTAAATACCCAGAACTGTAATAAAAGGCCAGATTGAAAGAAGGGTCCCTTGCTGCTTTGTGTTGGTACAAACTCCTGTTTTTCACTCTGCTGCTCTTTGGTATCTGCAGAGAAAGCTAGCAGCAACTCTTGGCTCAAATCTGCCTTTGCGAGTTAGCATACAAATAAGGATATAGACCAAAACTCTGGCCCAGAATGATTTTAATGAAAGCAGCAAACCTGGCCATTTTTTTCCTTCCCTCTCCCTACCAATCGATAGTGCCTATCAGTGTGGTTGCTCATAAAGTTAAGAATCTGATATGGCTATCTAGAGTGTGGGCTGGTGCTTTGCAAGTTTAATTGCACAACTTTGCTCACAGCTTCTCAGCCACTGACCTGCAGCACCCACAGCATTAGAGCTCAAGCAGGGCCAGCCAGTTCCAATGTGGGGTGCCAATGGGGCCAGCTGGACTAACAGGAGCAGAGGATCTTGCCCAGCAGGTGGAATGATAGACACCACTGAGTCAGGACAGAAATATCAGTCCCACTCCCACCTGGGACTTACAAGTGGCTCTCTGATGCCCTCCATACTTGCTCAACATCTTCCTTTCCAGCTTGTCACCTGTGCATGAACCCTGTGTTTTGATTTGGATGAAAAAATGCTCATCAGCATTTTTCAGACTTGTGGGTATCATTTGCTACTCATCTTTGTAAGATAGAAATCCTTCCCCTCCCAACAGATATGAAATTATTAATTGCTGCTGTAAATCAGCAGAGTGTGCTGTAAGCCAGCCGTGACAAATATCCTGGGGAACAGCTATGCAAACAAGATGGTTGATAAAAGCAGAGGAAGAAATACATGTGAAGCTGTGGAATGGAAAAAGATAAATACTTTTTTTAAGAAAAACAGTACTTGATGGGCAATTTCAGGACAAGGTTCTATAACTTTTCTTTATTACTTTTGTTAGTGTAAATTGCAAATGTACAACTTGATGAGTTTTACCAAAAGCAGTGGAAGGACCAGTGGAAAATCTGAGTAATGTGATACAAGGAGTAGCCCCCAGCTAAAGGGGGGGCAAAACCTGTGAAGGCCAGAAGATGAGGACAGCACAAGGTTTTCAAGTCAAGCTGCAACAGATTAGGCCAGGTGGAATAGAAGATCTCCGTACAGAAATGTACTGTGCTGGAGTCCAAGGGATAATGGAGATACAAAACAAAACAAAAAAAAGGTGTAATACAAGTCAGGACTACTAGGGGAAGAGTGGAGCAGGAGCAGTTTTCTGGCTGAATTAGACCAGCAGGAGGTGCTAGATGTGGCTGCGGGGCACATGGACAGGTTCCTGCAATCCAGTAGGAGAACTACAGTGGAGAAACCAAGGTATCTGCAGTCCACGCTAAGTGTTGCTCTAGCCAATGCTATTATTAGGTACTCTCATTCATGAGACTCAAATTCACTAAGAAATTATTTTAAAAAAAATATATCCTCTCCATCTGTTTTCCAGCTTTTATAACAAAATTCTAATTTAAGACATTAACTAAAATGGAAAAAGATTTTCCTTTCATTAACTTTGAGTGTATCCAATTTACATTTCATGTGTTTCCATTATTTTTTTCTTCCTGAAGGGTTTGTTTTCTGAAGCACAATGGAAACACCACACTTATTTTCTTTTTTGAAAGCATTTCTGAGACTTTAGAGGGTGCACCTACATTTTATGAACCTGTCAATCACTCTGGCCACCTTCCAGGTCCTGTGGGGCAGGTATACATTAAGCAACTGAAGCTACCAAGCAGAGGTACCATTATGATCCAGGACTATCCAGACCTTAACTGTGTTTCTTAGTGCTGACACCTGCCAGTAAATACAGAGCATTCAAAAGCACTCAGAAATGGATGCACCAGTTGCATGTTTATCTTTTTAAAGAAACATTTCTATTCGTTCTTCTTAGAAGTAGCTAGTGGTTCAAAATGGACATTTAGCAGCCTTTCATAAACCTACTTTGTACTGTTCATGATAAACATGAAAGTGCCTTTTTGCATTTTGATGTTCTGAGAGCTCTTGGTTTGGCAGGCGCCGACTCTGGCTCGAGATACCCTAAGCCACAAACAGATGGAGGCAGAGAGAAAATCCTGGGGAATAATCACCATGTACTTGTCCCATTCACATGCTCTGCCCTTAATATCTGCTACTGGCCACTGCTGGAGACAGGCTACTGGTCTAGGCAGATCTCTAGTTTCACCTGGTTCAGCTGTGCTTGTGTTACCCATGCTACACAGTGCCCAGATCAACCACTGCAAAAACTGAATGCAAAGTGTGTCAAGGGATTACGTGGAACTCTTGTAGGTTACAGAATGCACTGTTGCAAGTAATGCAGCCATCCCAGTGCCATGCCAATAAAAGCATTTTACCAAAGCATCATGCATTCTCTAGATTCTGTAACTTGAAAATTAGAATTAATGCTTTGTAGTGTTATGTAAAAAAGCTCACTGCCTCTTGTCTGGAAGATTAAAAATAGGTTGGCAGAAAGAAAAGAGACAATAATTGCCAAATTAAATCAATATAATTTTTAACCAGCACACAGAATAAATGATACCATTTTAGACTGTTCTATAAAAATTGTTCCACAAACTTTTATAAGAAAACAAACACAATTCCATTGGCTGGATTTTTCCTGTATGTTCAGAAATTTTATTTTATTTACTAATGTAAATACATTCCCTTTCCATACTCAAGCAATCAGTCCAACATACATATTGATATAAGAACAGCAAATTTTTCATTAATATTAAAACTGCCTCTTTGCAATGGGTAATGATGATTTATGCAAAAAGCTTACTTTGTGGGAAAATGAAGCTTTGTGGATTTACATTTCATGTATTTGTTCTTTCCACGTTATGAATAACTGCTGTTTCGTTGAACTAAGTTATTACTATAGGGATATGAATACGTTCTCCTGAGGGCCAAATCTTCTGCTGTTGTCATTGTCCCATTAACATTAGGTTGTCCTGAAGTCAGTAAAACTGTATAACCTTATGCAGAGAGTTCCTCTGAAAATAGACATGAAAATAAGATAGTAGACCTTCTTCTTGAAGCTTCTTTTGCTGTTTCTTCCATTTTGAGGGTGGTTTCTCTAACAAAAAGACCGTTGTGCTCACAGACCTGATATGCATGTCTGTGTATCATTTTATGAAAACCTGCAGGAATGCCAGTTCAAAACAACTTTTGTAAAATTAACATCTGCATAGCACAGAAACTGCACTGTCTGAAATTAACTGATTTTGCCAACCATTTATTGCTGAAATTATTTACAGTAAGGGAGCTGTACTGTAGTCATGCTGGTCATGTTCAGATTATTGTTCAGAATAATCTTCACAGTTCTAACATTCTGATTTCTAATGCACTGCTAAACCTGGGGTGACACCACTGAAACCCTCCTGGGTGTTTCAGAGCTTGCCTCCCTGTGCATTATTGCCAGTATAATAAAAGGGATATTTTCTCAAGGCACAAGAGGAATTCACACGTAATTTATTGCATGCATATTATGCAGTCGCAAAGACTGAACTTCCTCTCGAGCTCTGCTGAGAGCACACTGCCGTTACCCTCCTAGTTTACAGAAACCTGTATAAATTTAGCTAATTTGCATTTTCAGAGTTGCACCTTCAGAGTTAATTCAGACCCAAATCCTATATGACAACTCTATGAACTGACTCAGAAACTCCGCATGTTCTCCTCAGATTTGCAAGAATTTTGTCAAACCTGGGGTGAGTTTCTGGGTTGCAGTGCAATTTTTCAGTTGGGTGAAACCTAAGTGGCAGTATGGGGCTTCATGTTGAAACATTCATCCAAGGTAGTGCCGTAGTGTATAACCAGGAGGTTAGCCCCACATATTTCCTCATCCCCGTATGCATACACATACAATTCCTCGTAAAATGTAGTACAGCGGCATAAGCCCTCCTCCAAGCTTACACAGAGAACACGCTGGACAAAATAGCTTTTTATCTAAGCTCTGTGGGCCACGTATATGAAACAAAGTTGCCAAACACAAATTAATGTGTAATTATTTTTCTTGCCTGAATCACTTTCTTTCATGTGTCATAACATGCAGAGTAAATAGCACCACACCTTTTTACTTTAATTGTGGTAATCTGATCTCTCAGCCACAAGAAAGCCTTCTCTAATGCCTTCTTTAGAATGGACTTTCAAGGCAAAGCAAGAGCAGTAACTGTAATAATCACCTCTTCTTTTCTTCTGCTGTCAAAATGCAGGGGGGTTGTTAAACTAATCAAGAACCAGGACCACACGGCAAAAAATAAGTGCCCTAAAAGACAAACAGAGGTAAATGTTTGACAGGTAATTTAAGGTGATGGTGGGATTTTTTTTTTTTTTTTTTATTTGCCTGGTGACTAATTATTTACGTGGTAAACATAAAGCTGTCTGGCTTTATGGTAATACCATAATGGGGAACATGTTATATCATTTATCTGCTGGGATTGTCTCAGTTTTGAGGAACAGAACTTAATAGTGGCAGGTGTCATCTCAGTCTGATCATCAAGGATCTCCTGTGACCAGAGGATCATTAAGACAAATAGAATTTCATTAGCTGGGTTTGGCCCATGTTTTGCATTGAGTCCTTGGAGACAGGAATTTACTCCAGAGCAGAAAGTCTCTTTTACTGTTCTAATCAACTCCTTTTCTCCTTATTTTGTATCACCTTCATTCCCCAACTAGCCACAGCTTAGGAAGAAAAACCTATATCCAGAACTGATATTACGAGAAAATTAAGTGGAGAACACCAAAAAGAGTTGTCCATCCATCTCTTTTTATGCTCTAATACCCACTGAGGTGAAAGAAAGTCTTCTCAGAGACCTTGGTGACTGCTGGGTAAGGTCCAAGCCTAAGACGCTTTTACAGGTCTTGGGGGAGGGTGGGCATCAACTACAGAAGTCAGTGCAGTCCTGACCCAGCACAGTGGAGGACGTGGCCAGGGACAGAATTCAAACTTTCTTAGCGCTTCAAGGTGAAAGACCCTGCTGGCCTCCTCTGTTAGCTCCACTAAAATCATTGCCTTCTGCTGTGGTAGAAAGCAGTAGGGTGCTTTCTACAGGTGCTTACACCCTGTCTGGGGTGCCCATGTGGATAACACTACTCTTCAGTCTACTGGAAGGAGCATTCACAATTTTCTGTTAGCAGTGTCCTATAACATGGTTATTTCTAGTACAACTTAAAGCTTTAAGCCACATCAGCGTCCCCCCATACTAAATGCAGGAGAAAGTCCCTCTCACATGGATGTTGCACCATGTGAAGTACTGAGTGTCTCCCTAAGGGTCCATGGTGTCCTGGGCACCAATCTTCCCCCACGTGACAGAAATTCAAAGACGTCATAGCAGCTGTAGATTACAGACCCTTTTCTGTATTTTGCCACAGTGGTGTGGAGACACTGCAGTTTTTCTTTGCAGCTCACAGAGATCTGGCAGAAGCTTAGACCATCCTTACTTCTTTTGGGTCTCCTGTACTCCTTGTAGCTCCTTGGCGGAGCTGTGCTGCCAAAGATTCTTGTTGGCTTTCTGTTTAGGTAAGAGTCTAATTACATACTTGTTGCTTTTGCTAGGTTTGCTACTAACTAGTTACACTGAAAGCACTGCAAGTCATCACATGCTAATTTAAGCTAGTCTCTTGATTTCTGTCTAACATTACTTACTACCAGAGTCCAAGAAGCAGCTCATTGTAGCTCATTATCCCTTCCGTATGCACCACTCTTGCCCAGCAGAAGGAAATGACCAGCAGTTAGTTGTTAAATTTGCTAGGGAAAGCTCTGGGAAATCATGTCTTTTCACAACTCAGCCCACTTCATCTAGAGCCATATACACTGATCTACCCTACAATATACTTGGGGCTAACCTATTTCATTGGTTAAGTGTCAGTTCATTTATCTTAATATCATTTCTGTACTAACAACATCACTGAAGTCACAAAGATCTTAGAAATACCTTATCAAACTCTTTGATGTCAGATTTACCCAACTTAACAAGTGGCTTAACCAAACATCCTCATCACCCAATGCCAAAACATCCTCCTCACCCAGTCTAAACACATTCTGCTCACACAAATTAAAACAGGACAAGGCTTTACTGTCTTATTACCTTACTGAAAAAAGAAGACGCCTTCTGTGTCAGAGGCACAGTATTAGACATAGCCTACTCCTCCTCTTTCTACTCAAGATCGCTCTGTTAAAGATTATACTTGTTGCTCTACAGCTCCCCAAAAGATCATGAATAGTCAATAACCCCTATAGTAGACAGCACTGTCTACATTTTCTGTTCTCTAATGACAGCCAATAAGGAAAAAAGAGGGGAACAAAAGAAAATATTGAATTGCTCCAAATAAAGATCCTTACATTTGCAAAGGACTTGCTTGGTGGTTTAATCCTCCCCAGACTTCATGCATGGGATGCAGGATAGCCATTCAGTTTGTTGCGGAGGGCATAATCACTTATGTGATGCGCTGGTCAAATGCAACTGGTTGTTCCTAGCTATCTTAAAATGTTTATCAGCAGGTGTTGCAAGAGCTAGTATTTGATAGAATTAAAAAGGGTGATATTAGATGACTACAGATGGAGCTAATGTAGCACCAAACTCCACTGTGCTGGGTCTAGCTAACACAGTGCTTCTCTCTTTTTTACAGGTGTACAATCCACCCACATAGCTGCACCCAGCATGGGATGTTTTATAAGTGTCTTTTTCATCTAAACTAATCAAAGCCATCAGTTTACAGGAATCGGTGTCTGGAGAGATGCCTCCACCCTTCATATGAGAGCAAGCTGTTGTAGATTCAAACAGGATGGAAGCACCATATAAACATTTAAGCAAATAAAAAAGCTGTGAGGAAAACAAGAGGAGCTATAAACTATTACCACCCAGAGGGTAGGTGTAACTTTCACAAGGAAATTTTGTGTGGCTCATTATATGCTCTGCTGTGTATTGAGAAGAGTTGAGCTATTGAGCAAAAAGATTTAACTCCTCAGAGTTGCATCAAGCTACAAAATATTTTCAAAGTTTGTCTAGCCTCCTCACTGTGATCATCACAACCTGTGCCAGGTGTGAGAGAGAGCTGATCTCCACAATAGGGACAATGTTCTGCTGCTTTCTATTCTTCCTTTAACATTTAGAACCTTCACACCCTCCAGGGGTGATGTCGTGGTTTAGCCCCGGCCAGCAACTAAGCACCACGCAGACGCTCACTCACTCCCCCTACCCCAATGGAATGGGGGAGAGAATTGGAGGAGTAAGAGTGAGAAAAACTCCTGGGTTGAGATAAGAACAGTTTAATAATTGAAATAAAGTTAAATGGTAATGATAATATTAACAATATAATAATGATAATAATAATAATCATATACAAAGCAAGTGATGCACAATGCAATTGCTCACCACCCACTGACCGATACCCAGCCAGTTCCCAAGCAGCGATCGCTGCTCCCTGGCCAACCCCCCCCAGTTTATATACTGAGCATGATGTCACATGGCATGGAATAGCCCTTTGGTCAGTTTGGATCAACTCTCCTGGCTGTGCCCCCTCCCAGCTTGTTGTGCACCTGGCAGAGCATGGGAAGCTGAAAAGTCCTTGACTAGCATAAGCAGTACTTAGCACCAACTAAATCAGTGTGTTATCAACATTCTTCTCATCCTAAATCCAAACCACAGCACTATGCCCACCACTAGGAAGTAAATTAACTCTATCCCAGCCGAAACCAGGACAGGTGACATCAGAAAGGATTACAATGATGTAATAAGCAAATGGAACATCACTTAAAGGTAATTCTACTATTGGACAAACACCTTTTCTGACTAGAGGAGGAGGCCAAAGCCAAATGTATTGTTTCAGATTCATCTATAGCAATAACTGTAGCAGCAAGAGTCAGAAAAAAAGGCAGCGAAGTAAAATAAAGAAGAAAAAATTATATACAGTACCTACATATTAAAAAGGCTCTTTCTAAAGGGCATGCACTCACAAGATTTGTGTTATATGCTTATGGCCTTCTGGATCATGGAGCTTGTATTTTTTATTTTAAATGTAATATGTATAAAATACAGAGAATATGTATAAAATATATAGAATACTTATAAAATATGTAAATAAATATCATCTCCAGCTAATCCAGGTGATTCAGATGCATATATTTCCTATAAATTATTCCAAGCTGGTGCAAATTTTGCCTTAAGTTATAGTCTCTTTGTGTAAATGATACTGTTTATTATTATTATCAGACACAGAAGACTAGAGAAGTTCTCCACCACACTTTGCCTTCCTGAGTTAAGTGACATGAGGTCTTCAGACAACTGCAGCTCTTTTGCCTGTACACGGTGCAGGGGCCTCCTAATCCTTTTGCTTTGGCACCCTGACATTGCCATGAGGCATTTCGGGCAACATGTGATAGAATACTCAGGCCCACAGGCAAAATTTACACATACTGCAGGGAGGGAGATGAGCTCCAGTTCCCTCTCCCAGTGGGCTCTGGAGCTTTCCCAAAGCTCACAGCTCTGGGAGGGTGGCTGAGTGTTAATAGCTGAATGGTCCATAATTTGAGGGAGTTTACCCCACTTGACATAATCTACTGATTGAGACCCTGCTGATCCCAGATGGAATCTAAAAATATGGAAGAAAGGACATCATTGTCGGAATTGTTTTCTTCTATTTACTTTTCAAAATAAGCTTGTAGTGCAGCTGGAGTTCTTGTAGCTATGCGAGTGGTGGTAAGTCCACCATACTTATTCTATAATACCGTATACAAAGATACCAATAAATATCTACACGGTAGATAATGCTATTGTACAACAGCAAATATTATTCTGAAAGTGCCAATTTCATTCTTTATTTAGAAATAACCAGTTACATCCCCTATTAACATTCATATTCCTGACAAAGTTCATTCACATCATGGAGACTAGCCTTCTCTTTACACAGTCTCTCAGTGTTTCATAGAATTGTAAGGATGGAAAGGCCCCAAGCCCAACCCCTTGTAACACAGCTGGTCCAGGCCTCACACTGGCTGGTGGTGAACTCTTTCATACCTTGTCAGAGCAGGTAGCTTCTGGGAAGGGTGAGGCTGCTTGGCTGCTTTGCACCTCATAGGCTGGGAATAACACTTGGTGGCACTTCAAGCGAAATAGTCATAAGATTCTCCAGTGGCAGAGATCAATTAGACAACTTGTGGAATCTCATCCAGAACTGAAGGATCATCAGTGTCTAAACTTAAAGCGCCCCCCCCGCCTTTTTTTTAATCTGAGTCCGTTACCTCTTGCCTAATACCAGCTGAACATGGAAAACATTTAAGAGCCTGCTTCCTTGGGGAAATTGTTTATGTACCTGAAGACTGCCTTGATACAGTATTTGGCTGGCTCTGGCCCTGCCCAGCCTAGTTCCTTCATTCTATCTTCACACTGGGTTTTCTAAACCTCTGATCATTCTTCTTATCCTCCTAGGGACCTGTCTTGCCATGTCTTTCTTGGGTTCTGTGCCTGAAACTGCAGTGCTGAACAGTGGAACAATTACTTCATATACCTCAGATACCACACTGTGAGCAAGTGGTTAAGTATTAAAGGATTTTTTTGGTAAAAAAAAAATATCTGTGAAACTTAATAAAAATGTTAATTTTGGTAAATTTTAAGTACTTTATGATTCAAGCATCCAGATTATGTGACATCTTTTGTCATTGGAACAGGAATGCTCAGTGCCTCGTAAACTGTAGCTGCAAGACCAGGCACTTATACATTTTACAGTGAAGTAAAAGAAACAAATTGCACTGAAAGACTCATCTACTATGAATTAAGGAGGGAGGCTTAATCCTCAAATTTTATTTACTGCTAGGTAAATAGTCATGGGCCAATGCCAGGGAAGACAACAGAATACAGTGAAGAAGAGAAAAGCAAAATATTGCTTTATCTTGTTTGCATTACCCAGAAGTTAAAAGCATTAGAATAACAGAAACATTTCAGTGATTTAAAGTGATATCTCCTGACAGCTTTTATTGCGCTCTTTCTCTGCTTGGCATTCCTAGACAGGCAATCTCTATGACTCCCACAGCTACTGGGACTGTTGGAGAGTGACGGATCTGGTATTACACTACTTAAGGTTCCTCCTGAGACTTCTCTAAAGACAGTACAGGCATAGACTAGGTGCAGAGGATATTGTTTCTAGGTACAGGGGATTTCCTTAGATGAGTAATGAGGAATTAGTTCTTCCCCATTCTCTGACAAGAAATGGCAAGGGAAAGAAAAAATGTCCCCACCCATTACCAAATGCCTCCCTCACTTCCTAGGAACCTGAAATGATTTTCCAGAAGTCCTCCTCACAGCTGCCAAATCTCATTGACGTTTCTGTTGGGTAAGTATTTACTGCAAGCTCAAGACAGGCTCCTACCAGAGTTTTTTCCACCCCACCCTTCCACCGTGCATATACATAACAAGGCAGTTATTCATGGACTGTGCATAAGATGAGATGGAAACTCTTGAAGCTTTAGATGGGATTCAGACAGTCTGGGGAATGTGGCAGCTTAGGAAGGAAGTTGGCCAAGAGCTTAGGATGTAAACATCTTGCAGAAGTTTTTCTGCTGTCTGTTGTTCTGGTGGCTTATTTTTAGACTGGTGTGGTATAGAAGGCATCCTGCCATGCTAGTTCCCTCCAGGGATGGAGGATGAGTTCTGCAGGGCACAGCGCTAGCTGATAAGCTGGGCCTGAAAATGCTAACTTGAACATCAGCACAAACCATTAATGTGGCTCTCTTCTGGGGTGAATAGATCCCATTTCTCCCAAGGTCAAACAGGTCAGGTGGACTGCTGAACAGCAGTGAAGCTCTACCAATCCTAGCATCCAAGGTCAGTTTAAGCACTTCTATCTCAAACTATTTTGTATCATATTGGAACAGGAAGGTCTGCATTTATTAGACAGAATAAAATTAAATGAAGGGAAGTGGGAGAAAGGCATAAGGCATACAAACCTCCTCCTTTTGGATCAAGTACTATACAGGCATATGAACCTCCAAGCTGCATAAAGTCAATTTTGGAAACTAGACAATCCCCAAATCCTCAAAAAGTAACTCCTGAGAAACATACATGTATACACAGACCTAGGTGAATCAACATCTCTTTGCAAGACAATAGTGCCAGCGAAAGAATTTTGGAGGTGAGGGCCATCCACTCAGAACCCTGGTCTCAGATGTTTGAAAGCCACATGTGGGATCTATTTTCATGTTCCCTCACTCTTATAATCCTTCTCTTTCTCACCTTGTGCTTGTTTTTACTGTAGGAACACAAGGCTGATTTTGTCTTTGATCTCAGCTGCGGCTTCTAGGTGCTGTAAATACATAATAATTATGTCATCATCAGTGTCTTGCCCCATGTATTCTTGGGGATATCATGTACCAACAGTAGCATTCCTCCCTCCATGTGAAAAGATCAGACTGGAGATTATCTGCCTCTCAATAACGCATAGACCTCTTTTGAGAACTTGAGTCTTAGTACTACCTCTTCTGATACCCTCACAGTCTTTGTCCCACTCTTCTAACTCAGTAGGACAGGATTCCTAGTTCAGGTATTAAAAGAAAATTTGGCAGCTACTTCTCCTATCTCCTTCCAATTATCATATGAGGAGCCAAAGAGCAAGCTGAAAGATAGCTTCCTACACAAAGCCAAGTGTGAGAAAGGTCTGATGCTGGAGGATACAGAAGAGAATTCTTTAGAAATCAAAATAGGTTCTTGAATAATAGCACTGATGAGAGGCTGAACGCGGGAATCCTAGCAAGTCTGCAAATCACTTCCCCGAACAGTGAAATTCAGGCTGAGATTCCCGTAACATCATTAACTTGAGCAGGTATAAGGTATGTGGCTACACCCATCTGCCTATTTTCTCTCCCTGCCTCTCACAGTCATACCCATGATCCCTTTCTTCCGTTTTCTCAGCTTTATAATTCCTATGTCTCACTTGCTTTTCTCTTGGTCACATTCTAGTTCCAACATAGCCATGCACTGAGCTCTGTGCTTGAATCTAGGACAGAGAATGGCTGAGTAACCAGAAAAGACAATGTGGGTAAGGAAATCTTTGGTCTCACACTCTCTGCTTTTGCAGGATGTACATGTTTGATTAGTTATAGCTTGGTTTCTAATCTGAGTTACATTTTCCATACCTAATCCATCTCTCCTTTTTGGGATATCCCAGAAGGCAAGGTTTCTTCCAGCTGAAGAAAGCAGCCCATTCCCTTTTTTTGCCTCTAGTACCAATTTCAGTGTGGCCTTTTGTGTAGGATGCTTTCAGGGTCTGAAAGGTGGTTGAGGTCTGGCTTTGAACAAATACAGGTTGTTAGATCTGCAGCGCATGAAGAGGAAAGCATCAGCTTCATGTAACAATGACTAAGAAGCAGCACCTAAAGGGGAAATTTCCCAATCAGTGATTTGTAGATCCTGTAACTTTATTTCATGGAATGCAGGAACTAACTTGTGTTCTCTCTCCTGTATCTTATGTACCGACACACTAAACAGGGGTCCCGTACAGCATCGACCTTGTCTGTTCTTTCAAACTCTGCTGTCCTCCAGATTTCAAGTCCTCCATTGATGGGGATTCAGTTTCTTTAAGGAACCCCTCTAGAGCCAATTCTTTCTGTTAAGTACCATCTCTGTGGTGAACACTTTACTGCATGATTAAATACAAATTAAATGCCACTCTATCATACAGGGTTTGAAAGATTGGCAGAGTGCAGCTGATACCTAGAGGCAAGGTCGACACTGATCAGGAAGTTTTTGTCATGTATATATACATACATACAGTCTTCTTTTGGGTCTTGTGAAAGAAAAAGCTTATCTTAAAAGCCATGAAATTAAATGCCGGTTTTGGGATGCAGAGGGTAGTTTCTTCAAAAAAGGGGGGCAAGAGGTCCTTAGGATTTTGAGTTCTGGCAGGTTATTAGTCCTATTTCTCCCAAGTTATATTTCACTCTTGTTCTGACTTCAGTATTATTGCCTCAGTCAATGGGAATCCTTGACAGCAGATGTCCACTGCAGCCACCACCAGAAGAAAGCTCCCTTAAATGCAGGAACATCGGTGCATTTAAGTGTTCAGACAAATACTAGAACTACCAGGGAGTCCTCCTGAGATGAGCAAATCTATTGCCCACCCACCACATCTGCTTGTAGAAAGATTAGGGAAACACAACTCCTCCATTGCAAAGGACCTCAGCCTTAAGAAAGCTCCAGTTCAAATCTCTCCCCCCAGATTCCCACATTGCTAAATGCCAGTATCTCTGGTATCCCTCAACAGCTTGCTCAAGTATCTATTAACTTCAGTGTACCTACACAGTTGTGACAGCCAAGAGTCTGTCTCCATCAGCAATACTAAGATGCCATAGGAAAAGGCTAGGAAATCCCATAAAGCTCATCTCCTTTTCATAATATGTAATAACACCATTGCTCTCTTAAATTTGAGTAATCTTTTTGTTAACCATTAGACTAAAAAGGCTGTGTCACAGTGAGCTTTGAAGGTCATCAAACACATAAGCGGGACAGTGAGAAAGATCCAGTGACCTGCATGGAAATGAAAGTCCTCATGAACATAAAGCCAGTGTTTAGCTATGTGCATCCTCTACCTATAGATAAAGGATAAGGCTGATTCATGCTGGTCAGCTAACCCATCAGGAAGTGCATCTGGGATTATTCAATATTGTGGGTCAGGAAGGTGTGCAGGCAGTGCCTCTCTATCAGTGAAGCAGACACACAACCTAGGGGCAGCGCTCCATCCAGTGCCCAACTAATTTGTCTTCAACATGTCATCAGAATCCCACACTTTAAGCTCAGTCCTAGTTTAGCATCAGTGGTATCTGAGATTGCTCAAGTCCTATTCAGGTTCATGAGAAAAATAGCAGTTCAAACATTTTTTCAATTCAGGTTTGCTTCAACACATTGGTCTCACTGGTGAGCCAGAGATATCCCCTTTCAAAGAGGAGCAGGATCGCTTCATTTACACTTGGTCTTTTATTATGCCTTCCCTAAGTATCTGCTGTTAGGGACAGGATACTGAGCTAGACAGCTCCTTGGCCTGACCCAGCATAGTTGACCTTTCTTAAGCCTGTTTATTCATTCACCTTCTTGCTGACCTCGGTTAGGAGTAAGTGAATCTTGTAGTAGGGAGGTTGATAGAAGTATCTGCATAGGTTCCAAGAAGTCTAAGAAAATATAGGTGTGTTAATTTATTTTTGATACTTTTGGGTGGAGCCCTCCTACTCATGGCAAGCTGCCATTGGATCACGAGCATACTGTACTCTTGCTTTAAAGCCTCCTTCCCTCTCCCCCAGGTTTGGCTCAATATGATTCCCACTGCAGATGTCTTTGAAAATGTTCAATCTGTCATTGGTAGATGGAAAAGTAGATGCACAGCGTGTGACCCCTTTGTGAAGAAACTGTCTCTCTGCTACAACATATGCTCAGATCTTGTTATTATTCTCTGCGGTGGTGCAATTTTGTTTCTTTTTTTGGAAATCATTCCTACAGACTAGTTGTGATTAAATGTCTGATGTTTAAAGCTTCCATGAGCCTTTAAAGTCCTGTTTTGCAATTTGGGCTTTAGGCCTGGGAGGTCCACAGTTCAAATCTCAGCACATTCCTCACTGCTGTTTTTAATTATGATTTGATATGGACATTATTGCTGCAGGGATCTCTCTCACACTTCAGAACACACAGTTTACTAAAAGTCAAGAGACGCCAATCAAATTGGGTCCTAGTTCAAAAGAACAAGGCCTGTAGCGGCTTCATTTTCTGCCCATAGAAGTATTTGGTTGATGTTTAGAAGTGACATACCTAGGGGAGGGAGGAAAAATGAAAAAACCAAGGGGCAACCTAAAAACAAAAGCCTCCTAGTAGGGTGAGATATGCTTAGTCCTGGATCACCTAGGCAAGCACTTTGCAAACTCAATAGTCTGCCCTTCCCTGTCGCTTTTTCTCATATAACTGTAACATAAGATTGCATTATTGCACCTTCCATTCTACAAGGCCTGCAGATTAGAACTGGGGCTGGTGAAGTAATAGAAGGGAAAAGAAGCTGACTTGTTTAAATTTTGTGAAATGAATCAGTTCTGTGATCAGGAAAGTTTATTTCTTCAACTCTGAAAATATATTCAGCAGAGGTCAAGGCCTACCCTGTTTGAGCATTATCTCTCTCTGCAGCTGATAAGTGAAGCAGAGGAACTGCAGGAACAGAGCTTTCAACAGACAAGTGACAGTCCCCAATCGCAGGTCTGCCAAGCCATAAGTCTGGCTGGTTGTGGAGGCTCAGTTATTTTCCTAAATATGCACATCTCTGTCCAAGCTCTCTCTGTCTTTAATACATAATACTGAACCAGTGGGAAAGGTGTCTTGATTTTACACCCTCTTTTCTGCTTAGCTTTGGTTTTCTTCAGAGTGGGTCTGAGCCATCCCAGCTGAGAAAGAAAGTCCTTTTCACGAAAGCATGCTGTCAGGTTGCTGATGACTTTGGCTGCAAGGCAGCTTTGATCAGGGCCTCTACACTGAGTTAGTATAACCACAGACACTTTAGTAAAACTGCTTTTTATTATGTAAACTATACCCACGGCTGCCCTGAATTAAAACAATTTTCAGATGGGAGTCTTTCTATGAAGGGACCATTTCATTTCACTTTGCCTCTTTTCTGGTTTCCTGCGTTAAAAAAGAAGGAGCCTGTACCATGAAAATTGCTTGAAATATTGCATATTCATTTTAAGATCTGCTACTAGGTCATGCTGGATCAGCATATTTTGCATCGATCAAGAAGCTAGACCTTTATTTGTCAAGCTTTGATCGAATTTTGTGGTTAAAAATAACAAGAAAAGGGAAAAACAAAACCAAAACTGTATTTTATAGCAGTCTGTCTTAGAATATATAGTAATCATATTAAGTTGTTTTGTAAGATGAAAGAATGAGAATGGAACCTGTGTCTAACACCAATGTTATGAAGAGAAAGTCCTCAGGGTCAGCAGACAACAAGAGCACTGAAGGGGCAGTGGGACTAGACCATCGTCATTTTTCTTAGTGTTAAGATTCACTGGCCAGGCACTAGCAGAAAGATTTTGGAATCATTATACAAATCGTGTGTAAATAGTTGGATTTCCAGGCTTTGGGATTATTCATTTGGGATTTAAACATGACATTTGCATTCAGTTATCTTCACCTCTAAACTCCCTTTAAGGGTGAGTTAGGTATCAGAAAAATCAGACACTGGCAGGGATATCATAACATCAATCTGCACTCTTTCTTTGAGAAAAGCATTTCAAAATCTTGTTCAGAGCTTTCAGAACCAGGACATGGTTTTCATACTTTGTTATTTGGTCCCTAAGGTGAGTCTTCTAATTTAGAATGGTGGGGGTTTTGTGGCATGGCATTGAAATTATTACAAACATTCTGTTTTCCCCTTGAGGATGGAAAAGTAAGACTTAGGTTCCCAGCTTCTTGAAGTTCCTGTAATACCTATGTAATCATATTCTTTATCATATTACTGGTTTAAGAATGCATGGAGAGATGTCACTTGTTTCAAGCCCATATCTATTTTATGGTATGTACCCCTGTTGCTATGTAATTGCCAACTGCTTTACCCCCTTACTCCAGAAAAAGAAGAACTGGAAGTACTCAGGACTGTAAGCTGCATAAATGTGGTAATTTTGTTTTATAGGGAGCTATCTAGGAATATATAGAGACAAACAGCTTGCAAATTCTGATAATGGTAACAGATCTGGGAGCATAAACCTCACACACAGCTGACTGCAAGCTTGGACACCTCAGACACAAACAAGTTTTCTTACCTGCATTCTTCAGGAATTTTAGCAATGACAGGTCATCATCTTAAATAGTCTTCATATGTGCACTCACTCTGCACAGGCAGACCCTTTTTTTGAAGTTTTGAATGAACTGTAGCCTAAGTCCTTGGAAACTGCACACTGCAGTGAGTCATAGTATCGTGCTTTGTCAGTAGCTGAAACACTAACAGGTGGGCACACATTATCCCAGGGAGTCTCAGTCTGGGATGAGATCATCTGCCATACACACAGATTTTGTTTTTTCGCTTGGGATTCTCCACCCTCCTCTCCTAGACTATGCATCGCAATTGTGCCAGTCTTTAAGGGAGGGATTTTACTAACCCTTCCAGCCACCAAAACAGCAAAACTGGAACAAAAGAGAGAGATGTCTCACTTCAGTTAATTCCTTTTTGTCCTCATGCACTGAGTTATTATGTGCCCCAAGATTAGAACACTTGCACGCTATCAAGGTATCTGCATTCAGAATCAAAAGAATACTGTCATACTTTGCCAGTTTGCCAGCATGATTTGCCAGACTTTCCAGGCTTCCAGCCTCAGATATCATCATATCAGCAAAGAGGAAATCTCAGACATTGGAGAAATGTTGTACTCCCAGGAATTCACGCATCCTTGTTTCCCAGCCAGCTTGCTGTTTTTATAAATGTTGAACTAGTTGCACCCAGCTACTGAAGCAAGTAATAGGCTGGGCATGCCATGACTTCCCAAAACCACATGGTTACAGTTATATTTCCACACATGCGCTTGAACATTTCTAACAGTTCCAGCCTAAGTATGGGGTTTTGTGATATCACTAACCAAGACTGTGCTTCTTGCTGTTCTTTCTGTAACTAAAGCTTCTTAGGGATTTTTAGGGTCATTTATTTGTTTTTAAGGAAAATGTAATTTGCAGGTTAAGAAAGAGTGCGGGGGGTCAGGTCTCCCGAGTGTATTCTTCTGAGTTCAGTTACCAACTTCTCCACGAGCATCAGTGCGATAGGAATTGCACTTAATGACTGTATATAGAGCCCTTTCAGATCTTGGATGAAGCGGGTTATTGATATGCAAAATATTCTTTTGAAGAAGAGTATTTCCTCATACGTCTGGGCATGAGTAAGAAAAACACAAGAGTAGATGACGTAACTCTGGTCCTGCACCGCCGGCTCCAAACGTTCTTGTAGCTGTGCTGGTAAAACCTCATGCTCCTAATCTGGCCATCCTCAAGGGACAGAGCAGCCCAGAAACAACGCATGCAGCCGGCCCTCATGTACTGCAGCTTTCTGTCCCATCCAGGGGTCAG
The DNA here is from genome assembly GCF_030463565.1 of Pelecanus crispus. NCBI lineage: Eukaryota > Metazoa > Chordata > Aves > Pelecaniformes > Pelecanidae > Pelecanus > Pelecanus crispus. The sequence continues at coordinate 11,324,273 of NC_134650.1, read as the reverse complement.
GCATGTCTACCGATTTGGTTTTTCCACCAGTCACCCTTTACTCCTTATTAATTAGACTGTAAATCCCTCATAAATCCCTCAGGACAGAGTGTCTGTGTCAGTACAGCACCTTTGCACAAGACAAGAAAATAATTTCCAAGCCAGTCAATCCCAACATGGGGTAATGGCAACCTGAAGGGAGGCTGGACTCCAGTATTCACAGTTACAGCTAAGCTGGTGCCCCTGATAGAAGAAGGGCTGGCAAGAAAAGGCGTTAATGCTTCTGTGCAATTACCAGTAACAAGCCTGCCGAGAGGGGATGAAGCAGATCATTTGTGCTGAATGTTAACCTGCTTCATTTCTCATTTTATTTTCTCAGAATCCCTCTATATCCCTCTTCCCCCTCTGCACGGTGTGTGCTGGCAGTGCTACTCCCTTTTGACGCCATCCTGGCAGCTACTCTAACACACCGACCCTGTGACAGGCCTCTGCTAGGCCTCTGCTGGGCCTGTTGGGCTTGTGTAGGCCCAACTTTAGCCTGCTCCCTGTATTTTTTTCCAGTCATAAAAGCTGTTATATGTTCCTAGAAAACTGAAGAAGTGTGATCCTTTCCTGCAGATGTCTGAAAAAAAAATTTACAGGTCTGTTGTGGCTTTCATCTCATGTCCTAATGCTAATGCAGCTCTGGTGTACAAATTAATACTGCAGAGAAAAAAATGTATTGCTGAAGGATAAACGACACTATTAGGAGCCTGGGGAAATACCCATTTCTGGGTGAAAGAAACCCAAACAACTGAAGCATGAAATGAAGCAAAATAGCACAGCTGATTTTTATAACTTTGTTTATATGTTCTGTGTGTATCCTAAAGAAAAAGTTTCCTGGAATTGTGGGGTATATCCATGGTAGTTTATTTGACTCAGAGCTGTAATGCTGGCCTACCCGCAGTAGGCATGTGTTTTCCATACATGAGCTCTTTTTATGATTAAATGTATTGAGCATATATAAAAGGAGCGTGGCAACATACAGCATCTGAAGTTCCAATTATTAAGTGGTTGCTAGACAGGAATTCACTTTAACCCAATGTGTTTTAGGTGAGGACAGGAGGAAAGGGAGCCATCCAGAGACATGAGTGATGGGAACTCAGGGGCACCTTGGGGCTCCCTAACCTGGAATCAATACTGAATTTTGCTGCCCCTGGGATGTGGAGAGAGGGCCAGACTGATGCTTTGCAGCTTCTGCCCTGGAGGAAGGGGCAGTTTTGGGTTGAGGAGCTGAGAAAAGGCTCCCGCAAAGTCAAGGCCTGTTCTTCAGCTCCTGAGAGAATAAAAGGCAAGCAGTGGTGTTTCTTGCTGCTGCTGTGCAGCTCCAAGCCCCACTTTGGAGGGGCAGCCTGGCATCTGCAGGCAACCAAGCAGGCAGCAGGGCTGGGGCCACTTGGCAACCTAGTGCCCCAGCAAACCACCGGCTTCCCCTGTGCCAAAAGCCAGCTCAAACATGCCTGGGGCCTGGAACATTTATTAAACTTCAAGTGCCAAATTCTTTGCACTGTACAAACAATACCATCCATATAGCCCCTGCCATAGAGACATTATAGACTAATCAGGTAGCACATTACGTTCTGTCTCCCCCTGCGGTCTCAAATGGAAGAGGAAGAAAATGATAGGCATGCAGAAGGGTTATCCTTTCATCTTTATTATGCTTTCAAGACACTAGTAAACAGGCTGATAGGTATTGCACAGGAGAAAGTGTAAAAATTCAGACTGGGAAGACAGTCAAGAACCAGGCTGAGGGTGTGGGTGTGTTTGGGTCATACCAGAAATGGTGCAGCAACGTTCTGAGGAGAAGCACAGTAAAGCTATGTGTGAAGAGACAGAAGCTTGCAGCTAAGGAGAAAAAAAATGCAATAGGAACTAAAAGAATTGCATTTTTTTAAATTCCTTTTCCCCAGGTCACTTTTTTGACCAACTCAATTTTTCCACATTCACATTGATAAAAGCATTATAATACCATTCGTGCTTAGGAAAAAGGTGTATATTTGCAATGACATCCTATGTAGCCAGTCTGTATTGCACCATGTCTAAAAATCCATAGGTGACAAAAGAACCCTCAAATTCAGCTCAGTGAAAATCTTGCCTGAGAAAGAAGCAATTAAAGCCTGGGTAAGGCCCTCATACACTGTAATCTGCCTTAAGCACACCGTTTCTAGAGATAACTTCTTTTAACTCAACCTACTGTTTTTGACAGTTGTCGCATGGGCTGCTTTGCACCTTTACTGCAAAGCAGGGATTAGCCTGTAGTCAAAGAGATGCAGGAGTTTTCTGAGTTCCCCAATACAGAAAAATAAAAAGCCAAAGCAATCCACCAGTGTCATATTTTACCTTTGTGTGATTTTATAAATATGGGCAAGAGGGAAAGAATTACACTTTGCCCCCAGGTTCAGACTGATTGGTAAGAATCTCAGACACTTTAAGTAGGCGCCACAAATTGTGTAAGCTCTGACCTGCTGGCTCGCTGCCTAGTTCACATGACAGAGATATCTGATGGTTTGGCAAGGCAGATTGAGGTGGAAAGGTGCCTAGAAACCAACAGAAACAGGGCAACCATCCTAGGGGTTTTGAAAAGGAAACGAACAGATAATGTAAGGTGCAGTTCTGTGCTCTCTGGGGAGAAGAAAGGAGTGGGTTTTTTTATTATAATAAATCCCTTTGACTCCTTTCCTTTACTACCATACAGATAGGAAGTAGAAGGAGTACATTTACATTTTGAAGGCAAGGGGTCCCTTCAATCCTCAGGGCCATTTTTAAATTAGTGTAATGACTTTGAGTATGTGCTTGGCCCAAACCAAAGTGACTCACTTTTGCTACAGCTGCTTTAATTGTGCAACAACTTGTCTCCAGGATTTTGGAGTCTGCAAAGCTGAACAGAATAGCATGTGTAAAACCATTGCTTCTCTGGTGTGCCTTTCTGATTAGGGCATTGTCCCCTTGCTTCAGGATGTTAGACTGTTCCAAGAGTAAGGTAGAGGCAGGCATGCTGGCAGCTGCCAGATGTGATACTGCCTCAGGGCACAATGTGGTATGAAGTCAGAAAACCAAGATGCTGGATGCAGGAAGCATCACTCATAAAATTACTGCTCCTGAGTATTCTTCCCCCACCTTTTGTTCAAGTGCCTCTCTCCCCTGGCAGTCCAATATTTTCAAAAGTGAACCTCACAAAAGGGTTTCTCATACAAATTCAAGGACTGCTAAGAAGAAAGTAAGATCTGTTATGTGCTTTTTATCTTCTGCCACTACGAATTCCACCACTCTTATGCCCAAGGACAGTGCAACAAAGAACAGATCAGTGAAGAAGAGAATCCCTTACATCCAGAAAAGTGAAGGGTGAAAGGAAGGAAAAAAGCCATTAAAACCTTCCTCCAGTGTGGCCTTTCTCATTCTTGGCTATCACATGTTTCTCGCTTTACACAGTCTTTCCACAGATTTTTTTTCTTCACTAGGTTCCCTACTAGGCAATTGATTGGGGATTTAGCTGCCATTAATAAACGAAAGGCAGCAAGGTAATTAGGAATCAGGATGTCAGAGAGGGAGAATTATTTGCTGAGTGATTTATTGATGAATAATTTTGTACTAATGTTCTTGCACACACTGAGGTCATATTACTCACAAGCAGCTCATACCAAAGCAGTTCAAAAAGAAGCTTTGTTCTAATTGTATTCATATAGATACATACTACAACTGAGCAGTATCAGGATATCTGCCATATGCTTGTCTGGCTGCTCTGCTGCAATGGTTTAGTTTTTAAAGTCTGTTCCCTACTGCCATATTTATTTGATTTATGTGTAAAATTTGTAAAATAGGCCCATCAGAGACTTGAGTCCTTCAAGCATCTTACAAAATCTATAACAAAAAATATTCGCCAAAGGACTCCCCTGTGCTATTAGTATTTATACTGCTGTGGTGCCTGAGGCCCCCGCTGAGATCAAGGCCCCAGTGGTGGCCAGTGTACAACTAGATAATCAGAGACAGGTTTCCCTCGCTGCCCTGCAACGACAAAAAAACACTAAATAGACTGAGAAAAGGTGGCTGAAGAAATAGATCTCAGAAAAGAACCCACTTCTCCTATTTCTAAGTCAAGGACCTCATCAGTAAGATCACTTAAATATATACCCAAAATATCATTGTCAGGTATCCATCAGGCAGGAGTTTCAGTAGGTGATCCTGGCACAGGTGCTCTGATGGCCACAGGGCACAGAGGCAGAGAGTTCCTAAGTCACATCTTGCCTGTCAAATGTCCAAAACTTGAGCCTGTGCACAAAAATAGCTTACCCCCTCTCTCAGCTGCTGGTTACTAAAGAAAGAAGTAGGTGCCCAGCTGAGTGGGGCACTGTAATGTAAAATGGTTGATCTGACCTGGTGTTGCAATACATTGCATCAGACGAGCAGAAAGGACTATCTTCATGGAGTATGAGCTCTGTAGAGCTCACGTTACTAATAAGACTTCATTACTAATTTCTTCCACTTCTTAGGTTTGATTTAGAAAATCATTTGTAAACAATGATATTTCATCTACTTAAGTTCTTAAACAGAAATCCACAAATTGTGCAATTGATTCTGCCATGCCTGAGACAACGGGGCTGCCTTAAGGTTTATCTCAAAGGATTATAATGTATAATTGGCAAAATGTCAATTCCTTATTATTCCTATTCACAAGCAGAAAAAGCTATGTTAAATTGGGGTTAAGGTTGACCTTACAGAACAGCAATTTAGGGTAATACCAATAGCCTTACAAACACTGTATCACAAAAGCAAATCTGTTAAAATCCAGAAGGTCAAAATTAAGGTTAAACTGACAGAAAATGAAAATATATATTAACGGTATGGAAATTCCATGCAATCATTCCTGGCTCTGTCCACTTTCAGAAAAAAACCTCATGTGAAGTAAATTTTTTAAGTCATCATCAAATGTCATTATCGTTTTCTCTCAGGAGAGCATTTGCTGTCACTAGAAGACCTCTCATTCTACTGGGATAATAAAAGAGTAGCTTTTAATACGAGAAAAGACTAAAAGAGCTTTCCTTGTTTAATCAGAGTAAATCAAGCAATATTTAGTCAGGGCGCAGATATGATTGTTCCTTATAAACATTACAGTTTACAGAGAGAGAAGGGTAACTATTGTGTTAAAGCACAATGTTAACACAAGAAAGAAAGGGAATAAATTGCTCATGAGTGAACTTAGTTCTAAGTGAGGAGGATCCTAGCTGTCAGGGCAGCGATGTTCTGAAATAAGCTTATACTTGGAAAGCAAAAGCTACAAGTTTAATTATTAAGGTATAGATTGGTAAATTCATTAGATTAATTATATTACGGAGTTTTCTGTGACAGTACTGACCTGAGTTAAATGACCTAGGAGATCTTTCTCCTTGTCCGTAATATAGCTAGTGCCAACAGCTGGTTCACAGGAGAGTGAAGCAAGAATTCATCTTTGTTAAGAGCTGCCAAGTCTTCATAGCTATTTGAATTAGATGTTTTTTTTAAAAACACGGTCATTCAGCTATGTACAAATTAATACTTCATCATGACTGAGATCAATATGAAATGGCAGCCAGTCTGAGAAGTGGAATTCGTGTGGCATTCCTTGGGGAATTCTCCTGTATTTGCTGTTTTGGCAGCTTCTACCACAGAAGGAACTTTCAGTTACTAAGAAAAACATGGGGAAAAAATGACCATTAGGCCCATAAAATGGATTCAAATATAGCTCTTGTATAAGATTTCTATGAATTTTAATTTAATGGGGAATGTCTGTAATGTTCTATTAAATGTTTCTGGACAAGGAAAGTCAGATGTGGAAGGCAAAATTTATTGAAGAATCTATTTCTTCTTTATTTTAAGTTCCATAAGATGAACTGTTTTCCTTGTAAGTTTTTGGAAAATTAATTCTGCCACCAAAAAGTAAGTAAGTGCTGCATTTACAGGGAGAAAGATTTAACAAGCACAAGAAAATGAATGAACCTGTTCTCATATGAAGCATCCAACTTTAATCATTTAACAGTGAAAAGCATTTTCATGGCATGGATTTTTAAGTGCGTCTGGCATTTATGAAAGGAGGGAGACACCAGAGCTTCCCACATATCTTCTTAAAACAACTATCAATAAAGAGCAAAAATAGCTGTTTGTCTTCAGACTTTCTTACTGGATCACAATTTAGTGTGTTTTTTACTTTTCTTGTCTTGGATTTACTGTAAAATACAGTGGCCATGAAGTCTTCCTAAACAGACCTAACTGAATTCAAGAGGAATTATTTTCCCCTTTTTCATAGCAAGTCCTGTAAGGGAAAGTCAGATGTAAGAAACTTTCCAAAAATATAGTGCAGGGTAAAGAGTAAGATGAGTGAGTGTTGCCTGTTCTCAGGTGGTGCTCTGATGCTTTGCAGCCCATCCAGGATACAGGCAGGTAGCCAGTTCTTCCTGAAGACTCTTCTGAACATCACAGCCATGCTATAGCCAGGAGAAATGAGGTCATCCCCTACTAGCATCAAGGCAGGGACTATTCGGGTTTTTTTCTCTGCAAACTTTGCTACAAGTAAATTTTTTTTTTTCCTTTAAGGCTCAGGAAATGTCCTGAAGCACCCCTGTGACAGGAAGAAGCTAATACAGTTGCACTTCTTTTAATACCATGATTTGTGGTGCACAAATATCCATATGAATCATGTGTCTCTGTGTCATTCCACACAACTATATGAAATAGAATAAATCACTGAGTGCTGTGAAATATTGCCATCTTTGGGGCAATAGCTTGTCCCAGATTTTGTGACAGTAGGACTAACTCCTATCTTCAGATTTTCCTTATTAGAAACTGCCTTCATGAAACTACCTGATTTCAGTTCATCACAAAACTACAAGGTTTCTGAGCACAATAAATGTCCATGCTACTTGTTCCTTACTCAGAATAGCTCAGGTGAGATTTCATTAAACTTCACTGGAAGTGATTGATTTTCCTAAAATGCAGCAACATTATTTCTGCCCCTGCAATTTTCTGCAAAGTCAGGCAACTATTGTCAGAATTGTGGAAACTTCTCTCTGCCCAAAGAAATCCATGTCAGTTTCTCCTATTTCTTTCTGCTCATATATCTTTAAAAAAAATTATACTCTTATATTATGAAGTGCATTTCAAAGCACTTGGCTTGTTATTGTACAATTAGTGATTTTGTATTAGTACTTACAGGCCCAGAGCCAAATAAAAAAAAAAAAAAAAAAGAAGCGAGAATGAAATGTATATGCTTTTTGTGATATCATCATAGGTAAACAAAGAGTGAAAACAAAAGCACCAATATGAAGCTGCCAGTGCTAATTATTGGGTGGGATGTGAGGTACACAATGAACAAAGAACGAGAAAAAGCATTCAGTGTTCCAACGGCTACACTTCATAGGTGTCTTTAGGACACTTGTCCCTAAAGTTCTGGCATGTTCAGCTTCCAGGGGTTATTCAGTGCTAGCCAAATTGTAAGGCTTTGTCAACGTTTAATCTTGAACTGGATAATGAATATTCTTTTACCCTAAATGAAACCTAAACCCTCATAGTTCTAGAATATTTTTTAACTGAAAAGTCCTCTGAGCATGAAGAAAAAATTTCATTTTCTGAGAATGGAGACTTAAGGTCTAATAAATATGAAAGCTCGTACTGCCATTTTTTCTCTCTGTGGAAGCATTAAGAGGGACTCTTTTCTCTTCCTGGTTATCCATTTTTTCAATACGTGTTGGAGGTCAGTACCTTTCAGCCTTCCATCCTTCTGTAAAATATAGTTGAAATTAATTGATGTGTTCAAAAATTAGTAAAAATGCAGAGAGAAGCACATACATATGAAGAGAAACGATGAGTTTCTTTCCTTAGAAAGCAAGATATAAAAATAGTCTTAAATGAGATCTCAGTTTTGGTATGGAAAACACTGCAACAATTCCTGATAATAGGTAAATTTTTTATTTTAAACGAACATTTGTGCAAAAGCTATTTAAATGTAATGTGTGATACTGTTGGATGGGATAAATCACAGCATACATATTGCAAAATTGATCTTGTATCAGAAGTTCTCAAACACTTCCACTTGAGGAAATAGATTTTCTCATAGATAATTCTTCTTGCTCTTGATTATAAAATACCTCTGTGTATCTAGAGTAATTTGCTTGCACAGAATCCAAGTGCAAGCAGGGAAGAATTCATACTATTTTACATTGTCTGTTAATTAAAGCAGGGGTCACTAAAATGTGATCTCTTTGAAACAACCTCAAGATACAGAGGAACAGACATGGACATGAAAAACCATACAAGGCAGTAAAAACCTGTAAGACACAGAGTAAAATGGATGAGGTGAATGAATATAACATGTGCAAATGATGCACAGGACACACCTTGTACTGGGTGAATGGTCTGTTTATTAATAAACAGAGATTGGTATGTATAAGACAATATTTTTCCATCCTCATCCTGAGTCAAGTAAGTAGCATTTAAGTAGGGTTTTAATTGGGCCTTTTGTAGGTAGAAATGCCATTTGAGAATTTCAGATTTTGAGTAACTCTTAAGAGCTGGAATTTTCCAGTACCGCAATTTTGCTTCAAGGGGTCTTAGCTTTTATTGAATGGTCCCTGGATAGGAGTAAAGTAAAACATAGCCTTGGCAAGAAAATGGGATAACGTAAGAGAAAAAGACAATGGTGCAGGAGTCCATGGCAAAAAATCAAAGGCAAGAGTTGTTACACTCATCAGATTGCAAGCAGTGAGGAAAAAAGCAGTAGCAGCAGGACGTATCTGTGAAAACAGACTCATTGTTTGTGTACCCTATTATACCCAGTAAGTCATACTGGCAGTTTTATATCAAAGTTTTTGTCTTGACAACTCATTTACCTACAGTGACATAAAAAATTAATATTGGCACATTCCTGATTTCTTGGCCGTATCTGACATTAACTAATTAATTAACTAATAAAATATCACTAATTGCAGAGACAGTGGTACAAGCCAAGGTTATGGAATATTTATTTTGATAGCAGATAGCACTGCAAATCACTGCTGAGCACTAAGAATGGAGGGCAATCTGATGTGTTTTGCAGACAGAAATGCTTGCCTGACAGAGCATCACATTAATGAGGCAAACTACGACTTTTGTACAGTGGAGAGATCAAGACATAAATATCAGGGTGTAACCCTGCAGAGGAAAATCCTCTAAAGACTTGTTGAAAGATGTGGTATCAAATGAATTGCTTACTTCTTAGAGACTGCTTTGATATTTATTGGTTCAAATTGCTCCACTGACTCACTCTTGCATAAGCTTTCATGCCCCATTTTAATCTTGACATTTTGGGAAGCCAGTCTGAGGCAGCATAATGACTAGGTTTACAAAGGATCAAAATGAAAAAGAAGAAGCTGGGCTGTAGTAATTATAGTCTGTACAAAAAATACAGTGAGAAAACAGAGTGGGAAATGATCATATGGTAATGAACAGAGCAGTAATGCCAAGATAATTAGAAAACAGAGCCCTCACTTTGGGAAATCAGGCAGTCCTGTATTTGAATTTGAAGGTACACAAATAGTTTTCCAGTATGTGTGTGTATGGGGGTGTTGTCTTCTCTACACAATCTCCTGAAGTCACAGAGCTGAGATATTGTGCTGAGGGGCAGCATCTGGGAAATAAACTTAATTCACTCCCTGAATTCAGGGGACATGGGAAAACAAGGGAAGAGGGGAGGTGTAAAACAGGGTGAAACCAAGTTTACCCTTCCAAAACAGATGATCCAGCACTGGAGCTTCCAATTCTCTCTTTCTCATTGGTACAACATGTAAAATGAGATTTATTGTTCAATACTAAGCATAATGAGTGATAATGTGAGCAGCTGATGAACTTCACCCAATACACTCTGTTCAACAGCAGTGGTGGAGTATGGGATAAAGGTATCTGTAAAATACTTACAGGAAAAACCTGTCTTACCACAGCTTGGGAAGGCCATGTTTCAGGGTAAAACAGGGCAGAGTGAGGCCAGCTCTACTTTCATGTTTCCAGTTGACCCATTGTACCTTGGCCTGCCTCCACTCCCTGACAGATGGGTAATGGTGACAGTTGGGTGCCCGCTAGAACAAGGTGCATCCAGCATTGTTAAGACTCCAGGGTCAATAGCATTCCTGTAGTAAACACTTTTAATAAGGGAAAATACCAATGTGCTTCAAATATTAGTAAACAAATTATTCAAAGCAGACACCGAAGCCCACATGGGCAGTGATTCATTGCCTCAGGAATTCATGCCAATTTTAATTTTCACCTGAACAATACCTGTAGCTGGTGGATTCACTGGAGCAGTCTGCAGCTCCCTCTCTGCCACTTCTCGGTCTCATTGTCTGGACATGCATTTCAGAGTTGAAACAGTGAGAATGAAATCAGAAATAGCTGTGGTTAACCCATTCATTCATTCAAAGATATGTGCCTTTGCATTAAGAACAAATGTGCCTTCTTGGAACTGTTGGTGCACCTTATTCTCCAGTGTGTTCATGAGATATTTACTTTCTTTAAGCACATCACAAACTTAGACTATAAGCCCTTGAGGCCAGAGATTTGTCTGTGTTTCCTGATGTATACGAATAGTCCAATATTGTCCAACACATGAATGTTCAGAGTTCTCAGAAAGGCCTGGACAGTCTGAGGCACTGAAAGGAGAAGAAGAAGGAAGGCCTGTGTAGAAAATCCCATGTATCTATCTAGAATAGATGCACAAACCTATTCTAATAAACTGGGGTTTGGATGAAATTAAATGTAGATGTGCAATTTATAAACACAACACAAGCTGGATTAATAAATTGTTGGGGTTTTTTCAGAGAGTGACATTTGTTGTTTTTGTTTTTCCTTATGTATTATTGTTCTATGCAATTCCAGGAGGTAGTGTTGAAAGCTGGGATAAAAGAATGCTATTATTGTGACATGCCCTGATTTGTTCTACACATCTTGGTCTAGATAAAATTTTCACCTACCTCATGAAATAGGCAAAATCATGCTCTTAGCCGTGCTAGTGAAACCTAGGAGTCAATCCACTGATGCTAGGTCCAGTCTGCACAAACACAGAGATACCTTGGAGCAGAATAAATCCAGCTTAGTCAGGTTGTCTATCGTTCCTTGTTATTTTGGAGTGTAAAACCTGTCAATTTCTCTCAAAAATATGAGCTAGAAAAACAATGACCTTTTAAAACTGACTTTTCAGTTTGAGGTTTGTCTAAAAAGCTTTTCTTGAAATAAATTATGTATTGACCAACTTCCAAGACAAATAGCTCATGTGCATGTTGTATCAGGGAAGCAAATGTTTCAGTATTCATCTTTGGAGTATTCATCTCTGGAGTATTCACCTCTGAGAACAGAGAGGAATTTGGAGTAGTCACCTGACCCTACATATCCACAGCAAAGCAAAACTGAGCAAGATGTGGAAATAAATGGAGGTTTTAATGGTGCTTCTGTTCCATTCCACCTTTTAACATAAATAGAGCACCATGTCCTCCCAACTGCTGTTGGCTAGGAATAACTACTTTAAACTTGTGTGGGCAGGATAGTAAGGCACAAAAATACTGACCCACACTGAATCTGGTTTTCTCTTTGCTTTGAATGATAGAATGATAGAATATTGTGGGTTGGAAGGGACCTTTAGAGATCATCTAGCCCAACCCCCCTGCAGTAAGCAGGGACATCTTTAACTACATCAGGTTGCTCAGAGCCCCATCCAACCTGACCTTGAATGTTTCTAGGGACGGGGCCTCCACTATCTCTCTGGGCAACCTGTTCCTGTGCTTCACCACCCTCATTGTAAAAAATGTCTTCCTTATATCTAGTCTAAATCTATTCTTCTTTAGTTTAAAACCATTACTCCTTGTCCTGTCACAACAGTCCTTGTTAAAAAGACATGCCCTTCTTTGATATACATAATTTTACATCAAGACCAAATGTATTATGAACTTGGGTCAAACTGGTATAAAAGCAGGAAAATGCTAAGGATTGTTAGGACCGGATCTTGGCAGTTCATAAAGCAAAGTGTGGAGGTGTGATTCACCAAGCATAGAGCCATAAATGGCCCAGGATTATTGATTCCCCCTCAAATTGTAATGAATCCTCCCTGGAAGTTCGTTGAGCATTACATACCACTGATCTACATTTAATATAGATCAATCTTGCTCTAGATCTAGTCTGACCTTAATTTCTTTTCTCCCACATACTCCCACCTCCCTGAAACATGTGATTAAACTGTTCTGATTGCTTTTTTAGATGAAGAACTCCGTCTCCACAGAAAACAAAAGAAGGTTCTGTCGCAAGACAAATTGAATCAAATTCTCCAGGAGTTTTTCTGTTCAATTAAGCTGTGGGATAGTCCATATCGTAGGTGCAAATCTCTCTATGCATTATAGGACCACAGACAGGGATATGGCAAAAGGTAAAACCAGGAATTATGTCTTTAAGGGCTCGTTGGAGACACTTGTAATCTCATTTTATTGGTGGTACCCTCCCCAACATAATGAACTTTGATGAAATAATGAAGTAGCTGTGGCGCCTGTGAAACTGAGCAGGCAGCTTTGCCAGTTAAAGACCTCCCATGAACAGAATCGCCTGGGCAACAACTCTAGACTGCAGTGAAGCCAGAAACTCTGGCAAGTCACCTCTTCCCATCTCCTAACTCCTTGCAATTCTGCTTTTCGAGCCTTGGGAAAAAAAAAAAAAATATTGTCCACTTAGGTCTGTGGTTGAGGGATATAGCTTAAAAAAATAAATTTTGTGAGAATCCACGGCGTTGTTTAAAATGCCTCCAAGTTCAGCAGCCAGCAAAGTTACAGAAACCATAAGGCTGGCTCTGCCACTGAACAAGTTCACATGTCTAAGGAAATGAATACATGGAAGACTTTAAATAGCAATATTTTTAATTCAGCAAGGTTTCCACCCCCTGCCAGACTTGGAGAGAGTGCAACAGATGGTAATAGGAATCTGTAAATTCATCATTGTTGGTTTTAAGAAGTTGGATCCATGGAGCACAAACATTTAATAATGGATATAATTAAATTCTTTGCTAGTTAGTTTGACTCAAGAGCCAATTGGCACCATAATGTCATTTCATTTACATAAAATATATAGTAATTCTGATTCAGAGAACTGTGATTTTAAAGAGCTGGAACTACGGATGAAATAAAGATAAAAGAAATCAGAGTTAGGAACACCCCTCTGATAACTGGTCTCAGATTGGGAGTTTAGATATTCAAACCCTAATCTTTATAATCAAACTCAGGCCCAAATCAGCTAAAAGCACGAGAATTTTCACTATGACTGATGACTTTGGGCACTCCAATTTCCATATGATTAAATGAAGATGTCTTCAAGTGGGCTGATTTTGATAGACGATATTAAACGAAGGTTGAAAATCAGACTCCCCTAGTGGTGGAAAACCTATGGAATCAACTAATTTCATGGGATTTCTGCTGTCTTGATGATGAACTCTTCTAAGAATTGCTGACTGCATTTTCAGTGAATATGCAGCTACCTTTGAAAACTTTACCTGAAGTTGATCCAGACATTCAGTCTGAAAATCATCTAGTTGGCCCATCTCTACGTAAGAACAAATTCTCCTTTTGGTTGAAAGTGAAATTGTAGCACTTCCCTATTTTTTTTTTTTAACATTAAATTATTTTATGTCAGTGAGACTGAGGAAAGCTTGCTGAAATTGCTTATTGTTGGGAATTTTCATTTTGAAATGGGCTTCATGTTTTAATAGGCTGGTTCTCAGCAACCCCTGAGGTAGTAGCATCTGAAGGCAGACAAATATCAGCTGGAGTAGGGCTCCTCAGGCCATGTATTTTCAAAACCCAGATTGAGTAGAAGTCCTGGCTTAAGACATCCTTTCTTCTCACTCTCTGCCTTCAGCCACTCATCCCTTTGCCTTGCTGCTTCCTCAGTTATATCTCTCAAGTAACGGAAAATATTTGACTGAAATAAATAAACAGACTTTTTTTTGCAGTTTTTCCCTAAGCCAAGTGAATTCCCTGGTCTGGTTCCATGACTAGGTCCAGAAATATCTATGCTAGCACAAGTGAGGAAGGTGATACCTACAGAATGGGAAAGAGGAATGGGACAGAAGAGGTAGGATAGGAGGTAACACCTAAATCATTATTGCTGCTGAACTCCACAGTGCCAAACTGCAGCCTGATGGTCCAAATGCCACCGTGCTCCAAGATGAGGGAATACTCACACTGCTCTCCAACACTTCTCCCCAATGCCATTCAGCCATGGCCAGAAATATCCCAGGCTTTGGGTAGTTCAGGGTCTTCCTGAGGCTATACAATATTGTGCTCACCTATGAATGAGATAGTTGTTCCCCACAAGGGCTTGGAAGCACTTCAAGAGATCAAATCGTCCTCCCACTCAACAGAAGCTGTATGAATGTCCATGCAACTATTTCTATCGCCTATATACACGATTGTGTGTGGGTAAGGATGGGGCTATCCAGGGTCTGTGCCATTCTACAAAGGCACCAAGTAGACACAAGCTAGTCAGATCACCATGGACCTGGGAGTAGTCATTACATTGATTTTGTGGTTACAGAGCCTGAGATTGTGCCGTTTCCACAATAAGTCTCTGATTGCTCACGAAAACTTTCAGATGTTTGTGGCAATGGATTGGTAATTTAGTTTCTCATTGTCTGCATGTCAGTGGGGTCCATTTCCTAATGCTCCTGGGGCAAATTAAATTTTAGCTATGTCCATCCAAATTAAACTGTAAATGCAAGGTGAGCAACTATTGTGTAGACTCTAACCCATCTCTGGTCAGTTGTCAATGAAGGAACAGCTCCCTGATGTCTTTTTTACCTGAAGAAACTAAAAGTACATGGTGCCCTTTTAATCTGGAAACAAAAGAGAACAAAGGCAAACAAATGGAGGCCAAATTATCTAGCCTTGAGATCTGAGTTTTCTCCATATTGAACTTCTGGTACCTACTTAATGAGCCCATGTTGTTGCTCGCTAGTGAGTGAGAACAAAGAAAAGTGACTCATGCTGCCTTGTTATTGTTACATAATCTATACAAGTAATTTATTTTTATGGTTAATTACTGGATTAGTTAGGTATATTGGAAATGTAAGGAGATGTGGCAGAAGGAGTTACGTACAAGAGATTCAAACCAGTGTCTGTAAAACTGTGCAAAATGTCTATGTATATAATCTGGAGGAAAATCTGCGTAAAGTACGACTTCTTTCAGGGCTGATCATTTGTGTTAGCACTTCTGAGTGCAGCTGGATTCCCTTCAGGCTCAGTAGACCTTTGTCCTTAGATTGGCCAGTCATTTTTACAGTGACAAAGCCCTCTTTCTTCTATCTCTGTGAATAATTCCTGCTCTTACCTGCTGGGGGAACCTAGAGTCGTTATGTGTACATGAATACACAGGGCTACTTGTATAGCCCCCAAAATCACTGTATTAATCACCATAGAGCTGTGAGAATATGGGCTATAAATCTTTCCAAGCACACTCAACTGCTAGAGATTGGTTTGTGTTATTTATTAAAAGGTAGCAACAATAATTATTCTGAAGTGACTGGATGCATCTAACTATGTGGTAGACATGCAAGTATGCATTTGAAGCTGCAAAAATCCATTGGTTATGAAGTGACCTGAATTGGGATTACATGCTGAGGCATCAGTCTAATATGAAATTACTCCTATGTTTTTATTGTAATGACCAATTAAGGCTCAGCACCTCAGAAACCTCAGGTGGCTGGTTTACATGAAATAAACATCGACCCTGAAAATCTGCCCTTTCATGCTGATGTGTTCTGAAAGGGTCAGCCCGTCACCATGGTGTTGGCAGGGGTGAGTTGTGTTTGGCTGCCTAGTGCCGATACATCCTCGGTGCCAAAGATTAGTTGTGAGCAGGGAAGTTGCTAGGAGCCGGGGGTAAACACGAATGCTCCCTGCTTTCCATACAGCTCCACTTCAAAGTCACGCAGTGCTCTCATGAAGGTACCCAATGCTCCTCTTCGCTCCTTTAACAACATGTGGTGCATGGAGTAGGGAGTCATATTGTGTTCTTTTGGGTCTTTTTAAAACAAATTTTTATTTAACCTCTGCTTTGACCCAGCACAGAAGTGTGTTGCCCAGATATGCTCCATTTCAGTTTATTTAACCAGAATGTTTGCTTACTCAGTGACCACTGGAGGGGAACTACTGTTCTTACTAATTCCACAATGGGTATTTGTTGCTTCTTGTTTTCTGACATTTTCTTTATGACCGTAATTGCAGAGTTCTTGTTTTCAGATAATAAATGCACGTGTCTATTTGCTCAGGTATTATGCAATTGATCTCCAGCTATTAATTAAAGATCTAGACTCAGTGTCTCTGAACCTGCCTCCGGATATTTGTCCTTATTGTGTCATACCTTGGATGCACAAACAGGGAAACCACATACAGCTCTGCATATTCACCACTCATTCCCTTTAATAAAGAAGTCTAAATTCAGGAGTTTCAAAGAAGGATTATACAGAGCAAAGAATATTTTTCTGATGGGATTTTTATTCTTCCTTCTTTCCCGGGGCTGCCAGCATTTCTCTCAAGATGCTGACATGCAAGCATAATGAGCTGTTGCTCTGCACTGCTCTCAAAAAGCCTTACAGACTAAAAGGAGTTTATTTTTCCTTTATTGCTGTTGCTGTTAATAGCAGGACAGACTATAGTTGGCACTGGGAGCAGGATGAAGATTTCATGGGTGAAAAGAGAAATCAGAGATTGCAAATTCCTTGCAGAGAGAAGACAGATTGGTTGCTCTCACTCCCAAGAGCCCATTTGGGTAAATACGTTACATGATCCTGTGAACAAATTGTTACTTTTCCAGACTAGACTGTTTTCTGTGTAAACACTTTACTGTAGCGATGTACAAGAACAACACTTTCAATCCAAAACTCAACGAAAATAGACACTCCAGAACATTTGGAACTTGTTAGACTCCAGAAGGAAAAAAGGAAAGAGAGACTGCAAAAAAAAGATTTTCACCTTCTGAATGTCCTCATTTTTAAATTTTTTAATGTTCTAAAAAACCTGCCAGAGATCTCCAAAGCTTTTCAAAGCTCAGAACAGCATGGGTCCCCACATATAGCAAAGGTACAGCTTAGAGAGGCAGAAATTGTTTTCAGTCGACTTAGTAAGAAGTCATTACATTTGAGGAGCAGGGTTAATGAGCTTGGGAAGCTGGGATTTGGTTCCTACCCCTTTTGTACACTTCCTGTTCCCATTGGGAAAATCACCTAGCCCCTTTGTGACTCAGTTTCCTCGGCGCCAAATGAGAATAGCATTTTTTGACCTCACAAGGATTGTTTGAGAAATAGTTGAGTGCCTAGAGGAATGTAGCTACAGAAATACATGTTTTTATCACCAGCAGATGCACCTGGTGTATCTCACTGCAGCCAAACAATTTTCAGGTGAAGAGTCTTCCACTGGAAAATGCTGATTCTATGGAACTGAAATGTTTGGTGGAAAAGAAATAATTTTACTGCTTTATAGATGAAAAAATAGCTAAAGATTTTGCTTTGAGACACTTCAAGATTGTATCTATGCAGTTAACTATATTATTTATCAGTTATAGAAAAGTCAGAAGTACAGTGATGATCTCATCAGAGCCAAGCCCTTCAACTTTTTAAACCTCATGTAGATCAGTGGGCTTTCCTTGATAGTTCTAAAACTTCATTTTTTAAGTACTGTTTCACCAGAAAAAGGAAAACTTAACAATGTTTCTTCCCGTCCCTGACAAAAGGACCATCACTAACCCCCAAAACAGAACAAAGGTTTGGTCCTCATCCCTCTGAGTGGTCATAGCTACCCAAAGACACATGGGAGCATTATCTGTACACAAACTAAAATCACCAACTTTATTTCATGCCTGGGAGTGCTGTCAGCAACCCACAATGAACACATGTTAAAGTAAGAAATCAGAATCTCTGGCTTGATCACAAGCTGGAAGCACCAGTTTGTTTTTTTTAAATTTTTCCATTCCCTAGACAAATTAAATCTTTTGCTTCTAGAGCAAATGCTCTATCATATATCATTATAGCTATCATGTCTTTCAGCATTTGCATTACCAAGTGAGATGTGGGCATCTCTGCCTATCGCTGCTTAGGTTAGAATGGGCTGCTGAAACCTCACAGTTCTGTACAGAGAGGATGCACACAACTTCTGATACAGTATCATAACATTTTGGCATAATTTCATCCTACATAACAAAATGAAAATCATGAGAACATTGGCATAATCTTCTGGCTTCACAGGCTTGGCTGCCGCAGGCTCAGCTTCTGAGGTTTAAGAACTTTTATCCCAGTTCAGATAATATTGCCAAAACTCAGGTTGTCATCCATAGAAAATAATTGCTCGTCCAAGTCTTTACAGTCTCTACACTAGTTTAATAACAAGTAATTAGTTGAATAAGTCCAATTAATGCCTTTGTACATATCTGAGATTGGAGTAGGATTGTAGGTCAAGTTTAATTTTAAAATACATTAGAATTTCTATCACTCTGTACACACCCAGGGAAATGCTATTATGGGCTTTCCCATTAATACATATGATTCATTTTTTTGGACTCAGAGCCCAGATCTAACAATGCATGTATTTAAATCTCTAAAGCCTATCTAGAACTGTAACATTCACTATGAATGGGGGCTTCTTTTTTTTCCTTTCTGCAATAAACATGCTAGAGCCAGTGTTCCTTGTGAATGAGGGTGGAGAGGTAGTTACTGGACAATCATGCAAGTGGAACAGTGCCTTGAAACTCTTAAGCATGAATTTTCTATTAGATGGTACTTCACAGAGTGTCCATGAGCCTCCAAACAGCAACCTCCCCCCTCCCCCCACCACTAGGTCCACACCTGAACAATGCTGTTGTTTTTCAGAAGCATTCCTCTGGTTTCAGGAGCTATTGAGATTCATGCATTTTAATGGATGACTCTTGCTCCTTGCTTCAGGGCTCTGACAAACTTCACCTCAGCTCTTGGTTCGCGCTATGACAGTGCACAAGCAGGGAGAGTCAGTTTGTGCAGCTTTCTCACTGAAAAGCAACATTTGCTTTTGAGATTAATGGGCCAGGCTAGGAAAATTTCACAGCCCTCTAGACAAAATGTTGTCAAGCCATTATAAGTACAAAAGGACATGCAACTGTTTTGCAAGCCAACGCATTTACTGAGTGTCATTAAAAGCTCATATACCTCCCTGTTGTGATGTTCTCATTATTAAAAGATAGACAATATCATAGCAATTGGAGGTGTGTGCTTTAAGTGTTATTTCTATCCTCTATCACTCCTCTTGGTGGTCGGAGCTATCTATTCTTGTCACAGAATGACAAATTTCCTCCAAAGTGGCTTTTATGTGAATGGTTAGATCAACTAATTGATCTTGAACCACTATCAGGTCTATTCTGATATTAAAATTAAGTTTTAAATTAATTCTTTTAATTTCATTGGCATTCTGCACTGAGTTGGAGTCAGGATCCCAGTGAGATTATTCATCACTATGTCAGATTCAGATTCTGAAGTTTGTGAGATAATAATAATAACAACAACGGAAATTATAATAATAAATCACATTTCTAACTATGGATATTAAAAAATAAAAAATAATTATTATTATTTGAATGTAATAAGAATTACTTTTATGACTTCAAGGTCAGTCTGAAACAAAACTGTTATGCAAAGTAATGTAAAGAAATACAAGGTTGGAAACCGAACTCTAACTACCAGACCAAAGTTCATCTAGCCTAAATCCTGTGTTCATATGATGCAAATAAAGGTACAGAGATATTCTTCTCTTTGTACATCCTCCCAGCTTCCAGAACTAGATGACACAGGGACTTTCTGATCCAGAAAATGCAACCAGACTATCAAGAGCAGCTGATGGACTCAACCTACCAAAACCAGAACTGTCTTGCATGATTTAGGCCCCACGAGCCCTCACAGCAGTGATGTCCAGAGCTTGTTGAGATGTTTTATGAGCAAACACTTTCATTGTTGATTTGAAGTTTGCTCCCTGCTAAGTTTAGAGAGCGTCCCTTGATTCTTATGCTGGCCAAAGAGAAACACAGTTTAGGTAAGGTAATCATCTCAGGTAGGACTGAGGTAGGCAATCATCTCAGTGGATTATTATTGTTTATGATGTGTAATTTAAAAGCCAGATTTTCCAACAACTTATGGATGCAATTATGCACATAATTTGCACAGTTATTTTAGACTTATGTATAATATTGGCTAACTGCATGTTCAACTGGACTAATGCAGGGCTGGAACAGCACCAAATGTTCCCTGGTGTATTTTTCCAGGGGATGATGCCATGTTTAGCATAATCTCTTCTAACTACAGTGAACAGTAAGTCTACTCACTAATAGTTTCACACCAGGTACAAGCCACATTATTTTTCAAGGAGAGAGCATCCATTATTATCTATAGATGTTGTGTTATAGAAGAAGTCTTCTGACTTTGCAGCTTAGCAGTACTGGTTAGACAAAAATTTAACAGCACAGAATGACTGAGATGTTCCTTTTAAAGTGTAGGTCACAGTATTGGTGCAACTTCTGATTCTTCATTTTGGATTTTCAAGCTGACTCATTGCAATACACAGAATGCATATGTAAAATGCACATATATATGTATAATACATCGGCTGAACAAGTTTTTACATAGCAAGGGCTTTGGCAAGTTGCTTTAGAGACACAGCCTCTGAAGTATGCAAAAGGCCACTGTATTGGACAGGCTTGTAAATCCTTACTTGTCATGCACAACACAGTAAAAAAGAAGTGTTGCAATTTCTGCTGTAATCCTGTCCAAAGCCAAGCCAGTAATGGGGCCAAAATTTTTGATGAAAATGTCCACAAAAAATTAAGCTATTGAATCATTTTCAGGAAGCTGCTTCAGTAATTCAAGGTGAAATCAGCTGAGTGCTTAGCTTTGTGCAATGATACACTGTGGAGTAGAAAGCGAAGGATTTCAGAGAGGAAGGGTCTCTATTGCTATAAAAGCCCGAAGGTAAGCAATTGACCTAATGGCAACAACAAAAAAGAAATAAATAGAAAAGAGCAATTATAACACTGTAATGACTCATCTTGGTGGTTAGACGAAGTACTTTACACAGCTCAGCTGAACTGAATACTTCATAAAAGAGACTAAACTACAGACTATCCGTATAAAACTGTGTATTAGACTGATTTATGGGGAGAACCATATGACAAAATCATTGACAAAGTTCTTGTCTAGCTACATCATGGTAATAGAATGATCACATCACATAGTAAGATATAAATGACTCATTTAATTTCATGGTAGAAGAAATCCTGGAAGATATTGAAGCTTTAGGTATTTGAGCCATTCATATGCATTCATTTTGGCTTCATGGTCTTTAAAACTTCTAAAATAACTTTGAAGTGAGGTTATTTATAAAGAAAAACTACAAACAAATTAAGTTAAATTTACAAGGTAATACACAATGGACATACAAATATCTGACCTGAATGAATGTTTGACAAATATAATTCAAATAACAAATGAACAACACGGCACAAAAGGACATCGTCACAATTATGGAGCTTAAAAATAGGACTATTTTTTCCAAGCTTGTCTGCCTTTGGAGATATTTAAAACCCGATTCTCCTCCAGCACATATTAGTGTCAATCAAAAATAACTCTGCTCAGGTCAATGGATTTACACAATTGCAAAATTAGTATAAGTGAGAGGACAATCAGAGCTTTTGTATACTACAAAAATCTCTCTTAATAGCAACAGCAATAGAGACGAAGGACGTAGAAGGTCCCCTTCCAGGACAGACTGGGTGGATAAACAAGAAAAACCTGCAGAGCCTGTAAGTGAGGGTTTGTAGGAGGAGCTGTAGCATTAATTTAGCCATTAATTCACTCCTTTAAAATTTTCCCTTTCCTGTCTTTTACTTCATCTGACATGTTTAATAGTAGTTGGGCTATAGACTTAACATTAGACTGCAGAGACATGGTCTCCAACACACAGGATCCATAAAGAAGTATGGAAGTTTAAAACTACATACTTGAATGGCAGCAGTGGCTTTTGGGTTGTTTCTTGTGGAGAGGTGACAAAGGGTATGTAGTGTTTCTCCACTCTTGGGCCCAGTCCATGGGCTTGCCAAGTTGCAGGCTGCCTTCTGCAGAGTGCAGCTACAACTCCACCACCAGAGACCTTGCATGGTTGCTGTATCTGTGTGATGGTTCTAGGGAAAGGTGCCCTCCGGAGACACATTCTCAGCTGCAGATTCGTGTTACAGGATCATCCCCACTTCACATGTACTTCACATGCAGGCACACTTATGTCATAGGACACCTCTGTTCTGTGACCAAAAAAGGGAGTCGTCAGGATTTCACCAACCTGTAGTGGCTGTTCAAACAAGCTGTTTCCCTCCTACTGCATCCACCAATTTTGACAGGCAATGTGAGTTGGCCCAGTGCATGGAAAACAATGGTCAAAAGGGAAGGAGAAGACATATACAGAAAACCTTTGTCCAGATTATAGATGTGTCAGAAGTGGATTTGTTCAACTGTTGTAGCAGGTCAGATTCCCAGATCACAGAAGCCACTAAAAATTGCCACTAACCATGTCTTTGTTGGCAGACCTAATAGAATCAAAGACAAAAATAAGTGGAAATGTGGGAGAATAAGCTGATACTTCTTGCAGATGGACTTCCTCTGGCTACAGAGGGTCAGTGTTTGGAGAAAGAAGGTGAAATGCTTTGGAGAAAACATTTGGAGAATTTGGAGAAAAGCTTCACTGACTTTAAACTACCATCTTTCCTATAGAAAAGAGATTGCATTTACACCAATAGATATTTAAACCTTGTCAGCTGGAGAGGAAA
Source organism: Pelecanus crispus (assembly GCF_030463565.1). Classification (NCBI taxonomy): domain Eukaryota; kingdom Metazoa; phylum Chordata; class Aves; order Pelecaniformes; family Pelecanidae; genus Pelecanus; species Pelecanus crispus. The sequence goes on along the minus strand of NC_134650.1, from coordinate 11,301,401 downwards.
ATCTACTCATTCAGGACAAAATGTTTGTTAATATAACTTCCTCAAAACCATTGGGACTTTGCCAGCAGATTAAGCCACAAATAATTTACCCAGAGAACATGAAGTCAAGCTCTAGAACTGTGGGAACTGCAACTGTTGAATAAATCATTCATGAATATCATTTAACTAAGGACAATTATAATATCACAAAGTTATAGGAAGATCAGCATGTTACATAAAAACACAGATCAGGCTCTCAGCTAATAGCAGTAGCATAGCTTCCCTGAAGTCCATGTTCCTTGGTCACTTTGGGCCAGTGAAGTAGAACAAGCAGTTGGGGAGTTTATTCTTCCTTTTGGGCTCACATTGCAAGATGCGTACCATTAACTGCTTTAGAGTTACTTAGTGGAGCAGACCATTTCTGTCTGATGTGAAAGCTACTTTCCATCTAATGGGAAAAACAAAACAGTTTTCTCATAGGAGATGGAGGCCATGGTCATGGATGCTATACAATAGCTGATAGTCCTGCCTAACAGAGTCCATATTTGTTCTGGCAGAATATCTTTGCCAGCCCAGGACTGCCCTGGAGACACACTTCTTCAGAACTTCTCCCTGTAGCTCTGCAGAGCCTTCACGTGCTACCTCATAGCTTGTACTGTTTTTACATTCGGCTTTAGGGAAAGGCTAGAGTTACAGAAGAGGTAACCACCCACCTGGGTGATGGCACTGCCATTGCTCTCAGCAAGGTTTCTCTTTCCTCGCCCCCGTGCACTTGTCTGATCATGAACTGACCCAGCATGAGTGTGAACAGATCAAGTCATGTTGTGATTTTTGGTAACCACCAACATTAAAACATTTCTGAGCTTTTGCCTAACAACAGTAGGTAGTTGTTTTTTCTCTTCCCGTCCAAGAGAAAATCAAAAAAGAAAATAAAACACTCTGAGGTTTTTTGACATTGTTATTCAAATTTCATTCCCTTCAAGGCTCTCCCAGGCAGTCTATCTTAGTTCAGTAGGGTACTGACATCTTTTACCTTCTCTCCTGGTCTTGCTGACAAACAGCAAGAGGTAAATTTGGAAACATCATCCCAGCTGTAAGATGGTTTCTCATTTCATTTCTTAGCCTCCTGGGGCTTTAGAAAGGAATACCACCTTCAGAGAGCTCATAAGGTCATTTGTGACACAGGATGTCCCAGTTACTATATAGGAATGTTGAAAGCATTTTATTTTCTCCCCTTTGATTTTTATTGGTTAAGCTCCCAGTCTTTTGTGAGTAATTATACCATTTGCTTTATGTCTTGCTTTTATAATGACTAATAGAAAAATATATGTACAAGCAAATGGAAGCGTATTACTGAGTGATTAACAATGAACAATTAGGATTAATTAAGGCAATTATTTTAATAAATAAGAATTAGTAAAATATATCCATAAACAAAGCTATGGCACATATTAAGCATGGCTGATGCAGGCTAAAGAAGCAGAATTGTGACAACTGGGAACAGAGGCAAGGAGGAGACAGAGATGATTAAAGAGAAATACTTGTGTACATAAAAAATGTAATTAGGCGTAGGACAGAATGGGCATATCCAGACTGCTATGTCACTTACAAGCATATTTCATTTCATCTATTACCGCTAGAAATGGGACTCATACACAGTCATCCCTGTCTAACCACGTTCTTAAACTTCGATTTCTTTCACAGTGATACAAAAATCAGAAAGGCATAAAACTGTCCTAAGAAACAACATGCAAAATCATTCTTTTCCATCACTTTTTAGTAACTCAGTTTTGAAAGCTGGTCATAGCATCAAGATGAGAATGTGTTCTGGAGACTCAGAGCTAGGAATGAAATTTTCATTGGTCTAACCAAGATTTGCACCAACATCACTGAAATCAGAAGACAACACAATACCCTTTTTAAGGTTTCTGCACCTATTCATGACATTCTTTAATATTCATATTTCTAATTGATTTTTGACAACTAAAGCAACTTGTCTTTTGCTATTTTATATTCCCCAGATTTCCCCAGCTTCTATATCACCACTAGAAAGGACAACGCATGGGGTTGGCACACTGAAGGGTGATTCTGCTCCTGTGGCACCACAAGTGAGAGCTTTCTATGGGCTAATCTGTCCAATCAAATGGATATGGTCTATTACTGGGCATTATTAACCTTTGGCACAATCAGATCAACAGAAAGATGCCAGTAAAGCTGTAAAGTCAAAAAAGTAAACCTCAAGATTTGATATGCTAGATCAGTGCCAGTAGCTTTCCTTTCTACAACAAAGTGTTTCAGTAGACTGGGGTGCTCAAATTAGAATCAAACCTCAGTAAATTGTTGCTAGAAGGTTTATAACAAGAATGGTAAGAAAGTATAAAAAAACACTGAGAGTGGTGCTACAGACGATGAAAGCAGGAATTCGGGGAAGACATTGCAGTATCAAGAATATGGTCTGTCCAGTCACATATTATTCAGTAAATAGTGATTACTCTGGGGTAAAATACAGTTAGTTCTTTTTTTATGAGATGTATTAGGAGTATAAAACTGTTAGTCTAGTCCCACAGTCCCACTCTTCCCTCCTGCAGGAGAGTCCAGCTGCTGACTCAGCACTTTGTTGTTGGGAAGAACTTCAAGTCTCAACCATGCCTTGTAAAACAACTCTGCTCCAGTAAATCACACTGCCTTTTTGTAGATGTTGAAGGTCAATAGAATGACAGGAGTACACACACAGTTAAGAAGCCAAAGCCCCCAGCAGAGACTTTCTCAGTCTATGTATTGTTCTACTTGAGTTCTTTGTCTGCTCTTCTGGCCATGATTAAGCAACAAGTTTAAGCACATGGTTAAGGACTTTCCTGAACTGGTGCCTAAATTTGCTATTAGGCAGCTGAGTTTTTGGTTATTATCAAGATCTTGTCCAGTCTGTAATCAAGAGTGTGTCAAGGAGGGTGAAGGACTGAGCAAGACAGAGACCAGAATCGTGCATCCCATTGTCCCAAGCCCAAGACGGATGCCTCCAGATATTTTACTAACTGGAAAACTACATGCTTTGAAGGGTAAAGTAATTCATTATATTAGAGATCAAAAGCAAAGCTTTAGAAAAAAGTCTGCTTCAGTCCATTCTCAGGGAACAAAAAAAGTACAAAATCCTTTTTTTTTTTTTTAGCACAGGAGAACATCAAATTGATATTTATCTCCCTCTTGGGAGAGATGGAATTGAAAGCATTTTAATTCATAAATATCTGGCTTGTTTCTCTCCAAAAGCTTCCTGAGAATCCAGAGAGGAAGGGGAGCTCTCATTTTATAACTACTTTGGCAAGTCCAGGTAGTGCAGTTCACTTACAAGTGTCAATATTCACATGGACAAATACGCACACAGTGCTGAAAGGCTCTTTTCCTTGCTGCTGCTGGAACACAGTCCTTCCAGTCTGTTTCTGAGCATGTTACGACTGTTTGGTTGAGCCATCATTTTATCATACACCACTGGCTTTTGTAACCAGGCTCTTGCCTCACTTTCATGCTGCTAATAAATTGTGGTGTTACTGTGTGCAGTTTTGGAGGGAAGAGAAAGTTTAAAGGAAAGAAGGAGATCTTGAGTTTTGCTGTTTGGAGTCACCTCTGCATTATATTTCGCTATGTAAGCAAACATATGTATGGTTTTCTGTTAAGGTTTTCAGGCAGACTAGTTCAACAGGCAATTTCCTGTACTAAGTAGTGTTATAATTAGGATTGCCACTGGAATGAAACACTGTGTGCCCATATTATTGTATTACACCATGTTAGCATTTAATTGTTACATCTGAGAGACTTACACACACCCACATTTTGAGTGGGTAACTTCTCATACACTGCTTTTTACATCATGGCTTTAAATTCCCTTTATTATTCCTCAATAGATGTATTTATATTCACATGTATCAGTAGAGGACCACAGATAGTAAATCATTACAGGCTCTTGTGGTTATTTGTTGTCCGTACAAAGGCACATACACATATACCAGCATCTTGGCTCAAGTGAAGCAGGAATGACAAGAGAAAATGTTTGGATTTGGTGATCAAGGGACACCTGTGGATCTCTCAAATCCAGCCGTGTCAACCCAGGAATCCTCCTGAGTTTTGTTCATAAATGTAAATCAGCTGAACCTGTCCAAAGAGCCACACTAGGTTTAAGAGATCAGACTTTCTGTTTCCACTCTGGTGAAAATACACTTTTTATATCAGTGACAGCATTCTTGGGCACTTTATTATTCATGCTTTACATGATTGGTCTTTAGGCTTGCAGTGTAACAAGGGGACGCTGGAAAGAATAAAAGTAATAATAGACTGCAAGCTACAGGAATGACATGTGTCTTAGGAGCTGTTTGTCTGCATATCATTTCTGGTTATAGGCAAGAGCCACTCAAGTTCATTAAAAGCGAACGGAAGTCCTTCAGCCCCAGATTCCTGTCATTTCATTTGAAGAGGAGGCCTCTGGCATGTAACCAGATATCTTCCGGGTTTTAAGGCTTGCTGATCTTTGCCTTTAGACTTCTGGACAGTATTAATTTACATAGGCCTGAAAACAAGCGTGGCGCTATCCGTCTTCTTGAGTTACATGCAAGGAACACCAATAAACTTCCTGATGTAACTAATAAAGGAAATTGGGAAGGAAGGAACCGTCTATCAATTATCAATAGGATAAAAGTTGCAGGAATCAGGCAAATTAAAGTATGCAAACCAAGTAGTTAAATACTAAGAGTTGAGATTCAAAAGCAAACTCTGAGCTCCTTCTCCTTTTGACATACTGAGCATAAATCCATTTACAAACTGGCAGCAGAAGAGAAAAAGAAAGACAGAGACAGGGAGAGTAATGGCAAGAGAAAGCACATTTTGGAAAGAAAAAAGGCAGGTATTATTTATTCCTAGGTGGGAGAGATGGAGAACTGGCACTTTTCATAAGATGTGGAAAAAAAACTAGCTCTTTTTGTGAGCCACACTTCTTGGGCCATTTGTTTGCACCATTGTTTTAGTGCAAGCTGACACCATTCCAATTTTGCTCTGATCATGACATAAAGAAAAATTCAAAAGTAATTGCAGCTTTTATTAATTCCAGTGAGAACAGTACCTCCATATTTCAGTCCTGAATCTGACTCAGGGAATCTAAGAAACTGGGACATCATGGAAGAATACAGAACCATACTCTTCTGTGGATTTGCTTTGACTGATTCCCCATCACCACCCTCCAGTTAATGTTTCTTTTACCAGTGGCTAAATCTGCTTCATTTCCAACAATAACACACACGATCTCAAACACATTAATACACTTCTGCCTTGGGTCTGAGTTTTCCTCCAAAATATTTTTATTATCTTTTCTGCAACCTATTTCTGCTTGTTTCCTAATCAGGGATAATGGTAATAGTAATCATGATGTTGATGGTGATGACAATAGTAGTAGTAGTAGCAGTAGTAGTAGTAGTAGTAATAATAATAATAATAATAATAATAATAATAATAATAACAACAATAATAGTAATTTCCTAGTGGGTAAATTAGTTCTTTTTTCACATTCAGATTTCACATCAATCCACAATAAAGAGAGAGAAAAAAAAGATCCAGGAGAGCAAAAGCAAATGTTTTGCCTAAAAGGCAGTCCTGCAGCATGCTTCCATGAGGTCGTGGGTCAGAAAAAAACAGGAACAAAACCCCTAAAAATGTGACACACCCTTACTCAGGCCTTCTTTAGGCACATGCCTAAGCCTGAGCACGCTATTAAGTCCTTTTCTGGAAGACGGGCGGGCTGAGCAGAGGGATTTCCTTTGCCGATGAGCTACTTACGATTTGTTCTTTTCAGCAGTAGGAATCGGAATCGGCAAAGTTGTTTGTTATTCAACCATCTCTTCCAGAGCAAGGAAAACACTGTTTATAAGGAACTTCAAAAGCCTCTGTCAGAGATATCAAGTCTATATACTATATGCCTTTGCCAAGTCAAATTAGGTTATTTTACTTGATATTAAGTTTGACAAGCAAAGAGCCTGTGAAAACCGGAATCCCAACTGGGCGTGCCTCCCACAACTCACTCAATTTCTTAGTGCTAAAATTCCTACAGTAGCCCTATTTTTCACTCTCAGCTTATATTTCCATCTGTATTTATCTTGTCTGTAAATTTACCTCATTGTGAGGTGACATCTTCTAATATTCAGATTCTTCGAGAAAGCGAACACCACAAGTAGACTTTGTTTTGGCTAGTAAACCGGTCTTACCACATGTGGATGTCTCTGTGGGCTTTGGTTTCTACTTACCTCAACAGATTATAAATTCTATTATCGTGCTAATTTGCAGGTCCACTGAGCATATCAGACTTGTGGGCTCCTCAGTCCTGTAAAAATACACTCCTGCTACATCGTTTCCTGGTGGGAACAATGACAAGTCAATTTGTGTATTAATAGCCATAGATAATTAAGAAAATAATAACACATTGCATTTGTAAAAAGTAGGACAATCTCTCTGAGGCCAGAGTGAGCATGAAAGAATTCACTCCGTACTGCCTACCAAGGAAGAGCTTCCACTAACTTGCTTTGACTGCGTATTGAAAACAGAATCAGGCCTTTGAGACCTGCAATGGTCCAAATTTCAGAGAACTATTCAAGCGGAAATCATACTAACACTTTACTGAATAAACATACTTTAATTACAGAATGACACTTCCCTGAGTTTTTAGTGGTTTGCACATAACCTTTGCAAAATATTCAAAATATAAAACAGGTGCCAACAAAGGATAATAATTTCAACATCGTCTAATTCACTTTTACTTTGTGGTTTTTAAAAGGAATACTTTTACAAATGGCTGCCTTCACCTTGGACATAATATCGCATAAATATACATGAAAATATTTGTACTTCTCTTTCTTCTGTGATACCCAGTCCCATCTTTTACCAAAAATGTGTTTGTAGCCTAGTTAAAATAAAGGTCTAATTTATTCTAGCTTTGGTTTCTATTTAGCATAGGCACATAGGCATATATGCGAACAAGTGTTAGGGATGTTGCTCAGCAAGGACCACCCCTCCCTGGAACAATTCTCTATTATCCAGCCTCCTGACACCAGCATCTTTTAGCACATCAAAATCGTTAAGAGTCCTCTCAAAATCTTTAGAGTACATCAAAAGTATTTAGAAGAAGCCCTCAGCAGCACCCTGGCTATCCATAGAGAGCACCCCTCCTCTAGCATGCTAAGGAGGCACTTTTCCAGCCTCCTGCTTCTCAGTTAGCACTAGTTGCATGTAGACCATGATCTCTCTGGCACAGAGCAATATGGCATAGCCCAAAGCTGAAACTGGCCTGCCTTGCACTCTGGTGGTGCCCCCAGGAAGAAGAATTGGAAATCTCAGCAGCATGAAAGGGTCAGGATCATCAACAAAGATTCATTCACTCTGATATTTTCAAATGAGACCTCAAGTATAGTTTCTTTCGTGATAGGAAAAGTATTTCTACAAAAATAAGAAATGGATCCATTGTTGGGAAAGGACCACCAGTCAAACCTTTTTTAAAACTCTGTTCAGTAAAGAACTTCATGTCAACCAAAAGCAACATAGAGAGAACAAGATGGGACAATTCCTGTTGTGCTCTTTAACTTCACATCAGTTTTGACTGCTCCTTGCCCTAGCAATGGGTTTTGAAAGATTAGCTCAATGACTTTACAAGTTCTTGCTGTTGTTGTATCTGTCAGCTTCCTGGCTAGAAAGGCCCACTCCTTACCATTACCAGCAGGCAAAGTCAGGAGGATTATAGTATTATTAAAGATCTGAATGTTGGCCTAAATGTTTGCAAAAGTCAGCCACTGCTGTATGTTTCCCCACATCATCTCCAGAGCTCATTGAACTGATGTCTCCATCGCTGTATGGTTTAGCACTTTTATTTCAGTGTTTGTGTTTCTGATTTGGTTGGCAAACAAAACTGAAGCAGCATGTAAATATATTCTTCAACAGATTAAAATATGAATCTGCATTAAAATGTTTCAGAATCATTCCATTAAGAAAGAATATTTCTCCCTTCTCTGATAATTGTCTTAGGCTCCAGGACGAGTTGCTGGCATGACATGATTCCCATATTCTCAGAGGCAGGCAGTGGGAGAAGGAGAGATCAAAGGGGCTGGTAGACCTGTATATGAGGGTGATACCCACCTGATCTTTGCATCCCCTTTTCCAGCTGTAGTCCAGCACAGCCATTTCCACAAGGCTGGGATGAAGCAGCCCGTACAAGCCTTAGCTTATCCCAGCTATCAATGGCTGTCAGGAGGCAAAGAAGAGCACTGCAATGGTGTAAGGGTGTCTTTTTGCCCCCGCAATCACTCTGACTCAATGCTGTTGGGAGGGTACCCCTTAATAGGTGCCCTAATAATGCCCTAATAATGCCCAAGACTGGCACTGAGTGTCTGTGTCAAATCACAAAATCCAAAATAAGAGATCTTTCCTCACCACAAAGGAGGAAATGAAGGAGAAGTGCAAGTAAGAGCCTGCAGTTTTATAACTGAGCAGCGGGTCAGTGTGTGTAAATTTAACTGTCACAGATGCATACAATTTAATCAGTCCACATAAAAATTCTGAGAATGCCACTTTATTGACTACTCAGTAAATGCAGTGGGCATTACAGAAAAGAGTCTTGTCTTACATCTTAAGGATAATATCACTGGTTTGGGATTTATAAATGAGGTCTGTACAGGAAGAGGGGATTATGCCAGCAATGCGAGAATTCACCACAAGGAATATTTACAAGCTATAAATCCAGTTGTTAATTTCAGGTTATCAAAACCAATCACTGTATCTCAGTTCTCAAACAACATCTGATCATCATCATCATCATCACACCAGTAATCAGCCACTGCAGAATGAACGCACAGTGAAGCTGAACTTCCTTAACTGTATTGTGCTCATTTCCTTCACTAAACATTGAATTGCAACCTCAATTAGCAAGACATTTCTTGCTTAGGCAAGAGTGGGAGCGGGAGGGGGAGAGGTCTTCAAGATGGCCATGGAAATATATGCACAGCTTGCAGGAAGTAGAAATGTGTTTGTAATTTGCAACAGGAGAAAAAATAACAGGCTGAAAAGAAGGATTGATTCCAGTTTTCAGACTATTAAATCAATGTCAACTTATCAAATCCTTGTATTTCCTGGAATGAGAACAAAGGTAACATAAATGAATATGTTTCTAGATTTGTGATCTGTTTACAGTTATATTGTGCACTTATTAGCAGTATGACTATTCAACCACAATTAGAAAGACCATTTTTTTTTTTAATTTCATGTGTAAATTTTGCACTTAGAAAAGTGATAAACAAAAATCAATCTCTACAGGAGCTGTTCAGACCAGTACACTTCAGACTTTACTACCAACAGCTGCACTGAAATACTCCTACAACCACAGTATATAAGTTGCCAGCTGTTCTAACCCTACACACCATACAGCTCATATGGTGCCTTGCAACCTTGGTACCATCTCCCAGTCATCAATTCTGAGCCTGTCTTTTATGTCACATTTATATATCTGTTTTATGATGGTGCAATTCCATTATCTTCAAATGGAGCCACTATTTGTTTACCTGGATATGACAACAGAGCATAACCCAGAGTCCTACAATGGAGAAAGACCCACCAGATTGTGAGGACTAGTGCTTCTCCTACATCACAAATTTGCAAGCCATCCCAATAAAAAGGCCTTTTACAACATAAGACATCTGCATTTTGGGTTCCAACATGTTCTGTTCTAGGTTGTGGCAGAGGTAGAAAGTCTGATCTTTTTTTGCTTTCTTCTCATTTCATCTTATTTTCTAATTCTGTACTAATCAGCTTTTATTGTCTCAAGTGATGGGATCTTTATGCCTCCTTGGGGATAATAATCTACAGTGCTCTTGAGCTGTCATTTTGATGAGACATTGGCTGGGCTGAATAAACAGGTCAATCCTAACATAAAGATTATCATTGAAAATCAGCTGTCAGAGGCCTTACTTAATTTATTCTGACCTCATATCACAAAAAGCAACAGGAATCCCCTTGAAATACCAGGATAGTTCTGGCATAATTCCAGCAAAGACAAAGACATTTTGATCAATGGCTGTGTATGTCCTTTTACAATGAAATTAGGTGTGGTATGTCTTCACCAGAATCCAACAAATCACTGCATGCTGCTTATTCTTCTCAGTCTCTTCTCTGTGGAACAGGATCCAGCAGATTGGATTCAGAGTGCTGCAGATCTGATGACAGAGATTCCACTGGATTTCACACAAAAATCTTCACTGCTACTTTTCCCACGGTTCTATGCTTCTCATGTTTTGCTTCCCTTGTGATGTTTGACAAAAAGGTCTGATAAAACACAGGAGTAAAATTAAATGTCTGTATCTCTCAGGCTCTGCATTTTGATACCATCTTCCACTTTCAAGAAGCCCATAATCTGTAGGAAAATTGATGCATTTATCTTTTTTTTTTTTCAAAACTAAAGTGATTTCCTGATCCTATTTCAGATTTACAATGAATTATGAAAAAAAACCACCCTCTAATGTGAATAATTTCACTTCTGCCTATGAATGTTTCATTCACTTCTACTTGTGGTTGGAGATTTGCAAATCAGAGGTCAAATTCACAAAAGATATGAGTAGAGTTGTATCTTTCATATCAAATTAATATATTATAACCAGGAAAGAGTGTTAGATTATTTTGTCAAAGCATTAGGCACATGAATACTTTCATGGTCTTTGATAAAGAAACCTTCTTCATGTACCCCTAGTCGGAATGTTCCAGTAGGACATTGCCAACAGGAATGTTTGTCTGGGGGAATGTGGGGGGAGAGAGATTTAGTGCATACATCTCTCTTACTTTTCCCAGTTTCATGCTGCTATAACACAGTATATTAAATTATGATTTTTACCTTAAGGAGAAAAAGTCATCTTATGACATGAAGGGCTAAAAGCCTAGTGGGCTATGCAACAGTAAATAAACCAAAACCTATTAAGAAGCCTGAAGAATGGGACAGAAAATGCTACTGAACACACCGAAAGTTACAGGCACCTCTGGAATTGTTCTGGCCTAAAAGCCTAGAAAGGAAACACGTTCAGAGAAACTGCAAAGTTTCTTAGTTGCTTAGTTAGAGATTAGTAAGAGATGTACAAGAAAGTTTCCTAAAACACACACTATTCTGTCTGGCCAAACTGATGTTTCCTCTCTTCACAGTACACCAGGAAAATTTCAGATGGTACGTGAGTTCAACGCCATTAAAAGAGAGACCTTTCCAGGAGACTTTACTTGGGCACCTTTTAAGATTTTGCCCTCAGTCATATGTTGTGATGGATGTTTATCTAGGCGGCCAGAACATCAGAGTTGAGTAAAACCTGAGAATTAAATCAGAGAGTGGACAGATGTAAACATGTCGTGTCTGAATGCAGAAGTCAGCCTCTAACCATCTGGAGGTGGATGAAACTTTTTGTGGAAGGAGATTTCTCTGTAACTGCCTCTACTACTGGGTTTCTACTACTTTCCTCTGATACAGACTGAATTGCCATGATTATAGGGTAGCTAGATTCTCTATGGACTGCTATTATTTCTATAAAATCATGAAGTGCATGCGATGTTAGACACCAGTGGTGCCTTGTGTTCAAAAAGACACACAAGTGACAGCAATGAGTGGTTGCAAGGAAGGGAAGTCAGGAGGACAAGTTCCACAGCCTGCTGATAAAGGTATTTCTCAGGAAGCAATGATTCAGGCTTTGTAACAATTGCCCTAATTTTGTAGTGATGCCCGTCAGGCTGTCTCCCTCCACATCTGTGCACAGCTAGTGAGACGGGAAGAGACAGTTATACTATGGGATCCGTGCCTGCCTGCCCATGGCTGCTCCAGCCCATGCTTCTCCGAATGGTGTTCTGAGAAGGTACCAGCCATTCGAGACAGGGACAGGTCAGCAGGTTATGTCTCTCTTTTTTGTGTGCTTTATAGCTAGTACTGCTGGGATTTAACCTGTTATGGAAGATTCGCATGACCTGAAGGCTGAAGCCAACTGTTGAGTGCCTGAAAATGAAACTAAATCATACAGGAATCAGGGCTATAGTTCCTTCATGGCTGGCTTGCATATGGTACATCACATCAAACAGGAGGCGTACCAGGAGGACCTCCAGCAGTCCCTTCTCTCTGGTCTGTCTCCAGCACGGTTTGCTTAGGTTGCATCCCTGATGGTTAGACAGAAGAAAGCAAAGCATGGGATTATGTGAAGTTAGGCAGCCCGTGGGGGTGGAGGGGGAAGGGAAATGAAAGAATATTTAAAATAAACAAATATACATCCCAGGAAAAGCTCTTCCCAAGAATCTGTGGAGAACTGCCTGTAATCAGTTAATCAGCATAATTGTTTCTAATTAGGCTCCAGAGGCACATCACAAACATTGCTAGCTTTGCACAGAATTGGTAGGGGTCTGGGGAGTGCAAAGAGGAAAAAGCTTCCAGTGCTGTATTAATGACAATCATAACTCTCCGCACAGCCAGGGAGGCTTCTGCTCTAATTAGAACCATTCTTGCTGAAATGGGAGGCGACATGATTTGTGAAAAAGACACCCTCAGCATGTAATTTTCTATGTAACAAATCTAGAAAGATGGATGCTCTTTGATCTCGATTCTCCTGTTATTGCTGTTCACACTGGGAAGGGCGCTTTAATGAAACAATCTCAAGGTAATTTACCGCCTTTGAAGTCCTGAAATGTGCTGCCAACAAAATTTCTGGTTTAGTGGAGGCTGCTGCAGCAGTCACTCAGGGTTGCTTAATGGAGCACCAAAACTGGAACATCAAGACATCAAAGGTGAAGGTGCCATGTGATTAATAAACTAAGCTATTCATTTGTTTCTGCCTCAGAGGCAATCTGACAATTTATTGTCACTAGCTAATTTACACTTTGTGAGTACTTGCTGTTGCTAGTTATGCTGCCTATAGAACAAGATAAGTGATGTTTACATGAAGAAGGGAGGAGAATAGACCCTTTTTAAATCTGGAGGAAGAGAGGGGAAAGGAAAGGCATTTTCCAAAATGACTGTGGAAGCAACCCAGACTGTGGAATTTTAGAGAGGTGAAGCTGGACCGAGGGGGGACCCACTTCAGCATTATTCCCTCCCTCCCGTGACACCTTTGACCATCTCCTTGTTTACATGCTGTTGCCAGGAAGCAAATCCCAATTAAAAGTGGATTACAAGGCAATGAAACAACATTATTATGAGGGAAGAGTTACACCAATTCATTTCTATTTAATTTGATGGCTAAGCCAAGGGTTTCAATGATACTGGCTAGAGAAGGTGGGTCTTGCAAATCTCTGCTGAAGTCTGGGGTGGCAGCCAGTCTGGCCTTTGCGGAGATGGTTGTGCCCATCAGCTCCTCTCTTCAGCAGTAAAAGCTGTGTCCTTCATTACCTACTGCAAATGCCCAGTTACCCAGGCCAGCAGGACCTGCCTTGAGAAAGCCTGAAGTGAAATGAAACAGCCCAAAAAAAGAGAGGAAAAGATGCTTTCACAGAGAAAGTAAAAGCCTCGTTGAGATAACGTAGGCTGATCACTTTTGTGATTGTCATTTCTTCTGCCTCCCCCTACTAATGAACCACAGCTCTCTTTCTAAACTGAAAGCAATGGACTTGTAGAGTCATCTCATGCAATACCAAGTGGAAACAAAATATTTGTCTAAGAATTCTGGGAATGTAATTGGGATGTAGAGTCTGATAATGCTGCCTGCAATAAGGAGGAGTTTGGGGGAACATGAAATGGGAAGGCCTGAAGAGGAGGGAGACATAGAGTCAGTACCTCCCAGATTAGATCTGCAGTTGAACCCTCCCTGTTCCTGAAAGATGCCCTTTCCGCAGGTATGCCACTGCAGAGGGAGGGCAACTGTCTGCCAATCTCCCTTGCTCTAGGGCAAAGGAGCAAGGGGCATCCTGTGGAAGGCACTCAGCCTCCTTATCTAGCCTCAGATATTAGAGCCTTCCAAAACCTCAGGCTATGGGGAGGTCATACACAAGGAATTTGGTTTGATGTGTGTAAAATGGCTAATGAATTATATTAAGACACCTTCATAAAATTTATATCCAGCCTTGCATTTTCTATTCTTTCACAGGAATTGGAATGGCCAGATCCAAATTCAGTTTTGATTTTGCAAAATTAAGTTGAAAATCTCAGGTCAAAACAGCCCAGGTTCTGACTAAAGAACAAGTCTGATTGTTTATTTGTGTGTGTGTGATATTTTTTTTTGAACCAGTGCTCAATCCTCTCCTGTGACTCAAGCACACATCTGCCTACATCCCCATGGCAGCTGTTTTCAGAAGGAGACCATGTGGTGTTTGTATAGTGTGCAGGCTGCACTGTGGTGTGTCCACAGGGATATTGCCTAAGGCTTGCACCCAGGTCAGGCAGATATCCCACAGTCCTTGAACACATACCAGAACGCTCAAAAAAGTTACACCTTGGCTTGCCCTGGCAGCACGAGAGACAAGGAATCCAAGGGAGGATATCCTACCACACCCAGGTCTGGAGCATGGAGGAGCTAGACAAACTGGTTACACAGGCATGGTTAGGTGGTCTTGAATTCATAGCAAAAAATAATGTGCCAAACCAGTTTATAGGAAGATCTCCATGTGCCAGGCAAGGATGTCACAACTGCTAGCTGTATTAACCACATTATGTGTGGGCACAAAACATATTTATAGTCAACCTTTTCATGAACTGGTTACAAAGTCAATTCACAGTGGAAATGTAGGCAGGGCCTTTTGGGCTATTTTTGGTCCTTAGAATGAGGCTACAGATATGAGAACTGCCTCTTTGATAGCACTGTTGCCTTTCAGTGCTGGGTGGAAGGGAGAAGTTCAGAGGTATGTAAAACTAAGGAACAATAACAAAAAAATAAACTAGAGAACTGCTATCAAACCTGTGAAAGGTATTGCTTCATGAGCTGTTGAAGCTGGAGGCAATAACTTGATTCTTGTTTATGAACCCCTGACAATATGCCTTCTCTAAACGTCACTGTGCAAAACACCAAAGGAACCACAAGCTCCAGGAAGGCAGAAGACTGATTGTATTTTTCTTTTTTTTTTTTTTTCTTTTTTTGAAGCAGGAAAAGAAGTCTCATCTTTTTGCTCTATGGGGGTTAACATGCAGCATCCTGGCTCCTGTCACTAAGAAGCATGATAAGACTTCAAAGAGTACAGTGCAGGGCAGATATAGGCAGGCAACAAGAACTGGAGCTAGTAAGAAGCTTGTAAAAAACAAAACTCAGAACAACCCCCCAAACAGAAAAGAAACCCTAATGAGCCACTCAGATCATATACGATACAATCATTGTCCATCTTAAATAGCCTCTTTTTATTAGCACGTTTAGAGGACCCCAGACAGCAGCAAAATATTATCTGAGGTCCATAGCCATGGGCATAGAGCAAGGAAAGTGAATTTGAAGACCTAGCTACATCTGGAGTTTATCAGCTCTTTTCCTGGCTAGTATTACAGTAAACAATTATCTGTAGATCAGGAGACAGCAGGGACTTTAAAGACCCAAATTACAGAGAAAGGGAGAGAGAGAAGGAGAATACAAGAGATAAAAAGGAGTCTATGCATCTTATCGTACTAATGAAATCAACCTGACAATCATGGCAGGCTGCAAGGGTATTACACTGTCTGGTATTAAATGAGCAGTTACAGCACAGGCTCCTGTGTCAAACAGCAAATAGACACGAAAGAAAAGAAAAATGTACTGCTAGGCCAAGGCAAGTGATTTACAGGGAGTAGTTAGACAGCTGGTCAGTTTTAAAACCTCCTCAAGTGTGCTGTCAGGATAACAACATATTCAAATGTTTCGATTAGCATTTCAAGGGACTGGGAATGTTCTGCAGCACAGAATACCTCAATGACCCCCTAAAATGCAATTAATGAGGAAATAACAATTGCCTGCAGCTGTTATTCTGTTTATGTGCTGAGGAACAATCACCTGTTGCAAAGGCAGGAATAATCCAGCCTGTTCTATGGACAAATTTGACTATTTCCACTGTTTTGAGCTGTGATGCCTTAGTCTCCTTGAACGCTATCAGTTTGCCATAAACAGCAGCTCTTCTAGCAAGTGGAAGTAGTGTGAACATTTGGTCCCAAAAGGCTGTTTCCCAAAATCACAGGCTTTAAGATTACCATGTTCCTCAGTGGACGAGGTGCAGTTACAAATGTTAAGGTCTGTTGTATTTTCACAAGGGCCTGATGGATACATTACTGCCTTAGAAATTTGTCTTTTTTTCTTTTCATCCATGCACTTTCTGGGTCTTTCAAATGGAGACAACAGCCACATGATTCTACAACTGGAAAAAGATACAGGGCAAGTGGGTTTTGGGATGGGGACTGAAATACTATAGTACTTTGTTTAGTAATCCTTCTGAGGCACAATGGAAGAATGGTGATCTCACTATTATTTCTGATAAATACAGCTTCACAAAGTCACTAAACACCACTGTATAATTTGGGTAAGGACTCTGATTTTTTTTAATATTGAAGCATGACACTGATGGGGAGAAAAGGAAAAAATGAGGCATGGACATGAATATTTATCCATTTCTGGAAAGGAGAGAGATTTTGCTCTGAATTGGTTCCCAGAACTTATGCTTGGGTTTGTTTTCAACTCTAGAAAAGTCTAATTAACAAGAAAATTACTGGAAACAGCCATTTTAAGCAACTCGTGAAGAGCGTTAATAGTAAGCAGATTCTTGGGCATTTTTTGCTGCTCTGAGGAACTGAAAGACAACCAAAGGCCTCCCCCATGCCACTCTTAACAGCTCCCCGAGTATGTGTATATCAAGAAGGAAGCATGTTTCAGCACTGAAACAAGACTTTGGATATTTTGCTTTGGCTACTGGCCCTTCTGGTGGCTACAAAACTGTGGTGAGACTGAGCCTGGTTCCTGCAGCCAGAAGCAGAGCCAGGAAACATATACAAGATCTGGTTTTCTGCTGTTCTGACCTGTGGCTAAAGGGCATCCTAACAATCCTACCCTGGAGCAGAAGAAATGGATCTGAGGACTTCAAACAAGAAATATTTTCAAGCAACTTCTAGTCAAAGATCAGAAATGTAGGCCAACCAATTCTGAACAAGGAGCTAAAAAAAAAAAAAAATCAGGAACTTCTCACAGACAACAGAAAAAGAGAAAAAGAAGGAACTGTGGGGAAATTGTCATTCATTTATATAACAGTGTATTCATCCAGTTCTTCTGGATTGCACAAAGCTGGGCAGGATCTCCAAAGCTCAGGTCCAAGTTCTGGGACTCAAAATTGTTGACAGGAGATCCTTGCATTCACAGCCAGATCTCCAGCAGAACAGAGTTCCCCGTGATTCATCTGCCTGAGACAGCCACAACCATTTATGCCGTAAGGTGAATGCACCTGGAGAAAGCCTTCCCACCGCAATGGCATCCTGATATAAGTTGTTCTTTATGGCCCACCATGGGATTACAGCAGTCAGTGTGGCCAGTTCCTGTGTTACAGACAAAAAAACAGAACAAATTTTTCAAAACATTTGTGATGAAAAATTCTACTTCTTTCCCATCATGTGTGTCGTGGTTTAGCCCCAGCCAGCAACTAAGCACCACACAGCCGCTTGCTCACTCCCCCTGCCCCGATGGGATGGGGTAGAGAATTGGAGGAGTAAGAGTGAGAAACACTCCTGGGTTGAGATAAGAACAGTTTAATAATTGAAATAAAGTAAAATAGTAATTATAATAGTTACAATATAATAATAATAATAACAACAACAACAACAACAATAATAATATTAATAATATAAAAAACAAGTAATGCACAATGTAATTGCTCACCACCCACCGACCGATACCCAGACAGTTCCCAAGCAGCGATCGCTGCTCCCCAGCCAACCCCCCCCAGTTTATATACTGAGCATGACATCATATGGTATGGAATAGCCCTTTGGTCAGTTTGGATCAACTATTCTGGCTGTGCCCCCTCCCAGTTGCTTGTGCCCCTGGCAGAGCATGGGAAGCTGAAAAGTCCTTGACTAGCATAAGCAGTACTCAGCAACAACTAAAACATCAGTGTGTTATCAGCATTCTTCTCATCCTAAATCCAAACCACAGCACTATGCCCGCTACTAGGAAGAAAACTAACTCTATCCCAGCTGAAACAAGGACAATGTATTTGACAGCAAAATCAGTGTATTGTCTGGGTCAAGCAGAGTTGCGAAAAGTCTCATGTAAAAAACTGCACCGAAGAATATGAAGTGAAATCAGACATGAATCTCTAAGGTTTGCCTGAGATGGAGTCAAAAATCAACAAAATGTAAAGGGTCTTATGAACTGGGGAGTGGGGGTACAATTTTTTGCTACAGGCATGAACACACTGCAACAACTTTTCTGACTAATAAATGCTGTAATCCTATAATTGGCAGTTACATATTGGTACATGTAAGAAGAAACGCAGTTTAAAAAAAAATCAAGTCAAACCAGGAAAAGCAAAGACAGTTAATTACTTGTTCTTGTGGAAGAGTAAGAAAGGATACCTTCACAGGTACTCTCTCCCTGAGACAGGGGACTGGATAACCACTTAGGAAGAGGAGTGATCCAGTTTAAATTGTTAGCCAAATGTTCATTTCAAATTTTGAAATAATCGGTTAAACCTGAGAGTTATTTTTTCTTCTCATCTATGTTTCTGGACTAAGATACATCACTCTGAAGTGAGGTAGGTCTTGATGCCCTTGGGAAGACTGCAGACGCTGACGTACTCCCCACTATGCTGGTTTGAAGTGCAATCTCCACATCACACTGAAGGCAGGACAGTGCCCAGAGGTGTCCCTTGGGGTTAGGACAATTTTCTGAAGATGCTCAAGCCTGTTTGGCCCATCATGCTGACATATCCCAGGCCAGCTGGGCTACTGCTGTACTTTTCCTTTGATCATCTGTCTGGATATGTAGTTCTGATTTTGTTTGTGTCTTGGGAAGATGTCATCTTGATCTCTCTAATAGGTTTTCAAACAGTAACATTTTGTTTGAAGGGAAAGGGAAGGGAAAAAAGCAAGGGACAAAGAACACTGAATTAGCATTACTCAGGATGTTTACATTTGCACTTGAAGATTAGCAGCATGATGTATTTCAGTTCCCATTCCCTTGAATAGAAAGGGGTTTTAAGTTATGCTATTGCTAGAACCTACTGTTCTAAAATAAATAACAACACACTAAGACTTCTTAATGGACCCAAATTATCTAAAGGACAAAGGGCTGCATTATCTCCTTTATACTTCTGGCTAAACTATGTAAGTCAGAATAGTTTAAAAGGCAGTGGAGGAAGAATTTGCCTTTTGCTGAGGGGCTTTCATCTGGATAAAGAGTGATGAAATACGTAATAACTCTCCTCCCTACACGGGGAAGCAAGGGGACACATATGTGATGCTGCCATGACAGCACTGAGCATGGCAGTGACACAGGAGAGGATAAAGTGGGTGGAATGGAGAATCCTAGAACACATTTGCTTTGGAACAGGTTTGTTTTGATAGGGCTGGCCCCAATTGCTTGGTCAAACATGCTGGGCTAGCTTCTCACTTGCTGTAAATCAAAGACTGTAAGCTCATTCATTCTATTGGGACTGTGTCTATAGAAGTTGAGGACTGCATACAATGTTATGATGTTGTAAGAGCATAAGACAGATATGTCACGAAGTTCATTTTCTAGGCTTGTTTTTTAAGTGCTGAATTTAATAACAGTCATAAATGCTGATAAATGGTTAGTAAACAAGGTCTGTTTTGTCCTACGTGGCAGACAGTTAAAAGTAATTTTGTACATTAGACAGCACTTGATGAAGTTATTTACTCAGCAAGTCAGGTCTCTAGAAGCAAAACTTCTACTGCAAATATTCTCTTCTCTCTCTCTCCCTCTCCATATAATAATGGTTTACAACTCTCTCTCTCTTTTTTTCCCTGAGGCAGTTGTCAGTGCATTTTTTCAAATTTCCCAGGCAGATATATTATCTTGTGAT
Source organism: Pelecanus crispus (assembly GCF_030463565.1). Taxonomy (NCBI): domain Eukaryota; kingdom Metazoa; phylum Chordata; class Aves; order Pelecaniformes; family Pelecanidae; genus Pelecanus; species Pelecanus crispus. The sequence goes on along the minus strand of NC_134650.1, from coordinate 11,281,427 downwards.
AGAGCCCATGGTTGTGAATGTCACATCTTACTGTTTGACATGAAGCCTCTCTAATAAGACGCACCACCCTAGGGGGGGCAGGGGTGTGGTGAAGTGACTGTACTTGCTCAGTAATCATACTTAAATAAAACAGCTTAAAAATATCTATATAGTATCCTCTATAAAGTGCCTGCCAACCACAAACTAAACATAAAGGGCAGTCTAACTCTTCCTTGCCACTCAGTTCTTCACTGTTCTGCAGAGGAATGAAAGGGAAAGATGGACAGAGCCAGGTTGGGACATCCAGCAACACAGACACAGCATCTGTCATTGGTCCTTTTCATTAGTAGAAGTCCACTCAGTTGGTTACAAAGCCCACAAAAGCTTTTTTTTTTTTTGCTTTTTTTTTTTTTTTTTGCTTTTTTTTCCATTGGTTACAGCTAAGTTTGGATTGTTCTTCTGAAGTGGACTTCTGAGAGCAATTCAGGGCTGATCAGGTGTCTTTGTGTGTTAAAAGCATGATAGAGCTAGAGGCACTTTTATTTGAATAAGATAGAAGACCAAGGTTTGACCACTTATGCTCATTAAAAATCCCATGACTGTTTTTTCTCAAGATTAATAATAGCAGCCTGGAGGAGGAGGGTTTGACAGTTCCATCTGAAGTAAATTGCATTCTGCCTGCCATGGTCCCTCTCGCAGTTTCAGTTGGGTAGGGTTCTACCGTTCTTCACTTCCATTCCTGGAACGTGGTCATATGTTCCTAAATAACAGAGATGTTGCACCCCAGAGGTGATTGTATTCCAGCAAAAGGTAAAGCGATCCCTTTGTATTGCCTCCCTACATGAACAAATGCTAGTTGCAACTATTCCAAATCAACATCAAGAGATTCTGCAGAAGCAGAATATAGTCCTTGATCTGTAGAATACCATGGAAAGCCTGATATAAAGATATCTCAAAGCCAGGATGTAAAATGCTCAGATATTTGTGGCAAGCCAGAGGAATTCTCTAAAGCAGAATGAAATATAATTTCAGCACTCTGAAGGGATGTATGAATAGATAGATAGATAGATAGATAGATAGATAGATAGATAGATAGATAGATAGATAGATACCTAGTACTCTGATGGAAAGGTTTCCCCAACCTACTGTCATCTTACAGAATCACTCCAGAGAACCAGTGGGTAGGTAGGTGTGGGGGAAAATTTTCCATTATTTGGAAAATGTGGGTTACAGCATACCAACAGAAGAGAGATGAAAAAGAAGAGGGGAATTCACATCAATAAAGAACGGGAATTGTTTTAAGCTTCATTAAGCAGTTTGCAGAACTAAAATTCTGTTTGGTCAGAATGGGGTAGGGGGGGTGGTTGCTCAAAGTAAAAGCGTCTTTCTTGTAAATAAAATTAGTCCTTGGCTATAGTTCTGACTCATATGAAGCCAAATACAACAACCTTGAGCAGTAACCCCTTACTGCACAGTAATAGGAATGGGGGCCCCCAGACTGAACTGGAATGAGGGTGGGATGAATCAAGGGGGACAGAGCCATCTTTGCCCTCAGCTTTCTGGGGGTGCAGGGCTGAAGAAGGGGAAATTAGGAGAAATTCCCTCTCTTTTCCAATCAGATACTATATCAAAGCTTTAATACACAGCCAAAGGGATCCTTTTTAGGGCTAATGATGGTCAAATCTCAACACGTTTTCAGTGGCAGTTCAACTTGAAAGAATCCTGCCAAAAGTCAGATACTTCAAACATAGGAAAAACTGCCATATTCCTTGAGGTCTCCCATCCTCCCCTTTACTGGATTTTTTTCTCTAAACACCAAATCTGAGAGCCCTGACCTCAAAAAACACCTCACTCTAGGCAAGGTTCTTCTCATGCCAACTGGATTCAAAACTCAACCCTCCCCAACCCTAAAGGAAACTTTCAGCTTGTATATTCCAGTTTCATTTATTTTAGAGGTTATTTGCACTGCTGCTGAAGCTTAGGGGGGTTCTGTGCATTATTTGCTTATCTCTTTGATCCATTGTTCCCAAGTCAGTCATTGTATTTCTTTCTGTTTTCAACCTAAATTGTTTTACATCCCTTATTTTCTTAGGCATTTATTTTGGTTTTGTTTTTCCTCTTTGGTCATTGGGGTGGAGGGGGAACTTTAAATTTAAAATGTATAATTATTTGGGTTTAGTAACATTATGGCAAATGAGGAATGAAAGATGTTTTGTATATTTTAAAGTTTTCTTTCTCTGTGCTATAAATTGACCTGGAGGCCAGTTGCTTAAGTCACAAGGGCTAACATTCCCAATGCCAAAAAAAGCCTAGTGCAAGGCAAAGCACAGTTAAATGGTCGAAAAAGAATAATCATTTCCCTGTTTTTTTAGTTGCCAGCAGGTGAAAACCTCTCCTTTACATCTCATTTGAACTGCAGAAGCTCCTCAGCTAATGCTAAATGAACAGTCAGCTTAATTGCTGACATGAAACACTTTAAAGAAGGAAGTTTGGTCAGGTCATTTGTTCCTTTTGCATCTTTATCTTCAGTCTGACATGGGTTTAACCTTTGTTCCTAATCCCTGTGTCAGCCAGGTTCAGCTTTAATCTCAGAAAGTGAAAGTATCAGTGCTAGGTTATTTTAAGAGAGGAATAAAATCTCTGTTTTCTAAAGGTGAACACTGAGCTATTGCAGGGATGGTGGCAGAAGATGCAGGGAAGAGGTTTTCCTGGAGAACCTCTTGAGGGGCAGCAGGAACCAGGGAGAGGACCTGGGTGTACATCAAGCTTTAAGGTGCCTCTAACATTTCCTGAAGAACTCCACCAGGCTTGCAAAGCTTTGGAGAGCTGCTTCTTGTTTATTTATTCCTTTATCTGAAGGCAGAAAACACTGTTCTGACACTTCAGAGGTTCTAAAAGTAGAACAAGATTCTTGGGCCAAATTCACCTCACCTAAATTTAGACACTTAAATCAGGAGCCCGGTTGCTCCTGGCTTTCCTTTATAGTGAAGGGAAAGACGAAGATACCTCCAAAGGGAATTTAGGCATGTTGACATTCTGCCATTCATCTCTTTAATCCTTTTTTCTTACTTTGCCTGAGGTTAGACTGCCCAGCTGTACCCATTTCCTTGGATTTCTTGACATCTTGTTGTCCCTCACGTGACCAGTCGTCTGGCACCAAAAGTGAAATCCCACCGTGATCCACTGGTGTACAAAGTGAATGCACTGTTAGCCCAGGGAACTTGTTGCCACAAGGTCTTGCTGAGGCCAGAAGCATAGCAGGATTCAAAATGGTATTAGATATTTGTACCAGTAAGAAGAATAGCCAGGTATAATAATCGAGATTAAAAAAATAAATAAGACTTTTGAGAGAGCTATAAACCTACATTCTTCAGGGCTTATGTGAACTTCTGACTAATGAGGGTTTGGAGTAAATTTTGTTCTGTGGAAATTCTCTGGGATTTATGTTTTAACTCACTTAGGCACTTCTGAAATCCCACCCCCTGGGCCTGCTGGACTTCTGATTGATCCAGGATGACATTTCCTGTAAGCATATGTTCCTAATCATCAAACAATGCACAAATGTGTTAAAAAAAAGTTCCTGGATAATTCAGAAAAAACAAGAAAAGAAAACTTCTCCCAATAAATAGTCACAAATAATTTGCTCAGCAGGGTTCCTTTCCTTAGTTCATATGCTTTGCATTGACTGCCCCCATTGCCTTCCTGCCTGCATAAAGAAAAACCCTGGCCTTTTGTCTACTCATACTAATAGTTCTTTTTTTTTCAATTGGCATCAAAAACATCATAGATGCTTTAAGGCTAGAGTGAAGGTGATGGGCATACCTGGAAGAATTTCCATTCTAAGGAATATAGAATTCAAAGCTAATTATGTTACAGGAAACTTTAACCATATTTTTCAAATCTCCAATTAGGAATATGGTCTAGTTTGGGATGCAGTTTGTTATATATGCTTTTAATGACTGTTCTACTCCGAGGAAGTGCAAAGCTTAGTTCTTAACATCTGTCATCTGGGAAGAAATCTTGGAGCACAGATACTCATCAGGGCATCGTGGCCATCCTCCAATTCTTGATGGCAATGAAGGTGGGTCCCTTCAAACATATGTTTTCAGTACAACATGGATAGTAGAGAACCAGTGCCTTCCAGCAGGCAGCCAGATAGGCAGAAAGGTAGATACTAAACTCAGCCAGGATTAAAGGATGCAGAGGCTATAAAAAGAAGGTTATGCCAAAGAACTAAGCAGTACATGTACTTAAAGCACACAAAATCTCTCTTCACCTAGTGTAAATAGATGAGGTAATCATAAGTTAGAAAGAGAGAAGTCTCAGAAGTCTGAGCAGTCCTTTGTTCACAGTTTCTCCTCTGTGCTTGGAAAGATCATAGTGCAACACACCTTATATAAAGGTCACACTATTATACACCCTGCAACGTGTTACAATTATAGCATCCCTGGTAGCTTCTAGTCATTGCAAAATAATTGTTGTGAATTTTTATAGAAGTCTTTTGTGGGCTTTTTTTCACTCCTTCTTGATCTGTGCAGCTGACTCATGAAGCTGGAAGAGGAGACGAAGCAGCTAATTGCTGCGGGAACTTACATCACTGAGGTCTTGGGCTAGGCACCCGAAGCTGGTTTCGTTTCACTGAAACCATGACACTGAAACTACTGTTCAGTCATTCTGCAGAGCAGTGGCTGGATGTCCATTACTGAGATTGGAAACAAGCAAATAGCAACAGCAATTGAAAGATAAAATGAACAGAAAGGCTCTTTGTGTTATACAGACGGCCTTTTTAAATTTACAAAATGTCTAAGTGCTTCTTTTAAAAATGTCCAGTTAGTCTTTGCTGGCCTTCCATTGTCTTGGCTTTGGTCATTTCAATCAAATTTTATAGCTGCCGACACTGAAGAAAAGCTACCATCCATGACATCTTTCTTTCAAATCCCAGAAATTATCCCAAAGAAATAATTAATTCCAGGGTTGGATCTTCAGAGATGGCAAAGGGGCCACATATTAACACGATTGCATCAATATGTGCCTCGTGTACTTTCCCTGACCACATGAGAAAGAAGCATTTACCTAATTGTGTAGCCTTCTTCACTACCTTTCTCCCTGTCCCATTTCACAGAATAGCAGCATCCAGATTTCATTCCTTCACATCCTGGTGTGACTCTTCCAGATCAAGTTGGTGCCTAAATGGTAGGAAAATCATCTAGCCTGTCTTGCTTGCCTATGTACTGAGAGGCTTTCAGTCTGCAGAATTCTCATTGCAACAGATTTGCAGATGTTACTGTCATCTTTGGTTTTAAAGGAAGCGAGATGTGTCATGGATGCCAGTGAATTTATTTTAGCACATGATTAAGAGTGCTGTTGTGGAGCAGCAAGACAGGACCTTTCCACCTTTCTAACAGAACACTTAATCACACCTTTGCCTCCACTGGGCTCTCTCACCTGGTGTGCACATGCACTGTTCCTGATGGTGAAAGCTGAGTGCCAAAAATCCTCTGTAAATTTGTAGTCAAGTGAAGTTGTGGGACAACCGTTCATGGTCAGAATCCCTGTGCTCTGCCCTTTCACAAGGGTGCTATTTCTAGACAGCCAGCTTACTGCAAGGCTGGGAGATATGGGGCTGCTGCAAAGGGGGAGTCTTTTACGAATCCCAAAGATGAATCCCAGCTCTCTGGAATGAGATCCTGGAGACTGTAAAGAGGTCTCCAGACCTCTGGGCTCTGAACACTCACTGCAGCACTAACACCACTTGAAACATTGCTCTACCACAGCATTGCCTCTCCCATAGTCAGCTCAAATTGTGGAAAGGGAGTATTTCTGCTCAGGGAAGCAGAACTTGTACTACAAATTGCATCATAAGCACTTATTTTCTCAGAGAACATGCCTAACTGAACAGCAGTGAAATGAATCTCTAATTCCTCACTGGTCCTGGCCACCACCCACTCAGCCGTATGAATCAGTTCTCCCCTGGCAGCCACAGAGGAATCAGAGGTGACAATATGGTGAGAACACGCTTCAGTGAAGATGCTGTTTTCTTTTCCACAAATCCCCTGTACCATTCCCTTCTCTACACCAGGCTGTTTGTGAGTAATAGGCCATTATTGGTAAAAGCCAACCAGAAGTCTGAATATCATTATAAGGACTGGTTTGTTTATTTAAGGTTTTAACCATAGTCTTGGGTTTGCATATGGCTTCCCTCATCCTGTGTTAAAAAGCATCCTATGTAGCCAAAGAATTAAAAGCTCATATGTCCTCTATTTTATTCTGGTTTGATTTATGATGCACGTTGATTCCATTTTCTGTCTACAACCTGTTAAATCACTCTAAGTAGGTGTAATGATAATACCTGATGGAAGCCAGGACCTGGTGAAGTATTTGTTTAAAAAATTGCTGGGGCCAGCCCTCTTAGGATTAGAGGTTGGCAGGTGGGTAGATGGTAGGTCTTCTCTATATTATTTTAATTAAATAATACCAAAGGCACTGTGGGCAGCAAGCAGGCACCATTTAAATGTTGCACAGGGCAATAAACACATATAGTTCAATAAATTCTCTCTGATGCTTTCTATTCCCAATATGGGCCTGGGCTAATATCCCACAAGCCAATTGAAACCACTCTTCTCAACGTCAATGTGCATCAGATATGGCCGTGTCTATGAACTGTCCATCATTGTCTTTATCATGTTCATCATTTATTTTGCTGGCAGAACATGACTACCCTTCCCTACACCCAGAAACAGGGCCAGCAGTTTCACTGGGGAACTGAAAAGACAGCCTGCATTCAGTCTGTGTTCATGTCCATCGTGATTCCTCGTGGTGAACACACAACTTTTTCAGTTTTAAATATGAGAATTTCTTTTTTTTAATATGTTGCCCTGTCCCAGTTTTTTTCCTTCAATACACCAAAGACAGATCATACATGGTACAGGCTATGTTTAATAATCTGAGCAAAGGAGAGGGGAGAGAGAGGCAGTAACAGTAACCTTGATAATACAAAATATATGTAAATTAGGCTAAAAGAAATGCGTTGTTTAATATATTGGCCTTTGATGAATGAAGTCAAGGCATAGAATGAGTCATAAACATAATGAAAAATGAGTAAGTGTGTTTGGTTTTTAAGCGTGGCAAACTTAAGGCACAATTCTGAGAATCCACCAGCGGATGATAACGAGGAGGGCCAGAGCCAAGCTTCTGAAATCTGAACACCTTCAGAAGCCCAAGATTCTGAAATCTGACCCATGACTTTACAATGGACTAGAACAGAAACCCCAGATCCTGAGCTTCAGCCCTGTACACCTCTGGAACCCAAGCCTCTTTCTAGATTTGTATTTCTCCTTTTTGACATTGAAAAGCTATAAATACTCCCATCACATTTCTGGAACTTTGACTTCATTTTCCTCCTTTTTCCTGTAGCTCTTTAAAAGAGGGACTGGATAATTTTATGATCACTGAACACTTGTGTTGCTATTCAGGCCTGGGCAGTTATAAAGGTAGAGCTTTCATGGTGTAATCCAGTATTTCCCGGGGGAAAGAGGAAGGTGTATCTCCTGTTTGATGTGATATTGTACATTTTGTTTGCACTTGTTATAGGAGAATTGGGACCTGATTCTTATTTCTCTTAGATTTGATTTCTCTGGTACCACCTCTGATACTTTTATCATGAAACATGAGCTGTCTTTCACAACAGACCTGATTATTGGATGTGACAGTTGCATAAAAAGGGTTAGATTTCTCCTGGGCATGAGGAAGAAGGACAGGAATTTCTAAAAAAAAAACCATGTTGGCAAAAGGGAGTTTGAAGCCATAATTCATATGTGTCCAGGGGGCTCAGGAATTATTTTTAAACCAATTAATGAATCTTTGATTGGTGCTGAGAATGTCTCAGTGTGTTGGGTGGGCAATGTGACACTTAATGCCACAACACCATTTTACATAAATACAAAAAACATTAGAGATCATCACAGCCTGTAGAATCTGATAGTGCCACCAGGCTGGGAAAGCCAGCTTGTCACCGGCAGAATAGGGACAGCAGCCTAAGAGCCAAGACCAACCAGCCAGGGAGAGAGCCCTCTTGGATGCTATAGCCAGTGTAGCTCATGTCATTTCACACCACACTCCTCGGTGCCATCCAGTGTACCCTCCAGGCCTTTCTGCACCCTCTGTGATGACAACCAAGAAGCTTTCATTGCTTCCAGCAGGAGTGGGCTCTGATCCCATTCCCACAAAAGACAGTTGATTGTTATAGGTGGACTGCTGGTCTAAACCGGTATGTCAAATCCCACGTTAACTTAAAAAACATTAAAATGATAACTTCATCTCGAGTTACTTTCCTATTCATCTATAGAATTTCTCAATTATGTATGACTAATTTTGCACAAAGTCATTATTTGGAGCAATTTGTCTAAGTATGAGAGGCAACACCTTCAACCTTCCTGGATGGTGGGTGGGGAAAATGTCATAATCAGTTCTGCTTTGGCATGAGTTATTAAGCGGTCACAGGAGTTCAAAGGAGAGAAATAATGAACAGGTAAGTCATTACATGCAAAAATTCTTCTTCTATATTATCAAAATACAAATTAATTACAGATAAGATCAGATGAATTTTCTTTAATGTCAGTTTTTTCCCAGAGATGGTAATGAAAGCATAGAGTATGTGGGAGGAGAGGAGTGGAGATGTATGGAAGGGATGTTTTATTAATGTTGGCTTGATTTCACTGGGAAGACGTTGCCTGTGAAAGCAGCAAAGGAATCAGGAAAGGCTCTGGGACATGCAAATAAAATCATTTTTATTGCACTTAGTGTGCTAACTCATGCATGATCTCATTCAGACTCTCAAAGCAATCATAAAACTATCTCCATGCAACAATTACTCCATCAGCCAATGCAATCAGCAGGTAGGGCAGCTGGCAGCCCTTGCCACAGGATTCTCCTGAATTCATTAGCTTGTGGTCGGGATACCTTGACAAGGTTTCCATTCTTGATTTTTAAGGGGACGACCGTAACTAAAGTGAACATGTGACTCATCATAGTCAAGAAATAAAAGAACCCACCCCAGTCCCTCCCCCGCTTTTACATGCAATACTAATATTCACATGACAACAAAAATTTTCAAAATAATAGTCCTATATACTTAAGACTAATCAGAGCGGGCGCCATCCAACTTGCAAAGGTAGCAATTTTCCTTCATTAAAGCCAAATCAGGAGAGAGAACTTCAGGATTCCTTAGGGCTAATTACAAGGTGTTAATAATAACAATATAATGGCAGCAATTTTCTAGCTTTGCCCAAACCTATAATCTGCCCTGAGTGCCTTATAGGATTGTCTCTGAGTTTATATAAAGCCAAGTGTTAGCCCAAAAATGTTTTAAGTAATTTAATTTTTACATCATGTCTCTTTTCAGTCTGTTTGCAGTGATGCAGTAATTGTTAGTGGAGAGCATTTTCATTGGGGAAGAGGACAAGTAGCAGCACGACAGCTCAGAATAACCCTCTCCCATCTTCCTGGAGCACACATTGTACACTAGAAACACAGAATACCCAGGTCAGGCACCTCAGAGCTCAAGACCAGCCTGCCCAGAGGGACCACAGCCGCATTTCTTTGGCCCTTCCTGTCCACAGCGGAAGGGAGGGAGGCAACTGATTATAGAAGAGCTGGAGACAAACAACAAACAGACAAACGTACAAATTGTTTTCACATCCACCTCCTAATTGCTTCCTAAAAACCCTCTAGGACTCCATGATCAAATGTAACATATTGCTGGAGCGTTGATGAGTCACTTGTCAAAAATTTTCAGCCTCAATAGCAAATCAACAGCACTGGCACAGTGAGGCATGTTCGAAATACAAGAGAGGGAATTGTTGTGTAGCCTCTCTGGGGTGAACCTAGCGAGGTCTCCCCAGGAATATATCTCACCTACGTCTGGAGGGTTTTCAAGATCAGGTGATAATTCTGAAAATCCCGTAGCCTCACATGCACAAAGGTGAGAAGGAGAGACAGCTTGATACAAGCACAAAGCAGAAATCTGAATTTAAAATTAATCCCTTGCCAAATTTTGAAATTGTCCCACTATTGATCTGGCTGCAGTTCTCAACCTTGTGGTGATCACTTACCTTGACAATGTAATAGTACAGTGTAATGTAATTTGGGGAAAATTGGGTTTAGTCATAAACTGGAGACATCAGAGAACCTGTTCTAAAGGGGGAAAATGGTAATAATATATTTGTAATTTTTTCCCAGAGAAAATGTGTTTACCTACAGCATGTCAAATTTTAGCCTGCAGCAAAATGATTTATGAACAAATTCTAAGCCTCTTCACAGTTGACAAGTTAATTCTCACTGAAAAAAAAAAAAAAAAAGAGGAATTATGACAACACTGAAGAATGTTAACATGGTACATATTCTAATTGAATAAAAGACACCTTACTGAGCTACAGTGCAAGCTCTGATTCATTTCAAAGCTACTTATAGGCTGAGAAACTTCAAAAAAATGGTATTACAAATACTGGAGTCAAATTTCTGTGAGTTGGGAAGCTTATCCACTTCAGACCTTCAAAACTTAACTGTGAAATCTCATACAAACAGTTTTGTCTAGAAAATTTCTGGTACTTCTCAGATGACAAATAGTGTTTCTTTTTTAGGTGAAAACTGGAAGAAATGAGAAAAGAAGCAAATTGAGTAGCCAGTCACCCATCATAAGGGGGTTTTGTCCCACAAAAATGGGGAGGGAGGGGGGCATGAGAAAAATATATAGGGGGTGTGTGAGTAGGAAATATCTTAAATTTTCCTCTCCCAGGCTCACTTCTATTTAGGAAATGGGGGGAAAGAGTCATAAGGGATTAAGCACAGGGCTGGAGTCGAGTCAGATGAGTTCAAGTGGTGGTTCTTTGTCTATCTTAGAAGATAACCCTGAGAGAAACAAACAGCTCTTCATTTCTGTACTGTGTCTGCCTCCTCTTTTCAAAAGCCCCACTAGCATTTATTCAAAAGTAGTGCATACTTTGATGTCTAGAGATGAAAAGCGGTTTTTGAGGTAAGAAATCACAGTTCAGTCCTAATCTAGAAGAATCAGTGGCTACTAATGATGAGTAATTTAATTCCATAGTAATTTTTGTCTCTTTATGTGTTTGTTTTATGAGACACTTATCAGGTCAAATGGTGCTAAGTGAATAAATGAAGAGTATTTCTTGTGGATAAATTGAGTAAAAAATGAGCTTTTTTTTTTTCTCCCCCCCCCCCTCCTCCCAGTTTACAATTGTAAACTTAGTACAGAGCAGGAACCATTTTTCCCTACTTGTAGTCAGATGCAATCCCAGCACTAAGTAAACTGAACACTTCACACCCGTTCACTAAAGTAAATTTATTCTGATTTATCTTATATACTTGTCAAAAGCTGTGCCAAGATGTATACATGAACCATTTTCTGGGATTGTTTCAAGCTAATCATATTAACATATTTGCTTTATTGGCTTTGGGGGGTTTCCAAGTGGAAAAGATTGAAGTAGGGTCCAAAACCAGCTTTGTTTCATTGCCAGTTCTGGTGCTAATGCGTGCCTCATTGGACTTCTACTGTCCGTGTCAATGGGCCTGAACTTCCATATCAGGAGGCTTTCAGTGGCAGCTCATCATCAGTTTATTTCTGCAAAATGTTATGCTTGATAAGTCATTTATTTAGAATGTGAAAGAACAGGAAAGCATGACATTGAGTCTGCAAAAAGTGGTGCTCATCCACTGCAGTCAGCTTAGGGGATTCATGCAGACTGAAAAACAAGTTATCCACATAAATATATAGGAAATGCTGCATGCAGTGAAGCAACAAATTCAGCAGATCCCAGGGGAAGAAAAGATGGCATTAAAGACTGAAGAAGTCCATACCACAAACATCTACTTTATCAACACTCTGAAGAAGGGAACTATTAACCTAGAGAGGCTGTCCATCAAGGCAAAACTCACAACTTTGCCCATGTGCAAAAGCTAATTGGACAGAGGATAAGCAAAAAATGCAAAAGTTACTGTGACAAAGATCCTTTATTCTGCTGCTCAAACGATTTCCAGCCATTTGAAAATCTGGGCTATTTGGCTTCCTTAGGCTATTCTGAACCTTCCCAGAATCAGATTTGTTGCAATTTATGGAGTAGCAGGATCAAGCAGGCCAGGCTCACAGAGACCACACTTTGGGATGGAATACATCATCTAAAAACCCCATTGGCTTATTGATGCAAGTCGTGGCTTGTAGCAAACACAGTTTTAATTATGGTGGAGCACTGAAGGTGCAATTCAAAGACAGAGTTAAGAAGTGCATAGATCTCTTGCTGGAGCACTACTGAGGGTGGGAAAAAAACCAAGATATCGGTATGAAGGCAAGCGTCCATCTGCACAGACCAGAGATATTGAGTAATACTGCTACCAAGCTTTTCTATAAAATTTTTTGCTGCCAGATCTTCAGGTGCTTTGCAGAGGGTTTCAGTTATCATTAGCCCTGTTTTACCGCTAGCGTAACTGTGGCCCCATGCAGTAAAGTTACTCAGCCTAGAATGCCCCCAGACTAGTGGCAGGATCCAGAACACAGCTGTTCTAGACCCAAACCAGCACTCAGACCTGCTTATACCTCTTTTACCTGTGGGACCCTTTTTAAATATTTTTATTTTGAGAATAGAGGTTAACAGATACCACCAACTGTGTGCATCAAAAAATGCTCGTATCCTGGGAAACAAATAAAAACAAAACCACTCATGGATGATTTTATAGAAAAAGGTTTCAGCCAACTCCATATCTGTGGCTCTGCACCCCTGTGCTCTGGTTCCTGATATCTTACCATGGAGAATGCTTCAGAAAAAGGCTTTTTGAACTGTGTAAGCCACCAGCACATACACATATGCAAAATAATAACAGTAGTCTTAAAAGTGTGAAGGCAGTGACCTGTCCTTCCCTTGTCATTCCCTTCATTTGTGTCTCCCCTCTTTCTGCACATCGATTTCCTATTCTTTTCTCACGGAGGTGACCGAGATTAAAGGTTTACTGTGGCTGATTATTCAGGAAAGTCCCACTTTCTAAATCTGCTTCTAATTAAAAAGGGGCAGGAGGGGACGAAGGAAAAAACCCTCCTTACTGTACACACAGGCAGCCTAATCCATCCTGCTGACTTTCATAGGCATGAGCTTCTATCTATTTTCTGAGATTTATGTTTCTTAACCCTCTTCACCCCAGAGATTTTTTCGGATGTGAGCTGTAGATGTCACTTCAAGAAAAGATGGGCATCTGACTTTAGCCTGGACATCAGTTTATTTATGAGGGAGGGGGCCAGGAGTTCAACCCTTGTGTTCGTAACAGGGCTAAGCAAACAGCTCCGACCCAGCTCTAAGCCATTCTAAATAGACGGAGGAGCTGGTAACCCAACTCCCCACCATTGCTGGAGTTCATGTTTAGGTTGTGATTTTACTCCATTCCCAAAAGTCACTTTATCCCTGCTTTTCAGGAGCTTATTTTCAAGGATTTATGAAATGTGAGATGACAAACCTGGTGCAATAATGTTGTGGAGATTTTGCCCTTAACTCACCCTAGAAAATACTCTGCACGAATGGTGTGGAGGTAGCTTCCAAGAACAGTCTTATTTCCCCTAGGAAAAAGAAAATCTGAGCTGTGTGCCATTAAAATGAAAAACTCAAAGAGGGTGGGAGGGGACTTAGAAGGGCATTAATCAGAACTGGTAAAAAAAAAAAAAGAAAAAAGAAAAAAAAGAAAGATTTCTCTTGCCTGGAAAAAAAAAAAGACACAAAGATGAAGAAAGAAATGAACTTACAGGAGGACAGAATATCTCTACCAGGATTTGCCTATAGGTTGCACAGCAGACAGCTGCCTCCACACAATTTGCCTTTACCATAGAGACAAAAAAGTTCCAATTACTTCCTTTTTGGCTATATTATCATTATTACTATTTGTTACTAATAATACAGAACACCTGAACTGTATGTGCAGATCCTCCCAGCCACAGGAAGAAAGGGTACTAATGGTTTTTCTGTGTGAATACTGTGAACTTCAGATCAGGGGTAAGACAAAGGTATTACTCATCTCTGCACAACTTTATTTTTAAGTGGCATGGTTTGATGAAGCTTTTAGAAAAGAGATATGAGAATGAAGCAGTTTCTCCCTCAAAATTCCCAGCTCCCTCCCACAGAAGTTTCCCGGCATGCTGTCCATTTTAATTTCTGCAGCATGAATTCTGTTTCCTGCGTTACCAGTTGACCCAAAGCAGAGGCATCCAGAGAGAACAGAGGAGGTCCCCACAAATGTGACTATTAACAGAGGAGAAAAATCAAAACCAAGGAAAGAGATGGAACGGAAAAAACGTATTATTCTTTTCCAAGGTAATGTCTTCTTTTCCCAACTCATTTACAGAGGCAAATAACCCAAAATAAAGCACAGTCATATGACTTCACGAATCTAATGAAATTGGGGAAATTACAAGGAAAAGCTGATCACAGCTACATTCCCAAGAGAACCCTATCTCACAGATTCTCGATGTTTTCCATCAAGGTAGATACGTAACATCCATCAGTGCCACCCATCTGCAGGAAATCTCCTACAATGCACTGAACACTGGTGAGGCTTTAGGTAGCAAGCTGGCAGCTAATGGGAGCACTTTCTATCTACGTTTCTTTCTACACCCTCTCTGAATCTATCATATGACTTAGGAAAGCACTTTTAAAAGAGTGAGAAAGGGGACCAAATGAGTATCACTTTCAGCCACCGTCCTGCAGCAGACCCATACAGTCCTCAGAAAAAACTTGGCCTGTGAGCCCAAGAAGAACTGTCCAGAAAAGCAAAAAATAAATATTGTTTGCTGCAGCAGGCAGCAATAAATAATGTATCATCAAATATTGTGTCCTTCCTAGAAAACAGAGAAATAGAAAAAGAGGAGGGAGGTGGGGCTTCTGGCCCACTGGATGTCTGCTTCCAGGACACAGCAGAAATGGAAAGGTGATGAAAGTGTTCGTGCACATGTGTGATCTTTGGGCAATAGCTCCTCTTCCTTACAGACAGTAGCAGCTTGAGACACAGAAGAGCTTTCAGGAATGCCAATAACTCCAATCTGGGACAACACAATTTCTTTTTAAATTAGTCATAATCACATATGTAAGGTCTCTTCTCTTCTTGGCTCTTGCTATGCATGTATCAAATTGTTTTTTCATAGCTCATCTGCTGCTTTGGTTCTCAGATGCATTGCAGTACCAGTAACCACTGGGGGCAGCAGGATGCCCATGCCCTGTGCCACCTGAAATACCTGCAGGGGAAGAGAGCGGCTGCGAGCAGGAGAGGAAACCTTTAGTTACTGGAATTCCTTAAAGAGCTCTGCGCTTAGAACACTGGGTGGGAAAACTTAGTAAAAATTAAAAACTACTGTGAATTATCACTAGAGTCAACACGTGGGAGCACAGAGTGGAAACATTGGGCTTGATTTTTTCCTGATCACATGACAGAAAAAAAAGGAAAAAAAAAAAAAAGAAAACAATTCATCATTAAGAATGATACCAGCATCTTGGTTTCACATGTAGTTTATACATCGGATGCTTTGCTTGATGCTTTGCTTATGTACAGCAGGCATTCTCTCCTAGCAGTTACAGGAAAAAAAAAAAAATCTGCCAAAAATCCCTTTGCTATTACTTGAATGTTAACATAGTAGTAGTATTGTACAGCCTTTGAGGTCAAGGGGGTGAAGACATCAGTGTAGAGGCATCAGAGTTGGTGGTTGCGTTAAACAACATCGGACATGTTCATATAAAAACAACCATTGGGATGTTTTCATGCCATGTATGTTTGCACAAATATCTCTGTATAACCCACCTCTTCTCATAAAGATACAAAGCTATCTCTCTGGTGATTTACATTGTGTATCTGTAATCTGCTGCAAGGTCAAAGCAACTGAACTGAGGTCTGGAGCTACTCCAGATTTACACTAGTCTAATAAAGATCAAAATCTGGCCCTGAATATTACCCTTCCTATTCACAAGCATATTTTTATGTTTCTGTTATCTTCTACCTTCTTACATTCCTGAAGAGTTTTCCTGCTAACATACTTGGAATACAAAATTTTCTCTAATCGTCTAATCTTGGCCCTTTTTTAAGAGAAGGAAAAGCTGACAGCTGGCTTAAATTACAAAAATGACAGTATTATATGACTAGCAGTATCAGTATCTAAAAACCAATCTGATATCAGCCACTGCTAAGCATCTCATTATATTAATGAAATCCTACAAAAGTTCCACTTCATTCAAATATTTTACTGTGAAACTAAAAAGGTATATTATTCAGAGGGCTGGAGGAAACCAGTTCTATCTGCAAACTGCACTTCCAGCAGTAGCATCGATCTGTGTGTGTGAGATGAACATGGCATTATCCTTCAATAAATTAATAAAACACCAAAATCTTAATGGTCAGGTCTTTATGCATAAAAAAAAATAATACATCATAGTTGGGCTTTTTGGTTTGGTGGGTTTTTGGGTGGGTTTTTTGTTTGTTTTTATTTAAGGTGATGCAGAGATCAGCTCAATGATTCTTCAATTGCCCTGTTAGGAAACATGATTTGGAAATTTTCTGCATATTTTTTCCTTGAAATCTGAAAGCTATCAATCACACAAACTTAGTCCATAAAGGAGAAAAGGAATCAAAATCAAGATTTTTAGATCTGTAAACATCACTCTCTCTGTTATAGATGATATTCAAGCAATAGAAGTAACGTGCCCAAGACCCGCAGGAAATTGGTTTCAGTGGTATTGCAAGAGTTCCCAGAGCCTGTGCACTCATCCATTCACTCACTCATTGCACCGTTTAATTCCATCTGTAAAAATGCCTATTCATACTCTAAACGTTATAGGAAGCCTATAATGCACCTGATTTTTACAGTCCTTGGAAAGGTTTTAAAGAAAAAAATTGACAAATTAACTGCCATACATTATCTAAGAACATTCTGTTCTGTCTCAGCACAGGATGATCCTTTCATTTCACTTTTGCATTCTGCCAATCTGTGCATATGTAAGTTAAGTAATTGTGAAAAAACTAGTTCCAGCCATATAGCCCTTTTCACCATCAATATCTTAGCCATAGCTTAACCTAGGTGATTTTCTTCAATGAGAGTGTTTACGCTTCCAAACACCTACTATGAATGCCAGCTGGCTTTAGGTGTAAAAAACCAAAGAAGAAGGAATATAAAAGTTGCAAAAGCTTTTTTAAAGAGACTTCCTCCCACCTGAATCCTGGTGAGAGAGGTATCGTAAATACTGAATGAGCTGTTTAAATACCTGAACCCAAGGATTCAGTAAAAAAAAAGGGGGGGGGGAGGGCAAGGGCCGGGGCGGGGGGCGGGGAGGGGAAGCAAGTTGATTAATATAGCTTGATACAGTTCCACAGCCAAAGTGGCTAGATCCTTACAGGCTAATGTTCTCAGAGACACAATGAAATAAAAATGTTATCTCTCTTTTAGCTGTAATCTCTGATTAGAACGTTTAATCAATTAGCATTGCTGTTGTCAAAACTTGCTCCCGACAAAGGATGAGGAAACCTGCCGGAGGGGGATCCCAACGGCTGGCCAATTCCAAACCATGCAATAAGGTGGGAGACTCGTCCCTGCAAGAAACATCATGTTTTACTACGGTGCAACACTGACTTTTGTGTCGTGAGATGAGAACACTTATCTTGCGTTATTCATCTCAGAAGCACTAGCAGAATGTCAAATAACCCCAAAAAGAAGAAAAGCTTAATGCCAAGAATTGGAAGTGTCAGATTACACTAAAGAGGGTGTCTTTTTCTTTTCCACTTTCCGAAAGCAGGGGACTTGTGATCTTTGGAAAGGGGCTGCTGCTGCTGTTTAAAAAAAGAAACACAACGTGTTTGGAGGCCAACTGTAAAAAACTTTCTGCATGTTTTCCTTGCTCTATGAGTCACCTGGGGTTTAGTCATGCAAAGCTGGTCATTATTGGAATTCCAACAAAAATGACAAGAATTTTTTTTCCAGTGAGGTTTATTATCTCTCTCATTAACCCGACCTTTGTGTTACAGAGTTCTCTGAGGTCTCGGAGAAGAACAGGATCTCATTGTGCTAAGTACTGTACAAACATAAATAGCTAAAATAAACAGGCAGGAGATTGGAGACAAAGAGCAGAAGGAAGAAAATACAATTGTTCCCATTTCATACATGGCAACCCCAGGCCCAGAGAGGTCATAGGACTTACTTAAAGGAAGAGACAATGTCCAGGGCTTAAAAATTCACCCATGTTTCCTGTGGGAGAGTATAGACAATTAACCACAAAATTACCTTTCCTTTCCACCCACCTATCTGCTTATGAATGCACGGCCTGTCGTGCAATCCTTGATTGTTTCCTGAAACGCAGCAGGGTTTCTTGTTTGTCTCTGACCCTCCATCACACCTCTACTCAGAAACTTGTTCTTTGCAGCTCATGAGCCATCTGCAGAGCTTGTCCATCCTCTGCACTGTGCTGCTGTAGTAAATACCCTGGCTCCACTATCTGTAACACTGATTTATCTAAACCATGGACACAGCTTTGATGTGGTGTAATCTTGGTACCTGGCCAGATGGGTGTATTAACTATGAATATTTCTTAACGAGAAATTCAAATGTAGGTCATGGTAAACAAATGAATTTGAATGGAGATAGTTTATTTGGCAGCAGAGAGGCATTTGGTAGGTTTTCAGAAGACTTTATATAATGCTTCTCCATAATGGGTAGCTATAGACAGTAACTCGCCATTTTGGGACAAGGGAGAAAGTATCTTCTTGCCTTAAAACTGCCAAGTAGCAGTCGGTACACTCTAACCCCCAGAGCAAAGGAAAGACAAACCCAGGGATTGTTCTCATGTCAGAGCTGCAGAGCAGCAAGATTTAATGTGTTGGTTTTTTTAATGAGTTGCAGAAAGAAGTGGACAGTGAGGTGATGAAATTTCCTGAAGTGCTGACAGACTAAGACGTTCTTACTTAGTTATGGGAAATGCTGGAATATGCATGTTAATTGGTATGACTGTTTAGGGTTGTATTCAAGCGTGCAGCGTTCTTGGAAAGAACTGTATTGGTTTCATGTGCACCTTTTTGATGTGGTGTTCATTCCTGAGCCACGACTCCGTCTCTTAAGGATTGGAAAAGACAAACAACCATGGTGAATGCAGCAAGAGCAATGCCAGAGAGGCCCAGGCTGGATTAAGAGGGATCTAAAGGGAACTCTTACATTTGTAGGAGGTCCTAGGAAAAACAAGAGCAGAAGCAACACACTCTGAACCCCCTACCAGAAGGATATGACAGCTGTCATGCTCCTCTTTGTATATACCACCGAAATTTCATGCTCAAAATTGCAACCTAAAAGCTATGGACAGATATCCACATTATTTCCTACCATCATATCACTCAACTCAGAAACTCTTACGTACTAAAAAAAAGTTAATTGGAGACAACAGTATGTCTATCAGTAAGACGGGATGAAATACTGACACCACGCTCTTGGCTATTGCAGTGCAATGGCACAACTGGGACAGCCGGAGCTCCAGCTTGGATGGGAGAAACAGGGCAAGCTCGAGATATTATTAAATGAATGATCAGCTACACAGTAGCATTCCCCAAACATACTTGAAAAGTGACAGCCACGCAAAATTAACCAGAACGTGACAGATTAATGCAGGCTGCAGAGAGTACAGTGGGGTCATTCAGCTGCTCAAAATGCTTCACAACAACAGTTTGTGAAATGACTGGCTGGTTCCTGGAAAAAAAAAAAAAAAATTTGAAAAGTCTAAAACCGTAACCAAAAGTCTATGAGGAATGGTGAAATTCACACCAGAAATACACATCAGAAAAATGGTTGGCTTGGTTACTACTTATTTACTATTTTGTTTGCCAGGGCTTTTTATTTTAGGATATTTTACTCATTCACAGTCCTCCAATTTCAGCTTGTAAATATCCAAATAGCCAAAGTAACTCCTTGAATTGAAGACATTTTTGTACCATTTGCAAATTGAAAATTAGGATCTCTCAGACTAGCTGATAATGCTGGAGAAAGCTTTTTCAGAATTAGGAATGCAGAGCAGTTTTCAGGGGTGAATCATACTCTGATTTTTGCAGATTTCTGGGAGAGAGAGACAGCAATCTACTCCTGAAAATCCAGCGTGGCCCCATCCTTGTTTTATTTCAGGACTTAATCTGTGTAAATCTGAACTTAGTGACATGTAAGGAAGTTTGAAGGACTAAAGAAATAAACTGAATTAGAGTATTTCTGTTGTCAGAGCTGACAATGGATTAATAAAAGAGCCATATTCAAACCTCAGTCCCATGCTTTACTCATTCCTTTAATAGCCGAGAGACTGTTGTGTTAGAAAAGGGTGTAATAAGGACACATTGTCCTAGACATTGTGTTTCCTAACAGTTTGTTAACTGGACACATTTTTGTGGGTTAATAACCTTGCTTGTTTTCTGATGCTTACATTCAGTTGCAAAAGCAGCTGAGAGGAAAAAAAAATGCAAAGAAAGACTAGAATAAAAGCCAAGAAAATCTTCTGTGGAAGTGTAGGTGTTTGGACATGATAGCCTTTTGGCAACTTCATATGTTGGTTGGGTTTTTTTTTTTCTAGGTGTTTAAAGAAAAGCAATTACCTCTGTGATGACACTTAATATGCCAAGATTCAGCCTTGAGCAATTTTTTATGGCTGTGTTATAAACTCCAGAAACTACAGAGTACACTGGATCCACTGAAAGATGTTTCAGTGTAGCAGTTCTGACAGGAAAACTGTGGTTACACTGGCATCTGAAAATTCTTGAAAAAAGACAAATAAGCAAGCAAAAACCCAGTGGTTTAAGGGGATGGAAACGCTGCATCATTGGCTAGAAAGGTATAATAAATGGGCTGAAATTCTTTGCCTTTTTGAAGCTTATCTTTAAATTTCGAAGCAGATTTTACCCCCTTTGTGCTTGTTTCTTTGAACAGCAAACATGACCTTCACCTAGGCGATGGAAGGAGCAAGAGTTGGGGGTGCTGATATAGTCAGAAAGGGTTGTGCCTTGAGGTTTGCAGACCCTGGGCAATAGCTCCATGCGCCACAGCAGTTTATTCCTCGTCCCGTGCTCAGGTTAGGATCAGGGCTTTTACACCCAGTCCCCAAGTCTGCAACATGGACACCTGATACCTCCTAGAGAAGACACTGCCCACTGCAAGGCTGGACCCCAAATTAATTCTGGCTAAGAGGCCATTGGAAAAATACAAGTGGCTTGTGCTTCCTTAACTCCAGAGGTGTCTGGGATGGGTTTCGTTATCGGCACAAGCTGCTGGCCGAGGTGACACCCAGCAGCGGCAGGAACGACCCAGACACAAACCCCAGCTACTGCCAGTTCTGCTTTCAGGGACTCCTGGTGCTTTGAGTGGGGACCTAGTGTGGCTGTAAGGGCAGCAATGGATTCCTGGTATAAATTAGGCAAAACTCAGAATGAAACAGCAAAAGATCATGAGGGTTTTTTTTATATATATATATATATATATATATATAAAAATTAATTAATTAACAGAAATAATAGATCAAGATGGTATATAGAAAAGCAAATAAATGTGCCAGGGCCTGAAGCATGGGCGATATTGGGGAGTTTTTCTGTATTCTGACACTTACCCCCTCCTGGGTTGTAAACCAGAGAAGGGGAATCATTGTGCAAAATCAGGGTTAGAACAGAAATTCTTTCATCCCTCTGGTCATGACCCTGACTTTCCCGTGTATGTTCCCTGCATGTCTTGATCAATATTTTTTCTGGTATTACAGTAACTGTAAACTGTCATTCTAAGAACCCACAAGTTACAACATTAAATAATGTTTTCAGATATGCTTATGTTGTTTATTTTAAAGATATGTCTAAATGTATCCTTCTAATTGCTTCATGGAAAAACAAGTTTACTTTATGGTTTGAGGGTGTAAGTCTGGGTATCATATTACTCCTGTATTTGTATAAGAGTGACTATTCAAATGGTTGTGATAAGCTACTGAGCCTGAAGAGCTACAATTAGATGTTTCCAGAAGCTTGTGCCTTGTCAGTCAGCACAAGGCGCTACAGATTTTATAAAAACACTGCACTGAGCTACTTGGAAATTTTCTAAATGAAATATTTGTTAAAATAATGCCCCTTTTCCCAGCGCCAAAATGTCAGGCTTTTTTGTTTGGTTGGGGTTTTTTCCCAAGACTTTTTGGATGTTGTAATCTCACTTTTTAACAAAAACCTGTTTAGAAATGTGTTGGAAAGTCATAGCTGATACTTTAAAAAAAGTAAAAAAGCAGAGAGCATGTTAAGTTTTGTGTTTGAATCCATCTCTATAACTAAAGTGATGAAAAAAATCTTATTTTTGAAAGAGAACAGACTTAATGAATTGAATAGACATATGGGTACTGTCTGATTTTGTTGTTAAAAGAAATGCAAAATCCAAAACGAAAACTTGTTTTCAGCATTTCCAGAATTTGAAAAAGAAAGAAGTAGCTCTCCTTCCTGAAACCAGCCTGCTTCATAAAAGTGCTCTCCCTGCAGTGCAAATGAAGATACTTACTCAAACTTGCAAACAAAGTCCAGGAGGATCCTTTTGGCGTTTGGTATAAAGCCATTATGCAGGTGATTAACCCATTAATTTTCAAATGTGTACGTTGTCAAACATAACAAAGCAAACAAGAGGAGGATGAAAGCAAAGTTACCAATTACGATGTTGTATGAAGGAGTCAGCCCAGATTTAAGTGACAGATCTTTCTTTTCCCTTTAGGTTAATATTGCTTAAATTGAACCAAGCAATTTGCCACATATGATGCAAGTTAAATACCACTCCTGCAAATTCCATGGAGAATTCTGCTGGCTCAAAGCACTTACAAGTGGCAAGACTGAATCAACCAACTTCAATTGAAATGTATATTTGACTGGATATTGCATTTCCTTTGACTTAAAATGCAAATTGCAACTAACTTAGACAGATCTAGCTTTGGATGTGGGAAATGTGATTCAAAAGTCATTCAATCAAATGGCAGTCAGGACTCCACAGCTTAGTTTCTGTTTCAACCACTGATTTATAAAACTAAGGTTAGACAATAATCTTTTTATGCTATTGTCTTTGTGTTAACCAGCTTTTAATTTGAGACTGTGTAATTTTAGGAATGATTTGAGATCTCAGCAGCAGAGATTTTCTTCTATGCAGTTGCTATAAATACATGTATAGAGAGATGTACACACACACTTAAAAAAAATGTTTGGGATCAGATCTCAAGGGTTTGTATGCTATTGTTTGATGAAGATATAATTTGAAGAATATAAAGACAGTTTGTTTGCAGGTAACCAAAGAAACCCTGGCACTATCCATCGTTTAACTCATCAGCTATCTTGAACATAGATAATAAACCAAACATTTTCAGAGAGCGGCAAATTATTTTCAAGACATCATTCCAGAGATATCAAACACACATTTATCCAGAGTGAGTTTTAGGGCTGAAAAAGCTGTTATCAGCTTTTGGTGTTCCCTTTTAAATACAATTATAATTTTCCCATTTAATTGGTGATCAGATTTTTTCAGATCTCTGTTTTACCAGTCCAGAAACTTCAGTGGAACAACAAAAGTCTAAAAACTATAAACATTTTCTCTTACAATATTACTAACACCTGCACTCAAGAAAACAGAATTTCAGTCATCACTTTTTTTTTTCTTTTTCTGGTTGGTTGGTTTTTTTGGTTGTTTTTTTTTTTTCCTTGTACTAAGCCATTCATTTTGCTTTGAGTGTGGAAGTGAAAAAGTTACTGTCATTTGCATTTATACTTTTTTCATTCCTGGCACCACAGAATTTGGGAGGTGGTGGTGGGGATTTTAGTTATATAAGATAATTCTTTTAATTGGAAAACTTAATATCCCCCTGTTTATACTTTCTTACATTCTTGATTTCAAAAAAGAAAGATGTTGTTTGTTTGTTTTACAAAATCCAAATTTGGCCTGAACAAGCCCATAGAAGAGACAGTTAATAAAATTACTCAGTATTTATGCTTCTCCCTAAAGATTGCACAGAGCTAGCAGGAGAATACACACATGAAGGAGTGTCTGTCTCTCTCAAATCCAACACTGGATGATCTCATGTTTCTCCTGCCTTTTTATATTGTTGTTGGAAACCTTTACCTAAAAAAAAAAAAAAAAAAAAAACCAAAAGAGGAGACAAGAGTTGATTTGCCTTTCTGACGGAGACACATACTCTGTGGTGGTTAGAAAATTCTGTTCTTCCCTCATCTCTGTAGGTTCTGTGCTAGTGTCATTCCTCTGCCTCCAACAGCAGACAACGTACACCGCTCATATGCTACATAAGAGCCAGCCTATAGCCTAGTAGAAGGACTGAAGAAAAACTGTTGGAGGGAGAAGAAGTGGAATTGGGTCTGAAGACTTGGAAGCAACATTTCTGCTCCTTGTATTGTGAAGCCAGCCCTTCAGTGGAAGTTAGAGCAACCTAGCACGAGCTACGAAACCTGGCTGCAACAAGGGCCGGAGGAGACAAACAGGGCAGATGCTTCTCTCTGGAGCAGGAGGGAAGGCACTGAAGAGGCAAGATGGGAGCTCACAAGCTCTCCTTTCACACCTGGGCAGCGCTCCAGCGTCTGCTGAATCAAGCCCAGGGCTGGAGGCAGTGTTTAAAGCCAGTATGGGGGCAACAGAGGTGAGTGGGGAGACAGCCTGCTCCCTGGCCATGAGCTGCTTGGAAGAGATCCTGAGCACTAGGGAGAGAGGGGGAAACTGCCCTTTTTCCAGGTGTGGTTGCTGCTCCTCATGCCGTCCCATTCTTCCTTCTCCCTTGCCCATCCTGCGGGCACATAGCCAGCCTGTGTAAAAAGGAAAAGCCAGCTGTAAAGCCACAGCACACCTCTGCGTACAGGGCCGTGCTGCCGTCAAGGAAGGTCAGAGCAGAGCATGCACCAGTCATAGGCCACTTCCAACAACCTGCTGGGGGCACCGACAACGATCTGAGGGACGGGGCAGCAGACGCCACCTTATGCAAGCGTTATTCCATGTGGGCATTTACTACCTTATTCTAATCTGCTTTTCTTCCCATGCCAAGGCCAATGCAAAACCAAGAATGAGCCCTTTGATTTCTTCAGGACCCTTTGGCCCCTGCAGCACAAGCTATGCCTGCAGTGATGTTCTGCATCTGAATACAAGCACTAGTGGGAATGGTGAAGGTAAATCGAGGACACCTATGCCCTGTGATTTGCTCTGTGCTGTTTGTAGCCTGGAGAAGCTGCTTTTCTTGGCATTCACCTCCTTGAAAGAGAACACTTTGCCTTTTGCTGCAAACTGATCTGCAGAAGGAAAATACCCCCCCCTCCCAAGAATCTGATTTTACATGCTAGCCTTTTTGCTAGTAAAGAAAAGCAAAGGGATAAACACTAACTTACAATAAATAAATATAAATATAGCTTGCAATGTTACACTTGCAATAAATAGTTGCTACAGAGAAAAGCTTCTAGTGTTTCCCAGAAGGCATCAGCAACTTTCATATTTATTGAGTATAATCTGCTTTTTGCATTATCCTTTTTGAATTCTACCACACCAATAATAACTGTAATCGTACCATTAGCAATTACCTCCAAGGTTTCCTGCCAGTTTCTCCTTTATGACTAACTGGTAGGTGTTCACAGAAAGCCATTTTCCCTCTTTTCCAGTAATCATGGATACACTTAATCTTGACCTATTTGAAATGTGACCAAATAAATCAAAATCCTACTGAATAAACTAAGAATTTATACTTGTAAATGATGTATTCACACACAGAAAAAAATGTATGATTTAAAGCACAAATGGAAGTGCAAAAGAGACAAAGGGTACTTTATCTTTCTGTTGTTGTCTACGCTAGCATAGAGATGTGTTGCAAATTTAGGTGGTACTGGTCATGCTCCAGTAGATCTGGTGAGAATTTTGTACCATGCAAAGTCTTTGTTAACATACTAGACCTTGGGCTGATTAGGCCAGTAGTAGTTGAAGGGGAGTTAGGTCATAACGAGATTGGCTTTGTTGGACCTACACCGATAATGATGAAGCAGCAGAGCCAATATTATCAGTGCAGACCAAGGCTGACTAAACTATTCCGATTGCTGTTAGTTCAAGATTTATCCCTCTGCAATGTAGAAAACTGTTAACATAATTTTAAGATGATCTTCTTGGCGTACATAGATCTGGCTTTCACTGTGCTGTAAAGAGCAGCAGCCCCCTCCCTCACTCTCTCCTCCTCCCCCTGTGCAGTGTATGGCTCTGGAATCCAAGCTGCTACAGATCCAAGTGTTGCCCGGGCTGTTATCTGTTGTGGGCCAAATGAAAACTCATTACTCAGATACTTCTGCATGCTGGAGCTCTGGTTGCTGTCTGAGTCTCTGTGTTGTGGCTAAGAACCATCTGGAGTAAATCAAATGAAATAAAACCTCTATTAACTGAACCTTAAATATCCAGAGCTCACCATTATCACGGTCAAACACCCTGACATTGCAAAAAATGTCTTTGCTTGGTACAAATCTCTGTTTCCCACGTTTCTTCACCATTGTCACTGCTGCTCAGGAAATCAAGACTGAGCTGGTTGCCTGCATCCTGAAATATTTTGAACCACATTGTTATGTAGCACAATTGTGAAAGCTGACCAATGCCAAGCCACTGACAGGATCAGGGTCCAGCTACAGACCAAATCCTTAAATACTGAGACCATCTCTGAGCATAGCGGTCTTGTTAGCACCGCTTTGAAAAAAAAAAGTGTTGAAAAAACAATTTGATTTGACTGTAGAGTAACTGAGATTTCTGCAAATGAGAAACTGTGGGGAGCTACTATCCAAGGAACTTTCCAGTGGAACAAATTGGGATTGTGCAGTCAGAAGAAAATGCAGACTTTTAATAAAAAGCACACAAAACCTGAGTCAGTCGGTTATATGAGGCAAAACCCCATGTAACAGACTACAGTGTCCTGATGGCAAACCATCTCTGAAAGTGCTCCCTCCCCACAATCTCTGCAAACAGCCACCTTGAGTTAGACTTAAAGAATTTTTTTTTCCCCTTAGAGACTATAAATGAAGTTGTTTAAAATGTTTTTTTGTAAGTGCATAGACAAAGATAGTGCTTACATTGCAAAGAGGGTTATTTTCCAGAGGGATATTACGGAAACAAGACAGTGTGGGATACTTCTAACTACCTTACATGAGCAGCAATACATATATAGAAAGAGGGAAAGCTACACTAACAGGGATCGAAGGACTGCAAACGGGATCAGTTAGTGATTCTTCTCGTCTCAGACTTCTGAGAGGCTCTGCAAAATGAAGCTGTAAAAATTTGTTGCATGGATTTAATTTCATTATTTGCTAAATGAACATCATTCCAACATCTGTTATATTCTAAAGTATGATTTGCTTTGGTTATTACAACTTTCCATGCAAATATGTATATATATACACACAAATAAAAATTGTTGCCCTTCTTAAAAAGGCTCGGAGCCGATAGAATCTACAAAGGAATTAGGAGCATCCGAATAAACTTCCCACCCCTGCGTAACATTGCCGGGACCCTGATGGCATTCTCTGCAGAGCTAATATCATCTCGAAATGCAATCAGAGTAGTTGCGAACTCTGTGAAAGAACCCTGAAAGTAATTAAAGAAAGGAAAGGGGGAAAAAAATCCCTGTAACCTTGGGGGGCTGGCTGGAATCCGGAGTGGAATGTGCTCGCTCCGGCGCTCGCTGCCCACCCCACTCACATCCCGCGCCCTGGGTGAGAAAGTGCCGGGAACGAGCTGGACAGGGCAGGGTGTAAAAGCACGTTTGGGCTGAGGATTTTAGCTCTCTCCAGATTCCTGCGGGGAACCCCGTGGGTTTGGCAGCAGCCAGCTGTGAGCTCACAGCCAGCACGACAGGCGCGACACGCGAGGGCTCCGGCGCCGCGCCACGCGTGCGGGACCGCGACGCGTTGGCTGCTGCGGCCGCTCGGGAGAGGCTGAGCCGAAATCGCTGCTCTCTGAGGCACGGGGCTGCGTCCCGTCCAAAGCATCGCTCACCTCAGTCAACGGGCAGAACAAAACCTAGCCCCAAAACAGCTTTACCACGTTGCTGCATAGATCAGTCCCCCGCCTTCATTCTAGCAAGTAAAAATAAAAGAGGTCCTTAATCTCATTTCTATATTTTTTTTCTTAAAGAAAAAAAAAAGCAGCAATTGATGGAAATTTAAGTTTTCTTTAAAGAAATGGTGTTTGAGAAGTGAAGAAACGAGCCAGATGATCTCATAGTCGGGCACTCTCACAATCAATTTGTACCAAATTTAAGACTGTGACTCAGAAGCGATTTATTGATTGGTTTATTGTATCAGCCTGGATAATCAAAAAGAGATGGGCAACTACGGGAGACAAACGGTACGTCGCAAAGCTGCGATCATTCAGGGGGCTCGGGATAGCTTTGGAAAATAAAGAGGGGGAGCTATTTAGAGGGGAAAAAATAACTGACAGCAGATAATTGTAATTCGAGAATTGCGTCAAGCGTGGGACACATCGCACTGCGAATGTACTGCATAAATAACAGGATTTTTATAGGAGCTCCGTTTGAGCACGGGATGATTCAGTATGTTTCCCATCTCCCATCCCCTCTGTGTTTCCTAGGTTGGTGGAGGGAAGCAGACAAAACATCGAAAACGAATGTATATGAAAATTGACAAATAAAAGTAAAATGCGCCTATAAAAATCAACTCAGCTGTTTATTTATGTGGAGAGATGGGTGTGCGATTATTCTCTGGGAATAATCGGGTGCTCGAACCTAAGTCAGTGCAGGAGCTTTTAGTTTATAACTCTCCACACCTCATTTTCCCGCGCTGGGGTGAATCATTGTGATGCACTCATAAGCCAGACAAGCAGGAAGGTGTGTGCGATAATTAAAATTCACTGCAGCAAGTTCGATAGAAACCGTTTGCAAACGGAAAGACAGAGCCCGGGGGGGGGTGGGGGGGAAGTTTTGAGGTCATAGATGGTCATCTCTTCCCCCCCCACACCCCCCTTCTCTCCCTCTAAATAGAAAGAGCTCCGCCAAGTCTCGAGGGTTTGCGCCGCCGGCCCCGGGGCGCCGCCGCCCGCGGACGCGCCGCTGCGGGCCCCGACGGGGCGGGGGCTTCCGGCCGGCCGGAGTCCTGCACTTGGTCTGGGGCCAAACCCAAAAGTGTTTTGCCCACGTTATTTTTAAGATGGAGGATTTGGGGTGTCCTGTGACGGCTCGGGACGGTGCCGGCTCCCAGCGGCACGGCGCCAGCAGGTGCCCGGGGTTTCTCTCCTCGGGGCCCAATCCGGCGCTCTCGGGGAGCAGCGCCGCTGCACTGGCTTCGAAGGGAGCAGGGTCCGGCCCCGGTCTCCAGGAGAGAGGGGGACCTTGTGGGGTCCGGGGTCGCCTGAGGGAGCCCCCGTCACTGCACACGGCGACCCGCCCCCCCGGAGTCCCGCTCTTCTTCGCAGCGAGGGGCCGTGCATCGCCGCCGAAAAGCGAGTCTCCGTCCGATCCTCTTGATCGCGAGTTTTCTGCGCGTAAATATAACGTCTCTAACAGCGCTTTCCTCCCCCGAAGCTTTCCCATGTGTTTATTTAAAAAGTTATTACCTCGGAAAAACAAAATCGTTTTCAGTCCTTAAGGGCAAAACTGTTAACTGCTTTGAGCAGAAAGACATCTGATCTCTCACAACTATCCCCTGCCTCTTGCCAAACAGAATAAATATCTGATCGTAAATGAAATACCTGCGTAGAGAGAGGGAGACAACAACCCTCGGCGGGTGGGAAAGGAGACGCTAGTATTATGCAATAATCACGGTTCATTGTACATTCACTGTCTTAACGAGTGGATGACACCGGTGCGATAAATAGGAACCATTGTCGGGTGACACAGAGGACAATTATAACGCGTGATTGCACCTACTGCCCATTTCCCGCACCGAACGTAGTGCGACTTTGCCGCATCGCGTCCACCTTCCCCGCGCCCCGCCGTGCCGGCAGGCAGAGCCCCCCGCACTCCCCCGCAGGCAGAGCCCCCCGCACTCCCCCCGCAGGCAGAGCCCCCCGCACCCCCCGGCGCCGGGCGCAGCCCGCCCGGGACCGCGGGACGTGTTGCCCCCTCGGGGGTGGCCGGAGGATGCTCGGGGAAGGGTCCCCCCGCAAGCCGCCCGGGAGCTGGCTCCGCAGCTCACATCCATCAGCCAAACCGGCTTCAGAACCAGAGTCCAAAAGACTCAAGGGGAGGATCTAGACCGAAGCGTCGGTAACCAGACCTGATCCCTCGGAAGCTCTGATGTTCAGCGCGTTTTAATTCCTTTCTAGCGTCTGGAGATAAATGCATAATATCTATTATTACAACGCCTTCCTCTTGGCTCCAGGACTCATCTGGAGCAAGGCGATGAGACAAAAATCTCCCAACCTCTGACACATCAAATATTACCCCAGCGTACACCTCGTTTCGGGGTAAAACTTAGACTTGATGCACGCTCTGATTCCATTTTCTTGCCTTTCTTTCTAGTCAAATGGGGAGCCTTATCTTCCTTTCTTGAAGGACTTCCACACGTCAGCCTCACGGTGGCTCGTTAAAAAAATCTCCTCTCTTTAGAAAACGGCTTATTAACCAAATCAATCATAAAAGGAGGGCGAAATGCTTGTGGGGTTGTCCCTCCCGGAGAATAAACGTGCTCCCCACTGCCCCCGAGCATTTTGTTCCCGCGGGTAATTTGTAAAGGACACGGGCTGGTGCTTTGCGTGGTCTGGGGATATAGAGCATCATTCGTGTACTGATCCGAGTGGGTTCCTTCCTGATTTACACTGATGGGCCGGGGCGGGGGGGAGCCTGGAGAAATCGGACAGCCCCCCCCCCCCAAGTCACCAGCACCAGCTATCACAGACTAATCGTGCTGTGGCATTTCGTGGTGGGGATGCTGCCCACGGCCCGACGGGTACGGGAGCGAGGATGCTGCGGCAGTGCCTGCCTGTCGCCTCCCTCCGCCCCCAAGGCAGGGAAAGGCGAGGCGGAGGTGGGCCAAGGGGCAGCCTGGAGCCCGGGGGGGAGAGGGGGAGGCGGGAGGCGGAGCTGGCCGGGACGGGCCGTCGCTGCTACTGCTGCTGGAGCCGGTCAAACTGCACAGCCACTTCCCCCAGGAGCTTCCCTTTCATCTCCCCGCTCCTGGCGCCTGCAAAACTGCCTCAGTTTGTCTGCAACCTCTCTCCTCCCCCTGCGCTCCCTCCCTCCCCGTCCCACTCCAGCTGGGAGCCACAGGACCGGGGCGCCCAGAGCCCGTCCCGGCTTACCGGGACTGATGCTGCCGGAGGCGGGGGGAGAGCCTGGCGGGCACCGGGGGGTAAGGGGCTTTCTGGGCATCCTTGGAATGCGGCCGTGCTCCGTGCGGCGGCTTCTGGCTGCGGCTCGGAGTTGGGGGACACACGGGCGTGGGGCTGGGAAGCGGCCCCAGGGAGGGGCCGCCCCGAAAGCCGGGCGGCTCCCGCCGGGCCCCGACGGCCGAGCCCCTGGGACCGCCCTCCCCCGGAGCGGGGTCTCACCAGGGACACGAGGGGGGAGCCCGACGCAGGGGAAGGACCCCGGACTCACGTCGGTTCCCCGGGCCGGGAGAATTCCCTGCTGGTCTGAGGCTGAGTGGCCGCTCTGAGATCCTGGGTAGGGGGGAAAGCTTTATTTCCTAGAAATCTCTCCAAAGCCCGTATGGGAGATGTTTCCATCCCGGCATTCAGTGCCGTGCGGGGCTTCATTCTCCTATGTTTAACTGATAGGAGGAGGATGAAGGAGGGGAGGGGTGAGGGAGGAGAGAAACCTCCAAGTTCAGACTTTAGACAGAAAATGCTCCAACCTCGCGATGGGCTAACATTGAAGAGGGCAAACGCCATCAGCACACCCGGCCATGCTTTGCTATCCCAGACACCCCTGCGGCACCCAAAAGCCAGCCAAACCAGGCTGGATGAGCCAACTTCTGCTCCATGCTTCACAATGCCGAGAGAAGCTTGTCCCTTGGTCCCCCTGCAGCCTCCCAAAGGATGACAGAGCAGAGAAGCCTCCTGAAGCCCACGGGGATGGCATGTGAGCCTGCACACCCAGGCCACAGCCAGGCAGCCAGGGAGAGAAGCTGCACCCAAGGGACGTGATTGGTGTCACCATGACCTGCCCTCCTGCGAGCTCTCCTTCCCCAGGCGCCCTTCCAGCAGGCATTGACTTTGGGAGCACGGTATAATTATCTGTAGTATTTTCAGCAGCCCCACAATGGCTTTCCACGGGCAGTGCATTGTTCTTGACACACATGCATTGTTCCTGCATGTCCATCAATTCTCATTTACTTGTCACGGTGCAGGAAGCATGGAGAAGGGAAAGGAAGGGGAGGCGGGGGAGAAGAGGGACAAACTCAACCCCACTGCAGCAGGAGGGCTTGCAAGGCCGGGGCTGGCTGATTGCAGTCCTGCATCTCTCTGCGAGCATCTCCCAGCAGAGAGATGAGCTTTCTGGGGAAAGAGAAATGATGAATCTGGGATAGCAAGAGCAGCTGGAGAGGCATCAGTTTGTGGGATCAACTATTAATTTCACCCCTGGAGAAAAGCCTGAGTCAGGGCTCTGTTGCCTGAAATGTTGCAGGCTGCTTCAGCCAGGTTAGTTGGGCTGAGGCAGTGAAAGGCATCACCTCTCTTTGCAGATCTGGCCTGGCTTTAATCCTTAACCCATCGAGGTCTGCAGTAACACTGCCAGCAATAAGTAATGAGTGTGCAAACCCTACTATTAGCCCCACTGATGAGTGGGGTTTTGTAACACAGCTTCTGGTACACGTCCTCCCACATGCCTTCCCAGAGCGCAATCGCATGCCCCGGTCCCAATTTGCCATCCATGGCACCAGGCAAGATGCTATCAGGGCTGGGGTGGCTCAGATACTTGTTGGCTGACTGGAGGGTTGGATGGCCGGGGCTGTAAGGGGCCGGGGGGACCCCTGGGCCCAGCACAGCACACTCACTACAGCCCCATCTTGGAGATGCTCTCCAGCCTGGCCTGGGCAGAGGAGCACGGCCCAAAGAAGATCCTCACCGGACCAGTTCCTTCCCCAAATCAGATCCCAAACTGCCCTCTAGAAAAAGGTATAATCACCCAGGCTGCGGAGGGAGTGGGAAGACATGATTTGCATTAGCACGACTGGGGACTTCCAAGACTGCTACATGGGCTGCCAGGAAAGTCAGGAGTCCAAATCAAGCACAAGAAGAGCTAGTGAAGTATCCTGCACGTTTTGTGGAAGGGATATAACCAAAACCACGCAGGGAGCAGAGTCCTGCAGCTGCCCAGGACTGAGCCCTGAGCTCCATCCGAGCTGCCCCTGAAGCCAGGGCACGGGGTGAGGAGTTGCGCTGCACAGCCCCAGACCTGGGCAGAGACACTGCCATCATCCCAGAGTATCTTGGTTTTTAGAGCCTCGGTTATAAATAACACTGAAATGGCTCCCAAACTCCGCGTTTCCTGGACATTAAAAAAAAAAAAACCAACCCAAAACCAAAAAAACACAAAAACCAGAACAGAGAAAGTTGCGGGCACAGCATGAAATAACGCCTAGCGTAAGATTAAAATAATTATGAGAGGAACAATATGTATTTGCTTTTATCCACGCGGTAATTAGAAACGCTTTTTAAAGGATACTCTTTATTCATACCACTGGTAGGAAGTCAAAAAGTGAGAGAATCGCTTCCATAGTAGTGGTTTGATATGCCTCTTAATTAAGGGCTGCGTGCCCCTAATTTATTAAAGCTCATCTATTCATCACGTGTGTAATTGACGCTGGAGAAAAATAATAATTACAGATCTAACCTCTGCAGAGTGGTTTTGCCCGACACGGGTCCTGCTGCCGAGGAAAAGCAAACAAAAACCCCCTTTTCGGATGAAAAAGGAGCGGCTGGGGACAGGCGCCCGCGTTTCTCCGCGGGGGCGTTTGGCCGAGCGGGGGTCCAGCACCTCGCCCCCCCCGACCCCGCGGCAAAGCACCTCGTTCCTAGGGGAGCCGGCCGGGGGCCGGGCAGACCCCGCTCCGGGAGGGCCGGGGCTGGGGCGCGGCGGTACCCGACGGGGCGGCGGGGGCGCGGCCGGGGGGGGCCGGGGAGGCCGGGAGGAGCCGGGCCGGCGGCGGGAGGAGGCAGAGCCGCGATCTTCTGAAGTTTCCTCTTCGCCTAATCATCAGCCTTAATTACCCCGGCGGCTTTTTTTCTTGCTTTGGTATGATTACAGCCCTGGACGGCTCCTTAATAGCACAGCTCCGCTGGCTGCCCGTGTCATTAACTCCTAATTCATTTCGGAGGGGACGGGGGGAGGGGGAACACCCCAAACAAAATAAGCCCCGAGAAAAAAAAAAAAAATAAAAAAGGTTTCTACCCACCCTCCCGCTCCCGAGCCAATGGCATGAGTCACCTCTCGACGTCAGGCCCCAGCGCGGGCCCTGATTGGCCCGCGGGGCGCTTACTCCACTTCCCAAAGGAGGAAAGAGCCGGGGAGCCCCCGGAGGGGGGAAAAAGGGGGGCGGCCCCGCAGCGCCTCACTCGCGCAGTCCCCGCGCAGGGCCGGGCAGAGGCGCAGCGCAGCTCCCCGGGCGGCCCCGCTCCAGCCTCCCTCCGCACCCGCGATGGCTTCTCCTTCCAAGGCGAAGGAGGTTTTCTCCTCCGACGAGGAGGGTCCGGCGGCCGGCGCCGAGGAGCACCACAAAGTCAAGGTGTCCAGCTTGCCGTTCAGCGTGGAAGCCCTCATGTCCGACAAGAAACCCCCCAAAGAGCTGCCGCCGGCCGCGGCGGGGGGCAGCGCCGACGGGGCGGCCGTGGGCACCTCCAGGAACCTGCTGCTGCCGGGCCACGGCTCCCGGGACGCGCACAGCCCCCCCGGGGCGCTTACAAAAACCTTCGACACCGCTTCGGTCAAATCGGAGAACTCGGAGGACGGCACGTCCTGGATCCAAGAGGCCGGGAGATACTCCCCTCCGCCAAGTGAGTGGCCGGGGAAGCGGCGGCGCGGGCGGCGGAGGGCTGCGCGGGGCTGCGCGGCAGCCGGCGGCGGACGGGGGGCGAGGGCGGGCGGGACTGCTCCGGCCCCGGGGTCCCGGCCCCGAACCCCGAGCCCCGAGCTGCGCTGCCCCCGGGCGCCGAGACGCACGGAGGCACGCTAGATGTATGCATGTATCTCCCGCATTTTATATATGGAGTTGCATCTACGTGTGTGTGAGTTTTGTACGTATGTTGCTTATTTCTTCACATATGTGTTGCATTGTTACATTTATAGTTATACAGTTATATATTTATATATACATGATTATCCGTACGCATATACGTACACAATGTTTTTAAAACCATAGAAAGATCGGGAGCTACCGCGGACTAGCTCCGTTTCCCGACACAGCGTTCAGCGGCTGCCCCTTCGTCCATTTCTATTATCCCGTTGCAAGGAGAACTGGAAAATCTCCCTGTTTTCCTTCGCCCTTTCACCAAACGTTGCAAAGCAATCTCCTCTCTCTTAAATACCCGGGAATTGTCCCTTCCAGCCTTACGCGCTTTCTGCGCGCTGAGTCCCGCCGCGGTGCCTCCTGGCACGGTGTTTGTTTCTCTCTCCCTCGTTGCATGCAGCCTGTCAAAATTTTCCGAGCTGGGCCTGACCTCTTCAGCCCCTGCGAGCTCTCCCGACCCCGTCCCCACCGCCTTAGGGACACGGGATCCGGAGGTGACAGGTCACTTCTTAAACCCTTTTGGTGTACGAGCCGCGCTGCTGGGTCTGCGCTGAATTGCATTTCGCTTTCGGTGAGATCCCTTAAAAAAACCCCAAACAACAACAACAAAAAAAACCCCCCACAATTGCTTTAAACAAAAAACCGCCCCAAAAGTACCTTCAGAAAAAGGTGGAAAACGTAACCCGGCAGTGCTAGGCTTCTGCCTCCCCATCGCCAAGAGCCTTGGCGGCTGTACACCTGTACTAGCAGATGGATCCACTCTCCTCCACGCATCCCTGACTTGCCTGATGTAAATTAAATGCTCTGCTTTATTTAATTCAATGACTTTACAGATGCGAACTATTGAGCTAGGCAGTAGCAGGTTTTGCTCCGGTAATCTCATATTTCCAGAAGGTAGTTTAGTGCTATTACAGCTCCTCTTTTGGGGGGACAATCACTTCGATTTGGCTTTCAGCCGCTTCCTTTCCCTTGCAATAACCCCGAATTACTTTGATTTCTAACGTGCTGGGAGAGGGCCCGGGAGGAAAGCAGCCCGCTCGTGTCCTTCGTTGCGCAGCTCCGGTTTGCGATTTTCATGTACCCTCAAGTAGGCTGGAAAAGCGTGAAAAGAAGCGTGTGCTCCTACCCAGACCCCGTTCTCTAACACTGTCCTAAACCCCAGACTTAGACAAGGCCTAATCTTCTCCCGGTACTTTTTTTTTTTTTTTTTCCCCTCCCCGAAATTCCTCCTCTTTCTCTATTAAAATCGGCGGTTCGCGAGATCTGCAAAATAGTTTTGTAAAGGACTTCAATGGCTAGGGAGTTCAGGTCCGGTGATTTCAGCGGGATTTGGGGTGAAAAATGATGATGAGGGAAGGGAAGGTCCTTCGGCCTCGATCATCTTCCTGATTTCCCACCTCACCCGCTCTCGGCCCCCTCGGAGCCGGTGTGACAGAAAGGCAAGGACCGGTTCTCCCGCAAGAAGCCCGTCTGTCCGTCGGGGGGGTTGACATTAGAAGCAGATCTTCGATTTATGATTATTAATATTACGGGTGGGATGAACCGGGGAAAGGGCTGTAAAAGTTAGATTTTGAGCAATCACAGAGAAGGAACCGTCTCCAAGTGATTATTTTTGTCCGACATCGGCCAGAAAACGGGTGATAAACAGAAAAAAAAGAGCACAACAAATCACTGCAGCCAGTGCTTGAGGACTGGCACGGGGTAAACGCAGTTACAGGGTCTGCGGTGGCGACGATCCCTGCTTCTTATCAGAGTTTGGCAGTCACTTGGGGGATGGTGAGGGAAGAAGCCCGTGAACGTTTGCGTGTATTCCGGAGGAAATTTTTGCCGGGGACTTAATTTTTGAAGTACGTTTTTTGCTGTTTCCCCCTTGCGTAGCAAAAGTCGGGACGGGTCGGGCTGACCCGAGAGCCGGGGAAGGCGCTGGGACGGGGAGCGATCCCCCTGCTAGAGCCCATCCCGCCTTTCAGCTGGGTTCTTGGAAAGCTGCTCTTTGAGAAAAGAAATAGGTTGTGTTTCAAAAGAGAGAGGGGAATAAAGGAGTGACCTGTAGTGAATTTAGCGTCTATTTAGTCCAGTTTTAATTTAGTGTCGTTTTAGGAGTGAATCAAATGTCACGGTGAGCGCCTTAATTATTAAAATGCCCCCGTGTGATCGCAAGACGCAATTTGACAGGTTGTTTTCTAAGAGGACTTTATTTTTCGCGTTCAGTATATAGAGGAGCAAGAAGAGAAATTTAACAGCTTCTGCTGTAGCTGTTTTCTCCTTTCCCTGAATTTTTGAACACTCTCCTCGTGCGATTTTTTTTATTTGCATGATATTCACTTAAACAGCTTCGTGGCTTAGTTTATTAAAACAAAAAATAAAAGAGGAAAGTGAAAGGGGTCCAGAAAAGACGACGTGCAAACACTGACAAGCGTTTGAACCAGACACTACAACACGTACAAAATTTAGCAGCCTCTTAAGAGCAGCCTGTGTGTCATTTGCTGTGTCAAGCTGGGGAACCAGAGTGGCTTGGCGTATACCCTGGGAGAGATCCGAAACACAGCCAAATTGCTAAGCTTTTCAAGTCAGCCGCAGGCTTTTTAATTATTCTTTAGATTGCAAAATTATTAGTGACATGCAAAATGAATCTAGAGACAAGTCAGCGATGTGCGATGCCGGGCACATGTGCCTAACCTGGTTGGGGTTATAAGGCAAGCACAAAAGGTAATAGATTTCCTGACTTGTATTGGCTACAGATGCTGCAGCTATGTGGGTTTTTTTTAATTCGCAAATGTCATAAAAGCTAAATGTTGAATGAAAAGTGCACTGCTTTCCTCTTTTTTTTTTTTTTGACACTTGTTGAAAACCAGAAAATACTTCTTGAAAATAAAAGTTGTTAATACATAAAACTCGCTCTTAATTTTAAGTGGAGAAGAAATAGCAAGAAAAATGCCCAGTTATCAAAACCACAAAAATTATCAGACCCACTTCTTCAGCTGTCAGAAAAACGATAGGGTTGACTTGTTGCTCTTGGTGGAGAAATCCTGGAACGGGGCAGGACCGGGCTTATCTCTTGCACCACTGTCCTTTTGTGAATCTCCTGCTTTTGCATATATGTTTGTCTTGTGCTTTGCTGGAGTTACTCCTCCCGTTCTGCAGCTACCAAGACAGCTGTTTTCTGTGCTCTAGATCCCTATGATGTGACTCCTAAGGTGATCTGCTGTGTATCTGTGAATCCTTTGTGCCCTGATTGCCTACAAGCTGTCCTTTTGAAATCACTGAGCATAAATTTCACTTCCTAGGACATCTCCTGAAGTCCTGCGAACACAACTTTGGCCAGGAAAAGATTTCCAGAGCCACTTGCAAAAGGGTCCCCTGTTTTGAGGGTATCACTTGGTGGGACTCTCCCTTCAGATACCCCGCCGCCCCTTCCCGCCCCAGCCCTCAACCTCAGCGCGTCTCTCCAGAGCACCCAGCTCTCCCTGCTTTTGTGATAACTGGCCTTTCCCTTCCTTGCAGGACACCTGAGCCCCACTGCCTGCACCTTGAGGAAGCACAAGACGAATAGGAAGCCCCGAACCCCATTCACCACTTCCCAGCTGCTGGCTCTGGAGCGCAAGTTCCGCCAGAAGCAGTATCTGTCCATCGCCGAGAGAGCCGAGTTCTCCAGCTCCCTCAACCTCACAGAGACCCAGGTCAAAATCTGGTTCCAGAATCGGAGGGCCAAGGCCAAGAGACTGCAGGAGGCTGAGCTAGAGAAGCTCAAAATGGCAGCAAAGCCCATGTTGCCGTCGGGGTTCAGCCTCCCTTTCCCCATCAACTCTCCCATCCAGGCTGCCTCTCTGTATGGAACATCCTACCCTTTTCACAGACCTGTGCTTCCTATCCCACCCGTTGGACTCTATGCTACTCCCGTTGGATATAGCATGTACCACTTATCCTAAGAAGATCAGAAAGACAAAGCGACAGTGAGACAGACTTCCTGGTGGATCATGTCCAACCCCGAGAAGGCAGTACCCCAACCAGTACTGGCCGTTCTTTCTGCACGTTTCTATCTGCCATCCTGAGTGTACGGGAGTTTGCGTTAGCAAAGCAAGGCATCCTGTATGCTACAGGTTGGGTGTCTTCTGAGAGTGCTCTGAGCGCTGAGTCTGATACTCAAAGAAAAAAAATATGTAAAAACAAACAAACAAAAAAAAAGGAAAAAACATTTGAGCAAATGTAGTGTTTTTATACAGTGCACATAAAACTAGAATTAAAAGGAATGGGTGAAAAAGCAATCTCATCTTATGGAGGCAGAGATTTCCCAACGCCTTCCTGATGGGGCCCAACACATGTTTAAAGTAAGAGGGGTGCATGCCCTAAACCCACACTTTGAAGTGTCATCACTTAATATGGGGGCAGGGGGGAGGGAAATAAAAAGGTGTAATCAAGGTTTTGTTGTTTGGTTTTTTTGTTTTTTGGTTTGTTCTTTTTTTTTTTTTAAAAAAAGCAGAGCCCTTAGCTAGACACACCATGTAAATAGAAACTAGACCCAATAGAGTCCGAGTGAAGTTCAGAGCCAGCAAGTTCCTGCATTTCTGGGGGTAGAGAAAATTTTTGCATCCCAAACCTCGACAGACCTTTGCAACAAGGTGAGCATCAGGGCCCCTAAATGTAGAGCAACAGTTTTATCCACCATTGGCTCCTGTAATTCCTTTATCTGTATAAATAGCTTCAGCGTTTGTTAAGCACTGTGAGGGGAGGTAAAGTGCAAGGGAGGGTTATTAGGCAGTCTGGTCTTTATCTCTTCCTATTGGCATGCTTAGAAATTTTTGGCTACAGCCAGGTAATCTTGACTCTGCAAAGCTGTTTGAAAGCCAGGAGAGGGGGGAGGAAGCTTTCTGGGGAAAGAAGACGTGGGTTGTTTCCACAGTGGTGGTGAGCAAAGGATTGTTGAACACTTCTGGGAGATGTCTGGGGTTTTTTATTAGTATTTGCAACAGTCTCTATTAAATAGAAGAACCCCCTGTGTCTTCCTCTCCTTCCCTTGCTAAGGATGCCAATATAAGTGACTCATGCTTCAAGCCCTTAAGAGAGATCCAGGTATCACAAACAAACAACCCTACTAGTAGGACGGTGGGGTGCCAAGAGACTGTGTAACCTGTCTGTCCCCCGGGAGCTCCCCGAGCGCTGGCAGTACCTTCCCCAGGCTTCTCCTTACGATTATTGTATTATGTGTATTACTCTTGCTAATCTTTGTGAGAAAGTTACTCCAAAGGCTGTGGAGCACTGAAGGCAGAGCTTCTCCTGGATTTATTTTCTTAGCGTGTTGTTGCAGAAGAAAGAAAGAGAGAAAGAGAGAAAGAAAGAAAGAAAAGAAAGAAGGAAAGAAAAAAAGAAAGAAAGAAACAAAAAAAAAGGCAGAAAACTGAAAAAAAAAAAAAAAAGCCACAAGGTTTTGCTGGTTTTGGTTTGTTTTGACCCAGGCACTGTTGCCGCCTGGGACCTACTATAGATGAACTTCCCCTCTCCCTTCCCCTCACCCCCAATCTTCCATTATAGGAAAGTCCCTTTGAAAGGGATGCCTTGTACAATTTTATATATTTTATTGA
Source organism: Pelecanus crispus (assembly GCF_030463565.1). Taxonomy (NCBI): domain Eukaryota; kingdom Metazoa; phylum Chordata; class Aves; order Pelecaniformes; family Pelecanidae; genus Pelecanus; species Pelecanus crispus. The sequence goes on along the minus strand of NC_134650.1, from coordinate 11,240,625 downwards.
AGATTTATTATTTCTTATCTCTTATTTCGAATTAAATTAAAAAAGAAAAAACATGTTTAATCGCGTGTGGGTCTGTGAGTGTTTGGAGTTCTTTAAAAGGTAACTTCTCTCCGTGTGTGTTTTGCACCGCTGGGTCAAGTTCAAAGGGATGTTTGGGTTGCCTTTATGATTATTTCCCTTTTCTAAATCTGAATTAAAGCCAAATTTGCAGCACATGAAGGTGAATTGCAAGTCAACAATCCAAAGTCGAAAGCCAAACCTTTTATGAGGTTTCCTTCTTTTTAACAACCGCTCTTAGGCGCCTCTCTTCTTTACAACATCATACTCCGGTGATGTTTCCATCACTTTTCTTAGCTCATGTGCCCTCTTGCTCAGGACTCTCCCTCCGACTCGCCTTTCCATTGACCTCAAATCTTTAGTGGGAGGCTAGTCGCGACCCCCGCAGTAGTTTGGGGTAATTTTGTACAGGTAAGACCTGGCAGGGACCCTGCAATACTTCAGTACAGTTGTATTTCAGGGCTCCCGCGTGCTGTCAGCCTGTCCCACAGTTTTCGGGGCAGCCTCCCTCAAGGGACGCGCTCCTGTGCTGCCCGGAGAGCAGGCGCCTGCACCACCCGCCCTGGCCTTTCTGGCGAGGGGGCTCGGGTTTGCTCAGATAAGAGGGGTACCCGGGAGGTCAGGGGTACTTTACCATGTCACACTGAAGTCCCGCGCTGGCCCAAAGTGTATTTTGCTGTAGGAGGCTTAGTCGGATTAGGAGTGACCTCTGGGATCCCAGCTGGAGAAAAAAGGTGTGTTTGCTTCTGCTGAAACAGCCGGGCGATTCAACTCGCCTACCGCCCTGAGATGCGCAGGGGAGCGCTTTCCCCTGCTCCAGCGCCCGTCCCAGCCCGGCAGCTCTGCTGCAGGCCGGCCGCCCCCCGCACACGCCGGTGGGCAGCAGCCTCCCGGCGCTTCCCGGCGGGCAGAGCCCGGGGGGGCCGCCCGCCGCCGCTGCGTCCCCGCCTGCCTCTGTGCGGGCTGGGGAGGCGGCGCTCAGCACCCGCCGGATCGGGCCTCGGCTGCGGGAGAAGGAGCACGGCGAGGGGGTGAAAACGCCTCCCGACCCGGGCTGTGAAGGGGCTGCGGGCTGGCTTGAGCGGCTCGGGGAGCTCGGGGCTTGGCGGATCCTGCCCTGCTCACCCCCCTCCCGACTCCGAAAACAACCCCTGTTAGCCTTCCCGCTTCGCAACCGTAGGGAACAAAGCTGGGGGAATCTAATCTCCTTGCAGACTTTTCAAATTAGCATTTACTGCCGCATAAAAACCGGAGACAGCAGCTTCTTTCTCGGGCTCCCTCTTTCTGAAGTATTATCCCCCTAACTCCAGGGCAGGGCGAAGCCCCCCTCGCCCCTATCCTTCCCCGTCCTTGCCCGCCCAATTGTCCCGAGCGCTTTCTTAGCAGGGCTGGGCCGGTTATAAATAAACCAGCGGTATTTTTTAACCTTCAGTATAAATCAGCTGTGTCAGGGATTACAGCTAAATCTTTTCGCTGGAAAGTCTTTGAGCGCGGGAGCTTTGTGTGTGTTATGATAGATCCTTAAATGGATACAGATTTATTGCAGAACACAAGGGTGTTGAAGGAAAAGCTTCCAAATCTCGGATACAACCCCTGCTATGGGAAAGGCAGGACGGATCCGTGACACCTTCCCCGAGCTTGCGGATGGCATGACAATTCACCCTGCGCCCATTATTAACTTGTTCCAATTAAAGCCTTCAGAAAGGCCGAGTTAATTGAGTATTATATTTTATTAGGAGGGAGGTGTCAAGCTTTACTCATGAGACTTCATCATCGGCCTAATGGGAGCTGCCCCGCAGGCAGATCTGTAACTGAATAAATTACAGCAAGGCAGGGAAATCAGAATGTTACCATTAAAAGCGATGCACTTACTGAAATTCCTCCTGCACTTTCGCAAGAGGTTGTGGAGGTGTGGCTTTAATTAGTTATTTTAACGCAAAGTTAAATTGTTCCCAAAGTATTTTCTGACACAAAGCAGATGCGATGATTAGAAGTTGAGTGAGACTGAAAGGAGTTGGCATCTGTTCCAGGTACATCTATATATTTTAAATTTCCAATAGAAAGTGAAAAATAATTAGAGCAATAAATAATAAACATTAAAAACAACGCGATAAATTATCCCGATCCTTAAAATCCCGACTTGCTGAACGGCGGCTCAGGCCAGCCGGGCACAGCCCAGCTCTCCCGGGACCTTAATTCACGAGGTATGGATTTGTTGACATAAACAGTTAGGAATGGGCTTTCTGACTCGCTACGGCCGAGCGTTCATTACCTAAAGCCACGGGCGCTCGGAGCCTGCATTTCATGTTGTCACGTTGCCTTGTCAAACCCCGGAATTCCTGCATTTTATGGGGAAGGAGGAAAACTCGCTGGCTGCGGCGCGTCTGTGAGGTTTGATCTCCGCCGGGAGCCTCGCTGCGAGGCCGGGGCCAGCGGGCACCCAGCTCGGCGGGGCGGCGGCGACCGGGGAGGACCCCGGCGGACCCCGGCCCCTCGGCCGGCCTCAAGGGCCGTGCCGTCGGCGACGGAGCCGCTCCCGGCTGGGCACCGGCTCCCGGCACCGGCTCCGGGCAGCGGGGGGCTCCGCGCAGGAGCGGACACCTGCTCGGCGGCTGCCGGGCCGGGGGGCTGCTAGCCTCCAGGCCGGGCGGGTCTGGGTGGCAAGCGGAGCCCTGCAGCAGCACCCCTGCAGCAGCACCCCTGCAGCAGCACCCCTGCAGCAGCACCCCTCCCCCGGCGCCCAGCCCCCGCGCCGGGGATTTACACGCCCTCACGCACCCGTAGGGGCACCCGCGCGTGCCTGCGCGCACATACATCTCTATAGCGGCGAGCCGTGCGCTGCAGGTTTCCATAGGGCGTCCCCGCGTCTCGCCACACAAGTGCCACAGGCACCCGGGGGCCCGATTTGCGCACGCCCGGGGCTTTGCAGGGTGTTTTGGGGTGAGCGCTGGAGGAGCACGGCAGGCGGAGGGGAGCCGACGGAGGGCAGGAGGGGGTGGGTGACAGAGGACGGCCACCTCCCCGGCCGCCCGTGCCCCCGGGGCTGCGGAAGGAGGCTCCAAGCCACGGCCTCGCCCCCCGGCTGCGCGCAGCTCCCGCGCAAGGAGCCGGAGAGTCCGCGCAGCAGCTGCGCTGGAGCCAGCTCCCACCGCCCCCGGGGCTGCTCCCATAGGGAAGCTGTCATTTTGCTTTCTCCAAAGTATATTTCCCCCCGCTATTTATCCCCGGTTCAGTATTCCCGCAGACTAACGTGTATCCTTTAGCAGAAAAAAAAAAAATCATTAAATGGGACAAAAGAAAATTCTCCACAAACAAACAAACAACAACACTTCCCCCGGTGTGACTCTATTTCTCTCGTGCCTGCGGTCAATAACCACCACGGAGATTTAACAAAGCCTTTTCCGGGGGTCATTTCTCGAAGTTAACCTACTTTCGGCAGTGCCCACATTCTTTGCGTAGGAAGTCTCTCTCTCTCAAAATAAAAACAAAGCGGTTATTCCGATTTTTTTTTTTCCCCCCTACCGGAGCAGGGGGGATATTTTTCCAGTGGAAAAGCATTAGGGGTCTCAGGGAAACTGCATAGCTCATCCCCGCGCTGGGAAACCCAGGAACGAAGGGCTGCGCGGTTCACGCTCCTTCTCGGTGGCCGGACACCGCCGGGGAGAGGGGGTGACTTTGGGGTCTGGTGGTGGTGGTGAGCTTTTTTGTTTCGGTTTGGGTTTGACTCCCTTAGTCCCTCGATGTGTGTTTCCCACCGTAATCCATAAGGCGGGTGCTACCAGCAGTTCCCAACTAGTTGCACGAAAGGAATAAAAATCTTTCCATCCATTATATTTCAGTCTTTTAACACCAGAGCAATTCTGTCCCTGCTGTTTTAGTGGAAATACCGGTCTATAAAGCTGCAACTGCAGTATATTTTAAAATGCTACCATTTTTTTTTAAAGGGGATTGGCATAATTCTGCTTTGCTTGGGAAGGAAAAGTCTCAAGCAATGTATGTACGATTAATGTTTTATAACACTGTTCAAGGAAATTAAAAACATTCTGCGATATTCTTACTGCAAAGGCAGGTCTTTTTTTGGCAAAATGTTCTGTATATGTATTTCTTAGATTGCTGTGTTTTGAATAAGCAAGAATCTCGTAAAGAAAAAAACATGTTCCTTAAAAGTATGCGCTACCCGTTTTATTAAACTGATTATGCCAGCGTTCAACTCAAAGTTTGTTTTAAGTAGGAATATTTTCCCAGACGTGTAATGGATTGCTTGAAAACAGAATTCTTTGCTTTTTAATGACCTGTAATGGCCAATTCATTTCAACTGCGCTTATCAAGGTGCTGTGTTAAATAACAAACCGGTTCTTGAAAACAAAAAAGTCATAATGAAAAATAAGCAGTCAGAATAATCTCCCATCTCCGAGCCAAAAAAATGCAATAAAATTAATTTAAGACTGTCAAAACATCAAAGCTGAGAAAAGGAGCTGCTAAAATAATGTCTCTTGATAAGGAAATAATAAAAACACACCAAAAAATGTCTACTCAATAAACTCCACTGGATTTGGGGGTCTGTGCTATATTTTATTTGGTGATGAAAGCACTTTGATGTCACTGTATTCCAAACAATTATTATTATAATTTTAAACAACCTGGTGTTTTCCATTACTAACGGCTTACGCTTTGAAGTTACACCTCATAATTTCTTAAATTAAATAAATCATTTTAAGTTTGCACTGGGAGCCTTTTAATAGCAGAGAAAGGAATATCATTATCTTATTGAGAGGCAATTGCAGTGGCTCCAGTTTGGCTGTAGCTGGGGGCAAAGTGGTGCACTATAACAGACATACTTTATTAGCCTCCCATAACTCTTGAAAGAACATTTTTATATTTTCTTTGATTCCCCCCCTCCCCCTCTTGTTTTAAAGCTGTCCCAACCTTTAATTACTGCCTAATATGAAAAGCATTATTTTTTAATGCTGTGTAATTTACCAGAGGCAATAGGCCAAGTTAACAATTGTTTATTAGGGTTGCTGTTTCACACAGGGCAAAGAATGCTGTTCCAAACCCAACTTTTCATGGGTGGTTGCACTAATTAATACAGTGTCTGAGACTCCTAGGGGGTTTTTAATATTAAAGCCTATGGGGCGGAACGGTTTTTAGAAGTCCAGCTCCTGCTGACGTCCTCCTCCCCTCCCCAGTGATTTCTGCTGCTTTCAAGCTGTTTTGATCCGAGGGAAAAGTCGGCAGGCAGGAGGGGAGCGCCCTCGGAGCCTCCCCGGCCCCGCGGTGCCCCGGCGGGGGTGGCACCCCGCGCCCCGCCGAGCCCCCGGCGCTGCCCCCGGGGTCCGCGCTGCCCCCCTCCACCCCGCCCCGAGGTCCCCCCCTCCCCTCCCTTTGATTTCTCCCGTCGAGTCGCCTTCGCTGTAATTTAGGGTGAGGCGGGCGGTGCCGGCGCGGTGGTTCCGCGCGAGGCGGGGTCCCTGCGGTCTGGGCACCGCGGAGGCTCGGCGGATCCGGGAGCTGCTGCACCCCCGTCTCACGCCCTCTCTTTTCTGGTGTCAAGCAGAAAACTAGGCTGCTTCGGGGGCGTGTGTGTGTGCCTTGGGGGGTGCTTCTCTGTAGGGCTCCCGAGAAGTCAACGGGGCTAATTCGTTAGATCCTCATGGAGCATCAGCCAGCTCAGCGGCTAAGAGCAGCGCTGCGACCTCTCCCCAGGCGGTGGCTTGAATCTCGGAGCATCCCTGTCCCCCAAATCTCCGGAGTGCCCCTGCCCCGGCACGCCCGGCAGGTACCCCCTGCCCCGGGTGCGGGGGCAGAGGCATGCTGCGGGCAGGGACACCCCTCTCCCCGCGGCGGGCCACTGCCCCCCCCCCCCCCCCCCCCCCCCCGGGAGACACGGGACATCCATCAGCTTGATAAATGGGGGTTATTCACTCCTGTTCTCCCTGCTAGTTTATTTTCTTAAACTACCGGGCAAAAAGTGTAATGATGGAGCAGACAAACACACTAACAAACAGACGACAGCTTTATGGATGGAGCTCAACTCCGAGGGTTGAGGGGTGTTAAAATCCGAGCTCCTCCGCCTTTGCCCGTTCCCGCTCCAGCTCGGGTCACTATAGCTTCTTAAAAAAGAGGGGGAAGGAGAAAGAAAGAAAAAAAAAAAAGTGCAGCCTTGACTGAGTTTTAAAGGAGGAGACACTTACGGATTTATTTTATGGGCTGACCAGGGCTGTTCTCCCTGCTCCCTTCGCCGTTAGCTCAGCTCCTTTGCAAATCTAATCTGCTCGGCTCCTTTGCTATTTTTCATGTTGGACCCATGCGTTTCTCCTCTAAGCCTTTCTCCTTTTTGATGTAGCGAGTCAATTGAAGAATGTTGGTCTCGGTTATCAATCACCCAGCTGGGGCTTAAAGGGCTCGGGCTAATCAGATTTAATTGCTCATGTAGCGCCACTCCTGCCCTGGGCCACGACCGACTTGCTCAATTAAACCCCAAATACCTGCAATCAATAAATAAGGAATGACAACACGTTTAAGGGATTTATCCAGCAAAGGAATTGAACTGGAAACAGATTACAACCGAAAAAGGCCCTTTTATAATTAAACGTATACCTCTTACAGAGGGAAAAAGCTATGTTTAAAAAAAAAAAAAAAGTAAGAAGAAAGAGAGGAACGAAAAAGGAAAAAAGAGAGATCTTGTTCCCTTTGCCTGGGCAAAAGAGAGATGCGGGCGCTGCCTTCCGAGAGGCCATTCCCGATCACTTAGGAGCTTATTTATAGCCCGGTAAATCCAGAGCCCCGTGCGGTGCCGGGGCCTCTGCTGCGGGCAGCGCCGGCACCGCGTCCCGCTCCGCGGACAAACCGCTCCCCCCCTCTTTTTCCGTGCTTTTCCCTGCAGCGTGCGGCCGCTGAGTCAGCTTTCCCCTCAAACGCGTGTTTTCTGTTTAAACACCCTGGCTGGCGGGGTGAGGCGTCATCGCTTTTGACGACGTGAAAATGTTAGTCCGGATCTCCTTAAAAAAAAAGGAGGGGGAAGATTTGCTTTTCCAGCCTCTTGTTTGGAACATAGTAGTAATTGACCGAGATCAAATAACGCTTAACGTGCATGAATAATAGCTTTTGGCATATTTGCCATTCCATTTTTTTTTTTTTCTTAAGAACTGCTTTGAAAGTGGCAGATGCAAAAAGGGGTTGCAATTAATACCAAAACATATTACTTCGGACCATTTAGGCATGCTCTTGTCCAGGTTTTCTGCACCAGCAGCTGCTGTCTTTCATTGGGATTAGGTTGTAAAATTGCCCCTTCGGTAGATCTGCTGTCAGTGCTCATGGAAAAAGCAACAAGGGAAAAGAAAGCAGAGGGAGGAGAAGCTGGCCGCTAACCTGGAGGAATCCGAGCGAGGCGCTCCTGCTCTGCAGTCATGCCGCACCGAGGTGGATGTGTCAAAGCTTGTGATTTGCAGAGAATTTTGCCCAGCTCCACTCCCAGGACCTGAATCGGGGCCCCTCGGTGACTCGGAGAGCTCCCTGCTCAAGCAACCTCACCAAGCTGGGCAGGAAACCAGCTGCGACCACGGTCAGGTGTCATTTCTTATCCCTAGTCCCAGGCTCCCAGGGATGGAGCTGGTACCCCTACACTACCCAACACAGCAGCTTTGGGCAGGAGTTGAGCTGAGTGGACAGGTCAGAGGGAATTAACCATCTGGGGAACTCCTCTCCCTCTGCATGCCCCATCCACTGAACAGCTCAACTCTGAGCTTTGCTCCAGTTAAACATGTCTGCTGATTACTCCGCAAGTGGTCATCTTCTGCACTAGGTGGAGGGGGTGATGCTGGCAGGACACCTGGGTCCCGTGCTGGATTCCCATGGCTCCCACTGGGTTACAGACTAACCCTAATGCAAACCTGCCTGTAATGGTGCCACTCCACAGCCACTTCTGCACATTTGGTGGCTGATCTGTAAGACAATCTTTGTGGGAAGTGAAGGTAAAAATCTTCATAGAAGTCAAGGTGTTGATTAAAAAAAACCCCTCGACTGTCAGGGGAGTATTTCTGTAAGGACTTCTGTTTGTTTGTTCCTTAGCTTGGTTTCCTAAGGAAGCCAGGATTATATGATCAAACTGTTACAGCCTTTTGAACTCCTGGGCCAACTCCAATCAAAATTGACAAGGGGGCAGAGGTCTCAGAAATAATCAGGTTGCTGTGATTTTTGTGAAAATAGACTGCTGGGTAGCAGGGAGACAGATCCTCTTAAATCCCCACTAAGGCTGTAACCAGAGCTCCACTCTTAAGAAACACCAGAGAAGCTAAATGAGAGCGAGCGCAACATTTACAATATCCTAGCAGCTTCTACCTTGGCTACTAGAGACAGTAGCTATGAGGCATAACTACCGAAAAGTAGGCTTCATGCGTTTTGCTTCTTGAGGAAATCCATATTAGTTGTATCCATCTTTCTTTGCCTCTTTCTGGACCAAACTGCCCTTTGACTTGGAGAGCTGCAGAACATCAAAGGGCAGATCTAGGCACTGGCAGAGTCTTCTGGGGCAGTTCTCATACTGTGGTTAACACCATCATCCAGGGCAGCAAACTGCACAAACACCTCCCCAGGCTGCCTCAGAGGAAGGCTGAGGCTTTAGTGGTGGCCCAGGAGGTTGGGAGATGAGTGGTCCATGAGTTTGTACAACAGAGGCTTTGGCCTCATCCTTGTCTGTGTTCTCTTTCAGAGTCACGTGGAAAGCCATGTTATGTTCTTAACAGATTGATCCAAATCCTGTCAAGTAGTAAGGAGGGCAGAAAGAACGAAAATTCTCCCAGCTACTTTGATAAGCCTCAAAGCAGGCTCTTGACATTTTCTTTTTAAATAGTGAAATAGATCAAGGAACACACAGTTTTATCTAGACTATGAAACTCGAGCTGATAGCTTTGCCTGTAAGAAGGTGTCTTTGCTTCTTGCACTCTCAGTGTAGCCTGAAAAGCAGTTCTATTAATTCATGTTTGATACAATTAATACTCATCCGGATGCTACATGGCACTTGCTTTTGAGGTTGCTACGTGCTGCCATGCTTCCAGGTTTAGGCAGATCATGCCAGTAGGAAGGTGGATGGTACTGTAGACAGGCAGTTAGACCCGTTCATGGAAGACACTTAACTTCCTAGTCCAGAGAGAGCACAACTCATAACTCTGCAGCAAAGGGCAGCAGCCAGTCATTCTACACTGCCACAAAAGCAATGAGACCTTCCCTGGCAAGCTGAGTGCAGAATGAGACATTTCCTCCTTGCTGATGCCAAGTCAAACTGGGCCAGTTTGGAATAGCTCAGCTAGCCAGGTTGCCAGCTCATGGCTGCCTCAGAACCTGAGCTGTCATTTATAAAAATAAAAGTACAAATATTTTTGTTGTCATTGAAAATACTCCCAGCACTGACCATTCTGAAAATTAATGTAATGTGCACAAGATGCAAAAGACTTTGTGGGCCTGTAGAAAAACGAGGTCTTACGGTTCCTTGGGGAGAGTTATTTGTCATTGAATTGTTAACTCTGAAGCCTAAGGAAGGCAGTCAAGCTAGCAAGTATTTCACCACCCACAGGAATTCAAGATTTGAAGAATCTCATTGAATGGCATGTAACTTTAGCATCAGACACAGCCAAACTGGGGATAAACTAAAGGAAAATCTAGGCAAAATAGCACAAGGGAAAACAAATATGACCAGATTCCTTCCAGAGTGCACAGCTGCCTGCACATACTCCAGTTAATCCCTTCTGGCAGATTTCCTTTTTTTTTTTTTTTTCCAGATCTGACCATTTCCCTTCTTTTAAGACTTTTTGCTCTTTGAGGTGAGGGGGGGAGGGACGGAGAAGGAATGAAAGCAGGGAATGCCATGAAAGTCTGTTGTATGCAAGACTGGAATAATCTAAAAGCATTACATATAGAATCATAAAATAGAATCATAGAATTGTTTAGGCTGGAAAAGACCTTTAAGATCATCAAGTCCAACCATTAACCTATCACTACCAAGTCCACAACTAAACCAATTAAAGGTAAAGTAATAATTACTTTCATGTTTCCTGGCTTGGTGGCTGGATTATTTTTTAATGAAAGTAAAACTAGGAATCACTAAGGTTGGAAACGACCTCTAAGATCATCAGTCCAACTGTCAACCCAACACCACCATGCCTACTAAACCATGTCCCAAAGCGCCATGTATACATGTGTTTTGAACACCTCCAGGGATGGTGACTCCACCACCTCTCTGGACAGCCTGTTCCAATGCTTGACCACTTTTTCAGCAAATACATTTTTCCTAATATCCAATCTAAATGTCCCCTGATGCAACTTGAGGCCATTTCCTCTTGTCCTATCAAATGCAGAGCAATGCATGGGAAAAGATAGATGGAAATGCCACATGGAGCCAGCCTAGGACTGGCCTCACTAGGACATACAGAAATTGGAGTGGGAACCAGTTTGTGAAGGAGCAGTAAAGGCCAAAGATCAAATCGCACAGCATGAAGTGGAATCACCAGTGAATTTAAAACACAAAAATTCCCCTAAACATCCAAAGTAGTCTGTTTATTCAATACCTAATTTCTGTCCTCCAAGCCACGTGAACAAAAATCCTGAACATATTAGAATCAGTATTGGTACGTTCTAACTTTGACTTTGCACATGTTCACATGTGATGAAGTAAGGCCCAGTCCTTCCTCTAGTCTTGATCTTAAACAGGGAACTGTGAGAGTATGATATTTGCAAAGTGCTGGTTTTATGTAGTATGCTCTTTGACTGAAAGTTTATGTATGTTGTAGGAGATAAGAAACAGTCTATAAGACTATTTCCCAGCAAGCATTTTTCTGCCCAGAACAGCAACATAAAAAAGAGCAGCTACTGGGAAGCACCATTTAATGATGTTGCCATATAGGAAAAAAAGTCTGCTTAGAAATCCTAATCCACTGCCTTTAAGGGATGTAATTTACTTCTGGGAGCTGGGAGTTAGCTTTCTGATCTCTAGGAGGACAGGCCTAGGTTCCCGCCTCCTTGCTGCTCCTGGAATAAAGTCAGGAGGAATAAGGCTTGTATTCCTCCAAGCTCAGGGATTATTACTTATCGATAGCCTGTCTGAGGGACCAGTCAGTTCTTTCCCTTCTTGTGTGGCTGGAATAACAGCAAGGTGGATTCTAGTTTCAGTTCCCACTGACTTGCTCAAGCCTATGAAATAAAGAAGTCCATTACAAGAGAGAGGTAGAAACAGAGGATTTATTTCTATTTTAGTCTTAGTCTCACCCTACCCTTACTTCTCCCTTGATAGCACACAGGCTCTGTGCAATGGAGGTGATTTAAGACGTTACCACCTCCAGCTGCCTACCTCGCCCTGCTGCCAAAAGTTGGCAGAAGGTAACATGTCTGTGCTTCAGCTGCTCCAGTTCACGGTCTGGCTTATTAGCTTAAACTGTTGAGAAGACTAAATGTTGATTATGCATTGCCTCTAGGAAGGAAAACACCAAAGGGAGAATCTAGTTGTCTCCTTTGGTGCTTTTAAGAGAATAGGCCTGTATGTGTATTTGCTTTGACCTTTGTAAATTAGAATACCTTAACCCTGAGAAATGCAAAGTAATTTTTACTCCTACAGACCTTCAGCTGATGCTGCTGAGCTTGCTTCTCTGTGATATCACGAGAGCATAAAAGTCACTGGGGGTTGCTAAGCTCACACTGGCCTAGTAACATTAGATGTTCCCTGGACTGATGTGACTGTGTTTTATGGTTGGACTGGAAGCTCAGACATAACCTGTTACAGCTGAGAAGAGATGATAGAAATGACCAGTGGCTCATTGATTTCTCTTTGTTATTGCTCGCAGAGCATCCTCATACCCCAAACAGAGTTCTTTTGGACTAGATTTTAAGATATCATCAGCCAAGTGACATAGATAGGTGCAGTAGAAAGGAAAGAATATTTTTTTCCAGAAGGCAGCTCAGGCATAAAAGGAATAAGGAATTCACCCCAGTCACATTGAAATCTCTGGCAGAGTCCCATCAGCTAAATCCTTGCTGGGCTAAACCTTTTGATGGCCAAACAGACATACAGTGACTCTCAGTGTGCAAGTTCCTGCATTCTACTAACTGGGAAGAAAACCTCATCTTTTTGCTTTCATTTCCATTCTACAGAGATTTAATAGCTGAAAAGCTGTTGTGAGCCATCACGTTAATTAGAGTTCATTGCTTTTGCTGCAGCATGCACCAGCATAACAATAAACTCTAATCATCCAAACAAAAATCAGTCTATTTCATAAAACATAATCTCTTGCTGGTGTCCAAGGAGAGCTATCAATTCAGGGATTCAATCTGGCTCTGCCTGAAGTCAATGGCAAAGCTATTAATAATGGCAGGATCAAGTCAGTTCACTAATTTGCCAAATTCCCCATCATTAGTGTGAATTAATGAGATCCTACTGGAGCTGCCTTTTGGCTGTGGGTGAAACGGAACATGCCTGGCAGCACATCAGCATTAGAAGGGAGGCCGGGGAGGAGCAGGCGTGGTTTGGGGGGAGGGAGATGAGCAAATGGAAGACGCTTAATGCAGTCCAGATGGAAAAAATTGACCCTGACTTCACCAGTCAGGCAATGGCCATAGCCAAGCTGTTTCCTAGTGAGGAGAAAAACTAGAGAGGCTCAAGTAGCAGATGAGAAGTCAGCTCAGATAAAATAAGACAGCCATTCCCTTTGCCCCCCAAATGATCTTCTGCCCAAAACAAGAAGCAAAATGCATGTTTTTCTGCCAGTTCTCAAACTTGTTCGGTAGTTTCCTCTTCTTGCTTGCTTTAAAACTTCTAGAAGCAGGAGTGCCAGTGCATGAAGTGGAAGGTTGTGCTCATGCTTGCATCCAGCCCCATTCAGAGCTAAAAGTATAACAAAAATTTCATGAAGAAAACTGCTTCTGTGAGATTTACGGTGCCAGGGGGGTCCTATAAAGTTTGGAGAAGCATCCAAAGAGATGTCAAATGGAACTTAATTGAACTTGGCTGTCATCACTAAATAGGACACATCACTTCAAGCTTAATGGATCCTGCCAAGCCTAATAACAGATATTGTTGCTCTGTTCCTTGAGACGGTGATGGTGGTTTAACAGTCCATGAGTCACTGGGATAATAGCTATTGCTTGAAAAGAATGTGCACGGAGGAAAGGATGTTCTTGTCTGACGCATGTGTCTGCTTCTGGTGCCATCACAAAGACAATGCCAGGCTAATGCTTGAGTGTGATCTTTTAATGGTGGCAGCCCTAACAGCTTTGTAGAAGTAATTGGGTAAGTCAGAATATTTGCTTTTCTTTATTTGTTTTATTTGTACTGGCTACAGACCCAAATGCATACACCTCCATTTGGGGCTGTCAGGAAGCCTGAAATTAATAGCTCAAATTAAAGACACAAAACGCATGAAAAAAACTGTTTTTTTCATTTAGTGGTATGATGATAACAACGCAGTAGCTTTGATAACACCCTTAGCATATTCAGAAAGGACCTCCAGAGAAATCCATGTGAGCAGACCGTTCTGAGATGGGAACTCAGAACTTCCCAGTAAAATCCCAGTGGTTATTTTTGCAGACTCTGTTGGCCAGGCATTTACTGTGTTTCAGACTTCTGACCAGAAATCTCCTCCTGAGCCATGCCTTACATCAAACCAACTTCCAGCTGTGTGGGAACTGTGGGCTCCCTGAGTGGTGGATATGGAGATGACCTTTGCAGTCTCCAAAGGTAGTTCAGCCCCCTCAACAGTTACCATTAGTGACATTAGGGCCATGACCATAGTGAACTGAAAGGGAAACAGCACATTAGAATATTTCATGATGGCAAAATACCAATAAAAAATGGACTGTCATAATCCATTTCTAACTAAATACTGACTGCCTGTGCTGTGCTCAGCAAGAGCAAACCTTAATAAATATGATCCAGATCCTGCCCTTCCTCTCCCAAAAAGCAAAGGCAAGCCACCAAATCTTCAAATACTCAGTTTATTCCCTTGAAAGTACCAGAGGCTAATCTGGCATGCCGAGTATAAGTGAACACACTCTTTTCCAGTTGTCCCATAATATGTAACATTAACTGTCTTATAGTAAAAGAGTGGAGCAGGATGAAATACTTAATTGGGAGTCTCACCTATTATTTTAAGCATCTAGTCTGTACATCTGTGCCTGTACCCATTGGATTACCATTTTTTAAAGTGTTGGTCTCCCTTGTAGCAGGGAGAAAATAAAACATGTTAATTTTATCAGAATTTGAAAAGGCATCATTAAATATCCTCTATTTGCAAAAAAAAAAAAAAAAAAAAAAAAAAAAGCCTCTGCAGGTGATGTATTACACTCACAGAGATAAGAAATGCTTCCCATATACAATCCATTTACTTTGTAGTTCACTTCTAATGGGCAGTTTGGTGAAAGGTACTTTCCAACATGCATTTAAAGTGATCCATTCAAAAGATAAGTAAATTGCAGCTGTTCATTAAACCCAGCACTTCATGTTGTGCTGCAAACATATATTTAACCAGGAAACGCTACTGTAGGCTCTTACTGTGTTGTTTTTTCTTTTCCTCTGAGATCTAGAAAACGTTATGATTCATCATAATTTCCAAAAGTGTCTGAAAATTACAGGCCAACCATGATAGCAAAACACTAGGGGCTTAGGGAAGTGAATGCACCAAAGAGCATTGCAAACATTTTCCATACAGCTACTCTTGCTTGTTCCTGGTTCCTTTTGATCATTGTTTACAACATGAGCTTTCTTTAAGAGGAAACAAAGCTTTTGTACTGATGCTATTGTATAGTCCATGTTCTGTAGCAAAACTGCTAAGTTTCTAGGAAGGGTTAAAGTACAGGCCAAACACTAAAGTTCATTATAGTGGATCTTTAAGCTTGCATGCACATACACACAGAGAGCCAGAACTTATTACTGTTTTTTCAAGCGTCACGGTCTTGCCTATATAAGGTAGCACTCTAAAAGTGCAAGAGCTAATTCACACATGCAGAATTCTGCAGCCATTTTTGTTTTCAGTCCCATTTTCAGATTCATGGAAACTCCACCTCTCTGTCTCTGAATGGAGATGCTCAGCTGCCAGATAGGGCTTTTGGGCCAAACCAGTCAAATTCTTTGTATATGTCAACAAAAAGATGCCCCCTTTTGCCTTCCAGTACACAAAATTAAGCAAGAACCAGCTTTCTTAGACGTCACATAACATGTTCAGGGATATGGTGGTGAGGGAAAGGAAACATTTTTCAAGTTACTTAAACTTGAAATCTTGGCCTTCAGAATGATGGAGACCAATATTGTTCCACAAGAAGAACCAGGCACCCTGCTCTGCCTTGGAAGCAGGATGCACACTACTCAGTCTCTTTAGGATGTGTGAATCACAGCCCCTTGGCAGAAAACTGACTTTATGGCATAAATACCCTTAATGGGTGGTGCACTAGTGTTGTGTATTCCCCAGCGGAGAACTGAGATTCTGCATGGCCCATAAGCAAGTGGAGAAAAACAAGTGTGTGGGCTTTAATTAGAGTCCAGGAAGGATCTCAGCCCCCAAACACTGAAACTTCACAATTTCTTCACTATTTCTTTCACCTTCTAACAATACTAACAGCAGATATTTTTGCTTTTGTGGAGAGTCTAGTCTCTTCATCTTTCCTTCCCAAAGCACAGAGTGATGCTGCATTCTGGGACATGCAAATGCTGATTTGTCTGTGATAAGTGTGGGTTTATTCTGTGCCTGAACCCATATGCCGGGGCTTTTGTTCAGAGCTTCAGTCAAATCTGGGCATTTTATAGATCATTTAACATTCAGGAAGCTCCACATTTTTTTCATGTTGCTATGAGTTAAACCATACTTATAGTAAAGATACCTCTGAGGAAGAAGTGGGGTTTTGTCTTGTCTTATAAGCTTCTTTGTAGAGTTTTCAATATTTTTGCTTCTTGTTGAGCTTGAAATACTTTAACAATCAAAGCAAAACAAAGCCTTTCTGAGGAGATTTCAGCATTTCTGTTTCTATTTCCTGTTAAGATGAGGATATGCAGAGACACAATAAATATGGGAAGTCAGCAAGAGAAAACAAAAACCAAAACAAGCAAAAAACTCAACCAAATTCTTATGGAACCTTTAAGAGGCGCTTGGTGCCAATTCTGGGTAAAGATGGCTCCAGCCCAAAACATTACGTAGGGACTGCTCTAAATGAGGTTTTCATAAATCAGACTTTGGCTTGGGATCTATATTTCACAGCTGCCCTGTGTTACGTGTAGCTTCTATCATAGGCCAAAACAAGAACCCAAGCTCTGAACAACCCCTGGCTGGTGGGGGAAGGGTGCAAGGTCAGGTGAAGACTTCAGTTTTGTGGCTCCAATCGGGCTCTGTCAGGAGATGTCTAATAAAAGATGAAGGTCCACAATGAGTCGCTACTTTATCCAAGCTGATTCACCCATTTCCTTAATAATAATGAATCAGTGAAAAGAAAACTTGTTGTGAAGAAAGACCTTCATTTATGCTGTTCAGTCATTAATGCTGCTGTCTGGAGGACAACCTAGTGAAACTCTGCAGCCACCAATTCTGCATTACTTTCTTACTAAGAATGAATTCTTCTGTTTGAAGACATTGTGTCTGCATACATTTTACTTTTTTTACCTGAGTTTTGAATGTTTGAGTAGGTGCAGAGCTGGAGAAAACATACTACATCATATCTGGGTTGTATTTAAGCTGGCCACAATTTGCCACACATACAACTCCGTCTGAGACAGCAGCAGTGGAGATAACACAGATGAGGCAGAGCCCGCAGCTAACATTTACAGGAATAATTTGCCCTTTAAAAAATGGGATTAGCAATGCAAGGCCCAACATTAGAGAGGCATGTATGAACCCACAATGTTAGTGGCAAGGAAAATCCCTTTCGTTCATTTGTGGTTCTGAAAATCTGATGAGGTAGTTTAGGAGAACAACTGTATGATGCAAGACCAGATCTTGAGAAGTTAAGGTGGCTGGGGGAAGGGAGAAAGGGATAGCAAAGTCTTGTTCCCAGTAGCACCTTGCTGCCACATGCTTTGGCTAACAGTTTGGCCAGGGAGCTGGGAAGAGGGGGTATTTCACAGTAGCTGGAGCTGTGAGAAACTTCTTTGCCTAAGCATTTAATCATGTGAACTTCAACTACCATTGGGGTTTTGCTGTAAATTTCAAGTAAGTTGGTTGATAGGTTCACTGTGATCTGCTAAGTCTGGCTGATGGTTCTGTGGTTTTTGTGGGAAGTCACTGAGTTTTGGTCTGAACAACATGGAAGGTACATCACAAGGAGAGTCCAGGTGAGGAAGAAAGAAGAGAAAGAAAAGATGACTCTCAGTTACCCCTTGCTCGTATTGAAGAGATTTACACTGCTTTGCCCCATTTTGCTTTCCAGCTACCAACTTAGCCCTAATTACTGCATCTTTTGTACGCCCACTGGGTTTTTGAGTAAACACTTTGTTCTCCACCAAAGTCCATCAGAAGTCCTAGTCCTACTGGTTACTACTATATGGAGAAAAATCACTTGAGGAACAGTGAAGAAGGAAAAACATAGACTGGAGTCAAAAGACTTCCTTTGGTTCCAATAAACCATGATTACTATGAGACCTCGTGCCAATTAAAACATCAGGTAAAGTATCAGCCACACCTGAGCTGGAGGGATATAATGTTATTAACAATATTTATGCAACCATCATCTGTAGATCATGTTTAGTTTCTTTAAAGCTGTTTGCTAGTCTGCTCAGTTCAGGATAAACTGTAAAAACTTTGGCTCCATAAATGCCAGCACTAGGCGATAAGCAGACTGAACTCCACTCAGTCACATATACAGTACCTTCAATCCATTCACATTATGGGCCAGGTCTGCTCCTGCATGTTTGCATCTGTAATTGATTGTGGGAGCTATTAATCACAGGTGCGTGTGATAATGTTTAGACATCTCTTTGATTCAAGGATGCTATTAAGGAATTAGACTGTAGTAGGGTAAGAGTTTGTCTCTGCAATTAATTGCTTCTGGGGTTTTGCAATCCATGATCAAGTAGTAGCGCAAAAATCAAAGACTGACTTAAAAAGAACAAACAACCCAACAACAACCACCACCCCAACTTCAGTTACACATTCTATTCATAGACTACATATTGATGACTGATTATTTTTGGTTTATATGTACAATTTGTGAAACAAATCCTCAGTGTCTGTTTCAGTTTCTGAGTGTTGCTGCTCGAGCTTGTAAAAGATATGATCAAAAATCAATAAGGTAAGTAGAAGGACTCTGCCTCACGGTACCTAATTAGATCTGCCTCCAAGTTACACTTCAACAAGGACTTGAAGAGTGACTTCACTAACTACTAGCTTTGGTCCTGTTGTGATTAGGATCCTGACAAGATCAGAATTACCCGATCCTATTCAAATTCACCATAAATTTGGGCTCCTGTTGTAATCAGAAGACATTCCTGTAGGTCTGGGAATTTCTCATTTCTGAAGAGCTGGTATTAAGGATGTTTGGGCTGAATCAGTTGTTGGGTAGGAAGCTAGGTGAAGAAAATGACAGAAGAAAACATTGTTGAGTCTTTAGGCGTGACTTTTCATCTGGAGTTAGTCTCCAAGAACAGGCTGGGAGATACTTTGGTTGTAAATGAGAGGTAAAACAAAAGTCTTTTCCAGGTGCACTTGGTTATTTAAAGAGCTTCTGATGTTTGACCTGTGAAAGTATTAAATGCATTAAGCCAAGATGATTCTAATTCAGCCAATTACTTTTCACTTACCCCAAACTCCACCCTGTTATTTAAAGTGACTTTTCAAACTGGAAGGTCTTTGGGGCAGGAGCTTGCAGTGATACTAGGAACAAATTTAATATTAGTTTTCTCACATCCTGTGCTGATTCTTATACAAGGTTGCTGTCATGAACAAACTATTACCTTCCATCCCAGAAATACATGCATCCCAGCCAAAGATGAAATAATTTGGGTTTTTTTTTTTTCAGAGTTCATTGAAATCAATCCTAACAAGTAGTAAGTTGTTGTTCTTGCTATGGGAAATGATCTTGCATTTTGAATGCCTTCTTCTTCCCTCTGGGGACATTGCCATCAAGGTGACTGTACCTGCTTCAGCGCCAGATTACGAGCAGTGGAGAAAATGGAACAAAACAGAGGTTTTCAAATTCCATTCTGATGTCTAGCTGCCAAGGAGGCCTGCCGTGCTCAATTCAAGGGCTAATCCATGACCATCACTCTACTTCAATGATTGCAGAACATTAATGAGTCTGTTTCCTTATTACAGAGCTCAAAATAAGAGCATTGGCATTCCGATTTAGCAGGGAACTTTTAAAGTCTTAGCCCAAGGATTGTAAGAGGAATGGATTTTTTTTTTTTTTAATTAACTTTGCATTCAAAACTTGTGTTAAACCATCTGTTCTCATGCAAGGGGTGAGGGAGGGGGACGCTAGCCACAGATTTTCATCAGCGAGCTGTTAAATTAGTCCCTTTACTTCACAGGGCTTGTTTTATTCAATCTGCCTTTATTAAGAACACAGGTTTGATTCTGCAAGGAACAAATTCTTCTGGTTCTTTAAGGAAAATGGTTTTAAGCAGGGTTTTATTAGGTTGCATTACTGGATAAGCGATACAACATGTTACCAGCGTGAATCATCTGATTTAGAGTGACAAGAAAGGAACTTAAAAAATACCCAGAGCCAAAACATTGGCTGGCAAGGGCTAACAGGGCCAGATTTGATATACTTTTGCAAAGTTTTTCTGTTGCAATTGGTAGTAACCGTCTAGGGCTTTTAGATATTTTGACTAAGTCTCTTTACCATCCCTAAATTAAGAAGCAGAGAAATTAGGGCCAGGCTGTAAGTCTTCTAACCAGACTGAATAGTCACAGTGAAGTCAGCAGGGCTGCTGATGGAATGAAGCATGATCTGGGAGGAGGTCTAGCACTATTTCACCCTAGGAGGAAAGAGACATACGTAGGTCATCTTGCCTTCACAGCCAGGACTGTGCCTTACAGCATGCTGCTTTTCTTTCCCTGTGTCAGTCCTCCTAGCAGAGCTTCTGTGAGCTCCCTGAGCTTGTCTGTGAGCAAACAGGCGTTTACAAATCTCTGCCTTTCGAATGATGCAGCCTTCAGCCAGACCAGGTCAGCATAACATACCTGAGAGGCATGACCTGAAAATCCTCAGCCCGTTTCCGTTGTCTGCATTCAGATCCTTTTTGCTTTCTACACTCAAGTATTCTGTTGAGTGATCTGGCACATAGCAGGAAAGAGGCACAGAGAATATTGATAGAAACAGAAATGTGATTTCTTAACGAGAAACAATAGGAGAAACCTGACTCTAAGTCATATATTCAGCTATCATGAGGTCAAAGTGCACCTTCTTTCTGCTAGCTGAGAGTACCTCTTGCATTGAAGACAGAATGAAAGTGGTATGTGAAGATCTGCAGGTTGAAAGATATCTCAGGTAACTCAAAAAGGGAAACTGAATATTTTCACTGAAAATGTTATAAGAAAATATAACAGTTTCACTTGCCAAACTTGATAGCTTTCAGTCTGAGGATATGTCTCTCTCAGTCATGTTGACAGATCTCTATCAGTATTAGGTTTTAACCTAGAATTAGTTCCTTTCCTATATTGAGGTCCTGAGACTGAAATGAGCTTTAAACCTGAAATAAACTTCTAAAAGAAGATGTCCTGAAATAGATGACTAGAATTGCTAAACCAAAATTCCAAGCTATCCAAGTTTTTAGGATGTAGCAAACCTCCCTGTTGAATTTTTAAGCTGTGCTCTAGACTGTATTGAAAACCCCCATCCCACAATAACACCTATATAGTTTCAGTCTTCTGACCAAACTGAGCTATGAAAGTAGAAGGAAGATGGCTCCCTAGACAACAATTTATAGTCTTAGTGCTATTCTTTCCAGCAGATTTTGCCCAGTTAGTAGCCCCTACCTGTCCCAACTAAGACTTACTGCCAAGAGCAAGTACTACAGACTGCTCTAGCTGTAAAGAAAACTCCATAAATGCATTGTCCCTCCTTTAACTGCAATGAGAAGGATAAAAGGAGAAACAAGTTTTGTGATAAGACTGTCCTTTCGGGATGCAATCATGAATGTTCATACCAGTAACAAGTGTCACTTGTTTAATCCTCTCATAACCTATTCCCACTTTAAGACTTGGATTTTATTTATGAAACCAGACCATGGGCAACGTATCCTGAATTTATCACTGAATTTATGTTGGCATTTGGGGGTAAAAAAAAGTCTTAGTATATTCTCCTAGGTATTTGGAGAACTCACTGAATAAATTGGTTCAAATTAAATCAAATATGGCACTTTTAAAACTCTTCATTTCACATTCCTGTAGAGAAAAGAGCATCCTCAGAGTGAGCTTTTTATACTGATTTACGTACAGAAGATGACATGTGTATATTTCAGACTCTACAAGAGAAAAAAAAAAAAAAATATGTGTGTGTGTGGAAATGCCGGGGAGCTCCCTTTTGGTTCTCCACAGGGCTTGGATATTAATTTTGAGCTCAGGAAATCAGTTTTCTTACCATGCAGTGAATGATTGTGCTCTCGGTTTCATGACTAACCATCTAGCTTTCCTTTTTGGTGGGTGCTTAGTCATTTGGGATGCTTGAGTCTTCTGCATCCTTTCCCTCTGAGGGAACAGAAGAATCACATTACTGCATGCTGCAGTCCGTCTGTGCCAGCAGGCCAGGAGTGGCTTGGGAATGACAGTTTTGCCTTGCACACTGTTATTAAAGGAATGATGACTACTAATTCTGAGAAGTCCTGGACATTTGACCACGCTTGGGAATGACTCTCCACCAATTTTCTTCAGAGTGTGTTGACCAATTCGGCACAGAGAAAAATCCTTAGTGCAGCAGAACTGAGCACCTTTAGTCTGAAATGGCAGGTTTGACTAGAATGTTTATTTTGGTAGCTATGGGATTTCAGGGAATTTGATGAGGTAGGGATCCTGTGTAAGACCACAAATCTATTAAAAGTGCTGCTCCATTAGCCTCTTTCTCTGCCCCATCCATATCCAATGCAATCTCCCTGTTACAATATATAATAGTGAAGGCTATGAACCCCCTGATTTTTTAAAATATCTATTTGCAAGGAATTTGAACCTTGCTACAAATAAACCATAAAAATGGCATTAATAAACACCGGAAAGCAGTAATGATGTGTTACTGCCATAGGAGGGCCAGTTAAACAAGTTAAAGGCTGACACAGTTTTCCAGATGCAGTGTTGCGCAATGTGCTTGTTTACCTGGATCATTTACTCTTTCCCTTTCCCTCCTTAGACACACACATGGGAGTAGCAAAGGAGAACACTGAAGTGGACTCAGAAATGCCAAACATAGGTTATGATCTCCCTCCCCTACAGGCTTATCTGTAAGATCACATCTGTAAACACCTTTTACTTGTAAAACCTTTTCCAACCACAAAAAATTATCATCTTTTGATGAATAACTTCTGATATTTGAAAATGAGGATACTTGTATCTCACCTAGAGTTCTAATCCCCTTGGTTTATCCTCTTTGTACATACATATTCAGTTTATTTCTCCATTCTAGGTCTCATTCCTGTACCTTTCCCATGAATCATGAGACTTGAAAATAAGTTTTTCTCTCCTTGACTATCCAGAACTCTTCCATTCCTCTTCCCACTGAGTCATTTTAGCCCTTAAAATTTTACCTTGGAAGCTCTCTCTTCATTTTATGGTAATGACTTCTCTTTACTTGTGTAATATAGGCCAATGCTGAAGGTTAGGAATATCCTTAGAAATGCAGTTGGAATTAGGAATAAAGTTTAGGATGCCCAAAGAGGACAACAGCAGGGCTAGGAGTTATGTCTGATTTATCTGATAATTCTTACTAATGTCAATTCCTATGGTGCTCTGAAATCGTCTACTCAGATGAGTATTCTGTGACTATGCCCTGAATTTGCTCTGTGTTTAAGAAAAAGATCCTACAGGGTGCTAAAATCATACAGATGGATTCAAGCTAAACTAATGTTCAACATTTTTTTGAAAAATCTAAAATCTATATACTTCCTTTTTTAGAAAGCTTTGTCATCCTACTAATGTGTAAGTGACAGAAACACTAAATGAATACTGCAGGAGTAAAGAAATTGAATTGGTTCATCAGCAATGGACTTACCCTGGCTGTCACCTCACACACTTATAAAAAGACCCTGGAGACCCTCAGTTAGATTCAGATCCATCCACACTTTCATATCTTGCTGGTTTCAATGAAATGAGGATAATTTAGAAAATTACAATTATATTTTAACACATCAAAGATGCATATATGAAGTTGAACTAATTGCAGTGAGGAATTTTGACCTATTTTCTTTGAAGTCTTACAAAAAATTAATTAGGTGTGCCAATCCCATCTGCACAGGACAAGTTCAAGATTCCTGACAACACTATTGCTGCCAATTTATGATTTTGTTATAGCCACCAAATAAATTAATTTTTTTTCCAGGATCAGGCAATTATTCATACAGGGGATAGGAGTCCAAATAATGAGTATCTCTGACTTCTCTCCTGATGATTACCTGAATCCAAGTATTCCTTTCTGCTAGTTGCAGTCTTGCTTTGTGTTTTCTCCTAGTGAAAACTGAAGGTCTTGAGGTGGATGTAGATCAGCGTCTCAGCACAGATTTATTTATTACTTACTGGTTAGGATCACAGAAGACTTCCCTCCAATGAAATAGTGTTTAAGAATATACTATAGCTTACACGATGCACTTGGTACCTGGGTGACAAATGTTAGCCTTCCCTTCACAGACTCAAACATAAATGTGCTGAAAATCATGGGTGATCCTCTGCTTGGTGGCCCTGACACCTCTATGTGAAAAAATGGGCAGGAAGCTGAGACGGGAAGAAGAGCAATGAGATCATCAGTGTGTTTGTAGCATGGCTGACTTCTTTCTTGTGGATTTGAAAGGAGATTGACTTTATCAATCTGAACTATGTTCTCTGCTTTCTTAGATGGTAGTCATTGAATATAGGAGTAATACTATGCTATTCAGTTTCTGAGTCCATCTTCCCTGTGCTTTTATGCCAGCTATCTTTGGAGTTGTCTTTCCTCCCTTCCCCAGTTCTTACCTTATCCTTAATCTTAGGAGCAAAATCAAGCTTCAGCCCAGAAACTGCCTCCTTTCTATTGAGGCAGTGTGGAAGCAGGAAAGGAGAGCAGACAGTTTCAGATGCAATGACCTATCTGGGTTGTAATTGGCCATATCACCACAGTGGCTTCATTCTTTGGCATCATAGGTATGCAGAAAGGCAAGAGACATGGCCTAAATCTTAGCTCACATTTGTACCAGGAGAAGATTGGCCTTTAGTCATGAGCACAAACCATTACTGTTACACGACTACAAATTGTGGTCCAGTTAGAGAAAGGCTGTATTTCCCTCTCTGTTTCTACTTGGTCAAAAAGTCCATGAACCTTGCTCCTCTCATTTCCTTCTTCACCTTTCTTGTCTTCATTCCCTTAGGGTCCTAGCTTCTACTGACTGACCTTTACAAATGCAACAACAATAATTATCCTATAATTAGACACTCTAAGTCACGTTGTTGTTAAAGCTGTCAGTGTGGGAAGGAAGCAAGCAATGCTTAGGGTAAGAGTTTAAGACTTCTTCTTCATTGTATCACCAGATGTATTTGTGCCAAGTCCTTGGCATTTCATTAAGTGGTTGTTGGGGTTCCCTTCTAATTGCGTCTCATAAGTTAGTGATTGCTGTTCATGACTCAGTGGTTGTCTGTCTTCAGACCACACAGATAGAGAGTAAAGGACATTCAAGGTTTCAGCAGATTTCAAGTTGCTGCTGCCATTATGGCCATTGACAAATTAAACCATCCAAGCTCATCATGCCATCCATATGGCATTAGAGGTGCACCTCAGTCTTCTGGTTTTCATCCCAAAGCCTGGAATGCAAAGGTTTGATTCTGGCAGGTGGCAAATATGTGCAGCTTGTGTGAAATCCAAATACCTGGCAAATACTTCTTGGCATTACTAATACCTCTGAAACCATAATTTTCACTGTCCCATCAAAACAGGTGAGACATTGAGACATTCTTATAGAAGTGTCCCAGCTATGACAAGGTTTGGAAGAACAGCCCTGGATTAAAGACATAGCGCTCGTCTTATCCACCCTTCGTGACATGGGCACTCCACTTAAATTTCTTAGCAAGACATTGCGTATATATGTAAATAAATATGTGAATTCCTTACAGTTGGAATTAGCAGTATTTTCACATTTTCCTTTTTTTCCTTGTCTTTAGTGTCCTCTGTGGTCAGCTGTCGCAGTGTAACAAGTCCCTCAGCCACCTCTCTGATTTGAGATGTGTAGCAGGACTTCTCTGCCCACTCACCCCATGGCTCTTTCTTCTTCCTCCATTTGCCTTGTAAAAAAAGTTGATTCTTTTTTTACCCCCAGCTTAATTTTCCCTGGGCACAGTACCTCAAGCGGTGTCTGCAGAAATACACGGGATGGAATATCTGACCTTATCTCTTTGTTGTCCACATTTCAGTGTGTTGCTGCTTGGATTGGTTATCCAAACCTCACAGTAAAAATATTGCTAATAAAATCACACATTCATATAATACTTTGCCTCAGTACCAAATTTCTCCTGGCTCTTACTTATGCTTGCATTATTGATAAGCATCAGGCAAAAGAAGGGTCCCTAGGTTAAATCTATATTGCTTTGAATTTCCCTTCTATGCTTAACATCAGACGCCACCAACACATCTTGAACTGATTTAAGGCCCTGGGGTGTTACTCAGTGCCATTCAAAACACAGCAAGCCACTTTCCGTGTGCTGGGGCCACTAGGGCTCGTTAGAATGGCATTTTTAATAAAACTTAAGTGTAACTACAACATTTTGCGGCTCCGCTCTCCAGATAAACCACTACGTACGTCATTCCTCACTTCACCTCCCCATTTACACACCCACTAGACTTTTGACCAGCCGGCCAAATTCATTATGGGTGTAAATCTATTGCAATCAATAACATTCCTTCTGCTTGACACTTATTGTGGGCAAAAGTTTCCATAGGGTTGTTTGCGTGCATGTCTTTTTTTTTAACTTCCTATAACAAATTAAGTCTTGAAACAAAGCCCTGGATGCTATTATTCAGGTGAGGCAGTGCCGGAGCATTAAAAACATTTTGTTTTCAGATGCAGCTGTTCTATGTTAGAGTTGTTTTCTGGTCCAGAAAAGGCTGAGCTGTTAATAATGCTTGAAGATTTTCCTTTTATTTGACTAAAATAAAAAAAATACACGTATCCAGTGCAATTTCTTCTAGACAAGAATATCTCCAGGGTTCACAAAAGAACCCTCTGGTGCTAGCTAGGATATGACAGGCAAAAAAAGCATAAAGCCTATGCCGATGGATTAACTCATTATCCGTGTTACTGGCCAAAATCAAATTCTGAAAAGATCATCTACAACTCACACAGACAATCCTAACCAGCTAAGTCAGGACAGTGTTTCTTGGGACCTTTCTCCATGGGAATTGGAGGGGAACTGGACAGGAATGACCCCACCAGGAACTGCAGTTGCTGGAGCAGGATCCTTTTCAGCAGAAAGTTTTGCATTGTTTTTTGCAGATGGTAAAGCTCTGCATCTCCTCTGTAGGTTTACTCCTCTGATGATGCCCCTTAATGAAGCCTGTTTTGCTTCTGCTTTTAGTTTTCTGGCCTTGTTATTAAACTCTGTGTGTCACACGTGGGACAAAAGAATCAATACATGGATTCCTTGGAAGTGAATCACCATGGACCCTGTCAGATTCAGATAAATAGTCTGAATCACACTTTCTTCACCTCTCTAGACTCCCATTTCAAACACTCTCTACAGCCTTCAGAGGAAAAAATACTGCTATTCCGAAAGACTTATGCTGAGATATTTTTCATACAAGTCACTGTCTTATGCTTCCTAATGGGTTCTTTTTACCTTCATCAATTCCTGGCAGATTCTGCGTAGTTTTGTTTTTTGGCAAGGACTGTATCTTTGTGTATAGATAGCTACATACATACAGCTCCTAGCAGAGTTTTAAGTATTACAGTAATAAATATATAGGACTGATTATGTGGTGAATGTGCTGTTCCCACCTCTTTTCCACCACAAGCCTCTCCTCTGTTCAGTGGCTCTCCGCACTGCTATGCCACAGCTGACAGGGAAGGGAGGTGTAAACTCCTGCGTGGCAGAGCATGCACCGAGTCAACAGCCAGCACCATTGCTCCCAGCTTACACAGTCACCACGCGATGCTGTTTAATACCAGACCAATGAGGTGAATAAAACCTACAAAAGTTTATGGTGTGTAAATTACTGTTGCACCCTGCCCTCTGCCTCCGCGCTGAACTGCCTGCACCAGAGATGTATAAATGAAAACAGTCCCTTTCTATGCGATGGCAGAAAGACTTCCAGGAGCTGGAGAAATTACTGGGCAGTTATACTGGGATGAAAAGCAGGAGAAAATGTCCCAGGCAGTTCTGGCTCTTGACATCTCATCCTCTGAACATCCCATTCCCAAGCACCTTCAGAAAGAGACTGTGCTGGAGAGCCTCAGCTCAAGGCCACAAGTCTCCTGCCAAAGCCTCAGCACCAAGTGCCATAGGAGTGAGCAAAACATTAGCCTTTGAGAGCGAGAAAGGAGGCAAAGCAGTGAACAGAGGCAACAAACAGCTAATTCAGGGCTTTGAGCAGAGTATAGAGGTGAGGAAACCAAAGGCACTTTGGAGGAGGGCTCTGCTGGAGGCTGTGCCCCACAAGGACTGTTGTTTTGCCTCTTCTTGGCTTTCAAAAATGTCACTGTTGTGTAATCTGAATAGCTGCTGGCCATCCCGTATCTTACATATTTAAGAAGACTGGAAAATTCTGTTTCAGAGTATCTAAAACTACTGAGGAAACATGCCATTGTAGACAGGCATCTACAATTCAGCTCAACACATTAGAAGCACTGGCAGCTGCCGTGTTATCTTTGGAGCCATTGCACAGTCTGTCAAATTGAAAACACGACAAAACATTTTGAGTAAATGCTGAAACTTTTATGATCTCTTGGGGAAAAAAAGAAGTTTCAGATAGTGTAATCTGATGAGTGTGGTACAGATGAAGAGATAGACAATGCCTGTTAGAAGATGCATATGCATGTTATAAAATGAGAGGATATATCTGGCTCCATGCTTACAAGATCTGCAAGCACAGATTCCTTTAACTATTCAAAATCCTGTTGCTGTAAGTAGGACTTGAGCAACAGACAGAGGTGCTTTCTGAAGCAGCTGCTGGTACTCTATGTGTTTGGAAGAAGCATATCTTTTCAAAGGCTGGTGTTGACCCTGGGTGGTCGATCTGCTTTTAGCAGATGATTGGCTTTGTATATATCATTTCACTTCCTGTGCCTCAGTTTCTCTGTTTGTAAGACAGATAGTAAAATCACTTGCATCATCAAGTGCTTTGGTACTGAAAAAATGTTCTATCTAGGAAAAGGTTTTGCTGTTCTCATATTTCCGGATATGTAATAGGCCACTGCAAGTTTAAGAAAGCTTTCGGAGGTGTTAGTTAAAAATATTTAATGATATTAAAAAAAAAAAGTAACTCAGAAACATCCAGGGGCTATGTTCTAAAACCAAAAGAATACATAGCTATAGTAAGTAGCAACCTTTCCAATACTCACTGTAGTGTGGTATTTCAAGAGCTACAGTTAGGGCTGGTCCTGCTGAATCCAAGGGAATTGTAAGTGCTCAGAATGTTTCAGAATCAGGCCCAGACCTCTTATTTCAGTGCGAAGGGAAGGAGTGACTCCCAGTATCGTATCAGCTCCTGCAGATGTGGTCTATTTAATGATGACTGTGTGCAAATGCACGTCTCGCACACAATCAAACAGTTGTTCTGCTGAAACTGGGCAAAGGCAGAGAAACATCAAGTTAAAGGTCATCTCTGAATCTCTCATTTTCCTCCTCTGTTCTGCCTTCCCCAGAGCCCATGATTTTGTCTCAAGACTTTCTGGGAATCATGCTGGCCCTGTGCTCCTGCCAGCGCTCTGGCTGCATTTCCCTTATAAGCAAAGAGGTTCTCATGCAGACACACTTTGCACAGTCAATTAGTAAAGTAATTGAGTCCTCTTTGGGATGAAAGGTGTAATACACACACAAGATTATTCACCATTTTCATTACATACCATATCCAGGAAGCTGCAGGAATGCAATGCATCTAGACACTTCATGGTGAGGTAACTCTGAATGACCTGCTTTTCCTCATTTACATCTGACTCAGTATCATTTGAATACTGTGCTTTATGTGTGATATTGCCTTATTACTTTTACAACACCCAGAAGACGACTAGAAGAGCCAGCAGGTCTCTGCCCTCAAGAGTTTGTTTTATCTGGGAGAAAATGAGTGGAAGGTAATACACAATAGGGAGGAGATGGGTGGAGAACTTGAGGTGGTTGGACTGCAGTATAATCATTATTATTAAAGTCCTTATGGATATCATGGGAGAAATTAGTCTTAGGTAAGGATTTGAATGGAATGAGACTAGCTGCTTAGCAGGCCAGAACTGGGAGGCTGTTTAAGCAGAGAAGGGTGGTGTAGGGAAAAGACTGGATACCCATACATATACATATATATGTACACTTATATATGGCTATATACAAATTATATGTATAAGGTTATATAGAAGATGATACCACCCAACCCAGTCTGTAAAGACAGAGCTAAAATGGATGTCACACCTTCTTTTTGGAAACATCCCATCAAATCTCATCTTCTTGAGACTGTTCGTAAATTTTTAGGATCAGTTTTTCAGAGGAACTTGTTCTGTTGGGCAAAAAGTGGCAGTTTCTACATGTCACATAGTTTTGAAAACCTGCCTCTCAAATGCTTGTGCTTCAGGACACGTGGAGGTTGCCTGTGTGGTGGAAAATGAGGAATTGTTTTCCTGTCTGTATTAGATGTTTTGCTTTGGTATCCTCATCATCCTTAAAAAGTGGCAGTTAAAAATACTGGGCTACTGAACCACGTGAATCCTCTGCCACCACAGTGCACGACGTCCAACACTAAAGCTCTCTCTTGTGGTCGTGATATGCAAATACATGTACTTTAATTATTAGAGGCAAACGTGGTTCGTAAACTACTTCAGCAAAACACAAAACTCGTGAGGAGTTGAGAAATCATGTCTTAATTTTATATTAGCTAAGCTGACAGTTTCTATTGCTAATTCTAAATGGAGGATGTTTATTATGGAAATTACTGGCACCTATTACTCTTCTAATACCAAATCTGTTGCTTGGAAAACTCCCTCCTTTTAAATGACAGGTTGTATTTTTCACATCTGTCACTAAACTGTTAAAAAGGCCTATTCAGGTGCTTATAATCACAGCCTTCCCACTGTGCTTGGATATCCAGCTTCCACTTACAAGGGTAATTTTGCCGTGGCTAGTTTTGCTTTCCCTTGCTGAAAACTCATTTGCATTTGTGTGCTGAGCCTCTGCAGCCACGAGGGCCAGGAGAGCCTGGGAATGGCAAGAAAGTGCTGTACGGCATGATGAATATGGAAAACAACTGGACACCCATTAGTTTTGCAAAAGCAGAACATGTTCCCTGCAGATGAAAGCTGATTCATGCGGCATTTTTTTGACAGCAAGCACTGTCTCTGCTGATTAAGAAATTGTCTGATCAGATAGTGAAAGTCGCGGCGAGCTGCCGTGTCATCTCCTGATGGTGCCAATGCTTTGTGCCGCTGGGAATCCAGGCTCATCTGAATGGCTTTGTTCTGGCATCAAGCTGGGTTTGCGTTCGGTCTTCCCCTGGCCAGAGGGTAACTATGAACCAAACTTTACGAACAAATCTGGATTAGTTTACAGATGCTCCCTGAATGCCTTGAGGTGGTCAGAAGGACTCTGGCAGCTGGGAAGCAGGGGCTTCAGAGGTGGTGTCAGAGGTGAAAGTATTGAGCTACCCTCTGGTCTGAGCGGTGTCGGTCTTATCGGTGGGGACTGCACGGCATGGCAGCAAAGGCTATCTGCCAGCCCGTGGTAGGAAATGTCTTGCTTGGCCAACGTCCGTTTCGAGCAGTGCTAAGGCGCTGCTGGATTTGCTTTTATTCCTGATGATAAGAAAAATGAAAGGCGGGGGGGGTGGGGGGTGGGGAGGGGGGGGGGTGGAAATCTTCCAAAGAGACTGAGCCATGAAGGAGATGTAAATGTCTCCTTTCAGTAACGCGGCAGAGAGGATGTTGTAGCTGGGGATGAGCTAGGAGATCTGAAGAAGTTTGTGCGCCCAATCAAAGGTGCAAGGAAAAGGGCAGAAAGTGGCTTGGGGGACAGGGGTTTGGATGAGGGTCGAGCACTGGGGCTGGATGGGGGGAAGCGGGGGATGCATTTCTTGGCTGTTCGGCTCCAAAACGTGCCAGCCAAGTGTCTTCACCCCTTTCCCAGGTCCCTGCTACAAGTCACCCCATTGACTGCAGTGACTGGTATAAAAAGCTGTGCACCCCAAACAGAGCCAAGTCCCAGGCCAAGCAGCCTCTGTGATAACATTTTTTTACCCTTCCATTTAACAGAAGAAAACTTCCACCTTTGTGATGCATTCAAACACAAGTCTCTTTCCTTCTGAACTTATAATTGATTACATGAAATTACATTAATATTATAAACCCAGCAGCTCTCCAACAGAAAATTTTATGGGAAGTTTTGAAAGCCTAAAACTCCTTGTATTCTGTGGAATTTAGGAAAAAAAATTAATGCTTTCAATATTTCAAAAAGTTTTCTGAGATTTGGAATGCCATGGACTTACTACTTCATCTTCTTTTGTCCTTTTTATTATTCCACATCACAAAATGGATGGTGTTTAGATAATTTCCCTTTTCCTGTTTCATGTTTGGTAAATGTTCTAAACTTGGCCAATTTCAGAAAGTTAGAGAGGGGCCAAGTAAATAAAATGTCAATAAATAAATAAGATTATTTTCTTTCCTGATATTGGAAATGCAAAAAAAATTGTGAAGGTTAGATTTTGACAAAGAAAACCCAGATCTTCTGATGATATTTTAGCTGTTTTCCAATAGGTCATTTTAAATAGAAATAAAAGCATTTTAAGTGGTGAATTTCAACCAGCTCTAATTACCTAAGCTATGGAGGGGTCACTTACCCAATAACAGAGTTGATTTTTTTTTTTTTTAAATGCAAATCCAGGACTTGAGTCAAGATGGCAGGGTCAGGCTACAGTTTGTCTTACTGCAAAGCTGGTTATTAAAACTCATTTGATTTTGAACGAGGCTTTTATTTTCCTCATTGTTTTGAAAGAAACAATAAATTTTCCTGGGCAATTACAAAAAGACAATTCTAAAGGACTGGAAGAACAAGTCTGTTGAATGAATCCAGGCATACCTGTGACTGCTTGGAATTGCTCCTGCTTTGGTAGAAAGGAACAATTTAAAAGATCGACATGCTTGCAGGGCTTCATCCCCTGAATCATTGGCTGCTTTTAATGACAACTAACAGTTAAATTGAGCTACAGAGTGCTTATTAAGAGTGAGGGAGCACTGAGCCTCTGCCAGGACTGGATCCTTTGTCTTGTGTTGATGCAAAATGCAGCATAGATTATTGGGAATGGCTTAACATGCAGAAGCATGATAGCGGGGTTACAAAAACAAAGCTAACAGGCATGCAAAAGGAAAACTGGGAATGCTGCTGACTTCTTTTAAAAATTAAAGCAGAATCAAGGGCTTTCCTGATGAAGTTTCTTTAGAAGTTAATTTACCAAAACATTCAGTTAAGAAATGTGAAAAAACATGATCATCCCCCATTATTGTGACAGGTTTTTTTCCCAGAGCTACAAGTTAAAATCCTCAAAACAAAACTTGCCAAGAAAGCATCACACACAACACCGACAGAGTCCCTTCAAAACCCACGAACACTAGTGGACAGTCCTATTTATCGGCTCTATTATCCTCTGTGGACTTCAGACCAAGTTCTCCAATTTAAGGTGGTGATTTTCAGGAGGCAAGGAAAAATGGCCTTTGGACTTCTCAAACGGCAAAACATGTTTGCGAGCTGGTTGGGTCTGTGCTGCTCTGTCTTGCTGCTGCAACCACGTAAGAGTTGCTTTGGAGAACTATGGCTGAGACTGGCAGGCACAGAGTAGTCGGAACTCAGCACAGCTGACAGTGTTTGGAAAGAAATTCTGCTGAAAAGCTTCAAAACTGAACCAGCACCCACCCTGAGCATGGAGAAATGGGCAAGTTTATCTACTGTTATGGGGTAAATGTGTTCTTGTCCTGATCTGTAGCTGGGAAGTCAAATGGACCTACCTTTCAGTCCTCTTCCTGCAGTCACTCTTTTAATGACAAATATATGCTCTGAAAAAAAAAACCCACCCAAACCAAAACAAAACAAAGGAAAATCAAATCAGAAATCAAAACATGCTATTATAATAAAACCAGTTATCATCTATTTGTAAATATGCTTTTATGTCCTTGCTTAGAACATTTTTTGTTCACAATAGCAGCAAATCTCAAACCACAGAGATCTGATTTTAACAGGAAGCAAGTGATTCTTTTATTAAGGTCTGAAAATTTTTTAAGTTGTCCGAAGACCTACTGTATAATTCTCCTGGTGTTGTTTTAACTTGGAGCTGAAAATGGAAATGATTATGAATGGCTGAGTTAACAGAGTTTACAAAGAGATTATTATAGCAATTATTAATGTATATATTCAGCCAGACGTGTTTGAATAGGAGACCTGGTTTTTCTTCTTTGTCCTGTAACACCCCATGAACAACTCATACGTGTTGGTGGATCACCGTGCTTGCTCAGAAGAACACATAGTTCATATTGAAAAACAAGCCCCTGTGTTTTGCCAGAAATGAAAGAAACTGCAAACGAACAGCTCTAAAGTTGAGGAAAGGTGATCTAAATTTACCAGTAACACTGTCTTCATAACTGTTGACTTTTGAAAGTATGAGGGGAATGAAAGGGAACATTTCCTTGGTTTCATTCCCTGGTGTCATTCCTCATCATAATGTAATTTAAGCGCTGCATTTTATATTGTTGCTTTGCAGGTTGCCTGTTTTTAAAGGTACACTGTCACATAAAATCAAACAATGCTTTACCTCTGCAATGAATAACACTTCCAACTACTAAAACTGATTGTTAAAATGTCATGTTAGTTCATTCCATAAATCACTACTGAAATCCTGACCTTACTGAAATCAATGGAGGTTTGCCACCAGCTCCCATGGGGCCAGAATTTAGCCTCCAGGCTTGATGAATATCCAGGGTGAACAATATCTCCAATTACTTTCTTAGGTTGGGCAAGTGCATTCCTTGTTCCATTCCTTTTCTGCTTTCATAGTCCCTCACATCTTCAACAGGGCACTTGGGCTGCTGGGCTGTCAGTGTGATGAACTGCCAAGAGGCAGTCTGATACATAGGTGGTGAGGAGCTTCATCCTGCAAACACTTCAGCACATACAAAGCTTTATCATATAGGTGATTCCACTGGAGCCATAGGCCAGCTTTGTCATAAGTGACATAGCTGTGGATGAGGCTATTAGCCCTTTTACACTATGTGTCAGATGCAGAAACAAAGCACAAAATGTTTTCTCTTTTCATTTACTAAGGGAGTGAGTAATAAGCTTGGTACTTATTTATGTTGCCTTAGACAATGAAGGGAAAATATTTTGCTCTTTGTTTTTGCCCAAGTCATTCTAATTGCCTCCTGGAAAGTCCACTTCATAAAAGGAAAACACATTTGAAAATGTAGCTGGGAAGTTCATCACTTATAGA
This sequence comes from Pelecanus crispus, assembly GCF_030463565.1. NCBI lineage: Eukaryota > Metazoa > Chordata > Aves > Pelecaniformes > Pelecanidae > Pelecanus > Pelecanus crispus. The sequence continues at coordinate 11,205,774 of NC_134650.1, read as the reverse complement.
TTGAAAAAGCAGCATTTGTTCCTCTAATCAAGCTTTCCAGGGTTGATGTGTTCACTACAGTATGTTTACTCACGCTTCACCTAATTTAGACTTAAATAGCAATCATATGTCTATTTAAGACCATTATTTAAAAATTAGAAATGAGTCTGAGAAAAATCCTCAGATCTTTCCTCTCCATAGCTCTGGCAAATTTTGGCCCAAACTTAATGGTTTATACTCTGTTGCACACAAGTTTTAAGGGGGGAGAGTGGGAAAAGGAGAAAGCTGCATGTCATATCAGGGCATTAACTCTGCATCTTCCCTTAGGACTGTCATCCCAGGAGCTGGGGAGCCAGACAGTTGGCCTCTCTGCCTACCTCTGCTGCTGTTTAAAAAATGAGATGCGAGCAGCATCCAGCCTCAGAGTCATCTGGCAAACAAGGTGCTGAGCTGCAGCATTGCCGGGACTCCTGCAGGTACCCAGGATAGAAGTTTTCACTTTAAAATGCTTTTCGACACAAGTCTGTGGGCTTATTTCATTGCTGTCTCAAAGCCTGGAATCAAACACAGAGTGTATCGGATGTCTCCAGCAGCAACTAAACTCATGCACTCTTGTAAATCTCCCTCGTAATCCCCCTGCTGCTGACACTTTATTAGCCAGGCATTCCGGGCTGCGCTTTACTGGGGCACCTCTAAGTGATTGCAGATGGTATTGCTGTGCTAGGGTTCAGATGTGCTACCAAATAGCTGTCTTCATATTTTCCATGCTTTGCCTCATTTGTCAGATTGTTTTTAACCCTGTTGAGTTCAGGATGTTGCCTACCTCAACTAAGATGCCAAAGGTGGACTGGACACATAAGCAAATGCCAGGTATTTTCATGGCTGTAAGGCTACTCCTCTCTGCTGCACAGGGGAAACGCCTCGAGCTTAAAAGCTCACTGCATTGAGTCTCCAACAAGAAATGCTGAGCAGGGTGAGGAGACGTGTCAGTTTTCAAGGACACATGAGTGCTGGGAAGCTGGGAATTGCACAGAGCTGCCCAAAGCAACAGAGATAAGAGGTGATGAATCTGCACCACGTAGGTTCGTTGGCTCAGCCACAGAACAGCTCCGACTCTCAGCAGATCTCAGTAGTGCACAGAGAAATCCATTGGCTAAGCTAGAGGAAGCTTCTGGATTAATAGTTCCTATTAATGCCATGCTAGCATAAGTACATTGCATCCAGACCTAAATCTGGCTCGTAATACCCAGCGTGCCTGGGTCTCTGCTCTGAGGTCCCCCACATTTTCAGCTCGGGGTTGGTGCTGGAGGATGAACAGTGGTTCGCCTGCAACCCTTCCTGCCAAGATATCTGCAGTGAGGAGAACACATACAACACTGTCTCGTTTCCCACCCAGTCTTAACCCAATCATCCGCTGAGCATCTACAGTGAAGGATACTGAAAAATCAACGTTTTATCTCTCTGTGCCTTTCAACGGGAAGGACCTCTGATAGATACATTCCTGTTGAATACAGGCTGGAGCTCTGGACTGCCCATCTGGTCTTTAAATTTTATGCTGCAAACCCTGCATAATGAGCATAAGGTCCATAGTGCTGGGCTGGATAAACTGTAATCTCCCACCTTCCTTAACAAAACGGAGTTGGAAGTACCCACGGTGTTAATTTTGTTTCTCTGTTCAAGATAATACCAAATTAAAGCTCTGCACTGCTTGTTTTTCTCAAATCATAAATGTGACATGGAATGTGTTTTGTCCGTATATGATGGCCTTACTCAACTAAGGTAATGGGAATGGCAGATGGTATCTGTAAGTACTTCAGAATTAACACTTGTTTGTGAGGAATGGCCTTTTGGACTTCAGGCTGGAGAAGCAATGCTGGTTAAAGGAAGCAGCGTTAGAAATTTCCTGGAAGTGGGCATATGTTCCTGATAGTATCCACAGAATCTGTTGTCCCAGCACTATAATATTTAGCATATAAATAGCTTAAAGAAGGAATTTCAAAAATCAAGGCACAGCACCTGCATATTTTAAACCATTAATTTAATTAATTGCTTTGCCTGAGAAATGCTTGCCGCAACCATTGAAATAATGTAAGGAAGGCTCATAATTGTCTAGTGAAATGTATACAAGTGCTTTTATAACAGCTATTTTATAGAAGCTCTGATTTCTCTGGTTAAATTGAGTGTAATAAGGACAGCAAGTCTGTGACAGACAAGTTGTGTCACCTGTGTTTCCAGATGGGACACAGTATGGAAAGGCTTGTTCATCTTGGCTATTAGTTTAGCTCTATTAACCCACATTGCCCAGAGTAACTAGGTGCCTATCAAACGAGCTATGGGAATTTCACTTATGATTCATGCTTTTTCCATCCATCCAAACAAGCCCTGCTAAGCTGCTTTACTCCATAAACTGGACTGCACAAGTAATATGATGAAAAGCATCATAATTTATATCCTAAAGAACATATGTCTTCCATATTGATACGTTAGCGAGTCCCAGATTTTGGCTAAACGGTTTGGCCAAGTTAGGCATATGTGTTACTGTGGTTAATATGAATTTGTTCTCTACATATGGGCAGCAGTCTGATCTCACATCTTGTACTCAACAAGACTTACTGTATTATCATGGATGATTAAATACACATAAATTAAACATGCAGCCAACAGTGGCTCTTTTACTAGACGAACATTGTTTATGCGTTATTACAGCCAGATTTTCAAAAGAAATCAGCTCCGAGCTAGACTCCAGAAGAAGCAATCTGATTTTTAAAGCAACTCGGCATTTTGCATGCTGAGGTCCTGAAAATTTGGCCATGAGTACCATTCTGCTCCACCACTCCCCTCACCATAACTCATGGTAGTATATTGACCATGAGATCTTCTGATATTTCTTATGTTCCTATATTTTACTTTCCATTAAGACATATTTCTTCAGGTTGAAAAGGAAAAAACATTCTCCAGTATTGCAGGCAATTAGGAAGCTGGAAGTATCTTCTGCTCTGTTCTTAATGAGCTAAGTAGTTCTGATCTCTGTTACCAAAGGTTTTAGGTATGTATTTTCTGGGTGTTGTGAGCTGTGTATTTCATAGCTTCCAGTACATGAATTGTCCTACCAACTTTCTGGAGCAAATATCTATGATATAGCTGTAAGAGACTGAAGAAGATTGAACTTTTGCAGTGGATTGCTTTAAACGTGTAGGTATCATTGCCTTATGCTGCTGGTTAGCAGAACCTATCATTTGTATGTTAGTGGTCCTTAACAACTATGAATCACTAGTGATTTTCCTTGAGTTGAAAGAATAGAGATTTTGTGAATTTGGTGCAGAATACTCAGCTGTATTTTTTTGTATTACAAAGTTCTAGGTTGTGGTGTCTTTGATATTCCCTTCTGGAAACAGATCATTTCTGGTAGGATGGAAATTTGCCCATATAGGGAGCATCTCTTGGGAATTTGTCAGTGCAAAATGTGTTTTTCTGTTTCTATACCATTAGCATATGGTTATTCCAGAACAGATAGCTTATTTAGTTTGATACATACTATACAGATTAAACAGTTTAGTAGGCCAGTGTGAGCGGCATTTATTCTAGGGACCTTACAACTACAGCTAGGGTGAAAAACATTTTCTAGTGGAGAGCTGGCCTGAATTTCTTGCTATGCTGATGAAAGGTAGCAATGCAATGTTAGTAATATTAGTAGTTTAAAGAAAGATAAAAATTGATCAGCTCTGTGTGATTTGAGTGAAATGTGTGCTCATGCATAATGGCAGATATGAATAATGGCAGTGCAAAGTTAAAAGGTAGTATCATCCATTTTGCCTAGGTATATTTAAGGCTTTGGGGGTGTGTGGGTGGGTATTTCACATGACTGAGCTCTGGTCCTGCAACATATTACAAACAGGTCGCCAGCATAATGGATCTTAATAAATCTGTTTCCTTAAGATTTTCCATAATTATTGTTGGATCTACTTTTGCTCTTATGTCAGCAGAAAATGAGACAAGAAGATTTAAGTCCTGCTGTACCTGGGAAACAGATGTAAAATTGCTTTGCTTATTTATGCGAGTTTTAATCAATGATTTCATACCTGAGGAACACTCTCCAAAGCCCATCATCTGCCACATCAGCAGGTCAGAAAACGCTATGCTCATAAGGAAGAAACTCAGAATAGGGGTATGGAGAAATTATTTTCCACTTTTTTGAGACCTTCTTCCTCCACGTTTCCTGCTTTCCTTTACCCTTGTGGCCTCCATTGAAAAGCATTGGGTAATGCCTAACCTAAATGTTGCTTTAGTCACACACCACCAGTCACCCAGAAACCATCGAATGTTATTAAACTGCAGTCATTTCTCCTTGGGTTCCATCAATTATCAAGACTAATGGCAGAAAGGTTCAGCCAAGGTTAGAGCATGTGTATGTCTCTGGGCCATGGGGAGCTCTGTATCATTGCTCTGAGCCAACATAGAAGGCATGGTGGATTTGATTGCTTCTGGGGCCATAAATCGAGGAAACGTGCAAGTTCCAGTGATTCCCAACTCTCCTTGTAGAAATAAGGAGGGAAGGAGGAGAATCACCAACTAATGTCAGCAAAATGCTTCTCAGAGCAGTTCACAGCAACTTCTCTAATCTGCAGTACATCAGCAAGTTTGTCACTAAAACAGTCTATTTCATCCTGATTTATTTGCTTATCATTTGCACTTATCATTTTTATTTCCTTTTGAAGTGTTTTCTTCTTTTCTGTGCATTTCTCTTCCCATCACTGTTATGGCTCTTCAATTTGTCGTTGTTTGGATCCACCAGACAATCCCTGAGCCCCAGGACTGTGAGAATGGGGAGGAAAGATGAGGATCTGGAAGGGCAAGGGCTGAAGGTGAACAAACCGAGAGCAGCATGTCAGTCCTTGTGTCAGTGCCCTTTTCAGCTTCCACCACCTCCTCATCCATGGCTCTGCTGAAGTTTTGGCTTTGGTTGCACATCAAACTCATTTCCATACAGCTTTGAAAAAGGAAAGAACTTCTTTGATGACCTCAGGTATGCACCCTCAGGTTATTAATTTTGCTGGAAGTGCTGTGGATTTTACAATTAGTGCAGAATTTGGCTGTGAATTGGAAAGCACTTCCAGATTTGCACAAAGGGAATACAGCTTCAACCAGGTATACACTTACCTGTAAATGCAGTCTGATTCTGTCAGCCCATATTTGGCTGCACTCTTGCTTCTACCAGATTAATTCTGTAACATATGTGATAGGATTGCATAGATTCAGGGGGTGAAGGAAACAAATACTGATTTTAAAGTCTTCAGGGACTGTCTATGATTATAATGAGAAAGTGGAAACCTAATTAAAACAAAGGTTATGAAAAGTAATTTCACAATTTCCTTTCATTTGCCAATAAAAACATTTAGATTATATATGACAGTCTAGCATTTGTTCAAAAGCCAAAATCTAAAATATCTCAATATGAAGATCTATTTGTAGAAAATGTTTAATCTCATCCAGTCTCTAAATTCAGATGTGAACCATGAATTCCAGCAAATTTCCCATAACAGCTGTATGTTAAAACCTTTCCCAGCTGTTATAAGTTTGTTCATTTTTCAAAGTTATTAAAGGATACGCCCCTGCTAATAATTCTCAGATCATGGTGAGACACAAAAGGTTTATGTATTTCAACAGAATGCTATTTTGCATTTACAGTTCTGCACAAGAGAATGGCTTGTTATTTCCCCTGAGGCTGATCAATACGAGCAGGAATAAAAATGGTGATAACTTAGAAGTGTTCTTTGAAAAATTGTCCAGGACTTCAAACCATGAACCAAACTTAAATGCAAACTTAAAATAAGTTAAACTAAGAAAAATGTGATTTTAAAACCTTGAACAATCACTCTTGCCAAACCAAATAATCTAGTTGTTCCTTTTTAATTTGGCTGCAGTGACTTTAACTGGATCAGAACAACAAGGATCTACAAAAATGAATTCATTTAGTGCAGTGAGAAGGTCCTTTAGTGACCTGGTTCCAAGCATAATCAGCTGCCAGTTCTTCAACCAGCCCAGGCTGCTCCAGATCTTCAAAATGCAAGAACCATTTTAGGGCATGGCAGTTAGAACTCCCTGAGTCCTGGGCTTTCTGGTACGAAGGATACCCCTTCTAAGGATAGATATATCCACCCAACCAGGAACACCCACTTTTTTCATAGTTTGGTGAACAAAACCAAATGTTTTTCAATTTGAAAAAATAGTAGATTTGCTGATTTTTTTCCTTGCCTTTGAAGTTATTTAACAATTTCTTCTAACTTTTTAAACATACTTTTTCAAAGAAGTATTTGCCTAACCTAGCAGAAATTGATGCACTGTGTCCCTATAGTTGAGTTTTGCACTCTTGTTTCCTCCTGTGGAGACCAACGTAACAATGATTTCTATTCATTTAAGTACCAGCATTTTTCTTCATTGAAGAAGGAAAACATAAGTTCTAAAACATTGAACTTGTCAGACTTACGATTCTGTGATCCTCTTTCCTCTTATCCAGAGCTTTGAGGACATATCAAACTATCTATCTCCTTAAAATAATAGCTCCTCCATATCTCTAGGCTATAACTAACCATTTTGTTTATGCAATTGCTGCTGATTTTATCTGTATTAGTCCTTGGTACTTCTACAAATTAGCACACAGATTGTGTGTTGTGTCCCTGAAAAGGAGCAACATAATGGATGATCACTTCAAAAAAAGTTTGGTTTAAGGAAATTACTTTGCTCAAAAGGTATCACTGGCAGTGACAGGGGTAGAATCAGTTCTCTGGGACAATATCCAACAGCTTTTACCCACAAAGCTGTCCTTTCTTTAACATTTTGCCTCATTCACTAGAAAGCTTCACCAATTGCAGCAAATGAAGCAGAGATCTTACAGACAACTTCTTGCTTTGATGTTCAGCCCTGATGAAACCGCAGAGCAATTCTATCTGGAGCACCAATAAGGCAGGTGTCCTGTGATTTTATGTATACAGTACATGTGCACAGAGAGCGGACCAAAATGCTCCTACAAACTCTAATACTGTTTTTTCCTAATTCTGAGTGTTTGACTTTCCAGCCTTAATAAGCTTTGAATGTGGGGAGCAGAGAGTTGATTTTGTTTTGGCTAATTCCCTAGGTAAACTGAAAATGCTTGAAAAACAAAGTCCTCTTCATCTGAGTGGGAAGGATATCCATTGGGCTGTGCCACCTGAGCCAGCAGCATCATTGAGAGCTGTAGGATTCAAGCACCCTTTGCGTGGACCAGGACTAGCAGGAGATAAGACATTTCTTGGCTTCCTAGAGGTTTGCTGGGAGCAGGGACCAGGAGTCCAGCAGGCTCTCAGGGAAGGAGTGAAGGAGGACCATGGTATTTCTGGTGGGAATAAACTCTTTACTCTGTTCCCTCAGACCTGTCCCTTCAACAGTTTAAATCACAGGATTACGTAGGTGCCTTTATCCAAATGATGGGTGTTGATGGTCAATGAGTCACCTAGTTGGCTCCATACGATTGCAGATATACATGCCCTACTGTGTTACAGTGGTAGCAGCAATATAGCCATGATAGTCTAAGGACATAAGCAAGTCAGGGTTGGTAGGTAGAGCCAATGTTTTTTATTAAACCAGCTCATGTGATTGGAATAATCTTCCAGATGCACATAAATAAGGTTTTGGTCTATCCAGGAACTGTTCCAATTGATTTAAAGTTGTTCGGAAATAATCTGCTTGATCAAGGCTGGAGTGCTTAGCACCATATAAAATAGATCCCTATCTCTGAAAATCTGATTACTGGTTTATTCTAGTTAGAGGCTAATCCATGACACAGAGTTTGTGTTTTAACCGGAGGCACAGCCCAGTAGCTACCCTAAGCCTGTTATTGGCCTTGCTTATAATGCATGTATTTTACATATTTTCACCCTGTGGCCTCCAGGCCAGGTGGCGTGGATTGCCTGTTGTCCATACAAGGTCTGGATGCTGGTGTGCTGTCCCTTAGCCCATCTGTGTCCCTGCCACAGTTGTTCACTATGTTACTTCGGATATGAAGAAACCTGCATGCAGTGTGGATGCCTTGGGGATGAAAAGCCCCTGAGAAACAGGGGAAGCATCTATATAGAGAACCCCCTACTTTCTGGATCCCAGACCTAGTTCCTCTGATCCTTTGATGTGACACCAGGGGTGTTCCTGAGATCTGTATGCCAAAGATACCTTCACAGAGGAGCTGTCTAACATGGTTGAATAGATGAAATGCCTAACTCCTGCCACTGCCTCTGTAAAGGTCCTGCTCAGCAGCACTACCCCTCACCCCCAACCACCCATCACACCTTGCAATGAAGCTAGATGGGATTGTGAGGCACTTGCAGTCTGGTGTGGCAGCAAGAGACACTTGAAAGCACCTGAAGTCCAAAGCTGGAACCATCATCTGTCAGCTCTGGGTTTGGACTCAGTTCTCTTCAGGCAGAAAAATCTGTCTAGAGAACCAGCTGTCAATGGACCTGTGTCCATTTAAGGGGTTTAAGGGTGTCCACTCTCAGGATCTGCTTCAGACTCATTTTGAATTGGGTTACTGTTATGGTTATGAACTGATACAGAAACCAGCTGGGTACAAGACTGCCACTTGAAATGAATGGAAATTCGAAGGGAGGATGTTAAAAAATCAAGAATTTAGGAAGGATCCTGCACTGTAAATAGTTGCCCCTGAAAACACAATGTTTTGTTCTGTTGTCAAACTGACAGACTGAAACAGGCTCAATTAATTTCTATATCAATAGCATTATGCCAGTGTAAATGCTGCAAACTTCTTTAAATAGATCTCTTAATGCAAACAGGTTAATGGAGCAAGGGGACAGGTAAAATGAGAGAATAATCTGGGATTACCAAAACAAGCCCTATAACTGTTGAGCCCTGAGGAAAGAGAGAGCTAACACACTTCATCTAAACCCTCCCATAAATAGTTAGGGTAATTAGAGGCTTAGATTTATTGAAAACAATGAAAAATGTCATAATTACCTTTACATATTTTTCTTTCTTTCACTGTTAGAAAATGATCCCAGTAATTTTGGTGTTCAGTGAGCAGGGCACATTTTGCATTGTTGTTCCACCACTGTGCACTGAGCAAAAATGCTTCAGGGGAACCCTATTGAACAGGTCTGTTCCTTTCCTTTTTAAATCTTGTAGCGATTAGCAAGCATTTCACGGACCATTTTGGTCAAACAATGTAACTTGGCAAAATGGTGCCCAGCTCTGAAGGGCTGCAAAGTATATCCTTGTTCCAGATGGGAAAGGCTTTCTTCAAATGAGAGATGTCCTACAGGCTGGAATAAAATCAACCCCAATTGAGAAGGAAGTTCCCTTCTCAATTATTTTTTCCCAAACCCGAATTAGAAACTGATACTGGTAAAAACCTCTATTAGAAACCTCTGTGATACTCATTGCACAGCAGAAGGAAAATTCACAAGAAACTCAATGACCATTGTTTTATGTGAGTCGATGATGAAGGTGGAACAAACTAGCAAGAGCCGATGAAGGCAGACATCCAAGGCCTGAGGCAGAACTGGGGCAGCCCAGCCATATAAGAAGTGGTCATATTTCAAAATCGGCTAGTCCAGCATAATCCTGTTTATGAAATGCAGGTGGAGTATAATTCAGAGTTTGTGGTTCGAGCTTTAAAACTCATTATGTTTTGGTTCTGCACCCCTTGGAGACCAACTGACTCCTTGTACTTTAACGTCAAGATGCTCAGATCAAATAGAGGGCTGAAGTTTACAGCTCTGGTGTTCTGAAAACTAAGCATGGACACAGGACAATTCTCTCTCTGGAAGCTGTCATCATCCTGCAGCCTGGATAACATGAGTGATTTGGCTTTCAAGCCTCAATACAAGGCATGCCTCATTCACCAGGCACTTTATGACCTTGTCTTGAGTGAGAGCATGTGGTTTGCAAGATAAGATCTGGCTAGGAAAGAGCAACCAAAGCTTGGATAGGATAGTGAAACTTAAGAAATGCTGACACATTAATAATATTTTTTTTATTTTTCAAAATCCTGTGGTATTTCAGATTTGTCCCTGTACATGTCATTTCTTCCTAGGTAGCCATGGGTAGTTTTAAGCTGAGCAGACTGGCTGTACAATGTCCCCTGGTCATGCTGGATGTTGAGGTTACAAACTACCTCCCTGATATGTAAAGATCCCACCATATAAAGGTTTCTGGAGAGGTTGCCCAGAAGTAACTGCACCATCAGACATTCAGGGGCTGAGATATTTTTAAGGGGTCACAACAGACACCTTGAGAAACTGGGACCCTGAAGAGCAGTTTCTTTGGCTGCCCAGGAAGCCAAAAGCAGCGTCAGCTGGGCCTTCAGAGGGATGGGGATAAGAGGAAGGCTGCAGGGGAGACGATTTCCTAAGCAGGAAAGTGGGAACAAGTTTTAACTGGATGTACTGTGCTCATTTCTGCTGTGAGCTTTTTCTGTTGAGCAAGTAAAGGAATTTTTCTGAGATACTTCTATAGGGTTGTAGGCTCTGTGAGAAACTACTGCCTTCCTTTAGAAAATGGCTTCTCCACTGTCCCTACAAAGACTGTCTTTCTAGGATCAATGCATGAAGCCTAGAACAAGCAGATTGCTCTTTAAAAAAATCTCATAGGCTTCCATTAGAAAATAATTTATAAACATTCTTGTATGGAAGATGGTATGGACATCATAGAAAGGGAGGGAAAAAATCCCAAGATGAAGTCTTAAATTCACAAAAGTGTTAGACTCTTGCAAACATTAGTGTTACTAGCCTGGAGGTCCAGGCTATTCATTTGGAGAGGAATGCTGGTAGTGGTGAATGTATCAAAGACTCTCATTGAATTCCAAACCAAATGATCTCGTCCTTCAAACAGTAAGCATAACCTGCTTCAGAGAGGTGCCACAGCATACAAATTTAGGTCAGAGGGGAGGAAGAGGAGTTCAGGCTGCAAGTTTGTGTTTTGTTCAAACTAAATGAGCTAGCTGGGATATTTGCCTTTGGTTCAGCACTTGACTGTGCCATTACAGAATAATAAGTACAGCTCTTGCATAGTTCAGGAGATCTAAAAGTGAGATCAAGTTTAACACCTTGCACAGCTTAGTTAAAAGGCTCCTACTGGGCTACTTACTATTGGGCTGGAATAACTACAGTGTGGTGCAGGAAAATAACGCTTTTCATTTATTTTTGGGTCTGAGCCTTTTGCTCCAAGTTACCTGCTTGCGCTTTTGTTGATATTTGCTAGCAAAACTAATCTAGAGCAGTATAACAAAAGCAATATGTGAGCTACAGCACATTAGGAATGTTCCTCCTTGAACAGTGTAACCCTGATCCCCAGGGGCAGGGAGGTGTTTGTAGGAAAAAGGAAAAGCTCACATCTGGTTTGATACTACAGTAAGAGAAAAGGCTGTTTGCCACTAGAGGGTGTATCAGCTGCAAAATTGTTATTGAAAACACTAGGATTTTGTTTGGAAGCTGATCCTTTTTGTTGTTCTGAAATTAATTTAAGCAGCCTCTACTAAGCTCAGTTTAGTTTTGTAGACAATTAAGTTCTCAGCATCATTTAGTCCACCTGAACCAGCCCATGGTGGGTGGCTTTGTCAACAACAGATAATTTATTTTGGTTGTTCCAATTTCACTTGCTTGTTGTCTAAGGCAGTGTTTGCAGAGCCCCAGGCAAAGCAAGATTATTTAAATGTATAAGGTACAAGTATTTGCAGTACGCATTTGTGGCATCAGAGCCATGGTGTCTCAGTTCCCCTTTGCTCCTTTGCTGGTAGGAACAAATAAGGAGAAACAGCCAACAGTTGAGGGTGAGGGCGGAAGGTGGATACTGCTGAACTCAACCCAAAATGAAGCAGCCTGGGAATTTCAGCTGGGTTAGGGCGCTGCCTATGCTCCTGCTTGTCTCACACTAGAAATGTCCTGGAGCAAAGCATCCTTTTCTGGCTGCACCTCCAAGCATGCCAGCCTGCCAGATAGCTCTTCATACTTCTCTCTCTTTCTCCTGCAAAGTGTAACTATAAACATAGGCAAACAGGGTATGAAAATTCATCTTAGGATGTGGGGATGCTCTGTCTCTGCAGTGAGAGACATTAAGGGCTTCCTTTTCAAATAAATTCACCCTAAGCATTGTGGGCAATTTAGCTTCCAGCCAGTCTGAAGGACCTGGAGCAGTTGTGCAGTTGACTGGTGCAAGTGTTTCAGCAGCCCCCTGCGCAGGAGGTGTTTCGCTTCAGGTGGGTTTGGATCAGTCCTTTTAGAGCATATTGAGGCCTCAGGAATTGTATTTCTTGGAGGGTGGCATGTTTCTATTTATACAAGGAAAGATTATTAGAGCATAGAGGATTGAAACCAAACAGGAATGTTTACATTCAGGAAGAAGGCTTATAAAGCCATTTCTAGTTATATATGAGATGTGAAGTCTTCTAGCCCAATAGGTCTAATCTAGTTCCCTGCTATTTTAAGCAGCCATGTTAAATAATCTTGTTCATAAAACAATCAAAGTTCCATCTGGTTCTCGATACTGTGCTCCATCCAAAACACCAAAAGACAGACTGCAAATTTAATAGGCAGAAGGGTGAAATAATTCTGGTTTGATCCCACTAGTCTTCCTGCACTCCTGGTTCACAAAACAGATTCACTAATGGCACTGTTTGGCTCCTCAAAGAGTAATAGGTGGGTTTATTTTGTAAATGCAATTCTTTTCCCCTCCAATCCATTGTGTGAAGGGTTGTGCTCTTCCCTGGGAACTACAGATGCTAAAAAAGTCTGGAAGCAGCTAGGACAGAATTTGCCTGATATTCTGACAGCTTCCCTCCCTCTGAACTGTGAGATGTGGAGCACGTTTAGGTGGGAGGACAGTAAGGCTGTAAGTAAGCCTTTGTGGCTTATGCTGCAAGTGCTAAGGAGCAGAGGGAGTTGTCTCTGGAACTGCCTATGCCTTAGTTCATGGCGGGCGTATTTTGTGTCTTTTGTTCAGCCTCAGATGTGACAGCATAATGAGTTCTGCAAATGCCTGTCTCCTGTCCCAGCCCTTGCCATCCTGGGCCAGAGTCCAGTAGCTGAACCTCACTAAGTTGGCTGAGTTGAAACGTCCTCTCCCTTGCATGTGCAGGTGGGTGTTGCAATGACCAAAGTGCAGTGACCTGACTCAGAGGAGACCTGTCATTCTGGCTGGCTGTGAAAAAAATGATCTCTTAAAACTGAGATTTTTAACAGATTAGGAACACAAAGAAAAGTGCAGGAACTGTGCTGACATCCTAGAGAGGGAAGAAAGAGTCTTAAAGGGCTGCTCTATGGGCAAATCTTCCATCAGTGCTGTGTTTCTGAATCGGTGTTTTCACATGTGGAACACTGTTACCTGCTTTAGTTACTTAGCCATAAGCAGCATTTAAGGGTCTGTTCCCGGAGGTGCTTAGCTTCTGCCAGGTAGTGGGGTGCATAAGTTGAATTTGTACTGCAGTTCTGTTAGAGTGTTAAAAAAGATACAGAGGGGCAGTTACACTGTTCTCAGGAGCAGGTAGGACCCCCAGCTCCTCTTCTGAAAGCATACTCTGTTAGAGCCAAAATTCAGCAGTAGATGGCACCAGCAGGATTATAAAATGGGCTTTAATCACTCTTGTAGTGCCTCCAAATTCCCCAAATGTTTCACAAGACATGCAGACAGCTAAATAAAAAGACTAGCACCAGTTTCTGGCAGAGGTAAATCGTGCAGAGTGGAAAGGGTGCCCTTTCCAGCAAAGCACAGCACCCTTAACAGGCCCAGGGGAGCAGAGGAAGTGCGGAACATCACATTACACCTAGTCTGCAGAGAGCATTTGTGCAGACAGTTCTGCTGTGGGGAGACCTTTGCAACAAGGCAAAGGCGAGCACCTTCTTACTGCAGCACAGGCAGGGAAGGTCTGTTTGTTGATACAGGTGAAGATTTGCACCCACGCACTTCCCAGTATACATGCACCTAGAATAAGAAGTTTCTAAGGCAAACAGGGAATGTTGGTCATTAACTGCTGAGAATTTACTACAAACCAGACTCCCCACAACAGCCACCATCTGCAGGCTTAGATGATGCTGTATGGGGAGAATTTCTCTTGCTGTCTTTTCTAGCAAATGCACCTGAGTTAAATTTCTGTCTCAAATGTTGACCAGGGCTGTTATTTCATAGTTATGTCTGTGGCCATAGTGAATATTTGATATAGGTAGAGCCCATGGGACCTAGTTCTTAAGTGTTATGTACTACAAAACTATGGTTTAATTTTTTTGCAAGAATATGCTATAGAAGGAATGAGTTAGTATAAAATACTGAAGAAACTAGTACATAGATAAGCCAAGCCAGGACAGTTCACACCGGTTTTGACTGTGTGCTTTCTTCTTTCCTTTTTGACACACACTGGAAAAGAGTGACCTCTTCAATCCATGTCCTGCAATTTGAAGTGAAGGAGAGGAGGACAAATTAACCAGCTCTTGTTCCTGTGCTTTCCTAAATATCATTGTCAGAGCATTAAAAAATTATGATAAAAGGAGACACAGAGTGAGGATGCTACATTTAAAAAATTCAGCCTTCACTTTTGGATCAGCATAGCCCTTTGGAAGGGCTGCTGAGTGCAGGTTTCAAAGACCACCAGCTGCTTCTAGGACCACAGCAAAATACATCTATGATTTGCTCTTCAGAGTTATTAGTGGCTTTCATTTCAAGAGGAGAACACAATGCAGGTTTCAGAATGGGGTGCAGATGGTATTAAAGGATGCTTTTTAGCTGTAGCAGCCATGCCATCAAATAGCTTCTATTTAAACATTTTTTCTTCAGAGTCTACCTGACACCTCTTATGTGCCACTGTAACTTGTTGCTGAAACAAGGTTTTCTGTGCAGCTCTTTAACCTTATTCTTCAAAACCTGTTCTGCTGTGGAGTGTAATTTCATTTGGCAGAGTGGTCTGACCATCGTGTCTGAAGGTTGCTTGATAAATTCTAACGATATATTCAAAAGGGTGGACACTATATTTTGCACTGAAATAATCATTAAATCACTCAGTTGGTAAGCGACTTTGCAGTGGAAGTGTTCCAGAGATAGTAGGAGGAATATTAGTACACACAAAAAAAAGACACATTTCTCTGAAGACCATATGGTAGGGGAAGACCTTGTTTTCTGGATCTCTTTAACAAAGGTGTTTTGAGAAAGAATTGCAAATGAACCACTCTTCCATGGATGCAATTTGCATTTCATTAGCCTTCTGGTTTTGTTAATTGTTTTCACCTAGAGGAGGTGGAAGAGTTCACTCTTTGTTTGGAAAATGACAATGCTTTCAGAACATAGCACATTTTATTAGTGATAGATGAGACCAATTTTTTTAACATTTTCTGTTAACTGCTACCAATTTTGATGGAGATGATGATACTCTTTCAAAAGAAAATTGAGACCTTTTCAATAGCTCACTCAAAATTTAATTTCCTTATATTTCTATGTATGTGGCTTTTTCAAATAAAAGAAATATTTTTCTTTTGTATCTCTCTTCTCTTCCCTCCCTCCAATTCCCAGGGTAAAATGTAGCACCACAGCCTGCAATAATGTTTTCATGATCACCTTTGTAAGGCTGTAACTTCACAAGAATTCAAAAAGACTGGAAATTCGAAAGGCTTTTTTTTTTTAAATCTTGGTCCATGCTCGACAGCCTGATGTACGATCTGCATTTTTGTCTTCCATTGTGTAAGTTTGAGGGAACACAGAAGAACTCTGTTTTTGCACCACAGAAAAAGGCAGAGAGGAAGAAAGGATCCATAGGCTGAGGATATGATGGAGATGACCCCAGCTGGTGTAGCCTACCCTAATTCATCACTTCCATTCACATGGCTCTGGCTCTACTGGGTCTGAGCCATCTTCCAAAGAACCTTTTCAAGTGTTTTTACAAATTTGGATCCAGGGGCTAATTTGTGTGTAGCCAGTTTGGGTTTCTCTGTGAAGTCTAAATGTACTTCACATGCTTCAATGTGTGATGCATCTTGATCAGCACAAGCTTGGGGTACAAATCTATGCTTGAAACAGTGACCTGGGAAAGATAGGTAGTGGGATTCAACAAGGCTAATGATACAGTTCAATGGATGAGAAAGAAAATATTAAATTCCTGTTGATATGTGGAGACTTCTGATTTACATTCCTGCTCTTTTTAGTTTGGGAATTCTCCCCATGTAATCTGACATAAAGCTTGAGTGTGTGGCTTCGAAATAGAGACAGCACAACCTTCATTGTTTTTTTTTACTTTCCAATGTTTCTCAGCAATGCAAAAAACAGTGGATTAATCTTTACATGACATTGATTATAATGTTAATTAGTGAAACATTTAATCGAAAGAAGTTGGAATTCATGCCAGCAAGTATTTTCACAACTACCCATAGATTTTTGTTATTACCTGGAAATAGTCATGTCTTGTCTGACACCTCTTCTACTTCCATTGTCTTAAAGACCAAAAATAATATGAGATACTGCCCTTTTGGATATATTATGTTTACCAAAAGAAGAAAATGGCACCTGCACTTTCTCTCTCTCTCTAGCTTGGGTGTCAAATCTCTCTCCCATCCTCAACCATAACAGGGAAATGTTTTTATTTGTTTATTTATTTATTGCCTCAAGTGTTCAGTGTCTCAAAAGGAAATATTCTATTGCTTTCCAAAGATCCATTGTAAAACCTATTATTTTTTTATAAAGCTGACAGCATTAAAATCCATGAGCTTTTGCCACTGACACCATTTGTACAAGTCTGAACTTTCGAGCCTTTACTTCTTTTACTGTTCAGCTACTAAGTCATTTGTTTCCATAGTCACATATGTATGACTTCATCGCAGTTCACAATTACATTTTCTGGAGATTAGCTCATTGATATATTGCACTGGTCTGTGCATTAGCTGCTTGGATGAGCTTAGTTTTCATAGATTATTGGTCTGTTGGTGACTCTAAAAATTTGCCACAGTCATATGATTAAATATGGAAAACATCTGTTTTAAGTAGTCTAACGAAAATCTGAACATCTGGAAAATATTGGTAAAGAAGCTAATTAAGTTTGTCAACTTACAAATTGTTCTAGCAGGAAGTATTTAGGAGTAGCAGGTAATTGAGATTTCATTCCTCTGGCCCCTTGTCCTTGCCTTTTGTTTATTTTAGCATAACTGGAAGGACTATTTTACTTAGCTTCTTCCAAATCCACCCTCTGGACACAAAATGAGAGATAGTTACCCAGTGCTGTGTTGTAACAGGCTACACTTACAGTGGGGAATGAATGCTGGAAACAGACTTTCATGCCTATGTCTCATGTTTTAACCATTTTGAAACACCAATATATATTCAACTTCCAAACACACTGGTGACTTCCTTTTGATTTTCTCCATAATATTGCAGGGATAATATTAGCTATATTCACCAGTAACGTCCACTGCCCTGGTATCTCTGCTGCCTGGGACACTCTCTGTCATCTTCTCGGCTGATGACTTTGCTGCTGTTGCTCAGGTCTTTGGTGGTTTGCACATGGGTAGGGCAATGTGATGTCTCTTCAGGAGAAAGTTTTCAGGAGACTTCACCTAACATTGAACTTGACAGAGGCATCTGTGGGCATATCAAGAATATCTGCATTGGCTTCTATAAAATATCTAGAACTTTAGTTTATCTTCAAAGTATTGCCTTGCTCAAAAAGTCTAAGACTGGGCAAAAGACTTCTTTCACACAAAACCCCCTCTTTGTGTCAGAAAGAGATTTTCATAAGCCATAATGGGTTGAGCCCTCAAGAATCATCACAGATCTCGGTATTTTTTGCTCCAAGGGCTAGAGATGGCTCTGACCTAGTTTCTCAAATATTAAGTCATAGAGGACAGGTATATTTTAAAAAGCCAAACCCAAACCTTAATGCCCCTCAGATCACACCATTTTCTCTCTAGGGAGAGAAGAGGCACATAACACAGTTATGTGCAGTTGTATTCCTCTATGGACTATTGGAACATGCCCAGATACAACAGTGACCACCACAGCATTAAAAACTACATGCATATGTATTTTAAAAATCGTGCCTGTTATTTTCCCCCCATTTCCTATTGCATTTCTGCATTTTTTGAAAGGCAGTGATTTGCTTTCCTTATGTGTGACCACATCTTGCCTGGCTTAGGCCCTTAGTGAAAATGAAGCTTTTGTCACCATGAGTAATACCCTTTAGATGCAAAGAAATTAAACATTAAGGGCTTTGAAGCGTTACTCACACAAAAGAGAAGATATTAACGAATAGGCTTCTTTGAAAACACCCATCTACAGCTAAACCTTTAATGACAAAGGGTTTCTTTGGAGTTTCTTGCTGAATTATCCATATCTGTGAGCCTTCTAGCTCTTAAGAAAGCAGGCAAAATTTGACATTGAATAAAAGAAATTCCCGCATGCCTGACTATGCTTCCCACTAAAAAAAGAAGACACATTAATAAATTAAGGTACAAATGAATGTAACTGTCAAGTTAATAGTTCAAATACACAGTAGAAAAGAAGAAACGTATGCATCGGTCTCCAGCAGCAAACACCCTGGTGGCCAGATTTGACAGCAGCTAATTGAGCTGTAATTATTATGAATGTCTCTTGTCTTTGTTGTCCACAGCAATTCTGGCTGGGTAGAGCTTCAGAAGCAGCGATAATTTTTAGACTCCTTGAATGGATTTGAAATGTTCTTTTTCCATATATTGAGAAATATGAGCATGCTTTAAAAAAAAATTAATCATTCACTAATAACTGTTTCTGGTTAACTGGAGCTCATCTCCAAAATGAACAGTGCTAGTGTGAGATTTGTGAAGATATCCATTGACTGTCTCCAACCTTGGTTTTCCCACCAGTGCTCTGGAGTGATGTTGGTTGTTCTTCTTTATTAAAACTTTTGACCCAATGAAAGGGATTAGTAAGACAAGTATAATGTAGTTTGAAGACAGTAAGACTGGCCATAAGGACTAGTGGGCCCTGGGAGAGCTGTTCTGCACTGGTCAGCTGTGATGCTGCCAACACTCACGTTTCAGGCAAGCTTCTGGTGCCACTCCAAAGTTCAGAACCTGTGCTCTGCTCTCAGGTGTCTTTTTTGCTCACAGGAGCTTTAGTTCTACTGGAAGGGCATTAGGGGATGAGTTGGGTACAGAGCTTTCCACAAGAAAGTCTTGCTTCTTTGCAGAGAACCGTGGGGCCAGTCTGGCTCCACAGGCATCAGGGCTGTTGGGTCTGCATCTCGCAAGTTCATGTGAAGGAGTCTATTATACACTGAGTTTTGACTGACATTTTTCCAACAGTAAAGACATTTCTGTCATCTCTCCTCTGTGCTTTGCCTGATGCCTCTGTACAATTTTTTCTCCAGTGATGGTACTGCTGAAAAATTTCCTCTACTGGCTAGCCTGTTTGCACAAAGTCAGGAAAAAAAAGGAATACCTTTCTGCCTTCCAAATTATTGTCGAAATTGGTTTAATATTGGCCAAGAGCTTCAAAGGTTTCTAGGAAGCAGACACATGCATGCACCTGGAAGTTCATATATGTATAGTGTGACTGCATTAGCTTCACTTCCATATGAAAACAGTTTGAAAAGGGTAACAGTCTGAATAATTCCCAAATTCTGAGGGATTAGAGTTAGGATAGTGTGTGGTTTAGGGTAATGACAGAGCTAGCTGCTGAGAGGAGATTTTGACCTGCCGCACCTCAAAGGCTAAAGGTATTTGAGGGAGATTTAGTTTATTGTTAATCTTTAGGTGTGCACAGGCATAATTTCCTTTTTATCTGTGCCAGCTGGGACTCTGCAATCCTCTGGTGCAGACAAACCCAGCCTTTCCTACCTCGAGTCTTTTCTGGGCTAAGTGGCTAATGAAGAACGCATTTGAAATTATATGTAAAAACAGCAAAAGAATCTAAGGAGAAGGGCCAGATTTGGAGTCTGGTCTTAATTGGGCTTGCTTTTCTGTGCTGGCAGCATTTTAAGAATGCAATCCAGCTTATTAAGTGCCATAATTGCACCTCTAAATCATGTCCAAGTGACCTAGTCTACATCTGCAAATAACTGTGGAACTGAAAAGAACAGGCAGTGTTTTCAAATCTGGTCCCTGGATCATTTTCACTTTGAAAAAAAGGATAATTCTGAGTCTTAATCCCCAAGCGTAAAAGTGAAACCCAAAGTCAACCTAGATGCTCACTTTCTTTAAAGTCTGGGTCCTCTTTAGGTATTCTCAATAACTTGGAGAGAAAAAAGATAGCAAAATATCTACTCTTGTCTTTCAAATGCTATGTTTCTAAACAAACATGAATCATATACTTGGTAAACACAATTTCAGGTTGGAGGACAATTAAATAAATTTAAGTTACATTTCTGAAAGCTTTGCACACATATCTAGAAGGCATATTTAATAAGAGATTCAAGATTTTATACAGTTTCCATGTATATCATCGTGGCTTCTATGAGTCACATGTGATATAATATATACATTTTTTCTTTATATGGTTATTACTTGAAATTACTTTCTGTTTCTTTTGATTTACTTCCTTTGTTACATGTGGATGTTATCCACTCAATAGAAATGGAAGAAATTGTTTTGGCTTTCTCTTGCCCTATGACTCCTAATTATCCAATACTTGTATTTTTCCATCTGCTTTTTTTTTTTTTTTTTCTTTTTCCTCTCAGTATTTTGGATGAGGAAGAACATTTCTATAAAAATCTGTTCTTTCCCTGGAGCAAAATGGCTCGGATACACTCCTGGCTGAAGATCTGACAAGGAGAGGTTCTGAACCATCAGCAACTTTTATAAAGCCGGCATTTCCCTCTGCAGTAGGGAAATTCTTTACGCAAGGACTCAGGTACCCAGTCAATGCTATAGCTTATTCCCAGGAATTAGAGCATTTCTAAATGTTGCACATTATCTGGGAGGAGACTACTAAAGTGATTGCTGATTTGCTGTGCAAATATGGGCCCAGACACTCAGCCTGTAATGTAGATTGGAAATATCAGCAACTAAGACCTGCCTTTTTGTCTGCCCTTGGTGCTTACCCATGTCAGCTGGTACCAAGAGTGAAAATGCAGTGACCGTGTATATCATGGCGGTGAGCAGCTGGGGATCCTGAGCACAGTTAGACATCTGTGTCTCTGAAATAGCTTGTCTACAGCCAGGTCAGGTGTGATCCTATGTGCTGCACTGGCATAACTTCCAGGAGAGAAGTTGTTCGTGCTTTTTGTGCTACTTGTGCCCATGTAACTGAAACATAGCAAAAATAGTCTCCCTTTCCCAGCTTCCAGGTGCCTGTACTCCTTGGACAACTGCTTGCAACTGTATTCACCATGCTTCTTCCCAGCTGTGAGGAACTGGTACCTGAACCCTCTAAGTCTGATTTGGTATTTGCTGAAATCACCGCAAAACTTTTCATCCATCCAGGCTGGCTTCGGTGCAGGACCCACTCCCCATTAGAAAAGCTTTATTGATCCCCACTGGTGCTCTCAGCTGTTCAAAGGCAATCATGGGTTCCTGAAATGCCAATTTGAAGCGTCTGTATACAAAAATACTTTCTGAAGAAGTGTTTCCCTTTCAAGACATCACAGATTTTTGTAATAATACCTCTAAACAGGTATTTGCTCTGCCAAGCAGCTCTGTAGGAAGCTGGATGCTCCGAGTGCTGAGCACTACTGATTCAGAGCAGGAGCAATAAGTGTAATGGGGCCCATTGAAGGCTCTTTCCAAAAGGTTATTTGGTTTCTCATAATATCCCTGCTTGGAAAATTTCTAGTGTTTGTAGTCCAGGTAATTCTCCTTGCTACCAGAATATCCCTTCCCCCTACAGCCATCCACCTGCAACTCCCTGCCAAGTAGTAGTATTTGGACTATAGGTTTAGTTTTTTCCTTGCTACGTTTTAATGCAGATAGCACAAGAACATGCCAGACATCAGTCTGGAGTTTAATGTGAAACTTCTCTTCCTCCTGAGCACAGGTAGGCATCAAATAGCAGCAATGTGAATCTGTATTCCAGCAGACTGAAGAAGGAACTAACTAACTAGGACAAATGTTTCTCCCTGCTCAATCTCATCTGAAATCCCTATAAAATCAAAATGCAGACAGGAGCCACAAATAAACATTTATGTACCTTTCCAGTCCCGCTGGACTTCAATCTACCATAAACACTTACTACAGCTATTTAAAAAAGTATCGTGTATTATCAGTTGATCCTCCCATAGAGGTTGTATCTGCCCATTTGATTTGAATTTCAATGCTATTGTTTTGTGTGTGTTGAACTACAAAGAGAAGAAAAGGGTTTTGTTATTCATCTTCATCGACTGATCTAATGCAAGAGGAAAATTGCTGGTAATTATCTTTATAGCAATTAAGCTGGCCCAAACACAGTAAGTGCAAGCACATTCCTTGTTATTTATTACAGAAAGATCTCAAACCACAGACTGTTTAGAATGCACAGCATTTTAATTCATGAACTTTGATGAAACTTATTTTAATATAGCTTTGTTTTCCTTATTAAATGACAAGAAAAATTAATTACAACGGATCTGGTAGTGCTTTAAAGTAGTCAAGTTGCTGAGTGTATTTCGGCAGTTAACTTTCTTCCTTTGGATATGAACAGCATGGCTGCTCTACAGGTGTTTTCTCAACCAATAACAAATCTGTAAAGCCTGAACTTTTATCAGATTTTATGCCCGAACATGAAAAAAAAAAATTTCTCTTAGTTGAATTTATCTTAATCCACAGGGAGCTGGTTGTCTTTTTATAAATCTGCATCTGATGTATGGTGCTGTATACTAAATTTAATAAAGTTTTGAGATGTGAGATATCTTTTATTTTCTAAGGATGACACAGTGGGACTTGTTCTGCTGCTTTGGGTCATCACAGTTTCTGAATTATGTTACCTGTCCATGCTGTGGTACAAGCCTGTAGTACCTGCCTTTCTGATAATGTAACTCCTGACTTACTACTGCCTAGCTGGATGAGCATTGCAAACTCACTCACCACCAGATATAGGAAGAGTGGTTGAAAAATATCAGCTTTTATGTAGGAAGATATTGTTCAGCAAATAATTTTTCCCTGAAATACTTCCACTTTGGTGGTTGTTTATGCTGTCTTTCCTTCAATGTTCCCCCAAAACAGATTTTCCTCAGAAAAGGAAAATGGTAATGAAAATTCAGTCAGTATTGCCATTTGGAAGTGCTGCTGTGCTGCCTGGCAAGAGCTGTCATTCATCTGCTTCATGTCCACACTCTCCTGCTCCATGGAAGGAAGCTACTGAGCATCATGGGCTGCTTGCTCCAACCGGAGTGCCTGGAGTTTAAAAACAGTAGCATAGTAGCCTCCTGGAACAGAGGTACTTTCTTAGCTTTGGCAGAAAACATTGGCTTTGAATTTTTTCCCTCCTAATAATTTTTCATGCAGGTTTCTTTTTTTTTTCCCAAGTCACTTCCAATACACATTTGTGTGTGCGTGTGCACATGCATATGCATGTGCTTTCCTGCCTTTGGTGCCAATGCCACCAATGGACTCACATAGCAAGGACTGAGAAGGCAAAGCCATGCGAGATCTCTCAGTCCCTGCTTCTGCCAGGGTAGCTTTTTTCCTGAAGAAAATTAGCCATAGTGAATGCAATCTGGTTTTAAATATGTCAATGCAAGGTGGGAAGGAAGGTTCATCCAGTCTTATGAAGCTGAAGATGAATTCACTATTCATGAATATATGTTAATTTTTGAAAGCTACAGATCTAGATGAGGGATAAGTATCTGCATTAATGTTTGGACATTGACACTTAAGGAATAAACATCTATCTCCTGTTTATAGCATTTACATGCTCCTCTGTTGGACAAAACCACAATTTCTGCAGTATCTGAAACAGAATGGACTCTTCCCAGAGTGTCTTTTTGAATACTCTATTTCCAAATCGAGTTAGGGGTGTAGTCCTGTCTTCCACATGGATTTAAAATTTTGGTGAAACTGTAGGAAATGCCTTATGACTCTTGAATGGCTGTAACAACATTTGTGATACCCTAGGTGCATTTTTTAAATAATTCTGTTTCTAACTGGTGATGCTTGTCTTCATTAAGATGTACAATTCTACACCACTCCAGGGTAAGACCCTCACAGACAGATTGATTTCTGAATAGTCTATTTGATGATAGGTTTAAAAAAAAAAATCTTTCAATATTCATTCTCTGATTATTGATTTACTCTGAAACAGTTTTTATTTTTGACCTGTACATTTTAGACCAACAAATGAATGTCAGTAGCAGTCCTACCTGTTATTTTACAATCTTCCCATGCACAGCTCCCTCTGACCCATCTGTCTCTATCACTGAGTACTTCTCCTGAGTAGGTACCAATAGCTTTTCCAGATTTGTTGGTAGTTTTTTTGATGTGCCCCGAGAGAGAACAGGATGAGACAATCATATTTACCCCTGTGTCTGAAACAAAGGTTTTGAACAAAGGTGGAAGACTCATTTGACTTACTTCATCACCAAGCCTATACAAATTAAACTTCTACATTACTCACAGTAGGACTTGTAATTATGTTGATTAATCATATGTTACTGAGAAAATGGAAACTCATTTATAACAGGCATTATTAATCTATTGTGTCATTTTTTATTTCTTAAAGCCCTATTCCAGGGACAATTCTACTCCCAATGAGCTGGTTAGTTCTGTTTCTCTTCCACCTTATTTTTAATTTGTTGTTTACATGAAACACAGTTAATTTAACACAGTTCTTTAAAGAAAAGAAATATGTAAACTCATTTAGAAGTATATTATTTCAATACTGATACTGGAAATAAAGAGGATTCCTGAAGTAATATAAATATGCAGATGTTAGTTGACCTTTGATTTGTTATATTGCAGCAAGTAATATGTGCATTTAATTTTGAAAAGTATATTGACCTTTGAACTATCTTCTAAATAAAAATGGCACTAATAATGAAAAGAATTATATGGGGAACTATTTATTTAGCTAGTAAAGGAAAAGGTTTGTTCATCTATGAAATGGCACCATGGTTCTCTGGATCTTGGGAAATAGGGAAGTCATGTACACTGATCCCCAGAAGATACTTACGGCATCACTTTGGCTGCAGATTTTGTGGGATAAAGAGGTTGTGGTTTCTGGTAAGAAACCCAGAAGTGTTGTCTGCAGAATTGTTTCACAGGTAGTTTTCAATAGTAGCCATCCTGATTTAAAACAAACATAACTGGCTCTGCATCAGACAGTCTAAAAACATCCAGTACTGTGCCATCAGAGAGAAAACCATCTAGTGGCTTAATACTGACATGTGTAAAGAGGATCTCACTTTCAGCCAGACCCAGTTCTCATGGTTTCTCTCTTCCAGACTTGCTCATGTTTCCCACCCATTCTCTTTTTACTGTCCCTCTTCCTCTTCTGCCTCCTCAGTTCAAAGCCCTTTCCTCTGCCAGCATAGAGCCTGTGCTCTGTCCCAAGGCATGGATCAACACCAACTTGCCAGTATGAATCCTACTCTTTCAAGGTAGTCTGGCTCCCCCAGAACTCACCCAGCATTTTAGTGGGAGCAAGGAGGAAGCCCTTGGAGAAGGAATTACTGGCTGGTATTTTCTAGCTGTCTTTCAGTTCATACTGGAATGCCAGAGTTAATGATGGGATCATTGTGTTTACCAGAAGTTGAATCTGGGCACCACTTCAGCAGGCAAAAATATCCATAAAATACAGTGGCTTGACGAGTTGTTTTGTTTCAAATTCATCTAAGGCAGTCACAGACAGTGACTCTCTGTAACTTTTAATCAGTATATACCTACATGATTTTAATAAACCATTTACAAATGGATTGCTCTGCCACATGGCATTATTGGTTCTTTAAACTTATGTTTTCGAGGAGGTCAAATGTGAATAGCTCATTCTAAGATTGAAACAAAATATTCCAAGAGTAATGCTTTATGAGGAGATGATTAACATTTTCCTATTCAACCTTGCTGAGAGATTGCTGTTACATCCCTTTATTAATGTGCAAGTTCTCTTTTGCAACCGATGCAGCCTTTTGTAATTTAGATAATAAAGTGAGTGGTTGTTGTTATTTAATAAAAAGAACAATAATTTATTGACACTTGGATCGCACAACACTGTGACTGTAATGCAACCAAACAACCTAATTTCATTCCTCCCCGTGCACTCCATGCTAATTAAAACCAACAATCAATATGGGTGTAGCATTGTCAACAATGGCATTAAAAGACTGAGCTGTGGCCAAAAGGCTGATGACAGTTTTCAAGGATGAGGCAGATGGGCGGGAGGTTGAAAAGAAACCAAGATGATGCAGAAGGCAGAAGTTGGAACTTTTGCTAGTGAGATTTTTGGACTTTCAGTTGAGTGTTTTATGGCTTTTCTTCTTTGCCTTTCATATTTTGTCCAGATGATCCCTTTGATAAAATTTGTTTCTGTACATGCTGCTGATTATTATGCCTCTGATTTAAAAAGAAACTTCTCAAATCAAGGCACTGAGCCTTAGCAGTGGGACATGTGAAAAGGAGCTTTCCTGAATGTGTCTAATGTGTGCAAACCCTCATATCGTAGTTGCTTCCTCTGAAGTTAGTGACGAAATTCCCATTGCTGCTGGTGGGATCAGGATCTTGTTGCAGAAATCCCACTCTAAACTTGTACAAGGCTCCTTGCAGAGTTCGGGGTGGACAGACCAGCAATATTCCCTGATCATCATCATCCCAGAAGCCTGCTCAGGAATTTCATCAGTCACCTCAGTTTCCTTCTGCTTTCTGTTAAAATGAAAAATACTCAGTTTATCTTCATCTCCACACATCACAGTAAAAATGGTGGACACAATAAAAGTCTGTACAAAAAGCAGGGAGAGGTTTTGTGGGAACAATGTGCACATCTTTTATGTGAGTTTTCTTCAGAGTGCTATTTACCACTTTTTTTTATTTTTTATATATATATCCCTTGCACCCCTCAGAGGCATGCAGGTTACTTACTGAAATACAGAAGCTGCAGCGTAATGCAGACAAGCAACTGTATTTCAGGTATTGCCAAAACCTCCCCTGCTAAATGGTTTCTCAACTGTCATCCATTTAGTTACCCTTTGGGAGCTGAGTGGACTTTGCAGTCTATTAGCTGAAAATTGGCTTGCAAGCTCATTGAGGCTTTTTCAGACGAGGATGAAACAAATTCTGACAAGAGGGGTCTCCTCAAGAGTGTGTTTCCACACCCATCAGCCTCTGGAGAGACAAAATCGGAGTGATTTCAGCTCCAGTAACTCACCTGATTCTAATTTAGTTAACTAATAGACAGTGTTGGGGTGTGCCCTTTGGTGGTGTTGAGTTCGGTGGAGACCATAAAGCACCAGTTCTCATTTTGTGTCTCTGGGGGTCCTGTGGGTACAGATATGTGCACAAATCTGAGGCATGGAAGTAGGAAAAGCACGATAGAAAACACAGATGTCTGCATGGCTCTTTGGGAAGACATCCCTGTGGCTTTTATGAAGTTACATCAGGGAAAACAGATCCTGCCTGACCAGTTTTTGAGAGTAGATGAAATTACCATATATCCTCCTTAGACTCAAGGCTCAAAATAACACCGTGCTGAGGGAAGCCTTCAGGGCTGTGGAGACAAAGAGCAGAAGAAGGGGAAAACAGAGAGCAGATGGTTTTCTCAGGGAAATGATCAAAAGGCTGATGGCAGCCTGTTTCCAAATTGAGGGGTTGTGCAGCTGGACCAAAACATCTGGTCAGTTTACAGTGGCTGAAAAATTAGTCACTTTTTAGCAAAGGCAGTGAATTTGTAAATGTATTCTTCAGGGATTGTGTAGTACATTAGCATGTTTGCAGAACTGAGTTGCACAATCTACAATTTTGAATAAAAGGCTGTTGGGACAATTTTGTTTCTGATTATAAATCACAAGATAGAGCCTCAGATGGAGTAAACATGTACATGTCTATTGAGGTCAATGCAATTAGACTAAATCAGGGAAGCAGCTGAGAACCCAACTCACTTTTATTTAGCCTTTTTGTCCCCTTCACCCTGAAGTGACTAAGACAAACTTCTTCAGGTTGAGTCTTCTCCACACACAGATGTCCATTCCTCTTCCAGGTGGAAATTTGTACACACTCTCACATGATGGAAAAGAAGTGGGTGCTGAATATGACCCTGAGCCAATGGGATCTCAGTGCATTAGTAGTAAGTGTAATCACAGGACTGAGCTCAGGCAGAAAGAGTGGCATTAACAGTCACGTGGTTTGCAATCAGAGGAGTAATTCCTCGTGTTTCATTTGTAGATTGCCCTTGCTAATGCAATAAATGCTATTCCACTTATGGACAGAAAGAAGGAAATAGGTAAATTGCTTTTAAAGAAGCTGACCTCTGACGCATGCATTTCACTTGCAGCAAAACACTTACTTGGAAAATAAACTTTATGGTTCAGCGGCATCCAAACAAATTGTTATTTCCACTTGTTGCATATTGATTAAAAGAGAGGTTATAGTTGAAGGGATTTTAATTGCATAGACAGAGTTGCAACTAATTTGCTCAGAGAAGTTGTGTTTTCAGAAGTTTTCTTTAAATGAGGCATGGAAAAGAGAAACCTAGAACTGTGTGATCAGAATGATATTTCTCAAAAATTTATTGGCACGCCAAATGAAATCACTACCAAAGCCGGAACCTCTACAAAATTTCTTTCTCATGGGAGTTCTCATAAATCTTGAGGTATTTTGATAGCAGAGTCCAACCTTCACAAATGCAATTTACTTCCTTAATATCAGTTATTTTATACAGGAAAATGCTAGTGATAGAAAACAGCTTTTAAAATGAAATTTATTTCTCTTATGGTTACTGTGTGAATTATAAATTCAATGTGTATGCTGTGAAAAGGAAATGAGGCTGAGCAGTATAATTCTGAAGCCTTATCTGAAGTCCTGCTGCTCATTACAGTCATTTTGTAGTTGCATTTAAAATGTATTTTTCCGCATCTGAGACTATTTCAAAGACTGGTTTTGTTGCCAATGAACTACACAGAGAGTTAAATTCATTGCTTATGTTAAGGGACTATATTCATGCTAATCAAGGGCTGACTCTGAGAACAAGGTAAATATTTATATGATGTTGCAAAGTGGTATTATACCTTTTTAAGTAGGGAGAAAAAATTGCTCTGGAAGATGAATCTACTGGAGATTTTTTTGTTGTTGCTGTTGTTACATTTTCTAGCTCTGGAGGATTCCAATGGTCATAAAATACCTCAACAATTTCACACTACTTAACACAAGAGCAATTTCTTCCTGACCTTTAGGATGCTGACTTAGGCTTTACAATTGGCTTTATCCTCTGTATAGCACTCAGTGGCCCACTTCCAAGCTATGTAACAGCACTGAGGTCTGTCTGCCACTCCATCTTCCCAAATACTGCTGACTGCTTTTCTGGGATGTCGCTGTCAGGCTTACTTGAGTAAGCTCTGCAGTCTTTAGAGGGGATAAAGATAAGAATACAGTGCAATCTTGGAGAGGGAAGAAGAGAAGTAGTGTACTTATTTTTAATGCAAAAATCCCGTGAATCTGTGAATTATTCATACCACATATAACTACTGCTAATGATTAGTGCCTTTTTACAAGAGGGCTTGAGTTCACTCTTCTCTACCTTGATTGTGTTTCTATTAGATGTTAAGGCAAATTGGCAAATCAGTCTTTGCTCTTCAAATAAACCTACCTCATCCTGAAGATTTCAAACAAACACAAATTCCATCTGTTTGGCGAGTATTTCAGGGGGGCTTCTCTCACTTTAACTAATCACCCCCTTCCTGCCACCAGTCCTGTACGAAGGGATCATTAAGCTCTGTTAAAAATGAAGCTGCTCTAACATCCTTTTGTAAGCCTTTGTGGATTAACCATGAATGGTTAGACAAAGTGCACAATTCAGAAGTAGGTTGTTGCTTGTTTGCATTTTTTGTCTGTTTTAAAGATCACTTCAGAAGGGCAATCATTATGTGAAAGTATAAGGATGTCATCTGAAGGCAACATAATGTTATTTTTGCACGTATAAAATAAAAAAACAAACAAAAAAACCCCCAAAACTTTCACATTAGAAACACCAGGTCTAAATTCTCAAAATTATTGTAAGCAGAAAGTACTATTTCTCTCATATGTGGCTTAAAATTACCCCAGTCTGCAAGGTTAATATTCTTTAATATTGTTTGATTATGTTAATGCTTAATAGTACATAAAACCTTTAAAACATTTTAAATTCCTTTACAAAAAATGCAGATCATCCTGCTTACAGGGGGAATGGTAGGAGAGTATTTCAAACAGCACACAGCTCAAAGTGATCCTGAGCTCTTGTCCTTTTTTAATACTGGTATCATTCTGTTGACCTCTGTGGAGTTATTCCAGACTTAATCCAAAGCAAATGAAATTACAACTGGGCCCACTGTTTTTATACTGATTTTAAATGAATGGGCAGTTGTTCTCAATGTAGCAAGGTCTATTACAAATAGTTAACCTCTCCTTCATCACTTTTGATCCCAGTGGCTTTATTCGTATTAAGTTGGAGCTTACTGGGTTGTTTGAAAACATTGTCAAATGCATCCCCATTGACTTGGTTTAAGAATACTGAGTCAAATCTCAGTCTCTTGACGTAAGACTCCTTGTGCTTTTGTTACATCATTTATTCCTACTCTTTGATTAAAATAATACAGTGTGATTATTTTCAGTGACATACAAATGCTATACCCAATAGGAATGCCCAATAGGAAATACCTATGTGTGTTCATGTAATAAAATAATAACTTTAAACATTATCTTTACTGGTCTTATATTTAACAAAACTCTCAGTATTTAAAGCCCCAAAAGGGGAAAAACAGGGTCTAATAGATTAAACAGTTGGCAAAAGACAGCATTGTTTAAAAATAGCAAAGTGATTTTGTTCTCAGCAAGTCAGTAACTAACAGCACAGTACAAAGCCTGGTGCCCACAGGTCTGAATCTTGTATGTACTGATGGTGGCTAAATCTCTCTTAGACAATTCTTAAGTGTCCTTGACTTCTAGCCTCTAATGGTTTTTATTAGGCATATATCGGTAGCCTTACATATTTCCTAGCTGGTTGCATTGCAAAAATCCCCCATTGCATGAATAGTTTTCACTTGTCAGAAATGCCACATAATCCTAAATGAACCTGAGATCTGTGAGAGCTTGGAGACATGTTATCATGGGTGGCTTTTCTGGTTTGCTTGACCAGAACTGTCATCTGTCTGTCCTTATTGACCAAAAATCAGTCAATAAGTCTCTCTTTGCATTTTTTATTTAAATACTTTGGCACAGGCATCAAAAAAATGCATCTCAACATGCATAGTGTCAAAGAAGAATAAAGGTGTTTTTAAAATGGTGTTTCCATTAAAGGCAGTGGCACGTGTGTGAATGTTCACGGACAGACAGGTTTGTCTGCTAGGAAACTTTCTCCACTTCTAGCTACCAGTGCATTTGCATATCATAGACATGGCTGACACAGGGGAGATGGAGAGATGCAACTAGATGATTCAAAGATATACACAGAGAAACAGCTGGTAATGCTAACATACCACACTGCAATATTTAAGAAGAACCAACAAGAACTACATATTTAAAGAGCTGTTGTGATTGAAAACCTATCTGTTTGATCTAATAAAAGATGTTTCTCCCTGCAAATCATACCTCTCTTTTATCCTTATGTTTTCATGCCTTCATCAACACAACTACAGCTTACATATGAACAGGATCATAAACATGTATGAGCTTAATCCACATGTTAAAAATCAATTCTGTTCTTAAATAGTGTTCCTCAGCCCTTTATTAAAACTTATTGCACCACTGTGAGTTTTAATCACCTGTTGGGACCTATGTAATCTGTAAGTATTTGACAACAGAGCGCTTCATTTCATACTCAGAATATCATCCTCATACTCATTCTGTTTTCCTTTCCCAACTATTTATTCAGTACTTTGGTTTGGAATTTTGTGGCCATGTCCAGTTATAAACTTCATGTGATCGAAGATATTGCTGCATAACAACATTAAGTCTTTCATATACCACTGTGTGAAACGCCCTTTTTTATTTTTTAATTTGTACAGACCTTTACCAAGTTATTTATTCTCCATAGAAATAAACAAGGAGTCGACCAGAACAGATTTGTTGGGCTAACCAGGTTCTACAGATGATAACTGTTGAAATTTTAGATCTGGTTGATTCATTTTCACTGCTGAACAGATTATGCCTCATTAAAGACCATCAAGCCTATCACAGTTACTCACTGTCACTTGTGTAATGCCAGTAACTCAGCATGTCAAAGTGCTTGACAAAGAGCTGGGAACTGCAGGTGAGAGCTAGGACGGGAAAAGATCCAGGATCTTCCCATGTTTCCATAGCGACTCAGTGGCAGAGTCACGCAGAGAATCCCAGCTGGTTTCTGTGCTGGTTTTGGCAGGAATAGAGTTAATTTTCTTCATAGTAATAGTATGGGGCTACGTTTTGGATTTGTGCTGAAAACAGTGTTGATAGTCCAGGGATGTTTTAGTTACCACTAAGCAGTGCTTACACAGAGTCGAGGCCTTTTCTGCTTCTCACCCCACCAGCAAGTAGGCTGGGGGTGCACAAGAATTTGGGAGGGGACACAGCTGGGACAGCTGACCCCAACTGAGCCAAGGGATATTCCATACCATATGGCATCATGCTCAGCATATAAAGGTGGAAGAAGGAAGGGGGGAACGTTTGGAGTGATGGTGTTTGTCTTCCCAAGTCACCGTTAGGTGTGATGGAGCCCTGCTTTCCTGGAGGTGGCTGAACACCTGCCTGCCGATGAGAAGTAGTGAATGAATGCTTTGTTTTGCTTTGCTCATGTGCACAGCTTTTGCTTTACCCATTAAACCGTGTTTATCTCAACCCACGAGTTTTCTCACTGTTGTGGTTTAACCACAGGGCCAGGACACTCACTTTTACCCTTCTGATTCTCTCCCCTATCCCGCTGCGGTGGGGGGTGGTGGGTGAGCAGCTATGTGGTGCTTAGTTGCCGGCTGGGGTTAAACCATGACAGTCTGGCTGTGTTTTGCTTGTCTGTGACTGTCAGTACAAGAATATAGTCCATTAATCTACTTTTCTGTAAAGGGCGATGAAAAATTTAAGTGGGATTCATCTTATAGAGTGTTCAAAAAACGTGTAGATGTGGCACTTGGGGACATGGTTTAGTCTAGTCTACCCTTGATTGGTTTAGTGTGGACTTGGTAGTGTAGGTTAATGGTTGGACTGGATGATCTTAAAGGTCTTTTCCAACCTAAACGATTCTATGATTCTATGATTCTAAGTAAAACAGGATTTCCGATGTAAATAGACTTTCCATATGTTTTCCTTCCTTTGCTACCACACAACTTCTCCAGCTTTGCTGTCAGCAGTAACCTGGTGAGAGCTGGGAATCTATGTTGAACTGGAACAGAAACCAAATTCTTTGTCCCTGTATTAGGCATTCCCAAATGTATCAAATTTCAGACAGTTCGGTTTTCCTGCCGTCTCCCCCTCCAGCAGCTGAGCTGTGTGTCCCTCGGGAATCGCCTCCCCAGGACGGCGCTCGCCAGGCGCCCGGGCTGCCGCTGCCCGGGGCTCTGCTGCCACCTAGCCAGCGGCCGCGCCCGCTCGCCTGCCTTCCCGGGAACCGCGCCGTGGCCCCGAGGGCCGAGGTAGCACCTGTGAGTGTGAGAAAAGACGAGCGGTCCTTTGTGCCCCCAGAGAGGGATGGCAGTGGATAATCCGGCTGCGCAGGCTTCAGTTGGCAGGGAGGAAGAAAGTGCGTTGCACGTAGCAGTTGTTCAATTTCTGCTTAGGGAAATGTGTCTTTTAAGCTGTGATGCCTTTGAATTGATAAAGCTCCGTCTAGCAATTTTGGTTCTTTTCACTCAGACATCGGCAGATAGTTTATCAGCACTTAAAGCAGAGTCATTCAATCTCTTGGTTAAGAAGACTTTTCAAAAGTGCTACAAGCACTTTTAAATTACAAACATACAAACAACAGCAAAAAAAACTTTTTTTTTTTTTGAGAGTGCAGGTGCAAAGCTCCTTTATATAGCTGCTGCTCGCTTCTTACAGAGCAGATCTTAAAGTAACAGCTTCCCAAAGTATTCCATCAGAAAGACAGCAATAAGGTGTAATGTGATCAGAAAACCACACTCAATAAAACCAAACCAGAAAACAACTGAGGAAAGAATATATATGAAAATATATAATAAAAAGCCATCCTATATCTATGTATGATTTTAAAATGAAGTATTCATTTTAAAAGTTTTTTTTAAAAGTATTCTCAATGCTCCAGGAACTTGCTAGAGTCTGTTCATTTACCATTTTACATCTTTACCAAAGCAGCCAGAGGGAAAATAAGTGGAAGAAGATGTTCTGTGTGGAAAAGTACCCTGGTTTAGCTGTAGTCATCTATACAAAACACCTAGGATTAAAGAAAGCATTGAATCCACCAGCAACTCTTCTTTCGTATCCTTCCCCCTCCCCATAAGTTCAGAGTGGTGGGGCTTGCGTTGAGGCCTGTCTTTGGACCCCATAACGTTACTCAGTAGCTCTCGGTACAGCCATGGCTGAGCAGAGCCCTGTGGGGGCAAAGGTTCCCTGCTGTTATCTGGCTGATGCTGGACCCTGCCACCAAAAAGAGGAGGAGAAGACTTGCCCAGATCCTAAGAGCACCAAGGGTTTCCAGGGCCTCTGCTGATCTCCAGCCGTGAATTTAGGGATTGTCATTTAGGAACGCCACCTGGGAGTTTAATTTGGGCTTAGCAAGCAATACTATCACGCTCTGCATTTCTCTTCATACTATCTTTTTGTATTATCCCCCTGACACTGTGTTCTTCCTATATTTTCTCTTCTGCTTCTCAGCACACTCTCACCAGGTATCTCAAACCACCATACTCTGGAAAACCAAAACAGATAACAAAAATTAAGGCACGGTGATTCTCTGTATTTTATTCACCCCCGTAAAACTGCCACTCACCTACCATCATGACTATAAAATTCCTCTAGAGCTGAGATGAATTTGGGAGAAGAAAGTACCTGGACTTCCACTAGGTGGTGAAGTTGTAAAGCTTAAATGGGATGAGAGAGTTCCCAGAGCAGAGAGAGACCTTGGGACACTGCAGAGGTGGGGCTGGAGGGGAGGTGTTGCTGCTGTGGGAGTTCGCAGGTTGCTCATCTTCCTCCCGGCGCCTGCGGAGGGGAGCGGCGAGGCTGCGCCAGGCGCACCGCAGCAGCGCGGTGACAGATTTATGGGGCACCACTGAAACACAGATTTTTCTTATCTTCCAAGTGGAGGAAAAGGTGAATCAGTAGATAAATGGGAAAACTAATTCTGTGTATTATTTCTTTAAAGACTTAGTTTATTAAGGGACGAGTAATTTATCCCACTAGGATTTGTCAACTCTTGTCCTGATCTTATAAATAAATTGTTTTTCAGACAGTTTTACCGTCTGCTTTGGTTTGGGGTTTTTGGAGCTTTTTTTGTTGAGAATAATTTGTACAGTGTCAGCACTTAAATACTGGGAGAAATAGATAGGAATGATTATTCTGTAGATGAGGTTAAAACAACAAAAAAAAGAGCACGCCCCACTTTCATCAGGGTCATTAAAAGAAATTTGCATTGCATTAGGTTTCCACTGAGATTTTTGACTCATATAAATGAAAGCAAGATTTAGAAAGTTTAAGCTTGAACTGTCATTCGAGTTTGTGAACACAGGCCCTGAAAAAATGAACTCCTCAAAAGTTTCACAAAAGTCTCGCACTTTGTTTCACATTTAGGATGAAAACACAAAACACTATCATTTTACATAAGTTCTTCAGTTTGCTAAAATATACTTCATTCTCCCACACATTATCAAGAGATCTGATAGCACAAACCCTTTTTCCACTCAATTTTCTGCCGCTGAAAGAGCACTGCATTACACATTTCTGCATCTCCACTGAGTATAGTATCTATTATTCTAGTTACTGTTCAAAGGACATAAAAAGAAAATTATTTGTAGCAAATATGCATCCATCAGGCTGTGCTATATAAGCACAGAATATCACATCCTATAGCTAAGTCTACTGCTGGTCACTTACGATGGTTTGGAAGCAGCTTTCAAATAAACTGAAGCCTCCTCTGACAATCTCTACTGTCCAGAACAAATCATTGAAAAATACAGGTTAGAGCTTGCTCCATTACCCATTTTTCTTTTTATTGCATGTAAAAGCTGCTCACGCAGATCTCTGCAGATGGTGATCCATCAGCTGAATGTGGTGCAGGATCTGATTTTCCCGTTGCAGTCCTACATGCTGCTTGCTTCACTGCACAGATTTTCCTTTGGCTGACTTGCACTGTGGCTGCTGTGTGCCTGCATGCAGTGGGAAGCAGGACACCATGTACCACCTTTTCAGCCTTAAACACAGCAAAAATTTTTGTTGAGTGAATTGATGCTTGCAGCAATGAGTGAGTTTGTTGAAATGTTCCACAATATATGCCTAAAAATGACTGGTTATCTCACATCCACTACAAGTATTTGCAAATACAAACATTTTCAAGTTATTCCGGACAGTATTTCATTACTGACGTAGGAGATTTAGTAGCTTCTCAGCCTTCTGAGTGCATGCTGCAATTAGATGATGGCTGATCTTCTTGAAGGTGGTTTATCTCTTTTCCTCGTGATTTTCTGCAGCTATTAGCCATAGCGGCTCATTGCCAACTGAGAAAAATCCTAGAAGTTGGATACTGAGACACTGTGCTAAGAAATGGTCCTTTTGTCTTGCTGATAACTAATATTTTACTCTTAACATTTTTAGGTGCATAAACCATAGACTCTCACATTTCTGTCTTGAAACATACTGGAAAAAACTGCACAGAAGATTTGGGTCACAGTCCTGTGAGGAGACCGTTTCTTCCCTAATGTCACAGCAACAACATCAGCCAGAGCAGAAAAAAAAATCCTAAGAAGCAAAGATGTATCTCATTCTCACCTTCCAGATTCTCTGTTCTTTCTCTATTGCTTTGGGTGTAGAAACCAGTATGTGTGAGGGTGGAGGGAGGAGTAATTACAAGTCTTGTTACAGCTTCTTACTTCTCTCGCAGCAATTTTAGGCACAGAATGGAGATACCTGGAGAGACAGATCTGAGCTGAATAAGTGCTTCTAACATTAATGTTCCTGTTTCTAACTCTGGGATTACGTTAAAGGTGAAGTAGATCCAGCTCTGCTAAAAGTGTGTTTGTGTGGGGTCTGTCCACATGGGGAATATCACTACCACTGTTACTAGGCATGGCCATTGCTTAGTCACCCTACCTAGCCTTTTACGTCTTGATGCAACTATATAGAAATACGAAGCCCTTGATCCTGCCAGCCCTTCCATCCACCTGTGTGCAACAAACAAGCTGCCTACAAGCTTGGCTTCCTGTCCCTGCTCCAAGGCTACCCCGAGCTGGCTGCAACCTGGCACGTAAAGAGCCATTCTTACAAGATCATTGTAGCATTTACCTGGCTAAGCCCCTCCATTTAAATCCTCTTTGGCTTCCTAGTGCTCTTAAATTTACTGACTGCATGGTCTTTATTGGAATTTTCTCCTTCTGTGGCTTTCCTGCTCTTTTCCTCTCCCTACTCCCCAGTCTGTGCAGACCCATTCTGTTCTGTTCAGCTGCTGGCTTTGAATGCAGGATTTTTTCTCTCTCTAATTTCAGATCTGTCTCTCTGCACCCTGTCATCAGATGCACCCTGCACCTCAGAGATCTCCTCATCGTTGCCTGCTGTTAATTTCTAATTAAAACCTATTCTGGTAAAAAATTAATTCCAGATATTTTTTTAGCACAAGTGACAAAAGTTATCAAACCTGTCAGTCAGGTTCTCCACAGGCTTTTTTGAACTTTCTCCTATGCAAGTGAGTGAGACCAGAGCTTAGTGCCACCATTTCCTTCTAAAGACTTTTTTTTTTTCCTCCCTACAAAATACTCCTCATCCCCAGTCCTGAGATCTCCCTAACAGTCAAAATCATTCCTTCCAACCAACCTATGAACAGAGGATAACCGCATCCTTCACCCTTGGGTCTCTGCATGTGGTACATTCAGGCAGTCTGAAGCCTTTTCAGCATCCGGGACTGATCTGAAGAGAAAAAGACCTTAGGAAGAAAGAAACAGTTGAACTGGGGTGGCACTGGATTGCCCTGACATTCTGATGCATTGCCCATTTAACTTTCCACTCGTCTGTGGCTATTCCATCTACATTAGAGGATTTTTAAATTACTTTCTCAAATATATATGGGAACATCATAGCAACTTCTCTTTGATGCAGCAAATCTGTTTCTACAGTAATTATTACCCTAATTAACTCTCAAATGTTAGCAATGTTCACTCTGCTGATTAAATTTCGATTGAATTCTGTTACTCGCCACAATTAGAGCTGGATTCCAGACTGGTGAAGGTAGACTCTAAATTAAGATCTATTTAATTGGTCTTACTTCAACACTCTTGCACTTCTTGAGAGAAATGTGTATACTTGTATTTCTCTTCATTTATGAGCATACATCAGTGTTCTGCCACATAATGCCTTACATCAGAAGTTATCCCGGTGGAGCCAGCTCTGTAGGTTGAAGACAATACTAACTGTGAAAATGGTTCTAAAAACTTATCATTGATTTGCATACATCCCCTTTTTTTGTTGGCCCATTTTTCTTCAGACAGCTCTTCCATCAGACGCCAGCATCATAATTCATTTCTCTGCCGTCCATGTTGTCTCCTCTATGTTTGATTTCCTTCCTCTGTATTTATAATTTGCAACCGACAGGATGTGGTGTCTCTGTCTCCTATATTCTTTGCAGGAGGGACAGCCCTTATTTTTCTGTCTGATCAGTGTTTGTGCTAGCTGAGAGGACTGCATTAGGTCTGATGGTTAATATAGGATGGGGGGATTAATTCACCTGAGCTTGTCTGTTGTCTGACACCCAGAAGACTTGCACATGACCAAATATTTGGACAAGAAACCATCTGGGAATTTTAGTTATGGATCTAGATCTCATGGATGAGCCAAAAATTTAAAATCTTTTAATATTGAATAATGTTATTAATAATATTGAATATTAAAGGAGATTTAAAATTGCAGTTAAGCCAATATAATTTACAGCTGCTCTTGAAAGATGTATTTTTCTCTTACACTTCCCATCCCATATGCACACTGCCACCCTTTCTTTTGCACTGGTAAAGGGACATAAATTTAGGACATTAATTAGGGACATAAATTGGCAGAACACTGATTGCTTTCTTTGAGAAGGAGGATAATTTTCCACTGCTTTAACTCTGTGAAGTAGCTCACCAAGAGGTCAGCCAAGCCTCAACATCTGTGCCAGGGAGGCTGGGACCACATAGCCGAGGGCAGGGAGAAGTCGGGACACAAGACAGCCTCTTTCAGCAGCCACTAGTTCTTAGCTGGATCCAGCTGTAACATTACACCGAACCCTTGGCCCACAGAAGTTGAAGGAGAAGTACTTTATTTAGCCCCATCATCACCTGTGTATTGACAGAGTTTTAAAAAATTGAGGAATGTATAGACAAAGGAAGTCATGTTACATGATTATTGTTCTAAGGCACCACTGGAACGTAAAGAACATTTATTTGTTCAAATTTAAAACTTGCAGGCTTCCTTTAATAATATCTGGGGTTTGGAGAGAAAAAAGAATTGAGGTAAGTTAGATCTTGTTGGCAGAAACATTTCATAAATAAAAAATTATTTGCTTAGGGTTTTTCTTAGCAAAGTGAAGGTGCTTTTGTGCAAGTATCTTGAAAGTTCTGCATGAGTCTAAAAGAAACAGAAATCCCATGTGATTGATGAGGAATGGCAGATCCTGAACAACAGCTAATGAATTCAGTGCAGGAGTCATCTGTTGCAATTTTACCTCTGTGCAAAAGGCCAACACAGGTCTTATCCTTTATTTAAATCTCATGTTGTGACTACTTAAAATGCTCACACTTGTACACTTTCTTAGCACAGGGCTGAGAATTTGACACTCAGGGAATTGGTTGTCAGCAATCCCACTGAATTATAGTAATAAATGTGTGCATAATTATTTAATTGAAAAAATGTAGAAAGACAAATTACTTTCTAAGAACAAATGCCATCTCCCAGATAAGCTGCAGTTGTTTCCTTCTGAAAAAAAAACAAAACCAAATGATTACCTGAGGGTCCTCTGGAGAGTGCTTCTCAAACCAAAAGCCTGAGACATGAAACCACCCAACCTCTTCCCCCAGCCAGCCAATGGCTGAAGGAGCAACTGGAGGTACACACAACCTGTCTCTCCACCCAGTACCTAATTGAAGGAAATGGATGTCTGAATGGCTACAGAAAACTGTCCTCAGCTGTTTCCAACTATTTATCATCCTCACTTCCCTCAACACCTTCTCTATATAAACAGTAAAGCCATAATGAGTCCAGCAGAGCTGATAGTGAGTTCTGCCTTTATAAAAACAGAGCTAGAGATAATGTACAGCTACTTTAATAGTATTGCCTGTTCTAGCTAACTTTTTCCCTCAGGTGACAAACTGTGGACTTTAAATCACTGGTTTTACTGCTATTTGCTCTCTCCTCTCTTTTACTAATGCCAGACAAGTGATTTAGGGCAATTACGCCTTATTACATATATTTATCCTTGATTCTTACCTGTCATTTTGTGGCCTCTATCTACTGAGACATTCTCAGAGGTACAAAAAGCCACAGTGTAGAGATGGCTTCTCTGGAGTCATGTCACAGCTTGAGAGCATAACTTATGCCTGGGACCATTAAGTTAAATCCTCAGATTACACAGAAGCTCAAATTCAAATACGGGCAATAGAGATTTTAACAGTAAACTCTGAAGAGAGCATACCAGCAGCATTTAGTCTCCTTTGGATTGCTCTGGAAGTACAAATGGGGCTTGAAACTGAATCCTGGGGGCACGTGGGATTCCTCCAGGCCCACGTATTGAGGAAAATATAAAACACAGGAGCCATATGAGCATCTACCAGGGCACTGAGTGCCAGGTGGGGATAACCCACATCAGCAAAACAGTACTAGTGGTGACAAAACCAGACTCATGTTGATAATCCCTGAGGCTGTTCTGAGCTGTGCTAAGGCCTGCTAGCTTAAGACCAGATCTGCAGGGCTGGAAAAAGAAGAGGGAACAGCTCTGTGCTTGTGGGTTGAGATTCATGGCAGCGCCTGGATGTGCAAACCTTTGGCTGTTTTTTTCTCTGTATAACCTCTCTTAGTCCCAGGCAGTTTGTTATGTAGTGTCTTTTGTGAATATTTTCAGACACAAGTACTGTTGAAAGTGCATAGACTTAGGGATCTGCTAGATCCTGCAAATCAAGGTTTGGGACATTGGCCTGGCCATGTGCTCCCTTCTTACGCCCTGATGCAATGGGATGATTCAATGCCCTTTCCTCTTAGATGGGGTCATGTCAGTGAAGGGTTTCCTGCATGACCACAGATTTATTTATTTACTGTTAATGCTATGGTAAATGTGTTCTGTTTACATGGGCATAGATCGAAAGTGGTGTTAATGGAGAAATAATAGTGCCACTCTGGGTTAGAGGAAAGAAGAATATGGTTTATGTCAGCCTCCTAACAAGGACTCAGTGCTGGAATTGCAAATGGGCAGGTGACAACCAGGTGGAAATCTGAACTGCTGACATTCTCCCTGATTTCTGCTTCATGACTGCAAGTGTTTGCTCAGGAAAAGTTGCTCTTTAAAAAAAAATTAACAATCATATCTTTCTTAAAAAAAGATATCAAACATTTAAAATGTGCTTTTCACTTGACTTAAATGTTACAGTGGAAACATTCTTATGTGTCATTATTGTAAAATGAAAAGAAAAATGTCAAGGCTAAGTCATTGCTATCATTTATTTGGCCCTGGGCTGCTTTTGAATTGAGAGGTGCCAGCAATGGGATGTTGTAATATTCCTGTTGCAAGTTTGAGATCTATTTATCACAGAGGTTGGAATATATCAACCTTGTGTATCCCCCTAAACCCCTTTAAAACTGTTAAACGTTCACCTATTGTTTACCTTAGATTAGAAATGAATGTACATAATTGACAGGTCGTTATTTCTCCACTTGATTTTTTTTTTTTAATTGCAGTCCTTTTGGAAGGAGTAATTTATTAAAAAGCACTATTTGATAAACCTAGTGAACTGAATGGTATCACCATTCATCTGTGAACTTCAGATCCTGCAGCCTTTTACATGGGCTCCTCCTTCTCTAACTCCTTCTCCCTCATCTTCTAATTTCTTCCTCCCGATGGCTTTGTTAGATGATGCTTACAAGAAGTTAAATGTTAACTGTACCTAGGAGAGATATGCAGCTGTGTTTTTTCTCCTTTTGTCTGACATATTTTTTGTTCCTTTTTTTCCTTAATTGTTACGTTAATTTTGTGTCATGAACTTCTGTGGAGAATTACAGTTATGCAAATTTCAGCAAATTAGCCCTCATTAAGCCCTGCATCGATGCCACTAAATTTTACTACTTGTTCTCAGGGTAGCGAGTTAAAGTTAGTTTCAGCAAGTTTATATTGAACTTCATCTGATTGGCTGTAAGCCTGAAAAATATTGTTGGGGTTTGGTTATATTGCTGTGAGACAAAACTAAGGTCGGTTATCATTACAGTATTTGTGACAGCATATTTAATTTAAAACACCAAACCAAACACCACACACTTAGCAAAGTCAGAAATTACGCTACACTTAAGTTGAAATATTTTAAGGTAGGGAGTGACTGGTGAAGGTACAAATAAGCTTAACTGCCCCAGAGTGCTACAGCCAGATTAGCTTAAGGTGTTACTGAAGATGCATTTGCATTATTTTAGCTATGCTTCTGTGACTCTGGCAGTGTTACAGAGCAGAATTGAATTTGCTCAGCTGCCTAACACAGTCGGTTGTTATCTTCACTGCAGAGCTGGTGTATTTTCCCATGGGGAGGGCTTTGCTGCCCAGGATCCTGCTGTGTGTTGAGCCTCAGCTCCATCCTGTGTCCATCCATAAGCCTTGTGCCAACGTTATGAAGAGTAGCAGTATCCCAGACACTGCTCTACCATTGTGGAAATCAGACTTTCTGATGCATGTTTGGCATCCTCGGGTGGCTTTTACCTCCTCTAAATTTGTAACATCCCATTGCACCATAGTGGGAAGTTGGCAGGGAATCTGGGGATCCAATTCAGCAAGTGCAGTCGGAGGTTAGCTCAGGACATTTAAAGACAGGAATAAACCTTTTTATGTCTTACCAAATCCTTTGTGAAATGGCACCTTCAGCAGTCTACAAACACTCGTCTTTCTGAGATGAAGACGTGTGAATGCTGTTAACAGTGACAATCATGCTGTTTAGTAAAATGGACAGGAGAAATGCTACATCAAGAAATAGTCTTTACCCATCTTGTCAGCTCCCTGTTTGGAGGGTGGACACTATTGGATGATTCAGAAAAGGATATACATATCTGGTCGACACTGAAATATATCATTCATGCCACAAATTGTAGTCCTGTTTGCTTTCTCCCTCTGCTGGAATAAGTACAGTGGAGGGTATGGTCACAATGTGACGTGAGTCACCAAGTGCTTTATTCCACTCAGTGCTTGATGATTGTCCCATTTCTGTGCAAAGAAAAGGAATCTCACTGTGACCAAGTCTTCCATTTTTTGTTGTCCTTGTAGGGGTTTTTTTGGTGTGTCTCAAATTTGGAGGAAATGACAGTGATAAGATTAAGTCCAGGACACATTAGACAGCTACTGATCTGTCTGCTGATAGATTTAAGGTACATACCTCCAGAATGCTGCTATTTGCATATTTTGGTACCCTCTCTGTAACTAAACATCTGCAGCCAGTAGAGCACCTGATGGCACAGCATGAAGTTATATGCCATTTGTATATGGATGACATCTAGCAGCAAATACCTTTCACAGCCATGATAAACAGTGTTTCAGCTGAGAACCTGTAACCTCAGAGAGATCAATGGCTGAAGGAAGAAAGCTCTCAGAAGTTAATGTAGGTTATCTCAATGGGAAAAATAGGAAATTATTGGCTTCCTACACAACACTTCCACTATGATTGAAGGAATCTGTCCCTATATTTCTGAGTTGTGCTGTAGTGATGTTC
The DNA here is from genome assembly GCF_030463565.1 of Pelecanus crispus. Classification (NCBI taxonomy): domain Eukaryota; kingdom Metazoa; phylum Chordata; class Aves; order Pelecaniformes; family Pelecanidae; genus Pelecanus; species Pelecanus crispus. Next base: position 11,161,676 of record NC_134650.1, on the reverse strand, counting down.
TTGAGGATCCTGCATTAAAATAGCTCTTAGAAACTCTTCTCCCCTCTCTCCCTGGAAAGGGGGCTTTGCCTCTGTGTGACCTGCAGACCTTACCACAATAGTTCACGTATTTGTAGCCACTTAATTTACTAGCTGCAAAACAGTGTACACTGAGGATGAACTGAGAGTTCCTGAGAAAGGATAAAACTCTTGGCCTGCTTAGCAAAAAAAAAGGCCACTTGTTTCATCCTAAATTCTGAGTTGTGACATTTGCTTCCCTTTTGAAACATCAGTTGAGACTGAAGCTCCAGATCTTGCATTTTTAACGCGTTCAGTTCATTGGGACCTTATTTAACTCCGAGACCTCCTTTCTCTCTGAGATGTTGATTCAACATGATAAGTGCACTCTACAGAAACAGGGATCCGTCAACAAAGCGCATGAGCCGGCAGAAGCCGTGAGCTCGACTTCTCTGGCACCAGGTGGCTGCCTGCAGAGCTCATGCTCATGAGGACTCCCAGTGCTAGATACGTACCTTTTTTTCCCAGGAGGGATGTAAATATAAGATTTGCATCATAGCTTTCTTGTGATTAAACAATACATGAAAAGCTGCCTGTATCCTCATGGAGATTCAAAAGGAGAGAAACTTTAGCTCTACATAGTCTTTTTGGAAGGTGTTCAGCTCCTAAAGCAGTGAGGTTTTAAAGTGTATGGAGCTGTGATTTGAAAGATTGGGTTTTTTCTGTTTAGAAGGTGATGTGTGGCTCTGTTTTGTTGAGTTGTGACTGCAAACTAGCATTTTAAAACCATGGTAAGTGAGATGGATATGGGATGTTTAGTGGCTAAATAAACAGGTTTACTTTAACTGCTGAATAACTGGACTTCGGGGGGGGGGGGGTGGGGGTGGATAGAGAGAGAGAAAAGAAAGTCAGAAAGGTAACAGTAGTTAAATAGCAACATGCAAACATCCCAGGCATAAAAGTCTTACATCTCAGCCTCACAGATCTTGCTTGAATGGAGAGCTGATCAAAGACAGTATTTAAAAAGACACTTAAAGTACCCTTAATTTTAATAAAAGCACAAATCTGGATTCAAGGTACAAATACATCCCAGTGTAAAAGCAAGCGTGTGTTTTTGTGATTCCTCTGCTCCAGAACAAATATGTTTTTAATTCCACCCCATAGAGTGAGGCACTACTGATGGTTAGCACTGCAGCCAGAGGGGGTTGGTTTCCCACTGCCATATTAGAAGGAGTGGTGAATTCCCTTCCAATTTCCCATGTTTTTCTACTTACTCTGTCTTTTCCATAGCTTTCATAACTCCTTTTGGCAAAAAGCTCTCAGACGTGAGTACTCTTCCCTGACTAAGCGAAAACATCTATGTATCTAGCACAAGACCCATAAAACAACTGAGGAGTCTGCACAAATAGGAAGGGGTTGCCTATACCAGACAGTACTGAAAGCAAAATTTTCTCTTTACAGAGGCCCCAGGAAGGCTTCCATCCTGCTTGGGGCACAGCCTGTGTTACTGCAGGCAGGACAATGCTGCTGTGCTGAAGAGGAGCATCTCACTTAAAGCAGTTGCTGCTCCTGTCTGCTTGGCGTTACGTTGCTTCCTCCACACAATCCTTGTTTCCTTCCCTTCTCTCCTCTGCAAGCCAAGAGGCAGCTTGCATTTTCACTCAAAGATTTTAATTTATGGGATAAACAAAACTTCACCCAAGCAGATAAATCATGACTTGTGTCTGGAGAGACTTTGCAATTAATTCCAGACTCTTTAAAGGATGTGACCAGAGTTGGCTCTGACTGGAGGGAACAGCGTGTGCGTCACCATGTATCTTTAACTTAATCCTGCAAGAGCAAAACCCAGTTGTTCTTGGAACAGTTGGACCTGAGAGATGTATTTCAGCAAAGACGCTCACTCTAGATGAGCCAGATCAGGCTCCAGAAGGTTGAGCTGTCTTTCTCCAAAGAGAGAGGTTAGCTCGCTACTGAACCCACTGACATTTTCTCTGAGTCATTTTCTGTTCCTGGCAAATGGCTTTGCTAATTGGAATAATTTTTTCAGTGGTTTTCCCTACTCAAGCTCTTGCTTTGAAAAGTTCACTGAATACTCCACGTTTTTCCTACATTATAAATCTGTAATAATTTGCATATTGACTCATGGGCCCTTTAAGAAATATGTATCTTTGTCTCAGAACTGTTGCTTTTTGCCCACTTGATAACCAGTTTTGCTCTGGCCGCAATATTTGCACAGTTCCCTTGTTTTTATGTGTGTGTGCTAGACCACTGAGTTCTATATGCAAGAAAGTCCTGTTTTTCAGGTGTAATCACTCTGAAGACGGCAATGCAATCTTAATGACTTGCAGAGAAGATAAAAATAGTGAAACCATGGCAACCTCCAAAATTCCAAGCTGATGCCCAACTTTGCTCTTTTTAGAAATGCGACCTGTTCAGTACGCACAAACAAACCTAAAGCAGATGTAACCTACAAGTGGACGAATTGGCTCAAAACTAGAAAATCTGGCTACTCTGCTCATCTTCTCAGCTGACAAAAGTGATTTCAAAGGTCGCCTATTCTCCTCCATTCACATCCTTTCTAGATCCAGCATCACCGCCTTTTCCTTTTCTTTCTACGAGTCTTGCAACAAGTTTTCACACCCTCTACTTTTTTATTGTTGTACCTAAGTAGAAAGATTCTCTTACAAATTTAGTGCTCTTTTTTGTTAGATTCCTTATGGTATTCTGTGGGGATAAATTCTGCCAGAAATTAAAAGAAGTCTGGCTCAATATAATCATCATGGTTCTAGGGAGAATATGCAGTTATGCATGCTCTTAGATTCATAGGTTCAGCAGCACAAGGTAGATGGCAAACACTTTTGGGTAGTTCAGGTTTCGTCTATCAACTCTGGTATGTTCAGAAGGCTAATTTACAGGCACAAGATATACCACAATTCACAAGTATGATGGTCAAGTGAGGGATAAATATCTGTAGAAGTGTAACCACTGAGTGAGAAAGAGAGGAGCCTGTTTCAGAAATACCAGACTATAAATAAGTTTTAACTGTATACAAATTGTTGGTTGCTCTTGTTCCAGTGATTCCTTTCTGCCTTTTCAGCATCGTGTGACCCAGGCGTAATCTCTGAAAACAGCAAAATGCATAGTGCATTAGTGTCATTTCACTGTTAATGTTGGAGGGATAATTGCCACTGAATCAAATGTTAAAATAAATCCTACATTAAATATTCACCTCCAAGGATGCCTGTTGATGGCTTCTGTCAAATAACCAGCAAGAAGAGCCTGTGATTGGAAAGCCCACATACAAAGTCAGACTGAGATATAGTCCTCCTTCCCACTCTCTGCTGTTTATACTGGGCCTTGTAATCTGTGTGCTTATAATGATGAATGCATCTTTTTATTGAATTTATTTATAAAATCAGTTCAATATGTAATAAATCATGTGCTGAATATTATATGCTGCAAAGCTGGGTCTTTAAAAAAGGGCTCCTTCACAAGAGCGTACAAGTCTTTCAGAAGACACAACAAAAATAACAGAACAGAATTTACCTCTTTCTGTGCTCCTATCTGCTCCCACCTCTACTATTTACACATTTTGGGATGTGAAAAAGAGTGAGTCCAGGACAGAAAGAGAAGAGAGAATTGTGGATGCCCCAAGGCAGGTATGCTGAAGAAAACAGCAGAAAGCCACATTTCTCTCCCCAGATCTGTTCAGCATTTGGAGCATGCCTGTGGTGGGGCAGAGGAACTGATCTAGTGTATCAGCCTTGCACTGCTGAGGACTGTATTCTCAGTAGCCCTGCGTGAAGCTATGCCATACAATATGCCATACAATATAAATATAATTCATATGCAAAGAGAGACAGATTTGGTGCTTCAGAAGAACAAATACAACAATTTTCAGTTTGATCCAGCAATCTTCTACATGAATACTCACATCATATTTCTTTTGTTCAGCCAGTTCTGTATCTGCTCCAGGACCAGTCTGCTGTCATTTGGTGATGTTTCCGGAAAATTTCCCTGAACCCAAGAGGTGTTGATAGGACAACTGACACAGATTAAGTCAGGCAGTGCTCTTTCACACGCTGTCCCTGGAAGGGACCACTTGGTCCGTGGGACTTGGTGGTTTCAGCAAGCCAGGTAATGACATTTCATCTAGATGGGTCCACACACCATTTGAACCATATCCCCAGCACATGCCAGGGTCCAAAATCACTTCTTGATATCTTTTAATAAACCTAAGACCTTTAACATAGTGTGTCAGAGGAAGAAAAGGAAAGGCCAAAGGCCCTGCAGCTTCAAAGCAGGAGAAGCTTTGCATTTTCACAAATATAAAACATGCCTGTCTGTTTAAAAACACAAAACTGTGAGATAAACACATCTGCAGCTAATATTTCATATTTTTTTTCAACCTCAGGAGCTCTTTCTTTTCCAGTTCCCCCTCTGTCAAAAACTTGTTTGCCTCTGATTTTTCACAGGCTACCTGAGGATTTGAGTTTTCAAGAAAAAGGGATATAAGGGGCTCTAAGGAATGAAGTTTTTAAGCGAAAATACAGTAATTAGCAGTCACAGAATGTAGGACCAACAACTTTGTTCTAAAAAATCACTTGATTAAAAAAGTGCAACTAATCATTCAAGTGATAACTGTTTTCAGGTGCAATTTTGGCATTGAATGAAATTTTCAAGAATGCAAATTTTAGCCTAGATATTCTTGTGTGAGTAAAGGCTGCTAGCCTGATTTCAAATTTCCCTGCAGGTAGGAGTTACGGGATCTGAATCCAGAACTAGGGGGGACACTGGGACCTTCTCGTCTAGCTAGAAATGACTGGTACAGATAAGTCAGGAAACTCAGTGTGGGACTCAGCAAACACCCTTCATCTGCTGTTTGCTTACTTGTTACTTTTGTGTATTAAATTAATGATGAAGAGGAAACAAAGCTCCTATTTCTGAGCCAATTCCCCCATTACAAATGTTCTTGGGTCCTGGTGAGTGGTTTGAAATGCTTCTGTTTGGGGATGCCCAGCTAGAACTGGGCACATACATCACCCGCAAGCATTAGCTCTCGCCCAATCTCCCCTTCTCCAAACAGTCTCATAATGATGACTTGAACATTGTGGCATGAAAGATGACTTGACTGCTACATATTTGACTTCTGGGAGGGGAAATTGTCATCAAAATTAATCTCTGAGGGTTTACTTGATCTGTACTGAGTCTTTGGTATCAGTAAGGCAAACTTTTCTCTTTGGGAGTTATGATTTCCATAGAGTAACAGGCTGATTTGCCAAGGGCCAGCAGCACTGAAGGAAAATGGCTCAGAAATTCAGGAGGTGCCAAACAACAGCAAAATTTTAAGCATCAGCACACAATCTCTATGGGTCACCAAGGGACTGTTCTTTTGAAAATTGTTACCCCTTGAAGGTGGTGTTAATTTTCTTCAGATTCTGACCTGTGGAGTTACAAGCAATATTTTAAGACAGCTTGAGCTATGACTAAAGTTCCTTTTTATTTTAAAGAATGCTACCCACAGACTGCAAACAGAAGACAACAAGATGGGAAAAGGATGTCTCAAGACAGTTCTTTAAAAAGTTCTAACTGATGTCCTCCTTTACTTATTTCTTCTGACTCAAAAAAAAGATTAAATGGAGATCACTGGCAGAGATGTGACTGACTGACACTTATTAATCTTTGCTGCATTATTAGAGGTTTCTCAGCCGTCTAATTTTTCAGACAACACATAATCCATACCATCATCAGAAAGGATTAATTTTCCAAGCTATAACAGCTGAAGTTTCTGTCCATGAGACAAATAGAAAGTACTGTCTGCTGGGATTTGAGCAGTACCTTGCAGCTAGACAGTTCACTTTAAATTCTGCTTGATGATTAGTTATTTAGTAAACATAACTCTACCATTTACATAAAGCTGGTTCAGTTACAATTGAATGTCAGTCTTGGCTGAAGGCCTCTGGCAAAATCCTTTCTTAGAATTATTGCTATCTTTTGAGCCAGACTGATTTCATTTACAGTGTGACAAATTCTCTGAATTCTCTAGAGTTTTTTGCTGTTTATCCCAGCAAGAATGAAATCAAATGAAATCTGACCCTTTACATTTCATCTTAATAAACAACTCAGGAAAAAAAAGTCCACTGAATACTAAATGCTGATGCATTTAACTTTGAGTCATTAATGAGGTGAAATTATTTTGTTAGACTGTGCATGGACAATGAAACCAAACATCTCACATAGACTGAGGTCTACCAAGAAATGGGTTTTGTATATTGCTATCACAATTAATTTTATCATTTTGGGGTAGCTTGATGAATAGCTAGTAGGAGAACACAGGAAAATTCAGATAATGTTTATGCTGCAGTAAAGCAACAAAAGTTTGAAAGCTATAATGGGAATCTGAAATTAGTTATGGAGATATGATTCTGTGCCACAGATTGCTGTCATATTCAAATCAGATCATCCTCCAGGAATCAAGCTAATACACTGGATACAAACAGCAAGTAAGTCAATCAGTACCAGTCGAAGAAGTTATGAAAACACTGTGTACTCAAACATATGCTGTTTCAAAATTAAATCATGGCTTCTACTGCTAAACAAACATACAACAAAAGAAAATGCCCAACACCAGAGTATTAAGAAAATAGATGCTTGGAAAATCAATACTTGCCTAAAATAATGGCTCTCGTCTGGAGGTGAAATAGCCATACATATAGAAGTAGTATGAAATAGGAGTAGAAAATAATGTCATAGGGTCAAAAACTGGACTTGGCTTGTCTGGCTGTGATGGCCTTCTCCTGCTGTGCTGCTGGAAACTAAATAATAGAGTGAAAAAAAGAAGTATGTGAAAAATGATTAGTACGATACAAATATAGATGCTGTTACTTAGATGATCTGCTCCGGATAAGTAAATGACTGCAAGTGAAACTGCATGATGAATGTGGAGCTGCATTAGAATAGCTCAGAGCAGCACTAGAATAAATGGTAAGAATAACTATTAGCTATTCAGATAAAGGGTGCAATAATAAGGAATTAAGAATCGAATTAAGAAATGTAAAATGTGGCAAAAGGAACTGAAAACTGTGCTTTCCAGATAATAGCTAGTTTTTTATACACACATTTATAAAGGTTACTTTGAAATGTTTAATTTCTGTATCAACATGGTAGCATGCTTATCTATGCAGTGTTCTGGTTTGACTCTTAAAAGTAGGAAATACTTTATAAGTACCAAAATAAATTAGCCACTTTACACTTAACCACTGTTCAGCCCACAGTTTACAGAATATTTGGACTCAGTGTAATCACTTGAGCGAAACACTGATGTTAGCTCCAAGAAATGCAATTAAGTAACTTAATGCTAAAAATTATTAAACAAATATTGTACCTGCATTGTATTCCAAAACACAAGTTGAGGGAGAATTTATTAACAAGGAGACAAATACAGAGTACCCTGAACTCTGTAACAGTTACACAGTCTTGATCCAAACCCCATTAGTGTGAAGGAAGTCTCTTCAATGGCTGTAATGGCTTTTGAATGAGGCTTGTATTGATTTTATACTAAATGTAAGAAAAGCATTCCTCCCAGAGTCTAAGGAGAAGCAGTCTAAATCTTTTCTTTGCAAAGGGTCAGTTTAAGAAAAACAAATCACCTTTCCTATTTTATAGAGAAATATTTGATGGTAGTTTTAGGGCAAATTCAAATTAAATCTTTGAAAGCTTTGGAACTGTCAAAGAGCCAACTGGGTGTTTACCAGACAATCCCATTCCACAAGCAATTTCATAGGAATAATTTTGAGAAAACTGATAAAAACTGATTCTCAAATACTTAGCTATATAGTTGAAGTTTATTTCATTCCATATTCTATCACCCCCCTGTCCTAGATGAATAGAAATAATGATGTTTGGTTTGTAGGTGGTATTTATAAAGCATTTGAGCTGCAATTAAATAGCAGCTCTAATCCAAAGAGTTCATTAGTTCAGTACATATCTTCCCTTTCTCTACTTACTCACATAGATGCAGCACCACAAAAAAAAAGTCTGCTTTTAGTAAAAGTAATTTTACAAGTAGCTTATTTTATTGAGGCAGCTAAACATAACAAACTCTTTGTCTGAATGTGTATGAGGAAATATATAAAACTTAAGACTTCTGTTAGTGTTAATAGAGCTTTTATGCATATTTTGCCATTTACAACAATGTAATCACTGAGCCTAAAGGTCCATGTCTTTAAAAATTGTAGACAATTGTCAACAATTTTTTATTCTATAGAAAAATGCTCAATGATCAGTTCATGAACAACTACAATAACCTTTGCCAAACATATATTGGAAGTTGCTTGCATTTTTAAGTTGGAAGAGTGACTCCACACTGATGCAATGGTCAAACAGGACCATATTTTAGTGGTTAGAAATCACTCACTTCTAGCTGAATATTTATGATATATCATTATAGTGAACGCATACTCTAAACCTGCTGAAAAAATACTAGCAAGTGTAAAGCCATATTTTTTTGTTCATTGTTTTGGTGCAGTGCTTTGAGGAAGATATCTTCCTTCCCTGGGGAGCAGGGGATGTCTTCAAAAGCTGTAAATACTTGACAAAAAATGTGGGAAAGCTGCTCTCATGTTAAAGCCAATCTGGGAGAAGAGTTCCCTGATCAGGATGCAGATCTGAAGTGCAGTGAAATCTGTTCTTTGTCACATTTTCAGCTCGTAAGGTTCACACTGCTGTCATTGAAACCCTAATAATGTTTGGGCCATGGTGACATATTTATGCATTGGTTAGAAGTGTCCTGAGAAGCAAGTTTATAAAATCACATTAAAACAATGCAAAGAATGGGTTTGCTTGAATGAGTTATTAGAAGAAGAGTATGTTCTATATACGAATATACACAGTTATGTAATGTTTGAAGATTTCCTTGGTGCCCAGATGTCTTGTGTTTTCTACCTTTTCAATTCAGAACACCTGTTGTGAACATCTCTTTTCTCTTTTTACAACAGCAAGAAATGTAGACAAAGAATACTTTATCTGTATTACTTTCAAGAGATAGGGTAATAGAATTTGCCATAGAAATTGCCTGCCACGTGGATAATTAATTACATTAGCTACCTATAATCACTCTGATTTGTTTGTTGTTCTTGACATCCGTAATGAGTATGTACACTGACAACTCTGAGGATTTCCACTGAGAAATCCATCATACAGTCTGTTTAGTCCAAGGGCTGTGCTGCTGAAAATGCCAGTCATATTAGGGATGATGAAAACAGACTGATAATATGCAAGACTTGTCCTTTTGTTGCTCTGTTGCCTCAACCTACAGTAGACATGTGGATATGTATTGTCATCTAAAGGCTTTCCACGATGCTGTGCCACCCGACAGATATCATAGTGAGAAAGACTGTGTGGTTTAGCCATTTGTAAAACAGAGTCTGCAGAAGTTCCTCCTGAAAAGTCAATGTTTGGGGGAAGGAGACCTCCTTTTCCTTCTCAGAGTGCTTGCGTGACTCTGCACACAAGAGCACTTGGTCAGAAATCCACTGACTGCCACTTGGTGCTGAGTTGTGTAGACCCATAGGAATGGGACATAGCACCTGTGGTGAGAGCAGCTGGAGGCTCAGTTCCTGCCTCCTGTGGGGTCCCAGGAGGGAGCTCACCCCTCTTTGCCCAAAGGGCTGCTTGGCAAAGAGACAGCTACAGAGAGAGAGGAGACACAAGGAGAGAGAAAATGAAACATCTTACCCCAAAGGTTAGTGAAGGTGGAACCTCTGACTCCCTTCAGTCACAAAGCCACGCACATCATTCAGTTTTATATTTTTCCAATTATTTGTGGTTATCATACACACTGGAAATTTCTGCTGTTACAATAGCTTTCCCCATTCCCCAGTTTTGTTCTTGCACAAAGACCAGTCATGTCATACAACATCTAGTTCCAATGTGCTTATGCTTTCTGTGTTTGGAAGAAACTGTTGTAAATTATTGTGCAATCCCGAGATCATCTGAGCAGCAGTGGTACTTCAGCCTCCCACCAGAGGAAAAGCTCTTGAATCTCCTATGAATCTCAGCCAGATGACTGATGCCTGACATCCTTTCCTGTGCTTACAGTGCCTCTGTAGGAGATAGAGTAGCCAAAGAGATTATCCAAGACAAGCTTAAATGCATGCATGTCTTAAAATTATATGAGAGGAGACAGCTGTTCTGAGCTGACCTAAGCACAGCACAAACTTCCCACACATCTCTTGATGCTGCGAATAACTCTCTCCCATCCACAACCCACAACATCCCCATATGAATATCATGTGTATTGGTCGATTGTATAGTGCACAGCTTCACCTACTGTGTAAAGCAACAAAACCAACCTATCAAGAACAAAAGATGAAAGTATTGTAAATAATATGAAGGACAGTTGGGACCCAGCCAAGATGATGCCCTGTAGAATGCCAAGTCCTGCTTCAGTCAACCTCAGCCAAAGATGTGGCTCAGCTGTTCACTGTATTTCAGCTGGTTCTCCTCTCTTTCCTGGGAGTTAATGCAACACTTCCACTGGCACTTCAAGAAAAGGCTCTCCAAAGGGAAGCACTTAAGAACAGCAGTCGTCCCAATGCTGCTAGATAGAGTACAAGAACAGTGAGAGAGAAATAATGAGATTTTTCAAAACAGCAAATTTGAATGAATTTAATTAAAATTTACGTTCTCACATCTCACAGGTCCTTTTGAAAATTATTTCCACTTAAGGTGAAATTAATCTTTCCTAACTAACCATCTTGAGGGGCAATACATCTCATCTAAGATAGATAAACTTTCCATGATGCAATGAATTGTCCCCTTGAGAAACATTAACTTAAAGCAGATGCTAAGCTAAAATTCAGTGAAATTAATCTTGAAGTGGTCTGCCCATGGCCACACTTTAAGTGAGCAGGGAATAGAAGCCTGGCTTTTCTGGATTTTGATCTGTATCATTCTAGGCATTAGATTCCCTGTCTCAAAATTAAGTGTGTACTCCTCTGACATTTACTGCCCCACAGAAGGATACAAAGAAATTTTTTAAATTATGAAGCTATGGGATGTTTCCTCTCCTCAACCTTAAGTTCATTACGTGTTCATGCTGCTTCATTTCATAGTATCAACTTTCTAGATTTCATTCAGATGAACTTCGTATCATTATAGAATGAACACATTCTAAATCTGGAAACAAAACTCTGAAATAATTTTTATTTGGTAGGTATCACAATTAGCATAGGCTGATTTCTTAGTTAAAAATAGTTTTTCATTTACATGTGAGTGGACATGCAAGGAGTACCTAGTACATTTCTCAGATCTTTCCTTGGAATACTGGCTTCTTAGCACTGCATAAAACTGTGCAATGGGTTAGCTCCTTTTATATTTGAAACCCCAGGGGCTCTACATCTTGACTGCATTATGTTACCACTGACCTTTTGCAGAATAAAATCCTTCAGTAATCTTTTTTTGTGTTGTATAAATCTCAGAATATGTACACATATGTATTTGTATGTGTGTATGCAATACTGGCCTTCTTAGCACTTCATTAATGTTCCTGGCAGTGACAGCAGTTTGCAAGCTTCATCCCAAAGTACGCTACCAATGAGCATCTTTTCTGAGAGAGCTTATTCCTTGCAGACTTCTTGCAGTCTTTTTCGGAGCACTTATTGTTGGACTTTCTGACAATGAGCAGCTTCCACTGCAAACATGGACAAATGCTCAACACTAAACGCATACACATGCCTAAATTTCAAGTCAGAGGATCAGATTAATAACACAGGTGTTTTAAAGTTATTTCATTGCAACTTTGGATTTAGATTTTCTGATTGGCACAGGGACTACATTGACAGGTGCACAAATAGGCAAGTTTTCCTTGAGATCCAGGTAAGCGAGTCAGGATTGACAGTACTTACGAGCAGGACAGAGAGAACAATTTGAACTGGACCTGCAGCAGCTGAGGCAGCCCAGGATCTGAATATGTGCATGAAGGTCTAGAGATGGGGAGAAATTGTAGGAAGCTCATTATTCAGATCCTTCAGTTTTGTGAATCTGAAAGTTAATTATAAAATTTAATTCTTGACTAACAAGGAAGAGTGAATGTTTTAACATATGGTGCCAGATGTTATTACAGAAAAAGAGGAACTGAACTGAAGCTTTCTGTTATTTCTCCAAATATGTTATTCTTTTCTTCTCAACATTTAATTCATTTAGACTTTTTGTTTTGTTTTGTTTTTTTTAAGAAAACATCCTTTGAAGAGACTCCTTGTCCAAGATAAACCTGTCAATCTTCTCTGGAGGAGGAGGAAAATGTTCTGATATGGATTTATGAACTGCATGTTTCCACAGCTGGAATTATGAAATGTAGAACAGAAGTGACTTCTTATCACTTAGTTTCTCGGAATGAGTCCAAAGGAGATATTTGCTCAAAGCTAAAACTCCTTTTTCATTCAATTTTTCCAACAAATTTGGCAACAGCAACTTTTGACTTGAACAGGTGCAAACCAAGAAAATTTTCCCTAACTATAGCTAGAGTTTTGTTACATCTCTTAATGAATAATAAGTAATGTGCATGGTAAAGGCCTAGACTTTATTCTGCAATCAGTTTTGTTCTGTTTGTCTAAAGTTTTTATAGCATCACCTCTGACTGTCTTAGTCCTTCCTAAGCGTGTTTGTATATTGAGATCCTTAACAAGCTTAGAGATACCATCACTCCTTCCCTTAACAGAGCAGGGGACATTGCAGACATACCTTTATACTAGAATTAAAGAAAAATCCAGACAAATGCTCATAACATGAGGGGTTTACTGGATAACATATATAAATGTAGTTCTGTGCCTCGGTTCTTTATAGTCCACATGCTGGAGGAGCACTGGCAGAGCATATGTCTCATGACCTAGTTAACCTCACTTGGAAACAGGGGTTTCTTTTCCTACTTAGAAAAACAGTTGTTTCAGCTGCTTTTGTATTCCTCTAGTGAGTCAAGGGGGATGCTAGGTTTTAACTGGTGTGCTACTCAGGATTCTCTGCTTATGGCTCTGGCCATTGGCATATACTGCAGGTTTACATTCGGTCCAGTTGCCCCTGAGCAGCTCCCCACCTAAAAGAAGGCAGCGGGGAAAGAGAGAGAAATTATGTAGATGGAAGTTGAAGCCAGGCTGGGGAATAAAGGACTAGCAGCAACATTAAGCCTGTTTCTAGGGAGTTTCTCAGAAGACAGCATCGGCATGATACTATCCTTTGGCTCCCAGCTAATCAAGCTAAGTCACCGTCAAAGTTCTTTCTGTTCCAGGGAAATTCTTTCTGGTCCAAAGAAAATTCCTCTGTTTTGGTGGAACATTGAGATCAGATGGAGGTTGAGATTCTTCTTGTGACAAAGTTTCCTGTGATGGTGTTGACTGTATCTGTTGCCCGGCTAAACACATTGCCAAGCTCTTCCTGAGACAAAAAGAGGAGTCTAAAGGAACTAAATGTGTTATCTGGTCAACAGCATCCCATTATGTTACATTTTGATGTGCCTGCTCTGGAAATTCCTCAAGTTTCAAGCCTGTTGCTATAACGACTAGGTAACCTTGCCAGTGAAACTGAAAACTTCTAATCAGTATTTCTTTAAGTCCACCCCACTTTACATAATTCATCCATCTTCATTCTGTGTTTCCTTTGAAAGATCCTATATATAACATATTCAGAGGTTAAAACAGTATCCTGCTCTCTTCCACTTATTTTGGGCAAATTAAAGTCTTAACCTCAGGAGAGACCAAACCAGTGGGTGACATTTACCAGCTGAGAGCTGCTGGGAATCCAGAACAATGTGCTGCTTGGCTTGCACACATGTACTTGCACTATTTTATTTCCAGGGTGTTCATGAACAGAAACTACTCTTCAATATTGTTATTTCACACAGTAGCATTTGCACAAGTGAATTTGACAATGCCATCTTGCAGCTTTTTCCTGTATAGTTTGGATAATTGCATTGTCAAGAATTACTTATCATACATTTAACACTTAATACCCATTTATTATGAGTTCATGTAACTGCTGTTTAAAGAATAATACATGCTAACTCCTTTCTACGCCATTTGATGCCACTTTGATTCTGTAATTGCTGGTTTCCTAGGATATTATGCCACAAAACCTGAAGAAATAATTGGTTGTTTCATTCCAGACAATACGTTTTGGAGTTGCATAGAGTTTAACTGGCAGATTTGTAACAGTGCAACGGAGACATAAAGGGAATGAATGCTAACCACAGAATAAGATTGCACAATGTGACTTGCATAGCTACTGCTATTATGCAGCTATGGCTAACATTGTTCAAAGTAAAAGGATTCTTTATGCAAATGTTTTAAGTTTTATGCCTTTGGGGGATGCTCTCTGCAAGAGTATGTCCGTATTGCATGTCAACACAGGGTAGAACAAGTACCAAATGTGATGTGAAAAGTAGGTGACTAAAAACTACAGCTCTTCCAATGCTTAGCTATAATTATTTTTTGTTTGCAGAGTACATGCTGAAATCTGCAGAAATAACTGCTGGTTTTGTGGGGGATTGTTTTTGTAAGTACATAAAAGCAAAATGAAAGAGTATCTTGCAAGTATATTTAAAAAGCACTATTTTAGCTGAACTTTTGTCACTTGTTAACTCTGTTATCAAGTGGTGGTAAAATACTAATACATATACTTTTTCAGCATCTTATAGTCTGCATTTGTTTTACAACAAATCCCGTTATTTGATTAGAAAATGTTGCTACTTTTATCTGGCTTTAATTTGTTTATAAGCTTATAATTAAGGTTATTGTCACTTTCCATTGTAAGATCACACAATGGTTGCATACAGCTTTGCCAGATTTTAACTAACTGGGCAGAAATTTGTCACAGCTTTCAGATTTGTAAAGCAGGTTAGAGACTAAATAAAGGACCATGATTCTGACCATTTTTTCTTTGAAAAATGTCAGCATGCCTCCCATGGCAGGGACTGTGACCCTTTGAGTAGCTTTACATGCTTGGTTCCTTTAGGAAAGCATCAAAAGTAGTTTTTATGTGTTCCCAGATTGCTGCCTGACTTACCCAGCATCATAAAAGAATTCTCTGGTGGGGTTCTGGGATGGAGCCAACCTGCAATGAATCCTGCTCAAGGGCTTTAGCTACTGCATTTTTATTTGAATATAGTAAGGAGAAACAATTGTCCTTTATCTAGCAACTGGATTCCAGAGTATCACACAGTTTTGTACTATTACAGCAGTGGCTTATACAGGAACTTGCCATAGTGTACAGCACATCTTCTGCGAAATCTAGTACTTTTCTGCTCAAAATCATTCTTCACAAGTCTTTGAGAATGGTTCAGAAGAAAGACTTGTTCAGTTTACTTCTTAGAAAGCTTCTCATCAGCTCAGCCTCTCTGCGTTAACGCTGGTTGGGAACCTATGGTGCAACTTCCCTAAGGACAGCATCCAAAATGCAAACAGCTTTGCCTAAGCTATTCACCTGCAGGTCTCTTCTTGAACAGCAGAATCAATGCAGTCTGGACCGCAATTTATCCTGTCTTAAAATATGTAATGAAAATAGGTTGCCAAGATGTAATCTAAAATTTTCTATCTTCTCCTCACTGTAACTACACAGAGAGACTTAGCTCATTAATTCAGGTAGGAAAGTCCATCTTGTGCTTATCTGAAGGTGGCTGTGATGAGTGCCTGTCATGGTTTACCCCCAGCCAGCAACTAAGCACCACACAGCCACTCACTCACTCCCTCCACAGTGGGATGGGGGAGAGAATCAGAAGGGTAAAAGTGAGAAAACTCATGGGTTGAGATAAACACAGTTTAATAGGTAAAGCAAAAGCTGCGTGCGCAAGCAAAGCAAAACAAGGAATTCATTCACTGCTTCCCATCAGCAGGCAGGTGTTCAACCATCTCCAGGAAAGCAGGGCTCCATCACGTGTAACAGTGACTTGGGAAGACAAAATGCCATAACTCCAAATGACCCCATTTCCTTCTTCTTCCCACAATTTTATATGCTGAACACGACGCTATATGGTACGGAATATCCCTTGGGTCAGTTGGGGTCAGCTGTCCCGGCTGTGTCCCCTCCCAAACTCTTGTGCACCCCCAGCCTACTCACTGGTGGGGCAGGGTGAGAAGCAGAAAAGGCCTCGACTCTCAGTGGTAGTTACCTGCTCAGTGGTAACTAAAAAATCCCTGTATTATCAACAGTGTTTTCAGCACAAATCCAAAACATAACCCCATACTAATTACTGTGAAGAAAATTAACTCTATCTCAGCCAAAACCAGCACAGTGCCCCACATGAGTGCTGATCACCTGAGTTTGTAGAATCAGGGCATCACTAAGATTAAAAATAAAAATGGGACTAGCTCTTAATAACAGCTGACATGAAAGGGAGGAAAGGGAGTGCTAGATTTGTAGCTCAGACATTTTGTTCCCCATGGTAGAAGTAACAAAGTGTTCATTATTTTAATGTGGAGCTGTATTCACAAAGTACGTAAATATGTGATAAGTTCCAGATATGTATAGCTGCTGCTCCTTTTCTAATTGGTGTGTCCAGAGGTCTGCAGCAGGAAGTGGTATATACATCACTCCACGTATTAACTTATTAATGATGTCTCTGGGTGGCCTGACCAGAGACTGACTCATCATCAAATCCATTTTCTGATGACAGCTAGACAAATCAAAACAAGGCATGTAGATTATAATTCAAGGTTGAGAACAAGACTATTGAGCTTTATGGTCATCTAATTAAACTCAGCAAGGCTACCATCACCTTAATTAAAAGAAACTTTCTCATTGTATTCAACAAAAAATAAATGACACAAGCAAATAAAAAAGACATTCCATAACATGAATTTGTAGTGTTCTCATGACCTGCCAGAAAAGTTTGTTGCTTCTGCAGCCTACAATACATGCATCTCAGCAAGGATCTGTGAGAGACTGAGCATAGAAAAATGAAATCAGATCAAACCTTCACTGGCAAACCCCAGCCCAACGTTTTGCTTCATTTCTGTGCCTCTACTCTGGTTTCAGAGCAAGGAGAAGGAAAGCGTGGCTATAGCCCCCACCCTGAGGAATGTGTTTAAGTGCAGTATTAAGGCACACAGCCGTGGGTATTGCAGCCCAAACTATGGCAGGTACAGCAATTACTAAGGACTGTTCACAATTAATATCAAGCCCTTATCTCAGCTGTTTGGTGCTAGAAAGGATGTAAGTGTGGCTATCCATCCCAATAAGGTGCTGGGGAGGTGGTCCAGCTGCAGCCAGGGCCAGTATAGCTAACAGGCTTTAAAAGGCAGCAGTGTCAGCCTCCAGTTGATCTGCTGCTTCTTAGCAGCTGTAACTTGACTGCAGCTGTTTCAGCTAGCATGCTAACCTGATGCACTCTGAATGGGACTTTGCACTGAAAATAAAAACCATTATCTGCAGACAGAAACTTGCAGCAAAAAAGGTAAATGCCCTGCGTGGAGCATGTAATGTGGGACTGGATGTTTGGAAGAGGTAGAGTAGATTCATGACCAGTGGAGACCAATTCCTGCAAAGGAAAACATGTTCATTTAAAATTGACTTGCTGGGTGGTAAACACAAGGGTCCCAGCATGAAAAGCATCTAAAAGCATTAAAAATACTAACCACCTCCTAGAATTTGGATCACATACTTCAGACCCATTTCAAAGTGACTGGGTTGCAGGTTATTTTGATATCATTAGTAAACTAATGCCAATGTAAACCAAGTTGAAAGCAGTGTCTGTACTTCAAGTGGGTAAAACGCACCTGCAGAGTGTGCACGTGATCTGAAATTTAAAAGCACATGCTTGACCCAACATCAGATGACAGTGCTCTGGAAGGCAGCCTGCTATATATAACCCAGCCAAAATATAGCTGAACTCACTCTTTTACAGCCTGCCTTCAGTAATTTGCCTTTATAAATTGCTGATGGTAAAATTGTCTTTATTGGTTGGTTGAGGCTTCAGATTGCAAGTGTGAATTGCACCATTAGTAGACATTCTTTGTATAAGCAGCATTTTCCATTTTTCTAAAAGATGTGGCAGATTGCTAATGGTTTTAAAGTTCACTTATGTTTACCTTCTTGACACACATGCTCAAAGAAAGTGCTTCTAGAAAACAAATAAGAATTAAAGGAGTTAGATATATGCAGTCTACAATGAAGCTGGGTCATTGCTTACTGCAAAAATCTCAGCTAAAGCTGCAGAATTCTCCAGGTTTAGTCTAATAAAGTGTCTGAAATGTTTTCCTTCCAACTACCACTACCTTAAATGCAAGAAGGGACCCTGTGGATTAAAAAAAACAGTTACTAGTTAATTCTTCAAGTGCATTAATTATAAATGTGAGACAGAATGAGAGAATGAGCTCACTGAACCAAAAGACAAAGAGCAATATGAAAGTGTTAGTCTACAGAGGCAGTATTTATTTTTGTTTAATAGAGTAATAACGACCAACTTGCACTAGTTTCTTGGTTGTTCAGGGGGGTTTCTAAATTCCCTCCTTTTGGAGTCTTATTTTTCAACAGCTTTTGCTTTCAACAGCTTTTTTGCTTTTTGTTTGAGTGAAATTAGAACTGAATCAGAAACATCTGGAGTTTTATTTGCATACATTTAGCTTTATTTCTGTCACCTTTGGGGTCTCAGAGCAGGCAGGCACGGCTCTCCAATTCCTTGTACAAATGCATGTGGATATGTGGATCTCCAGGTGCTTGTGCACGGCTGCTCAGTACATGCCAGACTGTGCTGTACCTAATCACTTCCGCAACTGCAATCTCAGGCAGGCAGGCAGGCAGGCACACAACAATCTGCATCTAACCTTGGAAATACAGTTCTTGATCTGCAGCTTTTTCAAGACATGTTCAAGCCAGGTCATGCTGCTCTTACAAACTGCCTGAGACCTATGTCAGAAATAGGAAATGAGAAAAATCACATTCCTGCAAGTGCCACTGATGTGAATTTTGAGGTCCAAGCATTTGCAAAAAGCTCCATCTGTATTTGGGGAAACATTCCAGAACCATGCCCAGAATCTTAGATTTGATATATAATGGGGTAACCATCCACAGCAGTTCTGCTTTTGTGTGAGTTGTGAATGAATGTGGGTGTACACCAGGTTGCCACCCACCAACATTATGGAAGAAAGCTCCAGCACTGAATAGTCCCTTTGCCTCCACTCCCCAAATGCATAGCTGCTGCCAGCAGATACCATGGTTGCAAAACAACTAAACAGGCACAGCACATGTTAAAGCCCATATTTAAAAGGATCTTGCTATGGGAAATCAGCACTTTTATAGTATTGTACTGTCACTCTACTTCTCTTGAGTACCTATTATTAATGACATGTAATCATTAACTGTGTAAGTAATAGTTTTCTTAATAACAGGGGAAAGGGAGGTATTCAAAATGTGTTCAGTTTGGCCAGGTGACACTCCCACCTGATTTTTTCATTTTTGAAGACAGCAGTAATATTTAATAGTCTAATAGGGCTTTTTTGCCATCAAGAGAATGATGTTGATGAATGTGTCAAATACAGAGGACTCCACTGATGTCTCCATTTGTGATGTTTTCATAAATCTTTTCATGATACCTGCTGCATTTCTATTGACATTGTGCATCTTGATGTCCTATTTTCTTGATTTTTTTCCTGAAGATAAAGACCAAAAGAGGTTGGAGACAATAGGAAGCTTTTGCAAATGTGTTTTGTTTTCAAAGTTCTCAATAAGGCATCAGGTGTCTTTAAAACAAAATGTATGGCAGATGCCCTGTCTTGGTCTCAGCAGATCTCCCCTATTCCATACTCAAACAAGTTAATGGAGAGTTTTGCTCTGTTTTTCTACAGAGGTTATTATTAAACCATTAGTTTGGAACTGAAAGTTTCTATCCACCTTGTATGAATTTCACTCCATGACCACCCACCAGGTAGCTGTTGCAGCATTGTTGCTGAAAACTAGTTGTGAACAAAAGTTCGTGAATGCAGTTACTCATGATAACTGAACACTGATGATTTTTATTTCAATAGGAAAAAAAGACTTTTATTTGGATGAAAAAAGACATCTGAAAGGCATCAACCGATGATTGAGGAACACGTACAGAGGCAGTGGGAGCTAGGTCTATAAAACTGAGTATCTAAGCAGTAAGAATCAGTGGATTATCAAGAATCCCATTTTCATAGCTAGTGGGAACCTCAAAATATGTTCTGCAGGCGCGCAGTCACTGGTGTGGATTTGAAAGGAAAGGTGGAAAGGACAAAATAAGTGAGCCCTTTTCTTCATCGCCATCTGGCAACAATGCACATTTCTGGTATTTAACAAATTTTGTGTTAGACCTGTTTAATCAAGGCTGTAGCTGCCACTGGAGTTCAATACCTGCAAACACATTACTATAAGCCTGAAAAGTTGTGTTGATTTCCAGCAGTTTGTACCAGCTTTGATTTGTTTTTTTTTTTAATAAAATTAAAGATATGGATTTTTCTCCTGTGTAACAAGTTTGTAAGGCCTGGGAGAGGTAGAAGAGCATCAGGGAGCTGTTTGGCTTCCCCTCTGGGGAGCACGGCTGCAATCTTGGTGCTGCTGTATTTGCCAAAGGCAGTGCCATGCTGTGCCACGCAGTGCCACTGTGGCAGGGTACATGTGACAGCACACCCAGGCATGTGTCAACCCTGTTCCCTCATGTCCCACCCAGAGGGTACAACCACCATGGTGCTAGCTGTAGTGGTTTTTACAGGGTACTTTAAAGTAATGAGTGCAAAGAAGATGTGAAATTATTTCACTCAATGTGATGTAACAAGAACCCTTATTTTTTGTTGCTCTTCAAACTTTCCTCCTATTCCCTTCCAGGAGACAAGCCCAGGGCAGTGAGTACAAGAAAAATACAACATTTGAGCCCAGAACACCATTTGCTTGAGTCTCTCCTCATGGCAAAGCCGCCGGCTGATTTACAAGGAGGCGGCTGATACCACCAGTTGCCTCATGAATGTCAAGTGTAATTTGTTGGGCTTGTATCTGAGCAGACTGCATCATCTTTTCCAGCCCCGGAAAAGTCCTTCTTTCCCTCAATACCCACATCTTGGAGGGAGCTGGAAATATCTTTCAACAGAAAGAGATGCTTGAGGCTTGATACCTAGCAAATGTGAGCACGTTTTTCTACGTTTTTACCCCCTCACCATATATTTGTACTGCATCTGCATCGTAACAAGTAATTTGATAATGCATTGAGCCGATATTCATACCTTAATTGCAGGTTTTTTCCTGTTTTTCCTCCCTTTTAAAAAAAAAAAAAAGCTCACTCTTTTCAGCTTTCTAGTCCTTGGGCAAAAGAGCCAATTAGTAAACCCTAACCTCTTAACTTGTGGCTCAGTGCTGTTAATTATGAGAAATAAGAAAAGGCCTCAACACTTCCAGGGTAGAGCCTGTGGGCAAAAGGAAAGTTCTAGAAATTAAAGGGCTGTTGGGCAGCCATTATTTAAATAAGAAAACTGCGTGGCTCTGGGGACTGCAGGCTGAAAGGCAGCAGGCAGCAAGGCTCTGCTGCCTTTCAAGCACATTAAAACAGGAGGCTAATACTAACTTGGAACACATTAAGAAATGAGGAAAGTGTCTTTGCTCTCTCTGCTCTTTCAACTGTAGATTTGATTCTCAATCTTGAATGCAGGGTCTAAAACAAGCCTACAGCAGAGTTTGCCCTCATTTTTCTTGATTTAATGGTGAAGAGCTTCTTTCAGCTGAGGGAGTATATCTGCCTGGGAAATTCTCTTTTCTAAAAATGAAAATGTGAGGCTGGCGTTGAGAAAAACAGAGGGAAAGCAAGCTACATATCAGTTCAGTAGCTGGGGGACCACCTGTCCCCTTCCTCAGGTGCCCAGCATGCCGGGATGTGTCAAGGGAGGGAAGGTCCTTGAGCACGTCTTTCCCTGGGTTCCCACTAGTGCTGACGGACACTCAGAGGGCACTGCCAATTCCATAGCTCCCTTTCTAGACAGGAGAAAAACCACAGTGCCAAGGAATAACTGACTGTTGGCTCCCAGTGCCTGACACCTTGCTGTTCGGGCAGCCTGGTCCATGTATAGCTGAGGCCTTTGGGGCAGTAATGTGGCTGTATTCCCACCTTATTTAAAGCTACTTTATATTGCCATTGCAATGTAAAGGTGCTGGTGTGCAACTTGCAGCCAGGAACATGGAGACTTAAGCTCATGGACTTTGAGCCTTAGAGATGAACGAGCAGGATCTTCAAACTCTTACAGATGAAAATACAGTGTCATCTGATTTTGTAACCATGGAAAGGGGAAAAAGGTATGTGGTTTATAATAGTACTTAAAGGCTCTATAATCACCCTGTGGGACTCAGGAACAAAGCACAAAACTGCAATCCAATCTTACACACACTACAACTGTTTCTGGGGAAGCACAGTCAGGAGACATTATGTTTGTAAAAGATTTTAAGTCCTGAGTGTAGCGGGTTCATGTACCTCTTGGTGCACAGCTAAGTATCCAAACTGGCATTTTCACACCACAGATGCACTTTTGTCAGGCTGAAGAATAACTCCGCTTGTCTGCCCCCAAGACCCACCAAGTTTCTAATACTGAGCTTTATTAGACTGTGAAATAAATTCATATGAGGAGTAATGGGACTGGCTTAAAAGCAGAAACTTCGTCCTTCTGAACTGGTGCCCCTGAGAACACACTGCAGGAAATTATCAAGTGCTGGTAAGAAATGCAAAAAGTGGCCTAAATTTTTTTTAATAGCTTCCTTTTGAATGGAGCCAATGTCAAAAATGGGAGCCTCTGTGGTGCTATTAGGCCTTAAAATGGAGTTGCAATAATTTTGTTTGTCATTAGTTGCAATCCGTCTCAGACCTTGCTTTAGTCAGACTGGGCTGGCTTGTGGGGCAGGCTGGATTTACAGGAAACAAGGCCACGCTTCTTGTGATTTCAGACACTTGCTGGCACTTAGGTTTTCAACAGAATTTAAGAGATCAGCTTGCCAAAATCTGTTGAAAATTCGGCGGCAATGGGAACACCAGCTCTTTTGACCTGCTATGAAATTCCCAGTACTAGTAAGTGGCCCCGAGTTCTTGGCAGGTTCCAGGAGGACAGAAATCCTCCTGTGTCACAGCCACCTCCAGCCCTCCCTGCTCATGTCCCTTTGCACAGCTGAGTGCTGGCTGGCACCAGAAAGGATCTCATCAGCAGAGCAAACTTCACTTGGACTGTTATGAGTCAGGGACATCCTTAGCAAGCCCGATGCCAAACCAGCTGTCCCAAGAGCCCAGAAGCACGGTGTCAATATAAATTCACTTTTCCAGCTATGCTGTGTGCAGCTGTGGCAAAGATCTCTCCTTGATGATTTTCTTTCTTAGATATCCTCTGATATCTCAGCATCACTTTTTGTTTGTGATGAGTCATTTGGGAGGTATTTTTGTTCCCTGGCATTTGTATTTTCTGTAACTAGTTCCTTTATGTGTTCTGATCTTTTCTGCTCAGCAAGCATGTCCAACTGTATTCACTTCACAATGACTAAAGACACAGTTTACAAAATATCTACACAGTAGCTGCTATTAGAAGGCAGGTTGCATGCCAGGGATTCAGCCTTGTTTAAACACAAGGTAAGACAGCCATCTAAAAGAGCTCAGCCTCACCATGCAGCTGATTGAAGAGCTGCTTTGGTGAATTAGAGAGACAGCCTTGTACTGCAGTTTCTATGAATGTTTATGTAAAGCTACAGGGTGTAGGCAATTTAGCTTGTGTTCCAGTCCCTCTCTGTTTGTGTCATAGAGTTACACCAGGTTTGTAGCAATGCTAAATTTGGTTGCGCATACATTGCCTCCCATATTGAGGCAAGAAAGATTTCTCAAGCCAAATATTAATATCATTGGCAAATTGGCATCCTGGAGCAAAAGTGCCTTTTTGGTGTGCATCGGCATACACTGTTAACATAGATGTGTGCTTTCCAAGGAATGGCTCAGCTGATAACTTGAGGAAATTTCAAAGTGCTTACAGCTACTACCTGAACTGCCTTTTGCAGGAGAATGGGAGGGAAGTCGGAAACCCAAACCCCTAAATTATCCGTGCACTCAGGAACATGTATGCCCTTCAGAGAGGGTTTCCGAGGCAGAAGTAGCCACTCATGCAGGGACTAAAAAACAGTTTTCTCTAGATGGGTGGATGGCAGTCCCAATTAGTAATTTCAACATTTATTGCTCTTTATATCTTTCCAGAGGTTTATGATGCAGCTGAGTGAACTTTGCTCCAGTAGCCTTCTAGAGTTACTCTGGATTTACACTGGTGTTAGGAAAAGATGGGTCTGGCCTCTAAGTCAGAGACAGAAGAAAAGACTTGATTTCAGATGTTCCTAGCTCCAAAACAGCAGTTAAGGTTGGATTTCAGTTCCAACAACGGAAACACGGATTCAATCAATTAATAAAAACAGAGCAATTTTTGTATTTGCACAGGCTTCTCTGAGAACAGAGTTTGGAAATAATTATGGTTTATTTGTCCATTACATGAATCATCTGAAGTTCCTGGGTTTTCCAGGTTTGCTTTGATGTCCTTAAAGTTTATTTATTATGAGGGGTTTTATTTTTTCTTTTCGTTCCTTTCCCTTCTTTTCTCATCTGACCTGGGATATTTTATTTCCAGTCTTTGATGGATCCTGGAAACATAGAGGAGAGACTACAGAAATGCAAATATTTGGAGAAGTGTCAGGGTTATTAAAATATAGTTAAGAGAAGCCAGATATTTTGTGTGTCTCTGGGAGTATTATTTGCATTTTGTTCTTTGTGAAGAAGTCAATCTTTTTTGTGTGGCACTCCTATATAAACCTAGCATAAGAGAATTGTCCTCTCCATTTCTAAGCTATTTTTCCAACTAATTTAATCTCTTTTCTTCAGCTAGGCAAGTGAGATTTTGTCCTAAACAATACTGATGTCTGAAAAAGTATTGGTTTCATTACTTTTTATAATGGAATTGCACACTGCCTTTTGTGCATTTAAAGTCAAGCTGTAAATTAGGCAGAAAGAACATTTGATATCTGCACAGGTGTTTCAATTCTGCTAAAGCTTTCAGATCTTTAAAATGCATTTCTGTATTCAATGGTCCTAACACTTCACCATAATTTGGGAAAAAATATTATCATAAATCTCTGGTACAGGCTTGTACTTTAGCAAAATGACTCTCATTATTTTCAAGAAGTAATTCCATACTCTGGCTATAGGGTTCATCTTCATTTGATTCTTTCTAAATGGCTTTTGTATCTGCACTGTAGATCTCACAGGAATGACCATTAGTTTGAAGACAGAGTGTAGATTAGCCAGTCCTCTTATTCTTCCAAGCACTTAAACCTTTTTCAAAGAAGTTCATTTTGGCCTTCGATCTTGTTTACAGCCCCAACTGTAAATATTTTGCCTATGATTCTGAAAGATTTCAGCAAGCTTTGGACCAAACCTCCTGTTTCTGCAAAGAGCAAACCTGTGAGCATTGCCTTTCACCAAGCACTGATCAGCAATCTTTGACTTCTGCTTCTGCTGTAGTAAGAAACACCGTCTTCTTGTCCTACAAGAAGATGAGTATAATCGCTATGCTAGAAGGGATCCCTTAAAATAGATCAATATATTCATGTAGGAAACATTTGTAATCCATCATACTTGCAGACCCTTTTTAGCTTACTGACCAAGCTACTTAATGGTGTTAGATAATTGTACAACAGGTCTTTCACTACTGCAGCACATAAACTTATTATATACAGGAGTCACGCATCTGTTGGTCCTTCTCAATGTACAATAGGAGTTCATTTACCAGTATTTCATGTGCAATTGATTTTAGATCTCATAGCAGAACCAGGGAATTTAGATTATGATTTTCAGCATGTTTAATCCACACACACAACACTCTTTTTCTTTCTTCTTCTTCTTTTTTTCTTACCTCTCCCCCCCCGCCCCCAGATATATACCTTGTTTATTTATTTGTTGATCTGAGGGAATTTTTTCAGGAGAGAGTTTTCAACATGTAACCAGAGAATGGCTTTTTTTCTGCCTTGTAAGATATTTAGCAGGTTTTGGCTGTGATTAAAATGCTTCATTTGAAATGGGTTGTTAGGAACAAGAAGAGACGCATTTAATGCATATTTAAAGTATGCGATTAAACGAAAGGAAGAGGCATATCACAGTGCATTTACTCATTGACCTGTGTGATAAAAGACTATTTAAAGTGTACATGTCAGTAAAAATGGTGCAAATTCAATGTGTTGCACATGGCATATGCAACATTCTTCTTTACGTCAGTCCTTCACAGCATATTGACAACTCTGAGATGACTAAATCAAGGCGCCTTCAAACTATTGACACGATCATGGTTCTGAGGGCAGGATTGTGTAAAGTAGATTGAGTCTGATCTGGTGCCAGTGAAGAACAGCAGTAACTACAGAGAAATCAATGAAATCTCACCAGGGTTTTGGCAGCAGAGTGTGATTGCCAACAAAATTTTGTCTCGATATCATTGGAAGTAATCATATCATGCTCTGTACTGGACTACAATCTGGGCGAGTTGACCTCATCTACAATTATAGCAGATAGCTTTCTGTAACTTCCCATCTAAATAATGTAACATAATATTATTTCCTCAAAACTAAATAAAATGAAACAATTCATTTCCATAATAAATGAGGATCCAAGATGTCAGGAATACGTGGATATTTCAAACCATAATGTCCAAGGAAAAATAAAGCTCTTAATTTTCTGGAAGCAGAAGGATGCAACCTGTTGGGTGTAACTAATTACAATTTATTAATATTCTTAATGTATTTAATAGTTATTTTCTATTAATATATTTTCCAGTACATTGGACTGTCTTTATTTTTCTTTGAAAGAAAAAGATGAGAACTTTCATTCCTTATGCCTTTGTACAAATTTCAACCTTGGCAATGAAGATGTTATATTTGTTATAAAATCACCCTACTTTTTTTAGAAAATAACATTGATGTGCCAATTATGTTATGTTCAGAATTGAATCCATTAGTCCATTTCTTTTAACTCCCTCTATTTAAGACTCTGTGCTGTTTTATTTCTAAATACTTTTGGAAGGATAATCTATTGCAAAAAGTTTAGGTGACATACTCAAATAGAAAATCTTCCCTGCTGCACTGGAAAAGTTTAAAAAAAAAAAAAGAAAGAAAATAAGCTCTCCAGCTGTTGAGAGCAACAGAACCTTGACAAATATAGCAAACAGGGTTTCTTAATTTGGTAAGGGATTGAAAGATTACACTAGAGTCATGTAGCCAATGAGGGAGCCCCTCTGACATCCATAAAGTGACAAAAAAAAAGTAGCTTATACACACCTGCATTTGAGAGAAGGGAAAAGAGATCTCTTTAGAGCCACCCTATAGCTATAGGTTTTGCCCTTTCATCTCATAATTATCCACTGATTTTTCTCAGCTTCTGTGATAAGCCACAGAGCTTTGAGAGGAATTCAAGCAACATAATTTGCAAAAACTTGGGGGGTGGTCTTTAAAATAATAATAGAAATAAGGGTAGTTTTCTTCCAGTATTTTGCAATAGCATAAACAGCT
Source organism: Pelecanus crispus (assembly GCF_030463565.1). Lineage (NCBI taxonomy): Eukaryota > Metazoa > Chordata > Aves > Pelecaniformes > Pelecanidae > Pelecanus > Pelecanus crispus. Next base: position 11,134,133 of record NC_134650.1, on the reverse strand, counting down.
CAAAATTTTCATCCATGCACAAGCCACTGTGGTGCGTATCCTTACTTATAAGGAAGCTATTAGGCAATGCCTCGGATTTTTTATTTGAAACTTCTTTGGTAATATTATGTTCTCCAGCAACAGATAAAGGTCTGATTGTGACTTATTATTGACTTGTACTTCCCAGCTGAACAAGGCAAAGGGTAGCTTGGGGAGGCGTGCTATGAAAAGCTGAAAGTACATAGATGTGAAAGCTTTGCATCATTCACCCATGCTCCCTCCCTTATAACATAAAGCAGTTTCACATGGAGTCTTGCCCAGCTTTTTTCACCCAGAAATGGATATCTAATAGAGAGATCACAGTGGCAACTCTTAGTGAAAGAGAAAGTATTAAGTGAAATCATCTAGATCATATTAGGGGTATGTGACTCACTAGTGGGACTGAAAGAGATTTTGCAAATAAGGAGAGGAAAAACCCCAGAACAGAAAATCATCCTTTGGTAACTGTGCCATTGCAAGATTATTTAAATGTAATGTAATAATATTAATTAATAATATAAATAAGCATTGCTTAATATTTGAAAACCTGTACTTGACATGAAATTAACACAAATTACGCAAGCAATTATATGGGGAGTCAAATTATTTAGCAATTTTACAGCTATTTACCCTCATGCTAGACTTCTCTCTGAATAATTAAGCTAAATTATTGTAGATTGTTTCATTTATATTAACTTAATATTTGCTTGCTAATATAGTAACAATTACAGTCAAGGTACCTCCAGCCCTAAGGGAATCAAGGCTAATGCTAAGATAGCATTCTACATACCTCTAGATTTTGGGAGCCTCAGTGCAGCCTGCATGTAGCTGTGACGGAATCATATCAGCACAGAGTTCTGGAATGCGACTTCGTTTACACTGTGACTTATTGGCTCTTTGCTTTTATTATGACACATATATTTTCACCACTTTGTCTGTCTGTTCTGTTATTCGTTCTTGCTCAGGCTTTGATCTTTGCTTACGCCTTCAATCCCAGTTTGCACATCACCTAACTGCACTGAGAGCAGAGTGCTGATGTCAATAGGATGCCCATGTATCTAGGGCCTCACCTCCAGCTGAAGTGCCATAAATCAGTCACAGCACGTGAAATGAAGCGTGAGCAGATACTTTTGCCAAACCTAGACTGCAGCATCTGTAAATTGACAGCCTTTCACTCTGCCTGTGTATGGCCTGTACATGATGGGACTTTGGCCCTTATCGCAACCAAGACCTTCTGAGTTTGGAGACACTTTAACCAGCTCTGTGCAACATAAGCGCCACAGTGCCACAGACCACGGTGCAGAGACCCCTCAACTAGGTCTGACTGTGGCTGAACCTCATACATTGAACTGACACTTCAATATTGCAGATTCCAAGATAACAACCCTTGGCAAGCTTTATCTTGCCAGAGCCCTGTCTTTGGAGGAGAGCTGCATTGCAACTGGGTACCTGCCAGGGACATGCTCTGATGTCCGTGGGAGTTAGGGGACTTCAGGGCTTCAGTTCAGGACCGCATTCGTGTGCGCTTACCCCATCTTTGCTCAAGGTGGCAGCTGAGCAGGTGCTTAAGTACTTTCTAGATAAGGAGGCTTGCTTTAGGGTCCTTAGGAATATTTGATCTTTAACATTAAAGGTAGCAAAGGGAAAAACAGATAAAACAGAGCTGGTTGGTTATAGACATTTTTCTTTGCACTCTGTGAAACTCTTTTTTTACTCAGTGATTCGCACTGAACTTCTAACACATGTAAAGCTTCAGGCAAACATAATTAAAGGAATTATCTCATACCACAAAAGGTTCAAGTTCCCACTGAAATTTTGAGTCAATTTAGCTGTATGCTTTTTTCAAAACATTTTTAACACGAATCACTGAAGGAACATCAATCCCCATCTCCTTTTAAGAATAGTTGAGACAAACTTCTGCTAGAGATGGGGAAAATACACTTGAGATCTTGCTTCAGAGTGAGGGGGTTGCAAGCTGTTTTGTGGATCTCATGCTCTGTTCTGTGGATTTGGGAAGGCTTTGGGTATTCTCAAAGGTTTCACAAAAGATGGTCAGGAAAAGTATATATGGATTCTACATAGGACTCTATGCCTGAGATGTTTCTAAAGAGGACCATGCCTCCATGGGAAAGTGTCTGAATTTTTACAGTCTTCAGGGTGGCTGAAGACCACCAGAGTTAGATGATCTTTTCCAGCCTAGTCTTCCGTGACTCCAGAAGTCTGTGTACATTTGTTTTCAGGGAAAGCTACTTCTGCCACGTTTGTCTGGAGAGCTTTCTTTCAGAGGTGCCATTAGTTCAGGTTCCTCTGAGCTTTTAAATCACCTGTAAAATTTATCAGCTTCCTCATAAAAAACGTGCAATGGTTTTGCTGTAGAGGAAATCTTTGTCATATTTTTATTATGATAAAGCTGTAAAGTCTGTTTCAGTTTCTCTGAGGGTTGTTCTATAAAATTCCCATGTCGAGACACTGTACCTCTGTTGTAAGACATTTATCCATCAAAAGCTTTCATTATAAATTTGCCATCAGGTCACTTCCTTCTTCGCCTCCCTCCTGAATATAATCCACTAATCATTACACAGGATGGTCATGGGAATATTTTACTAAACACATCTTCCTGCTGATTCCACTGCCTTCATCCTACTCCCCTTGAATTACACAGTGAAATCAATGAGAGTGCGACAGAGCCTGCAGGAAGAACTGTAGACGGGTCATCCAGCATCAGCCTCATCTTTTTTAAATAACACTTAGCTCATATAAAACATTTCTGATCTGCAACCTTTCATCTATTTCTCCAAGATAAGTTTCACTGTTGCAGTTTTACAGGTGGGAAGGCTGGCTTGCAGAGGGGAGAGTCACAGATGAGCTAGGGAGCAGCACCAGAGACAAAATCCAACCCCTGCTTTTCCACCCCTGTGGCTCAGCTTGTGAAGGACAATCTGCTATAAAAATGACGGGCCTGTATCTTACCTGCCACAAAAAGCATACAGAACAGGCCAGGAAAATCTTATGGGATCAGCAATGACATGATTTCAGATTTATTACAAATCTGTAATGTGAACCAATCTCTGACCATTTTTTCTTTAGTTCAAGAAACTTTTGAGTGAGCCCAGATCCAGTTTGAGGCATCCAAAGGCCTCATTTCCAGGGAGCCTATGTTCATCTTTTGGTCATTTTGTGAGTCATTGAACGTTATTTGTCTGCCCTTTTGTTTTGCTTGTTTATTTTGTAGTCCAGATGCTATATTTGCAGCATTCCCAGACAAAAATAGCTAAATAAGTACTTGGACTCCAAAGCTAAGTGAAAGAAGTCTCAGCTATAATCCCACCTCCCAGCACTGAAAAAAACCCCATGAACTACTCTCAGCCAAAGCCTCTTTGCATACACTTTGTATATACTCTTTCCATACCTTGGTGTTAGCAAAGTCAAAGCTGGTTTCTCACTGTTCTGGAGGCCAATGAGCAGAACTCAGCTGTTCCCCACATCAACTTAACCTGTGCTGCTCACAGAAGTGAGGAGCCTTCAGTAGGTAATCAAGGGCACCTTCAAAGCAAAGTCAGGCAAGGCTGTAATTCTGCAGGGAAGTGCAGGCTGGTACCATCTGTAACCCCCTCCCCATCCCCATTTCTATTCTTGCACTATTTAAAAGCAAAACACTGTAAAATATTGAAAACCTCCTTGTATGTCTTGTTGACTGCATTTGTTTCAGATACAAGCTGAAGCTAAGTAAAGACTTGGATGAACAACACTAAAATGCAGCTATATTTAGGTCTCAGCATGCTAATGTTTCTATTTGTTGCACAGCCCTAAGGAATTCTTCAGATAGCTTTTATGGCATTTCTGTTGCCAAGGAAACGCCTCGTCATGAGTGTGTGCACATGTACTGAAAGCCTGCACAACCTCCATCTCCACTTGCAGACGTAGAAATTCATGTTGTGTTAAACAAGGCAAAGACACAACAAAGAAATATCCTTCCATGTATATAGGTAAACACAAAGGGAGGAACTGTGCTTATAGCATCTCGCCTGTGACTCACGTCTGTCCCTCCAGACATACCCCACCTTCCTGCAGGTGCTTTGGGTTGACTGTGCTCCTTGCTCGCAGAAATGGGACAGCATCTAGATCATAGATCAGCTGAGTAAGAACTCTAAACTGATTGTGCTCCCTGTCCTGTGGCAGCACAATCAGTGCCCCTCATTCAATTACTGTTTGCTTGATAGGCTCATTCATGGGGATAGAGTTAAAAAACCATAAAGTAGTCAGGAATGAGATGAGTGAGTTATTTTTTCCCCTCCCTACAGGGTTTGCTATATTAGAAAGTCACAATTCTGTGACGTGACAGTCATGGGAAGTGACAACTATTTGGAAGGTTGAAGCATCTGTCTTACTTGGTCTGTGCCCCCTCACACCAGGAGAGAACTGACATGACATGATCAGAATGGAAGTTTGGACTAAATCTTTCACAGTCTGTTAGGGCAGGCAGAGATGGCTGTTGGAGGATTTTCTTTAGTAGGATACTATACAGTCAGCTTTGGGAGCAGGGAGGGGGCAGGCAAAGGAGGGAAAAGAAGAAAAAAATTAATATTTGCATTTTTAAAAGCTTTTCCTCACAGTGGTTTCTGAGCAAATGTAGGTCAGCTGTAGGATCCCTTTCCACAGGGCTACTAGGAAAAGGTTTTTCTGGTGCTGCTTTTCCCTGTCATGGTTTAGAATCTGTGTAGTTTATTCTAAAAAGACATCCAGCCGCTTTTAAACTGCATGCTGTGGGTGAGAGGCTTACAGCTAGCTAGACTTGGGCAAACTGGTAACTGCCTACAACAACTCAGCTATCTCATTATTTCTTTCTGTGTTTAAGCTTTGTACCTTCAGTTTTTCATCCTTTCTTCACTCTAGATCTCAGTCTTTTGGGCAATCGCAGATCATGCTCACCCAGATTCCCATGGAAATCTGTGAATCGTGGAAATTTTTGCTGACCTTTAAAATGTTACTTTTTAGGTTTGTCATGTTTCTTGTTCATTAGTGCTGTTCATAGCAAGTCTTGTGAGTTCTCATTAATTTCAGTGAGAGCTTTCTTTTAGGGATACGGTGTCACTGTGCTTATCTCCCTGAAGGAATGGTTGCTGAGCAGCAGCTGAAGTTTTGGCCTCCTGAGAACTTATCAGAGAGCATAAGACCCGTTTCCCAAACAAAAGCCAGTGATAGTGTAGAGAAGGAGCACCTGTGATGACGTATCTTTTATATGAACTGAAATAATTTGTGCTTCCTAAGTTTGGCTCAAGGTCTCAGACTTAAATGCTTCTTGTCACATCCAATAGCCAATTCTGTCTCCCTGTCCATATTAAAAGAATATAAATATAGGTGAAATCTAGAAGATATAGCAATGGGATAGTTGCCTTTTTCCAGATAAGTAAATTCTGCCCTCCACCTTTACATGCCAGTTTTGTTATCCACTTTTAGATATTGACTGCCTCCTCTGAAATTAAATTCTCATGGCTGTGACAAAGCTGATAGTAAAGGAAGATGGAAATGGGTTCAGAATGCCACGGTGCTGCATGTGTTGGAAATTATCTTCCTCTCCTGCAGTATGTCTATCTCCACTAGTGAGTTTGGGATTGTCAGTTTAGATCAGTGCTTTACTTTGCAGTGAAATCAAATACAAATAGACATGACTATAAATCACCTTTGAGTTCCCTTAAACGTGGGGCACTTCAAGGGACAGTTTGGTTCATGGCATAATTTCCAGAGGCCTTAGGTACATCTCAGGCTATTCTACATCATATCTTCTCATGGTGATACCTACCTCATTACATGGCTACAGTCACAAACACTACAACTTTGTGGTAAATTTTCATCAACTGCAATAAAAGTCTGCTTCATTTGCTGATGAAACATTTGTGCTTCATCCTTTTAAGGGAGAATAGTTGAACAGGTGTCTGCTGCTGAAGGTAATGATAATCTTACTTTCTAAGAGGATAAGCATTCACCCATTTATAGATTGTTTCTTCCTTCAGTTACCTTAAACTGAACAAATGAGTATTTCTTAAAAGTGTCAAAAGGCAGAAAATTTTATCATTTATTCATTTTACTTCTGTTCCCATGGCTTTACAAAAACATCCTCCACAGCTGAAGAAAAAAAAAAAAGTGACCTTGAAGTGTCAGAAAGTTTCATAATTTTACTTAAGAAACATCCAACAACCAATTTGCAGTGAAGGAGGGAAAAAAGGAGGGTGCTAGATGGTGAAACAGAAGGAACATCCAGCATATCACAAGGACTAATGTATATAATGCCACCCATTACAGACTCTTCATACTTCACAACTAAAGGCCATGTAGAATTGCATGAGGTTTAGATAATAGCCAGTCTTTTTGCAAGGAGGACCACAGACTGCTTGGGACCTCTGATAATGCTGCACAGTGGTGAAAAGGTTACCCATGAGGGTCTGAGGACCAGACTTTCTCGTGTGGAATTAGATAGGAAAAGGTCTAATAGTCCAGGAGCAGCTGGATCTGGGATTTATCAATGTACAGTGCCCAGCTTGCAAGCATGGAAGAAACAAAAAAGGAGTTCAGCCAGCCCAGGAGAGAAAAAAGAAATCAGCTCTGGATGAATTCTTACAGGAACTGAGAGAGAGAGAACAATATTTGCTTGAAATTTGCATATATGTCAAAAAACTCAAGGAATTCAAGCTTTGTTTTACCTGTGTGCTAAGTACCTTTTTCATGCCACTATAAACTAAGCAGCAGTATGCAACTGAACTTCAGCAGAAGGTCTTTATGCTAGGACAAAGAAGCCTATCAGACCAAAGTACATTAAAATACTTTTCCTTCTACCCAGGCTTATGCTGAAAATGAAGTTTTCCAAATGTCCTGTAAGAATCATAATTCCTAAGGGATGTAAGCCCTATATTAGAAAGCATTATTTGACTAAAGAGCAATCTGAAAGCAGTTCATACATAGAAGCTGGGATAAATGGGGAGCTGACCTAGGGAGTTATGCAATAGCTGCTTACTACTACAATGATAAAGGTTAATTTTCCACTAGATAATCTCTTCTTTTACTGCCTAAGTTAATTTCAAACTTTTCTACTGGATCTGAAAACTCCACATAGACTTCTTCAAGCCAATGCACCTCTTCAGTCTTTGTTAAATCCACATGTTTTACCATCTCTGAATTCCTCTATGCATTGTTACATGGTTCTCCTGCATCACCAGCACAGGTTCTCCATCAGAGCACTTGTAGATATTTTGTAACTGCCATCTTCCAAGAAACTGAAAAAATACCTATGTTGATACAGAAGACATACATAGGTGTTCTCCATCCATCCTCCCATCTGTCAGGCATTTTGACAACATTTGAGTAGGGCTGACCAAGAAAGGAATTAGCTGAAAACTATTCACTAGTAAGGACAGTGAGGTGAGCATCTGTGCAGCTGGACTCTTTCCCCTATCTATGATTTAAATGCTTTACCCAGCATTAATTGAGGGGTAGAGGACCTGCACCCTTTTGGGTTCTCAGCCTAGAAGCTTTGTCTGAAGATATGTGTCTTTGGCTTTTCTTGCAAAAACACAAGTCTGTCTCTCTCTTCTCAAATACATGTTGGAGGAGGACACATGGGAGAACCTCAGCAGTTCAACTTCTTGCATGCAGCCAAAAGGGTTCAAGTTCTTATCCCTCCACCTAGGAAACCTCAAACTACCATCTGGAGATCTTTCTCTTGAAGCTGTTTTCTAGTTCAGAATAGACCTCAGGATGCATGGGGGCAAGTCTGACCCATGCAGGGGCCCAAATCTGATCCAACAACATAGTGTATTGCCGAGACAATGGGGATTAGAGGTTCCCATCTCTGCTCCAGGAACACCTTTTGTATTTTGTCTGACTGTATAGAGCAAGGGGGTCTGAACCAGCAGTTTTCACCAATCTGTACCCAACCACCTGAATGGCATCTGCTTTTTCTTAGAGCCTGCAACATCTCACTTAGTGCTGTAACACTGATACAAACTGTGCCACAGTACTATATAAACCAGGTTCAATGTGCATCAGGCACTGCCAAGGGGGCAAGATACAAAAAATAAGTGTGCATTTAAGAGAGGTTTTTTTCAAATGCATTTCCATGGTGATAACACTGTGCAACTGTTACTCAAGGGGAATCTGCCATTATAACCCTGACCAGTACAGTAACTGGTAAAGGTATTGCATGCTCTGTGCTATTAACTTCAGCAATGGCAGCAAAGTTGCTTCCCACTATGAAAGCCCCAACCGTTGACCTAGAACATCCTGTGGAAAATTATAAAAGCACTAGAAGAGAGTGTGAGTGGGTTATGGGAACTGAAGAAACATTTCTCTAGTCAGACTTTCTTAGTTTGTTTTTTCCAGTGGGGAGGCAGGGTATCTTTTAAGCATAACTGTCTAAGATTGATAGCATAAATGGCACCTGAGAAAAATTCAGCAAAGAGGAAACAAAAGCTAAATTGATAAAGGTGTTTCATTTGAAGCCAAACCATGTTGTGGACAGGTTATTTTATCTAAATGACCAGACAGTATACTATGTCAATACATTTAGAACTGGAAAGTCCTTTTCTGAGGATGAGAGTAATTCACATGTGCATCTTTTGCATGTGGCTTTGGGTGTAGCTTTCTAGGTAAGTCAAACTAGACACTTCTTTTTAATATAAACATTCTGCTATGAAGACATCAATTATTACAAAAAAATAGGAAGCAGCTCTTAAACTGCTTTTCAACCACGACCATGTTGAAAGGTGAAACTTCACAGTACCACTGCAAAGAATATTGTAGGTTGTCTTTAGTAATAGCATAATAAGGGAACATCACAGAAATAAGTGGCAATAATTATACATTTCCTTTTTTGTCTTTCAAAGGTCATAGTTAAAGTCACAGAAAGAAAGTTTTTCTTGGTATCACAAAGAGAGAGAGAGAAAGATCACTTCTGAGTCTTGAGAAAACAGTCATTCTCTCTCTGTCTCTCTCCATACATGACTATATGTGTCTTTATGTATCTATTGTAAATTACACATACAATTTAACTGGGAATGCAAAATCATCTAACTTCCAAGAAGAGCTTGTTGTGATGTGGGACACTGAAATACTGGAGAACTATAATCAGCAATCCTGGCTAGTACATGCAGGGATTTTCCTTTACCTGTTCCTTTTAATACAGGAAAACGTAAAGATGAAATTGTTTAGTCCCAGGACTACACAAGTGCAGATTGTAGATTCTAGGCTAAAACTGCCTTTTCTTCTGTATGAAGTGGATTACAGAAACAGTGGCAAAATGGGTAGTGTGACATAGACATAAAGCAGTACTTTACATCTGCATGTCTTTTTGTGGGATACAGCTAGAAAAAAAAAATTACTACGAAGTAAACCAGCATCAGTTTTGGTCTACTGCAGTAGCTCAAGACCTCCTTCATGAGCTGCCCATGGTGGAAGGACAGGGAGACTGATCCAATTCTGACATTTCAGGTGTCCCTACTGCTACTTTGTCCACTGCAGTTACCTCCCTCTCTCCATTCACCTTTAAGAAATTTTGCATTTCTATCATTCATAGAATCATAGAATGCTTTGGGTTGGAAGGGACCTTTAGAAGTCATCTAGCCCAACCCCCTGCCATGAGCAGGGACAGCTTTAACTACATCAGGTTGCTCAGAGCCCCGTCCAACCTGACCTTGAATGTTGCCAGGGATGGGGCCTCTACCACCTCTCTGGGCAACCTGTTCCAGAGCTTCACCACCCTCATTGTAAAAAATTTCTTTCTTATGTCTAGTCTGAATCTATTCTTCTTTAGTTTAAATCCATTATTCCTTGTCCTGTCACAACAGGTGTTGCTAAAAAGATTCTCCCCATCTTTCCTGTAGGCCCCCTTTAAGTACTGGAAGGTCGCACTAAGGTCTCCTCTCAGCCTTCTCCAGGCTGAACAACCCCAGCTCCCTCAGCCTGGCCTCATAGGAGAGAGGCTCCAGCCCTCGGATCATTTTGGTGGCCCTCTTCTGGACCCGCTCCAACAGGCCCATGTCCTTCTTGTGCTGAGGGCTCCAGAGCTGGACGCAGTACTCCCGATGAGGTCTTACCAGAGCAGAGTAGAGGGGCAGAATCCCCTTCCTCGACCTGCTGGCCACGCTGCTGGGGATGCAGCCCAGGATACGGTTGGCTTTCTGGGCTGCAAGTGCACATTGTTGGCTCATGTCCAGCTTTTCATCCACCAGTACCCCCAAGTCCTTCTCCGCAGGGCAGCTCTCAATCTCTTCATCCCCCAACCTGTACTGATATCGGGGGTTGCCCCATCCCAGATGCAGGACCTTGCATTTGGCCTTGTTGAACCTCATGAGGTTCACACAGGCCCACCTCTCCAGCTTGTCCAGGACCCTCTGGATAACATCTCATCCTCCTGGTGTGTCAACTGCACCACTCAGCTTGGTGTCATCTGCAAACTTGCTGAGGGTGCACTCAATCCCACTGTCTATGTCATTGATGAAGATCAATGATCTCTAACTTGCAAACAGATAGTATGAACATCCCTGAAGCATGTTTCACTGTGTTACAAACAGAAGACCGTTTGATCTAGAAAAGATCCCTACATCATGCTAAGTAAAAACTAACATTAATTAATCAAAAACAACAAAAAAAGGAAATTTAATATTTCAATAGCTATCATATCCTATATGGTGATAGAAATATATACATACATAAATACGTAACTAGACACTACACTTCACTATTCTTTCTATGCTATTAATATGACATGTAGCAATTTAAAATTTAGCAGTTTTTAAAATTAAAATCCTGTTAAATAAACTTTTAAAGAAACTGTGAAGATATGATACGAGTTTTCAAAATTTTCTGACACAAGAGATATCAAAATGACATTTCAACATCTATTTTCCATTGTGAGTTGCTGTTAAAACCTATGATTTCAATAAAAAAAAAAATCCTATGAAGAAAGGTTTTTTTGGGTTATTTCAAATTTACATTTTAAGAGGCATTTTTTTCAGTCTTCTGAACTAATATTACCATTACTATTTTAAATACCAGTAATATGTCTGAGTTCTGCTATTCCTCAGGCTGAAATCTTGTATGTACAGAAGTCACAAGTGTGTAGACTTAATGATAGCAACAATATATTAAAAGCAAGAGAGAATCACATTGCAGGAGTCAGGGAAGGTCCAAGGTTTTTGTCTTCATTCAGGATTTTCCTCTGTATTTGTCTGTCCCCAAAAGGTACAAATTTCTAACAAATCAAAGAATATGAGGGTTTAAAACTTGGGATTTTGGTCATATCTTGTTAAAGATTAAAAAAATTTCAGCAATGCATTTGCCTGTTCTTTTTTGTACTAGCAACTGGTGTACTAGTCAAACATTAAGGTATATACAGCAGGATAACCTTTGTTCCCTGGAGACATGCAGCATGGGTTTGACAGTTTATTATACTGACACAGGAGTAGAAACTTAACTCATTTTCTAGACACACTCTTCTAAGCTAATTATAATTATAAAAATAATGATAGGATTCCATAAAACATCATTAGTGTTGTGTGTATATTATTGTACCCATTTTTTTGCATGTCACAAATACAAATCTAAATGAAATGTATTTGTTTATTAACATTTTGACATGAATTGACTCAAGGTCAGAGAGGTTTGACAGCAAAGGAGATTTAAACTGCTACCAGGAGCAACTTAAAGAAGCTAAAACTGAACAGTTCTCAAGGTCAGCACTAACAAACTCTAGGCAAGCCTTGTGAAATTAAGCAAAGGAGAGTAAGAAAATTAAGCTCTCCCTCAGAGGAATATTTGAAGCCTTTGGCTAGCTCCACAGGAGATATTCTGTCTTTTGCGTGCACTGGTGTTGCGTTTGCAATTTCATTGAACAATGTCTGCTACTACTGCTGTCAAGTTTCCTCCCATTCATTCTGCCAATGGTTGCCAAATTCATATATTTGTGGTGGGCTTGATGTAGATGAAAGTCTGCAATGGTCTTCACGTGATGTTCAGTGCAGGCATACTAGTGTTGTTGTAGACTTAGTAACTGAAGCTTTGATCATAATTATACTTTGTAAGCAGATCTAATGACTTAAAAAATGTTCACTCCTTGGTCTCTTGATAGTTTTCCACTGAGAAGTTACAGAATTAGGACAATTTAGAGTTCTACTGTAAAGATGGATTATTCTTACTTTCCAGTGTAAAAAGGGTTTCAGGTTTTTTCCACCTCCAGTGCTTGACATACCTTAAATGTACCAAGGATCATCCAGTTTAATTTTTTTGTTGAGATGCTTACACAGTCAGCTGTGACCTAAAGCAAGAGTCTGTAGTTTCATAGTCACCAAATCTTATTTCAAGATCCCTTTGTTACAAGATTACTACTCTTCCACTGACTCTTATTATCCTTTTCCCTTATGGGTGGAAGTGGACTGCAAGAGAAATGTCTATTGCACCCCACTTTCCAGCTCTGTTTTGAGGGAAACTGAGGTCCCAGCACAGCCACCTTAATTCAGGATATTCCTCTGCATGGCATAATAGTAACACACTGACAGGACACACTGGATACTCACTTAGTGGCAGATAATTCAGGTAGAAAACAGCTTTTTTGTCAAGCTTGTCCACATAAGTCTTTCCAGTTTCCACTGAGTTAGAGAGGATAGATACTGCTATTATTTGTCACATAGCCAGAGACCAGCTCTGATGACTATGCTCTGACACTATCACTGATTAAGGGGTAACAGTGGTCAAGAAGAAATGAAGTAGGGAGAAAAACACTCTTCAGTATATTTTTTAGCATTCATCCACATGAACTTAGATCTCTACCTAGAAATATGCAGAGTAAATTGTGGATTTTGAAGCTTTGAGGTTTCTGAATGAAAAGTTTTTATTTTCTTAGAAGATTGGAAGTGTTGTGTGGTTTGTGTAAGTAAATACATATGAGGACAGAAGAAAATGGAGATCTGGTCTTGAGTGGCTGTAATTCTGCAGTCTTGTATGGCTTAAAACTGCATTCTGATGAAACATTGATTTTATTTGTATTAATATTACTGTGCATTTCAGGGTCAGGCAGTGCCTGCAAGAAAAGGATGAAGTGGGTAGGCAAATTCCTACATTTCTGTGAATGCAATGACTCTTTGTTTCATCTTTTAAGAGAGGTGGTTTGCTGCCTCTGCTGACTGACACATACATGCTGTGTTGCCCCTTTCTGGTTCATTCTTTCTTATTTTATTGCTTTCTGTTGTCTAAAGGAAATTGAAAGAAATTAAGAGTAAGTATTCTATTCTATTCTATTCTATTCTGTTCTATTCTATTCTATTCTATTCTATTCTATTCTATGTGTTGTGCTTTGTGTATGATCAGCAGGATCTACCCAAACAGCTGCAGCATTTCAGAAGAAAACTCAAGGAATTCACCTTAGAGGAATGAGAGAAGCAGGCAGCAGCATGTGCTTATTTCCCATCACTGCAGATAATACAATGCAGCTTGAGTTCATTGGAGATTATCTGGAAATATATTTTATATGCTGTATTCTTTAACTCAGCATTTGCTCTTGACAGCAGGAATAATGGGTGAGATGTGCTTGTGGAGATTTATAGCATGTAAAAGAAACCATCATTAGACCTGTGTACCTCATAAATCCTACTTGCCCAGCAGTTGTTTTTACGTGTTGGCCCAGTATTAAAATTGTCAATCAGTTGCTGCTTATTTCTCATAAGAAGCCAACTTCTTGTTAGTATGTTTGGTCCTATCTAACTTCTCAGTTGTCCTTTTATCCAGCACCATAAGCAGGTAGCTTCATTAGCTGCTGGAGCCATCTGAATGCCACTGTTACACAAGGTTTTGTTTCTCGCAAGAGCGTCATCTGGTTTGGAGGCTGGATCCCTGCCTGGCTTTGCTGGTAGCTGTACTGGCAACCCTGTTGCTCCATTTATCTCTGAGTTCCTGCAGTGTCATCTGCCTGGCATGATTTAAAGAAGGTTGCACAAGGTTGCACATTAATTACACTGTAAACAAAGCATTGGCTGGCTCTGGATTTGTATAGAGAGCATTGGGTAAACTGCTGGGTGGGAAGGTGAAGGCAGGTGTGAACAGGCTTTTTTTTTTCTGCCCAGTCTACAGTATTGGCCCCAGTGGGCTGAGATTTTTCGTTCGCCATGATGCCCGTATCTGTGGAAGGCAAATCTCTGCTAGTACACTCTTGCTGAAATGTCTCCTCTAAGTCTACTGTTTTCCTCATAAAAGGTCATTCAGGTATCTTGATGCCCATTGTCTGGAGTTCCACATGAGCAACTGCTCTTTGCTCCTGCTTTTTCTAGGCAGCAAGATAAATCAGCTGGGACTGAACACAACACAGATAGGTTACATCTGGCCCCAAAGGTAGTTTGTTTATAGCTCATGTATCTGTACCTAACAGTGTAGTTCAGCAATAAAGTCAGATTCCTATGGGCAGGTTTTTAAGGGTGTTCAGTGTCCTAAGAATGCAGATAGGTTGGGAGTAGTGCCTATGTTCCTGCCTTTAAAAACTGCAAGCTTTTGCAACCAGTTAGCCTTAAGTCTGAATTTATCCATTTCCATCATCTTCCTTCCCATATAGTTCTTAGAAGTTTTATTCAATGGAGGACAAGATCCTGGCTAACAGGTCTTTGTACTGCACCTGGCTGAGAGAGAAAGGGAACTTTTAATTTATATGGCTGTAATAGCAGCATTCATGTTGCTTCCTTTTTAAGGGAAGTAGCTGAAAACACATGCAATAAAATACTTTTCTGTCTTGCTTCTAATTTAAAAGAAAATTGTGAATGACAAAGATATTAAAAATGTTGTTTCCTGTTTTATTTCTTTCCACTACCTTAAGGTAGTTGGGAAATGCCACAAATGGAAATTGAAATGGGCTATGAAAAGTGAGCTATCAGAGATATCACACCCTGACTCCATATGATCAACTTTTAGCACAGTGGGTTAAAGTAAAATACTTCTTTTAAGAAAGAGTTCTATGTATGTTCAGTATGAAACCTTGCTCAAGGATCCATAACAGCAACTGTAGGAGACACCAGGGACACAAAGTGCTCTGTGTTTCTTCTCAGCTGCTTTATGGGATTTGTAGTTTCTGATATATTAAATATGGGTTGAAGCTCCATGGGAGATGCTAAAAAGCACTCTGTTTGATAGCAGCCTTGCTTTTTTCACTCCATCTGAATGTTTGAATGTTTCTGTCACAGTTCAGAAAAACACGTACAAAAGCTTGACTTCATATTGCTTCAGAATAAACGTGCTCTTCCCCTTTATTTGCCATCTGAGTCTAATCATTCTCCATTTATGACAGTGCATTGATTTCTGGAGCCACAGCTTGTGTTGACACTGTTAGGGTAATGATTGCTGTTTAGTGAGTATGAAGTATGCTTAGTGTACTGTAGAAACACAAAAGAAAGTGCAGCGCACTCAGAGGTGTTTACAGGTCTGCTCTAAGATGCAGTCCAGAAACAAAAAATACAATAGACAAAAAGCTGCTGCCTCCAAGCAAAGCACTTGTGTTGCTTTAGGCAGGTTAGCAATCCCACAGAAGTCAAGTGCTTTGTTGGATCAGAGCTTCAGAAACTTTCACAGATAAATTTGTCTTATGGGGGCACTTGAACAAAGAGAGGGAGATCATTTAAGGAGAGACTGCTTGGAAAGGGAAAATGAGAAGAATGGGAAGGAAACAGGCTGGAGCCAGGCTAGTACAGCAGCATCAGAGCAAGAAATTTAACTCTTGTGTGGAAACATTCAAAGAGGGGAGAATGAAATATTCTCAAAATGACAGGGAGGGAAGCAGCAGTGTTTTGAACAAACTGGGATGCCAACAGAAAGGGTGAATTGCAAGGGGTATTGACAAACCCAACAAAAGCGAAAGTTCTTTGCTTTTGCAAGAACAATGTCACGACCGTTGGGGTCCTGTGGAAAAAAAATATATAAGATAAATTGTGACTTCTTCAACCAATTTTAACACCACTCATACACAGATACAACCACCACTGAAGTCATAGATATCAACATAGTATAAATTAGGCATATGTTTCTGTCCCGTATAAAAAAAAAGTTTCTATGGGAGTGGAATTGGTTGTATGAAGAACCAGCTGCTCTGTAAAAAGAATGAAAGAACAGACTGTATATATGGGATTAAAATAAATAGTGCTGTCTTGTGCATCTGCTTCTTTTAGAAGATCAACATGAGCTGAACAGTTGATGCTGTAAAATTCTCTTAACTGGCATAGACATTTGCTAGTTAAGTGACTGCCCTGCTCCCAGCCCCACATTTATACTCTGTATTGGGAGAGCCACATAGTTCTTGCCTGGATTGCAGTTTAAATGGGCACAGTGCAAAATAATGAATGAAACAACAATACATAGGGGACAATTAAGCTATCAACAGA
Organism: Pelecanus crispus; assembly: GCF_030463565.1. NCBI lineage: Eukaryota > Metazoa > Chordata > Aves > Pelecaniformes > Pelecanidae > Pelecanus > Pelecanus crispus. The sequence goes on along the minus strand of NC_134650.1, from coordinate 11,117,715 downwards.
GATTGCAGGAACTAATGTAAGGAAAATAAAAAACCCATTACACAGGGAAGATAATACATAGATTTATACCTGCTCAACATTGGAAGAAGGGGCGGGCAACTCAGGAAGAGTACACAGATCTTATTAGGTCATGCAGGGAGGAAATTAGAAAAGCAAAAGCCCAGCTAGAACTCAATCTGGCCTCTGTTGTAAAAGATAATAAAAAAATGTTTTCATAAGTACATCAACAATAAAAGGAGAGCCAAGGAGAATCTCCATTCTTTGCTGGATGTGGGGGGGAACATTGTCACTGAGGATGAGGAAAAGGCTGAGGTACTTAACACCTTCTTTGCCTCTGTCTTTAATAGCCAGACCAGTCATCCCCAGGGTACTCAGCCCCCTGAGCTGGAAGCCAGGGATGGGGAGCAGAATGGAGCCCTCATAGTCCAGGAGGAAGTAGTTAATGACCTGCTATGCCACCTGGACACTCACAAGTCTATGGGGCCAGATGGGATCCACCCGAGAGTACGGAGGGAGCTGGTGGAGGAGCTTTCCAAGCCACTTTCCATCATCTAGCAGCAGTCCTGGTTAACAGTGGAGGTCCTTGATGACCTCCCTGAAGCCTCCAGCTTGCCAATGTGACGCCCATCTACAAGAAGGGCCAGAAGGAGGATCCAGGGAACTACAGGCCTGTCAGCCTGACCTCAATGTTGGGAAAGATTATGGAGAGGTTCATATTGAGTGAACTCAACAGGCAAGTGCAGATCAACCAGGGGATCAGGCCCAGCCAGCATGGGTTCATGAAAGGCAGGTCCTGCTTGACCAACCTGATCTCCTTCTATGACCTGATGACCCACCTGGTGGATGAAGGAAAGACTGTGGACATCATCTGCCTGGACTTTAGCAAAGCCTTTGACACAGTCTCCCATAGAATTCTCCTTGGGAAGCTGGCAGCTCATGGCTTGGACGGGTGTACTTTTCACTGGGTAAAAACTGGTTGGGTAGCCGAGGCCAGAGAGTAGCGGTGAATGGAGTTAAGTCTAGTTGGCAGCCAGTCACAAGTGGTGTTCCCCAGGGCTCCATTTTGGGGCCAGTCTTGTTTAATATCTTTATCGATGATCTAGATGAGGGGGTTCAGTGCACCCTCAGTAAGTTTGCAGACGACACCAAGTTGGGTGGGAGTGTCGATCTGCTCAAGGGTAGGATGGCCCTGCAGAGGGACCTGGACAGGCTGGATCAATGGGACAATTGTATGAGGTTCAACAAAACTAAGTGCCAAGTTCTGCACTTGGGTCACAACAACCCCATGCAACGCTACAGGCTTGTCTGGAAAGCTGGCTGGCTGAAAAGGACCTGGGAGTGTTGGTTGACAGCTGTCTGAACATGAGCCAGCAGTGTGCCCAGGTGGCCAAGAAGGCCAGCAGCATCCTGGCTTGTGTCAGGAATAATGTGGCCAGCAGGAGCAGGGAGGTGATTGTCCCACTGTACTCGGCGCTGGTGAGGCCGCACCTGGAATACTGTGTCCAGTTTCGGGCCCCTCACTACAAGAAAGACATTGAGGTGCTGGAGCATGTCCAGAGAAGGGCAACAAAGCTGGTGAAGGGTCTAGAGAACAGGTCTTATGAGGAGCAGCTGAGGGAACTGTGGTTGTTTAGTCTGGAGAAGAGGAGGCTGAGGGGAGACCTTATTGCTCTCTACAACTCCCTGAAAGGAGGTAGTAGTGAGGGGGGTGTTGGTCTCCCAAGTAGTTAGCAATAGGACAAGAGGAAATGGGCTCAAGCTGCGCCAGGGGAGGTTTAGATTGGATATTAGGAAAAATTTCTTCATGGAAAGAGTAGTCAAGGATTGGAACAGGCTGCCCAGAGAGGTGGTGGAGACACCATCCCTGGCAGAGTTCAAAAAATGGGTAGACGTGGCACTTTGGGACATGGTTTAGTCTAGTCTACCCTTAACTGGTTTAGTGTGGACTTGGTAATGTTAGGTTAATGGTTGGACTGGATGATCTTAAAGGTCTTTAAATCAACCTAAACGATTCTATGATTCTATGATTCTAACATGACTAGTCCATGAGCTGCACAAGGCCTGCCTGCTTTTATTTTTCACAGCCAGTGGAGTCATTAGAGTGGCCTCCTCACACCTTTCTGCCTGCTCTGTGAGTGACTAGGGTGCCATGCTGTGGAGCAGGTCCTGGACCCAGACATACCTCATATCTGATAGATGGAGGTGAATTTCTCTGTCCTTTCTCATCCCACCAGGGATTTCCTACAAAACCAGGCAGGAATCCCTGACCCTGGAGTCCTTCATTCCCACCCCAGTGAGAGGAAGCTGCTTTCCCTGTCCATTAACTCCTCAGTAATGAAAGAAGGACCAGCCTTCCCCAAGGCCACAGTAAACTAAATCTTTGAAGCCTTCTGTGTAAAGTTACTGTTTTATCTTTTCTTTCTCTGAGGTATTGATTTTTCTTGGGTCTGCATCACTAGCCTGCAGAGAACTTATTCTTCTTTTTTTACTGTCACAAAAGGAGCATTTTAGTTATGCTGCAGCAAGACAGGAGAAACTACAGTTGTCTCTAGGAAAAGGGAAGGTTGTTCTTTTCTGATGCATTAAGCAAGGGCTAGATCCCCAAATTGTTGCAGGAAAATTGACACTTGATTTCAGCCTGAAGACTCCAGTACCTCTATTTTAGAGACATTTTCCTCAAGCCAATGAGTATCCAATACCAAACTACAGTGAGACTTGCTCTTAACTCACAGATATCCAAGAAAGAACAGAATCAGGCCAATCATTTCCACTATTTGCCTCAGGTGAGTCAGCTACCAAATACGGTCATAGGGTGATTACCAGTACTAAGTATAGGGTATTTCACACACCTCTGCCAGCCTCTAGGCTCAAAGGGATTAGAAAGACAAGATGAATCTCCAAGTGCCAACTAATAACATTTAATTTGTAATCAGTTGTCAAGTCCATACATATTTAGCCATTTGCACGTGTTGCTACTGCTGTAGTTTCCTTGTAGAGAGGAGCACGAAGGGGTCTTTGGTGGTGGGGGTTGATTAGTTAGGGGTTGGGTTTTTTTGTTTCAAAATGGGAGCAAAATGAGTAATCCAAGTGCAGATATTCTGAATTTACTATTTAAGACATAATAAAAGTCATGCTGCTACTAAAAAGCCACCCAGCAATGGCTCTAGAGTAACAGTTTGGAAAATCTGTTTAAAGACTCTCCAACTGACTAAAAGGCAGTGATTCAAACAAATTTAGAAAGCAGAACCAAAGTGTCTATGAAGAAGCCTTTTTTTAACAACAGAGCCACCAGGAGTGAAATCACCAGGGAGGGAGTATCAACAAGTAGGTGTTATTCCCAAAAGAAACACCTTGGATATGAAAATCTGGCCAAGGATCCTGGGAGTCGAGAAAGCCACTATTTTTGTGCTCACAATGTTGTTTGCTTTATGAATGGAGGTGCAACCATCAGCAGGAGGAAAAGCCAAGCTGATGAATCTCCTCCTCCTTGGAAGCAACAGCAATTGCCCCCACCGACTTCAGCTACACCTGTTTTTCACCCTGCAGTAATGAGACATCAGTAATTAAACCTGAAGTGAGTTAGGCTCTTCATTTCAACACTTATTTAACAGCATCCTGCTATTAAATATCCTAATTACAAGTTTAGAAGCTAAACTAAGCCACTTTGAAATGCACCCTTCCACTTTGTTGAGTACCAAAGGTCAGTCTTCCTGAGTTGTACCCTCATTTACTGCTGTTTCAACATACTCATCAACATCTACTGAAGTTTGGTTCCCCTTGTGTGCTGAATCTCCCATCTCACTGGGCAGCATCTCTGAAATGCCCCTGTGCCCAGAAATGAGGTTCTCCCTGGGCCAGGTAGTGGGTGCTCACAGCATGAAGAGTGCAAAGTGCTGACCCCCATTGCTTCTAGCAAGAGGCTGTCAGCTGGGTGAATAAGTCCTCCAGATGGATTCAATCTACCAGTAGGCTGTGAAGTGGATAAAACAGAGAATTCAGTTAGTAGACATGTCCTGAATGAATGGAACATCATTGGAGCATACCATGTAATGTATCCAAGCACTACAGGTAAGGCGAGAAAAGCTTAAAAAACTGAGGTATTTTCAGTTCCATAGCTGATAATACATTTGGGCTTACAGAGACTTTAAAACCCATAGAAGTAAAGGTCTAGAAACAGGTAGTGATACTGTCACATGACAGAAAGCGAGGCAGTAATCCAGGAGAGTCTCAAACATGGGCACCCAGCACTACTTTGCATACACTGGTGTTTGAGATCTCTACCCAGGACTGGCAGATATGATCTAAGACCTAGTGAGATTCCTGAAACAACAGCAGGAAGCAAGATAAGGTACTTTACAGCATCTAACACAGCACCTGAGTTGCTCCCCTCCTGTATAAATTAGGAAATTAATTTTGAAGGGGTAGTTACTTTTATCAGAATGGCCAAATTATATTTTACCCTGAAGGAGTCAGCTCTGCAGTTGGCTAAGTACATTCCTTTCCATCAGTGGCCAGGAAATTGTATTTTTCACTAATGGTATTTGTCTCACCAGTTTGCCAGCTCTGGAGTCTCCCCTCCTTTCAGAAAAAAAGTACAGATTCACAGACCACTTGGTGTCAAAGTGTTGCTAAGACCTTTTCCTATCACATCACAAACATTACAGCAAGAAGCAAAGAGAGCATTAGTGGAACAATCTGAAAGGGGCCCTAGCAACAGAGCTGTTAGGCGTAAAGCACCTAACTCCCAGAGGAAGTCGTTCGGACATCTTTCTGCCTCTGACTAAATAGCACCTGGAAAATGCATACCAACACCCTCGTGCTTCTGCATGCATTGCACAGCACTGCTAATTAGTTTAGCACCAGTTTTTCTTCTGAGGGAGGAATAGTGGGTGGGAAACTGTAGGCAGAGGAATGTACAGAGGGGAGAAACAAATCTTAAGATTTGAAAGAACAGAAGAAGAGAAGGAAGAAGAAAAGAATGAGCTAGTAAAGAAAAAAAATCTGATATTACAGAACTGCAACAAAGAAAAATAATTACTGTTATATGGCAAGGACATTGCCTATGGAGTTACCCCTTTTCTTTGGGATCTGTGTCATCTTATCTTCCAGCTGAGCTAGAAGTAATCTAGAGTTATAGAATAGCTGAAAAGCAGATGTGGAATGATCTCCATAGCCAGAGACCAGTGAAGTAAAAGAAAACTGGTGGATGTTTATAACAGAAGTCATCCTGGTTTTAGTTCTGGCTTTTAGAAGAAGAATTGTATCCCTGATTCAACCACTGGCGGTTGCATGATGTTGGGTAGACTTCCAAGGCATGCTGCTAAGTGTTGGCTTCACAAGCACTGGCTGATAGCTAAAGTAGTAAATCAAACAGACTGGAATTAGTTCTATGTTCTTGTTCAACAAGGCTCATGTCCTTTATGATGACCATCCACAGAGATTAGAAATCATACTGTAGAAATCCACGGCTAGCAGCAGATATACTCCTTGACAAGCTGAGGAGCAACGCATTCCGGCTGACTGCCGAGTTCCTTGTTTTTCTTCTGTACTTTGTCTTTACCGCACATTACTCAGAACTAGTATACTAGAACCAGTGAACTAATGAGAACTAGTTTTAATCCTGCTGAGAAATATCCCATTCCTTGGTGTTTCCTTTGAAAACAAGTACTATGTCACATTGTTTTTCAGCAACCATCTCAGGCAGAGCCACAACACACCATGCTCCGAGTGTACCTCCCATCTATACCTGAGTCTCAAAGGTTGCCTACATAAATATCCATAGGAGCTTGCAGTAACTGACCTGCACTTGCCTGGTGACATTCTTAGTCACTCAGCACTGTACTAATCCCATCCCAAGCTAGTGGATGTGCTAAGAAATGTAGACCCTTTCACATACCACACAGCATCTTGGCCCATTCTTCCAGGTCCACGCCCTGCTCCTCTGCAGGTATCCCCTAAAAGACAAAACCAAGTATGCATGTACTCAGTGATTACAATACTGATCAACTCAGGAAGATGTGGAATATTTTGTCCTTTTACTGACTGATTTGCTTGTATTGGCAGAAAATAATTTCAAGTATAAGGAATTCAGTTACTGGGTCATAACTTTCACTTGGCAACTAGTGAATCATGGGCATTCCTTCCTCCAAAAACTTACTGTATGATAATTTTCTCCTTCATTTCCTTTGTGTGAAATGTAGATAAAATGCCACTATCATAGGAAAAGAAATTTTTTTAATGTCAATATTGATGGCTGGGGAGATCATCTTTAGCTCACCAGTAGAGTGGAGGTATTATGTAAACTTACTATGCACAATTGCCTCACATAACAACATAATGTGTGGCTAATGAAAACAAATGTCAGCTCCTTGCCATGAAGTATAAAGTACTACACACATTTCCAGCTAGGCAAACCACTATCAATGCATTAAACAGCTTTTTCAACTGAAATGATGTAGCAGGCAATTGAATGATCACAGCAGGCAGCTATGAACACTTTCATACCTTGAATAAGGTATGAAAGATGCTGGCTTTTCTGGGCTGACACTGAACCTTCTCTTTATTCCCCAGAAGGTTTGGGGACCACTGTACTTCCTGGAGTCAATGAAGAATGTTAAGCACATTGCACCATGCACTCTGCATCTCGCAGGACTGGATGATCTATTCATGGAAGAAATTTAATTATCACTTTTTTAAGTGTAAAGATATGAATGTAGCTGGATTTAAAGTGAATCGTCAGGTTTGATCAAATCAAAGATTTGACTATATAAGGGTGAAGATCTTCAGCTGGTGCAATCAATAGGACCTGTAAGGAGTTCACTTCCTTGATTCATGCAAACAATCCTGTAGGGCATTTTAGGCAAAGTGAGAAGCTTGGCTTAAAATAAAAGGCATTTACACTGAAGATACATAACAATAATGACTCTCTTAGTCAAGTTGGGGTTTTTTTTGTTTCCAATAACATAACACTTCAATACATCAGTCCCTTGGCAGCAGTTTTTATTTTCTAATTGGCAATTCAGCCAGTGTATGCTTGTGTGTGTAGGCTCAGGGCATATATATTAAAACCCCAAACTTTCATTGCAATTATATACTGTCACTGCCACCCCTGTGGGTGTTTTAAATAAAGCAAGATGCAATTCTTTGTAGTGTAGCTTTCCACAGGTCAGCAACTGAGGGTCAGCTTCACATACAGAGCTCAAGGACCCGTTCATGGCTTTAACAAATGGAAGTCACTGCTATGTTTTGAATATAGCACATGCAGCCATCAATATATGCCACACTGGGAGAGCTAGAAACACTAATTTTGTTTAGCAGATAGTAAGAAAGAACAAAAGTAACTTTAACAGAGCAGGAAATGAGGAGTTTTTTTCTTCAAACCACTGAAATTGTTAATACATTGAAATGCCTAATGATTCACTGAACTCTTTGATTTGAAAGGCAGAAAGTCTGAGATTTAAAATACTGTTCTTTCTAAGGAGCAATTACTTATGATTTAATCAGCTATGCATTAAAAAAAAAAAAAAGATTTAGAAGCTATTTTACGTAGGACAGCAAAATGACTCACTGCATGAACCTTCACCATAGGGAAAAAAATCCGTATTACCATCAAAGTAGTGAACGTGATTCAAAGAAATGTGCAATGAGACTTGACAATGAAGATTTGAGGGATGGAAAGTCACCTAAGTTCATTCTGTAGCCTTCAGCCAAAAGAAGATTTAGGACTTGATTTTACTGTCATATATGATGGGTATCTTGAAGTTTCTTGTCAATAAGACGACAAGCTCAGCAGAAACATGTAAGTCCTTACACTAGCCTCTCTGTTTTATCCACTGGTGAATCTAGTACCATCTCTCAGAGCTCTCTGTATTGGCGATGACTACTCTCATCAGCTTTCACAGTAGTCACCAACTAAAAACTGAACTGACAATTAAGTAACGTGACTGGAGAAGAAATCTGATCAAAATAAATATGTATTACAGATAGGAAGGTAGGAGAATGCATGAGGTATCTGCAGGGGTTTTGTTTTCTTTTAGGCAAAAATTACCTATAACACCAATATGCGTGTATGTAACTGCTTTTTTATCCAAAGACACCCAGACTTCACGCATACAAATATACAGTGAATGTTATATAGACATATATAGATGAACAAAAATCACACATTGATTCTTGAGGTGGAACCAAAGTTACACCCTTTTGACGCCTTTCTCTGTGACTAGAAGCCCAGGAAGTACTTCAGTACAAATAGTACATGAATAATAATGGCTGTATTTAAAGAAGTAGCAGGTCTGAATGTCAGGTGTTCTTGAGTATACCAGCTAAAACTTATTTTTAAAACATTTTTTTTAAAAACTTGCTTTACTGACTACATTGAAATGTTATGATAAAATAATTTTATCTGGAAGAAAATACAATTTTTAGAGCTAACAACCACTAAACAGTCACACAATTTTTGTATTTACTTTGGTTTGTATTTCAGATAGAATTTCTACTCTATTGAAGGAACTAGAAAGACAATTATACATTCACAGAGCTTTTGCAAGTGTCTGTCCCAGATCTACAAGCACTTGATTCATCTGTGTGCACAAATAGCGTGAGTTTGATAACAAATGATCAGAGCTGGTAATTAGCATAGACAGCTCCCTAATTTGCACAGGAAGCCAGCACAGTTGTTTAAGCTAAGAAGGTACCTTGTTGCATGCCTTGATCACAGTTGTAATTATTTGTGTCAGTGGGAATCCAGTGTATCTGAGGAAATACTGTAGATTTCTTAACATTCTAGAAATGAAACAAAGGGAAGAAACTTTTCTTCAATTCTCAGAATAAACCAGTTTTCCTTTTCAGAATACTTTGAAGAAATTTTTTACAGTATCATACACGATATCGTATGAATCATCCCAGTAAGTAATAGGAGGCACACCCTTTCATTCTTCTGCCATTCTGTTCCTTAAGATGATCATAGCCTAAAGGAGTTGTGTTTGGGGAATAAGAGTGAGAGGTCGTAGGGGACATCCTGGATACTATCCACCAACCTTCTCATTGATGAATAATATCTGAAAAGAAATAACTGGACAAAGATAGTGCTTTGATTTCTAACACTTGCAACATGTAGCTTAAAATTGTGCATAAAACATTGCCTCTTGCACACTGACTCTGGTCACCTTAAGATACTGCTTCAGAAAGGCAGCAGTGGCGTCTTCCTTACCAAGAGACCAAAGCAGAGAGGTATTTGTGGTGAGGTATGGGCGTCATGTGCAGATGGCAAAAGCAGACAATTACTTCCCTTACTCACCTGGGGGCTATATACTGTCAGAACTAAATGGCAAGGTGAAAAGTGCTCACTTGCTGATGGATGGGCTGTGTTTTTATCAGGTACTGTGCCTCCATAGGCTCACTGTTTACTTTCCAAAATGCCTTGGAGACTGCAACACTGAGGCTGGGACATGTGTTCTTAATTTAATAATGCCTAAAATGGCACAGAGGAGCCAAGTTTTCTAAGATCAAATCTATTGCCCAGAATAACATCTTTATGTTTCACCTTCAGCCCTTTTGTTATTCATGTACTAGGTTGCTATTTATTTAAAAGAGGGGTTTTGCTCTGTTATTGCCTTACCCCTGTGCTTCCAATTCCATTTCTAAGCAATAGACATGAGCATGAACATCATCATTCATCTCCAAAAGTTCACGAAGATCAAAGAATATGTTCATCTTGGCTCCATAACCTTTTTTAGAGCCAGCCCAAAATTTTGATCCAAAGCCAAATTCATTGGCTATCAGGCTAGTTCCTATCCAAAGTTTTTACGTAACCATAGCCTAAGCCTAAGCCACACTCTGCCTGGTGGACCTAGAAGTCTCTTCCATGACCATTGTAGCTTATATTACCATGCCTGATGCACATCTTGAATTTTCTGTATTTATTACAGAATAGATCAGTGCATCAGAAGACAAGCTCAACTTGCAGGGCTATGACTAAGGCTTTGAGGGTGGGGGTGAATGAGTTTTCTTCTTTTTGCTTGCCATGGTTTGTTTGATTGTTTATTTCTCAGTTCCTTTTGATAAAATTTTGATATAAATTCTGTCCTGGATGTATGGTTTTCTGACATTAATGGCATTTTTGTCCATCAAAGTGTTCTCACCCACAACACTCTCATCTCTAGCTTTTCTCTCTTTGATTCTGTCACTTCGCCAAAAAATGCATTAGTACATACTTGTGATATGAAGAGGGCCCAGGGGTCCACTCTTGTGTGCTGTCTCCATTGGGATTTTCTTGAATTATGTACTGGAGAGGAGAGACCAACTTTCAGAAAGGCACTATTATCTATTAATAAATGTCTCAATTACGTGTATATTTCTGTTAATTCTGAGTATCACTAAAAAGATCAATTTAATTATGTAAAATAATTTTTCTATGATTTTCAGTTATTAACCTCCTGTGATTCTCACAGTTATTTTTTGCTGCAATTCACCTCTCAAAACATGTGTCCGGTGCTCAGTGGCCTACATTAGCCTTTCCTAGGGTGTACACTCAACTGCTGAGATATTTACAATAGTTCAACACCCTTAAAGTAATGGCTGTTACTATATCTGAGGCCATGTGCTGAAGAAAGATCTTGCAAAGTGGAAAACTACATCAATTCAACTTCCAGGGATAGCAGACTCCCTCCCAGCAGTACGTTGGAGTCCTGCAGAAGCAACAGACTGGAGTGATAAGAGAGCTATTTTGAAGGAAAGACTTTCCTGATCTAAGAGGATGAATACTATTCTAGCAGAAGTTCAGAGAACTTGTGTTTAGCTAAGGAGGTCAACACAGGATGTTCTTCCATCTATATGACGGGTTGTTTTACAGCCTCCCTTGGTACCAAAAGTACTCTGGGTCTTCATCACTTCACGAGGAGTCTTATCAGGCTTTGGATAGCATTATGGGTAAATGTTAGAATACCTTTCTCTGGTTTATCCTTGCCTGTTTGTTTCCCTACAAAATAATGCTATTACTAGTTCAAACAGTCTTTCTTCTTAAACTTTCATGTAGATTAACCATTTAGTGTTTCCTCATCTCATTATACTTTAAGATGTAAGACTTTTTTAAAAAAGTCTGTATCTTAGAAAATTTCCATGTCTTTTAATATGGTAATACTATTAAAAGTAGTATTTTTATTACCCTCGTTCCCAGATTTTACAAGGAGAAAAGTAATAAGTAATAATACAATTGAACTATTTAATTCCATAATTGCTTTCAGACTGTATAAAAACTACTGAAGGAAGCTGTTAGATGACAGCTAAAATCTGCATGTTCATAAGCATTAGGTGAACTATAAATATAGAGGGACTGAAGTTAAAATATCAAATGTGAATTTTCTCTTTCAACTACTTAGTCCATATGAAAGACTGTGACAACAGTGCAGTGAGTGAAGGAGTTTTCGGTGTTGTAGCAGTAAACACTGACTCACCTGTCCAGCGCTCTGGATAAATAATCATTGGTGACAAATATAAGCTTATTTCAGACATAACCCAGGACAGCGAAAGTTATATAAAAGCATGAGATATTTTGTCCCTTTCCAGTGGTGAAAATACCACAAGTTCAGTTCATTTCAGTCATTCTCTGCCATTTGCAGCCAAGTCCTCAGGAGAACAAGTCTTGCGGACTTTGCACCACTTTCTTGTGTATCTTCCTTGGTATCAGGCCCCCCTTTGAGTCTCTGGTGGTCTTCCTCCCCATTCAGCATGTCTGTCAGTGCAAGCAGGCTGCAGCTCACAAGGTACAAAATATTCTACTGGGTATCCCTGGATCCCAAGTGGCTTAGCAGAAGTGCTCATCGCTTTGTCAGATTGAACACTTTGATGTGTCTCTAATGCTAACCTGAACAGCAGGAACAGAGTCACTTTTACAAGGCCTGAAGATATTTAGCAGTGGAGACAGTGTAGGGCACTCAGGGTGTGGACATCAGTAAGTGTCCATTTAGATAAGAAGTAAAATATTGAAAAGATACAGCTTTCATGTGTGTCAACTCTGGACAAAATCCATTATGTTCTCCATTAATTAGATCTTACCCATCTTCTCCTAGCTCTGCCACAGCAGTGCAAGGACAGAACATTTGTTATATTCTGCGTAGATGAGCAAAGTTTTTACACTGTCATTTTGCTAGCAGCAAAACACTTTTTCCACCAGCTGAATTTATCTACCCTTTATAATTGCTCAGCCTAATTAACACTCCAGTAGATCACACACCTGCATTACCTTCACATCCCTACATGCCTGCTCTTCTGCGCTGATGCTGTTGTTGTTAAACCATTAAAATGTTTCTGAGTTGCCTGAGTCTTCCTGGAGACCACAGCACGCATGTGTGTCATGCTTTTCCATAGAGGATGAAGAATATGCAGGCTGGCTCAGAACTCTGTGACACAATCTATTTTTAGAGCCCCCTTTTTCTCAGAAACTAGTTTTCCCATGGGAAATAAGTCCTTGGGGGAAAAGTCATTTCCACCTCATTTGTTAATCTAAAATATCTTTGCTTTTGGCTTCCTGCTACAGAGCACAGAACTGCTGCATCTAGTTAATTTTGCAGTCTCGCTAAATGACAGTGAGATTTATTTAGAAGGAAACCAAATTTAGTCCCATTAGATCGTGGCAACAGTTACATAAAAAGAGCTTAAAAAAAAAAAAAACTTTTTTTAATCTTGGAAAAACTTGGTCCCTGAAACCATCAAATTATATATATGAAAGGTAATCAAAGCACCTACCCCTAGGATGCAGTAAAAGGTATGGCTGCAGAGGAAACCCCACAATGTCTGGCACTCCAGAAAGAGGATAACATCCTCTAAGAAACTGAAATGTTACATCCAAAGAGTAAGCAAAAGATCAAAGTATAAGGGAAACAGAGTTGCTCTTGATATGAATCTACAAAACCCTGCTGCAATGAGACCTTCAGGCTGCTGCTGGAAGCTATAAGTCTAAAATTACGGATGTGTTCCTTCGGTTTGCTATTGTTCTCTTCAATACCTTCCTTGTAACAATGGACACTCTGGGATCATTACCCTGTTGCAACATATATTCATATTGACTGTACTGGACTGTACACACTAGAGTGACTGTGAGCGCAGCTATTCATGCCTTTGTTTAAAATAACAGACTAGAGCTAGACTGCCTTTGGTTATAAGGATGAGCTGTCCCAGTAAAGCTGGAGATAGGTTTGATGTGATATGTTATGTGATATCTCAAAAAAACCCGCTAGTTCCAAGTAGCTCCAACACAGCTCCTAAACAGCTGAGCTTCCCCTGGTCCATCTCCATGCAGAAGTGAGATGGGAAAAGAGTAAGTAGCACCTTGGCACCATCTCTCTACTGTATGGGGAGAAAGAAATGAGCCAGTTAAAGCAGGGAGCCAAATGCCACCAAAGAGAAGACCACAATTTCGTTCTTGCCACTTTTTCCTAGGAATGATACAATAACATTGTATCATTACAATGTTATTGATACAATATCTATTATATCATATTCTATTCCTATATATGAATATTAAGAATATTCCTATACTCAGTGACTGTGTGAAGGCTCGTTAGTTCAGGTTCCACATTTTGTCCAAGTGTGTTCTGACTGAATAGGCATTGCTAGGGATATAGTGTCAGTATTTAAACAGTAGTACAGCCCAAGGGATAGGTTAAAGAAAGGTCAGCCTACTGTTACTTCAAGCTTAAGACACAAAATTCACAATGGGATCACTTTATGTGAGTTTTGGAAGGAAAATGCACTTGCTGTTTCACCAAAGATATTTTTAGTGGGCAGGCTATTAGTATCAATGGTGTTTCAAACAGGAAATTTTCTGAGGTTATTTCCAGGGAAAGAAATAGCTAAAAGAGATGATGTAAAGACAGCTGAGCATGTTTTGACAAGACTCCATTTTTCTCAGAAAAAAAAGTCATTATTCCACCTGGAAAGAGAGCACACTTCAGAACCAAAAAGCTGTCAGGAAACAGGATGCTGGGCATCTCTTGCTCCAAATCATGGCTTTGCATATGCCACCACTACATCACTTCTTTGGTTGCAACATAGTTTAGAATTATCCAAACATAGCATTATCTTCAGCTGTCTATAGCTCAGCTGCTGGTAACAGTCCAGTTGCAGAGACGTGTGTGAGCTAATGATTTACATTATTTGCCCTCAGGATAGGTTCATGTGAGGCAAGCTTAGCTATGCACAGTGATTACAGCATAGGCACATCCTTTGTGTCCTTACCTGCAGAAAACAAAGATAATGATGAATAGTCTTCTCCTTTTGAGTGCATGGAGAGCTACCAAGGAAAATCTCCATAAGTGCGTGTATTTTTATCATTTATCAATGTTATTGCTCTGCTTTTTTTATTCCCACAAAAGTGAGCTTTGATATGAGTGAATTTATTACAGCAACTGCCATCAGTATACCCATTATCAACCTGCTTATTGTACAACTGAAAGCTCTGGAAAATAATGAGAAAGTTGTTGTCCCCGTTACTTTAATTAGATTTTCAGTATAATACTACGAGCAGATAACATGAAGCTTGGAATGACTGTTTTGTTTGGATTTGATTTGTGCTTTTTTTTCAGCTAGTTCTGTATTTCTTTCTTGTCTGAAGTATGACTGATTTTTTAAATAGGTATAAGTGCAGACTTCTATATTTACTGGTACATATCCAAAAGTCAGGCAAAGATTTCCTGTTGGTGGCCAATCTATAGTTGTGATATAATGCATATGATTGTCACAGACCAGGAAATCAAAGCATCCAGGCAGAGAAGCACTGGAGGAGTGAGGACTTTGGGAGACCTTTACTGAGTCACAAAACCTTTACTTGGAGATTTGCTTTTCAACTACGTCCAGCTTGAGTGATCAAAATTCTCCAGGGGCCGATGTCAAATGTTAAAGCTGCTGGTTCTACCCACGTTAACAAAATGATCTGTAATAGTAGAGGGAATGGGAAATGTTGTGCCATCTAAATAATTATTTAGCCATTAGATGGGTCTCATCTTGATTATAGAAAGTGCCAATTTCAATGAAATATCAACTAGATGCAGAAATCTTTGAGAAAGCATGATGCTCAATGTGAGCTGTATCTTTATACAGAAGCATCCACAAGAAAGGGACCCTGGCAATCTCTTTCCACTGATTGCTTTTGAATTAGCAGTACCCATACAAATAGTGCCTACAATAACGCACAACATCGTGGTTCTGCCAAAGTGGTGAGGGTTGAAGTTTGCTAAAAAGTCAAAAGACTTGAGGCAGGGACTGGAGTCTGAATGATAGCACTGGTGTCTCTTTTGTCAAGAAAGTCCTGTTTGGAGCCTAGTAGGGAGATTTTGTTGCTTTTATCATGAAACTTTAGCTGCCTGGAGAGAGCCAGGGACAGGACCAAGATATATAATGAAAAATGAGTCAAGCAAGAGTCTGTGAAGGGAAATGAAGCAGCTCTGTGATTCATGCCAGCTCCAGCAGCTGCTTTGTCCTGATACCTGTCCACATAGCCAGGCTGTCTGGGTGACAGTGTCACATGCTCTCCCCTAAGCCATCATGGTATGTGGGTGACCTACTGGAAATGAAAAACAAAAAAGTAAAATTCACAGTATGTCAGAACATTTTCTCTGTGGAAACATTTAACTGTCTTAACAAAAGGGCAGAGGAAGAGAGTGAGTCTTGCATCTACATTTCAACAGTGGGCTTCATGATATTTGGGGCTTTTCTTGCTTGATTAAAGCTCCAGAAACTGATTTGCCATTAGAAAGGTTCAGCAACTGTTAAAAACAAACAAACAAACAAAAAATCTCTTCAGCTTCCTAGATATGGGGGGGAAAAAAAAAAAAAAAAAAGACTGGTGTGTCCTAATGGCTTAGAAACAAGAAGAAAAGTAAAAAGATACCCCAAAATATTACCTATCCTGGTGAAAAACTCATCTATGCTAAGTTTGTCACATCTGAGGAGTCCAAATATGTGTCTCTTCTCTTTGAAGGATGAGGTTTCACACATTCAGAACTGCTTTCCTCATGCTTCGTAAAATTTTTGAAGCAGAAAAAATGTAATGGTAAAAAAGCTGTTGTAAATTGCAAATTTGAACAGAACAATAAATAGATTCAGCTCAAGATTTCATTTTTATTTTGACACATCTTTGTTTTTAAAATGCATTTCCTTATAAATAGTTTACATTTTGAAATGAAAGTTGATTCAAAAATTGAAAAACAAATTTCCTCATTTAAGAAAATCTTAGAATACTTAAACAATTCAAAGTTGTATAGAAATTAAGAGTGAAGAAAATTGTCAAAACTGATCCTTTCTTTTGATTACTGTAATTACAAATACGGATAAATCAACATTTTCTACTGAAATACATTTCAGAAAAATATCCAGTCAGGTGTGATAGGCATAGAAAAGATTACCAATTATGTCTTACTGCATATATTTGATTGCATAGAGGTAGCATTTCACTGTCTGTTTCTCCAAAATAAACATCTAGAATTATTTGCTACAAGCTCTTTAAATAACAAAAGGTTTTTCTCCTTTCAGATTCCATGCATATGAACTAAATATAAAATGAACTCTGTGTGTAATTCCTGCAGTGGGAATACTATGACAAAAAAAAACCCTCCTGTCATATGTTATACAGCTTTTACCTTCTTTTCTTTCCCTACAATACTGCATTTCCATAATTCTCTCTGACCCCATCATCGTCTTCTACTTTCCTATTTCTTTCGCTGCTGAAACATCTGAGCGGACCTCTCATTTATTACCTTGCACCTCTTATGTGCTGTCCCACTGCGTGTAAATCACTGTTGGATGTTTTTCCTTTAACAAAACTACATCTTACAAGTTTCTTGCCTCTCCTAACAGATCCTTAGATATAATACCGCACTGACCACAGCTATTTATGTGCACAGTATGTAACTAATACAAGATGTAGAGTATTTCTTAAATTAGGTTATGTCTGAGAATGAGAAAAAGAGATCCTCTGTTCTTATGCAGAGTTGGGTTTACATTTGTCTGTGGACCAGTGGGTGCGTGGTGCCCTCAGACCTCATATCCCCTGATTCTGAGTATTTCATACATTTGGTGAATTCAATGGTATTTAGATCCAGTTTTAGATATTAGTTGACACAATGATCCCTCATTGAATTTCATGCTGGCAAGTCTTTTTCTTACTGAACTGGAATGCATAGAGAATAAACAATAAAAATGACCCATTAAATCATCTAGAGCAATCTTGTGCAGCTATCAGACATACACAGCTTGATTTCCCTCTGACTTATCCTCCTCTTGAAAAGATGAATCTCAGTGATTTCAGTGTATTAATCTTGATTAGCACTCATTAACTTACCACGTACTGTATATAGTTTAAAGTATTTAGCCATTTCAGAGCACAGTTGCTGTCAGCCTTACAGACAAAAAGGATAGGGAAGATTCACATGAACCCTTGGAGAGGGGAGTGTCTGCATGTTCTTTAGGGTGAGCAGAAGAGCTCCCAAACCTCCATCTTCATGAGCTTTATTGGCAGATTTTCATTCATAGACTAAAATAGGAATTTAGACATCCTGCTCACATGTATAAGCCTGCATGGGGATGCCTAAATTTAGTTGTCTCCTTTTTATGCTGAATATTAGCAGAATTGGATGCACACTGCAGTCTCTCACTCTGTACACAGCTAGGGTGAAATGGACCCTCCTTTCACATGAAATACAAGGAGCTCCACAAAGCTTGTCTCTGTGTATCTTCACCAACTCCCTGAAGCTCATTTAACTATATGGCAAAGGCCCATATAGCTGCTCTCAAATGTGAAGGAATTGACTTGATTCAGCATTGCAGTTTGTTGTTTCCTCAGTACTGTGCCCCAGGCTGCA
The DNA here is from genome assembly GCF_030463565.1 of Pelecanus crispus. Classification (NCBI taxonomy): domain Eukaryota; kingdom Metazoa; phylum Chordata; class Aves; order Pelecaniformes; family Pelecanidae; genus Pelecanus; species Pelecanus crispus. Next base: position 11,099,863 of record NC_134650.1, on the reverse strand, counting down.
ACACAATCATTACTGCTGTACTAAATTTCAAGCTAGATATTATATCAACAAAAGACAAGGGGTATCATGTAGAAAAACATCAAACTAAATTTAGTATGTATTCATTTTACAAACAAACACACTGTAAACCCTTTCTTTCTTTTGTTTCAATGTTATCACAAACATGCAAAATGAAGATGAAATCAAAATTGGAACCAAAGAAAGGAAAGATGAGGCAAAACTTGATGAAGCGCAACGCCATTTCCATTGGTATTTTGCTTTAGACTCCCAACAGCCATAACCTGCTCTGAACAAGATGCTAATCTACAGAGAAGGGTGACTATGAAGTACCACATCCTGATGGACAGCCAAGCTGATGAGGAGGAGAACTTGCCAGGGATATCTGCCTGCACCGTCAGACTTGGAAAAATTTGATCTTTCTATACAATCAGTTTTTATGCCAGGCCCTGTAAGAGGAGACACAAGAAAGTTTCCCAAGTCTGAATCTTGAAAATAGCAGTTGGTATCCTATTTATAGATATTGCCTCAAACATATAGCATGATGCCCATCAGCCTCCATATCCAAGGAGTAGTTTTGGTCATGCAAGGAATAACCTGACTGCTGACACCGGAAGGTTGAGCTATTGCCCAGTTTTTAGAAACATATCATACCCTGTAGAGAAGGGTTTATTGGCTGAACTAGAAATGCATCCCATGTCTTTTATTCCTGGTATGCAGTACAGCTTTGTTTATTTTTTTCCACATGTTTACAACTTGACAAGCCTAGGACTGAGAGATTTTTCTAAGTTGTACAGAGCAAGAATTTATATCTGGAATACTGCATCCGAAAAGATGAATGCCTTTTAATTTAACATGGAGGAACAACTCATTTCTCCTGGGATTCATGGCTTTGCAGCAAATGGCATAGTAACCCTCATTTTTAAAAATTATTTCTTAAAGCAACTATACCACTTCACAATGTCATTTTAAATGATATAGCTATTTCAAACATTAAGCACAACTCCAAATAGTCTTAGCAACAAATTTTAATAGGGGCAAGTGTTTTCATTTCAAGATTTGCCCTGCATTAATTTATTTTAACTTTCTTACTTCAGTACAACTTGTAAAACTTCTGAGGCCATGAAGTTCAATGCAGTGGGTATTACTGGATAATCTGATGCAGTTAAACGAATAATAAAAGCTAATAGCTTCCTAGAAAAGAGGGAGCAAAATGTCAGATATATTAACATGAAATACTACCAAATATAAAAGCTCTATTTAATTTCAGAGTCTCCATTTTATTATGTTAAAAAAAAAAAATCTCCTTTCAATCCTATCATGACAAAACCTCATGTCTTTCCAGACATTCAGAGAGAATATTCTTGTCCTCAAATATTAATTGTAGTGATAATAAACTGAGAAAACACTCTTCCTGGAATGCCCTGTCCATATTGGGTAGAGGGACAGGCTCTGGTAGAAGGGTCAAATGACATGCTGAAGGACAGACCATCAAGCCAATATAGACGGTCAGACAGGAATCCCCAGCATGTGAGCAGGCAAATATGGCTTTGTACAAGGCAGAGCACAGGGCCATAAAACTTGTCACAGATATAAGGCTGAATCAGGCTGTAGAGGTCCCCTGCGAAGGTAGCAGAAAAAAATCCCTCTCTCCCCACTTCGCTAAGGGAGTGGTTTTCTGGAAAGTGAATTGCATACTAGTGTGAGAATGAGAAGGAAATATTTTGAAGCAAGAAAACACCATTCCTGTCCATCAAGGAATGCTTTCTGCTGTTCAGGCCTTGACTATATTTAACTCAGAATTGAAATGCTGATGTCTTCTGCTGTGACACCTTCTCAGGGTTATGAGCCTCAGCTCTGATCTTAGGGGATGAGGGCACGTGGACACATGAGAGTGTTTGCTCCCAGCTCCATCATTTCCCCTGATTTGCTCACATCCTTATGATTTTTCTGTCCTGCATCACCTAGGAAGTGGGAAGGAGCAAATGAATTCTTGGCTTTGTTTTCTGATTCTTTCTGTTAAGCCTAACAAAGGATCTTCTATCATGATCTTTCCTTATGCAATAGAGTCAAATTGCTTGGAGCTGTTTTTATCCCAGGTTATGGAAGTTATTCCAGCCTTCATGGGCACAGGTCCAAATCTTTATTCCTCAATTTTGTGTGAAAATTAACCAAGCTGCCTTCTCGTCCCGTTCCCCCTTAGACAAGTGACTTCCTGTATCAGAAATATCTACTTATTTCAGGAGTTAGACAGTTTGCTTTATTAGTGCAGAGATGTGCTGTACAAGATCTTTCTTCCTGCTGTGCCTAATTTCTGAATCCAAGGGTATTATTAAGAAGGAGGAGTAAAAAAGATTAGGTGTGCTTTCATCTACGTACCCAAATGGTGCCAGTTCTCATTAGAAAGCAGCAAACATTTTCAAGAGAATCACTCTTTATGGCTCCCCCCAAATCTTTGATCAAAGGTCTCAGAAATAAATTGATTCTGTGAACATCCATCTATTTGACGTGCAAATTGTGCACTTAAAAAAAAAAAAAAAGATTTTAAGCCCTATACTTGTCATCTTAGTATAACACTTCATTGCTAATCCATTTGAAAGAGCCTTGAATCTGACACAACGCATTTGAATTTACTTAAATTCTACATTCATTTGGTGCAGTAGTATGGTAAGTTAATGACATCGGAATTAATGAAAAATACTTTACAGTTCCATTTCTCCAGAAATTAATTGGTTTCCAATTCTTAACTATATTTAATTAAATGACTATACTTCCATGCAGCTCTCTTACTTGTTCAAGAAAATTTGCTTGTACATGGTGAGGAATAAATTTTAAACTCTATTTTTTAAATGTGATTTTTTATTTCTCATATATCTCACTCATTCAAGCACCAGCATTTACTGCTAACTATGTGCAGAGTTCAGCTCACTCACAAACTGTCCTACCTGAAACCCTCAAAAAACTGAAGTATCTGAGTGGAAAGCCAAATACATTCCAATACAGCAACCACTAGCTGTGAAAAGGCAGTCAGACCTTTCCCCTCCGGCCATCTCTATAAGATCCAGAGAGGCACTTTGAACCTGGGTCTGGTCCCCAGGAATGGGTGTTAAACTTGATCAGGAGCATTTTGCATCAGCTGCAGGGTCTTAGTTGGATAAAAACAGAAGTCTTTTCCACAGGGCTCCAGTAGCCTCACCTGGGGCAGTCTGGGCTGTGCAAGAAGCTCCCCGAATTAGCTCAACCTGCTGCTGCCCTGCTTTAACAGCGCAGAGAAGAAACTTAGAGCCTCAGACCCCTTGCAATGCTTTCAGCTGCCCACCAAGCTGGGCACGGTCATTGGGAATGCTGGTAGCTCCTTCTCCCAAGAAAGGCAAAGAATGGGAAAAAGAATTTGTTTTCTTCCCAGTTTAAACACAAAGGTCCTAGAAAGCAGCAAAACAAATAATACCTTTCTGCTCAAATTTTATTTTTCAAGTAAAATGCCAGTTTTTTCCAGTATTTTAGAGAATTTTTCTAGAGGAATTTTCCAGTTTATTAAAAAAAGCAGCAATAAATTGTGTCCTTGAAACTGATTCAAATAATGAGAAAGATCCAGTTCCAGCAAAGCTCCCACCCAGTTTTTCTTTTAAATACAGATCTTAACATAGTTGAAGATGTATCAGACCTTTTTAAGATGGAAGCTAACTATAGTAAAACTGCAATAAAAGATGCATGATCCAAACAGTGCCATAATCAATCCAACACTGTAAAGCTACCTCTGAGCCTAAGCACAGCTGGTAAGCTCATAAAGACATTCACCTTGGGTTAAAAACATTTACATTTGAAGGCCATATTTTAAAAACTTTTTAATTGGTTTGTGGAGATTGTTTTTTGACCTTTATCTGGAAATTTTGGAGAATGATGGTACTTACCTCACAGGTTGTGACAGAAAATAGTCTGAGGTTGTTAATAATGGATCATGAATACATAATGTTCATATTGATTATCTCATTCCATCAGATGCATTCACTCTGATCATTTTTGTTTCTTCAAGCTTCTGTTTCAGGAAGTCTTTCTCAAGAGAAATTAAATGGGGAAAGTTTGTAGTTGATTAACCTGAAGGAAGACTAGCAAAGCTGGCACTTGGAAGTATTAAGAACATTACTATTTTTATCATGGGATTAGAGTCTTTCAGCTAAAGAAATTCTCACTGTGAAACAAAAAGTGAAGGCTATCAAAAAACCTTACAAAAAACCAGAGCTAAATGACTGACAGCCAATTGGCATTTTGTTGTAAATTGTTGCTGCAAATATCCCTAGACAGAATAGCACTTAACCAGATCAAAATGTTGTGGCTAGCTATTATTTTGTCAAGAATATACAAAATTTGGAGGAAATTTGTGCTGCCTTTATGGTTTGCTGAAATTCCATTACTGAAACTTGACAGCCTGAAAAAGCCAGATACTAAAGAATACTGTATGTTGTGTACTAGTATAGTACAAAAGACTTTGCTGTACAGGACTTTCCAACATTGCAGAATTATTTTTGTTAACCATTTCTAATGCTCCACAAGTGACTTCTAACGTGACACAGAAAAACAACCTATTCATGGATACATGAATATGAAACTGTAAAAAGGAGGTACATCTCCACTGAAAAAAAAACCCAGACATTGGGGTCCACAAGTCACAGAAGTTCAAGGAATATCACTATGAGCTTGTATAGTGAGACCAGTGAGTCAGTCAGGAACTGTAACATAAAGCTTCCTGATGCAAAGGGCTGATAATTGTCAAGACCGCATTCATGCAGTGACACCCTTTGTGTGGCACCACCTTCACGCATAGACCCCTGCAGAAACACAGCCTCACCAACTATGGCCAAAAGATCTAAACCCATGGTCAGTGGTTCTTGGGGTCTCATTTTCTTCCTCTTAAAAATAATGTCCCTGATTTTCATCAAGTGTGGAGTCTGGAATTTCTGCAAATCCTTTGCAGGGTGTCTCTTCATCGTGATCCAACCACTAAGTCAGCACCAGTTCACTAGGCGCATTTGAAAACCTCACCCTAGTTCTGTAATGGGATCCCATACCCAATATGTTGTAAAAAGTTGCATGGGAGGTGTACATGCTTCAGCATAAATATGAATAACATGTACAGAAGCACGCTTCAGAAAGGCACCATGTTGTTTCTTCTATGTTGTAAGAAAAACACACCTTTAAGGCTGCTCTGGTGCACAGATCTCTATTTCTCAGGTTGTAGCTGCCTTTCATCCCTTGTTTATGAGTGAAAGCTGAGTGAAAGTATAATCACAGTTATATTTGTAATGTTGTGTATCCCTCTAAACAATAATCTGATTATTATGACATATTATGTGAAAAGAATCTCATCTGCGTGTGCAAAAAAACAGAGCAGTGATTTTGGAGATTATTCCTGAAATTTCAGTGTAATGTAAGCTCCATGTCTGTCTAACATTTGTGCTAAAAGTGGAGAGTGAAAGGAGAGGGCTATCTAGCATTGTAGAATCAGAAAGCAAAGCTGCGTAGATGTGAAATGTCCTGTCTGCAACCAAATTCTACATCTGCAGGCAAAACTGCTTCAGCTTTGAATTCTAAATATGCACAGTGAACTACTCATTCACAAATAGAAAATGCAGAGCTACTTGCTAAAATTATCCAGTAATTTCAAGTAGTAAATACATTTGGGAAGAAACCTTTTTTTTTTTTTTTTCATGAAACAAAGCAAATAAAAGTAATTGAAGAAAGTTATCTGCTATTAATTATTCAGAAAACTGGACTGTTGTAGAGATATATTAGTATCAGGTTTTCAGAGGAAACAGCTTTGCACGGTTCATCATATTGCAGAGCACTTATACATGCTTGAGTCAAACCAGAAGAGATACTGTATTCAAGTAACGTTTTAGAGAAGATGGTAAAGGAATACTTCCTTTGGGTGATTTTGAATGCTTGGTTATGATTCTGACTGAGACCTACTTTAATTGCAGTAACAGAATTCCCCCCCAACCTTTGTCTTTTTTGGTAGAGGTGTACTGAATTGTGCATAATGGCTCTAGACACATAATCGGGGCCATACAGTTCACATGACAAACCACAAACAGCTCAGCATTGTGCACTTTGTCTTCTGAGAGCTATTAACCAGCAATCGAGATGGACAGTCTTTTATGAGAATCCACCTAAAAACAGATGTCTCTAAGGATACTTTAAAATAATCTTTTGTAATTCTGTTCTTATTTCTCTGAACAGTAAAAAATGGCTTGACTTTGGTTCTGTTTCTTCCACACAAATTACAGGGCATTTAGGACACACTAAGAAAATTGTTATTTAAAATGCTGTGTAGAGAAGACTCTGATGTTTCGGATTTTTCTAAGCATTTAGATAAATGTTATATTTAGAACAAAAAATACCCAAGCAAAAGTCACTGACCTCTCAAAGTAAAACATATTGTTAAAAATACTGCAATGTCCTTGTTAGCAAAGCAAGTGACCCAAGGCGAATTTTTTTCCAAAGCCTGTATACTTGGAGATCTTTGCTTACCAGGGCAGAAAGATAACCAGTGGTGGCTTTGAGCTACTGCTGACTTATTTAATCACAATGATCTGTGCTATAACTGGAGTGGAATACTACAGACCGGAGTGCAAACGCAGAACAAAAATTGTCTTCAGTCCTCTGTGTTATTTCATTCTTCTAGGGGAGGAAGCAAGCCCATAATCAGTCAGGTTCCTTAGCTTACTGGTGGTTACAATGAACAGTCATTGCTAAGGACACGTCCTGTCAAGGTCTAGTCCATTAACCTCTTGTAGATGCTTAGGTAGTGTGGGAAAAGATTCTCTAATATTGGGAAAGGCTGCAAAAGTGAGACTGTAGTATCATGGTAGTAGCATTTGCTGATTTTGCAGCAAACTGGAGGGCTTCTAAGATTTGTATGATCCTTGAGGGTTTCTTACTTCTGTAAAGCTTGCTCTCTGGGCTAAAGTAATGAAATGTAAGATCTGTCCATACCAGTAGAGCACAATTTTCATAAGACACAGGTGCTCTGTGCCAGGTGCTGTACAGAGAGGTAACAAAAGGAAATCCTTGTCCCAATCTGTCCAGTACAGTAGCTGAAAGAAATAATGCTCCTGGCTCTTACCCTGGTCTAGATAGAACTGTCATGAAGTAAGGTTAGAGAAGTAAGGAGAACTTATTAAAATATAATGTAGTGCTATGAGATAAAGTCTTCACTTCCCATTACAGATCTGCCTGTGTAGACACCTTGAAGCCTGTGTCCCCTAGAATGGGAGTTTAGTTATATATATATTTTCAGTCAAGTTTATGTGATTTATACCAATTATTTTAAGTCAATATTCCTTTCTATTTCTGGGCTTTTTTCCCCCCATTTGCCTGTCTTCTCCTTACCATGTTATTTCCTGACTGTTCCTAAGAATGTCAAAAAAAAAGTCCTGAAAATTTTTTAGCATGCTACAAAATGCTATTTCCAGTGAATGAGCCACCTATACCTCTCTGGTCATGCTTTCTGACAGTCTCTGTGTCTTCAGACCCCTCCTGGACTTCCAACTGCTTTAAAAACTGCCTGTTGAATTCCAGAAAGCTAAGAACAGCTTGCTTTTCCCTAAACTGACTTCCTGATGCTCCCAGCATGGTGCTTCTATAGGACAGCACCTAGAAATCAAAGCGGGTTCTAATTCTTACTGTGATGCTACCAGAGAAGATGAACCAACTGACCTCTCTCCATTGCCTCATACCTGCCCAGATGGGAATCCGTAGTTTAATTAATCTTTTCTTGGTTCTTCGATAGGGGTTGTCTAAGCTATAAGCTTTGTGGCTCAGCTACAAAATTAGGAGTATTTATGTATTTGTCCCAGTAAACATCACAGCCAATTCCACAAAAAAATCTAAATACAATCCCTGCCTCGTAAGAAGGCACCTCTCCATGTACCTCCAATTTTCGTGCATAAAATGAATGATCTTTACAGAGGAACTATGAGAATTAATTGCTCATCATCAGATGCTTTAAAACTTCATGAGAATGTTTTTGTTCACATAAAGTCGTTATTGCCTGCTACCACTGCTTTAAAGTTGACTTATTTAAATCCGTTTTCTTTATGGATCTGCTAGTATACAGATAATTAGGAAGTACTGTGCTCACTAAAATTAAATTACACAACTTGACTAAACTATATACCATCATTTGAAATAAATTCATTCAGTCTCTGCCTGTCTTTGATTTTAATGTATTCAATTGCAATTTCTGTGTATAAACCTTTCTCATGTTTTATACATTTTGCAAATTCTTATTATTTTTTTAACATAGGCACCCATTGTGGGAAGGATTTCTATGCTTCCTAATTCTTCTGGAATAATTATATTGTCTGCTAGAGAAATAAAGTGACAGGTTTGAATTTAAAGCTAGTAGAGTTTCTCAAATAATCTCTGCACTGTGTTCTGAATATATATATACACACCTGCTGGCAACTTTTATCATACCTAGCCAAAATGACAGGCTTGGTGCATCACAAAGTCTATGGGACAGGCAAGGATGGTGGAGAGACTTTCTTGCCAGTTGTCACCAAGGCAGCTATCATTAGGACTTGGCTTTTGCTATGTTAATGACACACACATGAGAATCACATCACAGCCAAGACCAAAGAAGAGCCCGGTATTCAGGAAAATTAAGAGGAGTAATTGGAAGATGAGCTGCATATTGATAATCATTGATTTTTCTCAATCGGATGGTGCCTCCTGGAGCAGGCTACATGAAGTTAGAGCTCAGACTTTTGTCTGACAGTTCATTATAGCCTTTACTCAAGGAAACAACCTATCTACCTGAGCTAGAGGGCTGTGGTTATACCCCTAATTCCGCCACTCATGTAACAGGTCATGAACTACATAGCATGTGGTTCAGTTTGGGTCCTGGTATAGTGGTTCTACACAGTGTTTTAAAACTGAAGGTGAAAAATCAATAAATAAGTCAAGAATGTGCAGGTAATACTATGAAGAAATAACAAGAGATATGTTATAAGAGGTAAGATCTAGATGCAGTTAGAAGAATTACTGCATTTACTTACAAGTGAGGAAAAAAGTGGGAGATTTTTTTCTTCTACTAGGTATAGCAGGCATAAATGTTTTGTATAGTTTCATTAACATCTTTTCTCCATCTTATTTATCTTATGATCTGGAGTTGACTTTTACAAATGTTTAGATAAACACATTTTAATCATTCTCATTCATTAGTTTGCTTTCCTCCTTCTGTTTACGGAACAGAGAGTTTAGCTTGATTCCCACAGTAAACTAAACAGAGGGAATTTAGATTGATTTATTTGGCTCTCCCAATAGCAGAAATAAAATCGGCATTCCTCAGGGATACATATTTAAGTATAACACATATAAAATGACCCAGTCCAATATAAATCTGGTATAACAACTTTGATTAATGATTCAATACAGTTTGTGTTATGACTACATATTTTAGTGAAAGATAGATCTATTTTAATGTCTTGTACCTATTTCACCTAAGGCTTTTGAGAGGCTGGTACTACTGTTCATAGCTTATTAAGGTATGATTTTCACGAACATTGCATCTTTCAATAGTTAATATAGTTATTATAGGGCTGGCTGCATTCTGGAATAGGCAATATGCATGAAATATATTCACAGCTAGGTCAAATGTGTATTATCCCATGGAGTGTTGGAAGCAGAACCTCCCTTCAATTTGTTTTTTTTTTCCTGTGTTTGTGGCAATGTTAATGCAAGAGAACATCTGGAGTATAAGGTACCATTAATGGCACCATCTATGGGAGAACACTTTGGGTTTTCATAGAATCATAGAATGTTTGGGGTTGGAAGGGGCCTTTAAAGGTCATCTAGTCCAACCCCCCCTGCAATGAGCAGGGACATCTTCAACTAGATGTGTTTTCTTTCAAACTAGATGTGTTTTCTTTTAAACACAAGACATCAGGTCTGGCCTCCAGGGATGAGGTACCAGCGCAACCCATCTGCCTGGTCAGCACTTCAGAGTGGCTGGCCCTAGTTTTCAGAGCTGGAGGCTAAATCCCTTTCAAATGAGGCCCTTGGGTTTTATTCTGGGAGTTTTAAAAGGGAGGGCATGTCAGGCATAACAACAGGTAATCACCTACTGAATATTTATCATCTCAGTACCTACTGTCCTTTTTTCTGTGTACTCATCTCCAAAGGATGCTTTATTGGCTCTTAACCACAGGCAAAACCTACCATATGGAGAGGGCAGCAGCATTATGTAATAAAGACAAACAAAGGTCTTTAGAAAGACCTGATATTATGCTCCAAAACCATAATTGCTATAAATAACATCATGTAGATTCTATATTTACTCTGTTTCAGTGGTGTCCACACAATATTTACACACAGTATTTCCACAGAGTTTACCAGTCAGAACGGAATTTTGCTTAACTGCTTGCAGAACAAACTCATTTAGGGACACAAAAAAAATCAAGCTGTATTTTTCTGCTCTATCAGCAGCAAAAGTAGCAGTACAGTAGGTAGAGCTTTATCTGGGAGTTTGACTGACCAGATTCACGACTAAAGCAAAAGAGATAAAGAAGACAGAAAAGTTAAGCAGGCTGAGTAAGCTCCTACCATAGGGCCACTTTGCTGAGGAGAATCACAAGTCAGCATATAAAACAATGAACCAGGCTCTCACTTGGTGCATTTGGTACTAGTCCCTGGGTTTCAATGCTACACTGGCTCAGAAGTCTTATTTTCTTACACGTGTAATCCATGCATGCACCGTGCTAAAAAGGATCCTTTTGTGACAGCTAAAATCAGGTTGGCACAGTTAGACGGCTGTAAAGGCAGACACTAGGAGTCTATAGATACTATAGATATATAGATACTACAAACTCCTGTTCTGAGCTGCCCAACATCCCATTGCAGGTTTGAGGTTAAAGCTATTCACTCACTTTAGCACAATCTTGTGAGGACGATGTATGGAATTTGCTAAACAAATTGTATACTGGTTTCTGCTTTTCTACTCCTAGAGTCATCACTTTATTTTAAGAACCTCCCAACACACCTTCAGCCACAGAAAAAGCTTTACCTACCTGGCCACATGGTTCGGCTTAGTGCTCTGGGTCTCTTGGCAATATTTCATCTGCCAGCACAGAGCTGAACCAAAAGAGGCCATTAAAACACCTGGAAAGGATTTGGAGAAAACCACAGTAGGAATGGGAGTTGTGTCTCCCCTTGCCTCACCTTCTTATTTCACTGCCACCTTGTACCATCTCTTCTAGAAAACTGTAACAACTGAAGGCTGCTCTGTCTCACTCCTGTTTTTATCTTAAAAAGCCAGTGTTTCAGTCACAGCAAAACAGTAAACTTGATGGCAGATTTCAATGGGAATTGCTCTTGGCTCCATTACAGCAAGATTTTATGTGCATAACTTTAAACACATGCATCATTCAGTTGATTTCAGTAGGACTCCTAAAGCTTAAGTACCTTGTTGAATCAGAGCCTTTATGCATCAGTGGCTACAGACTGAAGTACTGATATTCAAATATCATCTGTGGTGAGTTGCTGGCTTTCAGATGTCAGGACCTCCCCCACTGGTAAATACACCACACCCTTTACTGAGTTCTCAGTCCTACCATGCTGCTACTGAAGTCTCTCTAGAAATTTCTCCAGGCTTCAGCAAAAAACTTATCCTGCGGAATAACGTACATCTTGTATTCACAGGGAACGGAATCTAGAATAGTCACTTAAGGGGCAGCCCAAAGTCCCCAGTCTGATTTTGCCTAGTAAGTGAGAGAGAGAAGTGCTCTGGGTTTGAGGGTCAGACTTTGAATGCATAAAGATTTGATGCTTTGCACCCAAGCTTGCAGCTGAGTCTAGTAAAGCATCTCCTGAAACATCCTCCCATTGCAAACTCTGGTTTTAGCTTCAGTCCTACTACATGCAAAAGGTAAAGCTTCTGGTTGCCTTTTTGCACTGTTAATTCTCATCTGTATGAACAAAGTCGGCAGCAGCAGAGGATTGAAAGGCTGATTTATAAATCAGTCAATTATTAGTTTTATGTTGCATAGCAAAGTCAGGACATTCAAATCAAAGCTGTTTGTTAGGAATCTACAGGAAGGATTTAAAATATAGCGGTACTATTTAAAATCCATTTTTGGATATGTTAATACTTTATTAGGAATGTAAATTTATATTAGGCTGTGCAAAGCTTTTTTTCAGGTTATGCAAATTCATTTTAAGATATGTTAATCTGGTTCCTGACATAGATCAGTAGAACATCTTAACCAAGTCTAATGTTAAAAGTAATAATTTTAAAACTTCATGGTTACATGTAAGGCTAGCTTTTACAACTCAAAGATTATGTAATTGAAACTCTGGCCTAGGTCCAGATTTGTAAAAGCATATTTAGCCATGAGAGAATACATTTGACACTACGCTGTTCTGTATCAGTCATAAAAGTGGTTATTCTGAATATTTTGCTTCTACTGTCTTGTCTCTTTGCTGGATACTTTTGAAACTGTTACTTAAAAACAACTTTTATATACCAAGGTTTAATAAAGTTCTTAATTCCCCCTTGTCTCCATCTTCCTCCTTGGTAAGACCTGGCTGTAAAACACAGATTTTGATCTCATGCTATACAGACTGCCTGGTAACAACAGCATAAAACTCTGGGGGAAGAATATATTCAGATGAAGGTTCATACTGCTACTCTAGCAGAGTGTTTCTAAAGGTGGCAGGCATTTACAGCTATGAAACTAAACTGTTAAAGGTTTTGCTGCACATTAAACCTTCACCTTTGTACATCTAGGAATTATTCCAGTTAGCAGAGTTAGTAGCTCCTCTGGACCCATTGAATCTCAGGCACACTTTAATTTCATTCCCTTTTCAGCACTGGGAATGCTAAAATCCAGAGCAAACATCACCCTTCTCCTCTTCCCCTCCAAAGTGAATGTCTTAAAAGTTAGGAGACTTTGGGATTCTTTCTACTTCTCATTTTGTTTTCAGTGTGGTGAGGTCTCAGGTCATATTTTCCACCTTTTTTCTTTACTAGAATGGCTACTTGCTTACCCCTCAAAGAGCAGAGTTGGCTACTCATTGAAACTTACACTGAAGTTTTAAGAATTGTACTAGTAAAGCAAGACTAAAGATATGTTAATGACCTATCAAGTCATTTTAGAAAAGACACAGTCACGCTTTGTGACAGAAATAACTCTCACAGTACCAAAGATCCAAATACCCTGAATTTTGGGAAAGTTCATATTTGAACTTAAAGTTTTTCCCTGAAGCCAGTCCTCTACTTTCCAATCTAAGTTATAAAAACATCATCTTAGATGAGATACAAACATAAGAAAAATGTAATGCAGTTCAGTCTGACATTCAAATCACTCATCAGATTACACTGATGGAAGTAAAAATCAGGGACTAAAGAGTCACATTCATTTGATATTCCAAGCCTGCAACAATATACAGGGCTTTTCCCCAAACTCTTTGCACCTCTTGGGACAGCAAAATTGTAGGGGAATTTGTACAAGAGTACATACATGGAAAACGAGCACATCAGTTAAATCCTACTTCTCAACCTCTGGAAAGTTTTGTCTTCATTTTGATTTTGACTTTGATCTAACATGATGGTATTCCTTTCATTTGGGATTTCTTCTCCCAGCTCTATGCTGTTATTCTGAAAATGCTAGCCTTTGTGATAGCTATAGATATTTTTTCAGCTATTCACTCACAGGAAAAGTTACTGGAATATCCAAGAAGGAGAAAACAAAAGCCTCCAGGACTCCTCAGTTGTCACCATCCTCTACGGGGCCACAAGTCACAACCTACATCAAAAGAAGTGCTTGTCAAAAAAGGTGGGGGATCATTAATTCTAGATAGTCACTGAAGAAGTAATGATTTATTCATGTGAAGCTCTCCTGAGAATTCACTCTGCCCAAATGGCAAAGGTACTTGTCAAGCTTGTTATCTGGGGGATAAAGGCTGCGGTCAACCCTTTGTATGAGAGCTTCGGTTACAGTAAGCTGGCACCACTCTGATCCCAAGGGAGGGTGTTGTATTTAATGGGCAGAGAAGCCACTTTCCTCATTTCCAGCTGTGGCTGAAAAAAACCTGTCCACATTTCAACTGATTGTTTTCCCAGCCATCACTCCTAGCCGTTACCACACACAGCCATTTGAGCGATCGCTCTCTCCCCTGAAATGTAGCAGAGGAACCAGCTGCGATGCTGCCATCCCCATTCCCAGGGCTTCTGCCAGGGACCGGCCACCACACCAGCTCTCCCTGCGCTGTCACTTTCCTAACGCAAAGCAGCACCACAACTGCTTACATTGGCAGCCTTCACATCAAATTAGCTGCCCTTTTCCAGGATAAGCTACTTTCATTTTGTTGCCAGTGGGGGAAAATAGGTACTAGTATGATAAAACAGTCTCATTGGATTTGACTTGATTTAAGAATCTGATCTCCTTCTCATCACTTTCCCATCCAATTAGCCTCTTCCTAACAATCAGGGTTTGAGCAGCAATTTTGCATCTGATAGTACACAAGCGTGTTCATGCTCATCAGCAAAGTGACTGCCACAGAGGGTTAGGATGGCAGTGTTTATTAAACCAGTCACATGTGACTGTGTTGTGGTGATGGCTGCAAGGGGGGGAATCAGCGTTTGATCTTTCAGGGTTTGCCCCAGGATCAGAGCAAGGCACTGATTGCTCTCCAAAGTTGTTTTGTTCCAGTGTTAATTATGGTTGTTTGAAAAGAAAAATCAGTCCTTATCTCCCATAATTATCCCCTTTCAGACAAAAGAGGAAAGTGTCTCCTTTGATGAAAAAAGTACACTCTAAGGGTCTGGGGAAAAAAACAGAATAGAGTCACCAAGTCCTATTCCTTAATACTGAAATGATGGAGCTTAAGCTTTTTTTTTTTAAAAAAAAAAAAAGAGATTGAAAGGAAGGATGAAAATTTGCTCTGAGAATGTGTGGGCACATGTGGATATACACAGGTGAAAATGCACAAGAACGATGTTCATTTTTTTGTTCAATTTCATTAGAAATCCTTACCATTTTGCTAATCCAACTTTGTGAGCAAAGCCTGTGACAGGGCAGTAGTGAATGCTTGGCTTTGGAGAGCAGGGTCTTTTGACTTGAGTTTGAAGTCAATTACAAATTCTTTTTAAAGCAATACATTTGGATTAGGTTTTCTAGTCAGTTAATTTTTCATATTTGTTTGCCTTCGTTGTGTCTTTAGCTCAAGCTAGCTCATTTTCACATTCTCCTGCAGACATCTCATTAGCACAGAAGTCAAAATTAATATGACAATTTCATAAAAAGTAGATATAATCCCAAACTAATGAATGTGTCTCCATAATAAACTGATAACAACAACAGGGAAAATATTGAGAGAAAAGGGAGCCCTGAAGATGCAGGTGGCAAGGAAAATACTTGTTGCACCTGGACCATTTCACAATGGGGAACTGACCCCATCCTCCCCGACTCTCATTTTCTGTAGTGGAGGGCTCACAGAGAAATACTGAAAGTGAAAAAGTTTCTGAAGACTAAAAAGCACTGTTTTAACTTGGTTTAAAATAAAGGGGCTGTGGGCTGCTTCTGCCCTGGAAGAAAATATCTTTCATGATTTAGACTTAAACAAAGTTTCTTGAACACTAAATTTGAAACAGCACATTTAAAGGCAGGTGGGTGGATGGGTGTGGAGGTGGGAAAGTGAAAAGACAAAGGGAACAGAGCAGGGGAGAGCTCTTGGGAATCTGTTCATGGAGAGCTCTCAGAAATTTTTGAAGTTGAGGAGATATTATGTTAATATAAGTTCTAATTGCTAGGCAATAAACAACACCCACCTGCTGACTAAATGTCAGGACCAAACTTATCTCCAAATCTGCTTTGAAACAAAGTCAGTCAGCGCTATTATCACAAACAGATTGAACACTTTCTTTCAGTGTTAAAATAAAAATAATACAGGATTTTTAATTACCTGAAGTTAGAGACCTCAGGTATTAAAAAAACCAAACAAAACCCCAACCAATCTGGTAGTCGGAGACAAGAGCTGCAGTTAGTTGTGACTGTTTGTGAGCCAATTATTAAATAAAAAACCATAGAACTGCATCTGTGAGCTGGTAATGGATGCTCCGCTGAGCAGCGTTTCACACCCAGAAAGCAGGAGGGGAGGAAGCGGCACTCCTGGCAGCCCAGGCACCCTCTGCATGGGCATGAGTTTGCATTCCCATCCGCAGGCAGGAAAGCCCCTGCAGATGCCTGTTGCATGTCCCATTGGAAGGTTTTGACCATGCAGTAACTGCCTACACATTTTGTGCAGCTCAGGCATCGGATGAAGTCTTGAGGATCTGGCAACTGCTAACGTCACTAATGCCAATATGCAAAACAAAATCACGCATTAATGGCAATATTTGAAAGGAATGGTTATTCCTATTATTTGTAATGTATCAGGCTGAAAAAGTTTCTAGGGATGTAAAGTGTCTTGTCTGTAAGCAGGATGGTCTCTACATATAAGAATATACTGCTAACCAAAATGCTCACAGTAACTTTGGAAAACTAAAAAAAAAACCAAACTCCCCAAAAAAACCTAACCAACAACTGGATGAGGAAATCCCTTGTCCTGGTTACAGCTGGGATAAAGTTAATTTTCTTCCTAGTAGCAGGCATAGTGCTGTGGTTTGCATTTAGTATGGGAATAATGCTGATAGCATGCTGATGTTTTAGTTGTTGCTGAGTACTGCTTATGCTAGTCAAGGACTTTTTCAGCTTCCCATGCTCTGCCAGGTGCACAGGAAGCTGGGAGGGGGTACAGCCAAGATAGAATAGAATCATAAAATGATAGAATTGTTTAGGCTGGGAAAGACCTTTAAGATCATTGAGTCCAACCATTAACCTGACATTACCAAGTCCACAACTAACCCAATTAAGGGTAGAGTAGCAACCCCATACCTCCTGGCTTGGTGGCTGGATCATTTATAATGAAAGTAAAAACTAGGAATCATTAAGATTGGAAATTATTTCCAAGATCATCATTCCAATCATCAACCCAACACCACCATGCCCACTAAACCATGTCACAAAGTGCCACGTCTACCCGTTTTCTGAACTCTGCCAGGGATGGTGACTCCACCACCTCTCTGGGCAGCCTGTTCCAATGCTTGACCACTCTTTCCATAAAGAAATTTTTCCTAATATCCAATCTAAACCTCCCCTGGCGCAGCTTGAGCCCATTTCCTCTTGTCCTATCGCTATCTACTTGGGAGAAGAGACCAACACCCACCTCACTACAACCTCCTTTCAGGGAGTTGTAGAGAGCGATAAGGTCTCCCCTCAGCCTCCTCTTCTCCAGACTAAACAATCCCAGTTCCCTCAGCTGCTCCTCATAAGACTTGTGCTCCAGACCCTTCACCAGCTTCGTTGCCCTTTTCTGAACACGCTCCAGCACCTCAATGTCTTTCTTGTAGTGAGGGGCCCAAAACTGGACACAGTATTCCAGGTGCGGCCTCACCAGCGCCGAGTACAGTGGGACAATCACCTCCCTGCTCCTGCTGGCCACATTATTCCTGACACAAGCCAGGATGCTGCTGGCCTTCTTGGCCACCTGGGCACACTGCTGGCTCATGTTCAGACAGCTGTCAACCAACACTCCCAGGTCCTTTTCAGCCAGCCAGCTTTCCAGCCACTCTTCCTCAAGCCTGTAGTGTTGCATGGGGTTGTTGTGACCGAAGTACAGGACCCGGCACTTGGCCTTGTTAAACCTCATACAACTGGCCTCGGTCCATCGGTCCAGCCTGTCCAGGTCCCTCTGCAGGGCCATCCTACCCTCGAGCAGATCGACACTCCCACCCAGTTTGGTCCCATCTGCAAACCTACTGAGGGTGCACCCAATCCCCTCATCCAGATTGTTGATAAAGATATTGAACAAGTCTGGCCCCAAAACAGAGCCCTGGGGAACACCACTCGTGACCGGCCACCAACTGGACTTAATTCCATTCACCACTACTCTCTGGGCTCGGCCACCCAGCCAGTTTTTTACCCAGATGGTTGATCCAAACTGACCAAAGGGGTATTCCATACCATATGACATCATGCTCAGTATATAAGCTGGGGGGAGTTGGACAGGGGATCAGGGATTGCTGCTCGGGGCCTGGCTGGGTGTTGGTCAGCAGGTGGGGAGTAGTTGCACCATTTGTTTTTCCTGGGTTTTTTTTCTCTCTCTCTCATTGTTCTCCTTTTCATTACATTTTTTATTACCATTCCTATTTTTATTAATATTTTTATTAATATTATTATTATTTTATTTCAATTATTAAACTGTTCTTATCTCAACCTACAAGTTTTCTGACTTTTGCCCTTCCTATTCTCTCCCCCATCCCACCAGGGAGGGAAGGTGAGCAAACAGCTGCCTGGTGCTTGGTTGTTGACAGAGGCTAAACCACAACACCCCTCTTGATGTATTATTCAACCTTTTCCTTCCCTTGACAAGTGGCCTACAATGGGTAGGCTTCTGTCCACACGTTCCATATACATTATGGACCCTAGGCCAGGAAAGAGTAAATCACAACCAAGACAGGGAAACAATTCTGAACAGAAACATGGTAAAGCAACCTCAGTTTCAAATAAAAGATATTACTTCAGATTCACCTTTTTATTGCATTAAACCAAAAGTATTAAGAGAAAAGTCTTCGAAGTTTAGAAATGCATAGGCATTTTGAAGCTCAGTGTTTGGTGAACTGAATGTCCAACCCCTATCCTCATCTTTGCTTGCAGGGTTATCAGCCCTCTGTAACATGCATCAAAACAGGCCTCCTTTGCTTTAGATATCAGATCTTGGACAGCAAGATGAAAGGAGTCTTGAACCTTCTGCTTGCTTAGAGTAAGGCAAATGGATAGATGGATCAACATAGAATTAAAACTCCATCTAATTCTAATATTCAGTAAAATGCTATGGAGTTTTGACTTAGTCCATGAATGAGTTGGAAGGGCAATTTTTAATCCCAATTTGGCTGCTGAGTTTCTCTGTATTCAGAAAACTGACTTTGTGACTTTATTTAAAGGATCCTCTTTCTATGCAAGTGGAACTCCTCTGCGAGAGGAGAAAGTACAGGGAACACAAGTTGATTTAAAACAGGCTACTCAACATTTTCCTTAAAAACAGCAGAGTTGTTTAAATAAGATTCTCAAAGCTGTTTAAAGTCCGTGGGACTTACGTACCCAGGTGCATCAAACCTCTGAGAATCTGAATCAAAATACATCACTGAGCTTTTCCCTACATTCACTGAATGTGAATGAGAACATGAATTAATACAAACGTCATAAAGCCACACAGCCAGTCACTGCCAGGAAATAACAACTTTAGTTTATGAGATCCATCAGTGTTGTTGTGCAGCTGAGTCACACCTGTCTGGAGGATAAATGGAATTACGATTTAGCAGACAGGATTAGGAGCTACAGGCTTTTCATGGAGTAAAAGGATGACCCAGCAGTGACGAAGCCATCTTTGGATTTGGGAAAACTGAATTCATCTCTCTGCTCTATTCCAGCCCTCTTGTACAATCTTAGGAAAGACACCAAGTGTTCCTCTTCCTGTTAGGAGTGTTATGAGAATAAATACATTATAAACTCAGAGGTACTGTAGTACCACTGTAGTGGGGACCAAAAAAAATTATGTAAGTTCTTGCCATTATGGAAAGGAGCTTGGAAAGCTATTTAATACTTAACTCTCCACATGTACAACATTTCACAGCAAGAATACATTTATGCAAGTTTTCTTAGCTAATTTTGGGAGTGGGTTAAATAAAACCTATGTGCAGGATGACAGTATCCTTATGGGAATCTAATGTGAAATAGTTACTTTGCTTTAAATTCATGTTCTAGCTCACTGTGCAGTAGCTTTCCTGTGTAGATAAACCATAAAAGAGAAAGAAATGGGCAATATCTGTTAAGTAATTTTTGTAATAACCAGTTTAACCATTATCCATCATTGAATTGGGAGTTATCTTTAAAAGCTTTCATCGTGTTAGGATAAACAAAAAGGAATCTGGTGGTAAAAAAAAATTCACCATAAAAGGCAATCAATTGACAGATGGAGGGAAAACACATTTTAAAACAATGTATATGAGAAAGATCATGGAAATACACACTTCTTTCTCATTTTGGACAGTGAAGTGTAATCTATTGGTGCGCCCACAGGATGTTTAAGTGTCATCTAGCAGGAGAGCTAAAATGGATTTTGTGGAGAAGAGAAGGTAGTCAAAGAAAACAGAAGCTAAACTGAAATCTGGAATATTCTGAGCCACCAATCTAAGAGAGAAAGAACTATAACTTGTGGAAAATCATACAGCTGAAGCAGGAACAATTGAAAAGCAATGACAATTATGTGCTCCCAGAGCAGCAGAAGGTAAAAGTACAAAAGTAGTTGTGAAGCTATAAGCTAGTAATAGTAAAGGTTGTTAGAACCAGCATGGTTATTTCCTTCAATTTCAGTCCCAGCTGAAGTTATTTTTCTATTTATAAAAGATACTTGGTTTGTTAAAATGAGACATTTCTTGTGTTTATAGATCTCTCACTAGAAGCTGAAGAGTTTTGTTTTCTATGAGAAATATATGTTACCCTGGAGTCTTCAAGAAAACTATCTTTATATTATACCCATTAGGGATGAATTTATGTACTTAAAACCACTAAGTGCCTAAAGAGGCAAACAGAGGTTTCCTGACTGCTCCCACTGATTTCAATACACAAGGCATTTATCAGCAGTGTTGGCTACCTCATTGCGTATATAAATTTGGCCCAGCTACTTGGGATTGCTTTTTAAGACATAAAAGACTCTTATGCTGAAAGTAATTCTCACTCAAAGAATTTGCTTCTTTTCTCAGCATATAGGGGGAAGATCCCTCACCTCCTGTGCCATTCTGGTTCTCAAAAGAGGCAGGAGCAGCACAACAAAAGGAATATTGCTGGAGTGTCTATCAAACAACCCTATAGCTGCTAATTCCAGCTGCACGGTGGGACTTGAAAGCTGGCAGGGACCATCTTTGACTTTTTAAAGTGGAGTACATGTTTTCACACACACCATGATGCAGTTATTCATGCAAGCACAGCCCCAAGACCTATGAACTTCTACTCTTTATCAAGTTAGACATGCCAAAAATATTAAACACTTTCAATCTGACAACTTTATTTTGGTGCATAAAGGTTTGTCCCTTACTATTGATAAGTACCTGTCCTACCGCTTGGCTAGTAAAGTATGCCATGATGTTTATTACAGGGGGATGACCAAGAGCTAGTTATACACCAGAACACTCCATCTCTATAGTCTGTTCCTTCTTCAATCTATCTGATAAATTTTTTTATTTATGCTATATGAAATGAGCAGGTCATGAATAGTTCCCAAAGTTTGCATAGCAGTCCCAGTCCACCTTCTGGAGACAATGAAGATTGGCTACTATTGGAAAAATGCAGTGAGTCGATGCCTTCCCTTGCTTGTGGTGAAGGTACTGTGGAGCTACCATGGGGAGCTCACTGAGGAAATCAGTGTAGAAACCCCGAAGCATTTAAAGTTCATAGATCTGAGCTTAAGCTAGCGGTATTCCCTACTTCTCAAAGTGTGTGCATGAATCCTGGGACCAGGAGCAAAGCCTCCTAGATTTGCTTGGGATGCTTCTTGTTGACAGACTAATGGGTCTATGGTTGCAAGATCAGGGAGATGCTTTGTGATATTTCTAAGAGTACTTTCCAACTGAGGTGTCTGAGACTTGATAGAAATATTCCCTTACATCACTCTTCCCCACCTCACACTTGTGCTTGCAAGCAGCCAGCTACAATCTCACCCCTAAATATAGTGTTACCCCCTAGGTGGTCTTAAGGGTTGGATCTGAAGGACAGCTTGAAATGCCACCTTTCAGCCTATAAACTTCCTGTAATTAAACAGGAGATTTCTTGTTCCTGTGCTGTTAGTCTGGCACTTTTCACAGTTGCTAACCACAAATTAGACAAATAAGGTGGATGGAAGAACAGAAGAGTGTGTCAATGTTATACCCATCTGCACTGGGCAGTCAGTGCAGAAGGATGGCAGCTCCTCTTGCTCTCCATTTTCTCTCTGTGCTACACTGCTAGGACACCTCAACTATTTCCATCTAAGCTGTGCAGAGATAAACAGAAGGCAGTGTGACATCACATTCAACTCGGGAGCTAGCACTTCTCCAAACATGAATCTTTTTCCTTTTTAGATTTTTTATTACTGTTTTCTCATCTTCCCTCAGTTGCACAGGTGCATTTACTAGCCTTCCCACAGATACATCAGTAGACTGACGGGAAGTGTCCTTGTTGTGTGCAGTGTAAGGTCTTAGTTTCTTGGGTGAATAAAGCAAGTATCCCATGTATGAATCAGTTTTAAGACTGAATTTTTGCAAGGGAGTTGCATCAAGTCCTGTCGTGGAGATCTAATCCTCCCTGCTTTAAGGCTTTCTTTAAATGCTTTCTTGAAAATCTTGCTTCTGTTTTGCATTAGCTGAAAAGATGAGACTGGTATCCTTAGCGTACACTTGATATTTATCAAATTCATTAAATGATGAACGGGAAGGTACCAAAATGTCTAGCCAATGTATCTATTCTGTTTGCAGCATCTGCTATTTCAATATTATAAAACAATAACAGTAGAGTCATTGAGGCATGTTTCAGCAATTGCTCTTTGGAACTCACAATTGCAAGCTGCTATGGAGGCACACAGCTTACTTAAGCTTAAAATAGGATGACACATTTCTATGACTAAGAATAGTATCATCAATCATAAAAGCAAGGATTAAAATACAAGGACTCTTAGTCCTCACAGTCCAGGTCATTGGCTACTCCCTGAATGGGTAAATGATTTTTTTTTTTTTTTTTTTACCATTATTGCATACTCACTGCATACTCAAAATTCTGGCTACTGCACCAAGCTGTAATTTCTGGCTTCTAGACATAACTAGTCTCAGTGTTTATGCCATAATACTTCAAAGTATGTCTTTATGCCAATTCTCATTGCCAGCTCATTTTTACTTTCTTTTCAGCTACTCTGTGAAAAAGATTAAGATACTTTTTAATGAGAAAGCAGAATTTCAGAATATGAAGCTCCTGTACAGCCTAGCTTCAAAACAACCTCCCACCACAGCACACTAGCAAGAAGTCCTCAGAGACTCAGTTTGGGAATGTGGAGGGGGGGAATAAAGCATAGAGGGGAGCTGGAACCACACAAGCTTGTAGGAACAAGTAAGTTCAGATATATTTTAATACCCAGGAACCAGTTAGAAACTTAGGTTTTTCTGGTCCCAGTTAAACTAGAAGTCTGGAGTGCCTCTATGAGTTTAGCAATGGCACCCTTTCAACCAGTAGAAAGGAACACAGAAGAAACCAAAGTAAGTTTTCCAGAGCTATGTGAGCTGATATACAGGAACTGCTTTATATGTTTTTCACACTCACATTTCCAAATTCTGATAGTCGTGACCAGGAATCCCTAAAACTGAATATTTCTCTTCTACTAAACTATTCTGGAAGTGTTAAGCACTTGCATTTCCAAGCTGATGCCTATTTTTTGTTATTATCATTAATTATGGCTTGGCATGGAGCTCATGTTAATTTTGTTGATTGCAGATTTTTGCATTTACAGATTATCTAACTGTACTTTCATCATGGTGATTACCAGTTGGAAAAGGGCCCTGACTGCTCTCCCACTGGCTGAAGTTGCCCTGCAGGTAGGTACTCTCTGTGATTTGTCCCTTAGGATGCTACTGGGGTACACAGTTGCTCCATCTCTGCCCATACCCCCCACATCCACCCAAAGACCACCTTAAGTCCATACTATCTTAACTATGGCACTTTGCTCTCAAGGTTCAAAAAAATAAATAGCGATAAGAAATGAAAAGGCAGTGGATAAATAATTGAAATTAAAATACTGAAAAAAAAAAATCTCAGCATGCTTTGTTGATTTTAACTCTACCTCCCTTTTCTCCATTAAATACCAACACCACAAAAACCCTCAGTTTTTCAATATGCCTGTTCAAATGAGATATTTTGTGTTTTAGTTTCTTCCCTATATTTCTTGCTATATCCTCATTATTTCCAGACAAATTCTGTGAAGCTCTTAAATCAAGGTTTTAACTGCTCACAAGTGGCCTTCATTAATATTGTCTCCAGCAAACCTATGCTTCTTTAAAAGGTCTTAAGAAGACTGTAGTAAAACTGTTTAATGTAAATTAGAGAGTAATTTTTCTTGTTGAAATCTTGGGATGGAGACAGAAATTATTTTAGGAATCAAGAAAAAAACAGGCAGCAAGAAAATAACGTCATGCCTATTCCTTCAATCTCACTTTGCTTTATGTCTTCTGTTTACATTCTTATGGATAGGTAGGCTAGTTGCTATGCACAGAGCTAATGAGATAAGAAGGACTAATAGAATCATAGAATCATTTAGCTTGGAAAAGACCTTTAAGATCATCAAGTCCAACCATTAACCTAACACTACCAAGTCCACAACTAAACCAATTATGGGTAGAGTAATAATTAGTTTCATGTTTCCTTGCTTGGTGGCTGGATTATTTGTAATGAAAGTAAAAACTAGGAATCATTAAGATTGGAAAGGAGCTCTAAGATCATCGGTCCAACCATCAACCCAATACCACCATGCCTACTAAACAATGTCACCAAGTGCCACGTCTACCCGTTTTTTGAACACCTCCAGGGATGGTGACTCCACCACCTCTCTGGGCAGCCTGTTCCAATCCTTGACTACCCTTTCCGTAAAGAAATTTTTCCTAATATCCAATCTAAACCTCCCCTGGCGCAGCTTGAGCCCATTTCCTCTTGTCCTATTGCTAACTACTTGGGAGAAGAGACCAACACCCACCTCACTACAACCTCCTTTCAGGGAGTTGTAGAGAGCGATAAGGTCTCCCCTCAGCCTCCTCTTCTCCAGACTAAACAATCCCAGTTCCCTCAGCTGCTCCTCATAAGACTTGTGCTCCAGACCCTTCACCAGCTTCGTTGCCCTTCTCTGGACACGCTCCAGCACCTCAATGTCTTTCTTGTAGTGAGGGGCCCAAAACTGGACACAGTATTCCAGGTGCGGCCTCACCAGCGCCGAGTACAGTGGGACAATCACCTCCCTGCTCCTGCTGGCCACATTATTCCTGACACAAGCCAGGATGCTGCTGGCCTTCTTGGCCACCTGGGCACACTGCTGGCTCATGTTCAGACAGCTGTCAACCAACACTCCCAGGTCCTTTTCAGCCAGCCAGCTTTCCAGCCACTCTTCCTCAAGCCTGTAGTGTTGCATGGGGTTGTTGTGACCCAAGTGCAGAACTTGGCACTTAGTTTTGTTGAACCTCATACAATTGTCCCATTGATCCAGCCTGTCCAGGTCCCTCTGCAGGGCCATCCTACCCTTGAGCAGATCGACACTCCCACCCAACTTGGTGTCGTCTGCAAACTTACTGAAGGCGCATTCAATCCCCTCATCCAGATCATTGATAAAGACATTAAACAAGACTGGCCCCAAAACTGAGCCCTGGGGAACACCAGAATGAAAATACCTACTGTGAAATAACTGGGGGTTTAGCATTAGAATAGAGAATTTAGATGAACCAGAATCTCTCTACAGCAGGTCAGTTCATACACTGCTGTAAATACTTCTGCTTAGGTAGGAAAAGTAGCTTTCCTCATCTCTAATGGCATTTCATAACTGTGTCCTGGTTTCAGCTGGGATAGAGTTAGTTTTCTTCCTAGTAGCGGGCATAGTGCTGTGGTTTGGATTTAGGATGAGAAGAATGCTGATAACACACTGATGTTTTAGTTGGTGCTAAGTACTGCTTATGCTAGTCAAGGACTTTTCAGCTTCCCATGCTCTGCCAGGGGCACAAGAAACTGGGAGGGGGCACAGCCAGGAGAGTTGATCCAAACTGACCAAAGGGCTATTCCATACCATGTGACATCATGCTCAGTATAGAAACTGGGGGGGTTGGCCGGGGAGCAGCCATCGCTGCTTGGGAACTGTCTGGGTATCAGTTGGCGGGTGGTGAGCAATTGCATTGTGCATCACTTGCTTTGTATATTATTATTATTATCATTATTATATTGTTGTTATTATTATCATTACCATTTAACTTTATTTCAATTATTAAACTGTTCTTATCTCAACCCAGGAGTTTTTCTCACTCTTACTCCTCCAATTCTCTCCCCCATCCCATCGGGGTAGGGGAGTGAGTGAGCGTCTGCGTGGTGCTTAGTTGCTGGCTGGGGCTAAACCACAACAACCTGAAAGAGAGGAATCAAAGGCTTTACATCATCACAATAAAATGACTAAATACCTCTCTTTTCTCCTGACTCCAATAATACAAAATGAGTTAAGGTTTCAATCAAACCAAAAGACTTCAACATAGCTTCTGATGTTCTACATTTGTTCACTACTCAAGAAATAAAGTGTGCATGGGATAGAAATATATATATATATATGCATGGTCATATTTACCTGTAGGCAAACTGAAACATTTAGAAAGAGCTTAGAGGAACAATTCAGGTTCATAACATACAGGAACTGACATGATAATGATGATAATTTCTCATGTATGCCCATCTTATTCAGCTTACTGTTACTGAACATTAAGCAATCAAGTTTCTGAAGCCAGAAAAATCTATTTTTAAGTAAGAGTTAACACAGAAATCACTTCTAGACAGTTCAAAACACTGAACTTATCAGATACAGGTCCCTCTAAGTCATCCTCCTTGCAACTAAAGCTTTACTTTCACTTAGTATCCAGGTGTTTTAAATAGTAGGTAAGTGGAGACAGACAAAGCAAGTAGCCCAGCTGTATTTGAAGACCTCTCCAGTTGTTGTTAGACCAACACTGAAATGCACTGGGGGTATACAGCCTTGATATTTTGACTGACTCTTGAGGCTGAAATTGATGCCTATTAACTTCATAGTAGTCCTCTGTTGAAGAATAAAAAAGCGTAAAAATATCCCCAGCAGATTACCTATTCCAAAGATGCCTTTAGTGGTTGAAAATGTGGGCTACATGCATGAGACAAGTGTTGGGGGTTCTTTCAGTGCTCTCAGACACAGTGTCCTGCTTTGCATAGTCAAAACTTGATAGCAGCTGTATCAAGGTCATAACCATCTATGTTCTGTCAACCCAACACACAGATAACCAAACATGGCCAAAGGAGGACATAATTTGAAGAGGAGTAATTTCTACTCTGATTCTAGCAATCCTTTTAAAGAAAATCACTTGCACAGTAGGAATCTGCAGGCTTGATTGTGTGTATGTTTGTGTGTCCCAGTGTATATGCATAAATATTTAGAAATGCTTTCTGACTGCTGTGCACTGCTGTAAATTTTAGCTGTGCACATGACAGTCCCAAAACAGCTCAATGAGTTCCTGAAATAGTCTCTCAAGTAGAATCAAACAATATTGACCTGCCAGCGTCACACAGTTTTCAGCCCAGTGTTCACTAACACAATATGGCATAATCAATTCTAAGCTTTGTAAAGGATGACTGCAAATGTAAAAGACAGGCTGCAGAAGAGGGGAGAGCCAGTCTTCGTTTCAACAGGTGGCTAGAGTTAATGAAACTGAAGTGAGCCTGATTATCTTCTCCCAAGTAGTTAGTGATAGGACAAGAGGAAATGGGCTTAAGCTGCGCCAGGGGAGGTTTAGGTTGGAAATTAGGAAAAATTTCTTTACGGAAAGGGTAGTCAAGAATTGGAACAGGCTGCCCAGAGAGGTGGTGGAGTCACCATCCCTGGAAGTGTTCAAAAAATGGGTAGATGTGGCACTTCGGGACATGGTTTAGTCTAGTCTACCCTTGATTGGCTTAGAGTAGACTTGGTAGAGTAGGTTAATGGTTGGACTGGATGATCTTAAAGGTCTTTTCCAACCTAAACGATTCTATGATTCTATGATTCTATGATCATTAGGACTTAAGAAAATCATTCATGTGGAATCACTTTAAGACTCTATATTAACAATGAGCTTCTCCATGGGCAGGAAGGGTATATTGTAGCCAGCGGCCATGATTGCATGGGATGTAACCTTGCAGCCAGTTAAACAAAAAGTTGTGGGGCTTGGCTTGTATTGGTTGAGCTTTGTGGGGATGTTGGTTGGGATTTTTATTTTTTTTTTGGTCCCCTCTGCAGTGCGGCAGGAAGGAGAGTGTCTCACCTGGGAAGTTGCTGTAAAAAGAGTGTACACCTGTTGCCTATTGTTTGGTCATAATGAAGGACGTGGTTTAGTTTTGTTCCTGGGCTGACTTTTGCACAATCTCCAGGAACCACATTGCTTCTCTGTGTCTCAGTCGCCCTCTGTTTTAGAGTGGTAATCACACATTCCTCTTCATAACACAATTTGAGATTAAGTGAATAAGAAGTGACAAGTAGAAGCTAATTATTATTTATTACTCTACAGAGCAGCCTGTGGTAAAAAGAAAAGTTATTTTTCTGTTTTCTCTTGAGAGGTTCATTGACTGCAAACTTAGTATCCTATGCTTGCACCCTTTTCAAATTAAAAGCAAATTAATTTATTTATATCTGTCAAAACCAGGTTAACGGAACAGGGCAGAGGTCATTAGATACTCTAAATTTTAAATCAAACCTCTGTACTTTTGCTTTCAGGGAAATCCTAGAAAAAGTAATCTCAGACAAATCTTAGGATTGTTTCCAGAGTTTTAAAAACCTCCCGGAAAATAGCTTTCACCCTGGAGTGTGTCGAAGTTTCCCTACCTGAATCTTCTTGTGAAACTCATGGTCTCAACACTTCATTTAGAAAAGAAAGTCTGTGAAATGCAAATGCAAAGCCACTTCTTCACCTGAAGAAGTAACACAACAAGCAAACTTCCCTTCAGCCTGCTGATGTATCTGTGGGAAGGCTAATAAATGCACCTGTGCAACTGAGGGAAGATGAGAAAACAGTAATAGAAGTTACTGATTTTCAAAGTTCAAGCTACAATTTTTATTAAAGACTGCTCCTCCAGTCTATCTTTGCTCATGCCTCTGAAAATGATCACTGACAAAAAGAAGACAAATCCAGAAGTGAACTGTGCTCTGATGTTTGAGGACTAGGAAATTAATTCCCTGATTCAGATCTAATCCTGATGCAAAGCAAATAATCCATTCAGTTATTTCCTCCATGTCTGAGTAGCCCACGCAGTCCCCAGTTCTCAGAGGGGAACCTGAAGGGTCCTGACCGGTTCCCCCTCAAGTTTGCCTCTGTTACTTTTCTGGGTTAGGTGGATCCTAAATAGGATTTCATAGCTTTGAAATATACATGTTACTTGAGAAGTGAAGATAAAAGGCAATAATAACACACTCTATAAGACACCTTGTGATGGCTGAGTAAAAATGACATTTTCTATTATCTTATGTGACATTGCTAAGTAACCCAGAAATTTTCCAGTGTAAGCATGTGATAGTTCAGTGTAATTCCTGCTGTCAATGAATTCAAATGCATTAAATTCCAGATACAACAAGCAAGTATCACAAATAAACAGAAAATAGATTGTTTACACCTCTTGCTTAATCCCTGGCTGTCAGCATCTGCAATGCCTTCTACCCCAAGGAGCTCTGCAGCCTGAATGCAAAGAAGGAAGGAGACAACTTTGTGTATCAGCTTCAGAGAAATTAATGGGAACAGTTCTCTCACAGCTTCCTCCTTAGGAAAAATGTTTAAAACTACAAGTCATTACAGCAAAGATGGTCATACATGCTCCAAAGAGCTCACAGATTGAATTAAAGTTCATTCCATTGATAGATCAACTGCGGCTTTATCTACCGATTGTGGGCAGGTGCAAGTGGCAGTTATTATACCCTGGTAAGGGCCAAGGGGACAGAGAGAGCATGTTTTTCAGAGGCTGGGCTATGAAACAAATACTAACAGCAGTCAAGGAGCACATGCATGTAGAGACCAGGCTTTGGTAAGAAGTGTGCCCTTCTTGTTGCCTTTAAAAAGAGCTGGGACTTCAGGGTCCATCCCTGAGCAAACAGGCAGAGGAGAGAAAGAAATCATCCACCAAGGCAAGGATACAGCCAGGCGCAGCTCTGGGAGGAGAGGAGAAGTCGTTGGATTTATGGCTTGCTGGAGGTGTTTTTTAATGACTAGATTTGCCAAACTGGAATGACCCTGCCTCTGCATATCACCTGCTTTCATTGAAGGAAGTTATTTATTGCATTTTCATTTTAAGATTATTTCAGTCTTTTCTTTTAGCTGAGACTTTTTTATCAGGCTATCTAGACAGACACAGAACACATATTGCAAACTTAGGCATGTAACTTCTTTGTAAGGATGCAAAAATGTATTATGCAACAGTGCGCCTGATATATCCGTCTAAGAATATCACAGCACGGTGCTCCATCTTTATGGTAGATGGAAAGAGACAAGAGTTGTAGTTTTTATGGAGTGATACAGGAGCAAATTCCAGCACTTCCTTCTCCTTCTATTTAGACTGTATTCATCATTCCTACTTCTCATTCCATGCTTTTCCCTGGTGCATCATTGCTGGGGAAATGTCATTAGCAAGGATATTGTTCAATGTAAGTAATAAAAAAAAAAAAAAAAAAGAAGAGAGAATTGCAGCCTGTACAAATCAGCCTCAGGGAAGTCTTTGGGGGAAAACTGATATTGCTGAGTAGTTTAGAAAGCTAATGTTGTCATTCAGAGTAAGATTTAAAACTAAGGATAAAATATGAAGAAAGAATGAGGGAGAGTTGATAGAGGCAGCTGGGGAAATCTTAAATGGGGAGAAGGCAAATAAATGTTATTTACCTGGCTATCAGTGTAGCTTTCCCCTTTTACCTTCCCTCCAAGGTTAAGCAAACCTAAAATAATTTAAAAGTACAGACATTATTACGCTTGCTCACTTGGGGCATTATGAAAATCTTTCTGTAATGTTAAACAAAGTAAATCTCTTAAAACTCCTGTGTGAGGGGAATGTGACATGAAAACCAAGGTGATGCTTGTCTGTGTCGCTACTCTCTTTGAAACTCCTTGTTTCCAGTATTTTTGAAGAGAGCTGTGGATGGCTAGTAAAAGACATTTGTTGGGATGTTTGCAGGAGTACTGAAAGTTGTTGTCATGCTACTGGAAAGAGTCCATATAGGATAGTCTAGGTAGGATTTTATAAAAATAAAATTACAAACTCATTTTTATAATACAGTTGTAATTGGCACCTTTGAAGCCACAGGCTATCACAGCCAGAGGCTGCCTTTGGGCACGTATCATAAAAATTGACATAGCACGTCTTACATATCTTTCCTTACAGAACTGTTCTTGTTGAACTCAGGCACAAGGTCTCCAACTACTCTCCTTTCTTACCCCCCTCCAAGCTGACTGGAGATGTGCTGCTGAGGGGCGGGGAAAGCTGAGGCAGGGGACAAACAGCTGCAGAAATGTGGCAACTGTGTTATCAGAAAACAACTCCCCATATGCATTCACTTGCTAATCGAAGTTGATGTCCACATGTATGGATGTCTACGCACACATACACAGAGCATGTATTTTCGTTGTCTCCTATTTCCAAAATCTTGATTGTCTTGTTAGGCTTAATGGGACTATTCAGAATATGTAAAGAAAAGCAGAGTGCGAGTCTTCACAGGAGCAGGGCCAAAGGCTGTAAGCTCTCTGGTGAATAGAGCAGCTCTGAATGGGTGTTTGTAAAGCACAAAATGAAAAAGAACTCACATCCTGACTGAAGAATGGGACATTTTTTACTAAAATATAAATGATACAAATAGAATTATAATTTCAGCCCAATTCACCAGCTATCCAGAGATAAATTTCATTCATTCACTGAGAAAGGGAACCTATGCCAAGCTTACAAGTAGCTTAAGCAGTGTGTATGTAGAAGATACACATACCAGCATACATGATATATTCCTTATAGGCAGATAGTAGTGATTCACTAGTAAATTAGACCCCTGGCCTCCATAAAGCCTGGAGATATTTTATCACTGCCAGCATCAAATGGGAAAAACCTATCCTCTGTGTGTCCCACCAAAAAAATTTCCAAGAGTTTTTCTTAAAGGTGCAACAACTTGTTCCACTAATGATCTTCATTTTGTTTGTTGAAAACTTTTAACACCTGTACCAAATCCATAACTAAAACCAGGCAGTTGCCAGACATTGCGAGGATTAAAACAGCACACTGCTGGGAGGCTCCATCTCTCTTCAAAGAGAGTTAATGAGCGAGCAACACAGCAAACCTACCTCTAACAATAGCAAGATCCTGCTGGTGTGACTCACTAATCCAATTTCTTTCAAATTAAACTGAAAGTTACATGCTCTTTTATGTTAAGATTGAATACCCACCCCAGCCCCCTCCCTTAGGCAGAGGAACTGTAATGATTTGGGAGTGGATTACTGCAGGGACAGATTTTCAGCTTGTCATTGCAGCATCAACTTCTAGAGCTCCACCTGGGTACAAGGAACATGAGAAATACTGCATGCTACCAGTCAGGCCCTTTTGCTCTTTTATAAACTTAATCTTGTTTGCAGGATGTGTGATCAACAAAGCAGGAGGTGTGAGAGCCTGTGGTTTTAGGTCTTACATCTCCAGGCAAGTTAATAAACTGCATATAACACTGCTGCTGTGCACCTCACGCAGGCTGCCTGCAAAGCAGCCCCTGATAGACCATTGCCAGGATGAATGTTCAGGTTTTCCAGCACTACACCTAAACTGCTTTTTCCTCCACTTCCCTCCTGTTTCTCATCACCCTGTGGCTAAAGTAGGCAATTTTCTATTTTTTACCATTGCACATGGCTATATTAGAAAGGATTTTTTGCCAAGGTTTAAGCTGTTAAGAAGGCAAGATCAGCTTTAAATAGCTGACAAAGATGACAAATACGGGAAGGGTTCTGAGTAATCTTGAGTGGTTTTAATAACCAGATAATTTAATGTGAATTCGTAATGGACAGACTGCTACAGGAGTGGCTCTTTCTTTAGGTGTTCCAGCTGTTTCATTCCCAATTAAATTCCTTAAGGACGACACATTTTAAGAGCTCTGAAGCCCTAAGTAGTTGGTAAAGAGTCAGAAATCTCAGTGCTGTTTTTTCAGTGCTGATAGTAGCACAGATTAAAAACTATTAAATTAGACCCTCAAAAAAATTAATTTCCCAGTTTTTACCTCTCAGATACTTCACTTCATGTATCAGATAATCAGCATAAGAACATAAAAGTAAGTCTATGTTTTCAAATGTGCTTTCCTCAGGTGACATTTTCCCCTACGCCCCTGCTGCAGTGAAGCATCCACGATTTTTGTGAAAGGTTCAGCCTTCACATTGTTTGAGGCAACAAGAATCTGACTCTTAATTTCTACAATGCTGGGTTTAGTATCAGTAAAAATTAAAGACAAAATTTACTATAAACTAACTCCTAATGAAGCTCAAGGACTGTTTAAATCATGTCCAAATATGGGGCCAACTTCATACAAAACAAAGATCAAAGCAGTATGTTTGAGACCTGTTCATCTTTCCAACGTTGCACAGTGACCATGTCCCATTCCAGTGTAAAATGTTGGGGAAATCCTCATCCTGACGGGAGCAGGGGGCACATCCTAATGACGGAGGAGAAATTAGAGGGAACTGGTGCTCCAAGATCAAATTGAATGATGTTAAAGGTCATTTGAGGAAGAAAGAGAAATCCTGGGTACCACTTGCACCCCTGGGAATATCCCAAACACCTCCAGCCCTCCCAGCTCCCCTTCCACACCTCAGCCACCCCCAGAACCCTCCCTTGACCCTGCCTAGTGTCCATCCCCAATGGCCTGAAATTCTGTCCAGACAAAAATATGCATCAACATAAGAGAGTTTTGATGAAATAGCCACACTGGAGGTTCAAGAATTTAGGTGGCAACAAGAGGACAGCATGTGTATGAAGATAAGTGGGCCTTGGATGTACTTTTAAGAACAAAACATCTTTTTTCATTATCCCTGGGGTGCAGAAGATGAGTGTAATCTGAACCTGTTTTGTATTCATACAGCTCTCTGCAGGACCAGTAATGAATGCACTTACTGTACCCTGGCATCAAAAATGTTTTTGGATCTGTTGGTGTTATTTTACATTTAGTCTCAGCTGATAAATGAATTGAGATTGGCATAAATCTTGATTTGCCTGTTTAGAGTAAGGTACGAGGCTGTCTGAAGTGTGATGACTGAGAGAACATGCACATAATGAGAAGTTAGGCAAAAAGCAATATTGTACATTTTCCTATCAGCTTTACCTGGAGATCTTAAAGGACCTTATAACTTCAAATTCATAAGACCCAATTTATGTACACCCCTACTGAATTACAAAGAAATGATATCTCAGACAAATCCTGTAACCCAGTTCCTCATATGAAATAAAATTATGTTTTCCATATACAAAATAAATACACATGGAGTCTTATCTGTATTTAGGTATACTATTTATAATAAAGCATTCCTACAGACTACATATGTTAATTCTACAATGTCTGTAACATGGCATTTGCATTTGTGCTTTCCAGCATCTATAATATGTAGGTTTCAGGCTACATACGATTTTTCAATATACTGCAAGTCAGTGAGATAACTACTCCATTAACAAAAGCCAGCAGTAGTACTATTTGGCTTCACCTTTATTACTGTCATCCTATTTCTTGCCATGAAAAAAACATTGCTAGCATACATAAATATTATTAGGCAGGGGGTACAGCACAGCAGCTATTGAGGCAGGCTCCCCACTCCATTACACCTGCTATGTTTTGAAAGAGAGCACTTGTGAAAAATTTCTAAATTCTGTTGACCTAGTTCTTGAATCTTTTACAAGGGTAGGACTGCATGTAAGTCAGCAGTGCTACTCTTGGTCTATAAGAGTACCTGGGAGACAGTGGGCCTTGAGCTATCTAGGCAGGCAAAAACAAAGCGGAAAATTACATTTAGTCAACTCAACTTCTCCCATGTTTGTTGGAATAAAATAAAAAGATTTTTGCATCATTCAGTTGGTCTAAGTGCATGAAATATTCAGATGCAGACAACAACCTTACTAAAAAAATTATTATTATGATTTACATTTTCTATGCTAACAAAATTTTACATTATGAGTTTCAGAAATATTCATGAATGATGTCAAGACTTGCTGAATTTAACATACTTTGAGAGAACTGGGCTAAGGCATAAGGACAAAGCAAGGGTATTTCTACAGCCCGTGAGGGCTCATATACGACTCATTTATAGACTTGGCATAAACTCTGCCAACTCCTTTGGGCACCATACAAACATATTTGCTTTTAGCAACTTGCCTGAATTCCTCTGAGCAAACAAAGACTTATATCAGATGTTAACAGTTGCGAGTTAGATGTACATCAGAGAAACTGAGGAAAGTATCAGTGAGGCATAACATACACATCATCTTGAGATACATACAGGAGAGACTACATCATAAAGATCATGGAAAAATTGGAAAAATAGGTCTGAAAGGATGCAAGGGGTTCATCTTGCTGTACCAGAGTAGCAAGTACCATGTTTATGGTTGATATATTTATATTTTATAAATGTAAGTATAAATATAAATGTATCAACCTTGATTTGGTTTATTATGCAATTATATGACATATATATTTTTAAAGGTGAAATATAAATATACAAGTAATTAAAAACATTATGTTGAAAGATATTAATCTCCACGTATTTTTTACAAACCTGTCTCCTAGGCAATCTTCACCAACCTTCTGTTCGGAAAGCTTACGTAATGTCTAGCCATCCTCCTTCCTGTAATATAAGCCCATCACTCCTTATACTGTCTGCAGAAGTTATGGAGTATGAATTATTCTGCTCCTCCTTGTCTCCTAGATAAAAGTTCTTACAATAGGCCATGGGAATGCCAAAGGCTGGGGGCAGGACAGCCTGAAATGGGGTCCTGGGGTATCACTGTGCTGACATTACTGACCCCAAATCTACTATGACATGTTTTGGTCTTTCCTCCTAGGTCACATCCTTCATTCACCCCGTTTCATCTTGCCGGGACTCTCCCCAGCGGATGTGTATGTTTGTGAAACATTGTGCCCCAAACTGAATGCAGCACTCTGCCTTTGCAGGATTACTTTGGTTCAGAGGTCTCAGGGTGGTGTTGAGCCTTTTCCACAGCCAAACAATATTATTCGCTCCAGTCCGGCTTGTGATTAACATCCAAGACCCCTTTCTGAAGACTTGCTACTCATGCCTGCATCTAGACCCTCGCACTGCTCCCTGCTGAGTTGCATCCTGTTTTTTCCTGAGCATGACCAGTTTAAAACAGTGTGTTTTAGTCCAAGGACACTCCTTGCTCTCCTACCTGCCATCCTCCCCAGCTCCTGTTCCTGTCTGAACCCTAATCAGAATAAGGCCAGGCTCACACACTTTTTTAAGAGCTGCTTTGGTCATTGTGCTTCTGGAAAGTAACTTCCCAGCAGAGTTATAGCACGGCTATCATCCATGTGCTGTCAGTGGGAGGAGGGAGAGGAGGAGAGCACTGTTTTGTTAATGACTACTAGAAGTGGTGGTGATTATGAAATTTGACTAGACTGACGCAATATATGGACAAAGAGTATAAATCAGGAATGGCATGAGCTGCGTTAGATCAGCTTGCAGATGATTTGAATTTCTTTGGCTATAGCTCTCAATGGTGGTAATTTTTTTAGAGTTTTTTGTACTGTTCAGCTGCAAAAGGCAATAAAATTTTCATCCAGGACACTTGGGAACAAGTATTTAACAGCTTAATCCACTTAATACGTGTTGGTCAAAAGGGCGTAATTATTAACAACCGGACCACGGGTAAAATCCCCATTAGCAAGTTCCAGACATCAATGGATGACCACTCTGGTTGAATGAAAGCTGATAATGGTATTGTGTGCGCTCAGAGGCTGACATATTTAAACAAAGCTCTCTGGCTGTAAGGTTAGGGTAGAGTTCTGCGCTTTGAAACAACTGATAATTGCATTGACATAGTTGATACCCTATTTTTAGATGAATCAGTGAGGTCTTCCAGCCCTAGAATTATTGCCCTAGATAATGGCTGAGAAAGAACAAGAGCTGTCTTGTGTAAAACGCAGTGCACATATGTTACCACGCTATGATGGTTTCTACCATTCTGCCATTGGGTTTGTTGGTATGATTTTGAATTCTTGAACCTTGCCATAGTTCACGAAAATAATTCTGTGAAAATAAATATTGAAAATACATGTAAACACACCAAACAAAGGTACCATTCTCTGCACAGTAGCAGCACTGATAGTCTCCAGCACTTATCTTTTTCCTCTTCCCATAACAGCTCATACAGTGTCACAGCAGAGTCTTTGAATTTCATGTGTAGAAGGGTGATACTTGGGTGAAATTCAGATGATTGGTATGTCCTCTTTATTTCTATTAGGTTACCAACAATACTGGGTTTGGCTTAGTCCAGCTCCCACAAATGCTGTGCACTGAGGTAGCACAGGACTTGATAGTACCTTCTGTATACACTCAAGCTTAGGTATGTCACATAAATCACAGCTAACAAAAATGAGCTACTAACAGGGGTGCTGATAATGAAATTTTTCTGTGTTTTCATACTGACCAAGTCATGACTTGGTTGAGTGTTTTTGATCTGGTTACTGAGACACTTGTTTTGTTGTGATTTTGTTTTGCCAGGACTATTTTAAGGGAAGTAATATGAGAAAAAAATCTAAAATAATAGAGGGAAAATTGAAAATGCATGGGATTAGTATATTAATATCCAGCCACAGTCTTAGGCGTCTGTTAGATGTCCATTAGTTAGCATCACTAAAGAAGTGACATCTGACTCAAAAAGGAATTGCAAGTTTGCCGGATTTGAAATGCTTTGTTCACTGCTGTTCAAGATTAAAGCATCAGAGAGTGCTGCAGTACTTGTGTCTAAGTACTTGTGCAGCTGAGGGGGTAAAAAACCTGTAAAACTAATAATTTTCTTGGTAATCTTTTTGAAATTTTTTATGATTTTGTTCTAGATGTTTATGATGATCAAGGACATATCTGACATTCACAATGCTGCCTATTTCAAAGTGAATTTATTTGAAAATTTATGAAAGTAGTCAGGTTAGTTTATATTTTTATATACTGTCTTTAGATTAAAATAATTATTATCAATTGAAATTGATTTGTCCCACTTAAGAGTTGCATAAGCTATAGGGTTCATGTGAAAATTACAGAGAAATAAACATTGGAAAAAAGTAAACAAAATCTTAGAAACTGCAGTTACAGCTTCCTTTTTTAAAGATATCAACATGGTGCCTATATTGGCCCTTTTAGACTCTAGCTAGCATGAAACTGCCTTTCACATGTCCACTGTTAAACCAGGAAAACAGTGTTTCTGAAATAAACATCACTGAAACAGTATAAAAAAATAAAACTAAAGAAAAATTGCTTACTTGGGCTGTGCATTTTTTCTGAACCCAGGGCATAGCTCAGAATATTTATGGTTTCCATACATATGGCAACAGATTTCAACGGGCCATTGGCTGGGTCTTTAGGGTGAGCTGCTTTACATGTATCGGGATGAGGGGCAGATTTTGAGACAGCCAGAGAAGGAAAGGTGTTTTGCCTAAAACTCTTTGCTGCCTTCATTTTTCTCCAGTTCCAACCTCACCCTTGAAGAATGCCCTTCAGGCAGCATTGCTGGGCCACTTCACACCGAGGGGCAGGCACATGCTGATTCAAAGCCAGTGGCAATCTCCTTACTGGAAGCCAGGCTTACACTATGTCTTTCTCCAACATGCTATCTGACCTTAAATCCTGCGGTAGCTTTTAACTTAGATTCATTTTCATCAGAGCAAAGATTTTTCAGCAAACATGAAGTACGTGGCACTTGTATAAAATTCTGCACTATCTCTATGTGCACATTAGAGATGACTTGATGAATATCATCTCCTTCTGTCCTGCCAATTTATTGTGCTGTTTAGTTAAATGAATTTATCACCAATAATTCTGTACAGATAAGGAAGTCCCATGCAGAGAAAAGACAATAAGAAGAATCACTCATGTCTCTACATTTTATGGCAGTATAGTTCTTGACACTTGGTGTATCTAAAAAAGGAAACCACAAATGGTGTGTAATTAGATATAGATTTTTTTTAAGATTTCAAATTCTGTAATTCTTTCTCAGGGACTTTACTTGAATTAATCCTGCTATCTCTGTCTAGAGATTAAGAGCAAGGTTCCATTCAAAAGTACCAAGTGCATACCTTGGGTCATAAGCAGAAAAGAAGAAAATAAACTGTTATACTTGAACAGCTGCTAGACAGAAATACAGAGAGGACAAAATCTATTTTTTCCTTTTCCACTCACCTAACTCCTTCACAAACATGCAAGCTCTGACATAGAGTTTGTTTGGTGGTTTTTTTTTTTTTTAAACCCCAGAAAAATGCATTCAACATCTATTAAAACTAATGAAAATTCATGTCAGTGATTCTTCTTGATGTTCTCTACTGATCCTATATCATTGCATCATAATGAATACAAATTATTCAAAAGCCCATCCAGATCTGGAGGAGTATGAATAAAGGAAGGGGATAAAAAAAGTCTCCAAGAAAGAAACAATCAAGGTGCAATTCCCATTAGACCTGTTAATTACTACAGAGCTTTTTAACCAAAATAAATTCAAAGCAGTATACTGATGTCAGAGTAGAAGTATTTATTCTGAGATATATATTACACAAAACCAGATAAATCTGCTAACTCTGATTGATTTACTCTTTTTGGTTTTGTAATCATTTGACATTAAATCTCTGATTTACAGTGCTGCTGAGAGTGAGAGTTTCTTCATAGTTTTGATGGAAGTTGTACAACCCACTTCAGAGCTGAGATGCTGAAACAGAAAAGGCATAAAACAAACTGGGTAAATAAACTCATACGTAACTGGCACATGAAAATAGCTAGAATGAGTTTTCATCCAGGCTGAATAAATCTGCAGCTGAGGAGTGCTGGGCTCGGTGCCCACACAGGAGCTCTCTGCCCAGAAGGCAGAGCTGCAGATTCAGGGTAGGCACCAATGAGCCAATGAACCAGCTTAGCCCGCTCAGACACGAAGAGGTAACCCCACTCTGGGAAAGGCATCTGACAACTCTGGTGCTCATAATAGCCTAAAAGGAGGAGAATCACAGGTGAGGAAAAAAGATAAAAGCAGCCATCAGTGAGGAATTTCCCACCCTGCGTTGAAGTATACGCCCATCTGTCATAAGCGAGCGGGGAAGGTTTGCGTGTCCCAGCATGGAAAGGTACAGGACAGAATTATAAGCAGCCCCTTA
Source organism: Pelecanus crispus (assembly GCF_030463565.1). Taxonomy (NCBI): domain Eukaryota; kingdom Metazoa; phylum Chordata; class Aves; order Pelecaniformes; family Pelecanidae; genus Pelecanus; species Pelecanus crispus. The sequence continues at coordinate 11,059,606 of NC_134650.1, read as the reverse complement.
TCCCCTTTCTGTCTATACTTCATGAATCTGCAGGATGGTTTATGAGCTGTTTTTCTCAATGTAAGTACATGTAATGGGCCAAATGTATCCTTTCTGTACATACAGCAGTCAACAGAGATACATTTGGCTCATCGTACTTTAAAAACAAGAACAGGATGGAGAAGACACACTTTGAGGTCTTGTTGGCTCAAGAACAGGTAAAATAAAATTGATGATGATGATATGGACCACTGCAGAGAAAAAAACTTCTCAAATTCTCTTCCAATCTCGTCCCCTCTTCTTTCTCCTTTTATTTGTTATGGATACTCACTAGTTCCAGAAAGAAGCATTTGTACCTGCGCAAATTAGAGAGTGTCACCCTGATACCAAACCCCATTGGTTTGTATTGGGAAAATTTGGCTTCATGGGCAGGAGTGTGCGAGCAAGTAAAGTTGCACCCACAGATTAAAAGAAAATGGCCTGTTGTTCCCACATTGTGGATTCGATAGAAGCTACAATGTGCCTTCATAATTCCACCAATTTGCTCCAGTAATTCCAAACAGATGCAAGCTTTTCTCTGAGTCATAAGTAATTTTAGGAAAGGAGTATGGAAGCAGTTGAGGGGGAGGAGCAGAAACCTTTTTAAGTGGAAAAAAAATAACCCTTTCAAGAAACTCCAGAAGAGCATTTGATGTCTATATCATGGAGGGGATCATGGTGGTCTCAGAAGTTAAAATCTCTGGCACTGAGGACTGTGCTTCAGAAAGGGGCATTTCTAGATAAAAATAATTGCAAATTCTGTCCTCTTCTGTAGGTCTCAGGGTGGCTTGCTTTACTCAACAGCTTCTCCCTGATATTTCTTTAAACACTGTTCTGAATCTGTTTGACTCCTTTTTAGCTGGGACATCTGCACAGTGCCAGTCATCAGAGACCCCTTTCGCTGCCAGGGCAGTGGGTGCTTGTCCAAGAAAACAGCCTTCTCCACAACCTGCCACCTCCCACAGCGCGAGAGAGGGATGACAGTAGTATTACAGCAATTAAGCAGCTCATAACTGAACTCCCATCCTCTCCTTTTCAGGCAGCCCAGCAAATATTGTACAAAGTCCTCAATCAAAAAAATAATTTGAGTTAGTCCTGAAAATGGGACATTCATTTTCATTAAGAGTGTCTTGAACAAAACAAAGAGGGGCTGAGACTTTTGCCATGAGACTTCATCTCAGATACGCTGGTGGGGAGTATACAACATATGATCCTGTGGCACACTTAAAATTGGCATAAATTGTCCCTGAAGTGCAAAAGAGACATGCTTTACATTTTAGACTGGTTTTTTCCCCTCCATTTTTTCTTAAATAAACCACTTGCTTTTAGTGCTGATATTTATTGTTACCACTATGGCACTAAGCAATAGAATAACCACTGTGATTATATTTCACTGAGCAGCCACTAGCTAAGGCAAAAAACTCTGGAAAAACACCCAAAGCCATTAATGTACAAGTAGTGTTGCTACAGTTACCTGTAAAAATGAAGGACTGTCTTAATTTCTCAGCATTTTCTTTTACAAATGTCTACAAAGACAGAGAGTACATTGGTTTGAATTTGAGGATATGCAAAGCTAACTGTCAGCAACTGTGTTCAGAGTGAGTTAGCTGATACCATTTAATTTCATCTCCATCTGCCTTCTGAACAGTTTGGCATGTGTTTCTGAATACCCATCTGTGTCTGTGGGCTGGGTCAAATGATTGTACTCAGAGACGTCATTTGGGATTCTTCTGGTTTGGGGCATTCATGAAAACCAGCGATTCATTGGCACATTGCTCTTTAGTCATTCTGGACTCTTCCCACATTGTGCTTGTCAGCTACGATATTCCTCTTGAACCTTTGTCCCAGGATGGTTTGTGCAGTTGTTCGTGCTACTGAGAGTATAAAGCCAAATCTCAGAATCACAGAACATAGCCTCAGTAGCATCTGAGTGGCCAAAAAAAAATATTTACAACTCCAAATATGATGCCAAACACAAATCTGGTTTCAAGTTGAGAGTCCAAGAGCTCCAAGAATTTGTCCAGAGACCTATGCACACTGCCATGAAAAGTGTGTTATTAACAACACAGATCATGGATGCCTGTCAGCGCAGACTTCCAAAGTCCCAAGGAATACTAGTTCATTTTAACGATGCTGGGGAGCAGGACAAGTTTGAAGAGAAGCTTTGGGGTTAGGAGAGAATCCATCTGTGGTGTCTGCTGGAATATGTAGTTACACCTGTGCAAATAGCAGTGATCGCCTGAAGTGTTACTCTGCAGATTTGAGACAGGGTTTTGGCTGAGACCTCACACTCTGCCAGGGAAGGCTTCTCAAAATCATGCTGACATTGGGATTTTTGTGGGACCTTCCAGGAAGTCTCTGAGCACAGATTTATTGCCACACTGCTATAGACATTTTCTCCACATTTCTCAGTATCCATCCGGCTTGACCAACTGAAGTGCAAAAGGCTAAAATTGTGCAGTCTTCTCTTCCTGGTGGTTTGTGTCTATTCTTTTTTCAGTGAAGCTAACTATTGTTCCCTTAACTCAGAAAAGTTCAGGTCCAGCAGTAATTCCTAGAAGTTGCTAGGAAAGTGTCTGCTGAAAGCCCATCTTTTGGCATTTCAATGTGTACCAAGCCTGAGGACAAAAGCCGTGTTGTGTTTTCATGGGCCCTAATTTATAGACTGTGATGCTGCATATTCCTGTATCCCTGAACAAGTATTCCTAACTTGCTATACTGTCATTTCTTCTTTTAAAGAAACCCGATCACAAAGGGTGCTTTATAAATGTAAACCCAACAGTGCTGCTCAGCAGACCCCAGGGGTTAGGGAGTGCTGGTTCCATGCTGAAAGGTAAAGCAAGAACCAGATGAAAAATCAACTTGCTGATTTAACTCTAGTGCACAGAAAAGTGAGCACTGCAGAGAAGACTTCTTTTATTCAAGGTCTTTAGCATAAATTAACTTGGGGGGAAAAAAAAGCTGCTGCAAAGATTTCTGCTGCAAAAGCTTTCAGCCTTGCATTCTTTTTGTCGATATACTGGTAACTGCTGAGCAGAAGATTTTTAATCCTCAGAATGAGTGCGGTCATCCTTATCTTTGACAAAACCAGAAATTTCACATTATTTTGATGAAATGAAGAGAAATAAAGATGGTGATAAAGATTTTTCTTCCCCCACAATAATCAAGGCTTAATAGATTCCTCTTGCTTTGAAGGAAAACACTGTAACCTCTTCATCAAATCCTTATGCAGAGGAATGTCTAAGACCTTTTGTTGCAGCATCTGCTTAGTGTCTTCACTGTCTCTGTCCCCATGACAAGTGGCACTGGCTAATGCATGACTGCAGTACAGTTTAACCCCCCCGCTGTCAGTCCCTGCTAACTCCTCTGTTTCGACCCAACAGTTCAAAAAGAAAGTACAGCAGGTTGTTCTGCCATTTGTGGCTCAGACCACACAGCATCTGCAGAGCAGTGACCCATAGACAGCAATTCTCACGCCTGGTTTTCTCTTGCATTCGAGAACCTAAATATAGCAGTCTTAGCAATGCATTTGGCTCAAAGCAGACCTCAGCTGCAATGGTCTTTGCATTGGCTATTCTCACAGCATCCTTTACCTAATGAACTTGCAAAGCGGTGAAGCATGGCTGCTCCTAGCTGCTCTGGAGGCTCCCTCAGGCTTGCTCAGCAAGGCTGCCTTCACAGTGGCAGCAAATGACTTCCTACTTGCATCCACACACACGAAAATATATTCTGCTAACAATCCACTGCAAAGCTTTCCTTGGTAGCCACGCACAGTGCCGGCTTTGGGAGAACTTGCACTGCAGGCTCCAAAGCAGTCAGACTGCAGTTTTCCCTCTCTCCACCTCCCTCTTTTTCCCCCCCTCATTTTCCCTGACACCTTTTTTCGGAACACTGACTTTCCAGCTCCAGGCAAAACAGCCGCTGCTATTTTTCTCTTGATTTTCAAGGATCACCTCAAGTGAAACTTTGTGGCATTTTAAGAACAAGAGCATTTATCTGTGCTATTTATATAAACCACCATTAACCCCTGGTTTTCTGTTTGGATTAAAAACTAGATTGCCAAGAGTGTGATGGTACCTTCCTCTTGCTCCCACCTCCTCCCCCTGCTTTGTAGCAAAAAGATGGGTTTTAGTCATGTTTGAATTACACCATGGGAGCTTACTACAGAAAGGGTTATCACACTGTCTTTCAAGATGGATAGAGCATGTTTTGAATATTGAATATTGAGTTCGAATAACTACAATTTCAATTTATAAATGCCTGGAAGGTGACTAAAAATATTTAAGCAGCCTGCAATTACTTTACCAACTTTATGGATATATTTTCCTAAACACTTCTGAAGAATGTGAGTCCCTTATTATAGTGCAAAATCTTATTCTTGTAGGCCACAGCGTCTTGGACCTCTAAAGATGCATAATCTGGCCCAGCAAATTTTAGTGTACTACTTTTCCTTACTTAATCTTTGCTGATGTTCTAAAAGTAGTCCACGGATTCCCTTGGGACCGCAAGCTGCCAGTTAAAAACCCTGTAATAAGCTAACCACGCTTCACATTTAAGTCTTCTCGCAACAATTACTGTACTATTCCCAGGCCAATATAAATTATTACAATCTCAGCATCAGACTTGCCTGTCAAGATGCTGTTTCCATACAACCCAAATGCTCCAACTTACAAAAGATCCCCTCTTCTATAACCAACCAGGTTGCTAAGGAGAAAAAAAACACTTGGAGATCAACATAGTCATTTTTTGTTAATCATGCAAAATAATTATTTCTTCTAACTAGCCTTTGCTAGGAACATGGGCTTAAAACTTCCTTGGTTGCATTTCTGCCAGTCCAAACTTATGATATTGCCAGAAGGGGAGTATAACATAAGCTTGTCACGGGTGACTGCTTCTCAGTTTATGGCTTCCTACTTGCTATAAATATAAGGTGCTGTTGTTGTCTATCAGTGCACTTCCCATGTGTAGATTGAACGGGGACATTTTTAATGCTGCTGTAGGTCAGGCTGTGTGAACAGCAACTACAGCTGCCCACACCCAGGCTGCCTGAAACAGCGATTCCCTGTTTGATTTAGAGTTTCTCAGCAGGTCTTACTCCCAGGCTCTCTGAGCTGAGTTCGTGCAAGCCATGCATTCCAAGGACTTCTGCCTCGAGAGTTACTTGCCAGTCAAAGTCAAGCACTAGGCTAAAACGAGATTAAAACACTTCTTTTTTGGTTTGTTCTGGCCAAGCAGATTAGATTCGGCTAATACATTTCTGTAAACACTACAGATGCGATGGGGCCTGTGAAAATATTCTGCCTTCCACTAGCACAATGAGAATTAGGACAAATTACAACAGCAATAAACAACAGAAACACACCAGACTTCCCAGTAATATCTTCTGGAAAATATTTTTTTATCTGGGGACTCAGTAAAATTATATCCTCAGTACACATGCCCGTTAGAACAGGCCAAATTCATTTCATGCAGCAAAATTCAGTGGGCAATTTTGGTCCAGTCTCTTCAGGACATCCTGCACAGTGCTGCAATATAAAGATGTCATTTAAACTGATGCAGAAAATTAATTAGAGCCACCCTAACAATTTTGCATCTTTAAATTTGATAGGAGTTCTTTGCAAAACATCTGTGCTCCCCTCCCAGCTAATTGCAAGCACAGAGGAAAAAAACACAAGCATGATGTTTGATACCTCCTCCCAGAGACCTATTTACACTCGCTAATGCAAACACAGCTTGCTGCAAAACTTGCCAACACTCTGGGCTTCTTACGCCATCCGATTTCTGCTTACTGGCCAGTAGAGAACTGTTGTCATTGAAACTGCCATACAAGTATGTATTAAAGCCCTGGATGCCTCATCGAGTAAATTGCATTGCTGTGACACAAACTGACAAACTGTTTAAGGCTTGTGCTCTTTCCCGAGCTCAAGAAAAAGAGATTCAAAAAGACCTGACTGTGCGAGGGGTGGCTGGAATGTCTGTCTTAATTCTGCAAACCTCTCAATGGTTTTGAAGTATGCAATTACCCTTTTCACGTTACAGAGCGTTCAGCTCTGTGTGGGGCTGCATGGGACCACTGCTCTTTCTGTTTCAGTTTTTCCTTGAACCATTGAGCTAACCAGAAAAGACCAAGTCCAATGGACAATCTAGCCTTGAGACATGCTAAGGGCTCATGGCATGCTATCTGCTGTAAGTGCAAATGAAGATACTCCCAGCATGCAGAACAGTTATTTTACCTCAAATGCTCTGCCTCGGAGAGTAAATGTCACCAAAGCAGCGGGCTTTTTTCCGATTTTGTGGGGGTTCTAACTAGTTTATATTTGTGTGCTAGACTTTTTCAAGTCTTCTACTTGTAGAGATATAAAAAATAAATATTCCTCACTTTTTGATAAAAAGGAAGAAGGGCAGATAAGTGCAGTGACCTTTGCAAGCTTTGGAGTTTCTTCTCACAGAGAAGATAAAACCTCTTTGGCATGCTCATGGGGCTATTTATTTTAGTGATGTGAGAGGACATCCCTTTTCAATGCATTGCCAAATGTGCATGGCAATGACGTTATCTGAGATATCTGAGCAGGAAATAATGCTAATGAAGGAGAAAAAGCCGAGTCAAAGTGAGTGCAATAGGGAACAACACAAGTCTCGAAGGGAAAGATCTGCAGACCTCTTACAGGTGCTGAATGCATTTGCAGAGCTGATGACTGGTCTCACTTGCTATTTAAGCTGCTCCCACTGAACTCTTGGCAGCTGCTGTGCTGTTGTCTGCGTAGATTCACTGACATTTCTAAGCAAGGTTTGTTCATCATTGCAAAAAGGTACAGCACCTCAAGTTCTTTGCCATTATTCACTGGCAGTTTTTTCTGACCCTTCTGCAAAAACCTACTCAATTAAACACCTGAATATTTATCTGGGAGGAGTTCTCCATAAAAGCACAGTTTTACATGAAAAAAAAACCCAAAAGATTAGCCAAAAGGACTGTTGTAGTTTAACCCGCTAGGCAGCTAAACACCACGCAGCCGCTCTCTCCCTCCCCTCCCTCCCCAGTGGGATGGGGGAAAGAACTGGAAGAGTAAGAGTGAGAAAAACTCCTGGGTTGAGATAAGAACAGTTTAATAGGAGAGAAAAGGGAGGGAAAATAGTAGTAGTAGTAATAATAATAGTAATAGTAATAATAATAATAATAATAATAATATACAAAATAAGTGATGCACAATGCTGTTGCTCACCGCCTGCCAACTGATGCCCAGCCAGTCCCTGAGCAGTGATCCCTGCCCCCCAGCCAGCTCCCCCCAGTTTCTATACTGAGCATGACATCATATGGTATGGAATAGCCCTTTGGCCAGTTTGGATCAACTGTCTTGGCTACGCCCCCTCCCAGTTTCTTGTACACCTGGCAGAGCATGGGAAGCTGAAAAAGTCCTTGACTAGTGTAAGCAGTACTGAGCAACAACTAAAACATCAGTGTTGTATCAGCATTCTTCTCATGCTAGATCCAAACCACAGCACTATGCCCGCTACTAGGAAGAAAATTAACTCTATCCCGGCTGAAACCAGGACAATGAGCAAAACAAAGGAATTATTTCAGCACCATGACCTACAAAAGTCTGTGTCTTGATTCTGTCAGCTTTCCCAGCATGTTGAACCCACAGAGATGAGAAGGGATTTCAGTTCCTCTACTAGTTTCCTTTACTTTACAGGCAGACTGATAGATAGCGCCCTTCTCCTTTGACAGCTCCATTAAAAACAAAAGCTGTCAGTCACTGGCAATCACATACCATGATTTCAGTTACTATTTCACACTGTTATGGGAGCTATGAAATGAAATATTAGTACAGACAGCCTTATTTACAGGCTGTAGTAATAATAAAGATTATCTGTAATAATTTTTTAAAATAATACAACCTTATTACAAAGTACCTCATAAATAAAGCAAAATTAAATGCAAGTCAGATTAATTTATACGTATTTATCCCTTGAGCTAAATGCCTGTGAAATGCCAGTAGCAAACCAGACATCTGAGTGGCTTTGATTTCTGCAGCACTAATGGCATTCCAGAAGAGAGACTTTGATGAAGAGCTACCATTAGCAGTGTGCATGGTGATCACGCACAGGGCCTGGGACCAGTGACACCCCAGGGAGCTTTGCTTTGGGAAGAACAGCAGAACGAAGACAGGAGCCGGGGACCAAGTATGCGCTGGGCTCAGTCCAGCAACAGCTGGGGTGGGGTGAACGGTGCTGGCAGCTGAGCCGCCACCGTCCCGTGGGTACCAGCACCTATCCTTCGCTGCCCAGTGTGCCAGGGCAAGGGAGATTGAGAAAGGGCACGTTGAAACCATGGGCAAAGACTGTAAGTGGGAGAAGCTCTGGGGTGGAAGCAGCCTGACCAACTTTTCCCCATCCCTCCTCCCTCTCCAATACAGCCCCAATCCCAACTCAATCCCCTCCAACAGGAACGGCTCCCTGCAGAAAACCATGTCCATACATCAATCTGTAGGGACGTGGAAGTGGTATAAATAGTGTGATTTCAACGCAGCACATCTTTGTGCAGCAGACAAGCAAGGACAGACCCCTGTTCACACAAACAGCCCTGTTCAGCCCCAGGGGACAGCTGGGATAACTGCTGCCCATGTCCCCCAACCTGTGAAGAATGTGACTGTTAGTACTAGGAGCAATCTCTCTATCAATATTGATAATGCTGTATTTGTCAGCTCCCCAGCATTTGTTTTCATTTTGCTGTTATCATCCCCTAACTACATACCATCTATCAACATTTCTCTAACATAAGCTGCCTCAGGGGAAAAACAGATGAACAGCAGTAAGAAATTACTCTCAAAATTAAACAGAAAGGAAAAAAATTAAGTATATTTGAAAAGAAAATATTTTAACTTTCCTTTGCAATAATTAGAATTTGTTCTTGCAGTGCGATGTTCCTCCACAATTACTTTTCAGACTTTCCATCACAGTGTGGGTGAGAAGCAGGAATATGAAAATGAGATGAGCTTAATTAAAACTGCTTAATTTACCTCATTTCTTTTAAAGAGTAAAACAGCCACCCTGATTGAAAAATTTAAATGTATAGCAGTCAGTTTTGCTATCCTATTAAACAGAAATATAGTTCTAGAAATGTTAATTTTAAATATAGTTCTAGAAATCTTCAATTTTTACTTCATTATCCTTAATTTTTAACCTTCTGCTTTCTGTGTAACAATTTCTCTGGTCAGCCATAACAAAAAGAAAAAGCAGCCTCACAATCCAATCTGTGAAACAAAGAAATCATTATTAGTAAAGCAACTTTCCTGAGCACTGAGATTTTTGGGTAGCACACATAGCTGGGAAGCAAGGGAAAGTTTCAGAAATTACTTGTCCTAAAACCAGTTTAATTTTTGCTTCTTAAGGACCCCATCCAGTGGGGCTTAACTGGGAAAAAGAACTGTCTTTTACAGTCCTATTAAAGTAGAGCTGTTTTACTTGGGAGTGTCAGTGTAGATCTGGAATTATTCCACTGAAGTCATACGCATTATTTGAATGTCACAGCTGACGTGAGATGAGAATGAAGGTGATGATTAATGCCATGACTAAATTAAAATATTTATTATTATAATTAGGTATTATTAGCAAATCTGAAGAAAAATAAATGTTACCAAAAATACTCAGCTGCATTTGTGTTCATCGGAGCTCTTTTTTTTTTGCCTGTATGGGAATTCATCTGGAACCAGACCAACTATTACCAACAATCACAGGTTTTTCTGCAGCTCATCTGGCAAATGTCACCTAAATAAAAAGAAGCAAATAAATTAAAATCTTAATGTCACTTGGTCTAACATAATAATCACAATGTGAAAATTACATTTGTGACAGAACCAGATGTCTGTCAGTGTTCACAGACTTGATTCTGTGAATCCTTTCACAGGCAGGTAGTCCCAGAAAAACAGTGGATGGTTTCCATGAACAACATTACTTATATGAGCAACAGCTTGTGAGTATTTAGTGCTGCATGTGATATACACCACTGCATAAAAGTGACTTTGCTGCCACTGTGATTACTATTTCTATGTGTATGGTATTGTATTGCTGTTTCTTTTTTTCTTTTTTAATTATACTTGATTAGAGAAACTGCATCACAGCAGGAGACAAGTAGGATCAAATTTGCTTAACCCCTGCATACTTCTATTACATGATTGTAAGCCACTGAAGATATTTGAAGGTCATGCTATTCCTCTACGAACTATTTCTTTTTTCAGATGGTACAAAATTGAGGAAGGTGCAGTGCTGCCACTTGGAGAGTTATTATGAAACAAGCTTTGAGGCAAAATTTAATTCCATCACTGATTTATTTAGAAATGCTGTAAATGTTATATATGTGTCTGTTTGGGACTTGTATATTTTAAAATGCCTGGAGGTGTCAACAGCAGTGCAGGCTGCTGCTCTAAAGCAACCACCCAAGGTGTTCTCCATCCTTTATTCACAGTGTCTGAAGTCCTGTCCTGCCCACGATGTGCAGCCAGCCCAGAGCTGGATGCAAAATGCATTCTTTGAGTTAACTGCAGGTTCCCCAGGGTACCTGCAAGAGAGAAACCCAGTTGACGGGAAAGTGGAGCCCCAGCACAGTTGTATAAGCTGGATTGTATGCAGTTTAGGGATACTTAGGCTCTTCTACCTGAAGAGCATATTCCACTTAATCCTTCTTCCCCAGCCTTTTATACAAGTGGACAGTGAAATGATCCTAGGTTACTAAGTGGTACTTTGGGACATAAACTCAAGGACTTTTGCATTAAGTCAGCAACTACCAGCACAATTATGTCATGTAGCTAAAGGGAGAAATGAGATCTTTTTTCCTCCTTTCCTCACCTTCAGTGACTTTCCTCAGATCATGTAGAAGTAGGTTTGAAATTCCTGAAGGGAATAAGGTTGACCTGCACCAGAGCAGAGGTTTGTCATAATATTTTTACAAGTATATCAGATTTAATTCAATGAAAAATCCATCCTGCATGTGCCATCTCAATGGGTACACTGGGGCTGATAGGTATAAGCCATGGTAGAAGTACCATATATATGTATATTATGCTATAAGTATTAAGGGAGTGTGCTTCTAGACACATATATCTATGTTTTGTATGTAATATTACACATACAGAAAAGAGACAGATCTATTTCATCTATTCTTCTCAGGGAAAAGTTAGTTGATTTCTACAGTTCTCCAAAGTCTCCCCCAGGTTCTTCTGATTTACTTAGCTATTATCACTAACAAAGAGGGTAGGATGTGGGACTCAAACATTCAAATACTGCAAAGTCTATGTTTATAGTACACGTTTACATCGTGTAGCTATACAGTATAATGAAAAAGCTATGTTTGTCAGTTTTAAAACTCTGATGATGCTTTCTTCTTACATTGAAGAAGTTTTCTTTGTTTGGTTTTAGGGATTCAGAGGTAAAGCGGCCGAATCTCACAGTTCTTGGATGACTTGGGATCTCAGTGTAGGAGTGATCAACACACAGTTTCACCTGCTCTGATTTCACTCTTTAACATTGCCTTTATAAGCAGAATTGTATGTAAGAGGTTGCATTGGACAATACTTAATATTGGTGTCTACTCAAACCAGCTCCCTACTAAGCCTGCTTGTATTTGGAGGCACTTCTGCTCATACTCATACTAGTTTTAAATACTTGTGACTATGAGTCTGGTGGAAGAAGAAAGGCAAATTTCAATTTGAAACTCAAGGTCAGCATTTCTGACTGCATTTCCCTTGTGGAATGAAAAAAAAGCCTATGCTGAAACTCTACCACCAAGCAGGGAGGTTATTGAAGGTCTCATGGCTCCAGCTAATCTCTTATAAAAAGTGTATGAGGTTTTCAGAAGAGTTTTGAGTGCTGCAACACATATAGAACAGTAAAAAACAGTGGCAATAAACAGTGGTAATATAAAATAATTTATTAAAACAGAAGAAAACATTCCCTTCTTTTGGCCTTTTAGAAATTGTTTGCATTTTAAGTAGTTTCTTCTCACTAATATTATGAAGGCAGAAGGATGGTAGGTTTAAGTTTTCTATAAGCTCACCCATTCAGAAACTCCTTTATTCATAATTTGAGACATTTGTGCAGAAGTCAGTTCATGCAAAATTGCTTTCTTCTTATACCTTTTGTAACTTCTCTGTAGAATAAAGTATCTCTTTCTTTCCTTTGTGCACATTCTTGAGTTTCTTCCTCAGAAAGACTGCTCTTATTTATGAAAGCATTTGTGGCTGCAACAACAAAGCACGGCAAACAGCAGGCTTTAACTATAACAGAAGTTTTCAGAGAGGTAACATGACAAGTGTCATGAGAGCTAGAAGTGATTACAGTGAACAGCATCACCATGCACCAGAAACCAAGGTTAGACTGGGTATAAGGGATCCAATGTGTGTGGATCTATATAGTGTCTGAACTATGAGCCAGAGGTGCGCTACTGCAGCAAGGGTCAGACCCTTTATTCTGGTCATAGTACAAACAGGGCAAAACGACAGCCTTTTCTCTTAGTAGATAACAGGCACCGTTAAGGTTATGGAAGGAGATGGTGAAGCCAGTACTCATCTGTGGGGTATATAGTAACATTTGCACCTAATTTAGTAAATTTTCTTAGAACATCCCAGCAAGTGGAGGACTTTAAAACAGTGATGTAGTTTGTGGAAGCTGGTGAATTCTTCTGAAGCATGAAGGACCACATGGGAGGGAGCAGGGAAGTACTTCTATTATATTTCTCTACATCCAAACAAGAACCATATGATTTCATTACCAAGTGACTTTTCTTTCATCTTAACAGAAAAACTAGCATGAGAAAAACAAATCTTTCTGGGAGACTGAACAATGTATCTGCTCCTTAACACTGCATCAGCTCCAGTTAATAAGATAGCACCTAAAATCACCTTCCCAGGACTGTAGAGACATGAAGGCAGGGCAAGTTTGATTTCTGGGTTATGTATGGGCCCTGCTTAAGTGTTGGATCTGGCCAAGATGCTTAATTTTGCTGCCAGTTATCCATTTGTGAAACAGGGGCAATTCTCTTGCCTTTTCCCTGAACTGCCTGTTGCTGGAGATTGTTGAGGAGTGGAGCTGTCTTACCACTAATGTAGATAACACTTTGCTCACCAGTCTCTCAGGCACATTCAGATTTACTGAGGAGGTTACCCTGCTGCCCCCCTCCCAGAGCAGCAGCTGGTACAACACATACATTATCTCAGTTTTGCAAACCCGATTCCCTGTCTCCTCCATTTAGACCTGCACCCACTCAGTTGCAAGTACTATGTAGAATAATATTATTCTCATTGTAAAATAACCATAGACTGGTAACCTTCATAACCTTGGCCAAATCCTTCTTATAAAATGAACCCTTTCTTACAAAACAAGCCACTTGCAGCTGACAAGACAAATACTTGGGTTTGGTTGTGGATGTTACCTTTGTTTTTCTTTTCCCCTTCTCCTCATGGAAATGCATAACAAGCAGTTGACAAAACATGGCTTTATTCTGGCTCATGAACCTCTGTATGGCTGTATTCCCTGGGGCTGTCCCATTTGCAACAGCAACGTGGTGCATGAGGCAGCATGCAAAAGCAGACCTGTTAACCTGAATTTCCAGGGCTCAGGCCTAAAACAGACTTGTCTGTCTGCACCTGTCTGCATGGTTACTGGCTACACGCTCTTCGCCTGCATAATCGGGGGATGCTTCTTGCCTACTGTTATCTTGGCTGCATGTGCGTGTTGTGATACATTTTGCTACGTTTACTTTGGGTTTTGCATTTCAGTCTTCTTTGATTACTCTCCCCTCTATCTTTCAGACCAAATAAGATGTTAGTTAATTATGAACTGCCAGCGACAAATCACTGCCTTTTGTTTCCAACAGTGCCTCTGTTTGTTAGGTTCACTTTCCAAAAGCAATTAAATCAATGTAAATAAATTTATATATTAAGCAATACAAATCCTTTTTTTTTTTTTTTTTTTTGTGGGAGATTTTGAAAAGGAAATAATTTGTTGCTTGTTAAAGGAAGCTTCATTCTCTCTCATGTAACTACATATCTGGGAAGCCACTTCTCCCAGCCTGGTTACTTTCTGCCATCCTAAAAAGATTTGAAACCTCAGGAGCTCGGCTTGAGTGGATATAAACACCATGTTGTAAGGATGAACTCACTTGATCAAAGTAAAAGACTTAAATTAACAACAGTGCAAGCAAAATGCTATCTATTTTGAAATGAAAAATATAGCAAATTGTAACAAAAGCCCAAGTGTTACCACGAAAGACTATTGAAATGAAGACCATCATCATATTTGGCTTTCCAGTTCCTGCAGCATTTTCGTGTGATGGGCCCCCGAGGACATCTATTATCCGTACTACTCTTTCTTAAAGCTTTCTGAGAAATACAGTGTGTGTCAGGAGAAAAATAAGGTCCAGAAGAAAAACTAATTCCCTAAATTATGTGACAAGCTAGAAGCTAGGGAGAAAAAAATTTACGGTCATTAAAGTTTTATCATACACCAAGGTGAACGAAATAATCCTTTAAGATGCTATTTATAATGTTCAACCTGCTTCACTCTATTCCTCACCATTAATAAATACAGTAGCATTGTAGTAATGAAATGGGAGTCCCAAATTAATATCACCTTCTTCCTAATCGTGAGAACAGGACAATATTAAGCCTTCAGGGAAAATGAATTCTGAAAGAGAAACTATTCATTAAAAACTTCAGGGATTAAAGAAGGGGGAAAAATATAAAAGGAAAGGAGCAATAAACTGTGTGTCCATATATATTGCTGGGAAATAAAACACCACAGCTGTACAATATTCTTGAGTTGGACTGCTGACAATTCATCTTTTGGCACCTAACCAGTAGCCGTGAAAGATTGTCAGTGATACTGGGCTTGCACTAAAATCAGTGAGAGCCAGATTTTTCCCTGGTTGCAGCCTGCACAGCAGCATGGGGCATGATTCCTGGCTCCTGGGTCAGCTAGTGTGTACCAGTGGGTCTCCTTGATGCTGCCTAGACTTAGCACCCCTGGAGTAAAGTGTCTGTAGTATCCCCACTGCACATCACTGGGACCACATCATCGATCGGCATCCTCATGTCCTTTGTGTGTCCATGACCACTACCGTGACTTGGTCTGCAGTACCTGCTCTGTGCAAGGCATGCGGCCAGCCAGTAGGCACCATAAGACAAGCTGCCAGCAATTCACACTGGCAACTTCACTTTAGTACCTGTCAAAATTATAATATCCTGCTGCTTCTGATGCTTTGACTGATTGCATCTGATAGACTTTTTCTTGCACTGTTGGAGACCCATCACTCATCCCAGCTTCCTCTCAAATGTTCAGACCAGGCAAACTGCCACCCTAGGTTACATGCTCCCAGGGAGGGTTGTGGGTGAATTCTTGCCTTTGATTTAGGTGAACAGTGCAGTACCTGGAATGTCTATAACAAGGGCTATCCCACTGTTATACTCCTAAAAATAAGAGAAAAATTCGAGGCTAGGGTCCTGGTGGGATTCTGCAGTGTGAGTAACTGGGTTGAATACCAATAGGGGCAGAAATTTCAGATGCAGAGAGCCTGAGGATTAGCACCTCCACCTCCTGTGGAGTCATGGTATTAAGCACCCATGCTGAAATATTTGAGCTTCTTCCATGCCTTCTGCTACAAAATAAATATTTTTCAGCTCACATTGACATGTGAGAGTGCTTATGGAGACCCTGAAGCCCCTTTCAGATTGAGCTCCTAATTTTGCACTGTTCAAGTGCTAAAGTGTCACTGACCCAGAAATGCATTCACTCTGGTCACATGTGCTTCTTATAGCACTAACACCACCAAAAACTGCCAGCTAAATCTGTCTTTGGATCACTGGGGATAAAAATTGTGTATTACTGAAAATATTAATAACAGGACATACAGATCCCAATATTACTCTTGGAGAGGAGAGGAGAGGAGAGGAGAGGAGAGGAGAGGAGAGGAGAGGAGAGGAGAGGAGAGGAGAGGAGAGGAGAGGAGAGGAGAGGAGAGGAGAGGAGAGGAGAGGAGAGGAGAGGAGAGGAGGGGAGAGGAGAGGAGAGGAGGGGAGGGGAGGGGAGGGGAGGGGAGGGGAGGGGAGGGGAGGGGAGGGAAGGGGAGGGGAGGGGAGGGAAGGGGAGGGGAGGGGAGGGGAGAAGGGAAGGGAGGAGGCACTTGTGAGTTCCATTATTAATATAAAATTTTGTTGTTGATGGCTTAAAAACAGAGATCTGAGAAAATGAAAAGGGATTTATTCATGCAGTAAGTGCAGCATTTTTGTGTTCTTTATACCTAATGCATCAAAATTGAGTCTACTCGTCAAAGGTGGCCATTCAATAAGATATCCAAGAGTAAATATTCACAAGAAAATGCTGTGTTGATTTCAGCTAAAAGCTTGCAAAATGAAGTATGCTCTTACATGCAGAAAATAATCTGCAAGAAGAAGGTGGCCTACAGGAGGTGTTAAAGGAATTAATATTTGTGCATTTGGCAGGGTATTATTCTTCTGTGGACACTGGTACAGTGATTTTTACCCTTCTTTCATCACAGAGGGATGAAATCTCTGACAGCACTGCAGACTGAATTAAATTACCATCTACTTATGGTAACAACACTTACTGTAGTACACATCCTAGTCAAAATTACTTCAACATTGACAAATACATGGAGAAACAGTGTGCATGACTGCATTGTATAGCATATAGAAGTGTCTGAGCTAAGTGCACTGTTTTTGAGCTGGAGAAAGATAGGCTATTATGAAAATCAACATGGCAAAATAACTTTTTAAATCCTTTCGATCCCAAAGTACTTTACATATCTTTACCTAGAATAGAAATATATTGTGTCAATATATCCAACAGATAATACTAATGAATTAAACTTAATTTGTGAATGTTTGGAAGAAACACTTACCTGTACTGATGTGTTTACTTGTATATGAATTTTTAAATTTGTGTTAACAATCAGAACTAGTCTTCTCAAAAAATCCATCAACTTCGTATAGCTTGTATATTAACCAAGTAGTGTTATTCTTCATAATAAATATGTCAAGAATGCACCATAAACTGAAATATGCTTGCATAGGGTTAAAGTAGTTGCAGTTAACAAATATATTTGTTGGTTTGTTGTTATTTTTTCATAAATTCACCCTAGGAGGAAAAAAGGCCAAATTTATTAGAGAATTATTCCCTATAAGAGTTTCAGCCAGATCTTAAATGATGTTCTGCACCCAAGTTATTTTTTGTGTGCAAAATTAGAGAGTTAAGATACTTTGAAATCTCTCATTCACCTCTTAGTCACCTCTCCTGAGATGTGTATTGAATAACAATGGAATAAAACCCATTGTGCTTAGTATTTTTTTAGCCACTGACTTGAGCTTGCAAGATCTGTATAATAACAGCAGAAATATTCACAGCTGACTAACTGACAAGGGGCTATTTATGGATCAACCTCTGAAGTTTTTCGTATTTTAAAAGTTCAGAAGGTAAAAGTTCCCAAGTTCCTTGTGTGTCTCTGTCTTTGAGGGTGTCTAACACAGAAGTGAACCCTGCTTTTGCACAATGTTTTTCGTTTTCCCATTCCTACAAGAGCCTTGCTAAAGGAAGAGCTAGGGAGGCAAATGAAGCTTGCTTTATGATGAGGCCTGACAAACAAATCTCTGGGTGTGCTGTCTGGACTGCACGAGGCTGGAGCTGTGCAGACGTGTCCATGGATGGGGAAGAAAGTAGATTAAGATATGGCTCTCCAGAAAGAGAATCCATCACTGTATGTTTTACATGTTATGGGAAAGCTTAAGACAAGCTATGTCCTTTGTGATTTGCATAGCCCCTGAGCCAGAGCAGGCTGGGATCTTTTCTGGCATCTTTTCAGTGTTCTTCGAGAAATAATAATTCAAATAAGCTGATGTCGGTTGGTCCAGTCCAACAGAAGGTAATACTGGGTAAAGAAATCACCTATGTCTCGTGGCGCCCTGCAAGTGTCCCTGCTCCAGACAATGCCCCCAGTCAGTGGTGTTTGAGGGAACTTTGTTCTTTAGAAACAAAACTCCCTCCCTTTTTTTCTTCTCAAAGAGCTGCAGCTGAACTGAATCCAAAGCTTCTCCTCCTCTTTGCTGCTGCAAGGTGTGAGCAGCTGAAAACTGTATGCAGGTACTATATATAGAAAAAGGCATCTTCCAAGGGACTGGCTGTCAAAGAGCTGCAAGCATCTGCCTCTTCCCTTCCCCTCTGTTTCTGTCTGTGTCTGTAGAAGGAAGAGGGCATCAGGCATGTTTACTGCTCCAGATTGCTCAGTACAACGTAGCCTTTCCACGTGAAGGGTAACAGGACATTTCACAGATTACAAAAATTTAAAAACTCAAGCCCAAGAGATGTTCAGGATGGCAGCAAGGTACTGCTTCCACTGATGCAGCCCAGGCAATGTAAAGCTATCAAGCTTCATAGCTTTCATAGATATCCTTCAATTTGCTACCAGCAAATGGCTGGGTATCTATCAACTACCTTGTTCACAGCAGGAACGCATTCTCTTGCCTTTACTGAATTCTCTCTCTTGGCTGCAGATAATCATCATGCCATTGGGGGTAATACTGCAGGAAAACCCCAGGATGTAAATATCATGTAGCTTGTGTTCCACTCCTTGAAATGTCACTCATAATGCACAGTTCACCATAAAACTGTGTGAAATCACAGAACCACTGTTAGTCATTTGTTGAACCCACTGCAAGGTAAATGCTCTTTTTTCCTCTTGTGTGTTTTGGGCAAGGTGGATTTTCTTTCCCTTTTGTTCCAAGTACCATTCAGGTCCTCAGTGTTTGATGTTTGAACTCAGGTGGGCTCAAACTGAGTAAATAAATTGTTCATCTTCCTATTTCCTTTAACGGCAAAGGGAAAGGACTGCATGGTGCCACTAAGCAGAGAGGAAGTTTGGAATTCTGGTTCAGGCACTAAATCCAGACTGGAAGAAGCCGGGATAAATTCTTGTATGATCTGACACAAGTCACGAGATCATTCTGTGTTCAAACAAGCCATTTGAAATGTGCTTTTATTTTCGGGCACCTTCCCCAGCAGTCAGGAAGAAGAATGAGAAAAAGAATGACTGTATCTACAATTAGCTGTGACTGAGCTCTGTATAGAAATTTAAAAAATGTTATGCTTTCCTTTGCTAATCTGGAATTCAGCATCTGGCCATGTCTTTGCAGCTCCAGATCTTGCAGTCATGTTTAGATGCCAAATGCACTGGTATAATTCCCAGGACCTCCTTGCCACATACTCTTTTTCAATTAAAAAAAAAAATAAATAAAAAGAAAAAAAAAGAAAAAGGAATACAGGTTTTAAGAGCAGAAGTCACTATGATGACCATCTATTCTGAGTTTTTGCATAGCACAGGTATTACATCTTTCCTGGTAATTTCAGCTTTGTACAATGACTTCTGATTCATCTAAGGCATAGTTTTACGAGAAGACTCTCACATGAAGAGGAACTCTCTGTATCCCTGGCTACATTATTCCAATGTTTTATTACTTTAAAACATTATTTAAAACATCCAACTATTGATTCATCTCCTGCTAGATTGAAGTGTTATTTACTGTGAGGATTACCTTTTCCAAACAGGCTGTACACTCATCTACTCCCTTTTTTGTCTCCATCTGGATAACTGAGTAGATTATGCCCCTAGTGCACAGTGCACTTCCCAGAGCTCCGCATATTCCCTCTAAGCCCTCTTCTGTACTTTTTCATGTTTTCAGCCACAAACCCAGACCACAAAACACTCCAAACAGCTCTATACACCTGTGCTATCTTATTCTCTGCA
This sequence comes from Pelecanus crispus, assembly GCF_030463565.1. Taxonomy (NCBI): domain Eukaryota; kingdom Metazoa; phylum Chordata; class Aves; order Pelecaniformes; family Pelecanidae; genus Pelecanus; species Pelecanus crispus. The sequence continues at coordinate 11,039,784 of NC_134650.1, read as the reverse complement.
TTACCACACTCACCCCCATCCAGGCAAGAAAGCATTAGAGAAACTCAGCAGGTTAGAAGAGCTGAAGGCCAGGAATGCAGAAGAACTATTCCATGAGGCTTTTCCCCGATAGAACATCACAGCTTGTTCATGCCAAATATCCTGCAGTTCAACATTGTCCCCCCAGAAGAGGTTATATACCATTAAATTTTGTTACTGTGTTTGGATAGCTTCTAATGAAGGCACCTCTTCCCATTTCCCACAGTATAAAGGGAGGTTGACTCTTTCCATTCAGCCTGCATCAGGAGCTAATATTACCCCCATCCTGTTATATTTGAGCACAGCTTCCTATTTGTATTGTTTTCCCACTAGGCAGAAGCAAACAGGGGACAGTGTTGCATCTGCGTGGATGCGAAGGTGTCACAAATTCATAGGTACGCAGGCAAAGAGGGATGTAATGAGGTCTTCCTTCCAGATCAGCACTCCTCGGCACCGCAGAGAACAAGTGCAAAAGGCCTTCTGAGATGATCTCGGTAGAGAGGTTAAGGGTGCTATGAGCCGCAGACACCAAGCTCTCACCCTCCCAGGGAATTCAGAAGCATATTCCAGTGTTTTAGGTGTGATGTGAAATAACCATTGCAGCTGCAACCTTCCTGGGGCTCATTTCCCTTGGAAAGAACAGAACTCTTCAATCTATGGAAGTCTAAGAGGCTATTTGATCTCTCAAGGGCATCTCTCCTCCAGTCAGAACAGATTTGTTTCATATATGAGTGTTTTTCTTTGAATTAAATGAGCTTTTCTGTTATTAAACATGCAAGATTTTTTTCACGGACAAATAATGTGGTTTTTGTCTTCCTTCCCTTTAAACATAATTTCTGCAAATCTACTTTCAAGGTGCTGACTTTTATGGAGCATTTTGCCAGCATTCTTAGTGCTATGCAAATTAAAAAATAGCTTCTGAAAAAAAGGCATTCTTACTGAAGTGCAAGTTTACAGTAAAATCACATAAGTACAATTTTGTTTGTTTGTTTAAAATGTTGTGAGTAAAATATATAGGCAAATGTCTTTTACCAGTGGTACTGTCCAACCAACAGTTAAAAGCATCCCTGACCATGCTTGGCTAAACACCTTACCTATCACTATTCTTGGATAAGACTTGCCCTTTTGATTTCTTCACACATTTCCATTAAGAACTGCTACCCTTTCGCAAGTCTGCAGCCTTTCATGAGAAGGCTACGAGAACCCTCTCAATGCAGTAAGTCAGTGGCCTTAATCCACAGCAAGCATTCCTTTTGAGAATAATGATTTCACTTGGTATTTTAGCCAGATAATTAGTCCACCCTATCAGACCATTTTTTATCAGCCTTTTGGCCATTGACAATATTTTTTCATTTCCAACTTTGATACTCTTGATTCTTTCAATCCAAAACCTTCAGTGATTCAATTATAACTTTAGAAATATGAACTTCCAGTTCAAGAAATCAGGCAGAAGTCTCCTTTCCTGAAAAGACTCTGATCTATCACTGTTTTAATCCTGAGTGATGAGGTTTTGAATTCTTACTGAGGAAAAAACTTGGGAAAATAATTAGGTACTCAAGAACTGGAAAGAATATAGCCTTGGGAAAACACTGAAAACTGCCATCAGTGACAGAGGAGTTGCTTATTGTGCAGAGTAGCTTTCACAAGGTAAGTGACCCTGGGTAACTGCTCGTCCACCTTCTGTAAAAGCACATGAAGATAAGGATTACTCAGAGACTGCAGACATGGAGATCATCTGAAGTTCAATTTAATTTAAAAATCTTACAACTCGGTGAATGTCCCTCACGCAGAGAAATGAGTAGCATAATCTATACTAATCCTACCTCTCTTTGGCATCCTTTGGCTTTTCCTTTTCTTAAGATGTATCCTGTCATCGCATTCTCTGGGTATAACAGCTGATGGATGCATCTATATGATTTTAATAGGGTTTGAAAGAGAATGAACTCTGCTCTGGGCAAAATACAACTCTCTTATTGTAGCCCTGAAACCTCAGATTCCATGATAAGCATATACGTAGAAAAACAATTCTAATATTATTAATAATTATTATATTATGTTCTATTCCATTATACTAGAAGAAGAGTTCTTTTCATCCTTTCTCCTTTTCTGCCCTCTTTGATGAAATCTCTTAGACTGTGCATCCAAAATTCTCAGGGTGGTCTCATCTGTTCTCTTCTGTTCATTTAGTCATTAGAGACTTAAGTCTTCATATATCACTTACTTGGAAGATGCTGAAAACCCCAAACGTCAACAGGTCTGAAAATTTAAAAGATCTACTGAAGTACTTTACTTAACAATGTTTAAGTTAACAATGACATTTTCATTTTTCATTGCTGCCCTTAATACAACAATTTACCTTTAAGTTGCCCAGCCAGAGTGATGGAAGACAGGGATATTAAAAAAAGCAGTAAGAGGGTTTTCAGACTGGCTGTAGATTCAGTTGAAGCTGAAGATTTGCTTTCATACTTAATGACAGTAGGTGATCAGATTGCAGTATAATGCTATCAACACACTTATCCAAGCTGGTTTTGCTAGCTTTTAACAAAATTATGGTGGATATTTGAACACAATAATTAATCTAACAATACTGACATTATTTTGTGCAAAGTTATATTAAGAAGTGTTGTTTTCACAAGGTCTCAGATGGATGGAAAACAAAACCAGCTTTTGGATACACCTCTCTTCACCCTTAATTCTCAAGGTCCTGATGTCCTGAGGCTCTGAATGTGTTACAACACTAGCCTACCTCACCATAAACTAAAAATGTTCCAACCAGCTCCTTTAAAAACTAAAAGAAATAGAAAATTGCTATGACTCAGAATCCTTGCAACTTCCTATTCAGAATCAGCTACACACAAAAGCAGTGGCAAATGATCCTTTCAGATAATTTCTGATCCATTTGAAGAGGTAAGACTGGAGCTTTCCAAAAGATGACAGTTTTCCCGAGTTTCCCAAGCCAATGAACCTAAATATTCCAAGGTAAATTAGGAAAAACTGCAAAACCAGATTCCATTAGACTGTAATTCCAGTAGAATCAGATCTGTTCATAACAAGGGAGGTTCTCCAACCTTCCTTTATTTTTTTGTTAGTAGTGGGTTTGGTTTTTTTAATTTTTTAATTTTTTAATTTTTAATCAGAGGATGAAATCTACTCTTGCAGGTTTAAAATTCCCTGGAATAATCTGTACATTTTGATGAATGCCTGACTACTCTCAGTGCATCCATGACCTGTGTCATTCATAAAAGTTTGAAAGGTGTTTTATTGCTATCTTTATGTTGTAAAGCTGCCTGTAACCCTGGGGCTTCTTACAATGTATTGTTAAAGATTCTTTGCAACCACTAGACTGCTTACAACAGGTTCATTGGTTGTAAATACTGGCCCGGTTGTTATTGGTTGGACTTTTTTCATCTGATTGCTCATTATAAGTCCTAGACATTCAGAGAAGTGTTACCTGGACTTTTCTTAAATGGATTCCAGGTAGTTTAGTGTACATGATACTCGATAATATAGATTAATATTAAACAATATTTGGCAAAATTAACTTACTTTTCCAACTCTGTTCTGAGATACAACTGTGACAGCCTGCAGGCCTCCTATTTGCTCCTATTTATTATATTGTTGTTGTTGTTGTTGTTGTTATTTACTGGTGGTGGTGTTTTCATTTGATGGATTATCTTTTACCATGTATCACTTCTTTTAGCATCTCTCACTTTCTATGTAATGCTCAATATTCACACTGCTAACAAGTACAATTATATATTCTAGCCTCTCTATGCCCAGTGCCCTGGGAAATATTGATTGAGATTAATTTAATAAAAAGAATAAAAAAATAGCCGCTTGTCCAATGTGAAAATGAGCAAAATACAGACCAGAGGGTGGAAAACAACAAAATATTTAATTAAACCTTTTCAAGACTTTGGAAGCAATTTTCAACTCTTTCAAGTGTTTTTTTTATAGCTAAGGTGTTAGTTGCTGTTCCAAATAGAAGATAATTCTTTTTTTTTGTCTTTTATACATATGTAAAGCAAGAACTAGGATTGCTACGTCATGTAGCTAACAGCCTTTCAGACAGCTGAGCAAGACAGCTTCAAGTATATCTGTCTAATATAAACTGTGGCTCTCCAGCAGTCACTTCAGATTTTCTTTTCCAGACAAAGTAGCAGCAGCCACAAGTAAGTTTAGCTAAAAGGACTAGGTACAGAGAAGAGGCAGATTCCTGCTTGGAATAAGTTTCTAATAAAAGAGAGACTTTGTCTGGTGCTTGCACTTAATGAATGTCTCCTGCTCTTTTGTGCTGTAGCTTCTTACATCCTCTTTCTCACCTCAGCCCTATGTCCTAAAAATGCCACTGGTGTTTTCACTTCCAAAATCTAGTCCTGCCACAGCGCTTCTCAGTCAGCAGCAGTTTTGAAGATCACAATATGACTCAGAAACCAAAAAGAAAGGAAAAATACTCCAAGAGAAGGGGAACCCCATTTTTCCCCTTTTGTTGCTGAAATACATGAGAACTGAAATGCATGTGCTATTCTGCTCTAACACAAAAGCATCTTTGTCTCTGCTTCTGCAATACAGTTCTGTCACTTGGCAAAAACAATGCCACAAATTACTCCATGCTGATTTAATAAAGTGACCTGGCTTATAGCCCAGCAAAGCAGATGGCATTATAGATTATAGGCTAATGCCTTGAGGGAGGCCCAGTAAAGAAAGATCTTCAGAAAAGACCTCAAAAGAAGAAAAATGGCTGCACCCAGTGTCTGTAATGTCTTTCTTAGCTGACAGGATTGATAGAGTCATGACAGAAAATGATTACATGTCTCAAACAGCAAAATATTAAATGCCATTGTAAAACACCTTGCACACCAGGAGAATTTATTCCTCCAGGCATAAAGCCTGGAGTCTCTGAGCCATTTTGGAGACCAAGCGGCGTCCCCATGGAGGAGGCAGCATGCTGGTCGTGGGGTGCTGGTCACAGCAGGACAGCAGAGACACACTTCTGACTTCGCTGCAGGAGGCACTGATTTAAGCTGCACAAGGAAACCATCATGAGCATTTTAGTTTGTAGGATCTTTGGGTTTGCAGATTCTTTTCCCATCTGCACCAGGACTGAGGTGTTTCCACCATTTCATGGCTTGGTTCACTTGAGTTGGTAGCCTGCAGTTATGACCATGTTGATATTGCATATAGGAATCTCATTGTCTGTTACTCTCATGTACACCTTCTTAATCGGATGGCAGTATCTACCTTCTGCACTAATGTAAGAGAGTCAATACATGGAGGAAGAGTGCCAGGTGGCTCTCTGACACCACAGGCTGACAAACAACAAGAGGCTGGAGGGTCTGTAGCTACTCAAAGTGGGTCAGAACTTCGGTCCTGCATCTGATACAGAAATCGTGAAACACAAGCACTGAGCTGCTGTGACCTCTTAAGTGATTACAATCATAATCCATTGTGTACTTGTTTGTAACAGATCCATTTCTGTAAGCAGTTGAGTTTAATTGGGCCACAGCTGGTGTTGGCTAAGTACATGGAAAGCAGGGGGGTGAGGGGAATGGGTTTATTGACTCAACAGCTCTCTCTAAAGCAAGGTTTCACTGTGTGACGATATCTGCCTTATTTCTTTTAGCTCACAAACATTTACACAGGGCTGGTGGCCTTCAGAAAAGGAATTACAGTGTGGGACTCAATACATGCATCTCCATGGCAGTCTGGGAAAAGTCACCTCTTCCTACCACATGGATGGGTGTTTCCTGATCATCTCTGTGGCACTTTGGCACAAATCCTTGTACAGAGCCCTCCCCAGCAGGTCTATAGCTGCCTACTGGTCCTTCCCTAGTGACTAACCCTATTTCAGGCTGTGCCTGTGCCGCTGGTTAAAAACCAGACCACCTGCTTTTACAGTGGTGGCTGAAGAAGAAGGGATGGCATCTCTGGATTTTGTTATTAGCACCAGAACCATTCTCCTGTCTTCAGCATGTTCTGCCTCCAGACCTGGACAGGGAAGACTCCACACAGACATGCAATGTCCTCTGCAACATCCATCCATGAACTTGAGGAAAGAAAACACAGAGGGGCAGAGCCTGAATTTTTCAGAGCAGTTTATGCAAGGACTGGTAAACTGCTGATGACTTCAAAGATCTTTCAATTTTTTTATTTTATGCTCTTTGCCTGGTGCAGTTTGGTGTGGGAGGTTAACTGAGAGAGATACTGTCCCATCCAAAAGCTCAAAACCAGAGCCCGAGCAAAGGTAAGGACACAACAAGAGAGAAGTCAGGATGTAATTTTTAACTGCCTCTTCTCTTCTTTTCTTCTTGCCCTGGTAATGTGATTATTTTCTCCTATCAACAGAAGCTAATCTTTATCCTGGGCTCTTTCCTTCCCTCATCTCATACACCTGTTGCTCTCAAGGTTCACAACTGCACCACCAATGCCCAAGAGGAGGAGTTGGGGCATGCACATGATTGCACAGAAATCATCCATAAAGATATGTTCCCAGCCCTCCATTCATCTCCTTTGGTGAGGTAATTCTCAGCTGAACTCAAAGAAATGATGCAGTACTGCAGCAAACAAGCTGCTTTATGTCAGCTGTCTCACAGGGTGTGCATGAGGACATGAGGAGCGGGGAGAAATGCTAAGTAAGCAGAAAGAAAACCCAGCACAGAGCATGGCCCCATCCCACAATGCACTGTGATTAATTCCAGTCTTCACACCACTCTGTGAATTTGGTGTCATTTCGTATCTGTGATATATTTTGGCCACTCTTAGCCTGCAGATCAATCAGTCTGAGCATCTTCATCACCCTGTTGCACACTGAGCCTAGATTAGGACTTACAGATCACAATGAAGATCTCAGTTATACCTAGATATATGGCTCCCCTCTGCAGCAATTCACTTGATGGTGATTCCTTGCCTTTTGTGGCTGATCTTCTGAGAAAGGCTCTGCAGATAGTAATTTCAGACTTTCTGTAGCGGCAAATCCTTTGCCATGCTGATTTTCAGCTGTGGATCTTGTGGGCAGTGCCTGCAGCGATGGTGGCAGTGAAGGTGGCATACCTCTGTAGCTCAGAAATGACCCTACAGTGGATGTCAGCAAGCCAAAGGTGGGGGGAAAAACTGCTTACTAAGGCAGGCGATTGCCACAGCTTTATCTGATGATTCGTTTGTCAGACACTAAAAATTAATCTGCTGAGATAACAAAACCCTACAGCAAAGCTTTTACAGAGGTGATTGCTTACTTACACACGGATGCCATCAGGACTGCTCACATAGATGCCTGACAGCCTTTGGTGTGCCTCTTAACAGTAGCTGATAGAATATCGGGTTAAAATCCATATATTTCTTCTTGCTCCCTAGTAAAGCTGGATGGTGGATATAAAACCAGCCAGTGCACAAAGTCCCTCTGAACTGCTCCTTCCCTTTCCCTCTGCTCACAGCCCTCCTATAAGCTTTCTGTGAAAATCTTAACTAAACAAGATTAATCACTTCCCTGTAAAGACATTCCCTTTCAAAACCACCAGTGAGTGATCCTTGCTTCACTTTGGCGTGCCTTCCCCTCTCTGCCTTGTTCGTAACATTGAGTTAGTGTTTCACTGAACAGCTATAGACCTGCTTCCCCTCAGAAGTCAGCTCTTGCACCCCCACTAAGGCTCCCCAGTACCTATGAGCTAACAGAAAAAACTTTCATTAACTGGGGCCTGCAGGTTCTTTATCCTGTACCTTCTCCACAGCAGTGTGTCATCTCATTTTGGAAGTGTAAGGGGTACGCAGAATCCCAGATTTGGCCACATGAGATGAAGAGCAGGACAAAAAACCTCTCACTTAGGCCAGGCCTGGCACCACACTTCTCTGCTCTTTTTCAAATGCAGTCATTTCAATCCCTCAATTTCTCTGGCTTCTGCAGCATAAAAGCCCTTTAGGGAAAGTGCTGAAAATGGAAAGAGGAAAAAGCAAGGGCACCAGTAACAGCCTTCATCTGAAGGATGTTTGTAAGGACCAGGACTGATTCACGGCACCCAGCATCCTGCAAGCACCAGCAGCATGTGGATATCTGACACCTTTGTGTACCCTTTGAATTCTCAGATGACTCATCTGATGAGATACAAAAGGTTATATATCCATTTTCAAGGTAGAGAAGCTGGGGCGCAAGGAGCTTATCCTTGCTTTAATTCCCTGACTGAGCAGCACAAGCAGAACGAGCACTGGGAGAAGAGGACTCCCCACCTCCTGCGCAGGCACCAGGAATTTGGGGCTGATGAACCATCCAGCTTTGTGAAACATAGTTATGTCATCAAAGGAATAATCCCCCTCAGGGTCACGTTAGGAACTGTTTGAAGATGTACAAAGGTGGAAAGAGGAGAATGTCTGAGTCTGACCCAGGAGAGGCAGGGGAGCTGCTGGCCAAACTGAGGTCCCCAGTGAATTCCCTGAATGCAGGGCAGCAAACCGAGGCTGGGCTTTGTGAACAGCCAGCCCAGAAGTCAGTTGTGTGAGAGCCTCAGAATGAACTGTCATCATCTAGTTAGCTCTATTTTAGGCAAGAGAGCAAGGAAAATAATCTGAACTATTCATAGTTTCAGCTAGCATCTCATGCGGCTACCATTTAAAATAAAAACCTTTTTTTCTTTTGCCAGTGAAAGTCTGTTATAGTACTAAGATGCTGTGGAAAATGGAGACAATTTTGAATCTACAACAGGCATAAATGCTCTGATTTCCACTATTAGGAATGTCATTACAAGCATTTCATCTGCTGTTAAGAATGTGTGATACATCACTGCATAAACACTGAGGAAATAAACATAGTTCAAGGACTTACGCTGGGAGTAGTTCAATTATTAAAACGTGGTAGTGCTATTATGCCACAAACAACCATTGATGTGTCTAAAGGAGACATCTTACTGGCATGATCTGTATGCAAGACTTCTGAAATAAATCTTATTTGGAGCATGTCATAATAGCAGTGGTTTGTAATACAAGGTAGCTCTGTGTGTGTGTGTGTGTGTACTCTCATTTCCTTAAGTGTCACCATTGTACATAAGGATAAAATTTGTTAACACTTATGAATATTTATAAGCAAATTTTCAATGAATATTTCACAAAGGAAGAGTTGCTTATATTCTTATTAATTAAGAAAAGGAATAATGTTGCCCTCTGAATGTTTTTTTGACATGCTGATACAGGGGAAAGTCAATGCAGTGGGTCTAATTTTGCCCTTGCATGCAAAGCCAGTGGGTGGAAAAAGTTAGTCCCATTGGGCCAAACAATTATTTAAATGATGTCATATCACATCCAATACAAGTGAGTCAGATAATAGGCCAAACTCAAATCTCACTGAAGGCAGTGGGAGCAAGGGGAAAGTACTGAGACTTATATTAGTATTGCATTCAGTGGGTGTAGCTAGGGAGGCGGGAGAAGAGAATTTACTCCCACTGTGTCTTTCACCTTAATTTATACCTTCCTGGTACTTTCTTTTTCATGTGCTTCAGGAGGTCATTTTATAGAATATCTAAAAAAAATTCTTAGTTCTCTTGTAATTAAATTACACAGTGGCTGCAGATGCTGCTCTCTCTTTTACCGATGAAAATAAGTAGATTTTACAAAATTTAATGATTTTGCATGGCTTAAAAATGTACAACAGATGAAAAGTAATCTTGATATTTTGAAGAAAATTCAAGCAATTATTCTCTCAACATGAAGTCAAAGTGTAGGAATTATGTTGTTTCTCATTTTGCTTTAGCTTAGGCCAGGTTCCCCGTAAGGTTCCGCACACAGTCTCACACTCGCAGGAGGCAATGCGTTGGAGGGCTCAGCAGGCCAGGTGCTGGAGAAAAGTGGACCCTTCCTTCAGTGGTGGTGCTGGTTTTAGCCAGTTTAACCTAATCGAGAAAATCCCTGGGTAAATTATTTCCAGTAATTTATGAATAATAGAAACGGAAGCAGTAATCATAGCTCTCTAGGTCCTCTTAGTCTTTCCTCATAGATTTGAAAGTATTAATAAAGAAGTTTCTATCTGTTTTTTCTATAGCTCCAGTGCGTTCTGGAGTCCTCAGAGTCCTCTTGAATATTTTAGACAGTTCAATAACAATGGGTAACACACCATGCCATTTTAATTAAGCTTGATATGCACCGACCTTGAAATTGGATCAGAATGTCTATTTACTGACCGTGTTGTAGCTAAATTCAACAATTGATTTTCACTAGTTAGACTGGAAATGCCAGTGAGCAACTCCATGTAATTTCAGTTGGTCACTAGAGAGAGATAGTGGGGCCCTTCAGAGAGCAATAAACGCACTTATCTTAAGTGGGAAAAGATTTTTAAATATTTCTATTTAACTAGCATGGGGTGGGAAAACTTTGGTATCTTGATGTTGCATGCAGAGAATGTCAATTAAAAAATCTATTTTTAGTGCCTGTCATTTGGACATTCAAATCATTTCACTAGTATTGAGTTTCTCGGTGGTACTGTGACACTCACAAAAGTGTTATCTCCAATTTACTACTGGGAAAATTGAGGCACCAAGTAATTGAATAACTTGTCAAGATCAAATGGAAAGACTATCATGTTGCAGAATATTGAAGGGCTTTTAGTTTTTCTCTTTAACACGATGTCAGACCTCAGATTTTATGACCGAATATTCCTCTCTGGCATTGTAAATGCAGGTTAAGGCCACTGGTATCTATGAGAGTCATCAATTTAAATCTTGGACAAACGAGATCACAGTCAGACTTTAATCTCTTGGTTCTTTTATATAATACAGGGTATATTTCTGCAGTCTGCTATCTTTTTCTTCGTCTTAGCTGGGATATTATAAAACACAGCAAATGCTATTCCCTTTTCAAATGGACATTAGTTGTTTTGACTGAGTGATTTTATCTTACTCCTGTTATACATTGTGCTACACTGTTTCCAGGAAGAACAGAAGGTAGAAAGCAGTGATTCTTCCTTGTTTCAATCACATTTCACAGTAAAAACTACCAGGAATAGAAATTCATAAACACCTTATTTTTCTCCCAGTTAAGCTCTTCTTGCAGTAGTTGTTGCACTGTTGTCAGTGGAGCTGCTTTTGATATACAGCAGTCTGAGCAGCAAGGAGACCCAGTGTGTACATAAAAAGGCTATTTATTCAAAATTTGCTCATGGAGTCTTTCTCATATTCCTCTTCAGCTTTCATCTGGGTCTTCACCTTTGTTGTAAGTAGTAGCATTATAGTTTTATGGTATACATGTAAGTGCTTCAGTTCAGGAAATGGAGCAATCTGGGGTTGCTATAAATCAGATAGAAGGTTCATGGGCAGATCTCTATGGGACACAATATTATATTGAGTGCAACAAATAAGGAGAGAGCTGCCCTGCTATCACAGAACTGTGTATGAAGGTTGAAATGTATTGTACAAAAAAATTGTGTACACAAACAAACCTGGGTTTGGTATTTGCAACAAATTTCACTTGTGCAGTCGGCTTTTTTAAGAAGAAAAACCTTTTATTTCTTTGTCCTGATTGTTCTTCTTCATTGGAAACACTTGAAGCCAATCCACAAGCTGCTTAACTGGCGTTTCATCTCCCAAAAGGTGGTTTTCCCACGTGGAGGACCTCATCTTTTAGTGGATCTGCATGATGAGTATTGCATCCGCCTATGAAGAAGACAAGGACTCCAAATGAACGAATGAGTCATCTCCCCTCATGATGAAACACACAGAGGAGAACTCACTCATGCTGGACTAAAGTGGAATCAATGTAGTCAACTCAGTAGGAAGTGATCTTGGCATGTGATATTTTAAGCTTCTGTCCTGAGCTGTTAGAATCAGATCCTAATATATGAAAAACATGAAAAATCCAAGACCATAGAATCAAGGGGTAAAACTTTTCTTGAAATGTGGCCTTGTCCACTGAGGAAAAGATTAAACTCAGTTACCTTCTGAAGGACAATTTGGACCCAAAAGAGCATGTACTGCAGACTCAGGCTTCCTGAGAAGATGAACATTGGAAGAAAGCTAATCAATCTTCTTGTCCAAACCCAGTCCAAAGCAATTACCCAAAAATCACTGAGATCATCAATACAGTAGGAATTCAGCTGTTGAAGTTTTCATAAGTGACATTGCCTTACAGCTGGTGTAAGTTCAGTTTGAGGCCCAGTCTCCTTTGCTAGCATCAGGGGTCAGAGACTTTGATTTGACAGCGTGTTATTCTTTCACTGTTTACTGATCTGTGATTTCTTTTATATTCACTATTTCTCACAATCTCTCTGGTATCCTCCAAGAGGTGAAGGCCTTAATGATTCATCATCATCTAGAGAGAGACACTAGACAGAAACAATAAAATTGCCCTTATCTCTGAATGGCTTGGTTCACTTTCTCCATAAAGTTTCCATTCCAGGTCAGGGTTTAAACTGCCAAATCTCTATAGTTTTTGAAATATTGGTATAAGAGTATGGCAATTTTTATGAAGAATGGTCAATGAGAAAGATAATTAGGTTCTAGGGGAAAGAAATGTTTTCATGAATAAAGGTCAAGCTATGCAATTAGTTTTATATAAAATAAAACTTCCCCCAGGAGGTTTACTAAGAAAAATTTCAAAACTTGTTTCAAAACGGCAATTTTTTTCATTTATAAAATTAGCTCCACCATGGTCCTCTTCATGGGCTGCAGGGAAATATCTGCTTTACCATGATCTCTCCCATGGACTGCAGATAAATAGCTGCTCCACCATGGTCCTTTCTGTGGGCTGCAGGGGAATATCTGCTCCAGCCTATGGAGTACCCCACCCCACTCCTTGTCTGGCCTTGGTGTCTGCAGGGCTGTTTCTCACAGGTTTTTCATCACTTCTCACTGCTGTGCAGCATTTTCCCTTTCTTAAATACATTTCCACACAGGTGCCACCAGCTTGGCTGATGGGCTCAGCTGTGCCTTGCAGTGGTGTTGTTGCAGGGATGTCTGGGACCAGCTGTGTCCATCACAGACCTGCCCCTGGTCCCTTCTCACAGAGGCCCCTCCGCAGCACCCTGCTGCCCACACCTTGCCACAGACACCCAATATAGTGGTTTAGGGTCCTGACTCTACTTTTTACCTGTTCTGTACCCCTCAAGATTGAGAATTGTACCAGGGGGTGATCACTGCAGCCCAGGCTACCTCCAGTCTTGACCTGTCCGATAAGTCCTTCCGCATCAGTGAGCAACAAGTCCAGCAGTGCCTCTCCTCTGGTTGGGCTCTCCATCACCTGTACTAGGAAGTTGTCCTCAACACACTCGAGTAGTTTCCTGGACCGCTTGCAGTTCACTGTGCCACTTTTCGAGTTGGTTGAAGTCCCCTATCAGGATCAGGGCCTGTGAGCATGATGCTTCTTGCAGCTGAAGAACTCTTCATTAACCTCCCCTCCTTGATCAGGTGGCCTGTAGTAGACACCAGCTACAAAGTTTCCTTTGTTGGCTTGGTCCCTAATTTTCACCCATAAGCTCTTGACCTGCACATTGCTGCTATTCAAAGATAGCTCTGTGCAATCAATCCCATTTTTGGCATAGACAGCAACTTCCTCACTTCTCCTTCCTTGCCTGTCCCTTCTGAATAGTTTGTAGCCATCAATCACAGCACTCCAGTCATGCAATTCATCCCACCAAGTTTCTGTGATAGCAATCAGGTCATAGTTTTCCATCTGGGCAGTGGCTACCAGCTCCTGTTTGTTTTCCATGCTGTGTGCATTGGTATAGAGGCACTTCATCTGGCCTATTGGCCACATCACCTTTTCAGAGGAGTTCACTCTAATTCGCTTGAGACAATTCACAGGTGTTTCCCTGTTGCTTCCTAATGCCTCAGCAGCCCCTGGCTCTTCTTTAGTTCTTAGAACTCCATCCCCTTCCCCCCCCTAAATCTAGTTTAAAGCTTTGTTTATAAGTTCAACCAGCTTGTTGCCCAGGGCACTCTTGCCCAACTTGGTCAGTTGAGACCTATCAGCCATTAACAGGTCCAGTTTCTCAAAGGTGATGCCCAAGATCATAGAAGCCAAGACATTGAGCATGGCACCAGCTATGCAGCTGGTCATTCACATGTTCAATTCATCTCCTTTTTCTCAAACTCCCTTCTCCAACTGGGAGGATAGAGGAGAACAGCTGTGCTCCCGATCCTTTAACATTGTTCTGAGGGACATAAGGTCTCTTTTGATATTTCTGAGTCACCTCATTGTCGTGGTTTAGCCCCAGCCAGCAACTAAGCACCACGCAGCCGCTCGCCCACTCCCCCTGCCCTGATGGGATGGGGGAGAGAATTGGAGGAGTAAGAGTGAGAAACACTCCTGGGTTGAGATAAGAACAGTTTAATAATTGAAATAAAGTAAAATAGTAATGTTAATAGTAACAGTATAATAATGATAATAGTAATAATAATATACAAAGCAAGTGATGCACAATGCAATTGCTCACCACCCTCCAACCGATACCTAGACAGTTCCCGAGCAGCAATTGCTGCTCCCTGGCCAATCCCCCCCAGTTTATATACTGATCATGACGTCATGTGGTATGGAATAGCACTTTGGTCAGTTTGGATCAACTATTCTGGCTGTGCCCCCTCCCAGTTTCTTGTGCACCTGGCAGAGCATGGGAAGCTGAAAAGTCCTTGACTAGCATAAGCAGTACTCAGCAACAACTAAAAACATCAACGTATTATCAACATTCTTCTCCTACTAAATCCAAACCACAGCACTATGCCTGCTACTAGGAAGAAAATTAACTCTATCCCAGCCGAAACCAGGACACTCATTGCAGTGTCATTTAACCCTACTTGGAGCAGTACGAACAGGCGGTAGTCTGCAGGTTTTACCAGGCTCAGCAGCCTCTAACTGACATCACAGATGACAGTTCCCGGCAGGCAGCAAACTTCTCTAGAGATACTGTCTGGACGGCAAATGGGCCTCTCAGCAAGGAGTCTCCAATTACTAACTCCCTGTGTACTTTTCTGGTTGCATCTGTTCTAATGCAGATGGGTAGTGGGACCAACTTTGCACAGTTGGCTTTTCCAGGATCTTGCCTGTTACTCATGCTCTCTTCATTCTCCAGCCCCAGGGTATCATATCTGTTACGTAGAGGCACTTCAGAGGGAAAGGGAAGATTCCTTTTCCTGCCCCAAACAGAGACAAGAGTCCAGTCTCCTTTGCCTTTTGAGTCAGTTGAGCTCACGGTTGGAAGCAAGTTTGCCTTTCCTTTGCAAAGTCTGAAGGCAGGACGGTTGATCAGCTTGTGTCAGTGCACAATACCACGCATCAATCTCCCAGATACTGCACTGCCTGTTAAGCCCTCTTGTAGCATGGCTACTTGCTTGAAGAGTTCATCCAGCTGGGCACAGTTACAGCCGTGACATCCACCTCTGCCTTCAGACCCTAAGGGGACTTCCAGGTTCTGGAGTTCCATGCAGCTTTGGGTCTGAGCAGCTCTTCCAGTTCTTGGGAGGTCTGTCTGTGTGTAAGTGTGCACACAGGGAGGTTTTATCACTTCCATCTGGGTTTCAGTCACAGCTGTGCAGTTGCGGCAGGTGGACATCATTTTGTTTCAGCGGCAGGCTGCCTCCATTTGGCTCCCAGAAGAAAATATCCCACTTTCTGGGCTAGTGCACTTTGACAAGCATGCTCCTGGCCCCTCCCAAGCCTCATCAGCTGCTCTGAGGCAACTGCCGGCTCCTGGCAGCTCTCAGCATCGCTGGCTTTTCCCTAGTTCACCAAACCCCCCTGTACACCGCGATCCTCTGTTCTGCCACAGAACGTGCCAGCATGGAGCTGCTCACCTGAGTGAGTGACTGCTGGTGGCCATTAGGCTGCCTTTAAATCTCCTGCCATTGCTCCTGGCCCTGCCCAGGCCTCCTCAGCCGCTCCCTCTCTGGCAATACGAGGGTATTACCAGCTCCCTAGCCCTCTCAGTCCCACAGCATTAGTGTTCCTGGCCTTTCCCACTTTCTCCCAACAGTTCATCTTTCTGATTAAGAGCCTAATTGAAGAAGGTGGAAGCCCTAAAGAAAAAAAAAAAAAAACAGCTGTTAGTGAAAAAATTAGTTCTACGATTGATCCTAGGTGTATGCTTAAGTGCATACAATAGTTCTGGCTATTAAACTGTCACAGCTGCTGAGTAATTAATGACATCTTTGTATCAGCAGCTATAAAACACCCTGTAGATTTCTGCATTTTAATCCTATTTGGTCCCATGGAGTGCATTACTGACTGTCTTAAGCCGCGCGACCCTCCTGGAAAATAAACTGTTGCTATGATAATACCTGGGCATGACCATCCTGTCTTTTTTAGCTAAAAGTGACAAGAGACAAAGACCACACTCTTGTATCCACTGTTTAGACAGATTAATATTTTGAGTAGTTTTTCATCTTTCACCTTCCCACGGTAGATCACTTGCTTCTTTCACTTGTATTCTTCGGGGCAAGGAACTCTACCTCTCCTCTGTGTTCTTGCTGGCCCAGGGAGGATATGCCCACTTAGGGATACCAATTGTGGTGTCCTTTTGGGATGATGTCTGGGCTTTCCAGGGTCCTCAGCAGTTGGTCTAGCTTCATAACAGGCTGTAGCTTGCTTACACAGCAGGGAGGAACATCAGAGAGATGTCAGGAAAGCAGAACTCACCTCCCAGCCACTTATTCTTTGACCATACCTGATGAGCCTTTTTTCATGGTAGTAGTGCTAAGGATCTAAAAGAAGAAAAAAAAGTAATCGGGTGGTGAAACCTTGCCATTAATTAGTGCATCCTTTTATAGCTGAGGATCCTAGGCTTTGCTGCAGGGTTAAAAACACATATGCAGCTCCATTTCACCTATAAAGCTTTCCCTCTGTGTATCTGTTCAGCATCTCAATGAGAGATTCTAGCTTTGAGGACTATCAATAAATGCCAGCAATGAAGAAACAGAAAGAGAAGCTTTAAGATCAGGACAACAATGCCTTAAAACCAAATACAGTCTGATTCCATGAGGTTTGAATGAGATTTCATTTTTCCTCTTGAAGAAGTGTTTTCTCTTCTTTTGCCTCCCCAGCATGTTTCCTGCAGCTGTGTGTTTACAGTTGCTGACATGATGCTGCAGTTATGTCAGAACCAGGACAATTGCATAATCTATCAAACTGAATGTAAACTGACTCTCAGTGACAGCTGTCCAGTAATAATAAGGTTTCCCTCAGAAGCCAGGAGAATAATCCAACCTTTATTACCAATGGCAAAAAGGGAAAGCATGGCTCAGCTCTGCAAGTCTGGGTCACCAAACTAGGAGGAAAAATTTCACGCATTTCCCCAAAATAAAAATTCCCTGCTAATACAAGTGCGGAGACGGCAGTCCTGGTGATCTGTTCACACTGGGTTTTTTTCACTTATAAAATAACTTTAACGCTCAGTAGAGATTGACCTGTGTGAACTATGTTAAAAATTTCTGAAGTGAAGTGGAATCCAGACTGAAAAACAATTGTTCTTTTAAGCAGGACCTTCAGTGCACTTTATTGACTTTTAAATCCCACAGCCTTATGACTTCCAAGATCCTCCAGCATGTATTTGTGTTAGAGTGATACATTTAAAAAGAAAGGCTATGTTAAAACTAGTGCTATCTCTGTGCACCTCAGTTTTAGGAAAATAGGAGATTATACAGACACAGTTCAATCCAGTGGATTTAGAAAGAACATTGGCCTGATTTGAAAAACACTGAATACTTAGCTGCTCCCACTGCAGCTTCACCTAATCATTTGGTTGTGGAGCTAAAACTGGGGGTCACTGCTAGAGCCTTAGCATTCCTTAGAAAATGGGTAGATTATTTAACTGCTGCAGTTATAAAGCTGTGGCACCTGGTTTCGTAAATCTTGACCCAAATTTGCACATACAAGCAGTATTTGGCATACAAGCACGCTCAGGTTTCAGTGGCTTAGCAAATCACTGCACGTGGGCTCAGTCATAGGAGTCATTTATGTGCAAGCTATTAACCCACAGCTACAGCAGTCTGATCTAAGTTTATCCATCTTTTATTGCTGAACTGAGTCAAACTGCCTCCCATTCGCCACGGGCTTTGAGCATGCAGATAACTCTGGGGTCAGCAGGCGGGTGATAATTCATTAGACAGCTCTACCCTGACAGGGTATGCAAGCCCGTAGATGTCTTACTGTGTCTCCACTGCAGCTGGGGTGAGGAACACTGCTCTCACACAGGTATCCTGGGATGGTTTCTCCGTGCAGGCTGCTCTCGGTGCATTGACCCCATTGGGCAGTGCAGGTGATTGCTCTCACGTTGAGGTGCATTTGCACGATGAAATCTGTAATCATTAGAGACCACAAGCCTTCTATTGTGCACAATAATTTTAGTCAAGACTTTTGCGCTGAAATGAATTGTTTGAGCTTTTCATGTTGCCTTGTGTTCCCTTGCCACTGGCAAGATGAAATTCCCTGTTTGGCAATCATGCGCGTGCATCACCCCTGTCCCTGCGATGGAGACTTGAGCCAGGAGTACTGAGCCCCCCAAGCAGTGGCTTTGCAAGTCAGCATGCCTCTGCACTGAGCCCAATACTGGCCTCAAGCTGCCCTCAGACTAACTCAGACCTTAAAGAGTTAGGCACCTTTTTTAGCACAGTAGCCATGACCAGGGCTTCACACTGCTCAGCATTGGCCGTTCACACCAGGAACTGTTCAGAGGAATATTCGGCATAGCCAGATGAGGCAGAAGAATAGGGGAAAAAAACAACACCCAACAGTGGCAGAGAAAGGTGACATGACTTGCCCAAGATCAAGTGGCAGATCAATAGCAAAGCTCAAAACACAGCTCACATTTTCTGTTAATTCACAGCACAAGTACTCAATCTCTTGATTTCTTCATGTACCTGTGTTCACAAGACAGACTGTAATCTTTAGCAAAATAAGCATACAGGTGGTTAATTAAAAAGCTGATTCCTTTCACCTTACATTTTAGCATTTCTGTACTCTATCATCTTTATTATTGGGAGATTAATTTAAAAGATTAAGTAAAGATTCTGAAGAAAAAAGCACAATATTTGAACAAGATCAGAAGATAATTTTAGAAGACTGTCTGTTTACTCAACTTTTCATCTGACCTTCCATGTTTCTAATGATCTTTAGAAACACAGTCTTCTTTTTATATGTCTGCATTAAAGCCAGAGATGTTCCTTGAATCCAGCACAATGCAGGTATTTAATAGCAGACTGCAGATAAACCTGTTCTCCAGACCTGCCTTGCTATTTATTAAAATGTTAGCTCAGTTATAATATCATGCAAAATTTGAAATTAAATCATTACAACTGTGTGATCACCCTAATTAGGAAAACCATCCTCAGCGCTGTTACTTGAAGACTACCAGTACTCGAAACATTTTTAATTAAAGTGGACCATAAAAATTTCAAGGTATGAAGTTCTTAGTGGAACTGAGAAATACACATACCTACATGCATTGCATACACCAACATCTGAGGGTTTTTTGGAAGATCCTTAATTTTTAGGTCAGCTTCCCTAAACACATTGCAGTTGGTACATCTGTTTGCCATCTTAGTTCAACTCTTGTCTAGTCAGATTTGCAAACAGTGGTCACTCATCTGTTTGAAGCCCCTTTGCAGTCTGGACTTCTCTGTCACCCTTTATATCAGATATGATCATGCCACCTACTATTTCCCCTCTACTGCTGTCATGAGAGCCCATCTCACCCCTCTGCACTCATGCATCCAATGCATCTGTTTCTTTCATTCCTACGTCTCGCGCTGTCCAGCGCTCTGCCACCTCCAGACTTCACTCTGTGCACTTTGCTTTGCAGCGAAGCACAAATCAAAGCATTCCTATCATTAAGATTTGCACTGGTCCTCCCTCCAGTGCCTGTTTTGGGGCATTTATGTATAGTACCATATGTGAATATTGGCACTGGTCCTTGCCAATAATATGTGTCTGCCATCTATTGACATGTCTATATGTGCAGATGCAGGCAGACCCAGCTCCTCCATGATCATTTGGATTTGTCCAGGTGCAAATCATCTCTAGGGCTGCAGCTGTACACCACTGCTAGTGAAGTTGTGTCCCCAGACAAGCTGATAGGGAGGGTGACAGGCAGGCAACTCGGCTTCCCAGATCACCAGATTCCTGCTGCCTTCAAAAGCTTGATCCACTGCCACTACTTGCTGGCAATGAAATTTCAGAAAACATATTCAAATATTTACTCTTCTGTTTTTAAAATGCATTTGGAAATAATAAACTGCATCTTATGTGTATGTATAATATATATATTTGAATTGCATTTTACATACATATATATGTGTGTGTGTAAGCATGCATGTATAAAGGCTTACTTTCCTAACTTGACTCAGGCACAATCAGTGCTAGTCTCCCAATATGCCCTGCTGGGATGGCTTTTTAAGCTTATCTGAGTCAGAATGTATTTGCTTGTGCATAGCACTGGGTTAATGATTGTGTGTGACATCTCAACCAGAAGTCTTTTGCATCTAACAACTTGGAGCATGAACGAAAGACCCCAGGTCTCCCTGTACCTACCTGATAGGCTTGCTCTACGTTGAGGTCAACATCTTGTTTTGCAATCTCTTCTTCCTATAATTTTACCCTCAAAGCTTTTAGCACTAGCACCCTCTTGAAAAGTGATTCTGTTAAATGAGAATTTGTCAGTAAAGAGGGTCTATTTTCAGGATTTTCATTTTGACATTAATGTAATGCCAGTTTTAGTTAACTGAAATACCAGAGGTCCATGTTTCTCTACTGCAGAGCACCTCACTGGTTAGCTATTAGTGTCGCAGTATATGCCATGATTGACTGGAGAAATCCGTCAGGGAAAAAAAAAATCCCAGAGCCTAATGCAAACAGGCTAAGTGCTTGTGTTGCTTGTAGGGGGTAAGGAATCACCTGTCACTGAATCTGAAGTCTCAACACCCAGTGCAGATGACACTTCCACCCCCATATCTGCAATTTCTCTCATCTGAAGATAGGATGTGGTTGTCTTGATTGAAATTGCAATGTTTTTATTTACATATGCACATACACACAGAAATAAGCAACATCTTGTGAAATTAAGGTTTGTCACTGCTGCTGTGACCATCTCTTGAGATAAATTTGCCTGTCCTTGCTCCGCTGGGATCAGCTTTCCCACCCACCATGTTCTGGAGCTGCATCTCCCTTCCTCCCCCTAACTCTTCTGCACAATACGCGCTCTCACTTAGCATCTTCTCAACGTGCTTCTTCCCTAGAGTCTCCATGCACTGTGAATATCACATAGTATCGTTTTTTCCCCCCCGTGCTGCTCCTCAAGCTACTCTCAGTTTCTGTGCAGCAGTAGGCCTGTTTTTAATACATATTTGGTTTGCATATCTTCTCTGGACCTGTTTTCACTAGCTTCCAATATGAGACTTAGCCTCATGCCCCACTGTATGCAATCCCCAGAGCAAAGCTTAGCTGGCTTCATTGGAGCCCAGAAGATTGCCAACAGCACAGGCTCAGTGTGTGGTATAACAAACAGATGGTTCCTTTCCAGCCTGGAGTCAGAAGACATCATGAGGATGCATTACTCCCATGTCTGAAAACCTGCTGACTTCTCCATGGCAAAGACAGGAGGACCAACAGTGCACTGCTCTTGCCCGCTCTCCCCCTGTACAGACAAAGCAGGGCTTTTGCAGGGGGGGAGGATAGAGGGAAGTAAGGACAAACAGGTGCTTTCCTAGGTTCACGGCACACTTGCAAGCTTTTAGCTACTTTTAGCTGGTTATTAATTGCAATCAGTATTCAGTAAGTTTTTGTCCTGTTTCCTCTGCTGATACACAGTATGATCTTGGAAACCATTTTAGGCAAGATCCAGTAAATAAATGTAGGTGTTTTGCTGCTTAAATGTTAGGCACCCTAGGGGTAATAGGCACATAAGGTCCATACATGGTGTATGTATGGTTCAAAAACAAGCAGCCAGCATCAGCCTAGGGCTGTCAACAGGGAAATTCAAGGAACAGGGATTGATCTGAGATAATCTTTCTTTCACAGGGCTGGCAGGGGTGGCTGACTAAAAAGCAGTCACTGGAGAATGGAAAGGTGAAAGTAATCCTGCCTTACACAATACCCAGTGGCTAGAAGCATCACCAAAGGAGGGGGGTGGTGCACTCAGTCCCTCCTCCACTGTCAGGAATTCCTCCTCACTGCAGATTAATACAAAATTTAGGACTTCTTTTCTCAGGGAACTGCCCTGGCCACCAGGCAGAGCACAGCTGTGAATCTTAAACTCTTCACACATGCAGTGCAACTTCTCAGCATGGGTGAAAACAGACTTTCCTCTTCCTCTGCCTGCTCTCACACACACCCTCTCCAGAATAACCCAGAGCCTGGAAACTGGGCGCTGGATTCAATCCCTTTGGGCAAAAGGAGGGCTGACCCTGCATCATTCCCTTGTGTCAGTATGATGAGGTGCTGTCACCATCACCTCCTCCTTCCAACAACCATATTTCAAAAGAAGCTGACAAGACAGATATTAAGCATCCCTGGGAAGCCCAGACATCCTCCCTTTGGAGACTGGGACAACGAAGTGCCCTGTTGGTCATTCTTAAGTGGAGATACATACAAGCTACTCAGTCCTGTCAAACCTGGGCCACTCTAGGCTGGTACACAGGCATTATTTATTACAAGCATTTTATTATTATTATTATAATTATAAGCATCTAGGAAACTTTATGGCAATAAATAACTAAAATGTGGCACCTACAATATTCTGGTGCCTCAGAGTAAAAAGCAGCTGAGAAGATTTTGGTTGTCTAAGATGCATCTAGTTCAAATGTCTCTGTCCTCTGCTTTTCTGTGCCATGTGTCTCGCTTATCCAGATGGAAAGCTCTCCAGAGCATTATCCCTTACCCTGTGCTTGTCCAATGATTAATGGTTTTCAGTCAGCAGTCTGTTTTAGAAAGTCTGAAAAAGGGGACACTAAAACCAAAGTTTCTGTCTGCTCTTAAATTTGCTCTGTCAGCATCTACAGATCTGAAAACTTTGAAAACTATCAACCCAATTTTTGGACCATTAGGCACTTTCAAAACAAAGCAATTACATCTTCACCAGAAAAGTATTTTGGAGATGCCCACACTTAAAATGATTTCACTTGCCTTGGCCCAGTGCTAGGCTGGATGAAACTACTCTACAGGGGTGGAATTTTTAGAAAAAAAAAAAAAAAAAAGCTTTGAAACATATTTCAAACAGTTTTATACAGTGTACTACCAGTTTCTCACACAAGGGAGAAATCAGTATATTCATCAGGAACTGCATTTCACAAGTGGGAGACATAGCTCTCCATGTTTTAATCTTTTCATTTGAAACAGGAGATCTATTCAAACTAGGATGTCATTCTTTGTCACATAAAAAAATCCCAATCTGTAAATTACAGGCTCCCTGGGAGCCAAAAAGGAATTTAGAACAAATATATCTACCAGTAGGAAAGTCAGAATTGCTAAAAGATAATCTTGTTTTCCCAAATAGGCATACATTAGACCACAAAAGGGAGAGTTCAAAGAAATTGCATTTAATTATGTCTTGCATTGAAATAATCCACTTTATCTTGAAGAAGGTGACCTGTTTAGAGTTTGCACATCATCTTCAATATTCCTCCCATGCTCAACTGAATCTAATGAATGTGTCATTTGTTTGAACAGCGCAGCACAGATTTTGTTCATAGCTTCTTGACATACTATCTGGGTAAAATGGGACAAATCAGCATTTGCATGTCATTCTTGCATGTTGTTATTAAGAGAGAGGTAACATGGGGATGAAGGGAAAAGGGGAAAGGAGAGAACATATGAAGATTAACACTGGGAACCAGTGATTTATTTTAAAGGAGGTAAGACTATGAGTCCAAGTACAGAGAATTTCCTAGGCAAAACAATTTCTAGCTGTAATATGTGCAAATGTAATCATCATTTATGAAAACTGAGCAATAGAATGGGACAGAGAACTTGACACTTTCACAGTCCCTGTCCTACCCATTTACTGAATGTCTTTATTCTCAGCAGATTTCTAAGAAAATCACCCTCTCTGTGGCACAGCTATGAGCTAACTGTCCAAACGTGAACAGCTCAAAATGCCTAGCAACAATTGTTGTGGAGCCTTCAGATGTTTAAATCAAAGTCCAGTCAAACCTCATTAAGAAAAATATTATCCCAAAAGAGTGAATTGAAACGAGCCAAGTTGCAGTGAGAAAAGCAATTTTCCAGCACTTGGAACTGTCTGATATTGCTTTTCATAGTTGTATTTTAAAATGTTTTATTCTCAGTGATATCCCTCCTGCATAAATCATCCAGGCATTTCATTGTCTGTTTGGATGCATTTCTTCAGCAAGTTGTCAGACAAGTGTGGGTGCAAAATGATGGCCCAGGAGAGAGGCTATGCTTGGAAATGTCAAAGCCAGCCACACAAGGAGATGGTATTACTTGGCATTTCATTCATTAGAATTGCTATTCATGGAGATTTCCAAATCCTAAATGTTAAGCAAGCATCTATTTAAGGGGCACTGGTGGTCCATCTTAAACAGCTAATTTTTTTCCAAATGAAGTATTTGTTATCACTATGTTGATTTCAATGATTCGTGTGACTCAGATGTCCAATTAGCTCAGGAACACACTGTGCTATCTTTAAGGAAGGGTTCAACTGCAGAAAAGATACTGTACAAAGCTGCAGTTTGGGAAGGAGGTAGGAAGCTCCCTCTCCACCTCCTTCTCTTACTCTCCATTTGGGGAAACAACCTTCTGCTGAGTTCTTCAATGACTGCCAACTTCTTTGTTTTACAGACTCCGTAGTGCCTAAAATGTGGCCAATGTGCTACCGTAGTCAGTGATGAAAACAACAGGGGAACTGGAGTAAAAATTTCACTCTCTTCTCATTCTTACTCTTTTTTATACACAGCCATGTAAATTGAATTAGTTTCATCGGGTCTTCAGTCAGACTTTAGGACACAAGTGAGCAAAAGTGAATTTAAGTCACATTTATTCCTCCTTGATCCCAGCCTGGCTTTAGGCCAGTCCAATCATCTTCAAGTAGCTATTTTTAGGCTCTGCATCAGCTCATGTCTTGAAGCAGTTGACATGATATGACAAACATTTTTAAAATCTATCAATAGAAAGTAGTGCATATTCTTTGCTAAGAAAGAGCATACAAACGCAATAGCCCAATAAACGACTTTCAGAAAGTAATTTTCACAGTGTCACTAGAGGGATTTTTGAAGGGGAGTTGCTAAAATTGTAAGGACTGTTGATGGAATACGGATTTTTCTACTCTGAACTGCTTGTTCTCCTGTGAACAAGCAAGCTGTGACAGAATGAACGAGTGTGGTTAGACAGTAGATAATAAAAGATGATGTTAGTCTATTAATGAAAAATTAGACAAAAACACAGGGAAGAATTTTTAACAAACTGTCAATAAGCTGTTATTGATCACATGTTATCGATCTCAAGGTGAGGGAATGACTACAGTTATTCAGCAGCCAGCAGGCATATTTGCAAGTAGTTTTATCTTTATGCTTTGTTTTGCATCTCATCCCCACAGACAGTAATTAATTCAAGGTTGTTTTGGGAAAGCAGAGAAAATCAACATTCTGGTACTTTTTTTCTCTGTACTACAGAAAGGCGTTATGAAGGAACTGTGGAGGCACAGCTGGGGGTCTCAAAGTGCTGGTTTAAGTAGACATTCACAAACATGGAAGTTGAAGCTGTGTACAAACTCCCAGTCAGATCATTTCTGATGACTCTCAAAACACAGACTGGGCTAAACACCACCTGCTGCCTTATGAACTAAATAAAGGAATCTATTTTTATCACTAAGAATCAGCTTCCCAGTGGCCAAGATTTCACTTGTGTCACAGAAAAAAGCAAGGTGGAGATTCGACACAAATGCTTCATAGCACACATAGAGCTCACTGTACATTTCTAATCAGCATCCACTTTTCCCACTGAACTGAACATCTTCCTTGCCTGTTGTCAATGCCAGGTGCCTCCTTCCCAGCACATCACTATCTCATATTACAAAGACACACTGGTTTTAATTTGGAGCACTGCAAAAGAGCTCTTCTGCCCACCTTGGGGCAGCAGTTAGGCTCTTATTAGGAAGCTGTCAGCTTGTCACCATCTTTGAAGATGACAGTTTATACAACGCTTTGCTGAGATGAAGACCCCTTGCAGCTCTTGGAGAAATCTTCTTCCAATTCAGTAAATTCTTCTTCCAATTCAGTAAAGTCTGTGTGTATGAGAGAGAATCAAGGGCTTGAGTAACCTAAGCAGATTGTTAGATAATGCTCTTGGTTTAGGAAGGTGGTGAGATACTAACTTTAGGTGTATGCAACATTTCCTTGGCATTTCTGATATGTGTGAAATTAGGCAGTGCTACATCCCTTCAGGAACTGGAGCTAGAACATGTCTGACTGCTTTTCCAGAAGGCAGAGAGAGTTAGGTGTTTCCAGTACAGAATTTTGCCACTGGTTCCCTGCTATATTATGGCTAAGTTCATGGAAACCTGTGCATCAGAAGCCTCTTCCAACTGAGCCAGGCTTTCTGACAGCTAGCAAATGCACCAAAATTATGCAGATTCAGACAACCTCGCAAAACCAAGTGGTGGGCACAAAACTGGCAGGTGAACTTCAAGATAGATAAATTTTAGGTGATACATCTAGGAAAAAAGAATATAAACCATGCCTACATGAGGCTGCACTCAGAACAGGCACTGACACCTGTGGAAAGAGATCTTGGAGTCATCGGTGACAGTTCTCAGAAATCATTGGGACATTGTGCAGCAGGAGCCAAAACAGCATCATTCTGCAGCTATATAAAAGTTGATCATGCTTGTGTCTTTGCATACTGTGGATGTCCCAGTCTCCACACCTCAAGAAAGAAGTAATACAAGCGGAGAAGAGAAAAAGGGGAGCTAAAATGATCAAGGGGAAGAAGTTGTTTTATAAAAGACTAAAAAAAAAGTCTTCAGTTTGGAGAAAAGGTGGCTGGGGCAGACAAAATTCATAAAGAGGGTGAATAAAGTGAATAAAGAGCTGCAGTACTAAATCAAAGTAATTACACAGCAATGAACAACCGGAACTGGCTGCCACAGGCACTTGCAGACACTTACAGTGTTAGCAGGATGGCAAAGGGATAAGACAAATTCCTGCACAGCAGGTGTCTGAATGGATACTTGGGGGACTAGGTAGGGACATGGCCTCTGACATCCTAAATACAGCAACTGGGAGTGCCAGGGATACAGGGGGAATGGACTGGAGGACTTGACCATTTTTCTGTGTTCTTCCTAAATAGCAGCTCCTGCTGTCTCTGACAGATAGAGTACTGGGCTATTGGTCTCATCCAGTAGGACATTTCCTACACTTTCTTACATTATTTTTTATATTTGGAAATGGGACATTCAGAATGATATAGACACCAAAAATTTAAAATCATTAAATGACTGGCTGCATTTTTTCAATTCTTCAGATAAGTAATGGTACCAGAAGGAAACTGTTTCACTTAATGATTTGTTTATTCTTTGATCACTCATGTACATCTAGCTAGTATTATGACAGCTTTCAGTTCTATATTGCAGTTTCCATCTTATTCCTGATTGATTTATTCGTCTTTGCCAGTATATAAAGAATAGATTTGCAAAGCTGCTCATTTTTTCCAGTTTGTCAGGTGTCAGTCCAGCACTAACAGTCTGATTCAAAGCACAGTGCAGTCAATTTACATTAGACCCTAACTAATACTGCTTAGTAGAGAAGCTGAAAATTTGAATTGCTGCTCTCAGCTTCTCTGTTCCTGCCTAGAAACACCAATGAGAGCAACACTTTGAAAAAAGGCTTTGCTTCCAAACTCCTTGCTCTAATCTTTTTCAGTACGATTTTTTTGTTGGTTAATCCGAACAAAAGTTTACAGTGTTATCAGCAAAGTGGTGCCTCTGACTACACCTGGAGTCCAGTGCTCAGAGTACAAAGTCAGGGACTGTAAAGTTTTTACATAAGCAGATGCCTTCTCATCACCCACGAAACCACATCAGGAGACAGTGCCCTCCATGGGGTAGAACACTGCTGATGAGCAGCTGCCAAGTCGTTCTTCCCACAGCCTCTGAGTTGACGTGGGCATTGGGGACGCGGCTGGCTGGTGAACCAGGGCCCCACGTGTATGGCCGGCCAGCTGAACACCTGGCCCTGTGGCCAGCTGCTTTTAGCTCTTTGTGCAATCTTTTCCGGAGTTCAGCAGGAGGCCTTCGGCACTGTCTCACCAAGAAGAGTCCAGCTTTCCTGCAGAAAGGCAGTAAGATGCAGGAATTACTGTCTACCTGCAGTGCTATGCGAGCAGGAAGCCATCACTCAGCCAGTCAGTGGGATCTCAAAGCTAACTCTCCCTGTGTTCAGAGCACTACCACTGCTTTAAATACTATCTGATTGTGATATTTTCTCATTTTAAATTTTCTTTTTGTTAGTGTATGTATTCTCTGCAGTGGCTTACCTAGAAGCAGTGCAAATATTCAATCTCAAGCAACAGCAGGTTTCTAGGGCTATGCATGAAAAACATGGGCGGCTATTTTGTTTGGCATGAATAAACAACGGCATTTTAGATTGTACCTTCACATTAACATTCACCAAGGCTTGAGTCAAAGATCTCTTCCCCTAGCACTCTTATTCTGATTTTTGATGCATCACAGTCCTTCTCACAATTTCTTCAATGCTGTTCTCAGTCCATTGACCCTTCAGAGTGTCTTTCTCTAAGCAAGAAAAACCTGTGTATTTTTCCAGGGATTTTTGTAGATTTTAATTTCTAAATGGTCAAAAGTTATCCCTCCAGGATTGTGAATCTCAATTAATTTCTGTTGAGATTCCTACAATTGGATATTTCCTACCAGTTATGAGCTATTATAATTGAGTTATATCTCTTAAGTCCAGTAAGCTCAGCTGCAGCAAAATTGCCTGAAGCACAGTGTTTGCAGTCTAATTTTCTGGGATAAGAATGGAGGAACCATTGGATTTTCTATCCCAGAGGAGATAAGAGCCTGAAGCTCCTGAGGCTTCATGCCTGAGAGCCCAGAGAGCGGATGAGAAGTGCTGCCAGCTCTCCATTGTCACAGTTCCCGTTAAAAAACAAAGGCAAGACCAAAGCCCCAGTACGCCCATCAGAAATACATGTACTCATTGCATACCAGAATGCCAGTACTCCTGTAACACAAAATCCAATTTGAGAGCTCTCTCATAACCACTCAAGCCATTATCCCAGCCTTACCTACCTTGTGCTGTCTTAGTGGCAGCAGAATGATACAGAAAAGCTTTGATTTTTCTTTGTGGACTGTTGGAGTTTGATAGTAAGTCACTGAATTTGTGTTACAAGACACTCACATTTGTTACACATTTGTTGCTGTACAGTCACAGGCACTGTTCAGCAACTCCTTTATGCTTGTTGGCTTCCATATAGCACAATGTCTACCACCTGAAGGCAAAAAGGTCCTAAAAGTAAGTCCTCTTTAGAGGTGAGGAGAGTATGGACTGTGACACACAACCAAGCAGTTCTGACTCCATCCATGCATGGTCTGAAATTCATTAGGGTATTTGAAGAGTAGCTGAAATGGATCACTGTTATTTCTGCTTCTCACAGACTTCTGTCATGTTTGCTCCCATGACAAAAAGTTTTAAAAAAAAGATGTGGCAGATGTAGCCTGTCTGAGATTTGATGGCTGTTGAACATAAATGTATTCATGAATTTACAGACAGGATTGCACTGAAGAGCTGCCTCAGAAAACTGTCCTTCTCAGTCTGTAATGAATTCACGTCTAGTAATCCTCATATTGTTATGACTTAATACTCTATAAATGATGCTCTTTCAAGATAAATCACAAGCCATCTGCCTGGCAAGGTAAACTAGAGGGCTATGATATGCAGGTGAGTTCCCATCACACTCCAGAGAGGAACAGTCAGGCAACCAGTGGTAATTCAGCAGTCTCCAAGCTTGGGACAGATTACTGCCAGAGGCTGAGCTGACAAGTGTACTACAAAGAGCCACTGGCATGAGCTTTGCCTGACCCTATCAATTGTAAATAGCAGTATAGAAATAGCCTGGAAGATAACTAACACACAAGGAAAGAGAAAGAGATCTTTTGGGATTTTGGGGGGATTCCCATGTTCACCAGCCAGACCATCCTTGCTTTCTCACTTTCTCCTCCTTGTCCATTCTTTGTTTCTCACTCCATAAGATTCTTGTGAAAGGACATGTCCAATATCAAACTGAAAAGTACTTTCTAAGAAAGATGTTCTTTAACTCCATGGTGCAATTCCCCCTATCCACTGCACGAAGCCTCCTGTCTGTCATTTCAGTTCCTGGGCAAAATACAGGGGAGTGCATGGAGCTGTATAATGCAAGAGGCCAAACCTCTCACCATTTGCAACAGCTCTTGGAAATATGACATTCAGATGGGTGCAAAATCAGGCCAAACCCCACACTACAAAATAAACAACGACTCAAAAAAAAAAAAAAACCAAACAGCTAAATCCAGAAAGATGGAAATAGATTCTTACTCTGGGCTTTGTTATCAGGCTACATGCTGCTGTGCACAATGCACTCTTTGGAAAGGCAGGAGTCAGCAGCAAGATACTCAGTGAACTATCCCATTCACCATATATGTTTTTCTCCAGTTTTATATTTCTGTCATTTTTGTAATGTTCATCTGCACAGCAAGGCCCCTCTCTTTCCAGATGGCATCTTGCCTGCTTCACTCTGGCTTCCATCTGGAAGAATTGCTTTGCATCTGCCTCCAAAACTACAGCCAGCTCTGCTCCAGTTATCAGTCAGTAACATGAAGCAGTGAGATAGTTTGTGCGCTCTTAGATGAGGATCATTGCTATGATCCTTCAGCTTTCAAAAGGATTAGCCTTCAAGCTAAAAGCTCTGCTATCTCCTTTTCTCAACAGAGCTGCTTGGAGCAAACTGCTGGCCTAGCTTTGCTGATATTCATGGACTGGAGCTAGATGGAACCGATGCAAGAAAAAACTATTAACTGGATCTGTGACATTAAGGATTGAACTACTGTTTTTTAATTCCAGACACCTGAAGCTAAATCCTGACAGAGTTAGGGTGGAAGAAATAGAGAATATTGCAAAGTGCTTCTACACCAAAGGATTACTCTCATCTAAGCTAGAAAGCAGAAGGTTTAATCAAAACTACTCATCTAGTCAGAGGAGAGAGACAGACAATTCATCTGGCTCATCTTATCCTAGGATGGGGTGAAACACTGACAATAATGTTAAACTAGCTGTCAAGCCTGGCTAAGATCAGATTATATGAATCCCAGCCCAAGATAGATCTTGTTCACAATTTAAAGTAGGCTGAAGAAGTTAAAAACTGATTTTCTAGACCTTAGAGTTCTTCTGTGACAGTGCTGGAGATGACAGATGTCATCAAGATGTGTTCACACCAACTATCCATTTTTGTTGAATTATTACAACAGTTTCAAATGCAAGTGTTCAACTATCTGTTAGTAAGTTACAGAGAAGATATCTTCCATGGGACATATGAAAATGATTGTGTTAACCTTGTCCTTGGAATACCACAGGGAAAAGTCTCTCTTGCAGTCATTTGTAGCCATCTCCTTAAAGCTCCCCTCCCACTCTTCTGGCATGGATGATGGCATATCTAGAGGAAATCTTCTTGCTGACATGTGTGGGCCTACTGTCTACTAAACACACTGGTTGTGTTCAGTGTAAGGATAAACTTTGACTAATTAAAGCTTATAAACTATCAGCCACAGATGGTACCAGTTTTAATGTCTCCTTGCATGAGTCTGCATATGGCTGGGGGAACACGAGCCAAACACCACCAGTAAACTTTCATTAACAATTATCCAGGACTTAACACAGGTCTCCTAAAAAGGTTGGGTTTTATTCTAACTTTCTGAAGTCCCCATGAATTTAAAAGCATTAATATCCTGTAGCTTTTTGGGTTTGGGCATTTCCTTTCCTAGTGTGTTTATCACTTCTGAATAATCCCATAGCAAAACTTCTAGACTAACACACAGGTTAGAAGTGAAATTTATCCAGGCTATTCCACTTTGATTTTGACCTCTTGTGTGCATACAGATAGCAGATGACTCCTATTGATGTTCAGTTGTGGGTAGGTGTTTATCTTCTGCTTATACTTTGAAAAGTCTCTGTGTGATCTTTATTTTTGCTGTCACAAATGGAAAAATATTATTTAATGTAGTCCTCTTCTCAAGGCTTGTCTCAATGGTAGTTTCTACCGTTCACCTCCATCCTAGGATCTCACCTTACTAGTACGTATAGTTTTGAGTTGACATACAGGTATTAAGTTAATAAGTGAAGGCAGTCTGGTTTGGAGTGTGACCATGGCACAAAAAATAAATGGCACACTTTGCCCAGCAGAAGCACTTAACTCTTTCTGCACAGCCTTTTCCCCAGGAGTAAAATGGGAGGCTCATGCCTTTCACAGGCAGGACAGAGAGGTTCAGTTTAAGTGGTCTCCAAAGCACACTGTGATTTTTGAGTCAACTAAGCCATATTAGCACCAACATTGTATTCCTACTTCAGCATTTCTATTCCTGTCTGCAGCTCAAAAGAACCACAGTATATGGAATGGGACCAAAATATGAGATCACAAGTAATAGTTTCAGCAAATAGAAACCTTCTGGGTCAGAACTCACTCCTTTTTTCCCTCTGCAGTGGGCTTCTATCCCTGTCCCACAGTCTATGTCATTTGATAACATACTAAGTATTTTACAACCAAAAAGCTGACAAACAAAATAGTGAAATGGAGAAGAATGACAAAGTAAGGAATGTTCTTTGTCCTTTTCTCAAATTTTACCCAACTTAAATATGATGGGAAGCCTTTTTGCTCATGCATTCAATACAGTTGCAACTGCTAACATTCATATTACACTGGGCTTTTTCTATGTGGATATTGATGTCACCAGCAGAACCTTTCCAACAGATTAATAGACATTATTTCTCAGTTCTCAATTTATTTGTGAAGCTATTTTTGGTATCAGCATCTTACCTGGTGACGCACTTTATTCTTCCTGCAAGATACAAGTTGCCTTTAGCACTTAGGAAAAATATTTTTACCAGATTAACCCTCAGGAACCAGTAAATGAGAAACTGGGCCAAATTCTGCCAGGCTGTAAATGCAGATGCACAGCGAAAACACTGATTATTAAAAAAATGACAGGGGAGGAATCCTGCAAACTCACCTTAAGAAAATCTGTAAAGGGGAATGACAAAGTATGTGTTTGTCCATAGTCCCATACTTATATCCATCCACCCTCTAACACAGTGATGCCTCAGTGATATTTGTGTATTGGATTCCTGCCTCTAGCAGATATAAAGCATGGAACTGAAATATAGATAGGACTTATCTCCTCCAGGCAGCTGGAGTGGAATAAAAAAGCTTTTTCAGTTCTGTGCATGTCTGTACAGAAAACAGCCACATTTGAAATGACAGCATGATTGTATTTTAATGGGAAAAATTCAGGATTAACCAGCACTGAACAGGTGTCAACCCCAAAGTGCACCACAGTTGTCACAGCCTCTGAGCATTAATATGAACTGAGCATTTGTTCTACTGCTGCAAGAATCTGGTCCATCAAAGCTGTCAGTCGTGAGCAAACTTTACCCAGTAAAACTAATGCTGTTACTCAGCAGCTGAGTTATTCACACTTGTGGACAAGGGTGAATTTATGAACACACCAAAAGGACTCTGTCCTCACATTAGCACAAGCCAATGTACCCTACGTATGCTACAGCTCATACAAGAAGGAAATGTCTGGGCTATTCTGCAGGTGCTCTCTTCCACCACCCAACACCAGCACAGTGTTCAGAGCCTTGCCCTAAACCAAAGGCAAAAGGCATGCCCAAAAACTCAGCCCTCTATTTTTTAGACAGCCTCTGGTACAACTTGGCAGCATGCAGGAAAGTAAACACAGCCATGTAGCACTGTTTCTGTAGTGCACAGCCACCTGCTTTAGCTCAGTGTCATGGCAGAGGTGCAGGACCGTACTGAAGTCCTTTGCACAGCAAATTTGATACGGGAACACTTGCAAGAGTCCCCCGTGGAGAACAGAGGATCTAAAAGGTAGCTGTTGTGTCTGCCGGTTGGCGTGAGGAGATCACTTAAAGTGATGTGTAGAAAAAACATCCATAAGATGCAAGGTTGATAATGTCACTTAACTCAACTTCTTCTTTTCCATGATTCAATGTACTGAAAACATGCCTCCCTTCAACTTCAGGGAATTTTATATCATACCCTATGTTTTTTTCATTTGAAATGAATAAAATATAACATCTCTATTAATAACTGAACAACTTCAGCTTGTCTTCTTCAAAAACTTTTAAGCATCAGAATAGAGTAATAGCAGTGGCTGGTAATAGGCCTGCTCCACCCACTCCTTCTAAATAATGGAGTAATGTTTTCAGTACAGCGTTTTAAAGCTGTATTTGCCAACAGAGATCATTTCTCTTCACATGCTATGGTTAGGATAGTGCAGCTTTGCATTTTCCTCTGCAGTTCCAGTCCTGAAGCCCAGAGGTAGGGAAGCTGCTGTATTAGCGACTCGAACTGTGCCAGGGAAATGGTTGTGACAGTGGTCACTGCAAGTAGTACAATAATCAGATGTAACTGGACATGAAGGAACGCTTGAAGCACGTCACAGCTTATTTTTAACTCACTACCCTGCCCTACTTATTCATTATTTTTGATGCAAAGTACTTTTAATTCCATGTGAATAAATGAACAAAGTGAAGCATGAGGCACAGCATGTCCCCAGCGCTGAGCGTGAGACCAACAGCCTCAGCCTCTGCAGAGGAGGATGCTCTAAGTGCATGGAAAAGGGTGCTTCCAGAGCCCCTAGGGAAAGGCTGCCTGAGTCAATGGAGCAGGTTCACTGAAGGCAAGAAATGAGGCAGGGCACAGAACCTGCTTAGCATTTTTGAAGGGATATAAAGAAGCTGAAGAGTTTACTTGCAGTGAAAAATGATGTGTCAAACTTCTGTTGATCCAGAAATCAGTACAATGGTGACTGTATCGAACAACATAATCAATTCAAGAATAGATCTGGGCCCAAAATGGCAGGGAAATAAACATGTGGGAACGAGAAGTGATAGAACCAATGGAATAACATGGGTTTTCTGAATAACGGGGGGAATTCTGGAAGTGCTACCACCAAGCACAGCCTTCCTTAAGCAGAGACGACCAAAAGCAGAACTATTCAGAAGATGTCAATACCCAGATTATAATGTATAAAGGAGTCTTCCAGTCTCAGCATGCTGCTCATCACAACGTTATTTGCTTAATGGGAGACTGGTGATTCCCTGCAGCCAGAATTTCCCATTGCTTTATCTCTGAGTGAAACACGTGGATGTTTGGAAACAGATGCTCAGTTGTCCCTAGGCTCAAATCCTCATTGCAGGGAGGCTTCAGGGCAGCTCTGCTCCTCTACTCCTGGACAGGAGTTTCTCCATTCACATTACAGCTTTTCTATTAATATCAGATGTATATTACCTTGATGCACTGCATGGCACTTGATGTCTGTAACTGGTGAGCTGGAGGAACCTTATGTTTCCGTTACAGAAACAAAATTTATTAAAAACCTAAAAATTCATTAAATTATAAATTAGACACTCTTTAACTTTACTAAAATTGTCTATTCTTTGTTATATTGGATTGCTTTTTTCAACTGTAAATTGTTCACTTCATAGTGTCGTTCCACCACAGAGACCCCCAGACTTTGTGACATGTTGAATTCCTCACTACTGAAATCCTGTACAGGTTTAGTGGTTCCAAAATCACCTATTAGTTTATAAATATGACCTTGCATTATCAGAGGGCAGAACTAGCATATATTTCTGCAACTATATGTCTTCCTCCTCTTCCTTTTATTTACTGTATTTAATATATATATTAAAAATATTCTAAAAATATTTAAACAGTTATTCAAAGAGAAACAAAGAGTACAATTCTATTTGTTAAGTAAACAGTGATTCTGGAAGTGTTTCTAACACAGAGAAGTGTGGCCATATGTGTGCTTTTTAAATTGATCTCTGCTCTGTTCCCACTTTGATTATTTAGGCAGAGAAGCCTTCCTGGATTTTCCTTTCCATGTTTTAAATTTTCACTGCATGAATTAAGCTTACTGTGCTTTCACCAGTTCATTGAATCTGTGCATAGTCATACAGATACCGATAAATGAATTGATTTCATTCATCCCATATATCTTCTCTGAACTCTCAGGTCTTTAATTAAAGGATTTCCTTCCAGCCTGCATATACAATGCAAATAAATATTTTTATGCTTCAGTCCAGCGAGCCATTCCTTTCTCATTAAAATGTCAAAGCTATTGGCTCAACCAGGCAGTGAACAAGCTTAGGGAACTGGAAAAGACTTACTACAAGGGAGCAAAGGAAGGCACGTTAGCAGAACATCAAAGTTACTCAGTCATTAAATAGCTGTTAGCAGCTCGGAAGTGAAAGTCTGCTGAGGTTAGGAACGGTGCTACATCTCCCACAGTTTGGCTTACCAACCCTCTGAAATTCAAACCCTCGTTGAAGAAATATCAACTAAACCTTTCCAATATTAGCTGAGCACAGAGGGTTCGCGCACATCCAGTGTAGGACTGTTCAACACCAGCCAGTGCGCAAGCTCCCTGGACCAACCAGCGTGAACACGGGCACCTCTTCTCCATGCCAGGTCCCACCTGGTGAACCAGCCCTCCACCATCAGGGTGCTGGGTGTTCCCTCTGAGCCACGCTAAGCCTTCAGTCCAGTTTCAGGGTCAGCTGGCAGCAAGGCAGCAACATTTTCACCTCTGATACGGCTATGACCATGCCCTCAGTCTCAGCTGCTTGAGACCTTACTTTGTAGTGATGCACGTTCTCTGTCACAACATGAAGAAGAACAGAAATATACGGGAAGATGATTAATATCCTGAAATCCAGCACTCTGCCTCAGTGACAGCCCTGGACAGGGATGTATCAATCACAGGGATTAACTGTTACTCATCAGGCTGAGGGGGCTGATTTACTTCATGTCACTACAACCACGAAAGGCCACCAAGGCTGTGAAGAAAGAGGAGAAAAAGGAAAAAAACCGAGTGGCATGTTTTCAGCTTGAATAAGATTGCTTTTGCTGAATACTTTAGTGCCCTCACATCTCCACACAATCAACGTATACAGCAATTCAAGGACACAGTGTTATCACCTTTGGAAAGCTTTGTGCTCTCCAGTATAAACTCAGTATAAGCGTCAATATTTCTAGAAAGAGAATGGCCTGTAAGGCAGGTTACTGGCATGTGAAAATTTGCTACCTAATGCAAGTCTACTTTAAATTCAATACGGATGGAAACTGAGGGAGGGATTGGCTTAAAAAAAAAAAAAAATCCTGCTAGCTTCCTTAAATCTTTAATCCATTCTACAGCTACCCAAATTGAAAAGTTTAAAACTGAGCTGACTTTACAGAAGGTTTAGGAAAAAAAAAAGTTAATATGACAGTTTTCAAATGAAACATAATACTTGAGTTCATTTCCCTTTTTTAGAAAATATATCTTTTATATTGAAAATATAAAAGTGAAAAATACATACTAAACTTAGAAAAGAGTTTTCATAAAATGAAAGGTAAAAATAATGCCAAACCAAAAAAGTCAGTTTGTCAGCTCCTAGTATGGTTATTCAGATTACCCACATGGAGAGTCTAAAATGTCTTGTTTGATTCTCCCACTAATCATCCACAAAAGAGAGATTTACTGATGACAACCCCTAAGTTTAATCTAGTATACTGTAATCCATTCCTTCCTAGATGCCTTGGTCGTGATTTATACCCCACCACAACAAAGACCAGCACAGAAGACCTGCAGAATAAATCAACCAAGATCAGGCCATTGTTAAAAAATACCCCACTAACCTCCAAACCTGAAGTTTAGCCAGTCACCTAGAACAGCCGCCAGTGGGACTGAAGTATGCCAGCAGCTGCTGTTAGGCTTAAACCCAAATATTTGTCTAGTGTCCTTGTTACCAACATTGGGGTCTTTTGCAGGTCCCGCTCCCACAGTAGTGACATCTAATGACTTCCTGCAGTGTCTTTGCCTCTTAACTTCAAGACT
Source organism: Pelecanus crispus (assembly GCF_030463565.1). NCBI lineage: Eukaryota > Metazoa > Chordata > Aves > Pelecaniformes > Pelecanidae > Pelecanus > Pelecanus crispus. The sequence continues at coordinate 11,001,692 of NC_134650.1, read as the reverse complement.
AATTCAGAATATCAGTGTTTTGGACTATTCTTTCTCCAGATGAGCCCCAGCTCAACTAAGCATCTAAAATGGAAGAGGTGTCAGGATCTGAACACATTGTAATGTAACTTTCTTTCTCTCCTTCATCCAGTAAATCAGCTGGTTTGTTCAGCCCTAATGGTTGTTACCTTCAAATCACAAAAAAGATAATTTCTTTGTAGTGAATTTATCACTAATTTTGAAATCTCACAGTAAACCTATATCTGTCTGATAGAATACCAATATAAAAATCAGTCCTAAATATCATAAATTAATACAATCTCAAAACATCTGGGCACAAACAGTTCTTCTAGTGCTTCTCTAAGGAACAATAAAAACATCTGCACTACATAAAAATGGTTCTACTGACTCTATTAAAACAACACAGGTTTCTGGCGACACTCAGCATGTGCAAACTCTGCAACTGTTTGGAGAATGTTTAAACCAGTTCTGATAAAAGGTGATTAAAAGTCTATTTTTACATAAATTCTGCAGTGGGAACATGTGCTTTCCATGAAAATGCCCATATAATAATTAAAAAAAAAAAAAAAAAAAAGGAAGAAACTTTTAAATTGGGGGAAAAAAAAAAAAAGAACCAAAACCAGAATTGTAGTGAGCAGCTCATTAATGTACACTTCTCAGTCATGAAAATCAGATATGTGCATGGTTTCTAGGAGGGGGGTGAGATTTTCCTGAAGATCAGAAGTGCTATATTCATAATTACTGATAAACTGACTGATTAATTAAGTACTAGAGAGACATATTAATTCATCTAGTGCCTGATCCAGTTCTCATTTAGAACTCCCATTAGTAACATTAATGTGAATTGCAATAGGTATCTCATCCATTTCAGTCTCTCCACCCATTATGCTTTAGGGAGAGCTGATTGAATGCTGCAAAGAGAGTGAGTGCATCTTGGCAAATACTAATTTGCACTTTGAAATGAATTTACTGTGGCTGTTCTAGTTTGCCAGCTGGAATACCCATCAGAACAGGGAATTTTAAGCAGAGTTTGGACATCATTCAACAAAAGTAAAACTAAGATGGTATGATATCCCCCAGGAAAGCTTTTCTGCATATTTATAAATCCATTCAAATAAGAAAAATATACTATATGACTATAATGTGCAATAAAATGATTAATGTTTTGCCACCTGATATCATACATCAGTTAAGGATTATGAACTACTTACAGCATGTCAAAAACCAAGCACTATTCACAGAAATAATTTGATTAATGTTGGCAAAGAGAAAAACCCCACAGATCTGAAGTGATCTTCAGGCTGGCAGTTTGCAGCCAGAAAGACATAATTCAATGAATCACCTTTTGATTTCAAAGCCTCCTTAGATAACTTGAAAACCCCAGTGTAGGAGACGTCCCTGTATTCAATGGTTGGAGAACAGAAGAAAAAATTTAAAAACACCACAACATATCAGTTGACACCTGTCCACTGAAACACCCGCGGGACTTTCCTCATGACAAAGCAATTCACATGTCAGCCTGCATCCTCTTCTTGCTTAGCTCACTGTTCCCTAGTTTATCCCACAATAGAACACAAGGGCTAGCCTACTTCACCTCTATGTTTCAGTCTTCTGAGCACATGTAAATAGTTTCACCTCCTCAGCATTATCCAACAACTGCATTGTATGAACCAGATCCTCAGCTGACTGGAAGCAATGCTAATCCTATTTCAATATTTCTCTAAGCCAGGACCAAAAATTAAGTATAGTTAGGGGCACAGTATTTGTAACTCAGTTTCCCAGTGGACCTAGGCAAAGTGTGTGTGCACAGCAGGGTATCCTTAAGAAAACCTTCCAGAGATGATAAAAGGATGAATTTTCATCTTCATTTTTGGAAACCTGGAAAATAGGTTTCTGAGAGGGACCTCTAATAAGTCTGGCAAGTCTTTGCTGCTCTGCCTGCAGGCACACACAGTAGTACTGCCTGGCTCTGCCTTGCTCTCCAATGCAATTAATTGTTTTTTAACCAGAAATATGTGAATCAAGTACTAAGCATTCCTGAGGTCTCTTGCACCTCCTCTAAGGCATCCCTGTGGGAACTGCACTGTTTTGCTGCAGCAATGCCACAGCTGGCAGCCGTGGGGGGCAGACAGGGAGAGGACTTTACAGGATCTGAACTGCTATGTGGACAGATGAAAAAGGGACATAGATTAATTTTCATCTTCATGTCCTACAATGCCCAGTTCCTGTTCTCTTAAAACACAGTGAAATAAACACTTCAAAACAATATTTCAGCAAATCTTCCAGCTCAAATCTGGGAGGCTTAACCCAGTGTGCTGAGGGCCAAGACCAGTAATTCACTGATCAGTTGGCAAACACAGGGAAATGATAAAGCTGCCTGTTACAACAATGACACTCACTCTGGGGAACAGAAGGTAAAAGTGCTCAGATAACAAACACAGCTCAACTTATTGACATACAAATCGTGGGCAAAGCTCAAAAAAATATATAAAACCCAATTCATTATATTTAAAGACTCAGAATGCTGCACATTTAAATGCTTTTTATACAAAGAAGCTAGAAAATAGCCTCATGTTTCCTTTAAGATTTTCTATTTTCTGCTTCTCAAATTTTGGACACCTCCAGACTCAGGAGAGCAAAGATGGAATTTACATGAAAATTAAAAAGCATTTTACATGTTCGATCCATGTCACTTTTTAAAAGTTACTTTCATGAGGGTGGAGGATGTTAGATTGACAGCTCTGGAGACTGGCATCTCGATTTATAGCCAAGGAGCAGGGAAAACAAGATCAGGAGCAGGGCAGACACTTGCCCAGATGCCCTCTTGTTTCCTCCCTTCACAGCCTCCTCTCTGTCTTGCCTGGAGTCCCTCAGGAAGCAACGTTGGCTCTCCTGCTCTCCCTGCAAAGATGCTCATGGAAGAGGTGGTGACCACTGCCAGCCACCAGCCAAGCTGGGGCAGATGCCACCACCCTGCGTGTTTGGGTGCTCGCAGCCCAAGGCTGATAAACCAACGTGCAGCCAACAATATGAGGGGACTGACAAATGTAATAGAGAAGCTTGGGATTATTTTTCCAGGATAATGCCCATCAAAACAGTCTGGGGTGGGCTATTTCCAGGCTAGAAACAGAAAGGTGTAGAAATTAGGTTACTGGAATTTAATGCACAGGACTGAAGAGTGAGGATGAAACAGCAGGACAATTAGTGATAAAGCAATTAGCGTGGGGCAGGAGTTGTATTTAGCACAGAGCAACAAGTTTACCATAAATTCATCCGAAGCCAAGGATCAAGGGGAAATGTTCAGGTAAGACTAAAAAAAACTTCTCAAGCCTGAACCAACACAGCCTACACAGACCAGTGATTTCATTTCTACAGCCACATTTTGGGGAGGAAACTTTTGCACATTTGCAAGACTGTGAACAGTTGACTCAATTGTCAGCTCTGTTTGAATATCTTAACATCTTATTTTGGAGAGGTTCTTGCTGTATTTTGAAATTCTTTTTACATTTCAAGAGCAGACAATGACATCTCAAATTAAGAGAAGGCTGTTCTTTCTTTTTATTTACAAACTGAAGCAAGGTAATAAACTGAAAAGGCCTGGGGCAATGACTAACATAAACCTGTTAAAGACCAGACAGTGGTCTTTAGATCAGAGATTATTCATGTAAGAGATCTGAAGGATCTTGAAAAGGAGTTAATGACAATGTCAATAAAAATACTGAAACTGGATCTGGACCCTTCTTTTGAAGGGCAGGACCTTGATTACAGGAATTTTTAAATACTGAGTCTTACTTAGTTTACAAGGAAATTGATTGAAAATATAAAAAGAGAAAATAATAAAACTACTGGAAGATCACAATGATTTATGAACAAAACAAAATAGCTATTTACAGGAGAATGCTGCTTGTCCAATCCAGTAATGTTACCTGGTTAATCAATAAAGGAAATAAATAGTCAATACCGTCCATCTGGGGTTTCCCTGAAGAAGGTCCATCAAAAACCACTATTCATAAGACAAAGTATTTATGGATGCAAGGTGATAGTATTGTCATGGTTGAAAACTGTTGAAGACCCCCATTCAAAAACCACTGAAGTGAAAAGAAAGTACCTTAGAAAACCTGGATTCAGACTTGAAGGAAGGTGAAAAGGTAATTCATACCTCCTGTGGAACCATGATTTTATCTGAAGCACCTTGAAAACCTGCAGGCTTAAATTTAAAGCTGGAAAAGAGAAGTAAATGGACATTGGTTTTACAAACCTCCAAATGTAGCTAGAGATCAGCCATGAAATTCTGTGAAATCCATGCATCCTTTTACCCGAAGAGTTGGTCATACCCTTTCATGCTTTGCATGCTTCAACTGGCTCATCCTCTAGTCACAAGCAGGGGCACTGTACTCTCCTTTAAAAATGTGTCTGTCACAGTGCTTTATCATGATCCAACACTAGTGGGAAAGCTCTCATGGCTTCTTTAGGATTTGCTTTTGGCTCTTTTTAGAGCAACCTGTTTAAGAGAGAACAAAAAGGCGAACAGTGCCATGTGGAAACCTTTCCATTTGGCCGTTCCAGCAGCACTTGCACAAGGCAGTGAAGGGACAGGAGGAGCACAGGGAAGTGGAACACTTTCAACAAGCCCAGTGGCAACCAGACCCCACGTTAGGAGTTGGGGAGCTCCTCCCCAGGCATGCGGCACAGGTGCTGCCTCAATACAAGCCTTGTTGCCTAGGCAGATGGCTTCCTAAGCAGACAGGATAAATAAAAGGTGATCTGTCAGACTCTGCTTTCTCTCCAAAGATTTGAAAGGAAGGCTTTTAAAGTTGTGCTGAAGGCAGCAGTGACTGTACCACTGGTGAGTAAGAAGTGTAACGTTAGCATGAAGCTGAAGCCAAAGAGGGGAACAGGAAAGAGAAAGAGAATGAGTCAGAATAGCAATTGTGGGGGCGCATCAATATTTATAGCAAAAATCCCCAGGCTTCAACTGACTCTATCTAGTGGCACAAAATGGATTTTTTTTTTTTTAACACTAATCAGAAAATCTGTTTGACAACAATGAGGACCTGTTGATTCAAACCTTGTGTTCTGCAGAGCTACACCAAGCTCTGAAGATTGTTTCTTGATAACTCTGTGCTATTGCCTGTATATTCCAAAATACAAATGTTTGCTAACAGCCCTTAAAGAACAAATCACTTTGCTTTTTCAGCCTACAATGACTGCTTATCCTGGATTTACTTCATCTGCTATCCTGCAATTAAGGCAAAAGAAATGAAGAATGAAATTAGCTAGATTAATCTATCTTTTTTTTTCCAGATCCCAATAGTTCTTTCAATTTCATAGTTGAAACAATCTGAGTTTGCTGAATCTGTTGCTAAGCAATTGAAATCATCAAAGTTTAAATCTTGAATTATTATCCTTTATTGTCTGAAAATATGATGCAAGTGAATGGTTCAAAATGTGAGCTGATGTGTTCTAGTTCAACTCCCAAGGGCCTCCCCCAGTCAAATTTCACCATGATCCATGTGACATAGGAGTAAGCTCATTTTATGAAGCCAAATTCTCTTCTTGTTAAGCTATTCCTTTCAAAATATCATTTGCCAAAGAGACTTTTGAGGGCATGGAAGCAGCTTTGAATTACGAAATGTATAAATGTATCAGCAAGCATGTTAAATGCTTATAACACAGCACTTAGCTTACGGGGAGGCATTTTAAAGGAAAAAACAGCACTTAATGGAACAGACAGTTTCTCACATCCAACCATTATCTTGTCCCACAAATGACTGTCTTTTGCTTACAACAGCTAATGATATACTATGCTCTGGTTGTGTTCTGAGTTGTGCTTTGTTTCCTAAATACTTATAATTCTGTTTATTACCCACAGACATTTAATCACCCCTGGCTTAACTTTCAAAGCACATTATCATCACTCGTTCACTTAATCGCTTGTTTCAGACTAGGTTTTCAGCAGGAAATTGTCCTCGGGCAGTATGATAAGTTTGGATAGTTGCTGATGGAAGCCAGTTTGGGAATTATTGATTGCTGATATTTTCATACTGTGCATATTTTTATTTCAGGTTGGTAGGGATGTGGGATTCTGTGCTCTCTCATGCAGTCTGAAAAGATTTATACCAATAAGAATGAATATGATTGGAAAAAGCAAAGTAACATTAACAGCACTCCATATCATGTTTCTGCTTTGTTCCAGCTACTTAGTGTCTTTCAAAATGTAGTTCTTGATTGTAGAAATACTTCTGGAAAATAAAATCAGAGTGGATTTTGGTTTCCTTTTAATGTTTCAATGATTTCAGATAGATATGTAAGAATAAATTCACATATAAAAAATACACAGCATGAGATACACAGTTCTTTATTCTTGCACAATCTTGTAATGTTATAGAATAATTGTTCAGTGGAAGATATAGGCATAGTGTAAGGTATACAACATATCCTGGAGAAGATTCATGGCAACCTTTGGGCTTTTAAAATGGGATAAGCTTATGTGTACAGAAATCCTGGGACAGCTGCAGGAAGCTGTTCTTCCCACTTTTCAAGTGAAACCATCCTGGAAAAGGCTGAGAATTTGGTCTTGCATGAATTCACATATCTCAGGCTTTTGTAGGTACATCAGACCAAAAGAACATTAAAAACTGTCCCATTAATCAATTATGAATGTGTGCATGCTAATGGCAGTTCCAAAGGGCTTTCAAGGAAGTAATCTGATGCAAATGAAACTTCTCTACTAGCTACATTTTCTGTCTGTTCATCAACAGCAAGGGACACAGAACTCCTTTTCCTATAGAAATTTTCTCTTTTAGAGTCAGAACAAATACTCAAGCGATGTGACAGCCTCTTCTTTCTCCTTTCTGTCCATTCACTGGCAACGCATGAGGGCCCCAAACCCTTTGGAAATGCAAAAGATGAGATCAAACACAGGTTCAGAAGTTAGTCTCTTCTTGCCCATAGGTCAAGGGAATTTATTTTTATTGCTGATGTGCAAAACATGAGGAATTGAGCAACTCACAAAATACTCTGTAAACAAAAGCTGTAGGTCATGGACTGTTAAATCAATTGACATTTGAATATTGAACTATGGGAAGCTCTGGAGGCAAAAACAAACAGACAAAAAAAATACAGCAAAGACTGCATCTTTTCAACAGAGATCTTTCTCCCCTATCCAGCACTTATTAAAATATGTGCTCGTGGCTGGGAGAGCAGTGTTCCCTTCCAGCACAATGCTGGACACATCAACATATGAAGGCCAAGATAAACCTCTTTAGGAGGACGTTTCAGGAAGCTGTTGTTTCTCCTCCCCTTCTGACAAGGCTGCCTCCGGCTCCCTGCCAGGTTTTAGCCCTTCCCTTCCACTTTCTGACCCACATCTGCACAGCAGTACCTGCATGGGACTACGTGTGCTGCTGGTGGTCCCTCCCTCTTTTCACAGCCACCCCTGGAAGAGGGAAACACACTCAGATGTGGCTTGCGGGTATTTGAACTGCCTCTGCTCCTTGCTGAATTGACGAAAAATATGATGAGAGTCACCCAAATGCAGATACATATTAATTGACTGTTCAACGTGAAAGTATTGCTGGGCTGAATCCAGCTGATCAGATCAATAGCAATGCTGCCTGTCAGAACGACGAGGCACCGCTCTAATTACCATCACTGTGTAGGTACAGGCTGCCTACCTACTCAGTGCAATAACATTTCTCAACAGGACCCTTATTTAAAAAAAAAAAAAAATTAAAAATTGAGACTTTTCTGTGGAGGCTTTCTTGTACATTCCTATAATAATAGTATACATAATACATGTGTTCTGTTGCTTCATTTTCTTTCCTTTTACTTTTGATAAGGTAGATTTACTAAAATCTGAAATTTAAATATTTATACTGTAGGCTTTTTGATTAGCATATTTTGAAGCTAATCATAATAGGTCTTAGCTCACTTAGTACATGTGTGAGTAAAATGAATAATGACTTCGCTGACAGGGATAAAGAGGAAAGGATGAAAAAGAAAAAATTTGAAACTGTGGAAAGGATAATGACTGTTACATGGGGACAGACCTACAAAGGGCAAAGAGGAGACTGCTCCTCCTCCCTTTCTAATTCAAGGAAAAATTTTTTAGAGAATGCACCTTTTTAATATTAAGTATCTTAATCTAAAGTTAAAAACTTCCACTGAATTAATTTTCAAAGCTTTCCTTAACTTTAATAGAAAAGAATTCAGACCCTTTGAATATATGGTACAAAGCTGATCACCAAAAGTATTTAAATCCTGGTTTGAAAGTTTACAAATGGACACAGTTGTTAAGATTTCGATACCAGCCTTCTGCAAGTCCTAAACAGAATTGTTCTATTATCATCTATACATATATATTTTTTACATATATATGACCCTGATCTTTTGGAGATCTTGTTTGTTTATTCTTTGCAGACACAAAGGTCAGAGGACTATTAGGAAGCTAAAACTGATATATTCGCATGACTGAAAGTGCTGAGCTTTGAGACGAATGCCTGGCATCGTGTAATTTGTCACAAAATGATGAGAACAAGCAAAACAGAAGTCAACTAAACAGCAGAGCAGGATTTATTTTGTCTCATCTTAGACAACTATGAAACATACCACTTTGTCTCAGCTAGTGAGCCCAGACAAAGAGCATCTCTAGAGCACAGTCCACCCAGTCTCTTGGAAAGGTTGACTTTCAATGAGAGGACTGGTGCTTGGTATTGCCTCTTGTTTGCCATCAACCATTGCCTTGATTACTCTTCCTAGCCCTGCCACCCAGAGACAGTTCAAATATTCAAATAATTGTGCTACACAGCAGCTGTGACCTAGGACTCTGTGATGATGAATCAGTTTGCTCTTCCTCTCCCACAGCGCTGCATGCCAGAAGTCTGGAGCACGCCTGTCCTCAGAGGAGACTGTCCTTTCAAAGCACCTCTCGGTGCTATAAACCCCTGCAAGCAGCATTGCTTCAACCATAAATCCAGAGCAGCCATAGATTCATAAGGATGTCTTCATTTAGATATTCTTCAAAGCAACAAATGGTACATTTGTGTCTTGGAAAAAAAATGAAAACCAAAATCTAAAATCATGCAGAGCTTTTGCTACTCTGTGTCATGGTTTAGCCCCAGCCAGCAACTAAGCACCATGCAGACACTCGCTTACTCCCCCTATGCCGGTGGGATGGGGGAGAGAATTGGAGGAGTAAGAGTGAGAAACACTCCTGGGTTGAGATAAGAACAGTTTAATAATTGAAATAAAGTTAAATGGTAATGATAATAACAACAACAACAACAACAACAACAACAACAACAATAATAATAATAATAATAATAATAATAATATTATAAAGCAAGTGATGCACAATGCAATTGCTCACCACCCGCCAACCGATACCTAGACAGTTCCCGAGCAGCGATCGCTGCTCCCCGGCCAACCCCCCCAGTTTCTATACTGAGCATGATGTCACATGGCATGGAATAGCACTTTGGTCAGTTTGGATCAACTATCCTGGCTGTGCCCCCTCCCAGTTTCTTGTGCACCTGGCAGAGCATGGGAAGCTGAAAAGTCCTCGTAAGCAGTACTTAGCACCAACTAAAACATCAGTGTGTTATCAACATTCTTCTCCTACTAAATCCAAACCACAGCACTATGCCCGCTACTAGGAAGAAAATTAACTCTATCCCAGCCGAAACCATGACATTCTGTTTTAGAGAAAGATAATAATAATCAGGGAAGTGCTGTAGGTGTTGTGGACCTCAGTTTCATTTTGGAACTGCTGTGATGATGTTGGACTTTGAGCTTTTTACAGCATGGAGTAATGAGTTTCTGGCATGTTCTATGGCATGACTGGCATTCACAACAGTCTGTTTAGACTTAAGCCCATTGTGGATACCAAGAAAAGCCAAAGGTATGAGGAATATAATTCATATATCAACAGTTAATAGGAAATGGTCGAGCTCTGGGACACTGTAAATGTTTCACTGCCATATAAGATCCTTGGCTTTCCACTTTGGCAGCATTTAGCACATGGCTTCTGTGAAGTAATTCTGGCATATCAAATAAACCTTTAGAGTTTGGTTTCTTAATGAAGTATATTTTTCATTAAAAATATTGAAGTAGGTTTTGACCTTCCTCTCATTTTTCCTTCATTTTTTCCTTCATTTATTTGCTCTCCAAGCAGGAAGTTTGAAATTCTGCTGGTACAAATCCAAAGCTCTTTATGCTTCTTTGACGGGGTTACAACTGAACTTGACTTGCAAAGACTTTTCAAGTTACCTCAAAACTTACAAATGTTCTTTAGAGGAAATGACATGGGGAAGCTTGGAAGGTGAAACTAATGAACTAATGATTAATTGCCTGACTCATCAGATGAAGACCATATTGTGCAAGTTTTGCCACTCAACATTACAACAAGTCAAAGAAAAAAACCCCACAATTTACCTCAACTGAAACCATTCACAAGTATGTGAGTCAAATTCATTGACTTGGTCTGGCTAGGAAAGCCAGAGACAGAAATTTCAAAGCTGGGGGGAAAAAAAAAAAAAAAAGTTCTGACATTTTTCTAATTAAAAGCCCAAGGGTTTTTTTCTGTGAAAAACATTGCATTTAGATATTAAATATATTTTTAAGGGAAGGAAGCATCCCTAAATGAAACAAATTCTTGAATGCATTGTTAAAGGGACAAGTGGGATGCAATTTTTCAACCCAAACCTAATTTTTCTGTGGTTTTTCTTCCATCCAAATCATATTTGTAATGTAATTAATGAACTAATTTAGCCAGGCTGATGAGCTGGCACAGTGACAAGCTCCATTCAGAAATCCAGTTCATTTCTTTTGGTGAGTTCAGGATGAGGAGCAAATTGTAGGCCTAATCCCGCCAATTTTATGCCTATACAAGAACAGATTTTTGTATTCATGTGATGACTTGGTCTTTTCAGGCTGTGATTTATCCCAAAATGATTATAGCAGTGAGACCCATGGTTGGCTTTCACCAGATCCGTTGCTTGTTATCACCCTTCTTGCAGAACTTGCTTTTTTGCCAGCTGGTCACCGACACGTCATTCCCTCACCTATTTCACGAGCCAAGCAGCTTAGATCTATGCTGGACCCTGGACACACTGCAGCCCCTCTACACTCCTTCTCAGCATTTCAGCTGGGCTTCAGGTCCATTGAGAAATCCTGGACAAATCAAAGGTCAAAATCCTTAAATTCTTTCCAAACAGAATTTGCAGGCAGGAACGGAGACAGTGTTGCCCTGCCATGTTTCATGAAGCTCTTAATTGCAAAACAAAATAAAATTGATCTTCTTAATGAGGAGGAAATCAAATGGTCCTGTGTTTTTAAAAGAGACGCAAATCATTCATTTCTAAACACTTCTTCCTGTAACAATATTCAGAACATAGCTTGGATCTACTTACAAGACCAAGGTGATGAGATGATTATGTTCTTATGAAGTTTAATGGAATTTGAGTACCTAATTCCCCGAGGCTTCTTTGACAATTGCATTCAAAGTCATTTCCCAAAGAGATGAAGATCTTTTTAAAGCAGTTTCTCTAGTCTATACTTGATATCTTCTTCTTTCCTTTTGTTGTGGTGGTTGTTATAAATATTCAGTGATTTTTATGAGCCTCAGCAGACCAAAAACGATCTTCAAAGAACTCACTTACACGTATTCACATATTTTAAAAACCCTAAGAGTTTCTTTAAAAGAAATATTATCTAAATTTCTGCATGTCTGTAGCTAGTGAAAAGAAATGTTTTACAGCAATAAGTACTTTCACTGAGGAACAAAGAAGCAGGAAAAAGAATGAGGAGATTGGAGAATTGATATATGTTCAAAGAAATCCTATTATGGAGCTCTTGAGAAATACTTGTCTATTCCAACACAAAATGTCATTAAACTAAGTTTGTTCAAGGGCTGAATGTGCAAGATAATGAGAGAACTAAGACTCCACTGACATAAACCAGAGGCTGGTTGTTCTCTATCCTATCTATTATATGTTGTCAATGAAGAGAAAGGGCAAGCAGAACTGTTAAAATAACCCTGACATGTTGTGGTTTGTACCCACACCTCCAAAGGTAAATTATCTGATGGGCATTTCAGTTAATGCATTTCCAGCCTTCTGGAGGCAGTAGAAACAAAAGCTCTTCCAAAAATGGCAGGTGTCAACTAGAACAATTCCAGGACAAAGTCAGAAGAGTAGGAGATGAAATCAAAATATGGGTCTAGCTATAATGAAAAAAAAATAAAAAAGCTTATAAGATCATCCTCTCTCTGTATCTTCGTGCATGCTTATCAGAACTGTCACTAAACAAAACCTAGGTTAGCCCATCACCAGCAAAAGCCAACATGAAGGACCAAACACAAAGTCACTCCCCATTACAGGGTTACCAGCAACAACAGCCTTTAGAGATCCCTCGAGCAACAGCGCAAATATATTCTGGTATCTTTTTTATATCCTTCTTTATCTTGCAGGCTGGTTTGTGCAAAGAAAACATTTCTCTCCTGAAGCACAGGAATCCCAGCATATATTTCAAGCTAAAAGTTATAATTTCACTCTGGGTTTTCAAATTATCATTTTCACAACTGTTGTGAAATACGTGCAAGATGTAACTTCAACAGTATATGGTGTGTACATTTCAAATTTGAAACACAGGAGTTAATAGCTCTACTGCAAAGCTCTCAGGAGTCCTCAAACTCTTCAGACTGAAAAATCACTTATTTAGCTCAGCTAGAGCTGGGCTGGATTCAGAAACCACTGTGTGAACCTCAATGGGCTGTATCAGAGAAGCCCAGTAGATGCTGAACTTTCTGTCTTAAGTCTGTATAATAGCTATCAGTTTACTCAGTTTTGCCTCATGCTAGACAAAAAGTGGAACACACCACTTGAGCAATACCTACAGGGTAATCAATCACTGTGGGAGAAGATTGAAAACAATCTGGCCTCCCACAGTAGGTTCAAAGCCACCAGCACCATTTATGGCACATGATTTATGCATCTGTTACTCCATAGTGGGAAGCCATTCAACAGATGGTTTCATTTTCACTTATGTTAGGTATATAAAGTTGCGAGCTTGTTTGTAAAAAGTGATAATCAAGTTTGAGCTATAAAAAAAAGTATATTTATGCCACCCAAATTTTCATTACAAGTTTGCTACTTGTTTAATGAGATGTAAGGTTTCCAATATGCAAGGACCCATGCTGGAAGGGACATGGAAGGATCCACCCTCCAAGCCAAGATCAGGGCACTGCTGTTCCTCCAGCTCCTTCTGCTTTAGCTCTGATGACAGTAAAAGCAGGCTGAGATGCTTAGAGTTTTTCCGGGTCTGAAATCTCAGGTTTTTCTAGAAGCTTACAATTTTCAGAGCTCAGTCATTCACTAGGGTCAGTTAGGAGACTTAAGAGGTGTAGTGACTGGCAGTGAGGCCCATTACCTCTGAGTGCAAGTGGACAAAGTGTTCAGCATATTTTATTTGTGTTTGGTTATTGTTTGAGAAAATTATTTTCAAATTATTTGAAAATTGAAAAAATAAAAAATGTCTCCACTAGATATCCAAGAAGGAGGCAATATAAACACCAAAGTATTATCATTATGGACAGTTTGGATTAGTACTGTATTTCATACTGGATTCATAAGGTCACTTTAACACTTTTTCATGTCTGTCTTGGTCAATGAAACAGTGGAAAAAATATTATGAGACCAATATAAAAATAGAGAACTGCAAACAGCTCTAATCAGACCTGAAACACAATTCTTGAACAAAAAATGTTTACAAAACACACTTTTCATCTTTTCTTTTTATTTAAAAAAAAAATGGTTTTCACTCCAAACAGGAACAAAAATATGTCACAAAATTTCAGCACTTCTTGTTTTCAAGACTTTTTGAGTTTTAACCATCCCTGTCCCCATGGTACAGTCTGCCCTTGCTCTTTCTCTGTCCCTTTATTATTTGAGGTGTGTTCCAGTGTTATTTGAGGAGTGTTTCAGGCCTTAATTATTCCTTGGGGGAGAGATATAAGTAGATTGACAGCAGAAAAGAATTGACTGTGAGAATTTAAAAAGATCAATGAGCTTTGGGAATAATGTTAATGTTTTTTTCCTCTTTCATAATGAGACAGAAGTGCCTTGTTCTCTAAGACAGCAGTACCGCAGAAGCAGCAGAGCAAGTTCTCACACACTTCCCCAGCGACTCCACCTCCATCTTTCTACTTAGGTGATAAAATAGTTCAGCTTTCATGACCTGCCCAGCAGCTCCCCTTCTCACCCAGGCTACCATCCAGGTGGGCAGCTATGGCCTGGGTATTCTTCCACATCCAGATGTGGCCACTGAGGATGGAAATGAAACCAGCAATCTCCTGAAATGGTCATTAATCAGCAATTTAAACAGAAAGAGCTTTCAGACAGCATCTACCTAGGTTTAATGTCAGTTTGTGACTAAGGCAGTAGCTTAGTATTTGAAAACTGACAGCTAGGACATAGGCAGTGAAATGCACAAAGTTAAACAGCTTTTCCAAAATTCTAATTACACTCACTAATGAAAACTGAATGCTCTTGATATTCCTGTAAGCCCCAAATTCCTTTGGAATTCTTGTCAAAATTCTTGCTCTCAATGACTGTCACTTATGTGAATGTTTCATGAAATTATTTCCCACTCCCAACAGCTGCCCACCTTCCAGTGTCCCTTTGTTCACGTAGCACAACACACAGAGAAGTTTCTGATCCACTGCTTATTGATCAGTCATTGCTTTGTGCTTTTCCGTCATGTTCACTTCTTCCCAAAATAAAGAATCCATATATAAATTCCAGGAGAAGAGTTCTAAATATGATGAAACAAAGTTATTTTATGTTAACATTGTAAGCAAGTAAATGATTTTCACATAACAGATGAGATGACAGAGCTGAATTGAAGCACAGTTTCTGAATGCAGATGTTTCAAAAGAGAATATAAAATAGACTCAGAGTGGATTTGTGGTGGCTTTGGGGAAAAAAGTGAAACATTTCTGACAGTGATGGTGTCAGTATTTTTCTTACATTGTTTCCTCTTTTTCTTTTCTTGCCATTAGCAAGTTTCATCCAAGGTAAAAATTATTTCCATTGCTTGAGGAAACAGACAGATAGGCACTAGTGAAAAAATGTGAAAGATGAGTAGATATAGGCATGTGGCACTAAAGGGACCTCCTGAGTCGTTGAGCCCAGCTGCTGCCCCAGGCACAAGCATCATGCAGCCACTTCCCCAACATGATGGTGCTGCTGAGATGTGCTTGGAGCCCTCTCATGCGCCTCTCCCACCCACGCTAACCTCGGGAGGAGACGAGCTGCCCCAGAACCACAGTGTCCTGAGGGTAAGACCCTTGTAATTTCCTGCTGAAGTTCACCCATGACCTCTGTGTACCAGCTTCTTCATGAGCTGCCCTTTTGAAGGAAACTGCTTTCCCACTCCTTTTCCAGGGAATTCCCTAATGCATTTGTAGACAGCTATCCCACCTCCCCTCAACACTCATGTTGGGAGTGGAAGCACACCTGGCTTTCAGCAGGCTTTCTCTGCCCTCCTGACCATCCTGGTGGACCTTCCCTGCACCTCTCCCAGTTGGCCTCCCGGCCCCTCACATCATTTCACTTGGCAGTCTTCACTGGGTCAAGAATTCTCTCTTTTTGGGCGAAGCTCCCTGGTTTGTTGCGCTGGGTTTTTTTTGGCAACATTGACAGAAATGTTCAATTCTGCTGGAAAAAAATGTTGGTGTTCTTCTGTGACGTCTTCCTGGGCTGCTTGCCTGGAAGGCTCTTCTCAATTTCACACTCTGCCCGCAGCGAAGGAAGGGAGCTGACAAGCCCCAGCGAGGGAGAGGAGCTGGCAGCGGGAGCAGGGCGGGTGGGAAGAAGGTTGCAGTGGGGTGTGAGGGAGGAGGAGGAGGGTCTGCCATCAGCCCCCGGCAGCCAACCTGGCAGATGCCTGCCACCCTCATCAGGAGCGAAGGCCTTCATGAAAATCTTCTAAGCCCTCAGCTGGCACTTCAAAGGAAAAGAAATAGAAGAAGAAACTTACTTTGGTTCCTTCAAAACAGCCAGAGACTCGCTCAGTACTGCCACTGCAGAAGCATCTTTATATGGAGCAATTTTCCAGGAGGCTTTTTTCCCCATCTCCAACCAAAACTATTGCACCAATGCCCTCTTTGCTCCCCTCACTTTTCACAGCTCTCAATTTCCTCATTTGCCCTTTATATTCTAATTTCATATTAAAACATCTTTCTCCTCTCTCGCCTGCTAGCAAAGCACAGGTTATTTTTATTTCTCCCAAAGGTGCAAAGCATAGAAAATCACAGTCTAAAGCATCATTTCTCCTGCCTTATTAGCTTCTCTAACCACAGTTCAAGCAGCTCTAGGGGAACAGCCTCCCGGCACCACAGTCTGGCCAGTGCTGCTACTTGAGTGTATTCTCCTGATTTATTGCTCATGGATGGACTATAAGGACCTTCAGCTAGCTCAGGCAATGCTTCCATATCACTGACAGCACATTTCTGTGCTGCTGGATCACCCAGCCATGTAACACGCTTTGGATGAGCTAAGGACATCCAAATGCTTTGGACAAGGTGTTAAGTTTCCCAAAGCCCAGAAAATCACATTTTCCCAGCTTTGTGGCTGTGTGCTTTCTCTGCATCTCTCTTTCCTTTCTCCTTCACAGGGCCAGATTTTAAAAGCAGTGATTTTGATTTGCATTTTTTTCTTGCCAAGAACACTGTCACCAAGACAAGGGCTGGAGATTTCCTTCTTCCTGGATATAAACTGACTAACATGTTTCAGGACCAACACATTTCTAACCTGTGCTTTCTCATAGATTTCTGTAGCCATCTCTTCCAGCCATATGTGCAGAGGAAAAAGTTGCACTTAAGAGGAATTATGCATTTGGAAAACAACTATTATTTTTCCCCCCTTCTTGCCCCAGGATTTGAGGGTTTGGTTCATCGCTGCACTGGCTGTAGCCAGAGTGTGGATGGCAGAGTCAAGGAGGGGACAGAGCAGCCTGCTCTGCAAGTGACAGGCAAGCAGGACCGAGGGTGACAGCAGGGCAGCAGCCCCAGCTAGGGATGCAGCCCCGTCGTACCTGGGCAAGAGCTGGGCAGGTCCAGTGGCCACAGCCAGGGTCAGCCACAGTCCAGAGCCCAAGGCAAGTGCACAGTGATGGGGCAGCTGCAAATCAAGTCACGGGGTCAAGGCACAGGTTTGGGCATAACACCTCATGCAAGGACTGAGGGGCTAAGCTGAAATGCAGCTTTGTGGCCAGTGGGTGCAGGGTGTGTGGATGGAGCTGCCCAGGGTGTCAGAGCCTGTTGGCATCCTCATGGCCCTGGCTGGAAGGGGCTGCAGAGCAGCACAGCAATTTCCCTGTCCTGCAACCCACAGCACCCTGACTGCTGTCGAGCCTCACCACGAGTACTCACACCAGGGCGGCTCCCAGGAGCTGCCTTTCCCCAGCCAGCTGGTTCTTTTGCAGCAGAAACTTTTCATTCTTGAAACATTTTTGGCTGCACTTTGCCTTAAAAATAAAATGTACAAAATCATTCTGTGTTGCCATATTGAAATCTGACAGCATCAGGGCAGCACAGGGCAGCCTGGTTATTAACACAACCACTTACAGCAGCTATACTACCTTTCTCTATAAGCAGTGCTATAGCCATCAATACAAGGTGAGATAAGGAGCAAGTTTGCTCCTGAATTCATATGGATCACACAGTAAGCAACAGTTTTTGCAAAGAAATGGGTGCACCCAATGCCTTTGCAAATACATTTTCTGGGGAGCTACAGGTACTGAGTGTGTATGAGACCCTCTCTGTCTGCTAATGTCAGGCAGGGGATGTAGAGCAAGTGAGTACTGCTTTGGGGCAAGTAAAACATTAGCAGACTTTCAGTGACACAGCGGTGTAAATCAGAGGTGATTCAACCTTGCAACCTATATAAATTCAGAGTATGACCAGGCATGGCAGGCTAATAACAGGGAAGTGGCAATTCACAAATATCTGGGCAGTTTTATGTAGCCAAGATGCCTTGAGTATGTGGACCAGTGCCTGGGGAGTAGGCACACCAGAGTCATTGATAGTAGTGGCAATCTCATGGCTCTGTCACAAGTGTGCTGTTGGGGAACACACTCAAACACTCATCAGACATGAAATGCTCATGGGAAGGCATCTTTCTACATGATGATTCTCTGTTACTGAACTGTTATTTCCCTGCAAACTGCCCATCCCAACAAGTCTGTTAACATATTAATTCATGCTTTCATTTGTGTGTCGACTTACTCAGGAGAACTTTCTGAGAAATGACATCCTGAAAGACTTCACAGGAAGAGCTAGGGAACTGCAGGCAAAAAAGTACATGGCATTTTATTTAGTGGAAAAAATAAAATATGCATCAAAGCAACTTCATGAAAAGCATTAGGATGCAGCTTAGCATTAATTTGTATGTGTAAGATAGCAGGACTCATTTCTACACTGTCACTTCAGTTATATCATTGCCATCATTGGCTTCACTCATTATTGGCAGCTTTGAATATTTTATTACAACCTCACACATACATGCATGCCTACCAACAGGCTCCGATTTCTTTGTATCATCACAGCTTAAGCAAGATCTTGCTGTAACTGTCATGAATCTTAGACCTCTAAAGAAAATTCATGTAGCTGCAGTTTAGGAAGGGTAAAGTGTCTACTGTTAGCTCACTGCTAAATCAGTGGCAATCATATACTTTATCTTAGTGTCAGGCTGTGTTAGATTTCTTTATATGAGCAAAACAAAAAAAACCCTGAAGATCTGGCTCTCATTGCTCAGTAAAGATTCAAGAATTAGTATGGAGAATTTCTCCCGTTCTGCTGAATTTCAGTATGAGCAGTTAACTGCCTTCTATCTCAGATTGTCCTTTAAAGTTATAAGATACAGTATATTGTCTCCCTTCTTGCCCCAAGCTGGTTTGCATTGAATGATGTGTATTGTAAAAAGACGGTTATTTCAGCCCAGAAGAGTCTGTGTAGGGCTGGTGGATAAAAGGATAAATTTTTACACAGTTCCCTGGAAAACTGTGCTGAAAAGGACAATAAAAAGATACATTACAATGAAATTCGTCCTCAAGATGTTCTGAGTTCTGAGAAAAAACATATTTTGCATACATGGTCGTTCAGTTAAACTGGACAAAATCACACTCGATAAGTTCAGGAATCACTGCAACTGAATTTTTTTGGAAATTAATTAGCCCTGAAAGGTCTGTATCTTGTCCAGATTTTAATGACCTATGCCACTAAAAGCCCTGTTCTTTGTCTGAGCTGAGTCCTCTTTAACAAATATTTTAATCAGCCTTAGAATATTTCATTAAAAAACCCAAGAAGTGGTGGGGATGTGGCTGGATGCTGTTTTGTGTCCTCACTGAACCGAGCAGTCAAACACACCACTCCAGTCACTCTGTGGGTTTGCTGAGGTGATTAAAGCCAAGCCTGGGCATTAATTTAATGGAAGGTGCCTGTGCGTGGGAGAGGTCAGAGATGCGTGCACGCCGAGCAGAGCTGCCGCAGAGGTCCTGGAGTTCATCGGCAGCTCTTCAAGCCCCAGAGAGGGAGTGTTGCTCTGTGACAGCTACATCTGACAATGGGAATTTCCAGGGAAAATGTCATGATGAACTGCCCCCATTAGCACACCGAGCACAACAGTAGAGCTCCCTTGTGGTAAAGGAAAATAACAGACGTTTTAAGTCTCCGTTGCAGGGAAGGGAGCGGGGAGGCAAGCTGCGTACAGGCACAGAAGAGGAAGAGCAGCTGATGAAGAACAGAACTTCGGGGATAGAAAAGCAAAGGTGGTCTTTGCAAGCTCTGCAGACCCTCCTTCATCTGACTGATAAATGTTAATATATTTGGGCAACATAAGCAAAGGAGCTGAACTGGGGAAATGTTATTCAGGAGAAGACTGAAAGAAACCTTCACTAACAAACCTTCAGGTTACTTCTAAAATAGCCCACTTTTTATATGTGATGTATTAATAACCTAGATATTATCTAAAGTGATAAAACCCACTTTATTTAATCTTATGCTACTCTGAAGCTGCAAAATGTTCTTGTTTTACTTTTCAGTTTTGGCTCTTTCCCTTTATTTTAAGTAGATATTAAACTTATGGAGATTTTACTTCTGCTTGCTATAACTTTGAATTTGCACTCTGGGCAAATAGCCTCTCTGACACATACACAGTTTAGAAAATGCCCTCTGAAAACATTGCTTGGAAACTATCACCTTCCAACTGAAAATCTTACAAAACCAGCCCCACTCTGAATTTTCAGGGACATTAAAAAATGCTCATATTTCAGGTATTTTGCATTTTGCTGCATGCATTCCATAACATACTTTAAAAACAATTGTAAGCCTTTCAAATAAATTAACAGTCTTCTTTTTGTGAGAGAGTTTCATTTTATAAGACAAAAGGATTTATAATTCTCTCTTCTATTTCAGGATAATATTCACACTAAATAAGAATTCGTGCTTTTATAACCAAATCATTTATCTTTATATTTTCTGTGGGAGGAGAACTTCTTCATCCAGATTCAGAGCCTGGAATCTCATAAAAATTTCCAAAGAGGTATGGGAAGCATACATAGGAAATAATGCTTTTTATGGTTGTTTTGCATGTATAAGAGGAAAAACATTGATTGCTGAGACCACCCTTAGCCCACCCAGCTGTGCTTAACACATCCTTATTAGAGAGGACCTTGGCAGGAGGAAGGAGCAGATGTGGAAGGAGCAGAAAATGCCTCAACTCCTGCAGCACTAGGGGTTGGGGGGCAGAGCCCAAGAGAGACCATCTGTCAGCATCGATAGCCTATATTTGGGTGCCACATCTACCTCCCAGCCCAGGGATCACCTAATTCAGATCCACCTCCATCCAGCCCCGACTCACCAGTATAGCTTTTCCTTGTGGCTTTTAATATTTGAAAAAATAGCAGGAGTTATGTAATGCAGCGTATTCTCTTTGAACCACTTAAAAAGAGAGAAAGAAAAAAAAAAAAAAAAAAAGAAAAGGAAACCTTTACTTGAAAAGGGCTTTGATAACTGGGGAAAATTTTGAAAGTGGTTAGGCTTAAAGCATTCGCTTCATGTTAACAAGTATTCTCTGTGGTTCAGCATTAGCATGGCTGTGATTCAACCTAATGCCTCCGGAGAAGGGGAAGAGCAAGGCGCTGCCTTTGGAGGCGAGGCTGGACCTCCCCACGCTGCAGACCAGTGAGCACCGAGCCTGCCAGGGCTTCCTTGAGCCACCGGCACTGAGCCCCTGCCGCAAATGGTGGACTGGGACAGAGGCTTTCGTTGCATTTGAAGTCCTCGCAGAGCTGCCTCCACCATGCCTCGTAGTATGGGAGGTCTAACACAGCCGGGGAGAGAGGCACATTCCCTGCTGCATCCCAGTGCACCGTGTGTTAATAACTTCATCCCCTTCACTGCCACTAAATAGCAGGGGACACTTCCTAACCTTCCTGGGGAGCTGTGGGCCTGACTCCTTTAGCCTGGAGCTCTCCTTTTAACCCCATCCCCCTGCGCACAGGGGGGTTCAGCCTGCTGGGAGGTGAAGGCGGCAAGAGCCTCCCTGCAGCTGGTCCGGGATGCTGCTCTGAAAACTCCTCCCATCATGCCACCGAAAAGCCAGTGCCTCTTGCCAGGAGAGCAGGCTCACGACTTCCACACACACAAACCTCCCCAAATCCTGCGGCAAAGCAAGCGCAGCGGCACACCAAGCAGCTCTGTGCGTTTGTGTGGGCCTCCAACCTTTTATTTTCCTGAAGTAGCCTCCTCTATTACAGTCTTTCCTAAACAATGTATATAATAGCTACTGCGTTCGAATCACCAGTCCACCCCCAGCCTCCTTTGTGTAGCACCAGGCAGGGTGCGAGGGCCTGGTTTGCAAAACACATTGCCAAGGTGCTGCCGGAGGAGCAGCGCCGGGGCCGGGTGTTTCAATGCACCTCGCTGATCTCCTGCAGTAAATTTCCGGTGTCAAAATCCAAAAGAGCCACAAAGTAAATCATCTCTAACGTCAATGCCAAAAGATCGGGATTGAAGCAAGCATAGATCAAGTAATAAGGCAATACAAGAATGCTCTTCTTTTTATTTACAGGATAGGCTCAATGGCATTGTAGTAGGGCCAGAGCAACAAGAGTTACATCTCGATGAGGACTTTATCTCAGCCTCCCTAATGAGAGTATGGTGGCAGCTGGAGCAGTTAGAAATCTGCCCTCAGACACCTCTCCATAGCTCCCCTTGGCAAGCAGCCCTGGGCTGACATCTCCTGGTGCTCTGCACGGCCACCCAGCTCACACACTGGCTGCTCTTCTCCCACTGCAAATTTTCCAGTTCTTCTCTGGAACAAGCATCATCAAATGTCTTTTTGCCTGACTCATTCCTGCCTGGAGAGGATGACTGAAAATCTGAGCTCACTTTCTACCTCTCGGGCTTGTGATTGAGTTCCTGTGACTCACACATTACAGTCTCAATCTCCTTTGGGTTCAGGCCATTTTCTAATTTCTCTCCACAATACTGTAAAGATACACTGTTCGTGACCCTTTTTTGAAAATTTAGTTATTTTTTTGTCTTAATCCAGTTGTTTCTTTCTGCTGAATGCCTTCACTGTATGTTGTTATTGCATCCTAAGCACACAGCCTGAGCCCCATCATATGTCTACATACATGAAAGAATACCTCTCATGTATTATTCAACCTTTCCTCTTTTACTCTGCTTTTCAGGACAAAGCAGACTTCACTGCAAACACCAGATTGCTGCAGAGACAAATTGCTGCTTTTTTTGAGTATATTTTCCAGCAGACATCCTATTTAGCTTTTCAAGCTCTTGGTCCTGTCTGAAGACAGTCGTCCATCAGACTTGCTTGCCTCACCAGATGAAGAAAAGGCTTCAGAAGAGAGTATCGTGGAAACAAATCAGGCCTGTGGCCCTACCTGAGCTCCTCATCTCTTGGCAGGCTGTGTCAAATACATCTCAGAATAGAGCTCCTGGACTATCCCGTGGTGAAATATTCCCTTCTGTGGTGATTTGAGCATTCAGCCTATGCCTTACTCAACCCAAGGATGGATTACAGTGTGCATGAAGGGCAGAAGCACATTACAGAAAAGAGGATGCTAAATTTGAAATTTGTTTTATTGGTCGTGTTCAACCACAAGCTGCTTGCCTTTTTCTTTAGATGTTTACCATAGTCTACATATGCTATAAGATCTATATTTCAAATCTGAAAACAGCCATTTCTTGAAGAAATAAACAAACAACAAGCAACTGATTCCAATCAGAGAATTTGTTTTTCTTCATTTTTTTAAAAGCGGCTGAGGAGTTATCTATTGCTATCTGAATAATAGATAATAAAAATAGAAAGGTGAAAGATAATTCAAACTAAAATCAGAGATGCCCACAACTTCCCGTTACGCAAGTTTAGGGAACTTGGTCATGCAAAAGTATAACAAGGAAAGTGAAAATACAGATTGAAATTCTGAATACACTGCTGCCCATGCAACCTCTTTGCAGTAACTGAGAACAATATAACCCTTCACATTACTTTCTCCCTGAAAACTAGTGCAGTGAGAGGTACTGCTCCATGCTGGAAGCAAGATAACGAGCACAGACAGGCAACCACTCATGCACCTTGCAGGATGAAACCCTGCCTGTGACATTCACTGCTCTCTGAAAGTCTGATATTCCTCCTGAGCACCCCCAGGGCCAGGGCAGAAGCAGTAGAGTAGTGGGGGAGAAATGGAGCTGCGGCAGCTCCTGCACGGAGGTAGCAGAGCCAGTCTCCCAGGTCTAAGCTGGCACCTTCTCCTCATTTGCACCCACATGCTATAAGCATTCCTGTTAAAAGGGTAAAAGACAATAAAATCAGATGATGGATAATACAATATGGAAGGGGAGATAACGCTGTCTGTGTGGGCAGTTAGGCAATGGAGCAATGTCTCGGCAGATCTTCCCTTTTTTAGGAAAATAGGTGAAGAGTGACAAGAGATGTGGTACCAAACCAATATTCATGGGCCTCAGCAAAAAGGTTCAGTTCTGTGATTTCTCAGTATTCACACTCATATTTAAATAACATTCATTCCAAAGGGTTGTTTCAACATGAGGTGCTAGTTTTAAGTGCAGTGCTATTAAAGCCAATGGGGCTGTGACAATTTATACATAATTCACTGAGACTGTACAAAACACTGATGAAAAATGGGCATGCAGTATGCACTAATAAATTTTGCTTTTGGAACAAATATTTCAAGGGGGTACTTGCTTTTCATGTTCATTTCTTCCTTCACTGGAGCCTGACATTAAACTGAAATTATTTCCTCTCATTTAGAGACCAATATATCTGAACACAGTAAAATGCACATCAGCTTTATTATTATCTAACAGAGAAAACAGTGGTTAACTGACAGCAGAATGAAGAGGGATAAAACAATGACATTATTAGTGTCTGCTTCACAGACGGGGCAGTACTATATAACTGCAAGTCCATTACAGGGGATTTTTCAGATGCTAAGAAGGTTAAATGGCTGAACAACTTATCGAAAAGCGATTGCTTTTCTGATCCCAGGCCCCTCGTGCTATGGCAACATTATCTTATTACTTTCAAAATCACTCATGTGGCTTTTTTTAATTATGATTTGACACTTTTGTAAGGTACCATGCCAACCATCTGGAGCCTGTCAGCTCTACCCAAGGTATATAAAGCTCCATGCACCAACACAGGCAGGACAGCAAGGTGCAAACAACTCCAAGGCTGTGCCTGCTGGTGTAGGGACCAGGGAGCGGTCGAAGTTTTTGTGCTTCACCCATGTCACTCAGAAGCAAGATCTTCTGTAGCTGTTGCGGCCTTGCTCAGCTGCCCACAGGTCAGGGTGGGACTTGGCCATTCATTCCAGCTGATGGGAATTACTTTTTTTGATGCAGCACAAGGCCACCCATACACAAATGAACACATCCTATTGCTCCCTGCAGGAAATGCGCTGGCTGATAGGGAATATTCCTGGTCCACGGCAGGGAATTGGGCAAGTGGGTGGCTCATAGCAGGAAGAAATAGCGTAGGTGCTGAAAATGAGTGAGGGGATGAGACCTGGAGGAATATGAAGGCTGGTTTTGTCCTCTCCCTCCTTCTCCTTCTCTCCCTTTGAGACTGCAGCTTGTCCATCATCCTAGACTTTTTTTTCTCTTTGTCCAAGCTTTCCATGATCTTTAGGGGAAAATAAGCAAACCAACACAAGCCATTAGCCCAGGCAGAGAGGATCTGGTTGCTGCAGTTGTTAGTGGTGGACCAGGAGATCAGGCTTAGAGCCTAGCAGGAATGGATGCCTTTTGGGTGTCTAAAGAAGAAATCATGTATCGGGTGGTTGAACCATTACATGAGGTCACCTTGCGACATGTGGCAGTGGAGTAGAACTTCCAGGCTTTCTCTCCTCTCTTTAGAAAGCTTCAAACACTGAAGAAATTGGTCAGGAAGAAAGCGAGGACATCAGTAAAATAAAATGAATACTTTTAGGAGCTAGACACAAAAGCACTGAGGTGTCTGTTCTTCTGAGATGTTCCAGAAAATGAAAACTGTAGCTTGATCCATTTCCAGATTCTTTCAGACAAACTCAGATCCTTAATCTAAGCAATTCCTGTCCTTCTCCCTTCCTATCAGCTCCATCAAAAGAACTGGATACTTGAAATGGAAATTAATTGTGTAAAGGAACTCTGGATTTGTCTTTCAGTTCTGTTAATAAAAATTTTCCTTTGATCCTGTAAGTATCCTGCAAGATGTCACACTTGTTGCCTGAGCATGTCAGTAAAACCAAATTATGGACCTGACATGTTTTTGCTGTCTCCCATTTCCTGTGATTCAAGAACTGTAAGGGATTCTGTTTCTTTAGGCTCAGATAAATATCAGCAATTTAGTTGCTTTCCTTAAGCTTGGGTTTGGAAAGTTGATGGAGCATTAGCAAAACAGGGTCACTTAAGTGTTTTTTTCAGTCAGCTAAGAAAAGAAAATGTAACTATGATGCCTATGGGCATAAAAATTAATTTAAACAACTCTCCCCCCACTCCACACTCATTTTAATACCTCAGAAAGGCCACATCTAATTGGAACACAGAGTCAGAATGCAGCTTGCTTTTATTTCAGACCACTTCATACAGTCTTTACCATCAAAACTCCTGTTCAGAGAGACTAATAACATACAGAGGAGCTTCTTTTTTTTTTTTTTAATATCACAGATTATTTTAAATGTACAACATTTTGCAAGAAAACATAATCCTGCAAAGCTGCTGCAAGCAATTCCTGCTTCAAAGCAGGCATATGTGTTGCCTGAAGCTGGACCACAGAAACTGCATGGTGGGTTGGGAACATGAGTTGGATATGTTGTTAGTATGGGGCAAAATTGGTGTGAATTCCAGCAATGCAGGCTGACAGCCTTGTGGGGACTGTTTCCCCCCAAGCTTCTGCCCAAAGAAGCCTTCTGGGGTTAGGTTTGGGCATCACCGCTGGGAGCAGCAACTCACCAGCATTGATCTTTGTTGCCAGCAGCATGTTATGAGTGGGACAGTACTCCTTTTTTTTTCAAATTTACCAAATCCTTTGTGCCTCTCCCCCATCTTTTGCCTCAATGCAAATGGAAGCTGCAGCTGTTCATTTTCTCTTTTAGTTTTGTTGTTTAAGTCCTCTCAAACCGTGTCAGCTTTAATAGGAAAGACTTCTGCTGGTTTCATTTCCTGGATAGCAATGCTGGAATCACCCTGGGCACACAACTGTCAATTAAACACATGCATGGAAGCAAGCGATTAGCAATATCTTCCCTTTCTGACACTCTGGCATATCCTTTTATTAAAGAAAAAAAAAATGCAGATGAAAACTCTCCCTCTTTGTTATTGTTTAATATTAGAACCTTAGTATTGGAGGGGAAAACCCAGCTTCACAGCCAATGCAGTGGGGCTGGGAGTGGAGGGTCCTGAGTTCCCAGCTCCCATCCTCAGTGCTGTTCCCCATTTGCCTGTAACTTTTCTGTACCATTCACCCAACGGTCCCTTGTCCAGCTGGACAGCCTTCTCTGGACAGGGAACCTTCTCAGTCCTGTTCTTCCACCTTTTCTAATAACAATTGAAAAACACCTTAGCTCCTTTCTGTTACCCTACTAGTGCAATAAGGTGACTCTGCTGCAAGAACAGCATTTTTCATCTCTTTTATGTTTAAACTGAAATGTCTCAGGTAGGCAGGTGCAGACCTTCCTGGGAGCATCAAAATGGGTTTTTGAAGCCACAGGATGGAGACTGCTTCTCCTCTCACATGTGGTACCACTCTAGTCAAGGCACAGAAAAGCCTCCTCAGCCTCTGCAGACCTTGTCTTAGGTCATGCTCAAAAGCTCAGTGGAGGTGAGCCCAGTTCCAGGTGGAAGAAGGAGCACACTTGGTGGGGGTGCATTCATCAGATCTGCTGAACACGCTCCTGAGCACACCCAAAGTGAGGTGGTTCCAGAAACACCTAAATTGCTGAAGTTTGGGTGTATTTTTCCCTGCTGGAATAGCAAAATCCAACAGAAGGCACCATTAGCACCAGCCACCTGCAGAACTGTCAGCCCTTGCTCCAAAGCGCAGCAACCTTTGAGCTTCTCCTCACAACAGCCATAAACTTTCATGTGGGGAACACAACTTACTTTCTCTCCTGTTCTCTTACACTGAATTGACTTTGCTGTTGTGACTGACACTTTAAAAGTTTGTAGATTTGCCTGAGGCACATATCCAGTATAGAAAAATCTCTATCAAAACGGCTGAGGTTCAGCAAAGAGATAAACGACTGAAAAAAGGGTCTTCTGAGGGAAACATCAGACAGTCTTAAGGTAGGCCAGAATTTCATAAAATCACATTGTGCTAATCAGCGGGGGAACCATGCATGCAGAACTTTGCTACCTCATATATGCCAGGATAAATCTAATGCAAATCCCAGGGAATAAATTATATTGCTGTGGATTTATTCAGCTGTAATAGATCAACATTTGTCCCTGAGTGACTCCAACATTTCTTTCCTCTGTGCACAGTCTCTTCCCTGCTAATGCATCCCCATGGGAGGGAACGTTTCTTCTGCCAAGCAGGAAACAGAAGAAACCAATTGCATTTTGCTTGATGTGAGAATTTCAAGTGTACAATTGTTCTAAGACAGGGCCTCTTGTCTCAAAGGAATGCAGATATGTAGCCATGCCCCCACATGGAAAAAAGCGATAAACTCAGGTTGTGGAGATCTGAAATAGAAAATCCTCAAAGCTCAAGAGGATTCATACATCCGCATATGATTTCTCTCCTGAAAAGACCTTTCACATTAATCCAGAAAGAGACCAGTTGTCCAGTTTCTTGTAAGCATGCACCCCATTTTCTGCATGCTTTAGGATGTATCAGAAATTAAGTAGCTGCTCATCTGGCACTGCCTCTTTTCCTAAACTTGGTGATTAGAAAGTGCTTCCAGGCAGAGCGGGGATTGCCTAAGCGTTGTTTCTAATCTTGTTCCAAATGACACAGATAGTCAAGTTAACCAGATGCACTCTGCACAGATCTGCAGAGCTGCTCCCAACCCTCGCCATGAGACAGGGGTGAGGGAACTGCTTTAGTGTGCTTTGTCACGACAGTGGCGCAGCCAGATCCAAGCTCCCTCCTGCTGCATGTGGCTGGGGAGAACAACAGGCACACAGAAGGAGCAAAATGCTTTCACGAACACTTTACTGCTTAGATTTTGCTTAACTCATTGTTTTCCAGTAAACATCATAAATTTATGTGACTATATTTCAGCTGACTCATTAATTCGTTGCAATGACTCTTCTTTCTAGGTGTTGACCAGGTAGCTTTTGAATCAGAAAATCGCTGGGCTGGGAAACCTTTCTCACCAGGGTGACTTGGTGAGAAACTGCAACCCAGACCGAGTAAGAAGCAGCAGGCTGTGTCAAAAGCTGGAAACTAGGGCCTAAAATCATGACCAAGGTTTTGGTCTCCTTTCTCATGCAAGCACCCCAATACATTTGATCCCAGTTCCCAGTTCACACAGAGAAAGCAAAGTGCAATGCTCCACGTGCTTCCTACTGACTCTGCATAAGGGTTGGCGACTGTCCGTGTCCCAGAAAGGTTTATTTTATAGGTTAACCAAAGGCAACAATTTCTCTCCCATCTAGAGCACAGTGGATATTCATGCAGGAAAATTATCTTTAATCCTCTTTCCCAAATTTTTTTGCGATTATTATCTTAGTCTTCATAGGGATGACTGAAAGGAATCACAGATGTCCAAGAATCAAATATGGTTATTTCCACCTCACAGAGAGTTCTGCATTGGTGGGGAGGATGTTTGGGA
Source organism: Pelecanus crispus (assembly GCF_030463565.1). NCBI lineage: Eukaryota > Metazoa > Chordata > Aves > Pelecaniformes > Pelecanidae > Pelecanus > Pelecanus crispus. The sequence continues at coordinate 10,972,334 of NC_134650.1, read as the reverse complement.
TTTTCTGGGGGGTAGTTTTCAGTATTAAATAATTCCTGCCCAGCTCAGAATTCAGATTCATGAAGCCTGCACTTTTAATCCTAAATCTTTTCTACAATTAGGGAGCAGTCCACAGCATGACCAGGATGAAAGAAAAAAAAAATTATACTAAATGTTTCTCAACTTTAGCTGAAGGTTTGTGTTCATGTCTAGACACACAACTTTTCCTGCAGTAGTAAACATTGGTTTTGATTAGAAAATTGTTCTTTTTCCAGTTCTAGCTTCACAAGGCAGAATTACTACTTGGCAGCTGTGAGAAAGGTCAGAGGCTGGCCAGTTAAAAGTAATATTTTTCTGGTTTAATGAAAAAATATTATTTGTTGTATTTTTCTCTATCCTCTTTGGAAGCAAATGTTGGTTTACTGCAAGGTTCTGACTGCGGTTATGCATCACATGGGAGTCCAGTGGTAGAGAACAGCACTTATAGCATTAAAAATGCATTCTCTGTGTATCAAACCAAAAAAGCGTGCCTCTTGGCAGCATTGGTGGCCTAATTTTGGCTGCAGAATGAATAAAATCAAGGCTTCCAATGAAATGCCAGCATCAGCTCCTGCTGTAGCTCCTGAGCTGCAGGTAGGGAGATAATATAAGGAGGCAAATTTGGGCAGCCTTTGGGGAGCTGGAGCTGTGGGTGCCCCCTTCATCAGCCGTGCAGAAGGCACCGTGCTTAGGCAGCCCTTGCTGAGCATCCCAAGGGCTCCATGTCAAGTTGCAGTGAGTCTGTGGATTGGATCAGTAATATTTGTCTCCTGAAATTGCCATGTTTTTCTAAAGCAAAACCACCCCTGGCCAGCCCGGGCTGTCTCTGCTCACCAGAGCAGCACTCACTCGCCCAGGCAGTCCCATGAGTGTCAGCAGCAGCAGTCACAGAAATTATTTCTTGCCAATGATGGAAAGCTGCCCCCTGAGCTCCACTGATGGGAGGCACCACAGGACCACAGAGCGGTTGCTTTGGTAGCACCCACACTGTCAGTCATCAGATACCATCCACGTGGATGGGAATGTCTCCATCTACTCAAAATGGAGCATTCAGGATTAGCTGACCCTGCCCCCCAGAAGCTGTCTGCTGAGGGACTGTTAGAGGCGATTCATTTTTTTTATGGGAGAGGCTGATTTCAGAAAGGAACAGAGGAAGCAGAAGTCATCTGGGATGCCAGCATGGGGCACAGCGTGACAGCAGCAATGAAGACAAATCAGGTAGCATTACAACGATGTCCTCATAGCAAATCTAACAGCAGCATCCCCCAAATCCACACGCCCAGGACTGCTGTGATAACAGGAGCAACGGCTCCTCCAAGAATGACAAAAATAATGACATGAAAGCAGCACTAAAACCTCCTTGCGCATGTTCCTCCCATCTCAGCTTCCCACTGAGACAGATGTGATAGATTGAAACAAGCTGGAATTAAACTATAAAATGGCATTATACCCTGCATCTGATATAACAAATGGTAACTGTGTCCTCCCTGACATCCCCAGTAAAAGAACATACCTTCATTGCAGGAAGCTGGCTTGATTAACAATTGCAGAAATCAATATTTAAGTATGTCTTAGCACTGTGAATATCCCCAGATCTGTCTGTAGTGAGCAGGACTGTGTATCATGAGGCCTATTAATTTGTTTATCTTTCTTGTACAGTTTTTCCATGCACTGTACACACAAGTGACAACTCATGCTATGACTGTGCATCACTGCAAACTGTCATTCACATGTGCCTGAGAGATTGCTTGAAGGGCAACGAAGCTGGTGAAGGGTCTGGAGCACCGGCCTTATGAGGAGCGGCTGAGGGAACTGGGGTTGTTTAGTCTGGAGAAGAGGAGGCTGAGGGGAGACCTTATCGCTCTCTAAAACTACCTGAAAGGAGGTTGTAGTGAGGTGGGTGTTGGTCTCTTCTCCCAAGTAGATAGTGATAGGACAAGAGGAAATGGGCTCAAGCTGCGCCAGGGGAGGTTTTGGTTGGATATTAGGAAAAATTTCTTCACAGAAAGAGTAGTCAAGGATTGGAACAGGCTGCCCAGAGAGGTGGTGGAGTCACCATCCCTGGAAGTGTTCAAAAAATGGGTAGACATGGCACTTGGGGACATGGTTTAGTGGGCATGGTGGTGTGGGGTTGATGATTGGAATGATGATCTTAGAGGGCCTTTCCAACCTTAATGATTCCTAGTTTTTACTTTCATTATAAATGATCCAGCCACCAAGCCAGGAGGCATGGGGTTGTTACTCTACCCCACTAATTGGCTTAGTGGTGGACTTGGTAATGTTAGGTTAATGGTTGGACTGGATGATCTTAAAGGTCTTTTCCAACCTAAACGATTCTATGATTCTATAACTTCAAGACCAAGGAACTATTCTGCAGCATTACATATTGTTCTTTTATTTTGCTTAATGAATGAAAATGTAAGGGGCATTTTGATTAACTTAACTGTCGAAACACTTACAGTCTGTTTAGCACACTTGAGTTGTGGATACAACTAAACATCTACTTGCCGCTATCAAAAGAAGCAACATCACAAGACAAAGCTGAATTTCCCAGTTCTAGTCAGTTGAGTGAGGAGGGGGAAAACCCATGAATACACTCCAAATAAGGAAGTCCTTCACAATAAATGAGACATTCAGCCCAAGGAAGGGAAATCCTCACTTCAGGGGCCAGAAACAACTTCTCAGAAAGGGAGGTCCTTCTTCCTAACGTTACCCTCCACCTCAGCTCAGTGTCTCCAGGTTTGTCCACACCATTCCTGGGGCACCATTTCTGGAGCATGTGGGGCAGACCTTAGCAAGCAAGCTGATGCCTTCGTTATCTACAGGTGTTAATAGTTTTAAAAGATTACATAAAGCACATAGGAAAGGAGCATTCAAGAATGATTTTCTGTTGGCTGTGAGCAAGGAAAAGCTATAAAATAAAATAAAATAAAATAAAATAAAATAAAATAAAATAAAATAAAATAAAATAAAATATAATAAAATAAAATAAAATAAACCACAGAAGCCTTTCCATTTTAAGGAAAAGTGCATTTTCTCCTCAGCCACCCCACCCCCCACATCCCTCTTTGCAACAGTTCGGCAGCACTATAAACCCCAGAGGCTTTTCCTGGTGACTCTTTCCTACATTTAATTTTGAGCACAGCCAGCAAATGGGGGTGGAAAGGAATCACCAGTCTTTTTCAAAAAGAAAGTGACTGAAATATTGAACGCTCCATTGATTGCAGCCTGTGGCACGTAAAGTGTTTCTTTTATTGTGTTGTTTTCAGAGTGGAAATGCATGTGTACTGCAGACCAGACTGCGGCACTGTCGCTGGGTGAGACCCCTGCCTGACTCCTTGCTCACACCGTGTCAGGTCAGCACAGTTTTGATGGGGTTGCCCTGGTTTACACCTGCATCAAGGGGGTGGAAATCCAGCCCTTCACTGATGTTTTTTTTCCTGGGTGTCACGACTGATGACTATATTCTATTTGCTTTCATCGTGCAGCTGGGTCATTACTTACTACATAACTACATGTAGGAGATATGTATGTTTGCATGTTAGAGCTGAGTAAATACTGCAAAATAAAATCAATCGCTGGAAATGTTTTCTGAGGTGGGAAGGGGAGATGCTTGGCGGTACTGGAGGAGCGCTGTTTCAGGGGTTAAGTATACTGTCACTGCCAAAAGGATATGAGCTCATCGGTTTTTTAGCCTTTTCTTGAGAATGTCTCAATCAATACACTGGCTGGGGCTCTCCCCATCCCACTTCAAAATGTGCATCCTTCCCCTCGGGGCTGTGAGTAGGGAGGTACCAACAAACAAGCTCCCCGGCACGCTGCATCCATGCACGTGTGTGTGGGCAGGGGCTGTGAAAAGGATCAGAGTCAAGCTTAGACCATGGCTGTCTTTACACCAGGACTGGCTGAGTTAGAGATGGGATCTTGTGCTGTTATATTAAAAAACTGTTCGCTGTATCAGTTCAAATCACATTGCTACAACTTATTTTATCCTAACAAGTAAGGGAAAAAGAGGCAGAAGGGAGAGAACATGCATAAAAGACAGGGAAGGGGGAAGAAGGAATTTGCTCCTGCTGAAAGGCGCCAAGATGGACACAGAGGGCAGGAATTCATGTGCTGTAGTCTGGGTGCAAAAATGCCACTTGGAGGGGTAAAAGTCCCCCTAAGTCCTGGGCAGGGCTCCATCCTCAGGAGGTCTGCTGAGGCTCCCAGCAAAAGGCCAATTAATGGCATTTACTATGATGGAAGTTACCTTTAGATAATTATTTAATTTATTTTTAAATATAATCAATATTGCACGATGAGGAGGACTAAATAGCACAAGTGGAATTACCAAATGTCTAAATGTGACTGCTTACACTGTTTTCTGGGACATGTTTTTACTAGTGCTATACACTACCACAAAGCTACCTATCGCTATATTTTATCCTCTCAAGCAAGAAAGAAATATAACTGGAAGTTTCTGCATTAAACTCTTCTCATCAGAAACAGTTCTCTTATTTTGAAGAATGTTATATGCGAACAAATGCATTGAAAATGTTCTACTTTATAAGGATTCTAATGATATTTAATTAAAATGTTTCTGAAATGTTAACTATTATAATGTTAATATCTTTCTCACTTAGAAAATACTAGTGTTCTTTAAGCCATAAATCTTGCTTTTGAGAAAATCAACTCAAACTGTTTGCAAATAAATGAGGAAAAATAGGAAAATTGACTTGGTTTAGGGCCTACAAAATAGATATCAACTGGAAAACTGAATTTTTTGCTCAAAAATAATTTCCCAGTGTTCCAAAGCAGCCGTTTCCAGGGGGCTCCTTTCACTGTTGTCCCACATCCCAACAGACCTGGTGGGATCCAGGGTTTCTGCAGGCATCAGCAGGCTGGAGGAGCTGCTGGAGCGGAGGCTGTTCAGCTGAGAACACAAACTGGTATCAGAGTCTAAAACAACCACAGAAGAGCAAAGAGAAGGAAATTGGATGGTACCATTTACAACTTTGAAATCATTATGGAAATAGTTACAAAAGCCTTAGAAAACTAGGAAGTGGAAAAGTACATAATAGCATACTTAAGTCTTTTTTTTATTATTTAAAACACCTTTTACTGAGCAATTTCCAAGTGCGTGTTTTTACAGTTTTCTGAACGTTTCATCTCTTGGGCACACATGCACTCCCAAGAAGGCAGAGCGCAACCAGCTCTAATTAACTGCACTTCCCAAGCCGCTGGCTGCGGTGCAGCCCCTGCCAGTCTCAGCCCGTTTCCAGCGCGCTGCTGGTGAAATGTGCTCCTGAGCCCAAGGTCATACACAAAGGATCGCTGGCATTAAAGATCTATCAGTCCTGAGAGATTTGTCCTTTTAATGCAGGTAATACAGGCCTGGTTCATCTTCTGTCGTCTGCTTCTGTAGCAAAGAAATATTAATTTAAGTTCACCTCTCATCACTTCCACACGCTCCATGAATCTACTGATGGAGAGCAATGTATGTTGTATATGTGTACGTATGTGCATATGAAAGCAAAATTATTGGTACTAATACAGAATGACATCCAAATGATTAGGAAAAACAGTACCATCAGAAACTCCTTTATTAACAAAGAAAGAAAATAAAAACGAACTCAGGAAAATGTCTGGGTGTTTGAATCTGTACTTCTTTCTCTCTGAAATCAAGAGAAACTTTGCAATGGCAGTTTAGTTCAGTGAAACGATTGACTTCTCACATCAGTGGAAAGAGAATCTGGGAAGCAAATATTCCTCTCCTGTGTCTTCTTTCAAGATTTCAAAACATTTCCTTGCCTTAGGAAAATGTGAAATTAATAGGCATTTAATGATCTGAAAATCAAGCGATGAGAACAGGAAAAAGCTTTGAACAATCTAATTGTTTACTGAAAGTCAAATTATTTCATTTTATTTTTAATATTTAACTTTTTGTCACTATTTTCAAACCAGAGAGCTGATCTGAGTTTTAAAAATCTAACACTGCAAACTGAAAAGTTAAGTAAATTAAAAATGAAGAAATTAATTTTGAAAATGTAAAAACATCCTCTAATGATACATAGAAAAAACACTTTTTCTGTATTTTTTGTTATTTGCAATATCCCACAAACAGATCTGTTGGGTGGGAACTATTCAAACAGGAAAAAATCCAACTGATTTAAAGGGGAGCTACTGACATAACAAATATAGGAGATGTGAGAAAAACAAATGTGTGAGTTATCTGGAATCATAGAATCATAGAATCATAGAATCGTTTAGGTTGGAAAAGACCTTTAAGATCATCCAGTCCAACCATTAACCTACACTACCAAGTCTACTCTAAGCCAATCAAGGGTAGACTAGACTAAACCATATCCCGAAGCAAAGTGTACGTTAGCTGTACAAATTACCTACCACACACCTTTTACAAATTTCATTTCTTTTTGAGTCAAATCACAGCCCAAAGCCGGACCTGCTCCTCTGCTGAGTATCTCATGGCATCTCACTGTTTTCAGGCTGGACTGGGATCAGCTGGCGTTGGGGCAACGGTGGCTGTACCCAGGCTGGCCCCAAAGAGAAAGCCATGTTCCCAGCGGAGCTGGCCCCGTGGTGATGCAGGGACCTGGAGGTGGTTTAGTCCTTGGGTCTGGCTGGGGCAGGGCTGGACCTGAGCTCTTTATCTGTCTCCTCTGGCTGCCCAGGACCATGGCAGGGGAGCTGGGGCACCGGGTTTCCCTGGTGCCACCATCCCCAGTGCTGCTCCCCTGCAGCCAACCCTGGAGCCCCTTTGCCACTTGCTCTTTTATGGCTCTTTTACACCAAATCATCCCTCTCACCAGGTCCCCAGGGTGATGATAAACAAGGCCCAGAGTATCCCTTTGATCCCCACGTTGCCTTCCTGGGTGAAACAAACCCTATCCAGAGGGACAGAAGCTAAAGCAATGCTGTTGACATCAATCACATTATTTCGGTGCACAACCTGGAGCCCAGGTCTGTTGTCGCTGCTCCGCATGACTGGTAGCAGGCTTTGCACTGCCCTGCCAGCGCCATCCATCACTGCTGCCCGACAGGAACATCTCTCCTGGAATGGGGGAGGAACAGCCTGGCTGGACCAAAAGGCAAATGCAATCAAAATAGAAAAGCAATGGCCATCAGCACAGCAGGGCCAGCAGCCTTCTCCTGTATCACTGCCCAGAGGTTTTTTTCCTGGAAATAGAATAAAAACAGGCATGGCAGAAAATTGCCATTTCATTCTGACCATGACTGTAAAGACAACCAACATGAAAATAGCCACCGTATACTCGATTTACATGTTCAGCCTCAAAACTACATTTGTAGAAACACGCTTCCAGTGGTGCTTCGGAAAGAGCTGTGCCTGGCTGGGGAGGGCAGCAGGGCCAGCAGCACGGGGCTCTGCACATCCGTCTGGGAAGGCCAGTGTTCACAAGTGCATCCCAGACTTTGAGATCTGGGGTGGGGAAGGAGCACCACTGGGCAAACCCAGCAGCCGCCCGCGGGGCGCCAGGAGGCAGCCGGACAGCCCAGACCCACTCACAAAGAGGGGATCAACACCAACTTGATCCGAGGCTTGTGGTGAGAGCCCAAACCTCAGTTCAGCCCATCGCTACTGCAAGAGAACAGTGCAAGAACATTTTACACTACGTGTTTCAATTTTTTCAAAGTTAAGAAACAGATACCATTATTTTCCTTACTCTTGTTGTGTGGCCACATAAGCGGTATTGCTAGGATCATATTCTACTATAGTTATATCAAAACTGCAAAATTTTTACTGGAATAATCTGTCTCTCAAGATACTAATCAAAGCAGTATTTTGCGATTTCAATCAGATTAGGGTGCTTCTGAAAACTATTGATTTGAAAAAATCCAGTCCTGGCTCCCAATAACTGTGTTATTAAAACTGTACATCAGCAAAGGCATATCCTCTTTCATCTTCTATCTTTTGTACACTTTGTTAAATTAGAAACCCAAATCAGCATAAAATACTTGCCAAGGGAAGGGAGAACTGTATTCAGATTTAATCTAGTGATTATGGTTCATTCATTGCAAACAGCTCCTTCAAGGCCATCAGGTGAATTATTAACCTCTTCCATCCACAAATAGAAAAATACCTTCAGTCACAAGGAAGCAATGCCAAAAAAGAGGTTACATGGATTATTTGCAGGCACATCGGAAAGGCACACAGCAAGGCTCGCTCCACAGTGGGAAACACTGCTTGAGGGGGAGTAAGGCAGGGAGAAAACAGCCTGACGCCCACGGGGCAGATGAGGTGGCCATCCTGGTGTCCTGGCACCTCGATGCTTCTCAGTGGCTCTGCCTCTGCCCGGCCACACATTGCAACACACGGTGAGAAAAACGTTCCTGGGGAAGTATTTCACTGAAGTGGCTATTACCTCAAAGATTACGTTCTTGCAAATGGACTTCTGCTGCTCTCATCCTCCAGAACAGCAAAGAGGCTGCTGCTGCCTGCTAGCACAGAGCAGTAAGCACTCCTCGCAGGCTACTCGCAGGGTTACTACAGCCAAACTTCATTAGTTAGCTCCCTGCTATCGGCTCTACCAGAGCCCGGCATGGGTCTGGCATGTCCCCAGCCCCTGGGGTGCACCCTGACATTGGTGTGACCAGTAGCGTCTGCAGACCACTGGTTTCAAGCAGCTGGGGAGCAGGCACAGAACAGGTAATACAGCTTCTGAGCAATTAATTCAGCACATAAATAGAGTAGCAGTTAGCAGGCACATGCTGTTGTTCCTTCTAGTCACCCCCGACACTGATCTCCAGGCTCTGCAACAGGTAAGAGAGGCATTTCTGGGTGCAGGCTGTGGGAATGGGACTCTTGGCTGTGCTGGGGTGTAGGATTTTAATCTGGGCTTTCTCCCAAGCAAAGGATTATTGGGGCCAACAAAGCCAAACAAGGTGACAGAACAGCTCTGGCAGCAGTGGGAGGAAAGGAAGAGAGGGCAGATAAAGAAACCTGAGCTGGGAAGGTTGGAAAATGAAGGGGTAAATGGCGTACGTCAGTAAATGAGGATCAAGGCAAATTCATGGTATTCTAAAACGTATGTAAGGGAAAGGAGGCAGAAGCAAAAATTAGTTTAAATAGAAGTAGAGAGAAAACAATAAAATAAACTCAGAAAAGTGTCTCTCCTGCCCCTGCCTTTAGCAGGGAGCCTGTCACACCGAAGGGAAGCACCCAGCAGCAGTAGCAGGTAGCATTTCCCCACTGACCTCTGCAGAGCCCCTCTGAAACTCGGGTCCACCTGCAAGGAAGGGAGGTCCTGGGACAGCTCCTGGTCACACTAGAGCAACCATTTGTTTCAGAATACAAATCATCCCCATACAAACTAGTACAAATACAGCATCTTGCTTTACATGATCTGCTTAAATCATATTTTGTAGTTTGCTGGTTTATCAGACTGCTGGGAGTTTTGAGAATAAAAGCTCTTGAAGGCAGATATATTTGAGTAAGCAACCACAGAACTTCATCTTTGGCCTGTGTACTGTTTAAGAAGCAAAATAATTCCTCAAAGGTACAGAAAAAAAAATCAGGCATCAGCACCACGCAAGGAAATTTTGTCCAAGGAGCTACGAAAGCCTAGAGGCAGCCGTGACACCTGGGGCATTCACTGCCCAAGGGAAGCTAGCATTAAAGGAGGGGGAGCTGGGCTGGCCATCCCCGCAGTTCATGCACCAGCTCAGATCCCAGCTGCCGAATGGGTCATGCTGGTAACGCTTGAGACAAAAGTGACCATGTTTGTTTGTTTGTTTCTTCATTTCAAAATGAATCTGCTGACAGAGGCAAAAACAAAGTAGAGGGTTGCCATGAAGAGGGGCACTGCTGTACCTCAGCTGCACCCACCATCATCTCACTTCTGAAATGATTCATTTCGTTCCAAAAAACAGACACTAGCAGTAGAGCTGTTTCAGGCTTTGAAAAGTACTACACAGCTTGGGGGGGTGGGGTGGGTGGAGAAAAAAAAGCAGCAATAAAAGTGTGCTATAAACCAAATTCAGTATTCTGTTACACCAAGGAAAAAAAAAATCATTGAAATAAGAGTCACCAGTAGGCCAAGCTTTACACAATGTAACCAGTCACAGTAAAGCAGAGCGTGGTTGTTTCCAAACTCTGTTTACTGCTTTCAAATTCCAGTTTAGAGCAAAGGCTGAGAGGTCTCTCAGTAGAGAGAATTTTCTCCTGATTCTAATAAAAATTCCCATCTGCCTCACGGGTGTGATCCCAAATAAGGGCAAATGGAAAAAGAGGAACTGTCCTTGCCTTTAACACAATCAATACAACTGCCAAAAACCAGCATGTATTTAATAAATGCAATGTAGATTGCTTTATTTGACCTTCTGTTCACAAAATAATTTTATTATATGTATGAAAGCAGCATACAGGCAATAAAATTATGAAAACATTCACAATACATAAATACACAGACCTGATGCAGGATGTATATAGTTCATTAGACTTAAATTTTTTTTTCCTCTCAGTTCTCTTTTCCTGACAACACATTTTTTGATATATGTGATGAAAAAGTTGCTCCAAAGGGTATTTTCTCCCATTCAGAAAACAAATAGCTTTCTTTGAATGCTCCTGAATATTAACACCCAGTGTTCCTGTTGCTAATGTTCACTGATTGCTTTTGGCATTACAAAGGGAAAGCAGCAGGGAAGGCCGATGGAAAAGTAGCAGTTTTTTGAATTAAACATTGGCAACTTTTTTGGAGCTCACAGGATGTTTTGGAGGTGTGGGCTGCAGTTCCATCCATATTTAGAAATGTCTTAATCCAAAATGGTAATGAGGCACTATTCCTTATTGAACAGACTATTGACATGGTAATTACTAAAATGTAACGTCCTCCTAGTTGCCAAAGTAAAGCACTAGGTACCTCACTTTTTGATTCTGACCATGATACAGTAGCAGACAGACAGCATGACCCTGGTGGTACTGCAGTAATACAGATGATAATGAGGTTTGGCATGTTTACTACCATCATAACCAATTGTGTTTGTTCAGAAAAGATATCCAAGACTTGAAATAAGAAAAGTCTGAGAAAGCTGTTTATCTTACATAAATACAAAACATTATATACTAAGAATTGTTATCTAAGAAGTTTTTCTTCTCAAATTGGATTCTTCTTAAGGTTGTAGTCATATTTAAGGTATTTACAGATCCACAAACTTGACATTCTAGCAAAGTCCATGAAACTTTTTTAAAAATAAATAGCAGCAATTTCTTGTATTTCTATAAGGGAAGAGAATTCACAACTCAGTCAACGCTGGTCCTATCCTTTGAAAGAAATCCCACTTAAAACAAAAAAAAGCCCACAAGCAAATGAACTCCACACAGCATCGGTTTTGTTGATTCCTTCATTTCTTGCTGAGCTTCTTAACATTCCTTCGTTCCCCTCACCAGCTCTCCAGACTATCAGAGCTTATAATAAAGTGCTGACTGGTTGACTGGTCAAAATGCAGTTATGACACTCCAAAAATATCCCATTATTTAGACATCTTAAATAACATAAATAAAGCTAGATCTGTTATAACATATGAAAAATATCAATTTAAAACAATAAATAAATAAAACCATTATCAACATAGTACCTCCAAAAGCTTTAAAAATAACCATTCTCATTATAAGGCTCAATTATTTGTCAGAAATAATTTTAAGAAGGCATCTACCTACTTTTACAATCCCTCAGTCTTTAATTAGGACCTGTTAACACCCACTATCACAAGACACAGCAATCTTTTAACTTCTAGTAAACATTAATCTTGAAATACTTAACATTTATCTTTTGCCTCATTTTAAGCTAGAAATTGGTTTTTCTCTGTGGAGAAGCAGCAGTGTTTTCTTTCTCACTGCACTGTATCTAAATTTGTGTATTTTCCTCAGTATGAACAGCACAGTTTAATATCCTTTTTTTAGCCAATTTTCAGTATCTTTTTCTGGTTTTGTTTTAAATGTTAAATTTGCTTTGAATGCCAGGAAAATTAATTCTGAGCTTGGCATAGATGTGTATTTCTCCCTAGAGCTTAGTTTCTTACTAAAAAATCTTGTACATCTTTTTTCTTTAAAAGATTATTACAATATACACTATTGGGTCTTGCTGGGTAAACCTTACTGTTCAGGTTTTATGCTGCCCATTTTGTGTAATGGGATTTATCTTTTCCAAAGAAACATCAGCTTCATAATCCAAGATACCCGACAGTGCTGGAGACATCTTCTCCAAGGTCTTAGACAGTTCACCCTCTTCTTCCTTTTTGAGAGGTTCTTCCTCCGGACAGATAACTGCATGTGGAATCAGATAAACCAGATTAGACTCTTTGGGGCTGGACCCTTTGGGCTCATGCTGGCTCGAAAAAACAACTGCTCCATTATTGTTAATACTAACAGTCTCTATAGCATTGCTGGACATAGGGCAGAGCCTGTAGCATCCTAACAGGGTCGAAAACGCCTTGCGGAAATCAGCGTTGAAGGCATAAATGATGGGGTTGAGGGAAGAATTAGCCCATCCAAACCAAACAAAAACATCAAAGGTGGTGGAATTAATGCAGAAAGCTTCTGCTCCCTTGGATGGTTGGGTAGGCTCACAGAAAGGAATCATGCAGTTCAATACGAAAAATGGCAACCAGCAGCACACAAACACCCCCATGATCACTGACAAAGTCTTTAAAACCTTTGTTTCCCTCTTGAAGGACATTTTGAAGTTGCTCTCTGGTTGCTGGCAGTCCATGCTGCTTCTGTTGCCGCTCGTGTTCTGGCAGTTCTTGGCATGCACTGCTGCTCTCTCCAAAGCTGAGATGCGTCGTATTTGCTTCTGAGCAATCCGGTATATCCTCGTGTAAGTTACTAGCATGATGGCCACAGGTATATAGAAGCTAATTAGAGAAGAGGAGATGGCATACATCCTGTTTAGGCTAGAATCACAGTTGTCCATGTTTATACCTTGTAAACTGTTATTTAGGTCCAAAAAGCTTGTGGTTGTAGCCTTGTGCCAGTTCAGCTGCACAGGGATGAAGGAAATCAACACAGACAAAGTCCACGCCACGCTGATCATGATGAAGGCTGCTTTGGGCGTCATTTTCCTCTCGTACCTAAATGGGCTGGAGATGGCCCAGTATCTGTCCACACTAATGACACAGAGATTTAAGATGGAGGCTGTTGAGCACATAATATCAAAGGCCACCCAGATGTTGCAAAATGAACCAAAAGGCCAGAAACCGGCGATCTCAGCCACAGCTTTCCACGGCATGACCAAAACTGCCACTAAGAGATCTGACACGGCCAAGGAGATGACGAAGAAGTTGGTCACCTTGGACCTGAGGTGGCGAAACCTAATGACAGCTGCACAGACCAGCGTGTTTCCCAGCAGCGTGGAGAGGATCAGCAGCGAGAGGAAGCAGCCTGTGAGGATCCGAAAGGAAGAGTCCCTTTCCACCAGCAACCCTTCCCCATCCATAGTGGTGTCGTTCCAAGTCATAGTTTCTCCTGAGGGAAAATCATATCATGATTTTCATGACGACATCAGCTCCTTTACTTGCAGAGATCAGAGACATCAGACGTCCATTAATTACTCATCACCAAACAGACCAAAGGTCCTTTCTCATGGTCCCTTCGCCCCAAGATGGACTTCACCCACTTTGAATCTCCCTGAACACCAAAAACTCTATGAGCAGGAACTGAAAGTACACAAATACAGTCCACCCTACAGACTGGGTTTTTTTAAGCAATCCCTTCAGAAACACACTGCACCACCCCAGAAGTAGGCTAATTCAGACAGCTCACCTGCAAATGTTCTGTTTCTGTCCTCTGCAAACATACCCCACAGACAGGAAAGCAATCACTTTTCCATGCTTGTATATATTCCCACTTAAATAAGCTATTGATCGAGTGTTTCCAGCGTCCATTGCACTAGCCCTTCATATTTACTGAAGCGTACTATATGAGGTGCTTTTTCTCTAGTTCAGCTTCCTAAATGTCTTGCTGATGAAACACTCCATCATTCCTCCTCGGTACTCTCCTGTTACAAAATGCATTAGTTCTCTGTTTCTGGGCAGCATCAGAGCGCAATTCTTCACTTTGTTTCAAACTGGTTTAAGTTTTACACTTCTGAGACAAAGAAAATAAACATACAGTAGGTGTGTTTTAAAGGTTTTCAGTAAGAAGTAGCTCAGGTTATTTAGTTTAATTTAAACAAGAAATGCAGGCTCCTACCTTTCACCTCTGATTCTCTGTTTGCTCTGGGATGCAGGGCTGGCTCTCTTCCTCTTTTAGTTTTGGAATTGCATAGGAAATCTTATATACAAAACCAACGCGGAAACGCTGCATTGCATCAGGGGCGTGTGTGTGGTTTTTTCCCTGAAAGTGCAAATTGGCAGGGGAGAAGTAAAAACAGGAGCTAGAGTTTGACCATCAGGAGTTAGTTTTCAAGGGAGCAGCAGGTCTGTGCTGTCGGATCATGCGTGACGGACCCTGCCGGCATGTGCCCAGCTACCTCCATCCCACAGTCCCTGCTGATCACTCTGCAAACTTTGTTGGCCGGATCAGTCCCAGTCGCACTTTGTACATCCCCTCGAAGCGGTACATGGGAACAGATCATCCCAAGCAAAAGGCACGGTATTCCCAACACTGGCAAGAGCCGAGTTCTTTCCTCTGTCATTCACTGGAAGGAGAAAGAAGGGCGAGAGGAGGAGAAGGACCTGAGTGACCTCCCCTCGACCACGACGCGGGGTGCCACGCCGGCGGTGCCCGCAGCGGGTTCCTCTTCCAGCAGGGACAAGTCTCTTCAACGCTCCGCTGCCAGGATATAGCTCTCCGTAACTACTCCGGAATAATCCCACCTCCTGCTCAGCGGGGCTGCGCTCCAGGGATCGGGTCCAGCTTTTACCATGCTTCTTCCCTCTCAGAAAAGCGCAGGCGGAGGCAGCTCCTCACGCTCTCCCGCAGCCTGCCCCTGGCCGCGCATCTCCGGTGCCGGGGGGTCCCGGCGGCAAAGGCTCGGGCAAAGGCAGCATCGCCCCTCCGGGAAAGGTCTGTCTGCCCGGCGTCTCCTTCCTAAAGGAATAAGACAAGGGAAAGACAGGCATGGAGGCACGCAGCGGGCAAAAAGGAACCCCCCTTCACCTCCTCTAACATCTTCAGTCGAGCGCAGCTTCTTCTGGGCAGCCTCTCCCCGGTTTTTCCGCCCTCCTGGGAAAAAAACCGTCCCGGCCGGCCGGGGCGAGAGGCAAAGCCGGGCTCTTGGAGCGCCTGTCCTGGAGTTTAGCGCCAAGGGGATTACCGTGCCCCGTCCCGAGCTCCGCCGAGTTCCGGGACGCCTGGGGTGCTGCGGATGCCTCGGCGCTGCGAGCCACCTGAGCTCGATTAATTGATGCGGAAAGTAAGTACCGGCACCTAACTTCGGGCTGGGCGACGCTCAGGAGGCGGGCTGCAGGCCGCGGCACCCCCAGGGGAGCAGCGTTGCCCCAGGGAGGGGGGGGCGGCCGGGACCCCCTCCCGGCACAGCGGCGGCGGCACTCACCGGCGCGGGAGGGCCGGGGCTGGCGGCGGGCTGGAGCCGGGGCACCGCTCCGCTCCGCGCCGCCTCCCCGCCGCCTGGCGCAGCCCCGCGCCCCCGCCGCTGCCGGCGCAGCCGCGGCCGCCGGGCTCCCTCTCCTGGGCGGCCGCGGCCCCGCGCCCCGCCGCGCCGCCCCGCGGAGGCGGCCGCGGGCAGCCCGAGGGGCAGGGCCGGGCAGGGCCGCGCCGCGGCCCCCGTCGTCCGGCCCGGAGCCGCCGCGCTGAAACCCGGGGTTGGGAACGCAGGCGAAGGGCGTCGTTGTCCCCGCGTGTGGGCAGGCGGGAGCGGGGCGGGGGCACCCAGAGCCCAGGGGTACGTGGCTGGCTGGGGGCCCGCATCGTGACTTAGGCGAGGGGACAGCAGGGGAACAACTGGCTCCGGCTCTTAGGACCCCGCGGAGCCTCGGAGCGGGCACCCCCCGACAGCAGTTGCGGAGTTTGGGGCGGCTGGCTTTGCGTCTGCAGAGAAAACCCAGTGCCGTCCTTGGGCACAAAAACCTGCCCCTCTTCCCACCGTGTTTTCTTTGCAAAAGCCCTTCAAGTTAAGCACCAAAACCAGAGCGGTTACATCTCAAACCCCTTCTTTCTCCACAAGGGTTTTTTTCTTTCTTACCTTACCCACAATAGACAACGAAAGAAGATGAACGTGCTGATTTGCAAGTTGCTACATTTGTATAGGAGTCTTTCTCAAAAAAAAAAATCAGAAAATGGGGATGAAAGACACCATGGGGAGATTAAAAACCTCCTAGAAGAACAAATAAGCTCACTAAGTTGTCAAGATAAATTTCATAGGGTTCAGCACTAGTGAAGTTGCTTTTGTGCCATCTATAATTTTTCATAATGTCAGTTAAAGCAAATACAGCGCTAAGCTAACCTTGACTAGCTAAAACACTTGTTTTTCTTTCCCCTGTCTTTCTCTCTTTTTTTTTTTTTTTTAACCACTTCTCAGCAAGTTCTCATTCCCCCCTTCTTATTATCCTGTCCTTTAATCATCATTCATCCCTAGAGGAGCGTGAAAATAGACAAGAAAATGAATCGTGTGCTGTTTGGCAATAGAGATCTCTAATGAAACTCATTGTGAGTTTTCTTTTTCGATGTTCAAGATTTTTTTTTTCTTTTTTCTCCTGTTCTTCTTAAAGCACAATACAGGTGAGGTTTACTGTGTGATACTCATCTTCTGAAAATGTATCACGCTCCTGCCTTTCAGTAGAAACCCTAGGCTGAGGGGAACATTGCCTGCGTAAGAAGTCACTGAGCACATTTGATTTTATTTGTAACAACTTCAAGGGGCTCCCCCAAAATGGCTTTCTACTACAGCCCTCCTGAATTATTCCAGGAGAAATCACAACTCCAGAATACACAAACAGCACAACCTTCGAGGCATACTGGAGAGAAACAGAGGTACATGTTGCAGAAAAGAGCATTCTGCTCTCAATAATCTGCTCATCAGCTCATCGAGCAAACTCCTTTTCAGTTCATTTTTGCTAGGGAGTAGCCTTTCCTGGGGAAGAGGCCAAATTCAGTGTTGGAAAACCCTAATGCTGCTCATATGAGTGAGGGCTTAAAATTTTCATTTGAATCTGACATTTTAAAAAAGCCTTTTAGCTTCCTACTCACAGCAGCCTATAAGAATCTCCCAGCCTTTATTTGTTTGGTAATTCAAGCATCTGTTTCAGAAGACAGAGCCTCTCTCCTGTCTCATCTCTAAGTTTCTGTGATCAGTTCAGGGATGAACATGAGGTCTGGCTCAGCCGAGACCGTACGAGTGGAGCAAAGCCCCTTCAACAGCTACGCAGGTTTCAAACACCAGCATTTCATGCAGGGCACCCTGCCATACTTGTTTGTGACTTCAGCTAATTTGTAAGCTTTTAAAACTTTCATGACTTAATAGTCGTTCCCAGGCGAGGAACAAAAGTGAAATCCATTAAACCCCTATTATTATTTAGGTAAATTTAGTGGTGGGATTAGGCAGCCAATTGACATGACTCTGGGAGCCAGTTATACAAAGTGTAGGGTGAATTTTCCTTTTGCTGCTCTCTGGCTAACCTGCCTCCAGTCAGTGCGAGAAGGATCTGCTCTCAACCAAGTCAGGACTTGCCTAAAACTGCCAGCAACAGGACAACAGTGCAGGTGTTTCTTGGAGATTCAGAAATAAGCACAGAGCTTGTTTAATTCTCCCTGGGTACCCACATAAAACAGCTGCTTAATTTTATTTAATGCTTTTCAATCACTACTGACTGATGCTGGAATCAAAGCAACGCCCAGCAAAGGAAAGCTTTTGTGTCTCTATTACCACCCTGCGAGGCACCTGCTCCTCCCAGGAGACTCTGGTTGGAGAAAATCCTATTTAAAATGTAAATACTGAGTCGCACCTTGATCCAAATTATCTTCATCCAAACAGTAATTAGCTACTGGAAGACCAAGTCAGAGTTGAACAGAGTCCAGATCTTGCATTCAGAGATAAACATGGTTTAATCTACAAAATAGCGCACATACTAGAGCTGGAGAAAGGCAGCTTAATTTACAAAATAATATTACAGTACATGGATACAAATTGTGTTCACATCACTCTCAGGATGACTTTTTGAGTCTTCATGCATGGGATTTATTAAACATTAAATCAGCTGAGGCATGTTAGCAGAAACAATATCTAAAAGAGCTGTCAGGTTTCTAAATAACTGGTGATGCTAATAAACCAAGATAACTTTAGCCTCAATGTAACCTTCTCGGAAAAATCAAGGGTTCCTGGAAATCGAACAACAGCTATGAACTCTCTTAAAGATCAGTGAAGCACACTAGTTAAATTGATATTATCATGTTGGGCATTCCACAGGGAAAACTGCAGTAGTGAGTACAAAAGCACAGAGCAAAGAGTAGCAGCAGAAAAAACTATTACTTTGTTGCTAAAAAAAAAACATCCCCAAGGATCTGAAGCTCATTCTTGAATGATAAAGATCCACCAGCAGGGAGAAAGGATCAGTGAGAGAAATTATTTCTAGTCCCTAAACTCGGACGACAAGAGGCCTAAATATTCAGTATTGAGCATGGGCACTATTTTTGTTGGCTGTAGATTATAGGCATATCCATCTGCAGCTGGACTTTAGAGTCTGGGGGATTCAGTAGGACTGATCTCAAAAAGCATGTGAGTGCCCTTGTGAATGTTGACTTCTGAACCATTTCCAGTGGCAACCAGTCCACAAAGCATCCCTGGGTATCAGGTCACTGGTGAAGTATGCGCAGAAGTCTGGACACTGACAGGGAAAACGAGAATGAAAAAAGCTCAAACAGAAACAACATTTCTGAAAGTCTGAATTTAAATAACTCACTTGAGGCAGCTAATTCAGGCAGCAGCAGGGCTGGACACAAGGGGTAATGCAAGGAAGGTGTAAATGGGAAGGATCTGTTGGGCAGTGCTACTGGTTCCTGGGATCTGGAGCTCATGCACTGGCTGCAGGGTGCTCACAAGGCAGGACCAGGTGCTGCTGCTCCTCTGGCATCTCCCCTCTCCAGTACGTTGATGCTCCACTGGCAGAGCACAGCCCTGGTCCCAGCCGGGACAGCCCACCTCCATCCCTGGGCCACAGTGGAGGAAGCCTGCAGAAAGGGTTTCTGCTCTGTGGGAGATCAGCCAGCGGACTCTCAAAAAGCAGCCTTGTGTCTGCAGGGCTCTGCACACACAAGCTTTAGGAGTGGTGGAAACCATAATCTGGTTGTTTGTAAAGGGAAAGGAGTGATGTTCCCCTCCCATCCACCCTACTGCTCAGAGCCCATTCAGGCTCTGTTCCCCTTTCCTTCCCTCGCTAGCATTCCCTCTCTACATTTGCAGTGCAAGCACAGAGCAAATCTGGTTGGGTTCAGCTGTAACCCCCCAGATTTTACAACAAAATGGCTCTTTTTGGGGAGAAGTGGAAGACAGGAAAGAAAGAGAAATACCAAACCTGTGGCCAGGGATCCAAGCAGAAGCTGTCATCTAAACAGTCCCCAGCCTCCTGCCATGCAGGAGCCATGGGTAATTTAAGCTCGGTGTGGTGCTGCCAATAACTGTGTTACTTAATTGGCAGAGCTTATGCAGTGACTTTTTATGGGGTTTTGCCAGTTCCACCCACTCACTCCCACAGGTCCAGAGAAAGAAAAGTTTCCCACAATGAACGCGTGGAGTGACCCTTCCTCTCACAGCTCAACCCACTTCATCAAACCAAAGGCCATTACTGGATCTTAAATCACCCTGGAAATCGCTCAAGCAGGGAAGCCTAAAATTTCACCCCTTCTCTTTCTGGGATTTCCATCTGCTGCAGATACGGGGCAGGAGAGGGATTACTGCCCTGCCAACACTTCCCTCCAGAGTGGGTAGAGAGCCAAACTGCAGAGGATGATGAGAATAAATTATAGCTAAAAGAAGATGAGAGCTCTAAGGAAAGAAAAACTCTTCCTCCGACTGCCTCGTCCCTGCGGCACGACAGAACAGTGCCAGGAAATCCACAGCAAAGCAACAAGACTCCTTCTTTAAAACCTAATCTAAACCAACAAATACAAAATATCTCAAAATTTCTGATCATTTCACCAACAAATGTAGGCACTCGATGTACTGCTGAATTTTATATTCTAATCCATGTATATAAACACCCTACACAGCAGATTGCTGAGGACCTACTGTATGCACTGTATGCACATAAACTAGTAAGTCAACACAAAAATACAGACTGGGCCATTGCCTCCCAATTTATGCTTTATCTGCATATGCATAATTTTTTAATACTGTATAGCTTGCATTTTTTTCTTTCACTCCACACTGGACGGACATTTTAAGCCCTCAGAAAAATTGAGTTTTAATATATGAATCAAAAGAAAAGTCACGGAAAAAATGACAGCACTTTTAATGTTAAAGATGGCTTTGACATATTAATTAGCATCTCAGAAATGAAATAAAGCCAGTGATACAGAATGATTCATTAGAATGAAATTAGTCTGAGAAATAATTAATTCTGAGTGGATAGATAAAAAGAATGCAAATAGATATATTAGCAGCAAAACTCTTCACAGATGAGTGCTACAGTGATTTCTAGCAACAGTGGATGAGACTGCAGATAATACAATTTTCTTAGCAGATGGCTTGGTAGGTGGCACTCTCCCCTCCTAAGCTGGTGTTACAGATTTACTCCTGAGCTGCGTGCCAGCATAAAATGGATCCTTCCTCATATTCCAGCCCAGCCCCTGACTGACGGGTGGAGAAGAGCTGTCTAACTTCTACCAGCAGATTTTTGTGGTTTTCTGGTGCAGGACGTGCAACGATGAAGAGTGTGCTTGGTACCTGCGGCAGCCCGTTGCCTCTAAAGCTTAGTGGAGCAAGTGAGCAATAGTTTGCACTGCAGTTGATTATTTTTAAGTCCACATTATTGCACATCCAGTATGGTCAGGCTCCACAGCCATAGGCAGGCTACAAATCCTTGATTTAAAGATAATTCAACTAATACTTACCAAAAAAATAGAAGCTGGCACTGCACAGAGCATCACTTCTTGCTTGTAGTGAAGACTGGCCGCAAGCATTTCACACCCGTGCCGCAGGGAGCCGCGGGAGCCAGGGACGCCCAGCCAGGGCTCTCTGCAAGGGGGGCAGCCCCATGGTGCCACGCAGGAGCGCAGCAGGTCCACCAGCAGTCCAGCGACGACCAGACCACTCCAAATGTCCCAGCCCTGGAGCTTTGCTGTCTCCAGCAGCATTTTTCCCTCTGCAGCTCCCTGGACATCCCTGCTGCCATTGCAATGTTGCAGCTGTACCAACCCAGGGTCTCACCTTCAGGTTCTGGGATTAAATTGTTCTTGGAGGCAAGATGCTGGTTGTCAAAGTCCTTACCAAATCACACTGTCTGGGCTTGATGGCAATGATAAATGTTCCACCAAGTTAAATAAAACACTAGAATGATATTCCAAACAAGAATCCACACCAAGGTCTAAACTTTCAGCTGCTTCACTCCTCCTGCCAAAACTTTCATTCAAATTTTTGAAAAACCTAGTGATGTGACTGGATAACCCCAAACTATGATATAATCCCAAATCCACTTTCACCCTAGCTCATCTGGATCCGCTTTCCTATTCCAGCCTCCGTGCCTGTCCCGCCACATCAGCAGGACTGTTTGTCCCAGCAGCATAAGCAATGTCTCCCTCTTTGCAGCCTGCCTCGATGCCCTTGGCTTTTCCCTGCCCTGTGTGGTGAAGAGCTGTTGCTGTGACAGTCTCTAACAGACAGTACTTTCCCAGGCTGGAAATGTTCCTGCGTTTCATCACCCATTTGTCAAAATCTGTCTCAAGGTCAGGGGCCTTCCAAGTCAGCAAGTTCCCCCTGCTCCTTTCCCTCAAAGCTCAGCTGCCCAGGGCTGGGCTTGGTGCACATTAGGGCTCAGCTCTACCAACACAAGCATTCAGGCTGAGCTGAATGCTCCTCCATTCGGGAGAAGTTCATATTAGGGATGGCTTCTAGGTACAGGTTACATTTAGGGAAGGCTATCAGATCTGATCCTATCTACTTTCTGGTTTCACTTTTTCCCCCACTCTTTACAGTGGCTGATTTTCCCCCGTGCTTTTCTCAGCATTACTTTCTAAGAACTTCCCCCAAGTCTTTAGGAACTACAGGATATACAGCTCGACCAGGATTTTTCCATTGCTTTCTTGCATTTTTCTACATCTTTTTAGGGATTTCACATGCCTTTCTAGGATTTTCCTAGTGATCTCTGGGAATGTCCCCTCCAGCTTTCTAGGAATTTGCACACAGCTTTCAGGGAATTTCATATTGCTTTCTATTTCTTCCCATTGCTTTCCAAATATTTTTTTCACCTTACTAGGAATTTACATTTGCTTTCTAAGAATTTCAAGCAGCTTTCAAGAAATCCCTAATGCTCTTCTAGAAATTTTCCTGGTGCTTTCTAGTAATTATGCACTATTTATAGGAATTCCCTTCTGCTTTCCAGGAGTTCCCTTCTGCTCTTTAGAAATTTCCCACAGCTTTCTAGAAACTGCATTTTTTTTCTAGGATTCCTCCATTGCTTTATAGCAATTCCTCCTTATTTTGTAAGAAACTACCTCCAGCTTTCTAGGATTTTGTAGCCAACTTTGTCAGAATTCACATTTTGCTTTCCTGGAGTCCCCCCATGGCTTTCTAGGAACTCCGTTCTTCTTTCTAAGAATTTCCCATGATTTTCCAGGAGCTCCCTGTAGCTTTCTAGGCATTTCCCACGGTTTTCTAGGCATTTTCCATACCTTTCTAGGAATTTCCTGCTGGTATGAATCTCTCTAGGCATTTCTATCGGCTTTCCAGGTATATTTATCATGCTGTGGCATGGCGTCAAGTGTTGTTCCGTGCTGTTCATACTGTTGCATGCTATCTTGTGTTGTGGCATGTTGTGTGCTATTCTGAGTTATCCTGTGGTGTCTTGTTTTATCATACACTGTGGTGTATGTATATCAACTCGTGTTGCTGCATGCCTCCCCATGTTGTTATGGCATGCTCTTGTGTGTGTCATCTTCTGCTTCTGTGTGCTCTCAGAGGTTATCTAGTGCCATCCTATGTTGCTGCAGAAATAAACATTTGAGAGGGCATATTTTTAATTGCTATTTTCAAAAGCCATTGGAAAGACTCAAGAGGTGATATCTGGTCCCTAGAGGATGATGAAAAAAATTTGTCAGGCCTGGTTGAAGCAGTTGTGAGATCCTGCGGCTGTTTCCTGTGCCCTCCGGGATGGTGCTACACCTCCTCTTGCCCCCATACTACATCCATAGCTGCATATTGCCATCCCAGATCAGTCTGCCTAGTCGAGCCTCTTGTTGCAGGCAGCGGCTGGCACAGACGCTTCAGGGCTTGAACGATCCCACAAGAGACATTTATAAAATAGCCACATCATAAAGGAAATGGCTTCCTAATCCCCTTGAAAGGCTGGTTTATCCCTTTAAACGTAGCTTTATGTCCCTTCTAAATGCAGATTGGCTTTTCATGCTCATTCCCTTCCAGTCTTATCTGACATAACTATGCATGTTTTCATCTAGATAAAGAGGAAAATTGGGTATGAATCCATTTATCTTGGCACAGTATAGCATGAGTAACCTAAAATTGGGTTCAAATATTGCAGACGGAGCCAAAACCTTTAACTGATTTTGTAAGTAATCCTCTATCAGCTTATATAAGGTTTCATTACAATTTATATTGCCAAAAAGTGTAGCGTTACTTCTCTGTTTGACCAAATTTCCCTAGATAATAGTTTATTCATCACTAGCTGACACTGGGAAAACAGGGTGGCGGTTTTTGATATACCGACACAGACTTGCAGAAATCCCCAGCTCATTTACAGGAACAATCTTTGAACTTATGGGCACTCCTCAGACTGTACTGACATCCCTTCCAGTCTGGGGTTTGGATTTTCTACGTAAAATTAATGTATAGTAAGTCAGTAGACCATAGGAAATGCTGTATATAGATGGTTCACCTCACCCAGTATTCCGCTCCTGATAGCCAAACCAGCACAGCGCCTTCACAGGCACCTCCCATCAAGGGAGTGCTAACAAATAGTTCCCAGAAATGTTGCTGGTTTCTTCTGGCAAACCCCTGATAACAGCCAGCTTGGTGCCAAGGCCAGTTCTTAACGCCATCTTCCAGAGCCTGCAGCTGAATACACCCCAGTTCCTTGCACTGCACCTTCAGAGCCGTCACCACACATCATTTCCCCCCTGCTCTACAACTGCTTTTTTGATGGAGCAGAAAAGTCTTGACATACCCCATGCTTGCCTTTACTCTATTGGACTGCACTGTTCGTGAGCCAGGGTTCTAGAAAACTTGGTCCTGCAGTGCCACTTACTGGACATTTATGTTAATAAAAGCAATGCACAGCAGCTCTTTATTTTTCTCAGTTGATTCCCAGTGCCAACTTGAAATGGTAAAAAGCTTAAAAAGCACTGATGTCCGATGTAAATATTATGCATACAGGAAAGCTTGGGAAAGCAAATACAATAAAGCTCATTTCCTAGATGAGGTAGTAATTGTAGAGGAACAGAAATTCTCCTTTTCTGGTCAGCGTAGGGAAGAATTTGCCCTGTAATAGTCCAGGAATTCTTCCAGGTGGAAACAAGCAGATGGTTAAATTAATCCCTAGTTCAACAAATGCAAAGGACTGAATGTACATCTGGAGGTTTGCAAGATTAATGTATTCCTTGGGAAATAAGGCAACTGAAAGGAATGCTTCAGCAGGAGCTGAGGTAGGGCTTATTTGCTTAATCCAGTTGTAGTCTGTAGGCACATGCTTTCTATATGTACCATTAGTACTTGCACTGTAATTTAACCAGCAAGATACTACACTCTGCATGAACCTGTAGGAAAATACATGCTTGAGCTTACAAATGGGGCACTGACCAAGCTACATGGATTGATCGCATGGGTCTGTCTGTGTAGGAGTCTTTTGGGGGGACCAGGACTTTTGAAGAACAAATCTGCATTATTTAGCTGCAGATCAATATGCTCAAAACCACATTCTGGGGTCTGTCCCTCCTGATCCTCCAAGGCAGAGAGCTGGCTGGAGACCACGGCAGCCCCTCCAGCCACCCACCTGACCTTCCTTGCTCGTGAAGAGCACGGACAGGATCCGTGCACCAGGTCTCACCTCAGAATGGAAGCAGCATCAGGCCAAAACACACATCTGGACCTGGGAGCTGGCACATCCTCCTGGGCTCTGCATTTTTTAATGCAGACGAAAACATTTTAGCATGAAAATTAGTGCAGACGAAGAAACACATGTAGCCAGAGATTAGATATTCCTTGTGAATACCCATATTCACCCATTTACCTTCCAGTTTTGTGGATCATGAGCAGCTGTTGTTGGTTGGTCAGAGCCATCTCAAGACTTTTCAGGATTCATGGCAAAAAATCAGGTTTGTTTCCCAGCAATGGGAGAAATGACTAGTCTAGTGAAAGAGAAGTTACACAGCTGTTCAAAACCTTCTGCACTGAATATAGAGCAAATTATTAACTCAAGAATTAATATGTCCGTAGCTTTCCATGTAGCGACTCAGAGAAAGAATTTAGGTATTAATATATTTTACATTACAGAGTCTGTGAGCAGAGTTTCTGTTGTGACATGCAGAAAAGAGCATGTGTGGTTTTAAAGCAGATTTACAAGTTAGTATCTTTGGCATATAAGAAAATTATTAGAGGCAGAAGACATCAGTCCTCAGAATGTAAACCATGTATCACAGTATCAGTTACACCCACCGGCGACTAATTTGTTTCTGTGCACAACATCCAGCTGTCTCCATTTTCTGAATGAGGTGTCTTTCCTACTTGGTCATTGCAATGTTTTCAGCAACAAGTGTTAGGGCCGGATACCATCAAAGATGTATTTGGTATTGGATCTGTTGGTGGTCATGGAGACTGGGGTCAGCCTGACAAGATTAAAAAGAGCTAAAGACACTAGCAGGAAAGTACATAAATTGTAAACAAATTTTGTTGTGCAAGAAAAATGCAGTGCAAGGGTATCAGTGCCAGTTTTTACTCTTTCATGATGGAATCTCACCTGGTATATTTGCACCTGTAACTGTCATAGATATATCTATCTGTAAGACTGAAGTTGCAGAGCCATGGGGGAAACACATAGGTGGATATCTGAGATTTGATGTGTCTGTTTCAGAAGGAAAGTTGCATCTTAACTTTTCATTGAAAACCGTAAACTGAGTAGGCTTGCTAAAAGCTGAAAACAAACTCCAGCCTACACAATTATATTTTTATGAAAAAAAAAATCCAATTTTTCACAGATGTTCAGTTTTAACAGCAAAGATTTCACCAGTATATCTCCACAAATATTTAATACTTGGGGAGAGTTCTGGCTTTTTAATATATAATTCCCATTTAGCATCCTGCAACGAGCAGTGACAGGGAGGTCAGAGCTTGCCAGCCCCATATTCAAAGTGTTTAAAGGTAGGATTGCTCTGCATGCACAGCTTCCACCCCTTCAGGGATGAGACCTGTGGACAGAGCAGTGTTGTTACAAAGAGAATTTTAACAGAAGACCTTAGAGGAGCTGGGCTGGGTTATAGACGGTAGTTGCAATCAGCTTCTATGTGTTGGCACGTTATTCTGGTCCACAAAAGAGGTAAACTAGCACTGTTTGCAGGCTGTAAATGGCATGCAGTACCGCTGTATCTGAACACGTGTTCCCTATTCCCAGAAGACTCAGCATCAGTTATCGGCTAAGACCAGCTTGTGTGTTGCTGACTTGTAACACTATCAGACTTAAGCATTAACGTGCCGATTCTTGAAACGTGTCAGTAATCTCATTTGTGCATCTGTCACCATGTTCATCAGGAAGATGGGCTGGAGAAAGAATAAAAAGAGTGTAACTGAGTGTCCCTACTATTTTTATGCCATCTCAAATGATTGCACATCTAATCTCAAACAGAGAAGCTATTGGATGCTATAAAGAGTGACCATAATTACTAAAAGGAAAGAAATGCTCTGAAATCCATTCCCAGCCTTCCAACAAAATCGAGGACCCATGTTTATTTGGTATTTTTAAGGCACCATACCCAAGAAAGTTCTCATCAGCCGGAATGGATTTCATAGGAATGTGTTGCTTTATTATTTTTTATTCTTTTTTAGGACCTAAGAGTAAGCTATTTTTTTTAAGGCTTCTTTCACTGTGGTTTCCTACGAACGTGTCCCCACTGCTGGCTGTTTTCTGCAATACGTATTAAAGCGGGAGCGATGAAAATGCGCAAGCAAGTAGAAATCCATCTTTGCTGTCCAGGCTGCTGCGGGTCACTGCCGCTGCTCTCCCTCAGCCGACTGGCGACCCGCCTGTCCCCAACCGGGGCGGCACAGCCGGCCCGTAGCAGGCCCGGTGACCCTTCCGACAGCTTTCCTTTCGTTAGTTATAAAAGCACTACCGCGGCCCGAGCCGTCTCCGCAACGCCAAGCGGCCACCGGCAGCAAAGGGCGGCGGCACCGCCGCTCCCGGGGGCGCGGGAGGAGCCGCCCGGGCTCCTGGGGCCGCCGCATCGTCCCGGGCGTCTTCGGGACCCCAGGGGAGCGGCCGGAGGGAGGGGGAGGTCGAGCGGGCGGACCCGGGCCGCCTCCAGCGGGACCGGCGGCCCTGCCCGGCCCTGCCCGGCCCCGCCGGGGCGGAGCGAAGCGGAGCGGGGCGGCCCGACCCGACCCGACCGCCTCTCTCGGCCCCTCGCCCGCGGCGCCGAGCGAGCCTCTTCCGGGCAGCGGGGCGAGGGGCGGCGCGGAGCCGGCGGAGCGCGGCGGCCGCGGTGAGTGAGTGCGTGCGTACCGGGGCCGCGGTAAGTGAGTACCGGGGCCGCGGCGTCCCTGCGGCTCGGGGTCCCCGCGGGGCTGGGCCGCGGGCTGGGGAGCGGGCGGAGGAGCCAGCGCAGCTGCCACCCCGGTGCCATACCGGTACCCTCCGCAGGGGCCCAGCCCCGTCCGCCACCCCGGTGCCCTCCACGGCGGCCCAGCCCCGTGTGTCACCCCAGCCCCTCCACAGGGGCCCGGACCGCGCGTCACCCCTGCCCCCTCCGCAGGGTCCCACCCCGTGTGTCGCCCCCTCCCCTCTGTGGGAGCAGAGCCGGTGTCCCCGCGGGTCACCCCTCTCCGGGGGGGACCACCCCTCTCCGGGGGGACCTCGCGGTGCCAGGCAGCTGGCTGGGGGCTGCCGCAGCCCTCCCCTCCCGCCGCCTGCCCGCACGCACCACAGTAAGAGCTCCCTGCTCCCCGCCCTGCGCCCGAAATCCCCCCCGAGCGCCAGCCGCCCCTCAGCGTGGGCTGGCTGTCGCAGGGTGCTGCGTGGCAGCGGCGCGGGTCCCGGGCCTGCAGGACAGAAGCCGCCCTGCTGAGGGATCGTCCTTTCCAGGGGAGGAACGCGACGAGTCACTTGGAGGTCAGGCACCTGGTAGCCAGAGGCAGGGGTTTTAATTATGAGTATTTTTTTTTTAATTCATTGAGTTATAAATAATTTATTGTGATTACAGTGGGTATTCGGGGGGGGGGGGGGGGTGAAGACTGGCTTTGTACCAGCGTGCAATTAAAAAATCACCTGTATGGGTCCTATCAGAAAAAGATCTATGAAATAGTGAAAAACTGCAGAAGAGGGCCATGAATGTGCCTGGGTAGAGCCAGATAATTCCTCTTCAGTTTACCAGGGCGGGGGGGCTGTTAAAAAACAAGGAGCAGAGACAAGCTTGCAGCAATCAGGACTGAAATAAAGAGCTTGCACTAACCCTTTTTAGCAAAGAAGCTTTATTTTTCTTAATGAAGAGACAAAGTGAACATGTGGCATGTCTCTGCGATACACCTCATGCAATGGGAGAGGAGGTGGCAAATGGAAAGCCGACAGCGCCGAGCTGGCTGCGGCAACCTCTAACATCTGGAGGTAGCTTTAATGCAGAATGATGAAATCTCTTGTCAAGTTACAGGCCAAAGATGGCTGCTGTTTTGAGGAGAGAGCCCCAGCAGCAGGCTTTATCCATTTAGCACAGACTGCTGCTTTTGTTGCTAGG
Source organism: Pelecanus crispus (assembly GCF_030463565.1). Taxonomy (NCBI): domain Eukaryota; kingdom Metazoa; phylum Chordata; class Aves; order Pelecaniformes; family Pelecanidae; genus Pelecanus; species Pelecanus crispus. The sequence goes on along the minus strand of NC_134650.1, from coordinate 10,943,236 downwards.
CTACAAGCGGGATGTACATTTATAAGCAAAAAAAAAAAAAAGTATCTTGTAGTGTTGCCATGATTTGCCTTTGCCAGTGTTCAATTTGGTTTTATGATTGCAGTAGGAAAAATCATAGTGTAGACAAAAATTTTTTTCCTTGTGATTTAAATAGATATTTACTGATAGAAGCTGCTTTGGGGAAGGAAAACTTGGCAAGTGGCTTTGTTAACATTTGGTGTAAGTACATTGCATCATACTTCTCCCACTCATCAGCTGTGCTGCTTCTTTCAAACTGTGGTAGCAAACATAGTGCAAATAGAGGAATACCATTGCTTAATGACCCCAGTAAGTCTGATATGTGCTCTTTTGCCATCATGCAAAAATGCTTTCTTCCCCTAAAAATCTATTAGTGCTTCTCATTTGAACTAATTGTATTGCCGTGATTGACATTGCTGGAGAACGCATTGTGTTCTTTTCTTTGCCAGAGCAATTAAAATACGGGTAGTAGCTGGGTTCCCCTTTCTGCTGTTGCGTTGCCAATGTGTTGTAGTTTTAAAGTAGAATAGGTCACCTTTTACTAATCACAGGGTAGTTAATTTCCTGTCTTTTCTCCTAAGCCAACATAGCAGCTGTTGTGGTGGGCATTGCTCATGGAAAAGAAAAATGTGAGTTTGTTCAGGCAAAGGAGTCCCAAAAAAGGCCAATGTGTTATCTGAGGAATAAAGAGGCCTAACAGGATCCCTGAGTATTTCTCTATCAAAGCAGCATGGGAAATGCTTCAAAAGAACTCAAGTCTGCAAAAACAAACAGGCGGCCATGGGCGCTTTGGTTTATAAACATGTCAGAGGAAGAAGAGAAGCTGTTCTTCTCCCCATTTTATAGCAGCAGGTACTTTTCTCAACCTCAAGATTTTCCCGCCTATGTCTCTCGTTTCCCAGACCAGGGCATTGACAGCTGGACATCAGGCTTTTAGGGGACTGCTTTGAAGAATGGAGACCTAGGGGCCTAAGTGTGTCGAATCTTTTTTTCTCTCTCCCAGTGAATCTGCACATGAAACGTTTTCGGCAGCACCTGGCTCTAGCTTTTGAATTATTCCTATTCTTTATGATTCTGGTAAGAAAGAGGTACTGCTGTTACCTTCTATTTTACTGGGTTTTCAGGGAAAAGCCTCACTATCATTTTTCAAAAAAGGAACTTTTAGTTGCCTCTAGGAGATTTTGTGAATCATGATCTGACCTGAGCATCTTTACAGCAGCTGAAGTCAGGGGTCTAAGGCCCAGTAAAGGACACGGTACAAGTTACATCTTTCTTTCAGCATTTGTGTTGGCTACGTTACTCACTCGCCCTGCTGTATGCGGGCTGGTTTGAATTCTCTTTTAAGCTAGAGTACCCATTGTGTCCCATGCTTTGTAACAGAGGGTTGCAGGTTGTAGTTTGGGAGTTGGGCACTAAGAAGTAAGATGTCGCAATGTTCATTATCACAATTATGTCTGCACTGCTTTTGGACTTAGACTTCTTTCTTCTCCCTCCCCCAGCTCAGTGTTTGCTGACTTTCTGAAATTGCATGCAAGAGAGGTGAAAGGCTGCTCTCATTAATAGAGTCCCCTTCTGCAGGGGAAGGTGCAGGAGGCTATAATCTGGACTCCAGCCCCCATAAAAGCAAAAGGCAACAGAAAATTCTGTATAGAGTGTGAAGCAGTACCCTATCTGGTACCCAGTCTAAGGACGTTTGCTGAAGGATCCTCACTCAAGAGAATTCAGGCGTTTGTATCTGTTGAGGAAAGCCTGCTTCTGGGGTAGTTCTCAGGCGAGTTTCTCTCACAAATATTCTCTCTGATGATATTGCTCTCCTGGCAACCTAAGCGGTCTGCGTCTCTCGAGGAGTGGCCATTTTGCCGTTAGGGATGCTTCTTGACTCGGAACAGCAACTGTAGCTTTAAAAATGTGTGCTTAGATCAGACATGGAGAGTTGGGCTCACAGTTACACCACCAAGAAATTTCTTTTTCTGTTGCTCTATTCCCAATTTTAGTTTAGATACTGGAAAAATTAATGACATACCTGGCAAAGTTTCTTAATTGTGGAGCAGATTTTTTTCAACACTTGGGTTAAAATACAAGGTGTCAGTAACATAAGAAAATATAATGGTTCCAAGGAAGGTAGCAAAGCTGCTTTTCATCATTCATGCACTGCTGTAAGAGTTTAAGTTGCCCAGAATTTCCCAGATCATGTGCCCATCTGGATTATCCAGTCATGCAACAGGGTTTAAAATAAATTATCAAATGTCTGGGTTGTTCAAAATTGAGTGGTATATTACTGCCTGAAATAAATTAAATAGTCATTGCTACTCTTTTGGCTATCACTTTGTTTTGAAAAGTGGTTATATGACCTTCAGTGTGGTGTTTAATACGTGAACTTTGAAAAGGAACAGCAGAGAGTTGAACTCCTGGCAACTCCTGAATCTGCATTTTGTAGAATTGCGGCAACTGCTGCTGTTAACCTTTAAACCTTGTTTAAAAATCTTTTACAATTGCTGGTTCTGTGGCAAATCTAAACGTAGCCTTTGTACTAAAACTGTTGATCAGACTTTGTACTGGTTTTTATGTAATTATTTTTTAAGAGAGGCAGCAGCAGGGAGATTTGGAGAGAGAGAGAGTGGTAGAGGAGAGGCTGGCAGTGAAATTTGCTTTAAAGCACTTGGGAATCATGGTTTCACACAGCGGTGTCCTCTCTGTGATCTGCCATCTGTATCACCACATCTAATTGCCTCTGGTCTACAGAACCACATCTTTAGCTCAACTTTTGGTGCCAAGTACATGGCAAGCCATGGCCATTTCTTTAGTTTGACAGTTAGATATTTATGAAAAACTTTATGAACACACAATCACAGTTATGATTCTGAAAGTATGCCTTCGTACATAGGAAGAGCCATAGTGTGAAACGCATGAATAATCAAACCTCTGTGTCAGTGCTGGGAAGCTAAACAGTGCCAAAAAATGTTCCTGGTCATGGGAACGTGGTCACCCATATTGCTAACTTGCTGGAGCGCAGCGTGGAGAGGTTTTGCCCAGGACAGCTGATGCTCACCCAGACAATCCGGCAGCACCAGGGGGGATTTAGCTGCTGTTCTCCATGGGCAGTTTGGATACAGCTGCCCAAGTTTGGAAACTGCAAGGATTTAATGATACGAATGTGCCAGAGAGCATAGTCCATTCTTTATTACTGATTTAATTTACTCTAGTGCGGATTATTACCAGCTTCAGGGTTTGCAGATACAAGTGGTTCTACTAAATACATTTCTAATTGGTTTGTTGTTTGAAACGCCAAAAATACGTATTATTTCCTTCCTTACTGCCTACTTTCCATGATAGATGTTAACTGTTTGACGGCATTGTGATGTTGTCTTTTATCCTTTCCAGTACTGCTGATCCTCCCTTGTGAATATGACCGCAAAGTGACTTTTCAGTGTGGATTATTACAGTAACTTTTGTATTTGCAAAATTAATGTTGTTTCCCAAATCCTCTGTTAATGGAGTTGTTTGAGGGAGAGAGTTGTTTCAAGATCAGATTGGGTAATTTTGCTCCTTACCTTTCCACCTTAAAATTTAAGGTGCTGTTGATTCAAAGTTTTGTCCTATTTCGCAGGTGGTCTCCCCTCTGTTGGTGCTTACTGAATAGCAACAGGTGTGGGAACAATAAATTGAGATGCTTATATATAGGCACTTAAGTGTTAGGTAGTTGTTGAAGTTTGCCTTCATTAGTTGACTGTAACAAAGCAAACATCTTTATCTTTGTTCTAGAGGATTTGTGCATTTACTTTCCAGTCCCTTTGCACGCTTTCTACTTATCTCAGGGTTCAGATGGATTTTTTTAAATTTAACCCAGATGTCCTTTATTTTTTGTTTACACAATTCTATTATGGATATATGGATAATGAGAACTTAAATCTTGGGCACACAATGTGTATGGAGAATTACATCACTGAAGGTAGTGGAGTTACACCCTTCACAAAGCATTGTAGTTAAAATAATAATAAAATCTTAAATAGTTGTATTACAGTGCTTTTGTTATTGAGCATTTGAATGGATAATGCAAACAGAAGCACCCCTCTAAAATTGTATGTGAAAATTAAGGTGACAGCTAGGTAAGTACTGTTGCAGCAACGTAAATTGAGGGTGTTGTACCTATTTTTTTGCAGTTTTACAGTCTCACTGTTTAAATAAAAAATAAAATTTAAAAAAAGCCATACAGTTTATGATGATGATGACTGCATGGCTGTTGGATAATATATTGATGAAACCATTTTTGTGCACAGTCACCATTTTTACTTTATAGTGGGGCATTTTGTTTTATAAGAGGATCCCTTCAATGTACATAGGCATTTTACTGGCATGTGTTTTTGCTTTATGGGATTTATTTCCCTTTTCAGCATTTGCTAATAGGGGCTGATAAGTCATGAGTAGGACCTTACAGTCTCTTTAAATCAAGAGGTGGGGCTTTTATTCTAAAAATATTTTGCTGGAAAACTTGCAAGTTTTCAAGACAGAAATTCACTGGTTCTCTTAGGCACCATTGTAACAGATCTGTGACTCAGAGTCATGGGACTGGCAAACTCAGCAACCTTTTTTACTTCACTGCAAGTTTTATGTGTGTCCAAATTGTATTATTCCAGTGTCTGAACTTTTTACACTCCCATGTGTGCATGATGACATCTGTTCCTTCTCTGTGGCCCTTGGTGGTCTGTCCCTGCCCACAGTCTTTATGATTTTTATTTTAAACTTATTTAGAACAGCATTGTTCCTACGTATATTCTTAAAGTGCAAGTCAATTATGTCAATCGCATCATTTAGAAGATGATGTTTTTGTATACTTAAATAGCTGTCACCTAAAGTTTTAATCCCTTTTTGCATGAGATCTAATCTTTTGCAGGGTGGACACCTGTCCTGTCCCCCCCCCCCCCCATCCTATGCAGGATTGGAGGCTATCTACTATCCTTTATCTTTATTATGGTTAGTAATATTAAAGTCCATGTTCTCTGTTGCTATCTTTCTGAACGGACACACTGATTTCAAGCATGGTCTTTTGTTGTAGCACGTGCCAAGTGTCCTCTGTTAATGTATGTGTGCCATTTTCCTGCTAGGTTGCTTTTTGCTGCTGCAGCACTACCCCTTTTTTTGGTGGATTTACAAGGAGAAAGAGAGACCAAAGCATGTGATGACATGCTTCTGCTAACTTAGTCTGGCTAGCACATGTAACAGCAGTGAGAAAGGCATCGAAACAGGAGTTTTACCTTGTGCTGGCAGCCAGAGTGGTTGTGTGTTGTCTTTGGGGTGCTTTTACTCTGCTAGCATGTGTTATGGCCACCCTGGCTACTCTCTTACCCTTACTACTCAGATCATGTTAGCTCTTGCTACCATCATACTTTTTTTTTGCTGTGTAGGCACACAAGGACTGGGAGTTTTTCCAGTTTATAGCAAGCTAGGTCTCTCTTGCACCCATTTTCTTGGTCTATAATGTAGACTTTCAGTCTGTTGACTCTGGCAAGCCATTTAAAACATTTTAAATTATCTATGCTTTATGTTTCTTGTCCGTTGTCTTCCCTGCAGATTTAAGGCTAGGCTTCAAGATTTGCATTGCATCTGGCTCCTCACATATCTGCAGATCCTGAACTTGAGCCAAATGGTAGCCCAAGGTGGTCACTGGTTAGTCTGTTGAAGGAGCGTGGGAGTGCAGACCTTTTGTGTTCCCAGACCTACTGTGCCAGTTCGACATACTAATCCAGGAGACTGAGCTGGCCTCTCTTTCCTTTCTGCTGCATTAGTTTTCTGCTAGGGTAGTAAGTTATATCAGCACATGGGGCTCAAGGAGCATCACAGCGGACACAGAGTAGATCAAGTGGGGAGCGGATAAAGGTAGGATGTGAAAATGGTAAGTCCTATTTTCTGTAGATCCACCTTCGCTGGGGTAGGCTAAATGAAATGGAGTGAAATGATCCTGAATTGAACCATGAACCATCTGCAGTGAAGGCAGATTCTTATTGTTTAGACTTCTTATTTCTAAAGGACTTGTTTTTATGGACAGAGGTATCATAAGTATTGTAACAATTCACAGACAACCCAGTAGTATATATGCTAATCAGAGTGAAAAGAAAGAAAAGAGCTTCTACTTATCGACTGCTTTATTAAGCATTCATTAGACAGCTTTAAACAGATAAACATAAGCTATCCTAAGCAGTTTTTAATCTTTCTTAATGAAACTGATAATTTAATTATAAAAATATTTAAACTTGGACTTTCCTACTAATATACCGATAGGGAAGCATTCATAGAACAACTTAGCAGCCCTAATGTACAGATTTTTTTTTTTTTTTAGTGGAAAAGAATTTTTGAATAAATGCGTTCACCCTGCTTTCATAGGGTACTGCTCTGCAAAACCAGCAGTTACCATTTTAGCCCAGAAGGTGGTCTGGTTTTTCACAATATATGAGTGTTCACAGGAGGGTGTCTTTAATGGTATAGTACTAAGAAAGTGAAAAGAAACCTAAGGAGCATCTGCTATTCAGATGCTCTGCATGAGAACTCTGTTCTCCAAATCTGTCCTGAATCTTTTTCCATTTCCATGATCTGTGTTTGTTCTGCAGCATGCCTGATGAGAAGTGTATCACATTAAAATAATCCTCCTAATCCACAGGTGTCTCTGCATTGTGGTGGTTTAAACTGTTTCATAATTGTGGAAGTACTTAGAGCAAACAGGAACGTGGAATAGAAAGACGAGAATATTCAGCTGGAAGTGAAAGATTAATTCTCTGCTTCTTACCCAGTGCCTTTCCATCTCTCCACGTTACTTTTGTGAAATAATAACTTGTGTCTTGCCATATCAGCAGTAATTAGAGCACAGGTCAGGAGGTCTAGGTTCTGCTGTCATTTGCGACTTGACCTGTGGTTTTGAGCCAAGTTATGTTATTTAATTGTCTCTTTCTTTTACCTGCATGTGGGGAGAAGGATGCTCCTTAACAGTGCTGAAACGCTGGTAACACCTCTAAATGTCTTTGGAATAAGCTGCAAAAAGACAGTGTTAGATTTGTCTGGTCTAATGTCAGTTATTTATAATTCTGATACAAATGCCTTCATGCTTAATTGGTTTAGTGGTGGACTTGATAGTGTTAATGGTTGGACTGGATGATCTTAAAGGTCTTTTCCAACCTAAACGATTCTATGATTCTATGTTTCAAGGTTAGCTTAGTAGATGATATATTGCTATGGAACCTTATTTTCTTGAAGTTTGTAAGAGTTACTGTTTCACTGTAGGGAAATCCTGTCTCAGCATATAGTAAAGACCTTAATAAAAGCTGCCATACAATAATGAACTTAACAGTGAAGGAAATGGGAGTGGAAGGAGGAGGAAAAGATTAGTCTCCCCTACTGTAGCACGTATATTAGCCTTCTAGTATCCTGGGAAGCTTTAGGACCTTCCCTAACTTGGTGGTGAAACTTCAAGATATGAGGGTAGTTGAATCACAATTATATTTACTTTAAGTTGGAGCAGCAATGCTGATGCTCCTTGTATACTTGCTTTATGCTTACTTATTTAATGACTGCAAATTTTAATACATGAACAGGCCTTTGGAACAATATATTTTTCTTGAGGTCTCTTGTACCAAAGAAAAACTGAAGGCCACTAGGGAAAAATGACGTAGTGAAAGAGCAAGAAAGTGTATTCAGTAGGTCGGATCTAATAATGTTAAATAAATTCATCAATGTTCATTTTAATCATTGAAACACATACTTGGCAACTATTTCTATGCAGTAGTGGATCACCTCTTTAACAGGTAAAACACAATAGACCAAATAGCTTTTAAATATTCATAACATTCACCAAATACAATCAGCATATTCTTCTGTTGCACCTCACAGTACATTTTAATGTATTAAACTAAAATTATGCAATAACTTACTGCATCAAATAGCTCATATTCCATGTAGGATACACCTGATGGGAAAGACGACACTGCACTACGGGAGTCTTCATCGTACCCAGGGGTTCAGAGCTGCTGGCTGGGGTCAGTGCCAAGTGAACAGAGCTTTTTAACTCTTGAGAAAGGGCTAAATCCAGCTCTGTGTGCTCAGTTCTCAGGTCGGTGCTGGTCATAAGAAGGTCTTACTTTTTGTTAGTAGAAACTGGCTTTATTTCATCATTTGTTCTGGTTTCACATATTAATACCTAAAGAGCACTGCATTGGATGGAGAGAGGTATAAGAAAACCCTGGCCTTGTGATTTCAGATGTTCCCATGTTTTTAACAGTACCATTTTCTGGAGATACTTCAATATATTTTCCTTTGTCCGAGCATTCAGAATGATTTATGCTTTTGTCGAATAGCTGGGGGGTGTTAATTATTGCAGTAAAAGCTGTGAGAGCTTGTACTGATTCGGGAGTCTTTGAAACAACCTTGCACATGATGACTTGGAGTGGAAACTGGGAAGTTTGAAACTTGTCTGGAAAGGATTAGTTGAGCATTTAAGTCCTTAATACAGTTTATCAGGAAAACACAAAAGCAATCCTACTGGTGTCCTACCTGCAGCCTGTGCTGTCAGTTCATGATTATCCAGAATTCAGCAATATCTGTAGAAACACAGCTTGGTTTTTACACAATTGCTACCTACACTGCAAAGGCAAACAGCTCTGTTTTGCCAGTACAGCTCGGAGTTTCTCCTGATGTCAGGAAAATTTAGAGAGCAGGACACAGATACTTGTGAGGTTATAATTTTTGTGTGTTTTCCAACCAAATTGATTTAGCTTGCGTAAAATTCAATAATGAAATCTGTTCTGTAGAATTAGAGATTATTTGCTCAAGGAAGAGCTTGAGTCTGGTGGAAAGCAGAGATCTTTCTTATTTGAGGCTTCTGTTTTTTCACTGTTCTATCAGAAATAATACAAGCTAAACATAAAAGTAATACATAAACGTCCTAAATGCTTTGTTTTGGTTTTTTCATTTGATGAAAACAAACTCCTTGGGTTTTAATAGAAAGTGATTATTTAACTTAAAAGAAACTTTCATTAGCAGTAAACGCACAAAAGGAAGGATGTTTTTATTGAGTGGCACCAAATCAGGATTTTCTAATACATTTTTAACGAACTTATTTAGTAATACTAGCTGAGATATGACATTTTCATTGTTCAGCTGTTAATCATGCTGTGATTGTGAAGGACAACCCTTCGTTATTATTTATTTAATTCATTCTAGGTTCTCAAAAGTTTGGTGTACTAGCAGTAGGTTACTTTGCTTTCTTCGTTACCACACATGAGACTTTGCCTCGAATATTCAGCAGTGCTGAGTAGAATGTACTTGCCAAATCCTCTTTAAACATTGTTTATCTTCATGTATAATGCAGTTATTCTGCATTTTTGCAACCTTATCTTTACAGCTTTACAGTCGTGTCTGGTGCTCTAGTGCCATCTTGCCTGTGCATACACAGTTTCTATTGACTTCATGAGCACATGTAACATTGGGAAGAATTTGAGCAATCTGAACATCATCGGCAGTTCTTCTTGCCAGATCATGTATCCGAAAATCAAATACTTCCCGTAATGTTTGTACGGTACACCATAAGATAGTATGTGGCCACTAGGTTTTCATTGTCATTAAATCACAGTAATAACCACAGAAGTCCTAAATAAAAGTCATGCTTGTGCTATTACATAAGCATAAAAATGCTAAGTCTGGGTAAACGCAGGGAAGACAGTCTTTTCCCTGAATAATTCCCACTCTGAGAGCAATTCTGACTGATAAGTGGTTCAAGGCAAAATAATTTTTACACAGTCCTCATCTGCTTAAAAAGTTGATTTCATGGTTCCTGTGAGAGATGTTACAAAGATGTATAATCTCCTTCTTGTACAACTACGAGCTGATTTTAGCTCACTTTCAAGAACAGACTTTTGGGGGTTTGGGTGGTGTTTTGCGGGTTTTTTTGCTAGAAATGCTGCTCTGTAGTGTCTTCTAAATATTGACTAGTTTCCTCCTCCTTCCTGTTGCTTTAAGTTGCCTATTTAGGGCTGGTTATGATAGACGGGGAGACTTAAGCCTTTATTTCTGTAGAAATTTACTTTCCCAAAGACTTTCAAGTTTTTCCACTTGAGGTAGAGGAGAAGGATCATAATTACATTTGAGAGGTGGGCAATAGCTTCTTCAAATTTCATGAATGGTCTCTCCTTTTTTCCCCATGAAGTTCACATTTTTTTATGATGGAGACACTTTACATGATTAGTTACTTTCTTTTTGTATTTTTTTTTCTGTTCTATATCATGTAAGTGTCATCAAATTGACCAGAATGTCTCACACAACTTCATAGTGTTCTTGAGTTAAGATGAAAATACTCTTCAGTGGCCACTTTCACCATGTGTATCAGTTGTTCTCATAATGATGATGGTTTTCCTATTAAAACAGATAAAGTGCTATGTGAGATCATCTGTATTTTTATAGGTCCAATTTACTTCAGCCATATTTGAATTACAAGCTTTATTTGGAGGATCGCTTTCTTTTTAACTGGCTATTAAATGTGTTGCAGAAATTTCTCCTAAGGAAGTTAAAGTTCCTATAGCTTGTGCTATGCAGGGACTGTACTTCTTTCATTAGATGTTGAAGTAAACTTAGTAATTCTGAAGTAATTTTTAATTTTCTGGGGTTTAGGCCCCATAAATGCACAGCTATGTTAGTTCACTGCCTTTCATTGTAGTTCTTTAACCAGCTTTGACATATCATTAGGAGATCTGGTCATGTGTTCATAATGTGGCAAATTGTTGCATTATATAATCTTTGTTTTGTTAAACATGGATTTAGAGAAACAACATTTATTAAAAGAAATTGTTGGGTTTGTGTTCCTAATTTTTGTTTTGTTTTGCTGTGCCAGTGAAGTTAACTGGATTTTATTAAATACTTCTTCTGTCACTGCACTTTATAGCAGCTCTTCAGGCATCCCTTGAAATATTTAATCTCTCCTTCCCTCCAAGATAATATTTTCAGCAAACACTAATTTATCATTCAAATAAAGCACACTTCTGATTAGTATATTGTTTAGCACAGCTATTTATTAATAAATTTCTATACTTTGCATCTGCCTCATCCTCAGATATTTGTACATGTATATGATGTTCCTCTACCTCATAATCAGCTACTCGTACTCTTACAGAGATGTAATGTATAAATGTTTTGGGGAAACAGGCACAGAAACATTTCTGTAGACATTTAACTAAGTTCTTACTTTTTTTACTTCTATCAATACCAACCTCATTAAAACCCATGATGATATCTGACATCATCTGCTTTCTGGATATATACTTGCCCCTTTAAACCTCAGTTCTGCAAGTTGTTTGTTCTTTGGGTTTTTTTTTTTTTACTCTAAGCATAACCAGTTTTCATCTTGCAGGTTGTAGATACATTATGAAATAAGTGGAATTCTGAATTGCAAATTTTCATGTTTTCCTCACAGAGTTTTTGAGGATGTCAGCGGATATACCATTAAATATTAATATCAAGGAACCCCGATGGGATCAAAGCACTTTTGTTGGACGAGCCAGTCACTTCTTTACCGTAACAGACCCCCGGAATATTTTGTTATCTGATGCCCAACTGGAAAATGCAAGAAAAATTGTGCATGATTACAGGTATGGCATTGATCACTTTTACTGCTGGCCCAAAAAAGTCCATGTCAATGATAAGTACATAGTTATATATTTAAAAGGAGATATTTAAAACACTCATTTTTTCTTATTTCAGAGCTTGAAACACTTTTTTTAAACAAATTCACTAATGAATGGGGTAATTATGTCTTCTGAGAACCCCTGTTAAGTATTCGGAAATACAGAAGTGTCTAATTCTGAAAATAGTTAATATGACAACAGAGTTTAAAACTTCCTCTTAAGTATTATATTGTTTGAAGCAAGTAGTTTCTTAAATACTTACAAAGTAAATTTGCAGTTTCATGCTAATGACTCCAGAGATTTAGCTTGATGTTCTAGCTCTAAAATCCAGTACAGGTTTGAGTAAATAGAAATTTGGTGCTGGATATATCAACTCAGCCAATATAACCACTGCTGGGAGTTTTGATTCTTTTTATTTCACCAGTCCATTTAAAAGCAGAAGATCTACAAGCTAATGATGAGGCTAGATTAACTTAGTATGAACGTCCCAGAACCCTCTGATGCCACATTTGTCACTGGATGTTGCAGCATTTTATAACAGTTGTGCTTTTTGCTGTTTTCTTGGTTTGTTTTTTAACTTGTCCCAAGGCAAGGCATTGTGGCACCTGGCTTGACAGAAGATGACTTGTGGAGAGCAAAATATATCTATGATTCAGCCTTTCACCCAGATACTGGTGAAAAGATGGTCTTGATTGGCCGAATGTCAGCTCAGGTACCCATGAACATGACTATCACAGGTTGTATGATGACCTTTTATAGGTAAGTGATGGCAATATAACACGTAAAACATTTGCCTACAAATTAGATAAGTGAAAATCAATGTTATTGTCAAAAGATCATTTTAGAACATTTATGATAAATATTTTAAAATGTAAAGTTTTGCTTCCTTTTCTCTTCTCTCTCTACATTCCCTCACACTGATTAATGGTTTCCTCTAGAAGTAGTTGTGAGATAAGCCCTTAGCCTCTCTCCTTCACCATCCCGCTTTTCCTCAAACTGGGAAAGTTCTATGTTCCAAAATCCCATCCTTGTAGGAGAGTTGTGTGGAGGACAAAGAGGAGGCAATACCTGGGAATTTCTAACCTTAGAGATCTGGCACGTAGGATGTTCTGTCTGCCAAGTGAGTACTCGGTATGCTTTGGTCCATTGATCATTGAGTTTCTGCAGCTCCTGTTTGATCCTTCCATTTCCTCAGTAGTTCTTGAATCACCAATACAGTGAAGTCCACAGCAGAAGTCAGTATCATCTGTTAGTAGACTCCATGTTAGAAACATTTTTGGGACACAATGCTTTGTTAGCAGGAACTGGTGGGAGGTTCAGGGGAAATAACAATAGTGGTTTTGGTGCTGAGATTTTACAGATTCTTGACTCACACTCCAGAAAGGCACGGACATTTTGAATTGTGCATGTACACGTGTGTTTAAAACACAGTCGAGAATATGAATAAAACCATCAGTACAGCTGCCCGTTCACTAGCACTGCTTCTTGTTAACTGCTTATTCTTTTGTGCATGTTCTGTTATTATCTATAATACCTGTAGCAGCTATAAACCTTTTATTTGCATTATTGGTAGAGTCACTTAGATTCAAAACTAGGTGGTTTATTAGCCTGGAAGACATGGGTTTCTTTGGACCAAACCCTCAGCAGTGCAAACAGGACTGTGTAGAAGTCCTTGGATGATGCAGTGTAGCATCCATCTTACTGCACGTCAGTGGAAGAAGCAAATTCCTTGTTGTACCTGTAAGGGCTCTTGGGTGTGCAGTAAGGCAATGTGAGCCATGCTTGAAGTTTATAGCAAGCCTTACATCCTCTACATAGCAGTAGCAAGGAAACGGGAAAAGATGAGTCAGGAAAAAGAGTTGCACATGCACAGAAAGAAAGGGGGAAGAACAGCAGTAGTGATGGGAAAAATCCAGCTAGTTTATCACTGTTACTTAGGCATCTCATTCAGATACTGGAAAGCAGAGGGAATAAGAATACACTTTCAAGTCTCCTGAATATTTCAATTTTTTTTGCAATTTAAAGAGATAACATATCTTCCCATTTCAGAACCAAAGCCTCATGATGGACACACACCTTCTACTCTAGCATCTCCGCTTTGCTTTCCTGCCTGTTACAGAATAATTGGTACAACTACTGCTTTTTCTTCAGCACTCTTAATTTCCATGTCAGCTGTCCAATGAGAACCACATTCCTGTTACAATTACTACCTGTGTTATTTAATAATTTAATGACGTATAAGCTTTAAAGTCCTATGAAAAGTTATTTTAATGGTCAAGAAATAGTTTTCAGTAGCAAATGTTATTTTTGGTGGCCTGACTGAAATTCTGGTGGAGCAGAATTTTCAGCGGTTTCTCCACTGGGGGCAGAGTTTGTGGTCTGAGTGCACAAAAAAACACTTTTCCCCTGGATACTCTCCTCGCCTCCAACTATTTGTGGATCAGGAACTTCCTGATCCAGAGGTCCTTAGTGGCTTTCTTTTTCATAAGTTTGTCCCATTGTTTAAGTACACTACTGGTTTGAAAGCAGAAGCATTCATACCTCCACAAGACAGCCCTGTACACTGTGAAACAAATTGACTGTTGCTTTTGTTAATTACCAGCATAAGCATTTGTAAAATTATTATATCTGCAGTTTAACAGGGACCACGTTAGCTTGTTACATGGGGACTCTGTGACAACCAGTGCTCACAAGTTAGCACCTTTTTGTCCTAAGGCATCTGCATACTGGCACTGACATCATTTATGAAGATTTCTTGGAGGGTTTGTTTTTTTTTTTTTTTTTTTTAATGACTGGTCATCTGGTTCATGCTGTACTGAACCAGATTAATTTCTGTGCTGTACCTGTACTTCTTAAAGATGCAGATACTTTCATGAAAATAATTTTTCATTTTGGAGTTGTGTCTTTTTATTTGATTCTACATGCAACTGAATGTTTTAATGTCACAGGGATTTATTAAAACAATGGCATCGTATTAGCTCTTTGAAGACTGAGAAGATAAACCCTGTCTCCTAAAATCCACCTCTCAGTCATTTATGGAGCTTCCTAAGAGAACTAGCAGACTGTAAAGGAATAATAACCCTAGAAAAGTGTTCTAGAAATTAAAGAGTTTCATATTTCTCCATGTGTTTTTCTTATAGATAGGTTTGCTATAATGCTTTTGTTATTACAACAAACCTTTGTCCCTAGTGAACCTTGCTATTTAATTACAATGCTTTTAAATTCTATTCTTAGAAGTAGCTTGTACTTTCATTATTAGGACACTATCTCATTGACTGTATTGTTTCATTCAGGTAAACAAGAACCTCTGCGTGATTACTGCCTGCACTTGCTTTTCTTGATTTGCTGTCATTTTTCTGTGCTGTTGATTCAGCTGTATTTTTATTAATAATAATTGTTTCTCTTTCCAAGAACGACACCAG
Source organism: Pelecanus crispus (assembly GCF_030463565.1). Classification (NCBI taxonomy): domain Eukaryota; kingdom Metazoa; phylum Chordata; class Aves; order Pelecaniformes; family Pelecanidae; genus Pelecanus; species Pelecanus crispus. The sequence goes on along the minus strand of NC_134650.1, from coordinate 10,928,139 downwards.
CAGTGGTTTTTTGGCAGTGGATTAACCAGTCCTTCAATGCTATAGTGAATTACACGAACAGGAGCGGTGATGCCCCAATTACCGTCAGGTCAGACACTGAACCAGATACTTCTGATGTGTTTATGAATTGTTCTCTGATGTACTGGAACATGGTTGGGCTTTAAAGTTTGAGGTGATAGAGAGATAAGTTTTTTTCATCTATGCTTATTATTAATTTGATATGCACAGACAAGAAGTCTGAGAATGATGGCGGCGAGAACTCCATTTCTGCTATTAAAGATAAGCCTAAGCACCTTGATGATAAGCACTTAACAACGTAGGATTTAATAGGAGTCTGTGTTGCACTGCTCAGTTAACCATTTGAAAGTGCCTCATCAGTTTGGTGTTATACCAGGATATTTCTAAGTTGATATTTTGTGTGGACCTTCAGGTGTCTCTCTGTGTCATCTTCTCAGTGCCCTGCAGTACAGCACACACCACGCTGTGTGCTTATTTACAAAAAGAGAACCCTTCAAGGAACTGCTCTGCGCAGTACTAGTTTCTGCTTGAAGGTGAAGAGAGACTAAATAGATGCAGAAAGCTAGAAAACATGAATAGGAGACTGGAATTGCAGTACTTGACTTCCTGGGTTTGAGGCTGACTTGCTTACAGATGTCCAGGAGAAAGGCATATACAGGATATATACGAGGATATACAGACAGCTCTTAGATGGGAAGTATGTAAAGTATGTTTTAGGGCAGATTGTGTTGGATTTGGGTATACAGACAGCTCTTAGATGGGAAGTATGTAAAGTATGTTTTAGGGCAGATTGTGTTGGATTTGGGTGTCTGCAGCGTAGCTGGTCTGCATGTATGGATTTCAGTACAGTTGATTTTGATTACTATTGTAGACATGGCCTTAGAAGTCCAAACTGATTTTATTAGTTTAAGCAATTAGGAAATTAAATACAGAACTAAATCCTTCAAGGTGTTCATTGAGACACATGAGAAAATGCCAAACAGATAGCAATGCAGAACCAGCAGAACCTCATTCAATGTTAAAATGTTGTTTGCGTGTGATTTTTACTGGTAGTAAAAGTAGTGTTTAATTTAATGTCCTATTTGAATTTTCCATCTACATCTTATTGCAGTGTCACAGAAAGGTCTGCTTCTTAACTTTGGGGGGGGGCATAACTACATGTGTAAAATATAATTACTTTTAAAAGTGACATAAATGTAGTTGTTGTGCTTGTACAAATGCTTCTATTTTTGTTTTAGCCAGCTGGGAGCAGCCTATGTTTCTGCTACCACGGGTGCTGTCGCAACAGCTTTAGGACTTAATGCACTAACAAAGGTATTGCTGGTATTTTTTTCCATTCTTAACTAGACTTTAGTGTTCTATGAGATGATAATGGCTCATTTCTCCTCCTGTGTATCTGTGTCATGTTATGCACGGCTCCCAGTATCGAGTTGTAATGGTCGTTGGCAGCTCCCTTCTTTAGATCCCAACCTTATTTTTGCCCCATGTAGCTGGTTTTATATGTATTTCAAACAGCCTGTCCTCCTTATATGTATATCAAACAGCCTTGTGTTTTGTTAATACAAACTGTATCTAATAAGGTGCCTTTTTTGCAGTTTCTTCTTTACATGTCGAAGTATCTAATAGCATTTGAAAGTTAATTGGAGTGGATGTGTAATTACAACAATGTGGACTCATTATCCCATAAACTCTATAGATGTGTTTTTAAGGTGCAGTATCACTTCTGCAAATGTGGATGCCTGCTCTAGACTGGCTGAAGAACTTGTAAGGAGGTGCTGCTCTTAAAGGCAGAAAACTCAAATTCTTTAAACAAGTGCACAACACAATCAAGAAAAAAAGGTCCTTTACAAAAAAAACCAGCAAAAATCTCTTTTGTACCCCTCTGTTTATGCTTTGAGGTACTGGGGGGTGGTATAGCATTCACAAGTCATTTGAGAGACTATTCTAAGTAGAGTAATTCAGATTATACAAGACATTGACTGGATGAATAGCTTCCATCTGCAAAGCAGCTGATATGGATGTTGCTGGCTGTGACCTTGCCAGCAGAGACAGGGAAGTTAAGGTCTATTCAGTGTTGCCGTTGGGCTGACAGGCATGCTCAGAAGCTGACATTTCTCTGCAGTGATGCCACTAAATTAAGATTGGTTTTGCCAGTCTCCTGCCACTGCTTGGTCTGAGAGAAGTATTTATGACTTATGTCTTGTTTGTTTGTTGTTTCACCTCTGTGCCACCAGTGAGTTTTCACTGAATTTTAATTTAAAGGAAATAAGTCTGGTCTATCATTAGCACATGAAGCATTTTAATATGACCTTTGGGAAAGAAAATTATGATGTAATTATTTTTCTTTTTTTTTTCCTTTTCTTTTTTTCTTTCTTCCCTGTGTTTTTTACAGCATGTCTCGCCTCTTATAGGGCGGTTTGTTCCTTTTGCTGCTGTTGCTGCTGCTAACTGCATTAATATTCCACTAATGAGACAAAGGTAGGAAAAAGAACAAAGATCACTTACTCTAGAAGAAAGGATGTTACTGAGTTTTTAGATCAGCAAGTTACTAAATAAAGCAAAGTTATATATCTTTAGCTTCTTTCAGAACCTTGCGAAAACCTCATGCATGATCTTGTTTTGATTGATTGATTGGGACAGGTATAAAAGAGAACATCCTCATTCTCTTCAGATAAATATCCATAGAGTTCTTCAGTCTTGGATCTCAGAAACCAAGGACCAGTCCTTCAAAACTTGATCACATGGACCCTTTAAATACCAACTCCACTTTGGAAAAAGGCAGTCATTTTGGTGCAAAATGGTGCTTCAAATCTCACATGCAGAAGTCAGTCAGGCTCTGCAGTTCTGTTTAATTATATGAGATTACAAAAGCATGCACTTTCTCTGAAACAAAATTTCCTGTGTATTCTGATTTGACTAGGCCTAAGAATAGAAGTGGGGAAAAATAAATGAAAAGCATCCTCTTATAAACACAAGGTTATGGGCAGAAAAGGGCATATTTAAACTTTGTATTTACAATGAAATTCAATCCATGGTAGTATTTTATCTCTTATAAAAGATGAGGAGAAGAATAAAGGCAGTCTTCAGTGTATCTGCCCTTCTGTCTGCTTCTCACTCCCTTAGAAGTTCTCCCCAAAATAGTTTGACACCTAACCCTGCACTTGAGCAAAAGACCTAACAGAGAATAATACAGTTACAGAAATGTAGTTTGTTTTGTGCATCCTTTTATACTTTCAGATATGTTCTTAGTGGTTAAAATGAAAACTCAGACTAGAATGCCAGAGGGGAATTTTCACGAAGACTTCTGTTTTAGTTCAGTGAAACTAATCTTCCTGTATTCCCCGTGTTGCCTGCTGGAAAGGACAGACTACTTCCAAAGCAATCCAGAAAATTCCACTTTTCTGAATTGCTTTTTGAAGGAACCTCTCCCTTCTGTGGACTACAGAAATAACACATCTCCTTTCTTCCCCCTTGGAATGCATGTGACCAGACGCAAGCAGCAGATTGCTGTTACAAATACTCAGTTGTTTATTTTTCAGTATATTTTTCCCCAGATCTTTCTCTGCCTTTTGAAGTCTTTGTGCCAAAGAGTGTTATAAACAGGCTAACTTGGAAAATAAAATAAAACCCATAACTGTTAAAATTGACAATTTTAAGGGGACAAAGATAAGGTGACAAAAAAGGTGAATAAATGCATGTCAGTCAATGCTTTGTTTTTACCCCTTATTCAACAGGGAACTCAAGTTTGGAATCCCCATCACAGATGAGAATGGAAACAGACTGGGTGAATCAACAAAAGCAGCTCAGCAGGCAATTACCCAGGTGGTTGTATCAAGGATTCTTATGGCTGCTCCTGGCATGGGTAAGAATAACTGCATTCACGTGCAGTTCCTGATTATCAGTTCCTAATATGAAAGAAAGCTTAAATTCTATCTAAGTGATTTTTCTGAGAGGCCAAATTATCTTACAGTTATGCAGGCAGTATTTACATTTCTGTTAAGAAGTTCCACAAAGAAATGTACATGTCTTATGGTGAAGAAGCTCCTGGGGTGCTATTGCTGAACAGATACAGATAGCAAAGGAACGGTAGCAAATTCTGCTTGAGTGGAATTAGTTTAGTAAAGAGTAGGTGCTTTCACCAGTGCCAAGTTACTGAGCTCAGGTTTAGTCACGTGTGAAATTAGAAGTTTTGCTTATGGGGAGAATTTACCTCTGTAAATACCAATCCAGTATCTTGAATTGGCAATGTGAAATGAAAGCTCAGTTAATAACAAAAGGCTGTGAAAATTCTATTAAGGTATTAGTTCATCTTAACAGAAAATGAAAACCAAGTGCCTTTTTCTCCAAGGTTAATGCTTTTTCCCCCCCTCCCCTCATTTGCAGCGATTCCTCCCTTCATAATGAATACACTGGAAAAGAGAGCCTTTTTAAAGGTTAGTCTTAGATAATCTACATACTTGTATTTCATATCTTAAATTAATATTTTCACGAATTTAAAATACTTTCTGAGTCTTCATATTTGCCTTTCAAACATGCCTCCACTCTGGGAGGATGTCACTGTAGAACTTGCTTTACAGCTGTTGCTTTCTTTATGCCTTTCTTAGAGATAGCTTGGTTCTTTTTATCACAGTGTAAAATAACATTAAGAAAATAAGAACTTTTGTGTTATTTTTATAGTTGTTCTTAAAATGCAGAGTTCCTCCTAGTAAATAAACCTTCCTTGTACCAAGACTTGGAATACAGTTTATCAGAAAAAAAATTAAAATTTTATAATGCTTTTTTCTCAGGATATCAATAAGGAGGCTTTGCTTAGCTGCTGTAGTAGCAATTTAACATTGGAAACAACAATAATGATAAAAATCTCTTTTAAAAATGACCCTTTAGAATTTACTGGATGAGCAAGGCATGGAAGGGGCATGTTTCATCAAAGATTACGTATTTCCTATATTGTGTTTATGCTAATGTAGTGTGAAGTCAAACATCTGGTGTAAGTAAATATATAAACTAAATCAACATTATGCACTGTGTGTGCCTGAAAGGTTAAAGAGCAATAATTAATTTAATTATGGGGTTGTCTAACACAACAGAAATAACATTCAGATGAGGAACTCTATAGTTCTTGACCAGTAAAGGGTGTTTCGTCCTCACCAGCTGATATCACTGATTTACTTACTTGCATAGCTCCAGGCAAAGCCTCTGCCTGTGAAACCCACCCAACAAGCTGGGAACAATAGTCTCCTTCCTGTTAGAAAAAGTTAGGAAAAGAAAGTGTAGTCTGAGTTTCCAGACCTTCCCTTGGAAAAGTGGTTTGGGTGGGGACTGGGAGGACAAGCAGGGGAAGTTACCTGGGTTTGTTTGTCTAAGATAAAGCTTTCTAAAATATTTAAATTATATTTCTTATTGTTTCTGCCCTTCATTTTTCTTCTGCAGAGTTAGATTACCCAGTTACATACACCATTTGAAAGTGCTTCTGTATATGTAAATGAGGCATTGGGAAGAGGTCCCAAGTGTTGTCCAATTTTAAAAACTCTTTTTCCTGAAGCACTCTGCTTTTTTCCCCCACCTTGTTAACAGAAAACACTACTGCTTAGAATGTAAAAACAGGAAACGCGGCATTTGAGTTTTAGAGTGAAAGTCAGCGTGTGCTGCTTATATCTCCTGAAAGAAGTGACCCTGCAGTGCATCCAAATACACTATTTGTCTGCAGTATAAAGAGCCCTATACCGATTTGGCTAATTCTTAATTGCTCATTTCTTTTGACCCATACCCTGTTTGCAGAGTAGCTTTAAGCAGCTTGTGATACTGTTGTTATGTTCTTGAGAACGTATTACCTGGAACACTAACACCACTGTTTAAAAAAAAAAAAAAAAATAAATCTAGAACAAAGATTATTTTATATGTATTTGACATGGGAGAAATGTCACAAATGCTATCAACTTAACTGGCAAATACATGACATTTGTGAAGAAGTTGCAACAATTCTCAGAGTTTGGAGACAAATATCTATTGTTTTTGTGTGGTATAATCAATATAAGGGTGTTGTGAATTTTTCAGATCAGCAAAAATGAGCGATTTCTTCAGTGACTACTCAGTGGTCTTTGCTACCTTCATGACCGTTTATGCTCACCTGTTCCTCCCCCTCAGCCTCAAAGACTGTGAGTTCAGGTGAAACACTGCTCTGCAGGTAGTCAGTGGTAACACATTGTAGAGATTAGTATTAAAACCATTAAGGAATGGGCTGCATTTTTAACAAGCAGCTTCTGCATGTTCTCTTGAGGTTTCAGAAGCACCATCCCATTTGCAGTACTCCAACACCATCCACACGATGCTTTACTAACTCATTTTCCTTAGCCTTTGCTTTGTACACCATCACTCTTGAAAATAACTCTTGTATGCTTGCCAAAGCCTATTAAGCAACACACAAGGCCAGAAAATTGTCAAATGGTGTGAAATGCTGAGGAAAATAGACTGATGTTCTGCAGTAAGACGGAGAGAAGGAAATGCTTCTGGAATGCTGGTCTCAGTGATAGCAGGCTATCATCCTCTGATGTTCGAAATAAGATGTAGGTTATATAGCACTGTTCATCCCCCATATTCTGACATTGTTTTGCACAAGGACATTTTGGTAGTAACATTAGTATGAATTAACAATATTCCCAAAAGTTATTGCTAGAAAATGACTCAAGAATGTTTTTAGAACACAAGTGCATACTTACTGCTTGAAAAAGAATCTAATTATTTCTTGACTTGGAAAAAAAAAAATTATATATATGTGCTTTTGCTGTAGGTTTCAGTAGTGGCTTTGGCTGCCTTTTATGCAATTACGCAGTGTAGTAGTTCTTGATTAGGCTGTATAATGTCTCTGTTCATTATCCCTACTGGCATACACTTGACTAGCTCCGTGCAGAACCAAGTTATTTTATCTGCTGCAGCTGGAAGATCCATAAACAACCTTGCTCTGCGGCACAGCGTTTATTGATTTGTTTTAGTTACAGGTAACCTTTCTCCTAAGGAAATAAATTGGTTTTTTCCAGAGAAACTTCTGAAAATTCGAATCAACACTGAAGTTTTAATTTGTATTACTACTCTTACAGCTGCAGCTACTGTGTCTCTCCTGTTCTGCATACTGTATCAACATTTGATTCCAGAAACTTCCACATATATCCTTAAAACAAGCTCCTTAGGGTCTCTTAGTCTGCAAGTAAAATATGCATTCAAAACTGTTACAAAACTAGAACAGAGAGGTTTGGGTTTGTTTTTTTTTTTTAAGCATTGTTCTTGAGTGTCTAATGCCTTAGAGTCCTCCATGCATTCCTAATTTAACTGTCATTTCATTTATTCATTTTTTTTGAGAACAGGCATACCTAGCCCGGGAAAGCTGACAGATTTTGAGATACAACAATGAAAGGAAGCAGTTAGAAAAAAGCTGAGTCTCCTTATGGCTTTTGTTGGCTTAATTATGATTTCTCCATTTTCTGTTTGCACTAACCACTAAAGATGCCATAAAAACATCTGGAAATTACATCCTAATTCATTGGGAACTGCCTTCTTCCAGAATTAAATTATAGTTCTCTAACACAGTAAATTCTCCTGCAGTCTTGTACTTCTCCGTTTTATCTCTTTATAGGGAAGTACAGCCTGCATTTGAGTTTTGCTTTATTGTTTTACATTGTTCCCTGGGCAACTCCAATTCTTAATATTGACCTCCCAGTGTTAGAGTTTTACCTCACCATCTTTCTTGATTAGTGCAGCCTGGTAATATTCTTGAAAAATAAAGTCTGTAACTCAGGTCAAGTACCTTGGCAAAAAATGTTCTACCGCATGAAATGTTGCTTATATTGTCTATACTCGTAGACCCCACCCCCCCCTCAGATTAATGACCAACTCTAATAAAGGCATGAAACCATCTATTACTCTCATGACACCCTCCAACAGTTTTTTCAGTTAGAAAAGCCCCAAATGATCTTACGTTATGTATCTCAGGTCCCACACTCATACTGCAATGCATAGCATCCCTCTCCTTTAATCCTCCTCAGAGGCTGAAGTCATTTGCAGTACAGAATTTGACTTGTGTTCCCAAATATGTGTAATATTTACCAATGCCACAGTCCTACACCCCTTCTGCTGTCAGTCACACCATCTCTTGTCATGAATTCTCCCAATGTATAAAATGTAAAGCATTTTGAGTGAATTTATCTCAGCTGAGAGTCAAATGAAGGTGTGTTTAGTGGAATGCCATAATAGTGGAGCACTGCTGCATTCACTCTTTATCCTTCTTGCTATTGCTGTCCTTTTCCATTTGTTATCTGTTGTTGCAGGTTATTGCTGAATTGCACAGTTCTTCCTGCACTCATTTCTGGATTACAGATTGACCCCAGGAAAAAAAAAAAAAGAAAAAGAAGCAATCTTCTACATCATTTCTTCTCCCTCAGGCTCTGGAGAAAGTTTAATCTACACAGGCTTGTTTTCCATGCCTCTTACGCTGCTGTGACCTTCCTTAGCACCAAGCTTTGTCCTACTGAGCTTTCTAATTTTTTTTTCTGCTTTCAAATAGTGCCCATCTTTTGTTGACCAGTTTCCCCTCTAACTTCTACATCTTGAGAACTGCTTCTTGCAGAAAAAAAAAATCTTTGTTGAAAATATGATCTACTGTAATGTGTGATTTTTAACTCATTAGCTGTTTTGCTTTAGAATCAACTTCCTGTTATCATAGCAGTTGTGTATGTCCTACTTACTGGAGACAACTGATTATATTATAGCAGCAGTATCATTTAAACAGGTCTAGTTTTATTTCATTAGTAATTAATGTCAACTAAAATTCTAACATGGGGGGAGTGGATTCCTAAGTCATTTAAAGGCCTACAAGAAAACTATCCTATTTCTTGGCATATGTTCAAGTTCTGCAAAAGTTACAGTAATAAGGAATATGCTAAAAATGCATCCATAGGTTGTGCGTTGCTTTCTCAGCCTTGTTTCCCCCAATTCTTCTACCCTTTTTCCCGTTAATAAAAGGTGCTCTTGCAGAACTAGAGTCTACCAGACTGCTACAGGGGCAAGTTCCAACACATCAAAGCAAATTATAAGACAAGAGAAAGGGCTAAGAGCAGCAGACTTACATTTTTCCTTGACACCTCCCTTACCTATGGTTGGTGGCTGCAGTTGCTGTTGCTCACAAAGTAAATCTCCACTTGTAAGTTAAAACCATTTATGTCACTTGAAGAGACAGGAGCTGTAATGAGACCTAGCTCTTCTTAGGGATGCCTAGGCAAAATTCACTGTGCCCCTAGGAGGTGTGGCAGCACCTTGCACCTGCAGCACTGCTCCAAACTTTGACTGTGGCACTAGCTACTGTGGGCTTGTGTGACTCAAAGAAATGGCCCACATACTCAGGATCAGGTCATAAGTAAAACAGTCAACCACCTATTGTAGTTTCTAAGGGACGCTTGCTCAGGATAACAGCATACATTGATATCACTGGGAATTTTTTTATTACTTTTCAAAGGGATTGGGCTCTCAAACTGGAGCTCAGCTTTCAGGTTTGCTGGTCACTGTTTTGCTTTCATTTACGTCCAAGAGTCTTTTAGGTGCAATCTGTCTCTTACAAGAATTCCAGGAAGGTGGGAAGAGAGAGGAGAAAAGATGCCGTACTCACTGTGTGTGGTTTATTTTTAACAGAGATTTCCATGGATGAGTGCTCCCATTCAAGTTGGACTAGTCGGATTCTGGTAAGTGATTTCTTTGGGTTGTGTCTGCTATTTTAAGAGATACTTGTAGGTTTTTTGGAGGAAGTGGCAATATTTGCACTTTGTTTAAAGAAGAAAAAACTTGAGAGAGTTAATGAGGCCACAGAGTTATTTCACTTCCACATCTGTAACTGATAATATCATATTTTAAAAAAAAAAAACAAAAAGCTGTTAGTAATGAAGAAGCTGCCAAGAACAGCCGAGGGAGGGAGAAAGAAAGAGTGGCAAAGGCATGTAGCAGCCTGATTAGAAAACATGCTTTTGGCTGCTACCTCCATAAACAATAATTGGAATCTAATCCTGTAGGTTGATGAATTCTTGAAACATTTGGTTAACGGAGAGTTTCATTTGCTGTTGTCTAGCATTTTATATTGTCATGTACACCAATGCAAAACACTGAAATGACATAAAATGATAGTTTTATACACATTTGTAAGCATGGTATTGACGCATTTAGTACTACATAGTAGGTAAATGATTTCATAAGGTATAATGCAGTGAGAAATAAAGATTACATAGCACTTCACAGAACTTCACCTCACTGTATGAAAAAAAAAAAAGCCACTTTCTGCCTAGAAGGCAATACCTAAGGGTTTTGAATTTTCTTTCAGCACCCTAAATATCGTAAACCCATTTTTGTCTCCTCTAGTCTTGTGTTTGCAACACCCCTGTGTTGTGCACTGTTTCCTCAGAAAAGGTACGTATTCCTATTACATTATTCTTACTTTAATGTTATACTCCCAGATGCATGCAAGGTACTGCAAAAAGACAGAAACAAGTGGTCATTGCCTCCTAGAGCATACAGTCTTAATTCCCATATAACAAGTGTGATAAACATGAGAATATTCAGAAAAGTAATAATTATGTTACTCATGAGTAATATATAATAGTTGAATTGGGCTCCTTTGTTTACAAACTCCTAGCAGCTTGAGATGCAGCTACGTAGGGATAGCAAACAACAGGTTTGTGTGAGGAGTTTAACCATGCTATTTCATGCTGAGAAGTTTGAGCTTGATAATACAGAGTTAGGAATCACTGGAATGATTCATAAAAAAAGGCTAATGTGGTCCAAACAACATATTCATGTCCAGTAAGGTTATGGCTTCATTAAATACAGTCAGAGCCCAGTTCATTTTCAGCTGGAAACACCTCTGGTTATACAGAACAGCACTTGACTATATGTGCTTATTTGTCATTTAATTAGTATATTCCAGAAGGAATTCTTCATCAATACACAAATAGCTCAGTACTGAAAACTGCCTTAGAAACAATATTCATTATAGCTGAAATAATAATGAAACCTGGATGGGTTACCTACAAATAAAGCTAGCTCAACTGGCAGTATGTAGTTTGAACAGGGTCTTAAATTCAACTAAGCTGTCCCTCTCATATTATTAGTGGTTATCTAAACTTGACAAGCAGCCAAATGTAGCTTAAACAATGCAAGCTGGAGCTGAATCTGTTAAAATACTGAGCAACTAAAGTAGTTTTTGACTTCCAGAAAACAGTACCTAATTCTCATCCAATGCAATTGGTTGAGTACAGCAAAGCAGTCTGACACCATCTGTTTCCCTGCCTGGCACAGAACAGAGAATTGTGGTAAATAAGTGTCACTAGGCTACCTGAAGATGACTTTACAAACTAGCATAGCAAGTGTGGTACAGTTCTTGATTTTAACCAGGGCTCTCCATTTCATATGAAGACTAGACGTTAAACTGTATTTAAGAAGTTGCAGCTGCTTAAATGACCTGGCAGCTTAATTCACTTTATTGTGAGATGGTTCTTGTAAAAATAAACCTTTTATTCAACTGAATAAAATCAGGCAGTAGGTTAAATAGGCAAATACATTATATTTAATAAAAACACCTTTAGGAAGGTAAGTTTCTATTGCCAGCAAACAACCTCAAGCCACTAAGTAGATTCCTGTCCTCATGGTAGTAGCAACAGCCATTTCTTGACTCTGTATACTATCTTATTGCCTTTTAAGCAGGGATTGATTTGCCCCTGGTCTGTGGGCATGATTCTTTCGTAAGTTAAAAAAAAAAAATCTGAAAACTCTTTTGACAGTCCAGGAAGTTTAACCAGATGCAATGTCCATCTTATTTCACATTCAAGTGCTTGTTATATATAACCATTTTACTGTTTCTTTTGCTTAGTTCTATGTCTGTAACACGCTTGGAGCCAGAATTGCAAGCCAAGATCCGAGAGAACAGCCCTGAACTAGAACGTGTATATTTTAATAAAGGATTATAATTCAAGGAAGGGAAAATATCTTTCAAGGACAACCTTGTGAACTTATTTTTGAATTATGTGCCAACATAGTTGAAGATGATAATTTTTCCTTTTGTTAAACAACTTTGATCATCCGCATTATTTTATATTTAAAGACTTTCCTCGTTGTAGTGTTTAAATTACAGAAGGTCATTTTGTCCACTTTGGTATCAATTAAAAGTCTAACCATACATATCCAAAAAATGTTTACATAAGCTCTCAAGCAGCTACAATAATAAACAAGCACACAAAGAAAAATAGATGCTATTATATTGGATTTGCCACCTGTTCCAGTAATAGCGGGGCAGGGATCTCTTTGTGAAAAGTCATAGAGCAACTGAACGAAGTTGCCACCCTCTGCCAGCAGCAGAACGGATAGCTGAACGTGACAGAAGATTGTGCAGGAGGGGCTTTTTACCAGGAGGTTGATTAGGTTGTAGGTTTTCCCTGTTGGCACAGAACCGTTTCTTTAAGGTAGATGTTGGAGGAGCCTGAAGTTTCTGCACGGTGTGGTACTGTTCAGCAATACAAGCTGCTTTCTTCCGCAGGTCTAGTTTTACCAGCATCATGTTGTTCTGCAGTTCTGCCAGCGTTTGGTCCTGAGAAAGGGAAGGCAATACATATAAAGATATGACAAGTTGCCCAACTCCCTGGTTACTATGAACTGATGACGATAAACTGCCTTTGCCAAAATTTACTAACTGGTGTGCTAGATAAGGCCATGCATAAAAGCTTCTGCTGTGAACAGTGTAGCAGTTCGATAAAAAAAAATAGGAACAGTAAGGCTAGTGACCAGCAGGGTTAGCTCAGTTGGTTAGAGTGTGGTACTAATAACACCAAGGTCACAGGTTGAATCCCTGCTCACTGCAGGGGGGTTGGGCTCGATGATCTCTTAAGGTCCCTTCCAACCCAAAGCATTCTATGATTCTATGAAAAAGCTGAATCCATCCTGCTGCAAACATGCTGCCATAGCAACTGATAGAGTGAAGTGGATAAGGAAATAAGAACTCCAAATTCTCCTACTTTAAGTGCAGGCTGTCAGTTAACTGAAGAGGAACAATTTGGGTCTCCTTTGGAGAGTTAAATATGCAGTCTGACTCAGCCATTGAAAAGAGTTAGCAATATAGCGCTCTCAATGTAACAGACAGTATGTGTCTAGAGAATGAGTAATTTTAATTTGCAGCTGCAAGAACCTCGATTATTCTACTGATTATGCCAGAGCAGATAGACTAAATCCCCTTCCAATCCAGAACAAAACAGACACATTACCTGTCTTGCCAGAATGTCATCACATGTACAGAGGGCTTCTCGAAGTTTCCCTGCACTTGTACTGTGGCAGCACGCCCTCTCTGCAGACTGAAGAGACTCCCCAAGTTTTTGTAATTCTGAACGCAGCAATCTGACATTCTACAGGAGAAAGAGATTTAATACAACAGCTAGCTTTGGCATTGCTCTGCAAACAAAGCCACTCCAAAGTAATTCAGACATGCAGTACTGAGGAAGGATCCCATCTGAGTGAGGTACACTGGGATCACAGATCACCTTCCACATCTATAGTAAAGGATTGTTTTCAACAGACCCATTTCAACTTCAACCATTTGTTTAAAAACCTGGAAACAGCAGCTCCAAAAACCATTTAAACTGGCAACCACCTTGCCTTGCAAGCATTCCTTTCTGTAACACACAGATGGAGTTACCTTCTGTCCATCCTCTAGCTTCCTGTCTACATCCGCAGTAATGGGTTTGGCAGAGGGAGGTGGCTCCAGTAATTTCTGGTACTTCCGCAACTCTAGGAAGAGACAAGAAGTAGTGAGCAACAGTACATTCATAAGCTTTCAGTTTTTCTGAAGTCAGGACTTCCCTTGAGACAAGCTGCCACATGCAAACTGAGAAAAGCTTTCAGTTTGTGCAGACATGCATAAACATTCCAGGCTTCTCCCTTTCAGTTACACAAAGGGACTTTAGAATTTGAACAGTGAGAAGATCCTGCCGTAAGGTCCTTTTTCATGTGAAAATGATGTGAAACCTTGTCCATCCAGCACATTATTCCTATCATCTACAACTCAGAATAGTGGTTTCGGGATGTCTGAATCCAGTGTACCCTACTGAAAAAGGTATCTCTAACCCTCTACAAAGATTGCTTAGGCGTAGTTCAGAACCAGCACACCGTTGCTGCCTTACCTGCTGTTGTGGTATTTAGCTCCATTTGACACTGTTCCAGTTTGGCTTTAGTATCCACCAGCTCCTGTTGCAGAGCACATGAAGTAGCCACTCGCTTTGATCGACGCAAGCCTTGCCCTGAGTCCTTTTGCTTAGTATCCAGGCTCTCCAATTTTTGTTTTGCCTCCTGCAGAGCAGCTTGGAGCTCCTCAATCTTCTCATCACGTTCCTTAGAAAGCAAGTTTGTTCAAATATTCAACAGAATTTTCTTAACACAGCTTTTCTGAAACTTTCAATGTCTTTCTTCCAGAAAAGTTTCTCAATCACACACTTCACATGTTGGACCTAGCTTTTAATGTCCTTTAAGTGAAAACACTGAACCCATTTCCTGGGAGCCTAAACCACTTTCTTACAGCCTCTAAAGACAAGGGATTTTTTGAGAGCTGGCATCTTCAGAGAGGTCTGCAACAAGTCCCAGAGGCCGCTCAAATGCCGTGGCATGAAAAATATAGACAGGCACATATCCATCATCACAACTAAGAGTAAGAAGAGAAATTCACAGACCTTGTGTTAATCTGAAGAGTGCAAAGCAAGCCACTAGCAAAAAGAGTAAGGGGGGGAGAGAATCATGTTGAACAAAGAGTAGTCAGAATGGTTGCACATTAGCTTCCAGATTAATGGCTGAGAATTAGAAAGCCTAGTGAACTACATAAAGCAGTAGACAAGAAGCAAAAATTGTGGATCAAGCTATCAAATAATATCACAAAAATACCACAAAAAGCAAAATCTTTCAGTTTGTGTAAGTCACCTTCCTGGACCCAAGTATCCCAAGTCCCCTCCCAACACACTGCCACTTCCCTGATGTCATTTCATTGCCCTGAACAAACCTGGATCTCTTCCTGGTAATAGTCAGTCAGTGACTCCTTCAGGTTATTCAGTTTATCCTCATACAGTTCCTCCAGCAGCTCCTTCTGAGCATCTACATGTTGGCTACAGAGAGAGCAAACAACTACGTGTTAGGGTCTGGCAGTTCTTGGTACTGTAGCTCACAAAGGGAGGGAGATGAGCATAAGCTGTACCTGCACCATTGCTCCTTCTGTTGCATGTGCTCCAGCATCTCATTGCAGATCTCCTCACGGAGGCGCATTTCTAGTTGCAGCTTCTCCTGCCGCTCTTGCACCAGCAGTTCTCGTGCAGCTTCCACTACACGCAACAAGTCCTGCAAGAACACAAACTCCATTGCCCACACTGCGCAACAGAATTAAGACCTAGAATAAACTAGGTGGTCCCATATCTGTAGGCTGGGGTGATCTGGGTTTAAGATTCTTTTAGTCACTTGGAAAGAGCAGTTGCCAGGTTTGCTTTTAATTCCCACGAGATAGCTTAAACAACACTGCACTCCAGGTGGAGCTATCTCCAGAGCAGCTTCCCCTACTGCATTGCCCAGGGCTGCACCTGCATTTGCTACCTTGACACACTACAACTCAAGTCTCTGTAGTATATGACTTCCATCTTGATCTTTCAGCTATTCCAGGTGCTCGCTTTGAGTACCTAGGAAGTTTGATTATTTTTCCTCAATTTAGCCATCTGTTTTGCATGTTTTCTGATCTCTAGATTTCCCTTGCATAGTAGGGATTATAGGTCTGCACCCAAGCTCTTACTGTCCCTATTCCACAGATGACAAAGTGTTTCCACATTAAGCATGTGCTTCAGATTTAAGACCACCTGTGGAACGTTTTCCTCATGGATTCCCGATTTCCTGGGTCCCATATCCTTCTGAGGTTCTCTATCATCTCTTGGTATAGTGCTGAGCTCCAGCCCCACCTCCCAGGCCAAAGCTAACAGTCATGTTCCTACCCCTGTATCCATAAAGGCTGCAAAACAAATTGCCACCCACCTCCTTCTCATACATGGAGACATCTGCTTCATCCTCACTGTCGTCTTCTGATTCCACTTCTTCCTTTGCCGCCACCTCCGGACCCTGGCTGGTTCGCCTGTTGTGCTCTTTGATAATTGATTGTATGGATGGAAGTCCCATCTTTGTGGGAGGCGCCTGAACAAGCTGAAGGGGAAAAGGCCATCGTTACTAGTCCACAAAGCCTGGAAGTTGCGTAGTCTTTAAATGTGGCACTTCTCTGCAACCTATAAACCCTTTCAGTTTAGCAGAATCTGGAAATACCGTAAAGGTAATAATCCACTGGAGAAGCATAGAGAAGATGTGCAAGGATTCCCCCTGCCTTGTGATGGAAAGGGGCCCATTGCCACAGAAGCAGGATGTATCCTGACCATGCTGTGATCCTGGTGTGTGCTACTTACCTGGCTGGCAATGGCTGAGAACTTGGCTACATACAGAGTTTCATCATATGTGGATGCACACTGGTTAATGTTGACAATCATGCAAGAGCGCCCATGTCCAGTGAAGAAACCCTGGAACACACGGGTTAGCTTGCTGTCCCGGAAGGGAACCACAGTCTGCTTCAATCTAGGGGGAAAGACAAGAGTGAGCCCATGGGAAAGCAAAACAGCTTGCCCACACACTTCCTATGGAGTTCTGGATACTCACTTGGACTGCTGGTTCTGGCGCAGGGCAGCAATGCAGCGACCCAGCGTGTGGAGGGAGGTATTGATGTTGTTTGCTTCTTTCATTCGGTCCCCACTTTTCTGGTCTTTGCAGCGTTCTGACCCCGCAAGGTCACACAGGGATAGCCTGAAGAAAACACAGGCGATATTCACATGACCTAACTAGGTTTGTCCTGTTCTAGCCAGGTTTACAATTCAGACACACTGTGATTGCCTACCCTGCTCGCCTTCCCAGTTTCACCATCAGGGCACAGAAAGCTTTTGGGGTATATGGGCTATTGCTGGACAGAAGGGCCTACCCTAAGTGTAGGTGTTACACAAGATAACAACAACATGAGCTGTGCAGCATCAAGTTCAAAGATACTTTGCCAGTCCTCAGGACAGCCACTTCCCGTACTGAGACAACCCATTTCCAGATAACTACATCCCAGGAACAGGCCTTGGCAGCACTCAGATCAGCCGTGCTGCAAGGGTAGGTTACGCACGTTTACCTCCATTCAAAAAAAACTGAGAACTACCTCAAGCTGTAGTTTGCAGTACTCCTTACAAACTCCTCAGTCTGTTCCAAGACTTCAGAGTAGGAACATTTACTCCTTCCAAGGACTTTTCAACAAGACCTTCCCCAGGATACTTCCCATACCTCAGATCCACAACAAAAGAGACAGGAAAGTTGAGTCCACAGAGAACACCCCCAAATCCTAGAGAGCATGAAACTTACTCGCTGATTTTTGGAACTATTTCACTGCCACCTCTTTGCAAGTGCAGAATCCGAATGGAGAAGACACTGTGACTGTAAAGAAACATGCAGATATTTTAAAAGGGAAATGCAACCTTTAAAAGCCCCTCAGGATTGTATGTCTGCCTAAACAACCCCCCTCCCCCTTCAGACCTGCGACTGGAGTTCTGGTTCATGTGGGTGCTAGCAAAACTCTGGTTTTTCCGACCCAGTTTCAGGAGCTTCCAGGCCTCATCAGCATCCCGGACATTGATCCAGTTCAGATCTGGAAAAGCAGGCACGCATTGGGCAAGGCAGTTAGGAGACTGGCAGAAGACTTAATTATCTCAGCCCCAACTTCACCATTGCATTTCCTTGACATTAACAAACTTAACATTCCTGTAATCCAGACATCTGAGAGGCCATAGAAGACGACATGCTCCCCAACACATCACTGCTAAGCCACCCACCCACTCAGTCGTCAAGTCTCCCTAGCAGGCCACTAAAAATATCTTTCAGATAAATCTACCTTTCACATAAATCTACCTTTCACATAGGGATTGCCAGTCTGGTCTTCACAGAGCCGCAGTGTCTGCCTCTTGCGGTTCTGGACAGGTAAAGCTGGTTCTAACAAGTCATAGATTAGCTCATTGTAAATCTCAAAGAAGGAGACCCAGATGGAGAACTGCACATCTCCCGTGTTGGTGAGTGAAATGCAATCCAAGTCAGCCCAGCGAGGGCCTAGTTCTGGGGAAAAGATAAGGAAAGAAAAAGTGAAAAAATCATGATTGCAGCTTTTAATGGGTCCAACCTGAATGGTTTAGCTATAGACTGAGATATCTTTCTTCAGCAGGAACACTTTCCCAGACTCAAAGCTATTCTATGTACCTCCTCCCATTTGAGCCCACACTAATGCCTCTCCCCAGTCAGACAGCCTAAGATTCCCTTAACAGTATACTCCTTTCTGTGTAAGAACTTTTTATACACTGGATCCTGACTCCAGAAGTATAGGGTATTTCAAACATGAACTCTTCCCAGTATAAGTGTTATAGTCCTTGTTACCTCAATCACTCCATGCTTCTGGATACCTAATCAGCTAGTAGTTCCTAGGTTTGAAACTCTGGGCAAAGTGCTCAGTGCAACATGTCACTTTAGCACCCTGCTTTCCTGCTATTGCCATCACATGGCATTCAGCTGCTCAATAACCATCCCTTGAATGAAGTAAATGGGTATCAAGTAACTTCATTTCACAAGGCTCAAGTTCTTATGCAGCAGCAAGTTCTTCATATGTTGGCAAGATATACATACAAAGTTCTTCAGCCCCCGACATCATCTTTCAAAGGGAAAATTGTGAGACTACAGCACCTTTGCTCCCCTACCCACAACACAGCATCCAAAAACCCATCACCCTTTTCTTCCCCGTCCTCAACAACAAGCAGCAGGTAGTACACAACAGGCTTCTAGACATACCTTCTGTCTGGCTGATGTCTGAATGGTTGGTGAGTTGGCTAGATGAAGAGAGGCCAGCAACTCCGCTGTCAAAACTGCCACTGGTCGTGGCCTGGAGCTGAGATTCAGCACTATGACTCCTCTTCAGTGGCGTTAACAGCTCCTCCTGGAAGGAAACAAAGAACGTGAGCATGTATGTAGTATGACACCATCCTTTCCCTGTTATTATTAAACCTCCGAGAAGCTGCATGCTTACCTCCCACAGACCCCCCCGCAGCATGGTCTGCTTCTTGGTCTCTTCCTGTCGCACCTGCCTGCTGTCCAGCCAGACCACCTCATTGGAGAGGGAAGGCTTCAGATCCATGGCTTGGTACAGCCGGTCCCCGACGCTGTTGAAAATGACTGCTAAGGAGCGAGGCAGAATCCCCCCATCTTTGTTGCTGCCTGAAGCGAGAACGGCAAGCTGAGGATTCACGTGTAGAAGCAGACAACTCCTTCAATGGGCTACTAACACCTAGTGCTTTCCTTACCCTGAATAGTGTGAGTCTTCCCTGAATTGGTGATGCCATAGGTGTAAACCAGCCAGTTCTGCCCATTCAGTACATCCTTTACCACCTGCTTCATTGTCTCATCAAAGAACAATTTCTGCCCCACATTTGGTCCAAAGATCTGCAAACAAGACATATGAAAAATGGCCTCATGTAGATCTTCCCTATCTTTTGACTGCAATTGGTTGTTCAAGTGCTATTACGTAGTCCTTTGTTCCCTCTGCTAGCCCCGCATCATGAGCAAGAGACCCACCAGTAATTCCAGTCCAAGCCCCCTACAAAAATAAGCTGTTCCGTTGCTTAATCCAGTAACATCTGATATCACTACAGCCTCTAATGTGTTTAGAGCCCCATGAACAAAACAAGAGTTTGGCCATTTGCTGCCAAAGAAGTTGTCAGGATCACCTTAAAAAGAGAAAAACTAAGGAAACAGCAATAGAAACAAACTTAAGTAGAGACGATTGTACGAGACTACATAGTTCACACAGTGCATTGGAATCAGTGTGCATTAGTAAGCCAGCTTTTCAAGCTGTAAGGCTGGCTTAAGCTTGAAAAACTTCCAGATGGATTGTTTGTCCCAGTTACCTACCTGAGTGAAAGTGAATCTGTGTGCCGCTTGTCCCACTCCACGTTCTGTGCTCCGCATGGTGAAGGAGTCCTTAGGGGCTTTTAGAAGAATGGTCTCTGAATTCTCAATGCAGACACAGCCCTACAGAACACATAAAACCCCATTATCACAGTGGCTTACAAGAGGCCATAGCATAGACAGCAAAGGATAATAGCATCTCCCAGCAGGCACACAGGCAACCAGCTCAGAGACTGCTTCATTCAGTGTCTCACCTGGTCTTCCCCTTTTTCCACTTCTGTAGATTTCAGAGGTCGAACTCTCAGATAGACCTTTAGTTTTCCATTATTGTCTTCAGCTACAGCCTGCAAAAATCAGGACAGGTTAAACATGGTAGCCAGAGAGGCAGTACACAACCATCTATCAGAACACTAACAAGAACCACAGCATGGAATACACGCGTGGCTGCCCTGACTTGTGCTCAGTAACTAATGGACACTTCCCCAATCCCAAAATCCCCAACAATGCCAGAACCTTTCTTAGTCATTTCCAGGCACACCAGCATTTCTTTTGTTTATCTAGTGAATCAGACCAAGAACCTGAAGACCTGACACCAAAACCAGCCCCCAGACCAAGCACCACACTAAGCAGCATCATGTTAAGAGGCACTTACTGACTGTGCCTTTGTAGTACACTACTCATAACAGGAACTGCTCCCCCCCAATGCAACATTTTGTTCTAGCCTCCTCTGAAGAGTCTCTGCTGGCCCTGCATCACAACACCTTTGTGCAGGGACACAGCAGTCACAAGTCAAAACACTGCCCTGTTTGTGGCAGAAGAGCTCCAACCTCACCTGCTGGGACCCCTCCAGATTTGGCGAGATGGCAGAGAACTCCGACAGCAGGTCCTTGCGCACATCAGCCCCAAACCCTGTTGCTGTGGATTCAAGAACAGGGGAGGCTGCAACATCATCATCAGAGAGCAGCCCTGGGGAGGCAAGTGCTTGCGCCATGGCGTCTCACACGGCTCCTGGAGAAAAGGGGGCACAGTGAGGATAGGGTGATGTCGCAGCAGTCTTCTGGGAGTCCGAGCTTTGCTGCCCACGGATACACCCCATTACACACAGTCTGCCACCATTGCCATATCCATCCGTTCCCCACAAACACAGACTGCCACACGGAACCCTCCCTCCACACACGCTGACACACAGGATGCCACTGCAAATGCGCACACACCCCTCACCACCACACAAGACCACAGGCACACCACCTACACACGCACCCCTCCACACTGGACCCCTCCACACAGACCACCACGTAAGAGACACCCCCACCACACGGAGCCGACAGACTTCGCACCTACACAGACCACCACACAGGACCCCCCCACGCGCAAACCACGCACAGCTCCACACAGGCCGCCCCCACAACACCCCCCCCCCCCCCCCCCCCCCCAAATACCACCGCACGGGGCCTGCCCACACAGGCACACACACACGGAATCGCCACCACTGCTCCCCACTGACCCCCTCACTCACCCCCCGCGCTGGCAGACCGCGAAGGCCCCCCCGCTCCCGACACGGACCCCGACACAGACGCCGCCGCGCACCCACCTCGCGTCCGCGCGGCGCCTACTGTTGGGGTTTCAAACCTCGCTGCCCGCCCGCTCCGCCAATGGGGGCCCGCGCCCGCCCGGCCACCAATCAGCGCCGGCCGTGGGGCTGCAGGGGCGGGGCCGGAGCGCTCGGCCGCCCGCGCGCCCGGGGACGGCTGGGGGCGCGCGCGCGCCTCCCGGCGGGCTTTGCGCGCGGCGCCGCCCTGCCTCCCTCGGGCCGGGCGGGGAAGATGGCGGCGGGGACGGGCAGTGAGTGCGGGGCCTGTCGGGAGAGGCGGCGGGGATCGGGGGGGGGCGGCGGCGGCGAGGGAGCGGCGGCAGCGGGGCTGGGGCGGGAAGGGGGTAGGGGTACGGCCCGAGGAGAATTGAGCAGTTCCGAAGGGAGGGGGCGGGGCCAACGGTGGCGCGAGGAGGGCGGGGCCAACGGCCCGGGGGAGGGGGGCTGTGGGCGGGGCGTTCACGGGGGCGGGGTCACCGCCGCGGGGGCGGGGCCAGCGGGCGGGGGCGGGGTTCCAGGTCTGGGGTCCCCGGCGACGCCTCCGGGGCTGCGCGGCGGGGGGCGGGTGGGTCGGTGCAGCCCTTGCCCTCTCCCGGCAGAGCACAAGCTGCTGAGCGCCGGCCCCACGGAGCCCTGGTCCATCCGCGAGAAGCTCTGCCTGGCCTCGTCCGTCATGCGGAGCGGGGACCAGAACTGGTAAGGGAGCGGGGCTTGGCGAGGGTTACGTGCACTGCTCTGCCTTTGGGTGTGCAAAGGCACTGGGCTCCCGGGGCAGAGCACGCGTTGTGCGCTGTACTGGTGCGTGGCTTTTCTCTGTGCTGGTTCGTTGTGCAACAGCTAGTCATAAACACTTCTGCTTTCTGTGCCCTTCCTGTTCAAAACAAAGTTGGGCTATTAAAGGTGGACGCATTAGACATGTACCTTGAAAATCTTTTTGCTTCTGTCATAAGTACTGTGTGAAAACAGAATTATGTTAATGAGAATAGAGTAACGTCCTTCCAACATAACTTGGAAGAGGTGAGTTGTGGTCAAGGAGGATATTTGATAACAGACTCCTGTGCATTGCTTCTGCATTTGCAGGTCTGCTTTGCTACCTTTTTGACCTCACCAAAGTAAAGCTTTTGTGGAAATGCAATGGTGTCTTCCGAAGCTAGAAACTTGCTTTTCAAAGCAAGGGAGGGAAGCTGTTGTTTGTTTGGGAGTAGGCAAGTATTTCTGAGTCCAAGGGCTGTACTGCGATAATTCCCAAACGTAACAACTCATTGGCAAGTTCTTTGTGTTTATGGGGGATTCAGTGATGAACGTCAAGACAGGTCAGCATCTTTTCTCTGCATGTTGGTTGGGGAAGAAAGTAAGTTGACGGTGACTCGCCATTTCTCTCCTGTAGGGTCTCAGTCAGCAGAGCTATCAAACCTTTTGCAGAGCCAGGACGCCCACCTGACTGGTTTTCCCAGAAGGTAAGATACTGGCATTTGAGTCTTGGAAAAAATGGATTCTGCAGAGGATATATAAGACAGCTGCCTGAGATAACATATTTCTTGTTTTTGAAAAAGATAGCAAAATTAATTTTAAAAAATCAATTTTGTATAAATCAGATTAAATATTTCTGTTTCTGAAATTAAATTTGAGCTTACAATACAGTTAGATAAGGTTCAGGAAAAGACAAGGATGATCAAAGACATGAAACAGCTTCCTTGTAAAGGATGGCTAAGTGAGGTAGAACCTCTCAACATAAAAAAGAGATGAGTAATGGGAGATAGAACAGATGTCTGCATAATCAGAAGTAGCATGAAGTTGAAGATGAATAAGCATTAATTGTTAGTGCTTTGTCCAGTACAAGATTTAGAGGCTAGTAAGACAGACTAACAGGAGGCAAGTTCAAAGCAAGGCAGAGATTGTTCTTCACCAGACATATAATTAAGCTGTGGAATTCATTGCCCCAAGAATTTGTGGATGCCCATGTATTGTGGTGCGTCCTGCTGTTTGGGCAAGCACCTGAGATTTTTGTTGTATAAGAGCCAGAGAGACTAAGAGAATCAAGGGAGGAGAAGTTGGGGGTTGTTGCTTACTGTTTCTGTTAAGCTATGAAACTGGCCTTGATACAATGTTATTTTGTTTTCTCCACTGAAATATTTTTGGTTCATGTTCATAGACAGAAACGTTACAGTTGCAGTTTTCCTAATCATGCTGCTTGCTTTGATTTCTAAGTTGTTAGTTGGGAGCATGGGTTCTTTAGCTTTGATTTGGAGATCAGCCTGGGCAGGGCTAGAGTAGAAGAGTGAATATGCTTCCTCACTTTGCACTACACTATTATAGCCATGGGAGAAACTCTGGAAAAGACTGTCAGATATGTTCATAAAGTGTTAGACCTCTGAAGAAGTAGGAGTAAGTGCCCTGTAGGCTTTGTTGATAGGCGTTTGCTGATGCTGATTCTTTGGTGTCCTCTGACTTTCTTTGTTTCTCCTTAGCACTGTGCATCTCAGTATTCAGAGCTCTTGGAAACTACGGAGACCCCTAAGTGAGTACGAATTCTGAAGCAAGTGTAGTCTGCAGCAATTTTGGGTGGACTTGTCGGTTCTTACAGCAAAGGACTCGATAGTGCTCCTCCCAAAAGGAGCATACAGGAATGAGGAAATTCACTTGTGATAGCTGGCATGGGTGGGCAGTGGGATCAGGATATGGCAGATAGGGAAGATTGGCAAACCCAAGGTATTTCTTAGAATCATAGAATCATAGAATCATTTAGGTTGGAAAAGACCTTTAAGATCATCCAGTCCAACCATTAACCTACACTACCAAGTCCACACTAAACCAATCAAGGGTAGAATAGACAAAACCGTGTCCCAAAGTGCCACATCTACCCGTTTTTTGAACGCTTCCAGGGATGGTGACTCCACCACCTCTCTGGGCAGCGTGTTCCAATGCTTGACTACCCTTTCCGTGAAGAAATGCTTCCCATGTCTCCTTATCTTCTATCCTTGTTTTTCGTAAGACCGAAGTATTTCAGTATTACATGGTTCTAAAACTGGTTGCTGTGTACTTGTTAGTGTCTTCTATATGCGCCTACTGTTGTTACAATACATGGCAGGGTAATTGGGGCCTCTTTGCCACAGCTCTTTTTGTAATAGTTGCAGTGCATATTTGGGGACTTAATGCAGCAAAAAGAAGCATTTATTTGGCTGGAAGAAAACAGTACATATTAGTCTTATTGATCAGAAGCTTTACACATAAAATTATCATTCAGACTAGAGGTAGAAAAGACAGCAAGAGTCAGAAGGGGAAACGTTTTGTACTGGTCTCTGTTTTGCAATGGTTTCTTATAGTTTTCTTATCAATGCTATCACTACAGCTTTGTGGTCTCAGATCTCACTCCTATATCCAGGCATTTTGTTTTGAGACTTCACATCAAATTAAATTAAAGACAGGATGTCTAAAAGTAGTCTTTCTTTGTGATTAATGCTGAAGATCATTCAGCATTAGAGTTGCAAAGACAAAAGACTTAGTAGAGTTATTGAGGAAAAAAAATAGATGTTTCTTCGTGGGTAGTACGAATCTTCTCTGAAGTTCATAGAATCATAGAATCATAGAATGCTTTGGGTTGGAAGGGACCTTTAGAGGTCATCTAGCCCAACACCCCTGCAGTGAGCAGGGACAAGTTGAATGACTGATTTTTTTTCAGGTTAAGAATTTGCAGTGGGCTTGCATCTTTGATCTATTCCTAAAGTCTTTAACACTGGACACATTTAAGAATTAGATAAACTTTTCAGAAGAGATTGTTGGAACATTGTGCTGTCCAGTATCATTTAAGAGACATTGGAACAGGAGGTTGATTTTTTTTTTTGTGCATGTTTGTGTCAGGAATGACAGACAGCAGCCATTTATGCAAGGAGAACTGGGGTTTTCTGTGTTTCATGTCTGAACTGTTTTGTTTTTCTCTTACTCTATAGGAGAAAACGTGGTGAGAAGGGAGAAGTTGTGGAAACTGTGGAAGATGTTATTGTGCGGAAACTGACTGCAGAACGAGTTGAGGAGTTGAAGAAAATTATTAAAGAAACACAGGAGAAATACAGGTATGTGGCGGAGGCATGAAGCTGTGGTGCACCTGACAGTGCTGTCTTGAAAAAGTGGCCTAACTGGGATGGTGCTTGGGGTGAAAATGCTGCTTAGGGCTTATTGTTCAGTGATAAGTAATTAAGAAGATTTTCTGATTACAGGCAACTCAAGAAGGATGCAGAGCTGATCCAGGCTGGACACATGGATAACAGACTGGAGGAGCTGTGCAATGAGATTATGATGTGGGTTATTTAATTATTTCGATGTTATGCTTTCTTCTGAGATTGTAGTTGCCTCACACTGTGTGTTTGTCAGACACCTCTTGCTCCATGTACATTGGGTTAAGAGAAACAGGGTAGCTGGGCAGATGCTTTGGCCTCTGAGAGTGGACTTAGTTTAGATTGGGGGGCACCAGCTTGTGTGGAACATCTTTTGGAGTTTCTCAGTGAAGAGCTCGGTGATGGCTTGCAACATCATGCTTGCCTCCTCTGTTTTGATAATCAGCTGGAAGTGAAGTTTCCTACCAAGTGTGTCATTCTCTGACTGGCCTCTGACTCTGCTTCCCTCCTTAGAGGATTTGAGCCCGAGTCTGCAGAGGCAGGTCATCGTTGTCTGGAGATAATGGGGTGGGGGTAGGTAAGCTGCAGGAGGAACTAAGGGGAAGCGACACATTGTGTGACAGTAGGTTTTGGTTCTGTATACAGAAAGAAGAAAATGGAGGAGGAGGAGGCAGAAGTCAAGAGGAAGGCTACAGATGCTGCTTACCAGGGTAAGCTGGAAATGAGCTTCCTCACTCTTCCTCAGAGACAGATGCATATGTTCATAAGGACATTTGGAAAGTATTTAAGTCTTGTTAAGACCTGTTCAGGAGGAATTCTGTGACCCTAGGAGCTGGAAAGAAAGATTATATTCTCTTTCCAGCACTGTATTTGTAACAGGGCAAAATGCAGAGACTTCTGAGAAGGGAACAAATTCTGTAGAAAAGGTATATCTAAGAGGAAGCAGGATTAGCAAGGAGCTCTGTGTTAGAATGTCAGGCTTTTCACCCCTTTAGTTTTCCCTATAGTTTTACCATTGTCTGAAGATAAAAGGAAAAGAGATTTGGTCTGAATGTTTAATTCATTTATAATTCCTGGGGCAATTCAGTGAACTAACCTACCAGTGGTGGGAGGTGGTGAATACCCAACTGCTAGGGAAGTCTAAAATTAAAGTGCATTACCCAGTGCTAGTAGTATTTATGAACTGAGTCTAGTGTGGTGCAAGAAATGCCTACAATGTAAATTGGTTTTTTAGGGTTCTTTATCCCAAAGTCAGAGGTAACTCTCAGGGGCTGTCCAAGATAGAGTCATGGAATCTCACCTTTTTTTCTGTTCTCCTCCAGCTCGTCAGGCCATTAAGAATCCGCCACGACGATTAACGGGTGTGATGGTTCGCTCCCCTGCAGGCTCAACCTCCCCAGGGGGAGAGTATGCTCTGGGAGATCTGTCTCAGCCTGCTGTGGACGAGGCCAGTCCAGGGGTAAGGATGCTTCCCATGGTAAGAGGGAAAGACCAACTTGGGACATGGGGCTTTGTGTCCGTCATGGAACAGGAGCCTGGGGAGAAGCCCTTACCTTGTTTTGCAGACTTTTCTCTGTGGTAGTGCTGTAGTGTGGTTGTCCTCTTCCATGTCTGTGATGATCAGGTGCCTGGATCAAAGGCTATGTAGGGGCATCAGTGGGTTGGCCAGGCAGTCTTCTGTGTGTGCCTGGGAAATGGCACTACAGGGCAGGGAAAGGGTGAAAGCATATGCCTGGAGTAGGTGTAGCGAGTGAATGGAGTAGGTGTCTGTGGTGTGCTGGATCAATGCTCTTGGGGGAAGGAGCAAGTGGGGCTAGTCCGTGTGGTGGAGTGTGGCTTTGAACAGTGTGGTTTTTCTCTTTCTCAGGTCATTCCAGGGACATTGCCCAGCACCCCAGTTGCCTCCTTCATTGGAATCCCTGACACCCCTCCAGGCTCTGCTCCCCTGGATGCCCCCATGACCCCAGTCACTGATGATTCACCCCAGAAAAAGATGCTAGGACAAAAAGCAACTCCGCCTCCTTCCCCTCTGCTCTCAGAGCTGCTGAAGAAGGGCAGTCTCCTGCCCACAAGCCCCAGGCTGGTATGGAGCTCTCTGCTCATATATGCAAGCACACAAACAATTAGCTCCAGACTCTCCCACTGAAAAAGGGGGAGCTGCAAAGGCTTTTTAAAAACATACAGTTTTTGTTTAAGAGTCCCAACAGAAGTGATATCTGAGAGATATAATTACCCCTGTGAGCCACAGATGTGGGACCCTTTCCCGGCAGTACTGTGGGTGCAGGACTGCAGGTATTATTCAGCACACAGGACTGGCTATCTCCCCTCAGTCATAAGGAGCTGGAGTTGCAGGCTTTGCTAGAGAAGATCGTTTTCCCCAGGGGAGGGGGCATGGTAGCATCATCCCGATCAGTCTCCATGGAGGTGTTCTTGGTGATTTCTGCTTTGGGCTCACAATTATTTACATCTTGGCAGGAAGTTGAGTTTCAGTATTTGTATTGGGTCTTAGCATAGGCGTAGGGAGTCCTTTGATGGGGTTCATGACCAATATTGAAGCGCTTCAGTCTTCTCATAGTTGTAGACAGTTATTAAAATTGCTGTGATGACAAGACACTTTGACCATTCTGGTGTTAGTGACTCTGGAAGTCTTACAAGGGCAACGAGTCCAGTCTGAAAATAGCAGCCATCAGCCTGCCCATGGCACGGATTCCCTGTGTTAGTGCTTGTGTGATGGAATAGGTGTATTGCTCTTGACTTACTTTTTTTAATATTCAGAGTTGGGGTCTTTTCTATTTGTTAGCCTGGGTAAATGTTCCCTGGGTTCTGTGTTTGCAGGGTGCAATGTAACATAGGGTGGAGCAAGGAAAGATAATGGCTGTCAAAGACTGGGTTTTCTTTGTATCAACAGGACTGTTTTAAATCTGCTTCAAGGTCCGTCATAGGTTTGTTATGTGACCTTGATAGAGTTACTTTCCGTCTTGGTGCTTCAGTTTCCCTCAACCCAAAATAAGGGATAATTCCGTGCCATCTCAGGGGGGTAGGGAGACTGGTACCTGTAAAGGACTGTGAGGTCCTTGAACAGAGGAACTAAGGTATAGCAAATGATGTATTTGGCCTAACTTCAAAGGGAAGTGGCACTGCAGCTGTATTGTAGCTGAAGAAAACAACTAGTTTCAGACTGTCATGTTGTGCACTTGCATAAGAGGCCTCAAGCAGGTACTAGACTGGACAAAAAGCACAAAAAAATCCTGAGACAGCAAATGATGGACATATTCATGGAGGTGCATATCTGGCAGTGAGTCGCTGATGTGATGGTATCTCCAGGAACTTCAGTTCTGTCCTCCTTTGGCAGGTCGGTGAAAACGAAATGGCAGTGGCTTCTGGTCACATGAACAGCTCAGGAGTCCTGCTGGAGGTAGGAAGCGTCCTTCCAGTGCTGCACAGTGGGGAAATGCAGTCGGCACCTGGTGCTGTCCCTGCATCTCCTGCTGCTTCAGGTAACTCAGGACTCTGCCTGTACAGTTCTCCCTTCAGATGTACCTTCAGACTGTTCTGTGAATTCTCTTTAGAGAGAGATGAAGGACATCTAGCCTGGCTGGCTTTGGGGCTTCTTTATGAGTTGTATTGCTATTTCTGTACCCACGTCCCTCTCACCCCTACTTTTTTTTAAGAAGACTCTAATCCTTACAGAAAAAAGTGTGCTGCCTTGATCTAAAATGACCAAAACAATTAGACTTGATTCGATCCTGGTCCATGCAGTCTAGTTTTCTGGTTTTGACACAGGCTAATAGCAGGCATTTCAGTGTAGAAAGAAAGGGCTAGTTGACAGGGAGTTGGGGAAAAAATGGTCCAGTATCTGATTCCCAATGTTTCAAACTGCAGCTTCCTATGAATCTGGAGAACTCATGTGTCTTGCCTCTGCTTTAGCTTAGAGGTCTGTTGAGGATTAGACCACAGTGGACTCCAGAGTAAGTTCCACAGAGCGGGGTGAGAGGGACAGTGCAAGAGTCTTTGCATTGGACCTTGTCAGAGCAACCTGACTAAGGTGAAGTTTCTTCTCAGCTCATGCTAACCTGTTCTTTAAGACCTGTTAATTTGGTCTAGACAGTTCAGTAAATTCAGACTGGAAATTACAGCTAAGATGAGTGGCAACCTTTGATATAAAGAGGAATTTTCCATGAAAGACCTGCAAAGAGATCCCCTCTGCTCCCTTCCAGCTATTGTGATGACTGACTGTCTTGGCTTACCTTGTGTGGCGCTCTCAGCACTGTTTTTCGGATTTCCCGTAATTGTATTGGGATGAGTTTTTGGAAGGGCATCTCTCTGCATGTGTGGCTTAGCCTGTCCAGCCCTTACACTGAACACAGTGTCCCATAGTCTTGCATGATTCTGTCTCAGACTGCACACACAAAGGAGTCATGTGTTTTTGGTGCAGCTTTTGGGACCATTTATAGGTACCTCTCAGTGTCTTTTCCCAGAAGAAGCCACCAGACAATGAAGAGCCCAGTGGTGGCTTTGTGGACTTCAGTGGTGGCTGCTTCTTGCTCATGTGCTTTTCCCTTCTACTCTCTGTTAGGTGCTCCTACGCTTTCCCGGCTTTTAGAAGCTGGTCCTGCACAGTTCACCTCACCTCTTGCTTCCTTCTCCGCTGTTGCCAGCGAACCTCCAGCTAAGCTCCTGCCACCCCCCGTAGAGCCTGTGTCCCAGGCAACCATTGTCATGATGCCCACGCTGTCAGCACCATCCGTTGTGCCACCAGCTGCAGCTCCAGAAAGCGTACCCACAGGTGCGTTCCTGAACTACGCACTCGTAGGTCATGCACTGCTGGAAAACAGAAATTCCCGTGGGATCAGCACCCAGTGAGCTCTCAGCTGGCCTTTATCACCTGAGATTTGCTGTCCTTGATGAAAGGACACTTATGGCTGGGTTCTGGAGTAAACAGATGGTTTTAAACTGGATTTGCTGGGTGGGGGTGGGGGTGCTAATGGTATGTTGCTGGATTGTGGTTCAAGGGCTGGAATCTCACTTTGTCTCTACTGTGGGAAAGCAAACCTGTATTTGTCTTTCATTTTTCTAAGTCATGCTGTTGTGGGTGGACCTGGGATACTTGCAGTTGGTGCTTGGTCTTATCCGCTGCAGTATTCGTTTATGTGGGCTTGACTTCTCCAGATTGGTCTCTGATTGTCACTCTCATCCTTGTGCAGTGAGCCAGCCAGAAGCCTGTGTTTCCATGGAGGCAGTGTCTGATTCCCATACCGTGACAGTGTCCATGGACAGCAGTGAAATATCCATGATCATTGATTCCATCAAGAAAGAGTGCCTGGGTTCTGGGGCTGGCAGCACTGCAGGGTCTTCCAAAGATCACTGCATGGATGGGAAAGAAGACCTGGATTTGGCTGAGAAAATGGATATTGCAGTGTCCTACACGGGGGAAGAGCTGGACTTCGATACTGTTGGAAATATTATAGCCATCATTGAGGACAAGGTAAATGGGCAAAGCAGAGTGCCAGTGCCTTTTGCTCCGTATCCAGTTAGGTTAATTTCAAGTGATTACTGTTCACCAATTTAGATAGTTTAAACAAGCAAGAAATAACTCTTCCAAAACACACGTTCTCACCATCGTTGTCCAGATCAATAGGAAATGACCCTGTGACACCACTGCTGCTAGTCTGCCACATTTAGCCTGGTGCTCCTCTTCAGAGTGCAGAAAGGAACCTTTCTTCCTCATGTTGGGTAGGGTTTGGGTCACATCTCTGGCAGACAGATGAGTGCTGCTTGCAGCATACTTTCCAGGAGTGTTGTATTTCTGAAACTGAAGCTCCGCGGGAGACTCCACAGGGAGTGATACGAGTCTGGCTGCGAAAGGCAACTTTGTAAACCTAGTACACCGGGTTTTCCACAATTGTCTCATTACCAAATAACACGAACATTTTTTTAATCCCTCTTTCTGACCTTGGCCTGCACTGCTGTGTGTTTGTTTTGGCAATAAAGGTAGACGACCACCCTGAAGTCCTGGATGCAGCAGTTGTTGAAGCTGCTCTGTCTTCTTTCTGTGAAGATACCGATGACCCTCAGACCCTGCCTGGCCCATGGGAACACTCAATTCATCAGGAGCACGAGAAACAGGCCCAGATACCCCAAGTGTCTGTGACTGTGAAGCAGGAGAGACTGGAGTGTGAGGAGCCAGAGGCAAAGGGAATTCGAGACCTAATGGGCATTGGCGAGCTGGGATCAGAAGTAAAGACAGAACCTGCAGAGCAGGAGCAGAATCAGCTGGGCCCTGAGGAAACCATACCAGCAACTGCAAGAGTGACAGAATCACCAGAGCTTAGAAGTCAAGATATAGAAGAGGATCAAAGAGCAGCTGTAGCAGCAGGAGAGTCTTCTGAAACTGAGATAGAATTGTCCAAGGGAGAAGACACAGTGCACAATACAGTGAAGACAGAGGTATGTGAGCGGAGAGGCTGTCTGGAACTGGTGTGGGGAAAGAAAGGAGCAGTTGTGGCAGGTAGGAGAGAAGTTTAGAGGAAGGATGACTGCTGGGTTGAAGTGACCCTTCAATGAATGTGACTGACTGTTTTCTTGGGAGTCATGCTGCTGATCTGTTCGATCTGCAGAGAAGCTCTCTGCTTTAGGCAGCACTTTTATGTATCTCCTCCCCGCCCATGTGCAGAATTGCTGTTGGGAAGGTGCTCAGTGAACTTCATTGCCTTCAGTTAGGTTAGGGTGAGTGAGATGTGCCCACACCTTCACTGAAGTAAGCTGACACAAACATCTAGATTTGTGCATTTCTCTTCCCTCCAGACCCCACCTGATGATGATTCATCCCCTCCACAAGTCCCAAATGTGAGTGAAGACTCCTCACAGGCTGATGTTCAGCACAAATTTGAGCTGTCAGGTAACTTAATTCAGCTAGGAAATCTTTTACATGCAACATTATTAGCTGGATAGATGTCAGTGATCTGGTTCAGGTTTTTTGGGGAGGAGGGAGAAAAGATATGTGTAGGAACAGTGGTAATTACTGCAGGACAGTAGGCATTGGTGCAGGAGCTTTTGTAGGAAAGACTGCTTTAGAGAATCAACCTTTCTGCTTTTCTTTAACAGAGTCAATGAAGGAGGAGGCCCAAGCCCTGTTCAGGAGTCAGATGAAGGTAATTCTGGATTGGTTGTAGTCATCTTGAGTTCATTAGTAACATCTCACTGCTGCCGCTTCCTGGCTCCCATCTGCTGAAGAGCAAAGCTTGCTTTCAGCTTTCTGCACTGCGAAGAGAATTGGGCAGTCTGCAGTTGGAGCTAAAGGGGAGATTGCTTCAGGCACTATAAAGCTGTGTGTATGTGTATTTCTGTTTCTGCAGGGGGAGGCAGGGCAAGACAGAGTGACTAGGATTTTGTGAAAGTGCCTGTACAGTTGTCAGCAGCCATAGCAAGAAAATCACTTTGCTTGCTGAACCGTAGTTGCTTTGGAGGCTGTCAGTTGTTGCTGTAGCTAGCTGTGCAGACTCATGAATTCTCTGTGTTTCAGGATGGGCAGGGTGAAGAGGATGATGAGGATGGTGCCAGTGAGGCTGCCAGTTTGGAGGAACCCAAAGAAGAAGATCAGGGTGAGGGATATCTATCAGAGATGGATAACGAACCCCCTGTGAGTGAGAGCGATGATGGCTTCAGTGTCCATAATGCACCTTTACAGTCTCACACGCTAGCCGACTCCATCCCCAGCAGCCCAGCCTCCTCACAGTTGTGAGTATCAGTGAAGCTCTCGGGCACGCAGGTGTAAATGCCAGGCTATTTTGTGGAGGGAGTGTAGGATTCTCATTTCTGTTTTGCTGAGTGGGTCCAAAGGGGAAATTTGTTGATGATTTGTCTGGTTCTCCTTGCTTACCAGTGCAAGTGTGCAGACAGCACCATAGTACCAGGTCCCATTGTTTTCTTTCTGTCTGTGGTATGGATTAGTGTAGGCATGTCAAAGGCAAAATAAACTATAAGGTTTCTGCTGCGAGGCAGTATGCAGACTCCTGAAGAAAGTCCTATTCTTTTCTTCCCAGCTCAGTGTGCAGTGAGGACCAGGAAGCAATACAGGCCCAGAAGATCTGGAAGAAAGCCATCATGTTAGTTTGGAGAGCAGCAGCTAATCACAGGTGAGTTTAATGTCTTGAGAACTGGCAGAAAGAAGTGACTAATCCTAGACAAGTCTCTGCTCTCCCATCTCGGAGGCTCATCTGCCTTGGTACCGGGAGATGATGAATCATATTGTTACTGGTAGCAGACAAATAAACATGAGACATGAAACAAATATTTACCAGCAAGGACAGGGCAGTAAGTGGACTCCTTCTCTCTGCAGGTACGCCAATGTCTTCCTACAGCCTGTAACTGACGATATAGCACCAGGCTACCACAGTATTGTGCAGAGGTGAGTCTCAGCAGTCTTCTGTCATTAGAACTCGG
This sequence comes from Pelecanus crispus, assembly GCF_030463565.1. Taxonomy (NCBI): domain Eukaryota; kingdom Metazoa; phylum Chordata; class Aves; order Pelecaniformes; family Pelecanidae; genus Pelecanus; species Pelecanus crispus. Next base: position 10,893,924 of record NC_134650.1, on the reverse strand, counting down.
TATATTTGCATATTTGTGTAGGGATTTCTGGCAGGAGCAATGTAGTTTTTGGCTGCCATGCAGACTCAAGACTTTGAAAATTCTTTTTTTCTGGCATGATTCAGTCAGAAACAGGTGTCCCCAGGAAAAGGGTCATCTTCAGTAACAGATACATGTGTTTATGCAGCCCTGTCTTTGAATGAAGTACACTGACTTACACAGAACACTTTTAATCAGTAAGGTGGTATGTGACTGATCTGCTTCTCCCGATTTCTATCCAAGGGTGGGATTTAATCTTTGAAATTCCAAAGACCTATGTTCTTTAATCAGCATTTTTTTACTGTCCCAAATAGTGGACTCCTCTGGAAAAATTACCAGAATCCCCTGCTAGCCCCCAAAATCTCCTAAACAGTTCAGTGGCTGCAGCTCTAGCTCCTTAGTGTCTCCTCCAGTGATGCCTGCAGAAGGCAAATGCCTCTCCTGAGGCATCTGTCACACCATTGTTACCATTCATGGTAACTGGTGGACAGCTTCTGTCTTCCGACCCCAAGGCATTGGTACTCAGGAACACAGCCTGTGTGCTGGAGAACCTATTTGGCTAAATTAAGTAGATGGTCTAACTAGGCATGTTGCAGACCTGGGGCTGTTTGCAAAAGAGAAGGGAAAAGAGTTAAATATTTCTGTTGCTATTTTGACTGCATTTCCTTCATAGACCAATGGATTTATCTACCATCAAAAAGAACATTGAGAATGGGCTGATACGAACCACAGCTGAGTTCCAGCGTGATATTATGCTGATGTTTCAAAATGCAGTTATGTACAACAGCTCTGACCATGATGTGTACCACATGGCTGTGGAGATGCAGCGAGATGTCCTGGAGCAGATCCAGGTAAAGTACTGAGCTGGGGCCAGTGCAGGACAGAGCATCTGCCTTGGTCCATAGGTATGGGAAGGACTTCTGGATGTAAGATCACAGTTTCACTCACAGTGTCTTTGAATGAAGTAGTCTCATCTTTCCCTGTATCTCTCTTGTTGTAGCTCAGGTGTTTGTGGTGAACTAGATTGTGGATAATTTAAAACTAACACAGCAAAATGTTTTTTTAGGTTCAGCCCAGACCAATTTCAAATCTAATTTCCTTCAGGGAAATGCTTAGGCCAGCAAGAACCAGGGTGTGGTTCAGGAACAGAAACAAGCAACAAGAATGGTGAATGACAGGGGACGCGATTGCTTCTTTTGGTGGCTGTACTGGTTTATGCTGGTTTGAAGTGTACATGAAGCTGTGTCCTGTGAATATATGCCATTTAAAATTTCTTGTGAAGTAGAATGTCCCAACTGGCAGGGCTAACGGAGTTTGAACTGGGGTTTTATAGTTCCTCAGGACTTGTGGCTTCTGAGGTAGATGGGGGAACTTATTCTGAGCAGCAAACAAGGAACTGAAACTGCCTCTGACCCAATCATTCCCAGCCTGTGGTTTGTGATAGTTAACTGACGTGCACTAACTGAGCTTGTTTTGCCTGTGAATCTTAACAGTGTGGTTTTCTTGCAGCAATTTCTGGCCACACAACTGATCATGCAAACATCGGAGTCGGGGATCAGTGCAAAGAGCCTGCGTGGGCGAGACTCCACTCGCAAGCAAGATGCTTCAGAGAAGGTGAGAATCCTGCACCCTGTGGAAGGGCACTTGGTATCTTTTGGAGAATCCCAAGATACTGCGTGAAGTTCCCATACCAAAGATAGGCAGAGTGTTTTTTGAGATTGCAATGGCTCCAGCAACTTCTTGTGAACAGATTTTTCTTTAAATGTGTCCATTGATTAGATTTTAGCTCTGGAGCTGTACATCATCCCAGAGGCAGGTCTTACAAAATATTTCTGTAATCCCAATACTTCTGTTCCCTTTTTTTAAAAACAAGTGGTGAAAACTGTAGGGAAATGAACAGACTATTGGAAGAGGCGTGATGTGGCAGGAAGGTGAAGGTGTAGAGAATTGGAAGACTAGCCTCTGCCATGTTCTTCACTTCCTACTCAGATTTTTAGAACCAGGGAATCACTTCAGTCTGTAAAACACACTAGAGAACCTTTGACTTCCACACTGATCTGAACTAACAGCAGTGTAGATTTTTTTTTTTTCCTTCTGTAAAGACACATCCAGACTTGATTAAATGATCTCAAGTGCTCTCAGCTGATGCACACAACATTGTGACAGCAAGGACTGCCTGCTCAGTTCTAGTGGCAACTGCACAGTGCAGAGATTGTTTGGTAGACCAGGCCTTGCCATGGCTGAGGAGGGAATATCCCTTTCCTAGCATTCTGACTCTTGCAGTATCCCTCTTTTGTCCGTTTTTATGTTCCTGCTGCATAAGACTGATGCCATGCGGGAAGGGGAGTGGGGCACATGTTTCTCTATGCTCGTGTGTGGGCTCAGTGCTTCTATGTGGTGTGTGCATTTCCGTATCTGATATCTGATAAGTCCTTCTGTTTGGCCTTTTAACAGGACAGTGTCCCAATGGGCTCTCCTGCCTTCCTTCTCTCTCTCTTTGTAAGTATTGAAAGGCTCCAGCAGGTACTGCAGTACTGCTGGCGGTGTGCTCTGCTCCTTGTCTGGGTGATCACTGCACTGTCACAGCATCCTTAGCATTGCAGCGGTGTGTGTTTAACTTAGGGGCTGTACAACCATGATCATTAGAGAAGAAACATGTCGGTCCCTTCTTATTAGCGTGGGTGAGTGGGTGGGGCTTCAGTCTTTTCTTCTGGTTCCAAGTGTTCTCGTTTTGTCATCTGCCTTTGCTTTTTTCCACAACTTCTCTCCTGCTTTCTTTCCATGTAAGTGGGAAGACAGACCATGTGGTGCAGTACTATAGTTCTTAACATCTCTCATGCTTATACAGCTGCCCTTCCGCACGTTCGAGACAGTGCGAAGGGTCTTGGGAAGGTGAGGAGTCAGCTGTGTACTCCTTTATCATTCATGGTCCAGAAGGGAAATAAGATACTCTGCAGAAATACCTTGCTCTGTGCCTGTGGTGATCTGGAAGTGTTTGGAAAAATATTCCCTCCAGGAAACCCCAAGTCTCTGAGTTTCGGGGAGGAGAGAGGGGAGGAAGATGGAGAGTTGTTTTTTTCTCTCGCATATATCTAAAGACAGAGGAGTACTCCGGGAGAGTCAGCATGTCAGCCAGAGAGAGAGGGCAGCGGATCAAAGGAAGCTCTCAGCTCGCCTTCTACTCCTGGAAAGGAGCTGTGCGGAGAAACTAGGGAGCTAGTGCCAGGGTCACTCAACTGGAGGAGCACTTCCCATAGGGATCAGCAGCTGATAAGGTAGGTTAGTCAGCAGTTTCCTCTTCCCATCTTAAGAGCCAAGCTAGAATCTGCCGCTTAGGAGAAAGCCTGCACTGTACAGACTCCAAAAGCACTGTCTGGGCGAGAGCCTTATTGCCTCTTTCTGCCCTGGCTGCCAGCAGTGCACAGAGATGCTGCAAATCCCAGCACCTGTGCTGTGACCAGAGTGAATTTTAGGTAGGTCTGCAGGCAGGCCTCCCCAGGCCTTCTTAGGGCAGCTTCCCTTTCTCCTCTTTGGAAGGCGTGAAAAGTTGTTAGCAGATGCACAATTCCTTACCTCCCCGAGTGCTGGAGGAAGAGTTTTGTGTTTCAGGTTGCGTAACTCTCTTTTTTTGTTTGCCTTGTGACTAGGATGGTGGCACCAGAGGGCGTCGCTGTGCCATTGAGGCAGACATGAAGATGAAGAAATGATGCTGCAGGCAGACAGAAAATCCCAGCACCTAGCATCCAGAGCTGGAGTGCAAGCAAGATGCTGTTAACAGCTGTTGGAGGAGGAAGAAAAGCTGCAGGTCCATTTCTGGGACCTGGTCCACCTTCTTCACTTGCCCCTCTGGAAAGCAGTATCTCATCGGAATGTGTAACCCAAAGAAACTTCCCTGGAGGGGAAGACTGGCCCCCCTGCCTGTTTTAGGGCAGTCGTCTTGGGCTTCATCAGTGTTCTGGTGTTAGCTAGCAACTGGTGGCTCGTATGTACTGTAATGTGAAGTGTACAGATTTTTACTAGTGATGTGTAAATGTGTATGTATATTAAAGTCTGGGAACAAATCCAGTGTACAGTGTGCAGTGTACCGAGCATCACAGCTCTCTGCAGTGAGGAACCCTGGTTTTGTACAAGGGTGCTTACCTGTCTTGAATATCTCCAAATATAACTCTCTTCCAGTTATCCATACAGCACACAAGCGTGGCAGAGCTTTGACGTTAGAGGCAATCCATTAATCATGGGAATGTTGCATAGTGCTTGGATGGAGGGGAAGATTCTCTGCTTGAGTGTGTGAGAATATGGTACTGCTGTGATGAAACAGGAGATCTCACCATGAGAAGTAAAGTCGTGTTGGAGCTTTCCTTAAGAGACCAATGTATTGAAATGTACCTTACATTCCTTCCCCAGAGATTTGTAAAGGGTATGCTAGTCAGAGTGAAAATCTGTCATTCCAGCAGCTGTAGGCATGCTAGTACCTGGTTTCATGCTGGAGCTTTTGAACTGTTTCTCTACTGGAAATTGCAGTTCTTTCCCTCAGCAACATGGATGCTTAACTGAGTTTTAAGTTCTTTCTGACAATTTTCAAGTCACCTTCTTATTTTCTGCTCATGTGACCTGTGAGATGAAATGTGCATATTTTCTGCCCCCATGACCTTCCAGGGGAAAAAGAAACCACAAAACACATTATGCTTCCTGATGCTTGCAGCTGCTGGGAGTCGTCTACACTTCCTTGTGCAGCCTGTACAGGGCACAGCTTTCTGACATAGAAGTTGCAGGAAACTGAGTCACTGCCATTAGGACCAGACCTTACCTTGATTTTCACAAGTTTTGTGTTGAAATTGGTTGTGTGTGCTGTGTTGAGTCCCATGTTTGGCTGAGGTGTATTTCCACCAAGAATCACTCTACATTTGATGGAGAAATGTAGAATCATTTGGTTTGCTTACTGGTTAATTGTCCTTTGCTACTCAAATTGGCAGCAAATTTCTGATTTGAATTTTTATGGCCTCAGTTTCCAGAGATTACAGGGTAAGTTCATAGCACAAAAAGTTACATGTTTCTTTTGGTTACTGGTATTTTATGGAATAATTTAAGTTGGAAGGGACCTCTGAGCATTTATCTAGTCCAGCCTGCTGCTCAAAGCAGGGCCAGCTTCAGAGGTAGATCGGGTAGCTCGGAGCCTTGTCTAGTCAAGTTTTGAAAATCTCCAAGGATGGAGATTCCCTAACCCCCTCTGGACAAGTTGTTTCAGTGCTTACCCACCCCCATGGAGTAAACATCTACCTTATATTGAGTCTGAATTTCCTTCAGTGCAGCTTGGTGTCACTGCCTCCTCTCCTTTCGCTGTTGGCCACTGAGAAGAGTCTGGCTCTGTCTCCTCTGTAATACCTCTGCCCTGTCTTTGTCTGTGTTGAACAGCTGAAGTTGCAGCACGTGGGAGGACCTTTATCATGCCCACTAGTAACTCACTTTCAGTATGGAAGGCACTGCTGTTCCTACTCTTGGTTTCTTCTCTTAACCAGGAATTTTTCCCTCAAAGAGCTTTTTCTCTTGTCCCATGACATTTTAATAGCCTTTAATGATGTTTAAGACCTTTAAAAATCTAAGATAGTACAGAGCCCCGTGGCCTCTTTCCCAATTCATCATCTCATGATCTGACTCCTAATTCTGTTCTTCCTTTGTTCTAATCTGTCTAGTGCAGAGCTCAGGCTTACTGTGCTGTCTATCCCAACATGCACCCTTTTACAGACATATAACAATTGCATCTTTCTGTTTTTCTTGTGCTGTGGCTAGTTTAAATGACAGGTTACACACATAGGCTTGGTCATGTTATATTTAAGCTTCTTTAGGACTCACAAGTGAATCCCAACTGGTTCTAAGGTTTACTCCAGCCTTCAAATTGTTCTAAAACCTCCCCACTGACATTTTAATTAGAAACAGTCTCTCAGACCCATCCCAAGAGAAAGTCTCATGTGATCTCCTCTGTGGCAACTGCCGATAATGATGATTAATTTGGTTTTTCCAACTGGCCCTATTTTCTGCTGAGACGTTTGGCACTGATCATGCGTCATTCCCACTGATCATCTGGCAGCTCTCTGCTTCTGATGTTTTTGATGAGGTTTGTTGTTGTTACTTGCTTTTATGTCTTTAGCAAATTGTTCCTCAGTTTTTTCTTCTTTTTTTTTTTTGCCTACTTTTTTGTGGATTCTACATTTCATTTACTAGAGTTCAGGCTTTTATCATTTTTCTTGTTTTGACATGTAAGTTCCTTCTAAAGGCTGTCTTATTTATTTCTAACAGCTTTTTCTCATACCGGCGAGGGTTGCGCAGTGTCTGATCTCTGCAAAGTGAACTAAAACTTTCCAATTCAATAATGATTCGTTGCTGGTGACTTATGTAGCCAACATAATTAAGAACTGTCAGGCAGTTCTTAATTAAAAGTTGAAGTCTGTATCTTTTTGTCCCTTATTTTTTGTACAGAATTGGTATGGAACTAAGCAGTCTGTAATTGTTTCACTCATCCTGCTTGTCTTGCACTAATGCTACTGTTCCGCTCTGGTGTCCTGAGTCTTCCAAGATGTAGTAAAACTGAACATAAGGCCGAAGATCTTTTTAATCGGTGCTTATGCCCAAGTTCCCTGGGCTTCCTCTCAACTGGAGTACAGAAAGATGATCACAAGTGATTGGATTACCCTAGGCTAAGGCTTTTCTGTTCTTCAGCTGAGCTGCGGTGGCTGGTTCTACATGTGCGGCCAGCTCTGCTGATGGTGCAGAAAGCGCTTTAGGCACTCTTCAGATGAAATCACGGTTTGCCCAACTCCTTTAGCTGCAAGCTGAGAGCAGGTAATGTTATCTCTTACCTCATCAAATTTTATCTGCTTCTGCTTAAGTTAACTTTGAAAGAGGTTTCAGAAGGACCGCCTTTCGGATCCTAGCTCTGCTTCTAAGTTCGTAAAATAAGCAAACAAGTTTCTCATCCCAAACGCAGTGGATTCCTGATTTCTCCCTAGTGTGCACCGTAAGTTTTATTTGTAGCTGTGCTAGCAGTCCTGGGAACACAAAAGGAAGTCAGTGAGAAATGTGCTTGTTCAAAATTCTGGAAAAATTAGGTTGTACATAATTAACTGAAAACTCTAAAGACACTGCTAATTAATGCATAGAATTCTCCATAGGTACAACATCCAGGCAGCTGAGTTCAGTGGCAAGATACAGATTTTTCTAACAGCTGTTTACTGTTGTTCCTATGACTCTGCAAGCAATTCCCCAGACTTAGAGAAATCATAGTGGACTCAGGCAGTAGAAGATACTTAGGAATGGACTAATGAACAGAGATGAAACGAATGGTTTCTTCCTTCTCAAGAGAACTTTTATTTTCTGAAATGTGTAGAACTGTCCCCTGTCAGTGTGTGACTGTGCATGGTTGTAATTCTTCTGGCTGAGGTACACAATGTATCACCATCCAGCTAAATCACATCTGTCACTTTCAAAACAAAGTTTCTGTGGTATTTGTAGTAAGTTATTTCCAGTATAAGAAGTTCTCACGGGGCAGAAAAGGGAATTTCAATGAGTTGTCCTCAGAGTCACCAGTTTTTCACAACTGTCAGCAGCTCAGGAGCCCCGGCATGACTTGGTTTTGAGCTTGCTGCTGGCTGCCTTTGGCACCTTAAATGTCTAGTATCTGACAAAGCCGCATGCTTCTAACCAGCTCAGCATCCCCCAAGCACGGTAACCCACCAGCCCCTGGGCAGCACAGCAAAAGCATCAGAAAACCTGAACTTCAGTTGCTCTGAAATGACAGTTTGTGTTGCAGAGCTACAGCCCTGCCACGTGCTGTCAAGTGTGGGCTCAGGTGTAGGCTCCTCGCCTCACGGAGTCCTTCCCATGCTTCAGCTCTCTGACTGTGTCAGGAAATGAGCTGGGCTTTGCAGTTCTGGGTCCGGGTACGAAGAAACTGCTCTCTCTCTCTTTCTGTTGGTTTGCAGGCAGGCAATGCCTGGATGTGGTGGAAGTCTGAGATGGAGTCTCCCAGCGAGTCAGAGAAGAACAGTGACTTCCAGTCGCTTCTCAGCTGGGATTCAAGCTTGGATCCGGACATGGGGAGCTGGAGGAATACTGAAGAGGTGGCCATGGAGAAGCTAGAGGAGAGCAGCCAAGAGGCAGACCGTGAGCTGGAGTTCAGTGAGCCTCTCTGGGGCGATGATAGTGAAGACTACCAAAAGGCAGAGAAACCATGTGAAGATGAGAATTTTCTCCAGTTCTTCTCAGAGGTAGGGCTGTTTGGATGACAGGAAAGTGGGCGGCATAGTTCAGGCCCTCCTAAAACTTTAGGGTTTTCAAGGCCTCCACCATCCCTACACACAGAAACAGTCTGGGGGAGGAGCAGATGCCCTGAGTTCAGTTGCTCCCTGTCCCAAGCCTAGCCCTTCCTCCCATTTAAAGCTGGCACCGCAACCAGGCAGCTGCTTTGCCAAAACACAGCTCACCCTAAAGCACAGAGATGTCAGTGAACTGACACTGTAATAATAACACAGGGCTTCATCAGAAGATTTTGCAAGGATTCCTAAAAATGGAAAGGCGTTCGTGAGTGAAAGCAAAAATAGCATCTGTGCTGCTTATTTCTTCTTCCTTTTGCCTTCACAATTTGAAGCAATAGATCTCTGTGTTGCAGGTAACCCAGATGATGGAACCTCTCTGCATTAGCAGCACAGAGTCATCACAGGCTCAGTGGGATTATTGTGACTGTGGGAAGCAGGATGATGGGGAAGATGTGAGGTGCCAGGAAAAGACCACAGGGACAGCAGTCTCAGGAGCAGACAAAAGTCAACTACATGTCCTGGCAGATGAGAAAGAACACTTCCCAGGAAGAGAGGTAGGGGAGAGGTGGTCCTAAGAGAGCCTCTGGTCCTGGATGAGAGATGAGAGACAGTGAAGGAAATCAGCTCTAGAAGAGGTGTGGAAGTCCCAGGTTCCGAGTGGGGAGATGGGGACACGGAGGAGACATCAGGGAGGGGAATGCAAAAGAAATGTATGAGGGGAAGGATGTTTTTTATATATGGGTATGTATCTTTATGAACAGGAAGCTTGTTATAGATCAAACCCTCAGATGTGAGTTGGAGGAATTGCTCCTTGGCAGTGTAAAGGTGACTCATGAGAGCTGGCAGTCTGCTCTCAGGTTTAAGGCAAGACTGGAATACTTGCCTTGTTCTAATTGCTGTGCTGTGCAGCACACAGCTTGACTGGTTTCAGGCCCACGTGGCTGTGATAGCAATAACCATCTGCCCCTGGAGACCGTCATGTCTTGGAAACAGGCACTGTCTAGCCTGGGTTTACATCAGTCCTGTGTCTAGGGGGGCTGTGGGCTCTCACCAGCCTGCAAGGTGTTGCTGGGACAGGTAACATAGCAGTGGAAGAACAGTGCCGTTTTTCCACACTCAGATTTGTTCCCTTGCAAACTTAGACACTGGAGACAGAAATAACTTTCAGGGTTCTCGCACATCACCTGTTCAGCCATGACGGTGTTATTCCCAGCACTCCCTAGCAGTGGTCAAAGCCAAACACAGCACAGTGTGTGCTTTCTTCCTGAAGAGTCTGCTCCGTGCTTCAGATCTGTTGAGGATTCTCAGGTGCCCCTGCACATAATCCCACTTCTGGACTCCAAAAAGCCTCTCTCCCTGCACGTGTCACTCTCAACATTTTATTGGCAAATCACTACAGCACCAGCAACACTATTCTTCCTGGCTGAGTCTATTCTCATATTCATGTGGGAGTTTGTGAGGAAACAACCTTGTTGCACTCTAGGGGATCCTGTTATCTGTTTCTTGAGCTTTAACAAGCCTGAGGCAATCTGACCTCAGCTCCTGATTGCCCTCTCACATCCCATGACTCTTCCCAGAAAAGCAGACAGATGCAACACTGGGCACCAGTCAGCTCCACAGTGTTTGTGTTAGCCAGAGGTGGTTATCATCCAAAAGATCAGACCCCGCTGTTACTGGAGTGCTGGGCAGCACAGTGAAGGTCTGAATAAGGTCAAACATCATCCTCCACAATAAGAGAGCAAGCTAGCTCCCGGTTGAGAGTAATGGATGCAGTAAAAGGATGCGCAGCAGGCTGGCTTCTAGATAAAGGATTCAGGTGATGGGCTGCCATTTTAGATGTATCTTCCTCTGTGCTCCTCAGGCCAAGACTCCAGTGATGCCTGGGGAACAAGCTTTAGATGAGCCACATCCACAGGAGATGAGTAATCAGGCCCAGGATCAAGACAATAGTGATAGCACCTCTGCAGCCCCTGTGCTGGACTCCACAAGCCCTGCCAACACGCAGCTGTAAGTAGTTCGTTCTGCTCTCTTGCAGGCGCAGCAGAACACAGTTGTTTCCCTTGTCTCACATGAGAACAAGCGTATGGCACAGGTCACCTCCAGGAAGGTGAGACAGCCAAGGAGAACAGGAGGGAAGGAGGTAACTTGTGCTATCTCTGTGGATCTGCCAGCATTTTTGGGCATTGATCCTAAGCTGAAGTGAGAAGAGTAGAGATTAAATAAGAGATTAAATAGGAAATACATGTTTCCACAAGGCAGCTACGCCTTGTGTGAGCTGGGCATCGTGCTTTGTCAGGCAATGTCCGGTCCAGCTCCTAAGAGAGGCATTACTGGCCCCCTTTAGGCAGGTGCAGGCGTGTCAGTCACATGCAGGCTCTGCCACATGCATGATCACCTGGGCTGCCTTTCGAAGGAAAACCATAATTTACTGGGATGAGAAACTGAATAAAAAACACCTCAGTAAAGTTATGAACTTCAGAGTCGCATGAGCTTTTCTGTCCAACTTGATTCTGCCCTTTAGAGCTGCTTAGCTCAGATCTTGTTTCTACCTATTGCCTGGCATCTTCCTGCGTTCTGGATGTTTAGTTGTGCATTCAGATGCAGAACGCTTCCACCATCCCACCCTGCGAGGCTTTGCGTAGCTACAGCAAAGGATCTCTGCGCTTCATCCACCTGGATGTGGTGGGTGCTAGCAGAATTGCCACCTCCTACTTGAGTGTGATGATCTGGCAGTATATCCTAATATATATCCACAGGGTGCAGCTGAGCTGGGAAAACCCCCTGCAGCATTCGCTCTTCAAAAGAACTCTCCTGTCCATCTGGAAGACGATAGCCAGTCACAGGTATATGGGGGCAAAGGGTTGGATTGACGTGGCTCCTGAACACATTGCCCTGAATTCCAGCTCCTGTGTCACCAGACCTTGTCCTCCCCTCCACAACAGCCACCACAGGCTGGCTTGTCTCTCCATGGCTTTGCTTCTGGCTGTCCCCACAGCAAGAACAGCTGCGTGCTGCAAAGCTGGAGAGAACACTGCATATTTATTTCCTCTGCTTAATGTGGCAGAGCCCAAATGTTGCTTCCTACACAGCTGGCACAGCCAGCTTCAGCGAGGGGCTCAGCCTCCTCCCATGCCAAGTCTTGACAGCCACTGAATACTGGCTGTTGCTGATCAGCCGTGGCCCTCACGGCAAGCAGGGAGAGGCAAGCACTGGTCTATGTTGCGGTGTTGTCTTTAGCAGAGAGGCAGACAAAGGTAATTCTTTGTGCTTGTCCCTGTAGGTACAGTAGCCCATTCCTGAAGGCAGTGTCAGAGAAACAAGCCCCTGGATACGGGGATGTGGTAAAGAGGTGAGTTCATGGAGGAAGTGCTCGCTAGTTGGTTTCTCTCTTTTTTCTGTCTTCTCTGGTTTCCAAAGGGCCAGTGGGACGGTTTCCTTCCTCCTTTTCCAGAGTTTGGCTGTCACCAGTGTCTCCCAGTGATTTCTTTTATTAAAACTCCCTTCCGGGTGGTGAGAATCTGGAAGCTTGCACTGACTCTGGTGCTGGTAGGAATTGTGCCTGCCCTTTGCTGGCATTGCATGGCTGACTTACTCCAGGCACAGTCCATGCAGCTGTAAGCCCTGCTTGAGCAGGGGATTTAGCTTCTGCAGCTCAGGAGTCCCTTCTCCCCATGTTGGAAGCATTTGCCTCAGGCAATACCGTCTCCTCATCCACTGCTTGTTCCCCAGACGTTTTATTCTCAGTGGAGAAGTGGGTCATAAGAATATTTTCCAGAGAGATTTAAGGGCATTTTTCAGAGCTGAATCATACTCTATTCTGGTCACAGTTGTCCTCTCTGCAGCCATTCATTTTCTCATTCTGTCAAAATAAGGGAAGTAATATTTATTCTCCACCATGTTCCCCTGATCAGCACTGCTATTTTTGCTAGTGGCACCATTCGATTTTAAGGGGTTTTAATAGATACCTATTTTAGTAACTTTTCTTTCTCTGCTAAGACCTGGACTGACTTCATGAAGACTAATTAGGAGAATCACTCTGCTTGCCTTCTCCGGAGCTCAACATCAAAGTTTTTTTAGAGGTGACTGCTAATGACCTGCCAAGGTGATTGGATAGCAAGTGTTGCATTGGCTAAACTTACTTTTGTCTGACTTAGAAGAAAAACATTCTCGCTCCCCCTCTTTGTCGTGAGCAATAAAATTGACTGAAAATAGCTGTGCATTAGGGCCACCCTGAAATGAGAATAAGCATGTTCATGCAGAGCCTGAAGAATGCCTGGCCCTGGGATGCAATTTAATTATTCTTCTGGCTTTTGTAGACCCATGGATTTAACTAGCATAAAGAGAAGACTGTCAAAGGGGCACATTCAGTCCATGGTCCAGTTCCAGCGTGACCTCATGCTCATGTTCCAGAACGCGGTGATGTACAACAGCTTCAACCACCAAGTGCACCACATGGCCACTGAGATGCAGCAAGAGGTCTTGGAGCAGCTGCAGATGTTGGGTGAAGCCCTCCTGTGCTCAAGGGACAGGCTGGAGTGGGGGAGAAGGTAACAAGCCATGTCTGAGGCCTGTTTCTTTTGGAGCAGTGCTGTCTCCCTGGCTCAAGAGGTCTGCTGGGGCTCGCGGAATGTGCTGACACTGCAGCCGTGGCCTTCAGCAGACCTGGTTATCCTGGCAGTGCCTGCCAGGTTGATGGGATAAGGAACAAAGTGGTTTCTAGGAGGGGCACCAGAAGGGAAACCTCCTTGCTTCCCTGGGAAAAGCAGCAGCGTAGCCCTGCAGTGAGAAAAGGTTCCCCGGGATGAAAAAAAAAAAAGGAGAAAATTATCTTTGTGCCCAGTTGGGGTGAATCCAGGCCCAGCCCTGCGAAAGCGGCCGGCTGTGCCCCCGGGGTGCCGCAGGCGAGCCCCGTCCTCCGCTGCCTTCCCCGTCCGCTTGCGGCGTTGCCGTGTCGGGGTTGGGCCTGCGTTGCGCGTTACCGCCCCGTGTCGCCTCAGGCTGTGAGGGCAGCCCCGGCCCCGCGGGGCTGCCGCCGCACCCCAGTAAAGGCCCGTGTTGAAAGCCTGGCCCCGCGTCTTCGACACCCCGGCCAGGGGGCGGCGAGGAGGGCGCCCGCGGGGCGTGAGGGGGGGGGTGGGCGGCAGGAGACCTGCGGGGCCGGGGGGCGGGAAGGCGCCGCTCCCCATTGGCCGGCCTGGTGGGCGGGCGGTGCCTGAGGGGGTTGCCGATTGGCTGGCACAGAACTGGGAGCCGTCCGTCCCGCCTCGCTGGCCGCGCGTGCCCCGGAAGCGGAAGCGGCGGCGCGCGGCGGCGCGGCCATGGCGCGAGAAAAGCAGGCGGAGGTGGAGGCAGAGGGAACCCCCGAGCGCTCGTACCGGGAGCAGCTCGACTACCTGAACCCCATCGCCCAGCCCCTCGCCTCCCGCAAGCTGACGCGCAAGCTCTACAAGTGTATCAGGAAAGGTCTGGCTGGCGCCGGGGCATGGCAGCGGCCGAGGCGGGAGAGACCGGGCCGTGGCGGCGCAGCCCCCTCACGGTGTGATTCTCTTGCAGCGGCCAAGCACAAGCAGATCCGTCGCGGCGTGAAGGAGGTCCAGAAGTTCATCAACAAGGGCGAGAAGGGGTAAGCCCTGCCCTGGCCCCGCTGCCCCGGCATGGCCCGGCCCTGCCCAGCCGCTGACAAGGGCTTTCTTTGCAGGATCACGGTGCTGGCTGGCGACACGCAGCCTATCGATGTGTACTGCCACATCCCCATCATGTGCGAGGACAGGAGCCTTCCTTATGCATACGTCCCGTCCAAATCGGTAAGGGGCAGGGGCTGCGCAGCCTGGAGGAACCGGCCTCAGTGAGAGGGAAGCCGATGAGCAGCACCTGGCCCGGGCTGTGACAAGAACCTTCCCGGGGAGGTGCAGATCTGGTGCCTGAGTTAAGGCACCCAGTGCTTGTCCGTGGCCAGGGCACAAGAGGGCCAAGCGGTCATGGCACAGATGTAGGAGTGTTTCACTGTGGGACCGCAGAACCGTTTGTCCAAGTTCAATCCCTGCAGCACTTGGGGCTCGGAGCTCTCTGGGATGGAGCCAGGACACATTTTTCCCCCTAAATTGTGAGCTGGGACCTGGCTGCTTGCAGAAACAAGACACTGGCCAAGGTGTGGTGTTGGTGGGACATCTTCCCCTTTGTAGATTGGAAGTTCTGGGGGAGTTGGTGTCTTTGGGACTTCCCTTCCCCACCCCACCCCCCCAGTGCAGGCAGCTCTGCAGACCCTGGCTCCCCGCCCTGGGGAAGGCATGCGGCAGGGGCCAGCCTCTTGTGGTGTGGGCCACCCCAGCGTTTGGCTTCCAGGATGTAGGACAGAAGCTGAGAAAAGGGTTCTTAAACCCAGCATGAGTCCAGAGGGCTTGGGCTTGAGGGGCTGGCAGAGACGTCTGCCCTGTGCTAGATCAGGGTGTGAAGGGTGTTGGCTGGGTGTCAGGGCCTCCCCTCCCGGGGGGACCTAGCACCCCCAGCCTCCCCCACGGCCTTGCTTTGTTCCCGCAGGACCTAGGAGCCGCAGCCGGCTCAAAGCGCCCGACCTGCGTTATCATGATCAAGCCGCACGAGGAGTACCAGGAGACCTACAATGAGTGTTTGGAGGAGGTGGAGGCTCTGCCTCTGCCGCTGTGAAGAGCCAGGGACGGGTCCTCGCCCCGCTGCCTGCGGGGCTGTGTCCCCCTGTTTGTGGGGCGCTGCCGGGGGGCGGTGAGCGCTGTGGGGTGAATAAAGGTGCCGGACGTTTGTAGGACGCGCTCCCGGCCCTCTGTGCGGGGGGGGCGGGGGGCGCACGGCTGGGGGCCGCCGCGCCGCCAGGGGGCGTCCGCGCTCCGGCCCGCGGGAGACAGCCATTGCGGGGGGGGGGGGGGGGGGGGGGGCGGCGGGCACCTGCGGGCGTCGTTGAGCCAGATGGGGCCGGGCAAACCATTCCGGGGGCGCGGGGGGGGTGAGGCCCGTCCCGGCGGCAGCGCCCCGGGAGCCTGTCGGGCCGCCCCCGCGGGGCCCGGCCGTGACTCAGCCGGCGCCGTGGCCCGACTGGTTGTACCGCCAGCCCCGGGCCGCCTCCCTCCCCGGCGCGGCGGCTCCCGGCAGCCCGGGCGGGCGCTGGGTCTGGCAGCGCAGCCGGGGCGGGGGGGGACCCCCGGGGGAAGGAGGCCCCTGCCCCCCCCCCCCCCCCCGGCACAGCAGGGCCCGGGCCGGCCCGCACCCCCCCGCGGGGCTGGGAGCCCCGGTGCCCCCCGCCGCCCCAGACGAAAGCAAAGACAGGGGCCAGAAGAATGGAGTCCGGGTTTATTGCAGGGAAGGCCGAGGAGAGCGGGGCCGGGCCCGGCCTTAGCGCGGCTCCGCTGTTACAGGCACGGCGCGGGGCTGCGGCCAGCACCGGGCCAGCTCCTCGGCTACTCCTCGCCCACCCTGGGAAGGGCGATGGGGGGGATACCCCAGCCTCTTCCCCCGCTCGGGGAGCATCCCAGCCCCCTGCCCACATCCCCCAGTCCTCTTTCCCTGCCCCAAAGGCCTCCCAGTGTGGCAGGGCACCGGGTTCCCATCCCTGTGCACAAGGCACTCGCCCTTCCCTGCTCCAGGGCTCCCTGCAGGGAAGCTGCATTAACCCCCCTCCATTGCAGAGCAGCCCCAATGCTGGTGACATGGAAAGCCCAACAGAGGTGTTGGGGCAGCTGCCCCCCCGCCCCCAGCAGCACCAGCACTTGTCAGGCTTTCCTCCTCTGCCTTCCCAGTGGCAGCAACGCAGACCGGTGCAGGCTCAGGGCACCACCAGCTCCAGGGTCCCACTGACAGGGCAGCCGCTGCGAGCAGCAGCTGGAACCCCCACAGCAAGGCACTGGGGCTGGGGACAGGGCTTGAGCCTCTCCTTAGCAAGACATTAAGTTACTGGGTTGTAGGGAACAGGAGCGGCAGAGCAGGAGGGACAGGGAATGTCTCACAGGGCGCTTGGTTTCTGCCCCATGGCAGAAGGAATCACAGGGCAAATGCTCCTGGAGTCAGAGCATGGGGTGCATGCAAGACCCCCACCCTGGTACAGATGACCCCCCCTGTCTCCAGAGACCCCCCAGAAGGGCCTGAAGCACTGCAAGAAGGAAAAGCTCCCTTGTTGCAATCAGTCCTTCTCCCCAGGGCAGCGCCAAGCGGCTGGTCCTCGTGCCAACCCCGAGATCGTCCCGTTGCAGCAGCAAGAGACCTTCCCCCTTCACGGTCCCACCAGCATCCCGCCGCTCAGATCTTCGAGGACTCCACCCGCTCAATCCACGGCGAGTCGGCCCCGACGTCCCTGGGCTCTGACCGCAGCTGCCGCAGTTCCCGCTCCAGCGCCTGGCTCCGGTGGTACATCTCCATGTAGCTGGCCTGGAGCTCCCGCTGGTACCGCAGCACCTTCTCCTTCTCCTCCTGCCAGGTTTTCCTCTCCAACTCAAAGTTCACAGCCTGCAGCTGACCTTGGCGCCGCTCCCGCAGCAACTCTGCCCACAGCCACTCCACTTGCCGCTCCAGGGGCTCCGCCGTGTCGCTGTGAAGGCCCCGGCACTTGGAGTCATCAGTTTCGCAGCCAGGGAATTCCTGGCACACCGGCATGGGGTCATCGCCCAGCGGCAGCAAGGCGCCGGGCTCCGGGGGGCTCTGGAAGGAGTCTGCCAGTTGTGCCAGCTGGGAGTCCCTGGCCTGGACCTCCGCCTTGGCCTCCCGCAGCTGCGTCTTCAGGCTGAAGATCTCACCCAGCTTCTGAGCCATCTCCTCCTGGGTGTCCCGGAGCTGCTGCTTCAGCAGGGAGATCTCCGCTGCTTTCTGGCACACCTGCAGGGCACGGGCAAGTGGTGAAGCAGGGTTGGAGGAGCAGGACCCCAGGGGTGGCAGCACCCCAAGCTGTCATCACAGCATCCCTGGGAGACCACGAGCATCACACCTGGCTCGCTGCCCCCCATCCTGTGGCCACGAGTGACACCAGAGCAGGGAAACGCTGCCCCCGTCCTGGCTCCATGGCCAGGAAGGTGGCAACAGGGAGGGAAGGAAGGGGACTCACCTCCCACTTGGTCTCCTCCAGCTTGGGGCTGATGCGCTCGCCCTGGGGCTGCCGGAGCTTGGGCTCCTCGCACTGGCACTGCTGCATGCTCAGCTCCTCCTGCAGCCGCTTCTTCTCCTGCTGCGCCTTGTAGAGCTGCAGCTGCAGCGCCCGCTGCCCGCGCTGCGCCTGCTGCGTCACCTGCTGCAGCCGGGCCATGTACATCTGCTTCAGATCCTCCAGCTCGTCCAGCCACAGCCGCTGCTTGTCCTCAAACACCTGCCCAGCACAGGTAGACGCTGGTGAGGGTCCGTAGCCTGCCCCTGCGCGAGGCAGCCCCAGGGAGGGATCCCAGAAGGTCCCGTGATTTTGGGTCCTCTCGCACTTGGACAGGCCCAGCCCATCGCCCACCATGGCAGGACACCAGCTCCTTCACCGCTTCTTACACCCAAGCACCGTGGCCCCACACCCCTGCCCAGGGCACCCAACACAGCCCCAGCCCCACGGCTCACCTGCGTGAAGGGGTCTTCGGTCTCGCTGAGGCTCCTCTTGAGCTGCCGCAGCTCTCCTCCCGTCTCCTGCAGCCGGTCCTCCAGCTGCTTCACCGCATCCTCCAGCGAGTAGGTGAACTCGTAGGGCGGCGGGGGCTCCCCGGGGCTCTGCAGCCGGCTCAGCGTGGCCATACTTTTGCAGGACAGGGGTGCCTTCTCGGGGGCCAGGGGGTCCCTGGGGCTCCGGGAGACCCTGTCCAAGGAGCCCCCGATGTGGTTGATGTGGCCCATGGAGGCACTGAACTGGTTCTGGGCAGGCTTGAGGCGGGAGCCGTAGGAAGGGAAGCTCTGGATGGAGTTGTGGCTGGAATCGGAGGCCTCATCCAGGCTGATGGCGTGGAGCAGGTGGGTGCGGAGCGGGCCGTGCTGCGAGGGTGCCGTGCTGCTCTGCGACAGCAGCGTATGCAGGCTCCCATTGCTCTTGGACAGCTTCTGCCCCTTGGACGAGGACAGGCCTTGCATGGAGACCAGCCCCTTCCCAGCCACCGCCTTGAAGGCCGAGGGCCTGATACGGCACTGAAAAACAACAGCGGGGTCAGGATGAGACCAACAGCCCCCACCAGCGCACACAGGAACCTGGAGCCAGGAAGAACCCACTCACTCCCAGCCCCAGATCCCTGGACATCTCAAATCCCCACATCCCATCCCTGGCACAGACCGTTCTGCTCCAGCCCCATCCTCACGCAGATGTATTTCGGGGCCCAGCATGGTGCCCATAGCCACAGCCTCACCTTGTCAAAGCGGCCCCTCTCAGGCAGGGAGCTCTTGGAGAAGTCGGCCCCGCGGTGATGTTCCCGGGAGCAGCGCTCGGGGGACCGGTTTTCACGGTCACTCTCGTAGTCCCGCTTGTAGCAGGCGCCCGACGTCTGGTGCTTCCGCTCCGACCGCGTCTCCTTCTTGGCCCCGTGCAGGTAGCCAAAGAGCTCCCGCTGGCTCAGCCCCTTCCGCAGCAAGCCGTCGGGCTGCCGAAGCCCCCGCGAGCCCCCCAGCGGGGCCCGCAGCTCCAGGGGGGACAGATCCTGCTTCTCCACCAGGCTGCCCACGCTGCCCATGCTGCCGACGACGCCGACGGGCTCTGAGGAGAGGTAGGTGCCGAGGACGCGGGTGTCGGGCTCACAGGTCACAGGACCCTGTGCTGCTGCCATGGAGAATTAGAGAAAAGCCCGGTACCAGCACTGCCGAAGGAGAGACAAAGTCAGCAACGCCAGGCAGCCGGGACTTCAAACCCTGCCCGGCACCCTCTTTCCCAGCTGGCGCAAAGGACTGACCTGGACTCCTGGTGCTGGCAGAGACCCGCCAGGTCCCAGGCAGCTCCCTGGGGAAGCCGGGAGCGGAGCAAGCAGGGCGCCAGCACGCAGCATGCACCGGGGCGGGGGCTCCCCACTGCTGCCCCCCCCCCCCCGGTGCAGCGCCTCCCTCCCACACCCAGCCCCACCTCCCGCCTGCGGCCCGGGCCGCCACCAAAACAGGCACCTGCCGCCCAGCCAGGCAGGCGAGTTCGGGAGCCGGCAGCACCTGCCCGGGCCTGGCGCCAGCCCCGGCCTGGCGGCACCGAGCCACCCCGCCGGGACCTCAGGGTCCGGACGCCCTCCGGAGACCTCCCCAAAATGAGCCGGGGGATGCCCAGTCCCGGGGGTCGTTGGCTCAGGCTCCCCAGGGTGCGCAGGGGACGGGCACCTCTCCTGCCTCACAGGGAGTCCTCCCGCGCGGCACGGGCTTCCACACCACGCAGGGCGAGCTCCCGCACCCTCCCCACGGCCCCACTCCCTCCGCAGGTGCTCCCACCCCAACGCCAGGCAGGGACGAGGTGGCCGCAGCCCAGCTGCTGCGTGCGTGCAGGGAACCCCGTGGCCGGACACGGCGGGAGGGAGGCGGGAAGGGGCAGGATGGCGACGGGGACAATGCAGCTTCCTGCGCAGGTGGCCGGGGAAGGAAGGACACGAGGATGCCTTCGGCCTTGGCTCCCGCTCCTCAGCGCCGGGGAAGGGGACGATGACCCTCGCAGCCCTTCACGGGCAGCCCCGGCAGAGGGGACGCGGTGAGCGTGGCAGGGGTGAGGCAGAGCCCCCCTCCGCGGCTCCCAGCCTCGCCGAGGGCTCGCGGGCCGGGTTACACCCAGGAAGCTGCCCTGGTTCTCAGCACCACGCTCCAGGTAAACAAACACCCCGCTTTTAATTGCTGCCACGCACAAACCTGTCTGACAGCTCCCGGCCTGCGCTGTCACCTCCCTCCATGAGCCCAGCACCTGCTCCGGGCATCGGCACCCCACGAAGGGCAGCAGGGATGGACCCTCTGGGAGAGTCCGGGCTGCGTGCGATGCCACCAGGCGTGCACAGGGATGGGGGACACAGATGTCCCCATGGGGTTAAGCTTGCAGCACCCAGCCCCCAGCACTGGGGCACCCGCTGGGAGCAGCTCGGCCGAGCCCCGCAGCAGCTCCTCCCGGCACAGGCGGCCAAGGAAGTAGGTCAGGTTGTGGGAGGTTTGGGAAGCGCCGGGGGAACCCAAAGGTGTCCTGCCTGCGGCGGGAAGGGTGTCACCCCCCAGGCGGCAAAACACCGGTCCGGCCAGCCTGGCTCCTTCCCAGGGTGGCGGAGATCTGGTCCCAATCCCAGACGTGCCCCCGTCGAACCCTGCCCGGGCAGGATACGGCCACAAACCCTCTCCCATCCCCTCCGGGGGTCAACCGGGGGGGGGGCTGCGGGGAAGCGGACGCCTCCCCGCAGCCCCCCCCCCGCGCTTCCCCGCAGCCCCCACCGAGCCCGGCCGGAATTTCCGGCACGGAGAAGGCGGAGGGGGAGGCCGGGCCCCGGGGCCGCGCCCGCTGCAACCCGGGACAAAGCAGAACCCGGCGGAGAGTAGCGGGGAAGGGGAGGGGCTGACCGGGAGCCGCACCGGGCCCGCACTCACCATGCCGGCGGCTCTGCGATCCTGCTCGGCTCCTCTCCCCGTTCCTTCCCTCGCCGTGTTTGAACGCGCCCCTCGGCCGCGGACGCGCGGGTAGCGGGCGGAGCCGGCACCGGCAAATCGCGGCGCGGAGGCGGGCGGCGGCGGCACGGTGGGGCGGGAGGAGGAGGAGGAGGAGGAGGAGGAAGAAGGGGGACGGCCCGGCCGTGCTCCACCGGCGAGGCGGGGCAGGGCGGGGCGGGCAGGCTGTGTGCAGCGCCGAGCACCCCTTGCGCAAACCTCCAGCGTGGGGAGACACCCCCCCCCCCCCCCCCCCCCCCCAAACCCATCAGCTACAGACCCGGGACCGGCAGCAGCGGCGCCAGCCGACCCCCGGTGACCCTCACCGTGGCGGAGGGGGCTGGTAGGAACAGGCCATATCGCCCACCCCAGGCACAGGCTGGGCCGCCGGGGCTGGAGAGAAGCGTTTTGCTCAGCCTCGTTGGCTGCACCCAGCCCCTGCGGAGGGGAGAAGGGTCTCAGCTCTGTGGGATGCTCTCTGCACCCTCCTCTTGCAAAACAGCCCCGTATCCCCCCACCACAGCTCTCTGGGCCGTGGCACACACGGGGGGCATGGGGTACCCCCCGTGGGGCTGCCACCTGCCCCAGCACCTGGCCTGGCGCCCGTGTGACACGACACGCTTCAATCCTCTCAACCAGCCCTGCCACATCCTGGCCGCCAGCCGGTTTTGTCACTCACCACCCCTGCAGCGTGCCAGCCACAGGGATCCCAGCACGGACCGGACCTGGTCACCAGGCGTCCTGGCCTCCTCAGGGGAGTGGGACACCTGCAGCAACCCTGCTCCGTCCCCATGAGAGCCTGTGCGTGGCGCTCATCTCTCCCTGGGGAGTAACTGCACCCGCACCATCCCCAGCCTGGGTTTGGGGACACATGCATCCGGCATGCTCACGCACCGGCACCCTGCTCGCTGCCAGCTCCCCCCGATGCACACCAGAGTCCTCAAGCTGTGCCGCCAGTGCTCACCCACACACACACACTGTCCCCGGTCCCTGCTCGTCAGGCTCACATGCTTGCATTATCCTCGGTGCAGTGCCAAGGCACACAGCCGCTCCCTCTGTCCCCGGCCTCCCTGTTCCCCTTGGCTCCTTTTCATCCCCCAGCTGCATGCCGGAGCGGCAGCACACGTGGCCTCTGAATAGGGGGGCCTTCGCAACAGTGCCGTTGTTTCCCAACCTGCTGGCACGGGGAATGCGTCTGCGATGCCCCGGCCCTCTGCCTGGAGCTCGGCCACGCGTGGGGCCGCTGGGTCTCTGCCAGAGGGATGGGCACACGCCTGCGGCGGCAGGCAGTAAGGGCACCCCGCCGGGGCCTCCGTCCGGGCAGGTTGCAATGATGCCGGGCTGACTTCAACGGGTGCTGGTCACAGCCTCATCCCTCCTTTCTGTCTGCCCCGCTTCCTGCCGCCACGTCTCCACCGCGGGCTGCGCTCCCCCGAGCACATCTCCATGGGACAGCAGCTCCCGCAGGCCCTGGGGCTCGGCCCTACCCAGCACACTCCAGCGGCCAGGGATGCCCCATTCCTTGGGCAGACTTGCTCCTGCCTCATCGTCGGCTTTTCCCGAGCCCCCTCTCGCCGCTCACCTCAGTCCCCCCACATCACGATACTACAGCGATTTCATGTGGCCACCAGCAAATCGCTCCAGGCACCACCCCTTTTAAAACAACCTGGCAATAAAAGCCAGCCGATTGCCGTGCCCACGGCAGCCCCCGCACGGCCTCGCTGACTGCAATTTGGGCCGCAGAAGGGGGTCGCAGAGGGGCAGGGCTGGGACTCCACGGGCTCTCTCTGCCCCCGAGCATCCTGACCCCCTCCTCAGGATTGCTGAGAGCACGGGAACGCTGGGAGGCCTCCGGCTTGGCTCCGCAGGGCTCCCGGGGCAGCAGGCAGGCTGTTATCCATCTGCAGAAAGGCGATGGGGAAAAACCTCGTCCCCTCCCACTGGGCCATTGCTAATAATGAAGTGCGTGGGGGGAGAACAGAGCCGAGCGACCTCCCGAGTCACATTCAGGGCTATAAAAGGAAGCCGGGTCTCCAGCACGGCGCCTCTTCCACAAAAGCAACCGGAGGATGAGGGGGCTGCAAGCAGAGCTGAGAAATAGCTGCCAGGCAGCGGGAGAGGAGCCTTTAGCGCTGAGCGAAGTGCGAGGTGCACATATGCTCTCTGTTTCTGCACATCTACGTCTTCATGAAACCTGCCCAAAACTGTGTCATCTATTTTGAACGGTGCAGAGAAATACTTTGATCTGCTTCCGCCAGCCCTGGCTGTGGTTCAGGTACTGGTAAGTGGCTGGCATACAGGTTGTCAATCCCAAAACCTGTGCAATGGAGAGACAGGAGCAGGGCTGCTAGGCTGACATCTCCCTCATGCCGACCCCAGCAAGGGACATGATGGGTCCTGGGAACACCTCTGGAGCAGTGCACCATGTGTGCGAGCCTGCCTGCAATCCTCGTGCCAGATACCAGTGCTGCTTTGGGGCTGCCAGGCTGGAGAGGCCGCTGGGAGCGCGTCCCTGCGTCACCCTGGGGCAAGGAGAGGCCCCGAGCTGGGGAGGAAGACGTGCTGGGCCTGCCTGCGCCCTGGACGATGCAAAGCACCACGGCCTGATCCTCACTGCCCTGCACTGCCACCTTGACCCCTTCCTCGGGAGGCAGCCCCCCTCGCACCCCAGTCTGCAGGGCTCGACTCCTCACCCAGCTCTAGAGCAGCATGGAGACCAGACGGTGCCAGATCTCTCCAGACTCCCTGTCCCGCTGCCCCTACTCAGTACATGACCCCCACACTTGGCTCTGATGCTTTTGCCTCCCTCATCCCAGCGCTCCTCCCCGGAGATGCCACATCCCCAGGGCCACTCAGCTTCCCAGGATGGCGACAGTTTCTGTCTGGGGACGTCTGCAGGCACCCGGCAAAGCGACTGCTCCAGGAAGCACCAGGCAGGGGACAAGGACAGAAGGGGCCAGGAAACATGGAGGGCCTTGTGACAGCGCTTGTAAATGCCAGGGCACCGGCTGCTTGGCTGGGTCTGCCCAGCTTGAGGAGGCAGCAGCACCCAAAATGCATGCCAAGATCCCAGAGCCCGCACGGTACAGTCCCACACGTGGCACCGTCTGTGAGCCAGCCCAAGCACCCTCCGCTCTGGAGCAGCACAGCACCATTGCACCCAGCAGCCCGAGCAGGCGGCCAGGAGAGGATGGTGATCAAGGAGAGGAGAGGAGCCCGGCACTGGTGGGGGTCTCCCCTGAGAGTCAGTGGGCGTCTCTGCCACCCCTCGGCAGATCAGGGTGAGCGGCAGCATCCTAGGGGTCACAGCGCCTGTTCGCTCCCAGCATGAGCAGGCACGGACCAGGCGCTGCTCCATGGCCGCTGCTCCTGCCTGGGGCTCAAGAGCCCGGTGCCGAGCAGGGCACGTGGCCCCGCTGCCCAGCTCTGCACATCCCACTCCCCAGCAAAAGGTGCTGGTGTGGCCGATTTCTACCAAACCCAAACAACTGGGCCACAAAAATGATCCGAGGGCTGGAGCACCTCTCCTACGAGGCCAGGCTGAGGGAGCTGGGGTTGTTCAGCCTGGAGAAGAGAAGGCTGCGAGGAGACCTTAGTGCAGCCTTCAGTACTTAAAGGGGGCCTACAGGAAAGATGGGGACAATCTTTTTAGCCAGGTCTGTTGTGACAGGACAAGGAGTAATGGATTTAAACTAAAGGAGGGTAGATTTAGACTGGATATAAGGAAGAAATTTTTTACAATGAGGGTGGTGAAGCACTGGCACAGGTTGCCAAGAGAGGTGGTGGAGGCCCCATCCCTGGAAACATTCAAGGTCAGGGTGGACGGGACTCTGAGCAACCTGGTCTGGTTAAAGCTGTCCCTGCTCACTGCAGGGGGGTTGGGCTGGACAATCTCTAAAGGTCCCTTCAACCCAAAGCATTCTACGAACTGGCAACCCCCAGGGCCCTTCCTCAGCTGTTGGGACCTTCCCAGCTTCCCCACCTCCTGATCCGGCACTGCAGAGCACCCAGGCACATTCCCAGCAGCCAGAGGACATTCACCTCCTCCTCCTCCTGTCTCCTGTCCCAGGGCACTCCCCCAGCACGCAGTGTCAGTGCTTCGGCCACCTCCCACGGGCTGCTCTTGCTCTGACAGCAGCAGGTCCCCAGGTCACCGCACCGGTTGGGCTCCTGGGGACCTGGGGTTTGCAGGGTGCATTGCCCGGACCACCTCCTGCTCACCAGCACCCCAATGCTGACACAGCCCTTTGCCCGGGCACCTTCCCTGAGCCGTTCACTGACCCAGTCAAGCCACATCCACAGTGGGGGGCTTGACCCACAGCAGAGCCCTTGCAGGCCCTGCCAGCACCAGGGGACCAGCGCTGTGATACCTTCAGCTACTAAATACCCCCCGCTCTGCTGGAAGGGGCAGCCCAGGTCCTCGTCCTGCCACACCATGGGAGAAACTGGCCTGGTGGCAAGGCAGGGCCGGGCAGCTAGAGCAAGCAGGTGAGACCTGCAGCCTGGGCCCCGCACAGCCTTGCCTCTCCCTCATCAAGCCAAACCCTCCTGCTCCCACCTCGAGGAGAGCATCCCAGCCCCTACCTTGCCCAAGGAAACTCTTCTTCCCCTCAACTCAGGCGGGTTATTCCTAATTCCTGCACTTCACCCACACCACTGCCCCGGCTCCACCAGCTCTCTGGTGAGCCTGGCTGCCAAGTCTTTCCCTGGACACCTCATGCAGGGCCAGAGCAGATCCCAGTTCTCCTCAGCGCTGCTGGGGGGACATCAGGGCTCTCCAACACCTCCTGAAAAAGGGTGAGGCAGCACATGCCACAAAAAGCAGGCAAGGAAGGGAGCAGCTCGGCCAAAACTCTCCTCCTTACTCCACAGAGAGAGAAGTCCTGGGCTACCTCAACTGCTGACATCCAGCAGAGCTGCAGATGCTGGGGCTTGGGGCACGGCTCAACCACAACCGCTTCCTGCAACAAAGCGACCACAGCACAGCCCTGGGGGTACGTGGCAGCTGAAAGACAGGCACCGTCTCACTTGGAACCTGTTTCAGACTGGCTTGGCCTCCAAACCAGAGCAGATCGCCTGTCCAGACAGAGTGTAGCTGGGGCCAAGCCAGAAACGGGTACACTGAAGCCAGTAAGGTGAAGGGAGCAGGACAAAGGAGTGGCACGGCGTGGCCCAGGGCATTTACAACTCACAGGTGCCCTGATAGTTCTTTATTGTCCTCTGAGCTCAGTGGCAGCTCAGCCATGTCCAGCGCAGGAAAACTGCCTCCTGCACCTGCCTGGGGAGGCAGCACCAGTGTCCGCAGCAACGCCACAGAGTTCCGCTCTCAGCCTCTTCTACTGGTCCCAGCAAAGCCCAGTTCCCAGCCCTTTCTGTTCCTCTCCGTCTTGCCAGCACCGCCATGCTTGTCTGCTGCAAAAATCCCACCTGCTCCACTCCAAGCAGCTTGGCGGCAGCCCCGGCATCTCGGCACAAGCACAGCGCACACGACTGGCACACGGGAGACGGGCTCAGCCAAACATGCACCAGGGGGTCTCGCTTGTGTCACAGTCCAGCAAGATATTAAGGACGGTGCAAGGGGCTCCTGCCACACTCAGAGCTGTCCGTGACTCGATCCGGTACCTCACGTTGTTCAGACCTCCCTCCCGATCCACCTTAAACTGTTCCTGAGGAAGAGAAAGACCACTCAGCTCGCGCTGGCTTCCAGCAGAGGGGGAAGCACCCAGTGCCCGGGGAGGGAGCACAGAGCTGGCAGGGGAGGACACGACAAAGGAGGGCTCAGAGCATGTGGTGATCACAACTCGAATCTCCCGTGGTTCCCCTCAACCACACAGAGGCCTCACCTGCTTCTGCGCAGCGATGCGCTTTTGGTCTCTCTTCCTCCAGGCTGGGTCATGCAGGTGCTGGAAAGTCTCGTATCCAGTCGTGATTCCAGAAGGACGGCGAACCTGGAAGGAGAGCAAAGCTTCTGTAAAGCTACTGGAAAACCTGCTGTGCCTGCTACTGGAATGGGGAGTGCAGAAGGGCTGCCTTCCCTGGGTCCTGACCTGGGCAGCTATGGCCAGGGGCCAGGTGAGGAGACAAAAAAGGGCAATTTCAACCTAGGAGGCCATGGAGCACGCCTTACCTGGAGACCGGCTCCTTTGATACGTCGATAAAACTCGTCGTCCTCCCGTCCCCAGCCCCAGAAGCGGTTGGACATGCCGTTGCACTGAAATGAGAGGGACATCGTACCGGCCAAGGTCTGGTCCAGCACAACTCCACGTGCCGCAGAGGAGCAGACGCCAGCGTCACAAGCCCTGAGCACCAGCGCAGCCTCCCCTCTCCTGCCCCCCACCAGCTCATGCCGCAGGCTCTGTCCCCAAACCATTTTGACTCCTTTCCCGACTTCCCAAGCATGGAGCACAAAATGTACAACTGTTCGCCAAGACAATGTCATAGCCCCTGCCCCAAACTGGCTGGGATGTCCCACCCACTCACTCACCATCTCATAGTGCTGCTTGGTGAGCAGCAGGATGCCACCCACGTAGGTCTTATAGTGGTAGAGCGGGTGCAGCTCTGGGGATGCCACATGGAAGGGCCCTGTCTCTGGGAAGCCGTAGTCCAGCTGCTCGTTGAGCGGCAGGAGATCGACATCATGCATCGCAATGTAGTCAGTGTCGTTGCCACTCTCCAGGAAGCCCACGTTGATTAGGGACGCCCTGTTAAACCTGTCACAAGACCAGGGACTCAGTGCCATGCACAGCAGCCACTGTCCCTTCACGTCCATCTCCCATGCTCCTCAACGCTAAATGTTCAACTGGTCCCCAAAGAGGGACACACACAGACACAGCATTCCCTGGCTTCACAGCGCCAGGTGCCACAGCTGCCCGTCCTGAAACTGCACCCCTGCTTCTCCCTACGCAGGCAGCACACGCTGAGCACGATTGCAGTGCGCAGGGGTTTGGCCACTGCAGACAGCAAGGGGCTACAGCAAACCCCATCCTGCCCGAGGCCGGCCTGGGAGCTGCACAGCACCGGCTGGAGCTGCACGCAGATACCGGACAGCAAGCAGGGGGTGAGTGACTACATTTCCAAACACCCCACGGTATTTCTTTCAATTTCAGCACTTCCAGATGTTTGTAGCCATGGCCCTGCAACACTGAGGAGAAAGCTGAAATATCTGGGGGTAGATAATTTTCTTCTTATTTAGGAAGAAAGAAGCAAAATACCGCTTTGTCCTTCTATAAGCTCTTGAGTAAATTCAGGGAGAGCATCACACGCCAGCCCTGACTCCCCACTGCCCAGGCCCTATGCTTCTCCACACTGCCAGAGGCAAGCGAGAGACCCTCTCAGCGCTCACGGCGGGGACAGAGTTTCGGAGAAGTGTCCCCTCACTGCCTTTGCTCGCTGCGGCGAGGGGAGACGCTACCTGAAATGATCCACCTGGTTGAGGATGAAGATGTGATGGCGGATCCTCTTCTTGCTCAGAAAGCGGTGCATGTAGGGCACGAAGGCCAGCAGTTCCTCGAAGCGCTCCCGGAAAGGGACGAGCAGCGCCAGGCGGTGGGGACCCCACGACGGCTCGTCCTCCGCCGGCAGGAGGGGGGCCTGGGGCGGGCAGGGCTGGCGGGGACCCCCCCGGCTCTGCCCGCTGCCCGGGGCCGGCCCCTCGCCCGAGCAGCTGAGCTGGAGCCAGAGCAGCGAGGCGAGGCCCAGGAGCAGCGCCAGGAAGAAGAGCGGGAAGACGGAGAACCGGCCGGGCAGCAGGCCCAGGAGCGGCGGGGACCTGGGGCACAGCGCGGGGGGAGTCAGC
This sequence comes from Pelecanus crispus, assembly GCF_030463565.1. NCBI lineage: Eukaryota > Metazoa > Chordata > Aves > Pelecaniformes > Pelecanidae > Pelecanus > Pelecanus crispus. The sequence goes on along the minus strand of NC_134650.1, from coordinate 10,865,244 downwards.
GGCCGGCGGGGACCCCCGCCCGCCGGGACCCCCGGGCCGCCCCCCTCGTCCCCTCCGAGCCGCCGGCCCCCGCCCGCTGCCGCCCCGCTCACCCGCCGTCGCGCAGGCGGAGCGCGGCCCTGCGGCGGGCCGGGCCCATGGCGCTCGGCCGGCCCCGCCACCCGGCCCCGCCGCGGGACACGCTGGCTGTGCCCCGCCGCTCCCCCCCGCCCGGAAACGCGGCCCGGCCCCGCCGTTCCGCCCCGCTCCCTTCCGCCCGGCGGGGCGGGCCGGGGGCGGGCCCGGGCCTGCGGGGACACACACACCCCCCCACCGCCGGCCGGGGCCTCCCCTCCACCGGGACACCCTCCCCACACACCTTCCGTAGTGCCCACCCCCCCACAGGGGCGCACCCACTCCCAATTCCTCTGGGACCCTCCAGGGATTGCCGCCCCCCGGCCCCAGGGACAACCCACCACCGAACCAGGACCCCCCGGGGGCAACACCCCCCTGCTCCCTCAGCCCCCCTGGGGCTTCCTACCCCTCTCCAGCAGAGCCCCCCTTCCCCCCCAGACAGAGCCAGAGCCGCGGGTGGTGTCAGTCCTTTAATGCCCCGCTCACAGCCCCCTCACATTCACAGCCACAGCCAGTCACCCCCCCCCCCCGCCACGGGCAGCACAGTAGGTCTCATCTGGTGGGGGGGGAAGCACCGGAAAAAACAGGGGGAGCGACCTCCGGGCTCCCCCACCACAGCCCCAGGGGCCCCAGCAGGCATCATCCCCCTCGGTCCAAACCTGCCGGAGGCCGAGGGCCAGACAGGGGTTACAGCCAAACAGACAGATAAGAAAATACTTCTGATATTTCTCAGAAACAGCTTTTAGAAACCACAGTTTTTACAGCTCCTCATAGAAAAGATGGGTTTGGGCACAGGTCACAGCCCAGGTCTTCCGCTAGTAGAAACGCTTGTTCCGCTCCTGGCGTTTCTGGAAGACCACAGCTCCCACCACAGCGCAGACGATGATGCCCAGCAGTGCGCAGAGCAGGAGCAGGAACACCTTCCAGCCTGTCAGGGGCCCGCTTCGGAAATTCCCCGTCGGGTCATCCACGTTGTCTGCAAGGACAAGAACAGCTACAGAGACCGACCCAGCCTCACTGCTGTGGGGTCTCGCAGGGACTCACAGCTCCGATAGCTTTTGACAGGCCTTTAAGAGTCCAGCCCCAGCATCCCAATGCTCTACCAAAGCTCGCTGAAGCCGAGACTCACCTTTGGGTGATTTAAGGAGGCTGACGCTAGGCTCAATCTTGGTCCAGTCAACAGACTCATCTTCTATAGGGTGCTCCACCATGAGCTGGAATAGCTTCATCGAGATAATGTCATGATTGTCTAGGAAACAACCACCAGCACCAAACTCTCAGAAGCTCTGAGAAGTGGCCACACGCTCAGAGCACCTTCGGTCTGTGCTCTGCCAGGTCCAGGTCTCCTTCCCTCTCAAGCCACCCTCACACCCCAGATGCAATTTGAGATGTTCCTTAGCTCTTAGGTGCCTCCTTTCTCAGGCCACGGGTCCCTACCCAACAGGGTTTCAAGATTTTAACAATTCAGGCAAACGAAGCCATCCAATGAATCCATAGCATTATATTCCAGGCTCCAAACAGCAGGTATTCCTGCAAGCAAAACCCCCTCTCACCAGACAAATCTCCAGTGCCAGCAGAAGCACCGAAGAAGTAGCCGGTTGGCAGCTGCACCCCTGCAATGTCAATGCAGTTCTTCCATTCGTTCTTGTCTTCCACATCGGTCATCACCTGTAAGACCAGGGGAGCATCACACCAAGAACGCATACTGCCATCCTGCCCACCTGCAGCTACTTCAGAACTGGAGGCACAGGTGGTCAAGCCTGGAAAACCATCTCCAGGTCACCTACTGACACAGCAACACCCACACCTCAGCACTGCCCTGCCTAACGTGTGAGACACCTGGCAGGTGTCTGCCATATCTCACCGTCAGGCGGCCTCGGGAATACCGGATTGCCAGGAAAGTGTCATGGTTCTGGTTCCGAAGGTCAGCGGTGCACCCTGCCAGCTCCGTCCAGCGCCCGTCCTTACTGTGGTCGTACGTCAGGGAGCCGTTGTTCACCATCGCAGAGATATAGGGGAACACGCGCTGCAGGGAGGAGAGCGCTGGTGCTTTCAGTCTGCAGGAGCCTTTGAGCTGCAGACCAAGAGCCACCTTCCCCTGCCTGGTCAGGGGGAAGATCCTCCTCAGCGAGAGCAGGATCTCAGCCAGGCACAGCAACAGAGCCACAGCTCTGCCACACAGTTGGGTGTACAGAGGGCAGAACAATGAAATCAAGGCTCATTTTCTATGTAAAGCTGCTTCTAAACTGAGCAAGAGCTTGGTCTCGCTAAAGCAGAGCGGCCATTTCTGACCTTCTGTACCAAGGCCCCCCATGAGCCCACACCACCACGTGGCCAGTGCAATGAGACCGCCCCAGATTTGCTGAGTAAGCACCAGACCAGGTAAGAAGTGTAAGAACAGAGCAGCACAGGACTCAGAACGGGCAGAAATATCACATGAGCAGCAGAACCACAACTCAGGGCTTTGTAGTCAGCACATTACATACACTGGAAGAGGCCAACTGGAGGCAAGAATTCAGCTCTCGGTGAGCATCAAGACAAGAGGGGGATGGGGTCATTTCCAGGTGCTTTATGACTCAAGTGACATGTTTTTGGTTTAATAGATCTCACTAACACAGTTATGTTTTCTGACCGTGCGGTAACAACATCCACAAACACGGAACAAGAGAGAAGAAAAGGACCAACAGTCCCCAAGGGACTGATCTGTATTTCAGCCATGGGGAATTCTGGAGCAAAAAGCCAGCCCAGGAGTTTCTCTTCTAGAGACACCCAGGTTAGAAACAGAGAATAAGGCCAGAAACAATGCAGAATGATCAACCAAAGCACAGAGAAGTTCAAGAAATGAAAGTCAGGATGAATATACTTTCAGGTGGATTCCTCAAATTTAACTTAATATGTGGTGCATAGTTTACAGCAGCTCTATGCTGCCCTCTCATCCTGAGGGGAAAAGGCCTTGGAAACATCTGTGTGGTCAACAACAGCAGAAGGGAAAGCAAGGACCTTCTTATCTCCATTAATGCACGTACAAACTCTACCAGCTCCCATGACAGGAAGAGCAGCCCACTCCCATGACAGAGGCAACTTTTCCTTGGTCCAGGCATTAAGCACTCGGGGCACGGAGCCGTGAGGCAACAGCCTCTTTGGCACTGAACAAGCTCCCTGAACTACTCACCTCTGTCGCTTCATCGTTGGGATATGTATCAAGGAAGATAGCCAGTCCATGAAAGTTGTCCTTGCTGCCAAAGACAGGACCTGGAACAGGGCAGAACATAGGGAACAGAAGGCTCTCAGAAGGAATTTGTGCTCAGAGACTTCTATTGAGAAGAGCTGTGAGAGCTGTTTATTGCCAGGCAGATGACCAAGGGTGCGTGCCTGTTTCCAGGGCGGAACGTGCAGGACACACCATTCCAATCTAATGGAACCAGACAGAGGGGAGCTCAAACGCCCTCCCTGGCAAGAAACCTTCCCAGACAGGGGCAGCTCCAACGGCAGCATCTGCCTGGGCTGCCCCAGGGCACGTGCGAGTGCTGACAAGGTCTCAGCCCGGCCAGGCGGCCCCCAGCTGGGCACCGTACCTGGCACCAGGCGCTCCTGCGTGTACCACAGGGCCAGGCCGTCCCCGTGCAGGTTCTTCTTGCCGGCTCCGTGGATCTTGAAGTGGACGTGGAGCTCCCAGTCCTTGAGGAAGCAGGGCTGTGTGGAGAGACCGCCCAGCGGCGTCAGGGCAAGAGCTGGGAGAGGCGCTAGGGCCGCCCCGGGCCCCCGTCGGCCTCCCCCCAGCCCCGGCCCCCGCGGCGGCTCCCCCCGGGCTCTCACCACGCGGTTCCAGATGGAGCCCTCCCGGCTGCGCTCGTCGGGCGTCAGGCGGACGTACTGGCTGGTGACCATGGTGCTGCCCTGGAAGTCCCACAGCGGCATCGCGGCGGAGCCCGCACCTGCAGCGGGCAGAGAGCGCGGCTCAGCCCGGGCCGCCGCGGGGCATCCGTCCCGCCCGCCCCCCTCCGCGCTCACCCTGATACGGCTTCATCAGCGAGTGCTCCCGCTTCAGGTGCTCACTGTTGCCGTCCGTGAGCTCGGCGGGCGCCGGGCGCGGCCCGGCCGCCGCCACCAGCAGCGCCGCCGCCGCCAGCAGCCCGCCCGCACCCGCCGCCATCCTCCGCTTCCGCCTTCCGGCGCGCCGCTCCCCCCGGCCCCGCCCAGGAACGGCAGCCCGCGCCGCCAATCAGAAACGCCCACACCACCGCGTTCCCGCCTCCGCGGGCAAGCGTCGCTCCTGCCCGCCTATGGAAGAGAAGGGGGCGGGGCCGGGGAGGCTCGCGGCTGCCGCCGTGCTTTGGGCGGGCGCTGGGAAGGGGGAGGAGCGGCAGCGCGCCTCCCGGCGTGCACTGCGCGGGCGCGGCGGCGCGCGGCACGCCGGGAGCTGCAGTCCGCTCTCCCTCCTCGTGCCAGTCACGTGCGCGCGGGAACGTGCGCGGCTCGTGCCGCCCGCGGGACACGTGACCCGCTCCGGCGGCGCTGACGCGGCGGTCCCGGGCAGCCCGTCGTCATGGCAACGCCATGCAAGATGGCGCCGGGAGCTGGGGATGGGGTTCGGCCCCAGCCCACCCGGGGGGCCCGGCCCCGGGAAGGGCCCCAGCGCGCGGCTCCGCAGGCCTCGCCGGGCCGCAGAGCGGTGGGGCGGGGGAGAAGTGGTGTCCCAGCACCGCGGGAAGGACGGGCCGAGGCAGCGCGGAGCTCACAGGCAGCTTTATTCAGGGCCATAGGGCCGCCTGTGGGCAGGCAGGGCTGCAGCCCAGGGCCTGGCACAGCAGAAGGGCCCCAGCCCTGCTGCAGCTTGTCTCCCACCCGTCCCGAGTGGCACGGGCACTCAGCCATGGTGGCTGTGGTGGCCAGGGAGCTGCATCATCCAGCCCTCGGGATGGGCAGCTTCAGCACAGCGACAGAAGCCCCAGTTTGGGTGTGTTTAGGGCAATGCGCTTCCCAGGGGCTCTTGCAGAGCAGCCCCTCTTGGTGGCATGCACAGCGTGGCTGCAACCAAGGCTGTCAGCAGGCGATTAAACCCCTCCATTGGTGACTGCATGGCCAGGTCCTCTGTGTCTTTGTGCTTGTCCCAGGTTCTGTGCACACATGGGAGCTCCTCTGGCCAGCGAAAGATACTGAACCGAGGCCTTCCCAAGCCAGCTGCTGGGGCTGAGGCAGCACCAGTCACATCCTACGGGAGCGGAGGGGAATACACACCATTTGGCTGTCTGTACGTGACGTATCTGAGGGTGTAGCCGGTGCCATGGTGGGGTGTCTGGCGTGCCCTGGGCAGTGTGCATGCTGCAGCAGCCTCTGCGGGGTGTGCCAGCAGTGCGGATGGACAAGTCCTGAGCAGGTTCTCGTTCTGGAGCTGTGCAAGCCCTTGACACTATAGGACATGTGCTTCCCTCCGACAGCACTGCAACTGCAGGAGGATTGGTTGGGTACGAGGAGCCCCTGGAAGCCCAGGAGGCAGGGAGAGGGGAAGCCGACTGCTTAGTGAAAGACTGGGTAGGAAGCCCACGGCAGACTGAGGCTCAGGACCCAGCCGAGCCCTCGAGGGGAGTCTAGGGACCAGGGGGGTTGGCCATGGCTTAGGGACCTGCAGCTCAGTCCAGTCTGGCACTTCACAGCTCTCACTTCTTCCTGTTCATGATCTGGCTGGAAATCCAGTTCATCCCATCCTGGAGGGAAGAGGGAGACATGAGCACAGCCCCAAGAGCATGGCAGGTCCTTGGGTCCTCTCCCACCTCTGCAGAGCCCACAAGCCCCCGTCTCCCTACCTGCACTCCTTCCCCAGACAAGGCTGAGCAGGCCTGGATCTGCCATTCTCGATCCCGGTAGGTGTGGAGGCTCAGCCCTTCTGCTATTTCGGCTGCGGGTGCTGCAGTCACTAGGTCCTGCTTGTTGGCAAACACCAGCAGCGGGACCCCTGTGAGGGACTCCTCCTCGGTGAGCTCTGCCAGCTCCTGCCAAGAGAGAACCATCTCCCAGGGCTGCTGCCCACTGCTGCCCTCTTCCACAGAGCTGCCCGGCCGCTTGCCTGAGCTGCCCAGGGCGGGCTGAGGCACCTCAGTCCCCAAAGTACCTCACTCCCCCCTCTCTGGTGCTCTTATTGCAGCCAAAAAAGCTGTGAGGTCTCAACATCCTGAGGGACAGACATGCACCCCTGAAGCTCCATCTGCCCTGAAGAGAGCCCAGGAGCCGCACGCAGTGCTACCTGAGGGCTGAAGCACTCCCAGCACCGAGAGCCTTGGGCAAAGGGCAGCTACAGGCGGCTGCTGTCAGCCCCGTGCTGTCTGGCACACCCACGCTGCCGTCTGGTGCCGGTACAGCCGAGACTGGCACTCAGAGTCTCACCTTCTCCTCTCCGGCTTCTTTCCCAGGGTTTGTAACTCTGAATTTGCTACTCGTAAACCTTTGCTTGGTCATATCACTAACCTGGTGCTGGGGAGGTGGGAGGAGGGCGTGAGGCTGGCGACTGAGGGGTTGCTCTCACCAGGGGCAGAGTCACCCCCGTGTTGGGTACCCCTGGGGCATCACACCCAGCTCGGGGGGAGCTGCTGGACACAGATCTGCCATGGGGTTGGGTGGCTCTGGGTGCTGAGACCCTGATCATGAGCTCTTCCTACACAGCACTGGGGACAGCATGGCCCCCACAGCAGTGCTGCCCCACAGTAGAGAGCAGCCTTGCTCCCCTCTTCAGTCCTAAAAGAGCTGGTGCCAGCCAGGTCTGAGCCCCAGGACCCCACAGCCACCCCCTAACCAGACCTCTCATACCTGCCCAGTCTCCTCGAAACGCTTCTGGTCTGCACTGTCAATGACATAAATCTGCCATGGGGACAAAAGGGACAGTCAGCAGCTCCTCCTCGCCTGGCTGCACAGCCCTCTGCCTTCTGCGGGGGCTGCAGGGCTCTGCTGGGGCACAGGGCCCTGCGCAGAGGGCACAGCTCTCCCCATGCGGGGCTGCGGTGGGCTGCAGGTGGCTGCCCCACTCACCAGCAGGTCGGTGCTGCCCAGATACTTCCTCCAGTATGGACGGATGGAGCGCTGCCCGCCGATATCCCAGACGTTTAGCTTGAAGCCGTGCGAGTGGATGCTCTTTATGTTGAAGCCCTGCGCGGGGACACAGACCCCAGCATCACCCAAGGGGAGGGTAGGACCTGCCACCCTCCCGCTGCCCGTGGCCCCCAGCAGCACCTACCTGGGTGGGGGTGACGGTGCTGACCTCCTCCGACGCCAGGCGTTTCAGCAGCGTGGTCTTCCCCGCGTTGTCCAGCCCCAGCAGGACAATGCGGAGCTCCTGCTCCGAGGAACCCTTCAGCTTCTGGATGACGGAGAGCAGCCCCTGGGGGCGCAGGGCGCTGGGGGAGCCCTGCGGGGTGCTCGGTGGCTGCAGAGCACCCTCGTTTTGGAGAGGGGAGCTGGGTGCACTGTTGGCCATGGGTACCCTGTGTCTATGGCCTGAGCGAGCGGCAGGGCTTGGCTCCCAAGGTGTCCAGGCTCGGGGTGGCCCCACGGCAGATCCGCCCAGCCCCAATCCCCTCCCTGGGTGTGCTGTCCCTGCCCTGGGAGCTCTGCCAGCTCCCGGGTGTCCTGGGGGGACAAGCCCAGGGTAAAGCCCTGGTCCTGCTCTGCCAGGCTGCTTGACACCGCAGCCGGGAGCTTGTGCCGGCACACCCACCCCGGTGCAGGGGGGCTGTCAGCGGACCCCGCTCACCTTCTGTGCATCACCCATGGTCTGGGAGTCACTCCGGCCCGCGGCACACCTGGGGACCTGCCAGGGGCTTGTCCCCAGGGCCGACTGGTGGCTGCGTGACTGGCACACTCCCCATCCCCGGGGGAGGAAGAGGATTACGGGCTCCAGAATTAGCTGTTGTTTCTCCATTTACCCACAGCATTAAATAATGCCCTCGGCAAATCCCCCAGCCAGCTGTCGCCCCGCCGTCGCCTACCCCCGGGATAAACCAGGTCCTGCCGGGCTGGGGCACGGGGCGTCCCTCTCCCCACGGGGCCAGGCTCCAGCTCGGGGATGGCAGCACAGTGGGAGGATGCGGTACCCAGGCACCCCTGGCACCACCGTGGGCAGAGAGTGGCAGTGGGACGGAGCCGTGCAGCCAGCGTGTGGTCCTGGGAGAGGCACTGCAGACCCAGCCTCCGAAGGGGCCGCTGCCTGCTGCCCAGGCAGCGGAGGCAGGCCACAGTCATGGCCGTGTCCTGGTGCACAGGGCTGACGCAGTCTTCTGTGCGAGGGGTGATCCCTCAGCACATCCCCACGTCCCCCCCACCCGAGCAGGGTGAGGCGACACCGGCACCCACGAGCTGCCCCCTCGGAGGGTGGCAGGAGGTGACGCTGAGGATGGAGCTGCTCGAGGCCACGTCAGCTACTGCCGCAGCTCCCCGCTGCCGTCCGAGGGAAACCACCAGGCCCTGGAGCAGGTCGAGGGCTGGGCTGTCGGCAGCCGGAGGTTGGGGATGGCACAGGACAGGGGTCAGAGGGGCACAGGCACCTTCCCCAGCAGCCCACCCCAGCCCAGGTGGGGTGAGGGGCTTGTCCATTCACCATTTGGATTTAATATATTAATTAAGCAATGCCTTTGATTCTTGCATGCCGCAGCTCGGTCCTCAGATCAGGTTTCCTAGCAGAGAGGTTATCCTTGTGGTGAGGACCATGAGTCACGCACTCTTGGTGAGACATTTTTATTTATAACTCCCGTTGCAAAGCCAAGCCAAACAACACAGCTACGCTCCGACAAAGGGAAGGGGAGAAGCAGGATCGCCCCCCACCCCATTGCTGCTCTGTGCTGCGGTGGGGGGCAGAGGGGCAGCAGCGGGAGCCACCTTCTGCCACCCCCTGCCCGCAGACCATGCCAGGGCTGCAGCTGCTAATGCCGCACTGCTTTTGTGCATGTTCACGGTGGGAACACTTCATTTTTCTCTGCATAGATCTGCACCCAACTTAATGTTAGGGTTCTGCTTTTGATAGGTTAATCACCCACCTTACGTCCCAGTTATTAGCATTTCCATGAGTGGGTTGCCATGGTGCTCTGCGGTTTATCCTGTAACTGTTAGTTACTTATATTTCCTAACAAATATCCTAAAATATCCTTGACTGGTTTGTGGTTGCTGATGAACATGGAACCCCGACCTAGGAGATGGGCAAAACTGCTTAGGCATCAGTTTGGTGACTCCAGGCTGCACGTCCACCACTCCTCTCTGCCAGGCTCTGCCGGCATCCATGGCGCAGGCAGCTCTGCCCCATCGCCGGCCACTGACGGCAGCAGCAGCAGCAGGGTCCTGGGGGCCACCCCCAGACCCACTGCTTGGCATGGGGCCGGGAGGCAGCTGTGTGCCCGGCCGGCTGCAACTGGGGCAAGCAGCACCGGGCTGGTGGAGGGGTGCATTGGGTGTGCTGATGCCCCCCTGCCCCAGCACCCCTTTCCCTGGGGTGACGTGGTGCCCGGGAGGAGCCCCCTCGAGCTGCCCAGGCTGCTGGGAGTGGTGGCCGTGGGGTGGTGACCCCGAGGCAGCGCAGGCCATGCTGGTGGTGGGGACTGAGTGGGATGGGGATTGGACGGGGATGCAGATGGGGATGGGGATGCAGGTAGGGATGGGGTCACAGATGTGGACGCAGATGGAGACGGGGATAGGGGTGGGGATGGGGATGTGGGTGGGGATAGGGATTGGGATGAAGACGGGGATGTGGATGCAGATGGCAATGGGGATGCAGACGGGGATTGTGTCACAGATGCAGATGGAGATGGAGACAGGGATAGGGGTGGGGATGGGGATGTGGGTAGGGATAGGGATTGGGATGGGGATGCAGATGGGGATGGGGTCTCAGATGCAGATGGAAACAGGGACGAGGGGGGGATGTGGATGGGGACGGGGATGTGGATGGGGTCACAGATGCAGATGGAAACAGTGATGGGGGTGGGATGGGGATTGGGATGGGGACGGGGATGCTGGCGGGGCCGCGGCGCCCGCTGGCGCGGAGCCGGAGCCGGTGCCCACCGGGGCGGCGCCGGGGCCGGGGCCGGTGGTGGCGGCGGCGCGGGGCGGGAGGGCGGCTCCGCTCCCCCCGCTGCGGTCTCGGTTCCCATGGCGACACTTCCTGTGGCAGCCGAAAGCGGTAGTGCCGGGGAGCGCCGGGCCGGGCCGGGCCGGGAGAGCCGCGCCGCGCCGCGCCGCCGGCCGGGGATGCTGCGGGGCCGCGGGCCGCGGCGGTAGCGCGCTGGGCCGGGCGGTGCCAGGCATGCAGGGCAAGGCCAAGCTGCTGCTGGTCCACAACGGCCGCATGGTGAGTGCCGGCCCGGCCCGGGCGCCCGTCCCCACCCTCGGGCGGCCCCGCCCGGCGGCACGGCGCGGGGCCGGGTACCGGGCAGGCGGGGGGGTGTGGAGCGGATAACGGGCAGGCGGAGGGATGTGTGGGGCCGGGTAGCAGGCAGGCAGGGGCTGTGGGGCTGGGATCGTGCAGACGGGGGTGCATGGGGCTTGGGTATCCACAGCAGGCAGAGCTGCAGAGGGGTATTAGGGCAGGCAAAGGTGTATGGGGCTGGGTAACGGGCAGGCAGGGACATATGGGGCTGGGGTAATGAGGAGGCGGGGGTCTGTGAGGCTGAGACAGCGATGTAAGTGGGGATGTATGGCACGGGGGCGACGGGCAAGCAGCGATGCATGGGGCTGGGGTAAACAGGAGTCAGCAGCGCTGGGGTGCATGGGACTGCGTGACACAGGCAGGGCAGAGCTATGTGGGTGTGGGCAACAGGGATGGATGGGGAAGAGCAAGCAGATGACGAGATAGGGGTGTGTGGGGCTGGGGTAGTGGGCAGGCAGGGCGGGGGTGTGTGGGCCTGGGGTAAGGGGCATGGCAGCGGCATGTGGGGTGGGGTAGCAGGGACAGGCAGGGTGGGATAGTGGGGCTGGGGTAGGAGGCAGGAGAGACAGGGGTGTGTGGGGCTGGGGGGGGGACAGGCAAGGGCATGCAGGGCAGGCTGGGGTGTGTGGGGCTGGGCTGGGGACAGGCAAGGGCATGCAGGGCAGGCTGGGGTGTGTGGGGCTGGCAGGGTGGGGGGCATGGCCAGCCGGGTCAAGGGCACCACTTCAACGTGGCCCAAGGAGGGCAATGAGAGGCAGTGCCGTGCAGGGAGTGCTTGGCTGGGCTTTGACTGTGGAGGCTCTGCCCATCTGCCTACTTGCTGTGGGTCCTGGGGTACCACATCCCCACGGCAGGTATCTGGGGTGGCCCAGGGGATGCTGCAGGGTACCCTGTCCTGCTGTGCCCTGGGCTGGCAGCTCTGGCAGGACCTGGTCCTCTTTTTTGGGCATCTGCCCCAGGCCCTAAGGAAGGAGGGAGCAAGCTCTTCACTGCCTAGGGCTGTGGTTGTCCTTCCTTCCCTCCCCTCCCCTCCCCTCCTCCCCTCCTCTTCCTGTGCTGGGGAGGCTGCTTCTCTCCTCCCCAGGCAGCGGTGGCAGGGTTACATCTGATAGCATCTGTCCTTTCCCAATTGCTGGCCTGGCCTCAGGGCAGTAGATGCACGGGGAGGTGAGAGAAAAGCTGCGCATCCCCCGTAACCCCCCACCCCCACTTGCTACCCCCGGGCTGGGAGCCCCATGTCCTGCCCCTGCTGTGGGGCAGCCATCCTGGTTGCAGCTAACACCAGAGTGGTGTTTGCTGGGAGCCCGTTTGTTTGCTCCTGGGTTCAGACTGGGCTTGCCCTGACACTGCCGCCTGCCTGGGTACCGCTCCACTGGGCTGGCAGATGCTGTGTGCCCCCTCTCACCTCTCTTCTCTCCACCCCCGCAGGGCCCAGCTGTGTCGGATGGAGGTAAGGCTGCTCTTTGCTCTGGGACCGGAGGCTGGCATCATCTTCAGGGGAGGGGGAAGACCACAGCCAGCCTGGTGCCAGGGGCAAGGAGCCGGCAGACGGCCAGGCCCTGTGTCAGCACAGGCTGTGCTGTGGGCGGGTGCATGGTCGGGCCCCTGTGCCAGAGACTCCCCATATCCCCCCATCCCTCCCACATGGCCCCGTGTCGCCTTTCCCTCCCTTCTGGCTGCTCAGCTGGCACCATTGGGTGCTGGGGGCTGAGGGGCTTCCTGGGGCAAGTAGAACCTGGGTACTAGTCAGCCCCAGGTTCCCTGAGGGAGTCTGTCTGTCTGTCTGTCCATCTGTCTCATTGTGCATTGGATATCTCAGATGGCCCATTCGCCCATCTTGGTGGCTGCTGTTCCCACCTGCATGCACAGGGTGTGCACATTTACCCTGTATTTTGGACAGCAGGAGAAGGGCAAGGAGCCCGGCAAAGCGGCAGCCTGCCACCTCCTCTGTTCCCACTGGCTTTGCCGGGAGATCCCTGCTTGCATACCCTTACCTTCTCTTGCAAATGACCCTCTGCTCCCAGTTGCTCACCAGCCAAACCAGTTCAAAAGCTGGGGTTGTCCCTGGGAACTTCTGTCTTTTTGACAGAGGCACTCTATTTGAATGCAAGGTCACCTTGGGTTTCACGAAGGGAGGGTTTCCTTGGGGTTGGGAGCTGGGGATGATGCTTTCTGTGCCCTCCTCTCACTGGGTTTGTTCCTTGTCATGGCCAGAGGAGCACAGAAGGTAAGTTCAGGCACCTCTACCCATCCTGCAAGCTTTCTTCCATGCCATGTGCCCCTGTGTCTCCTTCCACTCTGCTTTCCCTCCCCCGCTGGGTGCCATCCCCACATATCGGCTTTGTTCCCCTGGGAGATGAGTCACAGGTGGAGTCACGGTGACACCCCGGGGAGGGGAGGACAGCCAGCGCTGGCAGGGAGGGCCGCCACGCTGGAAGGTGCCAGCTGTGGCATCACAACGCCCGATCTGCTGAGAATGCTGCTGTGATGCTCCTCACGTTCCCTACCCGAGGGCTCGCCAGTTCCGACTGGGATGGGGCAGATGAACTTACTGCGGATACTGAGGGATAACAGGGGGGTGATACTCAGTGACACCCAGGCAGCCAGAACTGACCCTTTTTCTCTCTCAGAATTAAACGCCTCCAGGGCCCGTGGCAGCAACCACAGCGTGAACAGCCTGCCGGGACCACCGGCCGCCAGTGGCTCTGCACAGGGGTCTGTGGTCAGCTGGGCCGAGTCCTTTGAGACACTGCTGCAGGACCGTGTGGCCGTCACCTACTTCACTGTGAGTGCCACAGCCCAGACCTCAGTCCCCGCTCCCGTCCACTGTTGGCAACTGGCTGTCCCACAGCCGCGGTGCCGGCCAGGCCAGCAACTCTCTCTGCCCCACAGGAGTTCCTCAAGAAGGAGTTCAGCGCCGAAAACGTCTACTTCTGGCAGGCATGCGAGCGCTTCCAGCAGATCCCAGCCAGCGACACGCAGCAGGTACCAGTCTCTGCGCAGGCACAGTGCAGCTGAGCCTGGGTCACACAGCTGCTGGGAGGGACATGAGCAGAGGTGGCGGTGGCTGTCGTGTCTGCATGTCCCAGGGTCCTGGCAGACCCCTGTTCTGGGAGGCTGAGCTTGCTGGGGTGTCTTGTGAGAGTGATAAGGAGACGGATGTGATGTGCATTTGAAAAGCTGCAGCCGGGACTGCCTGCCCCATGGAGCAGGAGGTGCTTCTCCAGCCCAGGCCGGCCAGTGGGTGAAGAGTGCTGCTGGGAGGGCAAGAGAGCAAGGGTGGAGAGCTAGACGGGGAGTCATGGGGACAGAGCCACACGGCTGCGGGGGGACAGTTCCTACCTCGGGCTGTAACTCCATGGAGAGACCGGCGTGTTGTGTCCAGAGCTTGGTGCTGGGTGGGGGCAGCTGGCTCCGATGTCCATCCTGAAGCCCAGGTACCGAGCTGGTCCCAGGGGGGACTTGGCTCAGGTGGCTCCATGGGGTGAGCCAGGGGGTCCCCACAGGGAAGCAGTGAGGAGGGGGTTCCTAGTCCCAGCCTGACCCCTCTGCTACCCCAGTTGGCCCAGGAGGCACGGCGAATCTACGATGAGTTCCTCTCCAGCCACTCAGTCAGTCCCGTGAACATCGACAAGCAGGCCTGGATTGGGGAGGACATGCTGGCCACCCCCTCCCCAGATATGTTTCGCATCCAGCAGCTCCAGGTATGAGCAGCACCCTGCTCCACCCCACCCACAGGATGGGGGCTGCAGGACCACCCTGCGAATCACCCAGCATTGCTGCTGTCACCGTGGGGCTGTGCCACGGGGCAGTGGCCAGACCGAGCTGTAGGTGGGCAGGGGTCTTAAGCACATGCATCCTCCCTTTGCAGATCTTTAACCTGATGAAGTTTGACAGCTACACGCGCTTTGTGAAATCCCCGCTCTACCAGGCCTGCTTGCAGGCAGAGAGCCAGGGGCAGCCCCTGCCCGACCTGCGGCCCCACTCCCGCAGCAGCAGCCCCCCACCTGACCTCAGCAAGGTGAGCGGGGTGGGAAGGGGGGACAGGGACCTGTCCTTTGGCCTGAGAAAATGGTGATGGGTCCCTTCCCCGCTGCTCAGAGCAAACCCAGCCCCAGGCTGAGGATGGACAAGCGGTTCAGGGGACCGGGGAAAGGGAAGGGGCAGCCTTGGATGTCCCCATGCTGAGATGCTTCTCTGTTTGCCCCAGAAGTCAAAGCTGAAGCTGGGCAAGTCCCTGCCACTGGGGGTGGAGACAGCAGGCAGTAGTAGCAACCGCAGCCCCCGACGGTCCTTCCGGAAGGGAGAGCGGCGGGAGCCCTCCTGGGCAGGTAGGTGCTGTGCCAAGTGGGGCAGAGGGGCCATGCTACCCCTGAAGGGTGCCCATGGTCCCCACCACCGTCCCTCTGTCTGTCCTAGAGGGGGGAGAAGGCGGTGGGAGCGCCATGCTGTGGCGGGAGTCCCAGGGCTCGCTCAACTCCTCAGCCAGCCTGGACCTGGGCTTCCTGTCCTCAGCCAGCACGGCCAGCAGCCCCTGGACGGAGGTGAGTCGTCGCCGCGCCAGTCCCATGGCATCACACTGCCACTGGCCATGCTCATCCCACCGCATCCCTCCCACAGGGCCATCGGAAGAGCCTGGGGGGCAGCGAGGCAGAGCTGTCCGCCAAGCCCATGAAGTATTGCTGTGTGTACCTGCCCGACGGCACAGCCTCACTGGCCTCCATCCGGCCCGGCCATTCCATCCGTGACATGTTGGCGGGGATATGCGAGAAGCGTGGCTTCAGCCTCCCTGACATCAAAGTCTACCTGGTGGGGAATGAGCAGGTAGGGTGGGCAGCAGGGAGAGGGGGCTCCTGCCAGCTGGACATCCCCAGGCTGGGACCACGTGCCACTCTTTGCTCTCTCCTGATTGTTTGGCTCTTGCAGAAAGCGCTGGTGCTGGACCAGGAGTGCTCCGTGCTGGCAGACCAGGAGGTGAAGCTGGAGAACAGGATAAGCTTTGAGTGAGTGGGAGCTTCAGGACTGATGCTGTTGCCCACATGTGTCCGGTCCACATCACGCATGGCTACCGATGGTGCCCCACACCCAACCTCCTAGGCAGTCCCAAACGCGCCGGCTCTGCCCCTGCCTCTCCTGCCTGTCTGTGTTTGCCTGCAGACAGCCTCTTCTCCCCCCTCTGCAGGCTGGAAATCTCCTCCCTCAATAAGACCATCCGCATCACAGCGAAGTCAACCAAGCGCATCCGGGAAGCGCTGCAGCCCGTGCTGGGGAAGTATGGCATGAGCATGGAGCTGGTGCTGCTGCGGCGGGTGAGGGCTCGCACCTCGGTGGGCACGGCCCCAGCCTCCTGCGGCCAGGATGCTGTGGTGGGGGAGTGGGTTTGGGACTTGGGCCAGGGGCTGCTGGCAGTGACCAGGTGGTGGGGAGCAGGGGTCTGTGCTGGGTCAGCCTGCGGGCTTGTGGAGAGTCACCAGTGTTTGAGATGGGCCGTGGCACCCTGCCGTGGGCCAGGAGGGCCCGGTGGGTGTGCTCTGCGCTGTGCAGCCCATGACCCAGCAGGGTCTGGCTGGGAGCTCACAGCTCCTCAGCCTGGCTGCCTTTGCCGTGCCACAGTGACACTGGCTGACTCTTCCCATTGCAGCAAGGTGAACCAGCCGCCCTGGACCTGGAGAAGCTGGTCAGCACGGTGGCTGCTCAGAAACTTGTCCTGGAAACGCTGGCAGGTAAAGTGCCCTCCCCTCCAAGCCATGTCCCCCCCCCGAGGCTGTGTCCCCCTGCCAGAGCACTCACAGGGCCAGGCTGCTTTCTGCTGGCCATGGCTCCCGCTCCCTGGGCTGGGCTCCAACTTGTCACTGGCCAGGCCAGGACTGTGGCACTGGCACGGGGCACTGAGCATCACTTATCTTGCAGACGTGCGAGTGATGGAGAGCACTGAGGCTGCAGCTGCCCCCTCCCCACTCCGGAGCGAGGTGAGCTCAATATCCCACTGCCCCAGTTGGAGATGCCCCCACCGCTCCTGCCGTGGTCTGTGGGGATGGTGTGCCCTGCTGTGACCCCGGCACATGCCATGGGGCTGGGCAGCGGGTGCCGAGGCAGGAGCCAGGCTGCGGGAGGGCAATGGGGATGTTGGCTGTGGGAGCGCTGCCTCCTTGCCCTGTAGCTGAGGCCTGGGCTGCTCATTGCAGGAGGGAAGCCCGACAGGAGCAGAGCCTGACACGCTGTGGGAGATGCCCTCCTCCTTCTCCCGGCCCCGCTCTTCAGCTGCCAAGAACCTGAACCGCCGCACATACGACCTGGAAGGTGAGACCTGGCATGTCTGAAACCTGAGGGGCTGAGGCAAAACATGGGCTGAGGGACACAGGGCCCCCAGTCTGCTGGCGTGGGTGCAGGGTCCTGTGAAGCTGGGGATGGGCTATGGGGGACTTGGGGTCCCCTAGTGTGCTGGGGATGGGTGCAGGGTCCCATGGGTGCTAGCATGGAGTAGGGAGAAGGTGCCAGTGTGTGCCTGGGGCATGTTCAGGGTCACATCAGGTGGAGAGGGCAGCCGAGGTGTTAGGACAAGAGCCCAAGTGCTGGGCTCAAGTGCATGACCTGCATTTCCCCCAGGGCTGGTGGAGCTGCTGAACCGTGCCCAGAGCTGCCGGGCCAATGACCAGCGTGGGCTGCTCTCCAAGGAGGACCTGGTCCTGCCTGACTTTCTCCAGCTCCCCAGGGAGGACGACAGCACCTGTGAAGGGTCAGATCAACCCCGCACCCCTCACCCAGGCTCCGAGGGAAGCGGCCATCCTCAGCCCACAGAGCCCGTGCTGGCTCAGCCTCCAGTCGACCATGAGCTCCGATGAGTCCTGCTGCACGTCCGCACCTGGCGCGTGGTACCCCCGGGCCATGCCGGGGTTCAACATGGGGCCCGACCGGCCCCTGCCCTGCACCGCCGACACTGCCCAGACCGCAGATTCGTCCACGTCCTGTCCCAAACTGTCGTGTCGTGTCGCTGTGAGTGGTTGAGCAGCTGCCATGCCCCTCGGTGGGGTCACATCCTGGTGCACGTCAAGGGAGTCCTGTACATAGTTTGAACCCTTGTTACAAAGCACTTTTCAACATCCCACGCATGCCTGGCACTGTCCTGCCCAGTGCCTCTGCCCGCTCTGCCTGTGGTAGAGCTGCCTCCCCAGCAAATCCTGCCTGTGCCGGGCTGGCACAGCCCCACTGACTGTTCAGGTGGGGAAAGTACCCTTCCAAGCGAAGGGCGTGCGGGATAGAGAGGGTGGGTGGGGTGGCAAGGCAGGCTCCAGCCCCGAACCCCGGTGCTGTGGGCAGGCAGGGTCAGGAGAACGTGTGTCCAGAGCTGAGGGCCGGATCTGGTTCCTGACCCCGCAGGAACAGGGCTTCCCCCACTCTTGATGTGCGGGTCTACCCTTCCCGGGGAGGGTGAGCATGGCCCTGCCGGCCTGTGCCCCAGGCGGGTTGTTACCGTCTGCGTTGCATGAGTGTGGCTGGGCCTGATCCTGCCACGATAGCACTGCCGTTGTGGAGCAGGGCACCTGGTTCCTGCCCCTAGTAGACAGAGGCAGAGCCAGCAGGTAGTGCCAAAAAAGCCTTCCTCCTCCCTGCAGGGAGACCCTGCATGGGCGGCTGCTGAAGTGACCCACAGGAGCAGGTCCCCATAGGTCCCATGCCCTGGCCTGGCTGGGGCTGTGGGAGCTTGGCCCTTGGGGACAGGCCTGCCTGGTGGCAGATGAATGCAGCACCCCTGGGTGCTGAGCATCTCAGCCTGGTGTGCGGGTACCCAGCGTGTGCCCAGCCTGGCATCCCTGCCGGCGGCTGTGCTGGGCTGTAACCCTGAGCACAGCTCTTCCAGACCTGGCTGTGCCTTGTGGGTCCCCATGCCTGGCAGCCCCTTGTCCCCAGAGGTCCCAGACCCAGTCTGCGATGGAGGCAGCCCCCTGACAGCAGCCAGGAGATCCCTCCGTTGTCCACGTGTGCCAGGGCCTTTCCCTGGGTCACTACTCTGTCACCACTGCCCAGCCAGAGGCAGAGGAGTGGCCCAGGGCAGGCCCAGGGCTCACCCAGGGACGGGGGGCATGTCCACCCAGCTCCACGCTGCTGCGGCCCCGCAGCCCCGGTCAGAGCTCCCCTGTGTCTCCGTGGTGCTGCTCAGTCCCATCTGTGGTGTGAAACCGGGGGAAATAAAGAGCATTGCCTGGATGCGTGTCCCTCTCCTTCCGCCGATGCTGAGGCTGGACGGTGCTTTTCCCGGCAGCAATGTCCCCCCAGCCCCCCCAACACTGTGTGGAGCCCGTGGGGCCAGGGCAGGGCTGGAGCCAGCCCTCGGCCCCGGTGCCACCCTACCTGGCAGCAAGGGGCAGTGCCAGGAACTTGTTTTCCCGGCACTGCTGATGGTGTAGGAGAAGCTGCGGGGCCGGCACGGCCAAGGACTTCAGCCCCGACCCTGTCAATGAGTGACAGCCGGAGCTGCCAGGGCCTCGCTGGGTTAATGATTGCGGGGGCAGCTGGCCAAGAGGCTCTGGGCACGAGGCAAGCGTGGACACTGGCCTCCTGCCCGCTGCAGCCTGGTACAGGGCTCTGTGGGTGCCACTGTCCGCAGACAGAAGGGTCAGAAGGGTCCCCGGGCCCCCGCAGAGGCAGGACATGTCCCCTGCCATGGCACCTCCTGAGCATTCAGCTCCATCGGTTTGTGACTTGGCAGAGGCTCCACGATGCTCCAGCAGTGGCAGGGAGGTCCTCAGGCTGGCATGTCCCCAGGCTGTCCCTGAGCACCCTGGGGTACCCAAGGGATCTCCACTTGCTCCCCACATACAATCGTAGCTGGCTTGTCCGTGGTGGTGGGACCCAGGAGTGCCTGGACCCAGAGGAGCGGGTACGCAACAGCTGTGCAGCCCCTCCATGCCCCACTCCCCACAGGCGCTGGGGCTGGAGGAGCCTTTGCCCCTGGCTCGCCCCTGGCTCTCCCCTGGACAGACATGGACACAAGCTGGCCAGGCACCTCGTGGGCGGATGGAAACTTGGCCAGAGGTGTGTAAACAGCGGGTAATGATAAACGGTGTTGAGGAGGTGGTGACGGCAACACTGGCGTCGCTCCGCTCCTGCCCGCCCCGGCATCGCATACGCTGGGAAGACATGGGCTCTGCCCCACGCAGCCTTTGCAGCGCCGCTGGCTGTTCTGGGCTGAGCCGGGCTGCGTGCCACCGTCACCGCCCGTGACAGGACACAGGGACCGCGCCAGTGCTGATGTAACCCACCACCAACGCCCTGGCAGCAAGGACAGCATGTGCCCTGGGCAGAGCCAGGTCCTTCACAGCCGATGCTTAGATGGCTCTGAGGATGGTGGATGTGTATGTGGCCTCACCTCTGGTTTGGGACACCCCAGCAGTGCCAGCACTGAGCCCTTCTCCTCCTCCTCTTCCTCTCGTGCAGGGGATAAAGCACCCAGCAGCAAGTGATAGAGAGCAGAGGCTGCTCCAGCATCTCCCCTCGGGCACTGTGCTCCAGCACCGCCCTGTCTTCACTCCCCACCGCCCGGCTGCTGCTTGCCCCGGGGTGATGCCAAGCCTCGGGCAGGCGAGGCGGGCTGTGCCAGCAGCGCAGTACCCCGGGGGTGCGTGCCCCATCCCGCCCCAGGGCCGCAGCTGACGCGGGATGCCGCGGGGTTACCCATTAACTGCAGGAATTTCTGGGGAGGAGGTGAGTGGCGAGCGGAGGCGAGGGGCAACGCGGGGCTCCTTAGACTTTGCTCTTGGCGTGCATATAAAGGGCTGCGGTGCCCAGCAGGACACTTTGCTGGAGGGACGCGTGAATGTGGCATGTGGACATGGCACTGCCCTGAGTGCCCAGCCAGCCCCAGGTGAGCAGGGCCCTGGGCAGGAGGGGTCCCCTCCCCGTGTCCCCTCCACCCAGGCCGCCTGCCCTTGCAGGAGCTCACTGGGATGGCACAGCGGTGGCCAGTGGCCCAGGGGACCATCAGGTGATGGGATGGTCCTCCTCAGTGATGCCAGGACCACGGGGATTCTGGGGGCTGGTGGTGGTTGGCGCGGCACAGCCGTGGCTCCACTGTGGTGACGTGCGACCGCCTCTGCTCAGCCTCAGCAGGAGCGATGCTGCCCTACCGGAGGGAGAGCCCGGCCCTGCCCCGCTGCCCAGTGCGGGGAGGAAGGGTGGTGCACGGGCCCCAGTTCGCCTACTGCCCCAGCCCCCAAGGTAGGTGCCCCCAGCCCTCCTCCTCCTCCTCCTCTTCCTCACCCCACCAGGCTTCTGGCCAGACCCTGGCCTGGGCAGTGCCCAGCTCTCCTCTGCAGGGGGGTCCCTGCGAGGATGGGGCTGTAACACGGGTGCCCCCTTCCCCAGCTCTGCACCGGCTGCCGGGCACCCACGCCTGCCCCTTCACCGTCAGTGCGGTGCCTTGCCCTGACCATGGCTTCCCCTGCCCCGGCTCCCCGGGGCGCCTGGGCGAGGGCAGGGAGCGGTACGAGCTGGAGGCGCTGCCCTGGCAGGGGCCCCGGCTGGGCTTGGACGAGCTGCAGAAGCCAGGTGAGACCCCCGGACAGTGCTCCCCAAGGCACGATGCACCCAGGTTGGGGAGTACCCTGGAGACCTGCTGGAGGCACCCAGGGGGGACATGGGTGCCAGGAGAGCCCAAGCTTTTCCCCTGGGACTGGCAGCAATTCCTCCCCGCTGTCCATCTGTGCCAGTCCTCACGCTGGCACCCCAGTTGGACCCCCAGCGTGGTGGGCTGCCTGTCGGCAGGGGAGACCCTCAGCTCCCCGGGGTGCCATGGGCAGAGCCGAGGGGCAACAGGCGCAGTCGTCACAAGGCACTCCAGGGTGGGAGGATGTGGAGAGGGCCCAGGGAGTGGTGGCATGGCTGGGAACACGAGCCCCATCCCACCAGGGGCACAGGAGGATGGCATGGGGCTGCAGGAGCCTGGGGAGCCAGGGCCGTGCCGTGGCCAGCATTTAACACTCTCTCTTGTCTTGCGCAGAGCTGGGGTGCTGGGCCAGGGTCCAGTCCATCTGTGTCTCCCTTCTCAAGGTGCCCCTGATGTTCGGGTTCCTGTACCTCTTTGTGTGCTCCCTGGACGTGCTCAGCTCTGCCTTCCAGCTGGCCGGAGGTAGGGTGGCAGGGGCACCTGGGGGGCTGGTGGCACCCACTGTGCCGGCATCCTGCCGCTCACGCTCTCTCACAGGCAAGGTGGCCGGGGACATCTTCAAGGACAACGCAATCCTCTCCAACCCCGTGGCCGGGCTGGTGGTGGGCATCCTGGTGACTGTGCTGGTGCAGAGCTCCTCCACCTCCACCTCCATCATCGTCAGCATGGTCTCCTCGGGGCGTGAGTGCGCCCGTGGGGCTCCCCAGGACCTGAGGCTGGGGGATGGGGTGGCTGGACAGAGTCACCCTGAGCTGGGCCATGCAGGGCTAGTGGGTGTCTCTGTCCCCAGTGCTGGAGGTGCGCTCTGCCATCCCCATCATCATGGGCTCCAACATTGGCACCTCTGTCACCAACACCATCGTGGCCCTCATGCAGGCTGGTGACCGCAGTGAGTTCAAACGGTGAGAGCTGGTCGGGGCAGAGGGGACTCAGGGGGCCTGGGGCTGCTCCCTGGGGGCCACCCCATGCCAACAGGCTCCTCCGCACAGGGCTTTTGCCGGAGCCACGGTGCACGACTGCTTCAACTGGCTGTCAGTGCTGGTCCTGCTGCCGCTGGAGGTGGTGAGCGGGTACCTGCACCACATCACTCGCCTGGTCGTGGCCACCTTCAACATCCGCAGTGGGAAGGACGCCCCTGACCTGCTGAAGATCATCACAGAGCCCTTCACCAAGCTCATCATCCAGGTCTCCTCAGTGGTGTCCCCAGACTGGTGGTGGTCCCCCAGCATTGGTGTCCCTGTGCTGGTGGTGATGTCCCCAGTGCTGGTTTCCCTTTGATGGTGGTCATGTCCAAATGTCCCTAGGCTGGTAGTGGTGTCTCCATCCCAGCAAAGATGTCCCCAAGCCAGGGGTGCTATCAGCCCCCAAGGGCCCTCTCCAACATCTGTGTTGTTGCAGCTGGACAAGTCCGTGATCACAGGCATTGCAATGGGGGACGAGAGCCTGCGCAACCGGAGCCTCATCCGTGTCTGGTGTGGCCCCGCACCCCCACAGGTGAGGGGCCCATGGCCCTGCTGGGGCCACCAAACAATCCCACAGAGGGTGGGTGGTGGGAAGGGACTGGCCAAGGACACTGTGGAGCCGGCTGCAGCCCATCCCTTCCCTGCAGACGGCTGCTGTGGGGCTTGGGTCCCCCCCAAACTGCACGGCCCCCAGCCACTGCAGCACTAAGGGCATCGAGAGCCTCCACAACATCACCAGGCAGAAGTGTGAGTAGGTGTGGGGCACTTGGGCAGGGCTGGGGGCACGGGGCATGGGGCTGGGGAAGTGCAGGTGGGGCTGGGGTCTTTATGTGGGATGGAGGGGTGCTGGGCATGGGGCTAGAGTCATGATGTGGGGCAGGGCTGGGAGATTTTGGGGCTGGGGTCCAGGTGGGGGGCTGTCTCGGGGGGGCAGGTTTGTGAGCAGGGCTGGGCCGGCCCCAGCCCCTTGCCCAGCTGTGCTGTGGGGCAGGCGAGCACCTCTTCACCAACACGCCACTGCCCGACCTGGTCGTGGGGCTGGTGCTGCTGGCCGGGTCCCTCGTCGTGCTCTGCACCTGCCTCATCCTCCTGGTCAAACTCCTCAACTCCCTGCTCAAGGGGCAGGTGGCCAAAGCCATCCAGAAGGTCATCAACACTGGTAAGTGGGACGGGGACTGCTGTGGGGTGAGTGGGATGGGACCCTGCCGGCCCCATGGCCACCCAGCCCCATCCCCACCTGCCTTCCTCAGACCCATCCCTGTCTGGCCCTAACCTCCATCCTTGTTTGGACTCCCATGTCCCCTGCCTGCCCCTGATCCCCACTCTTCTTATGACTGTCATGGCCTGGTGTCCACATCCTCCCTCCCCAGCCATCCTGGCCACCAGGCTGGCCCCATACCCACAGCCTGACCCCATACCCAGAGCCTGGACCCACAGCCCTCTCCCCAGCTCCATGGAGGAGCTCTGGGCTGCTCCCAGCTGATGTATCCATGCCTGTGTGCTTGCTTGTGTCCATGCCTGTGCCCATGGCCATGCCGTGGCAGACCTCCCACACCCGCTCAGCTGGCTCACTGGGTACTTCGCCATGGTGGTGGGCGCTGGGATGACCTTCGTGGTGCAGAGCAGCTCTGTCTTCACCTCGGCCATCACACCCCTGATCGGTGAGTCCCGGCTAAGCCTCGTCCCCCCAGTGATGGCCTGTGGGTGCTGGGGTGCTCAGAGGGGTGCTTGGAGCCGCGCCTCCCTGGAAGAGCGTGGGGACAGCACTGGCAAGGAGCAATGGGATGGGATGGACTGCCTCTCCCACAGGCCTGGGGGTGATCAGCATAGAGCGCGCCTACCCACTGACTCTGGGCTCCAACATCGGCACCACCACCACTGCAATCCTGGCTGCCCTGGCCAGCCCTGGGGACAAGCTGGCTAGCTCCTTCCAGGTATGGGCTGCCTGGGGCCATGGCCAGGCTGGTGGGGGGGCACCGGGCAAGGCAGGAGCTGGGGAAAGCCTGCGTGCCTGGCCCAATGGGGATGGCATCCCTGCAGATCGCCCTCTGCCACTTCTTCTTCAACATCTCTGGCATCCTGCTGTGGTACCCGCTGCCCTTCACCCGCCTGCCCATCCGCATGGCCAAGGCGCTGGGCGAGCGCACGGCCAAGTACCGCTGGTTCGCCGTGCTGTACCTCATCGTCTGCTTCCTCCTCCTGCCCTCCCTCATCTTTGGCATCTCCATGGCGGGCTGGCAGGCGCTGGTGGGGGTGGGCGCACCCTTCCTTGGCCTCCTCTTCTTCGTGGGGCTGGTGAACGCACTGCAGACACGCAGCCCCGGCCGCCTGCCCAAATGGCTGCAGACCTGGGACTTCCTCCCCACCTGGATGCACTCGCTGCAGCCCCTCGACCGGCTCATCACCCGGGCCACCCTCTGCTGTACTGACCGCTGCCGCAGCCCCGAGGGCTGGGAGGAGTGCGAGGCCCCTCCACGCGACAAGGCCAGGCTGGGGCTGGACAACCCCGCGCTCTCCTACCCCGAGGAGGTGCCCAGCCCAGTCATCCGGGTGGGCTCCCCTCGCCCACCCTTGCATGGTGCCACCCGGCTCTAGCCAGCACCAGATGCCCAGGCTGCCGCTCCCATGGCCGCCCAGTTTCTGCCATCCCCGCTCAGCTGGTGTCTAATAAATGCCAAGCGCCCATGCCCCGGGTGCTCATCTCTTTGGCTCCTTTCCCTGCAAACCCTGCCAGAGCTGCAGCCGGAGCCGCAGGTTCCAGACGCCCACCATCCGCCCCCACATCCATACACCGCCACTGCACAGCCTGGCCCCGTACAGGTGCCTGGCACTGGGGATGTACCAAATGTGCTGCTGGGACCGCAGGGGTACACGCTGACAATGCTGCAGCCGAACCCTGCGCCTGCGGTTTGCAGCCAGCCTGTACCCACATACCACAGGCAGCATCTTCCTCCACTCGCCTCGTCCCCGGAGGGCTGAGCTGGCAGGGTCCGTGCTGCACCGCGCGGTATCACGGCAGTGTGCCGGTGAACCGGGCACAGCATGGGGCAGCTGGCGAGGTGCTACAGTGCTGCTGGGCTGGGGCTCAGCAAGATGTCAACTTGGCATGGTCAGGCAGTGCCCCTGGCCTGCCCGGGACCCCAATGCCCACAGCAGGAGCCCACCCACTGTGGTGACCCTGGCAGGAGCCCTTTAAGTGTTGGCAATAACCGCTTCTCCCACTGCCCACAGATGCTTGGGCTCCTGCCAGCGATATCAGCCTGTCCCTCCCTCCCTCCTTCCCGCCCGCCCTCCTCCCAGGCTGGGACCAGCAGAGCCAGCGGGGCTGCCGCGGGAGCCGCTCTGGGGCTCCTGGCACTGCCGCTGCCCTGCGTGCCTGGCCAGGCGACCACCAGGCCGCGACGACCTCCGCCTTGCCATCAGACCGGGTCAGTACAGGAGTGGTGGCAGCTGGGACGCTCCCCTGGGGACTCAGCAATGCTGGGGCTGCGCCACGAGATGCGGCGGGGCCGGTGAGCAGGGGGCGTGCGGCGGGGGGCAGCCCCATGGGGCTTTGTCTGCCTGAGGGGCCAGGCCAGCATGGAGCCAGCCGGCGCCCTCTCCAACACCTCCAGTAATGGCAGTGGCGCCAGTGGCGCCCCGCACTCCCCCGCGGCCACGGGGCTCATCCTGCTGGCCGCCCTGGCCGTCCTGCTGGCCACGCTGGTGGGCAACACGCTGGTGGTGGTGGCCATCTCCACCAGCCGGGCCCTGCGGGCCCCGCAGAACCTCTTCCTGGTGTCCCTGGCCTCGGCGGACATCCTGGTGGCCATCCTTGTTCTGCCCTTCTCGCTGGCCAACGAGGTGATGGGCTACTGGTATTTCGGTGGCCTGTGGTGCAGCCTGTACCTGGCGCTGGACGTGCTGCTCTGCACCGCCTCCATCGGGCACCTCTGCGCCATCAGCCTCGACCGCTACTGGGCCGTCACCCGGGCGGCCCGGCTCAACCTGCGCCGCAGCCCCGGGCGGGTGAAGGGGATGATCGGGGTGGTCTGGGCGGCGGCGGCCCTGGTGGCACTGCCACCGCTCCTGCGGGCCCGGCCAGGGGGACGGGAATGCCAGCTGAGCCAGGAGACCTGGTACGTGCTGGCCTCCTGCGCCGCCTCCTTCTTCGCCCCCTGCCTCGTCATGGTCGCCGTCTACTGCCGCATCTACCACCTGACCGCCCGGCGGACGGCGGCCCTCCTCGCCGCCCGCACCCCGCGCCCCGCCGGCACCAGCAAGAAGGGGCCGGGGGTTGGGATGGTGGGATGGCGGCGCCGGAGCCAGCACCAGAGCGTGTTACTGTGCCGCCGGCGGCTGGTGCGGGCGCAGGAGCGGCGCTTCATCATCGTGCTGGCCGTGGTGATGGGGGCCTTCGTGCTGTGCTGGTTCCCCTTCTTCTTCACCTACAGCCTGGGGGCTGTCTGTGGGGAGGGCTGCCGCGTCTCCAAGCCCCTCTTCAGCTTCTTCTTCTGGATCGGCTACTGCAACAGCAGCCTCAACCCCCTCATCTACACCCTCTTCAACCGGGACTTCCGCGCTGCCTTCTGCCGGCTCCTCGCCGTCCCCCGCCAGCACCACACCTAGGACCCCACCAGGACACGGGGGACGCAGCCCCCAGCCCCACTTGTCGCTGGCAGTGCCCGGCCCCACCACAGATCCTGGACTGCCATGCTGGTGTGCATCTCGAGGTACTTTTGGAAACGTGGGGTTGAATAAAACAAGACCAAAGCCTGCGCCTTGGGCTGGCATCTGCCTCTCGTTGGCACCCATTGCCGGCACCCGTCGTTACCCGGATCACTACACCCACCCCCCTTGCAGCGTGGGTGACCCACTGGTGGTGACAACTTGCCATGGCAGCTCCAATGAGCACCAGCCCACCCCGCTGCCAGGCGAACCCCAGCTCCTCTGCACGCCCTTGGCCCCCAGCATCCTCTTGCCAGGGGACAGACCCCACGGCTGCTGGGGGCGGGGGTGGAAGCCCCCATGTGGCAGCATCACCGGCACCAGGCTGAGCTGGCCGTGCCACCACAGCAGCCCAGTCCGAGCCCTGTGCCTCTCTGCTGGGGCTGTCCCCTCCAGCTGCCCGTCAGCACATAGCTGTGCTGTGCCATGGGGGCTCCGTAGAGGCACGTACGTACCTCATGGTGGAGTATGAGGGGCGTGGGGCTGGGGCTGGACACCCCATATCCTGCTCAGGGGCTTCACTGGGATCTTGCTGCAGGAGGGAAAGAAGGAATGGCATCCCAGTGCTGGAAAGGCCGTCTTCCCTTGGGAGAGCGTGGCAGATGGGACCGTGTGGGAACAGGCTCTGGCACAGTCCAAGGCGCAAGGGGCCACGAGGGCAACCATGGGGTGAAGACCTGGGGGCAACCACATCCCCCCGGGGGCAGCAGCCGCCCCGTGCCCGCCCTGCCCAGCTCCCTGCCCTGCTCCGCGCAGACACCCAGGGGTCAGGGGCCGCTCCACTTCTCCAGCTTTGCTGCTCAAAATAGAAAATCTCAAAACATCGGATTTTCACTTGGCTAAAAACAGCCGCTGGCGCCTGGGAGCTAGAGCCCAAAGAACGCTGGCCCCCGTCAGCCCCCACCAGCCCCCACCAACCCCCACCGGGGTGGGTGTAGCTCAGCCACAGGGTCTGGGGGTCTGAAAGGGACGGGGGTACTCACAGTGGTGAGGACCCCCAGGCCATCCCCTGTGCCCACTGGCCCTGTGTGTGGAGGCTCGTGGCATGAGCTTTGGGACCAGCGGAGGCTCCCGGCGGTGATCGTGCTGGGTCGGGGGCCCGGTGTTGACCCCCCAGAGGCAGCCAGCCCCAGTGGTTTGAGCCTCACTGGCACTGTCTGCGGAAGGAGCTGCCCTATCGCTGCCGCCTGGCTTCCCCTCCAGAGACCGCCTTTTGCCTTTTCACAATTAAACAGCATTTTGCTTCTAAAAATACCCAGGGAGATGAGGGCGTCTGATGGGGACTCGGTGAAGCCAGCTCAGTCGGGCAGAGGACCTCTGCCCGAGGGGCACCAGCCCCTGGGCAGCACCCCAGGGCCCTGCGGCACCCTGGCTCATGCACCCTGCCCTCACCCTTGCCCAGCCCTGCCCTCACCCTTGCCTGGCACCGCTGGGGCCAACCAGGGGACCAGGCACTGTCCCTCCTCCTGGGCATGAGGACACAGCTCTGGGATGCTCACAGGGCAGGAGGGGCCAGGGACCAGCTGGAGTAGGGGCACACAGGGACCCCCCTGCTTGGGCAAGGAGACGCCGGCACATACAGCCTGTGCTGGCATCAGGGCAACATCCGAGCCACCAAAGGGAGTTTCAGGCTGATGTCCAAAACACCAAATCCCGAGGGATGGATGGGGTCTGGGAGCGCCCAGACCCCCCTTAGCCCCAGGCACTACCAGGGTGCTGGGGCACTCTGGGGAGAGCTCCCCCACTGAGCATCTCCTGCTGCATTGCCATCCAGCACAATGTCCTGCCCGCAGCAGAGGGGTCCAGCAGGTCGCTCCATCTCTCTGCAGCAGCCCTTTCCATTCCAAGTTTGTACAAAACCTGCTCTATCTGCCACAGCATGACTCTTATTCCTGCCCCTCTTGCAAGCTGCTGTGACCCCAGTACTGCTGGGAAAGCGGCTCCCCTCAAAGCGCTGATTACCCCTGCCCAACTGCAGCACCTGCACTCATCTGCCTGGAATTGCATCCTGCATTTTCAGGCTGTTTCTTCAATTTCTCAAGATTATTTTGAATGACTCCCCTGATAGGCTTGGGTTTGGAGCCCTCTCCAGCCACAACTCCTCTGCAGAGCTAAAAAGCAGAGCACCGGTTCCACTACCTTGGCTGCCACCACCTTGGCTCTGTTGGGGACACCACAACGCCGGGACACTCGTGCTGCTCCGGCAGCGTGGCCAATGACTCTTGCCAGTGCGGGGAACGGTGCTGCAAAATGCCAGCTGGGAGGAAACTGAAAGCAGCAACCTAAGAGTTAAGTGTGCAAATGCATGGAAACAAAGTCATCGCATCTGAAGCTCAAAATAAGTGCGTGCCACCTTTAAAAGGAAAGCAGCTCTAAAAGAAGAAAGCTGGCAGTGTGAGCTCATGCTTCATGGCAGAGTGACATGGGAGATCACCTCCGAGGTATGGCAGGGCAAAGCATCCTCCTCCTCATTATGGCTGTGGGTTTGTAACCAGAAGATGCGATGCCTGATCTCCAGCAGATGCTGAAGGGCATGGTGGACCACAGTACCGATTGCATGGGCAATGAGTGCTTGGAATAATTAGTGTTATTATTAGCTTCGCCACAGCCTGAGGACATGAACCTCTTCCCTCTGGCTTACTAGCACGGCCCAGTCAAGCAGTGCTTGGGGGGGGGTCCAGCATGGCCCCACCACCAGGTCACCATTGACAGAGGCTGGTGGAGGGACCTGCCCATCACCACGTGCTCCTCCATGCCCCAGCCACCACCAACCTCACACCCGGGGCAGCCCCACTGCCACCAGCCACAGCATGCAAGGCAGGAGGGAGGCATCACCTGTGGGCCAGAGCAAGAGATGGGAGCTGTCAGAAGGCAGAGGTGATGTCCTCACCTGAAAGCCAGAAGCAGAAAGCGGGACAGGCACAATTTGCTAATGGGTAAGAGGGTTAATGAGCAGTGTAAACCCAGGTGTAAACCTGGTGAAGCAGGAAGCTGGGAAGGTCATCTGCAGGGCTGATAGACCACCAAGGAGTGCTCGAGGAGGACAGAGCTCTGCAGAGAAATCAGTGACTTATTTGTTGGGGAGCAGGCAGGGAGCTGGTCTTCAGACAGGGTAAGGCTGCTGCTAATTGTAGTAAAAAAAGGCTTTCAGAGCAAATCAATGGAGGGAAGAAGCCTGCAGGAGCAGCAAGAGGAGCTCAAACATCAGAATGGCAGACGAGCAGCCTCTAGGTTCAGCCCCAGCAGGACGAGGCTGGCGGTGCCAAACCCCGCCACACCAAGGGCACTGGGGGATGAGGAAACCCCAAACCTCCACCACAGCAGCACCCAGGCGCAGCACCGGAGCTTGCGTCACCTGCCCCATGACACAGGAATTGACCAACACCGGACACGCAGGTGCTTGAAAGACTTTATTGATGCCACCACAAACACAGGGCCAAGCTGCAAAGAGGGGGAGGCTCCCCTAAGCACATAACCGCTTTTAAGAGGAGCGCAGGACAGCTCAGAGAGGACCGTGGGCCGCCAGCCCGCCCTCGCCCCACCGGCAGCCAGGCCGAGCCGCACAATCAACACCTCCCGACGCCCACACGCTCTGTGGCGCCCCTGCGCCAGCGCCCCTTTATAAGGAGCCGCTCGGCCCCACCCCCCCCGAAACTCCCCTATCACGACCCAGTCAGCAGCGGAGTGGCAGCTCTTCTCCCAGTCAGATGCCGCAAGGGGCGGATCCCGAGCTGTGGTGGGCGCCGTTGACACTCGCCCAATCCGTTTCCCGAGCGGCGGCTGCTCTCCCTGAGTGACACCTCGCCCTCCAATCAGCACCCACTCCCTCTTCCCGGCAGGGCTTGGCCAATGGCCGCCGAATGACGCGCGCTTCTCTCTCCCCGCCCCGCCTTCCCACACGCCCGCCCGCCGCGGGGCCAACGGGATGGCAGCGGCGCGGCGGAGGGGGCGAGGCTTCCTGGGGGGCTGGGCCAATGGGAGCGCGGCGCGGGAGGAGCGTGGGCAGGCATTGGCGGACTGGGCGCGGGTGGGCGGGCCGCGGCGCGGCGGCGGCGGTAGCGGCGGCGGGGGGGGAGGCGGCGGGGCGCGGGCCGAGCGGAGGGGAGCGGCGCGGAGCCGGGCGGGAGGCGGCGTCGCCGCCCGGGCCCATGGAGCTGGAGAACATCGTCGCCAACACCGTCCTCCTCAAGGCCCGCGAAGGTGAGCGGCGGCGCCGGGCGGACGCCGGTCCCCGGAGCTGCGGGGGGGGCGCCGCGGGGAGGCGGCAGGCCCGGGGCGGCGGTGGGGCAGGCGGGCCCGGAGCTGCCCGGCCGCGGAGCAGGCCCAGGGCCCGGGAGGTGCCGGCCGGCCGGTGGCCTGAGCCGTGAGCCCGGCGGGCCGGCTCGTAGAGCGGCGTCCGCTCCCCTGGGCTGCGGCCAGGCGGACTGCGGGCTCCGGCGGTGCCTGGCCCCGGGACTCAGCCCCGGGCTGTCCCTCCGGGGAGGGTCGCGGCCTTGGCTGCCCGCGGCGCCGCTGGGAACGGGGAGGTAACGGCACGGGTTGGGCACAGGCCGTCTAAAAGCACTCGGCCCGAAGCGAAGCCCCGGCGCTGGGCGCTGCTCCGGGCAGCCGGGGCTTGCTCAGTGCCCCGGGCTGTGCTTCCTTCGGGGGCGCTGAGCCCTCCTCGGGCAGCCGCGGTGCCTCTGCGTGTGGAAGCCGCCCCGCAGCCCCCGCCTGACTCCCGCCGGTGCCGGCAGCCTCCAGCCTTACCCCTTCCAGAGGCTGCTCGTGCTCCTCTGGCAGAGGGGAAAAGCAGCTTTAAGAGAAAAAGTTGACTTCAGGCTGGTAAACTGCTGCTTCCCACACAAGGGCCGATCCCGAAACTGCGGCGGTGAGCCCCACCCCTCCACCACCTTCACACCAGCCCTGGCCCCTGGTCCACTCAGCGCCAGGAGCTTTGCTGCGGGGCCACAAACCCCCACAAGCCTGCTGCTTCAGGGGTCATGGCTGAATTCCAGGGCCTCGGTCGGGGATGCAGCCTGCCACGCAGAGAAGCTGCAGGTTGACTTAAGGAGAGAGCTGGGAAGTCTGTCACACAGGAGCCTGGTCCTTTGCAGAGAAAATCTGATTCAGCCAGGCATCGGGGAGTTCATTAGATCATGTAAAGCGTCGGGGAAGTACAGTCCCTCCTGGCCCACAGTGTGCAGCTGGCCAGACCAAGTCATTTTGGAGCCTGAGGGGCTGCTGAAATCTAGTTAGAGGGCTTTAGAGATTAGATTTGTGGGAGCAAAGAGCAACGAAATTAAATTTACAGGGGTGGAAACATTTTTGAGCTGCTTGAAAATCAGGCTTAGTGTAGGTACTTGAGGCACGGTGACTGTGGTGGACCATGACATTATGCTACATAATGGCAAGGTTTGGTTCAAAACCAAATCCAGACTAAAACAAACAGCGGCATTTGTGACCTCTAGACACGAGACCCTGCTTCCCACGGAGTGAGTGACCAGGAGACTGTCTCCTGCTGTGCCTTCAGCAGAGCGGAGTTTGGTTGCTGATGCAAAGTGAGGCGTTGGACGGCTGCTGCGGTGCTTCCCAGTGCTCCTCTGGTGCCTCAGCCTGGGCAGGCGGTAGGCAGTTTGGCTGCAGGCAGGTAAAATCCACTGGCACGCTCGTGCCAGATGGTTCCTGGCCTGTGAGAGCCGCGGGTGGCTGTGCTGCCTGTCCACGCCTCTCCTGCCTGTGGCTGGGTGGCTGTGGTGGCCACTGGGGCGAGCTCTGGCAGCCTGTGTGACAGGACAGAGCTGCTTTGCTGGCCAGATCCATCAGCACCAGGTGCTTTGCTCCAACCCAACCTTTTTGGGAGCCTCCTGGTCTGGTGTGGGAGTGCGGGACTGAGATTGCCCTGGACGTGCTGGGGGGGCTGCTGACAGCCATCTTCAGCTGCTGCCATAGGATGGATGACCATGCTCTGGTCATGTCCTCTGGTAGAGGGACAACAGACCAGCTTTGAGGTATCACCAAGCCTTGAAGTTCCCCTGTGGTGAGCTCTGGGTAGAGGTGGCCCACCTCTTGCCCAGTCCCCAAAACGGAGCACTGGGAGGTTGGTGTACAGGAGACAAGTTCCCTGCTGGGCTGTTTGCTGCGGCACCGGGAGGGCGGGGGAGAACCGTGCGAGAAGGGTGCTGGAGCCTCCTCTCAAAGCAAACAACTCAAGGAAATGCAAGCTGCCGGTCCTCCTCCGCCAGGTGCTGTGGGGCATTGCTCTGCCTTTCCTTGAGCGCTCTTGGGGTGAGGATGCCTTGTCCTCCAGTACCCTCACTTAGTTGTCCCCATCTGTTTCATTGCCGCAAGCTGTGGCTGACAAGAAGGTGTCTGTGCTGCTGGTTTCTTCCACCCCTGCTCTACCCTTGAGTCACTTCCTTCCTGAGTTTGTACAATCGTGCAGCCCAGCTGCTGGTGCAGGGCAGATGTAGCGCGGCGACCTGCAGCGTGCCAGGGGCTCGGACCTGGGGCTGGCCCTGCAGAAGGCTGGCTGTGATGGCCCTGTCCCACCTGCCTGTCCAGCCAAGGCCTCCTGCAGCACGGGGAGCTGGATGCCCAGGGACTGTGATCTGAATTGCATCTGCAGTGGAGGAAAGTGCTATGAAAGTATTTCTCAAGAGCTGATAAATGATGTTCAACACCCCCCACCCCCCCCAATTTCAGAAAGCCATGCCTTTGGCCCAACTCGGCAGGGTGATTTAATGTGTTTCCAAAGGGAGGTGGGAGATTGTGTGTGTGTTGGCACCGGGCAGGCAGAAGGCAGTCCCTGGAGGTTGGCTGATCCCGGCAATCAGGCGTACAAGTATTTCACTACTTAGTGCTTGCTATGATGTAAATTTTTTGGTCTATCTAGAAGCTTTCCCACCCTGTCCTACAGCACTGGGCATTTACTCCAGCAACTGAAGTTGGAATAATATCTAGTTCTTGGATCTCACTTTTCTGAGGCTGGCTTATCTCTGGAGAAAGGTGGGAGTGTCCCCACTTCACAGGTGGGAAACTGAAGTGATGAGCCCCAGGCAATGCAGTGAGTTGTCTGTGGAGCCAGGATTAGAGCAGGAATTCCTGTCTCCCAGCTTCGTGTCCTCTCTCTGAGAGCCCCTCCCTGGAGTAAGCAATCAGTCTGGAATGAGTAGGTGGCATGAACATCGTTACTACAGCAGGAAGAGCTTCACACCGAGCAAGGCTTGGCCTCAAGAGGTGATTAGTTATGCAGAGGTCCTGAGGACAGGCCTGGGAGCCAAAAACTTGTGCAGGCATAGAGTAACCTGTGGCTTTAGGCACTCCTGCCCCTGCCCTAATTCTCCAGACTTAAATACAAGTCACTGAGATGTCCAGGTGCAAGGTCTTTGTGTGTTCTTGGTTGTGACTGTTCAGCAGCCAGAGCAGTTGGTCCGTCCACTTCCTCTGGCAGTCAAAGGCTCTAGTGCTTTTGTTCCAGCAGCCAGGAGACGGCAGTACCACTTCGGTCTTGTTTTCCTTGCCTGGGCTTGCTCATGTAAATGGACAGAGGGTGTCTCCTCTCTCGGCTCCCGGTAAGGTTAGGCTGCAGTCAGACGTCCTTGCTTCATAACGCATGGTACCGATTTTGTGTGCCCTGCAGGTGGTGGTGGAAACCGGAAAGGCAAGAGTAAGAAATGGCGCCAGATGCTGCAGTTCCCCCACATCAGCCTCTGCGAGGATCTTCGACAAACCCTCGGTGAGACGCAGTGGCTGGCGGGAGCTGAGCAGCGCCCGGGCTCTGCTCCGGAGCGGGGCCAGTGGGTGAGCGTGTGTGGGTGTTGTGCATTCAAAGGTGGGTGCACGTGAAGGCAGTTGAGTCCTGCAAGGGTCAGGGATGTATAATGGTGCATGTGTCAGCCAAAACCTGGCCAGGATCACTCAGAGGTCGGGGTGTAGGGAAGAAACAATGGGTGGGTAAGTCACAGCTGCATGGCGCTCACTGGATAGTACCTGTTGATGTACCCACGTGCCTTCCAGACTGTGATGAGCTTCAGTAGAGATACGCACCCTTCTCTGTTGAAACAGACCTGCTCGGTGTTGCAGAGCTTTGGAGTGTCGCTCTGGCATGCCTTTACATAAATACGAAGGTCCAGCTAATATCTTCTGGACTCCCTGGCTGGGATTCAGCCCTGCTCTGCAGACCTCGGCTTCTAACACTAATGCAGCAGCTTTACTTGGGCAAAACTGGGTTCTTGCTGTGCAGTACGGATGAGAATTGGGCAGGGCTTGGCCTGTCATTTTAATACTGCACTTTGCACTCTTCATGGTTTTAATGTTGTTTGTGCAGCAGGCTTGGTCCTGAGATCACGTGAAATTGTTTTGGAGCACGGAGGGTGGGAATGCTCTGCTTCCTGGGAAGGGGAGAGCTTGTTTAAGTTGTCACTCTGGATTCAGCTGCCAGCTGGAGAGTGGCACAAGGCTGGCCTTGTTTCAGAGCAGGTGTCACTGGGCTGCGTGGGTTTGGGAGGTTTCTGCAGCTCCAGTCCCCAGTTCCACCCTGCCCAGGTTTTCCAGGTCCTGGCAGCCCCAAGGAGAGGAGTGGCTCCCTTTGAGGTCACATGGGACTGTAGCACTTGGAATAACTCAACCTCCATCATCCACACTGTAACCTCCAAGCTCACAACAGCCTGGTTCTGCTGCTGTGCATGCTATGCACCACCTCCTGGGGCTGGCTTCGCAGCCGAGTGTAGTCAGATGGAGACTCTCACCTTGGTTTTGCTGCAAACTGCTCTCTGGAGCAGGTCCTGAGCACCGAACACAGCTCTGGCCTGGGCTCTCCTTGCAGCTCCCATCTTGGCCATCTCAACTCCTCTCTGCTTCTCTGACTTGTGTGCCCTCAGCAGAGCTTTCCCTCAGCTGATGCCCATCCTCTGCCCGCAGCTGCCCTTCCTGTGAGTGTTATGGCATGTTTTCCAGCACCGAACTTCACCTTCACTGTGCTGCCTGTTTGCCAGTGGTGAGTGCTGGTGGTCTGTCTGTCTCTGCTGTCCCACTGTCCAGGACAGTGACCTTGTGATGCTTTGGAAGGCAAGTCCCTCCCAGCGGCTGGCTGTCACCACCCGTGTCCCCACTTCCCCTTGGGGAGGTATGCGAGAAGTGCTTCTGGCCCAGGTAGTGGCCGCCTCACTTGGTTTCCCCATGGGAAAGATGGCCTCATTCCTCATGCTTGGGTTGCTCTTTGGCTGGAGTGGTTTTGTTTTCCCCTCACAGCCCGCTAGAAAGGCATTTCTTTCCTATTCCAGAGGCTTGGCAGGACCGTGGGCATGGTGGGCTGGTTGCCCGCTGCAGAATTAAGCTTTGTGTGCCCTGACCACAGGTAGCAACCTTGTGTGAGCCCAGGCAGCAGCGAGGGCAGCCAAAAGTTTCTGATCTTGCCAGCAGCAAGCTCTCATCCTCCCCAGCTGAAGGGAACTCCTTACCCTGCAGACACAAGGAAACCAGCCTGTGCGGTGGAGCTGGCGAGACAGCCTCCTCCCCCACCGCAGCCAGGCCGTCTCTGTGCTCTTGTGCACCCTCAGGAAGCCGCAGCTTCCTTGGGAGAAACTGCTGCATGGGGAGGGGAAGGCCGGCAGTACCCAGCCCCGGGGAGTGCTGGAAGATCCCCTGCGAGCTAGTGGACGGCTGCACATCTGCACCCCAGGCAGCACACAGCCCTCGGTGGCAATGGCTGTAACAGAAATCTGTTCTGGCCCGCAATCAGACAATGTCTTATGAGTGGAAGGGGAGGAAAAAAAAGCAGAGAACCGGAAGCGCTCTGGACAGGCAAAGGGGTTTGTGCCTGGGCTGCCAGACTTTGGAGAGGGGTAGGAGGAATCAGCAGGGAAGCCAAGCTCCAGAGGGCAGTAGGCGTTGATGTACAAGCAAGTGGCTGTCCCATGGAGGGGTCTAATTGCTGTGTGCAGCATTAAAATGACATCTGTGGAAATGGTGCGCCCATTTTGATGCTGCTGCTTCTAGCAGGGCCTTTGGGTATGCAAGTGGTTTGTAAGAGTCATCAGAGCAACTCTTCCTCTGGACGATCTGCCTCGAAATAAGCTCAGTGTGTTCCTCATGTTCCAAGGAAAGTTGTATGTCTGGAGTAGTCAGTCAGTCACCTGGGGAGAGTTTTGAGAAGAGAGCCTCCAGGCAAGCAGGAGACACCAAGATCCCTTGCTAGAAACAAGAGGGGCAGGCTGTACAGAACAGCAGGTCAAACCTCTTTCAGGGAAGAGGATCTTCCACAGGGGAATGTAAAAGTTTGGTCATGCCTCTTGTCCCCATTGGGTGCATTTCACTCCCCGGGGAGTCTCAGGCTGGTGGGACCTGTGAGCAGCCAGCTGATGAGTCACAAGACTCCATCGCCGCCTGTTGCCGGGGCGGTGGGCTGTGGCTTCTCTTTGGGGGTTGGCAGTGAGTAGTCTTCTCCACATTTGCAGAGCGGGACTACCACAGCCTATGTGAGAAGCAACCCATTGGGCACATGCTCTTTCGGCAGTTCTGCGAGACACGACCTGAGCTGTCACGCTGCGTCAAGTTCCTGGATGCCGTGGTAAGAGCAAAGCCCGTTGTGGGAGGCAGGGATGTTCCTGGCACCCTGGGTACTCCCGTGTTTGCCAGGTACTTCTGGGCATGTAGGGTTTTCCTGAAGGAAAAACCCGTGAGTTGCAGTTTCTCCAAGTTAGGGCTGGGCCTTTGCTTACAGAGCTGTTTGCTGGAGATCTGGTTTTCCAGGGAAGCATGGGAAACCTTGGGCAGAGGGTGTTGCTGCTCTGCAGCTGTTGCCCGGTAGCAAGGCTCAGTTCCTGGCTGGACCTGCTTCTCATGCTGTTTGCTCTGTGCAGGCAGGGTACGAAGTGGCTCCAGATGAGAAGCGGAAGGAATGTGGGCAGCACCTGATTGAAAAGTACTTGAAGCCAAACGTGAGTAAGAGGGTTGTGTTTGCTGCCTGCAACGGTAGAGCAGTTGGAAAGCTGGCAGCTGTCCTTACCCATGTCCTGCCACAGTGAACGTGCTGGGCAGGATGGAGAGGGCAGAGTACAGAGCCACCCTACTACCTCACAAGTGACCATTGCTGCTTTTCCCACTGGCCCTAAAGCAGATGGGTGCCTGTGTGCTGGGCTTCTCCTTCCTGGGAGGATCCTTGTGCTCTGCTCCCTATGTCTGACTCCATCCCTTTGTCCCCAGAGTGAAGACCATGTGCCTGAAGTCCCCTCGCAGCTGGTGGATGCCTGTTGTGAGAGGCTGGAGCAGGAACCTTCCAAGGAGCTCTTCAAGGAATCCACTAAGTAAGTTAGAGGGCTGGGACCTGCCTGCAGGTCACACCGTGGCATGGGGTAGATGCTGCAGCTAACTCGCCTTGTCCCTCATGGTCCCTTCCTCCAGGAGAGCGAAGGCTGGGGCCTGAGGAGTTTCAGGTTAGCAGTTTGCAGCACAGCTTCAGGAAAGCAAGTGCAAGGAGCTCCCATAGGCTCTGGGAGCCACAAGCTGCTGCAGAAACATCTGTCACTCCTCTCAGTCTGCCGTGGGTCTGAGTTGCTGTTTGGGAAGACCCTGTTTCAGCGAGCCTCAGCATCTGGCCATGCTGTTCCTAGTCTTGTGCCAGCATCTCCTAGGCATCCATAGAGCAGAGTTGACGGCTGCAGTCCCAGTGCCAGCTGTCCTCCCCCGCTGGCTGCAGATGTGGCTGTTGTGGTTAGGTTACACTGGCTGTTGCTGCAGGGATCTAAGGTCACTTCTGTTCCCATCGCAGAAGCAGTGGCTGAGGTCCTGGCTCCGGGCACGAAGCGGAAGCTGTTAGGCAAACTGGGCTTATGGCCTCCACCCCTCCCTGAACAGTAGCTGGAGCACGTTGCTTAATCGAGTGTAGGGCTGTGGCAATGGATTTGCTGCAGTCTTCTGGGGAGCGTTAGCTCTGTGTGTGGTAACTGGTGTCGCTGTCTGAATGCAGAGCCTCCGGGCTGGGCCCTGCCTGCTCTTGGCAAGCTCTGAAAGGGGAAGAGCCCATCCGCTTCTCCATGCATGTCTCCAGTCTAGACACTATGTCTAAGGCTCTTTACTCCGCTGGGCAGCCCTGGCACCGGTCTCTGAGGCAGTTAGCTCTCTCGAGCAGGATCCCCTGTGGCCTTTTGTGCTGGATATTCATCTGAAAGTGAACAACTCAGCGCCTGGGCCTGAACATTGCTAGCAGCTTTCAGCAGCTGATTACAGCCTTGTGTGCGCATTTGCCCTGTGAGCAGAGGGGCAATTGCAAAGAGTCCCATCGTCCCCCTTTGTCCCGCAGCCTGGGCTGGTGCTGAGAGGCCACAATCAGCAGTGCCAGCCCGGTCCCAGGGTGCTATGTTAATCACAGCGGTACTTCCAACTCACCTTCCTTTTGCGTCAGGCTTAGCGCAGAGGGTGGGCTTTCTAGGCCAGGGCTGCAAGGGGGTACGTGGGTGATTCAGCACCAGGCTGGGTGAGGGGAGGGCAAAGTGACCAGGCTCTTGGGCCTGCTCACCTCCTCCTTGCTTCGACCACCAGCCTTTTCCACGGCTGTGATCAGCTCTCAGCAACCTTGCTGGCTCTGCTCTCTCCTAGGCTTATCCATGACTACCTGAGTGTGGCTCCCTTTGCCGACTACCTCGACAGCTTGTACTTCAACCGCTTCCTGCAGTGGAAATGGCTGGAACGGTAACACTCCCCGGCATCACTGGGAGACCTGCGCCCTGCTCACATGGGCTGCCTGGGGGGTCCCTCGGGCTCCTTCCCGTGCTGGGCCCTGGCAGGAGCCAAGGGCCTGGCCTTTGTCTACTCTTGTTCGCCTTCAGGGCCCTTTATTGGCACCATCAGCAGCCCCAGCCTTGCTTGCCCCGCAGGGAAGCAAGGTCTGCTTGAGCAGGGGTTTTGGGGTGGGCCACATTCTCTCAGGCCAGGGCATGGGGGTGGTTTGGGCTTCAGTCCCTGCTCTCCCCCTGCTCGCATCTCACTCCTGTTTCATTTCCTTCACAGGCAGCCAGTAACCAAAAACACTTTCCGCCAGTACCGTGTGCTGGGCAAGGGCGGTTTTGGGGAGGTGAGTGACCAGCATTTCCTCTGCACTCAGGGTACCAGGCAGCCACCATTGCCTGCTGCCAGATGCGGGCCTGGGTTGGCCATCAGGGTGCCACAAGCTGCTCTAGCGCCTGGAGGCAGGTGCTGCTGGCTGGGGGGGCCCTGCGCAGGGCACGTCTGTGCTCTGGGCATTGCGTGATATGTCAGTTCCCTCTGAGGGGCAGGAGCTCCCCTCTGACCAAGCACTGGCGGTATGGAAGGTGTTGCACAGGGTAGGTAGCACATGTCCTGTGGCATGTACAGCTGCCTGGGCAGAGAGTCAGGTCTGTTCCTGGTGTCTTGGCAGGGGAAACTGCACTCCTGAAAACTGTTGCTGTCAGGCTTCCTTCTGTTTCTGGAGTGGCCTTCTGTCTTCCCCAGCACCAGCCGTGGTGCTGCTACAGGTGGCAGGGGCATCACAGCCCTCTGCTGCTTATCTGTGACATCTGGAGATGTCACTGTTCCCTGTGTCCTTGCTTTGACAACAGGCTTCTCGCTAACCTCAGAGTGAGGCGGGGACAGGGACATCTTTGCCTTCCCATGCCTCTTCCTGAGAGCAGAACCTCGACCCTCACCTGGAAATGGCAGTGGGAGGGTGCTGAGCCTTGTCCCCCCTCCAGGTTTGTGCCTGCCAAGTGCGTGCCACGGGGAAGATGTACGCCTGCAAGAAGCTGGAGAAGAAACGAATCAAAAAGCGGAAAGGAGAGGCCATGGCCCTGAATGAGAAACAGATCCTGGAAAAAGTGAACAGTAGGTTTGTAGTAAGTACAGAGGAATTGCTCTCACTTTGCTGCGGTGGTTGATTCTTCCTCCAACCAGCCAGCCCGGCACCTCTGTGCTCCTCACCCCATGTGGAGAGGCAGGAGCAGGCCCTGCCCACGGGGTAGGGTTCTGGCAGCTGCAGATCTCTCACAAGGCTGGGGTCTGGCAGGACCTCCTACTGCCTCCACAAGATGCTGTAAATACCCCCAAAATGAGGCCCAAACACCCATCTGGTCTCACAGGCACCTTCTTAACCTCTGGGGCATAAGAAAGCAGCGAGAACTGTCTCTCCAAACAGCCAGATGGGCAGAAGCCTAGCCCTGAGCTGTGTGGTGGGGAGCACTCTCTCTGGCTGCGCTGAGGTGTGGTCAGCCTGAAACCTCCATTTACGGAGGATTCGTCAGACGCTGCCCTGGGGTTGCTGTTGAGTGTTGCTTGCCCCCAGAGGAGAGCAGTTCTGGCTCAGGGAAATAGTGTCCTCCCTTGTCTGAGGAAAGGTGGGGGTATGCTGGGGCTGGTGGGCACTTCCACATCCTCCTTGGGTTTGCACAGTTCCCCGTCTGCCTCCTCTGCTGGCAAAGGCCCAGTCCTGCTGCCCATGAGTGGCTGCTTGGGTGACAAAGTGCCCATCAAAGCATGGGCACCTCTCTCTTCCAGCTGTGTCTTCTAACAGCCTTTCTGCCCTGAATTGCAGGTGAGCTTAGCCTATGCATATGAAACTAAAGATGCTCTCTGCCTAGTGCTGACCCTCATGAATGGAGGGGACCTCAAGTTCCATATCTACCACATGGGAGAGGCTGGCTTTGAGGAGCCCCGGGCAGCTTTCTATGCTGCTGAGATCTGCTGTGGCCTCGAGGACTTGCACCAGGAGAGGATAGTGTACAGGTGCGCGCTGCCTGGCCCCTGCTGGGAGATCTTGTATGGGCTGCAGAAGCAAGAGGGTTCCTGCTGCTCTTATTAGCCCAGCTAGGTCCGTCTGCTCAAGAAAATAAGCTCAGGCTTGAAAGCAGCACAGAGCTGGGTGAAAGGGGATGAAGAACAGAAAGCTGATCTCATGGGAGAGACACAAGCACTTAGCTTGGCTTATTCCTGGTAAATGATCACCAAGAACAGGATGTGATCGTGCTGTGAACGCCTCGGGGTAGGCACTTGGGCACTTAACTCCCCAGGCAGTATTGACACTAGAACAAAGGAGGGTAAGCTGCCCCTATACCCTCAAGACTGAGAGCTGGGCAGGAGGGAGAACAAGCTGATTGTATGATAGTAGGTTGTGTGATGCAGCGTTAAGGATAGCATGGCTAAACACAGGGCCGGAATGTCCCCTCTGGTCATACCCTGTGCCTTGCCCTGGGACAGGACAAACAGAAGAAGCCTGTGCTCCTTCTCTCTTGCACGGCCTGTCCCATAGTGAGTTCTGCACCTGCAAAGAGGGAATCAGCCACAGGCTCGCTGCTTCCTTGCAGAGGGTGGAAGGTTGTCATGTCCTGCCTCTCTGCCTGGGAGGGGAGAGCTTGCAGGGCTAACTCCAGGGCAGGGGTGAGGGGAAGATTATCTGTGTGCTTGAGGCAGGGGCATTGCATCCCTCTGCTGCTTCTGTGACTTCTTGAGATGTCGCTGTTGCTTGTGTCCTTTGCTTTTGACAGCAGGCTTCTTGCTAATCAAGTCCCTTCCTTCCTAGGGACCTGAAGCCAGAGAACATATTGCTGGATGACCATGGTGAGTGCAGGGTCAAAAGGAGCCCTGGGCCTGAGTCCTTCTCTCTTCCTCTGGTTGAACCAGGATTACTCTGTGTTCTTGGCAGCTTCAAACATTGCCCCTTGACCTTGTCCTATTAACTTGCCTCCTCCTCTGTGCAGGTCACATCCGTATCTCAGACCTGGGGCTAGCTGTGCACGTGCCAGAGGGCCAAACAATCAAGGGC
This sequence comes from Pelecanus crispus, assembly GCF_030463565.1. Classification (NCBI taxonomy): domain Eukaryota; kingdom Metazoa; phylum Chordata; class Aves; order Pelecaniformes; family Pelecanidae; genus Pelecanus; species Pelecanus crispus. Next base: position 10,822,648 of record NC_134650.1, on the reverse strand, counting down.
CGGGTGGGGACAGTTGGCTACATGGGTAAGTGGCCCTGGTTTAATCAAAAAGCAGCCTCTGACTGCACACATGCTCTCCCTGCCCTCACGCATCCGTCACCCCTGCTCCTATGTAGCTCCAGAGGTGGTGAAGAACGAGCGCTACACTTTCAGCCCAGACTGGTGGGCTCTGGGCTGCCTGGTGTACGAGATGATCGAGGGACAGTCCCCCTTCCAGCAGCGCAAGAAGAAGATCAAGCGGGAGGAGGTGGAGCGGTTGGTGAAGGAAGTGCAGGAGGAGTACTCGGAGAAATTCTCGCCCTGCGCCCGCTCCCTCTGCACCATGGTACGGGTGTGCATCCCTGTCCCTTCGCTCCCACCGCCTCTTTGCACGCAGCAGGAGAACACTGAGGCTGCTCCTTGTAGAGGTGCTGGTGGCAGCTAGGTTCCCTTGTCTCTGATAAGGCAGCACAGGAGGGTCCAGAGTACCTTAATTCCTCACTCTCCCAGCTGTCTACTGGGCCCATGCTGTCCCTAGAGACATACTTCAGGACCCAGCCAACCTCAGGGCTGCTCCTGCCCAAAGCACCCTCTACCCGGGCCACTGATTTCCTTTGTGTTGCAGCTGCTGTGCAAAGACCCGCTGGAGCGCCTAGGGTGCCGAGGAGCTGGGGCCAGGGAAGTGAAGGAGCACCCTCTCTTCAAGCACCTCAACTTCAGGAGGCTGGAAGCAGGCATGCTGGACCCCCCCTTCAAGCCAGATGTAAGTGCCTGTCCGTGTCCCAACCTCTTCAGTCACTGGTGCTGTCAAGGGAAGCAGGAGCCTTGGGGTGGCTCACCTGAGGAGGTGGTGCCCATCCCCTTCCCTCTTGTTTCTAGAGCCTGGCAGAACAGGGGTCAAGCAAGCTCTGGGCTACAGGGAGAGGGGGCCTAGGCTTGGCCATGAGCCACAGCTTGAGGTGGTGGTATCTTCATGGAGCCTGGCATTAGAGCAGTCCTTGTGCTGTTTAGCCGCAGGCCATCTACTGCAAGGATGTTCTGGACATCGAGCAGTTCTCCACAGTGAAAGGGGTGGAGCTGGAGCCCACAGACAATGACTTCTACCAGAAGTTTGCTACAGGAAGCGTGCCCATTCCTTGGCAGAATGAGGTAGGTTTGCAGTACGGGTCTTTGCTCCTGCTTGTGCCCACCATGGCAGAGTGCAGTGTCCCACAGGGTTCATGCTGTCCCTACTGCTCTTGCACTCTGCTGGGCCCTCGGTGATGGGCTTTGTGTGGCAGTCGCTGCAGCCATCTGTGCCCTCTTACAGATGATTGAGACGGAGTGTTTTAAGGAGCTGAATATCTTTAGCACAGACGGCACAGTGCCCCCAGACCTGGACTGGAAAGGGCAGCCTTCTCCACAGCCCAAAAAAGGGTTACTCCAGCGCTTATTCAGCAGACAGGTAAGAGTGTTTGCCCAGCATTTCCTCCACAGCAAGTCCTCTAGCAGCAATGAGCCCACTCCTGCCTGTGCCAGGCAGATCTGGCAGGGAGGTGGGCATGAGAGGGCGGCAGGCAGTCTCCCCCTGCACTGGGTGGCCAGACCCCAGGGCTCTCAGGGGGACCCACGCATGGCTGCAGGGAGCCAGCCCTTGCCTGGCTGCCACTCCCCATGCTGGGGGAGTCAAGGGGGCTGGATGGAGTGTCCTGGCTGAACGTGCTGCAGTCACACAGGCAGAGAGATGTTGCTGAAGGCACCAAAATAGCAAGTCTGCTGCCTTCCTACATGAATAATACCATCCCTGAAGAAGACCTTGCTCTTGGAATAGGCTCCTGGGCTCCCCAGAGTATTTCTGCCAGACCTTGAGCAGGCAGAGAGAGCAGTGCTTTCGAGGGATGAGGAGAACGGAAACGTCTTGCAGCTGCTATGGGCTTGCTCGCCTGTCTGTCTCCTCTGCCCGGAACAGTCTTTGCCTTCTTTCCAGGACTGGCAAAGTCTGGGCTGCTGCCTCTCAACAGCTGCTTGCAGCTGTGGGACTCAAGCATGGTTGGCTCTGGACCCACTCTCAGCCACCCGGTGCTGACTCCTGCTTCCCTGATGAGCTCCAAGTTGTGCTTCACTGTTCAGTGGGCTGCCCTAGCCAGAGCCAGCTCTGGGCTGGGATACCCAGCCCCTCCCGAGGCAGGCAGGACCTGCTGGAGGATGGGCAGCTGCCTGTGGCAGGGGTTGAGCTGTGATTTGCCGCGTGTTTTCTCTTTCCAGAGGTGAGCAGTCTCTCCTGGCTGCTTTGCTCAGGGAAATACCTGGTGGCCCGTGGACATGGCAAGATCTGGGAAAGAGGAGTGTTGTCCTTCAGTGCCTATCCCCTTCCCCCAGCAGAGCACAAGCTGCTTGTTGTTCTAACTGCCCCCTGAGCCACTAATCCCGCTTCCCTGCTCTCGCTGCCTTTGTGGGGGAGGCCTTGCCCTCAGCTTGAGCCAAAGCTGCCCCTGCACTGCGACCGCTGGGAGCTCTGCTCCCAGGGGGCTGTGGGAAGTGCCCTTCACTCCTCTTCGGATGTCCAGAACACACAGAAGGGTTGAGAAACCATGAAGGGTTCGGCATTGCTCCATGCTCAGACTCCCTCCCATTCTAGCAAAAAGGGCTTCAGCTGCTGAGCCCTGAGCGGGGCAGAGCATCTGTACTGGCACTGAGCTGTCTCCCTGGGTGGCTGTAGTCCATGGAGGCCATCTTCTTCCCAGCTTCTGAGCTAGTCAGCTGCGTGCTCACCAGTCTGTCTGCCAGGAGCTGAACCCCCAGATGCAGCTTGACTGTTTCTCTGCAGACTGGGGGTCCCCTCCAGCCCCTTGCCTCCATGTAGCTCTCCCACGTGCAGGCTGGGGAGGCCTGGCCCTTCCCTGCCAGAGGGCCGCTGTAGGCTGGGTTGTGTGACTGTGCTCACCCTCTGCTTGCTGAGCTCCTCTCTCTCCCTCCTCCCTCTCCTTGCCCTTCTGACTTCAGGACTGTTGTGGAAACTGCAGCGACAGTGAGGAAGAGCCCACCCGGCTGTAGAGCACAACTTGTTCTCCAGCCCCTGGGACCCCCTTACCTCTCCGGGTGCCCAGCAGAACAACAGCCCAGCCTGAAGGACAAAGGTAGCAGCGGCCCCACAAGGTGGATTTGTTTACAGCTTTACACATCTGTATTTGAAGACTGTGAGGATGGCTCCAGGGCTGGCGGCAGTACGCAGCTTGGGCCAAGGTGCCTTTGGCCGTGGGCAAGCCCTCATCCCCAAGACAGAGCTGGACACTTCTGAATCTGCCACTTGGGATTGTGCTGCTGCCGCCCACCGGCTGCTGCTCCCCTCCCGGGCCCAGGGTGGGAGGGAGGGATTGCGCCAGCATGGGCCGAGGCCGGGCTGGAGCAGCTCTGCTGACACATTCCACAGTGCCGAAGCGGCACTGCAGGTTTGGTGTATATTTATATACGTTGGTCTGTACATATCACATGTCAGTTTTTAATCTATAGGTAGGGGCCTGCAGTGCCCCCACCCTGTCACAGGCACAAATGTCCTCCTATGGGGGGAGCGACGGTCTCAGCTTTGTACCAGGGAGTCCTGGGCAGAGGCCTTCTGTGCCTTGAGGTGTCTAATGCCTCTTTCCTGGACCTTTCTGGCCATGCTGAGGCGTCCCTGGCTCCAGCGGAGTCCATTGCTCAGCCCCAAGGCACAGGAAACTGCTGTGCCAAAGCGTCTACCATTGCATCCTGGCAGCAGAGCGTCACTGCCTCATCCCTGCTTCCCTGTCTGCCAGAGCGTGCTTCCTCCTGCCTCGTCTCACACATGCTGCCAGCTCCAGGGAGCTGATCCCGGCCCCCTCTCCAGACCGCCAGCAGGCTGCTCATGACACAGTGGGACACAGCGGAACACAGCTGCTCCTGCGGCACCTGCTCGGGAGGTACCTGCTGTGGGTCCAGAGGGTTGGTCTGATCCCCATTATGGTGCAGGATGGCCCCAGCGTGGCGCCACCTGCTCCGGACCAGCCATCTCTGCATGCCGGGGATGCTGTGGTCCCCAGGCCCAGCGTGGTATCAGAGGAGCAGATGACATGTAAGGGACCCTGCTCTTGGGGAGCAAAGCCATGGTAAAGGGAATGTCCCTTCCTGGGGTCATGCTCTGAGTGGGGCCGGGAGCAGCCCACCCACCATACTGGCCTAATGTGTGTCCCCAGGCGTCCTGGGGAGCAGCGTGGGGCTCAGCCCACCTCTCTGTTTCCGCTTGTTCTGTCCCCTCTTGTGCACACTCGTCCCAGCTGTGTCCCAAGCAATAACTCAACTCTTCTCTGTGTGTGTATGTATGCACACGCGTGCGTGCTGCTGCCTCGTGCTCATTCTGAGCCAGGCCCCCCGGGGGGGCTGAGCACCTACTTGGACCTGTGGTATCATTTGCTTGCCTTGCACTAAAGTTGGAGAGTATTTAAATTTTTTAACCTTTTGTTAAGTGTAAGATTTGCCATGCCTTGTATTGCTGTCATGTCAAGGGAGGGCCGGCTCCGGGCCGTACAGGGTTGGTGGCTGTAAGGAGGAGAGGAGCAGGGGCCCCCGTTCCTGGGCTGCTGTGGGCTCTGCTGGTGCTCCTGTCCTGCGGGGAAGAGCAGGGGCTGATGCTGAGCCCCGGGGACGGCGGGTGGCCCTTGGTGGCTTCTGCTGGGTGGTTTGGGTCAGTGCAGGGGCATGACAGGTACAAGGCCTTGTGCCGTTGGGGTGCTTGTGTCCGCTGTGGTCCCCTTTGGGGCATGTCCCCCCGCTCCCCTGTCTGCCCTCGGCACAGTCCCTCCTGGGCTGTCACGGGTGTGCTGTGGGGCTGGGGGCAGAGTCCTGCTCCCCTCCGGGCGCTGTGCATCGCTGCTTTGGGGGGGTCCGTGCAGAGGGGGACCTTGTGCCAGCACGGGGCACTGCCTCCTTAGCCCAAGGGCCAGCCCCTCGAAAGGGGAACAGGGCGCGAGCAGGGTTAGGGTCATGTGCAAAGGGGGGGCAGCCTGGTCAGGGCGGATGCAGGGTGGCTTTGGGGTGCGGGGCCGACAGCGGGGCCGGCGGCAGCGTCGGCAGCCTTGTGCGCAGCGCCGGGGGGCTGCACACAGCTGCACAGGGATGAGAATAGCAAGTGCGGCTGGGTAGCTAGGGAACAGTTGCTATGGGAGCGGGCCGAGGAGGAGTTCTCACACTCGGAGGGGGCATCTTGGGGTAAAATCCAGGAACTTTCTGCAGCCGTGGAAGGAAGACAGGCAGGGTGGGGGGATGGGGACTGCCTGGGGATCGTCGCTCCCCCCGCACCGGCCAGGGATGCTCCTGCCGCCCCGCCGGCACTGCCTGGGCTGCGCACCCTGGCACGGAGGTGCGGGGGGTCACCGGCGAGTTAGTGGTGACTGTCACACGGGCAGCACAGCGCTGGGGGCAGAGCCGGGGCGTGGGCAGCCCGTGGCCGAGCCAGGAGCAGGGCGTGGAAGGGGCTCTGCCCGTCCCCAGCTGCCCCCTGCCCAGCGGTGCCCCAGCCCCGGAATTTGGGGGGTGCCTCATCCCCACCCCTGTCCTTGCTGGGGGGGGGGGGGGGGGGAGAGCAGCGTGTGGGTGAGGGGGGTCCTGGTGTACGGCGGGAGCCAGCGGGCCTGGGGCCCCACGGACACGGCGGGCCCTGGGTGAGCTCTGGGTGGGCACACACGGGCCCTGGGGTGCTGGGGGGGGGGGTCCTGGGCACTGCCCCGAGCCGTGGGGCTGTGGAGGCAGCGCCGGCACACGATTTTCAGGGGTGAAGGATGCTCTCAGCTGTTGCCTGGGCAACGGCTCCTCCTCCAGCCCACCATGTGGCTCGGGGAGCGCTCCCCCGCCTGCCTCCCCCCGCTGCCGTGGGGAAGGGGAAGGGGAAGGCAGCTCCCGGCCCCCGGCGCTGGCGGGGCCGGAGGCCCGGCTCCCCCCGCCCGCCCTCGCCCTGGCCTGGCGATGCCCGCGGGCCCCACCATGCCCCCCGCCTCTGCGTTACCCGCGCCCCGAGGGAGCACCCGAGCCCCCCTGCATGGCCACAGCCCCCTGCCCGCCGTGGGTGCTGCTCGGGCACCCCCACAACCACCGAGCCGGCGCTGCTGGGCTGCCGCGGCCGCGCTGTGAGGGCCGATCGCAGGAGGCGAGTTCCAGCGAGGTGAGTCGGGGCTGGAGCCAAGGGGGCCGGGGGGGGGGGGGGGGGCGGGACGCGGCCACCACGGCCCAGTTCCGAGCGAGGTGGCGGGGCTCGGCCGGCTGCCGGAGCCGCGCTGCTCGGCCGCGGCGGGAGCGGGCTGCCGGCGCCCGGTTTCCCCGGGTCGTCCCCTGGCCGGGATGGAGGAAGTCCTTCCGGCCGGGCCCCGGCGGAACAATGCGCCGTGTGTGCGGCCACCGCGGGCACCCGCCAGCCTGCCCACGGGGAGGAAGCGGCGGCAGGGTCACGGCCTGCGTGGGGCACCCCTGCCAGGCACCCGCGCCCGGCCACCCGCCCGGCCTCTGGCCCTGGCGCGGAGCGGGCGCTGCGGCCCCAGGGCTGGCACAGCTCTGCCCTGTGCCCGGGGCCCCGCTGCTCCTGGCGCAGCCCCGCGGCACCGGGGCGCAGCGGAGGCAGAGCGGCCACTCTCGCCCCCGGGGTGGGCACAGTCCCAAGGAGCCCACGGGGGGGGGGGGGGGGTGTCTCCCGTGGGGGCCGTGACCACCGGCCTCGGGCGCTCAGGGAACAGCTGGTGACACCCCCCCACCCCGACAGCAAATAGCGGGGGGAGCCCAGGGGTCCGCTGCGGGGCAAGAGCAGCCCCCCGAGGTGCGGGGTGCCCCCAGGGCAGCCCTCTGTGTCGCCCAGTGCCACCTCGGACCCTCGCTGTCCTCGGGGCCAGGCTGGCACCGCAGCCCGGCCCAGCCACGCGTCCCCCTGCGGTGCCCCGGCGGGCTGCGGCGGGGGACCCCTGCGGTCTCGCTGGCGGCTGAGCTGCCACGGGCCGCCGCCCCCTGAGGAGCTGCGGCGGGCACCGGGGAGCGTCTGGCCGGCACCCCACGGCCACCCGCAGGGCAATTGCGTGGCCAGCGGATGGGGGAGCCCGTGGCATCGCAGGGCCGTCACCCGCGGACCCCCGGCCCCCGCCCCGCGGGGCTCCCGCGGCTGTTCCCCGGGGTGGGTGGGGGGGTGGTTCCCGCGGCAGTGCCCGTTCCCCCCGCCCCCGTGCGGGGCCCCCGCCGGTAGCCCCCGCTCGGCAGCGGGTCCCGGGGCGGGGGTGCGGGGGGCCCGCCGGGTCCCGGGTCCCTCCCCGAGCCGAGGGCGGGGCGGAGCGGCGGGGCGGGAGCCCGGGCGGGGCGGCGCGCGGCGGCGGCGCGGGAGCGCTCACCGGAGACAAAGGCAGCGCCGGGAGCCGGCGGCGGCGCCGCGCACCGGGCGCGCACCGGGCCCCCCTCTCCCCCCGCCCCCCCCCCGCCGCCGCCGCCCTATGGAGCCGCCGCCGCCGCCCGCCGCCTGAGCCACGTGCGCCGCCGCCGCCGGTAACGGGAGCCGCGGTGGGAGCGGGCGCGGCGCCTCCGCCTGTTGCGCGGCGCGGAGGCAGCGGGGCCGGGGCGGGGGCGCGCGGGGCCGCCGCCACCGGCAGCCGGGGGCCGGGGCGGAGGCGCGCGGCGCGTAGCGGGGCGCGCGCCTCCGGTCCGTCCCCGGCGGGCGCGCGCTCCGGGGGAGGAGGAGGAGGAGGAGGAGGAGGAGGAGGGGGGGGGGGGGGCGCTGCCGCGCCCGGCACCGGGAGCGGGGAGGTCCCCGCCGGGGTGTCCCCCTCCCTCCCGCCGGAGGCACCGGGCGGGGATGCGACGCGGGCAGCGGGGCGCAGGCCGCGGCCGGGGGCAGCGGGGCGGCCCGGGGGTACCGGCGGGGCCCGGCTCGGCGGCTGCTCCCAGCCGGGCGGCCGGTCCGCTCCCCGCCTGGTGTGGGTGTCTCCCAGCCCGGCCCCGCGCCTCCCCCAGCCCGCACGTCCCCGGCCCCGGCAGCCCCGCTCCCCCCCGCACGCCTCGGCTGCAAACGCCCCCGGTCCTCAGGCGCGGCCAGCCCGCCCTGCCCCGGTTCCCGGTGTCCCCGCGGCCGTTACCCCCCGTGCTCGACCCACGGCCCTTCCCGCACGGTGCCCCCCCTCCCCGGGGATACCCAGGCTGCTGGCGGGGAGCCTGTTGCAGCCGGGGCCGGCGAGCTCTGCCCGCACCGAGCCGGCCTTAGCCGGGCAGCGGTGGCGGCTTGGGGTGCCCCAGCAAGGGGCACCCCCTCCCCAAAGACCCCCATCCCCACGCTGCCTCTGCCCCCGCTTTTGTCTGCGTGCCGGAGCAGCCCCCGCTGCCCACCGCGGCCCGCCGGAGCGTGGCCAGGGCTCCCCGGCCCCTTCCTTCCCCCATCCCTCCTTCCTTCCGGCTGGGCTCGGCCCTCCGGCCCCGCTGCCCTTCCCGCTGCCCCGCCAGCCTCCTCAGCACCGGTGGCCCCGGTCCCCTCAACCGGCAGCGTGGCCCTGCCCTGCAGGGCGGCCGGGGACCCCATGCCCCTTTGCCCTTTGCCGAGCAGAGGCAGGTGGGAGCGGTGGCACCTCTGCGGTCGCCCTGCCCTCGGCCGCCGCCGCACGGGTGCTCACCCTCCTCCTCGCTCCCCAGCAGCGAGCCCCTTCTCTCCCACACCATGATAATAATAATCCTCACGGGTGCTTATGTGCCTGCCTGCGAGCACCCATGGGTGCTGCTCCCCACTCACTGATGTACACAGCCCCCCTCCCCAGCACGCGCTGTCCCTGTTCAGTGCTTGGCTGGACGTGACTGAGCTGTCAGCCTGCCTAAAGGCAGGGACCTGGCAGGGGCAACGGCTCCCATTGCCACCAACCCCTTCCCTGCATCTCCGTGTTGGGGTGCCGCCATCCCCTGACCCTCCCTTGGTGGCCGTGAAGCCAGCAATGGCCACGGTGCACGTGCTCCCTCGAGCGCCACGTGCCGCAGGCAGCCAGCCGCCATTCCCGTGCATTCCTCCTCCTCCTTAGGGCACCCCGCTGTGCGGTGGTGTGGGGTGGCATGGGACCGAGCTGCCCGGACTCTGCAGCCGACCTGGGGTGCACTGGGTGGGCAGGAGGGGGGGATGCCAGTGGACACCCCGTGACCTCGAGGGCGTCGATGCCACGGGGCTGCAGCATCCATCTCCCGCCCCAGGGTGCCCAGCAGCGCTGTGGCGGGGTGCTGGGGGATGGTGCTGGTTCGCAGCCGTGGGGGCGATGGCGGGGGCGCGTGTGGGGCCAGGCACGGCTCCCCGCCGACTGCGGGCGCCGCTACGCATGTGGAGCGAGTCACCATGGGAACGGGGCGGCCACGTCCCCGCCACGCTCACACTCGCGTCTGTCTCGTTGCAGGGCCCCCTCCCCGGCGGCCCCCTCCCAGCGATGGGCAGCGGGACCCCGCCGGCCCCGTCCCCCCACCACCCGCCCCGCCGGCCCCCTGCCCCGCCGCCCACCCAGCGTACCCAGGCCTGACCCACCTGCTCCAGCCCCCCCCCCCGGCTGCATGGCGAGGATGGACCCCTGACGGCAGGCGCCCACGGGCCGGAGGAGACGCCGCCGGGCACGGCACAGGGAGATGCCCTCGGCGGCCCTGACAGCATCAGGTCCTGCCCTGGCCCTGCCGCCGCCCTGAGCATCCCGTCCCCCACCCCGAGGGCAGGGAGAGGCAGGGGCCTCCCCCCCGCCCCGGCGCTGGCAGCCAAGATGGTGATGTCCCAGGGCACCTACACCTTCCTCACCTGCTTCGCGGGCTTCTGGCTCATCTGGGGGCTCATCGTGCTGCTGTGCTGCTTCTGCAGCTACCTGCGGCGGCGGGTGAAACGGCAGCAGGAGGAGCGGCTGCGGGAGCAGAGCCTGCGCGCGCTGGAGCTGGAGCCACTGCACTACGAGGGTTACGGGGGCAGCCCCCCCGGCATCGCCATTCCCCACCGCCTCCGCCTCGAGCCCCACCATCATCACCCCCACCACATCCCGCCCCCCCGGCCTTGGAGCTGCCGGCATGGTAAGGAGCAGGGAGGGGCTCTCGGCGCCCCCGGAGCGCGCAGGCCTCCCCCTTTTTTTGGGGGGATACGGCACGAGAGCCAAGGTGCAGCACTGATGGCAGCGGGGGTCCGGGGGGGGCTTTGCCTTGCAGAGTCAGACCTGTCGAAGCCGCCGTGCTACGAAGAGGCGCTGCTGATGGCAGAGCCCCCCCCGCCATACAGCGAGGTGCTGATGGACACGCGGGGGCTCTACCGCAAAATCAACGCCCCCTTCCTGAGCCACGAGCGGCTGGAGAAGCAGGAGCAGCCCCCCAGCTACAAACCCCTTTTCCTGGATGCCGGCTACGGTTCGGCACTGCACCTGCCCCGCTCGGCCAGCCCTGGCCCTGCCTGCCCGGACCTTTACCTGCAGGCAGAGTGCTCCCCCCGCATGTTTCCCAGCTGGACGGACTCGGAGCTCAGCAGCAGGGACACCTACGAGCCGGGACCCTGGCACCTCCCGGTCTCCATGCCCCTCTTTGGCAGGACTACCGCTGTCTAACGGCGGCCCCAGTGGACCCCCGGACCTTGCCACGGGTGCCCCTCTGGCACCGGGAGGGGGGTGTGGGGGGGTGGTTTCGGTTGCCTGCGTCACCCCGGGGACACCCGCCCCGGCGCGGGCCATCACCGCCGGCGCGGAAGGGGCTGGTTCCCCGCCTGGCCCCCGCCGGCCCCCCCATGGCCGGGGGTGCTGGGGACCCGGACTCTGCTCTGTTTCTTAAATTTTTTGTTTGTTACAGTTTGAGAATAAAAGTTTGTGGCTCGGGTTTGCCTCCTGCCGGGCTGGTGTCGCAGGACCCCCCTCCCTGGGGCGGCGACAGCCCCCCCCCCCCGGCCCTCCCTGCCCCCCGCATCAGGCTGCAGCCCCCGTGGGAGTCGCTTTATTTATTAACAGACATGAGCACACCGCCGGTACAGAACTTGTGCTTTCCAAAAACAGTTACCGTAGGGGGGGAGAAGGGCCAAGCGGGGGCCAAGCGGGGGGGAAGGGGGCTCCCGGTGAGGAGGGAGTGGGGGGAGGGTAAAAGCCCCACACCAGCTCCGTGCCGGGGTTTGGGGGGGGGCACCGCCGGCCACAGCCTCGCCTCGGTCAGGTCACTTTATTGCCATATTCATTTATTATTATTATTATTATTATTCCTTTTTTTTTTTTTTGAACTCGTGCAAAGAATGGGGGGGCTCCCGGGGGGGGCACGAAGAGAACGAGGACCCCGACCCTCAGCCGGGCAGGGGATGCGAGCGTGCCCCCCCCCCCAAAAGGGGCGCTGGGGCAGCGGGGCGGGGACTGCTAAGGGGGGGCTGACACGGCTCCTACCGACAACTTAAAAAAAAGAGAAAGAGATGGGGGGGGGGGCTGTAAAAGATGCCCCGGGGCGGGGGCGCAGCGGGGCGGCCCCCCACCCGGAGGCCTCATCCTGCGGGGCCCCGGTGGGGCGAGGGGGGGGCCCGGCCCCCGACTGCGGCCCCCTCACGCCCCGCGCCGGCCGGGGCGAGCTGCCTGCGCCGGCAGCGGGGCCCGGGCTCACAGGGCCCCCCCGAAGCTCTCCTCCTCCTCGGGCAGGGGGTCCGTATCCCAGCACGTGATGTCGATCTCTGGGGGATGGGGGACGGGGGTCAGGGTGGAATGGGGGGGGCCCCACGGAGGGGGTCAGGGTGGAATGGGGTGCCCCATGGTGGGACAAACACACACACACACCCCCCCGGTCACTGTCCCCACTCACCTGGGGGCTTGTTGTAGAAGACGGGCTGGGGGGCTTTGGCTGACGGCTCCTCGGTGGGGGGCACCTCCTCCTCCTGGGACTGGCTGAAGTAGCCCTCGCTGGCCTGGGGGCGGGGGGGGGGAGGGGAGGGGGGGGCGGGGCAGGCGGTCAGGACCCCCCCAGCAGCCCCGTCACCCGCCTGACACCACCCCCCACCCCCCCCACCCCCCCCCAGCGATGCTCACCTGCTCCCCACGACCCGGCGTCCCATCCTTGGGGACCATCTCCCCGTTGGTGATGGGGGGGGTCTCTCGGCCCGGAGCGTCCTCCTGGGAGGCCCGCTGGCAGCCGAGCCCCCGGGGCTGGGTGTCCCCCCCGCCGGCCGCCGCCTCCTCCTCCTCCTCCTCCTCCTCCTGCTCCGCGTCGCAGAAGGTGGCGGGGGGCTCGGGCAGCTCGTCCAGGCTCAGCAGGGCCCCCTCGTCGGGCAGCGCAGCCGGGGGGCCCTCGGGGACGGGGGCGGCGGGCAGGGGCCAGGCAGCGGCGGGGGTGGCCCCGTCGCTCTGCCACAGGTCGATGAGGCTCTCGGGGTTGGGGGTCTCCCCAGGCTGGGGCTCGGCGGCCGCAGGTGGCGGGGAGGGCTCGGTGGGCTCCAGGGTCACCAGGTCCCCCAGGGCGTCACCCCCCGCTGTCCACGCCGGCCTGGGGCTGGGCTCGTCCCCCGGGGGCTCGGTGGCCTTGTCCTCGGGCCCCGGGAAGGGCCAGTGCTGCTCGGGGGCGGCTGGCCCGGGCTCCTGGGTGCTGGGGCTGGGGGACTCTGCAAGGCGGGGGGACAGCGGTCAGTGGGGACAGACCCCCTCATCCATGGCTGGGGGACGCTCAGGGACGGGCTGCAGCTGCGGGGGAGGCGGGGGGTGGGGGGGGGGGAAGTCCTTTGGGCTGGGCGCAGCGGGGAAATGCAGGGGTGGGTGAGAGTGGCTGGGCAGGGAGGGGACCGATGGCCCACACCACCCCGGGGGGGGGGGGGGGGCAAGGTGATCCTTTGGGGGGTGGGGGTGGCTGGGAGGCACAGGGCTGGTGGGAGGGACATAGAGGGGACGGATTGGGGTGCACTGGGCCAATGCAGAAGGGAAAGCTGGGATACACCAAGGGATGCAAAAGGGGCCAGTGGGGACGCAGCAGGGACATGGGGCCGGGGGGCGGGGGAAGGGGGTTGGCTGCAGCAGAGCTGGCTGGGATGTGCTGGGGATGCAGTGGGACAGTAAGGATGCAGCAACACTGGCAGGGACATACTGGGGGGTGGTGCACATAGGGCAGGGTCGCATTGGGGGATGCAGCAGAGACAGCAGGGATGCACTGGGGTGATGCTGCAGAGATGGAGGGCCTGTACGGAGAGGGGGGATGCACTGGCTGGGGCAATGCACTGGAGATGCATGGAGGAGGGGGTGCAGCAGAGACAGCAGGGATGCACTGGTGTTGGAAAATGCACTGGAGACGGCAGGGATGCAACAATGATGGTGGGGAAGCACTAGGGGGATGCAGCAGAGACGGTGGCGATGCACTGGCGCGGAGCAGCAAATACGGCGGGGATGCGCTGGGGGACACAGCAGAGACGGCAGGGGCTAGGCCAAGGAATGCAGATGGGACAGCATGGATGCATTGAGTGGTGCAAGGGAGGTTGGCAGGGCTGCAGCATCAGGGCTGCATTGGGGCTGCAGCGGAGGATGCAGCGGGGGCTGCAGAGGAGGCAAGGGGGGGCTGCAGCGGGGGCTGCAGAGGAGGCGACAGGGGCTGCAGCGGGGGGATATGCTGCGGGGAACTGCAGAGATGTGCCCAGGCAGCCCCAGGCAGGGGCAGGCAGTGAGAGCCCTGCGCCCACCTTTGGGCGTTGCTGGCGTCTCGTCGCCCGAGGCACGGGTGCCCGGCTCGCCCAGCAGCGTGGCGGCCGGGCTGGACTCGCAGGGGCTGCAGCCCGCTGCCGAGGCCTTGCGGTAGGCGTCCGAGTGGCTGCCTGCAGACAAGGGAGACGGGGTGGTGTGGGGGGGCTGCCCACATCGGGGGGGAGCCAGCACCCCAGCACCGCCCCTGCTCCTGCCCTGTGCCAACCCAGCCACGAGCTGACAAATGCACATCACCATGTACCTGGCACCGTGTCGTGCCCTCCTGCGATGGCAGGACAGAGGCAACCAGGGGTGCAGCAACCACTGTGCCACCCCCGCGGGCATTCCCACCGGCCCCACGCAGTCACAGCCCCCGCATCTGCCAGGTATGGGGACAGGCAGCCCCGTACCTGCTGCGGCACATGCCGGCCCTACCCACGCATCGCCCAGCTGGGCCCTGGCACAGCCTCTCCTCTGCAGGCACAGCTCTGTGCTCCACTACCCCCTGGCCAGGGGGCACAGCCCCACATGGCCCCAGGCACTGCCTGGCTCCTTCTGCCCCACGGGCACAGCCTCACACACTCCTGTGCGGAAAAGGCACAGCCTTTTCCATCCCGCACTGCCGCATGGGCACAGTCCTGTGTGGTCCAGGGCACAGCTTGCCCTGTCCCCTTCTGCCCCATGGGCACAGCCAGACACACCTCACAGGCACAGCCTGCCCCATCTCCGTCTGCCCATGAGCAGAGCCTGCCCTGTGCCCCCTTATCCCACGGGCACAGCCTGCTCCATCCCATGGCAGCGCATCATCTCTCCAGGAACAGCTCTGCCCTGTCCCCGTCTGTCCCACGGGCACTGCCTGCCTGGTGCCCCCTCCCCGTACCACAGGCACAACTGGCCCCACAGGCGCAGGGTGCCACATTGCCCCCACCCCGGGGGGACGGTGTCCACCATGGGGCCAGCCCCAGCCAGGGCGTTTAGGGTGCCCATGGGTGCAGGCGCAGCCCCCATTTGGGTGGCTGTCCCCTTGGGGTGCCCATGGGAGGGGCACTGCCTCTGCCGTTGGTCCCGTGGCTCCGTCCTCACGCCCCCCGGGCCGGTGTGCTGTGGGGCTGGGGTGGGCTGTGGGGTGGCCGCCCACGGCTTAGCCCCCCGGAGCTGTGCACCTGGGGGCTCCCAGCTACCTACATGGGAAGAAAGAGGAGAGATTTGGGGTGCGGTGGCAGGTGATATAGGGGAAGGGGGTCCGCGGGGGGGAGGAGGAAGAGGAGGAGGAAGAAGGCGGTCCACTGTCAGCTGTCTTTATGAAAGGACAGTGCAGACGACCTGCCGAGAGAAAGACAGACAGACAGACGGACGAAGAGAGAGAGAGCAAAGAGATGGGTCAGTCCCTGCTCAGCACGGTCATGGCGGGGCCAGGGCACCAGGGCACCAGGATGGGAGGAGGGTGGGATGGGAGGCAGCACCAACAGTGGGACAGGCAGATGGCGGGACAGGAGGACGGAAAGACAGCAGGACAGACAGAGAGGAGGCAGCATTAAGTGGCCAGGTGGGAAGAGAGGCCAGACACGGCCATGGGGCCAACTATCTGCTCAGGCACAGCACGGCCCCACAGCACAGCCCCACAGCATGAACCCACAGCACGGCTCCACAGTTTGGCCACAACACACAGCCCACAGCATGACCCACGGCACAGCCCCACAGTATTGCCCCAAGGCACAACCCCACAGCACAGCCTCACGGCACAGCCCATGGCATGACCCCACAGTAAGGAGACACATCACAGGCCCCCCCGACACAGCCCCATGGCACAGCCCCCCCAGCACAGCACCCCAGCACTTCCTCCAGTGCAGCCCCATAATGTGGCCCCCATGGTTAGAGGTGCCCACCAGGACAGCCAGCCCCTGCCCTAGAGCCACAAGGAGAGTCCCAAGGCTGGACCCCAGACTGTGGGGCAGCCCAGCTTCCCCATGGGACACCCCCTGCCAGGTCACCCCCATCCCATGGCCTGCAGGGACAGCCCCACTGCCATGGCCAGAGACCTGCTGGCATCACCCCAACCCAAAAGCAGGGTGTCCTGCACCGCCCCAGGCACCCACCCTGGCAGTGGGGACCCTTGCTGGGACAGGCACGCCATGGGGCATGGGGGTGCCCCACACCCGCCCCACTCACTCCTGCCCCATTTAGCTGATCCTGTGGGAAGGGTTTCCTTCCCAAGCCACACCGGACCCCCGGCTGCCACCCCAGCTGCACCCGGACCACGCTGCTACCCTGGCTGCTGGCGTGGTACCGTGGCGGGTGGGCGGACGATACCTGAGCGAGCAGGGAGCAGGATGCACCCCCCCCTCGCAGATGACCTCCCACTGGCATCCAGCCCTAGCCCCTGCCAAGCTGCCCCAGCGGCAGGGGCCACAAGGTGTGGTGGTGGTGACGGTGGTCGTGCAGCAGAGCAGGATGACCCCCTGCCATCCTCATGCCCCTGGCACCTGCCATCACGGCACCAGGGACGGCAGAGGGGACGCCGCCTCCCCACATTACAGCCCTGGTGCCCCCAGATCCTGCTGAGACCTGCTGAACTGCGGGGAGTCCCAGCAGTGCTGCACTCACCTGCTCGGCAGCCTACAGACCCCCCCAGTGCCCCCAGTCCCCCCCCCCCCAGCCCCTCACCTATCCTGTGGCTGCCCGGCGAGACGGCGTCGCTGCTGCCCGATGCCACCCGCTCCTGCTGCTTGAAGAAGTCCCGGGGGTTGTCGGGCCGCTGAGCAATGATGGCAGCAGCCTCCTGCAGGGACGGGGGAGGCTGAGACCCACCGCCCCGGTGGCGTGGGGCTGTGGGACCACCCCCCATGCACCCCCCGGCTGGGTCCCCGTCCAGCATGGGCATGGCTGGCTGGGGAGTGAGGACCAGCACTGGGCACGGCCACTGCCGCCACACTCACCTCGACCTCCGACTCTGATTTCCTGAGCTGCTGCCTGTCGTCCTCCTCTTGCTGCTCCCCCTGGGAAGAGATGCGGCGTCACCCCCTGGCCCCAGCACACTGCGGGGGCCCAGCTGGGAAAAGCCCTTCCCTGGGGGGGCAGCGCCAGGCAGCAGCTCCTGCTCCGAGCATAGCCCCATGCCCACCACGGCACTTACAAAGATGGACTGCTCCTTCAGGCGCTGCCGGGCCTCCTCCGCCTCCATGCTCTGCTGCTTCCGCCTGCAATGGGGGCACAGGAGAGGGGCTGGGCACCGGCTCCTGCCAGCCCCTGTCTGCCAGCCCCTGCCCAACTCGGTCCTTGGTGGAGATGAACACCCATGCGCCCACCCAGCCGCTCACAGCACGTGCGCAACCATCCTCTGTGTGTGACCACCCCACATCTCACGGGACGCAGCCCCCGCCCACCAGGCCCCCGCCGTGCCTGTGCTCCTCGATCTGCTCCTCCCGCTCCCGGTAGCGCCGCTCCCGCTCCTCCTGCTCCAGCCGCTCCTGCTCCATCCGCTCCTGCTCGAACCGCAGCCGGGCGTCCAGGGCCTTTTTCCGCTCCTCCTCCTTACGCAATTCCTCCTCTTTCTGGTGGAGGGGGAGGGATGAAGGACGGGGCTGCCTGTCAGCCCACCAGCGCCTCGCCCCACTCCCCAGGGGCCATCGGCTGCCCCCCCCCATACCCCACCTTGGCCTGTTCCCAGAACTGCTCCCGGTTAAGCCGCTTCATCTCCACGGTGGCATCGGTTTTCTGGTAAGTGGTGCCCTGGGACGGAGGAGAGGCGGGGGGGGCGGAGGGGCTGGGATCAGCGAGGGGGAATAACAGTAAGTGGCACACGGGGTGATGGGCTGCGGCAGACAGGAGCCCCGGGCGGGAGGGATGCCCCGCGCCCGCTGCCATCGCCATCGCTGCCACGGGGACATTACCACGGGCTCGGCGTTCTCGTCCTCCCGCAGCCGCAGGCGGTGCAGCACCGGGCTGGAGACGCGGGCCAGCCCGTTGGAGAGCCGCTGCCCGATGGCCCCCGGGTCGATGTCCTCCACGCTGCTGGCGTTGACAATGACATCCACACCCTGAGGGGGGGCGAGCGGCCGTCAGACACCGGGGTCGGTGCCCCGGCAGCGTTGTCCCCCCTCCCCAGCGTCACCCACCTGGAAGAACTCGGCGATCTTGGCCACGTGACTGGCGCAGGCACATTTGCGGGCGTCCGGCACGTCCTCGCCCACCTGCGGCAGCCGGGGAGGGGCTGAGCCAGGGAGGGGCGGTGGGGTGACCCCCACCCCGCTGTGACCACCATGGGGCAGCGGGACCATGGGGCACCCACCGTCCTCCCAGCCACCACGGGCTCCTCCCTCGCACCCATGCCCCTGCCAACACTGCAGCCCCGGTGGGCATGGCCCCTCCCCAGCATGCCCCCCCCCACACTCACCCAGTTGACGAGGACATATTTAGGGAGCACAGCCTGGGGGTCCTTGACGCTGCAGAAGCCATACATCACCTTCTGGATCTCAAAGTGGCCAGAAAGCTCCAGCAAACCCCCACCTGGCACAGCACCATCAGCCCACGTCCACTCGGCACTGGGATGGGTGCCAGGGAAAACGCCAGCAGAGCTGAGCCGGCTGCGGGGACAGAGGACCTTACCTCCTGATGCTGCCAGCTTCAGGTCATCAGAGCCATCCTCGTACGTGTAGAGGGCCCTGGGGAGACAGTGTGGGTGAGCCACGGCTGGGGGAGCATGGGGCGTCCCTTCCCATCCTGCTAACACTGAGGTCAGGGCAGGTCCCGGGGGACCGGCGAGGTGTCCCCAAGCTGCCACACAGCCACCCCAACCCCTTGCCCATTGCCACCACGAGGGGCCAGGCTGCCAGGCAGGGCAGGTAGGACTGTGGGCAGGGCCTATTCCCCTCCCTGCCAGCTGGCAGCTGTGGGGCAGGGTCCCAATGTTGGGGACAGAGGGATCACTTGGGCACGGGGACCAGCTGGGCGATGCCACCCACAGGCTGCTGTGCCATGCTGCAAGCCACCGTGGCCTCGCAGCTCCTTGCCCGTCCATCCCTGTCCCCCCCGACCCCACCAGTTATCAGCCAGCACTGGGGACAGCCCCGTGCCCCGACCGGGAACTCAGGGCTGCTCACGTGCCTGGCTGCGTGAGCTGCTGGCCCGGCAGGCACCAGGCCGGGGGAGGACACTGGAGCACCAGCAGCAGCAAATCAATGTGCCGCCGGGGTGTGATGGGGCCGTCATGGAGACTGTTCCTTGGAAACCATTCCCGGCGGATGGGAAACCCCCTCTCACTCCTGCCGCGCCCCAGCCAGCCCCCCCGGGGCTCCACAGGGACCCCCGCCAGCCTGCACCTCCCCAGAGGCGTGCAGCCAGCTATGGAGGGGGGAGAGGACGCTTGCTGAATCGGTCCAGAGCGGGTGGGCGAGGGGATGGATGCTGCTAGGCAACCAGCATCCTCCGTCACCATGGCAACCCCCCATCCCAGCTGGGATGCAGCTCGCCCGATGACGAGGTGATTAGCGGAGGGGAGCGGGGGAGGCAGGCAGGCAGCGGGGACCTGCCGGGGCCTGGCAGGCACCCAAACCTGCCTGCCACCGTCACGCGCTGCACCCAGAAAGCTGGGGCCGCCCGTGCCGGACACCCCCCCATTCCCTGCACCGGGGCGGGCGGGCGGCTCTGCCGATCGGCATTCAGCTGGCGGCGCCTGCACAGTGCTTGCTGGAGCACCAAAATCCCCGCGGTGCCAGGCAGAACCATCCTCACCCCAGCTTGCAGCTTCCAGACGGAGGCTGGGCTTGGGGATGGGAATCGGGGGGCCCCTACATGCAGACCCCCAGAGCCCCCCCAAACCGGCGCCGTGGCTGCACCCCAGGAGCTGAAAAACAAGGGGAAGCCAGGCGGGTGCCTAACATGGAGGGGGGCCTCCCTCCCCCCCCCAGCACCCACCATCCCCTGAGCCCCCGGCAGCGAGCCGCAGATAATTGCACCAACAAGATTGACTTTAATCCGCACATCCCGATCCCGCTAATCGGCCGGCCCAGCCGGCGCCGGCTCCCAGCCTGGAGACGGCAAAGCAGCTGCGAAGCGCCGGCTGCGATGCCTGCGCCGGGGAAGGGCGGCAAATGTGGCCCCTGCCTGCAACCGCAAGCCTGGCCTGGGGGACCTGCTGTGATCCCCCAGGAATGGGGGTGGATGGCAGCAGTTTGGGGAAGTCCAGGGCTGCAGGCAGGGGTTGGGGGCTCGCAGCATGGGATGCAGCTGGCTGCAGAGGGGAGGAAACAAGTAGGGCAGAGCCCAGGTGTCGCTGCCTGGGGAGCCTGTGGGTGCTGGGGGAACCCACTGCCTGCTCTTGCCCCGCCCCTGGGACCCAAGCGTGGTGCTGCTGTCTGCACCCAGGGGTGCTTCCTGGCAAGGTCCCGTCACCCTGGGCACTCCTGCAGAAACAGAGCCCTGCCCTGAGTGCAGCCTAGTCGCACGGCCTGACCCCATGCCAGGATGGAGGATCCGGAGGTTTCCAGTCTGGGGGACAGCGGGGGCCATGCTGGGGCCAGCAGCATCCCTGGGGGTGTCCTCAGGGACCCACAGCCCAACAGCATCACCATGAGCCCCAGCAGCAGGGACCAGCCGTGCCACAGTGGGTGCAGGCAGCATCATGCATCGCTTAGCCCCTTCCATGGGCTTTAATCCCTCCACCCAGCCCATACAGCCCCATCCCACCCCCTGGGCTCTGGGCACCCATGGGTGAGGTGCCCTGTGCAGTCCAGGGAGGAGGACTCCCCACAGCCAGGGGACTCCAGTGAGGATCCCCCATCACCCCGCCAAGGGGACAGCAGCCCCTCTGCCCTCGCACGGCCCCATCGCTCACTGAAGCAGGCAGACCAGCACCCATGGGTGCCAGCACCCACAGCGCCCTCACCCAGGGCATCCGCTGCTGCCTGCCCCCCACACTGTGGCCGAGGTGGGGGAGCATCGCCCCAGCCTGCCTTGCCCCAGCCCGGGCACATGTGTTTCCAATGTGGCTGGGAGCTCCAGGGAGTCAGCATGCTCAGAAAGCAGCACCAAATTCCTTTCCGATCAAGTAATGGGCCCCAGCAGCCTCCGCGGGGCCGGGCAGGGGGAGGGGACGCTCGGACCCTCCAGGACCGGGCTTGGGGCGGGGGGAATCCCAGACTAAACACAGGGATCCCGGCCGGGCGAGAGCGCGGCATCCCCTGGCACCAGCCCAGGGCTGGGCTCCGGCGCAGCGTCCTCACAGCCCCTGGCTCAGCCAGGCTGGGTCACTGCCAGAGGATGGTCCCCATCACCCCTGCCCAATTCAGCCCCTGAGCATCACCCCTCGTCCCACACCCGGCCGCTGGGCCCTGCAGCGGGGATGCTGCTCCCACTGGCACCGAGTGCCAGGCACCCCCAGTGACCACGGGATGGAGGAGCTGGGGACAACGGGGCAAGCTCAGTCCTGAGGTTAGGGATGGCGGGGGCTCGCTGCCTGGCCGGGCTCAGTGCTGGGGGGGGGGGGGGCAGCCCCAGCGCTTGCCTTCCCGGGAACCATTTCTGCTGCTCTCAGCAGCTTTGGCAGGGAGGGCTCCTTTGCAGCGGATGCCGGGAAGCAAGATGTACCCAGGGCTGACAGCTGCCTCCTGGCCGGCAACACTTACCGCGCTCGCCCACGGCACCCTTGGGCTGGCGGCAGGACCGCGGGGCTCCCCGGAGACCCAGGGCTGGCGGGGAGCGGGACCTGAACAGGCCCACACAGCCCGGAGGGCTCCCAGCCCTGCCCTGAGAGCAGGGACCCGGCTAAAGAGCAGCGTGCATCCCGGCTCGGGGGTGGGTGCACCCTGTCTGGGGGGTGGGTGCACGGTAGGCACCCTGGCCAGAGAGCAGCAGGCATCCAGCACCCTGGCTCTGCCCAGAGAGCTGCACCCCAGGGTGCCGGCAGCATCCCCCCATACACAGCACAGGCACCCCAGGGGGCAAGGAGGGGGTCGCAGGGGCAGCTGGCCCCAGCCAGCCCTCGGGCACCCGGGTGGGGCTGGGAGATGCAGGTGGGCGCTGGGAGAATGGGGGGTGGTGGGGAGATGCTCCTTGCGGGCTCCTGCGCCGGCTGCGGTGGGGTCTGGATCCGGCTGGGCCCCAGCGCCCGCAGCACGGGGTGCCCAGCACTGGGGGTGCAGGCAGGGCAGGGCAGCCCGGGGGGTCCCGCCGGGGGAGGCCACCCCCCACCCCGAGCCCGCAGAAGCCCCAGCCCGGCGGGACAGTCCCGGGCCGACGCACCGCGGCCCCCCGGGGATAGGGTACCCCGGGAGCTGGGGGGAATGGGGGCAACGGGGCCAGTGGGGGGATACCCGGGTCCCCCGCGGCCGCAGGCCTCGCTCCGCCGGGGCAGAGGTGCCGCCCGCTGCCGGGGCACCGCCAGGGCCGGCCGGGAGCGGGGCCGGGCTGGGGGCGCCCCGATTCCGCCCCCCCCCCCCCCCGGCGCCCCTGACCGCGGCTCCGGCTCCAGACAATAGCGAGGGACCCGGGGCCGGGCCCAGCACCGGGGGGGCCCCGGGCCCTCCCCGCCGCCCGCGGACCCCCCCCCCCCCCCCCCCCCCGCTCCCCGCGCTCGTTGCCCGGCGGGGGGGGGGTCGGCTCGGGCCGTGCCGGGGGCTCCCGGGGGCGGCGGGTCCCGGCGCTCGCACGTGCCGGCCCGGCGCAGACAAAGCGGGGACCGCGCCCCGGCCCGGTGCGGCGGCAGCGGCGGCGGCGGGCAGGTGCGGGCACCGGGGGCGGCGGGCCGGGCACACACACACACACACCCCCCCCCCCCGCCGCCCCGCCCGCCTTTGTGTGCCCGGGCTCCCGGCACCGCGGGCCCGGGGCGGCGGGGGGCGCAGCGCGGGGCGCGGCCGGTGCTACCGGGCGGCTCCGTGCACAAAGGGCGGCGGCGGCGGCGGCGGCGGCGGCGGCGGCGGCGGCGGGGACAAAGGGGCGGCGGCGGCGGCGGGCGCGCTCACCAGTCGGTGGGGCTGTCCTCGCCGATCACGTCCTGGTAGGAGGCGAGCAGCTCCAGGCGGTGCGCCGCGAAGCCGACGCCAGCCATGGCGGGGCCGGGATGCTGCCGGGGGGACCGGAGGGACCGGCCGCCTGCCCGCCTCCGAGACACTGCCGCAGCGGCCGGGCGGAGGGGCGAGCGGCGGGGAGGCTCCGCCCGCCGCCGCGCCCGGTCCTAGCGCCGCGAACGGCGCCCCCCCCCCCCCCCTCCGCCCCCCCAGCCCGGCCCCCGCCCCCGCCCCGGCCCCCGCCGCGCCCCCGGGGCACCCCCGGGGCACCCCGCCGGCCGCGCCGCCGGGCACCGCGCCGGGACCCCCGGGGTGCGGACAGCATCTCCCCCGCCCCGGGCTGCCCCCGCACACGGCTCGCCCCCGGGATCCTGCCTCCCCGGGACCCGCAGCCTGGGCTCTGCTCTGCCCCCGCAAACCCACACCCCGGGTCATCCCCTGCCCCAGGGACCCTGAACCCCGGAAGCCTGCACCCCGGCGCAGCTCCCTCCTGGGAACCCGCACCCCGGGTGCTTCTGCACCCTGGGCTCTCCTCTGCCCTAGGGACCGGCGTCCTGTGCCACCCCCTCCTGGGGACCCTGCCCCCTGGGGACTTCGCATGGTGGGAGCTCCTCTGCACCCCAGACCCTCCCCTGCCCCATGTCCCCTCCACCCTGGGCACATGGTGCACCGGGAGCCCTCAGACCTCAGCTCCCCCCCGCCCCAAGACGCTGTGCCCTGAGGTTTCCGCTCCAAGGACACCACACCATGGGCTCTGCCCCACGCACCCAGCCGTGCCATCCCTGCTGCCCCAGGTGTCAGTGGGTGCAGCCTTTGTGGGAGCCCTTTTGCTTTTTCCCCCATCCTCGCCACTCCCAACCCCCCCCGCTCCCCTCAGGACCCTGCCAGACTGTGCATGACGGCACCTTTTCCAGGAGGTTTTGCCTCCCTGTGAACCCACCAAGGTGGGTTTGCATTGACCAGCGCAGGGCTCTGCGGGGGGTCCCAGGTGGGTCCATGTGCTCCTGCCGGCGCAGGCAGCATCACCCTGTCCCCCCCGCCCCCCCCAACCCCCAGCACTGCCCGCATCCCAGACCAGAACTGTGCTGAAGGGGTCTCTGTGCCAGAGCGATAGCAGGGAGCATACAGGGCCTGATCCCCGCAGGCTGAGGTTGATGCCAGTGTGGCCCTTCTCAAACCGAGCCCTTCAGAGCAGCCTGTGGATGAGCCCCCTGGGCTCAGTGGGACACGGGGCAGGGTACCGTGGGCCCTGCCTGTGCTGCCTGCTCCCCCACGCCTGCACGCCCTCCTTGCACCAGCATTTCCGAGCCAGGCCAGCGCCGGAGCCGCCCTAAGAGGCTGCAAGAGTTTGGGAGCAGCTGCAGAGCAGCTGCCGGGGCCAATGTGGGGGCCGGGGCTGCGGCCAGCGCCCTGTGAGCGGCTCAGCTGGCTTTGGGGGTGGATGTGGTGGGACCCCCGCTCAGGGACATGGTGGGAGCCCTGAGCCTGCCGCCGCCAGGCTTTGTTCTCGGAGCAGCGCGGCCGCGGCCCCTCCCCAGGCTCCACCTCCGCAGCCCACCCGAGACCCTCCTTCCGCTGCCTGTGCACAAGCCCCTCACATGGTGCGCAGAGCTGGTGGGCAAGAGCTGGTCTCAGCAAAGCACGGAGGCACCTTGGGTGGTCAGGCGTCATCGTTAGGGACCAGAGGCAACAAGGCGCCGACCAGAAGGGGCTGAGCTCCCAGTGGGTGCAGGCCTTGCAGCAGCACAAGGGAGATGCTCGGCTCTTCCTCGGGGAGAGGCAGGCTGGCTGCAGCACCGCAGCTCTGCCCTGGCCCTGCTCCAAGGCCGGGTACCCCGGGGCTGAGCTGGCAGAACCAGTTCCCAGGCCGTGCTACCCCAGCAGGCTCCGTCCCACACGGCTGCCTCCCCCTGCCCCTTCCCTGCCCTCCGCTCACGGGTTGCTGTCCTGCCTGAGCCAGGGCCGGCTTGGTGGCTGCTCACGTGGGGCCACAGTCGCCTCAGCTTCCCCTGCGTCTCCCCTGACCTTGGCTGCACAGCTGGGACGCACGCTCGGGCGCTTACCACATCCCTGCTCGTCCTGGCCCTGCCAGGCAGGTGCCAGCTGTTTCTGTCCCTTTTTGCAGCCATGTCCGGCTGCTCCGCGGTGTGACCGTCCCATTGCCCACATGTGCCCCAGCCTGAGCACCCAGCCCAGCCCCAGCGTGCCTCCATCACTCCCACTTTCCCCTCCCCGTCTTTGATGGGGTTTTGCACTCCTGCAGCTGGCACTGGGGAGTGTGGCACCACAGCCACAGGTCAGCTCTGGGTGATGCCGGGAGGCATTCGGCCTCCTGCAGCCAGCTCCTGGCCCCAGCAGAACCTTCCAGTAGATTAGCAAGACAATTTTCCTTACAATTGCTCATCATGGTAAGAGCTGCAATTATTAATGACCGTTCCAGCTGCCAGAGCGGGAGGAGCAGCTCTTCCCCACACCCGCTGCCCTCAAGCCCGTTCCAGCCGGAGGTGCCGGCGCTGCCTCGCACCCGTCCTTTGGGACGGCAGCTGCATCGCATGAGCAAATGCTTGGCTGCCCTACGATGGAGCACGCCCAGAGCTGGTGCACGTGGCCCACGCGTGCCCCTGACTTCTTGTCCCCTGTGCAGGACTCAGGGCCAAGGCACAGCAGGGACTGGGGGACACTGCCGGGTAAGCGGGGAACCCCCCTACAGCATTGGCCATCTGCCCCATTTCCTCTTGCTGCAGCTTTGCCTCCTGGATTAATTACCGCCTCTGTTAGCAGTCCTGCCTGCTACGAAGAGAGAGGGACAACCCAGGCGACATGAGGGGTCCAGCCCAGGCTGACACAGGCAGAGGAGGAGAAATCCAAGGTGAAGATTTCCCTCAGAAAGCTGGAGGGAGCTGAGTCGGGCCCCGGGGGGAGTGGGGCGAGGGCTGAGTGTGACCTTCCCAGCCGGCCGCACCTCGCTCGGCGAAACCGCAGGTCCCAAGACAGCCAGCACTTGCAGAGAAGTGTTTATTAAAGGCACTAAAAGCACCGTGGCTACATCAGCGGCAGTCCAACCGGAGAGTGTGGGTTTGGGAGAAGCATTTACAGGCCTGGGACAGTAGTGGCAGGCGCTCTTTGGTAGAAAGCCGTTCCCAAGCCTTGCGGGAGCCCGCTGGCCTGCTCACCATCAGCACATGCTGCTAGCCCGCGGCTGGGGCAGGCTTGGCATGCTGCCCGGCTTCCCGGCATGGCCAGGCTGGGGGTGCTGCCGCATGCCAGCCCCAGGAGAGCAGCAGGCCAGCCGGGTGGGGGGACATGGGGCACAGACCCCCCAGCATGCAGCCAGGGTAGGAAGCCACCGCAGCAGTTTGCAGGGTGGCCGGGGGGTTGCCATGGGCAGGGACCTGGCAGGGGAGCAGGGCCCGGTCTCCAGCCCCATACATTAAGCACACAGCGGGGAAGGTGGGGGAGAGCTTGGCAGGAGGCTGGTCCTCACCCACTCAGGGACACGCTAGGAGCATCCCTGCCCTGGCACCGAGCTGCCAGGCAGTCAGGCCCCAGCCGAGCGAGGGAGCAGCCCTGCTGTGCTGGACCTTCCCTGACTCCAGCCTCTGCACGGCCGTGGCCACCATGCTGCTGTGGCTCAGGAGCAGGAGACCCATGCAGCCTCCCCTTCCTGGGGCTCCTAGGGACAGCCAGGGGGCAGAGAAGCCACCCAGCTATAAGGGGCTCCAGGCCCAGCACCACCTCCGGCTGGAGCTGGGCCAGGAGCTGCCAGGAAAGAGGTAGGTGCAAGGGGAAGGGGTGAGGGCCCAGCCTGGCTCCCTGGGGGCAGCAGGGGAGGGGAGAGGAGCATGCAGGGCCAGGGGCACGCGTGGGCACAGCTGAACTCCCTCCCCTCACACGTGGGAGAAAGCATGGCTCTTGCAGAGCGGCTTGTCCTTCTTGGAGTAGAATGTCTTCCCTTCCAGGTTGGTCTGGCAGATCTGGGGAGGAGATCAGGTCAGGTCAGGGGCGCTGAGCCAGCCCCTGGGTCCCCCCCTACAACCCAGGGCTCAGCACCAGCATTGCACAGATGCCAGGAACCAGCAGGCTCAGAGCAGGGTCCCAAGCCACCAGTGCAGAACAAAGTGGGGAAAACCTTGTGGCAGCAGGGACCTTACACTGCTGGTGTACCCCATGCAGGGCACAACTGCCAGGGAGAGCCACGGCCCCCACCAGCAGCCGGGGAGGGAGGCACATGGCTCACCGCACAGACGAAGCAAGTGTCGTGCCAGCTGAACCCCAGCGCCTCCAGGAACCGGTCCCCAGCATCAATCTTGAAGTCGCAGCCGCGGCACTTGGTGCCAAACATCTTCTCATAGTCTGCGAGGAGAGGCAGAGCCCAGGTCAGCGTTCCCTGGCACTGCAGCCCCTCGTCCCAGGGGAGCAGGGCTGCAGCACAGCCGTGATCCCACAGGCACAGCCTGGGGACAACTCGCTGCCAGCCCCGGGGGGACGAAGCCCAAGACACCCAGGCGAGATGCCTGTGCCGTGCAGGGTGGCCCCAGCCACCACCGGGCTGCAGGGAGGAGGCAAACCTCATCTCCCAGGATGCAGCACTCGCCTTTGATGTACATCCTCCGTCATTGCCATGGCAACATGGGAGTGATGGCATTACCCAGCAGCCGGGGAGGACCGGGATGGAGGACTCAGGGCCGCAGGAGATGGGTCCCTGCCTTCCCCAGGGCCTGGGGAGAGCCCCGCAGCACAGGACAGTTCACCCCCCACCCCCGTGGGCAGGTGCTGAGCCCTGACAGTGCCCGGTGCCCCAGGGCCATGCGGGGTGGCACGTGGGGTCCCTGGTCCTACCTCTCTCACAGTAGGGCTGTCCCTCCTCCATGTAGAAGGCACGGTTGCGGATGGGAGTTTTGCAGGCAGCACAGGTGAAGCACTGCACATGCCAAGTCATCTTCAGCGCGTGCATGACCTCCTGGAGGGGAACTGCTGTCAGCCGGGGGCAGGACCTCCCTGCACCACAGAGGACCCCCCCCAGGACAGAAAGGGACAAAGGATCCCCGGGGATGGGATCAGGACAGGAAGGAACAGAGCTGAGAACCCACAGGTGAGCAGGGAGCAGGGACAGGAGGTGTGGGGCAGGCTGAGGGACACTCACCCCGGTGATCTTCTTCTTGCACTTGGCGCAGCTGGGCGCATAGCGCGTGTCATAGCATTTGGGGCAGAAGATGGAGCCTTTCTCCTCAAAGAAGCCACCCTCATCCAGCACCTTCCTGCACTGGCAGCAGGTGAACTCCTCGGGGTGGTAATAATGTCCCAGTGCCACCAGATAGCGTCCCCTGCAGCGGGACAGAGCCATGTCAGCCACGACGGGGCCCAGGACGCTGGCATGGCGGCAGTGGTGGCCAGGGCTCACCTGATGACCTTGTTGCACTTGTAGCAGAGGGGCGTGCGGCCGGGTCCCTCGGGGGCCTGCTGCGCCGCCTGCACGATGGAGCTGCGGTTCTGCATGGGGGTCGGCGTGGCCGGCTGGCTGTGCTTGCTCACCACTGTGCTTGTCTTGTCTGGGGCGTAGCGCTCAGCAAACGAGGGGTCCACAGCCCAGGGCGGGCGGCTGGTAGGACTGGGGGTGGCGGCAGGGGTCCTGGGGGCTGCACGCACACACAAGTCTCCAGGATGGTGCTCCTGATCCCTCAGCAGCCCCCTCCCAGCGCCCGTGGCTGGGCAAGCAGCATCCCCTGGCACCCCCGCCCTTCTCCCCCGAGCCCAGAGGAAATGTTTTGCTCACCCATTCCTGGCTCCGTCTTCATTGCTGCTCCCGGGGACGGGTCCAGCACGGAGACCTGGCTACAGAACCAGCAGTTAATCCAGCCTGCCCCGCTCGCCCCCTCTGCCCAGCAGGCCTGTGTGTGCAGGCAGGCCCCCCCCACCCCAACAAGCAGGCAGGAGCTGGCCAAGCCCCCGTGCCCAGCCAGTAGCTGGTTTGGTGATGGGGGTACCGAGCCAAGCGCCTTCAGCCCTGCAAAGACATAGCACCCCTGGGGTCTCTGGCAGCCATTGTAGTGGTGTGGGGAGCAGCGGGAGGGAGTGCAGGCCTGCTGGGGTCCCACACCCAGCTCTGGGCTGCTCCAGACTGACCAGGGACCCCGGGGACCACACAGACCCCAGCTGCCGGCTCACACACAAGTCACCCCCAGCCTCATTTGGGGTGCAGAGTGGCTTGGACCCGACCCGGCGCGGGGAGCCCCAGGGTTCAGCTCCGGCAGAGCTGGGGACAGGCAGGGCTCTGCCATCCCTGCCGGCTAGGCAGGGCCAGGCTGGTCCTGGGAGGGGCAAGGCCTGTGCCCCCCGGCCGGCTGCCAGCACTGGCCTTGGGAGCAGGCAGGGCAAGCCAGGGCCAGAGAGGTACGGCTGACCCGAGAGAGGGGACAGGGACAGAGGGAGAGCCAGTGGCTCTGTGCCTCTCCAGGGCAAGGGCAAGAAGGAGACGGCTACAAAACCAGGAGCATTTATTTTCGGCAGAGCAAACTGGGCAGAGCTGGGACCCAACAGTCACGGCACCAGGGCAGGAGGCATCGCGAAGAGGCGTAGGCAAAAAAAGGGGCACCGTGCACCATCCCTGCCTGGCTGCACGGGGCAAGTAAGGTGAACCCCCAGCCCCAGCTCACTTCCCTGCCCCCACGCAGGGAGAAGCTGGCAACACTCACCCAGCTCTGCCCGGCCATCCCCCAGCCCCATGCTAGGCTTGTGGGACACCGTCCAGGCGCTGCCCAAACATCACAACACCTCCAGCAAGGTTTTGCCAGTGTCACCAACCACCCCCGACCCGCTATGTCTGGGACACCATGGTGCAGCTCAGCATCCCCAGCTCGGTGCCAGCAATGCCCAGTGGGTTCTGCCCAAGACGTGCAGCCCCATGGCTCCTGCTGCTGCCCTGGCACATGCTCCCCTTACCTGGGCTTTTTAACAAACACATCACCATGATCCTCCACTGAGCGCAGCAGGAGAGAAAGGAGACAGAGTCAGCCTGCGGCAACCAAGGCCCACGGACAGCAGGAAGGGAAAGGCAGGAAAACCGATCTCTCCTCCCACCACCCTCCTGCCCCAACACACAGCCCTGCCCGGCCACAGCTCAGCGGCACCACCACGAGCCCATGCACAGACCTGGGCAGCTCCCACTGGCTCACACCCCAGAGGGACTCCAGAGGGGCCACAGGGGGCCAAAACCGATGCCCCGGTGCCACGATGCACCACGGCCTTTGGCTCCAGTTGCCCCGGCAAAGCCAGGCACCCCTGGGCAGCCAGGCAGTGCCAGGCCCTGTGGGAACTTACTGCCGTCTGTGCCCATCAGCCGGGCCAGTTTGCGGAAGGAGCGGGACTGGGAGGTCCCGGTGTGGGGCTGCCAGTCCTCAGCGTCCTCTATCAGCCGCAACTTCCCGGGTTCGCACACGATGGTGCTGGGGGGCTCCATCGGCTGTGGGGGCTGCCTGCGAGTGACAGAGGGCAGGCGCTCAGCTGGCAGCAAGCATGAACCCTGCTTTGGCATGGGGAACTGCTCCCAAAGGTGCCCTCACAAACGCTGACCCCCTCACTGGACCCCAGCACTCACTGCTGCTCCCCCACGCCCCAGCTCGACCCGGGCATCGGAAAAAACGGCGGCACAACACCCAGCGGCTGACCCACGGCTCAGTGCGTCCTTCCTGTACATATCCCCAGCCCCAGAGGCACAGGCCCCACGAAGATGCTGGCAGCGTTCACTCCAGACCAGCCTTGCAGCCACCCCGCAGCCCCACAGGACACCACACCCCAGGTCCAGGCACTGCCCAGCACCTCCCAACACCCCCAGTACACCATGCTGCAGTTTGGCCTCCTCAGCTTAGTGCCAGCAGTGCCCAGCGGGTCCTGCCTGGCACAGGGACATCCCCCTGTAATGACACCCTTGTCGGGGACAGCCTGGTGACGGTCAGAGCAGTGCCCAAGCGCTGGCAGTGCCCGTCATGGGGCGAGCGCAGGGCAGGCTCTGCAGCTCGGCCAACAGCTCGGCTCTGGGGAGGTAGAGAGGACAGAGGAGGAGAGGAGAGAAGAAATAACAAAAGGGCAAAGATCTCCTCCGGAGTCACTGCAAGCAGCGAGGGTAAACCAGCTGGTGACACTCACCCAGCTCTGCCCAGCTACCCGGCAGCCCCACGCCAGGCTCAGGGGACACCGTGCCCAGGTCCAGGCGCTGCCCAGCACCTACCAACACCCCTACACCAGGTTTTCCCAGTGCCATCAGCCTCCTCCAGTCCCCATATGCCTGAGAGGCTAAGGTGCAGCTCGGCATCCCCAGCTCAGCGCCAGCAGTGCCCAGTGTCCTGCCCGGCACATGCAGCCCTGTATACAGCTCCTGCTGCTGCCTTGGCACATGCTCCCCTTACCTGGGCTTTTTAACAAGCTCATCCTCACGATCCTCCACTGAGCGCAGCAGGAGAGAAAGGAGGAGACAGAGTCAGCCTGCGGCAACCGAGGCCCACAGACAGCAGGAAGGGAAAGGCAGGAAAGGGAAGGGAAAGCAAGGAAAACCGACCTCTCCTCCCACCACCCTCCTGCCCCAACGCACAGCCCTGCCCGGCCACGGGGCAGAGCATGGCCCCAGCCCAGTAGCACCACCACGAGCCCACGCACAGACCCGGGCAGCTCCCAACTGCTCAGCCTCCATCAAGGGTTGACTTGGGGCCAAAATTAAGCCCCTGCTGCCACATCACCCCACAGCCTTTGTCTGGCTCCAGTTGCCCTGGCAAAGCCAGGCACCCCTGGGCAGCCAGGCAGTGCCAGGCCCTGTGGGAACTTACTGCCGTCTGTGCCCGTCAGCCGGGCCAGTTTGCGGAAGGAGCGGGACTGGGTGGTCCCAGTGCGGGGCTGCCAGTCCTCAGCGTCCTCTATCAGCCGCAACTTCACAGGGTCGCACATGGGGGTGCTGGGGGGCTCCAGCGGCTGTGGGGGCTGCCTGCGAGTGACAGAGGGCAGGTGCTCAGCTAGCACCATGCACGTACCCTGCTCGGCACCACAGCATGGGGCAGCGCTCCCAAAGGTGCCCTCGCACACGCAGACCCCCTTACCAGATCCCGGCACTCACCGCTGCTCCCCGGTGCCCCAGCTAGACCCGTGGGCATCCCTGTGGCATCAGAAAAACGGCGGCACAACAGTCAGTGTTTGACCCATGGCTCAGTGCATCCCTCCTGTATGCACACCCAGCCCCACGGAGTAGCCAGCAGCATTCACTCCAGACCAGCCTCCCAGCCACCCCCCAGCCCCATGGAAAAGCCGGCGACACTCACCCACTCTGCCCGGCCACAGCACAGCCCCACGCCAGGCTCACAGGACACCGTGCCCCAGGTCCAGGCACTGCCCAGCACCTCCCAACACCCCCAGCAAGGTGTTGCCAGTGCCACCAGCCTCCTCCAGATCCCATTTGCTCAAGAAGCAACGGTGCAGCTCAGCCTCCCCAGCTCCGTGCCAGCAGTGCCCAGCGGGTCCTGCCTGGCACACCCAGCACAGGGACACCCCATTTGGGGACAGCCTGCCTGGCAGGTGGGTGCCCGGGCAGGACCCTCCCGAGGTGACGGTCAGAGCAGTGGCTGAGTGCTGGCAGTGCCCATCATGGGTCGAGCGCAGGGTGGGCTCTGCAGCTCGGCCAACAGCTCAGTTCTGGGGAGAGGAGACAGGACAGAGAGGGAAGAGGAGGAGGGAGAAGAAATAACAATAGGGCAATGAGCTTCCCTGGAGTCACTGCAAGCAGTGAGTGCAAACCAGCCCTCGGTGGGCACCCCCATGGCTCCTGCTGCTGCCCTGGCACATGCTCCCCTTACCTGGGCTTTTTAACAAGCTCATCCTCACGATCCTCCACTGAGCGCAGCAGGAGAAAAAGGAGGAGACAGAGTCAGCCTGCGGCAACCGAGGCCCACAGACAGCAGGAAGGGAAAGGCAGGAAAGGGAAGGGAAAGCAAGGAAAACCGACCTCTCCTCCCACCACCCTCCTGCCCCAACGCACAGCCCTGCCCGGCCACGGGGCAGAGCACGGCCCCAGCCCAGTGGCACCACCACGAGCCCACGCACAGACCCAGGCAGCTCCCACTGGCTCACACCCCAGAGGGGCCACAGGGGGCCAAAACCGATGCCCCGGTGCCACGATGCACCACGGCCTTTGTCTGGCTCCAGTTGCCCTGGCAAAGCCAGGCACCCCTGGGCAGCCAGGCAGTGCCGGGCCCTGTGGGAACTTACTGCCGTCTGTGCCCGTCAGCCGGGCCAGTTTGCGGAAGGAGCGGGACTGGGTGGTCCCAGTGCGGGGCTGCCAGTCCTCAGCGTTCTCTATCAGCCGCAACTTCACAGGGTCGCACACGGGGGTGCTGGGGGGCTCCAGCGGCTGTGGGGGCTGCCTGCGAGTGACAGTGTCATCTGTCAAATCTGACAGATCCGCATGGCATCACCTCCCTGGGACTGCCCCACCCGTCCCCCAGCACAGAACCACAGCACGCCAGTACCTGAGACGCCGAATGCTGCCTTACTCCCCACACCCCCTACTCCTCCTCCATATAGGAAGGACCCATTAAGGGCTGACTCCGGACTGACCACCATTCCTGGCAGCCTGAGACTGGCCCCAAGGGCCAGGAGGGGAAAGAACAAGGCAAGAATAAGCCAAGGTCAAAAAAATTACCAGCAGGGCAGCTGCACGAGAGCCCAGTGAACACCTACAGTGCCCATGGCAGTGCCGCCCACCTGCCTGGCCCGGAGCAGGGTGCCGGCACAGCCCCGCAGCCCTCACCCAGCTGAGCCGCATCCTGGGGAGGAGGGCAGGTACCACGTGTGAGGACACTCAGGGCCTCAGCAGCCGGCAGAGACAGGCAGCGCTTGCCCTTCAGGCTAGGGACAGCTCGCTGCAAGGAGCAACCCCCCCCCCCCGGCAGAGCAGCGCGTGCTGCCTGTCCCAGGCTGGCCCGCCCCAGAGAACAGGGCACTAGCAGGGAAGAGGCATGCAGGGAGGATAGAGAGAGCAGGCAAAAGGCTTACTGACTTGTCAAGGCTCAGCACCTGTAGGGGAGAGGGAAAGAGAAAGGGAAGAGAGAAACAAAGAAAAAGGAAGGTGAAATTAGACCTGCAGCACCTGAGAAGTTTCCAGAGCTCACCTATAGCCTACACCAGTCCCCCTACCCCCAAGAATCATGCCCAGCTCGCCCAGGGCTGGGAGCACACTGGGAGGCAGGGACAGACGCCAAGAGACCAGACCGTTCCTCCCTCAGCCCCCCAGAACAGGCCTGGGTGCCCAGGGCAGCCAGGGCCACATC
This sequence comes from Pelecanus crispus, assembly GCF_030463565.1. Classification (NCBI taxonomy): domain Eukaryota; kingdom Metazoa; phylum Chordata; class Aves; order Pelecaniformes; family Pelecanidae; genus Pelecanus; species Pelecanus crispus. Next base: position 10,788,733 of record NC_134650.1, on the reverse strand, counting down.
ACCCCCCCATCCATTGCCCAGCGTCAGGGTGCCACGGCAGCTCTCAGCACAAGGGGCAGGGACCGGCAGCTGCCAGATACGTGGCAGCCGGGTGGGCAGCCTGCAGAGGTGGGAGCTTCTTCCCTGCGAGCGGGGTGAGGACGGCACCACGCAGAGCTCAAGGGCTTCACTTTGGTCAGCCCATCCAGGCAGCCGGGGGACCGGCAGGACATCCCCGGGCAGGCGCTGGCTGGTGGCCACGATGCAGCCACCGCTTCCCTGCCACCGCAGACGCCAGTGAGTGTCCTGCTACGGCTGCCGCGCCGTGCCCTGCAGGACTCCCCACGGGCTGACACGTCCCCGAGCGAGGGATCGGTATGTGCATGGCTGTGTGTTCCCACGCATGACAGTCCTGTTGTGCCACCTCAGCACCAGCCATCAGGGGAGCCCGGCACGGGCACTGTCGCCCGCTCCCACCCATGGGTGCCTGGCATGCAAGGCACAGCAGGGCCAGGCAGCGGGCTCCCCCCGATCTTCGGGGAGCAGGATGGACAGCAACATACCCATTGTGCTGGGGGGTGCAGGCGGGCACCAGGGGCACGTACGTCACGGGTTTCGTCACCAGCCCGGGCCGTGGGTTCGGAGGCGAGCCGGCCCCGAAGGGCCGAGCTGTTTTGTTGAGGGCGGTGCTGGGAGCGAAGTTATATTTCAGGGGTTCAGAGCAGGGGAGTGAGTCCTGAGCGAGACAAAACACACAGACACGGGCTCACACGTCAAGCAGCATGCAAGGGGCAGCCCCGGGCCAGGCAGCGCAGCAGGCAGGCAGCCAGGTAGGAAAGCTGGACAGCATGTGCACCTCAGATACCAGGCTCTGCCAGGCTGGCACCTCTCTCCACAGGGCACCCAGCCCAGTGACAACCGGTCACAAGCCTGGCCCAAGGGTCACTGGAGGATTAGTAAGTGCCCCAGACGCTCGCTGCTGCCCACAGCGGGACAGTGCATGCATGCACACTGATCGCAACCGTCCCGCAGCACAAAGCTGAAGGCATGCAGGTGGCTTCCATCCAGGAGCCGCTGGTCACCGGCCCCAGCCCTGCCTCCCCGTGCCAGGGCACTCCCCAGCACTAGCAAACATGGGGCCCCAAGGCCATGCTGTGGCTGCCCGGCCTCCTCCCCTGTGTCGGCCCCTCTGCACCCCTGCCCACACCCGGCACCAGAGGGGGCACAGGTCCCAGGCGCCCGCTGGGCAGAGCCTGCTCTCTTCGATCCCCTGTGGTGACAGGGATCAGAGCTGCTCCTCCAGTGAGGAGCTTTCCAGCCCTCCAAACACACCCAAACCCGCAGAAGCCTGTGGGCCCCAGGAGCAAAGTCCATTTGTCCATCTACGCTCAGGGATTCCCCTCCCTTGAGATGAGGCTGAGCTGCCACTGCAGCACCAGGAGCGACACGTACCTTCTGTGGCTTCCCCACGTGGTTCTGGGCTCTGCAAGAGAGGAGACAGCCGGGCAGGTGCTGGAGTCAGCCCAGCCACCGCCGGGACACCAGTACCCCAGGGATGCAGCACCCACCCAAGGGAAGCCACGGCCAGCTGGCACTGCCCCGTGGCTCGCAGGTGAGGGCTGGCCACCAGGCTAGCCTCATCCAGCCAAGTAGAGCCCTCGGATCCAGCCAGGGGCTGCCAGGCTCTGAGCAAGGAGCAGCGATGCCGGGAGATGGCAAGGCTGGGAGATGGCACTGGGCAGAGGGCTCTGTCTCTGCTCCGGCCACACCAGACCCCAGGTTTGCAGGACCCACGAATCCTACCTGCTGAGGGTGAGGCAAAGCCTGTCCCCGCAGGCACGGATCCTGTTCTGGGCCTCGATGTGCGTCATGGAGCTGGTGCTCTCCCCGTCGATGTACAGCACCCAGTCGCCCACTCCCACGCCAGCCTGGGCTGCCTTCCCGCCTGGCGTCAGCTGCGGGACAGACAGAGTCACGGAGAGCCAGGCCAGCTGAGCAGCAACGCAGGAGCGGAGGGACACCCTCGTCCCCACGAGGGCAGGGGTCTGCCGGGGCCCAGGCTCCCTCGTGCAGGGCCCAGCCCGGCACAGGACACCATCCAGACCTGACCCAGGGGGAGGAAGGGACCACCGGATCACCCCCTGTTTCCCAGCATATTAGCCCAGAGCAGCCTCTTCTCCTCCGCAGCAGTGGGGGGCTCAGCACTACCCCAGGGTGCTGCCTATCCCCTGCCCTCTGGCACGACTGGGGTCTGTGCCAGCACCCCGGGGCCCCATCCCCATGACGCCAAATGGCGGAGGCGGCGCTGGCTCAGCCTCGGCAGGAGGCCCAGCCGCCCCTCGGAGCCATCCCCACGGTCCCAGAGTGGGAAGAGAGCGCAGTGAGTCAGGGCCCGCCAGGCAGCCCATGTCTCACTGCGAACCACAGGCATTTCCAGCCTTTCGCCTGGGGGCGAGCAGGGGGACAAGGGAGGCACCCCCCGGGTGCTCCCCCCAGCCACCCCTGCTCCCATCCCGTTCCCCTCCTGGTGCCGGCAGGCACAGACGTTACCTCATCCCTGCAGAGGAGCAGGAGCCACCCTGGGGCAGGGAGACACCCGCCCCCACCCACGCTGCTCCCCCAGCCCTCGCCCCGCCGGGGCAGCCAGGAGCACAGCCATGGGTTCCCCTGCCTGGCCACAGTGCCGGGGATGCGCCTTGCCCCTGGCATGGCTCTACGGCACGGCTCTACGTCAGCCCTGTGCCGGGAAGCAGAGGCTGCCCTCCCCTCCCATGGGGGATGCACAGCCAAAGGCGAGCAGGGCCCCGAGCACTGCACACAGCTCCCAGGCACTGACTGACTGACAGACTGACAGACAGACAGACGTGGGCAGGCTGCAGCCATTCCTGCTCCTCCAGCACGGAAGAACTCGAGGCGCTTGGACCTGGACCAAGTATTTCCTCAAGTCCTGTTCGACATGAACATAAAAGGAGTGAGCCAGATTCCCAGCGCCGTCAGAGGGCTGAAAAATCCCTGCCGCCGAGCCCCGGCCCCTCCTCGCTTGTGTGCAGGGCCCGGCTCGCCCCAGAGCCGCGCTCCCCTTCCCCACGCCAGCACCGGCCCTCCACATGAGGCCAAACCCCACACCCAGGCTGGATGCAGCCCGGCTCCACCTGCATCCTGCTGCCGTCCCCGGCAGCACATGGGTACCCCCTCCGGTGCCCCTATGCCGCCCAGCATCTGCTCCTCCCGCCTGGCACAGGAGGGTGCCCTGGGCGGCAAGTGGTGCTGGCCAGCTCCTGGCCACACTGCTGCAAGCCCCGGCTTGCTGCCCTGGAGGGCTGGGGAAGGCGCAGGGCGGCTGCGTGGGTTTGGAGGCAGGAGTGGGAGCTGGGAGAGGTTTTCACATGGCCGCCCGGAAAGGGGAGAGCACAGGAGGCTGCGTCATGCAGCCGCTCCCAGCCCGGCCAGCACCGCTGCGCTCCCCTTCCCCCCCCCGCACCGGCACGCCAGGAAACCCCTTCGGCAGGTGCCAGCTCAGCCAGGAGCCGCAGCAGTGCCAGCCCTCCCGGCCCCGCTAACCAGGGCTTCCTTCCTCCCCTCTCCACCCAGCCAGTCCTTTGTTCCTCATGCCTCCGCCACCGCACCCAGCTCGGGCACCCTGGACAGAGTCTCACCCAGCACGGAGGGGAGTGGGGCGCCTGCACAAGGGCTGAGGCAGCATCCCCCAGTGCCCTCCTGCCTGCAGCACCGAGGGTCTCTCCTCTTCCCCAGTCAGCAGATGCAGAGATGTGCCACACAGCATCCAGCTCCCCAGGTGCCAGCCCTTATCCTGGCTCCACCACAAGCAGCTCAGGATCACGGTCTCGCAGCCTGCCTAGCCAAGGTGTCAGGACCCCCCAGTAGAGCCCCTTGCCACGAGAGGCACGCCTGCCTAGGACCACGGGGGCACCTCTTTTGTGTGACCACCAAGCTGAAGCAGACTCACAGCTCACCCAGTAGCGTCACAGTGATGGACGCAGCCGAGAGCCAAAGCACACACCGGTGCTGCTTTCCCTCTGTGCTCCCTGGCTCCGCAGAGCAGGGCCCCACTGCAGCCCTCAAAGCCGGGGCAGGACACCTCCCTCCAGCCCACCCTGCCAGCAGCACCCTGGCTCAAGGCAAGCAGTGGCCAAGGACAGCAGCATGCTCCAGGCAGGAGCTTTAGGGCTGGGGATGCCTCCGGGGTGCAGAGCAGCGCAGGGTCACCCCTTTGCATCAGACAGGGCCCACCAGAGCCCTGTCTCACCAGAGAGCCACCCGAAGCTGGCTACATCCCCTGGGAATGTCCTCACCGCTCCTGCCTGCCCTGCCCAGGACAGCAGCGTTGCCCAAGCCCTGAGGGCACAGCGGGGCTGTTGCTTCACGAGGCCCCTGCCCCGGCCCTGGGAGGCTCCTCCATCCGACCAGACCCTTTGTTAAGCGCTGGCTCACAGCCAAGAGAAACATTTTTTAGAGAATAAACTTGCTGAAGCCGTCTCTGTGTGCTCAGCAGAGATCGGCAGGCCCCGGGGCAGCGGCGCCGGCAACTCCAGCCTCACATAGTGCCCTCGGGGTCTGTGCTCCGTGCTGGGGTGCTGCAGAGACCCATGCCCTCTGGGACCGGCACACGGTGCTGGGCTCGTGCCGGGGGCAGGCCCCCACACAGTGCTCGGTGCTATGAGCAAAGCTGGCCTTTGAGAAGCAGCCTCCGTGCCAGCTGCCCAAGCATCAGCGGCATGGGCAATGCAGTCGCATTCCAAGGCTTATAAGGCAATTGTGTGGCCGGAGCTGCGGCCAGCACCCACCCAGGGGACTGGGCCGCCTGGGGACAGGGACCTGCATGCACCCAGGGGCCAGACCTGGCCTGGGCAAGCATCGCATCGGGAGCAGCTCGCACCAGTTGCCTCAGCCACATGCAGAGCTGGCAACACAACAGCTCTTGCTCGTGCTGGAGAAACAGACTGGTTTTGTGGAGGAAGCCACGTCCCAGTGCAGGCAGCAGTATGGGCAGCAGCATGGGCAGCAGCACAGGTCTCTTCCCCTCCCTGGCTGTTCGCGGGCCAGCTCGGGTGTGGAGCTGAGAGCCGTGCAGCAGGAGGGAGGGTGGAAGGGCACAAGCTGGGTCCCAGGATGCTGAGCCCGGTGTCATGGTGCAGACCGGGAAGCCAGCCCCACAGTCTGGAGACTGTGAGAGTGGCTCCCCTCCCCCTGCAGTGGGCACGCTCCGGAAGGGGCCTCCCCTGCCCCCCCCAACAGCCAGAATGACTCTGCAGAGGCTGTACAGCATTTCTCGTCTGCAATCCTCTGCCCGGAACACCCCCATGATGGACTGCAGCTGATAAGGCTCTGAGGAGGCTACGCAGAGCCAGGCAGGGCAGGACGCAACACTCTTAGGGTCCTGGATCATCCACATCCCCCATACGGCTCTGCCTCAGCCACCTGGATGCAGCCGCCACGGCTCCCACCCACAGAGGCAGGGGAAGGATGAGGGTTGCTGGTCTCGGCTTCTCTTACCCTGGAGATGGAGAGTGGCATGCTGAAATCCTTCCCTCCCTGCAGCCTGAAGCCCCAGGGTGCCGGCCCATTCAGCATCACCTTGTAGGACTCCATGTCGCCCATCTCTGCAAGGGAAGAAGGTGTGATCCTGGCATTAGGGCACATGGGAACGACGCAGGGAGAGCAGGCGAGGAGGGGGCCTGGCGCCTGCCAGGATGGGGCAGGAGGAGACAGGACACATTTCCAGCAGCAACTCCACCCTGACCATCCTACACTGTGGTTAGAGACGCACCCCAAATCTATCAGCATCTCCTCTGGCAGCGTCAGAGCTGAGGGGCCCAGGCTAACGCTGACTAGTGTCAGGGAGCCAGGTACAGCCCCACTGCCACCCACAGCGGAGCGCCTGCGGGCTCTGCTCTCCCTCTCCCAAACGTGGGACATGCTCTCCCTTGCAGCACCCCAGAAACTCATGCTGCTAAAAGCCGAGACCGTTTCAGAAGGAAAGATGGGAACCAGAAGCGTTTTTGCCAGGTGAATTAGCAGCAGCAGCGCGATGCCACCCAAGGTGCCTGGCAGAGCAGCCAGGCTGGCGCTCCAGCAGCCGGCTGAACAGATGCTACCTGGGAGCGAGCCCATCTCCGCACACAGAGCCGGGGCTTCGGCAGGGAGGGAATCCCGGCGCTCCCCTGCCTGCCAGGGCCGCGCTGACAGCTGTCAGCCGGCCAAGGCTTCGGGCAGATGGACCAGCCCCAGCCTCCCAGCCACCCCTCACCTGGAAGGAGCCACCAGGCCCCTACGAAGCCACCCAGGACCTTCCTCCTGCCGCTGCCAGGCGGGGGACAGGGCCGGCTCCGGGGACCCGGGGCCCTCCCCACCCCTCCAGGGGACGGCAGGCTCCCAGCTGGGAGGCGGTGGAGGCTGCAGGGCCGGGGGCCAGCGTGCCCCCGCTCCCCCGGGCCGGTGCGGGCTATATAAGGCGTGTAAGACGACACCAGCCCGCTCCCCGCTCGGGAGGGTCGGGGAAGGCTGCGTGTCAGGCATTCCCGGCGCCCGGCAGCCGCGCAAGCCCCAGCGAGGCGGCGGGACCGGGGCGGCCCGGAGCGGGAGGCAGTCTCCCCCCCCCCCGCCCCGCGGGCTGGGGGTCCCCGGCAGCCCCGGGCTGCTGAGCCCTCCTGCTCCTGAGGGAGCAGGCCCTGGGCTGCCTGCCCCATGGGCCCCGCTCCCCATCCTGCCCCACGGGCACCCCCAGGCCCCCCTCTCCACCCCGCCCCGCGCAGCCTCCCTTCCCCGGGCTCGGGGACCCCAGCCCTGCCCCACACGGGCCCTGCCCGCCCCCGACCAACCGCCTTCCCTCAGACCCAGACCCAGGCCCCGGCCCTACCCTCCCCGTGCCCCCATCCCGCCTGCAGAGGAAGGGGACCCCGGCCCGGCCCCCCCCGCACTCACTCACCGCGGCCGGCCGGGCCCCCGGCGGAGCGGGGCCGAGCGAGCGGCGCCGCAGCGGGGGACGGAGCGGTGCGGGCGGACGCGGGACTCGAACCCGGGCACCGCCCCCGCCCGGCCCGGCCTTATATAGGATCAAGGGGGGCGGAGCCGGCGGACGACTCGGCCAATCACCGCGTGCGCCCGCCTGCCGGGGCGGGCACGGCGGCGCCCCCTGGCGGGCAGGCGCGGGCTACCCCCGCCCGACCCCGGGACCGACCCCCGCCCGCCCCCGTAGCGCCGGCAGACCCCAGTCCGGCCCAGGCTGTTTATTCACCGCACCGCACCACCGAACGGCGTCTGGTCCGGGCTCAAGCCCAGTCCCGCGGGCCGGGGGTCTCCCGGCTGAGCAGCCGCACCAGCTTGGCCCGGAGGTTGCTCTGGGGCTTGTGCCCGGGGCGCCCCGGCGGCGCCTCCTGCGCCCCATGGCCCCAGCGCTGCTCGGGGGGCTGGGGGCTGCCCCGCGGCATCTGGGCCAGAGTGGCCCGGTTGTCATAAAGCGGGCCCACCTCGCTGCTGTGGCCCTCGGGGGCCTGCCGGCACCCCAGCTCCCACTGCCCTCCCTCCTCTTCCTCCTCTGCCCCGGCAGGACCCAACTCCGAGGTGAAGATGTTCTCGTAGAGATGCTCGGGGGGCAGCTTCCCTGCGGCCCAGGGCTCACTGGGCCCCGGCCGCCCTGGCCCGAAGAGGGGCCGCTGGCCCCGGGCAATGGAGGCATAGATGATGGGGCCTGTGGCTTCCAGCTCCGGCGGCGGGTAGCGGAGAAGGCTGGCAGGGAGGTGGGAGGCAGGCTGTGCCCCCCCCAGGGGTGGGCTGGGCTGGGGCTCCTCGGCCCCAGGGTTCCAGGGCTGGGGCTCAAGGCCCTGTGCGGAGAGCTGGGGGTCCGGGGCACAGAAGAGCCGGGGGTCGGGGGCATCCTTGCCCTGCTGCTGGCAGGCGATGGCGGCGGCCACAGCCCGGCAGAGCTCCGGGGCCCGCGGGGTGCTGAAGGTGAAGGTGCCCTCACCGGAGTCGCTGCGGCGGCCGGCCTCGAAGGAGAAGATGGTCTGTGGGGCCAGAGGGCAGGGTGAGAGGCTGCCACCCGCCCTGGGCAGTGGGCAGCCAGCAGCCCTTGGGAGGGGGGAGGCACACACCTGATCCTGGCCAAACTTGCGGAGGAAGGGGTAGGGCCAGGTGAGCAGGGGCTGGCGGGACTGCGGGTCCTTCAGCGTCAGGCTCTGGGGAAGGGCTGAGAGCAGGTAGTGCCCGTTCAGGCCACAGCGGGTGGCTGCATCTGTCCGGACCACCAGCACCAGGAATTCGGTCACTACGAGAGCAGAGCGAGGTGGGGATCAGCACCAAGGCGCCAAGCCAGAGCCCACCCCGGCCCCATCTGCCACCCCTGCACGTACGGTCCTGCCAGGAGGAGTAGAGGCAGTTCTCCTCCATGGGGACAGCGGGGCTGGGCTGGGTCCTGGCACTGCTCTGCGCCGTCTCCTTTACACCCTGAAACAGAGGGATGTGAGCCAGCCCCTGGACTGGGGGAGCACAAGCGCCCCTGCCTGCCCACGCACCCCAGAGCACCCTGGCTCACCCGAGCCAGGAGCAGCAAGAGGGGTCCCGGTTCTGCTGGACCCCACGGTACCTGGAAGGCCAGCTGGCAGAGCTGGGCAATCCACTCATCCCGCTGCTCAGCTGCCAGCACGTAGCTCTTTTCCGTGGTGGTGAGGTAGAAGGCGGCGGTGGCTTTGGGGCAGCTCTCGGTGCCTGCTGGGCCCACGGAGACACAGTCTGAGAGGCGGATCACCCGGCGGGCACACCGCCGCAGGGAGGTCTTGTCCAGCACCGTGCCGTCATCCCGCACGTCAAACTTCTCCATGCGGGCCACGCCAGAGGGGCTGGCGGCAAAGAGCTGGGCTCGCATCTTCCTCCAGGACCTCTGCAGCATGAGAAGGGCACAGGCAGGGAAAAAAGAAAAAAGGGTCAGCAAAGAGCTTCCTGCTGTGTCCTTGCAGCGTTGCCCTCCATTCGGGGCCAGCAGTGCTTGGGAAGAGCCGTGCGGGGCAGGAGGGGTCACAGGGGGTCCCTGCCCAGACCCGCCGGGTGCTGCAGGAGGGCACGGAGAGCCGGGGCCAGCACAGACTGCCAGGGCTGCGGGGCAGGGCAGTCCCAAAGCTGGGTCGAGCTTGCCCTGAGCTCAGCACGGCTCGCTGGGTGAGTCACGCTCGCTCCCGGCTCACCAAGCACCAGGTCCTGCTCTTTGTTCCCCGCTGCAAGTGCCGGCCTGCCACTGCTGCAGCTGAGCTCTCGAGCTGTTCTCAGGACAGACCCTGATGCAAATTAAAGCCATTTTGAGCTGCTGAAGCTCCTGCTGGCAGCCTCACATCTGCCAAGCACGGCCAGGCCCTGCAGCTTGCAGCCCACTTCCTCCCAGGGGAGACTCTGTGGCACCAGCACCTTCCCAGCCTGTCATGGGATAGAGGAGGCGCGTGCCCCCACGCACCTCAAAGGCACAGCAAAGCCTCCACCCTGCAGAAACCAGATGCAACCCAAAATACCCACCGCCACCGGCCTGCCTGCCTCCTACGCAGCAGGGTACCAGCCCGGTGCACACGGGGCCTGCCCGCTTCAGTTCCAGGACTCATCTCTTGCTCAGCAGGGAGGTTGGAGCGTGATTGCAGCCTCGCACATCCACCGAGCCCCCCACGGGGGCACAGCCGCCCGGCCATGGCAGAGGGGATGCCGCCAAGGCAAGGCCAGCACACCAGTCCTTCACCAACACCCACCTCACAGCTCCCTAGAGCTGGCTCAACCCTGCAGGGACTCCCACCATGTCACCCATACCGTGCCCAGAGGGCTGCAACACTCGGTGCCCACCCCGAGGGCCCAGGGCAGCAGGCTGAGCTGTGAGGGGTACCCCACGGATGGCACTGGCACCCCAGGGCCAGGCTCACGGAGGGCTGGGTGCAGAGCCATGTCCCACGCGCTGCCCCAGTGCCCTGCTCCCACACACACGCTGGAGCTGCGCCTCATTAACACGCGTTTATTGTTTCATTGCGAATCGCGCAGTGACCAAGCGAGAAGAGGGACCCCGCATGCAGGGGCGAGCCTGAGCAGGTGCCTGCACGGATGAGTCCCCTCGGCTGCAGGGAGAGCCCCGCTCCCAGGGCTGCGGAACCCAGGGCCCCCCCCGGGCAGCTCCGAGGGGTCTGGCTCCGGTTCCCCCTTCCCAGGCTGCTGAGGGCCCAGCCCCAGGGCAGGCATCAAGACAGATTGGGGCAAACCCTGTACCCAGCCTCAAATCCACCCTTTACCTTTCCAAATTTGCAGTGCTGCACATAGAGGATCCCATCCTTCACCGGTTTCTCCATGGGCCCAGCACCACCCTGGCAGCCAGCGCAAGAATCGGGGACTCGGGCTACCAGCAGCAGAGAAAACGTGACTGCTGCACCCGAAGCAACTACATGAGGCAGACTTCCTTCTCTTGGTGACTTCCCCTTTTTGGTGTGTGGGATGAAGGGGAGAGGCTGGGCCACAGGAGGTGTCTGTCCATCCGCCCTCCCCCTCGCAGAGGGGCAGTGGGGCAGAACACACGCAGGCAAAGCACAGGAAGCACCAAGGGGACCGCCTGACATGAGTGCGGCATGCTCTGCCTCGCCCCGGCTGCATCAGAGTGTGTTTGGAGGATACAGCTGAGGATGTACAAAACCAGGTAAGGTCCTGGAAGAATCGAGGGGCTTTGGAGAGGAGCGACGTAAGACCCTGGCCAGGCCACTGCAGGGGGCTGGCAGGGGCAGCAGGCAGCCAGCCACAGACCAGTCGCCCCACCTGGAGCTTCCTCCTCCCCTTGGGCACCGCTACCTGCTTGCCCAACGCGCCCCTGATGTAATGGGCTGTGGCAACACAGCTCCATATGTTTCCTCCAGGACAGGAGCTTCCATCAGGCTGAGCTGGCAACAGCCCCAGTGGCCAGATGCCTGGAAAAGGGGCCACAGCAGCGCAGGACAGGCCCACAGGCTTGGGAAAGGTGAGGGCAGCTGGGGCGCTGCCCCAGCTGAAAGGGAACCAAAGCCCGTGCAGGGGGAGCACTGGGCAGCATGCTCCCCGGGCTAGAAGTCCATAGAGCTGTGGGCCAGGTAGTCCTTGCGGCCGATGTTGCTGACTTGCTTGGTCTGCATCGCCTCCAGCTTGGGGCAGTCGGTGATGCGATGGCCCAGGCCGCCGCAGAAGGCGCAGCCCCGCTCACCTGCAACGAGAGGGATGAGGTCAGGGGGAGCTGCGCCATGCCAGGAGAGCAGCCCCCCCACCCCAGAAGCAGAGGGGCTACGCCAGCGCCTCCCCCCGCTGCTGCAGCACCAGGCTGCCCGCAGGGCCAGGCAAGGACAGCCCCGAGGCAGGCAGAACCACCCCGGGAGCTGGGGGTCCTGTCCGCAGCCCGGGTCTCTCAACAGCCCTGCGGGAGGTCCCTGTGCCAACCCGGGATTGCTCACCTCCGATGTCCAGCATGGTCTCGTCCCCGCAGTGCAGCACCTGGAGCACAGGCGGCACCTTCTGCTTCGCCTCCAGGAGCAGGGCCTTCAAGTCCATCAGCACCGACTCATCTGGGGGCAGAGACACAGATCAGACATGGCCCGAGCAGGGGTGGGGGACACTGCCTCACACCACCGTCTTCCCTCCACAGGCCATCATGACTCGTCCCTGCCTGCTCAGGAACACCGCCCTTGCCAAGGCAGAGGCAGCTCCGTCACCCAGCTGCTTCCTGCAGCCACAGCCCCCCCGCAGGCAGCCCCCAGCCCCGTGCTGCTTCTCACCGCAGGCCTTGTTGATGAAGGTGGTGGCAATGCCGGTGTTGCCCGAACGGCCTGTACGCCCGATACGGTGAACTGTGGAGAAAGAGACAGGATCAGGACCGGGTGAATGCAATGTGACAGACCATCCCTGCCCCCAGCCGCTGCAGAGACAAGCGCAGAGCCTTACTGGCCTCTGCACCCACCCCGTCATGCCCTCGTTGGTCCCCCACAGGGCCCAGTCCCCACCATAGTTCTCAATCTCCTCTGGCATGTCGTAGTTGATGACGTGCTGGATGGCTGGAAAGTCCAGGCCCTTAGAAGCGACATCAGTGGCAACCAGGACATCCTTCTTCCCATCTCGGAAGGCCTCGATGGCTTTTGTCCGTTCCTCTTGATCTGCAAAGGCCCAGCAGAGAAGATCGGCAAGGGCTGAGCTCCCAGTCCTACCTCTTGTGGCAACCACTATGGCCTCAGAGCCAAGCATCGCTCAGCCAGGGCTTCCCAAGTGAGAGAGCCTATGCAGCCTTTCCCCAAATAAAGGAGCAGAGGGACCTCTAGGTCCCATAGAGACCTGCCCTGTGTTTATGTCTGGAACATGGCATTCACTCCTGACACTGCCACAGCCCTTCCTCACACCATCACAAACTCCTGCACACTCGCACCTTCTGTGACCACGTACCACCCTGGCAGGAGCGGGATGAGGCAAGGCCACACCACGGCCCAGGCCTCCCAAAACCCTCACTGACCTTTCCCTCCATGGATGGCCACAGCTTCCACACCCTTGAGCAGCAGGTACTCATGGATCGCATCAACATCCGCCTTCTTCTCTGCAAAGATCAGCACCTGCGGCAGCACAGACAACATGGAGGAGCCACTTTTCGATGGGCTCGCACTGCTTGCACCAGCACAACACCCCAGGAAACCCATTCCCTCTCGCTGAGCAGAACATACAACAGCTCTGGGCCCGGGACCTGCTTGTACATGGAGCATGGCTCACTCATGCACCTACCCCACCATGGCAGAGCCCTGCGGCATCACAGCCACATCCCCATTACCAGCTCCACCCATGTGCCGGGGCTGCGGTGCACTCGCGCTGCCCCCAGCCATGCTGCCACAGCAGCCGGAGCTCACTACTCACGGGTGGTGGGGTCTTCTGCAGGCACTCAAGGAGGTAAACCATTTTGGCCTCCTCTTTCACGTACTCCACTTCCTAGGAACAAGCACAGAAATGAGTCAGGCAGGCAGAGAAACTGCCATTGCTTGGTATCCCTTAACATCTTGGGAAGGAGGGCCATGAACCCCAGCTCCCCGACAAGGGATGCATCAAGTGCCCTCATGAACGGTGCTGGCCTCCCACATAGGCATGGGTGAGCACCCAACTGCCTCACCTGCACAACGTCCAGGCTGGCAGCACCCGCTCGCCCAACGTTAATGGTGATGGGCTTCACCAGGGCACTCTTGGCAAAGTTCTGGATCTTCTTGGGCATTGTGGCACTGAAGAGGAGGGTCTGCCGCTGGCCCTGCGCAGGGAACACAGTGCAGGCAAGGATGTAGCACTCACCCAACCAGGTGGGCGTAGGGATGGAGCTTCAGGGTGCTCGTACCATGCCAGCTCAGTACCTTGAAGTAGGAGAAGATGGTACGGATGTCCCCCTCAAAGCCCATATCGATCATCCTGTCAGCCTCATCCAAGGCCAAGTAACGGCAGATGTCCAGGCTCACCATCTTCTTCTGCAGCAGGTCCATCAGGCGGCCGGGGGTTGCCACCATCATGTGTACACCGCTGTAGGATGAGAGAAGGCCACGGTCAGGCACGCAGATTCCTGCCCCACACAGCAACACACAGGGAAGGTAACAGCTCCTTGGCACATCACCTTCACCCCCACACCTTCCTGAAGCCATCCAGCCAGGGTGCCACCCCTTAGTCACCTGTCAGAAAACAGAGCACAGCTCCAGCCCCACAAACACCCTGCAGAAGGTCTTACTGTTTGATTGTCTCCATCTGCTCCTTGACAGACATGCCCCCGATGCAGAGGGCGCAGCGCAGCGGGGGCAGGCCATCCTCCTGCAGCAGGCGACAGTAGTACTCAATGATGCCATGGGTCTGCCGGGCCAGCTCCCGCTGCAGAGACAAAACTCACTCGTTCCTACAGTTCCATGCTGGGAGGATCTGGGATTCCCACTGAATATCAATCAAAGTTTCCTCCCGCACATCACCATGCCCCTGACGCTCACCGACGGACAGATGATGAGTCCATAGGGTCCCTCTCGCTTGGAAAATGGCAGCCTCTTCTCCTGCTCCAGGCAGAACATGATCACCGGAAGGGTAAACACCAAGGTCTTCCCAGAGCCAGTGAATGCAATGCCAATCATGTCCCTTCCTGAGAGGCTGGCAGAGAAACGTGGCCGATGGTGAGGAGGAGCATCACAGGATGGCTCAGACCTCCAGGGCTGAGCAAGGTGATGGGGCACATCTGTCACCAGGGAAGAGCACCCGGTACACACTGCTGGGTGGGCTGTAGGGAGCAACCGCTCCCCACTCTGGGATGGGGACAGAGCACTCACATCGTGGGGATGCCTTGGATCTGTATGGGTGTTGGCTGCTGGATTCCTTTTTTCTTCAGGCCCCTCAGGATAGCTGTCAGAGAAAAAGGGACATAAACATTCATGACCTGAACTCTTCTCTCTCTTTCTCTCCTACTCACATCCCACCAGCAGCTCTTCCACCAGTGACAAACACCCCTTGGGCCAGCAGCTAGACGACACAGCCCCTGCTGGGAATTCAAGCTGTGACCCCACTAACACTAAGCATTAAACACCCGACAGCTTCACTCGCTGACGTGCGTCTCCCAGGAGATTTTTTTTTTTCCCACCCTGCCAGGCCCCTCTCCCAGCCCACCTGCTGGGAACTTCATCTCCTTGAAGCTCTTGATAGGGGGCGGGATGCCTTCCCCCTCCACCAGGATGTGGTACTTCTTGCGCACGCGATCGTGCCGTGCCTCCGACATGCCCAGGATGTAACGAGGTGCTCTCCAGCTGCGAAGGCAACCGAGAAAAGTCATGGTGCAGAATGAGGCTGCGGCTCCAGAGGCAGCAGCCCCACGGAGACCCAGGGGAACTCCCTGTCAGGCTCCACTATCCCACCAGGGAAAACGGGTAATTCCAAGGGGCTTCATGGTGTGAGCACGGGAGCAGACCCACACTAGTTCTGTGTATTAAATGTTTCCCCAAAGTCTCAGTAACAAGTCCCAAACTAACAGCTGAGAACAGTCTATGGATGGTGGACAGAACATGCCAAAAATCTTTTGGACACATCTCGATCATCTCTCTGACACTGCCTCGAGCAGCACTGGCCCTATAGGCTCTCCCAGTCTCTTTCTCTAGCTTAGTCACCTCCAAGTTCTGAAGATCCACCTCAAGTCTTCAGTTTAACATAAACATATTCTAGAAAATCTTAACTGTATATAAAACAATGTTCAACATGACTCAACAGCCTTCAATCTTATGTACAGCAGTAAGAAGCCAGGCAGCGGAGCCAGAGAGAAGGCAGTGGCCACAGAGCAGTGCTCCTCCTGCGAGGCTGCACAGCTTCTAGTTCCCTTCAGCTGCGAGGAAGCAATGTGTTCAGGAAGACAACCTCTGTACTGTGAAACGTACCTGGTTTTAATCGGATCATCGTAGGTGATACCCTTTGCCATCTCCTTCACTGACATCAAAGCTGCAAGAACAAAGCCGATGAGATCAATGCAAGCTCTTCATCTCCAGATGCACTTAACCTCAGCAGAGAAGTCCTCAGGCAGTTTGGGAGACCATGCCTGGAGACAGAGGAGGAAAAGCAGCACCTCTGACAGCCCCTCTGGGTACAGGAACACCGAACACTGCAGCCTGCCGTGCCTAGGGGCCTGCCAAGCACCGTCTTGGCTAAGCCGGCAGCTGGATGCTGACTGAAGGATCCCATTGTGCTCTCCTATCCTGTCTTGGGTGCAAACATCCCTGAGTGTTGCAAGGCGGTTAATACCCCTACTACTGCCCTGACACCTCCGAGACACACAGAGCTCCCACCACTCACCTCGGCCCTCTGCCACGCTCTCCAGGATCTTCTCTTCCTCTTTTAGCTGCTTCTCCTTGGCTGACTCCTTCCGAGCTAGGGGGAGAGTCAGAGGAACAGTGAGGAGGTTTCAGTCCCTCCCGAAAGCCGCCTGGCCCTACCGCCAGCCGCTCTCCTACCTTCCGCCTTCTCTTTGAGGTGCTGGTGCTGGTCCAGGAGACTGATGTTGGACTGAGGCCCCAGCGGGATGTCATCCTCGTCACCCCGCTGCTCGCTCCCGCTGTCCCGCTGCTCCTCCTCCGACACCACCTTCCGCCGCATCTGCAGCAGCTTCTGCAGCTGGAAGGAAGCGGGCGGAGGCAAAGTGAGAGGCCCCGCGTCGGGAGGGACGTTCAGAGCCCTCCCCCGGCCGCGCCGGGCCCCGTTGCTCCGTTACCATCTGCTGCTTGCGCTGCTTGACGGGCACGTAGGGCACATAGTCGTCATCTTCCTCCCCGGACAAGTCGGACGTCTCCACCGCCTCCTCCCGCTGCCTCTGTGGGGAGACGCGAGCTGAGGCCGGCCCAGGGCGGTACCGGCCCCGCCCGACCGCCCAGGGCTGTCGGTACCGGCCAGGCTGGGCCCGGCCCTACCTTCCTGTCAGCTCCGGCCTCCATGGCGCCGTCTCCACACAACAGCCGCACTGCCCCGGATGTAAATCCCGAGCGCCGGAAGTGACGGTACGGGGACGGGCGCCGTCGCCCAGCAACGCGTTGCCACGCCCCCCCCCCCCCCCCCGCGCAGGACGCGGCGGGAGCAGAGACGGGGCCCGACGGGTCGCCTCCGCGCCCAAATTTGTGCAGAAGGCGCACGACAGCACCACCCCCGCCCCCCCCCCCCGCGGGCGACGGCAGAAAGCAGCAGACAGCGGGGTTTAAATAAAATAAAAAATTAAAAAGTTCTTTATTGGGTCCAGCACGGTCCTTCCCCGCGGCGCGGGGAGCCGGGCGCCCGCGGGGAGGGGGACAGGATGGCCGGGGTCACCCCGCGGGGTGGGGGGCAGGAGGAGGACGGGGGGGAGCCCCGGGGGCCCCCACGGGGCAGGAGAGCACCGGGGCCCCCCGCGGAGGAGGGGACCCCACCGAGGCGAGGCGGGGGCCCGCGGGGCGGGGGGCACAGTGAGGAGAGGCGAGCGGCCATGGGTGGGGGGCAGCCTCCCCGCACCTCACTGGGCCGCGCTGGAAGTGGTTTTCTTCAGGGTGAAGTTGGTCCAGTTCACCGCCACCTTCTGCCGCGTCTGCTTGGCCGAGTCCAGGCAGAACCTGGCAGGGAGAGGACAGCCCTGGTCAGGCAGGGGCCCCGCCGCCCCCCCCGGCCCCGCCAGTGGGGCTCAGTGGCCCAGGGCTACCCCCTCACCTCTTGAAATACTCCACTTCTCTGTCAGTCTCGTCCATCTCCACCCCGTCCAGGTCCTTGGGCAGGAACACGTCATCTGCCAAAGCAGAGAGAGGGTCAACGCTGCCGGACAGGCAGGGGGCTGGCAGGGCAGGCGGGCAAGGGGCCGCCGCCAGGATGGCGGCACAGACCTGCGCTCCTGGCACTCACCGATCGAGGTATTGGATTTCTCCACCTTGTTCCGGCTCTTCCTGCTCTTGCCCTTGGGCTGGGGGGAGCCCCCCAGGGCAGGGGGAGCGGGCGGCTGCCGGTCGCCCACAGCCGGGGCAGGCGGTTGCTGCTGCGCCGGCTCAGGCGCCTCCGCTTTGCCCTCTCCCCTCCGGCCTTTGCACTCGCCGCTCCTCTCCTTCTCCGGCCTGGTGCCGCCACAGCCCCAGGGCTGTCCCTTGCCGCTCTCCCCCGGCTCGGCACAGCCACCCGCCCGCTGCGGCTCTGGGGCGCCGGCCTTGGAAGGGTGCTTGGTTCCCAGCACCTGCCCCTTCGCACCAGGGCTCTCCAGCCGGGCCTGGCCACCAGGCACCGCAGCAGCACCCTCCCCTTTCTTCGCCTGCCCGCTCTGCCGCTTGTTCTTCCGCTGCCGGCTCCCGGCAGGCACCGGCTCCGGCGGCTCCGGCCCTTTGAGCTGCGGTCCCTCCTTGGGCTCCGGGCTCAGCCCACTGCCGTCTGCAGCAGAGTCCGCGGCCTTGGACTGCACCCAGATCATGCGGGAGAGGCTGGGCACGGCGCTGAGGCGCTTCACCACGCCATTCTCGGCCGCCGGGGGTGGCGGCGGCCCCCCGGGCCCCTCGCCCCATCGGGGGCCCAGCTCACCCCGCAGCAGTGCGTGGCTCTTGGCGGGGCCCAGGCTGAGCGGGGCCAGGGCCAGGTCTATGTCCTGCAGGTCGGAGGAGCCGTTGAGGTGGGAGAGCAGGTTCTTCTGCTCCAGGACAGCTGCCTTCTTGGGGAAGTCATTGACATCCAGGTTGAGGTCGTAGACGCTGAAGCTGGCCCGGATGGAGTCCTTGATGGTGTTCTTGATCTCCTGCAGCCGGCTGCTGAGGAAGCTGTTCACCCGCTCCAGCTCCAGCTCCGGCCACTCCAGCAGCTTCTCCTCAGCCGGCTCCCTGGCCTGGCTGGCCACAGGGGCACGCTCCGCCCGCTTCTGGGCCTCCGCCTCCAGCTGGGCTTTCTCCTTCTCCTGCAACACAGGTGCCATGAGGAGCGGGTGCCCTAGCCACAGGCGCAGGCCACTGGGCTAGCTGTGCACCAGCTTCATCAGGCAGCAAACCCAAGGGCTGGTACTCAGCATGGCCACCCCATAACTTCCACAGCCCCCAAACAGTCATGTGTCCTCCATAGACACTGCAACAGCTACCACACTCCGTGCCAGACACCATGCTGAGCACAAGGCACCAGCACAAGCCATCACGGCACTGCCTCTCCCCAGCACAGATGCACACAGTGTTTGTCAGAGATGCAGCACGGAGCAGGTAGGACAGTGAAGCCCAAAGCGCCCAGGAGGGCTGGGCCACCCTCTGTGGGAACAGAGGGAGGGGAAGCCATGCACGGAGCTGGGTACCGCTGTCACCTCAGGGGAGAGGGCAGCAAAGGACACAGAGTTCAAGAAACCAAACTGATGTGAGGGAGAAAAGGCAAAGCCCTACAAGGGGCACAGTCTTGCCCTGACCTCCCTCCTGCAGCCTGCCCCAGGCAGCGCTTCCCTCTGCCCAGCCTCACCTTCTTCTTCTGCTTGTGCCGTGCCCGCTTGGCTGCCTTGGCACTGTTCAAGGGCTTCGGCTCTGTGCTGTTGATGTAGTCCAGTAGCTCATCCACATTGCGGTGGTCCACAGCAGGCTCTCCTGAGCTGCTGTTGTGCCCCAATTTCTGCGGCAGCTCCTCTTTCCTCTTGGTGAGGCGTGAACGCAGCTTCTCCCGGATCTCGGCGTAGTTGCGGCTCGTGGGAGCGGCTGGGGGCTGCAGAAGGTGAGTGCTGTCAGCCAGGCAGGCACACGAAGCCAGCGTGATGTGCAGGCAGCCCTGGCTCTCCCACTGACCTCCCCAACCGCCCCCTTCCCCGAGGTCTCAGAGACAAGTCGGCACAGCCCCCGCTGAACTCTTTTCCACAGCGAAGCCACAGGGTTTGGCTGGCTGCACCAAGCCCCAGGGCTGGGCAGGCGACTACGAGTTGAGTTGGGAGCAAGGGGACCAGAAGGCTGATGAGGCAGGATGGAAACGAAGGGGGGGGATGCACACACCAGCAAGGAACAGCTGTGGCCAGACCTGCCCACCTCCGCACTCCCAGCACAAAGACTGTGTAACGTCTCACCGCAGAGCGGAGCGCAAGGACCGGGGGTGGCTGCAGACCAGCCCCTCACTCACCGCGTTGTGGCCGAAGAACTCACAGTAGCAGCAGTCGCAGAACTTCCCGTCTTTCTGGTTGGTGGAGGAGGAGGTGCAGGAACTGCGCTCCGAGCTGCTGTCCTCGTCCTCCCCGAGCCCCTCGTCTGCCTCGCACGGCTGCGGCGGGTGGCAGCTGGTACCGTTTGGGAATTTGTGCCCTTTGCAAGACGGGTCCCTGAAGAGAAGGGGAGGACGGTGAGAGGTGAGCAGGGGTGGGGGGGGAGTCTCAAAAATTGCCCCACGCTACGCGTGTAGGAACGCCCCTCCCAGGGCAGCCTGTGCCCGAGCAGAAGGATTTGCAGGGCAGACAAACCCCCTCCCCTGCATCCTCCTCCGGGGGAGATGCCAGAGGAGCCCACGGCAGAAGATGTCTGTAGCTCCTCGCCCCCCAGGGCCTCTGGCAGGCAGGAGGCTGGCGCACCAGAGCTCCAGAAAGCAGTGTCGCCCTGCCAGGCCACAAGCTGATTCCAGGGCAGGGAGCAGTACTCACTGGGGGCAGCAGGTAGCACAGGTGAGAAACGCTGGAACTGCATGCAGCTGCCAGACATCCCCACGTGCAGGCAGGCCCGGCTCCCACAGGCATAGACTGCCCAGCTCAGAGACAGGGAGGCCAGGGCACGGCCCACAGCACCATTCCTCGAGCTCCAGCTCGGGACCTGGCTGGCCCTCCGCAGGGAGCGCTAATCAGCGGAGAGGAACCAGCGCCTGCGACTCAGCATGCTCTCTTCCAGGGCACAGGCAGCCCAGAGAGGGCCAGGGGAGCAGGTGAGCAGAACCACAAGTCCACAGGCTTCATCTTCTCGAGGACCTTTGCTCAGTGTCACAGCTGCCCGACGGGTCTCACTGACAAAGGTCCTGTTGGCCAACAGCAGGTTGACCGGGCGGTTCCTTTGGGTCTTTTAGCTGGAGGAGGAGCAAGCACAGTCTCTTCTGCACCACAGTACTAAAGGACAACCGCATGGAGAAGACATGTGGGGAGAGAAAGAGCTCAACCCTCAGAGACCAGGGGTTTGCAGCAGCAGAACTGGCCCGCAAACACAGCGGCTCTCTGCACCACCACGCCAGGGTAGTCGGTCCCTCTGCAGGGGAAAGCGCGTCCGCAGGCAGGGGCAGGAGAAAGGGTGCGTTGCCCAGTGTGGACAGAGGCTGGAAGCAGGCAGGGCTCCTCTACTCACCTGTTCGTGCTGGGCAGCTGGTGGGAGGCAGGAGGAGGGATGAGCGAAGTACTGCAGTGCCCGTTGCAGGGATGAGTGCAGCCCGACAGCGGAGGTGGCATCTTCAGCAGCGGCACATTGGCAGGGGGCAGGTGCGGGCTCTTACATGACCCCAGGCCATGTGAGACTGTGCCGGCGGGAGGGGACTCGGACGCTGGCTTTGGGGCTGCCGCCTGCGTGCTGGGCGCAGGGAAGAGCGCAGCCTGCGGGGAGGTGCCCAGCGGGACGTGGGGAGGGGAGCCGAAGGGCCCCGGATGCGCAGGCGTCTGCTTGGAGGGGATCAGCGCTGGCGGCTGGGAGGGGAGGCCGGTGGGACTGTTGGGAGGAGCAGTGAGGTCCGAGTGCTGATGATGCTCTGAGGAGTGGAAGGCCTCACCTGCAGAGGGGCAGGAGCAGAGAGGGTCAGCCACGGGCTGTCCCACACAGGCCAGGGCCAGGCTCGGAGCCACCCACCACCTCTGCACAGGATGCTTCTCCGTGGGACAAAACCTGCCTCCCCACAGGCAGCGGGGCGCTCGCGCTAGAAGCCACACCCGCTCGCAAGGGGCCTCAGTGGCACCCCGTCTCCCCCGCAGGATTCAGCCCTGCCCCACGGACAGCAGAGCAAGGGGGAGGCGCTGGGGCAGCAAGGGCTGCGTGGAGCAGCAGGCTGGGAGGATAAGGCCGGCCCTTCCCCTGGGCACGCACCTGGCGGGGTGGCCCTCCGGCACATGCTTTTGAACTGCTTCGGCAGCGTCTTGCAGAATTCGAGTGAGGTAGGCAGAGGCGAGCCCGGGGCGGCGCTGCTGGAGGTGGGGGAGGCTGCGTGGCTGTAGGGACAGGCCTTGAGCCCCGGCGCCACGGCAGGCGCCTGGCTGGCGCGCTCTGGAGAGAGAGCGAGGCCGGGGTGCTTGTCGCCTGGAAGGAAAGCAGAGCTAGGGCGGGCTCCCAGCCCCCTCTGCCTGGTGCAAAGGCACCCAGGCATGCCATTGGCACTGGCATTCAGAGGCCCAGCCTGCCCACCCCTGCACGCCAGCTGGGTGCCCGCAAGGAAACCACCTAAGCCAAGGACTGGGCAGAAAGCTCTGCTCAACCCCACGGATGGCTTCAACTCACCTAGTGCAGCAGGGGGGGCCCCGAGGGGGCTGCCCTGCACAGCCCCGTTGGTGTGCTGCGAGTTCCAGAGGCCCGAGAGCTTGTGAGCAGACAAGAAAGAGCTGGGGTCCCAGTCCCCTGAGTTCCCGTGGCACGAGGAGGAAGAAGAGGAGGAGGAGGAGGAAGAGGAGTGGGAGCCACCCCCACAAGACTGCGACTTGCAGGATGTGTGGGATAACGAGACCTGGCAAGGAAAACACAGAGTGAAGCAGCAGCAGGCTGGGAGGGGAGGCCCTTGGACCCAGGGCATCAGCACCAAGACCCCCTCCACTGCCCTGAGGCAGGGGCTCAGCACATGGGAACCGCTCCTGCCACTGTCTCGGGGATGGCAAACAGCCCATCTGTCCAACGGCAACACAGCCTGGCTCCCAGGGCCGCCGCCAGCACGGCCATGCTGTGCCAAGGGCCACATGCCTGCTCTGGTCCTGCACAAACCAGGCCAGGGTTAAATAAAGCCAGCAGGAGGGAGCTCCTCTTCCCCTGAGCTCCATGCACAGGCAGGCACTTGCCCTGGCACACGCTGCCGCTCCAGGGAGGCCCAGCATAACAGCAGGGAGCAGCCTTGGGACCGGGGAGGACGCGGCATAACGCACAGTGGAGTGGGGCTGGCGGAGAAGGAGCGGCACTGCCAGCCTCGCCAGGCAGGCAGCTCCAACCCAACAGAGGCTGCCAGACAAACCTCCACGGCACCGCGCTCTGCCCCACTGCAGTCTCTCCCCGAGGAGCCAGCAACAGCCCTGGGGAGGGCAGTGTGGCTACCGGGAGCAGCGAGGCTGGGATGCCTGAGGCGATCAGCTCTGAGCGAGGAGGGGACCCACACACCCAGCCAGCACCATAGGGTGGTCAGCGCTGCGGTCCTGGGAGTTACAGCCCTGGCCTTTCCAACCCCAGCTCTGTAACTGCTTACTGCCAGGGCCTGCTCCTGCACCGCCCGCCGCTCTTCCTCCTCCACGCTCTTCCGGCAGCTCTGGCAGATCCACAGTGGCATTTCTCCCAGGAGGTTCTGCACGAGCGTTGGCACGAAGTCCGGTGGCAGCCTCTCACCCGGGGAAACCAGCCCATTGTGGGACGGCCCTCCCCAGTCCTTGCGCTCCCGGTGACAGAGCAGGCAGCACGTCTGCACTGACTGGTTGGCGGTGGGCAACACCTGCAGAAGGACACACAGACCACGAGTCACCCCAGGTGTGAGCCACCGCATGGCAGGGCCCCAGGTCGGCACAGGTGCAGGGCAGATGAGGCAGGAAATGAGACCTCAGGACACTGACACCAAACCAGAGAATTTCTTGTAGGCTCCATGTGGGAATGCGCCTTCTCCCACTGGAGGAGAGCAGCCTCAGGCTGCCCATCTGCTGCCAGCCTGCCATGTGCCAGCTGGGAGCATTTTGGACCCTTGGGAAGATCGCGCCGTGCTAAAGAGCCAGCCCTACCACCAGCACACCAGGCTGGGAGGCTACCAGCAGCTCCCACTTGCACCTCCAGCACACCAGGACTGAGGGGACTCACAGGGCAAAGCAAGACCCACAGAAATCACCACACAGGGATACGAAAGGGGGTCCAGCAGCCACAACCCTCCTCCTTGCCCACCACAGACCCCCCACTGCGTTACCCGAGAGCCCCGGGCCCTCCCACCCGCCTCTTTGTTCTGCGCAGCCAGCGGCGCAGATGCGCCGGGGTGGGGTGCAGCCCCCGGCGCTGCTTCGCGCTCTCCCCGCACAGGGCGGCCAGATCGGGGCTTCCCGCCTGGCGCTGTGGCAGGCGCCGGGCCACAGCCCGCAGGCTCGCCAGAGGGCTGACAGCCGTGACGAGCCCAGCGTGGCACGGGTGAGGGGGGCCCCCATTGTCTGCTGCCGCGACGGGGCCCCGCGACAATGAGCTGCACATTGAACTGCTGCTGCGAAACAGATGGCGTCTCCCAGGCTCAAGGTGAAGCAAAGGTCAGAGGCCAAGGAGAGCCGAGGGGGGCACAGCTCCCCTGCCCACCCGCCCGGCCA
The DNA here is from genome assembly GCF_030463565.1 of Pelecanus crispus. Lineage (NCBI taxonomy): Eukaryota > Metazoa > Chordata > Aves > Pelecaniformes > Pelecanidae > Pelecanus > Pelecanus crispus. The sequence goes on along the minus strand of NC_134650.1, from coordinate 10,764,807 downwards.
GCCATGGGGAGGAGGGGGCTTCCAGGCCACCCCGTGTCTCAGCAGGGGCAGACGCAGCCACCGCCGCGCACGGCAGCTGAGAAGACGGCTCTCCCCAACCCAGTCAGCGCATCCAGACCCGGGGCCCACCCCCGGGCTCCCTGCCCGCCACCCGGAGCAGGCAGCAGCAGCCAGACGCGTCGAGGGATGTCAGGCAGCGAGAGGCGCAGGAGCCGGCCTGCAGCCCATTCAGCAGATGCTCGAGCCACCTGCCATCGCCCTGTGGCAGGGCTGGACCCTCCCGCAAGAAGGAGCTGGGGGAACACCCCCTGAAGCACACCACGCCGCCCAGGCGAGCACGCCTGTCCCTGAGCCCGGGGCTCTGCCCTCCAGAGCGCACACGGGTCTCCCAAGCAGATCCACAAGACCTCCCTACACACAGGGACAGAGTAAGGGGCGTACAGACCCTGTGGCTGGCAGAGCCCTTTGCTCTCATGCTGCCGAGTACTGCTAGTCATGCCAGGGGGAACAGCATGCAATGGTGGGGGACAGGCTCGCTGGCTGATTCACCCTCCCCAGCAAAGCCTGAGATCAGCTTTCTCTAACCGCTGGGAGAGACGAGCCCCCGGGATGCCACACACCAGTGGGAGCCTCCAACACCCCAGCCATCTGCCAGAAGCATCCCAAAGTCCTGCTGCAGCTCCACACGCCTGCAACCCAAGGCCACAAGCCGGCTCCACCACCCAGACCTGCAAAGCCAAGGGCAGGCCCTGCCCGCGCACCCATCCCAGCCCCACACGTGCCCCAGGATGCTGTAAAAAGTGGCTCCCGCATCCCAAAGGCAGCCAAGTCCCCCAGAGAAGGGCTTGGGCTTCACCTCCCACCTTCCCCGCTCACCTCAGCGTGGGTCTGTGTCCCCCCAACCAAGGTGCACCCCAGCAGGGTGGCTCCACGAGGGCTTCCCCACCACCACCCCCCCCCACCCCAACGGTGCAGAGGACCCTCCAAAACCAGGAAGAGGGAGATGGGGGGCACCAGGGCCTCAAGGGCGGGGGGGGGAGGGGCGCTCCCAGGGATGCTCTGAAGCCGGGGTCGGTGTGGGGATGGGGCAGGGCCCGGGGGGGGGGGGACAAAGGCCCGGGCCCTGCCCCATCCCCGCACCGACTGAAATCCCCTCAGAGACAGCCCCTTCCCCGCCGCAGGGCCTAACCCTGTACCTGAGCGGTGGCTCTGCCCGGCTCCCCGCTGCTGCCCGCCGCCACCACCACCACCTCAGGCGGGGCGGGCGGTTCCGGTGGCGGAGGAGGGGGAGGAGGACCAGCGTCGGAACCCCCCACCCTCTCACGGCGAGGCCCGGAGCCACCTGCCGCCGCCGCTGCCGCCTTGTTCCGCCTGCGAGTCATGGCGAGCGCGGCCCGCCGCCCGCCGCAGCCAGGACAACAGCCAATATGGCGGCGCGGCCCGTCCGGCCCCTGCCCGGGGGGAAGGAGGGAGGGGGGAAAGGCCCGGCGAGGTGAAGCCGCTGCCGCCATTTTGTGAGAGGGCAGCGACGCGCGGCAGCGCGCCCCCTGGCGGGCGGGAGGTGGCGGCGCCGTCGCGACCCGCGGCTCCGCCCCCCTTCCCACTCCCCTGGGTCCTAAAACGCGCCGGTGTCTTCGGGGCGTCGCAGCCCCAGGCACCGCTCCCCCGCACCCCAGGATGGGCACCACACCACCCACCGCCCCGACCTTTCTGGTGCTGCAGTACCGCACAGGGCACGCGTGGGTTCCAGCCCCTCTGCTCCCCGCCCCCGTGTAACACAGCGCGCTCTGTACCCTGGGTGCATCCCAGCACTGCAGCGTCCTCAGCCCCAGACGCACAGCCTCATGTGCGTTTGCAGCTCCCCCGCATCCCAATCCTGGCACACTGGTACCCCCAGTCCATCGCAGAAGTGCTGCCCGCTGCCCTGGCCTTCCTGCATGACCCTGGGGTGCACACGCAGGTTTCCAGCCCCTCTGCACCCCATCCCCGTGTAACGATGCTCTCCCAGTACCCTGGGTGCATCCCGGCTGCACAGCGCCGTGCTCAGCACCACGTCGTCCTCAACACAGCACGACCTCAGACCCACAGCGTTTGACCCACGCATGGGTTGCAGCTCTCCTGCACTCCAATCCTGGCACACGGGTACCCCCGGCGCAGCGTGGATGAGCAGCACACTGCCCACTGCCCCAGCTGTCCCACTGGTGGAAGACCCCATGGCGCACGTGTGGGTATCCAGCCCCCCTGCACCCCATCCCCATGTAGCGGTGCTCTCCCAGTACCCTGGGTGCATCCTGGCCGTGCAATGCCATGCTCAGCACCACAACATCCTTGGAGCTGCATGACCCCATCCAGGCAGGGCAAGCCCTGCACACTGCACCCTGTGCCCTGGTCCCAGCTCAGGCCTCCCCTCCTCCCCCCGTGCAGCGCAGTGCAGCCATGCAGCACAGTGCCCACTGCCCCAGCCTTCCTGCTGCTGCCTGATCACAGGCTGCCCACGGGGGTCTGCTGCCCCTCTATGCAGTCCCAGTGCACCAGGTCCCGCAGCCCTGGGGTGCCCCCCAGGGTGTCCCCCCAAGAGAGCTGGGGGCAGGCTCAGCCCCTTGCCTCCCTGCCAGCCTTGGTGCCACGCATCACCCCAAAACCCCGTATCGTGGCATTGGTCTGTGTGAGGCCGGGCCTCGCTCCGTACCACACCTCGTGTCACCGGAGCTGCCCTCCTGTCGTGGAGCAGAGTACGGTGCTGGTGACGCAGGGACACGTGGAGCACTTGGTTGCCAAGGAAAGCCCCCTGTGCCCCCAAAAATGCTGTGGCAGTGCTGCCTGCAGCCGTGGGACAGGCAGGGCTCCAGACTCACTCTGCACACAGGGCCGTGGGACCGCTGTGACTCAGGGACTTCCTCAAACTGAGGTGGTGCTGCCGTGTTTATTTAATTGTCCTCGGTGGATTTTTTACCCATGAATCCACCCCATTAGGCTGAATTATCAGCACCCACATCCTGTGGCCAGCAGCACCAGGCCTAGCATGGCACAGGAGCAGCCACCTCCTCTGTCACGGCTGGGGTTGTTTTCTGTGCCCAGCGTCCCAAGCACCCCCAGGACCCCTCCTTGGCCACTATGCCCCTTCTGCCCCTACTGAGGGGCTGCTTTGCCCCCTCCCACTGCAGCACCCCGCTCTGCACCCCACGCCCTGTGCAGCCCATGCAGCAGAGAGCAGGCGGGTGCCTGCGGGTGCCTCCACCCGGTGCCCCCCCACCAGCCCGGGGATGCTCAGGGCTAGGGAGGCTGCGGGGCCGGATCTCTGGGGTGTCCCTGTCCCCGGAAGGTTGGGCCTCGGGGGGCTGCAGGGAGAGGGGAACCGGGAGGGAAGAGCCAGGCAACCGGGAGGGGAGGGCCCGGGCACCGGGAGGGGAGAACCGGGAGCCTGGGGGTTGCAGTCGGGAATTGGAGCCAGGAACAGAGACCGGGGCGCGGCACCGGGAGGGGGAGCCGGGGCAGCCGGCGGGGGCACCCTGCCCGCCCCACGGGGGACCCGCCCTCGCCCGCCCCGCCACAGGGAACCGGTCCGTCGAGCGGCGGCCGCCTCCCGCCACCCGGCAGCGGGAAAGCCCCGGGTCCCGCCGCGGGCCGGGCGGGGCGGGGCGGAGGCCGGTCCGCCGGGTCGTCCCGGTGCCGGGCGGACACCGCCCCGGTCCGCCCCCGGGCGGTGCCCGGTGCCGTCCCGCCCCGTCGGCGAGCGGCGGGCGCGGGGAGCCGGGCGGCGGTAGAGCTGCGGGGCGCGCCATGCTGCCCGCCGCCCTCCGCCGCTGGCTGCGCCGGCCCAAGGTGAGAGCGGGGGGGTCGCGCCGGGACCGCCCCCCGCCCCGTCGGGGCTGCCCGGGGGCTCCGCCGGCACCGGGCGCAGCGGGGGAGCGGCGGGGCCCCCCGGGGCGGAGCGGGAGGAGGAAGCGGTGCCCGGCCCCGGGGCCGGAGCTGCGGCGGGGGTGCGGGCAGCAGCGGGCAGGACCGGGCAGCTCAGCGCCCGTCCCGGCGCCGCCCGCTCCCGGGGCGGGGAGATTTCCCCCCCCCACCCCGGCCCCTTCCACCCCCTCCGGCCCCGCGGGGGTCTGGGGGGAGAGATGGGGCGAGGAGCGTCCCTCCGGGCTGCCCGTGCCCCGTCGGGGGCTCCCCCCGGACCTTTCACCTGAGCCGGTGTTTACAGCCGCGCCACGGATCCGTGCCCACGCTGCCGGGATGCGGCCGAGCTTGTTCATCCTGCTCTGCCCCTGGGGAAACTGAGGCACGGGTGGGTGGGGACGGCGGCGCTCCCCGGGACGGCTCGGCCGGGGCCGCCGGCCTCCACACCTGCCCCCAGCACCCGGCACAGCTCGGCCCAGCCGGAGCCGCCGCGGGGGTCCCACGTACCTGCCTGAGTGGGTGTTCGTGGACCTGGGGCTGCCCCACGGGGAACGGCTGCAGGGGAGCAAATGCCAGCAGCCCCCGCCCCGCCTGGCTGCGGGCACAGGAGATTTGGGGTCTCCCTGGCCCAGCACCCGGAGCCACGGGGTGCTCCCACCATATCCCCTCTGCTCTCCCTGCAGCGCTCCGACCCCCGCCTGCTCTCCCAGTTCTTCTTTGCTGACGAGAGGGTGACGCGGGTGGTGGCTGAGATCAACGGGCTGGACGCCGAGCTGGACCCGCAGCAGTACATGGTGCTCCTCAACCAGCTCCACCTCAGCCAGGTACGGGGGCAGCCCGGGTCCCGGTGCGACCCCGGCCCACCCCTGGGCGGCCGTGGGTGATGTCCCTGCCCTCCCCAGGCTCACCTGCTGGCCATCCTGGAGCGGATCATGGAGGAGTGCATCCCCACGCAGCGGCACAGCCGCGACTACCTGGTCAAATTCCCTGAGGAGCTCTTGGTGGACAACCTGGGGAACCACATGCTATTCGCAGCCGAGGTGAGTCCAGGGATGCTGTCCTGGGGCGGGCGATGGGGTCCGGCTCCCCCAGGCTGGGGGGGGCGATGGATGCCAGCCAGGATGGCACACCCCACCTCGGGCTGACCCTGGGGGTAGGGGCTGTGCTGCCGCAGGCGCTGGCTCATGGTGGCCCCCTTGGTCCTGGCAGTGTCTCCTAGCTGGGACCTTCCTGGAGGTGGAGGAGGCGGATGGGGCACAGCTGCGGCCCCAGGCCAGGAACCTGCTGTGCAGCCTGGAGCTGGTGCGGACGGTGCTGCGGGAGCAGAGCCTGAGCCAGCCTGGCTCCTACCCGGAGCCCGTCCAGGCTGTGCTCATCCAGTTTGACCGGCTCTTCGCAGAGTTTGAGCTGAGGTGGGGGCTGGGGTTGGGGTGCTGGGGTGGGGGGGGCTGTACCAGGGCCGGAGGAGCCTCATGGTCCCCCCCCGGCTCTTCAGCTACGTGTCCTCGCTGGTGGCGGTGAAGTCTCCCGAGGAGATCTACAGGCAGCAGGAGATCATCGTGCTCTTCTGTGAGACAGTGGAGAGGTGAGGGGCACTGCACACCAGGCGGGGGGGCAGCAGGGACCCCGGCCCCGGGGATGGGGCCGCATCCCAGGGCTCAGCCCCAATGTAAAGGTGTCCCCCCCCAGGGCCCTGTGCCTGGGCTACCTGACGCAGGAGATGATCGATGGCTACGAACCGCTGCTGATGTTCACCATCCCTCGCCTGGCCATTATCAGGTGGGTGCAGATCCCTGGAGAAGGGGGTGCCTGGGTGCTCCTCACCCTGTACCAGCCCCTTCCCCCCTCGGGGAGTCGGGGTCCCAGGCAGGCCCCCCCCCCCCCCCATCAGCCGGGCTCTGTCCCCTCGCAGCGGCCTCCTCATCTACCCCGAGGGTCCCCTCAGCCTGGAGCGGAGTCCTGAACAGATGTCCCGGGTCTTCAGCCCCTTCTACAACCTCCTGAAGAAGATCAGGTACGTGGTGGGGGGCGATAGGCACCCGCGGGTGGGGCTGTGGGGCAACAGTGGGGCCGTGACATGGGGCTGATGCTGTCCCCTCGCTACAGGGACCTGCTGCGGGTGCTGTCAGAGGAGGAGCTCTGCCTGCTGGAGAGGAGCCTGTGTACAGCCGAATCGGAGGATCCCTGCAGTCCGGCCACCCCCCCAGCTTGGGGGGCAGCTGTGTCCAGAGCAGACGCCCCTGCTCCCTGGGGTCTCCTGGAGGTCCCCCATGCCACCCCACCGCCCCCCACCTGCATGGCGTGGCTGGGACCCCCCGGTGTGGTGGACGACCTGGGCACCAACCGGCAGTGGGGGTGCGTGGCAGGGAGGGAGTGGGGCTGGGCTGGCAGATCCCTGCCTGCTGGGACAGGGACTTTTTGTGCCACCCCTGGGGTAACCATCGCCTCCTCCCTGTGCAGCCCTCAGCCCCCCGGGAGCAGCCCAGGGCTCAATGCTACCCCAGGTGCCTGCTGCTCAGAGCTGCGCTCCCGCTACAGCAGCACCAAGGACATGCTGCACACCCTCTTCGTCTGCATCTCCGGTGAGTGGCCCCCTCACCGTCCCCCCGCCATCCCCAGGCCCCCTCAGCACCCTGACCCCCCTCCCTCCCGGTGCAGGGGTGGCCGATCAGCTCCAGACTAACTTTGCCAGCGACCTGCGGAGCATCTTGAAAACGGTCTTCAAGATCGTCGCCTCGCAGGCGGAGCCCTCGGAGGAGCCGGGTGCCAGCCGTGAGTAACCCCTGGGGACAGGGGACATGGGGCACGGCCCCTCTCTGCCCTGCCCATCGCCCGTCCCTGGCGAGACGGGCCCACAGCACCAGGTGTGGGGATGATGTGGCCACAGTGCCCAGCCCCATGGGGCTGAGCCCAGCCCCGGTTTGGCTGGAGCACCACAGCCCTTGTCCCCACAGAGGAAGAGGACGGTGACCCGTGCGCAGCAGATGCTCCTCGTGTGGCCGACTGTCCCCTCTGCTCCAGCTCCGCGGAGGCTGCCGGGCTCCGGAGGGCAGGTAAGGGGCTGCCCAGGATGCCCGGCGTGCCACGGCATCGGAGCAGGGTGCTAGTCTGCGGCTGATCCTGGGGTCCAGCCAAGGGGCTGGGGACATTCTTGGGGCCAGGGCTAGGGGATGGGAGACGGGGTGTGTGTGGGGGAGCCCCGTGGCTTTTACCAACGCATTTTGCCCAGTAGGCACCCACCGCCTGCCCGAGTGGGTGCCGGACAGCACGTGCAGCCAGTGCTCCGCCTGCCGCTCGCCCTTCACCCTGCTGCGCCGCAGGCACCACTGCCGCAGCTGTGGGAAGGTAGGAGGGGGCCGGGCTGGGGTGTGTGGGGTCCCCCGGGGGCCCGGCTCTGCTCAGCCCCACTCTGGCCCTCTCCTGGCAGATCTTCTGTGCCCGCTGCTCATCACACACCGCGGTGGTGCCGCACTACGGCCAGCCAAAACCCGTGCGCGTCTGCACGCACTGCTACGCTGCCCACCTCTCGCCCGCGCCCCGGCGTGCCCGGAGCCAGTGAGAGACCCCCCCGTGCCAGATCCGCAGCTGCAGGAGGCCGCAGAGCGGGGGGCAAACGGCTGCTCCGGGGCTGCTGGGCGGCTCCGCGGCCCCACGACTCCCCTCGGGGCTGGGTGGGCACGGCGGCAGGACCCCCCACGCATGGCGGCGGGACCCCACGCACAGCAGCAGCCCGTGGCCCTGCGTCGGTGGGGCCGGGGCTGCGGTGGGCGCGGGACCGCCTCACCCAGCGTGCCGCGGCCGAGCCCCGCTCCCGGTGAGCTGCGTGCCTCTGCCGTGCACCTGCCCCCCGGCTGGAAATGTGCTTCGTGGTGGTTTTTTTTTTTTTTTCAGCTGAACTTTGGCTGCTGTTGGGCCCGGGGCAGAGTCTCCCCCCTGGGCCTGGCCTGAGACGGTGCAAAGAGCCCTCACGTGACGGCAGTGCCCCGGGGCCGCCCGGGCCGTGCTGTGCCCGGAGGCCGGCCCTCGCCCGTGGGGCCCGGCACCCTTCTCCCCTCCCTACCCGCCTCCTCCCGATGGGTCTTAATAAAGAGATAAACCCGCCCGGCTGGGCCCTGCGGCGCTGGGACGCGGCCGTTCGCGGGGGGCTGGTGGGGGCAGCCGGCCCGGGACACCCCGTGGGCGCGGGGGGCCGAGGTTGGGGGGTGGGTGGGTGGGGGAGCTGATGGGGATAGCGGGCGTCTCGAGTGGGCTGGGCGGCAGTGGGGGCACATACACGCTCCCCCCGCGGGGGGCAAGCCCAGGCGCGCGCTCCCCGCCTGACCCACGTGGTCTCACAGGCGCGTTCCGCGCCACACGCGTGACGGCGCACGGACACACCCAGCGCACCCCCTGGGGGGGCGTGGCCTAGCGCTGGAGGGGGCGTGGCCTGGCGGCGGGGGCGTGGCCTGTCCCGCCCCATCCCTCCCGCCGATTCAAATTTGAAGCACGGGCTTTCCCGCCCGAATTTGTTTCCCCGCCGCGCCGACGTCAGCGCCGCGGGGCGCCCGACAGCCAATCAACGCGCGGCTCGCCCCACCGCGCCCGCCCGCCCGCCGCCATGGAGCCGGCGGCCACCAGCATCCAGGTGCTGCTGCAGGCGGCCGAGTTCCTGGAGCGGCGGGACCGCGGGGCAGCCGGTCCCCGGTACCCGCCGGGCCTGGCCGAGGCCGAGCACGGCTACGCCTCGCTCTGCCCGGCGCGGTCCCGCCGGGCCGTGGGCAGCGTCAGGTGAGCGGCGGGGCTGGTGTGTGTGGGGCGGGGGATGATGATGGCGGCGGCCGGTAGCGCCGGTCCTGATCACCGGGGGCTCTCCCGCAGGTCGGTGCACAACGCGCTGGAGAAGCACAGGTACCGGGGCGGGGAAAAAAGGGGGGGTAACGGTGGGGCAAGGGGGTGGCCGTGCCCCCCGTCCCGGGGCTGACCGCCGTGTTGTCGTCCCCTCCATGCCCGGCTGCAGGAGAGCCCAGCTCCGGTGCTGTCTGGAGCGGCTGAAGCAGCAGGTGCCGGTGGGCACGGGGCCGGCCCGTTCCACGACACTGAGCCTCCTGCACCGTGCCCGGCTTCACATCCAGGTGAGCGGGGCGGGCCTGTCGCCTCTCGGGGCCCTCTGGCCGGGGCCCCGGCCAGAGGGCCCCGAGTGGCGACAGGCCCGCCCAGCTCAGAACCCGGCTCACGGCTCACCGGATCCCCGTAGAGGCTGGAAGAGCAGGAGCTGAGGGCACAGAGGGCCAAAGATCGGCTGCGTAACCGGCAGCGTAGCCTGCAGCTGCGGCTGGAACGGCTGCTGTCTCCCGCTGGCGGGGAACGGGTGCGGGCTGACAGCTTGGACTCATCCCAGCTCTCGGAGCCCTCCGAGGGAGGTGAGTGAGGGGAGGAAGAGTGGGCAGGGAAGGGGAGGCTGCCAGGGCCTAACCCAGCCTCCTCCCCCCGGTGCCCAGAGGATGTGGAGATCGAAGTGGATGGCGCGGTATTTGGCGGGGACCTGCTGCCTGGCTTCGGCACTGGGAGGGACCACAGCTACTCCAGCCCCCGCAGCCCTACGTCTTGACGGTGCCCGCTGCCTTCCCTGCATTGCCTGCCTGCCTGTTCCCTGCCTGCCACTGCTGGAAACGTGGCCTCCACCAGCCTCATCAGGACTGCCCGGGTAAGGGGCTGCAGGTGGGGGCAAAAGCCTGGCTTGGCCCCCTGCGGCCGGGCCACTGAGCAGCACCGGCGCTGGGCGCACAGGGCTGGCACGACACTGTGGCACCCGCTGCGCACTGCTATGCACTGCAAGAGGTGCTGGAAGAGGGGCCAGCTGTCACGGGGACACCCTCCTGCCTACCCCCCTGCACCCCTGGGCAGGCCAGGGGCTGCCTGGCAGGGGTGTGGGGCAGCGCCACCCCCAGCAGACGCAGCTACCGGAGGGCTCTGCCACCCCCAGAGAGTCAAGAAGGGGAAATGAGTGCATTAAGCAACCTGCCTTCATGCTCCCGCAGCCACACTTCTCCCTTGTATATACCCAACACTATTCTAGTAAAGGCATTTGGTGAAACCCCCACCTGCGTCTTGCCTGCAAGCCCAGAGCCCCGGCAGCGGGCTGGACCCCTGGAGCGGAGGGCAGTGCTGGGCTCTGCTCTAGCCAGACCAGCCTGGCTAAATCAGAGGTGGGAGTAGATTTTTTTTTTTAATGATAATTACATCTTGGAAAGGGTCTAACAGCAGCTGATTGTCAGACTTGTACAGTTTGTTTAAAAATATAAAATCTAAGGAGGCTCCTATCTGTTCTGGTGCAGCCGGCGCCCACCTGTGCCCGGCCCCTCAGACGTACTGCTTCTTCTTGGTGGCTGCCTTGCTCGCCAAGTCCTTGGCTTTCTCTGTAGCAGCCAGAGCTGTCTCCTTGGCTTTCTCAGTCGCTTCCTTGGCTGTCTCCACCAGCGTTTTGGACGGAGCTTCTCCTGTAACATGGAAGCTGTTAACCCAGCCCCAGCAGGCCTCCACCCTGCCCCGGCACAGGAGTGCCGGCTGACGCAAGCTAGACCGGCCTCGGCCCCGTCACCACGGGACGGTGGCAATTTTCCCACGCAGGGGGAAGCCAAGCCCAGTGCTCCTGACCTATGCATGTCAGGGCGCACCACGAAGGGGAACTGCAGGCACGTGACTGCTGCCGTGTTACATCCCCCTCCTGCCTGCGCTCCACCCCTGCCTGGCCCTGTAAGTGCTGCCTGGCTGCTCCGCTCAGGAAGAGCCAGCTGTGCCAAGACATGGGGGCAAAGGCAAGGAACAAGGATTTCACAGTCAGATTAGTCCAAGCCACGGCCTGCCCGTGGACTCAAGCGTTCCCAGTGTGACCTGTAACTCCAAGAGATCTGTCCCAGTCAGCCTCAGCCTGCCCTCAGGTGCTCACCTTGCATTCTTGCTAGCACATACTCAAATCCCTTAGTGCTCTTGGTCACGTTGCTTTTGAACCTGGCCAGACCAAATTCCTGCAAGGGAAAAGTCAGTGAAGGCATAAGCCCAGCTCCCTGGTGACTCGTGCCCACCAGTAGCGATGGTTCCGAGTGCCCCAAGAGCTCAAGAGGACAGGGGGAAAGAGGGGAAAGGGTGAAAAAAACAGCACAGGAAGGGATAGAGCAGGGGGGCGCAGCAGCTTTAAGGCCTCTCCAAAGAGGGGGTATGTAGCACTGCTAGAGCAGTTGTCAGTGCTCACCTGGACAGCCCGCGAGACACCAAACAGGCTGGAAGAGACCCAGGCTTCCCGCTTGACCTCGGTCCAGTTGCTGTTCTCCGGGTTCACCTGGTACACGCAGCGCTCCTCCACCACCTGCACGAGGCACGAGCCGGCTGTGGGTGCTGCCCAGCGCCTGCCACGCGCCCACGTGCCCGCCCGCAGGCACCTACCATGAGACGTGCGTGGTTGATGTTCCAGGTGAACGTGGTCATGGTTCGGTTCTTGGGGTCCACGATAGAGTCCTCCAGGATGTAGACGGAGTGGGCGACATTGGCCGGGAAGAAACGCTCCGCCCAGCGGGGCATCCGGTTGGTCTTGGTCAGGAGCCGCCGGGAGAGCAGCTTGTGGTCCGCCGTCACCTCCCGGTGCACGATGTCTTCGGTCAGGACATGTTTGCTAAAACGGCGAGGGGGAAGTAAACATTGGACCCCGCTCCTGGCTGACGCCTCCCCGGGGCTGGGAACCATCAGGCTGCGGGGGGAAGGGGGCTGTGGTATTAAGGGAGAGGGGGACCCAGCTGTCCCCTGGGAACTGCGGGAGTGGGGCGCCCATCCCGTGGGACCCCAGGGGAAAGGGGGGGGGGGGCACGATCCCGCGGGGGACCGGGGCGGAGGGCGCGGACCCCGAGGGACCCTTTGGGGGGGGTGGGGGGAGCAGAGGGTCGCGGTAGATGCCGGGGAGGGCCCCGGGAAGCCGTGAGGCGGGGGGTGGGGGGGGCAGGCCCGGCGGGGCGCACCTGTAGGGGTTGGGGTAGCGCTGCCAGAAGGCGGCGAAGACCTGGTCCCAGGGCCCCTTGAGGACGCCCAGGCTGGCGCAGTACTTCCCCATGGGCCGCCGCCGCTCAGGCCCGCGCCGCCGCCGCGCCCGCTCCGCCCCGCGCCTGCTGGGCGGCCGCCATGCGGCCTCTGCCCGCCGCCTCCGCCCGCCTCGCCTCGCCCCGCCCCGCCCCGCCGTGTCGCGCACTTCCGCCTCGCCGCGTCGCGCACTTCCGCCGCCGGCCCCGCTTCCGCCGCGCCGGCCCCGCCCCGCCCGGTTGCGGCCCCGCCCCGCGGCGGCGGCGGCGCGAGGATGAGCGGGCGGCGGGTGGACGCCAAGGTGGTGCTGCTGGGGCAGGAGGGGGTGGGCAAGAGCAGCCTGGTGGAGCGCTGCGCCCACCGCCGCTTCCGGCCCGGGCCCTACCAGAACGTGAGTGACCGTGCCCCCGCCGCCCCCTCCCGTCCCCGGGACGGCCCCCCCCCCATCCCCGGGCTGGCGCCCCCCGCGTCCTCGGGTCGGTCCCCCCGCGTCCCCGGGCCGGCTCCCCGCCGCGTTCGCAGGCCCGATGCCCCCCGCTTCCCCGGGCAGGATCCTACCACGTCCCCGGGCCGGTCCCCACCGCTCCTCCCGCTTTTCTTCCAGACGATCGGGGCCGCCTTCGTGGCCAAGGTGATGTCCGTGGGGGACCAGACGGTGACCCTGGGGATCTGGGTAAGCGCGGGGGCTGTGCCGGCGCCCCGGTGCCATCCCCGGCCGCCTCCCGGCACGAAGACCCCCGAGACCCCCCCCCCACACACACCCCGCCTGCTGAGCTCTTCCCCGTCCCCCGCAGGACACGGCCGGCTCGGAGCGCTACGAGGCCATGAGCCGCATCTACTACCGCGGGGCGCGGGCCGCCGTCGTCTGCTACGGTAAGGGCACGGCGCCGCGGGAAGAGGAAGGAGCCGGCGGCTGCGAAGGTCCCGGGCTGGGGTGGTGCCGGCACCGGTGGGTCGGGCTCTGCGGCGTGGGGTGGGCAGCGAGGGAGGGAGCAGAGCCTGACCCCTCTCCCCCAGATCTCACCGACAGCAGCAGTTTCCAGCGAGCCAAGTTCTGGGTGAATGAGCTGCAGAACTGCGAGGAGGTACGGCCGGGCTGGGGGGAGCTGGGGGGCCTCGCCGGAGGGGAAGGGGAGCCGGTGGCGGTGGCGGGCCCCCCGGGCGCGTCCCTCCCGCCCCTCTGCCTGCCGCAGGGCTGCCGGATCTACCTGTGCGGCACCAAGAGCGACCTGCTGGAGGAGGACAGGAGGAAGCGGGGGGTCGACTTCCACGACGTGCAGGACTACGCCGACGGTACGGCCGGGCAACGCACAGGGCTGGGATGCTCGCAGCTGGGCAGTGTGGGCGCTTCCTGGGCTCCCGCAGCACCAAGCGGGTGGGGGGCGAGGCGGGGGATGGAGCTGATGCGTCCATGCGTGCCTGGGAGGCTCGAGGGGCTCTGCCCTTGCCCCAGATCCGCAGCAGATCTGGCGGCTCCAGGCACCAGGGCTCCCTGCACGGCAAGGCTCCGGCTCTGCCCGGGACCTCCCCAGGCACGGCACGTCCTGACTCGGGCAGGCGCGCGGCCAGCTGGACCGAGGGGACAGGAGTGCCGAGCCCTGCCCTGGGCCCCTGCCAGCCCGCTGTCGGCAGCCCTGACCGAGGGGTGACTCTGGGGGCAGCTGAGCCCGCGGGGCCATGTCCTGCAGCCACAGGCGCTAACCCGGGCCCTCATTTCAGAGATCAAGGCAGAGCTCTTCGAGACCTCCAGCAAGACAGGCCAGAGCGTGGGTGAGTGGCCCCCTCGCTGCCAGCCATGCCCCCACCCAAGCGGGGCTGGGGGGGCTCTGCCTGGCGGTGGGGCTGCCCGCACCCACCCTGCCCGCTCTCCCCCCAGATGAGCTGTTCCAGAAGGTGGCCGAGGACTACGTCCACTTCTCCGCCTTCCAGGTGATGACAGGTGAGCGAGCAGGATCCGTCCCTCCCCAAGCACCCTCTCCCGTGCCAGGGGGGGAATGTGCCCCTGGGGAGGCTGTGGAGGATGAGCGCTGTGGGGTCTGGCACCCTCCCTGGGGCTGCTGTGGCTCCGTGCCGGGGGTTGTCCTGCAGAGCTTGGGCCCCATCACGGCACCCCTGTAACTGCTGAAGCCGGGCTCAGCTCAGCACATCCACCCCGACTGGGCTGCGGGTGGCCTTTGGCAAATGGGCAGCCAGGAGCCTTGCCCGGCTGCAGGACGGGCTCTCAGCTCTGCACCGGGCCTGTCCAGGCACGCTCGGCCTGGCTACGCCTCCCGCCCTGGGCCGTGCCATGGCCGTGAGCTTCGCTGCGGGGACGCCAAACCCCTCCCCGAGGGACCTGCCAGAGCCCAGTCCTGGCACCAGCAGCTTTTGGGCTCCACGTGGCATGGAGGTAGCCTGCCGCCCCTGCTCTTTTCCAGAGGAGAAGGGTGTCGACCTGGGCCAGAGGAGTGGTGCCTACTTCTACAGCTGCTGCCACCACTGAGACCTCCTGCCAAAAGGGAACTGCTGCTGCCGGCCGGGCAGCCGGCACACACCAGACTCCTGGTTTTTTTACCTGCTGTGTTTTAGCTGTACGGGCCTGTCTGCAACGCAGCAGCAGCGCGTGGCCCTGCGGACCGCTCTCCTCCCGGCGTGCAGAGCGGCAGAGGGCTGCCGTGCAGCACCGGGAGCCTCCTGCGGGGCCATTGCCCCTGGGGACCCTCTCCCTGCCACCCAGCGTCTGCGGGAGCTGCTTCCCCGCATGGCTGCTGTGGCCCAGCAGCGGCCGTTAACTTATTCTCTCGGAGATGCTGCCTGATTCTTTGCAGATTTATTTAAGCGTCTTCTCTCGAGGTGTACAATGTAAATAAAATGCATTGTGGTCTGAGCTGTCCCCCTGCCTGCGCTGCTGCCGTGTGAGGCTGTCAGGGCTCTCCCATTCCTGCTCCGGGTGTCAGCGCAGCCGGGCTCCCCCCGCGTCCCCCCGTTCGGCAAGACAAACCACAAGAGGACATCGAGAGTAAAGTTAAACTTTACTTTACAGTAATTTTTCTTCTATATACAAAGAATTACAGTACATGTTCTGGGAGCACCTGGGCAGGGCAACCCTCTTTTCATTATAAGTTTCACATACACAGCCAACAGTCTAAGGGGAGCAAAATGAAAGTAATCAATGGTCCAAGCCTCTCCCCTCTCCCTCTTCTAAAAATAATATACATGCTGGAAATATGTAGGTTTCTCTCCCCGCTCTGGCATCCCCGCTTAGAACTGACAGACAAATCCCAGCCCGGGTGAGCACCCACGCATCCCCCACGCAGTGTTCACCCCAGCCACTGTCCCGGTGCCCGCCTGCAGCTCCGGCTGGCCCCTGCCTCAGCTGGGCACCCTGACTCCCGCTGTGCTTCCCCTCCGGCTGAGCCTGTGGGGCAGGACCCCGCGGGGGACTCCCCTCCGCCGCCAGCCCATGGGCAGCGTGGGGCTGCTCACACCAAGGCTTCTTCCCCCCTCTCTGAGCAAACCTCCCGCTCACGGCTTCAGCACAACTTACGCCACTGGCACGGGTGGCACCCCGCATCCCTGGGCAGCGAGGAAGGGGGAGCAGGCAGCCAGGGCCACCCTCCCCGGGACCCCCAGTCTAGCCAGCAGCCAGGACCCCAGTTGAGAGCATGTGGCACCGGGGAGTGGCAGGGGACATTCAAAGCCAGGCGCGGTACTGGACACATTTGGTGTCTCGGAGGCGAGCAGGCTGGCGGGGCGTTGAACTCGGCACTGTGGTTAAACAGGGCCAGAAGTGCCGCTGCCAAAAGGCTTCTGCCCGTCGCAGGGAGAGCTGCTCCCTGCCTGCCCGCGCCAGCCGCTGCCAACACATCTGACCTCCTCCCACCCGCATCGGCCGGGGCCGCCCTCAGCTCCAGCCATGCTCCACCTTGAGCCTCCCGGTGCTGCTGCTTTTCCTTTTAACAAGTTCCCAGTGTCTAAAAAAATACACAAAACCCAGTTCCTTGAAGTCAACAACTTGGAAACATCAGAAAAAAAAAAAACAAAAACTGAAACCAGCTCAGTACCAAACGGACACAAAGAACATGCAGTTTGCGGACGCCTGCCTTGCTTCACGTGGCTCCACTCGCTCCCTACACCCACGGGGCCCACTGGCACGCTGGTTTGAGTCTCAAAACCATCATAAATCGAAGGAACCGAGTCACGCCTCATCCTGTTTCTGTCACACGTGCCGAAGCCCAGCCCCAGCTATCAGGGGACGGGATTCAGCCGGCGAAGAAACCTCCAGCCCGTGGGCTAGGAGCTGTGAGTTCAGCCCTACTGTGCTAAGCTGCCAAACGGTTTACAATAGCACCACAATAGCCCAAGTGCTTCGCCAAGGGCAAACTGATTAAAACTTTACCTTGAAATAGGACATAGCAACACCCATTTCTCAGATTTCCCTAGGAGGTAGATTCAGTGCTGTAGGGACTGTCCATCACGGTCACTTCTCTAGCCCAAGCTCATGCACGCTGTCCCCCTGCGCCGGACTTGGCTTTTGGAGGACCCAGAGCACAAATCTTGCCTTTTACCACCTCTTGCTAAGCCAGGGCACTGCCACCCCGCAGGTGAGACTCACGCTGAAGCCAGGCACGCGGCGGAGCGGTCCCCAAGCTCCAGCATCCTATCTCCCAGGCCCTGGGAGCCCCGAGCACCCATCAGCGTGGCCGTGCTGCTGCAAGAGGCACAGCCTCGGCTGCAAATGCTGCCACCGGCGTTATCGCTACCACAGGGGAGTAATTAGTGCGGACAAAGCCCAGGCGATCAAACACGGCGCAAGCCCTCGCCGGCCCCCCCTGTACTTTCAGAGTAGCTGCATGGTTTGCCACTTTGCTTTAACACTCACTGGCTGGCAAAGGCTGAAAGCCTCATCAGTAATTTAGGGCAAAGCACATTACAAGCAGGTTACAATTACGGTTATTCCAAACATCAAGCAAAATCAGAAGTTAAGGCTGAAATTAAAAATAAACGGAAGGTGTTGAAGGTCTGAGGTTTCTCAAACTCCCCCTGCCCTGTCGCAACGCTGGCTGCAGCGTCCAGGTAGGAGCAGCACACATCCACGGCGTGCTCAGGTTAAACCACTGCCAAGATGCATCAGGGTTAGGGCTGGTTTTAATTTCTTCTTTTTTTTTTCTGTGAAACTGAACTGAAGCTCTTCTAGCACCCTCAATCCGCATGGTCTGACCTTAGTACATTACTGCCCTTTAGATTCAACTCTCTCTCTCATCTCCTGAATTTTAACTACACCCACAGCTTCAAAGTGAAGTCTGTGCCTGTGGGGGGTTTAACCCTGAACTGTAACGCATGCTCCCACAGTACCACCTGGATACTTTATGCATTGAAGTGAATCTGGTTCTTGCGAGTTTTTTTCTGTCAAATAGGAAAAGTTTTAACTCGAGAACAGCAATAAAGCAAGCTACCATGAGCTAGTTAGTATCTGAAGATGCGCAGTCAGGGATTATCTCTTACAGTGGTTGCTTCTCTGCTAGATTCACCAGAGCCCTAGCTGACAGCAGGCGCCAGCCCAGCAAGCTGCTGCAGATGGGACAAGCCATGCAGGACAGCGGCCGGTGCCCACTCCCCTCCTGCCGATGCATCCCACGGGCCCTGTGCTGGCTCCTCCTCTGCAACTCTCCTCCCTGGCTTGGGCAGGCAGATCACGACCACGCCGTCACCCCTCACCAGAGCTCATCTGCCACCAAAGGTCAACTGAGACTCTCCTGCCCACCGTGGAAACCCACTACTGAAGTGGGTCCCCCCCATGGGACAGAGGCCACAGCTGGTGACCTCAGCCCATTGCTCCCAGCAGTGGCAGCCAGGCCATCCTGACAGCAAGCATGTTGGTCAGCAAAGCATTTGTATGGGAGCAAATCTTTCAGCCTTTTCAGAACTGGGAAGGGGAAGCCATCCCTACAAGTGGAAATGGACCCAGGAGCCTGGGAAGCTCCTGTGAGCCTCCCTGGAACAGCAAGGAAAGGGGCACAGCTATGAGCAGAAATAACTATTACCCTTAATTCTGCTTCTACAACTCTCCACAACAGCAGATCAACACAAGAGTCACCTCTCCCCCACCTTGGGTGCATTTATGCCTGACCCAAGACTGTTAGTGGCCAGGTCTGGCTCCCTCCAACGCAGCAAAGAAGCGCTGTGGCCTCAGCCACGAAGACACAGCAAAGCTGGCCAAGCTCCTCGGCTCGCTCCAGCCCAGCGCGAGGGCTCAGGGAGACCAGAGCAGAGCCGCAGCAGTCTCTCCTGCAGGAGCAGCCTGCTGGGTGTATGTGTTATCTGCCACTTTCCTTTACGTTAAAAATACCCCAGTGATTCAAACTGGCTGAACTCTGAAGGCAGCGATGAACCGCGGAAAATGAACCCAACTACTTCGGTAGACATCTCCCTCTCCTCCTCCAAGGCAGTGCTACCAACTGCCACCAACAGCCAGAGTCACCTCAAATGCTGAAGAAGCCCACATTTCTTTCATGAGGGTTGTGTTTCCTGGAACTCTCTCCCAGACCACGCTCACAGCCGATGAAGGCAGGCTGGGCTGGGAAGGGCTGCCAGAGCCCATCTCTACGCCTGGTCGGGCCTTGCCCATCGTGCCGAGGTTACCCAGCACAGCCATTCCTAACAGCACCACTAGTCCCTCTGCCAGCCCCGCGTACATCTGAAAAGCCCTCCTGATCTGACAGAGCATTGCCCAGGGGCCCAACGAGGGCAAGAAGGAAAGAGCAGGTTGCTGGCTTCCTCCTTCAACGACATTTCCAAACACCAACTTTACTGAGCAGCTTCCCAGCTATGCTGAAGTCAACTTTCCAGGATGTAGCCGGAAGGCAGCAAGCCAGGAACCTGGATCCTCATGGAAAAGGCATGAAGGGAGACAAAGAAGAGAGGTGGGGTATGGTCAGATGCAAGGAATAAGGCTGCGGGTTTGAAATGCCATGCAACGGTTCAATCCATGTTCACTGTTCAAAACAAGCTTTTGGGCAAGAGCCTGCTGTGTGAAAGGCTGCTGCTGCCGTGAACCTCACCTTACTACATGAGCACATGATTTATAGAAGTGATTTTTTTCAAACCTGCACTTATGAGAATTCATTGAGAACGTCTCCATTTTACAGATTTAAAAAAGCCTGCACCAAAAATATTCACAGTTTATTTTTCATGAAACAAGTAACTAGTTAACACGTGACAATGCAAAGCAGAGGTGGACAGAGCAGTGCAGATACCTTTCTGGTTACAGCTGTAGCTGGCTGGGTGGCTGGCATGGAGGTAACCCTACTTACACAATCTACATGACTAAGTCCAGCTCATGGGAAGGCCTATAAAAGTAAATTCAAGATTTATTTTCCTTCTCACACATGATAAATACTTAATATACTGAACCTCATTACCATTTTTTTTATTTTGTTTAAAAAAGTTAATGAATGCCCTTAGATTATCTTCTCTCTCAATGGCTCTGAGGAGTTGTCCTGATTCCCTTTGTGCAGGAGTCACGCAGAAACACAAGCTGCTTGCATTTCCCCAGTTTCAGCAGCAAGCAGGAACTGACCTGCCAGTCTTCCCGGAAAAAAACAACATTAAACAGTAAGTTTCCATAAGCTGTAAAGCTTTTTGAAGTTGCTAGCTATTCTACAAAGGATCTGAAATGATTCGGACTAGAGAAGAGATGCACCATAGCGCTTGTAACGTCCCCTCGTGCCCAGCACACCTGGCCTTTACAGCAGGATGTTGTCTTGGGGTGTGTACATCAGGAAAGGAGAATGGATCAGGATTAGTCTTGGTACAAGTGTCTGCCTCCCTTCATAGAAAACCGCAAAGCTCATGACCGTCTGCTCTGGGAGCAGCAGGCACTTGCAAGCCAGGTGGGAACAAGGACCTGCTCCCACGTCGGAGGGAGAGGGTCATCCTGGAGCTGAATGCTCCTTTTCCGGGGAGGGACCTGCGGATCTGCCTGGAAGGAGAAGGATACACTGGAGCTGCGCAAGGGTCTGGTGGTGGGCACGGAGATCCGAGGCTGCGGCACCCGGATCGGTGGAGGTCAGGCAAACCATGGAGGTAATGTGTTGTGAGAGTGGGAGAGTGTGCTGGTCAGCAGCGCTTCCTTGGCAGGATACCGACCCCATCCAGCCCGGGCAGCGCCGCCCGTCCTCCTCCTGCCTGCGAGGGTGGCGGTGGTCACAAGACGCCACTCCAGGTTGGTCCCTGGGACTCTACCGCTCGCCCTGCAAGTACCATGGCCAAGTGAACTTCTGCCTCAACGCTTGAGTAAATGGCTTTCAGCAGGCCTAGTCTGGACGCCAGCCTGACGACCACCAGGTACTAAACATCTCCTTAACTGGAAAAGGGAGAAGAGGAAAAAAGAAAGCCAGCCAGCTGCTGGAGCCCACCGTGTTCCAGTGTGAGAACTACTATTCAGTTGGAAGGACACACACACGCGTGCACACACACACACACGCACACCAACACAGTCCAGTTGATTCAAGTCTCCTTTGGTTGTAGAAGAGTTAAGCCAGAAGCTACCCAAGGGGAAGGTGTTGAGATGGGTCCTGATACAGCTACGGCACCCTTGCCTCCGTGCTGTGTAGCGAACGGTACAGGCTTCACTTGCAGCTCGGCAGTGCGTCCCGCTGCTGGGAAGACCAGGGGTGATGCGAACAGCGAACACGTCCTGAACATGTCTGAGGCAAGGGGAGAAAAGACTGCTCAGTCTGCTGGCTCACGATGACAACAGAAGTCAAGAAGAGACTGGATGGAAATTTGAAAGGGAGCACCACCACCCTGCCAGGGCGGTGCTCAGCACCTTGGGGAAACCCACTCTGCCCTACTCTGCTATTGCTGCTTCATAGGTCACAATGTTTTCAAGTGCAGGAAACACTCCGCATGTCCTATGCTGAAGGATTAAGACACAAGAATGAAAAAACTGCCAGATGGCTTCTTCCAAGATCTCTCTTTTCCCTGACCTCCTTCAGATCCCCCGTTTCTCAGGCCTGGCCAGTTGTAGCGTTGTACAAAGGAGCCTGAATGGATATTGTCTATTGCTGGAGAAAACTGCACTGAGCAAGTGCAGAGGGCTCCTCTCCCAGCTCAGCTGGAGACGATACCTGTCCTTCAGTGTACCACGCACGCAGCACGTCCCAGTGAACATACAGACAAACCTTGCAAAGCAACACCCTGCAGGGACAGAGAGCTGGGCAGATGACAGATAAACCCCTTCCCTGCTTCCACAGAGTCCAGCAAGGGCGTACGCCTGACTCCTCACCGCCTGATCCCCGAAACGTCTCCAGTCCCAGGGCAGCCTGAGCGATCTGCTTCCTCTAAATACAGTAACAAGAGCGAGGCCCCTAGCTGTACCTGGGAACCCGCCTATGAATCAGACCTGGAGCTCGAACACGCTGGATCAGTAATGTGACCATTTCAATGGAATTGGAGATTTTTACCCAGAGTGGACTCTTTATTTCAGCTTTACCATTTGTAAAAGGAAGAGGAAAAGGTCATGGATGCTCTCTCCCTTCGGCTGGGCCACACTCAGACTTTAAGTGAATGTCCTTGCTCATGTCACGAGAGAATATGGATGGGATGTGCATGGGTTAGGGGCTGGGCTCAGGGAAGTGAATAAAAAAACATAAAACAAAGATCCCCCTCCCTAAACATTAAAAGACTGAAACCTGCCTCCCATATTCACCAACCTCACTTTGGCTCTGAGTCAGCCAACTCACGACAGACAGAATCCTGGTTACGGGCTAGCGCTGTGTTTTGTTCAGGCAAAGGGTCCTGCCCCCGAGGAGTCTGTGCTTTTCCACTCAGCCAAGAAATCTGGTCCATTGTCTGAATGTTTGTGACGAGCCACTGCATCTGCTCCGGGGGCACCGGCGCTTCCCTGGCCGGCCGAGGGGTCTGCTCAAACGCACGCAATCTCTCTGATGTCCAAGGGGTTTGCTCTGCGGGGGCTGAGGCCACTTCCCAGCTGGGCTGAAGGGTCGGCTCTGGTAGTTTCTCTGCTGTCCGGGGAGACTGCTCTGCAGGTGTCAGGGCTTTTGCAGTGGGCCAGTGGGTTTGCTCGAGTGTCTGTAGTTTCTCCATAGGCCAAGGTACCTGTCCGACATGCGTCACCACCTTCCCAGCAGACCAAGAGATTTGCTCGCCAGCTAACATGGTCCTCTCTTTCTGCTGGGGACTCAGGTCCACAGCTGGGGCTCCTCTCTCCTTCGGCTGAGCGTTCTGGTCAACGGGCCGCAGTGCCTTCTCTGACAGCAACAGCCTCGGAGCCGATGCAGCTGGAGGCTTCTCCAAGGCTTGAGGCCGAGGAGCCACAGCAGCAGCCAGCTTGTCCGACGCCTGAGGCCACGGAGCTGTAAGAGTGAGGGGCCTCTCCAAGAGCTGAGGTCGGGCCACCCCAGAGCCAAGAGCCTTCTCCAGAGGCAGGACCCGCAGGGCCCCAGAGTCGGCAGCCTTCTCCAGAGGCAGGGGCCGCAGCACCCCAGGGGCGAGCGCCTTCTGTGTGAGTGGGATCCGCAGAGCCCCCGAGCCGAGCGCCTTCTCCATGGGCAGGATGTGCGGTGACCGGGAGCCAGGAGCCTTCTCTGGAGGCAGGGGCCGTGGCGCCCCTAAGCTGGGAGCCTTCTCTGCGGGCAGGATCCGTGGCATCCCCGAGGCAGGAGCCTTCTCTGGAGGCAGGGGACGGGATGCCCCAGAGCTGGGAGCCTTCTCTGTGGCTGGGACCCGCACTGCCCCGGAAAAGGAAGCCTTCTCCGGAGGTGGGGGCCGTGGCACAGCTGATCCAGGAGCTTTCTCCGTGGACAGGATGCGTGAGACCTGGGAGCTGGGGACTTTTTCAATGGGCAGAGGCCACAGCACCCCAGGACCAGGAACCATCTCTGATGCTGGGACCTGTGGCACCACAGAGCTGGGAGGCTTTTCCACAGACTGAGGCTGCGGACTCTGGGCAGAAGCTTTGTCCAACGGCTGAAGCTGATCAGCCGCCGGAGGCTCGTCTACCGGCTGGGACTGCAGGGTCCCCGCTGTGGCAAAAAGTCTGTCTGACAGTTGAGGATGTAGGCATTTCGCTGGGAACTCATCCAGCAGCTCAGCCTGCTGGGTCCTGGTGTCAATGAGAGACTTGTCCAACAACCCCAAAACCCCGGGGGCGGCAGGAGGCTCGTCCGACAGCTGGAGCTGCAGGGCGCTAGCAGTAACAAGCGACTCGTCTGACGACTGTGGAGTTCCTGGAGGAGATTTGCTCGGCAGATGAGGCTGCGAGGCATCACTGGAGGACTCGTCCAGTGGCCACAGCACCGCATTGGTGGGAGGTTTGTCGGGCTGCTGAGGCCTCAGAGCTACGATGATGGGTTGCTTCTCTGACTGCAGCCTTAGGGACAGGGCAGCCTGGGGCCTGTCCGACGGCTGCAGACGGAGTGACAGGGTGGTGGGAGGTTTGTCCGAAGGCTGCAGGCGGAGCGAGAGGGTGGTGGGGGGTTTGTTGGATGGCTTCAGCCTCAGTGACAAGGTGGTGGGGGGTTTATTTGACGGTGGCAGTCTCAGCGCCAGGGTGGCGGGCGGTTTGTCTGGTGGAGGCAGCCTGAGGGCCAGGGTGGTGGGGGGCTTGTTTGATGGCTGCAACCTCAGGGCTAGGGTGGTGGGGGGCTTGTCTGATGGTGGCAGCCTCAGCGCTAGGGTAGCGGGGGGCTTTTCTGGTGACTGCAGTCTGAGGGCCACAGACTGAGGTAGGCTGTCCAGAGGCTGAACGCTCAGGTCTGTGTCTGTGTCTGCAGGCGGCTGCTCCGGTGGCTGGGTGTCCTCGCCATCAGCCAGGGCTCCTATGGGAGGCACATACTCACGAATTTCTCCCGGCTCTAGAGGGTTAGGCCCGCAGGGATCATGCTCAGTGCAGCATAAACGTCCATCCAGCTTGGAGATGAAGAGCATGCCTTCCCGATGCTGCTTGCAGAAGGACCTGGGGCACATCTCGCAGAAGGAAGCTGCTTCCTTACCACACATATCACACTGATGCCATGGGCACTCCCATTTTCCTGCAGCACAGACACAGGAGAGAAGACATACCTTAGGAGTGGTACAAGGGGAAGAGACAAGGCCTGCTGCAAAGGGAGTTCAAGGGAGAGGGGGAACACCCTTATAACACTCCCATACAATTCTACATGTCCTCAGTTTCTGCCACAGCTCCCAAGCTCAACAGCCAGTTAACAGGAACCTGCATCCTTGGAAGCAACAAGGCCAATGATAATTATAACAAACACAAGCCATGCCAGGTCAGACCAAAAGCCCATCTGGCTCCAGCATGACACTAACCAATAAGGGCACCTAGAGAAGAGCAGACACCCCCAGCTTGCACATCTCTGTGACTCTGATTTCCACAGACAAAACCAGTGGTATCTGTGTATAATACACCCAGCAGACTTTTTAACTAGATGCATCAGGTTCATCTAAGTCTTTGTTAATTCTGGGCCAACAACCTCCCTTCCTGTTTATCAGAAAGAAGAAGTGAGAGGGAGTGATCACAAGGGAGTAAGTTTCTATTGTCTTTGTACACAAAGGCATCTTCCTTAACCTCTGTGTATGGCCACGATAAAAATACTGCTTAACACAAAGCCAAGCTGTTCCCTGAGGAGCTCCATGTCCACGCTGAATCTATTCACCATTCAGCATCAACACCATTATGGAGGAAAAAAAACCAACATTGCACTTCAGAGATTGCTGGTTTTTTTCACTTGTAGATGACCTCACGGGTTCAGCCCCCTGCTCCCACAGCCAAAGCTGCTGCCGTCTCTACTAAATGCTTCTCACTAGTTCATGGACACAAAGAACAGTGAGACTCTCTGCACCCAGGATACATGACGCTGAGTTCCTGACCTCTCACCATAGGAGCAGCATGGCTGCCTTTCCAACTATGCCTCCTACCTCCATGCTCCCCCCAACACCCCATACCCCCACAGCCTCCCCAGCTCCCTGCTTTGCTGCGAAGAGCAGCTCCCTGCAGAGCAGCCCTCGCACAGGCCAGCCTGCGCTCAGAGCACGAGCAATGATGGAGGGCAGCCATGGACACCAGACGAGCCAGAGCACTTCCCAGCCTCCCTGAACCAAGCCCACACATCTGTGGCTTTGGCTACCAGCTCTTTTGCAGGGAGGCTGGAAGAGAGTGTGACTGCAGCACAGCACTGAGCAGCTGTGGGCATCTCTCCATGCACTTGTGCAACATCAGCTTTCCACTCTCCTCTCGCATACTGCTTTTCCCCTGGGGCTGAAGACAACATGTAGCATGTTCTCCCCTCCTTTGAAGCCTGTCCAAGGCTTCTGTTCTGGTCTCAAAATATGTACACCACTTTTCTGCATCTTCTCCAATTTTTCAGCATCCTTTTCAGAGTGGGGTTGTTTAACATTGCACGTGTTTTTTCCTCTTGGGCTTGCAGTGCTGTAGCACAGGCTGTCGCTGCTCCCCTCACACCATCAGCAACCCAGAGAGCCACACTCAACACTCACTTTAGCCACCGGAAAGACTCTGGGACTATTATTATAACAGGTCAATTGTACGGATGGAAAATAAAATAAGTCAAAACCTGCCAGTGTGTTGCAGGAAGGATAAATCCTATCAAACCACTCTAATAGTCTTTGACAGGGTAAAAGGCCTAATGAATAAGCAGCCTCTCCAGAGACAGCTCCGAGCAGAGGAGCTCTCGAAACTAAAATCACACAATTAGTAATACGCAAACAAGCAGAAAATTCCAATTACTCAATAGCAATGCCCATGGCAAAAGAAACATCTTAAGTAAAAAGTACTGAACCTTTCACGTCCTGTATGATACTCTAAGGAGCAGGCTACGAAAATAACAGCCTACATGTAAAAATGGTAAAATGGCTACAACTGGCTGAAAAACATTCTCAGAAAACTGCTCTTACTGGTCTTCTCGCAAACTGAGGGGGCATTTCCAGTGATGTTCTTCAGAAGTCTATTTTAGTCTGTATTTTAATTTAAATTCCTGGAAGCAGAACAGCAAATACTCTTATAGAACCGGGTAGATAACAAGGCTGTGAAGAACTGCAAAAATCTGGTTAGACAGGCTCAGAATTTAAACTGGACAGATGCTCTTGCACCAACAAGGTGCAATTAAATAAAGACCAGTGCAAAGCAGGACTGCAGGAGGAAGAAATAAAATAAATATGTGAAAAGGATCAAGACAAGAGGACTCAAGGATGATAGGGCAAATCACAAACATCACATAAATATAAAAGTTAGTGTTGAAAAACAAGTCGAATCTCATTTTCTGAGGTATTTTATGTAAAACACAAAATATAATTATTCTGTTCTGTCAGAGTTAGCAAGGCCTCAGCTGCAATACTGTTAAAATACTCTTGTTACCACGGTTTAAAAAATGTGTAGGCAGGTGGGACACAGTCCAGAGCAGACCAAGAATAATCATTTTAGAAAATAAGAGCTGCAAGGAGAGGCTGTGTTTAAGCCGGAAAAGGACTAAGGAAGTGACAGTCTCCCAGTGTGTGAAAAAAAAAAAAAAGGGTATCCGAGAGATGGCAATCCTTTGTTTTTTCAAGTCAGGCTGTTAGGAGAAACTTTTCAAATGGAAAGCAGAGGAACAGGCTAATGGCTGGATTCTCCTTTACTGGAGACTTTAAAGCATGGGAAAACCTGCCAGGATGATACAGCACCCTGTCTTAGCACGCAAAAATGCATAGAAAGGTGATATTCAGGACTCCCTCACCCTGAATGACGATGTTTCCATAGGAATGACCTGCGATCCCGTTGGCTTTCACATTGCTCTGTTACAGCATCTGTTCAATGAGCAATCCAAGCTCTTCTGTATAAATGCCCTATTCTCCTCAAAACTTAACACATGCACACACATAATTTCTGTCATCTACAAAATATGCTACTAGCCCTTCTACACCTTCTGCCAAATTACAGCTAGAGGTGCTGAACGCCCAGTTCTCGCTCCCCGTGGTGTGCTGACAGAAACACTCTGTTGCAGTGACTCTCCTGGCAGTTACTTTCAGAGACTGCTTGGTTCCATCTTTCTCAGCCTGCCTCCGATGTGTTTAGAAAATACTGTAAAGAGCTTTATAGAGAATTTCTAATATAGCAATGCCTACAGTATTAAATCAAAAGATTTACAGCCCCCTAAACAAATTCCTTCAATGCAGTTGCTTTTATTAAACATATTTATTATCTTAGCAAAACCCCCTAAACTAGGTTTGATGAGTTATTCTACCTAAAAACTTGTCACCTAGTATTTGTTTATATTCTTATCATTTAATTCTTTAGGCACTTGATCCCGTTATCAGCTTTTCCATCCTCCTGGCCTGGCAGACATCCAGCCAACTGGCCTACCAAGACTCAGGTCAGACTTCTTCCCTTTCTGAGCACTGGTTAAACCTGAACACTCATTAAAGGTCCTGGGAACTCCATTAGTAATCAAGACAAATTGAAACTACAGAGGAAACACTCCCCTCAACCAGCTCCCTTATAACTTCTAAATGCAACTTAAATCTTTCCCTCTAATGGATGTTACTTTACACCTCCTGAGCCACTAACAAACTCGAAGATGTTTTATCACTCATACAGGGAGCCTATTCCTTTCTCTGCACCCAACTAGAAGTACTTTTTGAATACTTTTTATTTCAAATTTCTGCCCTTATTTCACCACAAACTAGGATATGCTTGGTTACCATTCTCCTCCTTAACTATGAACTCATGGCTATTCAGACATTTAACACATTCTTCTCTAACTCCT
Organism: Pelecanus crispus; assembly: GCF_030463565.1. Classification (NCBI taxonomy): domain Eukaryota; kingdom Metazoa; phylum Chordata; class Aves; order Pelecaniformes; family Pelecanidae; genus Pelecanus; species Pelecanus crispus. The sequence goes on along the minus strand of NC_134650.1, from coordinate 10,737,106 downwards.
ATTTTCCATCAGTGCTTTTCCTCACCATTCAACTCACTTGTCTTCTTCCCACTTTGGGAAAACGGCCAATCTGAGGAACCAATACCTCAACTATTGTTGGAACTGTCCTCTGCCAAGCCCCAAGGATGGGGTCAGCTCACAAGCACCATTTCTTAGGCAAGGACCAGCTCCCCCTTCAGCAATTAATTCATCTTTTTGCAGTCACAGTGGGGTGCAAACTAGGGTTGTGTTGTGTGGGCCACAAAGTCTGTTCAAGTGAGAAAGATTTCTCTAAATTTTAAGATGCTGTGAAGTGAGTGCAAGGTGATGAGCAGCACCTGGGACACCTCGAGCCAACTCTGTGACCCAAGCACAGCCCAGCCGTGCGGAGCACTGACCTGCAGGTCTCTTGGTCAGGTTGAGGCAGTCCGCATGGTACACCTTGGGGCAGCCTGGCTTCTTACAAGAAACTAGCTGCCCTCCGTCCCCACAGCTGAAACACTCGTCCTCTCGCTCCTTCATCACCTCCGCCTGTGACCTGCGCTTCATCTGCGGCCGTCTCTTTAGCTTCTTGGACTTTTCCTCGGTGAGGCTGGGTTGGCTCTGTGGGTGAGACAACGTCAGTTAATGCAGGTCTCTTCCCCTTCCATCTGTTCCCTTCCTGCTACAGTGGAGACAACTGCAAACCCTGCAAATAAAAATCCCACTGCCAGCCATACCTGAAATGTATGTAGCATCTCTACAGTGCTTCTTAACATTTGGCAACTGATTTACTACAGCAAATAATTCTATTTTTTTTTGAAAGAGCCTGGAAGCCCTGCACCGACGTCTGGTTAAACATGGGATATATACAATTAGCAACAGCAGAATAAGGAGCCATGGGCTGCCTCTCACAGACTCTTTAGGTCCTCCGTCAAAGCAGTTGGGTCTCCTTGCACCCATGACTCACGAGGAGTCTCTCCCAGGCCTTCCTGCACTTTTTGACATTCCTCACTCCTCTCTCCATTTTCAGTCTGAATTTACCTGTGATCAGTTTAGACCTATTTGTTCTCATGTCAACGCTGCTCTTTTCCAGCTAAAGTTTTTCTCCCTGAAGTAACCACCAGGACACACTCTCCTTCTCATAAGCCAAACACTTCCACAGTCTGCAACCTCAGTCTTCCTAATAGCTTCTCTCTGCCCCTACTGAGTTTATTTCTCCCAAACACAAGTTACAGAATTATATACACTCCTTCAGATGATGCCTCACAGGCCGTGTACAATGACATCAACACTTCTCCAGAAGAGTAAGAAATTACTCCCAAAGCACCACCAGCATTTGCCTTTTTCACAGCTGTGTCACCACAGCAGTTCAGTCCTGTGGCAGCTGAACTGCACAACTCCTTCTCCACCATGACTACTCATCCATGACCTTCTCATCTCAGCAGATTTGTTTCTGCTATTACCCTCCAGGCATGTACTCTGGCGTACTGAATCTCTGAACTTCAGCACATTCCCAGTTATACTCAGTTATCCCTTTGCAACTGCCCCATCCTCTCCCTCTCCCACACCAATGGCACCTGACATCTTTGTGTCATCAGTACAGTTAAATTACCATGCTTCTAACAGCTGTGTTACAGCCAGTAATGAAATAACCACAACTGGTCCCAAGATTGGCATCTAAATGGCTTAAGCACTCTCTTCTCTGGCCTAAGGCTTCCTGCAACACTGCTCCCCCGCTTCAAGCTAGGTCCTCAGACTGCTCCTAACTCCCTAGCACAGATCCTCTCCAGGCTAAGCCTCCCATTGTACCATTCACTCAAATCCACAAGGATGATGCTACCTGTCCCCAGTCAGTGGCCTTATCAAATCACCATCAGTTTAGTTTCTCTAAATAGACATGAGCTAAATTTTATGCAATTTTCCACATATCTTTGTGTCCAAATACATGTTCTTCACGCAGAATGTCTTTGTGTGCTGACAGGATGCCTACGAGAAAATTTTTGCATCCTTTATTTTGCATAAATATTGGGCACTATTTTCATTACTCTCCTATCAAGATTAAAAACAAAACCACAAAAACATTTAAAAACCTTTGTCTCCAGACCTACAATTTCAGAATTCAGCAGCACTGGTTATCCAGCTGTCCTGCCACCAGGGAGTCACATCTCTTGATTGTTTCCTTCCCCTTCACATGTGGATATTTCTGTTTTCATACCGTCATTCCCACTGACAATGGGGACAAGTCAGGCTTTTCTTATCATTGAAAATGCGGGCAGTGAAATCTCTCTACCTAAACTATTCCACCTATTCTCAGTACCTAGTACCTCAGCCATCTAATTACAAAGAGAACAAGAAAAACCTTTCACAGCTAATTTGAATGTCTAAGCGAGGTCTAACAGCTGGACTAAGCAATTCCCACTTGCTGACTGTAGTACAATAGACTCCCAAGCATTCTTCCACACTCCGAGTTCGAAAGATCACTTTTAGGAGTGAACTTGAGTATAATCAGTGAAGTTTTGTCTTGCTGTATCTTCGGGAAGCTTAAAAATGCATCAATTGTGGGATGAATTTGAAAAAAAAAAAACCACCAAGGTACTGTTTTCTTGGGTATTGTTTCTTAGCCCATCTCATAAAGATGGAATGAGTCGCCTCAGGCATCACAATGGAACATTAATGCCAACTAAAGGGCACCTTTCTCTGATTTCCATCATGCAACCTACAATTTCAGGGCAAAAATGACAATCAAGCCATGTATAACACAGGAGCAGCACAAAATCAATTGAACTTTAAATTGCAATCCAAGAAAGAACTAAATACACCAGATGTGTAATTCACCTCATCTGTCAACTTCTGAAGACATGAAGTTTTTCTAATCATAAGTTAATTTTTCTGCAGAACTAAGCTCTCTGAAGAATTCACAAAACCTTCCCTATATATCAATGGGACTTAACAACTGTGCTGCTGGAGTTTTTAACCCTTAACTGTGGGTAAGTAAGCTGCCAGTATCCACATGCCAGAGCAGAGGGATTACAGACTGATTTGGTGAAGCTCTTGAAACAAACCAACAGCTGAGACATAGATTTAGCTGGTGACAGCTGGGAACTCGGCCAACTGCTCCTGTTATTTCCTTTTCCCAGTGAGAACCAGCTCACACAAGAAGGTAATTGAAATCAATTGCTGTTACTGCAACATTACAGTTACACCATGAAGCTTTCAAAAGTCAGTGAGTTCTAAAAGCTAGTGATTTTTCTATTTACAGACATGGCAAATTTCTTATTCCTGTCTGATGTGTGCACTTCAGTTGCTTAACCAGAAGGGAAAAAAACCACGAACTTTCTTACTGCCGCAAAGATGGTGATGCAGAAGCCTTCTGGCTCTAAAGTAACTGCAAGTCTGAAGGAATGCAAGTTTGCTGGCCTTCCATGCATGCTCACAATTTATTCAGTCCTTCACTTTGGGAAATGGACTGAGCTGCGGTTTCTTGGTTATACGCTGGATGTCTTCCCATGCCTGTCCTTTGCCCCTCTAATGTGACGGAAATTGTCATGCTAGTAAGCAGAAAATTCTGAATAAAATCTTTCATTTACTCTTTTGTTGTAAAATACATTTTCCTGTCATTATTTACAGCAAATCTAATAACTCAGGTCCAAGATCTGCACGCTCAGAATGAACACTTGGATATTCAACTCATTTCAAGCAGTGTTTTCATGGCCACACTGAAACCGGATTACCCTTCCTGAGATCTCTGCAACAAATGATACACATCTATGCAAAGAGGTGATTTGGAAGAACAAAAGCTTAAAGGAGGTATCATACCTTTGGCCGTACTCCTAGGAAGCCACTGCAATTTGGGGCACCACATTTACAAACGGTCTTTCCATTTCCCAAACACTCCAGATTGTAGTTGAAAGTCAACTCAGTCCCTGGCACAAAAGCAGATCAAAACCAAGCAAGTTGTAATGAACGATGGGGAAGAACATCTTACTGTTGAAGTAAAAGCACTTTTGAAATATAATGACACAAATGACTGTCACACTCCTACCACATACTACAGCCAAAAAGGGCATTCAACCCCACACTGTAGCATGCTTAGCTCCATTTCTTGACCCTGTCAATTAGAACTATGAACATCCATTTATACCACAGATGTATGTGCTTCATTATGTCAGTGCTGGTGTTAAGTCTCATGACTGCCTATGTGAAAACAAAAATTAAATACCTTCCCAGGGAGCTATAAACCCTCCCCTTTCCTTACAGAAACACTCCAATGCTTTTAACTGCAGGTACTGACAGAGTGGGGTTCCTTACCAGCTTTGATATTTACAATTGCGAAGAGCCCAACCCGAGTATCGCCATTCACACACCATTTCTGAGTCTCACAGTTTGGCTGGCAGCAATGGTTCATGAATCGAGCGTAATTGCCCTTTGGCCCAGCATCAATGATTCGATCCTGGAATTGAAAAAAAACCCCAGAAAACCATATTTAATAAACTGTCATTTCCCGCTCAAGCTGTTGCAGCCCAGGTACCAGTATACCAGGAAAGCATTAATCAGTAGTGAAAACTATGACAATGGAGGCATCTGATGACGCTTGCAAAGCACCTGAGTTCGTACATGTGTTTTAACCAAGCGTAAGGGACAGGTGGTGTTGTGTTGCCTGGACAATCGGCAGACACCCAACCAGTTTCCGCACACTAATGTCTCTGGTCGGGGCTGGCAGATTATATGGCAATATAGTCTCCTATACATCATAGAATCATAGAATGCTTTGGGTTGGAAGGGACCTTGAGAGATCATCTTACTCTTCAAAGACAGACAGGCTCCGGAACAGCATGGAAAGCGCTACTACTGCTTTCTGGGAAGTTAGGTCTCCCTGCGGTGTCAGTACTGGATAAACACTATACCAAGCACACTTCCAAGGCAGCACTTGCGGTTCCAGACCCCAACTTCTGCTTAAAAGCAAAATACCAGTTCCTATTTCTTGTACGTCAATGTATAGAAGGAAAACAGGAACGGTATGTAACATGTGAGGTACACTTCTGTACAGTACACTACCATTTGTTAGACTGCATCAGAGAGGAGAGGGCAGCTGCAACTGAGATTAGGTTTTGTAATAATGAGGGAGATATTAACACTTAGTTTTGTCCCTGTGCCCACCCATCAGCCAGAAGAGGAGAACAAGATATGGTCAGTGTGAATTTCCAGCAAGAAAATGGGAGATCCAGAAAGCAGTCCCGTTGTTATCCTGTCCCACACTCAACAGCTTCTTCCCATGCCTGCTTTCATGATTTCCTTCTAAACTTTCCAAGGTTGAGTGACAAAGTGTGGAAAGCAGCTGACAAAACTACTTACCTCTGAAAGCCAGGAGCTCACACCAACAACTTGGCCTCCAGGACCTACTGTGGATGTAACAAACTCCACCCCTCTACTTAGATCAGCAAGACCTGGGATCTGAACTTAAATGAGGGTCTCACTGTGCCTGATACTTGTACACCTGAGGGCTGATGCCTTCTCTGGCCCAGTGCTGGACTCTCCATGGTTCAGCTGCTGGGAAGGGTCCTGAGGTTACAAATTCACCCTGTTATGCTGAAACAGGATCTGCGATCCTCAGGCAATTGCACTCAGATAACTGCTTCACCTCTTCTGAATGAACTCCAATGGCTGGTTAGTCTTCTCTTTCGTGGAAATACAGACCAGCTCATCAACAACTCTTAGCACCTTTTTACTTGCTGGAGAAGACCCCATCATGCCTTCCTTGCAATCATTTTACTTCTGTCTAGGATCCTGGCAATTCCTTCCACATACCTTATCCAGTGTCAACATGTAGAAATTGGTGATGTCATGCTCCTGAGCATAGCGTATTCGGGCTCGGCATTCCTCTTCATCAATTAGCTCCCCGACATACTCATTAACAAATTCACCCTGCCAGAGAAAAAAACAAGCTGATAAGACGAGACAAATTCCCTCCAGGATAGGGGGACATCCACCTTTGTGCTAAAACTTAGTTCCTATTTCCTTTGTGGAAACCTTTTCATAAAAATCTTCCTCTGTGCTCTGCAGCCAGCTTGACCTATAATCTTCATTAAGAGCCCAGAATCATACATCTGTTTCACACGCTCAACAAATAACTTGAAATACATTAAATAAAGCAACAAAAGCCATCAGATTATTCTTTGTGCTACAGAAAGAATTAACATTCAGGGACAGTATAAAAGCAAACTGCAAGAATAGTGCTTCACTGCAAAGCTCAAAGCATCATATAACTGCATTCCAGCTGGAAAAAATATCCCTTTGGGGACCAACCACACTGAGCAGCATGATGCACCTAGGGCAGCTGCTCCTACAGTGAATCCGTGGAGTTCCCCTGGAGTGAAGTACTGCAGGGGCCATAATTCAACCATCAAAGGGAACCCCAGCTCTGCTCCACCGGAGCTAAATAGGTGCCTCCATTAAATAATTGAATTTTGCTGTTTCCAGACTGTCTGCTCAAAGTGAAACATAACAGGTGCAATGGAATAGCAGAGAGATCCTTTAACCTGTATCACAGCAAGCAGCAAAGCCTGAACAGGACAGACTCACATTTCTCCTTCTGCTATCAAGCCCTCCCCCACAGCATGTTGTCCCTACTCCTTTTTCAAACAGTCTTCTCCTACTACGCTAATTATCCTCTGTTTCACTTCACCCTTTCTTAGCTTTGGGGTTCTCTTTGCTTTACCATTCTTCCTTCTTCATTCAGCACAGACATGTGTCCACAGAACTACTGTTCTCTAGATTTAAAAAAATATGTATGTGTTTTAGCCAGAGATGTCAGTTTCAGCAACAATAATATCCATCTCCAAGACCCTTTTGTAAGAGCCAAGCCCTGGTTTCAGTTTCTGATACAAGATTCTCATGCTGGAAAAGCCTGGCTGTTCAAGAATGGCAGCAAGGTATAATCACTGCTCCCCATCTGGAAATCCTGAGCACTGTCTTCAGGCCACTGCGTTCTGGTGTACTCACATAAAGCCCATCGTCCATACAAGCAGACAGATTGGGCAATCATCTTTCTCATCCTGTGGGACATCAACACGCAAACCATTTTCTTGGTTAGCTGAGGCAAAACATTCTTGTCAGGACTGGAAAAGTTAAATTCATCCACTTCTTTCCTAAATGGAATTCTATGGCAAGAAGTCTTCAAATTATGGAAGACAGTAATTTTTCTAATCTATTGAAACCAACACTGAGCAAGAGAGAAGCAGCAGGAGAAAATTACATGCAGAAACAGAGTATGTACCTTTCTGATGTCTGTTTTGGCTTGCAACCCCCAGCCTCGTGCCAGCGTGCGGAAAATTTGTACCTCGGGATACTGCCGCTTGGAGAAGCACTGGTTCTGGCAGCGCTCCCCAGCAGGGCAGACCATGGGGTGGCATTCGTAGAGCAACATGCGATTGATGCATTCGGAGTCCAGGCCACATGGGTTTTCATCTGTTGGTTTGCAGTTGCAACGTGGTATCTCAGACAGGTCTGCAGTGAAGATCTGCACCTTACCCACTGGCCGGTTCACCTTGAATGCACACAAAGGACATTAGCTCTTAGAACAACCAGTTATCCTGACAGTCACTTCTATACTCAACCTTTGCCTACGAGCTGACAGGCTGCAGCACGAGTTAGTTACAGCGAGGGGCAGAAGGACACAAGTACAGGCACATATGTAGTTCTGGGCACACCATTTCAGGAGGTAAACAGTTAGAGGAAAGAGCTAAGGAGGATTCAGGTCCCCCATTAGCATCACCTGGTGCAGTGTGCGTTCTGTGACCCCCAGAGGGGGGAGAGGCTGCCAACTGTCCCCCCTCCCATCACCACTGTGCCAACATCCAGCCCAGGTGTCCCAGTGCTCTCGCTGGGTGCACACCATACCTGCGACCAACACCAAACCATTTTCTGCGTGAAACAGCACCTTCTCCAGTCTCTGAGTTTCAGGTGCTTTTCTTTAGCTTTTCTTTACAGCCCTGGGTTTTGACTCTGTTACCTTCAAGCTGTTTTGTGCTCTCAGCTGTCACTATAAGAACCAGGCTGGCATGCCCAACAGAGTACAGAGGGCCTACCTACGCACGAGGCCACAAGCAGCTCCCTACCCAACTGTCCTGCAGATGTAAATGAAAGAAAAAGACAAAGCTGGGGTTGGAAGGCCCAAAGGGGAGCTCAGAGTTAAGCCAAGGAGCTCTCTAAAAACCGCTCTGGAAGGAAGCAGAGTGCAGCACCAGGTGGAGAAGCAACTGGCATGTCTGTGGCACAAGCAGGGTCCTTTGGTTTTGGTTAAAGGCAGCGAACGCTGAAAGGCAGGCAACAGAGAGTCAGGACTTTGGAGAGAGACACTGAAGAAAAGTTCCTTGCTGTTCTTTGCCTAGGCAAGCAATACCATCAGCTCCCTTTCCTCTCTCAGAACACAAAAGGAGAGGATCATTTAGCAAAACTATTCCAGCCCACACACAATTTATCTAGTCCCACCCACAGAGCAAAGTTTCTGCGCTGGTAGCCTGCAGAGGCTGGCCGAGCCCTTACCCTCCTTCTTTGTTTAAAAGCAAACCCTGCAGAACCCCCAGATTAACCTCTTCAACACGCAGAGTCTCCCCTTCCTCCTAGTACTGCCTCCCACATCCGACCTTCCTTGTCACTCCTGTGTTCTCCTCTGCTGCTTCCCATCTCTTACTCAGACTGTTAGCTCATCACCTTGTTAAGAGTGATGAGACTCACAGGATTAGGACTGTCCACCACCGGGCAGACAGAGGTGCCCTTGCTGTCTTTGGCACTGCCACCCCAAGCAACCACAGTTTCTGAGCACGGTACCCCTCTAAATGCACACACGTGCCCAGCAGGCCTGCCCTACTCTCTAAGGCACTGCTGGTACAGAACCAGCTCCAAAACAGGGCAATGCTTGGACTAGCCGCAACCCTGATGTTATGAAGGATACCAAGTGTATTTGCAGCAGCTTCTCATGTTGCCACTCCTCAGGATGGACCCCAAAGTGCTGATCTCCTTAGAAGCCTGGGATGGGAGTGGGCACAACCAGCTTCGGCCATTCCACCCTGAAGCCTTCTCCAGTTCACCGTATGCTCCTGCAAACTGCTTTGCTTTCACAAAGACAAACACCTTGCACCCAGACCTCAGAGGAGTTGCCATGGCTAATGACCACAACTGTTACTATTTATATTAAAAGGGCATTTCAAAGGCTCCAAACCACTTCCAAAGTTCCTTCATGTTGCGGCCAGAGACAGGCTTAAAAATACCTATGAGAAACTTTATTTCCTCCACTGAAGCTGCCTGACCTATACTGCTGCCACAGCATTCAGTTGTGTTCTTTACACTATACTGTAACTCATGTAGGATATACCTGCCTGCCTAGAAATCCTAGCTAGAAATCAAAAGTGCCAGCAACCAGTTAAGCTTTCATAGTTTGCCACATAAAAAAAGGGAAGGAGCAGAGGCAATGAAAAAAAGAAGAACATAGTCTCTGAGTCACTGGGCTTCTGATCAGTCTAGACCCACATCTCAAGCACATGTACCCACTTGGCCCCAGCTCTCCTCTCAAGTCACATCCATGCTGTAGGACTTCTATTGGTCCTCCGATTCTACCTCAAAATACAGCCCTAAACATGAAGAGTTCCCCAAAACTCAGCAAAAGGGCTCATATTCCAACACGTACATCTGCTTTAATATTTCTGTTCAGTCACCAACTGACACAGAAAAAGACATAAAACAACAGCAGAAATGAAACAAGATACTGTCAAGCTCCACTGTAGGTTACCATCCTCCCCACAGCTCTCCTCCACTTCACCCTGACCATCTCCTATCTGACACCACCTGGGATGCCCACCTTGCCACCAGTAGTACACAGTACTTGAACATGCTGCGTATTACTAGCACTCTCCCCTAAGTCCCCAAGGTAGAGAGACACTTACTTCAGACCACGCAACTGACATGGAACAGCACAGAGATGTCTAGATCTGTTCCAGTAAATCAAAGTACCTCTATTACTGGTGTCCAGCTTCCATACAGCTCTGTGCACACATTAATCCTTTCTTGGGAGGATGACTGAAGATGCCAAGAGGACCAAAGTAACCTTCAAATGCAGCCATATGCCCAACAGTAGAAATGTTTCTGTATACCTGTAAATCACCTGCACTGACAGCTCAAGAGTTCTTTCCCGCACCTGCCCTCACCTTGATGTGTTTATAGGGAGGAGGTTTCTTGTCATTCTTTTTGTCTTCCTGAAGCTGTCTCAGTTCTTTCTGTGCCTTCAACTCTTCAAATCTTACTGCAGCTTCCTGAAGAGCTAAGTGAGAGAGCAGAGTGTGTTACAAGGAACTCCCTCTGCTCACACAGAGCTGGGCTGCCAGTGTCCACCCAGTGCTCACAGCTCCACAAGCAAACCTCCCTGGCTGCGTACCTCAGAGACAGAGGTTCACTGGAGGAGGGTGAAGAAAAGGCCAATGCAACAGGGCAGTCGCAGGAGTTACAATAAGAGACCTGCCCGTGGGTGATGAAGCATCCAAACTGTCAGCTAGCTTTGCCTGCTTTTGGGTGGAAGTGTCAGGCAGCTGCATTCGCAACTCTCAAGTGCATTTGTATATACAGATAATGACTGTATTAGACACAGGAAATCTGACAGAGCAGCAGCTCGCTCAGATTTAGAGCAGCTATGTCAGAGCTGGAGAAGGATTCAAGATCTACACACACTTCCCCCTCAATGCAAGCTCAGACCAACGAACATTCTGGGTGTGCTGGATGATAGATAAGCAGCAGCTCATTCTGCAAATTTATTTTAGTGTTAGCTCTAAAAAGATATTTTCTCTAAGAATGCCATTTCTCCAAATAGGAACGAAGAGAAACAGAACATGTACCTCCCTGGATGAAGGCAAGTTACCTTTCTTGTATATGCCATCCACGCCCTTCCCCATCTTGTCTTTGCTGCTGACATCACCTTCCATGTAAGGGAACACACGGGCCTGGTGGGTCCACAGGTAATCCTTGGAGCCGAAGAATAGCACGGGGAACTCGCCGATGTCATGTTTCATTTTCTGGATGTTGACAGGGATTGTCCTAGGATGGCAAATCTCAGCTGGCCACCACCTGCAACACAGGGAAAGGCAGATGAAACCTCTGGCTTCCCCACTTCCAACCACCTCAGAAGCATGCTACTGCATGAAGACATGGGGAAAAGGTGCCTGAGGGCTACCAGCAAAGCTGGTGGGGAGAAAAGAGGCTACTGGAGGAGGAACGTATGCGTTTTACCAGCTGCTACATGCATGCAAAAAAGTCAGAGGCTGCTGCATTGTACCCTGCAGAGAGGAGCAGCTTCTCACCTCAATCACCATGAGTGGTGATAAAGAAGGGATGGGGACAAGTCTGTTCTACCTTCACCTACCTGTAGCGCCCAACTTTCACCCAGACTACTTCCTTGTAGTGTGGCTTTTTGCCTGCCTTGCAATCATTACAATACCAGCTTCCCTCTGGCATTTCAATGTTTAGACACTCACGGTGAAACGCAGCCGGGCACGACTCGCAGCATAAAAGACTGCCCCCTGCAAAGAAAAGGAGGAAGAATTTATCAGAGTCACTGTGCAGAAGCCCTGGACTCCATATGTCCAGACAGAAACAGGGCATGATGCTCTTCTGCAAACCCTTTTCAACAGCTCGTGCCCTACTTATGCTACACAAAGAACCCTTCTAAGGATTCAGAAAAAGTTCTAGCCTGAAGTTGGACTTAAATGGGGATGGATAGGAGCTGTTCTCTGCAGTTCTCACTGGCATGCTCTGGACGGGCAAACCTTCTGCCTGCTCTAATGACTTCTTGTCAGGACCTTGCTTCGTGACAGGGGACCCTGCGCAGACCGTCTCACCTTCTGAGCAGACAAAGCACCAGCTGACGTTGACATGCTCGTGGTTGCGACAGCCCCTCCGTGCAGTGAAGTGATTGGGGCAGATGATGCTGTTGGAGGCAAGGACCACGGACCCAGCAGCGAGGCAGAAGTCGTTGGAGTGGTACGCAACTGGACATCGCACACAGCGCATCAAGCGACCTAGCACCAGAACATGTCAGAAACACTGAGAGGCCAATACTGTTTTCTCCCAAAACTAGTCTCTATTGATACCTAAGCTCAAAACAAGCAACCATAGGTGATCTTTGGAAATGGAAACTGACCTAAAATTTTTATAGACCATTTATGACATACTCACTAGATTCCTACGAAATTATTTAATATAACAAAATATATAAAAAATTACATATATATTTGTATATAACATATACACAATTGCATTATTTAGACATGAAAAACCTCCTGCACGCTGTGCAGAAACAGTTCAAGAGTTCACAGACTGGGACTGCTTCCTATCATATACAAACAATTAGTAAATCAGCTCAGACAATAATTACAGAGGGGGTGTTCCAGGTGCTTAGCTGCACATAGTGAAACCAATCCATGTAGCTTCTGAAAACATTGGCACTTGCCTCTCCACTTTATCAGATTTTGCCCTGAAATTCCAGAACAGAAAATCCAGAATTGCCTACAGGCCTAATTTATCCACAGTTTCTGAGAGCCTGTTTTCAGTTCCTCACAGGAGACTATTAACAGGGAGAAGAGGTGGGAGGAAAGGGGTAAATCTGACCACCAAGAAGCAGCAGCCAGAGGAACACAACACAAATGTTCAGTGGGGAAGTGGTCAGCCATGGGCTTTAGGCCTTAGTGTTGCCTTCTACACCAAATACTGATACGTGGGGAAAAAAAGACAACTTTAATGCAGACCCTGAGGACAAAAATAGAGCTGGTCTTATTGTCACTTGTCTTAAGATACCAAGGATTTAAAGAAAAGCAGCTTTAGAAGCAAACATACAAGGCAATCACGTAAAGTTTTAAGTTTAATCATGTGAGATAAAAGTCAAGGTATTGCTGCAAACAGCTCAAATGTTTGCCCGAGAAGCTTAACCCGAGGATGTCACTACTGCAAGACAAGAGCTTGCATTATAAAAAAAAGGAAACCTAGAATACTATCATAGTTCTTACTACTCTGCTCTCTATGCTGTTGCCTTGATAGCCAGTGCTACTAAGCAGGCATCATCTGCAGCACTGGCACAGTGAAAAGTAGGCAGGAGAAACATATGAGTGTCTGTACAGCTCCAGAGACTTATTCAAAACCTCAGAGAGGCATGTGGCATCGCTGGACGTGCAGGCATCCAAGCGTCTGGACAGATGAGAACATTTCAGTTGCCATGTCTGACCATCAGGAGTGCTGATGAGCAGCAACCTCACACATACTGACACCAACCCTTCCACTCCCCTGAGAGAAACTATTCCTCAGCAAATGCTACAGCAAGCACTATGGCAAGGACGGAAAATCAACATAAACAACTAGTGGACCAGATAACTGCACACAGACATGAAACAAAGAAAAGGGTTCTGACTGCATCCCCTAGACCACTCTAAAAGATTTCAGTACCTTTAGACGCAGAGACGTTTGCTGGGTTAGCAGCATGACAAGTCATGCATATGTGCAGGGAGCATCGGAAGCCCTTGTTCTGCATGACCGTGGGCGGATACTTTTGTATGCACGCTTCATGGTAATACTTCCCACAGAGAGGCAGCAAGCACCGTTTTACATCTTCCCCGCAGCTCTTGCACACAAAGCAGGTATGGACCCCTGGAGAAAGAGGAGCAGACATGACACCAGTCACATAGAAGGGCTAAATGAAGACCTGACACTTCCACCAGGCTGCATATTAGCACAGCACAACTTCCCAACCTGCTGTACCTATCCCAAAGCACAGGTCTCTGCAGCAGGCTGGTTTTGCCTGCAGCTGCAATAACGCTCCAGATCAAAAAAAAAAGTATTATTATAGTTGTGATTTCAGGCCAGGGAAAAATACGAACTAAAACAAAAATTGACAACCCTACTTAGATATTCCCCGCTTTCCAGCCCACTCCAGATTCATCCTCCCTTATCAGCCTTCTCTCCCTAGTCCCAGGTAAGAATTTCCCCTTCTCTTTCCCATCAGATCCTGGACATTTACTTCTTCGCACCTCACGTGCCTGAATGAACAGTAAGACCAGTTAATTAGAAAGTCATCATCAAACGTTAAACCAATAATCGGAGAACTAAGAGCTAGCTAGCGGCCCTACTGCAGGCATGTCACTCCAGCAAAGGAAGCACCAGGTAAGCACACAGCAAGCACCCTGTCCTTCTGCACTCGCAGAAGCTACCGTACCTGTGGAACACTCATTGCAGATGAATTTGCCTTTTGGCATCTCAGAGAGCCCAAGACACTGCAGGTGGAAAGCACCACAGCACTGCGCCTCACACAGCAACAATTCCCCTGGCTTCTCGCAGATCTGTGGGGAAAGAAGCACAATGTCAGCTCTGAGCAACCTCCTTCCCCAATTCAACCCAGACAAGAACAATCACATGTGCTGGCCAGGGCTGCCAGCAGAGACCTCTGTGGAAAAATGCTAAGTTTTCCTTGTGTCAGTTAATTCAGGTAGTTTGTGCATCACCATTTGCCATCCTGTCCCTGCTACTATGCATCGGCTAAAATGAATCCTACGTTGGTCACGTCTCCCTAACATTTGTGAACTTTAGCAGGAGAGGCAATCTCAGAAGAAAGGCTCAATTCAAAGCACAAAAAGCCAGTTAATTCTACAATAAGCACCTTGAGGCTACCTAGGCTTATCTAGGGCACTAGCATGTCCCAGAACTTACACAAAAATGCTTTACAGTGGTAACGTTCCAAAGAGATTTCTTCAGGGACACTACCTGACACACATTCTCCTTGAGAGCTGCTCCTCCTCCACGCTCCCCCTGCATCTTTTTGGACGAAGGCACTCCATGGTCATTCTCTGACCCCTCTTCATTACCCTCTTTGGGGCTTGCAGCAGTCCCATGAACCGATGTCTCCCCCTTTAAAAAGAAATCCAGAATCAGGGCTGTCAGTAGTTCCTATCCTGACTTGAAAACTACAAATTCAGCCACTGAGCACATAACAGGTTTGGCAGTTGGTCTGTGTGTGTTACCCACCCTGGAGAGAACATCCCCCATACAGTTCCACCAAAAGACTTACAAGAAAGGAAAAAGCTCTTAGTTTACTAGATCATTAAAAAAAAAATACACGCTCAACACAATTGTTTTCCTGTGCATAATCCCTCTCTGAGGAAGGAGTCATGGCTGAGGAAGAAAGGTATTGCCCTGCATAGAAACAAATCAGATAGACTGGAATAGTCTGAAGCATCCTGCATACTGATGTCTGCTTGCACTGGAAATGCAAATGAAAAACTTCAAACAATCTTTGTCACCCAGCAAATGAGCCAGACTTTTCCCCATGCTTGTCTCAGCTTGTCCTAACCCACGTAAAATACAGGCACATAGGTACTCAAGGCCTGTGTTAGTATGAACTAGCTGGCCAACACCAAAGTGAACAGTGCAGCATGGCATTTACACCACCCTCCTGTCTGGGGTAGAGCGCCTTTCATAAGCATCTGTTCTGTACGAGTATCACAGCACTGACCGTAACATCTTACGGTGGCTATAACACCTACTGGTGAAAGAGTATCCTGTTGAGAAGATGGGTTTCAAATGATAAATGCCCAACCACACCCTTATGGGTCAAGTCAGGGATCCTGCTGTAAGGCTTCCCAAGGTGGAAGGACACCTTCCAATGCGTCCACAAGAGCTGCCCAGACACCGTCAGAATGAAGGAGAGGAGCAGGTATCCCAGAGATACTTGTTTCTGCCACAATATACTGCTGTCCTGGAGCCACACATGGCAGCACTACCTTCAGTTCTACCAGGACAGGCAACTTGGAGCTAGGAAACACCACCCTGCCACCTTCCAGGCCTCTCGGGGACAGTCTACACTTCAGTGGTCTCACCAGCCCCAGCTGCCACTCCAGAGCACATACAAGGACCATTAATGCTGCACCAAAGTGATGCCTTTAGCTAAGCGCTTTGAGCAAGAACATTTTAAGGACTCTGCCATTTTTTAATATCGCAGCTCACTGCAGTTAGCCAAGTGATCTCAGTGCATAGCTGCCAGTTCCTCCTTGGGTCACCAAGCCATACCCCAGTGTATGCCCAGACACAAACTGTACACCTGAAAGACCCTGTGAGGAATTCAAACTGCTAGCAGGAGCAGCAGCCATCACTCTCATACCTTCAAGCCTGCTTGGTACCAGTTGCCCAGCTAACAAGCACAAGAGGGAGCTTTGCACCACTTTCTGTATGGGAGAGTATCAGCCTGAGTTGTGGTGCTACTAAAGCTTGCAAGCTGAGCTGAATGCCCTCTGAACACACTGTTAGTCTGGGCAAAACAAGGACATAAAGATCTCCCAAAGTTTAAAGTTGGAAAAACCTGGAGCTGGTATTCTGGTCAGATAATGATGCTTCCTTTGCCTGGGGTTTGGTTTTTCTGTTGTTGTCTGTTTTGGGGGTTTTTTGTTTGTTGGGTTTTTTTTCCCCTCCCCTTCATTCCCTGAATGTAGCAGTATGCTTTTATTTGGGGACATTTTAAAGCCATGCGAGTTCTGTGGAGCAATGATGCACAGGTGCACTGATAGTATATTAAAGCACACAATACAAAGATGAATGGTATAAATTGCCTTTATTAAGCACAAAAAAAGCAAAGTCCCAGCTACAAACTACTGCCAGTCCAACATAACATATGGTGTACAGCCTTATAGACTATCATCACAATCTTGCTGGAAGGCTGGCAGCAATGCAGCCTGCAGGAGTACTGATAAGGAGCACATAGGCTGCTGCCACCCTACCACACAGCCCTGGCAGAGGGAAGGGAAAGGTCTCTATAGCGCTGCTAAAGAGACCATCTAAGAACACAACAGCCACCTTTGTCTCTATACAAAATTGCATCTTCTCAAGCTAAGTGCTACAATACTTCTGCTCCTGCAGCTGTATTTCTGCTAGGAATTATGTATGTATTATGTAGTCTGCTGCAAGGCAGCCCTCTGGCCCAAACACTCGCTTTGGCTCCTGGAATGCTCCAGGAGCAGCACTGGCAACCAGTGCTCCAAGGACTGGTTACAGCTCAGGTCCTCCTATTCCTACATAGGTGCTCCCTCTTCTGCTCAGCTCAGCAGTGACCTCAGGGTTGCAGGGGTCACTGTAATGAAGAACAAGAGCAGGGTTAATCAGCTACTGGTATGGGCAAACAACAAAAGCTACAGCTTCTGCTGAGGCCCCAGAGTTACAGACACAAAGTGAGCTCAGCCCCTCTCGTGGTCACTGAGGTCCCTGTCAGGAGGGGCAGGGTGCTGGTAAACAAGCACCACCCATACTGTGGTCAGTGGCAGTAGCTTCCTGCTGTAGCTAAGGTTTCAAGAGAGTGTTTTGGAAGCGGGGGACATGCACAGATTTGCTACAGAGGTATGAGGGATTTAGAACTAGTTCGTCTTTCCATCCTTCTGGCTGCTTTCTACCATGGCTGCTAGGACTCTTTGGTTTGAACCCTGATGGCCATGTTTCACACACGTGAGAGACTAACCTGCATCTAAGGAGTCATATAACATTAACCAGCAACTCCCTCTTCAGATCTGAAAGCATTTGCTAGTAGCAATGCTACCTGAACAGCTAGGCCCACGCTGCCCAGTGTGGCACAGCATGCTCTAGCCCTGCTCTTTCAGCCTAAACCCATCCTATTTCGTTCCGCAAACAGCTGGCTAATCTGAAAGTTTCACACGCCAAGATCTTAGCCTTATTTTAATCAATGCTCCCAGAACCACATAGGGAAGGGAATGTCAGAGCTAAGCAGGATGGGCAAGGCCAGATACTTGTGCTTTGTGAACAGGGAGAAGGGGATCACCATTCAAGGCCATCACTCAATAAAAGAACCTGTCACACTGCTCCCCCCTCCTTCCCCTACCCAGCACAAGCACTGCAAAACTACATACCTCCTACAGAGGGCAGGTCTCTCATCTTGGGTCTTCTTCCAGAGCTATCTGTGCTGCTGTATCTGGCACATCCTCAAAAGCCTGGCCTGTTCTTTGGCACAGCCTGACCTTGGCTCACAACCTTGACAACCATTTCAACAGCATTTTCCATCCCCTTCTCTCAGTCTCTTGCTGCCCTGATGTTGTAAACTTGCACTCCTGGCTCCACAGACAGGCAAGGACAGAGAAAGCTGCTTAGTTCAGCCCAGACAGACAAGCTTTCCTCTGCCCTCTTTTCCTTCAAAAGCAGCTGGATCCAAGGCTTCGCTGACCATCATCAGACCGTCTATTTCTTCTAGCACTGTTCAGCACAAAGTGGAGTTCCTTGCCCAGTGGGTGGGAAGTCACTTAGGGACCACCACGGTCTGAATTCCACGAGAAAGTGCAACTGCATCTCCACAGCACCCCGATACTCACCAGTACCTATGCACTCACCTAAGTCAAGGGGTGAACACTCTCACCACAGTGGCCCAAGAGACACAATCACAGAGAAATGGATGCTGGCAAAACGTGCCAAGCATTGTTTTGGGTTTGGTTTTTTTTTTTTTTGGCATGGTTTACCATGCCTAACTCTGGTACTCAACACAGATGTCTAAGGCTGGAGGCAGTTAAGACTCCCTGGGCTTCCTCTGCAGTGAATGGTGGGTGCAAGATTCAGAGCCATGCCTAGCTACTTTGCTGCTCTGAATTGCCCTCTCTTTTCTTCCCTATAAAAGATTCACAGAGAATTTGCTGGCTCAGAGCTGAGCCATTCTCTTAGTGGGTGCTTAACAGCAGACAGCATTAACCACCCCCCAGCATTGGCAAATTTGCACAGGCTTCTTTGAAACATGATTCCAGATGAGCACACTTCAGAAGGAACACTAACACCATCACAGGAAGGCTTGCATGGCCCAGGGGTATTACCCCACTTTATCACCCCCATCAGAAGCGCCCTTTTCAAAAAGCAGCAGCAGGGTGGCTGGCACTACTCAAAGTAGTGTGATGTTTGTGCTCTCCTGGAAGCTGTATAACAACAACAAATACAACAATATATGTCTATAATTGGCTCCTGAAATACATACTGACTATCCTGACAGAACAGCCTGCTGCTGAACCTGGGCCACTGGAAGTGAGAGGCGATGGTGAGAGGCCCAGAGGTGTCCCGCCTCTCCCAGGAAAAGTCTTGCTTCCCCTACACTTCGTGATACCTGGCTCATTCCTAAAAGGCAAAATGCGCTTGTCAGAGATATTTGTACGCCGACTCTGCTGGGATGCAGTAGAAGGGAGTTGCCCCAATTATCCCTTTCTGCTGGATGGCAGAATGGAATCAGAGGCTCCTGTGAGCAGTCACAGTTCCCCCCATCCCCTCCAATGTGGTTCTCAGCTCACTCTGGCGTGCAGGGGCAAGTGGAAGAAGGGGTTGAAGTCCACAGTCTAGTGCTGGTACTTCATACTGGTGTGTAAAAGGGCAAGATTACCACCACTACCAGAGAAGACCTTTTACAGCAGTTAGACCTTCTGAGGTGCAAAACAAGATGCCAGGCAAAACCTGGTTCCATCAGATCAGAACAGCCTCTCTCCTGGAGAATTAGCTGAGCAGCAGCTTAAAAACTGAGCCTGAGTTAAGCAGTCATCACAAAATAGCTACTAAATCAAGGTGGTATCTTCAGCTTTAACCCCAGCTCATGCGACTACATCAGTGGAACAAACTCCCAACTGACATGCCAGCCAGCCAAAGATGACCTGGCCTAGGCTCTGCAAAGTGCCCTGGGAAGTAGCAGACAGGTTATAGGGATGACAGCATGTAGGAAGACCCAACAGTACCTCAGAGTGTGGGGTCTCCCCCAGCCCCTCCTCATTTCTCTCCTTCTTGGAATGCATTGCAGAGGGATGGCGCTGTCGCTTCCGCTTCCGCTGCTTCTCCAAGAGCTTTTCAGAAGCTGGGATGCAATAGAAAGACCACTCAAAGAAAACGCAGAAATAATTCCCTTGCTACAGGTGCCACCAGCAAGTTCTACACGCTGAGAGCTTCAGGCTGGGTCCTACTGTCTTTGAGGGCATAAGGGCTGGGGTAATACCAGCCTCCAGGCAGTCTGCCCTGCAACCATCAGAGGACCACCAATTCATACTGGTTTAAGCTTCTTTTGCTAGGCTGCTGAACAATATCACTGACTTTCCTGAGACAGCCCCCCAGGAGAAAAGAAGCAGCGCTACCAGCACGAAGCTTACATTGCTAATCAAATGCTGGTAACTACCTCCTCCCACTGCACTGCAACAAAAACTTCCTCATGTCAATACCAATGCGATACAAAGGCAGACAGGGAGGGAGTACAATGCAACTGCACAACTGTCCACGGGACAGGGCAGCCACTGTTAAGCCTGGTCACAGCATGCCATCAGGCAAAACACAGGGCAATGGTACAGGACCTGTGCTGGTGAGTTTCCTTCAAGCACCCAGACCATGAATGAGAAGTGAACATCATCTCATAGAAATACGAGCCCAGCATCTCCACTTCCCATAGGGAAATCAAAGCCATAACAGTACCTTGGGTAAACAATCTTGGTACCTATTTCTTCTGCCACTGCCTCAGCTGAGGCAAGCAACCTCTCTGAGCCCAGGACACATAAGCCCTTACACACACACAAAGCCACAGGCACTGATCCAAATGTCACCAACAGTCTACCCACACAGCCCTGCCTTCACTTACCTTCTCCCAGGTCCGAGAAGTGGGCTGGTGAGTAGAGCTCAGAGCTGTCGCTCTCTGAAGGGCCAGTGCCCTACAAATACACAACAGAGTCAAGTCACCAGATGCAAACGAGAGATGCACGTTCCTCAGCCACTCGGACCCTTTACAACAGACTGCAACATGTAACTTACAGTTCAGGTCACGAATTCACCAGTGATTAGAGACTTTACAAGAAAACATTTGTTTTGTGTGTGTGATAGATCCCACATGGCAAAGTCAGTCTCTGGACAGGGAGTGATGCTGAGTCTGCTGTGTCTTGTGCTCACCAGCATCATCCATTGTTTCCTGAGCATTCCCAAAAAGGCTGCTAACACTCTGTAAGCTGCTAGGAACAGAGACTCTTCTGGCTTTACGCTTTTACGGAGCTTAAGACTGAAATACACTGGCCTCTGCATTACTGCAACCATGATAACTGTATTAAGACTGTGCCACACAGAGGAGAAAAAAGGAAAGGAGGAAAAAACTGTTATTAGTCAGCCTTTGAAACAGTGGCAACAAGTCTCGTACAGGTACACCATCTGAAATAATTCTTTACAAGTTGCTTTTTTCCAAGCCATGTCACTGAATATCAAGCATTTAGCAGAGCAGAACATTTTCTTTAAAAATATGCACCAAGCACTGCATACTACATGTGATACAACTCAAGCCTCCATCCTGCTACAAGCTCTGCACTTATGTATGATTCACCAGCTCACTCAGGAAGGTAACAAAGGGAACACCACTCAGAAGAAATCTGATGGAAAAGGACAAAGCCTTAAGTTCAAGCTCAAGCTACACTGCAACATAACAGTGACAGAAAGCCTTCACACCTTCCCAGCCAGCATCCAGATGACTCCTTTTCCATATAAATCAATGGTCAAAGGGGATTTTACAGCCAAAACTACCCAATCCCCATTACAAGTGGGGCGGGGTGGGGAACACATCTGTAATCAGCAGACTTCTCCATCATAACACAGCAGCCAGCACCTTTGGGAAGGGTGGACCCTTTGCTCCTGGGCCACAGCCAAAAAAAAAAAAACAAACCAACCCTAAAAAACCCAGCTCATTGCACTGGGTCTCATCAGCAGGGTCTGCTGTCTAGGCTCATTTTCTATCCGGTTTTTAAAAGAGCTGGAAGAAAAGTACCTTCTTTGGGGGAGTCCACTCATCCTTCTTTGGCATAAAGGCAGTGTCCAAATCATTTGATTCCAAGAGCTTTTTAGTGGGCTTCCTTTGACGCTTGCTTTCGAAGTTTCCTGCAATGAAACTCTTCACATCAGATAAACGGGGTTTTCTTCTCTTCAATCAGACTAAGAGCATTAAGCAAATATCAGCCAACAGTTCAAAACAATCTGCTTCACCCTGTCTTTGGGATCATAAGCTCCTTGGGCAGAGATGCCAATTACCTGTTTCTGTACAACTTCCACAAAAAGGGACCTCAGTCTGCCACGACCTTCGGGCATACCTCAATGTGTAATGCAAAAATCTACCCACAGAAGAGAGACTATGAAGTCAATGCCAGCAGGTAACACATCCTGGCAGCGCAATTCAGATCGTAATTTCCTAATCACTTTGATCTGGCATAAGCCAGTCCTACCACTGACAAATACAGCCCTGCCTCCACTCCCACACCACTCACACCAGCATTCATGCTGCACATAGTAAACAGGCTAAAGGACACACTCCCAGTTAAAACTACCTGGGAAAAGACACCCCAAACAAACTAGCTGTAACCTGCACCATTTCCTACTCAAGCTTTTTGCTGGCACTCGGGAGGCAACAAATTGCTAGACCTGGGCTCATCCACACTAATTTTGTCAACAGTATAAAAACGACCAGGAAACGACAATGCTATGAGTGCAAGACAGTCCACAGAAACAGCCTGCTACCCATCCTAACCTGTTCCTCTGCTTGTTTTCAGCCTCGGCCACGTCCTTTCTGTGACACACACCTCTGCATGCACTGCTTATGCACCAGACACCTAAGGGAGGGACAACACGGCATCGTTCTCATAGCTTGGGCTCTGTGTGCTTCAGTAAGAGGGGAGTTTTCTCAGGAGGGGGAAGAGCTATGAAACCCCTGCATACTGGACGTTTGCTCCCACTGCTGCACCCTGTACTGTTCTGCATCTCCAACCTCAGGTTCACATCCCCAGTTTTTCCTCCTTTAATCCTCTCCAACTTTCCATCTGACACCCACAAGCCCCCAGAGGCAACCCCTCTGCCCTCAAATATAACA
The DNA here is from genome assembly GCF_030463565.1 of Pelecanus crispus. Lineage (NCBI taxonomy): Eukaryota > Metazoa > Chordata > Aves > Pelecaniformes > Pelecanidae > Pelecanus > Pelecanus crispus. The sequence continues at coordinate 10,714,230 of NC_134650.1, read as the reverse complement.
GGCTAGCTGACCTCCCATTGACCATACCTCTCTGTCCACCTGGTTTGGGGGGTGGGGGGGGTGGGTTTTGGTTGGTTGTTGGTGGTGGTGGGGTGTGTGTTTTGTTGTTGTTTTGGGTTTGGTTGTTTTTTTTTTTTTTTTTTACCATAGGCCCTTTAGAGCCTCCAAGTTCACACAGGCAGAACACCAGGGCTTTAACCCTGGACATGTCTTTAGATGCTACCAGAGAATGAACGTACTGCAAAGTAGACCCTGATACTGACTCTGCTGGAAAGGGGAAAAGCCTGTCAGACCACACTCCCTCTTTGTATACTGTGCCTTGCTGAAAGCTAAGACTCTGACTTGCTGCTAGTACAAGTTTCCGACAATTTCTACAGATGCTTAGAACCTCTAAGAAAAAAAGTTTTTCCAGAGGGATTTCTGTGCTACAATTTCCTAAGCTCAGTAGGAGAGCTAAAGGTCACCCCACAAGCTGTGCAGATTAAGACCTTGTGTATCAACCTCAGGACAGCAATGTTCATCCAAAGGGTTTAACAGCAGCAAGAGACCTTCAAGCTAAAGGAATGCCACTGTTTGCAAGCACAGATGGCAAGGACTCAAAGAAGGAGTTATGACTTTCTTAATTTGGGTAAAGGGGTATCCTGTGCCAGGACCTAAGGAGCACCATCATACACTACAGAAAGCTAAAAGAATAAGTGTAGTCATCCAGCTCACTGGGTCACCCACTGCACCTGCCCCCTCTCCCTTCCCAGCACTAGTAATTGTGATTGAATGAAGCAAAGCGAAAACAAACTAACAGATCGCCAACTACTAACCTTTTCACTCTGACCAAAGCAACAATTTCTGCTGAACTTGTGACACGTTCACTTACAGGAGCAGAATCACACCACCTCCCGCTCACCTGATTTCAGGAATCTCTCTTCCGCATCTGGAGAAGCGGAAACTTCAGAAACATCTGAGGAAGACAGCACCAGCTCTGGAAAATCTGAAGGTCCTTCTAGAAGTTGATCAGTAGGATCAGTGGAATGGGATCCTAGTTCTGAGAAGGAGCATTCTGCTTCAAGGATGGGAGGGGACTCTTTGGTTGAAGATGGAGTTGAAACCAAAGGACTCGGCCCCCGCTGGGTATCTCTGTCAGGACTGCATTGTGCAGGAAGACCTCCTTCAAATTCAGACCTCACCACAGAATTCACCTAGCATAGCGAAACATGTTGGTGAAAACTTTCATCCTGCGTGGCACTGCACACAACAACACTCAGCCAGCAAAAACTCATCAAAAGCAAGCAGACCAGAGCCTCAGGGTAATAACCACGAAGAGCACATTAGCCTTCACCCACCTTTTGCAATTGCTCCTGGACCTTCTTTGACTTTTTCTTGGGTGCAAATAAGTGATCATATTCTTCTGCATATTCCAGAAGCCGTTTACTTGGCTTTCTAAGGCGTTTCCTCTCTGAATGTACTAAGAAAAAGGAAAGCAGCTTCAAGACTGTGTTTCTGAGAGGATCACAAGAAAAAAATTCTCCTCGTGATCTGTAGATAACAGTTGCTCCTGCCTTCTCTTCCAGGGGCTCCATGTGGGAAGAGCCCTTATACTTCTTTATAATTTTTGAGCTTCCTATTTTGCACTGTCCTGACAGGGCAGGTGGGGTTTTTAAAGACCTAAGAGACTTCAAGCAGTTAAGATAAAAAAATCAAAAACCATTAGATATCTGACTGAGAGGCTCCTGGAATTTCACCCAACATCTCCCTAGACAAACTATCTAACCTTCTTGCAGTACTTCTACCAAAACCTAAGTCCATTAGCAACTCAGACTCATCATGCTACTTTTGCTGTTAACCCAAACTCCTTTGGTTTTAGTGCAGTGGCAGGGGAAAACACTGTTTTCCTGTAACACAGTTCAGTCACTAGTCTCACTAGTAACACATAAAACGAACTCCTTCCCTTCCCCTCCCCTCTTCCCTGGCATATTTTTGTATGTACTACAAGAGCCTTGTATTCCCCATCTGCTACTGCAAGCCCATTTATTGCCTTTGCTTACCAACATTAGATTCCACAATGAGATCAGGGAGCGAACAGTCCTTGCCAGCGACTGCAAGCTCTTGAGGGCTCAGATGTCTTTGTTTGCACAATGCTGCACCATCGCAAGGGAAACCCAGTTAACAGGTATTTCCTCGATACAAACCTAACCACCCATGCTATACCACCTCAACACCCCAACACACGGCAAGCTCCAAAAAAAGAGCCCTAATGCTCTACAGCATCTCTGCTCAACAAGCTGCAAAAGCAAGATAATGCAAGTTTATGTCTTTTTCTCACTTCCCAGAATACCGTTGAATTTTCCCCTTTATTAGTTTTCAAAATTATTAAATAATATTGTCAAAAGATTTCTCCTAGTCATGAAAACATTTGTGGTCTCTTGGATGTTTAGGAACAAACACTAAATATTCTCTTTGCTTCTTTTCACATGTGGGAGGTGGCTTTTTCTTCTTTAAAACGGAAACATTTTATAACAAAGCATTCCAGTGCAACACTTCAGAACAGGGATGTTGGACAAGATTGCTACACTTTATTGTGGCTTTGTGGTTAAACAAGCATGAAAACATCAAACTTGGCCAAAAGAGAAGAAAGGAACAACTTTTTCAAACACAGCTATTTTCAGCTTCTATTAACGCTCTGCACAGGTGTCTGGGTGAAATACACATTTCAGCACATAACCAGTTATAGGCCGAGTATCCTCACTGGGCAACTACTTAGAGCTCCAAAGCCATGCAGCAGAGCACAGCAATGTGCCAGAAGGGCTGGCTTAACTGCATTTTTTTCCCCAAAGAAAATCCCATAAAAGAATCCCACGTGCAGTCTGATTGGCACTGGCAAATCATATACCTGACAAAACTATTATTTATAAAAATGTTTTAAGTTAGCATATTCCACCAATCTTCACTTCTGCCTTATTTGCTCTAAATCGCACCACAAAGTTTGTAGCAAAAATATGCAAATGTTGCCATTGAACTATGATGAAGACTTTATATAGTTTGAGCTTTGTGGAAATTACACAGTTGTGAGTGCAATCCGTTGTGATCTCTTACACTGATACTCTGCCTGCTGCGGACAAGGATTAGCCACATCTTCTCAAAGCACTGGCAAACAGAGGAAACTCCTTCTCTTCTGTAAGCAGCAGTTAGTCTAACTTCCAGCACCATTCTCTCTACTTTCTACGTAATTGGCCTTGCCCAATACAAAAGGAAGACTGGTTTCCACAAATGGGCTTTTCACAGCATTAGGGGTTTACTCACTACCACCAGCACACTGGGGATGTTAACAGCAGTCCAGGCAGCTCCTCATACACAGACACTCCGGTGCCTCCCTATGGCACATCTGTATAGATAAGCTTCAGGTGTGCTTCAAGGCTCACGTGCTATTTCGGGCAGGGGAATTAGATTACACTGCAGTTGCTGATCTGTCACTTTTGCAAGCGAATCCAGGCCCCCACTGTTGCTGCATCCCTGTGCGCAGTACCAGGACAGCTCTGCACTGCCTCGCCCAGGAGCCTGCTGCCTTCCTCTGCCACTTCCCTCTAATATTACTACCTCTTAGCAGCTCTTCTCTAGCTCTCTCTGTAGACTTGCATCTTTATCTCACATAGCAACATTACAGGGACGCTTCAATTGCAAAACCGACATGAAGCCATGAGAACCCAGCTGCATCTTAGTGCAAACAAGGAACTCATTCCCTCCAGCAGGCTGTGACACCCCTGCGGCAGAGCCTTGACAGCCCCGGAACAACATGCATCCTCTCACCTGCTCCGTGAAGACTTAAGTCCTCAAAAACACGCAGCCACAGCTAGAGGAGTCAGTGGGTGATTAAGCTTGACATGATTTCAAACCAGAACTTTTACCCCATGCGTTACACCCTATGGGCTCGTTTTCTGTGCCTGCTGTGACTTGCCTTGGGCAGGTCCTATGACTGCTAAGCCAGGAGCTGCCTCTTCCACACAAACAGAGGTGCAGGCAACCTCCAGCAACCACTAATAGCAAAATACACACACCAAAATGTGCACTGAGGGAACATGCAAGTGACTAAATGCACCCACATTCAAAAGTCTGACAAGTTCTATTAATTTATGTTATCACAAATAGATCAGAACAATTTCGTTTGGCGAAACCTATGTAAAAATTTCATTTTGTTGTTTTCATTAAGGTTTGCTTCTCCAGATTCTTTGCAGAAGCCTCAGGATGGTATGTGTTGAATGTGGTTCTGCTGGACCTACTCCCTCCACGCACACACTTTTTTTTTTTTTTTTTTTCTTTTTCTCTTTTACCAAATGTCTCCATCTCTGTGGCAGAGGCAGGGCTGTCTGGCCTTGTGGTCCTCAGAAGCCTCCTCCTTCCTAGGTGATTTCCCTTCCAATGATGCTGCCTTACTTCTGTCTACCATGTTCCAGTCCCACCTCCAACCCAGCCTCCCTGGCAGCTTCCCCCTCTTCTGTTCTCCCCTTCACCTCTCAGGCAGCCACATCAGAGCTGTAAATTAGGAAATCTGTGGGGTTCCCCAATTTGTTATTAGCAGCTAATAAAATTCCACACTAAAATGCCAAAACACCTCAACACATTGTCTCAATGAAATCCTACAGAATAAACCAAAGACAGACTCTATGTCAAACAGCACTGGGGGGGCAGGGGGGAACAATGACACATGGGGATGGACAGATGATGACCAAAAGAGCAGCCATTGAGGCTCAGTTTCCCACAGCTTTCCAGTGCTGATCTATCCAGCCAACACCAAGCACATGGCTCTAAGCAATACATTATGAAGGTATAAGTTTAAGAAAAAAAAAAAATCCCAAACTCAGAAGGATGCTTATTTTACCTTTCGCTATGGAGGAACTAATGATTTGTAATGTATTTAAACTTTCTGACCAAAAAGCTAAGCAAAATCCCATAATCGCTCTGCCTTCTTTGTTCTCCATGCTTACAGAGAACCCAAAACCAATGCATCACACTTTCTTCATCTCAGACGTATACAACTCCATGGTGTCAAACAGCCCCAAGTTCCATAACTTATGCTTTAAATGAAAAAGTATAAAATGTATACAAATACACACTCTGGTGCAAGTCCAGCTCCCTTACCTTGTGCAGAGAATTCAGACTGGGGAGCAAAGTTGCCAAGCTCTGTTTCTGAGTCCATCACACTGTTGTTTGGCTTACCACATACATTCAAACGTTTCTCAACTAAGTCTAAATGATTCTCATAGTCCTGATCTGTCAGGTCTCCCTCAAGCACCTTTGAATGAGGGGAATGCCTACGTCCCAAGCACTCATTTCCCTTCCGTGAAAAGCCACGAGAATTCAGGCCAAAGGCACTCTCCAAGTTTCCTTGTTCCCTAGATCTACTGATGTGCTTATTAGATCTAGCACTGCTTTGGTTAAAACGCTGCCATCGCTTTTTGGGTGCTACTACGTGATTTATATCATTAGACTCATCACCAAGAGAGCTCTCACTATTTGCCTCTGAATCCAAGTCTGGACTCTCCCCATTTTCAGCAGAAGTGCAGCTCTCAATATTTCTACCAGCTTCAGGTCTCCTTCCAATACGATCTAAATTGTCATCAGATAAACAGGCAGAGTCTTCATCAGTTGAATGTTCTGTTAAATCAACAGACTCTTTCCTCTCAGTATCTTCTGCTTCATTACCTAGAGGACTGGTAACCAAACCGTGAACGCGGAATGCATGTTCTCCTGAATCTCTGGATAACCGACTTAGCAACTTACTTGGCCCTCCTGGTTTTAAGTCCTTTCTGTTTGAAACTGTTTTATCTCCAAGCTTTGATGACTGCTTAGATTTTGAACAGTTGCGTTTGGACATGCAATTTGTGCCGTTTGTCCCAGAAACAGCAGTACTCGCGGGCTCCCTTTTACTAGTACCAATCCCCGTCAACTTGGTTGGAGGATTGCGTGAAAATGAGGAGTTGCTTATAGCTGAGTTTGGATTTACTGTTTCCTGGACACAATCTCCATTTTTTTCTATTTTATATGGGGGACCTACAATAGACAAGGACTTCAGACCACTTGCAGAATTGCTTCCAGAACCATCAGCTGTGCTGGTATTTCGAAATGGGACTATATTTTGACCAGTCATCAGTTGCTGCTCTTTTGTCTTACTGTCATGCATATCCTTCAACATCATTAACAAGGTGCTGAATTTGTAATCTGGCTCAATAGGCAAAGGACCGTGACCAGAGGCGGAAGAGAAAAGTAAAGGTACTGTGGCCTTTGGAGCACCAGAGTCACTAGCATCATCATTCATGGACCGATAAGACAGCTCCTTCAGCTCTGACAAGACGTGTTTCACCACAGCCGTTTCTATTTCAGCAGAGTCCCTGGGTTTCTCATGCATGTTGTTTAACAGTTTCTGACCATCAACTTTTCCGCTTCTCTGAAGAGAATCTCTCTGAAGACCAGAGAAACCTTTGGTATCAGAAGAGCAGCGATTCACACCACCCTCCTCTTCTGCAAGAGAAGGCTCCAACCCAGCAACTTTTTCTTTATGTTTGCATTTTATACTCCTGATTCGGGGCAATTTCATGCTTTTCGGTTTTAGGATTGCTTGATTTGCAACAGCAGGCCAGGAGCTGTCCTTGGAAATACTTTGGGGAGTAGTGTGCTTGTGTGCTAGGGAAAGATTGTCATTTCTCACATCTGAAGAGCGCTCAAGAGCTGTCAATGACCTCTC